>NC_064922.1:322677833-325122833 GCF_023897955.1 Schistocerca gregaria
CGAGGAACTGATATTGTTTAAATAATTAAATTTTCAATTAGTTTGTTTATACGGGATCCTACTCCATTTTTATTAGCAGAATACCAGGAACTGCACACTTGTATAGCACTTTATAAATCACAAACAATTTCTGTTCTTCACACGTTCATAAAAAATAAACAAAACAGTGACCTGCCTGTTGCGTAGTTACGATCAAACTGTTTTCAGTCACATGTAAAATTAACCAAAGGTTGCTAATTATGTTCAAAGTTGTTCATACTTTATGATAGGCCACCTGACATGATATCATAATATCTCAACCATTTAACGGTATGTTTTTATTTTTAAAAAAATTACTTCTTAGAGGTGTTCATTACTATATATTGACTTTGGATTGTATCCGTCCTTACGAGCAGTATTTCACGTGAACTGATGTTTTAGAGCATACTGCATAGTCCTCATGCGACAGAGCGGTGGAAGCGTTCCATGGCTCGAAGTTTTCACTTATTTTCCGAAATTTTTAATGATCTCTAGCAAACACGCAACAAACATTCAGTCGACAGTAACACCAATACCAACGTCTTCGGATCATGTCTGGAGTGACGGCGTTTGCTGTTGTTGCTTTGTAGCGCCGCAGTTCACCAAAAGATGGTCAAATGGTTCAAATGGCTCTAAGCACTATGGGACTTAAAGTCCGAGGTGTCCCCTAGACTTAGAACTACTTAAACCTAACTTAAACTAAGGACATCACACACATCCATGCCCGAGGCAGCATTCTAAGCTGCGACCGTAGCAGCAGTGCGGTTCCGGACTGAAGCGCCTAGAACCGCTCGGCCACAGCCAAAGAATTTGAAAGGGGGCACAATCACGGTTACTGCCACAAACCCTCCGCCCCCACCCCCCAAAAAAGAAAGACAATCATGAGATGAGGCGACCCAGAAAGCCAAACAAAGGCTTAGTCGTTAAGGCTGCTTACTGTTAAGAAATACTGTTGCATGCACGTCCCAGGTGAAAGCAGTAGATGAGTTTTGCTGTTTGGGCGCCAAAATAACTGACGATGGACGAAGTACAGAATATAAAATGCGGAATGGTTATAGCAAGGCAAACATTTTTGAGAAAGACGCTTTAGTTAATACGGACTTGTCATTTTCTCACATTATATACCGCGAGCTACGCATGAAGGGTATCAGGCAAAATCCATATTTCTAGATTTCCGAAAGGGGTTTGCCACGGTGCCCCAGTGTAAACTGTTAACGAAAGTACAAGCACATGGAATAGGTTCCCAGACACGGGCGTGGCTCGAAGAATTCTTAAATAATAGAACCCTGCAGGTTGTCCTCGACGGCGAGTGTTCAGCAGAGACATGGCTATCGTCAGGAGCGCCCCTTGGAAGTGTGGTAGGGCCGCTATTATTTTCTATATGCATAAATGACTTAGCGTGCAGGGTGGGCAGCAAACGGCGGTTATTTCCTGATGACATTGCGGTGTACGGGTAGGTGCCGAAGTCGAGTGACTGAAGGACGATAGAAAATGTCTAAGGAAAAATTTCTAGTTGGTGTGATAAATGACAGCAGCTAGCTCTAGATGTAAAAAAAGAAAAGTAAGTTAATGTGAATGAGTAGGGAAAACAAACCCATAATGTTCGGATATAACACTACTACTGTCTTGCTTATGAAAATCACGTTGTTTAATATGTGGGTGTAACGTAGCAAAGTGATATCAAACGGAGCGAGCATCTGAGGAATCTGGTAGGAAAGGCAAATAATCGATACGGCTTATTGGGAGAATTTTGTGAAAGTGGCGTTCGTCTGTAAAGGAGACCGTATGTAGAACGCTACTGCAACGTATTCTTGAGAACTGTTAAGAGTGTTTGGGATCCGCACCAGGTCGGATGAAGGAAAGACATAGAGGTAATTTAGAGCGAGCTGATAGATTTGTTGCGCAGTCCGGAACCGTGCGACTGCTACGGTCGCAGGTTCGAATCCTGCCTCGGGCATGGATGTGTGTGATGTCCTTAGGTTAGTTAGGTTTAATAGTTCTAAGTTCTAGGGGACTGATGACCACAGCAGTTGAGTCCCATAGTGCTCAAAGCCATTTGTACCATTTTTTTGTTGTTGCTAGATTTGTTACCAAGAGATTCGAACAACATGCAAGTATTACGGAAAAGCTTCGGAAATTCAAATGGGAATCCCTGGAGCGAAGGCGATTTTCTTTTCTAGGAACACTACGGAGAAAATTTAGAAAATAAGCATCTGAAGGTAACTGCAGAACGATTCTGCTGCTGCCAATGTACCTTTCGCTTCAGGACCACGAATATAAGATTCTGGAAATTAGAGTACTTACTGAGGCATTTAGACAGCAGTTTTTCTCTCTCTCTGTTTGCCAGTGGAATAGGAAAAGAAATGACTGTTAGCTGTATAGTGTACCCCGCGGCACGTAACGGACGGTGTCTTGCAGGTTATGTACGTAGATGTAGATGTAGAATACAAGTTTAAGTGTCAGGAAGTCTTTCCTGAAGGTATTTTTTTGTATTGTGTTCTTGTACGGAAGTGAAACGCAGACGATAAACAGTTTACACAAGAGAAGAAGAGAAGATTTGAGAAAACTGGGTTTAACAAAAGTAATCTGAACGTTAAGTGGGTAGATCGAATAACAACGTACAAGGGTGCAGCGAGGGGTGCTTCGTTACAGAAAATCTTCGTAACACGAACTACAGCAATTACAGCAAGTAGCAACAACGGTCTGCTGAATAAAAAGATTCTAACTACTATAGACTCTAACTACCAGGAGGCATATGGTTAGCAAAAAGAAAAATTTTAAAGAAGAGCAAACAATGTATTTAGAAAATTTTACCTTATTTATGTGACATCCAGTTCCAAAAACTACACTCCTGGAAATTGAAATAAGAACACCGTGAATTCATTGTCCCAGGAAGGGGAAACTTTATTGACACATTCCTGGGGTCAGATACATCACATGATCACACTGACAGAACCACAGGCACATAGACACAGGCAACAGAGCATGCACAATGTCGGCACTAGTACAGTGTATATCCACCTTTCGCAGCAATGCAGGCTGCTATTCTCCCATGGAGACAATCGTAGAGATGCTGGATGTAGTCCTGTGGAACGGCTTGCCATGCCATTTCCACCTGGCGCCTCAGTTGGACCAGCGTTCGTGCTGGAAGTGCAGACCGCGTGCGACGACACTTCATCCAGTCCCAAACATGCTCAATGGGGGACAGATCCGGAGATCTTGCTGGCCAGGGTAGTTGACTTACACCTTCTAGAGCACGTTGGGTGGCACGGGATACATGCGGACGTGCATTGTCCTGTTGGAACAGCAAGTTCCCTTGCCGGTCTAGGAATGGTAGAACGATGGGTTCGATGACGGTTTGGATGTACCGTGCACTATTCAGTGTCCCCTCGGCGATCACCAGAGGTGTACGGCCAGTGTAGGAGATCGCTCCCCACACCATGACGCCGGGTGTTGGCCATGTGTGCCTCGGTCGTATGCAGTCCTGATTGTGGCGCTCACCTGCACGACGCCAAACACGCATACGACCATCATTGGCACCAAGGCAGAAGCGACTCTCATCGCTGAAGACGACACGTCTCCATTCGTCCCTCCATTCACGCCTGTCGCGACACCACTGGAGGTGGGCTGCACGATGTTGGGGCGTGAGCGGAAGACGGCCTAACGGTGTGCGGGACCGTAGCCCAGCTTCATAGAGACGGTTGCGAATGGTCCTCGCCGATACCCCAGGAGCAACAGTGTCCCTAAATTGCTGGGAAGTGGCGGTGCGGTCCCCTACGGCACTGCGTAGGATCCTACGGTCTTGGCGTGCATCCGTGCGTCGCTGCGGTCCGGTCCCAGGACGACGGGCACGTGCACCTTCCGCCGACCACTGGCGACAACATCGATGTACTGTGGAGACCTCACGCACCATGTGTTGAGCAATTCGGCGGTACGTCCACCCGGCCTCCCGCATGCCCAATATACGCCCTCGCTCAAAGTCCGTCAACTACACATACGGTTCACGTCCACGCTGTCGCGGCATGCTACCAGTGTTAAAGACTGTGATGGAGCTCCGTATGCCACGGCAAACTGGCTGACACTGACGGCGGCAGTGCACAAATGCTGCGCAGCTGGCGCCATTCGACGGCCAACACCGCGGTTCCTGGTGTTTCCGCTGTGCCGTGCGTGTGATCATTGCTTATACAGCCCTCTCGCAGTGTCCGGAGCAAGTATGGTGGGTCTGACACACCGGTGTCAATGTGTTCTTTTTTCCATTTCCAGGAGTTTATATAGTTGTCAATATTTCCACTGCCTAAACATTATCAACCATACATCTGTCATCATACATTTCCTTGCGTATTTTCTTATAAACACAAATCATTTCATCTCACTTTACAATGCATGTCCGGCACAGAGTCTCCACAAGAATACCATGTCCATACACTTCCCTATCCACTAGCTAACTTCTAGTCCGTTCAACCACAGAATGAATTGCCGAAGGTTCAGAGCGCTGTCAGCGATATTAAGACAGTTTATAGCGCTGCCAAGATACAGACAAGCTACTTACAACTTTGTATATCTGCGTGTAGGCTCAAATATCTCTAATATTAAGTTCCTGATCTGCTGCAGGAGAAATCAGTGTGGTGGCTAACTATTCTAGGAACGTAACCTGTGAAACTTTTAACAGTAAACTACGCAGCGATTCACGCCTGTCTTGTCTGCCGTTAGACTTGGACTAATATCTCCTCGACGCTTCCACGCGTTCTAAACGAACCTGTGAAGAAACGCGCCGCTCTTCTTTTGATCTCCTCTTTTGGTTCTTTCAGTCCTACCAGCTAAGAGTCCCTGACTGCACAACTGCACCCAAGTACAGAGCGAACGAGGCTTCCGTAAGCATCACTTCCTGTCGATTATCCAAAGTATCTGAGAGCGGCATCTGCCTGTCCTACGAATAGCTTTGTACGTTAGTTCCTCATTAAACCACTCCTTACGCCTATTCTCAGGCATTTGATGTTTTTATAACAGTTTACTCCGATCATTTGGCAATGGTGTCATCGAACGTATAACGATTTATGTGACAAACGTTACGTATAATTGCTTTCAGGTTCAACTGCCCGTCACAACACTAAGAGTCTGTCCTCTACAGGGCTTCCTGCAATGAGTTACCATTTTCTAACGACGCAGCTTATACGTAGATGTACAATATGGGGCCAAAAGCATCGCCACACTTATTAATACACTCCTGAAAATGGAGAAAAGAACACATTGACACCGGTGTGTCAGACCCACCATACTTGGTCCGGACACTGCGAGAGGGCTGTACAAGCAATGATCACACGCACGGCACAGCGGACACACCAGGAACCGCGGTGTTGGCCGTCGAATGGCGCTAGCTGCGCAGCATTTGTGCACCGCCGCCGTCAGTGTCAGCCAGTTTGCCGTGGCATACGGAGCTCCATCGCAGTCTTTAACACTGGTAGCAAGCCGCGACAGCGTGGACGTGAACCGTATGTGCAGTTGACGGACTTTGAGCGAGGGCGTATAGTAGGCATGCGGGAGGCCGGGTGGACGTACCGCCGAATTGCTCAACACGTGGGGCGTGAGGTCTCCACAGTACATCGATGTTGTCGCCAGTGGTCGGCGGAAGGTGCACGTGCCCGTCGACCTGGGACCGGACCGCAGCGACGCACGGATGCACGCCAGGACCGTAGGATCCTACGCAGTGCCGTAGGGGACCGCACCGCCACTTCCCAGCAAATTAGGGACACTGTTGCTCCTGGGGTATCGGCGAGGACCATTCGCAACCGTCTCCATGAAGCTGGGCTACGGTCCCGCACACCGTTAGGCCGTCTTCCGTTCACGCCCCAACATCGTGCAGCCCGCCTTTAGTGGTGTCGCGACAGGCGTGAATGGAGGGACGAATAGAGACATGTCGTCTTCAGCGATGAGAGTCGCTTCTGCCTTGGTGCCAATGATGATCGTATGCGTGTTTGGCGCCGTGCAGGTGAGCGCCACAATCAGGACTGCATACGACCGAGGCACACAGGGTCAACACCCGGCATCATGGTGTGGGGAGCGATCTCCTACACTGGCCGTACACCTCTGGTGATCGTCGAGGGGACACTGAATAGTGCACGGTACATCCAAACCGTCATCGAACCCATCGTTCTACCATTCCTAGACCGGCAAGGAAACTTGCTGTTCCAACAGGACAATGCACGTCCGCATGTATCCCGTGCCACCCAACGTGCTCTAGAAGGTGTAAGTCAACTACCCTGGCCAGCAAGATCTCCGGATCTGTCCCCCATTGAGCATGTTTGGGACTGGATGAAGCGTCGTCTCACGCGGTCTGCACGTCCAGCACGAACGCTGGTCCAACTGAGGCGCCAGGTGGAAATGGCATGGCAAGCCGTTCCACAGGACTAGATCCAGCATCTCTACGATCGTCTCCATGGGAGAATAGCAGCCTGCATTGCTGCGAAAGGTGGATATACACTGTACTAGTGCCGACATTGTGCATGCTCTGTTGCCTGTGTCTATGTGCCTGTGGTTCTGTCAGTGTGATCATGTGATGTATCTGACCCCAGGAATGTGTCAATAAAGGTTCCCCTTCCTGGGACAATGAATTCACGCTGTTCTTATTTCAATTTCCAGGAGTGTAGATATTAATACGAGGTGCGTCCACTCTTCGCCTTTATGATGTCTTGAGATCTGCTGCGTACAGTTTTAACCGCTTGTCTTAATGTCAGTGGAGAACGTCAGCGCATGCTTTCTCAAGAGCCGAAACCATGGAAGGGTCTCGGAAGCTGAGATCTGGAACGAGGTTTACGTTCTAACTCATCCAAAAGGCAATGTTAAAATATCAGCTCAGCCATCTATCTACAGTGTAAATATATTTTTGTTTTCTACACTGTAAATAGGTGATTCGGCATACATCTTAACACTGATTTTAACAACCATTGATGGCTCTCGATCTTCCACCATAACCAAGTCCATCAACATGAGGTAGCAAATATGAGGTAGCCAAGGAGGTAGAAACGTCGGCTCTCCTGTGCCAAGGCTACTTGCTAGCTACAACAGGTAAACACAATTAATTAGCAGGAGTACAAAATAAGAAAGTATTTATTACTTAACTTTGTTGTTGTCCATGACCTGTTGGTTGACAATTATAGACGACGCTACTACACTAAGCACTTGAATAACATCTTCTCAGGTGCTAAACTTCCACGTGGATTCGACCTACCACGCAAGACCTGGACTCTTGTCAACAGAATCCGTACCGGCCATGGCCGGTGCAGGGATGCTCTTGTAAGGTGTCAGGCAAATCCAACACCTTCCATGAAAACCCTGACATGATAAGCAAATCCAGTAGTATGTCACATAGCTCCGAATAAATCGTGACATTAAATTAACCAAAGTAATACAAGTAACGAGTGAGCAAAGGGAATACCACAGACTAACACAAGAATGCCTAAATGCATGTCATACCTTCCCACCGTGAGACACACACAGTTCCAAGGGGAGAAACGAGAACAGAAGCCGAGAGCACAACCGTGTTAAGTTAGAAGCCCCTACGATAAGAGGCGGACACCCACGTCTCCATCTAACCACCAGGACAACCCCCCAGCCCATGTTAAAAGCTAGAGCCCTCCAGAAGAACAGTACAGATCTTAACACTGAAAGGGCCACACCAGCCGCAGGTTTTAGCGCGAGACTTTTTCGCGTCTCTGTTACGTTGCAAACCTAAAAAACATTGCCCCACCACGAAAAGTATAACGTTTCTCATTGGATAGACAGAATTTTTGTAGGCGGAACTTAAAGTTAACATTGAGACCTTGATTGGTCAGATGAAAACAGAGCCAAACAGTTTTTTTAAAAACCAACTTTGGTAAATTGTAGTAAGGAGAAGTTAGGAAAGAGTTGCTTTCGAGACGGCGAGATGCGTGGAGCTGTGCCGACCGCCGCTCCCTGACGCTGAGTAACCACCGACAAGGTAATGAACGCACGCGATGCCACATAAGAGTGCATAAGGCTTCACTCAGAACTGCAGAAGTCTCATCTGTTACACCCCCTTTTTAAGTAATACTAGTGTCGATCGTCAATTAAAGCTCATGGTGTTCACATTTGCCACTTGAAGTAAAAAATCTGAAACGCGATGATTTTTCTGTTATATAGTTATTAAGAAGCCACATCAGCCACTGTAATTTACGACAAGTTAGATAAGTAATTACAGATAATTGAGGGTCACTTTAGACCATTTTTATAGTTTTCTCTTTTATGAAACTTAAATCTAGGTTATAGATGTGATATGGCACAGGTCATCCTTCTATCCATTGTAGAAGTTGGAAACCCATTCAGGGAATATTAGTTCACATTTTTGTTGAACGTAGTTGGTTTTTAACATCCTGTATTAAAACATTTCCTTTTATCAATAGTGCAATTTATAAACAATGTTTTGTGAGTAGAATAAAATTTCCAGTGTTAAACTTAACTGCTTTTTCGACGTTATTTTACCAGCTAACTGAAAATAGGAAAGCCTTGAACCTCTTCCACTATAGTTAGTATTAAGATTCTTTTACAGGGAGTGCAGTGGAGCTGACGCTGAAATCATTAAGTATTTGGTTATATCATCGCTAGTCTCACTGAACTTTTCTGAACTCTACATGTCATGTGCTGTCATGTTATACTCTCTTCAAGTGGAAGAAGCTGACTGATCCAGCCCCTGACTGCGGGGCTCCATACCAGACTGTTCACCACATTGTCAATGAATGCAGGATTCGAGCCTATCACGGCGCCAAAGAGGACTTCCTGCTAGCAACTCCAGATGCAGTGCTCTGGATTAAAGGACTGGATGTTCAGTTGTAAAGACAAACTTAAGTTTCTTGTGTGTCCATAAGTATATGTAATTTAATTTCATGATATGTTTGTATTAGCCATACGCTAAATAAAATTAAAAAAGATCATCCCAAAGCTGTTCCATTCAGTTCCTGTCGGGACTCTGCGAAAGCCAGTCCATTTCAGGAAAGTTATTGCTCACAAATGGTTGCCTCACAGACTTACGATAGGTTGCATAATCGTTCTCACACGAACAGTCACCGTCTCCGAGCAGTTCCTCTACACTACGGTACGATGTAAAATGTGTCCATATCCTTCCGCGTTTAGCGTTTTCTTAAGCGCGGTAATGGGACCACACCAAAACCACGAAAGACACCCCCACACCGTTGACACCGCCATCTCCGCACTTCACTGTTGGCACTACTCATGGTGACAAAAAAAAGTGCTCCAGGCAGCCCCCAAAACCAAAGCCTGTTCGGATTGTCACATGATTCAGCACTGCAAATCACTTGCTACCAGTCATCCTCTATCCACAGGCATCGCCCTTTACACTACGTCAACCTTCATTTAGCATTGACTGCAGAAATGTGTGTCTTGTAGGGAGCTGCTCGACCATAGTGCCCTGTGGTCAGTCACTGTGCCGACAGGACTGTTGGTAGCGCTCTGGAACTCACGAGTGTGTTTTTACCACCATCAATGCCCCTGTCCGTCAATACATGAGGTCTACCTGGTATTGATTTAGCTTTGGTTGCTCTTCCGCGTTTCCACTTCACAGTCACTCCAGCAACAGTCGACTTGGACACCGTCAGAAAGGTTGAAATGAACCTGATGGATTGGTTACTCAGTTAACATCCAATGTCTAAGTCTATGGTGCCTGTCAGTCAGCTCTCCTGACTGACCCATTCTGTTGTTACTGCTTCTCTACTGACAACACAACACTCCCCATCTCGTTTGATACTGGCGGGTACGCCTCTTTTCGTATCTATTGGCCGATTCCGCATTACACACAATGATGTCTGGATACCCCTGTAGCTTCTCCAGTTTTTGTGTGTCGGGATGGATGGACTGGTATTTGGGCACCTAAGCTTGCCCGCATACGAACCGTTGCACCACATCACGCAATAATAATGTCGGGACGAATTGAGTGTTGTTCAGCAGTCCCGCGCGAGGCTGTGCTGGCAGGGAAGAGCGGCGGATGTGCGTCGCCAGGGTAGTAGCCTAGCCTACCGGGAGTAGGCACTGGAGGTCGGCCTGGACTCCAGAGTTGAAGGCCGGCCGTGGCCGACGCTCCAGGGACGGCGGGTCGCCGCCCCCGGGTTTGCCTGCGGCGGTCTTACCTCGCCACGCGCTCCCACCGACACACAACACATTCCTTAACACAAATATCTGTTCTGTATGCTTTATTAAGTACCAACAAAAAATTCAGGGTTAATCACAATTAGTAGCGGAAACTTACACGTGCAGCTACACAATGTGGCCTCACGTCTCGCCTGCCCATGGCTTCTGCTAACAAATGCCACCCAGCGAAGCTCAACCAATTCTGAATTTGAATCTAATAAATTTCCTTGAACCGGAAAGCTTCTGTCGCGAATCATCACGGCTTTAGAAAACATTGCTCATGCGAATCTCAGCTTGCCCGTTTCTCACGTGATATGCTGAGAACTAAGGAAGAAGGGCAACAGGCAGATCCCATATTTGCAAATTTCCAAAGAGCATTTGACACGGTGTCCCATCGCATACTGTTAACAAAGGTGCGAACATATGGCATAGGTTCCCAGATATGTGAGCGGCTAGAAGTAACTTGAAGTAACAGAACCCAGTATGTTGTCCTCGACGGAAAGTGTTGATCACAGACAAGGATATTGTTAGGAGTGCCCCATGGGATTGTAATTGGACAGGTATTATCCTCTGTATACAGAAATCATCTGGCGGTAGGATGGGCATCAATTAGCGATTGCTTGCTGACGATGCTGTGGTGTACGGGAAGGTATCGTCATTGAGTGACTGTAGGAGGATACAAGATGACAGACAAAATTTATATTTGATGCGATTAAAGCCATCTAGCTGTAAATGTAGAGGACTGTAAGCTAGTGCAGATGAGTAGAAAAACAAACTTGTAACGTTCGAATACAGCAATAGTAGCGTGCCGCTGGACACAGTCATGTAGTTTAAATGTCTGCGCGTAACACTGCAAAGCGATGTGAAATGAAACGAGGATATGAGGACTGCTTTAGCGAAGGCGAATGGTCCACGTCGGTTGGGAGAATTTTGGAGAAGTGTGGTCCATTTGTATAGGAGACCGCATGTAGGACGATAGTGCGACCTAGGGATCCCCACGAGGTCGGATAAAAGGAAGAGAGAGGTTGAAACTTCCTGGCAGATTAAAACTGTGTACTGGACCGAGACTCGAACTCGGGACCTTTGCCTTTCGCCGGCAAGTGCTCTACCATATGAGCTACCCAAGCACGACTCACGCCCCGTCCTCACAGCTTTACTTCTACCAGAATCTCGTCGCCTACCTTCCAAACTTCACAGAAGCTCTCATTCTGGAAACATCCCCCAGGCTGTGGCTGAGCCATGTCTCCGCAATACCCTTTTTTCCAGGAGTGCTAGTTCATAGAAGAGCTTCTGTGAAGTTTGGAAGGTAGGAGACGAGATACTGGCAGAAGTAAAGCTGTGAGGACGGGGCGTGAGTCGTGCTTGGGTAGCTCATATGGTAGAGCACTTGCCCGCGAAAGGCAAAGGTCCCGAGTTCGAGTCTCGGTCCGAAACAAAGTTTTAATCTGCCAGGAAGTTTCGTATCAGCGCAGAGTGGAAATCTCATTTTGAAGGGAGAGGCTGGCTGCTAGATTTGTTACGAGTGGTCCGAACAACACGCAAGTACTGTGGCGTTGCTTTGGGAACTCAAATTGGGATCTGTGGAGGAAGACGGCGCTCTTTTCGAGGAAAATTATTGAGAACATTTAGAGAACCAGCATTTGAGGTTGACTGCAGAATGGTTCTGTTGCTATCAACATATATTTTGGGTAAGGACCACGTAGATAAGATACGAGAAATTAGGGCTCATACGATGGCATATAGACAGTCATTTTTCCCTAGCTCTATTTGCAGCTGTATCAGGAGAGGAAATGACCAGTAGTGCTACAGGGTGCCCTCCACCACGCACCGTACACTGGCTTGCAGATTACATACGTAAACTGTAGATGTGATGCAATACCGTGTGGTCCTCGAAGTATCTAACTCGAACCTACTTGCAGGTGTGAATCACGGAGTCATTTTGAATACGGATTAATCAAAGCTAATCATGGCCTTTAAGGTGAACCGGAAGGACAGTACCATTGGAATCGGAAGACCCCAAATTCGACTACGTAATTGAGATATATTCTGCATTCTTTATTTACAGTCTAACATAAAACGAATATTAAGCACTGAATTCGGACGAAAAAATGTTCAGTATTCAAAATAAATGTTCAGCATCCTGCTCACAGGTTATCGAGCATCAGTTACATTAAAAGTTAAAAAAATGTAATTAGTGAATACCCTACAAGGATGAGGATAGCGACAGAGAGAAATACCTGTCGTCTCTTGCAGATGGTGATTAGAATTTTTATCCGAGTATAGATCTGTGTGCGAACTTCTGAAAGGTTTTTCATCAGCAGCTGCTTCAGTTTTCTTAAGCACCTATTTATCGAAAGTGGAATCTGATCCTCCTCCTCTTTTTCGACTATGGGATATAGGGCGGAATTAACACGCTGTCATCATCACCTTTCATACTGGACTTAAACATCTGCCACTTCCGTCTTCAAAAAGTTTCTACTTACCAGTTACTAGTCGCCCAACGTCTCTACTTACTTTCGATTATAGTCCAGGTTTCTTTGGGTAGTCTTTTATTTCTGATTCTGACCCTAAGTTGTTTCCATCTGTCTCCTCATTCGGTGTTTTCCACATCAATAGCACGTTCAGTCCACTCATTACGAACGTTTCCGCTATTACTTAGAAGTCTTCTTGGGCAGCCTTTCATTCTCCTCTAGAATCTCGTCCCTCATGCTTGTAGTTTGCTGTTATCTTTCTTTCTAACTGCCCAAGTCTCTCTGAGCACAATATTAATGTTGCCGCTATAACTTTATAATTTTTTTTACAGTTTTCTGGTTTTGTAGTTACACTAATTATGGCGTCAAATATTTTTGTCTAATTTAATTCCTGGATAATTCTCTGATTTCCAGTTATTGAGGACACCGTCAGAATAGTTGTTTAAATGAGTAGCGAAAGAGGAACGCTTGTCTTACTCTTAGATTTTTTTATCTCATCTTTCCTTTTCTCTCCAGAGTTAGATACTAGTTTTGTTTCGCACTTTAAGCTTACCATAACGCTTATGAAGTTTATTATCGTCCGTTTTTTAATTCTATCATTCATATCGAAAGATTTCTCAAATTCTATAAAAGCAATTTGGGTTTCGACTTCAGATAAGGACGAGGATAAACATCACCATTATTCAAATAGACCTCTTCCAGATTTCTCAATGCGTTATACGCTCTTCAGCTTTTCACATTCAAGTTTATCCTTCTATTTCATTTAAGAGGCCTCACATACTCCGTTAGATTGTCCGGCTTTGTATTATCACAATAGAATCCACCGCAGAATTTACTTAGCCCTTTCCCCGTTACGGTACTTCCTATGCCCAGTACACCTCAGCTTCAGTTCGTAACAGACACTGTTACGTCATCAATTCTTGTATTTCCTTTCTTCCATTTATTTATTTCTCTGTCATTTCTTATTATGTTCACTGTGGACCTCTGCGTTACTCGTTGGCCAATCGTCAATTTTTTTATTGCGAATCTAATGTCCACATTTCAGTTCGTAAGTATACGCTGCTTATGGAATTTCTGTTAAAGACAGACTGGGGACTTACTTTTAAATATAACACTTAGTTTCTCACATAAACTCGAAACCATTTTTATCCTCCGGTTTATTGGTTTCACCGTGGCGTGTAAAATCTCCGGGAAACCACCTTCAGAATTCGCGCTGGCGAAAGTAGCAAGGCTTCTGAACAATGCTTTCCGGTCGGTCGGCAGCGCATGTCAGATGGTGAAGGGAGAATCCAAGTGGCTTAAATGAGGTCAGGAGACAGTGCCGACAGAAAAGTAGCAGAGTATATGCATTGTCCTCTCACCGGAACTCGTCTCTAAAGGCGCGTACCTGAACTGTTAATTACAGTGTACGAAATATGTATTTAGTTGCGTTATATGTCAACTCAGAGTACAGAATAAGATCATGAAGTATGGTGAAATTTCTCAGGCTATAGTGTGTTGACTGCGAAATATATTCTGAGTTCAGCTGTAATGAGGTACTTCGAGCAGAATGACCCCCCTTCCAGCTCCCATGCTATCCATCATGGATTCCACAAACATTGGTCATGTGAAAGCCAGCTCGCGCTTTTCTAATGTAATTTCACGAAAACCATGGTTGAAGGCAGTCAGGGACTGCACTCTCTCAGATGTTAGGAAATGTAGAGCTTTCTCTCCTCAAAGTATAAAACTTAATATCTTATGACGACTGTATCTGAGAGTCACTGATGGGATCACTCAACTTATACATAGCTGGGTGTAAGAATTTCTAAAAGAAAGTTACCTAAAGGCAGTTGGCTTAGCAACATACGAACACTTGCTGACGAAAGCGCTGTCATGTGAAGTGTCAAAGAAAATTTGTGACTGGACAGAGGATTTCGTAGTAGGGAAAGCCATCGACAGACATACAAGTAACTTCGGGCATGTCCTAGAGGAATACGTTGCGACCATTGGCAGTTAATAACAATCGTGACCTCAACCATTCTGCAAATTATGTAGTTACTTGTTATGAATCGCTGCCCTAAAAAAAACCCTGCACGAATAGCCATCAGATACTTTTTTAAAAATCCAAAGTGGTGCAAGGATTGGCAACTTGTTTTCAGCGTTGTGAAATACAGAATTTTAGACGTCTCAGCATTCACAAGAAGATGATAAAAACGCAGTACTATATAACTGCAATGTCATTGGGTCACGGCGCGGTCCAGCCCCCCCTCCCCCCCTCTCCACCCCCTCGGAGGTTTGAAGCCTCCCTCGGGCATGAGCGAGAGTCAGTTTAAGTTAGAATAAGTAGTGTGTAAGCTTAGCGACAGATGACTTCAGCAGTTTGGTCCCATGGGCTCTTACCACAAATTTCCAGAAATTTTCAGAGAGTCACAACTTGTATAAGTAAGTCACACATACCAGGATGTTAAAATAGAATGAATACGTGGCTCAATAGCTAGTAATAAAAAGTGCACTGGGAAATTGAAATAAATCTACGAAGAGCGCTGTAAGCGTAAAACTCTTGCGAATCATCTTAGAATGTTGCAGAAGTGTGTGGGACCCTCACAAAAGGTTACTGAACGCATACAATGAAAAGGCAACACAAATGGTCAAAGGTATCTTTGACTCGCGGGAGAGCGACAGTGCGATACTGAAAATTTGGACTCACACACACGTGGAGAGAAATGCCAACTATAAAGCGGAATCCTATTCACAAAGTTTTAAATTCAAATGGTTCAAATGGCTCTGAGCACTATGGGACTTAACTGCTGTGGTCATCAGTCCCCTAGAGCTTTTTTTTTTTTTTTTTTTTTTTTTTAAAATCTTTATTTCTTACAAAATATTTTATACAATAAAACCCACCACCTTATTAATTAGTGGGTCATGATATAATACATTACTTAGGTACAGCTTATACATTTCTAATTATAATCTACAGACAGTGTGTTAGTTGAATGGGCAGACCTACTAATTAACAAATCTGCTACTCCTAATATTACTACTTACACTAGTCTCTACTGCCTGCAGCGTTACAAACATGCCAATAAATATACAATCCTACTTGTGTGCCTTGCTCACCGAGCTAACCCCGGTGAACGCGCCCTGGCACAGGGCAGGCCAATACTTTTATTCGCTGCAGGTTTCTATTTTAATTCCTATTCTAATTTCCTAACCTAATGAACTATTCTAAGTCAGAATCGGTGCGTTGTCAAATCCGGTATGGTCGCCCCTCTCCCCCTATCCTGCGCGTGGCGGATTCCAACTTTACCAGTCGACCAGTCCACGCACAGGCGGTACGGGATTGGGGCATTGACCTAGTATGTTAATTTTTAAGTCTTAAAGCTCTCTCAGATATTGAGTTAGGACCTTTCGTGATACCTCATTTGCCAACTGATTTAGCAGTCGAAAGGTCTCGTCTTGTCTTAATAACATATAAGTGTCATAGTTGGGTAGTTGCTGTCTAAGTGTAGTTGCTACATCATCGAAAAGGGGGCACTCGTAGACCACATGGTCGGGAGTTCCCTCCGATGCACCACAGTCACACGTAGGCGTTGCCCTCTTCCCAAACCGACATAGATACGTCGGGTAAGGCCCATGTCCAGTGAGAAAGTGGAACAAACCCCTAGTTGGTTCAAAATAACCCATGCTCATTCTTTCCCTCACATTCGGCAGGAAGCTGAAAGTTCTTCTGCCGGATTCCTCTGCCTCCCAAACTTCTTGCCATAGCTCTTCACCCCTCTTCCGTATCTCGCCCTTATCCCTAACCCTAACTCCCAAGATGTCTTCTACTTTTTCTATGTCCCCTTTCTTTGCCCAATACCAAGCACCCTGTTCCTTGATTTTGATATCCAGAGGACAAAGCCCCATTATTACTAGTAGGGCCCCTCCCGGAGATGTTCTGTATGCCCCCACAGATCTTAATATCATGTTCCTTTGAACCCTTCTCACCGACATGGCGGGCACAACCCTCGTGAGCCTGTGTGCCCAGACTCCCGCGCCGTAACCCACTATTGATGTTAGTATGCTATTATGATACAATTTGATAAGGTGAGGGGGGAGATGAAATCTTTTATGACCTATGGTGATGAGGTTATTGAGGATTTGCAGAGCTCTTTGTGTCACGGTTTCAATGTGCTTTCCGAAGTTCCACCTTTCATCGATGATGATCCCTAGGTAACGTCCCTCTCGTCGTCGGAGTACTGGTGTGCCCTCAATTCTTACAGTCGGGTTTCTTATTAACTGTCCCTTTAGTAATAGATAGGTTGATTTAGTCGGTGAGATGGTCATCTTGGTATTACGGCACCATGATAGTAGTTGCGTCATGGCTCTATCTATTTTTGGTTCAATATCCTCGCGACTTCGGCCGCCAACCAGTAGAAGGAGGTCATCAGCGTAGGCTATCACCTCTAGCACATCTTCATTTTGTTGCAATGCATTTAAGAGTGGCTCCATGTGGATATCCCAAAATAGGGGACCTAAGACGGAACCCTGGGGACATCCCTTTGTTATGGGTTTTCCAATCCTCCCGCTAGGGGATGATAGCCAGACCTCCCGATCTACACAATAGCTCCTAAGGCAACCGTATAGCGGCCCTGGGCACTCTTTCTCCCGCAAGCAGGAGAAGAGCGAAGGCCACCACAGGTTGTCAAAGGCGCCACTAATGTCCACCATGATGCCGACGATGTACTTGCACGGGGCCGAACCACAGACCTCGGCCGCCAGGGCGATCGCATCAGATGCGGAACGCCCAGGCCTGAAGCCAAACTGTCTGTCGCTCATCCCGTGCAGCACTCGGTGGGCAGTCAGCCTATCAGCAAGCAGCTTTTCAAGGATTTTCCCGAGCACATCCAGAAGGCAGATGGGTCTGTAAGACTTTGCCTCAGCTGGATCTTTATCGGGGCCTTTTTTAATGATTACAACGTTTGCTGCCTTCCAGATCCTCGGGAATTTGCCTTGCCGAAGGCACTCGTTGTACAGCTGGGTTAAAGGAGCGACCAGTTGTGGGGCCAAGAACTGCACCACCTCCGCCACAATGCCGTCTGGCCCGGGGGCTTTCCCTCTCTTTATTGTCTTTATGAGGGCAGCGACCTCTTCCTCCGAGAAGGGGAGGATTGCCTCATCATTTGTATAGTCGCCCAGATCTAAATCCCGCAACCGTCGCTGTTCCTCAGTATCCTCTGTTCTGTCGTCGTCAGGCAACAGGGATCGGAGTAGGACCTCAGCAGTCTCCTGCCATGAGTCCGTCATCCCATCCCCATGCCTGACTGTGGACAGCATCATAGGGGAGCGGATCTTTTCTCTTACTAGTTTATACGGAATCCCCCATGGATCCAAGGCCAGCTGATTGGTCACGAATGTCTCCCAGCTTCTAACTCGGACCGCTTTTAATTCTTTTTGAAATCTTTCCTTTGCCTCCCGGTATAGCAGTAACCATCTCTGCTTCTCCCACCAGACGACACTGCGCTGGTAGTGCCTCCGCAGCCTTCTGACAGACTGACGCAGCTCCTGCAGCTCAGGAGACCATGGTGTCGGCGAGGCCGCCATGGCCCTCCTCCTAGTTGGCACGGCCGCCTTCATCGCTCTAGTCACTGCACACACCAGTTCCTCAGCTCTGTTGTCGATGTCAATTTGTCTGTCACCATCCGGTAACGGAGGAATGTCACACTCTCTGGCTAAGCGTTCCCAGTTGGCTTTCCTGAAGTTCAACTGCACCTCCCACCCCATGGCCCAGTGGCACTCCCTGCTCCCTAAGGTAAAAGTGATAAGGTTGTGATCGCTTGTGGTGGCACTGTCTACCACCTTCCAGTTCTGTATTAGGTTTGCCGCATTTGGCGTGACCAAGGTCACGTCGATGTTCGTGCCTTGCCCCCCTCCCGCCGCATAGGTGGGAGAGTTTCCCGGTTTGTTTGCCACCACAAGCTGCAACGACATAATCACTTCTTCCACTTTTCCACCATTTTCGTCCCTTGTGCCACTGTACCATAGGGGGGACTTCGCATTTATATCCGCAGTTATGACAACTCTTCGTCCCTGCAACGCCATAGCCACTCTTGTTAGGTGGTCTAAATGTATGTCGATATCATCTCCATATTGAAAATACATGTTAATGAGTGTTATAGTGCCTGCTGGAGATTGCAGTTCTATGACGTTGCAGTGACTGTTTGAGTACTGCGAAAGTAAGGTTGCCTGCAGTTTTTTGTTGGTGATTACCACAGCTGCTTTGGGGGCATCCCCACAGCTGATGACTTGCCATGTGGTGGCCACAAAAGCAATTTTGCCAGCCAGAGAGTAAGGCTCCTGCAAACAGAGTACATCCAGTCTCCTCTCCTCCACTTCCCTACGGAGTTCCTGCATCACAAGTCGACTGTTGTGCGTATTTAGTTGGCCGACAGATGTCCTAGTCGTCATGGATAATATGTGTGTACTCGGTCATATGGCCAGGTCTTGTTCGGATCGAAAGTTATTCTTCCGTTTGCCAACACTGATTGGACGTATATATCCTCTAAGTCAAATTTCTCTCCTCGTCTTTCAAACAGTTTCTTTAGCAGGTCACGCAGGGCTCCGAAGTCCGTGGGGAGATTCACCGACTTTAGCTGTATTCTATCTACAGCCTCCATCACCGAGAAGGTTACCTTTCTGCCGTTCTCATGTCCAATTCGGACCACATGTCTCAAGGCAGTGGTCAGGGTTGCCGGCTGCTCCAGTCTTGCCAGCTGCATCGTAAATTCGAGGTTTGGGTACACCCTCACCGGATCGACAGGCGGAAGCCTGACAATTGATGTATCAGAGGTGCAACCCACACTCGAACTTGTGACTATATTTTCCTGTATGGATGGTTTTTCAATTTTCTCCTTGGGGGTTGCCACTACCACAGGATGCCCTTGCCGTGGATGGTCTGTTTTCGGCTCAGATCCCCGGCTTCGAGGGGAGGGAGCCATGAGTGGCATGGGAAATTCTGTTTGCTGTCCTTTGTCTACCATGAATGCCTCTGTCTGGACAGCAGTGTCTGCTGTTTCGACTTCTGAGCTCGAAAGCGATCTCAGAAATTCCCTGAATTTGTGAGCCCTCATAGCATCCCTCCTTCTCTTGCTCGGGGATTTTCGCTTTGGCATCCTGTAGGTTGTGTCAGACTCAACCATAATCAATTCTGGATATTAGGCGTTGTTCTAACATCCTGTATGTAGGGCAACTCCGTCCTGTAGCTCCACATGGTTTTTTCCCTCTGCTCTTACAGGGAATACAAACACTGGCAGCCTTGCAGTCCTTTCGTACGTGTCCATTGTCACCGCACTTGGAGCACGCCGACCCCCTGGTGCAGTGCCTGAGAATGTGGTCCAAGTCCCCACAATTGTGGCAACGAGGTACCACGATGTAATCCCTTACATTAATTGCATGAAACCCGACATATAGTCTGCCCATTCCAGTAATTTGCTTCCACATTTGTGGATTTACCTCGGCCACGTGATGGACAACGTCCCGATCACGGGGTCCTGTTTTGAATTTGAGTTTGAATTTATTATTGAATTCTTCCGCGTTCATGCTTTCAAAATTTTGTCCCCTTATTGTCTCGCTTAACTCCCCTAGAGCTTAGAACTACTTAAACCTAAGTAACCTAAGGACATCACACACATCCATGCCGGAGGCAGGATTCGAACCTGCGACCGTAGCAGTCTCGCGGTTCCAAACTGTAGCGCCTAGCACCGCACTGCCACTCCGGCCGGCTACAAAGTTTCAAGAAAGCGTATAACGTGAGGAGTTTTGGAATACACTGGAACCTGTTGCAAGTCGCACTCGTAGGACTTGCTAACATGAGATTAGATTGATTACAGCGCGCACAGAAACATTTACGCAATCATTCTTCCCACTCTCAATACGTCAGTGGAACATATAGTAACTTAATAGTGGTAAAATGAGAAGTACGGTCTGCCATGCAGTTTACAGAGAGCTTCATATGATAGTTGCAGATGTAGATGTAGAGGAGAGACACCATCAAGTAATACACTGAAGAGCAAAGACACTGGTACACCTGCCTAGTATCATGTAGGGCCCCCGCGAGTGCCCGCAACACGACGTGGCATAGACTCGACCAATGCCTGAAGTAGTGCTGGAGGGAACTGACTCCATGAATCCTATAGGGCTGCCCATAAATTCGAGAGAGTGGAGACCTATTCTGAACAGCACTTTGCAAGGCATCCCAAATATGCTGAATAATGTTCATGTCTGGGGAGTTTGGTGGCCAGCGGAAGTGTTGAAACTCAAAAGAGGGTTCCTGGAGGGTATAGGGTGTCGCATTGTCCTGCTGGAATTGCCAAAGTCCATCGGAATGCACAATGGACAAGAGTGGATGCAGGTGATCACACAGGATGCTTACGTACGTGTCACATGTTAGAGTCGTATCTAGACGTATCGGGGGTCCCATATCACTCCAACTGCACAAGCTCCACACCTTTACAGAGCCTCCACCAGCTTGAACAGTCCTCTGCTGACATGCAGGGTCCACGGATTCATCAGGTGCCGGCCGCGGTGGCCGAGCTGTTCTAGGCGCTCAGTCCGGAACCACGCGACTGCTACGGTTGTAGGTTCGAATCCTGCCTCGGGCATGTATGTGTGTGATGTCCTTAGGGTAGTTAGGTTTAAGTAGTTCTAAGTTCTAGGGGACTGATGACCACAGGTTTAAGTAGTTCTAAGTTCTAGGGGACTGATGACCACAGGTGTTAAGTCCCATAGTGCTCAGAGCCATTTGAACTATTCATCAGATTGTCTCTATACCCGTACAAGTCCAGTGGCTCGATACAATTTGTAACCAGACTCGTCCGATCAGGCAACATGTTTCCAGTCATTAATAGTCCAATGTCGGTGCCGATTAGCCCAGGCGGGGCGTAAAGCTATGCGTCGTGCAGTCATCAAGGATACAAAAGTGTAACCTTCGGCTGCGAAAGCCCATTTCGATGATGTTTCGTTGAATGGTTCTCACGCTGACACTTGTTGACGGCTCAGCACTGAAATCTGCAGCAATTTTTGGAAGCGTTGCGCTTCTGTCACGCTGAACGACTCTCTTCAGTCGTCGTTGGTCCTGTTCTTGCAGGATCTTTTTCCAGCAGCAGCAGTATCGAAGATCTGATGTTTCACCGGATTCTTGATATTCACGGTACAGTCGTGAAATGGTCGTACGGGAAAATCCCCACTTTATCACTACCTCGGAGTCCGCCCCCGGTAGCTGAGTGGTCAGCGCGACAGACTGTCAATCCTAAGGGCCCGGGTTCGATTCCCGGCTGGATCGGAGTTTTTCTCCGCTCAGGGACTAGGTGTTGTATTGTCCTAATCATCATCATTTCATCCCCATCGACGCGCAAGTCGCCGAAGTGGCGTCAAATCGAAAGACTTGAACCAGGCGAGCGGTCTACCCGAGGGGAGGCCTTCGTCACACGACATTAATTAATTAATTACTACCTCAGAGATGCCGTGTTTCATCGCTCGTGCACCGACTGTAACACCACGTTCAAACTCACTTAAATTTTGATAGGCTGCCATTGCAGCAGCGGTAACCGATCTAACAACTGAGCCAGGCACTTGTTGTCTTATATATGCGTTTCCGACCGCCGCGTCGTATTCTACCGCTTTACAAATCTCTGTATTTGAATACACAACCCTATATCAGTGCTTTTGGCGCTTCAGTCCATCACGAGCTACAAATTGGGCTGGGACTTTGGAAAAAGCAACAAATTGCCAGAATGAATATAAACACAATTCGATCAGATGTATGCGGACACCGCTATGTATTGATGAACTGGTCACCAGATGTCACAAGAGGCGGATCCGCCATGTGAAAGGAAGCAGGGAGTACTGTGTTGTCAGTACAGAGGCAGTAACAGCAGAATGGGTCCATGGGAAGAGCTAACTGACGTGTAATGGTCGTTGGAGATCACCTGACTAGCAGATCTGTCAGGGACAATTCAACCCTTCTAAAGCTGTCCCCCGGCCGCGGTGGTCTCGCGGTTCTAGGCGCTCAGTCCGGAACCGCGCGACTGCTACGGTCGCAGCTTCGAATCCTGCCTCGGGGATGGATGTGTGTGATGTCCTTAGGTTAGTTAGGTTTAAGTAGTTCTAAGTTCTAGGGGACTGATGACCTCAAATGTTAAGTCCCATAGTGGTCAGAGCCATTTGAGCCATTCTAAAGCTGTCCAAGACGACTGCTGGTGACTTGATTGTGAAGTGGAAACACTGAAGAACAACCACGACTAAGCCAGCACAAGGTAGACTCCATGCGCAGACTGTTGGGGATCGTCAGCGCTGCGGAGGGAGGTTATCAAAAATCGCTTGAAATCAGCGGAACGAACCACTCGTGAGTTCCAGAGTGCTGCGAGCAGTTCATTTAGCACAATTACTGTATGTAAGGAGTTAAAAAGATGAGGTACAATGGTTACGCAGCTCCTTATAAACCACACGTTTCTGCAGTGCTAGGCGACTGTCAACTCTTCTATGTTCTGTGGTAGTGTTGGTGCATAAACGTTGTGCTTCATGAAACCCTGCAGGAAGAACTCACAGAGTTTCAAATCTGGTGAAAGTAGTAGCCGGTTATGAAGTGCTAAGTCGCCGGCTGTTTGAGGACCAATCCAACGGCTCATTCATGCACTTGGCTAATACAGTCAGGGTCATTGTCTTGCCAAAAAATGAAAGATATCCCGTTCAAGCTCGGAAACAGCCAGCTTTGTTACATAGCAAGATACTGCTGAACGTTAACCGTGTTGCCGTCAAAGAAAAATGGGCCTAAACGAACGAGAGAAAAGACGTTGACCATGAGTGAATCTTGTTCACTTTCACTGTCTGCATTTGGGTTCTGTAGGCCCCAAATTCGAACAATGTCTTTGTTTACTTTCCCACTAAGGTGGAAAGTCGCTTCAGAACCGTACACGATGCATTGTGCGAAACTCGCCAGAGCCTGTAACAGCTGTTAAATTGTACGGCTTCGTACCCAAGTGACGTCTCAAAACAAGCCAAATTGTTGTTGTAGGCAGTTGTAACTCCCAACTGGTACGACGAGTTGATTTTGTAGGACTATGTTGGGAAGCGGTTTGAATTCGTGCTACATTTTGGTCGCAAACTCGAGGGCGCCAGGACTCTTCTATTTACGTACACGTCCTTTGTCTACAGATGTCGATATCACCTGCGAATGTTCCATCCATGGGAGGATCATTTTGGTACCTCAATGTAAAAGGTATCGCGGTATTACGGAAAATTATTTCTCCTTCAAAGCAGTCGTTTTGCAACATGTGATGATGACCAAGCAGTTAGAAGGCAACAGATATCTAGAGGCAATAAATGTAAACTAGACGATATATCTTTTCCTCCTATAACCAAACCATTTCCCAGAGATCGATGAATTGACTACATAATACTTTGCAATACGTGATTCTTTCTTGAAACACCCTGTATATTAGAATGTCCAGATTGCGCCTTAGTGTTGTATGTGTACATTCTTTAAAGTCATTTCCCGTTTTCATAGATCAGTTTCTTGTGGCGATTCGTGTGTGAGTGTGTGAGTGTGTGTGTGTATGTGTGTGTGTGTGTGTGTGTGTGTGTGTGTGTGTGTGTGTGTGTGTGTGTCTTTTTTTGAAGTTCAAACAACATCGACGATTTTCTCCATTTTCTAGCAAAAGTCAATCTTTAGTCTTTTTTTCTCAGGGCTGCACTTTCTAACACGTAATACGGTTTCACCAAAGCAGGGTAAAAAAGTCCTAGCTGATACTTCTAAACCCTGAAGGTGCAACTTTCACTAGGAAATACGAGCAAGAAAATAAAATAAACAACGAAATAATACTGTTGGTCAATTTTTATTCGCAAAATAAGCATTTCCCACTTTTTCTGCATTCCATGTGGTACCTTCATGAATCCATTAAAAAAATTAATATGTGAACTAAGTGCTGATAGGCGCTGTGAAAATCCAGAAGAAACAATATATAAGGGTTGCAAGGAGAAGGTGAAAGGATCTCGCACTGACTGGGGAAACCCGTTGTTGGGCCAGAAAGCGTTTATCTTTCAATATAACTTCCGCTTAAGTGAGAGTAACTTGTCCAGGACCTTTCATTGAGAGGATTTCATACGAAAAGGGCAATGCTGGTAAAACTCGAAAGTACCTTTCCATAGCTGTCATAGGTTCTTCATTCTGATCAAAACGTTACAGTCAAAATCTTTTAGATTTGAGAATATGTGGAAGTCTTTCAACTTCAAAATTAGGGAAGGGAGTGGTTATTAGAAGAATTCTTGCTTCAAAGGCTTCAGTATTCCCATTGTCTAAGAATGTTTCTGGGCAGTTAAAGTGTGCTGATGATGTACTTTTCAGCCAGTCACTTCTAAAGGAAACTGCATTGGATTCACCAGTTACTGTTTTCCGTTTTGAAAGGAAGTCAACCAGAAAAATATCTTCTATTACCTAGATCGCACTCTCTGACAGACTAGTTCAGCTTTTTACCCTTTTCTCTCTGTTGTGCAGGGCCAATGATTCCACACGAAGAAGTCAATGTGTTTCTCTCTATTGCCACATAATGGGAAGCCAACTGTGCTGGCAGATAGTGCAGCTCAAGACTTCATTCCACTGTCCGTGTGGATACTTGTCTTAGTGCAAACAAGCCCATTTGTTCACTCAAGGTACGTGATGGGGCTGTACGCCTTTACAAACCGCTATTTATCTTACTGCAAACAAGGTCATTTCTTGACACAGGGTAGGTGATGGTGCTGTAAGCCTTTACAGACCTCTATTTGCCTTAGAGCAAACAATGACATTCCGCGACGAAAGGTATTTTACAGGGCTTCACACCTTTACAAACCCCTATTTGTCTTTTGGCAAACAAGCCCATTTCTTCATGTGAGGTACATGACGGAGCTGCATGCCTTTACAGACCTCTATTTGTCTTACTGCAAATAAGCCCATTTATTGACACACGGCACATAATGGCTCTGTGTGCCTTTACAGATCCCTATTTATCTTAGTCAAAACAAGCATGTTTCTTGACAGAAGATATGTGACGGGCCTCTACACCTTTACAAACCACTATTTATTTTACTGCAAACAAGCCCATTTCTTGAAGCAAGGTACGTGATGGGGCTGCACGCTTTTGTAGACCCCTATTTGTGTTTTTGCAAACAAGCATATTTCTTGACATAAGATATGTGATGGGGCTGTACACCTTTACAAACCACTATGTATTTTACTGCAAACATGGTCATTTCTTGACACAGGGTACATGACGGGGCTGTATGCCTTTACAGACCCCTATTTGCCTTACAGCAAACAATACCATTCCTTGACTAATGGTATCCGATTGGGCTTGACGCCTTTACAGACCCCTATTTGTCTTTCGGCAAACAAGTCCATTTCTTCATGCAAGGTACATCACAGAGCTGCATGCCTTTACAGGCCCCTATTTGTCTTATTGCAAACAAGCCCATTTTTTTACGCAAGGTATGTGAGGGGATTGTGTAAGTGTCAAATAATATCGCAAATCTGCCCATTTAATAGATCCAACATTTTCATTTCAAATCAAATGGCTCTGAGCACTATGGGACTTGACGTTTGTGGTCATCAGTCCCCTAGAACTTAGAACTACTTAAACCTAACTAACCTAAGGACATCACAAACATCCATGCCAGAGGCAGGATTCTAACCTGCGACCGTAGCGGTCACGCGGTTCCAGACTGAAGCGCCCCTAGAAACGCACGGCCACCCCGGCCGGCCGACATTTTCACTGTTGGAACAATTTTCGTAAAAATGTTGATCAATTTACGTTATTATTTCTGCATAAAGTGTTGCTCTGTGATATTCCGTCTCTCTTGCAGAAGAACTTCCACTCTCTTGTGTTGCTTTCACATATTTCGTCTCTCTTGTGGAAAAACTTCGAGCAATCTTCTCAGCATGTCACAACAGTAAAGCAAGCAACATAATTAAGATTAAGACATAAAATACATTACTACGTAAGCAATGAATTCTGCGAGGACAGGTTAATTTCCCACGTTAGCAGACAACGCCACAGTGCCCTGTTTCTGGGTGTGCACAGTCTGCATCACACTCAGGATTTCAGAACTGCGCACTCAGCACAGTGCACTGATCACTGACATCGCTGATCCACTCCAACGTGGCTGGGGCTGATTTACACACACACACACACACACACACACACACACACACACACACACCGGACATGGACCCACTAAGATAGTCGATTTTGGTCAAAGTCATTCATATAAAACCGGCTTTATAAACAGAATTAACATGGTGTTAGTCCTGGCTACCCTTTACCATCGCATCGAAATGCTAATCATTGTCGTATTGAAGGACGTATTACACTGCATGCAAATTTGACGACTGTTACATACCCTCCTTGTGTTACTGCAATTTTAATTACCAGCAGTGTATTTTGTAGTGTTATAGGATAACATTCGAGCTACATTTGCTCTCTTCAGTAACACTACGTCTTCAATGAAAGAAACTAATCTTGTGGTAACTCTATGTATTTACTTCCAGAGTCCAGTACGGTCTCTTAAGTGGATAGTGAAATAAACCGATGTCAGTAAATATCATTGGCCGTGACCTGTCTTTGAGGTCTTCCTGACGTCATCTATCAACAAGATAACGCAAGACAGCTAGTTGCCTCAGCTGTGACTAACGCATCAGGGCGAGTGACTAAAATGAGGAAGCTAGTTCCAGCGTGCAATGCATGTTGAGTCACGAGTCTACTTCACCCTCTACTTCGTAGACGCTGTATTGTATTGGACTTCTTGTTCTTTTTTTTCTTTTTTCTTTTTCGTCTTCTAACTTGCGTGTTATGAGGGTATCCCGTTTCACAGCAATGGTACGTTGAAGATTTATTACAAACAATTCACTCTTGGTACGATATGTTACAATTAAATGCCAATTAACGTTAGCGGTGAACGGCTTTAGGAGATAATAATTCTCAGAGCTGTGTGTGTCGGGCGTGCTATTGTGGTTACAAACGCGCAGTTAGAGAGTCGAACGAAGTATGTTCGTGTCCTGTTATATGTTCATACTTTTTCCCATCTTAGCATTTGTAACAGATTCTGGTTCTTTCTTATTCATGTACTAGATGTGTGTTGTGCAATGTTCAATATTATTCAGAGCGCGCTCTCTTAGGAATGATTTTCTTAGATTTTGTGACTTTAGCCCTATTATAAAGCGAAAGACGAAATACCTGCCGGTGAGAAGACCAGCAAAGACATTTGCATTTTCTTTTGTCACTAGTATTTGCCCGTTTTTTTTCGGAATATGTCGCGATTTCCGAGGGTGTGTTCAGGCAGGAAAGCAAGAGCACACCTTAAATTGCTTCTAGCGAAACGAGCAGCACTGACGAGTAGCATGACACAGATATTTAGCTGCGATCGAATCGATAACAACTGTCCCGTAGAGTCGCTTCTCTAGACAAGGGCCGCACCTCACAGTGAGAGAGGGACGTCACGCGATGGGTAACCAACAGTTCACATTACTACGAGACGCCCTTATGACGTCACAAGCTGTATCGAGAGGAAAAAGTTGTGCATCGACTTTCGTGATCGTTCGGTTCATAACACGAGAGACGAAAATGACGTTCAAAACAGTAACGTTCGCCTCAAGCTGAGAGAACTGGAAGTCATGCTTTTTCTTTACTGCGTATGTTAACCTTAAAGTTAACCCGTTTATTTGTATGTAAAGTTCTGCATTCGTGGCTGTGGATAAGGGAAAAATTTAAGTGTTAGCAAGAATTAATTCCGTAACTTACTGAAGAAGTTGTAATATTTTTCCAAATACATCTGCAACAACCAGGAAAGTAAGATGACTTACTGGTTTACAAGCAAAAATGAATAAATAAATAAAAAATAAAAAAATAAAAAAACCGATGTCAGCCAGAAATGAAACCAATAATAACTTATATATTCAATAGCGTTCATTAAGGTGTCTTCACTAAATCAGCTTATTTTTAAAAACCTTGAAAACTAGTTTCAGGAGTTGGACTGTAGTCAGAAGGGATGGGTAGCCGTTTCAGCGGACGCAGGTCATTTATCTCATTTGCAATGAATAAAATCTGTGTCAAAACACCAACACATTGAGGATCTCTCGAAAACGTGTCGGCATTGATACACTTTGTTGTAAAACAATTACAAGAAACATCGTATTGGTGGTTAAAGATGTGCTTTAATTGAAGACATTTTTGTTTGGCAAAGAAGTGCTCTAAAAGAACTATCTCGTAAACTTTCTTTTATACTTTGTACACGGCTGAGACTGTTTCCTTTTCATTCACTTGCAGATGTGTCAGTCTTTCCTAAGCTTTTACCAGGGTATCAAAATGTTTTGAATAGTTATTCGCAGTTACGCGTGTCATGCTTAGTTTGAAAATTATTGACAATTACTATCCACTCATTAGAGAGAAAGAGACAAGCGTGTGTGCCAGTTCACTTGTTTTAGATTTTATGTAACAGTTTGTGTGATCTTTCTAAACATAACAGTACACAGGCAAAAAAGTTCTAAGTTCAACACAGAAAGTTAAGAATAAAAAATAACTGTTCAGTCTTACATTATATTAAATCGCACATATATTTTATAGTTCGAGAAGATTTTTTTCATTGCGACTAAGGAACTCATCCAAACTGTAAAATGACCTTCCCGGAATAAATTGCCTCAGAGGCTCCCTAAACGTGGTCTAGTTACCGAACTTCTGTTTGACATCTGAAGGGAGAGGATTGTAAACTCTTGTGCCAGTGTACTGCACACCCTTCAGCACAATTGTCAGATTTCTACAATCATTGGGTGAATCGTGATTTTTCCTTGCATTGTATTCATGATAGTCATTGTTTCTTTTATACAGCCCAATATTTTTAATGATTAAACATGTACAGCCATCAGCATTCATTATTCTTACGACACCTTCCACCACTACGAATATTTTCTTTACTCTTATTAGTTTTTCCAAAATATAATTCCATATGTTTATTAGAGTATGGAAGCATCCATAATACACTGCTTTCATGTTGTTTAATTTCCCATTATCAGAGGCAAAAATCAATGAGTTGAGTTTCTTGTGAAGATTTACTATAAAAGGGAAGACTACAGAACATACTTCTGTTAACTCAATCAGATAGTCCCAGAACATTTTAGAAACGTGGCGGTGAAGAAGGTGTTTAAGATACGATAGGTGAGAACCAGCTACAAAGCTACTCTACACTCCCTAACTCAACACTTGTAACTACACTACTGGCCATTAAAATTGCTACACCAAGAAGAAATTCAGATGATAAACGGATATTCATTGGAAAAATACATTATACTAGAACTGACATGTGATTACATTTTCACGCAATTTGGATGCATAGATCCTGAGAAATCAGACCCAGAACAACCACCTCTGGACGTTCAAATGGTTCAAATGGCTCTGACCACTATGGTACTTAACATCTGAGGTCATCAGTCCCCTAGAACTTAGAACTACTTAAACCTAACTAACAGAAGCACATCACACACATCCATGCCCGAGGCAGGATTCGAACCTGCGACCGTAGCGGTCGCGCGGTTTCCGGACTGAAGCCCCTATACAACCGCTCTGCCACACCAGTCGGCCCTCTGGCCGTAATAACGGCCTTGATACGCCTGGGCGTTGAGTCGAACTCAGCTTGGATGGCCTGTACAGGTACAGCTGCCCATGCAGCTTCAACACGATACCACAGTTCATCAAGAGTAGTGACTAGCGTATTGTGATGAGCCAGTTACTCGGCCACCATTGACCAAACGTTGTCAATTGGTGAGAGATCTGGAGAATGTGCTGGCCAGGGAAGCAGTGGAACATTTTCTGTATGCAGAAAGGCCCATACAGGACCTGCAATATGCGGTCATGCATTATCCTGCTGAAATGTATGGTTTCGCATGGATCGAATGAAGGGTAGAGCCACGATTCGTAACACATCTGAAATGTAACGTCCACTGTTCAAAGTTCCGTCAATGCGAACAAGACGTGACCGAGACGTGTAACCAATGGCACCCCATACCATCACGCCGGGTGATACGCCAGTATGGCGAAGTCGAATACACGCATTCAATAAGCGTTCACCGCGATGTCGCCAAACACGGTTGCGACCATAATGATGCTGTAAACAGAGCCTGGATTCACCCGAAAAAATGACGTTTTGCCATTCGTGCACCCAGTTTCGTCGTTGAGTGTTGCATCGCAGGTGCTCGTGTCTGTGATGCAGCGTCAAGGGTAACCGCAACCATGGTCTCCGAGCTGATAGTCCATGCTGCGGCAAACGTCGTCGAACTGTTCGTGCAGATGGTTGTTGTCTTGCAAACGTCCCCATCTGTTGATTGAGGGATCGAGACGTGACTGCACGATACGTTACAGCCTTGCGGATAAGATGCCTGTCATCTCGACTACTAGTGATTTGAGGCCTTTGGGATCTAGCACGGCGTTCCGTATTACCCTCCTGAACCCTCCGATTCCATATTCTGCTAACAGTCATTGGATCTCTACCAACGAGAGCAGCAATGTCGTGATACGATAAACCGCAATCGCGATAGGCTACAATCCGAGGTTTATCAAAGTTGGAAACGTGATGTTTCGCATTTCTTCTCCTTACACGAGGCATCACAACGTTTCAGCAGGCAACGCGGGTCAACTGCTGTTTGTGTATGATAAATGGGTTATAAACTTTTCTCATGTCAGCACGTTGTGAGTGTCGCCACCGTCGCCAACCTTGTGTGAATGCTCTGAAAAGCTGATCATTTGCATATCAGAGCATTTCTTCCTGTCGGTTAAATTTCACGTCTGTAGCACGTCATCTTCGTAGTGTAGCAATTTTAATGGCCAGTAGTGTATATAATGAGAAATAGTAGTACCAGTTTTTAGTGTCCGGAAAAGGTATCTACATCTGCATTTACAGGCATCATCACTCATTATTCATACGACACGTTCTCTCGCTAAGAATATTTTCTTTGTTAGTATTGGTTTGTCCAAAATATAATCTATGTAATTATTAGAGAATAGAAGTATCCATAATATGCTGCTTTCATATTGTTAATGTTCTCATCCTCAGAGGCAAAAATCAATGAGGTGAGTTTTTTTGCGAAGATTTACTATAAAAGGAAAGACTACAAAACATACTTCTGTTAACTCAATCAGATAGTCCCAGAACATTTTAGAAACGTGGAGGCGGAAAAGGAGTTTCAGATACGCCAGCTGAGAACCAGCTACAAAGCTGCTGTACACTCGGTAACATAAACACTTGTAACTACTACACCACAATAAACTGGCGGAAGCTTCTCTCTTGTACTTTAAATTAGATCTCGTGAAAGCGTTAACCGACAATACGTCTTTATGTGACCGTTTAATCACCGAGCGAGGTGGCGCAGTGGCTAGCACACGACGACGGTTCAATCCCGCTTCCGGCCATCCTGATTTAGGTTTTTCGTGATTTCCCTAAATCGCTCCAGGCAAATTCCGGGACGATTCCTTTGAAAGGGCACGGCCGACTTCCTTCCTCTTCCTTCCCTAACCCGATGACCTCGCTGTTTGGTCTCCTCCCCCCAAAACAACCCTACCGTTTAATCATAACAATTCTTAATAGGAGTCACGTGTTTTTATAAAATTTTCAATATGTCACTGCCTAAGAGAAGCATACTTTCATAACACACAAGTTACGATACGAAATTACGGAATCCAATATGGTGTTTCCCAATCATCCAGTCGATAGCAGTTTCTGCAGTCTTCGATAAGTGCGTGTGACATCAAAACGACGTCATGTATGCACAAAATCTTGTAGGCGAGCCTCGCGCGACGCGAACGCCGGCTGCAGCTTCCTCGTGCAGCAGCGGCTGGGAGCCTTCACCTTGGCGGTCGGTGTCCGCCGGCCGCGCCTTTTCCACTGCGCCGCCGCCGCCGCCTCCACCGCCTCCGACCTTGGCGCCACAAGGACGGCCGGCGGCGGCGGTGACGCACCCGCCGCCGCCCAAGGACGACCGGTGCCGCCCGCCCCCACCACGCGCATCTCCCGCCGTCTCCAAACACGCCTCCAGCCTGCCGGCAGTTCCCACGCCTTGCAACACCAAAAGTCTCAGCAAACCTTCCGTACCAGAGCACGCCCAGTCAACCGTATTAAGAAGAATTTAACATTTCCCTGCTGTTTTTATCTCCTGCAGCACAGAATCCACAGTAAAATACAGAGCAGTTACAGTCTGAAGAGACCTAAAGTGGAATAACCACGCACAAATACGACGGTCTATTTTAAATCACGGAAACTACAGGAGATACATAAATCGCAACAACACAGTGTGGTGTCACAATGCTTAGGTCTGTCCCACCCCTCATTAAATCGACCAAGACTTATACGAATAATTGTAAGACCAGTTATTATTATTATGTTCTTTGAGTTTATTTTTGAGTTTTCAGAAATACTGTGGGAAGAAAGTTTATTTATGTTGCAGATAACGCGGAAGACGTTGCCCAACGATTACCACGGAAGTTAGACGTAGCGGTAAGTGGGCAAGGAATAAAACGAATGCTGCAAACTGCCGCGAGCCATGGAAGAGCCTGGGCCGCGAGGGCGTCGACCTTCCTGGGTCGTTGTTGGACAACGTCAAAGGAAGAGATATCCTGACTTCTCGATCGAGTCTTGAAAGTTTTATGTAAAACGTATAGGCGGGTGACACATTAGGTGGGACCCGATGCCTGTAATACTTCCACAGTTATTCAAAAGTTGTTAAACGGCAAAACCAATAGTTCATCATTTATATTGGTAAAAAGTAGTAAAGATATAGGAAATGAAGAGTTGCGCTGTGAGAACGGAAAGTGATACATCGCTCAGCAACGAAGAAGGACGTAAACAGCGGGCGTTACGTGGTGAAGACAAATCAACTGGTAAAATAGGAAGTCTGTAATTAAGCATAAAGCCACGTAACACTGCAACACTCAAATAGACCAATATTTCAGCTACTGAATGTCATTTTTCCATATAGTTACCACCATTCGTTTTGCACTTTTCCCAACGATGAACCAGTGCTTGCATGCCGCGCTTGTAACAATCGAAACTAGCTTAGGCGCAACACTTCATTACAGAAACTTCCTGGCAGATTAAGACTGTATGCGGGACCGAGACTCGAACTCGAGACCTTTGCCTTTCACGGGCAAGTGCTCTACCATCTGAGCTACCCAAGCACGACTCACGTTCCGTCCCCACAGCCTCACTCCTACCAGTACCTCGTCTCCTACCTTCCAAATTTTACACAAGCTCTCCTGCGAATCTTGCAGAGCTAGCACTCCCGGAAGAAAGGATATTGTGGAGACATGGCCTAGAAACAGCCTGGGGGACGCTTCCAGAATGAGATTTTCACTCTGCAGCGGAGTGTGCGCTGATCTGAAACTTCTTGACAGATTAAAACTGTGTGCCGGACCGAGATTCGAACTCGAGACATCTGCCTTTCGCCGGCCGGGGTGGCTGAGCGGTTCTAGATGTTACAGTCTGGAACCGCGCGACCGCTACGGACGCAGGTTCGAATCCTGCCTCGGGCATGGATGTGTGTGATGTCCTTAGGTTGGTTAGGTTTAAGTAGTTCTAAGTTCTAAGGGACTGATGACTTCAGAAGTTAAGTCCCATAGTGCTCAGAGCCATTTGAACCATTTGCCATCTGCCTTTCGAGGGCAAGTGCTCTACCATCTGAGCTACCCAAGCACGACTCACGCCCCGTCCCCACAGCCTCAGGTCCCGAGTTCGACTCTCGGTCCGGCACACGGCTTTAATCTGCCAGGAAGTTTCAGATCAGCGCACAATCCGCTGCAGAGTGAAAATTTCATTCTGGAAACACCTCCCAGGCTGTGGCTAAGCTATGTCTTCGCAGTATTCTTTCTTTCAGGAGTGGTATTTCTGCAAGGTTCGCAGGAGTGCTTCTATACAGTTTGGAAGATTGGAGACGAGGTACTGGCAGAAGTAAGGCTGTGGGAAACTTCTTTACAGCTTTGACAACAGCGTCCGAGTCTTTTACAGGCCCAAAGAGATGGAAGTCTGAGGTCACTAAATCAGGGCTGTACAGTGGGTGCGGTAAGACAGTCCAGTGTAATATTGCGATGAGTTGTGTGGTCGCAAAAATGTTGTGGGGCCTAGCGTATCATGTCGCAGGTGAAAATTGGTCTTCTACTCTGGACTTACCTGGAAACTCGGGCTTTCAGCTCAGTGAGGGTCGTCTTGTGTCATGCCCAATTGACAGTTTCTCCAGGCTCTAGGACATCCAAAAGAACCGCACCCTGATTATCGCAGAAGCTGTGCACATCACTTTGCCTGCAGACAGCTGTGTCCTGAATTTCTTCTTTGACGGAGAATTCGCATGTCGCCATTCCACGAACTGCCTTTTGGATTCCACGTCTCATCTCTGGTGACGATGCTACTCAGACAGTGTCACCTTCAGCTTCATATTGGTCCAGTAGATAGCGACCAATTTCCATTCTGTAATCCTCTGTGGGACCCATGTCGCACTTTTCGATAGTCAAGATGCTCCAACATTGTTTCCAAGGAAGTACAGCCGACTTTCAGCTTTGCACGCAGTTCTTTGGTCGTTACCCGCCACTCAGGACGGATGAGTTGATCATGATGCGAGGGATGGCAGGGGCGAGTGGACCGTGGCTTGTCGTGTGTACACCCTTTTCACCACCTTGAAAATACGGTACACATCGCCTCCCATTCTTCACGTCTATTGTATCGTCTCCATACACCTTCAGCAAGCGTCGACGGAACTCAATTGGTGCAATTTCTTCAGTAGTGAGGAATTCAATCACACATCGCTGTTTTATAAGCGAGCCTAAATCAGACTCCATTTTGAAACACTCCTCTGCTGCCACCAACTACCGCAGAACAACGCGATCACCTGCAAATGAAAGAGGGAGGTTCAAGCATTAGCACTACACCGAGATCTGGCACGGACATCGAAAGTCACCAAAAAAAAAAAAAAAAAGAATAGGAGGCATTACTTTCCGAACGACCCTCGTAGTTGTAGGAAAATCAGGGCGTAGACTGAGTTTCAAATGAAAGTATAAATGTCCAGAGAACTTTTCAAAGCTGAAACATGTATGCCGTATATATGTGGACTGGAGCAACGAATGAAAGTTTGTAACAAGGCTGGGATTCGAACCCAGGTCTCCTGCACACTAGGCAGATGTGCTAATTACTACGCCACCTCTGCACAGTGGCTCTGCACAACTGCGCACACAACCGAAGCATACGTCTCTCCTCAGTCCAAATTCTCGTTCACATCTCAGCCCACTCGATATTCTCGCTACACTCGCACAACATTGCAGAGGCTCTCCACCTTCACTGTAAAAACGCATCGAACGAGACTTGGAGTCATGCCTGAAATCCGTACACAGTACCTTTCAACCAAATGGAAGTATGTGGTTCCAGAGACCTTTTTAAGTCTCAAACGTCAACGTACGGACTGGAGTGACGAATGAAAATTCGTACCGAGGCTGAGATTCGAACTCGAGTCTTGTGCTCATTAGACATATGCGTTAACCACTACACAACCTCGGCACAGTGGCTTTCTACAAATGCACAGACTTGCTTATCACGCCTCCCTCCTCAATCAAAATTGTCATTCAAGCGTGATCTCACTTGGTATTCCCCCTAAATTCGGACAAGACTGCATAGGGTCTTGAACTGTATTGGAATAGCACCTCATTTGATTAAAAGCACCTATGCCGGATTTTAGACAGCCCTTCCCTCCTCCCCTACCCCCTGTTTCGTTCGATGCGGAGGTGCTGTTCCAATACAGGTTCAAATGGCTCTGAGCACTATGGGACTTAACATCTATGGTCATCAGTCCCCTAGAACTTAGAACTACTGAAACCTAACTAACCTCCGGACGGTCGACCCCGCTCTTGGCGGGAGGAGCTGCCTCAGCGCTGTCCCTCAGCTGAACCGTCGTCTCTTCCGCTGCGCCGGTGCGGCCGCGGCCGTCTCGACGGCTTCGGCTGGGCTGTGGCTTGAGAAAGCCGGGCAGCCGCGACAGGTGGCGACGTGCTGGCCACCACACCGGGCCCAAGTCGACGTACCTTCTCTGCCGCGGTCGGAGGCACGGCTGTCGTGCTCGCCGGAGCACTTGACGCACCGCGCCCTGTTGCGGCAGTACTTCGCTGCGTGGTCCTCGCCCTGGCATTTGAAGGTTCAAATGGTTCAAATGGCTCTGAGCACTATGGGACTTAACTACTGTGGTCATCAGTCCCCTAGAACTTAGAACTACTTAAACCTAACTAACCTAAGGACATCACACACATCCATGCCCGAGGCAGGATTCGAACCTGCCACCGTAGCGGTCACGCGTTTCCAAACTGAAGCGCTTTGAACCGCACGGCCACACCGGCCGACTGGCATTTGAAGCACTGGGGCTAGAGGTCCACGGCGATCGGGAGAGCCTCTGTCGTATACCAATTCGATTCTACACAGAGTACGCGAAAGAACTTGCCCCCCTTCTAACAGCCGTGTATCGAACGTCTCTAGAAGAACGGAAGGTTCCAAATAATTGGAAAAGAGCACTGGTAGTTCCCGTTTTCAAGAAGGGTCGTCGAGCAGATGCGCAAAACAATAGGCTTTTATCTCTGACATCGATCTGTTGTAGAATTTTAGAATATGTTTTTTACTCGCGTATCATGTCCTTTCTGGAAACCCAGAATCTACTCTGCAGGAACCAACATGGATTCCGGAAACAGCGATCGTGTGAGGGCCAGCTCGCTTTATTGGTTCATGAGACCCAGAAAACATTAGATACAGGCTCCCAGGTAGATGCCATTTTCCTTGACTTCCGGAAGGAGTTCGATACAGTACCGCACTGTCGCCTGATAAACAAAGTAAGAGCTACGGAATATCAGAGCAGCTGTGTGGCTGGATTGAATAGTTTTTAGCAAACAGAGCACAGCATGTTGTCCTCAATGGAGAAACGCCTGCAGACGTTAAAGTAACCTGTGGCTCGCCACAGGGGAGTGTTAAAGGGACCATTGCTTCTCAAAATATAAATAAATGACCTAGTAGATAGTGTCGGAAGTTCCATGAGGCTTTTCGCGGATGATGCTGTAGTATACAGAGAAGCTGCAGCATTAGAAAATTGTAGCGAAATGCAGGAAGATCTGCAGCGGATAGGCACTTGCTGCAGGGAGTGGCAACTGACCCTTAACATAGACAAATGTAATGTACTACGAATACAATGAAAGAAGGATCCTTTAATGTATGATTATATGATAGCGGAACAAACACTGGTAGCAGTTACTTCTGTAAAATATCTGGGAGTATGCTTACGGAACGATTTGAAGTGTATTGATCATATGAAATTAATTGTTGGTAAGACGTGTGCTAGGTTGAGATTCATTGGGAGAGTCCTTAGAAAATGTAGTCAATCAACAAAGGAGGTGGCTTACAAAACACTCGTTCGACCTGTAATTGAATATTGCTCATCACTGTGGGATACGTACCAGGTCGGGTTGACAGAGGAGATACAGAAGTTCCAAAGAAGAGCAGCGCGTTTTGTCAAAGGGTATCTGGTAAGCGTGATAGCGTTACGGAAATGTTTAGCAAACTCAAGTGGCAGACTCTGCAAGAGAGGCGCTCTGCATCGCGCTGTAGCTTGCTCGCCAGGTTTCGAGAGGGTGCGTTCCTGGATGAGGTATCGAATATATTGCTTCCCCCTACTTATACCTTCCGAGGAGATCACGAATATAAAATTAGAGAGCTTCGAGCGCTCACGGAGGCTTTCAGACAGTCGTTCTTCCCGCGAACCATACGAGGCCGGAACAGGAAAAGAAGGTAATGACAATGGCACGTAAAGTGGCCTCCGCCACACACTGTTGGGTGGCTTGCGGAGTATAAATGTAGATGCAGATGTAACCGGGAAGCCTAGCAGCTTCCGCAATCCGAAGGTGTCGCCTTCACCGTCAGTCGTTTGCACGGTCACAGCATAGAGCAGCACCCTCTTCTTGTTCGTCCGGTTGTGCAACCTTGCGGTTGCATTACCGAACCCGGCCCGCAACAGCTCTTCCCCAACCACTGCTTCGTCACAGCACCAAAGCAGCCACCCCTTAGGAGTGCTGTGGTTGTCTTCTTCCTTCCATCGGAAGGCGCCCTCACACGCGACGGCGGCGCGTCGACGATGTGGGCGGCCACAGCTCTTCTGATCGCCCTGTGGTCGGCCATGTTTGCTGCCAGGACGCTGATCAGCGAGCCTGTGTCCTCAGACTCGTAGACCAAGTCGTTCTCGGCGCAAGTTGTCATCAAGTCAAACAGTGCTGTCCAGCCGCCTCTGCACTTGACCTACAAAGGGGGAACAGACGGCGAATCGTCTTCTCGGGACTTCCTTGCTTGGTCGGCTGACTCAGTGAGGCGCACAACCGGAGGCCCCAGCAAGTTCCTCCTGCTCGCTCTTCTTTCCCACGCTGTGGGGATCAGAACACGACAATTTGCCGGCGTTGTGAAAACAACACGCGACAGTTTCCTTTTTACGACACCCGCAGCACAGTTCTTCTTCTGGAGCTCTCATTGGCCGAGAAAGCGTAGCGCGCAGCGGCAGCGATGCGCACACCTCGCTGGCTCAGGCCGAAGAGTCCCCCTATGTTTGTTTTGCTATATGATTTATATAATTATTTAAGCTTGTAACTGCATTACGAGACAGTTTTTTTTTTCACAGGAGTCATATTTGAAAATATTTAGTTTCTCTCCACATTAAAGATATATTTTTCTTAGATGAAAACCGAGCGAGGTGGCGCAGTGGTTAGCACACTGGACTCGCATTCGGGAGGACGACGGTTCAATCCCGCGTCCGGCCATCCTGATTTAGGGTTTCTGTGATTTCCTTAAATCGCTTCAGGTATATGCCGGGATGGTACCTTTGATAGGGCACGTCCGACTACCTTCCCGATCCTTGCCTAAACCAATGAGACCGATGACCTCGCTGTCTGGTCTCTTGCCCAAACAGCCCAACCCAACCCTTAGATGAAAGATATACACTCCTGGAAATGGAAAAAAGAACACATTGACACCGGTGTGTGTCAGACCCACCATACTTGCTCCGGACACTGCGAGAGGGCTGTACAAGCAATGATCACACGCACGGCACAGCGGACACACCAGGAACCGCGGTGTTGGCCGTCGAATGGCGCTAGCTGCGCAGCATTTGTGCACCGCCCCCGTCAGTGTCAGCCAGTTTGCCGTGACATACGGAGCTCCATCGCAGTCTTTAACACTGGTAGCATGCCGCGACAGCGTGGACGTGAACCGTATGTGCAGTTGACGGACTTTGAGCGAGGGCGTATAGTGGGCATGCGGGAGGCCGGGTGGACGTACCGCCGAATTGCTCAACACGTCGGGCGCGAGGTCTCCACAGTACATCGATGTTGTCGCCAGTGGTCGGCGGAAGGTGCATGTGCCCGTCGACCCGTCGACCTGGGACCGGACCGCAGCGACGCACGGATGCACGCCAAGACCGTAGGATCCTACGGACCGCACCGCCACTTCCCAGCAAATTAGGGACACTGTTGCTCCTGGGGTATCGGCGAGGACCATTCGCAACCGTCTCCATGAAGCTGGGCTACGGTCCCGCACACCGTTAGGCCGTCTTCCGCTCACGCCCCAACATCGTGCAGCCCGCCTTCAGTGGTGTCGCGACAGGCGTGAATGGAGGGACGAATGGAGACGTGTCATCGCTTCTGCCTTGGTGCCAATGATGGTCGTATGCGTGTTTGGCGCCGTGCAGGTGAGCGCCACAATCAGGACTGCATACGACCGAGGAACACAGGGCCAACACCCGGCGTCATGGTGTGGGGAGCGACTTCCTACTCTGGCCGTACACCTCTGGTGATCGTCGAGGGGACACTGAATAGTGCACGATACATCCAAACCGTCATCGAACCCATCGTTCTATCATTCCTAGACTGGCAAGGGAAGGGAACTTGCTGTTCCAACAGGACAATGCACGTCCGCATGTATCTCGTGTCACCCAACGTGCTCTAGAAGGTGTAAGTCAACTACCCTGGCCAGCAAGATCTCCGGATCTGTCCCCCATTGAGCATGTTTGGGACTGGATGAAGCGTCGTCTCACGCGGTCTGCACGTCCAGCACGAACGCTGGTCCAACTGAGGCGCCAGGTGGAAATGGCATGGCAAGCCGTTCCACAGGACTACATCCAGCATCTCTACGATCGTCTCCATGGGAGAATAGCAGCCTGCATTGGTGCGAAAGGTGGATATACACTGTACTAGTGCCGACATTGTGCATGCTCTGTTGCCTGTGTCTATGTGCCTGTAGTTCTGTCAGTGTGATCATGTGATGTATCTGACCCCAGGAATGTGTCAATAAAGTTTCCCCTTCGTGGGACAATGAATTCACGGTGTTCTTATTTCAATTTCCAGGAGTGTATTTTCCGTTTCTCGCAGATAAGATGCCGACAGAGCAGGGTAAATCATGCACAGGTGGCCTCGCGTTGGAACTATGACTTAAGTGTTCGTAGAAGGGGTGTGTGCCCAGCGTTGGACTATCAACAAGGAAAAGGGCGCCTCATACATGTGTAGCAAGATGTCTTTCTAAGATTATTCAAAATGGTTGAAATGGCTCTGAGCACTATGGAACTCAACATCTGAGGGCATCAGTCCCCTAGAACTTGGAACTACTTAAAACTAACTAACCTAAGGACATCACACACATCCATGCCCGAGGCAGGATTCGAACCTGCGACCGTAGCAGTCACGCGGTTCCTGACTGAAGTGCCTAGAACCGCACGGCCGCCACGGCCGGCTGTAAGATTATTGTTTTTTGTTGTGTTTTCAGCTCTAAGACTGGTCTGATGCAGCTGTCCATGCCAATCTGCCTTGAGCAAACTTTGCCATCTATTGTAACCTGCGTCCTTTTCGATTTGCTTAATGTAATCAACCTTTCGCCGGCCGAAGTGGCCGTGCGGTTCTAGGCGCTACAGCGTGGAACTGCGCGACTGCTACGGTCGCAGGTTCGAATCCTGCCTCAGGCATGGATGTGTGTGATGTCCTTAGGTTAGTTAGGTTTAAGTAGTTCTAAGTTCTATGGGACTGATGACCAACTAAGTTAAGTCCCATAGTGCTCAGAGCCATTTGAACCAAGCCAATCAACCTTTCAAGCTTTGAGATACCTCTACAATTACCCCCTCCCAATACACCCACGTTTCTTTCCATTACCAAACTGACAATTCCTTGATGCCTTAAGTTGTGTCCTAGCAACCAATCTGTTCTTATAATCTATGTGCGCTATAAAAATGTCTGCTTCCTAATTCCATTCAGTCCCTCCTCATTAACTATCCGATCTACTCATTTATCTTCAGCATTCTTCTGTAGCATTACATTTCGGAAACTTTTTTCTTTTCTTTTCTAAACTCTCTGCTCTCCACTTTTGACTACCGTACAAGACTATTCTCTGGCTAAATACTTCTAGAACAGACTTCCAGCACTTAAATTGATATTCAATGTTAAGAAATTTCTCTTGTTGTTGACAGAAAGCATTTTATACCCTCCCTACATCAGCCATCATCATTCATTATGCTGCCCAAATAGCATAATTCACCTAGTACTTTTACTGCCTCATTTTCTTATCGAATTCCTTCAGCAACGCCTGATTAGTCTACTTTACTTTTGCTGATGTTCGTTTTATAATATATTTTCACATTTTACATTCCATTCAAGTGCTCTTCGAAGTCCTATGTAGTCTCTGTCAGAACTGCAACTTCATCGGACTACAGAGAGTTTTAATTTCTGCTCTTTGCACTCCAATTCCTTCCTTTTTACAAACGTGCAATATAAATTTTTTTGCCATACCTCTCCCCTTAAAGACGAAATGAAAATGTTATTAGCAGCGGTTCCCAGTATACAATTTTTCGGTATTTCGACTTGCCTGGAAGGTCTGGAGACAGCACCCGGACATTCGAAGTCTTGAACCTGAGGGCACAGTCCGTCTGCAGTATGAAAATGAGGATGTGCTTCCTGAGAGCCATTTTGGCCTCTGTAGAGTCTCATATGTTCTGCCTCTTTTCTGTTGATCTGAAATCCTCATTTCCTTGCAGCTGTTTCTTAATGGTTTAGCCATGGTCCTCGCCTCGAGTTAAGACAGTAACACAGCTTCATCCGCGTACCCAATGCATTTTATACTGTCATTTCCAGTTTGACTCCTTTTGATGTCGCTAGACGTCTCTCTCGCAATCTTGTCTTAGGCAAGGGTAGACAGTGCTAATGGAAGACTGTTGGGCTGTCAAAATCCGGTTTTGGTTTTGAAAACCGGTGTCATCTTATTTCCAATTCTGATTCAAGCTGAAGTGTCTTTCAAACATGCCATTTTCAGGTTCAAAAGCTTTTTGTGGACACTGTCATATGATTTCTTGAAGTCAGAGAAGGGCATAAAACGTTCTTTAAAGTCCCATATTTTCTCCCAATTTTTTTGTAAAACGAATATCTGGTCAGTTTTAAATCACCCCTTGCGGAATTCACCTCAATAATACTGCTACCAATAGATGAGCTGTGTTATAATCCGAAACACAGTGCCAGGGCGATTGCCGTTAGTAAATAAGTTTATCGAATTTGTCAAAAAACCTACCAAGCGATTACATCACCAGTAGGAAGGGCATTTTTGATGAGTTAATAGAGATGCAATTAATGCCACCAACGCTTTACGTTCTCGTGTTCCAATTTAGCTCTTAGACGATTTAGAAAACAAGGTTAAAATAACTTTTTCTATTCTAGCATTCGCCTTTCGGATGATCACCTTGTATTACACAAACTGGGAAACGAATGACCAACTAGATGTTTTGAAGATGTCGACTACAGCTGCAGCCTGTGATGACCAACGTGTTACAAAACCGATACTTTACCCAAAATAGCAGCGTGTCATTGTGTCACTCCGTGTTATCTGAAATACGTGCCGAGCGACATACACAGAAAACACTGCAGTGCTTTAACAGGGATGCTGGCCAGCACGTGCTGGTGACGCAGTTACAATGTTGCCAAGTCGTTCCGGGCGATGAACTAGGTGACCGTGGACGTGGCCCAAGGAAAGATAAGAGGACACGGTCAATGTAACGGCCGTGTTTCTGCAGTGGTTTTGACTATATGACTACTCTGTTACCTAGACTGATAAGTAAGTGGACTCCTGTTTCTGTTACTGTCGTAATACGTTAAAAATTTCGAGAACTCCACAGTTCATCTCATGTGAATTTCATTAAAGTTGTACAAATAATAGTTCAAATGGCTCTGAGCACTATGTGACTTAACTTCTATGGTCATCAGTCCCCTCGAACTTAGAACTACTTAAACCTAACTCTCCTAAGGACATCACACACATCCATGCCCGAGTCAGGATTCGAACCTGCGACCGTAGCGGTCGCGCGGACCCACACTGTAGCACCTAGAGCCGCTCGGCCACCCCGGCCGGCTTATACGAATACATCAGCACTTTGTGTATCACTATAAAGTTTGTGGAAGAGTGCACTTTGTATTGTACTAATTGTACTGCAAATTCTTCATGTTCCAACCATGGATGAAATTGGAAAAAACTGTTGCTACTCATATGCTACTGTACGTGCTGCTGTTTGGCTAACGTGAAGTTCTCTAGGGTTGCTGACGCTTCTTCTCTGAAGATCAGTTCTTAGAATGGAAGATAGGGGCTTAGCCTCTCGTTATCAGTGTGATCATCACGAGAAAGAAGGAAGATCAGGGTGGAACTACCTGCCGAAATCGAGTCTGTAGTGGCCAAGCGTCACCTCTGATTTGGAGCAGGATGAGTAGGAAAATCAGCCGCGTCCATTTCGAAGTAAGCATCCCGGCATTTGCGTGGAACGATTTGGGGAAACCACGGTAAACGTAAACCTGGATGGTCGGATCCGGAATTAAACCAACACATTTCCAACCTCGCTGTGCTCTGTGAGTGAAGAAATTTTCAGCGCTAGGACGTTTGCTGCATGGGGTGGTGAAATCAAGATGTTGATCGCTAGTCTATTATTCTTTGTCCTGGGTTAAATTCCAAACTTGCTTGCTTTGTCTCACGGAGTCAGTGTATACAGCGCCATAGACGATGCTGCTGATGACGAGTTATCTACAGGGATAGCAAAAATCGACCGGTTAAAACCGATACCTTTTATAACAGGTTTTTCTAATAATCGACTAAAAAAAGCGAAACACCAATTAGTCATAGCAAGAGAGCTAAAATTTTTACAATAAATCTGTTTTAAAAGAGGAGTAATTTTTTTTCGTAAAAGTTTCATTGATTTGAAATCAGTGCAATTTTAATAACGATGCCGACAGAAACGAGCAACAAACGTATGACATAAAAATTGGTACAGCACTGCTGAGACATTAATGTCCCTGTTTCCGTGTGTCGCGGATGAAGGTTCGAGTGCAGTGTGCGAGACTTATTCCCACCTGGTCTGTACGGTAGTTTCTCAGTGTGGTCGCCGGCCATCCATTGTATTGCAGAATGCCACCAACTCTAGTCTGGAAACATTTTTTATGAAGTGACGTATCAGCGAAGTGCAATTATTCATTTGCTTTAAAAGATTAAAGATTTGTCTGCCATTTCTATGAAATAATAAAAGAGGATGGAATCTTACAGCAATAAATCAAAAACCGGACAACAGCTCATCATAATATAAAATAAAAATGGAATGTGGCAGATCTGCTGTCTAGTCTACGTAATATGTCTTCATCCGGTGGTAGACCTTTAAAACGGACAAATTAACACGTAACACAATTTTTCAACCTGTTTTCACCATTTAACACTGACTATTCGTAATGACCAAATAGTGATATGATCCCCCGTTCTGAAATGATTTTTTAAGCAGCGTTTCAGTTAGTTTCAATAGGAGATTCTGTTGATTTTTTGTAGTATTCCACCACTGATCACTTTTCGAGGAAAGTAGCGAACGGTGAACGGGCTAAGTTTTCCGTCACTTTTCTATTTAATTTAATATTTTTATCCTATGTATCATGAAACTGTGACACTCAAAATGTTTCAGTCTTTGTTCTTATTAATTTGTTTTGTGAACCGCTATTCGGCTGGAAAGTCATCGTCACACAGTAACAGATCACATAGTAACAGAATATCGCCACCAAAGAACGCAGAATACTGACGAACAACTTTGAATATGATTCCTCGTCGAGACTGTTGTACGAAAACAGTATAAATATCATACTTGAAAGTGAAATTACAACATACCTCAAAATGTAAGATCCAAACAGTAATTAATGTGAGCATAACTTACCATGAAAAATAAACACTAAAGTGATACTGGCCGGCCTGTGTGGCCGAGCGGTTCTAGGCGCCTCAGTTTGGAACCGCGCGACAACTACGGTCGCAGGTTCGAATCCTGCCTCGGTCATGGATGTATATGATATCTTTAGGTTAGTTAGGTATAAGTAGTTCTAAGTTCTATGGGACTGATCACCTCAGAAGTTAAGTCCCATAGTGCTCAGAGCCATTTGAACCATTTTTTAAACTGATATTGTAAGTACTATACAAAAGACAGATTTAAACGTGTATGTATGAAGAAGTACAGTCAGGGAAGATTTACATATGGTATTAAAGCAGAAGGTGTAACATTGAAAATAAAACTAACACGACAAAATAAATAAAAGATAAAACGAACTGCTCAGATTTAGGGAGCAAAACCGCTAACAAATATCTCTGCTGTCGATATCATACGCCTCTTAATTGCTTCAGAGTAAACTACAGTAAAATAAGAAATAAAATCGTGCCTTTAACATAAATTGGAAAAGTATTTTTCCGTCTACTACGAACACAAAACGCAGAGCCTGTTTGCCCGAATGTCTATATATCCACTATCGTCTAAATATTGGACGGATTTCCATTTTTTCAACATCTTGTAATTTATTTGTTACAAATAATTTAATGTTCTTTTTAACGTACAGTGCTTATTGAGTTTATAACATTACTCTTTTTCGTCAGTTGTAGATGCCCACATTCTTTCACAATTACACTTTATTATTTTCAAAAGTAAAATACGGCATATTTCACAATACTACTATTTGACATCCCTACAACACTACTCCTTGAGATATTGTGAGACGCCTAAAAATGGTTCAAACGGCACTGAGCACTATGGGCCTTAACATTTGTGGTTACCAGTCCCCTAGAACTTTGAACAACTTAAACCTAACTAACCTAAGGACATCACACACATTCATGCCCGAGGCAGTATTCGAACCTGCGACCGTAGCAGTCGCGCGGTTCCGAACTTAGCGCCTAGAACCGCGAGACCACCGCGGCCGGCTGAGACACCTAGGCTCACAACAACAACCTACAGTCTAGTTTTAAGAAAGCGTGCGTCAACAATCCTATCCCTACGGCCAAATACTGTTGCTGTAAATTCTTTCCGTTACCGATATTACAGATAGCTTCTAGTGCAGTAACTTAGCGCTACGGTGTCTTCGAGGCCTCCGTTATTTAACTTACATGAAACTTCCTTCATTTGCCAGCTTATAAATGCTCATTTTGAAAATTTTATTTTCATTTCTTTTTTCCCCCACATAGAAAGTAAACGACGGTGTAACCGCCTTGAAGATTTTCCCGACTGGACTTGTTCTAGCATATACACATCTCCTCAGGGTGTACCCTGAGAAAACCGTCCCCAAATTTTGGAAACCGCTAACAATGGACAGGATCAAATATTACACAGTAGCCCCTGCAAATTTTGGCATTCCACAAGACATTCGATTAATATAAACTTGACGTTCATATCGTTAAAATGACGATTGATTAATAATACTTATATATCGTTCAGATAAATAAAGCTCGAGTTTTTCCGAATGGTTTACTAAACGAAGAACCAGTGAGCCAATGAAATAGTGGGTATTCTCTATATCTACAATCTTGTATTTATATTCTTTGTTTGTCAGTGGGCATCGCTAGCTTTATCTCAAGAACAAGTTCCTTGCTTTTGTTAAGTACGTTATCACACTGAAAAATATACTTTCTCACATTCACAGTTGTTCGCGAATGGAATCTGTAGTGTTAAACTTTTTCCGATGGTATCTTATATTTTTCAATAATGTTCCAGTAAAATGTTTTGGTTCTGTTTTTTTCAAAATGTATGTACAGTTTGCTGTTTTCACGGACTTCAGGTTATAGAGTTGGATCGGAATTTGAATATCTGATAGTATTTCTTCAATGGCTGGAAAATGATCTTAGAATCCAGGCACTTACTTGTCAACTTAACAAATCAGGAAATTTCTGCGACTACGTTCACTGTAGCAGGAAGCAAGAGACGAGTAGAAATCGCCTGGAAGGCTTCATTCGCGATTATGATCATAATGAAAGTCTAATTTAGGTGGGTTAAATATGAGGCCCCATAAATGTGTGGTAGCTAGACTAAAGAAGTTCTTTGTTAGATTGCTAGATATAAAAAATAACAACCTGACGAAAGGTAGTTAGGTCACGCTGGAAAACCTACAGGGCAGCATGGATTCAGGCCATAACGAATTGAAAATATGGCTCCTTCCTACAGCGTATGCCATGTGATTGATGATAATTCTCTAATAACTGTTAGAGTGTATCGAAGCAGTAGTGATAATAGAGATCTGTTTCGAAACAATAATTTAGTTTCATGACAATTTTAATTCCATTCCTCTTTTTCAGCGCTCAAAAAATTTCGCTTGACACCTCTCCACCCCTTCCTGCGTCAAGCGTTAGCTAGCCCCTGTTAGGGAACCACTGCGATGTAAAGTGTTTGCACCCAGTCTAGGAGACATAGTTCTATAATCAGGTCGTTGCTGGTGGATGGTACACGTAACCAATACTCATGTGTCTCGTCACTGGAGGAGTATCACACAGAAATAGCCCACAGTCCCATATCCAGGAGTACTATTCTGAAGATAGACAGTTCTCTCGAGACCTCATACCACAGAAATAAAAATACGTCTTAAGAGCCTGAAGAATGGAATAAGGTGCCATGGCTATTTCTGAAAGGTTGTGGGCTGACCTATAGATAGAGCCCGGCGGGGTCACGTATTTTTACCGCCCTGCACAGCGACGTGCATCTCGTAAACAACAACAGGACTTTCTAGTCTAACGCTCACCCGGGATTTCGTTCCTGCTATCGTTTCTAAAGTTGTTCATAGAAGGCATCTAGAAATACAACCATCCTCTTCCTCTCTGTTAGCGACAAGAATTTACTGACGAAGCCAGGAAAAAAAAGTTACTTGTGTAAGCGCGATAACCATTTCATCTGCTTAGACACCTAAGCCGGTGAACAATTAATGTTCGTTAAAAGTCTTGAAAGGAGGGTGTAAGATGAACATCAACAAAAGCAAAACGAGGATAATTGAATGTAGTCGAATTAAGTTGGGTGATGCTGAGGAAATTAGATTAGGAAATGAGACACTTAAAGTAGTAAAGGAATTTTGCTATTTGGGGAGCAAAATAACTGATAATGGTCTAAGTAGAGAGGATATAAAATGTAGACTGAACAAGAGAAATTTGTTAACATAGAGTATAGATTTAAGTGTCAGGAAGCCGTTTCTGAAAGTATTTGTATGGAGTGTAGCCATGTACGGAAGTGAAACATGGACGATAAATAGTTTGGACAAGAAGAGAATAGAAGCTTTTGAAATGTGGTGCTAAAGAAGAACGCTGAAGATTAGATGGGTAGATCACATAACTAATGAGGAAGTATTGAATAGGATTGGGGAGAAGAGACGTTTGTGGCACAGCTTGACTAGAAGAAGGGGTCGGTTGGTAGGACATGTGTTGAGGCATCAAGGTATCACCAATTTAGTATTGGAGGGCAGCGTGGAGGGTAAAAATCGTAGAGGGAGACCAAGAGATGAATACACTAAGCAGATTCAGGAGGATGTAGGTTGCAGTAGGTACTGGGAGATGAAGAAGCTTGCACAGGATACAGTAGCATGGAGAGCTGCATCGCCGGCCGCGGTGGTCTCGCGGTTAAGGCGCTCAGTCCGGAACCGCGTGACTGCTACGGTCGCAGGTTCGAGTCCTGCCTCGGTCATGTATGTGTGTGATGTCCTTAGGTTAGTTAAGTTTAGGTAGTTCTAAGTTCTAGGGGACTGATGACCACAGATGTTAAGTCCCACAGTGCTCAGAGCCATTTGAACCATTTTTTTTTTTTTTTTTTAGAGCTGCATCAAACCAGTCTCAGGACTGAAGACCACAACAACAACAACAAAAGTTATACATAAATGCTGAGTTTACTAATTTTGAAAGTGTTAAAGTCAGTCACTGTGTCGTAGGATTCAGCTGCAAATAAAAACAGATGCCACATGTTAGTTACTTTCCACTTGGCTGATTGCTTGATGCGACCCTTTGTGCTCACAGGCTCGTATACTTTAGGAGGTAAACTGTGATACCGTACAGAGACGGTGACTGCGATGAACACGAGTACCACATAGTGCTGTATTTGTATTGATGACGGTGATGATGATGATGATGATGATGATGATGATGACAATGATGCGACTGAAATGGAGAGGCTAAGTACCAGTGCTGCCGCACAGCTTATTTCTCTTGAATATCTCCAAAGGGACCACCGAGAGTAACGTCCACATTCGACCGATGGCTAAGAATGGCTGAAATAAATAGTTTTCGGTTACATCGTTTTTTGGCACGCAGTTTAACTTGACTGTTAAAACCGCTCAAAATAACCGTTTTTTAAAATTCTTTTATTTCTGCTCTCTGTCACTGGCTCTTAATCACTTCCACTTTCTCCTTCTCTTATTCCTCTCCCACTGGCTCTGACTCCTTCACTCTTTTCCTAGCACTGTTCTGTCCCTGCCTACTGTATTCCACTGCCACTGTATACCTCTCTCTCGCACTACCATTGTTTCCTCCGCTCTTTCTATACCACAAGCACTGTCTGCTACCTTCCAGTATTTATTACTTTCCGGCCCTTTCCCTCTGCCACTGCCTCCTTCTCTCTCACCATAAAAAGTCCCGAAATTTTTCACATGCCAATATTTTAAAGGTACTGAGTAAGGTAGAATTAGGCAGAGTCTTTTAAACACCAGCAGATTCCCCATTTTTTTACTCCAGTACGAGCATTTTCCTGCTGGTACCGTTTCTTTGCCCGTTACAGCAGGGCATGTCACTTATGTGATGGGTCAGTAAGATTTTGATAGTTTGCTCATCTGAAACTGAAATAAACGCAAGACTAATTTTACACGTTAGACCGGATTTTACGTCAACAAGAATTTTGCATGTGCTTCGGTGCTACAGTATCTGATTCCCAGAACCGTTCTGATGATAATGGAGAGAGCTTACATAGTATTTCTCCGCTCTACAACACTACATCAGCTACATTTTTGCCTTATATCGCATTTTACGTGCGTATCTTATGTGCACAAGTTGGGTAGCTTTGAACCTTTGTATCTCGGTAAAGAACAAAGATATATAGAAAATGTTCGAGACTCTTCAAGATCTTGGAATATGTCGTAAGAAGTTCAGCCATTTGCTGTGCATAGCCGTCTTGGAATACGCAGCTGGGTTTGGTACCAAAAAATCAAGTCTTCAACAATTTTTTAAGCCTACAGGTAACGAAAATGGTTCAAATGACTCTGAGCACTATGGGACTTAACATCTGAGATCATCAGTTCCCTAGAACTTAGAACTACTTAAACCTAACTAACCTAAGAACATCAAACACATCCATGCCCGAGGCAGGAGTCGAACCTGCGACCGTGGCAGCAGCGCGGTTCCGAACTGATGCACCTAGAACCGCTTTGCCACAGTGTTCCTTTCAATTTAAGTTGTTTGTAGTTGTAATTCCTAGGTGTTTAATTGAATTTATAGCCTTTAGATTCGACTGATTTATTGTGTAACCGAAGTTTAACAGATTCGTTTTAGGACTCATGTGGATGACCTCACACTTTTCTTTATTTAGGGTCAACTGCCAATTATTGCACCATTCAGATAGCTTTTCTAAGCCGTTTTGCAAATTTTTTTTTGAGCTTCTGATGACTTTACTAGCCGATAAACGACAGCATCATCTGCAAACTACCTAAGACGCCTGCTCAAATTGTCTCCTAAACAGTTTATATAAATAAGGAATAGTAAAGGGACTATAACACACCTTAGGGGACTCCAGAAATCACATCTGTTTTCCTCGATGACTATTCGTCAGTTAGTACGAACTGTGACCATTCTGACAGGAAATCACTAATCTAGTCACATAACTGAGACGATATTCCGTAAGTACACAATTTCACTACAAGCCGCTTGTGTTGTACAGTGTGAAAGGCCTTCTGGAAATATAGAAATTCGGAATCAATTTGAAATCCCTTGTCAGTAGCAGTCAACACTTCATGTGAATAAAGAGCTAGTTGTGTTTCACAAGAACGATGTTTTCTAAATCCCTGTTTGTTTTTCAATAGACCGTTCTCTTTAGGTAATTCATAACGTTCGAACACAATAATGTTCCAAACTCCTGCTGCATACCGACGTTATTGGGCCTGTAATTTAGTGTATTACTCCCACTACCTTCCTCGAATACTGGTGTGACCTGTGCAAGTTTCCAGTCTTTGGGTCCGGAACTTTCGTCTTGCCAACTGTTGTATATGATTGTTACATATGGACCTATTGTATCAGCATGTTCTGAAAGGAACCTAACTGGACCGGTAGACTAGCTTCTGTTAAGTGATTTAAGCTGCTTCACTACTACGAGGATATTTACTTAACGTTACTCTTGTAGTTAGCTGTTCTTGATTCGAATTCTGGAGTATTTAATTCGTATTCTTTGGCGAAAGAATTTTGGAAGGCTGTGTTTCGTAACTCTGCTTTGGCAGCACTGTCGTGTACAGTATTTCCATTGCTATCGCGCAGAGGAGGAATGGATTGTGTCTTGCCGCAAGCATGTTTCACATACGACTAGAATGTCATTGGATTTTCTGGCAGGTTTGGAGACAAAGTTTCGTTGTGAAAAACTGTTATAAGCATCTCTCATTGTAGCCCGTGCTAAATTTCGAGCTTTTGTAAAAGATCGCCAATCCTGGAAATTTTGCGTCCGTTTAAATTTCGCATGTTATTTTCATTGTTTCTGCTACAGTGTTCTGACCCGCTTTGTGTACCAAGGATCATCAGCTCCGCTGTTAGTTAATTTATTTCGTATAAACCTGTCAATTGCTGCCGATACTATTTCTTTGAATTCAAGCCACATCTCATCTACACTTGCATTGTTAACTTGGAAAGAGTGGAGATCGTGTCTCAGGAAGGTATCAAGTTATTTTTTATCTGATTTTTTGAATAGGTATATTTTTCGTTTATTTTTGGAGGATTTGGGGGTTGCAATATTCGGTCTCGCTTCGACAACCCTGTGTTCACTAATCCATGTATCCATTTTGATGCTTGTTATTAACTCAGGACTATTTTGTTGCTAAGAGTTCAAGTGTGTTCTCGTGTGGGTTCACGGTTGTTCGCGAGAACTCATGAACTAACTGCTCGAAATAATTTTCAGAGAATACATTTAGCACAATTTTGGATGTGTTTCTATTGGTGAGGGTGAATGAAAGGGGCAGGGTGGAACCCAATGCGGGCGACACAGCGTACTCCGCTTGAATAGCACCAAGAGGACTTCCGGGCTTAACGTCCCCATTAGACGGGCATAGAAACACTCTAAGGTGTCAGGCAAATCCAAAACCTTCCATAAAAACCCTGACATGACACAGCGTACTCCGCTTGAATAGCACCAAGAGGACTTCCGGGCTTAACGTCCCCATTAGACGGGCATAGAAACACTCTAAGGTGTCAGGCAAATCCAAAACCTTCCATAAAAACCCTGACATGACACAGCGTACTCCGCTTGAATAGCACCAAGAGGACTTCCGGGCTTAACGTCCCCATTAGACGGGCATAGAAACACTCTAAGGTGTCAGGCAAATCCAAAACCTTCCATAAAAACCCTGACATGACACAGCGTACTCCGCTTGAATAGCACCAAGAGGACTTCCGGGCTTAACGTCCCCATTAGACGGGCATAGAAACACTCTAAGGTGTCAGGCAAATCCAAAACCTTCCATAAAAACCCTGACATGACACAGCGTACTCCGCTTGAATAGCACCAAGAGGACTTCCGGGCTTAACGTCCCCATTAGACGGGCATAGAAACACTCTAAGGTATCAGGCAAATCCAAAACCTTCCATAAAAACCCTGACATGACACAGCGTACTCCGCTTGAATAGCACCAAGAGGACTTCCGGGCTTAACGTCCCCATTAGACGGGCATAGAAACACTCTAAGGTGTCAGGCAAATCCAAAACCTTCCATAAAAACCCTAACATGACACAGCGTACTCCGCTTGAATAGCACCAAGAGGACTTCCGGGCTTAACGTCCCCATTAGACGGGCGTAGAAACACTCTAAGGTGTCAGGCAAATCCAAAACCTTCCATAAAAACCCTGACATGACACAGCGTACTCCGCTTGAATAGCACCAAGAGGACTTCCGGGCTTAACGTCCCCATTAGACGGGCATAGAAACACTCTAAGGTGTCAGGCAAATCCAAAACCTTCCATAAAAACCCTGACATGACACAGCGTACTCCGCTTGAATAGCACCAAGAGGACTTCCGGGCTTAACGTCCCCATTAGACGGGCATAGAAACACTCTAAGGTGTCAGGCAAATCCAAAACCTTCCATAAAAACCCTGACATGACACAGCGTACTCCGCTTGAATAGCACCAAGAGGACTTCCGGGCTTAACGTCCCCATTAGACGGGCATAGAAACACTCTAAGGTGTCAGGCAAATCCAAAACCTTCCATAAAAACCCTGACATGACACAGCGTACTCCGCTTGAATAGCACCAAGAGGACTTCCGGGCTTAACGTCCCCATTAGACGGGCATAGAAACACTCTAAGGTGTCAGGCAAATCCAAAACCTTCCATAAAAACCCTGACATGACACAGCGTACTCCGCTTGAATAGCACCAAGAGGACTTCCGGGCTTAACGTCCCCATTAGACGGGCATAGAAACACTCTAAGGTGTCAGGCAAATCCAAAACCTTCCATAAAAACCCTGACATGACACAGCGTACTCCGCTTGAATAGCACCAAGAGGACTTCCGGGCTTAACGTCCCCATTAGACGGGCATAGAAACACTCTAAGGTGTCAGGCAAATCCAAAACCTTCCATAAAAACCCTGACATGACACAGCATACTCCGCTTGAATAGCACCAAGAGGACTTCCGGGCTTAACGTCCCCATTAGACGGGCATAGAAACACTCTAAGGTGTCAGGCAAATCCAAAACCTTCCATAAAAACCCTGACATGACACAGCGTACTCCGCTTGAATAGCACCAAGAGGACTTCCGGGCTTAACGTCCCCATTAGACGGGCGTAGAAACACTCTAAGGTGTCAGGCAAATCCAAAACCTTCCATAAAAACCCTGACATGACACAGCGTACTCCGCTTGAATAGCACCAAGAGGACTTCCGGGCTTAACGTCCCCATTAGACGGGCATAGAAACACTCTAAGGTGTCAGGCAAATCCAAAACCTTCCATAAAAACCCTGACATGACACAGCGTACTCCGCTTGAATAGCACCAAGAGGACTTCCGGGCTTAACGTCCCCATTAGACGGGCATAGAAACACTCTAAGGTGTCAGGCAAATCCAAAACCTTCCATAAAAACCCTGACATGACACAGCGTACTCCGCTTGAATAGCACCAAGAGGACTTCCGGGCTTAACGTCCCCATTAGACGGGCATAGAAACACTCTAAGGTGTCAGGCAAATCCAAAACCTTCCATAAAAACCCTGACATGACACAGCGTACTCCGCTTGAATAGCACCAAGAGGACTTCCGGGCTTAACGTCCCCATTAGACGGGCATAGAAACACTCTAAGGTGTCAGGCAAATCCAAAACCTTCCATAAAAACCCTGACATGACACAGCGTACTCCGCTTGAATAGCACCAAGAGGACTTCCGGGCTTAACGTCCCCATTAGACGGGCATAGAAACACTCTAAGGTGTCAGGCAAATCCAAAACCTTCCATAAAAACCCTGACATGACACAGCGTACTCCGCTTGAATAGCACCAAGAGGACTTCCGGGCTTAACGTCCCCATTAGACGGGCGTAGAAACACTCTAAGGTGTCAGGCAAATCCAAAACCTTCCATGAAAACCCTGACATGATAGCAAATTCGGCAATATGTCACATAGCTTCGAATAAATCCTGACGTTAAATTAACCAAAGTAATACGATCAACGAGTGAGGAAATGGAATACCACAAGAACGTGCATGTCATACCTTCCCACCGTGAAACAGACGCAGTTCCGAGGGGAGAAACGAGAACAGAAGCCGAGAGCAGAGCCATGTAGGCAAGAAGGCCCTCCGATAAGAGCGGGACAATGGGACACCCGCATCACCGGCCGACCGCCAAGAGGTCCATCCCCCAGCCCATGTTAAACGATAGAGCCCTCCAGAAGAACAGTATAGATCTTACGATAACACTAAAAGGGCCACACCAGCTGCAAGTTTTAGCGTGAGACTATATGTGTCTCTGTTAGGTAGCAAACATTAAAAACATTACCTCACCACGAAAAGTATAACGTTTCTCATTGGATAGACAGAATTTTTGTAGGCGAAGCTTAAGGTTAACATTGAGACGCTGATTGGTCAGTTGAAAACACAGCCAGATACCTTTTTCTTAAATCCACTTCGGTAAACAGTAGTAAGGATAAGTTCGAGAGAGTTTCTTCCGAGACGGCGAGGTGTGTGGAGCTGCGCCGCCAGCTGTACCTAACGCTGCCTAATCTCTTAAATCCCCTTTTTACATCATACTTGTATCGATCGTTAATTACACTTCATGGTATTCACATTTGCTACTTGAAGTTAAAATCTGAAACATGATGATTTTTCTGTTATATAATTATTGAGAAGCCACATCAGCGACTGAAATTTACGACTAGTTAAATAAGTAATTAAAGATAATTGAGGGTCACTGTAGACCATTTTGATAGTTTTCTCTTTTATGATACTTAATTTAAATATAGATTATAGATGTGATATGGCATAGGTCATCCTTTGATCCATTATAGAACTTGGAAACCCATCCAGGGAATATTCGTTCACATTTTTGTTGAATGCAGTTGGTTTTTATCATCCTGTATAAAAATATTTCCTTTTATCAATAGTACAATTTATAAACAATGTTTTGTGAGTAGAATAAAAATTCCAGTGGTAAACTTACTGCTTTTTCGACGTTATTTTACCAGCTAACTAAAAATAGGAAAAACTTGAACCCCTTCCACTAAATTTAGTTAGTATTAAGATTCATTTACAGGGAGTGCTGTGGACCTGACGCTGAAATCATTAAGTATTTGACTATATCATCGCTAGTCTCACTGAACTTTTCTGAACTCTACATGTCATGTGTGGTCTGGCGCCTCCTTACTAGCAACAGGTCCCAGGTTCAAACTAATCAGTTCCCTAGAAAACACGCTCAGAGCGTCGTTGCCCGAAAGTGGTAGGGAGACACGACTTAGAACAAACAGCCACCACGCAGAATGTTGGAACACAAACAGTAAATATGCTCTCGCCCTACGAGACAATGAGGAGAGGTTTGGATTTAATGCGGGGATACTGGCGCAAAGCATGGTGATCAGGAATTGCACTTACCTCCTCTAAACCACTTGCTTTCCAAATAGCACTGATAAAAATTCTTTCTATTATCATAAATTTGAAGTGGTTACCTCCTAATCGATCTCGTCCACGGAGGTGGCTACGATCTCTCGGTGAGCCCAAACTTAGAGGTACATGTTAAAAAAGAGGTTGGCCTTCTTGAAGAGGAACAGTAAAGTTACAGAATCCGGTTCCAGTGAGATTACCGGCCAAGGTTAGCAGGGCTCTGGAGCAGCTGCAAAAGTGATCTTCGCCGGGGCTTCCACCAACGCCGGGCCTAATTACACCTGCGGAACGTATTTGAGTGACAAGGACAGTGGGCGCAGAGCTCCGCTGGCACATGGCCTTGCTATACACCGACGGACACAGTCGCCAATGACAAACAGACCTTCGCCGGTGTAACGTATTTGTTTTGCAGAGTCAAGTCTTTTTCCTCTGACGTGCATGTTGTACATCTTTTCTCTCCAGAGGTATCTTTCATCGAGCGTAATACAGAATTCGGTTTCTGAGTAAATCCTTGGGTAACAGAAGAAATATTGAATTTAATTGATGAAAGGAGAAAATATAAAAATGCAGTAAATGAAGCAGGCAAAAAGGAATACAGACGTCTCAAAAATGAGATCGACAGGAAGTGCAAAATGGCTAAGCAGGGATGGCTAGAGGACAAATGTAAGGATGTAGAGGCTTATCTCACTATGGGTAAGATAGATACAGGAAAATTAAAGAGACACCTTTGGAGAAAAAAGAACCACTTGTATGAAAATCAAGAGCTCAGATGGAAACCCCGTTATAAGCAAAGAAGGAAAAGCAGAAAAGTGGAAGGAGTATATAAAGGGTCTATACAAGGGCGATGTACTTGAGGGCAATATTCTGGAAATGGAAGAGGATGTAGATGAAGATGAAATGGGAGGTATAATACTGCGTGACGCGTTTGACAGAGCACTGAAAGACCTGAGTCGAAACAAGGCCCTGGGAGTGGACAACATTTCATTAGAACTACTGACAGGCTTGGGAGAGCCAGTCCTGACAAAACTCTACCATCTGGTGAGCAAAATGTATGAGACAGGCGAAATACCCTCAGACTTCAAGAAGAGTATAATAATTCCAACCCCAAGGAAAGCAGATGTTGACAGATGTGAAAATTACCGAACTATCAGTTTAATAAGCCACGGCTGCAAAATACTAACGCGAATTCTTTACAGACGAATGGAAACACTGGTAGAAGCTGACCTCGCGAAAGATAAGTTTGGATTCTGTAGAAATATTGGAACACGTGAAGCAATACTGACACTACGGCTTATCTTAGAAGCTAGATTAAGAAAAGGCAAACATACGTTTCTAGCATTTTTAGACTTAGGGAAAGCTTTTGACAACGTTGACTGGAATACTTTATTTCAAATTCTGAAGATTGAAGGAGTAAAATACAGGGAGCGAAAGGCTATTTACAATTTGTACAGAAACCAGATGACAGTTAGAAGAGTCGAGGGACATGAGAGGGAACAGTTATTCAATCTGTATATCGTGCAAGCAGTAAAGGAAACTAAAGAGAAATTCGGATAGGAATTAAAATCCATGGAGAAGAAATAAAAAATCTGAGGTTCGCCGATGACATTGTAATTCTGTCAGAGACAGCAAAGGACTTGGAAGAGCAGTTGAACGGAATGGATAGTGTCTTGAAAGGAGTGTATAGGATGAACATCAACAAGAGCAAAACGAGGATAATGGAATGTAGTCGAATTAAGTCGTGTGATGCTGAGAGAATTAGGTTAGGAAGTGAGAGACTTAAAGTAGTAAAGGAGTTTTGCTATTTGGGGAGCAAAATAACTGATGATGGTCGATGTAGACAGGATGTAAAATGTAGACCTGCAATGGCAAGGAAAGCGTTTCTGAACAAGAGAGATTTGCTAACATTGAGTATAGATTTAAGTGTCAGGAAGTCGTTTGTGAAAGTATTTGTATTGAGTGTAGCCATGTATCGAAGTGAAACATGGACGGTAAATAGTTTGGACAAGGAGAGAATAGAAGCTTTCGAAAAGTAGTTCTACAGAAGAATGCTGAAGATTAGGTGGGTAGATCACATGACTAATGAGGCGGTATTGAATAGAATTGGGGAGAAGAGGAGTTTGTGGCACAAATTCACTAGAAGAAGGGATCGGTTGGTGGGACATGTTCTGAGGCATCAAGGGATCACCAATTTAGTACCTGAGGGCAGGGCAGCGTGGAGGGTAAAAATCGTACAGGGAGACCAAGAAATGAATACACTAAGCAGATTCAGAAGGATGTAGGTTGCAGTAGGTACTGGGAGATGATGAAACTTGCACAGGATAGAGTAGCATGGAGAGCTGTATCAAACCAGTCTCAGGACTGAAGACCACAACAACAACCTTTCGATTCGGTCGTTACGTGACTAGGTTTCTGTACCGCAGATTGATACGTCTACCCTTCTCTACTGTCCGAGAATATTTGTAACGTCATAACGGAACCACCTTGTATATCCTAGTATTCGTATGGTACCGTGGCTGCAGCTGCAGCAGGAATATTAGCATGCACCTTCTCGTTGGCTTTCCCTCTCCGTAGCCGAAAGCGGACGGCGGGTCACGAGGGCAGCGAAAGCGCTTCGGAGATTTCGGCTGCTGTGGAGAGCCCGCCCAGATCGGCGGTGCGCTAGCGCGGCGTGCAACTGGCACGGGAAACTTGGCGGAATGTAGGTCTGCGCGGCGCTGGCGGCAGACGGCGACAACGCGGAAGAAAGGCGGAGGCGCGGGAGAAAGCAAAGGCCGCGTGGTAGTAGGGGGCGTGGGGTCGCGCGGGCTGCGGGGGAGGGGCGAGGCCGCCCCGAAGGACGCGGCGGGTGGCTGCAGCTCTCCCTGGACAGGGAGCAGTCGGCGGCCGCAAAGTGGTGCGCCCCGCGTCTGCTTACCTCACTCGGCAAGCAACGCACAGCGCTCTGTACAACTACCCAGCCGCGCGGGAATAGCCGAGCGGTCTCAGACGCTGCAGTCATGGCCTGTGCGGCTCGTCCCGGCAGAGGTTCGAGTCCTCCCTCGGGCATGGGTGTGTGTGTTTGTCCTTAGGATAACTTAGGTGTAAGCTTAGGGACTTAGCAGTTAAGCGCCATAATGTTTCACACACATTTGAACATTTTACAACTACACAGAATGTCCCAGGAGTGGTCAGTATTCAGGCTTAAGTTGTCTTCTGTCTCGGCCAACGTTTGCCTGATGATTTTCCTTATGTTTCACCGGCACGAATCGCTAGCATTGTTAAAGCTTCACCCTCGATTGATGGCGGTGGACTGGAGTCGTGATGGCGGCCACAGATTACTATTTTTCCGTGGTCATTAGAGCTGCGCTTCCCCTCTTGCTACATCTACATCCATACTCTGCAAGCCACCTGACGGTGTGTGGCGGAGGGTACTTTAAGTACCTCTATCGGTTCTCCTTTCTATTTCAGTCTCGTATTGTTCGTGGAAAGAAAGATTGTCTGTATGCCTCTGTGTGGGCTCTAATCTCTCTGATCTTATCCTCAGGGCCTTTTCGCGAGATATACGTAGGAGGGAGCAATATACTGCTAGACTTCTCCGTGAAGGTATGTTCTCGAAACTTCAACCAAAGCCCATACCCAGCTACTGAGCGTCTCTCCTGCAGAGTCTTCCACTGGAGTTTATCTATCATCCCCGTAACGCTTTCGCGATTACTAAATGGTCCTGTAACGAAGTGCGCTGCTCTCCGTTGGATCTTTTCTATCTCTTCTATCAACCCTATCTGGTACGGATCCCACACTGCTGAACAGTATTCAAGCAGTGGGCGAACAAGTGTACTGTAACCTGCTCCCTTTGTTTTCGGATTGCATTTCCATAGGATTCTTCCAATGAATCTCAGTCTGGCATCTGCTTTACCGACGATCAACTTAATGTGATCATTCCATTTTAGTCGGCGGGAATGGCTGAGCGGTTCTACGCGCTTCTGTCTGGAACCGCGCGACCGCTACGGTCGAAGGTTGGAATCCTGCCTCGGGCGTGGATGTGTGTGATGTCCTTAGGTTAGTTAGGTTTAAGTAGTTCTAAGTTCTAGGGTACTGATGATCTCAGCAGTTAAGTCCCTTAGCGCTCAGAGCCGTTTGAACCATTCCATTTTAAATTACTCCTAATCCCTACTCCCAGATAATTTATGAAATTAACTGCTTCCAGCTGCTGAGCTGCTATATTGTAGCTAAATGATAAAGGATTCATCTTTCTATGTATTCGCAGCACATTACACTTGTCTACATTGAATTAAATTGTCATTCCCTGCACCATGCGTCAATTCGTTGCTGATTCTCCTGCATTTCAGTACAATTTTCCATTGTTACAACCTCTCGATACACTGCAGCATCATTCGCAAAAAGCCACAGTGAACTTCCGATGTTATCCACAAGGTCATTTATGTATATCGTGAATAGCAACGGTCCTACGACACTCCCCTGCGGCACACCTAAAATCACTGTTACTTCGGAAGACTTCTCTCCATTGACAATGCCATGCTGCTTTCTGTTATCTAGGAACTCTTCAATCCAATCACACAGTTAGTTTGATAGTCCACATGCTCTAACTTTGATCATTGAACGACTGTGGGGAACTGTATCAAACGCCTTGCGGAAGTCAAGAAACACGGCATCTACCTGGAAAGCCGTGTCTATGGCCCTCTGAGTCTCGTGGAGGAATAGCGCGAGCTGGGTTTCACACGACCGTCTTTTTCGAAACCCAGACTGAGTCCTACAAAGTAGATTTCTAGTCTCCAGAAAAGTCATTATACTCGAACATAATACGTGTTCAAAAATTCTACAACTGATCGACGTTGGAGATTTACGTCTATAGTTCTGCACATCTGTTCGACGTCCCTTCTTGAAAACCACCTGTAGAGGTCTTTCGCTGCAACACGGGAATCCGGTATTCGTTCACCGTGAGACTTTCTTCTCTCTTGTTGAAACTGTTGTCATATTTGTGCATTTCTTTCCCTTCTCTGAACAAACGGGTGTGATAGTTCTCCGCTATAACGCGAACTTCCGTGGCGGTGAATTTTGCTATGTGATCAGTCTCACGGTTTTACACAGCACGTGCTCCGCCATGGAGGATTTCTCCACTTGCTCTGACCTGCAATGCCAGTTATGTTCGATGGTCTTGGTCTCCATTGATTGTCCAGTGACTTTTCCGCATGTGGGTGATACTCCAGTCCACCATCAGCAATGGAGGGTGAAGCTTTGATGATGCCAGCCACTCGTGCTGGCGAAATGTCAGAAAAAGTCATCAAACCTCGCGAAGAACCCGAGACAGAAGCGAACAGGCAGTTTGTCAACAAGTGGCCACTAAAGCTTTAAAAATTTTGTATTCAGGATTATCTTCACTGTTGATCGTATGGAAATCGCGCATCTATTTAAAAATACAAATACCGTGCAATACGGCGTGTACGTAATTTACAAACTAGCAGACATATCTATATAAATAAGAATGTAAATGATCGTTTGTTCAAATCCTATAACTGCGAAAATTATTAATCGTTTGCTTTGAAATTTTGACTCGTCATTGCATGCGAATACGAACGTCTTTTTAGATACCTACTGAAGTGCCATATGGCATACATATAAAAGGCTAAATTATTAGAAAAAACCTCATCTTCGTTTGTCAAATCATTAACCTCTGAAATATGCGTACCGGAGCGCGGTATGGTATATAAATATGTGTTATATACAATAACAAAAATACAAAAATTCGAGCATATTCGAATGCAAAGTTATGTCAAAATTTCAAACGAATCGGTGAAGAACTTTCGGAGATTTAGGATTCTGAACAAACGAAAATTTAGCTCTATGTAAATAAAAATGTAAATGATCGTTTGTTCAAAGTGGTAGATCTCCGAAAGTTCTTCACTGATTGCTTTGAAAGTCTGACACGTTGCATTCCTATACGTGTTTATTTTTGTATTCCTACTAGAGCGCCATATTGTACTGCTATATTGTACTGCACGATACTTTCGATACATGTCTTTAAAATTTAATTACGGGAATGCTGTTTCCTTAAATTATACACGGAAGAGTCAAAGAAACTGGTACACCTGCCTAATACCGTTTAGGGTCCCGCGAGCACGCAGAAGTGCCGCAACATGACGTGGTATGGACTCGACTAATGTCTGAAGTAGTCCTCAAGGGAATTAACACCACGAATCCTGTAGGGCTGTCCATAAATCCGTAACAGTACGAGGGGGTGGAGATCTCTTCTGAACAGCACTTTCAAGGCATCCCAGATACGTTTAATAATGTTCACGTCTGGGGGGTTTGGTGGCCAGTGTAAATGTTTAAACTCAGAAGAGTCTTCCTAGAGCCACTATAGCAAATCTGGACGTGAGGGGTGTCTCATTGTTCTGCTGCGATTGCCCAAGTCTGCTCGAATGCACAATGGACATGAATGGATGAAGCTGACCAGACAGGATGCTTACGTACGTGTCACCTGACACAGTCGTATCTAGACGTAACAGGGGTCCTATATCACTCCAACTGCATATGACCCACACTATTACAGAGCCTCCACCAGCTTGGACAGTCCCCTGGTGACATGCAGGGCACATGGATTCATGAGGTTGTCTCCATACTCACACACGTCCATCCGTTCATGTAATTTGAAATGAGACTCGTCCGACCAGGCAACATGTTTCCAGTCATAAACAGTCTGATGTCGTTGTCGACGGGCCCAGGCGAGGCGTAAAGCTTTGTATCGGGCAGTCATCAAGGATACACAAGTGGGCCTTCGGCTTCGAAAGCCCATATCGATGACGTGTCGTTGAATGGTTCGCATGCTGACAACTGTTGATGGCCCCGCCTTTGAAATCTCCAGCAATTTGCGGATGGGCTGCACTTCTGCCACGTTGAATGATTCTCTTCGCCCGTCATTGGTCCCGTTCTCTTTTCCTGGCCGTAGCGATGTCAGAGATATGATGTTTTACCGAATTCCTGATATTCACGGCACGCTCGCGAGATGGTCGTACGGAAAAATCCCCACTTCATCGGTACCTCGGAGACGCTGTGTCCCATCGGTCGTGTGACGACTGTAACACCACTTTCGAACTCACTTAAATTTTGATGAAGTGCCACTGTAGCAGCAGTAACCGATCTAACAACAGCACCAGACACTTTTTGTCTTATATAGGTGTTGCCGACCGCAGCGCCGTATTCTGCCTGTTTAAATATCTCTGAATTTGAATAAGCATGCCTATTTCAGTTTCTTCTCGCTTCAGTGTATATTTCGTGTCAATTTTAGAACATCGCACAAAGATCTCTTGAGTAAAATTGGCAGTTTGACAAGTACTTCGCCACTGTCATGTTAGTTGCAATTATTGTAACTACTATTATTGTTCTTGCTCGACAAAGAGTGAAATGTATGATTGTAGCTGTAGTAGCAAAACCAACTATTACAAACTTCTACAAATTTCGATTACGCGATATGTTACACAAATCTGAGGGCTGGCAATTAAACTAAATACTTAGGGATTACAATTACAAATAACCTAAATTGGAACGATTACATAGACAATATGGTGGGTACAGCAAACCAAAGACTGCCATTCATTGGCAGAAAATTTAGAAGCCGCAACAGGTCTACCAAAGAAACTGCTTACACTACGCTTGTCCGCCCTATTCTGGAGTACTGCTGTGCGGTGTGGGATCCGCATCAGATGGGACTGACGGATGACATCGAAAAAATACGAAGAAGGGCAACTCGTTTTGTATTATCCCGAAATAGGGGAAATAGTGTCACAGACATGATACATGAATTGGAGTGGCAATCATTAAAACAAGCGATTATCGTTGCGACGGGATATTCTCATGGCATTTCAATCACCAGTTTTCTCGACCGATTGCGAAAACATTCTGTTGTTACCCACCTACATAGGGAGAAACGATCATCAGGATAAAATAAGAGAAATCAGGGCTCGCACGGAAAAATTTAAGTGCTCGTTTTTCCCGCACGCAGTTCGAGAGTGGAACGGTACAGAGACAGCTTGAAGGTGGTTCATTGAACCCTCTGCCAGACACTTTACTGTGTATAGCAGAGTAATCACGTAGACGTAGATGTAGAAACAATTCAGCGAGATTGACAATAGGACCTCGAACACAGAGTGGTACAATGCAACAGTATAGATGCATTGAACAACCTGTCAGAGAACACGAAATAACGTTGTTGTTGTTGTTGTGGTCTTCAGTCCTGAGACTGGTTTGATGTAGCTATCCATGCTACTCTATCCTGTGCAAGCTTCTTCATCTCCCACTACCTACTGCAACCTACATCTTTCTGAATCTGCTTAGTGTATTCATCTCTTGGTCTCCCTCTACGATTTTTACCCTCCACGCTGCCCTCCAGTACTAAATTGGTGATCCCTTGATGCCTCAGAACGTGACCTACCAACCGATCCCTTCTTGTAGTCAAGTTGTGCCACAAATTTATCTTTTCCCCAATTATGTTCAATACCTCCTCATTAATTATGTGATCTACCAATCTAATCTTCAGCATTCTTCTGTAGCACCACATTTCAAAAGCTTGTATTCTCTTCTTGTCTAACCTATTTGTCGTCCATGTTTCACTTCCATACATAGCTAAACTCCATACAAATACGACAACATTCCATTATCCTCGTTTTGGTTTTGTTGATGTTCATCTTGTACCCTCCTTTCAAGACACTGTCCATTCCGTTCAACTGCCCTACCAAGTCCTTTGCTGCCTCTGACAGAATTACAATGTCATCGGCCAACCTCAAAGTTTTTATTTCTTCTCCATGGATTTTAATACCTACTCTGAACTTTTCCTTTGTTTTCTTTACTGCTTGCTCAATATACAGATTGAATAGCATCGGGGGGAGGCTACAACTCTGTCGCACTCCCTTCCCAACCACTGCCTCCCTTTCATGTTCCTCGACTGTTATAACTGCCATCTGGTTTCTGTACAAATTGTAAATAGCCTTTCGCTCCCTGTATTTTACCCCTGCCACCTTCGGAATTTAAGAGTATTCCAGTCAACATTGTCAAAAGCTTTCTTTAAGTCTACAAATGCTAGAAACGTAGGTTTGCCTTTCCTTAATCTTCTTGTAAGATAAGTCGTAGGGTCAGTATTGCCTCACGTGTTCCAACATTTCTACGGAATCCAAACTGATCTTTCCCGAGGTCGGCTTCTACAAGTTTTACCATTCGTCTATAAAGAATTCAAGTTAGTATTTTGCAGCTGTGACTTATTAAACTGATAGTTCGGTAATTTTCACATCTGTCAACACCTGCTTTCTTTGGGATTGGAGTTATTATATTCTTCTTGAAGTCTGAGGGTATTTCACCTGTCTGATACATCTTGCTCACCAGATGGTAGAGTTTTGTCAGGTCTGGCTTTCCCAAGGCCGTCAGTTGTTCCAATGGAATGTTGTCTACTCCCGGGGCTTTATTTCGACTTAGGTCTACAGTACCAGCATCAAGCACATCAGTACGTAGCATCAACAGGTTAGTGTTCATCACGAACGTGGTTTTGCAGGCTGTGCAATGTTTACAAATGCGGATTTGGCTGATGCCCATTTGATGTATGGATTAGCACGGGGCAATAGCCGTGGCGCTGTACGTCTGTATCGAGACAGATTTCCAGAATGAAGGTGTCCCGACAGGAAGACGTTCGAAGCAATTGATCGGCGTCTTAGGGAGTACGAAACATTCCAGCCTATGACTCGCGACTGCGGAAGGCCTAGAACGACGAGGACACCTGCAATGGACGAGGCAATTCTTCGTGCAGTTGACGGTAACCCTAATGTCAGCGTCAGAGAAGTTGCTGCTGTACAAGGTAACGTTGACCACGTCATTGTATGGAGAGTGCCACGGGAGAACCAGTTGTTTCCGTACCATGTACAGCGTGTGCAGGCACTATTAGCAGCTGATTGGCCTCCACGGGTACACGTCCGCGAATGGTTCATCCAACAATGTGTCAATCGGTGTGATTTGAAGAGAAGTAATAAAATAAGCTCTAACATGGAAAGTAAGCGTTTCCGGACACATGTCCACATAACATATTTTCTTTCTTTGTGTGTGAGAAATGTTTCCTGTGGCCGTATCTTTTTGTGACACTCTGTAGATGCATTGAATAACCAGTCAGAGAACACGAAATGTCAGGTAAATAATGTGGTGGAGTATAAAAGGGTAGTAAAGAATTTGATCTTGGGAAGATCCTTTTACTAGCATCACAGGAATGAGACCACCAACTAATACTTGGAGATAAACTCCAAGTGAGCGTTGCGAGATGAGGAATCTGTATCAGCTATCAGCTGTGCAGCGTGACGAGTACGTGCATGATGAGAGCACGTGGCGTGGGAGAGAATGGCGCGGCGTGAGGCGCAGTGCGCTCTGAGAAGACGCAGCAGTCCGCGGGAGAGGATGAGGGCCGGAGAAAGTGAAAGAAGGCGCGCTGTGCTGGGCGGGCTGCCGCGTGTTGCCGGCGCCGCGTGTGACCTAGATGCGCCTCCACCTCCACGTGGCTCCGCTCCTCGGCTGCTGCACGCGGCACGGTACACCACGAAGCGCCGCCGCCAGCACAGACCAGATCAGTGTTTTCCCACACTCTGTAGGTCGTCGCACTCTTCCACCTCTTGACACCGCCAGCCGTCTAGTGTGGCACTGAGACGCTAGGACACCGTATTACATCTACATCTGCATGGTTGCTCTGAAAATCGCACTTCAAAATAATTCTCCATTAGTCCAATCTCGAAAAGCGCGTGGTAGAAACGAACACCTATATCTTTCCATGCGAGCTCTTTCTTTCTTTTGCTTCTGCCGTTTTTCCCGCGGATACGCAGGGTCGGCATGGTTAATCGGGTGTGACAAAGTTAGTGGAAGTGGTGGCCGGTTGCCCTTCCTGCCGCCACCCCGAAGGGAAGGAATTACTGTACCCCAACTGTCTGCGACTAGTCTAATCCATGGAATAGTGCGAAAGTGTCCAGATGTCTGCGAGCCGTGGAAATGAGACGGGACGTGGGGACCAGTCCGGTATTCACCTAGGGTGATGTGGAAAACTGCCTAAAAGCCACATCTAGGCTGGCCGGCACACCGGTTCTCGGTCCGCCGGGCTGATTCGATCCGGGGCCAGTACGCTACCCGAGTCCTGGAAGCAGCGCGTTAGCGCGCTCTGCTAACCAGGCGGGTCTTTCCATACGAGCTCTGATATCCCTTATTTTATTATGATGATTGTTTCTTCCTATGAAGGTCGGCGTCAACAAAATATTTTCGCATTCGGAGGAGAAAGTTGATGATTGAAATTTCGTGACAAATGGTTCAAATGACTCTGAGCGCGATGGCACTTAACTGCTGTGGTCATCTGTCCCCTAAAACTTAGAACTACTTAAACCTAACTAACCTAAGGACATCACACACATCCATGCCCGAGGCAAGATTCGAACCTGCCACCGTAGCGGTCACGCGGTTCCACACTGTAGCGCCTAGAACCTCACAGCCACTCTGGCCGGCTCGTGACAAGATTTCCCGCAACAGAAAACGCCTTTTTTTATAATGATGTCCACCCCCATTTCTCTATCATATTAGTGACTCTTCCCTATTTTGCTATAATACAAAATGTGCTACTCTTCTTCGAACTTTCTCGATGTACTCCGTTAATCATCTCTGGCAAGGATCCCAGACCGCGTAGCAGTACCTGAAAACTCTGTGGCCGAGCGGTTCTAGGCGCTTCAGTCCGGAACCGCGCGCTGCTACGGTCGCAGGTTCGAATCCTGCCTCCGGCATGGATGTGTGTGTTGTCCTTAGGTTAGTTAGGTTTAAGTAGTTCTAAGTCTAGGGGACTGATGATCTCAGATGTTAAGTCCCATAATGCTTAGAGCCATTTAGTACCTGAACAGAGCACAAGTGTAGTGATGGCAGACTCTTTAGTATATCTGTTAGATTTTCTAAGTGCTCTGCCAATAAAACGTAGTCGGTTTCCACATATTTTCTAAGTGCTCTTTCCAATTTAGGTTGTTCATAATTGTAATTCCCAGGTAGTTACATGAATTCGCGACGTTTGGATTCGAATTATTTATCGTGTAACCGAATCTTGACGGATACCATGTAGCACTCATGTCGATGACCTAACACTTCTCATAAGAAAAAAAAAAATACCCAGTCCCTGAGTGGAGAAAACCTCCCACCCAGCCGGGAATCGAACACGGGCCCCTTAGGATTGACATTCTGTCCCGCTGACCACTCAGCTACCGGGGTCGGACACACATTTCATTATCTAGGGTCAACTGTTAATTTTCGCACTGTAGAGGTACATTTTCTAAATTCTGAATTGCAATTGGCTTTGATCTTCTGATGACTTCACTAGACGGTAAAAGATAGCGTCATCTGCAAACAACGTAATACGGCTGCTGAGATTGTCGCCTAAACCGTTTATACAGATAAGGAACAGCAGAGGGCCTGTAACACTACATTAGGGAACGCCAGAAATCACGTCTGTTTTACTCGATGACTTCCCGTCAATTACTACGAACTACACCTCTCTCACTAGAAGTCACCAATCCAGTCGAACAATTGAGACTGTACCATAAGCACACAATTTCGCTACAAGCTGGTTGTGTGGTACAGTGTCAAAAGCGTTCTGAAAATCGAGTAATAAGGAATGAATTTGAAATTTTAAAAAATGGTTCAAATGGCTCTAAGCGCTTTGGGACTTAACATCTGAGGTCGATAGTCCCCTAGAACTTAGAACTACTTAAACCTAACTAACCTAAGAACATCACACACATCCATGCCCGAGGCAGGATTCGAACCTGCGACCGTAGCGGTCGCGCGGTTCCAGATTGAAGCGCCTAGAACCGCTCGGTCACTCCGGTCGGCTAATTTGAAATACCTTGTGAATATCACTCAACACTTCCAGGCTTAAAAGCTAGCTGTATTTTACAAGAACGATGTTGTCTAAATCCGTGTTGACTGTGTGTCTATAGACCGCTCTCTTCGAGGTAATTCATAATGTCCGAACACAATATATTACCCAACATCCTGCTGGATATCAATGTTAAAGGTATCACCCTGTCATTTAGTGGATTACTCGTACCACCTTTCTTGAATATTGGTGTAACTTGTGAACATTCCCGTCTTCGGGTACGGATTTTTCGTTGATGGAGCGGTTGTATATCATTGTTAAGTATAAATCTATTGCATCACGATACTATGAAAGGAACCTACTTGGTGTACAGTCTAGACCGGTAGACTTGCTTTTGTTAAATTATTTAAGCTGCTTCACTACTCCGAGGATATCTATTTCTACGTTACTCACGTTGACACCTATTCTTGATACGAATTCTAGAATATTTACTTAATTTTCTTTGGTGAAGGCTGTGTTTAGTAACTGTGCTTTGGCAGCACTGTTGGCGATAGTATTTGCATTGTTATCGCGAAGAGAAAGCACGGATTGTGTCTTGCCGCTAGCGTGGTTTACATACGACCAGAATCTCTTTGCATTTTCTGCCAGGTCTCGAGACAAAGTTTCGTTGTGGAAACTGTTATAATTATCTCGAATTGTAGTATGCGCTAAATTTCAAGCTTTAGCAGAAGATCGCCAATCTTGGAGATTCTGCGTTCTTTCATATTTGGCATGACTTTTTCTTTGTTTCTGCAACGGTGTTCTGCTCCGATTTGGTAGCAACAGGGATCAGCTCGTCGTTTGTTAATGTCTTTGGTATAAATCTCACAGGTGCTGTCGATACTATTTCTTTGAACTCAAGCCTCATCTGCTTAGCACATTGTTAATATGGAAGGAGTCAAGTGAAATTTTATTTGCTTTTTTGAATAGGTATAATTTTCGTTCGTTTTGGGGTGATTTTGGGGTTACAATATTCCGTCTCGCTACGACATTACTGTGTTTACTAATCCCTGTACCCGGTTTGATACTCGTTGTTAGCTAATTCAGTTCTGATGTGGTGTAAAGGGCTGAGTTACTGGACACTGGATAATTGGAAACGAGTGATTTGGAGTGATGAATCACGCTATACCACGTGACAGTCCAATGCAAGAATTCGTATTTTGCGAATACTTGCAGAACGTTACCTGACATCATGTGCAGCAACCAACAGTGAAGTAAAGAGGAGATGGGTTTACATTACGGTATGGGGGTATTTTGTTGCTAAGAGGTGAAGTGTGCTTTCAGAGTAGTTTGCGATTCGCATGTGCTCATGAACTAACTGCTCGAAATAATTTTCAGAGAATGCGTTTAGCACAATTTCGGATCTACATCTACATCTACATACATACTCCGCAATCCATCATACGGTGCGTGGCGTAGGGTATCTCGTACCACAAATAGCATCTTATCTCCCTGTTCCACTCCCAAACAGAACGAGGGCAGAATGACTGCCTATATGCCTCTGCACGAGCCCAAATTTCTCTTATCTTTGTGGTCTTTCCGCGAAATGTAAGTTGGCGGCAGTAAAATTGTACTGCACTCAGCCTCAAATGCTGGTTCTCTAAATTTCCTCAGTAGCGATTCACGAAAAGAAAGCCTCCTTTCCTCTAGAGACTCCCACCCGAGTTCCTGAAGCACTCCCGTAACACTCGCGTGATGATCAAACCTACTAGTAACAAATCTAGCAGCCCGCCTCTGAATTGCTTCTATGTCCTCCCTCAATCCGACCTGATAGGGTTCCCAAACGCTCGAGCAGTACTCAAGAATAGGTCGTATTAGTGTTTTACAAGCGCTCTCCTTTACAGATGAACCACATCTTCCCAAAATTCTACCAATGAACCGAAGAAGACTATCCGCCTTCCCCACAACTGCCATCACACGCTTGTCCCACTTCATATCGCTCTGCAATGTTACGCCCAAACATTTAATCGACGTGACTGTGTCAAGCGCTACACTACTAATGGAGTATTCAGACATTAAGGGATTCTTTTTTCCTATTCATCTGCATTAATTTATATTTATCTACATATAGAGTCATCCCCCCATGAACCATGGACGTTGCCGTTGGGGAGGCTTGCGCGCCTCAGCGATACAGATGGCCGTACCGTAGGTGCAACCACAACGGAGGGGTATCTGTTGAGAGGCCAGACAAACGTGTGGTTCCTGAAGAGGGGCAGCAGCCTTTTCAGTAGTTGCAGAGGCAACAGTCTGGATGATAGACTGATCTGGCCTTGTAACACTAACCATAACGGCCTTCCTGTGCTGGTACTGCGAACGGCTGAAAGCAAGGGGAAACTACAGCCGTAATTTTTCCCGAGGGCATGCAGCTTTACTGTACGGCATGGAGAGCTGCATCAAACCAGTCTCAGGACTGAAGACCACAACAATAACAACATATTTAGAGTTAGCTGCCATTCTTTACACCAATCATAAATCGTGTCCATGTCATCTTGTATCCCAACGACGACACCTTCCCGTACACCACAGCATCATCACAAACAGCCCTCATATTGCTATCCACCCTATCCAAAAGTTCATTTATGTAGATAGAAAACAACACCGGATCTACCACACTTCCCTGGGGCACTCCAGATGATACCCTTACCTCCGATGAACACTCACCAGCGGGGACAACGTACTGGGTTCTATTACTTAAGAAGTCTTATGCGTGCCTCCGTATCTAGGCAAGTGTGTCCGGATACTTTTGATCGGATTGTGTGTGCGGCATCAACCTGGACGACGGTCCCACATAATGTGGTTAACTCTAAGTTCAGATGTAGAGAGTTGGTAGTGATGGGCTGGTGGGAGGCAGCTGTGGAAAGGGGATCGGGCCTTTGTGCGGCGGGGGCCGGACGTGACCTGGAACGGAAGAAAGTGCGAGGCCGCTGCTCACTTTCCCCTGGCGGCCGCGCCAGCCAGTGGGCCACCGAGAGAGAGAGTGCGCCGCTGACCTCGAAACCGGGCAGCTGTTGCCTGCTGGCGCCTCGTTAGGCCGTCCGCCGCAGGGCAGCAGCGGGTGCAGGGCCTCGTTAACTGTATTCACCCGAGCAAATGATCAGCAGAAACCCAGGGAAGGTAAACGCTTCGCTAAGTTAACAATGGAAGCTGAAGAAGTGAATTAAAATTTGTGCTGCTGCCGGGATTCGAACCGTGGTCTTCTTGCTTGCCTAGGCAGATATGCTGACCATTACACCACCGCAGCATTGTAATCAACATAGCTGCACGAACTACCCAACTCAAATACCCTGCTCAGCAAAAACTCCAATTCACATCTCCCCTTATATTGTTACTATTACCAGGGTTCTTCGACACTGGAATAGAACCCCAGCATTCGACGTAATGGGGAAGTGCTGTACTACATGTGATCGTATAGATCTTAAATTTTCTCTCCGACATTTAAGTCTTTAATTTATCTACGACAACGTTGGCAGCTGTGTCCATTGCTCTCCACACGCTTCGGATATGTGCGCACCTTACTGGAGTCGGTGTCCCGGTGCTTAACTTACAAAATTTTAGGTGCTCGAACGCACATCTTAAACCATACAACCCCCCCCCACCCTCACCCTCCCCCGCTTCCCCCACCTCAGCCATAAAAATCACATGTTTCTATTTTTGAAAATATATGATAAAATTTACAACAAGAAATATTTTTTTGATACACACTGTTCCGAAATTCAAGATTTTAGAAAAAAATGGTTCAACTAGCTCTAAGCACTAAACAAATCCAACCCCACTTCCACTGACGTAAACAAGTTGGCTTTGACTCTCATTAAAAAAATGGTTCAAATGGATCTGAGCACTATGGGACTTAACATCTGAGGTCGTGAGTCCCCTAGAACTTAGAACTACTTAAGCCTAACTAACCTAAGGACATCACACATATCCATGCCGGAGGCAAGATTCGAACCTGCGACCGTTGCGGCCGCGCGGTTCCAGACTGTAGCGCTTAGAACCGCTCGGCCACGTCGAATTATCATATATGACAACCAAAAGCCAAAAGCTTGAAGCTAAGGTAAACCCGTTATAGCATTAATTTATAATTAACTACTAACTGAAGAATGTCTGTACAGCATTAATAAGTTATTAAAGCATGTGTAATAACTAGTAATTAGAAACAGATGTGTCTTTACCTTATTTCGCCGAGACATGCTGTGCGACTGCAGAGCCCCGAGGTTCGCAATCAGTGCTGCCACCTCGTGGTGCTGAGTAGCAGGATGAACAAATGAGTTGTGGCAAGTGCAATGTGCATCGTACAAGGCACAACAGACTAGAAAACGTAAGCGCCCGTGAAAAATCTGAAATCTGGAGGTGTCTTATACAGAGTTGCCCCGTACCAAAACTATGGTCCGGTAGTTTCGCAACACTATATAAATGAATTAGAAAATAGTAGTATTAGTAGCGTTGGGAGGCGAGAAACGCAAATGAGTGTGTAAGTAAGAACTAGGAGCCGATGACTTATCTCCCTCTCTCTCTCTCTCTCTCTCTCTCTCTCTCTCTCTCTCTCTCTCTCTCTCACACACACACACACACACACACACACATCATTCGGTGCTTGTCCACTGCGTATTTTATAACCTTACAGTACGTAAATCGCCTTTAATAAGCAATAAAACTTATTTGATCTCGTAAGTTTTGCACTTTTATGTAACCAAACCAGTGACTTTTGCTGGAAGTACAGTTTACTTTCACAAACATAAAGAATCTGGAATTACTGTTGTTATTTTCTACTAAACAGATCATGATCATGATCAAAAGGAAGAGTTTCCTGTTATTGTTGATAAATGCGGAAGTTGTTTATGAATAACAGCAACATGTTTTATACAAGTTCGACGAAGTATTGAATCGATGTTTGATACATTTTTCGTTTGCATTTTCTTGTTTTACCTTTTTCTTGAGTAAATTCCGTCTCCTAGCGCTATATCAAAAATCTGTACTGTTTTCTTTGTTTTCGATACAACATCTCTCTGTTTCACATGAAAAATCAACAATCTCCGAATAAAAACTGAATTACTCATTGACAGTTTCCAATTTTGCTATAAATCCTGCTAACTTTTAAGTAAGAGAAAGGAGGATATGTATGCGGAACAAAACTGTTCCATAGGTTATCCAGCCCTTCATATATCCTCACCCACTTTCTAGACGGTTCAGCGCCTCCTATTTCTTGGGGCATCTAGTAATACATTGATCTAATACATAAAGAAAGCGATCGTTATAAGGTAACACGTGACAGGTATGCACACCTAACATACTTGTAACGCAGGTACGACCTTTGACCAAAGCTACTAGAAAAACTACCGTAGTCTAAATTACTTATGATACTTTACAGCAGCCTACAGTATATCTACAATGATACCTCGAGAATGAAGAGGTTAGATTAAAAAATAAAAATGTTATACAAATAAATAATAAAAATAATGATTATAAAATATCCAACATTCCACATGACACCTTCACTTTGTGTTCCTTTCCTTCTTTTTTTCCCTTCTAGAAATATTTACCCCCAAGCTATGCAATGCACAGTACTAACACATCATCCTCTTTCTGACCTCAACATCTTACTCAGTATGGAGGGATGCTGACTCAGTTTTTCAGGATAGCAAATGGGAACTTGGGGTACAGAAAATGGCTCAGAGGTCACCAGTGTGTGTGTGTGTGTGTGTGTGTGTGTGTGTGTGTGTGTGTGTGTGTGTGTGTGTGTATATATGTGTGTGTGTATGTGTGTGTGTGTGTGTGTGTGTAGTGAGTGAAGTGTTATGAAACAATGTGTGTTTAGTGTGTGCAGTGACTGATAGTGAGACATGAGTGAACAATGTGGCATTACATTATTTAGTAAGTTACTGGTAAAAAAGTATTGTATACCAGGAATAAATGTAATGATTGTCTCTAACTAGAAGTCTGTAAATACTGGGTGATCAAAAAGTCAGTATAAATTTGAAAACGCAATAAACCACGGAATAATGTAGATAGAGAGGTAAAAATTGACACACATGCTTGGAATGACATGGGGTTTTATTAGAACCCAAAAAAGACCCCATATTGCTAGACGCGTAAAAGATGTCTCGCGCGCGTCGTTTGGTGATGATCGTGCGCTCAGCCACCACTTTCGTCATGCTTGGCGTCCCAAGTCCCCAGACCTCAGTCCGTGCGATTATTGGCTTTGGGGTTACCTGAAGTCGCAAGTGTATCGTGATCGACCGACATCTCTAGGGATGCTGAAAGACAACATCCGACGCTTATGCCTCACCATAACTCGAGACATGCTTTACGGTGCTGTTCACAACATTATTCCTCGACTACAGCTATTGTTGAGGAATGCTGGTGTACAGTAAAGATCATCATCTTTGTTTTGTCTTACTTTGTTATGCTAATTATTGCTATTCTGATCGGATGAAGCGCCATCTGTCGGGCATTTTTTGAACTTTTGTATATTTTTGGTTCTAATAAAACCCCATGTCAGGGGTTTGTACCTCTCTATCTACATTATTCCGTGATTTATTCAGTTTTCAAATTTATACTGACTTTTTGATCACCCGGTATATGTATATACGAATTAGCTTATTTTAAATTGATCTAAATTTGTAAATACTTTGACATATCCTATATCCTTGTAGAAAGAGATCTACAGATGAATAAAACTACTACTACTACTAATCACACCAGGCATAAGCAGGCACTCTGTGCGCGAACGGAACTAGTGGTGCCATGCTAACAAGGGAATTTCCCCATCGCACCCCCCTCAGATTTAGTTGTAATTTGGCACAGTGGATAGGCCTTGAGAAACAAATCAATCGAGAAAACAGGAAGAAGTTGTGTGGAAGTATGAAAAAAATAAGCAAAATATACAAACTGAGTAGTCCGTGTGTCAGATAGGCAACATCAAGGACAATGTGATCTATGGAGCCCCGTGGTCCTGTGGTTGGCCTGAACAGCTGTGGATCGAAAGGTCCTAGGTTCAAGTCATCCCTCGAGTGAAAAGTTTATTTTTTATTTTCAGACAATTATTATCCGTCCGTCCGTCCGTCCGATGGACATATGCAGGATTTGACGGTCTACACACGGAAAAATTTGAAAACGTTAAAAACATATGTTTTGACAGAGCACAGAGAAAACTGTGCGACTGTGAAACTGTTGCATTCATTTGTTGCAGTTTATGTGACAAACTCTTATGTTTTCATCACTTTTTTGGGAGTGATTATCACATTCACAAGAAAACCTAAATCGAGCAAGGTAGAAGGATCGTTTCACCCATTCGCCAAGTACACGTTAGGTGGGTCGACAACATATTCCTATCATGTGTCGCACATACCGTCACCAATGTCGTATAGAATATATCAGACGTGCTTTCCTGTGTAGAAATCGGTTGACCTATGACCTTGCGATCAAATGTTTTCGGTTCCCATTGGAGAGGCACGTCCTTTAGTCTACTAATCGCACGGTTTTGCGGTGCGGTCGCAAAACACAGACACCAAACTTATTACAGTGAACAGAGACGTCAATAAACGAACGGGCAGATCATAACTTCGCGAAAATAAAGAAAGTAAAATTTTCTCTCGTGCTGCTCACGCTAGCTAGCCACGTGACCATAGCGCTCTGGAGTTCATTTCATCCTTGATGTTGCCTATCTTGCGCATGGACTACTCAGTTTGTATATTTTGCTCATTTTTTTCATAGCTCCACACAACTTCTTCCTGTTTTCTCGATTGATCTGTGTTCAGTTTTTCAAGGCCTATTCACAGGGCCAACTTATAACTAAATCTGAGGGGGGTGGGATGGGGAGGTTCCCTTGTAAGTACCCTCTACGATGCACTTCGCACTGCTTTGTAGAGTATGTTTGTAGATGTAGATTCAGGGGCTGTCCAGCTACATCTCTCCCTCTCCCTTTCCCTTCTTACCTCTTTGACGAGGGTATTCTGCCCCCACCGGCGGTGAGAGTGATTCGTCAACATGGCAGGAACGCGGCCATCAGCCGCGAGCTTCCGATGGTGTGGCCCGCTCCTTTGTCTGGGCGCGAAAGGAGGTCACGTGAGCTGTAGCCGGTGGCTGGTCCCAGCCGTCCCACGGCCACACGTGCTGTGCCCGATAGCCGACAGCGGACAGCAGCCGCGCGTTAAGCAACGCTCAAGCGCCCCCAGCGCTCGTATTTCCTGGGCGCCGCCAGCTGCCGCCTACACTCGACACGTCGAACAGACGACGGGACTCTCTCCTTCCCCGTCTTCCTCTCGGCCTCACTACTTTACAGCAGCTCTCCACCACCCACTCGACTGCCAGCGCATATGCAAAACCAGCGCTGAGCGTTTTTCTTTTTGAGTACTTTTTTTTTTATTGAGTCATCGGTCTTCTGACAGGTTTGATGCGGCCCGCCACGAGTTCTTCTGTGCCAACCTGAAAGTAGCACTTTCAACCTACGTCCTTAATTATTGGGTGAGTGAATTCAAATCTCTGTTTTCCTCTACAGTTTCTACGGTCTACAGATCCCTCTAGTATCATGGAAGTTATTCAATGATGTCTTAACTGATGTCCTATCACTCCGTCCCTTCTTCTTGTCAGGGCTTTCCGTATACTCCTTTCCTCACCGATTCTCCAGATAACCTCCTCATTCCTTACCTTATCAGTCTACCCAGTTTCCAACATTTTTCTATAACACCGCATCTCAAATACTTGATATTTTACTATAAAAAGACAGCGACCAGCCACTTTTTTAATGCGTTTTATTTATGCCAATATGCATCTCGGGTTTGCACTCATCTTCAGCTGGCAAATTACATGTATCTTCAGTTTCTACAGTGGCACAATATCGACAGCAGTTTGGATGCTGCAGCTGGCCTGTCCAAAAGCAACGACTCCAATCATTTACGTCAATTTCACGAGTTTAATGTTACACACTATCAGTTGTTCATTTTAGTTACATTCTCCTCTCCTTGTTTTTCTTGGCTTTTCTTCTTTTTTGTAACAGCACAAACACTTTTTGTCACGTATTTTACACAGGCGCGCTGCGTTATCCGCCATGTTGTCGACTGAGTTTTGTTTACATACAAGTAGATTATCTATGGACAGAGTTATATTTTACGAAAGTTTTGAGGTTCTAGCTAAGCTACTGTTTACTAAACATTGACTTGGGCGATAGAATATTCTAAGTACGATGTACACAAAGGTTTTTTTTTGTTACTTAGGCAGAATTGAAGAAATAAACTAACATAACACATTTATACAAAGCAGTACTTCATACATTTACAATATAACAAAGATAGAATTAATATTTTCATGTTGTATATTATTACAGGCATTTGTTGGGTTTATATTAGAGTATGTTATTTCTTGATTGTGCTTAGTTAGTGGTTTGATAAGTAGAGTGTGGAAGTTTTTCAGAAATATTCGGTTTGGTAACTCTGTTTGGTCGTTAAGTAAGTCGGAAGGGGGTGCATGTTTATGTGAAAAAAGTGGCTGGTCGCTGTATTTTTATAGTAAAATATCATTATCCACGGCCACGGAGCTCAACAGTCCAAATAAAATGGACAAATAGTCAAATACTTGATTTCTCTTCTTTTCTGGTTTACCCACAGCCCATGTTACACTACCATTATATGCTGTGCTCCAAACGTACATTCTCAGTAATTTCTTTCTCAGATTAAGACATATATTCGATACTAGTTAACTTCTGTCGCTCAGGGATGCCCTTTTGCCAGTGCTAGACTGTTTTTGATGTCCTTTTTGTTCCGTCCGTCATGGATTATTTTGCTGCCTATGTAGCAGAATTCCTTAACTTCATCTACTTCGTGATCGTCAATCCTGATGTTACGTTTCTCTTTGTTCTCATTTTTGCTACTTCTCATTATAATTGTCTTTCTTCGATTTACTCTCAGTCCATATTCTGTACTCATTAGATAGTCCATTCCATTCAGCAGATCCTGTAATTCTTCTTCTCTTTCACGGAGTATAGCAATGTCATCAGCGAATCTTAACATTGATATCCTTTCACCTTGAATTTTAACTCCACTCTTGACCCTTCTTTTACATCTGTAACTGCTTCTTCGATGTGTGGATTCAACAGTAGGGTCCAGAGACTACATTCCCATCTTACTCCCGTTTTAATCCGAGTACTTCATTCCTCGTTTCCCACTCTTAGTGTTCCCTCTTGGTTCTTGTACATATTAGCCAAGCGGTCTAAGGCGCTGCAGTCATGGACTGTGCGGCTGGTCCCGGCGGGGGTTCAAGTTCTCCCTCGGGCATGGGTGTGTGTGTCTGTCCTTAGGATAATTTAGGTTAAGTAGTGTGTAAGCTTAGGGACTGATGACCTTAGCAGTGAAGTCTCATAAGGTTTCACACACACTTGAACATTTTTTTCTTGTACATATTATATATTAACCCATCTTTTCTTATAGCTTATCCCTATTTTTCCCAGAATTTCGAACATCTTTCACCATTTTACACTGTCGAACACTTTTTTCATGTCGAAAAATTCTATGAAAGGGTCTTGATTTTTCTTCAGTCTTGCTTCCATACCACTCGCACCGTCAGTATTGCCTCTCTGATGCTTTTACCTTCCCCAAACACAAACTGACCATTAAGTAACAGTGTCTCAGTTTTGTTTCCCATTCTTCTGTATACTCGTATTGTTCTTGTCAGTAACTTGCATGCATGAAGTGTAAAGCTGATTGTGCGACAATTCTCGGACTTGTCAGATCTTTCAATCTTCGGAACTGTTTGGGTGATATTTTCCCGAAAGTCAGATGGCTCATCGCCAGACACATATACTCTATATACCAGCGTGAACAGTCGTTTTTTGCCATTTCCCTAAATGATTTTAGAAATTCCGATGGAGTGTTATCTACCCCTTCTATGGTATCCGATCGTTGTTCTTCCAACGCTCTTTTAAATTCTGATTCTAATACTGGATCCTCTATCTCTTCTATATCGACCCTTGTTTCTTCACGTCATCGGACAAGTCTCCCTCCTCAAAGAGACCTCCTATGTACTCCAATGTACACCTATCCCCTCTCTCCTTTGCTTTGAACAGTGGAGTTCCCATTCCTCTCTTAATGTTGCCATTCTTGCTTTTCATTTCATCGTAGTAATCTTAAAGTAACACTTTAAGACATTTCATTTGATAACATTGTAAGCTCTCATTTTTAGTGTCATGAACCATATAGTTAACTCTTGTAATGGTTTTCTAAGGTATGGGATTTTGTTTCGCACGGCATTAGTCTTGTAATTTACTGCCGCAATGTGGTACGGTTAATTTAGTTTTTTTTTGGGGCGTTAAGTTTGCTCGTTTTAGATTTATTAAAATGAATTTCTGTGTATCTAACAGTCTTTTCTCATATTCTAATCAGTAATGAAACTAATTTTTTCGTGAAAACATTGCAAAGTGGTAATACTTTAAAACGTAATTTCATTTTGTTGTTGTTGTGGACTTCAGTCCTGAGACTGGTTTGATGCAGCTCTCCAAGCACATACAGTAAAGCTGCATGCCCTCGGGAACAATTACGGCTATAGTTTCCCTTTGATTTCAGCCGTTCGCAGTACGAGCACAGCAACTCCGTTTTGGTTAGTGTTCCAAGGCCAGATCAGTCACTCATCCAGACTGTTGCCCCTGCAACTACTGAAAAGGCTGCTGCCCCTCTTCAGGAACCACTCGTTTGTCTGGCCTCTCAACAGATACCCCTCCGTTGTGGTTGCACCTGCGGTGCGGCCATCTGTATCGCTGAGGCACGCAAGCCTCCCCACCAACGGCATGGTCCATGGTTCATGGAGGCTGGTAAATGAGTCGGCAGGCTCCGCTCAGGTATAGGAACTTGAAGCTCGTTGCATATCCTTAGAATCTTAAGTAGACTGAGTGCTGCAGGGTCGATCTCGGCTCCCAAGCTCCTCTCCCTCTCTCCTGATGTAGTAAAATGTCGTCACAGAAGATTAATAAAGTAAAGAGCCACACCGTCAGTCTCCTGGATCCGGCTTTTATTGCTTACTTCACAACATTCCAAGGTATTATCACATCACTTCTTACAAACAGTCTGTATATCCTGTGAATAACTGCACATTCATTGTTGACTTAAAGGAACAATAGGCTTAGGTAGATCAGTTCTTTTCTCTCCAGAATATTTTTACTATAACAGATACCGTCTCTTTTTTTACATCAACGAATGAAATTCGGCGCATGGAGCGTATAACACAACTACATGACATTCACATACTGTGTTTTGTGGGTCAAGTATTGTACTTCCAATAACATTAATTATAGACGATTTCCTTTCTCATGCTAAGGTCAATTTTTCTGTTAATTAATAAATGTTACTGATTCACAGTATTCGATATAGTGTATGTATGGCAATAGCGCCCCGGGCGAGTAAAGTGGCTTCTTTCTCTTATTCTCTTGGATTGTGTTGTCACCTGATTGCGAACACTTAAAATTATTCAAAGAGACATATCTTGTAATGTCAGCGAGTTCTGTGGTGCTACTTGCCCGCGATCATCTGCAGATGCTCCGGTTACTTAATTCCGTGTCTACAGCATTTAGCGTAATGGCGTCAAGCCGGTCTTAGTGGCTAGTCACCTGAACGTACTATCTGTAATGTATTTACCTTCTTCCAGCAACTGGTCTGATAATAAGTCAAACTTATTTCATAAAATAAGTGTATTACCGTAACGCCTTAGCGTATTCGTAACTTAATACAAATCTGTGTTCTTTTATTATAGGTGTATTTTGAGATGCCGTCAAATTATTTAAGAAATTACTGTAACTATCAGAGGGTTGTAAGCTAAGCGATAGTCACTGGATGCTGTAAAAAAGAAATGATGCTGATGAATATGGAGTTTTATGTAAAGGAGAACTGAATGGCAATGAAAATAATGAATGTCTGTCCCTCACTGATGAAAACGGGACGGTAACACAGCCGAGTCCAGGACATTTCAAACCTCTGCCGAAATCAAAATTAGGCCATCATCAATAACAGAGAAAGGAAAGGCGAAGAAAAGGCAATCCAATGTCGATTCCATATGAAACTACACTGTGAGAAAGTAACTTGAAAATAGGTAGGTAGATAAACACGAGAAGAGGGAAGCCAGCAGAAGCAGAAGTAAAGACTAAAAAGGTCTGAACCTACTGAAACGAATAACAACAAGGAAAGGCACACGAAGGAGCTCGTTGGCGGCACAGTTAAGAAGAGGACGAGACCGCATGTTTATATTATAATGATATTTTCTCTAAGAACAATAAAGATTGGTTTAGATGATCTAACTGCAAGTAGTGATCTCGTGAAGAATGTGCTGAGTTTTGAGCTTTCTTTGATTTTGAGAATATGACAAATGTTATTGTCTAACTTGCAAACGGAAAATCTATTAAAATTTTGCATAATTCGGTAAATTGTATTTTCTTTCTTGGGGCCTTTGTCTGGCGTCACGCGGGGTTGGCCGTTTTACTGTTGATTTGGCAGTGTTAGTCGCAGAGGATGGTCTGATGCTCAACCTGTCGCCACCCCAAACCCCTGGGACAGATTAGTGTACCCCAGCTGTCTGTGTCTAGTGTAAGCCATGGAACTGTGCGAACATGGACAAATGTCTGTCGTCGTTAAATGAGGCTGAACGTGGGCACAGAACAGCATTTTCTTTAGGGGAGCCACATTACCCAGTTTTCCTCCAAGTCTTTCAATTCTGTGTATCTCTGTCAGTAACACCAGTTTTGGCTAGCTCATATCTTTTTTTAGTTAATTCAAGTCTAGCATTAGGCTGAAGAGGCGTAAGAAGATTAGTTCTACGGCCAAGACTTACATTTAGTGGTCGAAGTGAAATAAATAATGAATTTGTTGGGAATCCGGAAAAAAGATGATTCCATGACTTAAAAGCTAAATTATCAAATTCGGTTGCTGAACATAAAATTAAATTAGGACATTGGACTATAATGGAAACTGAAGATCTCCTGTTTGCAACTGACTTTAGTTGATTCCAATAAACAACAAGGTAATTGATACTAACGACGGTTGTGCTTATTGTTTTCATCGTTCGGTAATATATGCAAGACAAAAGATTATTATTAAGAGATTTTTTAGAAACATTTACATGGGACTTGATGTTACAATACTACAAATGCGCGAGGCTGCTTTTACCTTATACTACGCTCAGGCTCCGCCATCGCTGCACACGACCGGCCCAGCCAACACGATACATCAGACTGGTCGCTAGCAACTACTTACTGCTACTGCCACACAGTTCCTACTGCAGTCAACACTGCTCTTTGGTCTCAGATTCTTTTATAGCTTACATGTCGCAGGCGGCGCGTGAGCAATACATCAAAATTACGTCTGCTCGAGTGCGCTAGCAACATATTCTTTAATCATGGACCTCTTACAACCTCTTTATTGGAGTAAAATGCATTCAGAATGAAATTTATATGGTTAGGCGAGGAGAAAATTAAGCTTACACTGTGTTCTCTCAGTCGTAACCCATATGGATAGGGTGGAATGTTGGAGGAAGCCACGAGTACGTTCTCAGGGACAATCAGACGATGTAATCGTATTAATTTGTTGGAAATGAAACTAACAAATGGTGAAGGATATGGATGCTTTTTACACCAGTGTGTGTGTTAGAAGAACAGCATGACAATACACATGTCATAAAGCAGCATTTGTGAGGCTATAGTTTATGGACAATAACGTTCCTAAAATAGATTGGCCTGCCAAGAGCGTGACCTGAACCGAATACAACACCTTTGGGATGGACGGTACATCGACTTCGCTCATTAGCCGTGCGTCCAACATCACTAACTTCCCTGCTTTTGGCTCTTGGGACAGAATGAGCTGCCATTCCTCCGCAGAAATTTACACCTCACTGGTAGCGTCTTCAGCAGAGATCAAGCCATCATTAAAACGAAAGGTGAACACACTCCATTTTAACGATGACTAATAAGTTCGATTAGATTACGTGTCTACCAAGTGGGACTGAAACTGCCCTAGGAACTACGGAGGTTTGTTGGAACAAGCAACCATTTTTATAAATGTATATCCTTCATCTGAGCTATAATAAACGAGGAGTGATACTGACTTGTTTCTTGTTTTCTTTTGATGTCCAAGGCGCGTTTTTTTAAGTAAGGTCCGTTTATACATAAGTACATAACGAAAGGTTATTTCAAAAAAGTAAATTTATTTTCAGAAAGTACATACTTCACTCTATTTTTCGACATAGTTGCCAAGTTTGTTGAAACACGTATCATCTCTCTCAGCCAATTTTAAAATACCCTCTTCATAAAAACTAGCCGCCTCCTCCGATAACCAAGAGTTCACAGCCGTTTTCACGTCGTCGTCATCATTGTAACGGTAGCCACAGAGGTGTTGTTTGAGGTGGAGGAACAGGTGGTAATAGCTCGGCGCAAGATCAGGACTCTAGGGTGGATGGTCTAAAACTTCCCAGCCAAAACCGTCCAATAAAACTGACTTGCAGTGTGAGGTCTTACATTGTCATGGAGAAGGACAATTCCCTTTGTCAGCATGCCGCGTCTTTTGTTTTGAATCGCTGTGCGTAGCTTTCTCAGGGTTTGGCAGTATGCTCCTGCACTGATGGTGGTTCCTGGTTGCCTGAAGTCGACCAACAAAACACCACGCCTATCCCAAAACACCGACTGATTTTGCGCTGTGTCTCCATTCCATGCTCTGTTGCTTCGATTCGGGCGTGATATGCGAAATCCATGTTTCGTCTCCAGTTACTATCTGACTCAAGAAGCTCTCACATTCTTCGTGATAACGAGCCAAGAACTTCATTACACACTCAAATCTTTGGTTTTTGTGTTCCTCTGTTAGGAGTTTCGGGACCCAACGGGAGCATAGTTTCCTAAACTTTAGGTGTTCAGAAACAATGTTGTAAAACACTGATATCGACACCTCAGGATATTCGTTTGAGAGACCTGTTACTGTGAAGCGCCTGTTCTCACGAATCCTAGCATCAACCGAATCCACCAAATCTTCTGTAATCAAAGAAAGGCTCTGGAGCGGTCCTCATCATGGACGTTGTCACGGCCATCTTTGAATTTTCGGACCCACTTACGCACTTTGTTTTCACTCATAACAGTATCACCGTACATTTCGCATACCTGTCGATGAATTTCTGCAGCAGACCGATTCATTGTTGACAAAAACCATACCACTGAGCGAATCTCACACGCGGCGGGCGAGTTGATAGTCTTAAACGTTTTGAAAGCACACAAAAGAACCGTACAGGTTGGCTATAGAGATAAAACTGAGCACAGTTGTTCCCGAGGCATGCTGGTACACGACGCGAGCGCTCGTTGCGGTATGCGCGCGAACTACCAGTGTCTACAACAAAACGGACCTTACTCAAAAAAAACACGCCTCATATAATATCAACTTCCCGATTATTATTCGGTTTTAGGAGACTTGGACATGAAAGCGGCAGAGAGAGTACGTGAAATATGTCGCCACGTTCGCCTTTCATAGTCCGTTCGCAAGAACAGTAACGTACAGGCTCTATGAGGGCACTTGCAGCCTGGCAATGACCAGAAGACTTCGAGATCGTTTTGTGACACACTCCAAATCCTTGATCTCTGCTGCTGTCGTCGCCGTCGTAGTGTCAAGATTACTGTTCCATCTGGTCAACATCGTCACAAGTGCGCCGATGCGACGTCTGCCGTAGCGTTCATTGTGTCAAGATTTCTGTTCCATCTGGTCAACATTGTCACAAGTGTGCCGATGCGACGTCTGCCGTAGCGTTCATTGTATGATTGCCGCCAACGTTCCTACTACCTCATCACTGACTATCAACGGGCGTGGATTACAACATGTTTTCATAATTCATTATCGTTCCTCACTCTTTAATTTTCATTATAGTGTGATTTTATTTTTGGGTTTCAGCAAGTAAAACTGTCCGCCTCAGTAGCGTAGCGGTAGCGTTACCGGCTACCACGCAGGGGGCCCGGGTTCGATTCTGGCAGGGGACTCGGTGTGGTGTGTCCATTTTCACCATCATTGACTCGCAAGTCGCCGATGTAGCGTCTCCTAAGAAGAACTTGCAATACGGTTGCCGAACTCCCCCGAATGGGGCCTCCCGGACAATAATGCCATATGATCATTTCCATTTCCAGCAAGTAAAACGCACAGTGCTGTAATGTAGCACGCAAATGTCGCCTCTCGTTTAATAGCAAACATTTCTCTATTTTTAAGTGTGAATATATGTCGTACGTGCTGTCTCGGTGATATTACAACACGTATGGGGCATAGTTATTAGGACCAACATACTGATTGACAGCACTTTCTTTAAAGCGTTGCCGGCCGGAGTGGCCGAGCGGTTCTAGGCGCTACTGTCTAGAACCGCGTGACCGCTACGGTAGCAGGTTCGAATCCTGCCAGGCATGGATGTGTGTGATGTCCTTAGGTTAGTTAGGTGTAAGTAGTTGTGAGTTCTAGGGGACTGATGACCTCAGAAGTTAAGTACCATAGTGCTCAGAGCCATTTAAAGCGTTGGAGGCCATAAGGAGCTCGTAGTAACACTATGAAACTTACTAAGACTTGCATATGTCGAAGCTATTTACCTGTGATATACTCCGTTGCTCAAATGATGCGATGTCACCGGACCTGCAAAAGGTGACATGTTATGACTAATGTCAACTTTCTGATTATTTCCTTTTATTAAATATAGGCATGAGAAGATGCATGAGAAGACAGAACAAACACCTTAGAAACCTTTTTCAACTTTGGACGGATTTCCATTGACGGTAAAACACCCAAATAAAAACTTTTATGGCAGCTCGGTATGAAACGTGGGACTTAGGGAAAGCAGGGAAAGGTGTGGACGGGGCCTAATCAATTACCATTGGTTCCAAAGTAAACACACACGCTTTAATTGTTTAAAAACAATTTTTAAAAAACTGACTGCAACGCAAGCTACACTGACGGCTGAAGGCCTTATTAAGAGAGAATTCACAATTGTTTGTCGGCTGAAGGCCACAAGCGATACTTCAGAACAATTAACGGTTGATGGCCTGACTCACAAATAAGGAAGACAATTACACGTTAAAAATACCAAAATAATTTTTTTAACAATCCTTTAAAAAATTGACTGTAACACAAGCTACACTGACGGTTGAAGGTTTTATTAAGAAAGAATTCAAAATTACTTGTCGGCTGAAAGCCCCAAGCAATAGGAATAATTTCAACAAAATATTATTTTTAAACAATTAACACAATCAGACCAAATAAAGAAGTGAGTGATCAACAGACAGTGCTCCAAGAATCGACCTGGGAAAGTCCCCCAAACGTAGTGAAGATGAGACAGGCAGCCCAGTGTTATGCTCACTTAACAGGATGGCAACTCAAACCACAGTGTAAACGCAAGACCAACACTCTCGTAAGAGTAATCCGAGGTAATCACAACAAGTTTCCCCCCGAACCAGGAAGCAGACAGCATTAAAATGACTGCTCATTCAAAACCACAATAGATACACACGGATCCGTAAAAACAATACCACAAACAAGTCAAACAATACTAAAACCAGTCACGGTGGAGTAACAAGGACGAATTACAAGTCGACACAAACATAGAGAACCCAGAAGCGGTCGGAAGACCATAAATACACGTCGTCCGTTGAGACGACCGACCGAACGACCAACCAACGGTCGCTCTCGATGAAGTCAGGCAAGGCAAACGTCCCAGTATGAATTGTCGACTGACAGCTTATTCCGTGAGGTCACTTCGACGGACACACACACACACACACACACACACCAGTGAAAGTTGCACTACTCGACTGCGAGTACTGGCGCTGTTCGGAGCTCACTGCTCCTCCGTTCCAACTCAACTCCGACATACGACGACCCGGAAATACCAGAGGTCGCACCAAAGATAGTACCACAGTACTCGCTATCGATGAACGCCGCTGCTGCCACTCACGGACAGACAAAGCGAGCAAACGTAGTGGCGCCAGTGAACGAAGTAGAAAAACGAGAGGTCACAATCCAAATACACATCACCAAACGGCACAAACGCGAGCCGGAGCACGGCTCACAGTACTCAAATGTATCAGTCTCAACAAACCTACACTACAAGGCCACTTTAGGAAGACTTCTAAGTAGAACTAATCCATTGCCTTATAGAGTAACATAACTACCTCCACGCTAGGGCGAGAACTTTCACTTGCCTCTCGTGCGTCGAGTAGTTTAGGTATTTAAGTGCTTAGTTATTTACTTTCATATCATTTTATCAATGATGAGTGCTCCTAAGCACTTTTAGCGTTGTTTGGTTTGTGTTTATTGAGGCAGACGTCAGGCAGTCATAGAAAGTATTGAAGCAAGTTTCATTTCATCGTCATTACCGGTTTCTGGAAACTATGCCCGTCTTCAGATGGCTACACTTGGTACATTGCGTTACCAGTGCCTTCAGAAAACTGTCGTCGACTCATACACTGCAGAGGAAAGTGGACGGTGTTTCAGATTCACCCTTTTCATAAGACTATACACCGTCTGTTCAAAAAAGTTTCGAGACTCATTTTATACCTGACCTATAAGTGACGTCAGTGCAGTAACATCGGCGGCAGCTTGAAGTAACAACTGTAAACAACACATACATATTGCATCAGTCGGTTTTGATCTGGCACTGTTACGTAGTGGACGTGCGATCGTACTCTGTCAAAGTTGTTGTGTCACGAATCGCCATGGAAAACGTCTCAAAATCAACTGTTGAAGACATACTAAGGCTGTTACGAAGGGGTGAGAAGTGCGTCTAAAATTTTTTCTGCACAGTTTGACTCCAGAGCCTGCCGTTACTCGAATGCAATGCGAAACGCGGACAGTTGTTTTCCGGAAAAAGTAATCACGGGTGATAAGACTTGGTGTTTCCGTTACAGCCGAATCAAAAAACGACAATGTGCAAAAATTCACATGAAGCTTCAACGCCTTTGCCTTTAACACGATGTGACGTCCGAGTCCCAAAGAAGGACCTTTTTAACAGTTACACGAGGCTGTAATAACGTTCTCTGTGTTGTACTCAAGTGGGGAGAAGCTATCTAAAACACCTGATGTATGAAAACTACCGTCTTAGCGATTCTCTATTTTTTTATTAATCCAGTATCGAAATCTTTTGGGCTGCTGGAGTATGTCGTGTCGTTCCCACAAATGCCACTTCGTTTGTTCTGCCGCCGTTAAAAAATCAAATCGTATAGACAGAATCGTTTTCCTCACTTTCCTTGCTAGCGTTGAAGTCCAGTTCTGTGCAACTAACTCTGCGAAGTTTTCCAGTGGTTTGCATTGTTTTTGTGTTGTTCATAATGGTACAGAATTTGGTGCCTAAATTTATGTAGTCAATGACACACTTTCTGCCAGCTGAATATCACTCACCACTCAGCATCGTCCGCTTCTCGTGCAATTTGTGCATCATTCACTAACTCAATTTTCCCACTTTGTTCGTAAATTTCGTCACCTTTATGGTGAACAGTCTTTCCAATCTCTTTCTTCTTCTCGTCCCAATGAATGTAATGATGCTAATAGCAAGCCGTCATGGCTGCTTGTAAAATCATTTTCCGCGAAAACTATTGATACTTGCGTAGCGAGGTGACAACGTGCACTATTTTGATCTGGAACGTGAACGTACCAAGTTAGTGACCAAATAAGTTTCTACCAGACACAGGACTGCAGTTACGTATTAACGTCAAGAAGACAAAATCGGTAGTTGTCAGCAGAAACCGAGGCGAAATTGAGGGCACTCTTCCACTCGGTAATGATAAAATCGAAAGAGTTTCATCATATAAATATTTGTCGAGTCAGATCGTTGATAAATGGCACTTCTCTCAAGAAATTAGCTGCAGAATCGAAGAGACCGGAAGGTCTTTCCAGAAAATGAAAAAAGTTCTGATTAGCCGTGTTTGGTACCCTCCTCTATGAAGTTGAGCCATGGGCAGTTACCGCGGGGTTAGATGGGAAAATAGAGACGTTTGAAATGTACGCTAATCGACGGATGTTAAGGATTCAATGGACAGACAAAACAATAAATGTGTGAGTACCACGGTGCATGAGCAAAGATTCAGAAATTCTAAATACTACCACGTAATTAAAACTCGAATACCTTAGTCGTACGATGCGCAACAACAAAAATAACCTGTTACAACTAATACTTCAAGGAAAGATTTACCACAGACATGGTCCAAGACTGCCTACGTAACTTTACCAGTGGTTTGGATTGAGCACAGAATTGCTGTTCAGAAAAGCCGTAGATGATCATCAACAGATCACGTTACTGATGTAGATGCAGGAAGAGAAAATGAAGGGGAGGTTCCGGTCTAGACCTAAAAAATTGATTTTTTAACTCCCCTGAAGTATACAGATTTTGCCTGAAAAAGGATTTTTTGATTGTGAAAGTTTTTCAAAAGTTACAGCGTATGAATGGAACCGTGCCCCGATCGAAATAATTATAGGCAGCTGTAGGCGCTCGATAAACTAGTTTAAGAAAAGATTCGGCCAGCATAAAAATTACTGTCCAACAAAGATATGCTCAGAAGACGCACCTCTGCCAAACGAGAGCTTCAACGCTTGCATTTGGGAACTAGTATCTAAACGCCCCCATCGTGGGACAAAAACTGTTCAAATACCAATATACAGCAGCAGGTATATTCAGCGAAGGCTATTCGTCTGTTGTGAAGACCATGAACGTGTAAGTAATCATTATAGGAACGAACAAAAAACTTCGCGGAATTATCTTACAGGAAACTCGTGGCCACTGTAGAACAAGAACTGAGTTTGTTAAAATAGTCCGGACTGAAAAAAAGCACCAAATTCAGAACCAGAACATGTCTGAGGAAGTGTAAAGATGCTCCTATGTACCTCAGATCGCAGATTGACTGTAAGTTTTGAAACAATATTTTGTTTGTGATTCCATATTTTAAACGCGTTTTTCTCGAAGCAACACTTTTAGCGCGCAAAGCGCTGAAGAGTCTCCACAGATTACCCGATTCAATCGACTTTTAAAAAAAGAAAGACAAATTTAGAGAGCGTTAACGAGAGCTTTTCTTTTAATTCAAGTTTAAAGTATTGTTTTTAACGGTTGAACTTACAAAAACATACCGAGAAATTGACATGTGTTTGAAACATCTGCCTTTTTCCTGAGGTATTTTTCAGAACTCCATCGTGATGTCCCCCTTCAGATTCATTCCAGCTTAAGAATTGATTTTTTTATGGGCCAGGAAACGCTGTGAGGTGCATACTTTGACAAGGGCTGCAGCCACTAGTTTTATAACTTGTTATGAGATAAAAAAATGATACACGAATGTGTGCATAATAAGGAGGTAAAACCCCCATTTTAATAAAAACGAGCCTTGTATAAAAAAAATTCTAAACGTCTGTATTTGTGCCTTTCAACAGTAACCTCTCCTTAAAGAAGAAGAAGAATTAACGTTTTCATTGGGTATTTTGCAGACAGATCTGTCACCATTTACTGTCCCTATCATCCACGATGTTCTGGACAGATTCATCCGATTTCACAAAACTGTAGCTTTCCTAACAATACCATCACAAGTATCACTTTGCGACAATAAGTGAAATTGGCAGCTTAATGTTCTTCATTTGTTGGAGGAGAATACATCGTCAGTGGTTTCTAATGTAATATTCGTGATTTCCCTTCGCCGAAGCAAGCCTAAGAATGTACACTGACGGACCTAGGTGATCGCAGTGTTCTGAATACAGGACGGCTTAAGCTCTTCCATGCTGGGCTGCTGCTTCACAGAAGTGTTGTGGCCACAGGCTGGGCGGTTTCTGTTTTCTCCGAGGTGACACGGCCTTGGAAGATAACGCGGCGACCACAGGACAACTGAGTGTTTCTGGTGTGACGAATCTGCATTTCTTGTCTGTGGTTGCAAATACGCGACACCAACATTGTGTCATATTCATTGACGGAAAATTCCGAAATCTGTCTAAAAGATGTCAGCCATCCAGAAGAGCCATCAACATAGGCGCTATAGCTGAAGTGTCTGAACTAATGAGTGGTGACACAGCATATACCGTTACCAACCTCTGGGCAGCTAATAGACGTACTGTAAGCGATAGTGGAGAAGTTCTGGCTCTCGTCCCATTTGAGTTTCAGCATGTTGAGAGGAATTCTTGGTTGTCACTGTTCCGAAAGTTGTAAATCCTCGCCTCCAGTCGGTAGTTTTCTAGGAGCAGAGAGGAATCGTTAATCGGTCAAGAAGTCGGAGGTTACGTCGAGAGAGAGAGAGAGAGAGAGAGAGAGAGAGAGAGAGAGAGACAGGCGCTGATCGCAGCCTGGCGCAGTTTATGCTGAATCGATTCATTTTATGGGGCTAGCGCTGCTTTCGCTCTAAGCAGCTCACAATTTGCGAGACCATTTACACAATTGTGTTGCTTTTCAGTGTCTTTTCTTATCTGGATCTTGGCTCTGGTTTTTTAACATGCATCTGGGAGTACACACATTTTGGAACCCCAATCGTGAGTCCATGGCAACCTTCTGTTCATTTAGAACTATCCATCACTTGTTAACAAGTGGGCTTCACTCAAACGATCATTTATTGTATTTTTCGGCATATAAAAATGCATTCCCCTATGGAAACTAATGTGTCAAATTTTTGCGGAGACACTTTTATCTTTAAGTTTAGCATCAAATAATTGCTCATAGATTCGTTGCTAGGAAACATCCATTTTACTTGCGAAGCAATGTAGAGAAAATAAATCCAGTGTTTGAAAGAACGCATTCCCCCCTCCCCTATTTTCTTTATTCCTGCAGCCGGCTCACAAATATAAATATGACCCAGAATGAGGTTTTCACTGTACAGCGGAGTGTGCGCTGATATGAAACTTCCTGGCAGATTAAAACTGTGTGCCGGACCGAGATTCGAACTCGGGGCTTTTGCCTGCAAGGTTCTCAGGAGAGCTCCTGTAAAGTTTGGAAGGTAGGAGACAAGGTACTGGCAGAAGTAAAGCTGTGAGGACGGGGCGTGGGTCGTGCTTGGGTAGCTCAGTTGGTAGAACACTTCTCCGCGAAAGGCAAAGGTCCCGAGTTCGAGTCTCGGTCCGGCACACAGTTTTAATCTGCCACATAACCAAATCATGCACTCACTGGGGCGGCGTTCCATTGCAAAGCGGGTGCCCTTTTTTGAAACAATATATGTGTGATAGGAAATTTAATTAATTTACATGACAACCGATTGATGAAAATTGCTCTCATTTGCATTCAATACAGTCTGGAGATCAAAGGGAATTTTCAATTACTGGTATTATCAGTTAACTGGATTAAAGCAATATAAGGCTTACACCATTTGCATATCGCTTGTGCGTTGTGCAGGTAAGTGTGGCAGGCAGATAGCACTCTCCACTGCCGAGTTAGAGCGCGTCACACTCACAGCAATGAGCCTATGAGCTATACATTTCACTTTTACGTAAATAAGATAGAAAATCAGGGGCAGCTGTAACTAACATAAAAAATGTTTAAATGTGTGTGAATTCCTAAGGGACCAAACTGCAGAGGTCATCCGTCCCTAGGCTTACACACTACTTAAACTAACTTAAGCTAACCTATACTAAGAACAGCACACACTCCCATGCCCGAGGGAGGACGCGAACCTCCTGCAGAAGAGGCCGCGCAGCCCGTGACATGACGCCTCAAACCAAACGGCCATTCCGTGCGCCAACTTAAACATCGAAACTAAGTTTACTTGAGTGTCATTTTTGTGTTAAGGGATCGTGTGTTTCCCAATTGAGCTTTCCTGGTGGAGCTGTCTTAGTATCTCGCTCGTTCATTACTCAAATGCGTCTAGTCGGGATGGCGATAGGGCAGCAACAAACTGCTTTTTTCGTTATCCGTTTCGACAGGTGCAGTTCAGTTACTACTGTGCGACGTGAATTTCGCCGATAATATGGCGCTGCGCCTCCCACAGCTCAAAGCATTCCACTGTAGCACCGAAAGACTTAAGAGACCGACTGTTTATAAAAGGGAAAATCGGCTTGTTACCTCTGTATCCTCTTCCAAGATAAACAACGGCGTGTAGAGTTTTGTGAATTCGGACGTGGAGATCGAAAATAATAACTTCCTTTCACGTTTGTTCTTCAGCTGGTTGGTTCGTTGATTTGGGGGAGGAGACCAAACAGCGAGATCATTATTGGTCCCATCGTATTAGAGAGGGATGGGGGAAGTAGTCGGCTGTGCCCTTTCAAAGGAACCATCCCGGCATTTGCCTGAAGCGATTTGGGGAAATCACAAAATAACCCTAATCAGGATTGCCACACGGAGGTTTGAACCATCGTCCTCCCTAGTGAGATTCCAGTATGCTAACCACTGCGCCATCTCGCTTGGTGCTGTTCATTGAACCGCCTCGACATAAGAGTACAGGGAATACGGTAGCCACACACCACAGCCAACACGAAAGTAGTCTCTGAGGATTCAAGTATTTTGCGACGTATCCAGAGGAAAGATTCTCGGCGCGATCGTTGGCGGAAAAGACAGTTGCAGGAATCTCATATCTGGGTACGTCGGAGACCTGACTTATTGCACAGTTGCTAGAACAGTTCACTGTTGAACGGGGCGGAGCACCACAGCACTGGAATCTGCACAGAGATGGGTCGAGTTTGATTGTGAGCTACATGTTCATCGCGCGTTCGCGGAGGTGCACATTAAACATCTGTGAAAGATAAACAAAAAATTTGTTCTTAAGTGTGTTTACCGTGTTTTACGGACTATAAGACCCACATTTTTCTTCGAAAAATTGCCTCAAAATTCAAGTGCGCCTTATACACGAAATTAATATAACAGTGTTCAGTGTTTGATTTAAAATTCCCGTCAGTCTTAAAACATGGCCATATATTCAAGTGATAGCAGCAGTGCACCGATGCGACGAACATGAGTTGTGGGATTCACAAGCTTGATGGGACTGTCCATCTCTGGCCCCACCATCACAAGCCCAGAACACTATCCTTTGATGCGTCATTGCCGTCTACAGTGCCAGTGAACTTGAATTGAAAGTGATTTGTGTTATCGATGACATTACAATACTTTTGTTAGTAGCTAGTTTCAGAATGGAAAAAACTAAAAGGTGTTCATATGATGCTGGCTATAAATTGAAAGTAATAGCATATGCAGAAAATGGAAACAGGGGAGCTGAACGGCATTTCTGGCCTCCACCAACAGAAAAAAAACATTCGCGATTGGCGATCTAGTAAGGAAGAATTGAAAGGAGCGAGGAAGACTAAATGTGCAAACAGAGGACTGAATACAAAATGACCAACGACGGTTTTCGGGGTTTTTAAACGTCAGTTCGGTTTTATAAACTAACAATTTTTTTAGTCTGGCTTCAGAATGTAATGACACAAATGGCACAAACATTACTTAAAAAGATGCTTAAAAGTTAAGTTTCGTCTCATAGCCCATTGCGTCTTAGAATCCGTAGGAAACGGCATAGAAAAGTAACGAACCGCCCCAGCTTCACACGGAGAGCACTGGAGACTTGTTTAGCGTTGCGCTTGTAACTTATACCAGAGCAGCGCGGTGTAACAGCGTGGTCTGAACGCCTTGTCACGGTTCGTGCGACTCCCACCGTTGGACGTTCGAGTCCTCCCTTGGGCATGGGTGTGCGTGTTGTCAAACGGCTCTAAGCACGATTTGACTTAACATCTGAGGTCATCAGTCTCGTAGACTTAGAACTACGTAAACTTAACTAACCTAAGGACATCACACACATCCTTGCCCGGGGCAGGATTCGAACCTGCGACCGTAGCAGCCGCGTGGTTCCGGACTGAAACGCCTAGAACCGCTCGACCACAGCGGCTGGGCGGGTGTTGTCCTTAGCGCAAGGTGGTTTAAGTTATATCAAGTAGTGTGTAAGGCTAGGGACCGATGACCTCAGCAGCTTGGTCCCATAGGAACTCACAACCCGTTATACAGGAGTCCAAGGAGGAATGGACGATATTAGGTGATATAACGGGAACGATCACTCGAAGTAAAAAAAATTCTAGTAAACATGGGCTGTAAAATGCACACCTTAAGAGCAGTGAGCACTTTTTCATCTTAAATACTGGGAAAAACATCTCTTCTACTGCAACGGTTTTGCTTCCCGTATTTTGAGACATGGTAGGATGACGCAAACAGAAAACATGAGTTCTAAATTGCATACCTTAAGGGCCACGATCACTTGTTCAGTATAGTTGTGTTTCACAGTAGCGACGATGAACAAGTGTTGTTAGCTCTTCAGGTATGCATTTTAGACCCCAGGTTGACTAGACTGTTTTACTTTGAATGATTGTTCCTGTCATATCCCACAATACTATGGAACACACTTTGTACATAAATCTTCCTTGTGAAAGTGGTTCACATGGCCCTGAGCACTATGAGACTTAACATCTGCGGTCATCAGTCCCCTAGAACTTAGGACTACTTAAACCTAACTAACCTAAGGACATCACACACATCAATGCCCGAGGCAGGATTCGAACCTGCGACCGGCCTTACTTGCGAATCAGTCTGTCTGTTACTGAAATCCCTACGCCAATTCCTGAGATTAGTCTCCAAATACAGTTAGGAAAACGCAGCAGGCGACTGGAGTTTATAATACTGGATGGCCCAAAAGTTCGTTAACATTTTAAAATTCAATACTGCACGGAATAACGCAGGTAGAGAGGTAAAAATTGACACACATACTTGAAATGATGTGGGGTTTTACTGAAACAAAAGAGAGTACAAAAAATGAGCAACAGACGGTACTTCATATAAAAACAACGAATAGCTAGCGTAGCAAATGGTTTTTAACAAAGATAATATTTTTAATGGCAAATGCTCAACATGTCGGCCGTTATTCATCAAAAGTACCTCTAGTGGAGGGACAATGTTGTAAAGAGCACTATACAGCAGATCAGTAGGAATGTAGAGAAATTGCCGCCGGATGTTGTCTTTTAGCATTTTTGATGAGGTCGGATGATCGTGATAGACCAAGAACGACGAAAGTGGCGGCTCAGCACGCTATCCTCACCAAATGATGTGGGCAATAGATCTTTCACACGTTTAGCAATTTGGTGTGGAGTGTTACCCAGCATAAAAGTCGTGCCTTCCAGCAGGTGTTTATCGAAATTCGTAATGACTTTCTTCACAGCGACACATGGCACAGAAGTTTTACCTGTTTGACTGCCCTTTTTATGGCGATAGGATCAAAAGCTTCAGTAGCGGATTCTCTGTTCTGACAGAAGAGCTTCACTGAAAGTGCCTTTTCTGTTATAGTCAACATGCCGCAATTGCTGACGCATCTGACTCCTCCTTTTACTACAGCTCATTTTGCACACGATTCTCACGAGGTGTCGCAGGTATGTTGCTATGTAGCGCCATCTGTTGGCCCGTGTTGCACTGGTTTTGGTTTCAATAAACCCCTCCTTCATTTCAGGTATGTGCGTCAGTTTTTATCCATCTACCTACTTTATTCTGTGAATTAGTGCATTGTCAAATGTTAACGGGATTTTGGGTCACTCTGTATGTGCAGATACAGCAAAGTTGAGTATGTATGCCTGTAGAAGATGTTGTTGTTGTGGTCTTCACATCTAGACACTGGTTTGATGCAGCTCTCCTTGCTACTCTATCCTGTGCAAGCTTCTTCATCTACAAATACCTACCGCAACCTACATCATTCTGAATCTGTTACGTGTATTTATCTCTTGGTCTCCCGTTACGAGTTTTACCCTCCACGCTGCCCTCCAATACTAAATTGGTGATACGTTGATGCTTCAGAATATGTCCTACCAACCGATATCTTCTTCTGGTCAAGTTGTGCCACAAATTTCGTTTCTCCGCAGTTCTATTCAATACCTCCTCATTAGTTATGTGATCTACCCATCCAGTCTTCAGCATTCTTCTGTAGCACCACATTTCGAAAGCTTCTATTGTCTTCTTGTGTGAACTATTTATCGTCCACGTTTCACTTCCATACATGACTACACTCCATACAAATACTTTCAGAAACGACTTCCTGACACTTAACTCTAATAAATTTCTCTTCTTCAGAAACGCTTTCCTTGCCATTGCCAGTCTCCATTTTATATCCTCTCTACTTTGACCATCATTAGTTATTCTGCTCCCCAAACAGCAAAAGTCATTTACTACTTTAAGCGTCTTATTTTCTAATCTAATTCCCTCAGAATCACCCGATTTAATTCGGCTACATTCCATTATCTTCGTTTGCTTTTGTTGATGTTCATCTTATATCCTCCTTCGTCATCTACGGAGCTAGTTGGCATATAAACTTGTACTACTGCGATAGGCGTGGGCATCGTTCTATCTTGGCCACAATGCCATTATAAATTGAGATGGTTCTTTCGAAAATAATGACTTTGTAGTCCTATGCGCCTGTAATCTTGAGACGTCGAATAAATATTTATGATATAAGATGTACATTCAGTTGTCAGTGTCCTCAGCAACAGTTTTTCTGCTCCTGCGACGTGCCCTAGTGATCGATGTTTTTTTCCTTTTTTACGTACTGGTATATGAATCTTTGAGAGAATGTACGGAACACCTTAAAGCAATCCCATGCGCACAGTCTGCTATCGAAAATGGTACACACAAAAGTCTCACAATTTTGCTGTCAACGGGCTCAGCGTTGGACGTGTGCTTCAGAAGTCGCTCGATGTCTTCAGCGACGCCCATGGCGGAAGCCTCGCCCGCAGTGTGTGTGACTCGGGTGCGTTGTGGTGTGGCCGCTGCGGGCATTGCCGCTATCTGCGGAAGTGGCTGCTGTCGGAAGCTGCGGCAAAGCCAGGGGAAGCACTGGCCGCTTTTCAAGGTAAGCTGCGGTCCGCTGCGTCGGTTCGACGACACTCCTTGCTGGGGGGGCTTGTGTGCGGTTCTGCTTACACGCACCAAAATACAGCCCGTGCAGTTTCCTCGAACTCCCTGCAGTCGTCGTACAAACACTTTGTTATGTTCAAACATGGCCGTTGTAATGATACTTGAATTACGTAACCATTACGGCACCTCTCGATACCAGCAATATTCTACTGTGTTTCTGTAAAATAGCTGACATATTTCTGTGACAACATTCAGATTTGATTTCATTAATGTAGAGGTACTTCGATACATCGATATGTACATATTGCAATGATATTATTCTTATGTGTATTCTTCTTTTTGTCACTATGATCTTTGACGGGCTTGTAACTCCGATTTTTGGGCGCGTAAGCGGTTATTGGAGAGTCAAGCTTCGGTCGTCATGTTAAAAAGACGCAAATTGTAGTCAGTTTATGAAATGTGAACTTTAACAGTGAGGAAGATATTTTCAAGTATGTTTTATATTGTGAAGTGATGTTTTGGAACGAGTTACGTTATATAGCAACAGAAGTAATAAAAACGAAGTGTAACTTAAATTCGGAGTGGTGATTACTTTTTTTACATCACCATTGTCCTAACTTGCAAAAGTTTAATCTCCAAGAATGGGTTATGAAACACATCTATAAAATTTTTGAATATCGCAGAATAATACCTTGGCCTCTTTGCATCCGAGCTTGGAATCATCTCTACCTAGATTTTCGACGATTGAACCATGAGTCCACAACGAGACCAGCGTGGGAAACACGAAAAGATGAGTGCCTAGTTTATCCATTATTTCAAGAACTGACTTTACTAACTGTGCTCTAATGACACCTGCCACATAATATAACTTTGTTGTTGCCCGAAAATGCAATATTTAGCAGCGTGAGCAACACTACACTCATAATTAACTTTGGACCTTTGTTGTGGTAGGGTTGTTAGACCGCGAAACAGAAGCACTTGCTGTTGGGCTGTTCCAGAGGTCAGCTAACCCAAAAGAGAGAGGTAAGATGAAATAACACACTGATGGAAAGATATTACGCAACACAAAAGATTATTTAAGGTAGAGTAATGAAATTTTACGAATACATCTGTCTAGGTATCACAATTAAGTGATTAACATTGCAAGTTCACAGGTTAATGTAAGCGCGAGGTAAGTCATTGCATGGGTGATTGCTGGAACGTTAATAACCGATGCCACCGCCAGAACGTTGAATGCAAACATGCCAACGTGTATGAATTGTTTTGTACAGGTGCCGGGAGTCAGTTTGTGGAATGGAGTTCCATACCTGTCGCACTTGGTTGGTCAACACAGGGACAGTCAATGTTGTTTGTGGATGACGCTGGAGTTGTCATCCGATGACGTTCGGTATGTACTCGGTTGGTGATCGAGCACGCCAAAGCAACCTGCCGACATTCTGTAGAGGATGTTGGATTACATCAGCGGTATGTGGGCGATTGTTAGCCTTCCGGAAAACACCCCTGGAATGCCATCATGGAAGGCAGCACAGCAGGTCGAATCACCAGACTGGAGTACAGATTTACTGTCGGAGTGCGTGCAATAACCACGAGAGTGGTCTTGCTGTCATACGAAATCACACCCAAACCATAACTTCAGTTGTAGGTCCAGTGTGTTTAACACGAAGATAGGTCGGCTACAGGCTCTCAACTGGCCTACTTGTAACTAATATTCGGCCATTACTAGCACTGTTCATCTAACAATACCACCATTTGCAAAGTAGGTTAGAAATCAGATTAATAATGTTGCTCACGCAGCATATGTTCGCTTTATCGGGCAACAACAATGTTATTGACTGTGGATGGTATCGTCAGAATGGAAGTAATGAAGTCACTGTAAAAAAGTCATTAATTTTGGCACTTATCTTGAATGGATTCCCATGTAGATTTCGTCGAAGTTGTTACTTCTCATCTTGTTGATTCTGAGGTGATTCCACTTTGGATGCCAGAAGGTCCAGATGTCCATTTTAGCAATATTTGAAGACAAACAAATGCGTTTTTCAGGAAATTCTTAATGATCAAACGATCCCAGATCAGAACAATGGTATGGTAGAAATAATTTTTGACTTGGTGTTCACGATCCACATTTTTATTAAACTTCTTGTAAATTCACATATACTTCTTCTTAATTGTCGCATCATCAAGAAAACAGTTTTGTGTCAATCTTCATATATTTAACTTCCACTTTAACCAAACACAAGACTTGACTGTTCTTTTACAAAGCGACATAACAACTTAACTTCTGCAAAGTGAAACAAAGACTGCTCTGTGCGCATTCGCGCCAAAACGGTTACAAGTAAGTCAAAGATTATGACAGTCTCAGAGAAATGCATACACACAAGAAACATATTACTGTAATATATCGATACATCTGAGTACCTATACATTAATAAAACCAAATGTGAATATTGTCACAAAAATATGTCTGTTACTTCGCAGAAAAGTAGTAGGATATTACTGGTATCGAGAACAGGGGCTGTAGTGCCGTAATGGTCACGAAAATAAAGAACCATTGCAAGCAGAACCACCTTTCATCTGAAAACCACGGACCTCCACCCTATCCTCCAACGAGCTCTCGCTTAACGCCTTGAAGGCGAAAAAAGCCATTGTTTGGCGTCAGTGGAATGCCCACTACGGGACGTCCGGCTCGGAGATGTCCTTTAAGTAACCTATTTGTAACGCTTCTTTCTGTGTGCTGCTCGAACTGCTGCTCGAGATGCGCCAGAGGCATACTCCTCAATATTGCCACGGAACCGTCCGAAGCCAGGTCTTTTCGTGACCTTACATTTCCGTAACCACCGCTGTCAGGATCCATATGCTGTGGCTACATTCCTGCCAAGTCTATCTGCATTATCGCAGAAGGAACATACAGCTCCTGGCAGCCCCATTACAAGACCTCGTTCAAGCTCGGTGATGTGTTTACAATGGCCTCTTTGTCATCTTAGAGGTGTTTTGACTAACAAGGACACACCGAGCCCAATCTTAAAGGTAACTGATGCTCACCACCGTTAGAGCATGTATTTAAAGCCAACCCAATTTGAATCATCATAGTGGCGCTATCAGCGCCACTGTTTCGCGGCTGACGCAAAATTTAAATGAACGTCATTTTCCAGGTGTACAATCACGCCCACCAACCATCGTTTCCGTCGCACAACTCTTTCTTGGTGTTACGATTTTTGTTTCCATCAGAGTTAATGCTGATTTACAAGGTGTCAGAAACCTTTATGATAAAAATCGTACAAACTGTTGAGGAACCTAAAATCCGTATTTTCTTTAGCGAAACCATGCCTGGAAATCAATATTTCACCTTGTGCGGGGGCTGAAAGAGCAGTCCATGTTGAATATGCCTGTTTGTAAACTGCTTACCTTTCATAACAAACAATTCCCCGCACCATCGACGATGTGTGTTACCATTGTTTCAGTTTATGTCTGTTAAAGATAGGGATTTACTTGTTCTACGAACTTACAGACATCCCATTAATGAAAGTAACAGCATTATGTAGTACCGAAAAGCAAAAAGAGTGTAAAGAGGTAAGATCTGCAATAGTAATGCATTGTAACTGGAAGAAACTTATCGCCGAGTACTGAAACGTATGAAAAACTGGTCATTCAGTTGTGTCAATGCACAACGTTCGTGCAAATACGAACAGTAATTAATACGTCTCATGTTAACCATTGATATACTTTCAGTGGGCTAGTGGATGCACTCATAGGCTGATGTTACGCTACGCAGGATGCTGGAATGTGCTATGGAGAGCAAGCACAAAGTGAGATCCGATTTTGGCGGCGGTAAGAAGGGTCACATTTGTCGCACCTAACCATGAAGTTTATACAAATGAGTTCAGCATCAATGAAACTTTACATAATCTACCATCACAGTTATTCATGTACTTTTACGTATATTTACCACTATTTACTCTCAGAAGTTTGATAGGACATCATACTATTCACAGGGAGCTGGCCAAATTTTTCGATAAACCACTTATCACATTATAAAATTGGAGGACATGTTGTTGAATCGTATGGGAGAACGTCCGTCAGTAAACAATCGTCAACTACGCTGTGAAATAAAAACTTCGAAGAATACAGAGTGACCAGTACTGTGATAAAGAACATGCTTATGCTATGAAGCCAAATGCCGTTTCTGTCAATGGTCTCTGTTGTAGTTCATGCATTGAGACATCGCTTACAACAGTTGCTACGAGCTTAAGCTGTCACTGCAAGGACTCAGTTGTTCATGTCAATAAAAAACTTAACATTCATTTCCGATTACCAGTTTATCATATCAATTAACTCAGTTCAGGAGCCCCTACGAACTGGCAGATGTAAAGCTATGAGGACGGGGCGTGAGTCGTGCTTGGGTAGCTCAGTTGCTGCCGGCACGGTAACTCAGCGCGTCCGGTCAGAGAGTTGGTTGGCCTCTGTAATAAAAAACTGTGTGGAAGGATCAAGAAAACGAACTAAAACGGATGTCATGTGACGTCGGCAACGACCAAACACAACGATTAACAAACTGAAAAAAAAGAATAGTTGGCAGAGCACTTGCCCGCGAAAGGCAAAGGTACCGAGTTCGAGTCTCGGCCCGGTACACAGTTTTAATCTGTCAGGAAGTTTCATATCAGCGCACACTCCGCTGCAGAGTGAAAATCTCATTCTGGGAACCCCTACTAACTCTAAAATTTTGACGCTAATTGTTTTTGACAACATGTGTGAGGCGTATGTAAAGTGTTTGACAAGTGAGAAAAAGGAAAAAAAAACCGATGAAATCAACAAGGAGTCTTTAATCATATTCACAGCAATTGACGGTGTCGACAGTATACTGTTGGAAAAATATTATATGGTTCAGTATCACTTCGGTTACATGATAAACCAGTCAAAGCTAAAGGCCGAAAATTCAACTAAATACCTAGGAATTACAATTACGAACAACTTAAACTGGAAAGAACAGAAAGAAAATACTGTAGGGAAGGCAAACCAAAAAATGCGCTCTATTAGGAGAACATTCAGAAAATGTAACAGATCTACTAAAGAACTGCCTACACCACCCTTGTTTGCCCTCTTTTGGAGTACTGTAGATCGGTGTGGGATTCTTACCAGGTAGGATTAACAGAGCACGTCGAGAAAGTTCAAAGAAGGATAGCACGTTTTGTATTATCGGGAAATAGGCAAGACATTGTAACTGACATGATACAGGATACGGGATGGACATACATAAAATAAAGGCGTTTTCCGTTGCGGGGAATCTTCTCACATTATTTCAATGATTAACTTTCTCCTCCGAATGCGAGAATATTTTGTTGACGCCGACCTACATAGGGAGAAAAAAATCATCATAATAAAATAAGGGGAGTCAGAGCACGTACGGAATGATACAGGTTTTTTTTTCCGCGCGCTGTTCGAGATTGGAATAATAGATAAGTATTGTGAAGGTGGTTCGACGAAACGTCTGCCAGGCACTTAAGTGTGATTTGCAATGTATCCATGTAGATAAAGATGTAGATCAAGACATTCTCTTAGCAGTAAAGCGTGTCTATTCCCTCACATGATAATAAGTTCTCATGTGAGAATGATAGATGCCGAAACTGCGATTCTGATATACACTCCTGGAAATTGAAATAAGAACACCGTGAATTCATTGTCCCAGGAAGGGGAAACTTTATGGACACATTCCTTGGGTCAGATACATCACATGATCACACTGACAGAACCACAGGCACATAGACACAGGCAACAGAGCATGCACAATGTCGGCACTAGTACAGTGTATATCCACCTTTCACAGCAATGCAGGCTGCTATTCTCCCATGGAGACGATCGTAGAGATGCTGGATGTAGTCCTGTGGAACGGATTGCCATGCCATTTCCACCTGGCGGCTCAGTTGGACCAGCGTTCGTGCTGGACGTGCAGACCGCGTGAGACGACGCTTCATCCAGTCCCAAACATGCTCAATGGGGGACAGATCCGGAGATCTTGCTGGCCAGGGTAGTTGACTTACACCTTCTAGAGCACGTTGGGTGACACGAGATACATGCGGACGTGCATTGTCCTGTTGGAACAGCAAGTTCCCTTGCCGGTCTAGGAATGGTAGAACAATGGGTTCGATGACGGTTTGGATGTACCGTGCACTATTCAGTGTCCCCTCGACGATCACCAGAGGTGTACGGCCAGTGTAGGAGATCGCTCCCCACACCATGATGCCGGGTGTTGGCCCTGTGTGCCTCGGGCGTATGCAGTCCTGATTGTGGCGCTCACCTGCACGGCGCGAAACACGCATACGACCATCATTGGCACCAAGGCAGAAGCGACTCTCATCGCTGAAGACGACACGTCTCCATTCGTCCCTCCATTCACGCCTGTCGCGACACCACTGGAGGCGGGCTGCACGATGTTGGGGCGTGAGCGGAAGACGGCCTAACGGTGTGCGGGACCGTAGCCCAGCTTCATGGAGACGGTTGCGAATGGTCCTCGCCGATACCCCAGGAGCAACAGTGTCCCTAATTTGCTGGGAAGTGGCGGTGCGGTCCCCTACGGCACTGCGTAGGATCCTACGGTCTTGGCGTGCATCCGTGCGTCGCTGCGGTCCGGTCCCAGGTCGACGGGCACGTGCACCTTCCGCCGACCACTGGCGACAACATCGATGTACTGTGGAGACCTCACGCCCCACGTGTTGAGCAATTCGGCGGTACGTCCACCCGGCCTCCCGCATGCCCACTATACGCCCTCGCTCAAAGTCCGTCAACTGCATACACGGTTCACGTCCAAGCTGTCGCGGCATGCTACCAGTGTTAAAAAGACTGCGATGGAGCTCCGTATGCCACGGCAAACTGGCTGACACTGACGGCGGCGGTGCACAAATGCTGCGCAGCTGGCGCCATTCGACGGCCAACACCGCGGTTCCTGGTGTGTCCGCTGTGCCGTGCGTGTGATCATTGCTTGTACAGCCCTCTCGCAGTGTCCGGAGCAAGTATGGTGGGTCTGACACACCGGTGTCAATGTGTTCTTTTTTCCATTTCCAGGAGTGTAAATAAATCCATTATCAGTCCAGGTGGAACATGTTGTCGCTCCTGAAATACTCTAGGAATAGGGCCCAAGAAGGGCCTAGAAGGCAAATAATGGAACGTGAGTTTCTCTCTTTGTACTTAGCGTGGTGACGTTTCCCAGTCCTTTTGAAGTAAGGTCGACTTCTTCCAAGGGCTCGTGTCTTTCTGCGGCACGCGCCTCCTGCTGCTGCCTGCACTCGCCGTCCTCGGCCTTGTGCTTCGTGTCGCTCTCTGCCGCAGACGCAAGCAGAAGTGAGTACAAGCCAGCGAGCCACGCGCCGCGCCGGCTGCCCATAACTGTCCCCATATCTCTGGCTGGAGTGCCCCCTTCAGCAACACGGCGCGCACGTGCTGGCCGCTGTGTTACACTGTGCGCGGGGCTGTCATACGTAACTAACCAGTCTCTCACAGCTGCGTGCCACAGCCTGCGACACTTTTTCATTTCCTCGCTAATAACCAAGTGGGCATCTGCTCGAGCTCTGACCCGTTTCAGTCTCTTGAAACGAGAAGGGGGAGAGTCCAAATGTTCCCTCAGAGCAAACATTCGTTATTGTTCGATGCTATACAGCTGGCTACTAAAACTGGAACATCGCAAAGGTAAGCAAATAACGAAACTCTGTTTGATTGGGGCATAGGTGGGTAGCGTTACTCCGTAAGTTTAATAAACACAGCAGACGTACATTACAGGGACAGTAGTCATCAATAATATATTCTCTTCAGTGTGCCGACGCTGCAGTAATTTTCCGATTTCGCGTCTGTAAAAGTCACGTAATTCTGAGGCGAAGAACTCGTCGAGCATGTTCAGAACGTTTCTTCATGGAGAAAGGAAGTTGAAGGTCGTTCGATAGAGAGCGGAAAAGGTGAAAATCTGAGGGCGCAAGATCAGGTGAATAAAGTGAGTGAGCAATGATTTCTCAACCAAACTCCTCTATAGCGTTTTTTGTCAGTCTGGCGGAATGTGGGTGGTCGTTATCGTGGAGTAAAACCCTTGCGCTTCAGTCTGCAACCGCACGACCGCTACGGTCGCAGGTTCGAATCCTGCCTCGGGCATGGATGCGTGTGATGTCCTTAGGTTAGTTAGGTTTAAGTAGTTCTAAGTTCTAGGCGACTGATGACCTCAGATGGTAAGTCCCATAGTGCTCAGAGCCATTTGAATCATTTAACATCACTTCACGCAGTCTTCCTGGTCGTTGTTCCTAGATTTCTTGTGCAAGACGTCTCAGTTGTTGACAGAAAATGTCAGTAGTGGTGGTTATACCTCGGGGAAGCAATTCGTAGCAGATCACACAGTCACTGCCCACCAGAACCATAACATTATCTTTTGTGGATGCGTGCAGGTCTTTGTACGGAATGTTTGTAACGTGTCAGGCAAATCCAACACCTTCCATGAAAACCTTGACATGATAAGCAAATCCAGTAGTATGTTACATAGCTCGGAATCAATGGTGACATTAAATTAACCAAAGTAATACGAGTAACGAGTGAGCAAATGGAATACCACAGACTAACACAAGAATGCCTAAATGCGTGTCATACCTTCCCAACGTGAGACAGACGCAGTTCTGAGGGGAGAAACGAGAACAGAAGCCGAGAGGAGAACCGTGTTAAGCTAGAAGGCCCTACGATAAGGGACGGACTGGACACCCACGTCGCCAGCTAACCACTAGGGCCACACCACCCGCAAGTTTTAGCGTGAGACTTTTTCGCGTCTCTGTTACGTTGCAAACTTTAAAAACATTGCCCCACCACGAAAAGTATGACGTTTCTCATTGGATAGACAGAATTTTTGTAGGCGGAGCTTAAGGTTAACATTGAAACCCTGATTGGTCAGATGAAAACACAGCCAGATAGTTTTTTAAAACCAACTTCGGTAAATGGTAGTAAGGAGAAGTTAGGAGAAGTTAGTCAGTTCCGAGACAGCGAGCTGGATGGCTGTTGCGCCGGCCGCCGCCCCCTGACGAACACCAACAAGGTAATGAAAGCACACAATGATAACAGCGCTTAAAGCTTCACTCAGAACTGCAGAAGTCTCATCTGTTACACCTCCTTTTTGCGTAATACTAGTGTCGATCGTCAATTAAAGCTCATGGTGTTCACATTTGCCACTTGAAGTAAAAATCTGAAACGCGATGATTTCTCTGTTATATAATTATTGAGAAGCCACATCAGCCACTGTAATTTACGACAAGTTAAATAAGTAATTAAATATAATTGAGGGTCACTGTAGACCATTTTGATAGTTTTCTCTTTTGTGAAACTTAATTTAAACCTAGATTATAGATGTGATATGGCATAGGTCATCCTTCGATCCATTGTAGAACTTGGAAACCAACTCAGGGAATATTCGTTCACATTTTTGTTGAACGCAGTTCGTTTTTTACCATCCTGTATTAAAACATTCCTTTTATCAATAGTGCAATTTATAAACAATATTTTGTGAGTAGAATAAATTTTCCAATGGTAAACGTAACTGCTTTTTCGACGTTATTTTACCAGCTAACTAAAAATAGTAAAGCCTTGAACCCCTTCCACTAAATTTAGTTAGCATTAAGATTCTTTTACAGGGAGTGCAGTGGAGCTGACGCTGAGATCATTTAGTATTTGGTTATATCATCGCTAGTCTCACTGAACTCTTCTGAATTCTACATGTCATGTGTGGTCTGGCGTCTCCTTACCAGCAACAGGTCCCAGGTTCAAACTAGTCAATTCCCTAAAAATCACGCTCAGAGAATCGTTGCGCGAAAGTGGTAGGGAGACACGATAGAGAACAAAGAGACACCACCATGAATGTTTAGATGTTGTTACATTGTTTGAGTTTAACAGTTCCTTTCGTTTCGTTATGTGAGCTGATTTTTGTGATTTTGACTTGGAGCATGTGGTGATACCATACACGCAATTTTTGAACTTTCCCCAGCGTATGCAAATATAACACGATGGTGAAGTGGTCACAGTTCATCACTTTTACGAGCTCTCGTGCAAGCTTAGGGGGATCATTGTCGATTATTGAGTTTAAACGATCTTTATCAACGCCCGACAGTTTTCCTGAACATGGAGAGTCAGTTGTCAAAACGACCTCCTTGAGAGGAGGAAACCATCTTCTTGCCGTGTCCTGTCCAGTCGCATTATCTCAATACACAGCGCAAATATTTCTGGCTGACTCCGCTGCTGTCACCCCTCTATTTAATTGAACTAGCAGAATATGTCGGAAATGCTCCGATTTCTACGCCTGTCACTCCATTTTCTGGCGTCCACAGCTCCACTGTCTATTTCCAAATGACAAAATGACAATATGCGAACTCAAATAGCTACAGTGAACTACAAATGAAAAACAGACAATCGATAAATATGCCCACAGCAACAGGAATACCAATATGCAAAACAAAGACCTTACTAACTTATGCACCAACCTAATACCTGTCATATGTATGACGTCTGTTCTTTCGGACATGCATGTTTGCTCTTTCGAACATACCTGTCCGAAATAACAGGCACCATACCTATATAATGTATGCGCTTGACGGCATATTGATCTTTCAGTGTAGATGCACAATAGTGCACCATCTCTCACGGGAATACAGCAGGGCTGCGAACGAAGAGGAGTAATGGACACGGCACACTTCTAAATAGTGTGTGGCAAACAAATATTAGGTCGGAAAGGGGGCGTGCTCGGATAGCCCAAGCGGTTAAGGCGCTCGCTTGGAAAAGCGGGATATCCGTGGTCGAATGCACGTCCGGCACAGATTTTCATCTGTCGCCATGGCGTTATCTCAATGTCCCTTCGTATCAAAAGTGGGAAATCTCTTTCACCAATAAAGTGTACTTATTGCCCGTATACGAGGTAGCATGAAAGATGAATAAATGTGTAGCTGATTTATGGATAATAAGACGAGATCATCAGCGTACGCATGTACTCCCAAAGCTTCAGGTTTTTACCTGAAGGTTGTCCGAAAGTGTTTCGAAGTTAATGTCCCAAAATGTATTATTTTTGTCAGATTGTCGTTGGGAGTAACCTGTCTACACCCACAATATTCTCAAGACACTTGTAATTGTGGTGACAGGAAACAATGGATCAACAGAATGGCGTGGTAATGACGGATTTGACTCACATTCGGACGGGCAATGGCTAAAATCTCTGTCTACCTAAGCAGAATCAGATCTGCCGTGATTTCCGTAAATCATCTGAGGAATATTCTGGGGTGGTTGTCTCGAAAAAGGAGACGACCAATTACCTCCCTTCATTCCATTGGTGGCTTGAGCAGCGAAATCTGGCCGAGTTTTACATGGAACATGCCATGCGGGGAGAAAAGGGAGCATAAACGTATGTATACCAGACAAATTGAGACCAACCAATGAATGTGGAAGGTTGAGGATTATTTCGAATTTGCTTCCTAAAGGCAGGCTACAGAGCATGTAAGAGAGGGAAAATAGGAATTTGTCTTATCGATGATGAGATCATTTACAATATTAAGAACACAATGCTACCGTCTCTAGCATGAACAACGCTCTAACTCGGCTGGGTATCGAGTAGAGCTTGGGTGGCACATAAGCGTGCGTCATTCCATAGTGCACCAAATCTATGACAGAGCTCACCCACAGTAGTGAGTGACGAGTGGTGGTGTCTCGTTCTTTCGCCAGCCCATGACAAGATATTTTCACTTGCTGAGACATGTGGAGAAAGCTCTGGCTAGCACTACAGTTGAACACCATCGGCACGATTTTCAAATGATTCAAATGGCTCTAAGCGCTATGGGACTTAACATCTATGGTCATCAGTCCCCTAGAACTTAGAACTACTTAAACCTAACTAACCTAAGGACATCACACAACACGCAGTCATCACGAGGCAGAGACAATCCCTGACCCCACCGTGAATCGAACCCGGGAACCCGGGCGTGGGAAGCGAGAACGCTACCGCACGACCACGAGATGCGGACTGCACGATGTTCATCAGGCAGCTCAGGCAACATACAGTCTTATTGAAAGTTGGGAACTTCCAAGATAGGACACAGCTATCTGTTTTCACACGTCATACTGGTAGCTCGAGCTGTCCAAATTACCAACTACGTGAACGTAGGTGAGTGTTTGTTCGTACCCAGTGACACCTCATAGCTGGCCGTGGTGGCCGAGAGGTTCTAGGCGCTTCAGTCTGGAAACGGGCGACCGCTACGGTCGCAGCTTCGAATCCTACCTCGAGCATGGATGTGTATGATGTCCTTAGGTTAGTTAGGTTTAAGTAGTTCTAAGTTCTAGGGGAGTGATGACCTCAGATGTTAAGTCCCATAGTGCTGAGAGCCATTAGAACCATTTGACACTTCATACCATCGCACCAGGTGCCATATCTGTATGGCGATGCCGTGTGCAGTGTGGCAAAGTTCCTTCTCCTCATGGCCTCATATGTCCCTCGTGAAGCTGTATGCAGTATCGCAACTCGTCTGGAAAGACGACGTAGTATCGGTCCCACATTCGGTGTTATCGCTAGGCGTCCGACTGTCAGCACGCCTCTCTCTGCTGCCGGGGAGAGGGAAGCTGCAACAAAACCGTCGCCGCGCCGACAGTCTGTAGTCCTGCAGACATCGACGCACTGTCCTTGATGTTGTTGTTGTCTTCAGTCCTGAGACTGGTTTGATGCAGCTCTCCATGCTACTCTATCTTGTGCAAGCTTCTTCATCTCCCAGTACCTACATCCTTCTGAATCTGCATGGTGTATTCATCTCTTGGTCTCCCTCTACGATTTTTACCCTCCACGCTGCCCTCCAATACTAAATTGGTGTTCCCTTGATGCCTCAGAAAATGTCCTACCAACCGATCCCTTCTTCTAGTCAAGTTGTGCCACAAACGTCTCTTCTCCCCAATCCTGTTCAATACTTCCTCATTAGTTATGTGATCTACCCACCTAATCTTCAGCATTCTTCTGTAGCACCACATTTCGAAAGCTTCTGTTCTCCTCTTGTCTAAACTATTTATCGTCCATGTTTCACTTCCATTCATGGCTACACTCCATGCAAATACTTTCAGAAACGACTTCCTGACACTTAAATCTATACTCGATGTTAACAAATTTCTCTTCTTCAGAAACGCTTTCCTTTCCATTGCCAGTCTACATTTCATATCCTCTCTACTTCGACCATCATCAGTTATTTTACTTCCTAAATAGCAAAACTCCTTTACTACTTTAAGTGTCTCATTTCCTAATCTAATTCCCTCAGCATCACCTGATTTAATTTGACTACATTCCATTATCCTCGTTTTGCTTTTGTTAATGTTCATCTTATATCCTCCTTTCAAGACACTGTCCATTCCGTTCAACTGCTCTTCCAAGTCCTTTGCCGTCTCTGACAGAATTACAATGTCATCGGCGAACCTCAAAGTTTTTACTTCGTCTCCATGAATTTTAATACCTACTCCAAATATTTCTTTTGTTTCCTTTACTGCTTTCTCTATATACAGATTGAATAACATCGGGGAGAGGCTACAACCCTGTCTCACTCCTTTCCCAACCACTGCTTCCCTTTCATGCCCCTCGACTCTTATTACTGCCATCTGGTTTCTGTACAAATTATAAACCTTTAGAATTTGAAAAAGAGTATTCCAGTCAACATTGTCAAAAGCTTTCTCTAAGTCTACAAATGCTAGAAACGTAGGTTTGCCTTTTCTTAATCTTTCTTCTAAGATAAGTCGTAAGGTCAGTATTGCCTCACGTGTTCCAACATTTCGACGGAATCCAAACTGATCCTCCCCGAGGTCTGCATCTACCAGTTTTTCCATTCGTCTGTAAAGAATTCGCGTTAGTATTTTGCAGCCGTGGCTTATTAAACAGATAGTTCGGTAATTTTCACATCTGTCAGCACCTGCTTTCTTTGGGATTGGAATTATTATATTCTTCTTGAAGCCTGAGGGTATTTCACCTGTCTCATACACCTTGCTCACCAGCTGGTAGAGTTTTGTCGTGACTGGCTCTCCCAAGGCCGTCAGTAGTTCTAATTGAACGTTGTCTACTCCGGGGGCCTTGTTTCGACTCAGGTCTTTCAGTGCTCTGTCAAACTCTTCACGCAGTATCTTACCTCCCATTTCGTCTTCATCTACATCCTCTTCCATTTCCATAATATTGTCCTCAAGTACATCGCCTTTGTATAAACCTTCTATATACTCCTTCCACCTTTCTGCCTTCCCTTCTTTGCTCAGAACTGGGTTGCCATCTGAGCTCTTGATATTCATACACGTGGTTCTCTTCTCTCCAAAGGTCTCTTTAATTTTCCTGTAGGCAGTATCTTTACTACCCCTAGTGAGATAAGCTTCTACATCCTTACATTTGTCCTCTAGCCATCCCTGCTTAGCCATTTTGTACTTCCTGTCGATCTCATTTTTGAGACGTTTGTATTCCTTTTTGCCTACTTCATTTACTGCATTTTTATATTTTCTCCTTACATCAATGGATACTTTTATCGCTGCAAATAAGCCCATTCCATGTCTCAACGTACATAATTTAACCGTACGATTCTGCATATCTGAGCGAACTGTATACCTGCCCCCTCAGGTGCTAATCTCGCGGGGTCGTTGAAATCCTGCTTGTCGTTGAGAATGACAGACCTGTACCTATAGATTCCATATTCCCGTGACACTCGTCGAGTATCCATCATTGCGAGCAGCAGTGTAATGATAAATCACTGTGTCGATAGACCTCGACGCTGTTGTTGCTCAACTTCGACACCCGTTCGTGGATGTTTCTCCCTCTTACACAAGGTACAGCATGATTATCACAAAACAAGCAACATTCAAATGTGATTTGCGACACAGAATCCCACAGAATCCCCCATCTTTCCTTATGCGGAATATAGAAGGCTTTACCCCTACCTGCTTTGGGACACAACTGTCACTATGACATATTTTAACTGAGTGTGTTTTTATTCAGCAACCTGAGGCCGGACCAGAGTCTCTCAGAGGACCTGCCCTCCACATTAACTCCTAGTGTGGTTCGTCTAATGCGATTTTGTGTCACGTCAGGATTCCTTACCAAAGTATTAGGCATGCGTAATCATCAAGCCACAGTAATCTGGCTCACTTTTAAATGTGTCTCTACTGATAGTCCGTCCCTGATTTTTCGATCTTCTGTGTTCTATCTGAATTTTATGGATGATCTTGTATGAATTCCCTGATGTCATTGTTATATTTTACATTCTTGTACCAACAAACAACTTTGTTTTAAAATTTATTGTTATTTTTAGTAGGTTTTCACCATTCTCGTCATCCAACATCGATGATGACCTCGTCGTTTAGCGCCCTAAAACACTAATAACATAACATCACCGACATGTTGTGTTTCGTTGCGCTGCAATGCTAATCACTTGCATATCCAAGCTTCTACAGTACATTATCTCAATTCTTATTTGCTGAATTCCGTCTAAATGGTGCTGCAGTTTAATGGATAGCAGTGTGTTATATCCTCCACATCCAGTCTAGAAATTTAATAATATGGTTCTCTGTTAATAATAATTACATCTTACCTGTAGATGAGAGGAGGGAGAGCGACGGACAGAGAGATCAGCCTCTCAGCTTGTCTGGCTTTTATGATGGAAACAATTTGTTAAAATTGGGTTGAAAGCCTAACACACTTCGACCATTTTGAGTCTGTTCCTCTGTTTACGAATACATCTCGTGCTAGGTACTTTCCAGCGCAAGTAGGAAGTAAAAAATGGCGGCAAAACTTTTAATTATTTCTTTGCTAAAGCAGGGTAACTGACCCGTAAAATATATCAAAAATAAACAAAACTTCCTCCTTGAACACTCTTTTGCTATTTATGACTAGACAGTTCCATCAAACTGTCTTGTTCATCGACCGAACGAGGTGGCACAGTGCTGGGGGCAGAGGACTTGTATTTCTGAGGACGGCATAATATAGCTGTCCAGCCATCTAGATTTAGTCTTTATGTTGTTCCCCAAAACTGCTTAATGCAAATGGCGGGACACCTCATTTGAAAACATCTGTCTCGATTTTTTTCCGTATCTTTATTCTATACAAGCAGTAGCTCAGCCGCAAATAACCTCATCATGACAGGGCCGTTTTTCCCCTCCCTTATTTGAGCTGCGTCCCAGCACCTGGTAGAAAATCCTGAGTAGTGCACACCCCTTGGTAGGCCTCAGTTTGTCTGGTATACGTAATTGAGTTCCTTCTGCCCCCCCCCCCCTCCCCTCCACAACCAGTCCTACAACTTCCGTGATAAATCTACTCAAAAGAATACTCTGCCTAAGCAATTATTTGAGGGAAGAAAGGTAACTGGCTTTGTCTTTTTCAACAGGACCGTCCCCGAATTTGTGTCGAACTCTATAGGGAAACCAAGGCAAATCTGATTGGGGTAGACAGATGGAGATTTGCAGCGCCGTCTTGACAATGCAAGTCCAATGGGTACTATCCCTGTGACGCTTCGTTGGCCTATATCAACTGACTCACAGTAAGTTTTAATATCTTCTAGACAATTGTATGCATATAAAAGTTATCCTGTTGAATCTCAAAGAGAATAATCCGAAAGCCTGTCTTAGGGCTCAGTGCTTGGGTCTAAATTTCGGTACCTTAGCCTCGAACCGCTATTGAATACCCTACAGGGAGAACCTGCAGCTCTTGCTGATTGCCCAAAGAAACAGCAGACTACATCCAGAAAGGATGATAAAAGTTATACTGGACAGGCTTCAGGGAAGGAGCAGAGTAAACAAACTTTCCAGCGCACCTCAGAAGTCAATCTGTATAATGTTAAAAGACAGACAGATTCAAAACCGAAAGCCAACAATCGGAATTAATGACGTGCCCGTACGCGAAAGTCCCATCTGTAAATTTATTTGGCGCACGTGCATGAGAAACCATGTTTTTATATCCATGTAAATGCAGCATGCTCTAAAAGTCTGAAAATTACTCAACGAAGATTAAGTCTATCTCTAAAAATTATTCATCTTTATCATAAGGCAACACTAGCGACCATAGTGGGTTATGGTGCTAGTATATGAGCACAGAGACATAAACTGGTCACAGAGAAACTGCCTGTGGGGTGGCTGCAGCAAGCAGTTCTGCTGCATTGCTCCGGTGCATTTAACAAGTCAGCTGACACATCACAAGAATTTTTTGGGCTCCAGCCTCTTACTTTTTGAAAGAGGGGAGAAGTTTCTACTTCCTGGACCAATATAAACAGACGACATTAAATAGATCAAATGCTTTGAACTCATGAAGATGGTCGCATCTCTATCAGAGATCGCACTATGGATTTGTAGCGCATGGATGGGACTCTTCTGACATTGGAAGATGGACATATTGCATCTCCTCGTATGTCAGGGAGAGACTCCAAATGTGTCAGGTTTACCAGTCGCCTACCTTACATACTTTCGACAGGACATGCTCCATAGCCAGATTATCTACATAGAATCAAGGAATAGAGTAATCCATGCCTGATTGTGGAAGCCTTGATACACTCGATTATGTCCTACTTGGCTGTCCAGTTTGTGAGTGCTTGACGGCAAAACGGAAACTGCAGCTTTAGAGCACTCCTATCTACGACGCAGTGCGTAATGAGTAGAAAATTGATGTCTTGAATGTAGTGGCTTCAGTCTTCACCAGACTGACAAAACACGAACTCAAGCTACTGCACGCCAGGGACAGAAGGATGTGGCGTGCCGCCATAGAGAAGGGGGCTGGCAGGATAAGAACGAGAGGAAAAATTTTAGTGGATCGTTAGCTTGTCTTAATTTCTGAAGCCGAGTTGTTTTCGGATACAAAGTCGAGTCTAAAAGGGAGACTGCATCTTCAGTATCTCTCATACCAAATATGTAGTGAAATGAGAAATACCGCAGTACACAATTGACTGTCTTTCAGGTCCACAACGCTCTTACATCCAGGAAACTGGACGTCGAGTACACTGACCCGTGAAACTACTGAACACTATTTTAAAAAAAGAAAAAAGACTGTCAAGTGCTTGTCACCTCCATCAGGTGTTTGCATTACAATTTAAAATATCTGTTTCCTATTCGTTTCTACTCTTCTTCCTGTTTCCTACCTCTCTCTCACTTGTTACTGTTTTAGTTCTTGGTTATTAGTATCAGTTATTTCTGCAATATTAGATGGAAGGTATGGTAATTCTAATGGCTAAATTAGTAATAGTTAGCTGATAGAAGAAAACAGCAGATGATGAGGAATTGCATTGGAAACGTATTTTTATTTTAACATGTGGCTTATTTCATAAGTCCGCTGCTCGTGGTCTCGCGGTAACGTTGTCGCTTCGCGAGCACGGGGACCCGGCTTTGATTCCCTGCGGGGTCAGAGACTTTCCCTGCCTCCTGATGACTGGGTGTTGTTGCATCGTCTTCATCATCATTATTCATCCCCATTACTGTTAGTGGAAGGCATTGGCATACTACCTCCACTAGAACCTTGCCAAGTACATCAATGTGGGTCTCCCGCATCGTCCCCCGGAGTAAGGGACTTCATCATCATCATTATTTCATAATTTAATGTATAAAAAACCGTCCATTAGCTACATGACGGACCGAACATGTAGGTAAATAAATATAAAAATAGTGCATTCAATTCTTTTCAGTTGCTTATAACTGCTAGCACACAATAAAACTGAGGCGGAACACCATTTATGGAAAGAGTGTCAATTCTAATGTTAGGTTACGTTTTCTCTCGTATTTTTTACTTCGCTTTAGGTACTGGAAATGTGCTGGGAGGTTCTTGTGGCCTTCACACTGCGGATGTTTACAGAAGTCAGGGCCCATAGAGACGATAAACGTTGGGCCGTTTTTCATCACTCTTCGTGAAAATCTCACCCACCTCTGACGCACTCATAGGAAACGCTGGCCTTTTCTAAACACATTAATCGCCGACAGTAACAGAATTTGAATTCAGAGGTCACTTCGAAGGTGTAGCGTATTTGAATCCAAATTCTGTTTGCGAGTCGAAATCTAGTAATCTTTGTAGCTATGATGAATTCAGAACGTTGCAGTTGCAAACAGTGTGTTCAAATCAGTAGCTGACACTGTAAGTTCACAAGAACTTCTTCCTTTTAAATTTCTACAACTCAGTCATTAGAGATCAGCGCTTTGCCGGCTGATACATGTAATACTTCTCTTAAACACTGTCACATACCATTGGAATGGTTCGTTGAGTGTACTTACATTTTCATAGACACTATTAGATTTTGTTTTCAGTAGAATGGTGGAAAGTTCTTGGTCGGGCAGAAGCATTGTGTTAACAACAACAATTTTTTTATGTTGGCACGTGTTTTGCAGTAGCCTGTGTCAATTGTGAACTTAATCGGTGGAATACTTTTGTTCGTAAAACTTTTAAAGCACACGAGCTGTGTTTCCTTCATTGAAAAGCGAAAATCGGAATATTGTTACATAGTAACAGTCTGTTTTGGATCGCTATTATCAACGGAAAATCATTATGTGTTAGTAAATGTTTATACAGAGTCCCGCCCTTGAAAATACAGATTGTTGAATTTCAACGTCTTCGTCCCTTTCTTGAAGGTGAATCAGAAGAGGGCCACCTAAAAAAGTATATCTGACATCTTTAGTAATGTTGTACATATATAATAATGGACTACGGATGATCAAATTTGTAGGTAACAGATGACATCATAGACTTTTCAGGCGAGAGTGCACTATAATCTAAATGAAGCGTAAATTGTTGTAAAGCGTTGTGCAAGATTCGTCACACATTTTTGATGGTTTCCTAAGGCAGAAGAAAAACGGATTTTCTCAGCAAAATTTGTGTCGTTGTAAATATAAATTAACTGATTTTTGGCACTAATTTTCTACTGTGAATGAGACGTGGATCCACCACATCGCGTCAAAAACGGAGCATGTGCTGTGGGTGATGTGCCTGGCCCTGCAACAAAAAGGAACCAAAAAGATGAAGTCTGTTTCATCTGACATTATTTGTCTATATAATACATGCAGCATGAGAGACAGCTAAGCATGTAACGGTAAAACGCTAGCTATGGATTGACGAGAGCTCTAAACGTTATTTATCTCAAAGTTAAAGGAAGTAAACGGTTTTCCTGTATCTTCAGATGATGGGAAACATCTATGTTTAAATGCAAGAACGTTGATGCCAACTATTACAATTATATGGGCCTAGTCCTGGTAAAGCATCACTTCAAATGTATATCGACGCAGTGCGATAGGAAATGCTTCAACCAAACTCTTTGATGATTACAGTTTTTACTTTTAAGTTATAAATACTAGATCATGTTACGTAATTTACTTTTTACTTTTATTCACTAACAACTTTGCTTCTGGTGTGCATTGATGTTGTCCTATTTTAATTTTCGCCTAAGTCATAATTATGAGGTGTGAACAACAAGCAATAATAAATTATGAAAGATCAAAGTGATGCAACATTACTTCCGGGCAAAAACAGATATTAAATTACGTGAAGTGATTATTTGCGTAATGTCATGAACATGAGCTGTACAAAGTGAAAATAAAAGTCTTATTATTAAATGACAGTAATCGTCAAGCCGTATCTGTAAATGCAGGCTGTATGCGATTGTAAAAATATTTCAGGAGCTAATGGTACATATTTTTTAGAAAGTAAATAGTATTTCTTTGGCGGAGATTTGAGTGTAATAATTTACTACACTGTAAAAGGTCGCAGTTAAATATGAGTTTAGTAATGTATATCGTACCTGTGCCCTTTATTCTGTATAAATGTCTCGTTTTCCCTCATAATATTTACGAAAATAGGAACCGTTACTCAATCTTACTACTTTCAATGACTTTTAACATGCACACTGAAAAGAAACTTTATTTTATATACGTCATGGCAGAAAATCCTAGCCACAACTGTGCCGGAAGATAAGCTCTAATACATGAAGATTGGCAGCTGCAGAATTCAGAATGCAGTCGACAAACTGACAACAAATATGACGCTTCGGATAAAACTAATCCAAGGGGGGTAAAACCTAAAAACATATTTTCACATAAAGGAAATAAATAAATTCATTAACGCAATCAAAATTAAAACTTTTAAAGAAAATAATATAGTTTCCATCTACTAATGTGTTTTTTGTTGTTAATAGTTTGGCACCTCACTCAATTTGTTACTTTCTGATGGTTAGCATCTTGTAGTCACGGGTTGTTTTCGTTATTTAACACTACACGTATTAATAAAAAAATAACTTACGGAAGGTACGTTATTCTCCTACAATTATACAATTTATATAAAACTCCTGTTGCTGTTGCAGTGGAACGATAGGGCATTTCTACACACTGCTTCATTGCCCCTGCTTGTTTTTGCGACGCGCAGGATAAACGGTCAAGGTGACTTGTTGGGAGAGGATATCCTGCGACGACGGAGGGAAATCTGTGTCGCAAGAAACAGACGGAACACATCTTTTGTGTCGCCTAAGCATCACGACAACAGGCCATCACAGCCAAGGTAACTGATACCACGGTTACGCAATTTGGATTGCAAAACTAAGAAGTATGGCTTTTTTCTACCATCGCCGTCTGTGGAAAACACCAAGTTTTTTATTTACTTTTATTAGACAGACAAGTATTGAATCTTCCACATGATGCCTTCTTTCGTTTGTTTATTTTTTTCTGTTTCGAACTGACAAAACATGGCAACAGTGAAGCTGAAAGCTGTAGAAACAGAGTCTGAGGATGCATCAGGCAGCTGACCAGGCGTGAACAACATGGCAGGAAATATGACCTGCTGTCAGTCCGTAAACTACGGCAGCTAGTCACGTTCTTAAATAATACGTTTTAAGAAATAAAACGAGACTCACTAAGATGGTACATACATATCGAAACGTTTGACTATCAAAAAGAAAGAATTACAGTGTTTTGCCAACATGAGTAGAATCAACAGCAACACTTTCAAAATTCAAGAAGATTCCTACATTTAGTAATGCAAATTTCCTTTCAAGTATATCCTTTGTATAAAAGTGAAAATATCGTCATGTTAGGAATTATTATCATATAATCGTAGACATATTTTATTGCTACGAAAAATTACCTCTGGTATGGATTTTAAATATTTTTCCTTCTGACTCGAAATAAATTGAAAATTCTTTTAATTCTAAAACATTACTTCCTTAGGCTCAAGCCAAAGTTAATGAAAGCTTCTGCTAGTGTGGTTTTACGTAAAGATAAATTTTCAGCAATTAAAAATAACCGTGCTGTAGTAATTGGAAATTGGAATTCATAAATAACTTTAAAATGCAAGTTGTTCACAATGTAGAGCACGAGAAATGAAAGAAAACTAATTTTAAGCTATCTTTGGATTCAAAAGAAAATACCACTGGAGCTTCCACAAGTACGAAGCATTGGCTTGTAAATGGTGAGGAAAGGGAAAGGTTTCCGTTTCATAGAAAGAACAAATTTTTAAAATTCAACACTGATATTTGTTATTTAACGGTAATTCAAATTACATGAACAGGAGCAAGCGCCTTTACATGGAATAGCACAAAGAGCCACGGGCGCAGGACAAGAGCTAAGCAACAAGATCAAAAAGAAAAGCGATACAAAGAAGAAAACATGGCGTCTTTCCTTTATATAGTATTTCATGGATTCTTTATGTGTCTCCGAAAAATCTAAAGTTTAGATACGCTACTTGTGATAAACATTCTTTGTTAAGCCTATATCACTGTAATTTCTTTTACCATTAATCAGACGCGTCACAATTCTCACACTTGTTTCCAACGTGGATACAGAGTGTTTATGAAAGTCGCTTGCATATCTGAAGTCATTGAGTATGCGACGTTTTATCAGACATTTGACACCATTTGCAAAGATTAGGCGTAACGCTGCCCTACAAATGGCAGCTCTTTTCATGTTCAATAAGGGAACGCTACACCAGCGTCAATGAGCGGTCTAGTTATTTTTAGTAAGTCTACTTGTGTGCCCGAAACGTTTCCTGCTCCGGAATATCAATGCCGACACACAATCTTTGCTTCAGCCGATACGTTATCTGATCAAATGTACTCGGGCACCTATCACTGGACATTAATGTGGGGTGTATCCTTCACCTGTATGACGGCTTGAACTCTGCTGGAGACACTTTCAGTGAGGTGTCTTAAAATGTGTGGAGGAATGGTAGCCCAATCTTCCTCAAGAGCTGAAAACAGAGAAGGTAGTGATGTCGGACATTGAGATTTGGAGCGAAGTCGGCGTGCTAACTTATACCGAAGGTGTGCCCTTTCGTTCAGGTTGGGACTCTGGGCAGGCCTCTTCATTACAGGAATGTTGTTATCCACAAGCCTCTGCCTCACGCAAGCTGATCTACGACGGGCTGAACTGCCATGCGGATAAAATCATAGCTTCCAAGCTGTTCATCTACTGTACGCAGTGTACGGTGCTGTAAAATTCCTCCGTGTTCCTCTGCGTTTTGCGTTTTCTTAAGTGTAGTAAGGGGACCACACCCTACCCACGAGAAACATCCCCTTCCGCAATAAAACGTCCCCTTTGGTTCATTCATGGCACTGTTCAATGGGGACAGGTAACGTTCTCCAGGAATTCGACAAATCCCAACCCGTTCATCGGATTCACGTAGGCCGTAACGTGATTCAACACCCCTACTCACTCGCTTACACTCATTCATTGTCCGGTGCTGTTTCTCTTTACACCCCACGACCCGAAGATTAACTCAGCAATGACTGCAGAAATGTGTGGCTCGTAGGGAGTTGCTCGACCACTGTACTTCATTCTTTTTAGCGCCTCATGCACAGTCATTGTGATGGCTGGAATTCCAGTAGCACTTTAGAAGTCAAGAGTGATGCCCATTTGCTTATTTTATGTCATTTTGTACCTCCGACTTTCGGAATGCTAGACGATCACTGTCCGTCAACACTTCTAACCGGTCTTGGGTTAGCTGTGTTTGTGCCTTCACATTTCACTTAATCACTTAACAGTAGTCGACTTGGCAGCTTTAGAAGGACTGAAACATGCTTGATGGATTTGTCACTCAGGTGACATCGGAAGTCTAGCCTACATTCGAAGTCACTGAGCTCTCCGGAACGGTCCACAGCTTCTCCACTGACAACACAATGCTCTCCGCCTCTTTTAAAACTGGCGAGTCCCCCAGTGACATCTAGTGGTAGTTCCGCATTACGTTGGGGTGTCCATATACGTTTGTTCAGATAGTGCCTCACGTGTGCTGAAGGTTGACGAAGTATTAGGATCGTGATGAAAGTTGACGCAATGAATCTTTATTGCTAGCCGTACAGGCAACAAAGCCAACTTTGAGAATTCTGATGATGATAAAGGTTAACCGATAACTAATGAGAGGGCACTTAAATTGGGAAGAAGAATTTTTTTTAGAGGTGGGTTAGTGGGACATTGTGAGTCATGAAGGAATCGTCATTTCGAAAACTGAGCGAAGGAAGAGCAGGTGAGGAGGGAGGGGGAGATAGGGTAAAGTGAAACTGTAGAGAGAGGCTAAGTTTCGATTACAGTAGGCAGCTTCAAATAGAGTGACAAAGTTTTACAGAAGCTCGAAATTGAGCACAAGCTTCAATGCGAGATTCTTTTAATAGTGTCCAGAGCGAAACTCTGTCCCGAAATCAGGCAGAAAAACCAGAGAGATTGTGGTCGCATGTAAAGTACACCAGTGGTAAGATGTAAACAATACCTTCACTACATAGTAGCAATGGTGTTCTTACTGATGACAGTGTCACTAATGACGAGTTTCTAAAAGCGGTTTTCAGAAACTCATTCACGAAAGAAGGTGAAATAAATATTCCAGAATTCGAATAAAGAAGAATTGCCAACAGTAGTAACTGAGAAGTGAATATCTTCGGTGTAGCGAAGGAGCGAAAAGCACTTAGGAAAGATAAAGGTTCCTGTTGACATTGTATACCAGTCAGCTTCCTTTTAGAGCATGCTGATACAATAGTTCCGTACTTAGCAGTTATATGCAACCAGTTACTCGTAGAAAGATCCGTACCCAAAGACTGGAAAGTTGCGCAAGTCACACCAAGGAAGTAAGAGTAATCAGCACAATTATAGACTGATATCACTAACATCGGTTTGCAATAGGATTCTGGAACATATACTGTTTTGGAACAGTATGAAACACCTCGGAGAAAACGATTTATTGACAAATACCCAACATGCATCCGGAAAAAGTCCTTCTTGTGAGACACAAATGGCTCTTTATCCTCACGATATGATGAATGTTATCGACAGGGAATAACAAATTGATTCCATATTTTTAGATTTCAATACACCGTTTCTCACGGACAGCTTTTAATGAATCTGCGAACCTATGGAATAACGTCTCACTTGTGCGACTGTAATCGTGATTTCTTGTCGCAAATTTCAGAGTTAGTAGTAACTGACGGAATGTCATCAAGTAAAGTAGAATTAATGTGTGGTGTTCTGCAAGGAAATGTTATAGGGTCTCCACAGTTTCTAATCTACATAAATTGTTTAGGGAACAACCTGAGCAGACCTCTTAGACTATTTGCAGATAAGCTGTCATTTACCTTCTTGTAAAGGCATCAGATGAGCAATAGTAGTTGCAAAATGATTTAGACAAGATATCTATGTGGACAAAAAAAAGTGGCAGTCGACTCTAAATAACGAAAAGTGTGAAGTCACCCATCTGAGTACTAAAAGGACTTCGCAAAATTTCGATCACACGATAAATCACATGAATCTAAAGGCTGTAAACTTAACTAGATACTTAGGGATTACAGTTACTAGTAACTTAAATTAGAACGAACACGAAGATAAAAGCAAAGCAAAGCAAACTAAAGACTGCGATTTATTGGCAGAAAACTTAGAAAATGCAACAGTTATACTAAAGAGTCTACTGACAATACGCTTGTCCGCCCTGTTCCAGAGTACTGCTGGGCTGTGTGGGATCCGCATCAGATAGGACCGACGGAGAACATCGAAAAAGTTCAAAGAAGGGCAGTTCTTTTTGTTTTATCGTAAAACAAGGGAGAGAATACCTCGGATGTAATAGGCGAATGGGGATGGCAGTCATTAAAACAATGGCATTTTTCGCTGCAGCAGGACCTTCTCATAAACTTTCAGTCACCAGCTGTTCCGGCGTAACGACAAGCGCCGGACCAACGATGAAAAGCGGAAGGGTAGAGAAGGCTGTGAGACGACGTCAGCCCTTTGAACGCTGCCTAGGACTACACGAAGACAGGAGCGACACCTAGGCCAAGAGAATATAAGCGCCGACAATATAAGTGGAAGACGAGCCGTCATACAACCCTCCATCAGTGTCTTATTAACTGGTTTGTTTTGCTTGCATAGAAATTCTATATACCGAAGGACAATGATTATTTGCATGTCACCATTTGCTTGCGACACTTTTGTGAATAGTCAAAGTTAAGTATGCTTAATTTAACTTGTTGTAATAAACTCCATCAATTTGATTCAGCCGGCCGGGATGGCCGAGCGGTTCTAGGCGCTACACTCTGGAACCGCACGACCACTACGGTCGCAGGTTCAAATTCTTCCTCGGGCATGGATGTGTGTAATGTCCTTAGGTTAGTTAAGTTTAAGTAGTTATAAGTTCTAGGGGACTGATGACCTCAGCAGTTAAGTGCCATAGTGCTCGGAGCTATTTGAACCAATTTGATTCGCTTGAATTGTCATTAAGCGATCCGGGAACACAGCTTCTTGGCAACCTATATTAGACGAATGGGCAGGAAACTACGTCAACATTTTTGTCAGAGTGTGAAAATACTTTTTTGCCTACCCCCTACATAGGAACAAACGAGAGTCATAATAAAATAAGAGAAATCAGAGCTCTCACTGAAAGATTTAAGTGTTCGTTTTATCCCTGCGATTTTCGAGAGTGAAACGGTAGAGAAGTCCGATCAACCTTTTGCCAGGCAATGGGAACCGCGCTGCTGCTGCGGTCGCAGGTTCGAATCCTGTCTCGGGCATGGATGTCTGTGATGTCCGTAATTTGGTTTAAGTAGTTCTAACTTCTATGGGACTGATGACCTCAGCAATTAATTCCCATAGTGCTCAGAGCCATTTGAACCATTTGTTATCTCGCGATCCGAGAAAACAGCTTCTAGGCAACCTATATTAGACGAATGGGCAGGAAACTACACCAACATTCTTGTCTGAGTGTGAAAATACTTTTTTGCCGGCCACCTACATAGGAAGAAACGACAGTCATAATAAAATAAGAGAAATCAGAGCTCGCACTGAAAGATGTAAGTGTTCGTTTTTTCCCTGCGATTTTCGAAAGTGGAACGATTGAGAAGTTCGATCAAGCTACTACCAGGCACTTAATTGTGAACAGCAGAGTATACATGTAGATAAACACTACAGGGCATCAAAATTGTTACAACAAGAAGCAATGCAGATAAGCGGGTATTGATTCGACAAATATATTATACTAGAACTGTCATGTGATTACATTTTCACGCACTTAGGGTGCATAGATCCTGCGAAATGAGTACCCAGAACAACCACCTCTGGCCTTAATAACGACCTTGATACGCATGTGCATTGAGTCATACAGAGCTTGGATGGCGTGTACAGGTGCAGCTGTCCACGCAGCTTCAACAGGATACTGCAGTTCATCAAGAGTAGTGACTGGCGTATTGTGACGAGCCAGTTGCTCGGCCACCATTGACCAGACGTATTCAATTGCTGAGAGATCTGGAGAATGTGCTGGCCAGGGCAGCAATCGAACATTTTCTGTAACCAGAAAGGCCTGTACAGGACCTTCAACATGCGGACGTGCATTATCCTGCTGAAATGTAGGGTTTCACAGGGATCGAATTAAGGGTCGTAACAAATCTGAAATGTAACGTCCACTGTTCAAAGTGCCTTCAATGCGAACAAGAGGTGACCGAGACGTGTAACCAATGGCACCGCACACCGTCATGCCTGGTGATACGCCAGTATGGCGATGACGACTACACGCTTCCAATGTGCGTTCACCGCGATGTCACCAAACACGGATGCGACCATCATGAATCTATAAACAGAACCTGGATTCATCCGAAAAAATTACGTTTTGCCAATCGTGCACCCAGGTTCGTTGAATGCACCACCGCAAGCGCTCCTGTATGTGATTGCAGCGTCAAGAGTAACCGCAGCCACGGTCTCCGAGCTGATAGTCCATGCTGCTGCAAACGTCGTCGAACTATTCGTGCAGACGGTTGTTGTCTTGGAAATGTCCCCATCTGTTGACTCAGGGATCGAGACGTGGCTGCATGATCCGTTACAGCCGTGCGGATAAGATCCTTGTCATCTCGACTGCTAGTGATACGAGGCCGTTGGGATCCAGCACGGCGTTCCGTATTACCCTTCCGATCCCACCGATTCCATATTCTGCTAACAGAAATTGGATCTCGACCAACGCGAGCAGCAATGTCGCGATACGATAAACCGCAATCGCGATAGGCTGCAATCCGATCTTTATCAAAGTCGTAAACGTGATGGTACGCATTTCTCCTCTTTACACGAGGCATCACAACAACGTTTCACCAGGCATATCACAGCATCTTCTTCCCGTCGGTTAAATGTCTCGTGTGTAGCACGTCATCTTCGTGGTGTAGCATTTTTAATGGCCAGTAGTGTAGATGTAAGTAGCAGTAGTTATACAGAGACGTAAAGACTTACACATCTTGTGCACAAAACGTTTCCTGCTTCAGGGAGTGACGGCCATAACAGCGTAGCTCGCCACTTGCCTGAAGCCATGTCCTGCGTTCGTTACGCAGCTAGGAGCGCCCCTGGCACATGGAAATGCGGCGACGGGGCCAGGGACACGGCCACGGCGGGCTTCCGGCGGCCCGAGGATCCAGTTTCGGCGCTTTGTGGCGCGGAGGGTGCGGTTACGGCCGCCGGATGTCCTGCGACAAAGCTTCCGCCGCAGCGGCCACCGCGACGAGCACCCAGCAGCGCCGATCGGAGTGGGGCTACCGTTACAAAAATAATGGTTGAATTGACTCTGAGCACTATGGGACTTAACATCTGTGGTCATCAGTCCCCTAGAACTTAGAACCTAACTAACCTAAGGACATCACACACATCCATGCCTGAGGCAGGATTCGAACCTGCGACCGAAGCGGTGACGCGGTTCCAGACTGAAGCGCCTAGATTCGCAAGGCCACACCGGCCGGCGCTACGGTGACAAATGTGCTCGTTTGCATGTGTCAAGAAAGAAACAAAGTAAAAATCAATGGTAACAAAGCATAGAGCATTTCTGTAGCCTCAGTGATACCGGAGCACTAGAGGTGATAAACTTCCGTGTTTCTTCATCATCAGTAAATTGTCGTGAAAAGAGCATCCTGTACATGCGTGTGGCAAGATTGCACCGATAGTAAACAAATGGTTATGTTCTGATACCTCATGCAACTCAGAGTCTTCTGCTGAATGTGACAAATTGCCATTGTCGTTCCACAAGGCTCAGTTCTGTTACCAATTCTTCACATTCTCTCTAACACTGATAGGGTAGAAATCAATGACAACAAAACACTGAGCATTAATATAGCCCCATTGATACTGGAACACTGGAGACGATGAAGTCCGATGTTTCTTCATTGTGAGCAAATTAAATGGCTCTAAGCACTATGGCACTTAACATCTGAGGTCATCAATCCCTTAGACTCAAAACTACATAAACCTAACCTAACCTAAGGACATCACACACATCCATGCTCGAGTTGCGAGGCGGGATTGGAACCTGCGACCATAGCAGCGGCGCTGTTCCGGACTGAAGCGCCTGGAATGGCTCGGCTTCGACAGACTCAGAAAAGTAACTTGAAGGAGAAAAAAAAAAAGACACACACACACACGCGTTGTACCTGCGTGTGCGAAGATTGCGGAGATAGTGAACAACGGGTCATGTCGAGATAACTTATGCAATCCTCGTGAAGAACCTTCTCCTAAATAAGTCATTTGCTGCTGTTGTTCCATAAGGCTCACTTCCGGTACCACTCTTATACTTCCGACCTTCCATCTAACACCTATAAAGCAGAAGTTGTGGTTGTTGATGATGACGGCAGCATCGTAATCAATCCCAAACTGCTGGAACAATGTAACAAGCAATAAATGAAACAGACACATCACTGATCGGTTCTCGGTAAATGGTCGGTTACATTAATTAAGAAATTAGAGAAATATAACTATGAATTAAAATGCAGGACAGGGAACACGAAATAAGTAAAACAGTTCACTGAAAATTCCTCGATGTTCATACTGATCAGAATTGAATTATAAAACATATCTTATTTATCTTCTCAAACATTTGAGTTCAGCAAAATTTCATTGACCTGTAATTGCTCACTATGGTGACAGAAGCTATAGGGAATTACCGAAATTTGCATATTTCCATAATTTGATGTCGTGTGGATATCAGATTTCCATCCTCGAACTTCACGTAGGTACCCATTTAAAAACTCGTTCTAGCAGATAATGAATATTCTAATAACAAACTGAAATCATTTCTTCTTGACAATTCCTCCTATTCGACAAATGATTTTTTGAGTTGATCGTATGTATCATAACACAACAAATACTGAATTAATTGACCATCCTTTACGGCGACCTGGACGTCAAAGCCTGTAGTTTTGCTAGTACCTTGAAATTTAATGACTCAAAAATTTTGATAGATATTGGAATGAAACTTTGACCAAATAGCTAGTGTAACGTGATCTCCATGCGAAAAAAATTGATTAAAAACCGTGGAAGTTTTAGAGGAGTGAATATGGTTCTTATCTTACTTAGTTAAATGTAATTTTTATTTTAGGTACACTGCTTTCTACATTATTCAAAATAAAGGGTCAAATAAATTTTATTCTTCTAATTATTATTTTTGTTGAAACAGTAAACCAGGAAGTTTTACCAATTTGTTGTTTTGTGCATTTTAGAAAATTTGTTTTTTAGGAATCTATTTTTTCTCTTAACAGTTAAAGAGCATATGACATGCTTCAGCTTAAAATATTTAATATGTTGTTGCATAATGTGGTTCACTGCGTAGGCAAGCATTATATTATTATTCATGCAAAATTTTGTTTTTGTAGCTTTAATATTCGATGAGATAATAATACCTAAATGTGTGAAAAACGTTGATAATGGGAAATTGAAAATAAAGATTTGCATCTCATTTTCTTCTCAATGATAACATATCAAAACACTCCAGCTCCATAATCTTGTCATCGAGCGAGGTGGCGCAGTGGTAAGAACACCGGCCGCGCATTCGGGAGGACGATGCTTCAAACCTGCGTCCGGCCATTCTGATTTAGGTTTTTCGTAATTTCCTAAATCGCTTCAGGCAAATGCCTGTATAGTTCCATTGAAAGGGCATGGCCGATTTCCTTCTCCATCCTTCCCTAATCCGATGGGACCGATGACATCAGTGTTTGGTCCCTTCCCCGAAACCAACCATAATCTTGTTAATTCTGAGAGTCCTATTCAAGTTCTGTGGTTTTCTTTCTTTTCTTCGTTACTCTGGCCTCCTTTGTCACGCTTTCAGCAGCTTTTTTCTGTTTCAGTTACAAATTGCACGGCTGGCCCCGGTGGAGGTTCGACTCCTCCCTCGGGCATGGGTGTGTGTGTTTTCACTCAGGATAATTTAGGTTTAATAGTGTGTACGCTTAGTGACTGAGGACCTTAGCAGTTAAGTCCCATAAGATTTCACAGAAATTCGAACAAGTTGCATTTCCGCTCGTAGTAGCCCACTTCTCATGGTGTCTACAGTTCTGATGCCTAATCTGCTTATAGTTTTAGTCTGCTTGTTACCTCATATATAAACCATATTATGATATCCATCACTCCAATCTGAAAAACTCACATGCCACCAAGGACACAAACGCACCCGAAAAACTTAAGTAAACGCAAGTAATTTACTTGTATCTACAGATAAATCTATTGCGACAGATCCCTCCTCATTGTACAGTCGATATGTTCTTCAAGTCTGATGCGGCTCGCCACGAATTCCTCTCCTGTGCTAGCCTCTTCATCTCAGAGTAGCACTTACAACCTACGTCCTCAATTAATTGTTGCATGTATTCCAATCTCTGCCTTTCTCTACAGTTTTTACTCTTTACAGCTCCCTCAAGGACCACGAAAGTCATTCCCTGGCGTCTTAACAGATGTCCTATAATCTTGCCACTTCTTCTTGTCAGTGTTTCCCACACATCCCTTTCCTCTCCGATTCTGCACAGAACCTCCTCATATCTTAACTTATCAGTCCACCCAATTTTCAGCATTCTTTTGTAATACCACACCTCAGAGGCTTCTCTTCTCTTTTGTTCCGGTTTTCACACAGTAAGTATTTCACTACCATACAGTGCTGTGCTCTAAATGTACATTCTCAGAAATTTCTCTCTCAAATTAAGGCCTATGTTTGATACTAGTAAGCTTCTCTTGGCCAGGAATGTCCTTTTTGCCAGTGATGTTCCTCCTTTTGATGTTCTTGCTCCGTCCGTCATTGTTATTTTGCTGCTAAGGTAGTGGAATTCCTTAGCTTCATCTATTTAGTGACCATCAATCCTCATGCTAAGTTTCTCGCTGTTCTCATTTCTGCTTCATCTCACTGCCTTCGCCTTTCTTCAATTCACTCTCAGTTCATTTTCTGTAATCATCACCCTGTTCATTCCATTCAGCAAATCCTTTTATTCTTCTTCACTTTCACTGAGAACAGCAATGTCATCAACGAATCGTATCATTGACATTCTTTCATCTGGAATTTTAATTCCACTCCTGAACCTTTCTTTTATTCCCAACATTGCTTCTTCGATGTACTGATTGAACAGTAGGAACGGAAAACTACATCCTGCCTTACACTCTTTCTAATGCGAACACTTCGTTGTTGGTCTTCCACTCTTATTATTCCTTCTTGGCTCTTGTACATATTTTATATTACCCGTCTCTCCCTAAAGTTTACCCCTGTTTTCCTCAGAATTTCGAACATCTTGCACCATCTTACACCACCTAACGCATTTTCCAAATCTACAAATCCTATGAAAGTGTCTTAATTTTTCATTAGCCTTGCTACTGTTATCATTCGCAACGTCAGAACTGCTCTCTGGTGCCTTTACCTTTCCTAGGGCCAAACTGATTCTCATCTGACAGATCCTCAATTTTCTTTTCCACATTTCTGTATACTATTGTTGTCAGCCACTTAGATGCATGAGCTGTCAAGCTGACTGTTTGATAGTTCCTGCACTTGTCAGCTCTTGCAGTCTTCGGAACTGGGTGTATGACATTTATCCGAAAGTCTGATGGCACATCACGAGAGTCATACATTCTACACACAAACGTGAATGGTCGTTTTGTTGCCATTCAGCTCATAGATTTTAGAATTTCAATTGGAATGTTATCTATTCTGCCTTATTTGATTTTAATTCTTCCAAAGCTCTTTTAAATTCTGATTCTAATACCGTATACCTTATCTTTTCCCTGTTGACTCTCGTTTCGTCTTCTATCACATCAGACAAATCTTTCCCCTCGTAGAGGCTTTCAGTGTGCTCGTCCCACCTATCCGTTTTCCCGTCTGCATTTAAGAGCGGAATTCCCGTTACGATCTTAATGTCACCGTCCCTGCTTTTAATTTCATCGAAGGTTGTTTTGACTTTCCTACATGTTGAGTCAGTCTTTCCGATAATCGTTTGTTTTTCGATTTCTTCACATTATCATGCAGCCATTTCGTCCTAGCTTATCTGCATTTCCTTTTTATTTCAATCTTCAGCAACTTTTATTTCTGTATTTCTGAATTTCCCTGAAAGTTTTTGCACTTCCTTCTTTCATCGATCAGCTGAAGTATTTGTTGTGCTACCCTTGGTTTCTTCGCAGTTACCTTCTTTGTACATATGTTTTTCTAAAAATGGCTCTGAGCACTACGGGACTCAACATCTTGGCTCATAAGTCCCCTAGAACTTAGAACTACTTAAACCTACCTAACCTAAGGACATCACACACAACCACGCCCGAGGCAGGATTCGAACCTGCGACCGTAGCAGCCCCGCTGTTCCGGACTGCAGCGTCAGAACCGCACGGCCACCGCGGCCGGCTATGTTTTTATTTCCATCTTCTGTGATTGCCCTTTTTACAGATGTCCATTCTTCGTCAATTGTACTTTCCGCTGTGCTATTCCTTATTGCAAAATCGGTAGCCTTAGAGAACTTAAAGCTTATCTCTTCATTCCTCAATATCTCCGTATCGCACTTCTTTGCGCATTGATTTTTCCTGACTAATCTCTTAACCTTCAGCCTACTGTTCATCACTACTAAATTGTGGTCTGAGTCTATATTTCCTAGGTACGCCTTACAAGCCAGTATCTTATTTGGAATCTCTAGCTGACCTTATATAACCTAACCAAAATACTCCTTATCTTCCGACCTTTTCCAAGTAATACCTCGTTCTCTTATGATTTTTATGCAGGGTATGCGCTATTACATGCTGAAATTTATTGCAAGAACTCAGTTAGACTTTCTCCTCTCTCATTCCTTCTCCTTCCTCTACTATTGCATTCCAGTCCCCCGGACTATTACATGTTCATCTCCCTTTACGTACTTTATTATCCTTTCAGTATCCTCATATACTTTCTCTGTCTCTTCATCTTCAGTTTGTGACGCAGGCATGTATACCTGAAGTATTGTTGTCGGTGTGGGTTTGCTGACTCCACTGAACTGTTCCCGTTAACTCACTATCTGCCGTTCCTTCCTATTCATAACGAATTCTACCACCATTATATCATTTTCTGCTGCTGTTGATATTACGCTATACTCATGTGACCAGAAATACTTGTTTTCTTCTCATTTCACTTCACTGACCCCCACTACGCATCGACTGAGCCACAGCATTTTCCATTTCAGATTTTCTAGCTTCCCCATCACGCTCAAACATCTGCCATTCCACGCCCCGACTAGTAGAACGTTATCCATTCATTAGTTACGAGGTAACCGAACCTAGATGTTCGCAACATGCTGTAACTTTCGGGATGTTTGCTCGTTTACTGGTTGGGAAGAGCTTGTACTCACTGACAGCATATATTCCGGTCGAGTTTCAACTCGATTGCCATTGACGAGGTGTGACACTCGTCTCCAGTACCTATCGGCGAGGGTTTTCTTACGACTACTGTTCTTATGCCGTGTTACATGGCTGAAAGGTGTTAACCATTCCTTGCATTTGAGATCCACAGTGATAGAGCCGCAGATCGTGCAGCATTATGTACAGTGTGGTCCTGGGCAAGTACCAACATTACGGCTCCTTTCTGTGATTTCTCATACACGCGTCTTACTGCTCCCTAACAACCTAATGCGACATCACGGCATCACTGCCATGACTCATGTCGGCGATGAAGGTTCAGTGGACTGCCTCGTACCAGTTCTGCCCTACAGAGCGATGTGCACCCTTTTTAAAGGGTCTTCTTATACCTTCATCGGTCCCGACCTTTCAGTATTTGGACGTCCACCTGACTGATGATGTGTCATCTTTTGAACTCACTCTTCCTAATGTCTGTACCACACTGCACAATCACATTAATATGACAACCTGCTAAACGCCTGAACCTTTGGCAGCACGGACCGCAGAGACGTGCTGGAAGAGTTAGTGAGGCTCTGGAAAGTACCGACAGACACGTGGAAATATTGCGACAACTACGAGTAGGTTTCCCGGCAGAGGATCCATGACGCGAACAGCCTGTGGAGGTGGTCCCACAGGTCCTCGACTGGGTTTAAATCCGGGAAGTTTGGTGGGTAGGTGAGTACTGAATATTCAGCCCAGTGCTCTTCGAACAACACACATACGTTGCGAGCTGTGTGACACATAGCATCGTTCTGCTGGTAAATGCCATCGTACCGAGGGAAAAATATGTAGGGGCGGACATGGTCTACAAGGATAAACGCGTACTTCTGTTGATCCATTGTACCCTCCAGAGTGACGAGATTATTCAAGCAATAATACGAAAACATTTCCCAGAACATAATGCTTCCTCCTCCAGCTTCGATCCATTCGACGATTGTTGCAGTGTGTTTGTCTTCTGTCCGACGGAGCACAACACGTGTTACACCTGAAGAGGCTACCTCAGTGGACGCCCGGTACTTGGGTGAAAATTCCAGCTTCCGTCGCTGATGAACGCCAGGAAGCATGGTTGCGAGAGCCAGGCACCTGCTGCGGTGGTCCATACACAGCAACTTCCGCTGAACGGACGTTGAAGAGACACTGTTGGTGGCCTCTTCGTTCATCTGGGTGGCCAGTTGCTCAATAGTTGCACGTCTGTTTGTCCGTACACTTTTCCTCAGGCGTCGTTCATTCATGTCATCTATGGCCAGTGTACGGTATACTTTAACCGCGGTGGGACGTGAACAGTTCAAAAACTTAGCCGTTCCGGAAACGCAGAAGCGCCGCAGCACGACGTGGCTTGGACTCGACTAAAGTCTGAAGTAGTACTGACCACGAATCATGCAGGGCTGTCCATAAATCCGCAGGAATACGAGAGGGTGGAGATCTCTTCTGATCAGCAAGTCGTGAGCTATCCCAGATATGCTCAATAATGCTCATGTCTGGGGAGTTTGATGGCCAGCGGAAATGTTTAAACTCAGAAGAGTATTACTGGAGACACTCTGTAGCAATTCTGGGCGTGTGGAGTGTCGCATTGTCCTGCTGGAATTGTCCAAGTCTGTCGGAATGCACAATGGACTTGAATGGATGCAGGTGATCAGACAGGATGCTTACGTAAGACTCGCCTGTCAGAGTCGTATCTAGACGCATCAGGGGCCCATATCATTCCAACTGCACACACACCACACGATTACAGAACCCCCAATAGCTTGAACAATCCTCTGCTGACATGCAGGGTCCATGGATAGATGACGTTTTCTCCATACCCGTACTCGTCCATCCGCTCGACGCAATTTGAAACGAGGCTCGTCCGCCCCGGCAACATGTTTGCAGTCATCAACGGTCCAATGTCGGTGTTGACGGGCCAGGGGCGAGGCGTAAATCTTTGTGTCGTGCAATCATCAGGAGTACACGAGTGGGCTTTCGGCTCAGAAAGCTCATATCGATGATGTATCGTTGGATGGTTCCCTCGCTGACGCTTGTTGATGGCCCAACATTGCAGTCCGGAGCAATTTGCGCTAGAGAACTTTTAACATTGCAGAGCGTCAGCGATCGTGAATAATTTAATGATTATAAAGAATCCCCCTCGATTGCAAATAGAAACCGGCTGTTGACCTGAGAGCACGCGGCCCACCGTACGTTGGCTGGGGTGAGGAAGCACGCTTCTGACGTTTGAACTAAGTACGACTATTGATATGGTACACACGTACCTTTTATTTTACATTTTATACGAGTCTTTTGCCCTTTTGGGCGTTCTGTATTAATATTGGACCATGCCTCTTTAGGCAGTTTGTAGATTAGTGTGTTCCGATGACGGCGTGGTTATCCGCACCGGAACCTAGGTCAAGAGCCGGTTTCTATTTGCAATCGAGGCGGATTCTTTATAATCATTAAATATGGGGTAGGGTTGCACTTCTGTCACGTTGAACGATTCTCTTAGTTCCGTTCTTGCAGGATCTTTTTGCGGCAGCAGCGATGTCGGATATCTGATGTTTCACCGGATTTCTGATATTCATGGTACATTTGTGAAATGGTCGTACGGGGAAATCCCTACTTCATCTTTACCTCGGAGATGCTATGTCCCATCGCTCGTCCGCCGACTATAACACCACGTTCAAACTCGTTTAAATCTTAATGACCTGGCAGCACAATGCTGCTAACAAATGCGCTAGACACTTGTTGTCTTATATAGGCGTTGCAGACCGCAGCACCGTATGCTGCCTGTTTAGGTACCCCTGTATTTGAATACACATCGATTCTAGGAGCTTCAGTCTGGAACCGCGTGACCGCTACGGTCGCAGGTTCGAATCCTGCCTCGGGTATGGATGTGTGTAATGTCCTTAGGTTAGTTACGTTTAAGTAGTTCTAAGTTCTAGGGGACTGATGACCACATATGTTGTGTCCCATAGTGCTCAGAGCCATTTGAGCATTTTTTTTTTTTTAATACAGATGCCTATACCATTTTCTTTGGCGCTTCAGTGCAAATCGCTCTGTTTCTGTATTATCACAACGATTGCACCGTATTTCAGCGTTCCTCCCCTCCTCCCCTCCCTCTACAGGTTTTACGTACCCTCCACTCCTAGGGGCTCCACATGCTGTCAGTGACTGGTTATTGTTCGTTGACGTCGAAAATGGGTGGTGGTCATGGTAATGTGACTGGACCGTGTAGAATGGTAGTTAGATACCTTACGAGACATTGGCGCAGAAACTAGCTCTGCGTGTCAGACTATGCCGGAAGTACGTGAAAGTGTTTCTCAACTTTAGTTTCGTTGAATTATAAAGAACTTTGTTTCTTTGTCAAGAGCTTTTGATGTACCTTACCAGACTATCTGGTTTGATGTGAATGTTCGATCTCAATACATGGAGGTAGCACGATATAAAACTGAGTATTCATATTTATCCTTGTTGTCTACTGAAACGGTCTTTACATCATAGTTTAAAAACTGGAAAGATATTTATGATCTACAAAACATGCACCACACGAACTCTGGTTTATAAATAGGTAAACGTAGACGCAAGATACCTTAAGTGGAAGAACGACCGGTAATTTATTCACACTTTCATGCACGAAAATGTGCTGGAAGAGGAAATCGTCCATCAGTTATATGGAAGGGCTTTCCGTGATAGGTCAAAGAAAATCTTCCTGTGGCTTACTCAACTTGTATTCAAGCGAGAAGGTAAGACAAAACTATGATTATCAGTACCTCTGATTAACATCGTAAACAGAAGTTAATCTTGAAGCATTTAATTGTTCACGGCTTGCATTCTCGTCTTTTCTGAACTGTTAGTTGTTCACGTTTCACTTCTGTACAAGGATAAACTCCAGGCTACTGTCTTCAGAAAACACTTCCTTGTTCTTAAATTTGTTACGGATGTTAACAACTTCTGATTTTCTCTTCTTTATTGGAGTCTGTTTTTTACATGCGGCAGTCTCTACTTCAGCCACTGTAATCTATTTTGTGGCCCAAATAACAAAGCTAATCTACTACTTTTAGTGTCTCATTTAGTCGATTTAATTCGACTACATATCTTACGGTTTTCTACTTTTGTTGATGTTCATCTAACAACTTATTTTCAGTACACTATCCTTCTCGCTGCACGCCTGTTCGGACTCGTTTGTCGTCTCTGAGGGAAAAACCCTATAGTCAGCAACCCCCTTCGACTCTTATAACTACCGTATGCTGTCTGTACAAAATACAGATAATCTTTTGTTCCCTGTCTTTTACCCTTGTTACCCTAGAATTTCAGAGAGTGTAGTTCGGTGAACGTTATTAAAGGCTTTCTCTAAATTTAAAAACGCTGTAAATGTATCTCTCTTTAACCTAGGGTAACTACAGTCTTTTTGGAGAGTTTGAGGACATTTCGCTAGTCCGCATATTTTGCACACCAGGTGGACAAGATTCATCAAGGATGATTCACCCAAGAATCTCAGTAACTCTGAGGGAATGTCATCTCTTCCAGGGGCCTTGTTTCGTCTTACGTCTTTAGGTACTCTGTCAGATTCTTCTCGCGATATCTGATCTTCCATCTAATATTCATTTACTTCCTCTTCCCTTTCTATAAAACTTTCCTCAGGTTCATTTCCCTCGCACAGCCATTCTATAAACTGAGGTAGCAGAAGTTATGTGATAGCCACATGCACATATGCAGATGGGTGTAGTATCACGTGCACACGACGCAAAAGGTAAGTGGATTGGCGAAGCTGTCATTTGTGATTCATGTGAAAAGGTTTCCGACGTGATTACGACTGCAACACGGGAATTACCAGACTCGGACCGCAGAATGGCAGTTGGAGCTACACGCATGGGACATTTATTTTTCAAGGAATTCAATAATCCGTGATCCACGGTGTCAAGTATGTGTCGAGAATATCAAATTTCAGGCATTACCTCTCACAACGCAAAACGCAGTGGCCGACGGCCTTCACTTAAAGACGGAGAGCAGCGACGTTTCCCTAGAGTTGTCAGTGCTAACAGACAAGCAACACTGCGTGCAATAACCGCATAAATCAGCATGGGACGTACGACGAACGTATCCATTAAGACAGGTCGGCGAAATTTTGAGTTAATGAACTGTTGCAGTAGATGTGCCTTTGATAACAGCTCGACTTTCCTGAGATCGCGACCATATCGGCTGGACCGCAGGCGACTCAAAAACCTGGCCTGGTCGGATGAGTCCCGATTTCAGTTACTGAGAACTGACGGTAGGATTCTAGTGTGGCGCAGACCCCATGAAGTCATGGATCCAAGTTGTCAACAAGGCACTGTGCAAGCTGGTCGTGACTCCACACTGGAATGAGCTGTGTTTACATGGAATGGACTGGGTCCTGAGGTTCAACTGTACCGCTCATTGACTGGTAATGATTGTGTTCAGCTACTTGGAAACTATCTACAGCCGTTCATGTTCCCAAACAATGATGGAATTTTTATGGATGACAATGCGCTATGTCACCATAGCGCAGCTGTCTGCAGTTGGTTTTAAGAAGATTCTGGACAACTCGAGCGAATTGCTTCGTCATCCAGATTACAGGACATGAATCCCATCGAATATTTATGTGACATAATAGTGTGGTGAGTTCATGTACAAAATCCTGTATACTTTGGCAAGTATGGGCAGCTATAGAGGCAGCATGGATTAATATTTCTGCAGGGGACTTCCAATGAGTTGTTGACTCCATGTCACGTCGAATTGATGCACAACGTCGGGAAAAAGGGGTTCAAATAGTTCAAATGGCTCTAAGCACTATGGGACTTAACATCAGACGTCATCAGTCCCCTAGACTTAGAATTGCTTAAACCTAACTGACCTAAGGACATCACACACATCCATGCCCGAGGCAGGATTCGAACCAGTGACCTTTGCAGCAGCGCAGTTCCGGAATGAAGCGCCTAGAACCGCTCGGCCACAACGGCCGGAGGGAAATGGGGATCCGACATGATATTAGGGAGTGTCTCAAGACTTTTGCAACTTCATTGTATATCCAATCCACCTGTTAGTTTTCGTTTCAGTGCTTAGGTCTGTCTTGCCATCTGAGGTACTTACAAACAGCCGTTTCACTTTTCTCAGGAAGTTACGTGGCATCTATCTTTTTCCTAGTCATGCATATTTTAACAAGATAGCGTTTCTCCTCTAGCCATAGCTCCCTAACCATTTTGCATTTTCTGTGAATCCCATTTTTAGACTGCTGTATACCCTTTTTGCTGCTTTATTTGCAACATTTTTGTATTTCCTCCTTTCGCCAATTCAATTCAGTATCTTCCATATTAGCAAAGGATTTATTTTTGTAGGCCGTGTCTTTTTCTCTATTTGACCCTATTCTGCCTTTACTATTCCACCCCTCAGATATATGGAATCGTCTCCTACTGTACTCATTTCCACTTTTTTCGTCAATTCTTGCCTATCGCTCCCTTTGAAATTGTCAGCAATGTCTTTTTCTTTCAGTTAATGTATGTCACATTCCTTTAATTTTGTACTCTTCTGCAGTTTCTTAAGTTTTAATCTACACTTCATAGACGATAAATTATGGCCAGAGTCAACGTTTGTCCCTGAATATGTCACAAAGTTTAAAACCTGGTTTCTAAATATTTGCCTTAACATTACACAGTCTACCTGAAACTTCCCAGTGCCTCCAGGTCTCCTCCGTGTATGCAACCTTCCTTCACTGTAGTCAGTATAAAGTTTAAGAATATCGAAGAAACCTAACTTGACGGTGTCTGGAATTGTTATATCATTAAAATGCTCAACAAGCTGTTATTTATTTTACGTATAGCTTTTGGAAAGACGGATCAGTCGAAACTGATTTAGCCATTAAAGCATAAATGGCAGTATTTGACTGAAGTGAACTTATTTATATTCATTTGTACTTATTTTTATTAATACCTTTCACGATCCAAGCAGCGGATGTCTTTCGCCGGCCGCGTGGCCGAGCAGTTCTAGACGGTTCAGTCCGGAACCGCGCTGCTGTGGTCGCGGGTTCGAATCCTACCTCGGGCATGGATGTGTGTGATGTCCTTAGGTTAGTTAGGTTTAAGTGGTTCTAAGTCTAGAGGAGTGATGACCTCAGGTGGTAAGTCCCATAGTACTTAGAGCCATTTTAACCATTTTTTGGATGTCTTTCACTGATGACTATAATTTGTCGTAGAAGTTGACGTATTTCTCAGTTACTACATTATGTGTCTAGAACATTTCTGCTTATAATTGTATAGAATAGTGAGGGCTACAACACTGTTAAATCTATGCAAGCTTCTTTATTATAAGAAGACTTTAACATGAAACGAAAATCTTATTAACGTCTTTAATTTTTTGAAACTTTACGAACGTGATTCTATGCTTGTAACCATTAGGATTACATTCTACTGATACATGAGTTTATCACACAAGGAGAAACGATTTGCTGAATATTTACATATAATGAAGCATAATGAAAGAAGCAAAAGAAGCAAAATAAACCTGTGTGTAAGTAATGGTTTTAGTACTCGTACAACAAGTGTTACACGATTCATTTCGTTACACAACAACTACAGATATGCAATCGACGTCAGACAACAGAAAAAAATCGTAAATACGAAACTAGTCGTCTCTCTACATGGACACACTTGTTGTAGAACTGAAGAGTCTCACGCCAGGAGAGGTGCCTTGTACGTGTTGCGTGTAACTTTATCTGGACGATATCTGTGACTTATGGCGTATGAAAGCCAGCAACAAATGACCCCCAATCCTGGAGCGAGATTGAAAGGTCACGCCTATTCCGGGAGGCATTATTTTCGCTCACCAGCACACTTCGTAATGACGCTAACCCCGTAACGTGCTTAAAAGGCCACGGATATTCAGGTAGTGCTATTCTTGCAGCTAAATGTGATACAACGCTCATTTCGCTACGGTAGGCATTAGACGTTTCTTCCGTTCTTAGACATGGACTCAAAGATGGTCATGGTCAGCTATACATATGTCCCCGTCACGTATAATTCAGTCAGTGTGTATGAGCATGTGAATTTTGTAGAAGCAAGGGCATTCATCTCGGGTATTAATGAGTTCTACAAACAACACGACGTAGTTAATGTGTCGTTCAGTACCCATTTTTTTTTTTACTTTCTTTGCAAGGTTTTTTGCGGGATCTTACGACTAAAGAACCAACTTGCTTGTATTTGCAGACAACACTTACTCATGTTTTACAAATGAATGAAATGGAGCCCACTTATGACTGAATAACGTGTGTGGATAATTGGAGAGAAATACGGTCGCAGGTTCGAATCCTGCCTCGGGCATGGGTGTGTGTGGTGTCCTTATGTTAGTTATGTTTAAGTAGTTCTAAGTTTTAGGGGACTGATGACCTCAGATATTAAGTCTAATAGTGCTCAGAGCCATGTGAACCATTTTTTTTGTGTTTCACCCAAGCTGGTTTACTCAAAATGTATTTATTACTCAAGGAAACACTGGTGCCAATAGTAAGCTTTCCCGAAGGAAAATACCTCAATATGAAGTATTTCTCAAATGTTCTTTGTATTTTTTAGGATAAGTTGTTTATTTATCAATAGGACCGGGATTTTAATACCAAGCCACATTTTTTCCTGAACTTAAGAACAATTTTACAAAAATTGATGCACGAATCAAAGTACTGTAATGTAGGAAAAGGTATTTTTACATAAAAGTCACGTCTTTTAGTAATAGATCATATTTCGACCATCTTTTGTCATAATACACTAACGGTAAAAAAAAAGGCATCGCGACACCAAAAAGGAGTTGTGCGACATAAACGAATGATAGTAGGCGTGTTTCTACTTCTGAAAGATGATGTCTATTCATGTTTCTTTCACACCTGTAGCATAAGAGTGTCGCTAGTGACGCCACTATGAGGTGGAAAATCCGATTTGCTTTACATACATGCTGTAACGGGAGTGTGCGTTAGTTACCTTTGATATTGCACGTTGTGAGTTGATGTTAGTCAAGCATGCCTTTAAGGTGACAAAGACGCCATTGCCAACACCTCATTCAAATTGAACAAGGTCGTGTAACAGGCCCACGGGAGGCTGGATGTTCCTTCTGCGATATTGCAGAAAGACTTGCCAGGAATGTAGCCACTGTGCATGATTGCTGGCGCTAGTGGTCATGAGAATGTGCGGGACCGCAATCAGGCCGGGCTCCGGACGAGAAGAAAGACCGTCGTGTTCGGCGTATGGCTCTGGCGCATGTTATTGCGTCTGCAGCAGCATTTAAAGCAGCAGTTGGCACCACAGTGACACAACAATCTGTTACAAATCGTTTACTTCAAGGACAGCTGAGGGCCAGACGCCGTGCAGCGTGCACACAACTGACCCCAAACTATCCCCACCCATTCATACTGCTGTCTGGTTCCATGGTGTAACGGTTAGCACTCTGGACTCTGAATCCAACGATCCGAGTTCAAATCTCGGTGGAACCTTCGTTTAGTCTAAATTTTCTGTAATAAGAGTTTCTCGCTTAAGAAGTAGCAGCAATAGGCTCAAGGCATTAGTTTCTACATCTACATTTATACTCCGCAAGCCACCCAACGGTGTGTGGCGGAGGGCACTTTATGTGCCACTGTCATTACCTCCCTTTCCTGTTCCAGTCGCGACTGTCTGGAAGCCTCCGTACGCGCTCGAACCTCTCTAATCTTACATTCGTGATCTCCTCGGGAGGTATAAGTAGGGGGAAGCAATATATTCGATACCTCATCCAGAAACGCACCCTCTCGGACTTCACTACGGATAAACTACTACTAACAGCGACAAACACGCCACCACCGGTTGCATGCAATCTATCCTTTCTAAACACCGTCTGTGCCTTCGTAAAAATTTCGGCTGAATTTATCTCTGGCTTCAGCCACATTTCTGTACCTATAACGATTTCAGCTTCGGTGCTTTCTATCAGCGCTTGAAGTTCCGGTACTTTACCAATGCTGCTTCGACAGTTTACAATTACAATACCGATTGCTGCATGGTCCCCGCATGTCCTGACTTTGCCCCGCACCCTTTGAGGCTGTTGCTCTTTCTGTACTTGCCCGAGGCCATCTAACCTAAAAAACCACCCAGCCCACGCCACACAACCCCTGCTACCCGTGTAGCCTCTTGTTGCGTGTAGTGGAGTCCTGACCTATCCAGCGGAACCCGAAACCCCACCACCCTATGGCGCAAGTCGAGGAATCTGCAGCCCACACGGTCGCAGAACCGTCTCAGCCTCTGATTCAGACCCTCCACTCGGCTCTGTACCAAAGGTCCGCAGTCAGTCCTGTCGACGATGCTGCAGATGGTGAGCTCTGCTTCCATCCCGCTAGCGAGACTGGCAGTCTTCACCAAATCAGATAGCCGCCGGAAGCCAGAGAAAATTTCCTCCGATCCATAGCGACACACATCCGATATGAGCGACCACCTGATGATGGGTGCACCCTGTACCCTTCATGGCAACCGGAAGGACCCTTTCCACATCTGGAATGACTCCCCCCGGTATGCACACGGAGTGCACATTGGTTTTCTTCCCCTCTCTTGCTGCCATATCCATAAGGGGCCCCATTCCTACGTTTGTGTAAAAAACGAGGCGTGCGACTTCAGTGGTGTCAAGAGAGAGCGCGTTGGAGGGCAGGGTGCAGGTCTGTTGTGTTCTCTGATGAAAGCTGGTTCTGCTCGGTGCCAATGATGGCCGTTTGCTAGTTGCAAGGAGTCCAACTACCTGTTGGACCTACCTGTGTACTTGACGCTCTGGACCAGCATCTGGAGTTACGGTCTGGGGTGCGATTTTGAATGACAGCAGGAGCATCCGGACTGCAAACCTGTACGTCAGTGTGGTGATTCGACCTGTTGTGCTGCCATTCACGAACAGCATTCCGGAGGTTGTTTTCCAACAGGGTAACAATCGTCCACACACCGCTGTCGTAACCCAATATGCTCTACAGAATGTCGACATGTTTTGGCCTGCTCGATCACCAGATGTGTCACCAGTCATGCCCTTTGGGACATCATCGGATGACAACTCCAGCGTCGTCCACAACCAGCATTAACAGTCCCTGTATTGACCGAGGCAGTCAACAAGCAAGGAATTCCATCCCACAAACTGACATCAGGGACCTGTACAACACAACGCATGCATGCTTGCATGCTCGCATTCAACATTTTGATTGTTACACCGGTTATTATTGTACCAGAATTCCACATTTGCAGTGGCTTGTCTTGCACTTACATTGACCTGTACCGAGCGAGGTGGCGCAGTGGTTAGCACACTGGACTCGCATTCTGGAGGACGACGATACGATGCCGCGTCCGGCCACCCTGATTTAGGTTTCCCGTGATTTCCCTAAATCGCTCCAGGCAAATGCTGAGATGGTTCCTGTGAAAGGCCACGGCCGAATTCCTTCTCTGTCCTTCCCTAATCCGATGAGACCGATGACCTAGCTGTTTGGTCTGTTCCCCCAAAACAACCCAACCCCAACGTTAACCTGTGAGCTCTCAATGTTAATCACTTAAATATGTTACCTAAACAGAAATATTCCTTAAATATCATTACTCTACATTAATTATTTGCCGTATCTTTAACGACACGAGAATAAAAATTTAAAAATGTGCTCACATGCCAGAATTCCAGGCGATAGTATCACAAATAAATTCAATAATAACTTCAAAGCTTTGTTTATCAGGACTATAGTAGGTGAGCAGCATAAGACACTAGTCGGTTTGCCGACGTAAGACGCTGTTGCTCGGGGTAAAAAAAAATCTCTCGATACCAACAAAGGCGGCTGCCGACGTAATAAATATCGCACATGTGGTCCCACTATTTGGTTTGAACAAAGACAGTCTGGTTCAACATCCCCGATGTAAAGTGCTCCAACGGCACGACTTGCTAGATTTTGTTCGTGATTTTGGAGAGAAATTCTTCAACATTGAAGGCGAAATATTATTTTGTAAACTATGTGAAGTTAATATTAGTATAGTGCTGACCTGCAGTCGCCTCCTCGCCTTCCAATACGATCCTGAGACGTCCTGTGATATGGAGAGGAGCTTTTCCTGGTGCTAAACTATCCTCAGTGGCAACAGTAAATTCTTGAAAACAGAAAACTGAAAATACATCATGTGATCCAGTACAACTTCACAGGAACTGAATATTGATAGAACGTGTTCACTAGTGTGGAATACTTTCTTTAAATAAGTGTCGTGCAGTAGTAAAAACATGGTTTTCTTGTCTGGATAGGTGCTACTGTTTTCACTGCACTTCGCGTTTTCATTCTCTTTTCAGACACTTGCAGACATTTCAGAAATAAGTGCTAGTTGGTTTCAAATATTGTAAGAGGTATGTTGGTCTACTAGCCACTTGTTCGGAAGCGATTAATGTATTACATGGTACACAAAAAGAACAGCTAGAATGTTTTTAAATATACTGGTGTGTTAAGGTGCTATTCCTACAAGTTTTCGGTCTTAAATGCATGCGTATTTCTCTGATTTTTAAATAATTAAAAACTGGAAATTTATTATCAATACGACCTAATGATAAGCGTTTACAGCTTGAATAGATTCATGCGCCAGAAAGACTGGTACTGTGTCTAGTCAATGTTATTAACGGTCTCAGGCTACTCTGGCGCGCTTTTCACATAAGATGCCCTCATGCTATAGTACAAGGTGTGACAAAAAAGTGCCCGTTTGAGGACATTGTTGCTGAGTGTGTGAAACGTAGCGCCGCCCCGATGCTGATAAAAAAATGGTTCGAATGGCTCTGAGCACTTTGGGACTTAACATCTGTGGCCATCAGTCCCCTAGAACTTAGAACTACTTAAACCTAACTAACCTAAAGACGTCATACACATCCATGCCCGAGGCAGGATACGAACCTGCGACCGTAGCGGTCACGCGGTTCCAGACTGAAGCGCCTAGAGCAGCACAGCCACACCGGCCGGCCCGATGCTGATATACAAGCACTGACATGTAGTCAAGAGATTAGTGTGGCATTTGTGTCTTTGCTATGTGTATGCAGTAAATGTGGGAACATAAACGATGACGATGTTATTACCAAATGCTACCAGATAGGACCAACGTGCTGTTGTTCTTTCCTTGGTTGCCAAAGGACAAACACAGGTAGACATTAATTGGGGAATGCATGCGAAAATCACCATTGTGGAATGGTGCGCCAAATTCCATGCTGGTCGCAATTCGAGACGTCAACATATCGCATATTTCGTAATGAAGAGCTTACGCGAACTCAAGTGGGAGACATTCGAGCCCCCTCCCCATAGTTTTGATCTCTCCACCCCCCCCCCCCCCCACCCCATGCGATTATCACGCCTTCAGTCCCTTGAAAATGGCCCTGAAGGATTGACAATTCCTCTGGGACGAGGATTTGCAGCAAACAGTTACGGACCCCTAAAGGCAACACAACACAGTGTTTTACTAAGCGGGTATCATCAACCTGGTACGGCAGTGGGACGATTACCTCCAGGTTCACGGTGATTTTTCATGACTGGTACACCGATTCTGGACTGTACGGCTTTCGAAAGGAAACTTTTCCATCGCCTCTTATATCTTTCTCATCCACCTTGCAATCGCCCTACTAGGTAACATTCTTTCTTTCGAATCAGATTCTGGTTGAGGTGCTGAAAATGCCTGCCAAGCAGTGGTTTTGTTATCGAAGGAATGAGGCAAAAGTCAGTGGGTGCAATGTGAGGAGAACGCGGGGAAGGAGGAAGGGGTGGGGAAGGTAAAATTACAGTAGCCAAAAGAAGTAGAAATGTGTGACTTGTCCTGGGCTAAATGACCCGCGGCGTTGTCCTGGAGAAAAGTCACCACATCGGACAGCTTCTGCTACGTTTCGTGTAGCCAGTTTCCCGTGGTCTCGTTAAGAGATTTGGATAGTGTGCCACTGTGATGGTTTGTCTCTTACGAGAAGTTACAGACGAGAACCGTATCATTTCGTAACTATGCGATTTGGCGAATAGTAGCCGCAAGCACGATTGCAGGATCTCAACAAACCAGGCATTTACTGAGCGTTGAAATGATCGTGAAGGACTCTTAGTATTTGCGACGACAGGCGCTATCAAGACAGTCTGCAGCGTCAATGCAGAAAATAAAGAGTTTGAACACATCGTCAGCTGGCGTAATATCATGTTGTTGTTGTGGTCTTCAGTCCTGAGACTGGTTTGATGCAGCTCTCCATGCTACTCTATCTTGTGCAAGCTTCTTCATCTCCCAGTACCTACATCCTTCTGAATCTGCATGGTGTATTCATCTCTTGGTCTCCCTCTACGATTTTTACCCTCCACGCTGCCCTCCAATACTAAATTGGAGTTCCCTTGATGCCTCAGAAAATGTCCTACCAACCGATCCCTTCTTCTAGTCAAGTTGTGCCACACACCCTCTTCTCCCCAATCCTATTCAATACCTCCTCATTAGTTATGTGATCTACCCACCTAATCTTCAGCATTCTTCTGTAGCACCACATTTCGAAACCTTCTGTTCTCCTCTTGTCTAAACTATTTATCGTCCATGTTTCACTTCCATTCATGGCTACACTCCATGCAAATACTTTCAGAAACGACTTCCTGACACTTAAATCTATACTCGATGTTAACAAATTTCTCTTCTTCAGAAACGCTTTCCTTTCCATTGCCAGTCTACATTTCATATCCTCTCTACTTCAACCATCATCAGTTATTTTGCTCCCCAAATAGCAAAACTCCTTTACTACTTTAAGTGTCTCATTTCCTAATCTAATTCCTTCAGCATCACGCGACTTAATTCGACTAAATTCCATTACCCTCGTTTTGCTTTTGTTGATATTCATCTTATACCTTCCCTTCAAGACACTGTCCGTTCCGTTCAGCTGCTCTTCCATGTCCTTAGCTGTCTATGACAGAATTACAATGTCATCGGCGAACCTCAAAGTTTTTGTTTCTTCTCCATGGACTTTAATTTCGACTCCGAATTTTTCTTTTGTTTCCTTCACTGCTTGCTCAATATACAGATTGAATAACATCGGGGAGAGGCTACAACCCTGTCTCACTCCCTTCCCAACCACTGCTTCCCTTTCATGTCCCTCGACTCTTATAACTGCCATCTGGTTTCTTTACAAATTCTAAATAGTCTTTCGCTCCCTGTATTTTACCCCTGCCACCGTCAGACTTTGAAAGAGTGTAATATCATAGAAAGAGAAAATGTCTATTGATTCGCACGTTGTGGGACTGAGGCATTATTATCCAGCCTTCAGCACCGGCATAAGGCAGCAAGACACGGGTTCACAGGTAGATGCCGTGTTTCTTGACTTCCGCAAGGCGTTTGACACTGTTCCCCACAGTCGTTTAATGAACAAAGTAAGAGCATACGGACTATCAGATCAATTGTGTGATTGGATTGAGGAGTTCCTAGATAACAGAACGCAGCATGTCATTCTCAGTGGAGAGAAGTCTTCCGAAGTAAGAGTGATTTCAGGGGTGCCGCAGGGGAGTGTCATAGGACCGTTGCTATTCACAACATACATAAATGACCTGGTGGATGACATCGGAAGTTCACTGAGGCTTTTTGCAGATGATGCTGTGGTGTATCGAGAGGTTGCAACAATGGAAAATTGTACTGAAATGCAGGAGGATCTGCAGCGAATTGACGCATTGTGCACGGAATGGCAATTGAATCTCAATGTAGACAAGTGTAATGTGCTGCGAATACATTGAAAGATAGGTCCCTTATCATTTAGCTACAAAAATAGCAGGTCCGTAGCTGGAAGCAGTTAATTCCATAAATTATCTGGGAGCACGCATTAGGAGTGATTTAAAATGGAATGATCATATAAAGTTGATCGTCGGTAAAGCAGATGCCAGACTGAGATTCATTGGAAGAATCCTAAGGAAATGCAATCCGAAAACAAAGGAAATAGGTTACAGTACGCTTGTTCGCCCACTGCTTGAATACTGCTCAGCAGTGTGGGATCCGCACCAGATGGGGTTGATAGAAGAGATACGGAAGATCCAACGGAGAGCGGCGCGCTTCGTTACAGGATCATTTAGTAATCGCGAAAGCGTTACGGAGATGATAGATAAACTCCAGTGGAAGACTCTGTAGGAGTGACGCTCATAGCTCGGTACGGGCTTTTGTTAAAGTTTCGAGAACATACCTTCACCGAAGAGTCAAGCAGTATATTGCTCCCTCCTACGAATATCTCGCGAAGAGGATAAAATCAGAGAGATTAGAGCCCACACAAAAGCATACCGACAATCCTTCTTTCCACGAACAATACGAGACTGGAATAGAAGGGAGAACCGATAGAGGTACTCAGGGTACCCTCCGCCACACACCGTCATGTGGCTTGCGGAGTATGGATGTAGATGTAGATGTAGACCGAAGCACAGATAAATAAGTCCACGGATGACTACGACCACATTAAGTGCCGCTGCCTGATGACTTGTCACCATCAACAAATTCGACCACGTCCAGTGATCTCTCAGGTGATTTCGGACGTCTGTCGTTTGCTGAACAGCCAAAATGCAGATTGAGACAAACGAGGCTTCTACCATATCATTCATCGCCGTCACGACGTTTCATGGTCTCAGTTTGATTTTGTTTAAAGTGATAATTGAAACTTGATGCTTACCCCTCTCCTTAGATGGACAGCTTTCAGGCTTATGGACGACATTCTCTTACATCTGTCCAGATGCTTTACAATTACTTCTTACATTGTCGTTTTCAAATGTGAACCATTCTTGTCGTCTGGACTGAGTTTAAATTGTCTCCAATGGGGAAGGAACCGAGAACCTCAAACTTATAAGCCTCGTACGTTTTAAGAGTGTGTTTGGCAAAATAAGAACTTGTCGACTTAAATGTCCTTCTGCTGTTATCGAGAAATGACTTCGAGTATAAAGACGATAAGCCAGAATCGTTTCACTGTGCAGATCTACTCTTGTTGCCTGAGCAGTTTCACTTACTCTCATAAAAGTTGTTGGATGTGCATCTGTTACTGTTTGTTTCCTGCGTGCTCTTACTACGGAAATTTCGGCTATAGCATGTTCACTTGTAATACAAAAAGGGACAGTATACTAACAAACGAGATGGGAAAAGCTGACGTATGTAAAAGTATTTTATTCTGGATTAGCTGAGAAGAAGCCATTTAGCTTGCTCATTTCTTCCATTTGTTTTCTGAATTTAAAAAAAAGTGAGATTAATCATTTCATTTGGAACTATACTGTTGTATGTTACGTTGGCTGTTTGCTTTCGATTCAAAGATGTGTCCTTCATAGTGATCGCTCAACACCTCACACCGTTCGGACCCGTTATGTGTCGTACGAGCCCCTAGCTACAGCACCAAACACAATCAGCCTAGTGCATTATGCAGCGCTTCTGCCTATCACAACGAACTGTAACACTACTTTACATGCCTGCCAAATGGAGTGGTCTTTTATGAAGTTACGTTGACATCCGATCATGTCTTTTTTTTTTTTTTTGCCAGGCTAAATGCAGTTCCACAATTCATGTTACACATTTCTAGAGGTACTAGAGGGGATTTAGTAGGTCAAGTTTTACATAGGAACGTAAACGTTATCGAGCGATGTTACAGAGCGTCAAAGTTATAGGCGCCAGCGCCTGTAAATGGATGTACCGGGTGATCAAAGAGTCAGTATAAATTTGAAAACGTAATAAACCACGAAATAACGTAGATAGAGAGGTAAAAATTGGCACACATGCTTGGAATGACATGGGGTTTTATCAGAACAAAAAAAAAAAACGTTATTGGGGCTCTTTTCTTCGAGAAAATGCGTGTATCTGGTTTTGTAACTGCTACCGTGACGGGTGAGAGGTACGCCGATATGTTACAGAATCGCATCATCCCCAGCCTGGCTGATAAAGACCTGCTGGAACGTACGATGTTTATGCAGGCTGGCGCTCCACCACATATTGCTAGACGCGTGAAAGATCTCTTGCGCGCGTCGTTTGGTGATGATCGTGTGCTCAGCCGCCACTTTCGTCATGCTTGGCCTCCGAGGTCCCCGGACCTTGGCTTTGGGGTTACCTGAAGTCGCAAGTGTATTGTGATCGACCTACATCTCTAGGGATGGTGAAAGACAACATCCGACGCCAATGCCTCACCATAACTCCGGACATGCTTTACAGTGCTGTTCACAACATTATTCCTCGACTACAGCTATTGTTGAGGAATGTTGGTGGACATATTGAGCATTTCCTGTAAAGAACATCATCTTTGCTTTGTCTCACTTCGTTATGCTAATTATTGCTATTCCGATCAGATGAAGCGCTATGTGCTGGACATTTCTTGAACTTTTGCATTTTTTGGTTCTAATAAAACCCCATGTCATTCCAAGAATCTGTGTCAATTTGTACCTCTCTATCTACATTATTCCGTGATTTATTCAGTTTTCAAATTTATACTGATTTTTTTATCACCCTGTATATGCATAACAAAGTGGAAAACAACAGTTACGGAGGATACTTTTCACTTTGTAACTGTTGATTTGCACTTTGTAATGCATATATGTTTGTTATTTTGACATGATTTATTTTATTTTATTTTGGAGCCGCGCGGGGTAGCCGTGCAGTCTCGAGCGCCTTGCGACGGTTCGCGCAGTTCCCCCGTCGGAGGTTCGAGTCCTTCCTTGGGCATGGGTGTGTGTGTTGTCCTTAGCACAAGTTAGTTTAAGTTAGATTAAGTAGTGTGTAAGCCTAGTGACCGATGACGTCAGCAGTTTGGTCCACGGAACTTACCACAAATTTCCAATTTTCTATCCTGAGAAATACAATTTTGTCTATCTGGCTGGTAATATCATTTTGTCTACCTGGATGATTTGAAAATGGGTCCCGATCCGAAACTAGTTATCAAGTAAATAAAAGTGAAATTTACAACTTTGGCTGGTTTTCCGTTGTACTGACTAACACAAGCTGTTGCACTGCAATTACTCCAACATGCTGGTAGTTCGTCAAGAGGAAAACGTTATCTGACAAATCTAACTTCAGGAAGGGATGTAACTTTTGTTCGTTTACACAGAAGTGTTTTCTTTAAAGGAGGAGAAGATAGTGTGGACCCAAGTCCGTTAAGGGGGGTAGGACGTCAAACGGGCCGACTTGTAGCAGGAGAGGCACCACAGGACATTTTAATTTCCACTGTCTATACTTTTACAAGTAAATTCATAAAACTTCGTCAGCATGACCAGGTAGGATTCTGGATTCATACTCGTAGTTACATGTGAAATTTCATCATTTTTTCTCTGACTATTGGCTGCATTTGTTGCTATAGGTACACTTTTCTTCATAAGTAAGACAGACTGTTCGATGAATTTTGCACAGCATACAAACCATAAATACAGGTGTCTGAAACTCTAGAATCTATTGAATTCATGAAAAAATGATTGAGCTGTTACGTTTTAAACTTTATGTTTAGAAAAAAAATCAAATTTTGTACTTAATTATCACAATTTTTACCACTGTTTTTAATAGATTTGGAAAATTCTGGAGTTTCATACACCTGTAAGTATGGTTACTATGCTGTGCAAAATTCATCAAAGAATGTCTATTACTTGTGAAGAAAAATGTACATATAGCAACAAATGCAACCAACAGTAAGTGACAAAGATGAAATTTCATCATCGTCATCATTTAAGACCGATTATGCCTTTCAGCGTTCAGTCTGGAGCATAGTACCCCTTATAAAATTCCTCCATTGGTGTCTCTTCTGATGTTAAGCCTATTACTTCAAAATCATTCTTAACCGAATCCAGGTACCTTTTTCTTGGTCTGTCCCGACTCCTCCTACCCTCTACTGCTGAACCCGCGAGTCTCTTGGGTAACCTTGCTTCTCTCATGCGTGTATCATGACCCCACCATCTAAGCCTGTTCGCCCTGACTGCTACATCTATAGAGTTCATTCCCAGTGGTTCATGGTGTGGGTTCCTGTAGTCATGTCCTAGTTCATGAACCACGGGCAACGTATGAGTGGCCAAGTAAGTGGTCCCGACAGTCGGGATACCAGTTACTTTGGAATAAGGCTGGGCATCTCGGACATATTCTGAGTCGTGGTCACCTTTGTGCTCATATGGCAAAGACTACCAAATCGACCGGTTAGTCCGTCAACCGTTTGGGGTAAAACTCAATGGGATTCGGGGAAAGTAAGGCTAGCAACCTGCTTCCCTGGTACTTTAAATATGATGCTGGCAACAATCAGAGCAAAATGCCCCAGACCTTTGGAGGTGACAGAGCCCCACCTCTAACTAACATGAAATTTCATACCAAAAAAAATTTATTTTGATATGTTTTTGCACTTCCACAGCCATGAGTGTGAATCCTGAATCCTTCCTGGTCATGCTGGCAGAGTTTTATGAATTTATTTGTAAAAGTATAGACAGTAGAAAATGAAATGTGCTGTGGTGCCTCTCCTGCTCCAAGTCGTCACGTTTGACGTCCTACCCCCCCCCCCCCCCCTTAAGTACACTTCCAAGAACTTTTACGGTAATAGTATCTCTGGCATCTAGGCTGTGCTCGTGAAGGTTCTTCTTTGATTTGTTTTGGTTGTGAAGAGCAGCGTTCGATTCTTTGGCGTTCCCGATACTACGCTGTGAGAGCGGTGTGGGATTCCGCGAGCGAGGGTGCAACGCGCCGGTGGGAATTCGCGGCCGCGCAGGAGGCAGGCGCACTGACCCCTGGCCGCCGCCCCGGCGCAGCTCTGTCTCCTCCCCCCCCCCCCCCGCCCCCACCCACCCCCCTCCAGCGCTAATTCCGTCCTGCGGCGCGCCGCCGGCGCCCCTCTGTGACGTCACTGGTTAAAGAGGAGAGCGCCGTCTCGCTGCTGGGAGCCGACGACCGCAGAGCAGCGCGTCGCTCTCACACGCTGCGCCTCCACAGTCTCTCTCTCTCTGTACCGTTACGACTTGCAAGGGGAGGCCGCCAATTATGAAATTCAGATTCCATTCATACCGCGCATAATAAAAAGCTCATGGTCAGAGGTGTAATGTGGCAAAGCACCAGCCGTTGTCGAGAAAATCGACAGTTAAAAGAAACTGTTGCGGTGAAATACTCTCTACGATTTATAATTTTCTACAGCGTCGTGGCGCATCCGTAAGGGCTCGGGTTCGTAATCCGAAGGTCGCCGTATCAAATCTCGCGGCATGCAATTTTTTTTACTATTAGTTTTTTGTTGTAATTCAAATATATTGCTTATGCATGTTGGTGAAGGCGGATCGCTCTCCAATTGTACCGCCTCCATTTTTTTTGTTTAACAGGGTGTACCAAACCTCTCACGTCCGGACTGATTTTCGACGATGTTATAAGTTGCGCTAGGGACCGCATCTACCTTCTTTCGAAGTTAGCAGGCAACTACGCTGTTATGCGGCGGCTCGTTTCGGCCCATTCAACATCGTGTTCTTCAAGTGTAACGAGCGAGTGACGGAGTTTGTATTTCATACCTGCCACAGCAAATTTGTGTTCGTGGCGTCTCTATTCTAATTCGAACGTTTGACTTACGCTATACGTATTCGTTTCGGAATATCGTTCCTACGTCTTCCGTCAACTATACATTATGAAGACAATTAATAACATTTGTGAAATACAACTTTGTTTGCGGAAAACATAATGGTATTCGAAGTCGCCAGTTTTTCCATTACAGACGACTTTCAACAACCTATTATATGCATAACTGTTGCAACTGATTGCCGGGAATTATATATATATATATATATATATATATATATATATATATATATGTGTGTGTGTGTGTGTGTGTATATATATACACATTTTAATTACAAAAAACAAATACTAAAGAAAAAGTTGCATGATGCGAGATTCGATTCGGTGACCGTCGGATTACGAACACGAGTGCTTACCGCTGCGCCCCAACGCTGTAGAAAATTATTAATCATAGAGAGTATTTCACCGCAACGGTTTCTTTTAACTGTCGATTTTCTCGACAACGGCTGAGAAGTGCATTTTGGTGCTTTGCACCATTATACCTCTGGCCATGAGCTTTTATTACGCGCGGTATGAATGGAATCTGAATTTCACAATTGGCGGCCTCCCCTTGTTAGCCGGCGTCCCGTCGCTTGCTCCAGCACTGAGGGTAGAATGACGAGGCGGCAGAATGATTGTGTCTCCTTGCATCATCACCATTTATGGAACTTTCGTTCATTACGTCACACTGCCGCCATTCCATAAGTCTAACTCTGTGGGAAAGGTAGGCTTCATCGCAAGAGTTAAAGATGGGAATAAAATTTAAATGCAATTTTGTCGTCTGATGACAAGAAGTAGACCGTGGCTGTTGTTTGAAGACAAATGTTGATGGTGTTGGGACAGCAACCAGTAATTGTGTGATTGGATTGAAGAGATCCTAGATAACAGAACGCAGCATGTCATTCTCAATGGAGAGAAGTATTCCGAAGTAAGAGTGATTTCAGGTGTGACGCAGGCGAGTGTCATAGGACCGTTCCTATTCACAATATACATAAATGACCTTTTAGATGTCATCGGAAGTTCACTAAGGCTTTTTGCGGATGATGCTGTGGTATATCGAGAGGTTGTAACAATGGAAAATTGCACTGAAATGCAGGAGTATTTGCAGCGAATTGACGCATGGTGCAGGGAATGGCAATTGAATCTCAATGTAGACAAGTGTAATGTGCTGCGAATACATAGAAAGATAGATCCCTTATCATTTAGCTACAAAATAGCTGGTCAGCAACTGGAAGCAGTTAATTCCATAAATTATCTGGGAGCACGCATTAGGAGTGATTTAAAATGCAATGATCACATAAAGTTGATCGTCGGTAAAGCAGATGCCAGACTGAGATTAACTGGAAGAATCCTAAGGAAATGCAATCCGAAAACAAAGGAAGTAGGTTACAGTACGCTTGTTCGCCCACTGCTTGAATACTGCTCAGCAGTGTGGGATCCGTACCAGATAGGGTTGATAGAAGAGATAGAGAAGATCCAACGGAGAGCAGCGCGCTTCGTTACAGGATCATTTAGTAATCGCGAAAGCGTTACGAAGATGATGAGATAAACTCCAGTGGAAGACTCTGCACGAGAGACGCTCAGTAGCTCGGTACGGGCTTTGGTTGAAGTTTCGAGAACATACCTTCACGGAGAAGTCAAGCAGTATATTGCTCCCTCCTACGTATATGTCGCGAAGAGACCATGAGGATAAAATCAGAGAGATTAGAGCCCACACAAAAGCATACCGACAATCCTTCTTTCCACGAACAATACGAGACTGGAATAGAAGGGAGAACCGATAGAGGTACTCAGGGTACCCTCCGCCACACACCGTCAGGTGGCTTGCGGAGTATGGATGTAGATGTAGATGTTACTGAAAGGGTACCGTTATCGGTTTCGAATCGTTGTGATTCATCCTCAAACAGTTTACATCCTTTCTTTATGACATGTGGTATGTTTTTTACAGATTAATTGTCCTAAAATATAAATAATACGTAATTATAAATATGCCACAGACAGATGTTTGCGTTACAGATTTTCGTTGCATGTGACTTACGAGAAATTTAGGTTTGGAGTGTTTGTATACATAACAAACTCTTATGAAAACAAACACTCCAAACCGACATTTCACGTAAGTCACATGTAAAAAAAAATCTGTTACGGAACCATCTGTCTGTGGCATGTTTATAATTACTTATTATTTATATTTTAGGAGAATTAATCTGTAAAAAAACACACCACATGTCATAAAGAAAGCGTGTAAACCGTCTGTGGATGAATCACAACGATTCGAAACCGGTAACGATACCCTTTGAATAAAGGAACTGAGAGTAAATTTGTGGCTGGTTGCTGTCCCAAAACCATCAACATTTGTCATAAAATTTAAATCTGTCTGTATAGTTACGCATCAGTGAAGCACCGTTTTCATGCGCCTTGGGTAAAAGTTCTCTGGAAAAACTATTTTACCCCCACAAAATACGTTACTGACAAAGGGAAGCTTCCTTTCGGCCCCTACTGAGATTTAGTGGTAAAATAGCCAGGTAGATAGCCGGTCAAATACTGAACACAGATCAAGCATTCAAACGAGAAGAGAGTGTACTGAACTAAGAGAAAAGAAGCAAAATAGAAACAATGAAGGATGTTAGGCTCCCTTGCGGGCCTCTGAATAAGCATCTGAATGCATAATGATATTTCGCCGCTACGCAGAGACTCTCCGTACAAAATTGAAGGAATAGTTGAAATTACAGAGAATAAACAACTGTCCTAGCTCCTTCTTTTTTTCCTGGCCTTTATACCCTATCTTCACCGGGTCGGCGAGTTAATCTTGGATTTGGGAATACTGGTAGTAAGGGCTGGCCCTCCCTGTTGCTACTGACTTGCACTAATATTTTAGGGAGAATGAAGGAACCGTATACAAATGGACTATTACGGCATGTTCAGTCGTGAGCATTTGACTTGGAGGGAACCACGTAGTAGTGAGCATGGGCTCCCGGGTTCGATTCTCGGTGGGGTCAAGGATTTTCACCTGCCTCGAGGCGACAGGGTGTTTGTGTTGCCCTCATCATTTCATCATCATTCACGAAAGTGGCGAGACTGGAATGAACAGAGGTTGGGAATTTGCACGGGCGCTGATAACCGCGCAGTTGAGTGCCCCACAAACCAAACACCATCATCATCATTGCGCAGTAGCGTGTATCACCCCTTATCAAGATTATGGCCGAAAGGTGTGGCCGTGCGGTTCTATGCGCTTCAGTCTGGAACAGCGTGACCGCTACGGTCGCTGGTTCGAATCCTGCCTCGGGCATGGATGTGTGTGATGTCCTTAGGTTAGTTAGGTTTAAGTAGTTTTCACTTCTAGGGGTCTGATGACCACAGATGATAAGTCCCATTTGAACTATTATCAAGATTATGGTGGCGGTGACGCTTCCAAACATGGAGGCCGAAATCCGTTCACCGACCGCAGCTGTCGCTCTTCGTGTCGGCAAAAGCTGAACGAATGAACCATTGTGGTAAGCCTCTGTATGGGCTTGAATCTCTCTCATTTTCCATCATGGTCTTTTCGCGAGGTAGGCTGTCTGAACACAGTAAACCACACTGTGATACACGACGCCTCTGCTGCTGGAGTTAGAAAGGCATCTCCACGACGGTTTAGTTCTTAGTCAACTATCCCGTGATGAAAAATACTCTTGTTCTTAGGATTTTCGGTATTTCCTCAATCCGTCCTGCCTAGTATGAGTCACAAATTCCTCACCAGCTCTCAATTATCGATCGAACTAAGGTTTTGTACGATACCTCCTCCGTGGGCGCACTACATTGCCTCACCATCCTTCATACGGATTATTCGAAGTAAGTTAACAAATAAGATGGGAGATACAGAAGGTCAGAGAGAGAGAACGTTGCGCCACCGATGAACTCATTGCAGCCATCAGGCGTCGCTTACTTCCGGAGCACTCTTATCTTGTTCCCCCACGTTGCCGTCGTGCTGTGGGCGAATGAAGAGGGCTACATGCGGGAGCAGTCTTGTCGTCTTCACAGGAGGCAATATGCGTCGCAGTCACCGTTGTTTCCGCATGTCATCGTATCAGATTTAACAAACTACTGCGACTCCTCAAAAATGTTGAAATACTCGTTCCGATAAAGCTTGCAGTGATCATTCACAATATTTTTCGCAGAACAATGCGAGTTTATTCAGAACGAGTGCTTTAACATTTCTGGGGAGCCGCTGTAGTGAACTGATGTTTTAAATGTGATACAGCATCTTGCCTCGTGTGATGACGGGAAGACTGCATCCGCCTGGACCCATTTTCACTTGACCAAAGTTTGTCGGTGACCAGGGGCAACGACATACGGTGCGCCGGAAGGAAGTGATATCTGCTGGCTGCAATAAAACTCATCTGTGGTGCAACGTCGATTCTGTCCCCTTCTGTGTTTCGCATTTTATTTACTAGCTTATTCCGTAACTTACTGATGTGCAATGAACCTCTTGACGGTGCAACAGTTGTTTCTATACATTACGTTTTAATTGTTTCATTACTTAGTGATTCACTAAGGATCATCTTCCATTATCAGTTAGCAGCCTGCACATTAGAATTATTGTTTTATCTTCTCATACACTCTCCCCAGATTTTACAATGAAGCGCCCAATGAAACTGCTATAGCTATGTGTACTCAAATACACAGATGTGTAAACAGGCACCACACGGTGCTGCGGTCGGCAACGCATATATAAGACAACCAGTGTTTGAAGCTCTTGTTAGACCGGTTACTGCTGCTACAATGGCATTTATCAAGATTTTAGTGAGTTTGAACGTGGTCTTATAGTCGGCGCACGAGCGATGGAACACAGCACCTCTGAAGTAGCGATGAAGTAGGGATTTTCCCGTACGATCATTTCACGAGTATACTGTGAATACCAGGAATCCGGTAAAAAACCAAATCTCTGACATCCCTGTGGCAGGAAAGAGATCCTACAAGAACTGTCCCAAAGATGACTGAAGATAATTGTTTAACGAGACGGAAGTGCAACTCTACCGCAACTTGCTGCGTATTTCAATACTGGGCCTAGGCCCGTCAACACCAACATTGGACTGTTGATGGCTGGAAACATGTTGCCTGGGTGGACGAGTCTCGTTTCAAATTGTATCGAGCAGATGGACGTGTAAGGGTATGGAGATCGAGCAGATGGACGTGTACGGGTATGGAGACAACCCCATGAATCTATGGACCTTTCATGTCAGCAGAGTACTGCTCAAGGTGATGGATGCTCTGAAACGGTGTGGGGTGTGTGCAGTTGGAATGTTATGGGACCCCTGATAGTCTAGATACCTCTCTGACAGGTGACACGTACGTAAGCATCCCGCCTGATCACCTGCATCCATTCATGCCCATTGTGCATTCCAACAGACTCTGGCAATTCCAGCAGGACAATGCGACACCCCTCACATCCAGAAGTGCTACAGACTGCCTGCATGAACACTCTTCTGAGTTTAAACACTTCCGCTGGCCACCAAACTACCCAGACATGAACACTTTTCATATCTGGGATGTCTTGCAACGTGCTGTCCACAAGAGATCTCCACATCCTCGTACTCTTAGGGATTCAGGGACATCTCTGCGGGATTCATGGTGTCAGTTCACTCCAGCACTACTTCAGACATTTGTCGAGTCCTTGCCACGTCGTGTTGCGGCACTTCTGCGGGAGCTGTACACGATATTAGGCAGGTGTGCCGGTTTATTTTCCTCTTTATTATTTTCAGTTCTTGAACTGTTTTGCTATTGCAAGTTAACCTCATAATATTATGTTACACGTCGTTCAACTTTGTTTTCCATGATAAATTCTATTTTGTAATTGCGCTTACAGCTGTGTCCTTTAGCAGACACATCCTTTGATTTTGTCTTAGATGGCAGCATCACAAAGTACACAAATGTTTCAATGACTCAGTACTTGGTTGTGCAACATGTGACGTGTTACACTCTGTATCGATATTTTATGTTATGAGCTTTATCATTTCCATTTTTTTCTTTTGTTTGAAAATTTGTATGTAGGACTTTTCATGATCAATATTTCTTCTATCTATTTTGCATCTGAAGATGATTTCTAGCACAGTCTAAATAAAACATATCATTTTATTTGGTCGCGATGTAGAAAAAATAAATGTTGTACTTTTGAGCTGTTATGGGTCGTAATTAATAGTAACACTGGCCCTGACCAGGGTTATTTTGCACTCAAATGTGGCCTAGTACATTGTATGCTACTTCAGTTTTTAAATGAACTGTTTTTTGCAAATAACTGTCAGGCGCGGTGCAAGTTTAGCAGGTGCCGTGCGCTCTCACATCTGAGAGTCGGTGTTGCTGCATCGATATATCGAGTGTTACCTGAAAATTTTCGTATCGAGGGTGAAGTTGGAAGGCCGTTCGCACCGATTCTCTGCAGTCTTTCTAGAGTCGACTGGATACTGTCGTGGATGTCCGAGTCAGTTGTATCTTCGGCGTCGGATATCTCCGCTACTTTCACCTCTGAAAGGGATTCCCTGAATTTTATTTATAGGATGTCTGCAATACAAATGTGTGTTATTTAAGCTCTCTGCGTTTTGTTATTGTTAATAACTGACGTCAGTGTGCACTTGACGAATGCCCCAAACAGTTTTACTAATTTAACAGGGAATATAATTTATTTCTTTTTCATGTTACTGTCAGATTAACAACGCAAACATAGTTTACTGATCAGTTTACGTACATAAATGTCTTTATTAGACTTGAAATGTGATAATGAAAGCATTTGAATAAATAATTTTGCTTATCAATGGAAATTGCGTTATTTGGAATATTAACTGTCTTGGAATTTACTGTGAAGCAAAGTTGAAACCTATTAATCAATATAAACGTGATTAAATAAATTAATTTTTTCATCCTGGATTTCAATATTGAATTCTGCTTGTTGCGTCGTTTTACTTCGTTCTACCAGGATCATTAAGTTTCATAAAAAATGTCTGGTTACTTTCGGGTGCATTTAGAAAAGTGACTGGGATAATTTCGGACAGTGGTGTTTCAAACAAAATAAACGTTACTGCGAGAGAATGCATTTAAAGGTCTTAAGTTAACGCGTCATTAATCTTCGATCGCTGAAAAAAAATTTCCATGTGCCACAAATTACGCTTTCCAGTAGTCAACTGATTTTCGTATAGCATCCACCTACTACACTGGCAACCGTTTCTTTTCCTCCATCTTTTCCTGTTCCATTCAACTATTTTATATACCATCATGCTCAGAAGTATTCGAATTACGGGACCTGTATAGAAAAGCTATACCCTGAAGCAGCCACTCCTCAGCTTATTAGTCTTTGCGCTCAGGTAGACCACGTCAAACCGACCGAAACGTAATTTTATTTTAGCATGTTAAGTACTTGGTAAGGTAACGTGACAGTACACCCAGACGGATTTTAACGAAATCGGATTTTCACTTTCGCCCTATTTAAGTCCTGCGGTACGGTACAGTCCCATCATTTCACTCTTTTCCCAATATTCCAAACTCTTCAAGGTGTGCATGAAATGCGAGTGCCTGGCTCGAATCCTGGTGTGGCACAATAATCTTCATCATGTCATCTCAAACTCTGCCGCACGCGCACCTAATTACTGATGAAAGTAAATTTGATAACATCGTCTCTTCTTACGTATTCAGCAATAAGTAGATGTGCCGGTTTCGACTCCGTCAGATTCAGAACTTTTCATCACACTGTTTCAAGTTCTATCATGCATAAACTTTGTTACGGGCGACATCAACATCCCTTTGTGTGAAGTCAACAGCAACGATATGCGCGGGGCTAGACTCCTAGTTAGCACGTACTTTTCGTCAGGTTACTTCTAGCTAAAAAAATGTCCACATCTCGCAAGTGGTGAAAGTAGCCGATGTTTAACTTCATTCTTTGTTAGAAAAAAAAGAAAAACAAAAACAAATAGGTGCCTGGTTTGAATGAGGGTAAGCCATTGCATTGACATTCCAGGTTCAGACATCTTGCTACTTGCCCCCCTCCCCCCCCCACCCCCAATAAAAACCTTTACATCACGTTATTTCCAGTTTAAACACACACGCACATTTTGTTGCTTGTGAATAAAATCATACTTTTCATCTTTCGTGGTCAGTCAACAAGGACAAGCGTTTCTTGACTGGAATACCCATACAGTAGAAAAATGTAGTTTTCAAGGTCAGACTTGTTGATACTGGCCGAAAATTAAATACTTCACGTCTCATTGAGCCACGTCAGGAATGACGATCAGTGCTGTGTTCGAGTCTCGGCCAGACAAGAAAGCTTGACATAGTTAGGATTGCAGTTAGAAGCTTGGTTTGAATTCGTATCCAGAACGAACCAATTGGCCAAATCATTACAAAACTAACTTGTTTATCAACAGCTTGTTCTGCACATGTTTAAGTTATAAATACCACTTTGTCTTAGATAACATTTGCGATAGGTGACTATCGAACTGATCCACGTGCCAACGTGAGTCCAATGAAGTTATTAGTGGTACGCTGTTGATATTGAGGTTTCCATAGAACGCTTGACGTTGTTAACAGTAATTTTTCTAACTAGGTAACTCATTAAACACTTTACGCAAAACCACACTCTAAGCGAGGGGCAGAAAATAGATACTGGAAAACATTTCGGAGTGCAAGAATACTTCGAAATATCATAGAACTTGGAGGATCTACATATTTTTTCTAATCCAAAAATTCACAAAATTTAGTTTTGAGAAGGTTGACTCAGTGATTTATGTGATAGAGCTGTGGGTGTTATTTGTCTCAGATACTAATGGGAGTTGTAGCATTTTTGAAATGTCACTTATTGTAATAAAACTGACTTAACGATCCTAAGGACTGTCTCATCTCTAATAATGTGTTTCACGATGTTTTCAGAATCGCGTTGTTGATTTAAATCTCGATTCGTTGCCATATAGATGGTCACATGTGGTATCGATTTTTTACTCAATCAACTGCACTTTTGAGATGGTAATACATTTCGTTTGATAGCTTGTCACATATTTTATCTTTCTGATAATGTTCCATGTTTCGGAAAATATAGCCAAATTTTTCGATTTGCATGGCATGAGTATCCCCTGTCTGTAGCATAGACGATGTAGTGGGAGGTTTATAATGGGTCGGGGCTGAGTCAGTATAGATAACCAGCGACATCCCTTCCAGCTTATGAAGGAGATGGAGGTGGTGTTGAATCATACCAGGTAGTTACAATTAAACTTTCCCTGTTTAGCACGTTATAACACGGACATTAATTACTGCACGAGTACCAAACTTGGTAGCATTGATGTCCAGAGTGTGGGTGCATGACTTCAATGCATTATAGCAGCACCGCCCAATTCCAACTCTGGCCTCTAGGTGCCATGATCGGCCATCGTGACACATGGCCTCAAACACCCGACCAGTCGCAGTTATCTTGTTGACGTGCCACCTGAGATTGTAGAGAAGGAGCTGGGCATTATTGGTGAAGCTCTATTATCAAAACAACAATAATGCTGGAGCTGCTCTTCCAGAAAACCGTCGGCTTCAAGGATTACTGAAGGGTCTTGTCTCTCCACCTGGGTGCGGTGCATGATGGAGAAGTTTGAATCAACTGGAGAACTGGGCGTCGTTGGGGGAAGAGGCCGACGTCCACAAGTGGTTGATGAAATAGCTGTTACTATGGTAGATATCGTTGCGCGCAATTCCCGATAGCCAGGCAGTGCACGTGCTGTGTCACGACAGTTGAACATCCCGTGGTCCACTGCTTCGAACCAAATGGTATCTGTGCAAAGCTCCATCTCGCACAGCAGCTTGCACCACACGACGCACACCGACGTGATGACCTCGCTCTCCACTTTTTCGCAAGGATTGGACGATGGCTGGCGCTGGACCATCCTATGGATAGACGAAGCACATCTTGCTCTGACCGATGAGGTGAACACACAGAATTGCCGAGTATGGGGATCTTCACCTCCGGTCACTGTGCATGAAGTTCCTCTGTATGGTGAACGTGTTACCGTATTGTGTGGCTCCACGGCTACGTTCTTCATTGGTCCATTCTCTTTGAACAGGTTGGTGCTCAAGCAACAAAGACGTGCAGTGTGAATGCCTAGCGTTACTGCGATATGCTTCACCAGCATGCCATATCCGCCCCACAGGAGAGAGACAGATTGAACTCAACAGTTTTCATGCAATATGGGACGCCACAGCACATCGCTCATGACGTTCGCCTGATTCTCCGAAACACATTTGGAAAGGATTGAGCTATCAGCCGACGGTTTCCAAATACCTGGCCTGGACATCACTTGATCACACTCCCTGTGATTTCTGATTGTGGGGCTTCCTGAAGACCAGCGTTTATCAGAGAAACATTCACACATGCGCTGATATGAAGCGCAGCAGATCAAGAGAGGTAGGCAGCATACCCACGGACATGCCTCGTTCTGCTGTACAGAATGATATCCTGCGCTTTCAGACTCTTCTGGTCAGGTGTTTGAGGCAACGTATCACGACGACCGATCATGGCACCTAGTGGCCAATGTTGGAATTGATGGGCTCCTCATTCAGCCCCTCTTGTAGTAGTAAAGGTTCCAGTATGTAATGGTATGGTGTACCGTAGCATCACATTAAAAGTGTTTCAGTTGTATTGGTTCTGCATTATTTCTCTTCCCCATATCCTTGACATTAATGCTATCATGTTTGGTACTTTTACGGTAATTACTTCCCGTGCTAAATAAGGAAAATTTAATTGCAACCTCTCGGTACATGCAAAGATGGCATCAGACTGTACTGGGATGGTTTCTACAATAGATAACAGGGTCGCATTTTTCCTCGGGGAAGCCGTGAAAGTTACTGAAGGCGTTGTCCAAGACACTGACAGCAGTGAAGAATCCTGCGATTATGAGAGCGTGCAGCGCACGTTCTGTGTTATGTGTGAATAAAATGTCATACATGTTGAGCCACGAAGCCCATGATTTAGTGTTTTTCGCTAATTTATTAGTGGTAATTTCAAACAGGAAGTAGCGACAAGCACAGCAATGTTGCTTGCACCGCCCAAAACTGAGGCAACGTATAATGCTGCAACAGAGCCCCTGCAGCCTTCAGCCGATCGTAACGTCCTCGTCGCGACAGCGTCTGATGTACAATTTCCGGTTGCAATTGGCTGCGGAATGCACGCGTGACTCAACGGCTGAGCTGGCGCAGCAGGCTGCTGTAGTATCTCGCTGGAAGAGTTTGAATAGCATTTCGCTTATAGAAGGCCAAGGACACTAGCTCGCGGGAGCTTATGAGATACTTTTCCTGTGCAGCTCTGAGACTGTACACTTGCCGCGCCGCGCTCATTGGCGCATTTCGTGAAGGGAGACATGAGTTTAACGTCCTGTCGACGATGTGGCTATTGGTGACAGATCACGAGCTCGGATTACGAAGGATGAGGAAGGAATTCGGCGGCGTTCATTTCAAAGGAATCATTCCAGCATTTACCTAAAGAAATTCACGGAAACAACGAAAGAAACTAAATGTGGAAGGACGCGTTGTACAACAGTTGTCAACTAGCACATTCGTGATACTTGTAAAACGATACTGTGCCTTGTCATTTCAGTTTTCGAGCATTTCATTCATAATCACGCGGCTATATTGCCTTTACACGACGAACTATTAATCAGTTGTTGCACGTTGTCGGTGTTTTACAACGAAACTTAGTTTTAAATTGAGATATATTTGAAATGGAATTTAAAGCCAAGGGTAAAGATAAGTTAGAAAAAAAGTGATGAAAATAAATGTATGCAGATGTACTGAGTGGTAATAATTTAATTGAAGGTACTCACGGAGGTCTATTGTGGGCTGCAATTATTGAAGTGCAGTGAAACATGGTAGATATTCTAATGCGTTAATGTGAAACCTATTTACGCTGGAAAAAAAAATTATTTCCGATTGTGGCCACAAGGCGCAGATCTGGCACTGTACAGCATCTTGTTGACGTCTCCGGTGCTCGTCTTGAACAGACTGCTCAAGCGGCGGTTAATAATAAAATCACCATTATGCCTTTATAGCTTGTTTGACTTTTCCTGCCCACATCCCGTTCCTGATCCGTAAAATATATATATATATATATATATATATATATATATATATATATATATATATATATATATATAAGTACAGCGCCATATTTGCATTTTCAAGTGTAATGTACGACACCACATTGTGTCACACGTTACTGCTAGCGTTTGGAGACCAAAAAAATTCTTTTTGGTAACTTACGTAACCAGTCTTACGAAACACTGTAATTATAATGATCGTTTAAAGGTAATTCAGTTTTGTGGGCGAAAACAATCTAATCCTCTTGTTTTTACCCCTCAGAAAATTGCATTTTACGCCTCACAGAGTGATTACTCTAGGATGGGGACCACTGTTATAGAACTTGCAGTGAGGACCATGACGATTAACTTAAGCATAGAGATCCATGTCCGGATACGTGCTGTTTTCCCGCTTCACTCAAAGTACCCGAACGCATGTTCGAATCTCCTGCATTTTCGGCACCAATGACTAGGGTATTACGTACGTCATTCACCTATCACCTGCTGTCTCACGCGCACTACAGGTTCGTTTACATGCCATTCACTTGAGTTTGTGATCTGAGCAGAGAGTTTTGTACCTGCTGTCGTGATTGTGGTGTTTGAGAGATTTTTTCTGGACGGCACGTTCCACGGACTTGACTCCACCATCTGTGGGGTCGCATTAAATTCTTGATTTACGAGATCACTGAGGCATTCGAGGAAGACCTACTGGCGCGGTTTATGGCTGAGGCAGATACTGGAGGACCAACGGTTGGTGGTCGTGTGTTCCAGAATTTAGTACGGAGGTATCGTATTTCTGTTGACGTCGGTGGTCGCCACACGGAACCCTACACATAAGTGGACCCAGAAGACAAGCTGCAGGAGTCAAGGAGCAATGCATGTGGTGTTATTTTTCGTGTAGTGGGAAAAAGGTTAGTTTCCGGGCGTCAATTCCTATGCTAAGCTTAACCACCTTGGTCCCCACTACAAAGTTCTCACTGTCTGTAAAGGGAATCTGTTTACATCCTGTATATGTCACAACTATCGATATTTTAACGACAGTATATGAAACGATGAGCAGCAGAAACTAATTGCATAGGCTTCCGTGGCCAGAGTCAGTTGACATAAAAGTTTTATGAGTATCGTACTGCGTCAATAGACCGAGAAGAAGGCCATTGTAACCGTGGCCGAAACGTTGGTTTTCCCAGTACTGTTTTTTACGCGATCCGCTACTAAGAAAACTTTTGTGTCAACTAATCCACACATAATACACAAATGCATTGTTTCGCGGCTGTATGCGATACTTACAAAATTCTCTGGGGTTTCCAGCCGCTTAAAGTGTTTTAAAGTCCACGTGCTTTCTGTCGAATACTCCTCGTCATCACCTAGTGGTGACTTGGAGTGATTGCTGCTGCCATCCCTTTATAACTGCGCTACTGCCTTTGACGTCAGTGTTAGCAAATCGAGCGCTATCAAGACAATGTTTTAGGTGCCAGGCGGCTGGAAGGTTCTAGCGGGCGAACCGGTCTTACAAATAGAACGTTACCAACACCTGCTCGAATTACAGTATCATCGAGTAACCTCACTTCTTCTTCTTTTTTTTCTGCTTTCTGAAAATTCCCTTTTCAGACTTTTCCTTGGTTTGTCTCGCTGCTTCCTCAGTATACTGATTGAGTACTGTTGCTTCCCTTTCATGTCCTTCGACAAAGGAAGATGAGGTTACAATTTGATATCACCAGAGAGATATAGAACACCGGGTATATTACAATTAATGGCGTAAACTCAAGCAATTGAAAGTACGTGAAAATAGCAGCAAAAATGCCTCAGTAACAGACTCACAGCTGCCAAAATAAACATTCAACAGCGTCATGCAAGATATATAAACTAATGCATACAGCCACACTTTTTCCAATTTAGCTACAAAACCAGAACTTTTTTTTTAAATATTTTAATGAACAACATACAGTGCATCAGCCCAGTAATACATATCTCAATTGTGAACTGTGGGCGAGCGGATCTAGGCGCCTCAGTTTGGAACCACGCGACCGTTACGGTCGCAGGTTCGAATCCTGTCTCGGGCATGGATGTGAGTGATGTCCTTAGGTTAGTTAGGTTTAAGTAGTTCTAAGTTCTAGAGGACTGATGACCTCAGCAGTTAAGTTCCATAGCGCTCAGCGCCATTTTTTATTTTTTTGTGAACTGTAAACAAACCATACAAAATATTCGACAACAGTTACCTCATTCACAAATATAAATACGCTGTACCAAATGTTTTTTTCTGAATGTTAATACGTAATAATGGTTCTAAAGAAAAGAAATAAAGTAGGCCACTGAAGGTAACACAAAAAGTGCTGAAACCTGTCTGGATAAAACAAAATTCCAAAGGTGTCTTGCATAAGGCAGAATTCTTACACAATGTCTCAGTAGAGAAACGTCTGCAGACGAACCGGTAGCGAGATCATTGCGACTTCAGTACTTATCAGCCACTACCGAAGTGATTCTGTGTAAACACCGCATGCCAGTGGTTTAGTCTTTGTTTACAGTTTCTAGACGGCGGTAGTAAACAGAATGGACACGACTTACAGCATAAAGAGTACGACTCAAAAATTGTTCAAATGACTCTGAGCACTATGGGACTTCTAAAGTCATCAGTCCCCTAGAACCTAGAACTACTTAAACCTAACTAACCTAAGGACATCACACACATCCATGCCCGGTCGCGCGGTTCCAGACTGTAGCTCCTAGAACCGCTCGGCCACAAGACCGGCAGAGTACGACTCACCTCAGTTTTTGTACAAGTGTTGGTAGTAACATGGAACATCACATGTATGGTAGGACTAATGACAATGCATGGAAGGCTGCACACTTGTGCCAATAAGGCACCCCGATAGTCAAAGTTTAGAAGATTGTATGTACAAATCCGAGATACTGCGATCTTTGCAAATGCTGCGAGAGCGGGTAGGCCTGCCCCTGTTATACCTATGCTTGAAGACGTGGTGCTGCAAACAGTCGCCGGCCGCGGTGGCCGAGCGGTTCTAGGCGCTTCAGTCCGGAACCGCGCGACTGCTACGGTCGCAGGTTCGAATCCTGCCTCGAGCGTAGATGTATGTGATGTGCTTAGGTTAGTTTAAGTAGTTCTAAGTTATAGGGGACTGGTGACTTCAGATGTTTAGTCTCGTAGTACTCAGAACCATTAGCAAACTGTCGAACACTCTCCAAGAATCTCGACAAGGTGACTTGTGGAATGAGCTACTGTAGTGTTTGGAGAATAGTGCACCATAGTGCAATATACCCGTACCATCTCCAAACAGTTCAGTTTCTTACTGACGCAAACTTTTGACCTAGAGTAACATTCTGTCAATGGATGCGACAACAAGCTCTAGCGAAACCTGGGTTTAACGATAACAATTTATGTACAGAAGAAGCGGCTTTCACTCGTGGTGCTGTGTTTATCACTGTTCTTACGTTTGGGGTCATCTAGGCTCCATCACACACGCTGTGCATTAGTCTCTACGTCAGCGACGTTTCTCTTTGAATGTACTGTTAGGGGTCGTAGGTGATCGACTAATTGTGCCGTACACGTTACCAAACAAACTCAATGGCGGAATTAGCTGCGGGCCGCGTGAAGCGGCCTTGCGGTTGAGGCGCCGGAGGTTCGAGTCCTCCCTCGGGCATGGGTGTGTGTGTTGTTCTTAGCATAAGTTGGTTTAAGTTTGTTTAAAGTAGTGTGTGTATGCCTAGGGACCGATGACCTCAGCAGTTTGGTTCCTTAGGAACTCACACACATTTGAAGACATTTTTTGGTTTCTGCGGTATCATCTTGCAGGATGTGCCCTTCGAGCAACGTCAGAGAGTATGATACATGGATGATGGAGAACCGACTGCTGTGGTGAGACATCTAAACCGTTGATATGGTCAAAGATGGATTGTGCGAGGATCACCTGCACCGTTGAATCCAAGATCGCCTGATCCGAAACCTGGGGACTTCAGTGTTTGAAGCCACATTAAACAAGTCGTGTACGCCACTCTAGTGAACACAGTTGAAGAACTGAAGCAGAGACTTGTCACTGCTAATCAAGAATGTCGTAATGATTCGGCTTGTATGAAAAGATTCGAAACTCACTACGGCGACGGTTACAGGCCTGCATCCGTGTACGAGGATGACACTTTAACCACGAGTACAAGAATATCACTGTTCATGTGTTCATTCACAACTCCTGCACTTCTACCAAAGTGCCACTAATTATTTCTTAACTTTGCACAGTGCCAACGGCCTTGCCGCAGTGGTAACACCGGCTTCCGGGCAAATCGCCGAAGTTAAGCGCTGTCCGGTTCGGCTGGCACTTGAATGGATGACCGTTAGGTATGCCGAGCGCTGGTGGCAAGCGGAGTGCACTCAGCCCTTATGTGGCAAACAGATGAGTTATTTGAGTGAGAAGTAGCGGCTCCATCCTCGTAAACTGATGTATAACCGGGAGAGGGGTGATCTGGCCACATCCCCCTCCATATCTGCATCCAGTGACAGCCGTGGGCTGAGGATGACATGCCGGTCGGTCGGTGCCGTTGGGCCTTCATGACCCATTCGGGCGATTTCTTTTTGAGAAATATTGCACAGTATTGTTACCTTTTCCAACAATGGGGTCGTTTATGCAGAACTAAATCAGTGGTCGTTGGTAACCACAAAGTCGGAATTATCTCGAAACCAGTTTGTTTGCGGACCTTTGTTTACTGAGACATTTTTTCTTCCAGTGTCGTGTACTTTCAATTGTTGGCGTTTATGCCATTAATTGTGCTATACCCTGCATGTAATGACGCAAAGGTCAGGCGCTACAAGATAACAGTGAGTAATTCGGAAATATATGGGGTTGAGACGACAACACTAGGAAGCATTCCTAGAAAACAATTACAGAAGGAAGAGAGAAAAATACCAGGCGCTAAAGGTGGTGTTGAAAGATAGATGTGAGGACGTAGGGAAGAAATATATTAGAGGGTGAGGACAATATCAGAAGAAATCATACTGCAAAGGGCGAGGTTCGCTGGGTATATGATCTTGACGAAACTGATAGAATGACGAGAAGAGCATTGGAAACAACGGGGAGGAAAAGAGGAAAGACAGAAATTATTGGTTAGAGTTGAGGTTCAAGGACAAAGGACAGAAAAACCGGAGTAGCAAGTACACACACAAGACCAATATGCCGGAAATCTACGACAGGAAATTATACAGGAAAAGAACAGAGGTTTACCACTGGAGCACACAGGAGACTAGGATACGGAGAGAGTAAGAGAGACCGCTACGGTCGCAGGTTCGAATCCTGCCTCGGGCATGGATGTGTGTGATGTCCTTGGGTTAGTTAGGTTTAAGTAGTTCTAAGTTCTAGGAGACTGATGACCACAGATGTTAAGTCCCATAGTGCTCAGAGCCATTTGAACCATTTACACCAAGAGTAAGAGAATGGATGAAGTTCTGAGAAGAGGAAAATGCAATCCATGGAGAGGTTAGCCACAAAAAGGAGAAGGAGGAGGAGGAGAAGACTGCAGTGTAGATATCGACGTCGATGTAGCTGTTCAAAATACTGCACTGACGTATCTCGGAACAAAGAGTTGCCTCCAGTAGGAAAGTGAACAGGGCGATGCTGTAAGCAGGCCCGGCCAACATCGGCACGAACACTTGGCTACTGGAGCGACACGAAGCGAGGGCAGGCGACGGCGCGGCGCGGCGCGCCGGCCTGCCTGGAGAGCTGCCAGGTCGTAAATCTGGGGCCGGGATTCGAGCCCCGGCCCGGCCATGCCCCGAATGTGCTCGACCCGTGCAGCCGCCAGGCGATTGGACGCGCTCTGCGGAGGTCGCGCCATGCAGACCGGAACAACGGCTTGCGCCGTGCGCCACCTACAGCCGGGACGCAACGTTGCGGGCTTCGCAGCTGTCTGTTTCTTCGCCCGACGTATAACTTCCTCCCGTTCTGTTCCTCCTCCTTAGAATTTCCACATCGACTATTCGATATGTGAGCTCTGCCTATACGAGGGGCGTTCAATAAGTAATGCAATACCTTTTTCCCGAACAATTTCGGCTGGAATTTTTTGCGGGACATCGTGGAATATTCCGGCTGCAACCCCTATATTTTCATTAAATTCCTATCGGTGGTGGCGCTATACGCAGCCTTCAAAATGTCTGCCTTAACGAAGGTGCATTGCGAGCAGAAATCTGTCATTGAGTTTCCTCTGGCGGAAAACCAGAGCATCGCACATATACATAGAAGCTAACTAAGTATACGGAGACTTGAAAGTTAACAAAAGCATGGTGAGTCCCGTTGGGCGAGACGTGTGTCATCATCCTAACAAGGTCGCGCAAACCTGTCCGATCTCCCTCGTGCCGGCCAGCAAAGGCGGAACGTGCGGACACTCTCATTTGAGGTGATCGACGCTCACAACTGGAGGCATCTGTTGATAGTGGTGACAACGAAGGACCACCTGTGCGGGCTTGCTTGCATGTTATGTGACCGATTGTGACAATTTTTTTTGTCGAACACCGTCACAGGTAACAAAACATTTGTTCATCACTTCGAACCTGAAACAATCCATGGAGTGGTGCCACACCACATCAGCCAGTTAAGTCATGGCGAAGGTCTTCTGGGGCTGTGAAGGTGTTATTCTGTTTGATATCCTCCTTCGTGGCCAATGATCAATCGCGGTAGTTTATTGTGCTACCCTCAGAAATTAATGAAACTAGCTTTTTCGTTGCCACAAAGAGCAAACGAGCTTCTCCTCCATGACAATGCAAAGCCTCACACAAGCCTGCGCATACGAGAGAAGTTCACAAACATTCATGGGACTATTCTTCCTCATCCACCCGACAGCCCAGATCTCGCACACTCCGACTTAACTTGTTTGGCCCAATGAAGCAAGCACTCCTCGACAAGCAGTACATGTGTGACGGAGCGGCTATTGATGTAGTAAGACTTTGGTTCCCACATCGTTAAGTAGAGTGATTCAATGCGCGTGTACAGGCCCTCCCAGTTATATGACGTAAGTCGGTCGCATAGAACAGAGATTATATTGAAAAATTCCGTTTTATAACCAAAAGAGTGGGGAATAATATGGTTGTTGGAATCCTAAATAAAACCAACCTTCTTTTAGAAAAAGAGTATTGCATTACCGTTTGTATGCCCCTCGCATACGCACAGGGTGATCATAAACAGCCTGAAAAGCTTGTAAGGATGTTGAAAAGTAGGTTTTGAGAGATAATTGTTAAGGAAAAAATTCGATACAATGCGCCGTTTCCGAGCTAATTTCCATTGAAGTTAATCTCTCAAATCCAATTGGCCCGCATCAGACGCAGTCGCCAAACGTGTTCCTCGTTTGGTTTCCCAGAATCGAACGAGGCAGTGATACCAAAATTGCACAGAGGCGTTGGGGGAGGGTGCCGGTGGGGGTGGGGTGGGGTGGGGGGGGGGGGAGAGGTCAGTAAGGATCCAACCCGAGCCAAAAGCTGAGCAGTCTCGTAAGCTATCATCTACGCTATGAGAACAAAAAAATGGTTCAAATGGCTCTGAGCACTATGGGCCAAACTTCTGAGGTCATCAGTCCCCTAGAACTTAGAACTACTGAAACCTAACTAACGTAAGGACATCACACAAATCCATGCCCGAGGCAGGTATCGAACCTTCGCGGTTCCAGACTGTAGCTCCTAGAACCGCTCAGCCACTCCAGCCGGCGCTATGAGAACAACTGACACTAATTCTATCTGGCGGGACGCTTGCATTTGCGAGCGCAACTTCTGTGTTGGCTAACGTCAATTCTGATTAACTCGGGTAAGTTCATTAAGTTGAAAAAAAACGAAGAACATTTTTGCCTACAAGCTGTGCAAGTTGCAGTTGTTTATGTTCCGTGTTCTTTACATTATTCCTACTTTACTATCACGTGTTTAAACTACTTTGTGGCAAAATAAACGCGACCTTGCAAAATTTCAGTTTGTAGCTCTACTTTTGCACACCAGTGTATTTAGCGCCCCTTGCACCCCAATTTTTCCTTGTCACTTGAGAATTTTGAAAATTGGTGGTAAGTTCCTGTGTGACCAAACTGCTGAGGTCATTGGTCCCTAGGCTTACACACTACTTAATCTAACTTACGCTGAGGACACACACACACCCATGACCGAGGGAGGACTCGTACCTTCGACTGGCAGACCCGCGCAAACCCCTATCACCTCAGCTTGTACCTTCGAACAGTTTGCCTTTCTCTCTGGCATGGTGAATGCTTATGTTATGCAAATATTTTATTCTTCAACTTCTGTTATAATTTTATGTAGACAATAGGCTTTACCAGAGAGCGCATACATATGTGCGTTTATTCTCGTGTACGCTGAGTGTAGCTGCTGTCTTAAGCCGTGCCATGTGAGGTTTCTGGGCTTTATATCAGTTTTATATGTGACGACCATGTGATATAACAAGTGAATACGCTTACATGACGAATATTTTTCTATTATTAATATTTTGATGATGTATGTAAAAACAGTTCGTGATTGATTATATGCAATTTTAGGGTTCACTCCTTGTGGAGAGGATATTTTTATAAATATCGTAAGTAAGATCAAGGGCTCAATAAACGTTTGGTTTGCAACCGGTTGGCTGATTTTTTTTAACCTCCTAAAATTTATACAGTTGCTAAATCGTAGCTACATTTAAGATTTTGAAATATATGCCTGCCCAGATATCAAATGCTGTCACCAAGTATATGGACATTAGTTTTATAAATTTAAAAAAAAGAAAACAGGTATGGCCATTGATTTTAATAAGCAATGAAAAAAGTTTAACCTGATGCCAGACTATGTTAAAGCTATCATTAACGTTTAGCAATGGGAAAAAACGGGTTCAGTTAAGAAGAAAATAGTGCAATATACTTTACCTGACAGAACAGTGGAGATGTATAAAAGGAAAGATACGTTTTATGTAGAAGCTTACGATTTATATCTTGTTTTGACTAAGGCTTTTAAACAAAAATTTTAATTTTGATGTTGATGTTATCTCGAACGGTATTAGCGATTGCTTGTATAGTCGTAAATGTGAAACTGAAACCAGACACGAAAAGAAATTGTCGAATCTTAGGAACAGAATACCGATAAATAATAATAAAGTTATAGTAAATAACAAAACAAGGAATCAATTTTTTGAAAAGGTATTAAATAAAACTCAAATTAACTTTTCAGAAGAAGAAAGCTTATTTTACAGAAAGGTTTAAAATACAATGTAGCCCATAGGCTTAGCTTCTCTACAGTAATAGACAACTTTGTGGTATAGACAGTGCTAAAGTAGATAAGGCCCAATAAGTTAGGATAGCTCATGAATGCAACAACACCATAGAACAATATATGGTAGCTATGAGTAGCATTTGCACTAAAGAAAAGAAAGTGATTAATGATACTAATAGTAAATTGAAAAATAATGAAACTTTAATAACTAAAGCCGATAAAGGCAGTACAGTTGTACAAAATATAAATTGGATAAAAATGAGTACGTAGACCAAACGTTACTATTTTTTCTGTAAATGGCATCACCGAAATTAGTACAGATCCCATCCTTAACCAGCTAAAAGAAACTCAGAACTTGTCTTTCGACATTCACCCCGAGCAGATGCAACGAACGACAACGGCTAAAATGAGATTACAAAAAGAAAAAAAGTGGTCAGCGCGACAAAATATCAATGCTAAGGACCCGGGTTCGATTTCCGGCTTGGTCGGAGATTTCATCCTGTCAGTGACTGCCTGTTGTGTTGTCCTAATCATCACCATTTCATCCCCATCGACGCACAAGTCGCCGAAGTGGCGTCAAATCGAAAGACTTGCACCAGGAGAACGGTCTACCCGACGGGATCGCCCTAATCACATGACATGCACAATTTTAACATAATTAACAAACACAGTCGAATGCGTGAGAAGTTTATATGGAAAGGTGGATTGTACAAAAATGTAGTGTCGTGGAGGATGTTTACAGGAAAAGAAATGGCAGTCTTTATTTGATTGCCATGGTATCAACGAAAGATACCAAAACCTCTCGATCTGCTGTAGCATCCGACAGTCAATCCGCGCCTCATAGTTCCCGCTTTACATCAAAATAGTTTGAGAACACAGCATCTAGCAGAGCCCATGCCACGATGCCGCCGTCGTCGTCATCAAGCCGGAAGATAATGCCACAATCCCCTACATATGTGTCCCATTCAACTGCTCATGAGGGAAGAAAAGTAATGCCTCCGAAGTTTTTACTCGATACCTCTTAAAACTCTTCAATTACAAAATACTTTACTAATATTCTTCACCTTTCTCCTTCATGTCTTCGTATTTATTCCTGGACGTAGTCACCCAGGCGACGAACATATTATCCCAACCAGAGACCAGTTTGTCGATACCGTCTCTGTGGAATGTTTCACTTCGTTGGCGGAGTCACAGCGCCACCTCTTCTTGCACTGCTTCGTCATTATCAAAGTGATGTCCTCGAAGGTGTTCTTAAAATTTTTGAAACGGATGAAAGTCGGGACTGTATAGAGGATGATCGATGGCAGTGAACCCAAGGTGTCGGATTGTTGCAGATGTCGCAGGGCTCGTATTGAAGAAGAGGGTGCTCCACTTGTGGACGAACTCTTCGAATACCTTCTTTCGATTACAGCACGCTGTTTCTCATGCACCGACATCGAATCTGGGAAGTCGGCCGAGTAATATGCATGACGTAACCCTTCAACCGACACTGAGAACACAACGAAAAAATAGGAGTCATTAGTTTTCAGACCTCGTATTTCTGCAGTTTCCTTCGCACAGCAGTCATTTTCGCTTAAGTTACTGATTTTTCAGGATTAAAGTTGCTTTTTACTCACGGTTGAAGTATTCTGTTTGCCTCCATCTGCTTTTGTAAGTCCAGATATGTATAGGCAGCCAATTCATGTGTCACAGGTCCGCCAAATATTCAACAACCGTTAATTTTCCCTCGCTGGTAGTCGGTAAGCACGAATGGGCCAGTAAATTAACACAACACTACAACTGTTGTGACGCTGATACCTGAGAGCACTCGCTAATATGTTGCAGGACAAGGGAAAACCAACAACGTGAATGCGTCACAAGTATTTTGTGATTAAAGCAGTCTAGCTCGCTTAATAAAACTCCGTTATCCACTACGCCGTTTTGGCTACTGCTGCCAGCAGATACCAGAAAGCTTATATCTTGTCCAAAGACCTTTTCCACATAATTAGACTCCCCGAAGGCGCTCAGTCGCGGGATATTTTGAACCTTCCGCTGGACTCTATTTTGGTGGTAGAAGCCTGTTAAATAGAAGTTTATTGTGGCTTTTAAGGACACAGATCGAACAATGATTAGTTATCGGGGGATATATACTGTATTTGTTATTCGTAATTGTACTGCCTACGCATTCCAGTTCACGTGAAAAGCATGTGAGTAGTTGCGCAGCGTTTAATTGCACAAATAAATTGGATAAAGTGAACATTATTGCCAATAATAGATTCGTGGAAGTTTTAGATGCTTTGTGTGTTACTGCACTTGCCTGATAAATGGGCCTATAACGTGATTATATAATAAACGACCCTTTAATTGCATGTTTCCTGTTTCAAAGCCACTGCTTTTAGAAAAATGGTTAGATGTTGTCACGAACCAAGATTTCCGTTCAACAGAAAACCATTTTCCATGATCGAAACATTTCAGGGGAAGTTGTTTCCTTGCGAACTACATAAATTGTAGTAGCTTGAAATACGTGCTTTTCCATTTGTCTTTCACTTTGCGAACCATATGCAGCAGAATGTAAATTATTTTTATAAACCACACGTCCTATCCAATTTTTATTTTAACTATAAAATTTTAAAGACCCTTAATGGCAACCAAACGGAGATTTCACCCGTAAGTTAATTACCAAAGTGGCTGCTATTCAATTTGTTCGCTGTTCACCAAAGAACACTTACGGGATTTTGGGGTCTTCAACTTGCCAGACAAGGTTCAGTTTCACTGTTAAAAACCTATGGGTAATTAAGTTGAGGTGATGTCCAGATCACACAAAGATTTTAGTACTGACACTAACCTTGTTTTGCTAGTTCTAAGCTTTTTGGTATCTGATGACGGCAGTTGCCGAAACGGCGCAATGAATAAAGGGATTTTACTGACCGATATAGTCAGTTTTATTGACAAAATATTTACAACGGTCACGAACTCACCTTCATCATCACATCCAGTTTTCGTTTAGATATCACCACCTGCACCAATTTCAAGTAGAGTGCTGTTGATTTTTCCATCTCTCCTTAGAACGCCCAACATTTCTTTCCCCTTGAGGTGTATATTTGAATATTAGTTTAGATATTCGTTCTACTAATATACTTTGTTCATGCAAGTTCTTTCTGTACTTCTCTACTTTCTGACGTATGCCTTTGATACATACTCAGGTGATTCCTTATTTCACTATTTTTAATCCGATCCATGAGTTTGTAACCAGGTGAATGTCTTACGAGTCTTATGTCTCCTATCTCAATACTTCTCCCTTGATTTGCGGTTGAAGTCTCTTATCCTTACACTGGAACTGAGACTGCAATCACATGATAAAATTTTAGTACTGTCTCTTTTCTAGTGCTTTTAAGGAGAGTGCGGTTTATAGTATCTACCAACTGTTGGAATTTTTTCAATTTGTATATCCTTGACCATTGTATGCGATATATGAAACCTCGCATCCTAGTTACTTTAAAGTATGGATTTTTGCTAGCGGTTTATCATTATTTATTATTTTGGTCTAAAATGCTCCTTACTGTGGACTGCCGTTATCTCAGTTTCACCTTTAGATGTTGTTATACTATAACCATTTGCTACCTTGGTCAGGGACCAAGCTGCTCTCTGTAATTTCTGAGTTCGCTAAGATAATTTGATCACCTGCAAAGAGGATTGTATTTATAATTTTATAATTTAGCTAATAATAGTGTACTATTTTATTCTGTTTTGTCTTTATGACGTCATCTATTTATATACTAAACAATGTGGGTGACAAAGGACACACTTGTCTTACTGCTTGAGAGATGTTTCTGGCAAATGAAATGCTGGGGAATCATTTTTCAACAAAGCTATTGTCGGCCGATGTGGACGAGCGGTTCTAGGCGCTACAGTCTGGAACCGCGCGACCGCTACGGTCGCAGGTTCGAATCCTGCCTCGGGCATGGATGTGTGTGATGGGGACTGATGACCTCAGAAGTTAAGTCCCCTTAACACTCAAAGCCATTTGAACCAATAGTACTATTTAATTTTTATATACTTATTGGAAATACAGCAACATATCAGATGACTGGCAAACAGCTGACGTTATCCCATTATTTAAGAACAGGGGATCGCAGAAAATGTGACAGTTATCGAGGTATTAGTTTTCTGAACTCTGGATACAAGATACAATATGCGAAACGTTTCTTAAGAACAGAATGGGTTTCGGATGAGAAGTTTTTGCTTAGACAGTATTTATCAAGTCGGCCAAGTTATTGAAAAACACATAGCCTTTACTGACCTTGAGAATTCTTTTGATAAAGTTATCAGAGTTAAATTATGAGAAATTTCGGTAAAGAATGGTATACCCGGGCAACTAGTAAGGGTAATTCAAAGTATGTATATACACAAAAAAATCAAAATAATCGCAGACTTATCCAGGAAATTTAGTTGCTTTATTAAGAAAGCGTTACAGTTAGGTAATACATCAAACTGTGAAAACAAGTTTATAATTCACAGTTTGTGTTCGCTGGGCTCTAAGAGACGCGCGCTGAAGTAAATAAGTGCTGGTGGCGCACAGAGGAGGAAATAGTGTTCGCTGACGCCAGCAGTCGGCCTTACGAGAGGACCGAATGTACCACACGTGTCAGCCAGGGTCACACGGGGACCTTTGGCGCTTTATCGCCGCACTTAATATTCGCCGGCAGATTGTTCGGGATTACAATGGCTATTAAAAAGTCCCTAACTTCCTCGCCACGCGCGCTATTTCTGCGGTACAGTTGTCATTATTCTAGCACGAAAGGTCACTCTCTGGTTTCACGAATGTGTGCTGCTCGTTCTACACGCGTCTGTCGTTCTTACTCGATTTCTACTGTACACAACTTGTCGTTAAGTCTTGAGAATTAACCGATGTAACTAGTAAAAATGTCGTTTCGGGTCGCGTGAAAATTCGTATTCTTTTAAATTCAGATGACTTTTTTCTACTTTCTCAGCTCACTTTTGCGTCCTTGCCTCATAGTTCACGACACATGTTGCTCAAGACACTTACCTCATACTTGGAAGATGCGTGGTTAAAAAATCAGCTATCCGTCTCTTATCGACGTCAGTGGTTTGCGACCTTTCCGGCACACATTAGCCCTGAGCACAATCATGTATTATGTAGTACCACTCCAAATTTCTCCCCACCATGATCTACACTAGCGCCTGAACTTCAGAATGAAAAAAGAATTTTCTTTGAACACTTGTATTTTTAAAATTACCTAAGAGAAATGATATTTATTTTTTAGTAGGTAGTTTATTAAACCATTAGCTAAAGAATCAGTGAAACAACTGGTGCTACCTATTTCAAACAACCGTTTCTTACAGAATGATGAAGCACTTCTCAGTGCATTGTAAGTGCTACCTGAGGAAATAAAGCTAACCATCCACGTTGAGGGTAAACACTTGCTACGAAACATGCCTTCTCTACGTCACATTTGATTCACCCATATCCTGAGCCCCCATTTAAAATCAACCAAATTAAAATGCATGCTCTACGCTTACTGTTTGTAAATCACGTGATTGCTGGACTCCTTACTTCTGAAGTGGTAGAAATTAGAAGACTTCAAGTTGTCAATGTTTTGTGTCTGAACACTGCAGCTAATAATAATAATTATAATAAGATTAATAAGAATAATAACAATAACACTGTGTAGACCCTACAGCAGGGTAGTAGTCATTACAAGATCTTAATTAGTTCGTTATCTTTTCCGAAATGAATAATGCTGCAATTTCTGGTCCATTGCAGGAACTTACTACAATTTGGATGAGGCATTTTCTTCTCCTCCTTCTCCTCCTCCTTCTCCTTCTCCTTCTCCTTCTCTCCTTCTCCTCCTCCTTCTCCTTCTCCTTCTCCTTCTCCTTCTCCTTCTCCTTCTCCTTCTCCTTCTCCTTCTCCTTCTCCTTCTCCTTCTCCTTCTCCTTCTCCTTCTCCTTCTCCTTCTCCTTCTCCTTCTCCTTCTCCTTCTCCTTCTCCTTCTCCTTCTACTTCTCCTTCTCCTTCTCCTTCTCCTCCTCCTCCTCCTTCTCCTTCTCCTTCTCCTTCTCCTTCTCCTTCTCCTTCTCCTTCTCCTCCTCATCCTCCTCCTCCTTCTCCTTCTCCTTCTCCTTCTCCTTCTCCTTCTCCTTCTCCTTCTCCTTCTCCTTCTCCTTCTCCTTCTCCTTCTCCTTCTCCTTCTCCTTCTCCTTCTCCTTCTCCTTCTCCTTCTCCTTCTCCTTCTCCTTCTCCTTCTCCTTCTCCTTCTCCTTCTCCTTCTCCTTCTTCTCCTCCTTCTTCTCCTTCTCCTCCTCCTCCTCCTCCTCCTCCTCCTTCTCCTTCTCCTTCTCCTTCTCCTTCTCCTCCTCCTCCTCTTGTTCCTTGTCTTAGTCCTTGTCCTTCTCCTCCAGAGGGAAGGAGTGGAGATTACACAAGGGTAACTTTAACGGTCGTTGGATAATTGTTGTTGATCCATTTTCCACATTTAATATCTACCCCAGTTTCCGCAACATTTACGGAGAAATGTCTTTGTGGACTTAGAATCATTTTTGAGTAATGCAGCTCAGCATTCCGAAATATCTCGATGGCGCTACGCGTGTTGTGACGATTTTCGCTCTGCTACTCGCATCCGAGGAATTTGGTGTCACTTCTTAAAAACCTGCCACAGATGTAAAATAGTTTATCTCTGGTTTGTACTTTAATTTTCGCAACAATGTGTTGGTGTCAGACTTCGATGACTTTCGGGTGAGCAGTTTAATGTTTTCAGGCATTTTGCAGTTTCGTGACTTGTACTTGCACAGGATAGAGTAGCATGGAGAGCTGCATCAAACCAGTCTCAGGACTGAAGACCACAACAACAACAAACAACTGCAATTGTAGGAAATGCAACTGAAATGTTTTTTTGCAGTCAGCTTCAGCCTGGACCTTCACACATCGGTAGTTCAAAGCCGCATATCAGCAATTAGCACTTTGATCGTTTGCGGCTGATGAGAATCAGCTTCTCATTCGCTTTGTTTTTACACAATGAATGACGAGGAACACTTTACGTAAGATAATTTGGTTTTAGTGAAAATTATTTCATAATTCCCCTGTATTAACTTTGGTATTGTCAGAAACGCATTTTTAAAGTTATTCGGGTGTTTTGAACTGATGTGTTGCCATCCCTTGACAATTCGGAGTATCTCCTGGCTGCTCAGCATTCCCACTCTATGCAAAAACCATTCACAAAAACGAAATCAGTTTCGTTCCTGAATGGGTAAGTTAATACCTGGCTATTAACAACACAAATACACTTATGTAAGGAGGCGTAATGTCGCAGCCTGAACGATTGTCATATGCTTCATGAGATAAGAGGCATCTGAGGTCGCTGCAGATATTCAAGTATCACTTTTTGATATTGTGATGTATTGATACATACCGCAGGCACCGCGATGTAATACCATATATCCTGAAAAAGCTTAATGAGAGAAACGTCCCGCTGTCTGTCGTACTACACATGAGATAACTTGTGCGTGCTATCGTTATAAGTCTCCGAACTTCGCCATCTGATACAGAGGTGTACTGATACACAGCACAACCATCGAGAAAACTACACTAAGCGTCGTGAAAAGTCTTTATGGAACTAACGCCTCGACATATTAATTCATCTGAGATAGTGAGTTTCAAACAGTTCCTTTTGATATGATGGTGTGTTGATGCTTACAACAGATCCAAGATGATAAGGTTGTTATGTATCCAGAATGAGATTTTCACTCTGCAGCGGAGTGTGCGCTGATATGAAACTTCCTGGCAGATTAAAACTGTGTGCCCGACCGAGACTCGAACTCGGGACCTTTGCCTTTCGCGGGCAAGTGCTCTAAGTTTCGTTGTTATGTATGTTATGAACCCGACCTTCCACTCAAGAAAAGCCGTTTTAGTACAAGCGTTTATACTTTTACGTATCTCCGTACGAATCTTCGCATCCAACTCTTGGAGAATGAAATGATTTGAAAATCTCAAGCAGTTCAAGAAACTGCAAGCCAAGTTTAACACAGGACACTTAACGGTTGCTTGAATGAGGACCTGCCCACTTGGATGGGTGTGCCATCTGATATATACTTTTCGCGAAATTTCTTGGACGTTTTGCCCAATTGATGTACTAAGTACTGACGTGAATGAATTATTAGTTATTACCGTTACAGTATTAAAACATTTTATACATTTTTTTCAATAAAATAATGTCTTATTATAACATTAAAATATTTCATTTATTTCACTGTTATTCTTATGGACATCGTAGGCATATTTGGCAAGTTAAAACTGGGATGATGAATAGTTGTACTTGCAAGTGTGGTTGGGGGGGGGGGGGGGAGAAATAGAGAGGGACAGGACAGAGAGAGAGGGGGGGGGGGGACATAAACAGACACGGAGCAGACAGACAGAGAGAGAGGAAGAGAAATAGTAGCAAAGTGTGACATCTGCTCCGCCGGACTTGGACCCTGGATCCGCTAATGCATATCTCAACTACATTGGTCGCGCTGAAAAGGGTTTTTGAAACGGATCTATAACCTGGTCGTCTGTTGCACTACATGTAGCGCTAAAACGCATCTTAAGTCGTTGAATCTCTTCAAACATTATCTCCTGTCATCACTGGGTATTTACACATTGCACATCCACACAAACCATCACGTCAGACTGCCTGAAATTTGTCGGTGAAAAGAATTAATGCCTGGACGAGTGTTATAAAATCTCAGACAAGAGAAACGACGCAGCACGTCTTCGACCTGGTGCAGCACTGAGTGGAGCAGAATTGTCTCCAATGAAGAGGCCGGCTGCGAACTGAGCTCGCTTGACCACCAGAGACCTGTCGGGATACGCCCTCAACAACGCTGGGATATCAGTCAGACTGTCACTCGCGATACGGCCCGACAACGAAGAGCGATGGTCTGGGATGCCATTTCATTTCATATCGGTAATGTCATCCGCGGCACCTTTCCAGCACAACGGTGCGTCGTCGATAAGCTACGCCCCGTTCTGTTGTCCTTCAAGACAAGCTGTCCTGGGTTTAAGTTTCAGCTCGATCATGCCCACCCACAGACGGCGAGAGTTTCTGTTGCTTCTCTTAGTGCTTGCAAACCGTTGGCCAGCAAGATCGCGGGATCTCCCCTCAGCTTAGAATGGAGAATCGTGTGCTCACGAACGCTCTCTGGAGTTTGGCAGTCTAACACAGCGTTTCGACAGAACGTGGCACGATATCCCTCCAAAAACTCTATCCCTCATTGCCAAGCCAAATAACTGTTTGCATAAGGGCCAGAGGTGGACCAACACTTTGCAGGCTTCTTCAATTGTGAAGCTATTTTCTTTAATAAATTACCCCATTTTTCTGAAATTGTAATCATTTGTTTATCTGTACATGTACATTACATCAACCAATTTTCGTCTGAATCCGATAATTCCCTAGTGGTGCTTCTTTTTTCTTTGTTTTAGAGTGTATACAAATGTTGTCGATGTTACAAGTTGCTGACTCGCCATTGTTTCTGCTGGATAGCACCGCTGTCAAAACTTACATTCACCTATTTCACAGTTGGCGCTTTTTGCGTGTTGCTGTGTGTTGCCCTCACTTCCAATCTTGCCACCTCTCGTGTCCTCATGAGCAAGAATTTCAGCAGATGTGAATGCTCACGTTCGAAATCAACGAATTGTTAAGCCCTGGTCTAATACCTATTCACGATGATTATGAAGTACAAAAATCACTTCGAACGTATTCACGCTCAGCAGGAATTCACGAAGTTGTCAGAAACAGATATTCTGCATGCAGAGTATTTGAGAATACTTCTCCAGATGGCAGTTTAATTGGAAAACTATTCGGCTGTAGTCAGAAAGTATCAAATCAGTTGTAAGTAGGCTGTTTAGGTTTTTATGTTGGTAACGCCACGCAGCGCTCTGTATAAAAATCACTGGCTGTGCTGCGTGCAGTCTGTGGCTGGTTTGCGTTCTTGTAATTTTTGCTATTGTTGTGTTGGGCAGTTGGATGTGAACATCTCGCAGTGTTGCGCAATTGGCGGTGAACCGCCAGCAGTGGTGGATGTGGGGACAGAGATGGCAGAATTTTGAGAGCGGCCGAACTGGACGTGTTTCCATCAGAAAGAGTAAATTTGTAATTCTGTATATCATGACCTGTTATATATCTTTCATTCGCTAACTATGCCTATCAGTTGTTAGTGCCTTCAGTAGTAAGAATCTTTTATTTAGCTGGTAGTATTGGCGCTCGCTGTATTGCAGTAGTTCGAGTAACGAATATTTTTGTGAGGTAAGTGATTCATTAGAGGTATAAGCTATTGTTAGTCAGGGCCATTCTTTTGTAGGGATTATTGAAAGTCAGATTGCATTGCGCTAAAAATATTCTGTGTCAGTTTAGTTCAAATGGTTGAAATGCCTCTGAGCACTATGGTACTTAACTGCTTAGGTCATCAGTCACCTAGAACGTAGAACTACTTAAACCTAACGAACCTAAGGACATTACACACGTCAGTTTAGTGTTGATCAAAATAAGTAAAGAGAGAAATATCTGAGAACGTTCAGTTCTGCTCTGCTGTTTGAAAATTAAATAACATAAGATGTTTATCAGCACAGGAATTCACTAATTTTTCTAAGGGGATGTTACATATGGAAGATTTTGATAGAGAAAAAATGTATTTACCTTAATAATATACAAAAGTCATCATATATATATATATATATATATATATATATATATATATATATATATATATATATTGGAAACACGTCCATATCGCCCGCTCTCAAAGTTCTGCCATCTCTCTCCCCACATCCACCACTGCTGGCGGCTCACCTCTAACTGTGCAACGCTACGCGTTGTTCTCATCCAACTGCCCAACACTACAATAGCAAAAATTCCAACAATGCAACCTAGCCAAAGACTGCACACAGCACAGTCAGTGATTTTCATACATAACGCTAAGTGGCGTTACCAAAATAAAAACCTAAACAGCCTACTTACACAGCTACCGATTTCAGTAAGAATACTTTGGTACGTGGGAAGGTTGCAGGGAAACATGTTAATTTGAGAAATTATTGTGAGAGCAAAGAAACAGAAGAAAAAAATTGGAACAATGGCTAATTATTATCCAATACACAAGTGAGAAATTGCAGTAACAAGGTTACATTTTTCCCACAATATACCAAGTGGGGAAAAATTCCACTAAGCATCTGAATTTATAGAAAGAACGCAGTATAATCGTAACACACTGACTGCCGTGTGGCTGCAGACAGCCACAGCAGAGCCTCAAGCCTAGTGCCATTTGGTCACCAGGGGCAACTCAGACCTGCATGCCTGACATCATATCACTGCTGTTGGCCACAGCAGAGGCCCATGCCTAATGCTGTGTGGCTGGCAGTGACCACAGCAGACCACCAGGCCTGACGCTATGTGGTCAAAGGAGTATCTTATGAATAGTGCCGTGTACCTGGTCTAGCAGTGTAACGTCCAATAACCGTGCTGTAGGTAGCCGTATCGGCCATGGGCTACATTCATTTATGAATAAAAGAAATACCGATGTTGCTTCTTAAACGTGGAACAGTTTTTCACTTTGAACAATGGTGTTAAGCTTGGTAAGAAAGATGTTACACCTGTTGTTGTTGTCTTCAGTCCTGAGACTGGTTTGATGCAGCTCTCCATGCTACTCTATCCTGTGCAAGCTGCTTCATCTCCCAGTACCTACTGCAACCTACATCCTTCTGAATCTGCTTAGTGTACTCATCTCTCGGTCTCCCTCTACGATTTTTACCCTCCACGCTGCCCTCCAATGCTAAATTTGTGATCCCTTGATGCCTCAAAACATGTCCTACCAACCGATCCCTTCTTCTAGTCAAGTTGTGCCACAAACTTCTCTTCTCCCCAATCCTATTCAATACCTCCTCATTAGTTACGTGATCTATCCACCTTATCTTCAGTACTCTTCTGTAGCACCACATTTCGAAAGCTTCTATTCTCTTCTTGTCCAAACTAGTTATCGTCCATGTTTCACTTCCATACATGGCTACACTCCAAACAAATACTTTATGAAACGACTTCCTGATACATAAATCTATATTCGATGTTAACAAATTTCTCTTATTCAGAAACGCTTTCCTTGCCATTGCCAGTCTACATTTTATATCCTCTCTACTTCGACCATCATCAGTTATTTTACTTCCTAAATAGCAAAACTCCTTTACTACTTTAAGTGTCTCATTTCCTAATCTAATTCCCTTAGCATCACCCGATTTAATTTGACTACATTCCATTATCCTCGTTTTGCTTTTGTTAATGTTCATCTTATATCCTCCTTTCAAGACACTGTCCATTCCGTTCAACTGCTCTTCCAAGTCCTTTGCCGTCTCTGAAAGAATTACAATGTCATCGGCGAACCTCAAAGTTTTTACTTCGTCTCCATGAATTTTAATACCTACTCCGAATTTTTCTTTTGTTTCCTTTACTGCTTGCTCAATATACAGATTGAATAACATCGGGGATAGGCTACAACCCTGTCTCACTCCTTTCCCAACCACTGCTTCCCTTTCATGCCCCTCGACTCTTATTACTGCCATCTGGTTTCTGTACAAATTATAAATAGCCTTTCGCTCCCTGTATTTTACCCCTGCCACCTTTAGAATTTGAAAAACAGTATTCCAGTCAACATTGTCAAAAGCTTTCTCTAAGTCTACAAATGCTAGAAACGTAGGTTTGCCTTTTCTTAATCTTTCTTCTAAGATAAGTCGTAAGGTCAGTATTGCCTCACGTGTTCCAACATTTCGACGGAATCCAAACTGATCCTCCCCGAGGTCTGCATCTACCAGTTTTTCCATTCGTCTGTCAAGAATTCGCGTTAGTATTTTGCAGCCGTGGCGTATTAAACTGATAGTTCGGTAATTTTCACATCTGTCAGCACCTGCTTTCTTTGGGATTGGAATTATTATATTCTTCTTGAAGTCTGAGGGTATTTCGCCTGTCTCATACATCTTGCTCACCAGCTGGTAGAGTTTTGTCATGACTGGCTCTCCCAAGGCCGTCAGTAGTTCTAATGGAATGTTGTCTACTCCGGGGGCCTTGTTTCGACTCAGGTCTTTCAGTGCTCTGTCAAACTCTTCACGCAGTATCGTATCTCCCATTTCGTCTTCATCTACATCCTCTTCTATTTCCATAATATTGTCCTCAAGAACATAGCCCTTGTATAAGCCTTCTATATACTCCTTCCACCTTTCTGCCTTCCCTTCTTTGCTTAGAACTGGGCTGCCATCTGAGCTCTTGATATTCATACAAGTGGTTCTCTTATCTCCAAGTGTCTCTTTAATTTTACTGTAGGCAGTATCTATCTTACCCCTAGTGAGATAAGCTTCTACATCCTTACATTTGTCCTCTAGCCATCCCTGTTTCGCCATTTTGCACTTCCTGTCGATCTCATTTTTGAGACGTCTGTATTCCTTTTTGCCTGCTTCATTTACTGCATTTTTATATTTTCTCCTTTCATCAATTAAATTCAATATTTCTTCTGTTACCCAAGGATTTCTAGCAGCCCTCGTCTTTGTACCTACTTTATCCTCTGCTGCCTTCACTACTACATCCCTCAGAGCTACCCATTCTTCTTCTACTGTATTTCTTTCCCCTATTCCTGTCAATTGTTCCCTTATGCTCTCCCTGAAACTCTGTACAACCTCTGGTTCTTTCAGTTTATCCAGGTCCCATCTCCTTAATTTCTCACATTTTTGCAGTTTCTTCAGTTTTAATCTACAGGTCATAACCAATAGATTGTGGTCAGAGTCCACATCTGCCCCTGGAAATGTCTTACAACTTAAAACCTGGTTCCTAAATCTCTGTCTTACCATTATATAATCTATCTGATACCTTTTAGTATCTCCAGGGTTCTTCCACGTATACAACCTTCTTTCATGGTTCTTAAACCAAGTGTTAGCTATGATTAAGTTGTGCTCTGTGCAAAATTCTACTAGGCGGCTTCCTCTTTCATTTCTTAGCCCCAATCCATATTCACCTACTACACTCCTGGAAATGGAAAAAAGAACACATTGACACCGGTGTGTCAGACCCACCATACTTGCTCCGGACACTGCGAGAGGGCTGCACAAGCAATGATCACACGCACGGCACAGCGGACACACCAGGAACCGCGGTGTTGGCCGTCGAATGGCGCTACCTGCGCAGCATTTGTGCACCGCCGCCGTCAGTGTCAGCCAGTTTGCCGTGGCATACGGAGCTCCATCGCAGTCTTTAACACTGGTAGCATGCCGCGACAGCGTGGACGTGAACCGTATGTGCAGTTGACGGACTTTGAGCGAGGGCGTATAGTGGGCATGCGGGAGGCCGGGTGGACGTACCGCCGAATTGCTCAACACGTGGGGCGTGAGGTCTCCACAGTACATCGATGTTGTCGCCAGTGGTCGGCGGAAGGTGCACGTGCCCGTCGACCTGGGACCGGACCGCAGCGACGCACGGATGCACGCCAAGACCGTAGGATCCTACGCAGTGCCGTAGAGGACCGCACCGCCACTTCCCAGCAAATTAGGGACACTGTTGCTCCTGGGGTATCGGCGAGGACCATTCGCAACCGTCTCCATGAAGCTGGGCTACGGTCCCGCACACCGTTAGGCCGTCTTCCGCTCACGCCTCAACATCGTGCAGCCCGCCTCCAGTGGTGTCGCGACAGGCGTGAATGGAGGGACGAATGGAGACGTGTCGTCTTCAGCGATGAGAGTCGCTTCTGCCTTGGTGCCAATGATGGTCGTATGCGTGTTTGGCGCCGTGCAGATGAGCGCCACAATCAGGACTGCGTACGACCGAGGCACACAGGGCCAACACCCGGCGTCATGGTGTGGGGAGCGATCTCCTACACTGGCCGTACACCTCTGGTGATCGTCGAGGGGACACTGAATAGTGCACGGTACATCCAAACCGTCATCGAACCCATCGTTCTACCATTCCTAGACCGGCAAGGGAACTTGCTGTTCCAACAGGACAATGCACGTCCGCATGTATCCCGTGCCACCCAACGTGCTCTAGAAGGTGTAAGTCAACTACCCTGGCCAGCAAGATCTCCGGATCTGTCCCCCATTGAGCATGTTTGAGACTGGATGAAGCGTCGTCTCACGCGGTCTGCACGTCCAGCACGAACGCTGGTCCAACTGAGGCGCCAGGTGGAAATGGCATGGCAAGCCGTTCCACAGGACTACATCCAGCATCTCTACGATCGTCTCCATGGGAGAATAGCAGGCTGCATTGCTCCAAAAGGTGGATATACACTGTACTAGTGCCGACATTGTGCATGCTCTGTTGCCTGTGTCTATGTGCCTGTGGTTCTGTCAGTGTGATCATGTGATGTATCTGACCCCAGGAATGTGTCAATAAAGTTTCCCCTTCCTGGGACAATGAATTCGCGGTGTTCTTATTTCAATTTCCAGGAGTGTATGTTTCCTTCTCTCCCTTTTCCTACACTCGAATTCCAGTCACCCATTACTATTAAATTTTCGTCTCCCTTCACTATCTGAATAATTTCTTTTATTTCCTCGTACATTTCTTCAATTTCTTCATCATCTGCAGAGCTAGTTGGCATATAAACTTGTACTACTGTAGTAGGTGTGGGCTTCGTATCTATCTTGGCCACAATAATGCGTTCACTATGCTGTTTGTAGTAGCTTACCCGCATTCCTATTTTCCTATTCATTATTAAACCTACTCCTGCATTACCCCTATTTGATTTTGTGTTTATAACACCTATAACGCTGAAAACTCTTGGAATCAAATATTGGCCTAAGCACACATGAAAGCCCCAATCTCATGATTAACGCCTGTATGTTCACCATAGGAAATGCAATCGAAGTGATACACCAGATGAAGCCATCGAAATAATACAGGCACCACCCTCATGATGCATCTGACCCCAACACTCCTGGAAATGCAAGTGAGCTTTCTCCAGCTGTCTACTTGGACATGCTGTTTAGGCTCTGCTGTGCTGTCACCGGATTGGTCAGATAGCTAGTCCTCCAAAGTATAGGATATATAGGGAGTCCAATGAGGAATAGCCAACATCCAGGGATATGATAGGAACGATTAATTCAAGAAAAAAACTTCATTCGCTCTATTCCGAATGAATTCTGAGCCAGAAATCGTTTAAAATACTTTGTTATTTATTTTCTGTATGACTCAATACATTATCACGTTACACTTGTACATATGTGCAACAGTTCGCAAACATCATAACATGCGTTTTATAAAGTATCAATCGAAGAAACTTATTTTAACACGTTCTACATCAACACCTACTTCACATTCCGCAAGGCACTTAATAGTGTATAGCGGAGAGTACTTTTGGTACCACTAACTGATCCACCATTGCCTGTTCCACTCATCAGTGGTGAGTGGGAAGAATGATTGTCGGTAAGTCTGTATTAACGCTAATTTCACGACTTTATCGTGGTCAGTTCACCAGATCTATGTAGGCGGAAGTAATACATTGTGAGACTCTTCCTGGAAAGTACTTCAAAAATGGTTCAAATGGTTCTGACCACTATGGGACTTGAGTTCTGAGGTCATCAGTCCCCTAGAAGTGAGAACTACTTAAACCTAACTAACCTAAGGATATCACACATATCCATGCCCGAGGCAGGGTTCGAACCTGCGACCGTAGCGGTCGCACGGTTCCAGCCTGTAGCGCCTAGAACCGCTCGGCCACTCTGGCCGGCCCTGGAAAGTACTCTCTCGATATTTGAATAGTAAAGCTCTCCGTGTATCACATCGCCTCTCATGTTGCGTCTGGCATAGCAGTCTGTTGAGCATTCCGGTAACCCTCTCGCACAGACTAAACGATGACGAGTCGCACCGCCTTTTGTTCAATCTTCTCTGTCTCTTCTATCACTGCTATCTGATAAGGATCCCAAACTCGTGAACAGTACTCAAGAATACGTTGAATAGGTGCCTTCTATGCCATTTCCTTCGTGGATGAGTTACATTTCCTTAAGAATCTTCTAAAGACTTTCAGTCTGGCATTTGCTTTTTCTACTATTTGTTTTATGTGCTCATTTCACCTAAGGTCGTTCTGGAGGGTTACTCCTTGATATTTTACTGTAGATAATGGTTCCAGCAATTGGTCATCAATAGTTTAGTTGTACAGTAGTGGATTTCTTTTCCTTTGTATGATCAATACGTTACATTTATTTACGTTCAGGGTCAACTGCCAGACCCTGCCCCATTCATCAATCCTCTATAGGTCGTTCTGCAAATCGATACTGTTTTCTGGCGTTGCTGCTTTCTTACAGACAATCGTATCATCTGCGGGCAGCCTTAATGAGCCTCAGACGCTTACTGCGAGTTTGTTAATATACGCTGTACGCAATAACGCTCCTGTCACACTTTCTTGGAATACTCTGGAAATTATACAGGGTGTCCCAAAAAGAATGGTCCGATTTTAAATAGAATTATTTATTAGAAATTGCATACTAAATCACTCAGAAAGGACAGAAGTTTATAAAAATCCATCATAAATGTTCGATATGTCCTCCATTGACTGTACGGATGACATCTAGCCGAAAGCCGAATTCATCGCAAACTGAGTGTAAGATGTCTTCTGTCATTGAACCTACAGCGGCTGATATTCTAGTTTTTAGTTCATCAATGTCACGAGGTAAGGGAGGAACGTAAACACATTGTTTAACATATCCCTACAGGAAGAAATCACATGGTGTTAAATCAGGGGACCTAGGAGGCCAAGAGTATAGCGCCTGATCTCGCGGTCTTGTACGCACTATCCAACGTTGAGGCACGTTGGCATTGAGGAAACTGTCCACGTTGTTGTGCCACTGCGGTGGTGCTCCATCTTGCTGATAGATGAAATTGTCAGAGTCAAGTTGTGGGAATAACCAGTTCCGTAGCATTGCAAGACATAATTGTTCTGTTTGTTCAGGAACGCGTGGCCGGCTGTTTCTTCAAACTGTTTATACCACCGTCGAATGTTCTTTGGTGATGGTGGTTTAGCTCGAAATCGAATATGAAACGACCGCTGATTGAGTACGACTAAATTCAATAACGCAATACGCCATATTGCTCGAGACTGGCTGCACTCTCCAGGTGAGCGCTCGTAGCGACATCTAGCGGATTTTTTTCTGAAACTCTAGAGTCTAGACCATGCCGATTACATCTAGCGCTGTTTCAGTTACGTAGTGACATTTGTCTCGATACTATCACAAGTTAAAATCAGGTCATTCTGTTTGGGACACCCCGTACAATATTTAGCAGTTGAGCCCACGAAGATAGTAATTGCGTCCGCGATATTTATATCTGACGATTTTGTTCAGTTAAGAGCGACATATTGAGTTCTACCTGGAAGAAGATCTAGAATCCAGTCGCAAATCTGGTCTCATGCTTGAAAGATTTTTTTTTCTTTTTTCACCGAACGGCAGTGCTGGAAGGCGTCAAATGCCGACCTAAATTCAAGTAACACAGCATCAACCTGAGCGCTGATGTCTACAGCGCTGTGGATCTAATGTGAAAACTGAGCGAGATGAGTTGCGCAAGATCTTAGTTTGCAGAACCAATGTTATACAGGAAATTTTCATTCTCCAAAAAGTCATAATTCTTGAACATAAAATATGTACTTTAATTCTACAACAGATTGGCGTCAATGAGATAGGTCTGTAATTAAGTGCATCTGTCCTATTATCTTTCTTGGTAACGGAAATGAGTTGTGCCTTTCTCGAGTCGCTTGGTATCCTTCGTTGCTCAAGCGATCTGCGATAAACTGCTGCTAGAAGGTAAGCAAGTTCTCTAGCGTAATCTTTGCAGAATCTTATAGGTACTCATCTGTCCTGCTGCTTTTCCACTATTGAGCGATTCTAGTTGCTTTTCTGTTCCACGATCGGTTATCTGTCATTTCGACTTTCGTATGATGATTGAAAAGAAGGGACCGAGTTGCGACTTTCGGTGGTGAATTGTGGAACACCGAATCCAATATTTCGGCCTTCTCTCTGTATCTTTAGCTTCGGTGCCATTGTGGTTACTGAGTGAATGAAAAGAGAATTTTTAGCTGCTTATTGATTTGACGTAAGACCAAGAACTTCTCAGATTTTTTATTCAGATCGGTTGACAAAATTTTACTTTCAAAGTCATTAACGCTTCTCACATTGCTCTCTGCTCTCTTAACCCTCAATTTCGCTTCTTTCACCTTTTATTTGTCAGCTACATTTTGTCCTCTCTTCAATTTGAGACGAAGCTCTCTTTCTTTTATTAATTAATTTGGCCACTCTTGATAAACAAAAATATTTTCCTACATCTCTTAAGACGCCTTATGAAACCTGAGGTCATAGTTGCTACCATAGCCTTATAATCACTGAAACGTTCCTCTACTTTAACTGATTCGAAAAGTTCAGGTCTGTTTGTTTCTAGTAGACCTATGACGTTATCTACACGAGTTGGTTCTCTAATTATTTGGTTAAAGCGATTTTCAGACAAGACAATTAGATTAATGTCACACAAATCCCTGTTTCTGGGTCCAGTTTTGACAACGCAATTCTCCCAATCACTACCTGGCAAGTTGAAGTCACCTCCTGTTACAACGGCATGAGTGGAAAAATTACTAATGATATTCTGAATGTTTTCTCTGAGCGCTCTAGCGCTATAGCTCAGGACCCTTGCAGCCTATAAAAGCATCCGATTACTATTCTTGACCGACCTTTGATGCTTAGTTTCACCCAGATTAATTTACATTCGGAATCTGTGATAACCTCGCTGCATCTTATTCAATTCTTTACTGCAACAAATATACTGCCACCATTAATTACGAAAAATTTTGCCACCTGAACTTGAGATTTTGTTGCTGTTCACTTCTGGTTTCAACCAACTTTCTGTTCCTAATACTATCTGAGCATTATAACGTGCAGTAAGAAATTCTAATTCTGGAACCTTTCCTTGAATTCTCCTGCATTTTACTAACATAGTTTTAACCTTTTCTATATCCAATCTGTTTGTGATGTAATTTCAATTTTGGCAGGCAATTCATCCCTTATTCCAGGGGAGGAAATGTTTCTTTAAGATAAAAGAACTTCACGTGCACACCACGCGTATTCTGCTGCCCAAGTAGCTGCTTCCTGTGTATATCGAGCGTCTGGCCTATTAAGGTGAACACTTCAACTCTCCACCTGCTAGAAAAGAACGAGAAATTCGCATCCGATATCGTCGAATAGTCGTTTGAGCCTTTGGTTTGGACCTTCCACTCTGCTTCACACAATCTAACACCCAGCATGCGATGCTACACTTAAGCGCCAAAGAAACTCGTATAGGCATGCGTATTCAAATGCAGAGATATGTAAACAGGCAGAATACGGCGCTTCGGTCGGAAACGCCTGTTTAAGACGATAAGTGTGTGTTGCTACAGTGGCAGGTTATCAAGATTTAAGTGAGTTGAACGTGGTGTTACAGCCGGCGCACGAGCGATGGGACACAGCATCTCCGAGGTAGTGATGAAGAGACAGTTTTCCCGTACGACCATTCACGAGAGTACTGTGCAAATCAGGAATCCGGTGAAACATTAGATCTCCGACAGGAAAAAGATCCTGCGAGAACGGGGACAATGACGACTGAAGAGCATCGTTCAGCGTGGCCCAAGTGCAACTCCTGCGCAAGTACCTGTAGACTTCAATGCCGGGCCATCAACAAATGTCACCGTGCAAACCATTCAACGAAACATCATCGATATGGGCTTTTGGAGCCGAAGGGCCACTCGTGTACCCTTGATCACTGCACGACAAAAAGCTTTACTCCTCGCCTGGGCCTGTCAACTCCGAAATTGGACTGTTGATGATTGGAAACACGTTGCCTGATCCGACGAGTCCCGTTTCAAATTGTATCGAGCGGATGGACGTTTACAGGTATGGAGACAACCTTATGAATCCACAGACCTTGCATGTCGGCAGGGGACTGTTCAAGCTGGTGGAGACTCTGTAACGGTGTGGGGCGTGTACAGTTGCCATGATGTGGGACTCCTGAAACGTCTAGATACTACCCTGACAGGTGACACGATTGTAAGTATCCTGCCTGATCAGCTTCCTCCATTCATATCCAATGTGCGTTATGACGGACTTTCCAGCAGGATAATGCGACAATGCACACTTCCAGAATTGCTACAGAGTGGTTCCAGGAACGCTTTTGTTAGTTTAAACACTTCCACTGCCCACCAAACTCCCCAGACATGAACATTATTAACATGTCTGGGGTGCCTTGCAACGTGGTGTTCAGAAAAGATCTCCACCTTCTGGTACTATTAGGGATTTATGGACAGCTCTGCAGGATTCATGGTGTCAGTCGCTTCCAGCACTACTTCAAACATTATTCGAATTCATGCCACGTCGTGTTGTGGCACTTCTGCCCACTTACGCCCTACACTATGTTAGGCAGTTGTTAGATTAGATTAGATTAATACTAGTTCCATGGATCATGAATACGATATTTCGTAATGATGTGGAACGAGTCAAATTTTCCAATACATGATATAATTAAGTTAATTTAACAACATACTTAAGTTCATATAACAACTTTTTTAGTTTTTGTGTTTCTTTAATTTTTTAATTTTTTTATAATTTTTTGCCCTTTTTTTCTTAATTTTTATCTAAAAATTCGTCTATGGAGTAGAAGGAGTTACCATTCAGAAATTCTTTTAATTTCTTCTTAAATACTTGTTGGTTATCTGTCAGACTTTTGATACTATTTGGTAAGTGATCAAAGACTTTAGTGGCATTATAATTCACCCCTTTCTGTGCCAAAGTTAGATTTAATCTTGAATAGTGAATATCATCCATTCTCCTAGTGTTGTAGTTATGCACACTGATATTACTTTTGAATTGGGTTTGGTTGTTAATAACAAATTTCATAAGAGAGTATATATACTGAGAAGCTACTGTGAATAACCGTAGATCCTACAATAAATGTCTGCAGGATGATCTTCGGTGGACTCCAGCTATTATTCTGATTACACGCTTTTGTGCAATAAATACTGTATTCCTCAGTGATGAATTACCCCAAAATATGATGCCATATGAAATGAGTGAAAATAGGCGTAGTAAGCTAATTTACTAAGATGTTTATCACCAAAATTTGCAATGACCCTTATTGCATAAGTAGCTGAATTCAAACGTTTCAGCAGATCATCAATATGTTTCTTCCAATTTAATCTCTCATCAATGGACACACCTAAAAATTTGGAATATTCCACCTTAGCTATATGCTTCTGATTAAGGTCTATATTTATTAATGGCATCACACCATTCACTGTACAGAACTGTATGTACAGTGTCTTATCAAAATTCAGTTAGAGTCCGTTTACAAGGAACGACTTAGCAATTTTCTGAAAGACATTATTGACAATTTCATCAGTTAATTCTTGTTTGTCAGGTGTGATTACTATACTTGTATCGTTAGCAAAGAGAACTAACTTTGCCTCTTCATGAATATAGAATGGCAAGTCATCAATATATATTAAGAACAACAAAGGACCCAAGACTGACCCTTGTGGAACCCCATTCTTGATAGTTCCCCAGTTTGAGGAATTTGCTGATCTTTGCATAGTATGAGAAGTGCTTATTTCAACTTTCTGCACTCTTTCAGTTATGGACAAATTAAACTATTTGTGCACTGTCCCACTCATGCCACTATACTTGAACTTGTCTAGCAGAATTTCGTGATTTACACAATCAAAAGCCAGTGAGAGATCACAAAAAATCCCAATGGGTGGTGTTCAGTTATTCAGATCATTCAAAATTTAATTGGTGAAAAGCATATATGGCATTTTCTGTTGAAAAACCTTTCTGGAAACCAAACTGACATTTTGTTAGTACTTCATTTTTACATATATGTGAAGCTACTCTAGAATACATTACTTTTTCAAAATTTTTGGATAAAGCTGTTAGAAGGGAGATTGGACGGTAATTGTTGACATCAGATCTATCCCCCTTTTTATGCAAAGGTATAACAATAGCATATTTCAGTCTATCAGGGAAAATGCCCTGTTCCAGAGAGCTATTACACAGGAGGCTGAGAATCTTACTTATCTGTTGAGAACAAGCTTTTAGTATTTTGCTGGAAATGCCATCAATTCCATGCGAGTTTTTGCTTTTAAGCAAGTTTATTATTTTCCTAATTTCAGAGGGAGAAATGGGTGAGATTTCAATTGTATCAAATTGCATAGGTATGGCCTCTTCCATGAACAGCCTAGCTTCTTCTAATGAACACCTGGATCCTACTATATCCACAACATTTAGAAAATGATTATTAAAAATATTTTCAACTTCTGATTTTTTGTTCGTAAAGTTTTCATTCAATTTGATGGTAATACTGTCTTCCTGTGCTCTTGGTTGGCCTGTTTCTCTTTTAATAATATTCCAAATTGTTTTAATTTTATTATCAGAGTTGCTGATTTCAGACATGATACACATACTTCTGGATTTTTTAATAGCTTTTCTTAATATAATTCAGTAGTGTTTATAATGTTTGATAGTTTCTGGGTCACTACTCTTTCTTGCTGTCAGATACATTTCCCTTTTCCGGTTACAAGATATTTTTATACCCTTAGTAAGCCATGATTTGTTACAAGGTTTCTTACGAGTATATTTAACTATTTTCTTGGGGAAGCAGTTTTCAAATGCATTTACAAGAAAAGGTATGAAATAAATTATATTTTGAATTGGCATCAGGTTCACGCTACACCTCATCCCAGTCTAACTGCTGTAGGCTTTCCCTGAAATTTGCAATTGTTAAATCGTTGACTGAACGTACTACTTTGTAGGATTGTTTAGTACTGCTGAATGAAGCTATGTCATATATTGTAACTAGCTGTGCACCATGATTAGAAAGACCATTCTCAACAGGCTGAGCATTTATCTGGTTAAACTTATCTTGGTCTATAAAGAACTTGTACTAGTTTCGTTGGCTCTTTAGTGTAACTACCTACACAAAATCAGCCATCCACCTCTGAGCAGCATCACTCACGTCAAATTACAGCTGTTCTACGGTTCGAAATAAATGTTGGAATATCCTACCGTCACCTTCAATGCGTTTGCGCGCTTTTGGGAGAACATGTTGTTTCGCTTGTCTGAATGCCTCTGCATATTCGCTGAAGAGTGTAGCAGCATCGCTCATGTGGTTGTGTAGTTCCTCTCACGTATTCGTTTTTACATAGTACACTGCAGACTTTGTAAGGTGGCTATAATTTCGCACCTTACAAGCACTCATCTACATACTTTGCTGTGATTTAAAACTGGAATTAGGTATGATTTGGTAGGCTGTATATCGTATGTATGAATAAAGAAGACTGACATTGTCACGAACACCATGTAAATAACTGTTAACGATTATTGCATGAAAGGTGACAGAGTGTCTTTATCATCAAAATGGCGCAATGAATGATTGTCTATACTAGTAGAGGTTGGGACGCCAGTGTAGATGAAACAGCAGGCGTAACTCAAGCCCTGGGTGGAAAACCCCGCACAGGTGTGTTGGTCCTGCTTCACACAGGAAGTGCCGAGACGCACGTTCTGGGCACCTGAGCGCGCTAGCACAATACAGCGGTGGCCGGCCGGTGGTGTAGCAGGGGCCAGAAGGATAATCGGATAATACTTTGGAAACTCTGAAAATCTTGGACGCAGCAGAGGGGAACGAGGAAGCGTTACCTCGGAAATCGCAGGCTGGGTTATTTCCGAGGATTTTCACACTGAGAAGCATACCATTGTATGAGTTATCGTATTTCCTCGCCAGCAGTGGAGAGAAGGAGTCTTCCGTTTTGAACGCCCTTTTCTGACAGTCGCTCAGTATCAGCTTTTATTGGTACAGACGGACTTACTGTCTTTGCTCTCAGGAAATTTTATAGTTAGAACGGCTAGATACTGTACTGTTGAGAACTTATTTGACTCCGGGTAGGGAGTCGTCGTTGAGTACGCAGCGTTCAGTGATTGAGAGCACTTCTTCTGTCTATAGCTGGATTGTGTCCTTGTGGCTGGGAGTTCGATTTTCTCGTCCATAGAACACAGAATGCTTTCGAAATGTGGTGCTACAGAAGAATGCTGAAGATTAGATGGGTAGATTGCATAACTAATGAGAAAATATTGAATAGGATTGGAGAGAAGAGAAGTTTGTGGCACAACTTGACCAGAAGAAGGGATCGGTTGGTAGGATATGTTCTGAGGCATCAAAGGATCACCAATTTAGTATTAGAGGGCAGCGTGGAGGGTAAAAATCGTAGACGGAGGCCAAGAGATGACTACACTAAGCAGATTCAGAAGCATTTAGGTTGCGGTAGGTACTGGGAGATGAAGAAGCTTGCAGAAGATAGAGTAGCATGGAGAGCTGCATCAAACCAGTCTCAGGACTGAAGACCACAACAACAACAGAACACAGAGAGGAGAAGACAGTATTAGATTATACTAGTCAGAGTACCGTCTTATGCTGTCCTAGTGTTTGAATGAGGTTTTCTTTATATTTTGTGGCTGGAGTTCTTCCGTCGTAGCAGACGTGTACGAGAACCATCACTCCGACGCTCTGGACGCAGTATATACGGTGATATTGCTCATTGCTTCGGCTTATTAGGTCATTAGGTCTATAAGGCTAAGCAGCCGTGATTATGTAAATTTTATTTGTACTGAGGTTGCACACCACTGTAGATCATCTTTGAAAGTAGTGCCTTCTAGTGTTTGGTATTTAGATGATGAAAGTCGCCTGGCGTTATTTATATTAGACCATGTAGCCAAAAAAGGGGCAGATTTGGGCAATTCATCAAACGTATAAGTTAGGAAATTCATTTGTATCTCTTTATGTCCATTGGACATTAATATATAAACATTTAAACTACAATAAATGTATAATTAGAAACAGCATTTATCATTTGGTAGTTACTAGTTCCCTTAATCATTGATTTGTGTTTGTGTTGTAATTTATGTGTTAAATATCAAGAAGGAGGTAACCACCATTAAGAGATCCTAAGATCTGCTTCAGTGGGTAATTAAACAGGGCCAAATATTCATTTTTCTCGTTCAGTATTTCCATTGCCCACATTCATCTTATACGCGCCTGGAGTGGCATCTTGGAACTTGATACAACTACGTACAAGGACATTTAATGGCGTAAGGTCTGGCGATCTTGGTGGCCATTCAGTTGTACTGGTGGAAAAATGACAAACGTAGTCCCACAGGTTTCAATTTTGGGTCCAATCCTATTCCTTAAAAATGTATTCTATCTCGGAAACCATCTGGAATAGAACATCTCTCCGTAAATTTTTTGCTTCTAATGAGCGTTCTTGTCTTATCCCTGAATACTGACTTCCCTCTGGCACACCCTGATATAAAGTCCATGGTGGCATTCGTGACAGACAAAACCCTTGCATCGTGTGTCTTCACACTTTGCCAACGACTGATAAGTGATTCGAAAGACATTGTCTAATGAACGGCTAGTATCTGCACGAAGGGTACTTGAAGAGTATGAACGTAGATGTAGGTGTAGACACGAATCAATGACGGTGAAACGATGTACAAGCGTACGGAGTGTAGCTGACCCTAAACTAGCAGCGAGGGGAGGACCAGCAAGAGTGCACCGGCCGCCGCGGTCGTCACCTTGGCGCTTCGTCCTCGACGCGGTGACCGCTGGCGGCGCGCCGTTGCGTCACGCCGTTGGGTAAGCGCGACGCGGCCGGTCGTCGCGACGCTGTTTGCGCCATAGGCGTCTGTCCCGTGGAGGCGTCGCGTGCCGCCCTCCAGGGCGCGACAAGGTCATCCACCAGCCATCTGCTAGAGCCGCCCGTGACCGGTAGACACTCGGCCTCGTCCAGCGGCTCGTGACTGTGCTACAGAGCGGGGGCAAGTCGTAATTATTGGTGCTAGTATGTGGTCTTCAGTCCGAAGACTCGTTTGATGCAGGTCTCCACGCTAGTCTGTCCTTAACAAGCCTCTTCATATTTGTGTAACTACCACGAAATGCACTCACCTTCAGAAAAAAAAAAGAAAAGGAGAAATGGCTCTGAGCACTATGGGACATAACTGCTGAGTGATTTAGGAGTGATTTAAAATGGAATGATCATATAAAGTTGATCGTCGGTAAAGCAGATGCCAGACTGAGATTCATTGGAAGAATCCGAAGGAAACGCAATCCGAAAACAAAGGACGTAGGTTACAGTACACTTGTTCGCCCACTGCTTGAATATTGCTCACCAGTGTGGCATCCGTACCAGATAGGGTTGATAGAAGAGATAGAGCAGATCCAACGGAGAGCAGCGCGCTTCGGTACAAGATCATTTAGTAATTGAGAAAGTGTTACGGAGATGATAGATAAACTCCAGTGGAAGACTTTGCACGAGAGACACACAGTGGTTCGGTACGGGCTTTTGTTGAAGTTTCGAGAACATACCTTCACCCAGTATATTGCTCCCTCCTACGTATATCTCGCGAAGAAGCCACGAACAATACGAGACTGGAATAGAAGGGAGAACCGATATAGGTACTCAAAGTACCCTCCGCCACACACCGTCAGGTGGCTTCCGGAGAATGGATGCAGATGTAGATGTAGGTCATCAGTCCCCTAGAACTTAGAACTACTTCAACCTAACTAACCTAATGACATCACACACATTCATGCCCGAGGCATGATTCGAACCTGCCATCGTAGCGGTGGCGCGGTTCCAGACTGTAGCGCCTAGAACCGCTTGACCCCTCCGGCCGGTGAAAAGGAGAAACGGAACAGTTAGAACGACTAGAAATAGGTCGTTTAGATTCACAGGACATGTACAGGTCAACAGCAACTACAGGTAAAATGAGGCTGCGGCTCTTTTTGTCGCTATAAACCGAGGGGAATGGATGGTGTGATTTGAGCAGTTATGTAGGCTGCCTCGCAAGCGAATGAGCGAAACGTACCGTCGAATCAGTGAGTCTGAAAGAGGTCGCGATATTGGCGTGAAAGAATGTGATGCATCCATTCGGGAAATTCCTGCTCGTGAGGAATGAAGTGTGTCGGCAGTGCAATGGTCGAGTGCAGAATGATTCGGGCAAGGCCGTAGAACATGACGACACATCGTACACTATAAGGGGTGACAGTCCATCGCCGTTTATTACGGTATGTGTTAAATGGGCGCCGTTCCACTTTTCCGCCTACCTTTGACGAGTGTGCAGAAACATGCTAGACGGCAGTGGTGTATGGAACGACATCCCTGGGGTCAGGAGTGGCATCAGGTAGTGTTTCCGGACGAATCCAGGTTCTGTCTGTTGGAAATTGATGGCCGCATTTTGATGCAGATGCAGCGGCGTCACAGTGACAGCATACGCAAAAGACGTGCAGCGCCAACTCAAGGCCATAGGGTGTGGGTTGCTATTGCGTACAATCACAAATAGCAGTTGGTCCGTGTCGAGAGCACTGTGTCCAGTGGGACGTACGCGGTGACATCCTGTCTCATATCATAGTTTAATTCCCACAGCATAGCCTGATTTACATCGACTAATAAATGAAAACTACGATCTTGTGTATGTTCGAGAGGAATTAACTGAATTGCTTAACCGGTTTTCAACTTACAACATTAGACTTGAACTGACTGTCCAATGATTAATTAAACAACTTAATATCAATAGAACGTACACGGTATTGTGATTTTCATTTTTTATTTTGTTCTATGAAGAAGCGATAGACGAATGAGTGAACATTACTGAGCCGTGCGCTGTTCGCGGTCATGCCATTTGTTGCTCGTCATCTTGTTTTTATGGTTCTGTCGCCTCTTTCTTATGCAATTTTTTCTGGCGTCACTAAGTTGCTGGTTTGCTTGCCGGTGAGTGGCAGCAGCAGTGCTTATCGGTAAGTGCACCGTCATCTCTGGAGTGACCGTTAGTATTTCCGATTATTTACTGTTACGCTGTGCTACCTGTCTGACCTAAACTGTTGTTAGAGTTTCCTCCCCAGGCCGACCCTTGGAACACGTCCGAGCACCACTGTTCTGCTGTTTGTGATTGTGATTTTCTTTTGTTGCAAGTACTGTGCCAGGCCTTCAGCCGTGTATTAACTTTGTCTGTTCTATGTTCAGTATATGGCCTTCAGCCGAACCTTATGTGAAGTATTTTAAGATTAGGTCCTCAGCCGTGTTTTATTTAAAATTCTTGTTCGGCCGCGTTTGTTTTAAAATCTGTGGCTTTGAGCCCGTAAATATAAACTCGCGTCTGCAAGGTTTCTATTTAATTATCCTGAGCCGGCCGCGGTGGCCGAGCGCATCTAGGCGCTTCAGTGCGGAACCGCGCGACTACTACGGTCACAGGTTCGAATCCTGCCTCGGTTATGGATGTGTGTGATGTCCTTAGTTTAGTTAAGTTTAAGTTGTTCTAAGTTCTAGGGGACTGATGACCTCTGATGTTAAATCTCATAGCGCTAAGAGCCATTTGAACCATTTAATTATCCTGAATTCTTAAAATGACCTTCTGCCGTACTGTATAAATGCTTATCTTAAGGTTTCTCTTTAATTATTCTGAATAATAGTTCGGGCCTTCAGCCGTCAAGATATTTCAAGTTTTCTTAAGATAGTTTTCTGTTGTACTGTGTAGATTTTGTCTTTAAAGGTTGCTTTTTATTATGTTGAAATTGGTAAATGCTTGTCTTTTAAAGAATTTCTGTTGTTCATCTCAAACATTTGGACCTTCGCCCGAGAAGGTATTTTAATTTTACTTAAGGTAAGGCCTTCAGCCGTTTCTCCAAATCCTTGTGTTGTAAAATGAATTACTTAAACCTTATTATTGAGAAGTTACTTGGGCCCTCAGCCGTGAATTAATCCTTCTTGTTTTAAAGAGAGTACTGTGCACTGTGTTCTTGTGTAACTAACAATAACTGATTTTGGCCCCTTTCCACAACCTGGTACGCTCTGTCCTGGGAAATCAGATATCAGTTACTTCGACTGCATTCCAATTCACTTCATTTACTTTGTTGGAGTTTCATATTATAATAACTTCACGACACACTATCCATTACGTTCAACTGCTTTCCGAAGTACCTATCCGTCTCTGAAAGAATTATAGTGTCATCGGTAAACAGCAAGATTTTGTTTTTTATCCCTGAACTTCAGTTCCATTTTAAACCTGTTCCTTGGTTTCTTTCACAGGTTGCTCAATTTACAGATCGAAAATCGTCCGGGATAGTCTGCAGCCGGCCGCTGTGGCCTAGCGATTCTAGGCGCTTCAATACGGAACCGCGCGACCGCTACGGTCGCAGGTTTGAATCCTGCCTCGGGCATGGATGTGTGTGATGTCCTTAGGTTACTTAGGTTTAAGTAGTTATAAATTGTAGGGAACTGATGTCCTCAGATGTTAAGTTCCATAGTGCTCACAGCCATTTGAAGCACATTTTGATAGTGTGCAGGTCTGTCCCACTTCCTTCTCAACAACCGATTTCTTTTTATGTCTTTTGACTCTAGTAACAGTAGTCTGTCTTTTGTAGAAGTTGTAAATAATCTTTTGGTCCTTGTATTTCATCCCTGTTAGCTTTGAAATTTCAAAGAGTGCAGTCCAGTCCACACTGTCAAAAGCTTCCTCTAAATTTATAAATCCTGTAAACTGTTGCGTAGCAGAATAATTTTATTGCTCATGTTAGAAAAAATGTTTCAAATGGCTCGAAGCACTATGGGACTTAACATCTGAGGTCATCAGTCCCCTAGACTTAGAACTACTTAAATCTAACTAAATTAAGGACATCACACTCAACCATGCCCCACGAAAGATTCGAACCTGCGACCGTAGCAGCAGCACAGTTCAGGACTGAAGTGCCTAGTACCGCTCGGTCACAGCGGCCGACGCACATGTTTGATTTTTTTTTTAAATTCTGTAAGGTGAGCTCAAATAAGAGAAGGTTAGCTTTGAACCGATGTGTCAGTCGGAATATCAATAAATAGTACCACCAAGGTAACAAGGGCCAGAGAAAGAGGCAGAGCATGCCACACAACTTCAGAGTGAGGCAGGCAAGAACACAAATATTATCTGCTGCACAGCAAGGCACTGTGAGGTAACACTGTGTAACTACACTCCTGGAAATTGAAATAAGAACACCGTGAATTCATTGTCCCAGGAAGGGGAAACTTTATTGACACATTCCTGGGGTCAGATACATCACATGATCACACTGACAGAACCACAGGCACATAAACACAGGCAACAGAGTATGCACAATGTCGGCACTAGTACAGTGTATATCCACCTTTCTCAGCAATGCAGGTTGCTATTCTCCCTTGGAGACGATAGTAGAGATGCTGGATGTAGTCCTGTGGAACGGCTTGCCATGCCATTTCCACCTGGCGCCTCAGTTGGACCAGCGTTCGTGCTGGACGTACAGACCGCGTGAGACGACGCTTCATCCACTCCCAAACATGCTCAATGGGGGACAGATCCGGAGATCTTCCTGGCCAGGGTAGTTGACTTACACCTTCTAGAGCACGTTGGGTGGCACGGGATACATGCGGACGTGCATTGTCCTGTTGGAACAGCAAGTTCCCTTACCGGTCTAGGAATGGTAGAACGATGGGTTCGATGACGGTTTGGATGTGCCGTGCACTATTCAGTGTCCCCTCGACGATCACCAGAGGTGTCCGGCCAGTGTAGGAGATCGCTCCCCACACCATGATGCCGGGTGTTGGCCCTGTGTGCCTCGGTCGTATGCAGTCCTGATTGTGGCGCTCACCTGCACGGCGCCAAACACGCATACGACCATCATTGGCATCAAGGCAGAAGCGACTCTCATCGCTGAAGACGACACGTCTCCATTCGTCCCTCCATTCACGCCTGTCGCGACACCACTGGAGGCGGGCTGCACGATGTTGGGGCGTGAGCGGAAGACGGCCTAACGGCGTGCGGGACCGTAGCCCAGCTTCATGGAGACGGTTGCGAATGGTCCTCGCCGATACCCCAGGAGCAACAGTGTCCCTAATTTGCTGGGAAGTGGCGGTGCGGTCCCCTACGGCACTGAGTAGGATCCTACGGTCTTGGCGTGCATCCGTGCGTCGCTGCGGTCCGGTCCCAGGTCGACGGGCACGTGAACCTTCCGCCGACCACTGGCGACAACATCGATGTACTGTGGAGACCTCACGCCCCACGTGTTGAGCAATTCGGCGGTACGTCCACCCGGCCTCCCGCATGCCCACTATACGCCATCGCTCAAAGTCCGTCAACTGCACATACGGTTCACGTCCATGCTGTCGCGGCATGCTACCAGTGTTAAAGACTGCGATGGAGCTCCGTATGCCACGGCAAACTGGCTGACACTGACGGCGGCGGTGCACAAATGCTGCGCAGCTAGCGCCATTCGACGGCCAACACCGCGGTTCCTGGTGTGTCCGCTGTGCCGTGCGTGTGATGATTGCTTGTACAGCCCTCTCGCAGTGTCCGGAGCAAGTATGGTGGGTCTGACACACCGGTGTCAATGTGTTCTTTTTTCCATTTCCAGGAGTGTATTACCAGGGTATTTCGGAAAGTAAAGATACACCGCACGCCAGAGGAACAGAAGAGTTTTGGCGAGCAAGTTGGCAGCACTGGTGTTAACCTGAAACCGTTAGCTTTCTCCTCTCGGTCGGTCGGCAGTTCAACGTTGCTTCTGGTTGGAGTAGGTCGTGTTTAAAATGGCTGCGCCGATTCAGATTCCCGCCAAATGCGAAGTGCGCTCCGTCATAAGTTTTCTTCATGCAAAAGGTCAGCGACTAGCGGATATTCACAAAGAAATTGTTTCTATTTATGGGAACATTATGAATCGACAAAATGTAACGAAATGGTGTCGTCATTTCTCTGAAGGTAGGACCGATGTTCATGACGAACAAAGAGCAGGTCGGCAATCTGTGATCTCTGATGCTCTTCTTCGGAGAACGGAGGAAGCAATTCGTGCGAATAGACGTCTCACATTGAAAGAATTGCTTCAGATCATACCGGACGTGTCAATCACAACTCTTTATGACGTTGTGACTGTTAGGCTAGGGTACGGGAAATTCTGTGCGCGCTGGGTTCCAAAACTGTTATCGGAAGAACACAAAAAAAAAAGGATGGACTTTGCACTCGACTTCCTCACTCACTATGCTGAAGCAGGTGATGAGTTCATCGATCACATTGTGACAGGTGACGAGACGTGGGTTTATCACCATACGCCTGAATCCAAGCAACAGTCTATGCAATTGCGCCATTCGAATTCACCAAAAGCCAAGAAATTCACAATTTCGATTTCAGCGAAGAATATGATAGCCTCTGGTCTTTGGGACAGACAAAGCATTCTTCTGTTGGAATTTATGCCTCGTGTAACGACAATTAATGCTGCTGCACATTGCCAGACTTTGAAACGTCTTCGAAGGGCAATTCAAAACAAACGCAGGGAACGCTGACAAGTGGAGTCCACTTGCTTCATGACAACGCTCGGCCTCACACAGCGCTCGTAACAAAAGCACTACTCAAACAATTCAAATGGGACGTATTGGACCGTCCATCATACAGCCTGGACCTTGCGCCCACCGACTTCCATGTCTTCCGCTACCTGAAGTCACATCTTGGTGGAAAATCATTCTACGACGATGAAGATATCAAAGATGAAGTTGAAATGTTGTTCCGACAACAGTCGGCAACCTTCTATGACTGTGGGATACAAAAGCTTGTGCATCGACTTAACAAATGTTTGGATAACGGGGGTGATTATGTCGGAAAATAACAAATAATCCAGTTAATAAGATGTAACTGACGTTATCTATATACATGTTCTATTGAAGGACTGCGATCCATTGTATCTTTACTTTTCGAAATGTCCTCGTACATTTGGCATGAATTCTGAAGGTATATCGGTGTCTCATGCAGGATGTTCGGAAATTACCATTACAAACTTCTAGGACTAGTAGAAGAGAGTGAGTACGTAATATTTTGAACAGGAACCGACATCCGGAAACGTACCGTTTCCGTGCAACAAGATAGTCATGGTGAGGTGTAATTAAGTCGGATCGGCTGATGTCATTTGACGTCTTCCTACCTCTCTGATCTGGTTCGAGCCTCATTCGCCTGTCTGTGAGTGTTACAGCAACATAGCTGAGTACACGTTTGCAGAACACGCCGACATGATCCTTCTGTACGGTGAAGCTCACGGTATTGGAAGAGCTGCTCATTGTCTTTATCAAGATCGTTCTCCACAATGTCCGAGCATACCCTTGTCGCCACAATTACCAAACTGTTTCGAGAATGAGTACCTTCACCGTCAGCAGGCGTGGATGTCGTGCTCCACGGAGACGCAGCTCACCAGAACTGGAAGAAGCCGTAATGAATCACTTTGAAGAGAACTCGTCAATGAGCACACGAGGAATTTCTTTGGCTAGGAATGAGTGGAATTGTAAAACAAGTGCTGTTCTTAGTTACGTCCAATCAATTACTTGCAAAAACAGTCGCATTACCAAGACGTTTTCAAACGGTTGCAGCACTGACATGCATGCATTCCAATTCAAAATATTATCTACTCACTCCCCTCTACAAGTCAGAATATCCTGTATATCTTGTACACGATGTGGAGTAGTTGCCTCTCAGTGATCTCAGTAGCTCTGGGGGAATTTTGTCGGTTCCAAGGGCCTTGTTTCCTCTCAGGCGTTTATGTGCTCTGTCAAATGGTTCAAATGGCTCTGAGCACAATGGGACTTAACATCGATGGTCATCAGTCCCCTAGAACTTACAACTACTTAAACCTAACTAACCTAAAGACATCACACAACACCCAGCCATCTCGAGGCAGAGAAAATCCCTGACCCCGCCGGGAATCGAACCCGGGAACCCGTGCGTGGGAAGCGAGAACGCTACCGCACGACCACGAGATGCGGGCTGTGCTCTGTCAAATTCGTCTTTCAGTACCATATCTCTGATCTCCTCTTCACCTGAATCTTCTTCTCTTTCTAAGGATATAATGTTGCCCTCAAGTCTGTTCCGTTTATGTAGGCTCTCCGTATATTCCTTCCACCTTTCAGCTTTCCTTTCTTTGCTTAGTATTGGCTTGCTCTCTGAGCTCTTGAATACATACAACTGCTTCTCTTTTCTCCACGGGTCTTTCGAATTTTCACACAGGCATTATCTGTATTTCCCCTAGCTCTACATGCGAATTACCCCCAAAAATAATGTTACATCCGGTAGTTAATACTTACCTGTTTGGAGGTCTCCAGTCTCGATACCCATTGAAAACCCCGCATCAAAGATCCGCAGCATGCCGCTTGAGAAGCCAAGAAAAAATGTTGCAGATCGTAGATAAAGCGCTGTAGTTCGTTTTGTGCGTTGGAAATGGGAACAATGGACAACTATCGACGCTGTGCTGGTGGTCGTGTACAATAAAATTAAACCATCTTTTGACACCGCAGGCGCTTCCGCTGTAGTCAAAGGAGTCTGAATGGCGAAGAACAAAGTGCCACGTCTTCTCTCTTTGAAGACCCGGAACTCGCAAGAAAAGTAGAGGAGACGGTACACGAAAACCAACGTATCCCACTCGAGACGACAGTGCAAAAAGTGAAAATAGTCATGGGATGAACGACATTTTACACCCTATATAGTTTGCCGACCGCCCTGTTCTGTGGCTGCTCATACTAGTTCAATAATCTCGACGAACCGAGGTAGCAGAAGAAATGTTTGAGCTATGTCAGGAAAATCCAGATGGCTTTCTCAGCCGCCTGTCGCAATGGACGAGTCCTGTTTCACTGTGACTTGGAGACAAAAGAGCAACGTAAGCAGTGGAAACACATAGATTCATCACCGCCGATAAATGTGATTACACAACCGTCATCGGGAAAGGTGACACTGAGTGTTTCTTGGCAAGGCCAGGGTGTGGTGCTAAGAAATTATGCCCGTAAAGGGAAAACCGTCACAGCAGCATACTGTGGAAAGCTCCTAGCGAGGTTACGGGAAGCTGTCAAGACAAATTGTGGGTACGGTTCAAGGGCATGTGCTCGTGAACATTAATCATGATTAAGTTTTCAACATTTTGTACGGCACTTTGAAGCTGGTGAAGGTCGCAGGCCACTTCACGCCAACGCTCCAGCTCTTTCTGCATATGACACAGCCACACATGCTGCTGTTTTGGCTGTCAAATTTTGCCTCAGTCATCCAGCGACTTCTTTCCCTTTTTTAGGATAAGAAACCGTTGCGTGGAAGACATTTCCGGATCCATGAGGAGGTGATTTACGAAGTCATTTGTTGTTCAATAAAATGTATTGCAATTGGAGATGTATGCAGGGAAAACCATCACCAAGTTTCACGATTTCATCTTTATTTTATCTAAATGACAATTAAAACTTTGCGGCTACTCCTCGTAAAAGCAGAACGACATATTTTTGGTGCTGTCGCTGAGCATCCTGTCTCAGTTCATTTGCTCACAAGTGGAAATCCGTTACACAATGGGTGGTAGGAGCCTATAAGAACACCCTCGAACTTTCGAAGGAATAATCATCTTCACAACCTCGGAGACTGAACTAAAAGTTAATTACAAACCCGAAATTATGATAGTTAAAAAGCTCAGCTAGGCATGGAAGCCGCAACGGTAGCAACCGACCGCCGTGTTATCCTCATCCGACGGATACGGAGGTTCAAATGGCTCTGAGCACTATGGGACTTAACATCTGACGTCATCAGCCCTCTAGAACTTAGAACTACTTAAACCTAACTAACCTAAGGACATCACACACATCCTTGTCCGAGACAGGATTCGAACGTGCGACCGTAGCGGTCACGCGGCTCTACACTGAAGCGCCTAGAACCGCTCGGCCACAGCGGCCGGCGGATACGGAGGGGCGTGTGGTCAGCACACAGCTCTCGCAACCATTGTCAGTTTTCTTGACCGCATCCTCTACTAGTAGCTTCTCAATTGACCTCACAAGAACTGAGTGTATCCCGCTTGCCAAGAGCGGTCGGCAGTGCCGGACGGTCAGCCATCCAAGTACTAACCAAGCACGACAGTGCTTAACTTCGGAGATTTGACAAGAACCGGCGTTACAACTGTTGCTAGCTCGTTGGCGAAATTACGTTAATATGCATATCAAAATGATCACGATACATGACAATAAAACGGAGCTTAGTGAAAAATGTTATTTAGGCAGATCATATGCAGAAGATGACGAATTCATCCAAGTACTAACGAAGCACGACAGTGCTTAACTTCGGAGATTTGACAAGAACCGGCGTTACAGCTGTTGCTAGCTCGTTGGCGAAATTACGTTAATATGCATATCAAAATGATCACGATACATGACAATAAAACGGAGCTTAGTGAAAAATGTTATTTAGGCAGATCATATGCAGAAGATGACGAATTCTGACAACAGAATGTGTTTTCAGTGAAACATGTGTTACTGAAGGACATATTTTCTACCAGAAAGTAAAAACAATTCGTTCCGATGTTCATGTGGAGTGAATTCCTTTATGCTTATGAAATCTGCATGCTGTTGGATACAGACAGAAATTGTCGGTTCCGGAGTACGTCAAGGTCAAAAGAAAGAAAATCCAACAAAAGTATTCTAAACAGAGCAACGAGCAGAGAAAGCTCATAGCTGCTGCTGCTGCTGATTATGGCTTTGATGGACAACACATCGGACGTTATCTGTCTTCTATTCACACCCCATCTCCTCCCCCCTCCCCCCCCCCAAGAGGGTCTGCTCTGTAAAGTACACTACTGGCCATTGAAATTGCTACACCACGAAATTTAACCGACAGGAAGAAGATGCTCTGAAATACAAATGATTAGCTTTTCAGAACATCCACACAAGGTTGGCGCCGGTGGCGACACCTAAAACGTGCTAACAAGGGGAAAGTTTCTAAACGATTTCTCATACACAAACAGCGGTTGACCGGCGTTGCCTGGTGAAACGTTCTTGTGCTGCCTCCTCGTGTAAGGAGGAGAAATGCGTACCATCACGTTTCCGACTTCGATAAAGCTCGGATTGTAGCCTATCGCGATTGCGGTTTATCGTATCGCGACATTGCTGCTCGGGTTGGTCGACATCCAATGACTGTTAGCAGAATATGGAATCGGTGGGTTCAGGGGGGTAATACGGAACGCCGTGCTGGATCCCAACGGCATCTTATCACTAGCAGTCGAGATGACAGGCATCTTATCCGCATGGCTGTAACGGATCGTGCAGCCACGTCTCGATCCTTGAGTCAACAGATGGGGACGTTTGCACTACAACAATCATCTGCACGAACAGTTCGACGACGTTTGCAGCAGCATGGACTATCAGCTCGGAGACCGTGGCTGCGATTACCCTTGACGCTGCATCACAGACAGGAGCGCCTGCGATGGTCTACTCAGCGACGAACCTGGGTGCAGGAATGGCAAAAGTCATTTTTTCGGATGAATCCAGGTTCTGTTTACAGCATCATGATGGTCGCATCCGTGTTTGGCGACATCGCGGTGAACGCACATTGGAAGCGCGTATTCGTCATCGCCATACTGGCGTATCAGCCGGTGTGATGGTATGGGGCGACATTGGTTACACGTCTCGGTCACCTCTTGTTCGTATTGACGGCGCTGCGAACAGTGGACGTTACATTTCAGATGTGTTACGACCCGTGGTTCTACCCTTCATTCGATCCCTGCGAAACCCTACATTTCAGTAGGATAATGCACTACCGCATGTTGCAGGTCCTGTACGGGCTTTTCTGGATACAGAAAATGTTCGACTGCTGCCTTGACCAGCTCATTCTCCAGATCTCTCACCAATTGAAAACATCTGGTCAATGCTGGCCGACCAACTGGCTCGTCACTACTCTTGATGAACTGTGGTATCGTGTTGAAGCTGCATGGGCAGCTATACCTGTACACGCCATCCAAGCTCTGTTTGACTCAATGCCCAGGCGTATCAAGGCCGTCACGGCGAGCGGTGGTTGTTCTGAGTACTGATTTCTCAGGATCTATGCATCGAAATTGAGGGAAAATGTAACCACATGTCAGTTGTAGTATAATATATTTGTCCATTGAATACTCGTTTATCATATGCATTTCATCTTGATGTAACAATTTTAATGGCCAGAAGTGTAGGATAGATGGTGATCTGTGGCATCTCAGCCCAAAGAACAGGTGCACTCGCAAGTGTTTTGGAGCACACCCTTCATCGTACGTTATTGAACACGGCGTTCCGCAGCAGACTACCCCTATGTGTTCCCATGTTGTCCCAATGACATTGTCAGTTACGATTGCAGTGAGAACGGGACCACCGGGATTCGACCGTAGATTAATGGAAACATTTTTGCTACACAAATGCCGTAATCGAGGTGAATGGCGGCTCGAAATGTGCAGCGCACCACGGACGCAGACTGATCAGGGCAGTGTTATGCAGTGGGAAACATCCTCTGAGTTTGTGTGGGATCTGTGGTAGTAATCGAAGACACGCTGTCAGCTGTGAACAAGCCTGCATCACTTCGTGCTTGGTGTCTCCCCGACGGAGACGGCGACGCTGTCGAACGGTTTTTCCAGGTCGACAAATCCTATGACAGTGTCTTAATATTTCTTTAGCCTTGCCTCCATTATCGACCGCAACGTCAGAATTGGCATTGTAGTGCCTTCACCTGTCCTAAAGCAAACTGTCGACAAATAGTCTAGATAGTTTTGATCGCACAGTCTACGCCCCGCTTTCTGGCCTGACAGTAGCGTCATATGCCTGCCGGCACGGTTGACCCTCCAGGGTGGAGGTTTCCAGTATTTACGGCGAGCCGGCGGCTGTCTCCGCTAGAAGCAGCGGCGAACCAAAACAAGAGAAGTACGCCTCGCCTGCGGTGACCTCGTCAGAGCGGAGGTTGACGACCCTTCTGGAAGGCACTAAAATTAGCGTCCGCCACAGCCCCAGACGGAATAACGACCTTCCGGCGGAATGCAGTCGCCCACACAAAGCCTAACTGCATGCACCTCCTCTCTGTAAACGCGGACAAAAACGACTGACGCAAAAGCGTCCTCTTAAATGTTGAAAAGGGACGAAGATTTACGAATGCATACATCAACTTCACGTTGCTAAGCGTTATAGGTACACTCTAACGACTCCAAACGCACAAGCGATAGTAAAAAATTCGGAATAGTAAAATACAGATTTTTTATTTGTTTACTCAATTTCCTGTATTATGACCGGACTGCTGTTCTTTGCTCTTTTTAACACATCAAACGGCTTATTGTGTGCTCTGCATATGAAATTATCACTATATTTTTTGTTACTCATTTCTGAGAGCATTTTCTGTGGCGTTTCTCTGCAAAGGCCTGCATTTGCGCTACCGATATCCATCCTATTAATTTCTCAGAGCATTCCAGGTGAACAGGGGTGTAATCCTACGTATAACACAAAATTATCCAGGCACTCTTAAATGAGCGTTCAAAACAATCGTCCAGGAAATAAAAAAAAATCGAAACATTGATGGCGTGAATAAACACTGAAACGCTAAAGAAACTCGTATAGGCATGCAGAGATATACAGGCAGAAAACGGCGCTGCGGTCGGCAACGCCTATATAAGACAACAAGTGTTTGGCGAAGTTGTTAGATCGGTTACGGTTGCTACAGTGGCAGGTTATCAAGATTTAAGTGAGCATCTCCGAGGTACCGGTCCGCAGTTCGTGGTCTAGCGTTGCTGTCTCTGGATCACGGGGTCCCGGGTTCTATTCCCGGCCAGGTTGGGGATTTTCTCTGCCCGGGCACTGGATGTTTGTGTTGTCATCATTTCATCACCGTCATTCGTGACAGTGGCTATTTGGACTGTATCAAAATTGGACTCTGTTAGTATTGGTACTTTCTACGGCCGCTGTTGAGCGCCCCACAAACCAAACATCGTCATCATTTCCGAGGTAACTATGAAGTGGGGGTTTTCATTTACGACCATTTCACCAGTGTACCGTGAGTATTAGGAATTCTGTAAAACATCTAATCTCCGACATCGCTGCGGCCGGAAAAAGATTCTGCAAGAACGGGATCAAAGACGTCTCAAGAGAATCGTTCAACGCGACGGAAGTGCAGCTCTTTCGCAAATTGCAAATTGCTGCAGATTTCAGTGCTGGGCCATCAAAAATCGTCAGCGTGGGAACCAATCAACGGTATGGGCTTTCGGAGCCGAAGGCCCACTCTTGCACACTTCATGAGTGCACAACACAAAGCTTTACGCCCCGCCTGGGCCCGTCAACACCGACATTGGACTGTTGATGACTGGAAACATGTTGCGTGGTCGCACGAGTCTCGTTTCAAATTGTATCGAGAGGATGGACGTGTACGGGTGTGGAGACAACCTCAAGAATCCATGGACCCTGCATGTCAGCGTGGGACTGTTCGGGCTGGTGGAGATTGTGTAATGGTGTGGGGCGTGTGCAGTTGGAGTGATGTGGGACCCCTGATACGTCTACAAACGACTCTGGCAAGTGACATGTAAGCATCCTGTCTGATCACTGCATCCATTCACGTCCATTGTGCAATCCGACGTACTTGCACAATTCCAGCAGAACAATGCGACACCCCACACGTTGCTACAGAGTGGATCCAGGAACACTCTTCCGCTGGCCACCAAACTTCTGAGATGTGAACATTATTGAGATGCCTTGCAACGTGCTATTCAGAAGAGATCTCCAGCCCCTCGTACTCTTACGGATTTATGGACAGCCTCCAGGATTCGTGTTGTCACTTCCCTGTTCCACTACATCAGACACTAGTCGAGTCCACGCCACGTCGTTATGCAGCACTTCTGCGTGCTCACTGGTCCCCACACGATAGTAGGCAGCTGTACCAGTTTCTTTGGCTCTGTAGTTTACATCGCAAAGCTAAGTTGTGCGATAGACAATATTGAAAACGGAGCTTTAATCTATCTACAATGCGCAGATAATTAAAAGCTCACTTCGATTAAACCCCGTCATTGTCCCCCATTGCCACGCAAAAGTGTGAAATTTTTCTCAAAGCTGCCTTCAACCTTCATCTGTAACAGTGCGAAAGCGTGGCTTCCCGATACGTTACCTTCGCCTTAGGCGACACTTCAAACAAGACTGTGTCTACACATTTACAGAAAGGCCAGAGTTCAGAAGTTCATGTGAGTATAAGGTGGGTTAATGATATCAGACTGGCACTAAATTTTGTCACAAGTCCGCCTGACGCCACAGTGGACGTGCCACACGGTGGGAAGACCACCACACCCCTTCACCTTATCCACATCTCACCTCTTCTCATGACGCCTCTGCGATGGATGTCAGAAGCGACATGTCCAGAACTGAAATCACACTGCAGATAACCTTGTAGGTGTGCCTACCACAGCTATGAGAAACCATCATGGGTATTAGTAACCGCTTCAGCTGTATTTAGTCCGTTATTACTGGATCACTAACGGTTTCGTGCCACTAAAAGCGAAATCTTCAGGGAACGTATGATCAAAACATTAGAGCGGAAAAGCTCGGAATCTTTGTACCCAACATTCGTCCTCCGTCCAAACAAACCACCGGTGAAAGACGGATGTCAGTTTAAAAAACTGTCAGATTCCAATATAGTGGATGGGTCCAAAACAAATCGTTCCATAGTGATCTGCACGGAACCGAGCAGAGGGGACGCGGCCCTGTGCTGTGTCTGAAGACGTGGCTTTTAGTGCCACGAAACTTTAATAAAGGACTACATACAGCTGAAGCGGTTATTAATACCCAAGATGAAATCACTTTGTTTTTAGTCAGTGGGTCAGGAAAACGTTCCATACACACCGCTGCGTCAATGAAACCTTCCCTTGCCGGCCTCGGTGGTCGTGCGGTTCTAGGCGCTCCAGTCCGGAGCCGCGCTGCTGCTACGGTCGCAGATTCGAATCCTGCCTCGGGCATGGATGTGTGTGATGTCCTTAGGTTAGTTAGGTTTAACTAGTTCTAAGTTCTAGGGGACTGATGACCACTGCAGTTGAGTCCCATAGTGCTCAGAGCCATTTGAACCATTTTTGAACCTTCCCTTCCCTTGAAGCGTTCATTTATACACAATTCGTGGTCGGAAAAGACAGTTCGCAGTGTGATGTTCAATAGAACAACGTTCTTAACAGCCTTTGGCGTTGCTGACACCCCGCGGACGTTTCAACCTTTCTCTGAGGACACCGTGGGACTGCTATCCTGATTCGCGTATCTAACAGGGTGACCCTCTTAATAAGGTTTTAAAACTTTCAAAGCGATGTAGAAGACGCCTTAAATGTCGAGCAATATCCCAAAAGTGGATGACAGGTGTTGAACATGTGACATCACCAGATGGCACGTGCAGCGGTGAAGCCTCTCGGGACTCGGGCTCAGGGCTTGCGGCTTTCGTCTGGCAGACAGTATATCCTTCCCGTTGCGATGCATAATTATGCGTTATGCTGACGTAATATTCATTGACAGGTCTCGCAGTCTCCTCTGGTTAAATGTAACGTACCGTTGTACAAAAACCTACCATATTGCGCCGCAAGTAAATAAGTTTGCAAACTGCATTGCTACCTATAAATGACATACGCGTTCTTTATCAAATAAAAACTGAACAAAAAAGAAGAACAAACTGTTGCTTGGTTACAGCGAGGACATTAATTCTGTAACTTCTGCGCCTAAACAGGTCACATTTACTAACGTGTTCGAAAACAGAGCAGACTAACGGAGCGAAGCACTGCCCCCCTATCGACGAGGTAGAAGCGACAAACCCAGTAGCTGCACGTCCACTTTTGGGTTTTTCCCGAAATTTGAGATGCCCCGTGTCTCATATTAAATTACTTGTCTCAGTGTTATCTCCGTCACATCAGGTTTTTTTAAACGTTAACACGAATCACACTATACAGTATGTGTGGCAAATTCGCCCATTCCTCGTGACAATACAAAAATGATTGTGCTTCTCTGAACCTTTCGATGTCTTCCTCAATTCTATCCGCTATGAATCCCATGCCGCACAACTGTACTCCAGAAGAGCAAGGACAAGCGTACTATAGGTACTCTCTTTAGAGGATTTGTTCCTGCAATAAAGCGCAGTCTTCGGTGTGCCTTCCCAGAACATTCTCTATGTACTGGTATCAATTTAAGATGTTCGTAATTATAACGCCGAGGTATTTACCTGAATTGACAGCCTTATCGTGATTTGTCGTATTACTGAAATTTAACTGATTCCTTTTAGTACTAATCTCACAGGTTTTATTGTTTAGAATCGATTGCCATTTTACACTCTGTACGGATCATCTTGCAATTGGTTTTGATATTCTCATGACTTTACAAGTCTATAAACGACAGTATCATCTGCAATATAAATCGTTTATATAGATAAGGAGAGCCTCTAACACTTCCTTGGGCAACGCCAAATGTTTAGTCTGTTTTACTCGATGACTTTCTTTCAGTTACTGCGAGCTTTGATTTTTCTGGCAGGTAATCACGAATTCATTCGCATAACTGCAACGGTATTTCATAGACAAGTCACTTATCGGGTACAATGTCAACAGCCTTCTGGAAATCTACAAAACTAGAATCAAATTGAGATCGCCTATCGATAACACTTATTAGTTCGTGTGAATAAAAGAGCCATTCGTGTTTCATACAAATGATGTTTCCTAAATCTGTACCGTCTATGCGTCAATGCATCGGTTTATTCGAGGTAATTCGTAATGTTCGTACCCAGTATATGTTGCTAAATCTTACTGCACATGGACATATTGGATTCGAATAAAATCGCTTAGACACAGCTGTCGGACGTTCCTTTGGCAATAAGTCACAGTTCACAAAATTTCTCAAACTGCAAAACACTATACATAAAACTTTCTTAATTAATAGAATATTGTGCTGTTCAGGTGATAGTCTTTGTGAATACAGTTTTTGAGCACCCATAGAAATGGATTTCTACGTGTATGATGCGAGGAGATCAAGAATATTTCCGGCTGGTTGTATTATATTAAAAGGAAGATTCAAGTATCAAGCAAAAACTCAAAGGATATTGCAGATTGTGACATTCACTTAATCAATGAGGCAAAGAGGTGCGTCAGTAACATAGATTGAAATCCAGTGAAACAAGAAAGAAGGGATGATTAGATTTAAACGTGGCATCGATGATAGGGTCGCTAGAGACAGAATGCAAGATCACACTGGAAAAGGAAATGGACGGAAATAGGTGGTATCTTTCCGAAAGATCCATCACGAGAAACCTAAATCTTGATGGGCAGAAGGAAATTCCGACCTCAGTCCATCCAAATTTGAATTTCGTGGATTATCAGGGCACTACTTTGTTCCAGATGAAACACGGGAAATGATGTCTAACTTAACAACAGACAGTAGAAAACAAAGATCTAAATTTTACGGACATGTCCAAAGACTTCCAGCAGCGAGGTTTAAGTGCCCTTGCCCTTCTCTCACATGGTATATTGGAAAATATGGATGAAGGCCAACAGTCACATCCCATATTCCTAGATTTACGCTAAGCATTTGAGACGGTGCCAGACCGTCGACTGTTAACGAATGTACAAACAAAGAGAATAGGTACCCAGATAAGAGAGTGGCTCCAAGACTTCTTAAGTAACATAACCTAGTATGTTGTCATCGACTACGAGTGTTCATCAGAGGAAAGGGTATCGTCAGGAGTGTCCCGGGGATTTTCTATACACATAAATGATCCGACCGACAGGGTGGGTAGTAATCTGTGGCTGTTTGCTGATGACGCTGTGGTGTACGGAAAGGAGTCGGCATTGAGTGACTGCAGAATGGTTCAAATAGCTCTGAGCACTTTGGGACTTAACATCTGAGCTCATCAGTCCCCTAGGATGAGAACTACTTAAACCTAACTAACCTACGGAAATCACACACATCCATGCGCGAGGCAGGATTCGAACCTGCGACCGTAGCAGCAGCGCGGTTCCGGACTGAAGCGCCTAGAACCGCTCCGCCATAGCGGCGGCTCGGAAAGTAAAATGAAAGGGAACGAGCATGTATGAACTGTGGTAGGGAAGACGAATAGTCGACTTCGGTTTATTGGGAGAGTTTTGGGAAAGAGTGCTTCATCTGTAAAGGAGACCGCATAAAGGACGCTAATCCGACCCACTGTTGAATACTGTTTGAGTGTTTGGGATCCGCACCAGGTCGGATTAAAGGATTACATCGAAGCAATTCACAGGCCGGCTGCTAGATTTGTCACTGGTAGGTTCGAACAACGTGCATGTACTACGGAGATGCTTTGGGAACTCAAATGGGGGTCGTTGGAGGGACGCGACGTTCTTTTGGAAGACCACTATTGAGAAAATTTAGAGAACCGGCAATCGAAGCTGACTGCAGAACGACTCTACTGCCGCCAGCATACTTTGCGAGTAAGGACCACGAAGATAAGATACGAGAAATTAGGCTCATACGGAGGCATATAGATAGTCGTTTTTCCCTCTTTATGCTTTGGAGTGGAATGGGAAAGGAAATGACTAGCAGCGGTATAGGGTACTCTCCGCCATGCACCATACGGTGACTTGCGGAGTACATAAGTAGATGTAGATGTAGGAGGTCATGACCAGTAAACTGAACTAAATAGTATGCACCCACGAAGCTAGAAATAAGCTGGGGAAAGAACACAGAAGCAATGAAGAACAGTACAGTCAAAAGATAAACTCTTCGATAGGACGGCCAGAGAGATAGGTACCGCGGAGATTAGGAACCAACTGCACTAAAGGAGCAAAACTGTCTATAGATAGAAAATGAGAGCCATTTGGAGGATTAGAATGGTTGTTGTTGTTGTTGTTGTGGTCTTCAATCCAGAGACTGGTTTGATGCAGCTCTCCGTGCTACTCTATCCTGTGCAAGCTTCTTCGTCTCCCAGTACCTACTGCAACCTACATCCTTCTGAATCTGTTTAGTATATTCAGCTCTTAGTCTACCTCTACAATTTTACCCTCCGCGCTGCCCTCCAATGCTAATTTGGTGATCCCTTGATGCCTCAGAATATGTCCTACCAACCGATCCATTAGAATGGTATGGAAAATGGAAATGCCGTGTGGCTAGGGCCTCCCGTCGTGTAGACCGTTCGCTTTCGAGTTGAAGCCACTTCGGCAACTTGCGTGTCGATGGGGATGAAATGATGATGATAAGGACAACACAACAGCCAGTTCCTGAGTGGAGAAAACCTCCGACCCAGCAGGGAATCGAATCAGGGCCGTTAGGTGTGACATTGCGTCGCGCTGATCACTCAGCTACCAGGGGCGGATGTTAGAACTGTGATTAGGAAAAGTATAAGTGAAGACTTTTGAATCTATCACTGACCAGCCGAATCGACAAATCCCTGATAGACAGGTGGCAAACTTACAAGGACGTTGTTTCTTGGTATGAATTGCAGTTTTCATTGTAATAGGCAGTAGCTCTCAGAGTTCGTCACAGAATTGGGAAACAAGATAAGAAACGTGCCTGGTGTCTACGTGACAGTCCCTTCTTCTGAAAACATGCAACTGGTCGCAAGGCTGGTGCATAAATATTTGCCGTGAGATAAGGGAGCTCGCTGCCCTTGTGGAGCCTGGACAAACAAAACAGAGCTGTCGTCGGCAGGGTAGAGCTGGCTCGCCGCCTACCAACTGCACTACTGGCAGCGAGGGTTTATGTGCCTGGAGACGGAATGGACTTTGCTTCATCGTGAACGGAATTAGCCGGGAGCTTACGGGAATGCCTGAGTGCGGGTTCATGCTGGCTTCTCTTCATCTGCTGCACCGCAGGCCACTCAGGAAACAGTTAGCTCGTTGTTTTGGGCTGATATTTTCCTAAATATTGAAATGCAGTTGCTTAGTTATAAGTAGCTCATGGACAGTAAGTAGAAGCATGTAGTTGTTGTGGTATTCAGTCATAAGACTGATTTGATATGTCTCTCCATGCTACTCTGTTCTGCAGGCCTCTTCATCTCCGAATAACTACGGCGACCTATATTCTTCTGAAAATCTACTTAGTGAATTCATCTCTTGGTCACCGTCTACAATTTTTGCACTGACACTTACTTCCAATATTAAACTGTGAAACCCTTGACGTCTCATAATGTGTCTCATAATGTGTCCTTCCACTAGACAGATTGTGCCACAAACTTCTTTTCTTCCCGTTTCTTTTTAGTACCTCCTCGTTAGTTACCTCATCTGCCTACATAATCTGCAACATTCTTCTTTAGCATCATGTTTCAAAGCTACCATTTCTTCTTACCTAAACTGTTTATCGTTCCTATTTCACTTCCACCCATGACCACATTCCACACAAATACTTTCCGAAAAGACTTCCTAACACTTAAATCGTTATTCGATGTTAACGAACTTCTTATCTTCAGAAACGCTTTTCTTGCCACTGCCAGTCTACATTTTCTATCCTCTCTACTTCGGCCACTATCAAATGGTTCAAATGGCTCTGAGCGCTATGGCACTTAACAATTGAGGTCATCAGTCCCCTAGAACTTAGAACTACTTAAACCTGACTAATCTAAAGACATCACACACATCCTTGCCCGAGGCAGGATTCGAACCTACGACCGTAGCTGTCGCGTGGTTCCAGACTGAAGCGCCTAGAACCGCTAGGCCACACCGGCCGGCTCGGCCAATATGAGTTATTTTGCTTCCCAAATAGCAATGCTGAATTACTGCTTTAAGTGTCTTGTTTCCAAATGAAATTCCCTCAGCGTCGCCTGGTTTAATTCTTATATCCTCCTTTCATGGCACTGTTCATTCCGTTCAGCTGTTCTTCCGAGCCCCTTACTGTCTCTGACGTACGAAAGCTAAACCGAGGACCACTTGAACGACTTTAAACCTAATGCAGTCAGCATTACAACGATCTGAGTGACGAAGAAGTGTTGCAGTTGGAAGCACGATTGCATTTAAAATGCATCCTTCGGTTAATAAAGTGTCAACATAAAGTACTACCAACCTTCGTCATTTTCTTTAATTCCCCACTGGATCCTATGACACAGACTCACCGATTAATTTGATATTCATATACATCACATTTCTTGTATTCTTTTATTATTAGTTTCTCACATCATTCGCGAAAATCTCCAGATGTTCACTGCCGTGATGGCGACACGTTAAGGGTTCAAAGACTTTTAAAAAAAAGTTAGTTTCTCCCCTACCGTTTTCGTTTCTCATACGAAGTCTATTTGTTCCTTCAATTATTTGTTAGTACATCATAAGATACCATTCAAAAGTACTTCATTGCATGAGGAATGCTCGTTGCTCTCTTATCTATTAAGTATTTCACCTCTGATAAACTTGACAACAGCGGTGCAACAGAACTATACCATCGGCCTCGGTTTTCAGCTTTCGGATATTTCGTTTGTAGTTCTGCATCCAGTTGGATTTACTAGTGGTGCGTCATTATGTGTCGTCCCTCCCTCATCTCCATCCAAAGAAATGTCAGTTATCGGTTCATTTAAAAAATACACTAGTTTCACGGTGCGGATAGATTAGAAAATTGTTGTCACTTATACAGCAAAATATTAGGCCTTTGTGCCTCCTGAATATTGTACAAACTATTAATTAGTTTGTGACGACAATTTGTGTCTGTGATACAGAAACGAACGGAAATTTATAAAAATCAAACTACTGACAAAAAAGAAAGGAAAATGGCGAAGTGCGAACAGGTTCCGCGTACTGAAGATTCCGTGCAAACTCACGTAGAAATAAATATTTCATCCATTCTGGGAATCAAAAATCGCAACGATTTCTGCCCATTTTCGACGTAGATGCTGGAAAGATACATGTAGTTGTATTTACACTACTGGCCATTAAAATTCCTACACGAAGAAGAGAAGCAGATGATAAGCGTGTATTCATTGGACAAATATATTATACTAGAACTGACATGTGATTACATTTTCACGCAGTTTCAGTGCATAGATCCTGAGAAATCAGTACCCAGAACAACCACCTCTGGCCGTAACAACGGCCTTGATACGCCTGGGCATTGAGTCAAACAGAGCTTGGATGGCGTGTAGAGATACAGCTGCCCATGCAGCTTCAACGCGATACCACAGTTCGTCAAGAGTAGTGACTGGCGTATTGTGACGAGCCAGTTGCTCGGCCAGCATTGACCAGACGTTTTCAATTGGTGAGAGATCTGGAGAATGTGGTAGCCAGGGCAGCAGTCGAACATTTTCTGTATCCAGAAAGGCCCGTACAGGACCTGCAACATGCGGTCTGCATTATCCTGCTCAAATGTAGGGTTTCGCAGGGATCGAAAGAAGTGTAGACCCACGGGTCGTAACACATCTGAAATGTAACGTCCACTGTTCGAAGTGCCGTAAATGCGAACAAGAGGTGACCGAGACGTGTAACCAATGGCACCCCATACCATCATGCCGGGTGATACGCCAGTATGGCGATCACGAATACGCGCTTCCAATGTTCGTTCAGCGCGATGTCGCCAAACACGGATGCCACCATCACGATGCTGTAAACAGAATCTTGATTCACCCGAAAAAATTACGTGTTGCTATTCGTGCACCCTGGTTCGTCGTTGGGTACACCATAGCAGGCGCTCCAATCTGTAATGCAGCGTCAAGGGTAACCGCAGCCATGGTCTCCTACTTGATAGTCCATGCTGCTGCAAACGTAGTCGAACTGTTCGTGCAGATGATTGTTTTCTTGCCAACGTCCCCATCTGTTGATTCAGGGATCGAGATGTGGCTTCACCATCCATTACAGCCATGCGGATAAGATGCCTGTCTTCTCGACTGCTAGTGATACGAGGCCGTTGGCGTTCTGTATTACCCTCTTGAAACCTCCGATTCCATATTCTGCTAACAGTCATTGGATCTCGACCGACGCGAGCAGGAATGTCGCGATACGATAAATCGCAATCGCGATAGGCTACAATCCATCCTTTATCAAAGTCGGAAACGTGAGGTTCGCATTTCTCCCCTTTACACGAGGCATCACAACAACATTTCACCAGGCAAAGCCGGTCAACTGCTGTTTGTGTATGAGAATTCACTTGGAAATTTTCCTCATGCCAGCACGTTGTAGGTGTGGCGCCAATCTTGTGTGGATGCTCTGAAAAGCTAATCATTTGCACATCACAGCATCTTCTTCCTGTCGGTTAAATTTCGCGTCTCTAGGACGTCATCTTCGTGGTGTAGCAACTTAAAAGGCCAGTAGTGTAGATGAAGAAGAGATATGTAGGCCTAGGTGTAGAAGTTTTAATAAAGTATTTCATATTTACCTACTAATACATGGCTACAATTTACATTTTCTGTTTGCTTGTAGTAATGTTCGTGTACTACGCTTCTTGTGGATGGTGGTTGAAATGGCTCTGAGCACTATGCGACTTAACTTCGGAGGTCATCAGTCGCCTAGAACTTAGAACTAATTAAACATAGCTAACCAGACCGTAGCGCCTAGAATCGCACGGCCACTCCGGCCGGCTGCTGCTGATGAATGCAATGTATGTTCTAATGGCGAAAAGATATTTGTATTTGAAATAAATACACTTTAACAATTTTCAGTTTTTTTTCTTTATTTGTACTATGAAGCCTTGCTTCTTGAGAAATTTCATAATTCTACGTCAACGGGAAGTACACCATAGGTTTTGGTGAGTTTACGAATATCAAAATAAGTGACATAAATAACCGTATCTTTTGGCGGAACTGATTTAGAAACTTAAAATTTGTGCACTGCCAAGCGACCATAGATTTTAACATGTGACATAGATTTGAACTTGGTATGCCGTACTGTTCATGAGGAAAAGGCGTGTTAACGGACGGACAGTCAAACAGCCAGACGAATATAAAATGAGAAAAAAATATTTGTTCGTCCTATATAATCACAATTAATAATTTTGGGATGTTTTCCTTTACCTGTACTCTGAAATCTTGATTCCTGACGAACTACGTGATTCCAGGTCAACGGCAAGTACCCAATAGGTGAAGTACCCTATACGTTTTGATGAGTGGCTTTTGAGATGTCTAACATAAATGGCCCCATCTTTTGACTGATTTCACTTAGAAGCTTTGCATTTTTTATATCGCCAAGGGACCGTAGACCTTAATATGCGACATAAATTTCAGACTGATACGTCTCTCCGTTCCTGAGAAAAAGGTTTCTCAGCAGTCGGGCCAACAGACAGACAGTGGGAAGAGTATTTCAGGGTTTCGGTTTTACAGATGGAGCCACGGAGCCATAAAGAGGAAGAATAGAAGACAAGAGAAAGAGAGAGGGAGAGAGAGAGAAACGAAATTACTCATAAATGAGGAACTATTTGCCTTGGTGTGTCATTGTGTGACTTATTTCTGTCTTGAGCTGTGTCCTTGCCAGTTCATAATTTCAACCGATCAAATCGGAGCCAATGGAAGAGCAATTTACCACAAAAGAGAGAGAGTTTTATAGCATTATTATCTGGGGGCCTGGGGTTGTTCGACCGGCTGGTGTAAGTCTGTTTGACACCATTCCGGCTACTTGGGTGTCGATGAGGATGTGGTCAAATATGAGGATAACGAACACTCAGTTAACTAGCGAAGAAAATGTACATCATGGCCTGGAATCAACCCGGAACCCCCCGAAGTAGAAGCAGCGAGGTTAACCGTTAGACCAGCAGCTGTGCACAGATTATTACAGAAATGCTATTGCAATCCGTGAGAAGGGATAAGCGACACAGTTACGGCGACGCTGTAAGGAAAGTGGCACGCAGAAGTATTTAGCGAGTGAGACGAAAAAACGCAAGCGAGTAGGGATGCAAAGGGGTTCTACTTTATAGGGAAGCACAACTAACAGTACATATTTGGTAAGTACATACATTTACGTTATGAGCCTAGTTTCTTTAGTGGGTGCTCTTTCCACAGACCCCAAGGATTGCTACAGGACCGCTGGATTTTGTCGTAGTGTAAGAAACTTGTTCAATGACTTCCAGTCGCACAAAGATGTGCCACAAAAAATGGTTTCTCGGTGACCAGTGTCGTACCTTTTTTTTTTTTTTTTTGACGCGTTGTATCCTTACAAATGACAATTTAGTTTCTGAACAGTCACCCACTTATTAACAGTCCTCTTGGAACTACTGTCCCACTCCAGTTTATCAGTTTGTCTAGCGGTCGTTGTGTCCTGGGCACATACGATTACCAGCTGTCTCTAACTCCTGAGCCGCACGTGCTCTTCTAGCTGTGGCCAACGCTCTTCCGGCAGGTGACCTTGTCAATGAACTTCTCAGAAAGACTTAATCAAGCCAATTTAAGTCGAGAACGCTCGTCTTATTTCTTTCGCCAGCAGGGTGAAGTGGTCTGGGAGAGCCAGAGTCGCAAGTTACTCTCACTGGACGAGCTCACTCATCTCACCTGACAAACTGATGAGCGAAAACACTATGTCCAGTTGCTAAATAGATTAACAGATTATTCGTCCCTCTTTGGAACGAAATACATCACTGATTCTGCGTATCACGGATCCGGCAGTTTTTTGGTATGTTTGTGGAGGTACATGGCATTAGATGTACACTACTGGCCATTAAAATTGCTACACCACGAAGATGACGTGCTACAGACGCGAAATTTAACCGACAGGAAGAAGATGCTGTGATATGCAAATGATTAGCTTTTCAGAGCAGTCACACAAGATTGGCAACGGTGACCACAACATCCTGACGTGAGGAAAGTTTCCAAACGATTTCTCATACACAAACAGCAGTTGACCGGCGTTGCCTGGTGAAACGTTGTTGTGATGCCTCGTGTAAGGAGGAGAAATGCGTACTGTCACGTTTCCGACTTCGATAAATGTCGGATCGTAGCCTATCGCGATTTGCGGTTTATAGTATCGCGACATTGCTGTTCGCATTGGTCGAGATCCAATGACTGTTAGCAGAATATGGAATCGGTGGGTTCAGGAGGGTAATACCGAACGACGTGCTGGATCCCAACGGCCTCGTATCACTAGCAGTCGAGACGATAGGCATCTTATTCGCATGGCTGTAACGGATCGTGCAGCCACGTCTCGATCCCTGAGTCAACAGATGGGGACGTTTGCAGGACAACAACCATTTGAACGAACAGTTCGACGACGTTTGCAGCCCAATGGACTATCAGATCGGAGACCGTGGCTGTGGTTACCCTTGACGCTGCATCACAGACAGGAGGGCCTGCGATAGTGTACTCAACGACGAACCTGGGTGCACGAATGGCAAAACGTCATTTTTTCGAATGAATCCAGGTTCTGTTTACAGCATCATGATGGCCGCATCCGTGTTTGGCGACATCGCGGTGAACGCACATTGGAAGCGTGTATTCGTCGTCGCCAAACTGGCGTATCACCCGGCGTGATGGTATGGGGTGTCACTGGTTACACGTCTCGGTCACCTCTTGATCGCATTGACGGCACTTTGAACAGTGGACGTTACATTTCAGATGTATTACGGCCCGTGGCTCTACCCTTCATTCCATACCTGCGAAACCCTACATTTGAGCAGGATAATGGAGACCGCGTGTTGCAGGTCCTGTACGCTCATTTCTGGATACAGAAAATGTTCGATTGCTGCCCTGGCCAGCACATTCTCCAGATCTCTCACCAATTAAAAACGTCTGGTCAATGGTGGCCGAGCAGCTGCCTCGTCACAATACTCTTGATGAACTGTGGTATCGTGTTGAAACTGCATGGATAGCTGTACCTGTACACTCCATCCAAGCTCTGTTTGATTCAGTGCCCAGGCGTATCGAGGCCGTTATTACGGCCAGAGGTGATTGTTCTGGGTACTGATTTCTCACGATCTATGCACCCAAATTGCGTGAAAATGTAATCACATGTCAGTTCTAGTATAATATATTTGTCCAATGAATACACGCTTATCATCTGCATCTCTTCTTCGTGTAGGAATTTTAATGGCCAGTAGTGTATTCGCACAGGTCATGCAATTCGCGCAGGTAACGGGCCGCTGAATTGTGAACGCGGTGATGGCGCCCGATAGCGACCCAGATGGATTTCATAGGATTTACATCAGGCACGTTTGGTCGCCGAGACATGAACATGAGTTCACTATAATGCAACTTAAACCACCGTGACACTGTTCTAGGTACGAGACATGGACACTTATACTGCTGAAAGATGGCGTCGCGGTCGGGGAAGACATCAAGGATTAACGGATGTAAGTTGTCTGCAGCTGTCAATCGTGTGTTCCATTACCAGCATATGCTCCACGCAACCGCAGGAGAACGTCTCCCACAGCATAATACTGCTCCCACCAGCCTGCATATTTTCATACCTTTTATTCATTTACCCTGGAAAGTAAGTTACTTAGACATCTCCTACGGTATCTGATTTCTTTTCTTTTTTTATGTGAACATTTTTAGATTAGGCTTTACCTTGACTGTTACTGACATTAAATGAAACAACAAGTTTACTGTTACCCGTCCTGTATGTTTCGTTGTAATGATTTCTTTTAATTCAGGTTACAATGTATGTCTCTTAGTATTGACGCAACTTCACATGTTGATACAGTATTATATTCCTTTGTTCCCTGATAGTGAATATAGTAGTTACGTGTTATTATTTATTTCGAAATTGAGTTTTATACTTGTGCAGCTTCGCATTTTTATTTGGTTGCGCCGTGAGTTAGCCTGTTGCGCTTGTGCCAGGTCAATATCTCTTCCCTAGCACTGACGTAACCATGCATTGTTGAGCGTGCACAGCTGAGTCGTACGCTGTTCCAGTTTGCATTTCGCTTCGCGTGAAGCTGTGTTTTTACAGCTGCTTCTTGTCAAATGTTTGTCTTTGCTTACAAAAGAAGAAAATTACTTAAGTCTATACATATTTCATTCAAAAATACTCATAATAATTTTTTAAAATAAAACTAAGACAATACTTATAAATAAATTTTATGACAAGAAAACTGCTGTGATATTGTGTCCATATTCATGGAGAGCTTTTAAGTTTTGTTAGGGTGGAGACCGTTGTCTCTCCCTGTTCTTTCATATACCAATCTATAAGTTCCAGGATAAGGTAGTTTTGCAATAATATATGGCCCTGAGTAAAGTAACTGCCATTTTTTATTTAGATTATCGATCTCCGTGGATTTGGGATTTCTTCTCAAGAGGACTCGTTGCACTTCAAAAAACTGTGTAACTCGGTTTAACTTTTTGTTGTATATCCTCTTTCTGTATTCTGCTCTATTTTCCAGTGTAATCACCGCTTGCTTAATTTTATCCTGTAAAGTTAACTCTTTAGTAGGTAATTTTGGTATGGGGATTTAACATTCGTTAGTTTGCTTTGCGTTAAACATCAGTTCATTAGGAGTGAAACGTGTGGAAGAGTGGGGAGATTGTTTACTATTTGCATAAATGGAGTCACGTATTTGATCCATCCTGAATGCTTGAGAGTGTATGTCCTCATACATCTATTGAATTTTTTAAACATCATCTCCACGGGACTTACTTCTGAATGGAAAAAACTTACCAAGATGTGTTCAATGCCCTGTGTATTCATGAATTGTTTCTATTTTCTTCCTATGAAAGAGGTTGCGTTGTCTGTTAATATTACTTTGGGTTTCCCTCCTCTTCGTAAATAATCAGCGTTGCACATTTCGAGCCTCCGTCCACCTCGATGACGGCGTTTGTGGAGACGACCATAGACCTGGTGTGGCAAAAATGTGGTTCACTCGAAGAACTGACACTTTTGCATTGATCGACGGCCGACCCGTAACTGACGACGTCGTTGGGTCATCATGTAAACACGTAAGGGTGGTCTGCTGCGGAGCTCCAATTTCGCCAATGTACGATGAACGGTGTGCTACGAAACACTTGCGCGTGCACCAGCATTGTGCTCTTCCGGCGGAGATGCCACAGATCACCATATTTTACAGAGCAGACCAGCCTCCGAATCCGACGATTTCTGAAGAGTCGTGGACATCCAACCATCTAGCGCCTAGTGGTAGTTTTACTATCCTACCTCTTCCCACAGATGATCACCACAGCAGCACGCGAACGTTCGAGAAACTGCCAGATACTCGTTCACAGGAGTTGCGTAATAACAATCTGTCCTTATGTCAATGGACTTACCCATTTGCAGCCCATATCTTCGTCAGTGTGAGCCCCCGTCCGTGTCTGCTCTACTTACATGCTTGTGTTACCGCGTCACGTGACCGGCAGGTGTGGCCGTGCGGTTCTAGGCACATAAGTCTGGAGCCGAGCGACCGCTACGGTCGCAGATTTCAGCCCTGCCTCGGGCATGGATGTGTGTGATGTCCTTAGTCAGTTGGGTTTAAGTAGTTCTAAGTTCTAGGGGGCTGATGACATCAGCAGTTAAGTCCCATAGTGCTCTTAGCCATTTGAACCTTTTGAACCGCCTCACGTGCCCGGAACGCCAGCAGGTAACATGTGGCGGGCAGTTGACATAATATTTTGGCGTACAGTGTATATTGAACTATATGATGTTTCATGCCAGATAGTCCCTATATGAATCAACACATTTACATATCTGTCTTATTATAGTGTTTACTTTATATTTTTCTGTTTGATATCCTATATAGTTACTGGTGACGTATTGCTGCAATCCAGCTCATATTTGTGTTTCTAGAGTTTATCTTCCACAGCGCTTTTGATTTCGTTTGTTCCACGCTTCATCTCCGCAAGCTGAACTGCTGTTTTAATTGGATGGTATTGCCGATGCCGCAGACTGATCCCCGTTCCCTAGTTTCACTTCCGACTGGGGAAGACGAACTTTCTGGTTGTGGTCATTTTGCGAAATATGTGAGGGAGGAAGTAATATATTGTTAGACTCTTTCCGGACAAGTGCTCTCTCGAAATTTCAAAAGTAATCATCTAAGTGAAGCACAAAGCCTTGCTTTTTTCATCTGCCACTGAAGTTTGTAGAGCATATCTGTAACTCTCTCGCGCCGACTAAACGATACCGTAACAAAACGCACAGCTCCTCGCTGGATCTTCTCTATCTCTTCTATTAGTGCTCCCTGATAAAGGTCCCGAACTGCTGAACAGTACTCAAAAAACGGTCGAACAAGCGTCTTGAAAGCCAATTCTTTCGCGGATGAGTTACATTTCCTTAAGCTTCTTCCTGCGAATCTAAGTCTGGCATCTACTTTTAATTCTATCAGCTTTTGGCAACAAGAAGGAAGGTTGTATGGTATCCACTGCAGTAGAACAGAGGTGGTGAAGGCGAGGTCGTTGACTGGAGAGAGGAACACGACGTCTGCGCCCTCTGGGTGTCGTCTTTTCCGACCACCGACCGTGAACCATGATCCTAGGAAACTTCCCTCGCTCGCGTTGCTGTGCGCGGCTCGAAGTTCAGCAGCGTCAAACAGATGTCCACCAGACCACTCAGCTCCGACGTGACGTTTCGAAACCTTCTGTTGTAATTGTTCAACTGATCCAATCCCGTTTCCCATTACCGTACGTGCCGTCGCCGCAAGAGGCAGTCTCCTTCCGACAGTGCCAGAAGGCTTACACAGCGGTTTCTCTTACATGGCCTTGCAAAAAGCAGTTAACTCGTGTCTGTAGCCAAGGTCGCTGAATATTCTGAGAAGTAGTGCTCTAGGCGGAATCAATAGTTGTTTCGTCTATAGGTGCTAGAAGGAATTTGCATGGCAGGAAATGTTGGAATGCGGGAAAGGTGGGAGAGATTTCTAAATCCACAGATAATGCGCCAGTGATCCGTGTTGTTTACCTGTAATTTCACATGTCACCATAGTGTATTTTAAGAAGACTGATACCAAACTACTACCAAACCATTCTAACTCTTACAGGGAGCCCTCAACAATGTTTTTCTGTGGAAATGAGTGAATATTTACTTGTTACTAGCTAAAAACAAGAAAATACAGTACAGGGCTCACTACAAGTGTTAGAATAGTTTGGTAGGAGTCGGGAATCAGCCTTTATAAATGACGATACGGTGTCTTGCAGAAATACACAACATAGATCACTGGCGTATTTATACATATCACATTGGACTGATCTGGGATGTTTCTATCGAATGAGCCCGTAAAATTCCACTTTAAAAGTTATTTTCCTTGTAACTGGAAACAAACCGACTCCCCGTTGTCACTGGGCGTCGGATGAAAGACGCGACAAGCAGTATTTGTTTCGGCTGACTCCAGCTTCGCATTGCAAAAGAAATTGTAGATGTTATAAATACCTGCCGAAATAGGAGGGAAACGGCCTGATGTTTTTCTCGATGTATATACACTCCTGGAAATGGAAAAAAGAGCATGCTCCTGGGGTATCGGCGAGGACCATTCGCAACCGTCTCCATGAAGCTGGGCTACGGTCCCGCACACCGTTAGGCCGTCTTCCGCTCACGCCCCAACATCATGCAGCACGCCTCCAGTGGTGTCGCGACAGGCGTGAATGGAGGGACGAATGGAGACGTGTCGTCTTCAGCGATGAGAGTCGCTTCTGCCTTGGTGCCAATGATGGTCGTATGCGTGTTTGGCGCCGTGCAGGTGAGCGCCACAATCAGGACTGTATACGACCGTGGTACACAGGGCCAACACCCGGCATCATGGTGTGGGGAGCGATCTCCTACACTGGCCGTACACCTCTGGTGATCGAGGAGGGGACACTGAAAAGTGCACGGTACATCCAAACCGTCATCGAACCCATCGTTCTACCATTCTTAGACCGGCAAGGGAACTTGCTGTTCCACCAGGACAATGCATGTCCGCATGTATCCCGTGCCACCCAACGTGCTCTAGAAGGTGTAAGTCAACTACCCTGGCCAGCAAGATCTCCGGGTCTGTCCCCCATTGAGCATGTTTGGGACTGGATGAAGCGTCGTCTCACGCGGTCTGCACGTCCAGCACGAACGCTGGTCCAACTGAGGCGCCAGGTGGAAATGGCATGGCAAGCCGTTCCACTGGACTACATCCAGCATCTCCACGATCGTCTCCATGGGAGAACAGCAGCCTACATTGCTGCGAAAGGTGGATATACACTGTACTAGTGCCGACATTGTGCATGCTCTGTTGCCTGTGTCTATGTGCCTGTGGTTCTGTCAGTGTGATCATGTGATGTATCTGACCCCAGGAATGTGTCGATAAAGTTTCCCCTTCCTGGGACAATGAATTCACGGTGTTCTTATTTCAATTTCCAGGAGTGTATATTCCACTTTTAAACTGGAATTTTACGTGCACATTCTGTAGAAACGTCCCAGTTTAGCCTAGTGCGATATTCGTGTTATCGATGTACTCTTAAGTGGAGTCCGCAGCTCGTGGTCGCGCGGTAGCGTTCTTGCTTCCCGCGCTCGTGTTTCCGGGTTTGATTCCCGGCGGGGTCAGGAATTTTCTCTGCCTCGTGATGACTGGGTGTTGTGTGATGTCCTTAGGTTAGTTAGGTTTAGGACTGATGACCATAGATGTTAAGTCCCATAGTGCTCAGAGCCCATTGAACCATTTTGAACTAACGTGGACAGTAAAACAGGAGGAGTATCCAGTGGTCCAGCATGGACTGAGTTGCAATTCTTCTCCAGGCATGACTGCTAGCGGCATGCAACTGCGCGCTACTCACAAGGAGAAGGCGGAAAGTACCATAACCTGATTTCCCAAAACTTCGCTCAATGGAACAGAGGTCAAACTAGGCGAACATGTGTCGGTTTATCTACAGATGACAGTCAAAGTTTTCGAGGCATTTTACAGGTACTTCACGCGCCTTTGCGAGGTGATGTGCCCAGACGAAATGATGGTTTTTCGATTTTGCGTCCTGTGTTCGAATCCCGATTATTACTTCTATTTTTGTTTTTCATTTACATACCCATGTCTATGGAAGATCACTACACGAATTTCTTCCACTGTATGTTGTTATCACTTTGTCCTTTATGCGAATTTAGACTTGCTTTGCGAATTAAGGTAAGAATTGATATGAGAATTAAATTTCAGGATACGACAACTTAAATGCCACACACACAAACATTATGCAACAAATGTATGACATTGTGAAAGCCAGTTGTAATTTTAAAATTAATGTAGTGCTATTATCTCCCCTAATTTGATAAGAAACATTCGTGTACTAACCTTCTACGGACATGCGTAGATAAATGAAAACAATAAAATAAAACAGAGTAAACAAATGCAATAATCGGGTTTCGAACACTAAGCGCAAATTTAAAAAATTCTCAGTGCTTACCACAGAGCCACAAGTTCGGCTGAGGACATAGTGTGGAAAAAGGCACATACGTTACCTCGAAAACTTTGACCATCGTTCTTACAGAAACGGTCGAGTATCTACGGATAAGCCGAGACACGTGGTCACGTATTCTGACTCCTCTTTCTCCGAGCGAAGTTTCTGGGAAATCAGGTGATGCCACTTGCCGTAGTTTCCTCGACAGTTGCGGCTGAAGCACTGGTTATTTTTCCTGTTTCACAGTCCATGTTAGTGCATATCGATAAAAGTAATATCGCACTGGACTAATGTGGGACCGCTCTATCGAATGGATGCGTAAAATTATGCTTTTCTTTGTAACAGGAAACAAACCGACACATCCGTTTGTTCGTGGGCGTCCCACGAAACATCTGATGAGTAGTGCCGGCTTCGTCCCCCTCCAGCTAAACACTGCAAAAATGAAACTGTAAACTTCTGCCGACACACTAGAAAATTGAGCCTAACGACCATTAAGGTTCAAATGGTTGAAATGGCTCTGAGCACTATGGGACTTAACATCTGAGGTCATCAGTCCCCTAGAACTTAGAACTGCTTAAACCTAAGTAACCTAAGGACAGCACACACATCCATGCCCGAGGCAGGATTCGTACCTGCGACCGTAGCGGTCGCGCGGTTCCAGACTGAAGCGCCTAGAACCGCTCGGGCACAGCGGCCGGGTAACAATTATGAGGGGCAACCTATATATAGCGGAAGATCGTGCAGTATCGGACAGGCAAACTTTCTCTGAATGATTCACACTAAACAATACCATGGTACGTTACTTCATAGAATTATAAAACTGGATATTATAATGTCGTAAGAATATACGTTCGTTGTTTTTTAAATATTTTTTCCACGATTTATATTTTTGTCGCTTCAATTTTTGGAAGGTTTTATCGGACATGAGATTTAATACGCAGTAAAGTTTTTTTGTTGTAAAAAAGTTTTAATTACATCGTAAGTACTTGCAAACGTAAACTTGTCCATCAACTCATGTAGTTTCTAAAAGACTATCATCTTCTTCCCTGCCGAAGCCTATTACCCTCTGGAAACTCGTAGTTTTAACTCTCGTCATCCTTATACCTACATTTTTTTGTAAAATTATAATAAAAGTTTTTAGTGGCTTACATTTTTGACTTATTGAATCAATGCTTCGTTTCCAGTTTCTCTGTAGATTTGTACACTAGATTTAAAGAATCATTTTTACTCAAAGGCGTTTGCAGTTATCTAAATTTGTAACATTATCGTACATCATTGTATCTTGTTGGTTAGCGAATATCCTTAAAAAAAACTTATTGTTTCCTAAGACAAGCTTCAGGGACATCACTTTGTTTTCCTGTATACTTTTAATACTGTCACTTAATGTGCTTCGGAGCAGAATATTACTCACTTATTCCCCGATTTTCATTTCAAAACGTCTCACAGTTTTTGCGGCTTCCTTCATTCCCTTAATGTCTTGATTTCTTGATTTTTCCTGGAAAGAACCGTAGAAACTTTAATTTTATATGCTGTTTTGTCCGGTACTAGCAAAAAGTGCTTTGACAGATGCGAACCAAATGTATAGCTGTTGGCAGTTGCACTCTTGCTCTGACACAGAGCCGTATAGTGTTATTCTTATTCCTGAGTTCACACGTAGCCGCGAGACAGGTGCTGTCACTAGCGCTAGAGTTCAGAAACAGCTCTGTCGATACAATCTGCTTTCCAATACTACCCGAGCTTTCCTTATACGAGAGTACTTTTCATTTTACCGTCTTATTGCACGAGGGTTATCAGCACATGCCAACTTTCACCAGCATCTCCATTACAGAAGACAAAATATGTTGCACGTACAGTCTTCGCCTACCAGAGAACATGATTCCTTACACTGTCTAGGAGTAATATCCTTGAGACTATTGAAAGTGTCTCACGTCAGTAGATATGTACAAACACAATTTCATTATGAAGTTGTCTTCAACAATATATTTTGATGTTCAATTAATATGCGATTGATTTCATGACTATATAGTCTCACCATTGGGTACCAAACGTGCCTGAAGAAGAACAGGATGCCATAAGGGAATCAGCCAAACGTTAAATTCAGCTTTCTACACAACATCAGCCTGCAGCAGAAGGACTTTGGGCCACCTGAATCTATATTTTTCGTTGTTTCCCTAAATTATATAACCGGAATGCTCGCATGGTGCCTTTCGAAACCGCACTGTAGATTCCCCCCCCCCCCTCCCCCAAATCATTGTCCAGTCCGGTCTTGCACTACGCCTCTAATGACTCTACTCTCTATGGGACACCAAACAATAATCCTCATTCCTTTCTTCACACAAATAACTTCCCGTTTCCCATTGGCAAAATACTTTTATGGACAGGTACGTTGTCCTGATGGTAAATTATTTAACCACTTTTTTCATTCCTCGTCTCTTTTCACTACTTTTTATCGGGGTTTTCTGGAAGTATTTTTTACTATTAGTCAGTTACACTTCCATCTCAGAAAACCCTGTCCATAACGTTTTCAGGAAATTAGACCGATTCCAGTCTTGGTCAACAGCTTCAAAACACTGCTTTAATTTGAGACCTTCCTTAACTAATCCCAGCGAATTGATTGTTCAAATAACTTAGGGGTACGCTGCCGTGTGACGTCGTCAAACACCGCCGATATCTCGACAGGAGCACACCCTGCCATTCTCAAGGCACAATTGGCTTTTTAGTTACTGGTTTGGAATGCCTTATCCTCTAACAAATCATCCCAGAGAATCAGCTGCATTATTTGAGCAAACAAGATATTGTTTGCATGCATTTCTCTCATTTCCATGAAATAAGCATTCTCAAACGCACCTAGGACAACTATTTCTTACGCTTAGTCTAACTTTTTCCTCCTGATATGCTTATGGCGTCAACCATTTCAAACACCTCTGATTGCCGGTCGTATTTTGAACTTTGTCTGTCTTTTAGTTATCATTTTACAACCAATAATATTTACATGGTTTTGAAGGGAAACAGTGCCGTGGTTAAAGTCTGTCACACATTTCCTACACTTGAAAACTATCAGTGTCTTTACGAAGGTGTGCGTATTTCGAGGGTTTTAGCCACTGGCGATAAACCGTCCAAACTAAAGGAGACTGTAATCGAATATATACACAAATATAACACACAAGAAACAAGTGTTAAAAATGCTTATAAAATAATTGATTCCTTGACTAAGCTGATGTTTGATTTACATAATTCTGCAAGAGGCCAACGTAACAAAAACAAAATTCCGTTCACATCGAACTCGTTTTTGTTGTAGGCACAGAATTTTTAGCTGTGCTCTACTATGAGTGTAACTACAATGAAAACAGTTACACCTTTAACTGATGTCCACAGAGGTATCCTCATCTAGACAACAGAAAATTCCTCTCTTCCTCTGCACACAATGACACCTCACGGTATGTGAGCGTTGTGACTTAAGTTTATCTTTTGATCGTAGATGAGTGAAATAGGTGCACATATAGTGTAGTGTCACGTTTTACTTCTTGATGATGAGAGAAGGGAGAGGGTGAAACCCAGTGCCGCCAGCACTTAGCCCACTCCTATCGAATAGCATCATGGGACCCATCTAGTTTATCAGTCCCATCCGACGAATGAATGAAAAATATTTTAAGAGATGGTACTATACTCTTATACGAATAAAGCATTCCCCATAACCTCTGTCCAGTTTTTATTGGCTATAGAGATAAATCTGGTAATCAAAGTAATTTTTAATTTTGTGTGTCTGTACTCAATTTGCTTTGGGCTTATTTATGATTATTATTTTTGTTTTGAAGTTCAAGTAATGAACCTACGAGTTTACGTAACTGAATATTTCAGCTGTGAGTGTCTTATGATTAGTTAGCCAATTTTACTATATTATTTAACTGGTCTTTACCCTGCAGCTTCAACTGCATATGCGTTCCGTATAATATTGCCCACAACTCCTCCTCCCCCTCTGTTTCCACCTCTTCCTTTGTCAGTGTGTTACCTCGTCCTCCCACCTCCAGCTATCTCTTCCTCCCGACTCTGTCTCTTCATGTCCGCCTCCTCCCCTCTCTCTGAACATCTCTTCCTCTCCCTCTTTCTGCCCATACCCGCCTTACCTCTTTTTGTCCATCTCCTCTGCCCCCTCCCTGTGGTGTCCAGCTTTTCCTCCTCCACACTCCCTGTTTATTTTCTTTTCCTCCTCCCCCACTCTATACCTTTCTCCTCCTCCACCTTTCTTTGTCCCTACTTTCCTTCCGCCATCTCTTTGTAGGTCCCCTCCTTCGTCTCTCTGCCCTATCCATCCCACCATTCCAGGTAATACTTCCCAACCTAACACTCCTCCCATGCAGAGCGGCCTACATATCAGAGGCTGGTAAACCGTTTCTTGTGCCTTAAGTGTAGGCTGACCTGCAAAGAGGTTGGTAAGACAGCCAATACACCTCCTAAACAATATGCCTGTTATGTAGGGCAGCCTATATGCAAAGGTCTGATAAAAAAAACGATTTGCCTGTATCTCTGCTCCTATTAGAATTAGTACGCTATAAACCAAGCAGTGCCAATACTCATAAGGCCTGCTGTTTCAGTGCCAAATCTGTTTGGTCCTGAGATTTGGGAGATCCTGAACATACACACATTCATACATTCTGCTTTGAATATATGTAAGATTATGTTGCACATGTTTACAAATGTGATGTGATATATGTGTATGGGTTTTGTAATGCAAATGATGCTCTCACTTGTTGAGAATATGGTAGACGATTTGAGGACAACAGAGAAGCAGATTCAAGAGTATTTACACATGTTTTCACTAAGCTGCATGAGAATGGTGCAATATCTGGCAGTCGTGTTTCATCTGAACATGAGAATAAATAGTGTGTGGATGAAGTAGAAGACATTATTCAGTCAGTAGAACATACTTCTTCAACAAGCACACACAGAATTTTGACACATATTGTTGTTCCACATACAAGAATATGGTGGATATGACGTATGCATATATGGAATTAATGGAAATCAACTTTCAACTTAATACTACATTTCTGAACAGCTTCTGTGAATAATTTTATGCGTTACACTCTAACAGCTATAATGAATGATATTGGAATCATGTTATATGTAAAAATGTTTTATTCGAATCTGTCTTTACCGCTGCCTCTTAAAATATTGAAACTTCCTCGCAGATTAAAACTGTGTGCTGGAATGGAAACTCGAACCCACGAAATATGCCCTTCATGCGCAATTACACTCTCCACTGAGCTACCTGAGTATGGTTCACGATCCGCTCCCCCAGCTTTACTTCCACCAGTACCACAGCTCCTATCTTCTAAACTTAACAGAAGTTATGCTGGGACTAGCACTCCTGGAAGAAAGTTCATGTGGTCACATGGCTTAGCCACAGCTTCTGCGATTGTTCCCAGAAACGATGTGTTCGTAGGTGTGTGTGTATATGTGTGTGTGTATGTGTGTGTGAGAAAGGAATTTTTGAGCTACAGGTTATCAAGAAAGTTGTACGAATATAACGCTACAATTTCATGAGAAATTCAGATAAATCACATTTCTGAGTATAAATCAAAGGCTTCAATATTTCGCTTCTCATTGCGCCTAAAATTTGCCACATCTTGTTTTTAAACACACTTTATCATCCAGTTTGTCTAAAATCACCGACCACAATAAGGAAAAGACGAAGATTTTTTTAAATTTCCAAGTTATTCACAACCTATTTGTTGGGTGTCACGAACTTTTTCAGCTCTTTCATGTGTAATGCCTTCTAGGGCGCGGACACTAAATACGTGAAGTTCTCGGTCCTTGCAAACTCATTAACTCAGAAACAAACAGTCACTCTTACTTGTGTCGAGAGGGAATTAAAATTGAATAAAATTTCTTCTGAACATCTGTGAACCCTTGAAACGAAAACATTTAACAACTGCAAAGAGCTTATTTTGTCCTTACTCTGTACGTCACTCTATGCTTTGTTAACTCTGCCAACCAATAACTTCAAATTACGTTCGTTTGAAATTTACAACAAGAACTTTACTAGAATTTCCCTCTCTTTTTCAGAATTTTACCTGTTTATCAATCTGCCCTAGTAAGTAACAAAAATTGTCATGAGCTGTCAAAGTAAAAAAAGGTTTTGTGTATTTAACTTTTCAGTAGTAACCGTGCAACAGGAGATCTAACTTTCGAAAATAAATATTTCGAATAAGTCAGGGACGAATTTTATTGTTCAGTCATGCGTTTAAGTCCACTGTCTTGTATCTGTGCACATTTATGTCGCAACTTCTCATTTAATTTCTATGATCAAACATTTCACTGACTTACAATTTTCTCTCTAGTCCCTGTTGGCTGGTCATGAACCGCAGAAGTCTGACGAACATCGAGAATAACGAATTATGGTCCTGAACGTAGACTATTTGTGGAAAGCGAATTGGAAAAAAATAATATTCAAGCTAAGGCTTATCTATATTTTAGCGTACATAAACTTCTATTCACATAAGGGAAAAAATCCCTGCACGGAACAATGCCGTTGTCAGGAACACCCAGCGAGAAAGAATTGAATGTCCCAAGTATAAAGAATGATCGAATTTCCAATTTAGAAGAGAGACAGCAAATATGAGAAAGTTACGCGATGACTTTTAGGGTCCGGCCGATATCTTCGACATTGTTTTTATATGAACCCATCAAACGTGGAAAAAAGTGATGATCCATTAGACCTGAAATAGATCGGTACCTGAGAAACTTTTAATTTTAAGAGAACAATTATAAAAATAGAAACTATGAATATTAAAAACAAATTGCAAGGATGTAAAATTCTAGGAAAAACGTACTGGAGAAAGCCTCTACATGATGAACAAAGTAATTACTTAAAGTAACAATGTGGGCTTGAGTTATGTAAAGAACTGAAGCAAGTAAACGAAAGTAGACAATTACAAACATCGCTGCCTATAGACAAAACGAACAGCTCAGGTAATTAAGAAGTGGGATAGAGTATGTAACTTGTTCAAATATCAAATAAAAAAATTAAACTTAAACTATAAGATAAAAGAACCATGCCCCATTTAATACTTTTCACTCCAAGTGTGATTTTCCTGAGAAGTTTGCATATAAGTTTGACGAGAAGAAATAGGTGATTTTATTGCAGTTGTTGTAAGAACGACTGCTTCTGCAACTACATTATGACGTTTACACTTTTATAATATCTTTCACGAAAAAGAGTTCCAGATTCGTAAAAGCCTGTAACGGTATGTACAAAACTGAGGCTGATTTAAAAGCTTTTGCTGGAAAACGATTGCTTCTGATGATTCCCTTGTTTACTGGTGACTTTCTGCATAACTTAACAGGTCGATGTGATCTTTACCAGTTGCGGCGGACGAAAAGTGAAAGACATTACGTAGCAAAGCATTCATACGTAATCGGTCCAAGATAATGGTTTTCACCAGGCGCGACAGACCTCGTAAAGGGAAATGGCAGGCATTTACGACCTATTCTCGGGGCTCAGACAGACGTGTGGAACTATCGCTCGTGTAGAAAGGCCGTTTGGAATAGTTCTCTGTAGCAAGGCTAGTCCTTCAAGAGAGGTACGTACAACTTCACACCCACTGCGACAGGACAGAAAAGAAAATGCCGTAGCTTCCTGACATAAAAGCTAATAAAAAGACAAGGAAGGAGTGATTTAGTACCCTTCTCGTGCTGGAGACGACAATATGTTGACTGACGTATCTTGATACTGACAGAGAGGTAGGTATTCGCAGTGCCACGCTTCAGTTAGCTCTAGACTAGAGTAAATGAACTACTGCTATACTTCTTCATAATATAAACATTCTTGAACGGAATGCGTATTCAAAAGGAATGTTATGAGGCGTGCGACTTTCTGCGAGGGTTATCCAGAAGGTTATACATCGCATCTTTTTCTTCAACAATTCTTTATTGAACATAATGTGAATTACACACACGAAAGAGTGGTGTTTTATGTACACACCTTATTTTTTCACATAATATCCATCCCGTTCTATGGCCTTCCTCCAGCGCGAAACAAGCGCGCGTATGCGCTGTCGGTACCAACCTATGTCCTAGTGACGGAGCCAGTGTTTCGCTGTGTGAATCACCTTCTCGTCGTTCTCAAATTGTCTTACACGAGTGACATCCTTTAATGGCCCAAACAACTGGGAAGTCCGAGGGGGCTAGGTCAGCTGTGCCTTTGTGACAGCCGTGGGTGGTCTCCACGACCGCTGCAAATCGTGGAGCTCCGCCGAACCGTCTTCTGATGACCTCACCCTCCGTGCCCAGCGACTAACTGTACTTCTCATGTCCATTATAATTATCCGGGCTGTTATGCCGTGGTTGGTTGATGAATTCTGTGTCAATTCCCAACGTTTCGTCCCCGTCTGCGGATGACATCTTCAAGGCGGTCAGTAGCTCGATGGAAGGTCCAACATACCCACTGGCTCGCTACTGACTCCCGCGCCGAAGCGTGACTTCACGTGTTTTGAAAACGTCAGTGCAATTGGCCGCTGTGCGCTGCCGTCGATCGCCGTTGCCATCGCCCAGTTGGTGGACGGGTGTTACACATCTTCTTCAACATCGGCATCCACATAACGTTTAATTTCACGCCCGCGTCCTTTCGATTGGAATTATTAGGGTGTTTGTCGATTTCGATTGCCTCCCTGTCGAGCCTTTGGTAATATCCGCTTGTGGCCGCTAGTACTTGCGTCTCCTGGAACGAATATGGTGGTTACCTGGCTGGAAAGTATGCTCCGCAACGGCTGATCGTTCCGTTTCTCCTCTTCTACAATTGCCCTTGTGCTCGTCCAAACGTTTTGAAACAGTTCTCTTATTGGTACTCACATAAACGTTGGGAATTGACATAGAATTCATCAACCGACCACGGAATACAGCCCGTATAATTATAATGGTCATGACATTTCCGTCCGTGAAAGTCTACATTTTAGTAACTGTACTTCTCTCGACAGCAGGTGCTACATTAACTTTTCACAAGCGTTTACGAATATTTCCCGCAGTTTCTTTTCCTGCAGTGAGAAATTCAATGACGGCATCTTGCTTGTGATGTACATCATCTACAGACGCCATTTTGAAACTGTCCAACACAGGCGGTATATGTCGGAAGTGACGTAAATTAGCGCGCTCTCACAGGAGACTTCAAGTAATGTACATACGCAACCTTTCGCATTCGTAGCATTGCTTTCGGCTGAGAAAAAAAAATGCGGTACATTGCTTTCTGGGCAATCGTCGTAGAACGACATGAAAATAATCGAAACAACAGTAATAATTCCAAACGGCTCAACGATCTGATTCAAATCTTTCTACTGGACGTCACTTTGGCGAGTTGCGTGTCGGTAACCAGCCGCAAGATCCTACAGCGGAAAGGGGTCACATAGTTTAACGCGGAATCTGATCCATGTGTCGCTGGTAGCGAATCTTCATATCGTTGAGAGGTGATGGCTTAGGTTAAAGACTGACTAAAATATATTGTGTGGTATGAACGGGATTCTATACCGTGTCCTCTCAGTTTCCAGTCAAACGCTTCATCACTTAACTCCTTGACATCGAAATAATAAACGATCTAAACTCATTTCATTGGTGTTTGTTTGTGATTTGGAAGATACCACTGAGGATGAGGGTTTAATGCGTCTTGGAAGAAAATAAAGGTGACACACAGATAATTGATTAAGTGATTAAAATTTTTCTGGGCATTATGCCGCGTCATTACTAAAAACTAACAACAATAATAAACTAAAACTGACGTTTCGGACGGATTGCAACGGCCTTCCTCAGGGCACGACTGAAGGCCGTTGCAATTCGGCCGAAACGTCGGTTTTAGTTTATTATTGTTGTTAGTTTTTAGCAATGACGCCGCATAACACACAGAAGAATTTTAATCACTATGACACCGGCCGTGGAAGCCTACGTTCTTATATAATTGATTTATTCTGTCTGCAACGAGATTGATGGAACTTTAAATTCTAATGGAATTTTCTTTTTCTGGAAAGAAACACAGCCATCCCATATCACTTTAGTGTTGTGCAACTTCGTTTTTAGGGTTGCGTACCTCGTTCGGTGAAAACGGTTCCCTCGTAGGAATTACTGTTTTGTGCATCCGTCTGTAGGTCTGCCTGCCTGTCTGTCTGTACGGCTGTTAGGATTCCTATTTTCTCAGGAACAGGCACTGGCATCAAGTTGAAACAGATGTCTCAAACTAAAATCTGCGGTCCCTTGGCGGTGTAAAAACTCTCGCAAACTCGATCATAAAAACGCTGATCTAAAATCACGAAATTTGGCAAGAAGACAGATTTCACACTGTAAGTAAAGGAAAAAACCTGAAAATTGTTAATTTCTAATTACAGCAAATAAAAAATCATTTTTGCCACTACAAACTTTCAGCACATTTACAATGCGTCAAGGTCCTCAAGAGCTATTGTAGGGATTTTGATCTGGTTTTCAGTGAAAGTGAGAGTGATTCACGAGGAATGTTTGTGTATGTAATTTACAAATATTTTGTGCATATTGAATGAGTTTCAAAAGTGAAGTCCTTTCCGCTGTAAAAACGAGGCCTTTGCCATCAAGCGGTAACAGGTGTATTACACATCCTTTACGAAATGCTCGTTTGACATACAAATATCCCCACATGGTCTATGCCCACGGCATGTATGGTATCTGTAATGTCTCAAAGAAGAGTAGATCTGGTAACTGGCGAATCTTTGTTTGGGTGGATTTTCCTATATTCCATAAAATATCCGTTGATGCATTCCACAGAACAACTCGAGATTTCTTTATAACAATAGCCCTATAGTCAGCTGCATCGTTGTCTGGCTGCATACTATCTATTTACAGCTGTATATGAGATAAGAACATTTTACGCTAAGTATATATAAAGTTCCTACATAAAGTTTCAGTAGTGAGATAGAAGAAAAAAAATATTTTCAGATTATTCTTAAACTCAAATTCGGTGTCAGGTGATTTACATAAGAGAAACAAATTTTTTGACGCAATAGAAGTGACGCTTTTAGAGTTTACCTGTGAAACGATACACAAAATCTCAAATTCTTTAAATCGCCGTCTACACGATGTTAGTGGATAAACCCCAAAATGCATGACTATCCCTTCTACCGACAGTAACAGTTATACAGTCTTCAGTATCTATCCGTAGTGTACGCTCAGATACAGAACTGCAAATATTAGCAGAGCGAAGGACGTGGGCTTTCCGTGTATTGTTTTGTTGACGGAGTCAACAACAATTCCAGAGAAAAAGATATGATTGTTTGGGGAACAATACCAGCTAGTTCTACTAGAAGCAGCTACCGAAAATATTTGAACCAGTTTAGTCTTCCAGAAGCATTTGTTACGGGACGTTTCTCTAAATACTTTCTCACACATACTTCCAACTGATACAGCTAGTAATTATTCTTAGCTGAAACAAAGGGCACATGACGTGCTCTATTTGAAGACCCCGTGTGCTAGCATGAAATTCGTTGGTGGTAAATATTTTTTTTTGCATATTGAGGTTGTGTTTCAGATTATGACTTACGACAGTGCGGTATATTGATAATTTTTACTTTACGGACCGTCTGATTACAGTTGAATGAAACACAATTTTCGTGCCATACGCGTTTCGCCTTTATTCTCTTCAAGGTATCTTCAGTGGTCTGGAATATGTGCATATTTTTGCTATTTACTTTTGATCAATGTACCTATAGGTTATAATCAGTTCTAGTGGTTGGTTTTTGCTATTATGTAGTAATATTTTAAACTGTACTTACAGGGTGCGTGAACGATTTTCTACATATTACGTTCCTGTTCGATTTTTGGTGTCATTCCTCTTCTTATAAATGCCACTTGCGGTTTTTTTCCAGATTTCACAGCACTAGCGATTGAACACTTGTTTTGATGCAATGTTTTGATTTGTGTTGCCGACTGTCAGATGTTATTGCCAAAAATCGAATGTTATTGCCAACTTTTGACTGTAAAAGTTATCAATATACCGTAATATTACACGCAACTGAGCAAGACAGGACTACAAAAGTTAAAGGTCTTATGACAATGCGCTTCAAAACCACTCTTAAATGATGCAGTGAATATGTCGTTGTTATATAAATGTAAGGTGTTTCACTTCTTCGGATTCACCGAATGACACTCCAGTTGTCATTCAGACAGTCGGACAGGAGATGCACCGGTTTTAACCGAGGGCGGTAAACTCATCCTGCTGGTTGGGTCGGTGGTCGATTTGCGCGAGGGGACCAAACAGCGAGGTCATCGGTCCCATTGGATTAGGGAAGGGTGGGGAAGGAAGTCGGCAGTGCCCTTTCAAAGAAACCATCGCGACATTTTCCTGAAGCAATTTGAGGAAATGACGGAAAATTTAAATCAGGATGCCCGGATATGGGCTTGAACCGTCGTCCTCCCGAATGCGAGTCCAGTGTACTACCCATTACGCCATATCGCTCGGTCATCATGGTGCTCTTCGAATCATGCACGTGCATGAACTGCGTAACATGTTGGATTGTCCTGCTGGTAGATGCCATCGTGCTGAGGAAAACAAACTACATACTGGGGTTGACGTAGCCCACAAGTATAGATGCATGCTTTTGTTGATCCATGGTGCCTTCACCCAGGCCATAACGTTCCGTCCTCCAAGCTGAACCAAGAAGTTTCAAGCTGTACACGCCAGATGTGTCATCGATCAGAACGGCGATCGGTGAGGTGATACTGTTGGTAGCCCATTTGTTGATCTGGGCGGTGAGCTGGTCAACAGTTGCACTCCTTTTCGCCGTTACCGATCGGTTCTAGGCGCTACAGTCTGGAACCGCGCGACCGCTGCGGTCGCAGGCTCGAATCGTACCTCGGGCATGGATGTGTGTGATGTCCTTAGGTTAGTTAGGTTTAAGTAGTTCTAAGTTCTAGGGGACTGATGACCTCAGAAGTTAAGTCCCATAGTGCTCAGAGCCATTTGAACCTTCTTTTTTCGCCGTAAACATCACCGCAACTGTCCTTCATCCCTTTCATCTATGGCCCGTGGTGCCTAGGGCCCGATTTTATATGACACCATTTTGCCATGGCGGTGTACTTTAAGCACGGCGGCAGGCGAACGGTCTAAAAACTTGGTCGTTAGGAAATACTTCCACTCTTGGTCCGAAAGCCAATGATCATACCCTTTTGTACGTCAGGTAAGTCGCTTCGTTTCCGCATTCCGACAACAAATGCAGTGTTATGCTCGTTTCCTCAAACGCGTTATACACCCCACAGTGTTATGTTGCCACGTTCCGCCTGTGGGTGGTTATTGCACATTGGCTTCGAACATTGACAATGGCCTCGTTAATGTGACTGGACTGTGTATATACAGGATGATTCAAAATCAATGGGACAAAAAGAAAGTATTTATGTCGCTATAGTAATAAGTTTATTTAAAAAAATAACTTGTCGACTGAAAGGTTAAGTCTCACAGAGCAGGTTGGCAACAGTAAAACAACGGAAAATCACCATTGTTGTTCATCGATGGCGGTAGTATTGAAAATGGTGACATTCGTATTAAAGAAGCCATATGCAAAAACATCATGAATATTCGTTGTTAAAAACGTTTTTAGACCAAGTCTGGTAAAGTAGTATTACACCTTCAAAACGCTGCTAGAGGGGCAAAACAGTTCGAACAGAGAGGATGCACATGCAAGAAGGAAAGCACATGACGGCTATCAGCTGAGAATGAAGTGGTGGAAAACAGTCGAACGATCTACGAAAAAAGCCCCAAATCTCCCATGCTTTGTGCAAGCAAAGAAATGTTTTAGTTCTTATATTTTATGCCGTTGTAAATATTTCACCTTTACTGCACTGGGACAAAGACGCATGAGTGCGCTGCACGAGTAGTGGATAAGATCGTTGGCTGTGTGTTTATTGCAATCTGCGGTTCGCCTGGTCGCCAGTCAGTTTTGCAGAGCAAGGGCTTTCTTATTTGATGCACAGCAGCGAGCAGCTGAGTTTCAAAGAAGGAGGTTTGATATTTCTGAATCTGGGAAAATTATCTGGAGTACTTTATTACAGACATTAAAACTTATTTGTAAAGATATTTTCTTGACTATATGGATGAACAAGATTTTTGGAGAAATATTTCAAGGTAGCCCATGGAAGCGCAAGAATGAAATGTTTGTTTCTCAGAAGTGTTAAGTGAAGGAAATCTATGTCCCCCAGATGACTAATAATATTCATAGTTAGGGTTCATTTGATCTCTTTGTTTTCACAAATAACGCAATTGGTTTCAATGTCTGTAGTTTTTGTTATGAGAGAATGTCTTAATTGTCACAGTCGTCTTATGTTGCACAGTCCTTTTTGACAATAATCAGAGTTTAGTTTTTCAAGAACACTTTTCTTTAAACACTCCTTCATTGTTCTTAGTAGAGTTTTAAATATTATGTCGTGTGTGTAGTCCACCTTACGCCACACGCAGCCGAAGATTGTTTCTCACAAAGAAAAATTTGGTAGCGAGAGGACTACTTTCCTTTAGCAGCTGTATTTGCTGATTTCAGTTTCTTTTCGAGAAGGCCAGTGCAAATAGCATGCTGAGCAAGAGGTAATTACACTTCTATCAGGGCAGATCTCACTTTGCATTCTTGTGAGCAAACAGTACATAGTTTGAATTTTCGCTTGTTGTTCTAAGTAAGGGACAACGGCTTTCCCATCAGATCACCGAAGCTAAGCGCTGTCGGGCTGGGCTAGCACTTGGGTGGGTCACCGTCGGGGTGTCCTTAGTACTGTTAGCAAACGGGGTGCACTCAGCCCTTGTGAGGCCAACTGAGGAGCTACTTGACTGAGAAGTGACGGCACCGGTCACGGAAACCTTACAACAGCAGGGAGAGCGCTGTGCTGACCGCATGCCAATCCTTTTCCTCATCCGATGACGCGTAAAGGTCCGAGGATGACATGGCGGCCGGTCGGTGCCGTAGGGTCTACAAGGCCTGTTTCGCCAGACTGATTTACAGTGAACAGTAAAGGTAATATTAAACAGTTATTTTCTTCAGAGTTGAGTAGTATTTCGTTTGTTTTGGATATTTCAAGTCAGGCATTGCATTTCATGTTACGCAATATTCATAAATTTCTTCAGTTAAATAGTTTTCACTGAATACAATTAGTTTCTTTTGGGATTTAACTGGAGTTATTGTCATTATTTCAGATTCGGATTCATATTCAAAGTTTTGTTTCACGACACTACTCACAAGTGCATTACAGGACCAACCAGCAGTCAGTATCTTAAGGACACAGTGCACGAGGAGAAAAAAATCAAAAAAATTTTAGTATCTCATACAAAGAAAAATTACACAGGAAGCTTACAAAGTGAATTTGGTGCTGTCAACACTGTGATATGTGTCGTGCAAGCATCTTGAGTTCAAGGCTTACTGAATTTAAATTTTGCTGGTACTCAAACTCGCCAATAAATCAGAATAGAGACACTAACGCATTTATTATCAAGCACTGGTGGAGGTGGATGGTTTCGAAGACAGGCTTGTGTTCTCTGGCAAAGCCACATTTCTCTTAAGTGGCAAAGTGAGTAAGCATGATATTGAGAATACATGGAATACAAAGCCTTTCTGGAACCTGTACATGATTCTCCAAAACTTAATGTTTTCTACGACATAATGATCCGTAGACTATTTTGGGTCTTTCTTCTTCACTGAGTCTAGAATTACAGGCCATAACTATATCGGCATACTTCCTTTCTGGTTGTTGCCTCAGTCGACAGTATGGATTTTGCGGTGGTGCGGAACTCCACCACACTGCCATAAACTCGAACATCTCGAATATCTTAAACAGCCCTGGACTGTTCGTGCTGAGTCAAACGATGTGCCATTCAAGTTGTGGCTCCCCAGATAGCGTGTAAAGGGCGTGGATTACGTACTCCTATTTCCGCAAGACTTACGGCAGCTAAGGCACCGGACAGTCGGCGGAGTTAACTCCATTGATTGGGCTACCTTGGAACGCGTCTGGCGGGAAATGCAGCGCTGGATAATCTGCCGTGCAAAATCGAGCCCACGTCGAAGAATGTTCACAGGAATTGTGACAGCTAACCTTTTAAAATGGAGGGTGTTTTTTTAACTTGGGGCAACTGAATAAAACGAAAATGACGCATCGTACGGAAAAAATGTTCTAGGCGAAACGTTAATATCAGGAAACATCTGGCTGTGCTACAACTGGCCACTCCTAACAACACCTCCTGCGTGTGCAAAGTAAACATAGTATTTTCAAATAGCAACAACTAATTTTTATTGTATACTCTTATTCTACGCTCAAAAATACGCACGTTTCATTCAGACCATTGTTTCCCATTCGAGGCAGATGGCGCTGATACAGGGTGACTCAGAAATGTTGTGACAAACTTCGAGGGCTTGTAAAGAATGTCTTGACAAACAAATCGAGGGTTGAAACCTGTGTCCAGAAACGTCATCCAAGGACGCTACAGAGCGTCGAAGTTACGGACGCCAGCGCCTCACACCAGGCCACCCCTTCGGCAGAAAACGTAACTTTGTTCGTTGAGGGACGGTAGGCTAACCGTCTCGCAGTGTTGTTCAGTGATTGCAACTGATCGTCACGATCGCCCGTGGAGACGATGGAGCTAGCTACGACATAGAAAGGCCTCGTCTGCTATGAAGGCGATGCTCTGCTGCCTTGATGCATCATGTTTTCCATTTGCAGTTAATTTTTCTACTTTTTACATGAAAATCACTGAAGATTTTGGAGGGTTCTAGGAGAAAAGTAAACTGCAGATGGAGATCTGTGTCCGAGGCAACCTTCATAGGAGACAACGCCTTTCTGTGCAGCAGTGAGCTCTATCTTCACCACTAGCGATTGTGGCAGGCGATGGCACCTTTGACTTTGACGCTCTGTAGCGTCATTGGATAACCTTCACCAATTCACCAATTCATTTGATTCTACAATCCATTTACGACGTAAATGTAATTCTTTGCTTTATAACTGCTGATACTGATCTTCAAACGTTACTTGAGTGTTGCAAATTTGATTGTAAACAACAAATGATATGGCTAGGCAAATTTCTGGCATAAAAGCTACCTGTATGGTAAAGTAATTTTCTATTCCCTACAGCTTTGATTGTAGTGCGTCCGCAAAACATCTGAATGATTGATTCGAGCTCCACCATCAGGCTGACTGATTGCGGTGTGTACTTCCATCCAACCGCTGTAACTCTCGTCCTGGCCACTACGCGCATACCGGCAGAATACAAAGCACAACCATTATAGTAAAGTAATCTGGCCATGAAGTGATAGTGGCAGGCGCATCTGCACTGGATATTCACCGAAATCAAAAACCCCAGTGGTGAGGGCAAGGCGACTCACCGAACTGAAGGGAGGAAACCATATTAGGAGAATCAAAAATCCAATTTTTTATTGCATAAATCGCAAGATTAACGCTGTGAAAATTGCAAAGCGTAATTCGCATTCGTTTAGATTTTATGAGCAAAGAAGCGACTGCAAGACATGAAAAAAGCAATTATGGCGACATACTATCATATGATTTCCACGTGTGAAAATCCTCGACACGAGTATTGCCCTTAGGGAGCCGACAGCTGGTGCGAGTGGCAGAAACGAACAGCCCTTGGAATGGGACATGAACCGCACCCTACTCCATTGCACCCCGACGCGCAGAAGGAAATTCTTCCAGTATATGAAGATTTATCAGGAGATGAATTACTGGAGAGATGTTTAGGCGGCCACATACAAAATGCGAATGAAAGGTTTAATTACACTATTTGGCGAATACCTCCTAAAAACTTGCCCTACGGACTAAAAGTTGTTGAATTGGTATCGTATTTAGCAGCGGTTTCATTCAGATAAGAAAATTCATCTCTTCTGATGGTCTTCAGACAGAGATTGTAGTAGGCACGCAAAGCTTCAATTATGCCAATGAAATGGATAACCAGCACGTGAGCCGGCAGAATGGACGTAGTTCAATGGAATCAAAGGAAGGACGGAAAGCTCGGAGAGCACTGCTGCAATTGCAAAACGAAGCCTATGATGAAGAACCAGGATCACTATATGGTGCCGTAACCGCAGATTAATCAGTAAGCATTTTGCATTATTGTTAAATTCCTTGAATTACTAGTTTCCGAGAATTTGTTTTTCAAACGTGTTTATCTCGAAATGACTTTTTTCATATTTGTGTGCAGTCCAACTCAAGAAGTATAGAACCGACCATTACGAAAATTGATAGTATGAATCTTTATAAAATTACGAATTATAGGAACCAATTTATGAGATAATATCATGATTTTAAGGGTAGTTCATCCACGTCTTTGTTCCAGGATCACGCAATTTCTAAGCAGACACTGAAACGGCTAACCATACTGTACTGTACAATCAAATTTTAAACATTAAAATAAATTTCGAACATAAATATTCAACGATTAGCACACAAAGGTTTACGTTTACATCGTAAATGAAAAGTAACATAAAATGACGTCGGTTCATCATTGCAAAAACAGGCACATTTGATATTTGTCGATTACGACACCATCTATGACGTATGGAAAATCGTACGTATCTTTTTGGTGTGGAATCCGAATATGCAATAAAAATGGGGAGTGGGGAGGTCCAATCTGAAAGTTCAAAGAAGACCTCGCACGCGCAGGAGGGATGATTAGGAGGAGCCCAGTTGTAGCACAGGTGGATGTCTTCTTTACTAAAATTAACCTTCCTGCAACAACATTCTTGATGGACGTTGCGTCGTTTTTCAGATGTATAGGTGTATCTAGTTAAGACACCCCGTGTATGTGTATTTCTGAAATTAACTCATTTCTGTAGTCAGACTAGTGATTTGTTTTTGTACCATTCATTTTGAATAAGCCTATATACGCAGGGTGTCCCCCGTAAGAGTCATCAGGTCAATGTTTATGGTTTTTCGGCAGATAATACCTATTTATGTTTTGGAATGTGTGGCTGGAGGCATTTCAAATAAATACTGCAAGTCACGTCTTTCATGCGACCTCCAGTGCTGGCGAAACGCGTCGTTTGTCTTTCGCTTTAGAACCAATATTATTTTTACAGCAGAATTTGACGTGCCCATTCGATAGAACGGTCCCAAATTAGTACATTGCGATATTCGATATAATGCGACTGAGCAGCGCTGCTGCATGACGTTAGCAATCACCAAAGACTAGGGTGGTAGTGTCGCTGCTGCAGTACTGGCTATTGTTCGTGTTTTACAATCCCTGGTAATACACATCGATGTAACGAATACTCTATTAGACTAACCTGGGACTGCTCTATCGATGCAAAAACAATGTCGTTCGTACCACGAAACAGATTAATGCTTTCCATCGACAATGGGCCTCGCGTAAAAGATGTCAAGAGCTGCATTTGTCTGGGCTGACTCTAGTTATACCTTGCGAATACTAAATTTCAAATATCTGTGAGGAAACACCAGAGAAAATGCTTCTGACGATTCTAAGGTGTGTGTGCGTGTGTGTGTGTGTGTGTGTGTGTGTGTGTGTGTGTGTGTGTGTGTGTGCGCGCTTGCGTGTGTATGTACACAACATTTAACAGTAATACTGCAGTATATAAATGCTTTGTTTTGGATTCTTCTACAAGACAGCTTTCTCTACTTACAGGATGGGATTTTGATTTTGCACTTCCTTCTTTCAAGTTTTATGTTTTACGCGTTCTAAAACTCCTGCAACTGAATAGAAGCAGTCTTCTAGTGAAAATTACCTTAGGATTTTACAAAAAAGTGAGAATGAGGCACTAGTTTTCATCTTATATGGAAAGCTTTGTAATTTAATATCGCACCATTTGTAAAGAAAATTTTAAAAGCTAATATCCTTACTGACTTGACATGTAACTTGTCTTTATGCCTTGTATCATGTTCATGGACACTGAAGTTTCTATTCATGTTTACTCTAAAGTATATATAGAAAACATGGCTACCATAATTATGGAAAATGAAGTGCGTTTCAACAGATCCAAAACTGTTTTATGTAAATCAGATCTGATTCTGTAATTTCCTTGCATTTTAGCCCTGCAGATGGCCATTTATAGCTGAAGTCTGGGTATTGAAGAATAATAAAAACCAAAGGGAGTGCTACTGATTGCTATGTTCCTATCCTTCCTTGCAATAGACATTGCCAGGCTCAAGTGTTCCCGCGAAAGGTAAAATACCTTATGCCAGACTTTAGGGTTCATAAGAATAGAGGAAACATTTTTTTTAACTATACATAACAATAATTCTCATTTTACTAAGGTTTGAAGCTCCTTTTGATGTTCCGTGTTTGCGATTTAAAACTGTGTTGTTTGAAAATCAGCCTCATGCAAACACAATTTGTTTATTTTTGTATTTACGCAGACATGTTTCGACACCTATGTGTCATCTTCTGTGGGTCAAATTTTTATTTCTGTAAAGTACAATATGAAATTATAATAATTTAACTGTTGTAGGCCTAAGAATTACGATATGTGCAATTTGCTTTGTTTTGATTAGACGCTCACCTTAAAATTACATCCTAAATGAACTGCATTATTAGACACCGGTTTTTCTGTGCTCTTTTTCGTCGTTTTTTTTTTTTTTTTTTTTTTTTTTTTTTGACAGCATGTCATCTGCATAGCAGCCACGAATAAAATTAATGCGTATTTATCAAGAATAAAAGTAGCCATGAATAAAACTAATGCGTATTTATCCATAATAAATACGTACTAATTTTTGTCATGGCTAGTTTGCAGATGACATACTGTCAAAAAAAAAACGACGGAAGAGAGCACAAAAAACCGGTGCATAATAATGCAGTTCATTTAGGAAGTAATTTTTAGGTGAGCGCTAAATCAAAACAAAGCAAATTGCACGTATCGTAATTCTTAGGCCTGCAATAGTTAAATTATCATATATTTCATATTGTACTTTACAGAAATAAAAATTTGACCCACAGAAGGTGACACATAGGTGTCGAAACATGTCTGGGTAAATACAAAAATAAACAAATTTTGTTTTCATATGGCTGATTTTCAAAACAACCCAATAAGAACAATTTGTTCAGACAATCGACATATCCACAGTCTTCTTCGTTATTTTCTCCACTCATCCTCAGTCTTCGAAGATTGTAAACAGAGTTGACGTAACAGTTTCATGCGCGTCCATTTTCGTAAGCAAACTATGTGATCTGCGCGCCAGATAAGCCAAATGCCGCTAGAGAGCTCTGCGGCCGCATATTTCATTGAGTAGCAGGTTGCGTGTGATGCAGCAGCTCATTTCCGTGTGTTCACCAGCTGCTTTGAAAACCACGTGCGGCGTGCTCCACGATGAGATACACGTGCCGTAAGAGGGCGGCGTAAGGACAATGGAAGTTCTTGAGAGAGTAACTGCCGGCCCCAGCCACAGCCAGAGACAGACGCAGAGGTCGTGTCTGCCCCCAAGGCCGCAGCAACCCGCCCCTTATCTGTGGCACACTTTCGCACGTTGGACTCTTGTCTTTGTGTTTAGTAAACACTACTGGCGGTGCTGAGTGGACGCTATCGCAACTCTCCAGATAACGCAAAGTCTCTACATACTTTTCCTCTCGCAGTCGTGCCTTGTACAACACGGTTCGTATCTTACGCAAGGACCGAGGGCGTTAGACCAAACAGCCAGATGACGTACTCTTAACGACTCACTTCCAAGTCGTGCCAGAAGCAAAAGCTTTCTCTTTGCGTAGTCAGCTTTTCTCGAACGGGGCTCAATTAATGTTTTAGTAAGAGATCGAACCGACGTTTCTAAAAAATTGAAACACTCTACTTCTGTTATCCGTAGCTTGACGCAGTTGCAGAGGCAAATCCGCACCGTACGAACTGCATATCTACGCGATGTTACTGCGTCTCCGTCGATGAAGTGAATGTTAGTCGGTGGACAGGAGTCAACTCTTTTCACTGCTCTGCCTGTGAAAGAATTAATGAAAAGGGTCAACAGGCAAGTCTTACCGGCGAAAAAGGTTAAAAACGCAGAGGCACGATGGAAAGAAAAGTTACAAAAATGACAGTTCAGAATTCCTGGGTAGAATGCTTTTCCTATTTCGCAAAGCAGCAAACATTTTCATTAAACGACTAATAAGAGAAAATATTAGGGAGCCAGGAACTCCGCTTAAAAACATATTCCGCTACGAAAGATATGTTAGTTTCCTAAATTTATGCATAGAAAATCACAAAAACGGTTTCAGTATCAAGGTGTGCAGGGAGAAACCTCCCAGCTACAATCCTTGCCCACACTATAACCACTTACTCACAAGGAAGCTGTATATAAGCGATGATACATAGAGCAAATAAAATGTCTTTGAATAAAGAGAAATATAAATCGAAACTCGACACCATCATGCAAATGTATTGCCTGAAGAGTTCCCCACCTCAATGACAGATCACATGCAGAAAAAAACAGAACGAAAGGAAGACACTAATGACACAATTAAATATGTGGATAGCATTCCTTTTCTAGGCAACAGTTTTCAAGAACGAGCAAACCTATTTGTATCATGTAAAGATAAAGTAGCTTTCTCCACTTAAATAAACAACAGCAGAAATAAGTCCACACTTTGAATAATGAAATAAACTGAGGGCACTTTCAGCAATGGACGTGTGAGAAGTGGGACTGAAAATCGAAATAAGAAAGAAGCGTATCTGGGGGTTGATTAGAGCATTTGCTTTACTGTTTGCCAAAGAGAAAGCTGGCATTCTTAAATGCTGCAGGACATTCAGTTGGGCGCAGAGTTCAGGGAGCCAGTTCCAGAAGTAGAAGTAACAACAGATAAAGTTCACGAACGTTTTTGGGTTTAGGTGGGTGTAGCTAGCATACTATATTGGCCTTCGTATTGTTATTTTGATAACAAGTACTTGCTCTCTGATGCTCACTAAAGAGACAATGAAATAGTCAGGGCGTATGTTAGGCAAGTAACTCTGGTAGATCGTAACTAAGAAGAGGTACTGACTGGAGTTGGGAAGAAAGTAATTTATGGCACAACTTGACTGGCAGAAGGAATATGTTCATAACATACATGAAGCATCGAGGAATCATCAGTCTTGTAAGGGGGAGTAAAAGTTGTACATTACATCGAAGTATGACTAAGGTGGAATGGTCCAAATGCATGCAGTTAGCAAAAGCTTTACTAAGATGGAGCGACTTGACAGAATAAACTATCCTGGAGAGCAGCATTATACAAATCGGAATGAGGACTGTAGCAGAATAATAGATACGGAAGTCGATATGAGATACTGATTATTGTTTTCTTTATCAATGTAGTGCTTTCGAGTCTGATGGTGAGACAGTACCAACGAACCCAGTAATATAAGTGCTGACTCCCTGTGCTAACAAGTGTAATTATATGCATCTACAGTTGCACGAAGAGAATACATCTCATTGTCTCATAAGGTAGATTCATGGTTTGGTTAACGAGTATGGATACTGCGATATTTTTAAAGTAAACTTCTGCCACGAAATTTAAGTTTGCTATGAAAAATAGAAGTCGCAAGGGATTTACGTCTGATGTAAGTTAATTCACACATTGTCGCGTACGGGATGATACAAACACACAAAATTTTCTTACAACTAGGGAGGAAGTCTATGTCGATCTCCATTCCTCGGAAAATGGACTCCGTGTGGTGTAACCGTATCCGCTCTCACACGCCACAATAGCTGCCCATAGCAACAAACGCATCTGATCAAGATATTGAAAGGTTTTGCACACAAAGATGAGAATAATTTGGCGCATGGTCAAAATGCGAATCTTCATAATCTAATCACATCTAATCACATGAAACATTGCATTTCCACATGTACGGTATAAAAATAAAGTGAGACTTCCTAATACATATTGTTCCAAACACACAGTAACTCTCGTTTCACCAGCTATATGTTGTTGATGTTGTGGTCTTCAGTCCTCAGACTGGTTTTATGCAGCTCTCCATGCTACTCTATCCTGTGAAAGCTTCTTCATCTACCAGTACCTACTGCAACCTACATCTTTCTGAATCTGCTTAGTGTATTCATCTCTTGGTCTCCCTCTACGATTTTTACCCTCCACGCTGCCCTCCAATGCTACATTTGTGATACCTTGATGGCTCAGAACATGTCCTACCAACCGATCCCTTCTTCTAGTCAAGTTGTGCCACAAACTTCTCTTCTCCCCAATTCTATACGATACCTCCTTCATTAGTTATGTGATCCACCCATCTAATCTTAAGCATTCTTCTGTAGTACCACATTTCGAAAGCTTCTATTCTCTTCCTGTCCAAACTACTTATCGTCCATGTTTCACTTCCATACATGGCTACACTCCATACAAATACTTTCAGAAACGACTTCCTGATACATAAATCTATACTCGGTGTTAACAAATTTCTCTTCTTCAGAAACGCTTTCCTTGCCATTGTCAGTCTACATTTTATACCCTCACTACTTCGACCATCATCAGTTATTTTGCTCCCCAAATAGCAAAACGCCTTTACTACTTTAAGTGTCTCATTTCCCAGTCTAACTCCCTCAGCATCACCCGACTTAATGCGGCTACATTCCATTATCCTCGTTTTGCTTTTGTTGATGTCATCTTATACCCTCCTTTCAAGACACTGTCCATTCCGTTCAACTGCTCTTCCAAGTCCTTTGCTGTCTCTGACAGAATTACAATGTCATCGGCGAACCTAAAAAAAAAAAAAAAAAAAAAAAAAACAAAAAAAAAACAGCTATATATGGCATATGGCGCTTAAATATAACAATGTCACTGAAAAAATCTGCAATCTCTAGAATATCGCACCAGATAGGCAAGTTTCGCATATTAATCATATGACAAAATACTCTCCTCTTTGCGGAATATTGAAACGTCCCCTTAGAAAAATTATACATAACTGTGCTTAAACTGAAACACAATATTTTTTAGCGCAACGCAATCTGACTTCCAAAAATCCCTACGAAAGAATGGCCCTGATTAACATAAACCTATACGTTTCACAAATCACTTACCTCACAAAAATCTTCGTTACTCAAGCAACTGCAATACAGCGAGCGCCACTACTGCCAGCTAAATAAAAGATTCAAACTACTGAAGGCACTAACTACTGATAGGCATAGTTAGCAAATGAAAGAATACAGAACAAACAATGTATTTACCTTAATAGTCATAATATATATCAGTTAATGACACCAGTTCTTACAAATTTCAAAACTCCGCCATCTCTCTCCCCACGTCCACCACTGCTGGCGGCTCACCTCCAACTGCGCAACGCTACGCGCTGTTAACATCCATCTGCCCAACGCTACAATGGCGAGTATTACAACAATGCCAACCAGCCACAGACTGCACACAGCACAGCCAGTGATTTTTCATACAGAGCGCTACGTGGCGTTACCAATAAAAAAACCTAAACAGCCTACTTACAATATCAGTTGCCAAAATCTTGTTTTCATATCTGGAACCGTTTACGAGATACGAAGAAATTTGGGAACATTTTACTCTTGATTTTTCAATGGCGCGCGAGTTCGTGACGACGCTCTTTATATACGACCCATTTTCTCAAAATTGGTAATAGATAGCAACATCCTTCAAAGTTAAAAGAAAAAATCAACATGTTGGCTACATGTCATAAGCAACAACATCTGACCTGACATGCACTGAACGCAAATTCATAGGGACCTCTTTTTTCGGTGCGAGCTTTCCGAAATTCTTGCAGTAGTTTATTAATCCTAAAATATCACAATAAATATGATCATTAAGGAAATGACAAGCAACACACCATGAAGTTGACAAATGAAACTATACGATGTGCTAGAATTAATTTCTTCGCCGAATAGTTTCTTTACAATCGTTTGAGAGAGATTGCAGTTTGGCAGCTCGTGAGCCCTGCAGTTCACGAAGCCATGCCAGCCAGCTAGGTTCCGCGCCGAACCATACACCGTGTGGGAGGTTCAAGATGCCAGGCAGCTGTCACTCCCACCCGCTAGCCAGCCGGCGGCCATGCAGCCGATAGAGCAAACTTGCGGAGGTTACTCCGTGTGAGGCGGGCTTAACTCTGCCGAGGACTTATTCTCCATTTTTGTGTTATGATAGGAGCATTTTTTATTCTGGTTTCCAACTTTTACTGTGCCATAATTCTGACATTAGACCGCCATAGCCTGGCAACCGATGTATATTTTATTTTTGTTCGCCCAGGCGGCGACTGATCCGGTGTAGATTTCCCTTGTTTCTTACATTGTAGCAACGGATAAAGTTTACGCAACACAACATGATAGCCGCTAATTAAATGTATTTGTCTACTTTCCTTCAAAATTTGAACCGATTCGCACTAGTTTGAATCATATACGCGGCCCGTGTAAAAAACCTCACAAAGGCGTGTGTTTTGGGCGTAAAACCGAATGAAACAAGCTTCCACCAGATCGTGATTCTGTGAGGGCTTTCTCAAACATATTTGTTAGAGCGCTTTCACGCTGTAACTCTCCGCCCGGACAGGCCATGGAAGGCCCAACGGCACTGACCGGCCGCCGTGTCATCCTCAGCCCAGAGGCGTCACCGGATGCGGATGTGGATGGGCATGTGGTCAGCACACCGCTCTCCCGGCCGCATGTCAGTTTCAGAGACCTGAGCCGCTACTTCTCAATCAAGTGGCTCCTCAGTTTGCCTCACAAAGGCTGAGTGTACCCCGCTTGCCAGCAGCGCTCGGCAGACCGCATGGTCACCCATTCAAGTGCTATCCCTGCTCGACAGCGCGTAACTTCGGTGATCTGAGGGAACCGGTGTTGCCACTGATGCAAGGCCGCTGGCTCACGCTGTAACGATTGTCTATATAGATGTTCATCTATAGGGTATCATGAACGAGTTTGCATCCAAATGTGTGACATAAATGGCCGTAACTGCATTGACCTAGAAGCTTAAATCTTTTACACTGTTGATGCCCCTACCTGTCCCTTTCTTAACACATGGATAGACAGACGGATAACAAATTGATCATAAAAGCGTTCCGCTTAACCAATTGAGGTTTTTCTTGATACGACCTGTCAAGAATTCCTCTCCTGTACCATCCTTTTGTTCTCAGAATAGCAGTTGGAACCTACATCCCCGATTATTTGGGGTACGTATTTTAATCTCTGTCTTCCTCTATAGGTATTGCACTCTACAGCTACCTCTAGTACCATGGATATTATTCCCTGAAGTCTTAACATACACCTGCCATCCTGTCACTTAATCGTGTCAGTATTTTCCATACCTTCCTTTCTTTCCCGATACTGATGAAAAGCTCCTGATTCCTTAACTTATCAGTCCACGTAGTTTGTAATATTCTTCTGTAGCAACAAATCTCAAATTCTTCTATTCTCTTCTGTTCCGGTTTCGCAGAGTCCACGACTCACTACCACACCATGCTGGGTCCTAATCGAACATTTTCAGAAATTCCTTCATCAAGTTAAAGCCTATGTTTGATACTAGTAGACTTCTCTTGCCCAATAACGCCCTTTCTGCAGCGCTAGTCTGTTTGGATGTTGTGCTTGCTCTGTCCGTATTTGGTTATTTTGCTGTCTAGATAGCAGAATTCGTTAACTTCATCTGCTTCGAGACCATCAACCTCTTCTGATTTCTGTTACTTCTCATTATCTTCGGCTTCCTTCGATTTACTCTCAATTTGTACTCATTAGGCTATTTATTCCATTGAACAGATCCTTTAATACTTTTTGTTTTTTTTCCTGAGAATCTTAACGATGACATCCTGTCACCTTGAATTTCAGTTCCACTCTTGAAATTTTCTTTTACTACCGTCATTGCTACTACGGTGAACATCGGGGGCGAAAGACTACGTCCCTGTCTCGGTCCCTTTTTAATCCGTGCATTTCGTTCTATGTATTCCACTCTTATTCTTTGCTCATGGTTCTTGTAAATACTGTATATTATATGCTTCTTCCTTATAGCTTATCCTTATTTTTCTGAGGATTTCGAACATAATGCATTATTTTCCATTGTCGAACGCCTTTCCCAAGTCGAAAGGTGCTATGAATGTGTATTTTTTTCTTTGGTCTTGCTTCCACCATCAACCGCAACATCAGAACTGCCTCTCTAGTGCCTTCATCTTCCGTAAAGGCAAACTGATCGTCATCTACTACATCCTCAATTTTCTTTTCCAGTCCCTTTATACACTACAGGCCATTAAAATTGCTACACCACGACGATGACGTGTTACAGACGCGAAATTTAACCGACAGGAAGTAGATGCTGTGATACGCAAGTGATAATCTTTTCAGAGCATTCACACAAGGTTGGCACCAGTGGCGACACCTACAACGTGCTGACATGAGGAAAGTTTCCAAACCATTTCTCATACACAAACAGTAATTGACCGGCGTTGCCTGGTGAAACGTTGTTGTGATGCCTCGTGTAAGGAGGAGAAATGCGTACTGTCACGTTTCCGACTTCGATAAATGTCGGATCGTAGCCTATCGCGATTGCGGTTTATAGTATCGCGACATTGCTGCTCGCATTGGTCGAGATCCAATGACTGTTAGCAGAATATGGAATCGGTGGGTTCAAGAGGGTAATACGGAACGCCGTGCTGGATCCCAACGGCCTCGTATCACTAGCAGTCGAGACGATAGGCGTCTTATTCGCATGGCTCTAACGGATCGTGCAGCCACGTCTCGATCCCTGAGTCAACAGATGGGGACGTTTGCAAGACAACAATCATCTGCACGAACAGTTCGACGACGTTTGCAGCAGCATGGACTATCAGCTCGGACACCATGGCTGCGGTTACCCTTGACGCTGCATCACAGACAGGAGCGCCTGCGGTGGTGTACTCGACGACGAACCTGGGTGCACGAATGGCAAAACGTCATTTTTTTCGGATGAATCCAAGTTCTATTTACAGCATCATGATTGTCGCATCCGTGTTTGGCGACATCTCGGTGAACGCACATTGGAAGCGTGTATTCGTCATCGCCATACTGGCGTATCACCCGGCGTGATGGTATGGGGTGCCATTGGTTGCACGTCTCGGTCACCCCTTGTTCGTATTGACGGCACTTTGAACAGTGGACGTTACATTTCAAATATCAAATGGTTCAAATGGCTCTGAGGACTACGGGACTTAACATCTATCAGTCCCCAGCACGTTCACCAGATCTCTCATCAACTGAAAACTGATGACCACAGATGTTAAGTCCCATAGAGCCATGTTTTTGGTTCTTGTAAATATTGTATATTATCTGTTTTTCCTTGTAGTTTATCCCTATTTTTCTGAGGATTGCGAATGTAACTCATTATTTTCCATTGTCGATGTCGGCAGGTCGTACGAATGTGTATTTTTTTCTTTAGTCTTTCTTGCACCATCAACCGCAACATCAGTACTGCGTCTCTAGTGCCTTCATTTTTCCTAAAGCCAAGCTGATCGTCATCCCTTTATATTACTCTTGTGATCAACTGGGATGCATAAGGTGTTAAGCTGACGGTGCGATAATTCTCGCATTTGTTGGCTCTTGCAGTTGAGGTAAATCATCCTAAACGTTAGTAAGAGTCTAGTGTTTTGACATGTGCTATTAATGCAACGCTTGGCGTTACAGAGTTAATAGTGACTGGCCGCAATGGAATAAAGAAGATTATCTTAGCACACCTCATTGATCTGAATAATACCGCATGAAAATAGTTCTCGCGAGACAAAAGCGGACTCGTCAGCTAGAGGAGCCCAGCTACGGCCCCTCGCCCGCGGCCGTTACAGAAGCCGGGGACAATGAACGGCTCGGCTCCCGTTGCCGCGGTCAGCTGATGGCGAGACGGTGGCCGAGGTGAGCGCGGCTCCAAATCGGCTTGGCCGGGATTCCGGGCCTCCGGAAGCCGCATAAAGCAGCCGCCCGCGCCCGCGCCCTCGCTCCACATCCGGCCGGCCACATTAACAAATGCTGTTAGCGGCCCTCGGCCCTCCTGTAAACAAGCTCCCTACCGAGCGAGTCCAGATTCCGCCGTAACAATACCTGCTCGGAGCTGGCAGACCGCTAATTTATGCGTTATAATGCGCGCTGAGTGCGAGGGCTGGACAAAAATACTGAAGCACGACGAGGAATCCATGCCTTAGTATACATACAGATGGTAGCCGTTGTACAGGGCGCAGAATAACGGGAATTTTTTAAATGAGTAGTGGCAGCCATGGGCAGGTGGCAGCACTGTAAGTTCGTCGCAGTTAGCGAGTAAACAGTCCGCCATTTCAGTAATCATGGATCCGTGCAACAGACAACAGCGTGCGTTAGCCATAAAAATGTTTTATAAAGAAAATGATAGTTTTGCCCGCCCGGTTGGCCGAGCGGTCTAAGGCACGGCTTTCCGGACCGGAAGGCGCGCCGGTCCCCCGGCATGAATCCGCCCGGCGGATTTGTGTCAAGGTCCGGCCAGTCTGTGGATGGTTTTTAGGCGGTTTTCCATCTGCCTTGGCAAGTGCTGGCTGGTTCCCCTTATTCCGCCTCAGCTACACTACGTCGGCGATTGCTGCGCAAACAAGTTCTCCTCGTACGAGTACACTACCATTACTCTTTCACGCAAACATAGGGGTTACACTCGTCTGGTGTGAGACGTTCCCTGGGGGTCCACCGGGGGTCGAACCGCACAATAACCCTGGGTTCGTTGTGGGGCGGCGGAGGGGTGAAGTGGACTGCGGTAGTCGTCGTGGGGTTGCGGACCACAGCGGCTGCAGCGGGGACGGAGCCTCTCCGCCGTTTCTAGTGCCCCGGTTAACACAACATAACATAACTTGATAGTTTTGGTAGCTGTGCAGAGGGAGTTTCGACGTCTTTATAATTTAGGACGTCATGATGCCGTTCCGTCGGAACACGCGATAAAATATTGGATTAATAGCTGGTAGAGACTGCATCTGTCCTCGAGAAGCAACCAACAGGACGACCAAGAAGTGTGCGCTCTCCAGCGAACACTGATGTTGTACGCGAGTCTGTCTTACGGAGCCCACGGCGTTCAATTCGTCAGCAAGCAGCACTGTTTGCAATGTCCCGGGAGAGTGTTTGCAGAATTCTTCATCTTGATTTAAAATTTCATCCGTACAAACTACACATGGAGCAACAATTGATAGACAACGATTACCGTTAACGATTAGGATTCTGCCAAAAAACGATAACGAAAATAAACAATGACGATCAATTTCTAGGCAAGTTGTGGATGTCAGATGAGGCACATTTTCATCTCACAGGTTAATTGAATAAACGGAACTACCGTGACTGGGCAAACAGAAATCCTAATAACGTTCACCAGCGCCCTTTACACGTTAGTAAAGTGATAGTATAGTGCGGTGTTTCATGATATGAGATTATCGGATCGCCTTTTTCGCAAATTAATAGGGAAACACAATAAGTGTCAATGTCGATCGTTACGTGGAGATGCTACGAACTTTCGTCACACCTGTATGGAACAACTTTCCAACGTTCAAGGTGCCTGGTTTCAACAGGACGGAGCTACATCACACGCTGCTCGCCAATCAATGGCATACGTGCGCCAATCGTTTGACAAGCGTGTGATCTCACGATTCGGTAACATTACCTGGCCTTCTAGGTCGCCAGATTTACCCGTTTGTGATTATTTCTTCTGGGGCTACCTCAAGAGCGAAGTCCAGACGACTCGACCAAGAATCCTGGATGAGTTAAAAAAACAGAGAATTTGGGATGCAGCTCACAGTATCCCAGCCGAGATGTTGCAGCGGTCAATGAGGAATCTCAGCAGCAGATTTCACGAATGTATTCATAAAGAGGAAGCCATCTAAAGGACGTAATTAAAAAAAATGATAAATGCCATCACTGTTTCACAAATGGCAAAGTTGTAAGTTTTCAGTTACTATGAATGCAGCATCTTTCCTTCATCACGTCTAGTTTTATTGGGTTGTTTTTCAGTGTCAGCCTGTATTTGACCACCAACGGCACCCGTTCAGTTTCCTCAATACGTTCCTTCCAAGTCTCAGTCGTTCCAAGTGTTAGCCGTGTTCGTGTTCTGTATAGTTGTGACTGCATTATGTCGAAAGTAAGTCACTAGAACGAGGACAATACGGTGGGTTCTTCTGTAACCAAGGTAGCTGAAGTGATTCGTATTTCAAGAGACACAATGTCGAAGATTTAAACTGCATACAGGGAAAGCGGACTTCATCATCACCTAAGCTACAAAGCAGACAAGAGTGTCTATTGAGCGGTACTGACGGATGGTCATTGAAGAGAATCGTGATGAAAAATAAGAGGACAATAACTATTGAAGTCTCTGAAGAACTGATCTCGTACTCGTGATCCCTGTCAGTACCCGAACAGCACTAAGGGAGCCCAAGAAGCAGGGAAGTGCAAGGCGACTTAGCATTATAGAACCACTGACCAGTGATTCACACACTGGTTATGGACAGGAACATACGATGCAGAAGCCATAAAACCTGGGCTATGGAGCAAAGGAAGAATATCATGTGGTTTACAACTACCGCCGGGGACTGGGTGACGATTTTGGCAACCATATTGTGGAATGTGGAACCCCTGGTAACTCTGCAAGGACGAATTTCTGTCACCTATTATGTGACTATTTTGGTTGATTTGGTGCATCCGAAGGTACAATGTTTATTCCCCAATGATGACGCTGTGTGGCAAGACGACAGATTGTTTCGTCCAGGAATGGTTTTGTGTGCACGAAGGTGAATTGTCACATTTCCTCTGGCCAACCGAGTTACCAGATCTCAATACTGTTGAGCCTTTGTGGAACACGTTGGAGAGAAGGGTGCATAATCACTAGCCACCTCCATTATCATTAAGTGAACACGCCACTATTTTGCATGAAGAATCCCTTGAAAACTACACAGGGCCTGTGTTTACCCAATCCAAGGCGATGGAAGCTGTTTTGGATGCCAACAGGTTTGGCCAGTATTACACTATCAAATTTCTTTGTCAAATATCTTTGTCAAATATATTTGTCAAAGATATTTGATGGGTGTAATAGGGAACTTTGTCAAATCTCGTCTTTCGTCAAATAAATTTTATCAAATCTAGGGCCTCGCTGTAGATTAGATCAAAGAAGTCGCTTGTCTTCTGTTCACTGCAATGTGACATGTTACCACGTGGAGCGCTATCATCGCTGCAGTGTTCTGTCATCTGTAGTGTTTTTATAAAAATTGCCAGTAAATACAATTGGTGTGTACTGACAATTACAAAATTAATAGAGATGTATGAAGCTGATGGGGTGCTTTACAAAGTGAGGCACCCTGAGTACAAAAATAGATTAAGAAGATTGGAGACCTAACCTTACCTAACCTAACTCTCTCCTGTATCAAGGAATTGGAGTGTTACAGTGAGCCTGTCTTCTTCAAATATAGCAGTTCTTAAGTGAGTATTGTGCTTTGTGATATGAGGATACACTTCACTGAGCATATACTGAAATGTATACTCATCCATTCTTAAGTAATTGATGTACAACTTGACGTCCTCCACTATAAGCTCAGGTAACAAGTTTTGTTGAATGCTTTTATCGTGCCGTCGTAAAACCCACAGCTTCACCCAGGTACGTTTCCATTTTTTCTCCCGCTTCTCTTCCGCATGTGCACACAGTGCAATTGTGGTACACGCAACTGATGCGGTCAATAACAAGTTGTTGTTGTCAGCCACCTTGAACTTGACGAAAAAAATGATGACAGTGTAATACCCCTTTTTAGCGCCACGTCAAAGATATTTGTCAAATATATTTGACGAATATTTGATCAAATCTTTGACAAAGAAATCTGACAGTCTAATTCCGTCCTTTCCTACACCATATTAGTTGTGGTAATGCTTTTTTGTCCAACCCCTGTACATGGCTGTGGATTGAATTCCTTGAAGAAATACAGTAACCAGCCACTGTAACAGTCTATTTCCGGGCCAAGGCTATTTTCGGATTTTCGCCCATCATCAACTGGCGTAATTGATGTGCCAGAACATTATGGCCACTGTCTAGGATGACACAGCATGTCGCCTGATGGTCTTGGGGCCACAAGCGGAGCCGAGACGAGTAGGGAATCATTCAAGCTGCAGCAAGGGTCGTAAATGGGAAAAAGCAATGACATGAACGACTTTGACAAAGGGTGGTGTATTATGGCACGGCTCGTGGGAAGGAAAATCTCGCAAACAGTGAAGCAGGTGGGCTGTTCCCATGCTACTGTCGTGAGCATTTACTGAAAGTGGTTGAAGGATGGTGAAACCTCGAGCACGCGGCAAACTATTGGACATCCGCATCTCGTAATGTAAGATACAGCTCTATAATTGAGGATAGGTGGTGATCTGTGGCAGTTCCGACGGAAATGGTGGTGTAGGACGTCTCGTACTTGTTTCCTTGATGACGCTTACGGTTGCAGTGGGCGCGAAATCTTCGACATTAGATAGTGAGTAAAATGAAAAGGGTCACCTGACCGGATGAATCACACTGCGTGCTGCGCCAGTCCGATGGACGTGTGTGGCTGTACTGTCATCGGATTGAATGATTGCTCGAACATGCACAGCGCCAGAAGCGCTAGCCAATGGAGGTGTTAGCATGTTATGGGGATACGCACCAGGGCTTCGATGGAAGTAATCGAGGGCACTGTTGTGGACTAAGTCAACTTTATTGCGGACCAGCTGCATCCCTTCACGCTTGATGCCTTCCAGACGGCGATGGCATCTTCTAGTTGGGTAACTGTCCGTGTCACAAGGCCAGAAACGTGCTGAGAAACGTGAGAGTAAAAACTCACCTTGATGTCTTGGCTACTAAATAAGCCTAATCTGAATCCGACGACAAGTACGACGACGACGATGATGATGATTACTAATAAAGGCCGCTAAATGGTGAGGTCATCAGGAGTAGAACACATCTGGGATGTTATTAGGCATCAACTCCGTGCCCATAAAAAATGGTTCAAATGGCTCTGCGCACTATGGGACTCAACATCTGTGGTCATCAGTCCCCTAGAACTTAGAACTACTTAAACCTAGATAACCTAAGGACATCACACACATCCATGCCCGAGGCAGGATTCGAACCTGCGACCGTAGCGGTCACGCGGTTCCAAACTGACGCGCCTAGAACCGTACGGCCACACAGGCCGGCTCTGTGCCCATAAAACAACAGATCGGTAATTTACAGGAATGATTTAACATTTACGTAGACATCTGGTGCCATTTTTTGGACATCTGTCTTCTCACTGCTTTGATGCAGTTACCATGGAAGCTACTCCCTGACATCGTAACAGATATTCTACCATCGTGCACCTTCTTCTTGTCAATGTTTTCCACAATCATTTACATTCCGATTCTGCGAAGAACCTCATCATTCCTTACCTTACCAGTCCACCAAATTTTCAACTTTCTTCTGTAGCACCACATCTCAAATGCTTAGATTCTCTTCCGTTCCGGTTTTCCCACAGTCCACGATTCACCAGCATACAATGCTGTGCTCCAAATGTACATTGTCAGAAATTTCCTTCCCAAATTAAGCCCTATACTTGATACTAGTAGACTTCTCTTAGCCGGGGATCCCCTTTTCACCTTCGCTAGTCTCCTTTTTATGTTCTCCTTGCTCCGTCCATCATGCGTTATTTCTTCATCTACTTAGTGATCAGCAGTTGTGATGTTAAGTTCGTCACTGTTCTCATTTCTGCTACTTCTCATTACTTTCGTCTTTCTTAGATTTACTCTCAATTCTTATTCTGTACTCTTTAGACCATTCCATTCATCAGATCGTTTCTGTATTGTGTTACAAAGGTGTATCAATACACTAGCAAGAAAGAGGCCATAAATTTTGGCTGATTAATGCGCGTATTTTTGCGTTGGTTTATTTCCTTCCTCACACTTTACTTACTGTTGAAAATTTGTGTCACTCACTTCAAGAGGGACATCTTTGTAGTAAGCGGGGTTTAACATAGGTGTCTTTTGTGATTTCAATCCTCTTCCCATTTTTTTACATCTTTCATTGCTTTTTGTATTTACAGTTGTTGAATCTGCATACTATCCATTTCTTTCATCAGGTCTAAGTCCCTACAACCGGCCAGAATGGTTACATCATCTACTAACCTTAGCACCGGTGTGTGTTTCCCTTGGACTTTCATTCCTCTTCAAAAACGTTCTTTTATATCCCTCAGTGCTTTCTTCAAGTTCAAATTGAACAACTGCACGTCTAGAAAGCAATGAAGGATGTGGAAGAAAATGTTGCAAGAGGAATGAAAGTACAGGGGAAACATACACACATGTTAAGTTTAACAGACGACGTAGTCACTCTGGTCGATTGGAATGGGGATTTGGACCAGATGCAAGAGATGGATCGTATACTCAACACAGAATAATGCTTAAGGTTAACAAAGATGAAGATGAAGGACAGTGTAAAGTAGAACAAGCGCTTGCTGGATAACGTCATAATCTACTACAACAAATTATTGCAAACTATGACGTAAAGTAATAAAAGAAGAACAACAGTTCGAGCATAAATGGGGCTGACGAAATCGTTTGCGAAAAACAAATGTGTAAAGTAGGCTCAAGACAAAACGATAATGCGATTTTGCGTGCGTTTTATAGAAGTGTGACTAAATCACACAAATGATTCCGCTGAGGTGACAAAAGTAATGAGATAACTATATGTACATATATAGATGTCACTAGTATCGCGTTTATAAGGTATAAAAGGACAGGGCATTGGTTTCCTGTGAAAAGGTTTCTGACGTGATTGTGGCTGCACGAAGTAAATTAAAGGTGAATTAACAGACTTTGAACGCAGACTGGTACTCGAAGAAAAGATGCATGGGAAATTACATTTCACTCATCGTTGGGGAATTGAATATTCCGAGATCCACAGTGTTAATAGCGCGCCGAGAATACCAAATTTCAGGCAATACCTCTCACCATGGACAACGCAATGGCCGACGGTCTTCACTCAACGACCGAGAGCAGCGACGTTGTGCTCAGTAGTCAGCGCTAACAGACAAACAATGCTTCGTGAAATAGGCACAGAAATCATTGTGAGAGATACGAAGAAGGTATCCCTTAGGACAGTGCGGTGAAATTTGGCGTTAACGGTCTATGGCAGCAGACGACCGACGCGAGTGCCTTTGCTAACAGCACGACATCGCCTGCAGCGCCTCTCCTGGGCTCGTACCCTACCGGTTGGACCTTGGCGACTGGAAAGCTGTGGCCTGGTCGGATGTGTCCCGATTTGAGGTCGTAAGAGCTGACGACAGGGTTCGAGTGTGGCACAGGCTCCACGAAACCACGGACACAAGTTGTCAACAAAGCACTGTCCAAACTGGTGATGGGTGCGTAATGTGTAGGCTGTGTTCACATGGAATGGACTGGGTTCTCCTGTCGAACTGAACCGATCACTGGCTGGAAATGGTTACTTGGAGGTTATTTTCAGCCATTCACGGATTTCATGTTTATGGATGACAACGCACCGTCACTGGGCCATAATTGTTCGCGACTGGTTTGATGAACTTTCTGGATAATTCGAGCAAATGATTTAGCCACCCATATCGCCCGACGAGAATCCCATTGAACATTTAAGGGGCATAAGCGAGAGGGCAGTTTTTGCACAAAATCTTGGACGGGTAACACTTTCACAATTATGGACGGTTATAGAGGCCGCAAGGCTCAATATATCTACAGGGAACTTAAACAATGACTTGTTGAGTCCATGTCACATCGAGTGTCAGCACTACACTGGCCAAAAGGAGGCTGGACACGATATTAGGAGGTAATCCCATTATTTCTGTCACCTCAGTGCCTTTTCCTGGCCTTCATTTGGCATCTACATCTACATGACTACTCTGCAATTCACATTTAAGTGCTTGGCAGAGGGTTCATCGAACCACAATCATACTATCTCTCTACTATTCCACTCCCGAACAGCGAGCGGGAAAAACGAACACCTAAACCTTTCTGTTCGAGCTCTGATTTCTCTTATTTTATTTTGATGATCATTCCTACCTATGTAGGTTGGGCTCAACAAAATATTTTCGCATTCGGAAGAGAAAGTTGGTGACTGAAATTTCGTAAAAAGGTCTCGCCGCGACGAAAAACGTCTATGCTGTAATGACTTCCATCCCAACTCGTGTATCATATCTGCCACACTCTCTCCCCTGTAACGTGATAATACAAAACGAGCTGTCCTTTTTTGCACCCTTTCGATGTCCTCCATCAATCCCACCTGGTAAGGATCCCACACCGTGCAACAATATTCTAACAGAGGACGAACGAGTGTAGTGTAAGCTGTCTCTTTAGTGGACTTGTTGCATCTTCTAAGTCTCCTGCCAATGAAACACAACCTTTGGCTCGCCTTCCCGACAATATTATCTATGTGGTCCTTCCAACTGAAGTTGTTCGTAATTTTAACACCCAGGTACTTAGTTGAATTGACAGCCTTGAGAATTGTACTATTTATCGAGTAATCGAATTCCAACGGATTTCTTTTGGAACTCATGTGGATCATCTCACACTTTTCGTTATTTTGCGTCAACTGCCACCTGACACACCATACAGCAATCTTTTCTAAATCGCTTTGCAACTGATACTGGTCTTCGGATGACCTTACTAGACGGTAAATTACAGCATCATCTGCGAACAGTCTAAGAGAACTGCTCAGATTGTCACCCAGGTCATTTATATAGATCAGGAACAGTAGAGGTCCCAGGACGCTTCCCTGGGGAACACCTGATATCACTTCACGCAATCGTTAATTTCTGGACTGGACAAAGTTAGTACGGAAGAGCGTGGCCGGATGCCCTTCCCTTCGCGGCCCTTCTCCCCTCTGGACTGAATTTGTGCACGTCATCTGTGTGCACATCTAGTGTTATCCCATGTGAAATTGTGCGCCCGCTTTCGAAATGTTTGCGAATCGTTGTAATTGAGGCGGAACGTCAGTACTAGCCCGATATTCGCCTAGTAGGAAGGTAGGAAGTGCCAAGCCGCTCAAAAACTACATCCAGGCTGGCCAGCACACCGGGCGAATTGGATCCCAAACCCGGATGCGGTGTGCTTACGTGGCAGGCAATTTCGGCGTTAAAAAAAAAACCTCCGAAACCGTGATCCACTTTTGTTATATATATCATTACGAAATCGTCTTCACACATTAATGGATTAGAAAGGAGAAGATCAACCCGATACCAGGCGCTAACTAACGCTATTTGTAGGATAGTTTTGAGAGTGCCGCGTACAAATAACAAATGTTTCCATCACAAAATGTGTTGGACGCATTTTGTTTTGTGCTGTTAAGTATGTGTTATTTTGCAAACAAAACTACGTAAGAGAAACTGAACGGAAGGACACGAAAAGATGCAGAATTTATCTATAGAAAATCACAACATCCAAGCGTCAACCCTTTATAAGTCATGGAATAGTTTCTTCATCAATTATAATTTCTAAAATGATTTTAATCCCAATATTTCTTATTCCTGTGTATCTCTTGTTTAACAGATCCGGTTCTGTTGTAGCTTTTTGCTATGCACAACAGAAAATGTATTATATTTATAAAGGTGTAGGTCTTGTTTGGTAATTTTCAGACAAGACGATCTTTTAATTCCTGGATGGCAATGCAATACTAACTCACTTTCTTGCTGTTCTGCCCTTTAGGGGTCGGGGGAGAGGGAGGGTGTTTGGGTTAAAGGATGATAATGCCTAACATCTCCGCTACCCTGCAGTACTGGTGTGGGTAGTATTGGAATGAGTTCAGGCGACATGCGCGCTCAGAGAAGGTGGGGGGGGGGGGGGGGCGGGGGAGAGGAGATGGATATCGCTATCATCACTGTCTATCGGTTCGGTACAAATTTTTTAATTGATTTTAAACAAACTTCTAGATAAGCTGAAGTCTTGAAATTTTAAATGCAGCTCAGGACTGGATGAGAGTGTAATGTAAACTCGTTTTCTTGCACTATTGTGTGGTGAAGGGTACTTCGTTCACCGCTGTCATTTCCTGACGAGCTAGAGACCTGGAACTTCCAGCATTGCTCAGAACCGGATGGCCATGAATGTAAACTCCCTTTCCTGTCTAGTCCATGGTGAGCGATATTTTGAGTACCACCGCCATTTGCCCCTTTTCTTGTTCCGCTCCCGAATGGTTCGTGTTAAGAACGATAGCGAGTAAGCTTTTGTATGAGCTCAGATTAATTTTTACTTTCATGCTCTTTTCGTGAGATATGCGTAGTAGGAAGCAATATATTGATTGTTTTAGATAAAGAGAGACTACAATAAATCTGAAATTTACATGCCTCTGTTGTTATCTCATCAAAATATTTTAAATCGATTGAAAAATTTCGCACATGCAAAAGACCAAAAAGCTGAACGTAATTATTTAAATAAAAATTAGTTTTTAATATCTCACATTTTTAAATTGCCCTAAAAGGTATAAAATAATTACTCATGGCTCCACACGGATTCCTAATCCCCACACTGACAGTTCTGAAAAATTGTGATTGTGAATTTTTGGTAGCTATCAAAGTTCTTGTAAGATTTAAAACGAAAGTCGTGGGGCACGTGCAGTATTTAACTGATGCATCAATAGCTTACCTCCTTACTGTCACACTTGATGCATGGATAGTTCAAATCCTTACTTTTATCTATTGAATGTGTCCCATCTTTTTCGTTTATATCTTACAAGAATTTTCATAGCTATAAAAAATTCACATTCACAAACTTTGAGCACTATCTTTGTGGGATTAGGAACCTATAGGTACTGGAAGAAATTATGTCATAATTTTAGTCTGATTAAAAAAACGTATTATATTTAAATTTATAGTATCTAAATATTTTTTCCCTCGGTAGTGAGTCCTTTCTGTTCTTTCCCTCCTCACTGAACTTTCTCCGTTCTGCCGGTTCTACCTGGGGACGTTTATTTAAAATCTTGCATACCACACTGCAAGTATGTCCATGTGGGCAGGTACTCGAGCAAGAAACTGAAAAAATCTCTTTTGTCAATAGAATCTCTTGCCATTTCGGAAGTCTTAGTTTTCATGCTATTCTATTCTCCAAAAGTTTGCCGTCTGCTTCTGTCTTCTTCGTTTTCCTGTCTTCCTAGGCTAAAGCCTGTTTGCTTCAGTACCCTCTGTCTACCCTGAGACTGTTGCTCCATCTTTTCCTTGGATGACCAATATTTCTGCGACCAGCTGGTAATTTATTTCTTACGATTTTCAGTCTTCCATTCATCCATCCTGATAATGTGTTGGTTCCGTTTTTGCTTTTTCTTATCTACCCATTAATTGTGTCCACTTTGTATCATTTTCTAATGTTTTTACTTCTCAGCTTGATATGTCCTCCCTGTAGCCCTTCGTAGAAATTTTATTTTCACGGTCTCCAAAAGTCTGTTCGTTTTTTGTGTTCCCGGTCTTGTCCCAGCTGTGTATGTCATAACTAGTCTCACTACTGATTTTTGTACTTTTGCCTTTACATTTTTCCTATATGTTTGTTTTGCCAAATAGTATCATTTAAACACCCTGCCACTCTATTTAGTTTTGCTGCTTGTTCTCTGACTTGCTTTCCGACATTTCCACTGCTCAAGAGTTCAATACCAAGATATTTAAATGTCATTACCTGTTGAATAATATTTCCATCCACTTCCAGTTTCCATCTGATTGGTTCACCAGATGTGGTCATACATTTGGTTTTTTAAGTGGATACAACCATATATAGGTTTCTGGCTGCTACCTTAAATATATGTTAAAGTTTCTGCAGGTTATATTCTCTTATTTCCAGCAGAACTCCTCGCCAGCGTAACAGAAGTTCTTTATTTCTTCGTCCCCCATTCCCTAACCACTACCAGCCAATATCTTCATTATCACCTGGTCCATGACTGTATTAAAAAGTAGCGGGCTGAAAGAGTCATCTTGACTAATATCACTATTAACTACTATGCAGCGAGTAAAACTGGAACCAATTATCCACTCAATGTAGTTGTTGCAATAAATTTCTTCAACTGTTTTTATTAAGTTCGAAGGAATCTCCCGTTTGTAAAGTAGATTTCCCACATCTATTAACTTAAACCTATCGAAGGTCTTCTGTAAAGCAATAAAACAAAGACAGGCTGGTCTGTTGTATCTAGCTGACGTCTCTACTACCAGTTAAGAATGAATACTGCATCTGCGCATGACCTACCAGATCAAAACCATACTGCTCCTCTGTAAGGGTTATAATGCTTCTTGTTTTATTTTCTATTATTTTTGTTTTGAGTTTAAGAACTGAACTCGGTAAATGTATCCCTATGTAGTTGGATGGGTCTCTCTTATCTCCTTTTTTGTACATGAGAATTGTAATACCGGGTGTCCATTCATTTTAAATTTAGTTACCAGTTATACTATTGGTAACAAACATGCGTAATTCCTCTGTTAGTGGATATCGTCTACATTTCAGTAATTCATTGAGGATCCTATCTTTCACTAGAGACTCCCTATTTTTAACAGACGTACAGCTTCTTCTAGCTTTACATGTGAAGCAATTGCATCATCGTTTTACTTGTACTTGTACACTCATATCTGATCTCTCTTACTTTTCTGATGACTTTTGTACCTTTATAAATTCAGTTAAATATTTAAGCCATGATTCCTCATACATATCGTTTACTTTCAAATTTCGCATAGTTCTTTCCTCTGCCGTCCTATGATTCTCCACATTTGTTTTTACAAACCATGGAAGTCCTGTTCTAAATTTTTAGAAAAGGTTTCCTAGTGTTCCTGTTTAAGGCAATTCATTAGTGATTTTGTCTAATTACGAGATATTTTGTAACCTTAATAAGACTCTTTTGTTTTGAGTGTTCTGTATTTCAAATAGACACCTCTCTTTCTTTTAAACATTTCTTTAACATCTTGGCGAAAACATGCCGTTTGTTTTTCTCTCTTGCTTTTGTAACGATTGTGCCTAGTCCCTCTTCAGCTGCTGCGTCGATACTTTGTTTTATTTTCTCCCAGGCCTGGTCTACATTACCCTCTGCGTTAATGGGTTTCTCTTTTATTTTTTCTGCCAATCATTTCTTAAACAAAATTCTGTAGTTTCGTTCCCTAATGATTCCATACTGAATTTTTCTTCTTTTAAGTTTGGTTCTTCAGCAGTCTTGTTCCTTCGTACATGCAATCTGATTTTTGGCATGAGCAGGCTGTGATCACTCCCTGACTTAGCAGAGTCTGAAGTCCTAACATCTAGTACTGACTGACAGTGGATGCTCCTCTTTGTAGCAATGTAATCTATTGTAAACATATGACCTCTTGTGTTCTGAGAAGTGTATCTGTACTCCCCTTTCTGGTCATAGAAGGTATAATTTATTTTCAATTCTGTGCTGTCAGATTTAGAAAATGATATATGGAAAAATATAAATGCTTCTCCTTTTGGATCCACTCCTGCAGCCAAGACAGCTAAGTACGTGATGTCCTTAGGTTAGTTAGGTTTAAGTAGGTCTAAGTTCTAGGGGACTGATGAGCTCAGATGTCAAGTCCCATAGTGCTCAGAACCATTTGAACCATTTTTGCTTTCGTTTCGGAAGAGCCAGGCAACCACCTGTAAGATTTCTGACGACGCGGTGCAGCCTAAGCCCGGTAGGCAGCTTTTCTGTTGCTGAAGGTCAGTGCCGCCACGCGCGCAGCGTGAGAATGTCGTAGAGGTCGCCCTCTGAACGACCTTTGTGCGTTGCGTCCATTGTGTAAATATGGAGTGTGGATAAGTGATGAGAGCGCGTTGCGGGCAGTTCAATGTCTGTGTTGTCTCGGCCACTCGAATGAAGACGCCAAACAAAGTGCAGGCGAGCGTTCTGCTCCAGTCGAACGGGAGCGCTGGCGACCGTCCGACCCACTCAGTGGACAAACAGATTTAGTAAGAACTTATGATCTCATTTCAAATTAAAACATGGAAGCTGTTTTCACATTCCAGTGTACATCGTAGATGAAGCCAAAGCAGTGAAAAATTAAAGAAATAAATTTTATTCAATGAGTTTGAAACTGACTAGTCACTAGTAACGATACCATGAATTAAAGGTGGAATTCTGTTATCAGTTATTTGTTCTCCCAAAAGAATTTATATATAGTAGGGGAAAGGCTGACATAATGGCCAGTGCCGGCATAACGGCCATTTAATTTGTGAGTCCGTTCGGAGGTTCAGTCGTACAGGAACTGCATTTAGGTTTCATTGGAAACTCTTTATGTTTGAGTTCAGGACCCAGGATATCGCACTGTCTCGCAAAGACGTTTTTTATGGTTTTGATACATTCCAATCTAAGTTTTTACTTCATCTAACTATTAAAAACTATCTTAGCACTCACTGGTTCGCTCTCGTAAACTGTATTGTTTGAACAGGTGTTTTTGTTTTCCTTCGACAGAATTTTTATGTCGTTCACAAATTGCACCACCTTCTAAACATTTCACGCTAATTAAGGCCACAGAAGTATGGTTTTTTCCGAGTGTATTCTGACCAAAAAGCGATTCTGGTAGCTGGAGTCCAAGGTTTCTATTAATCGTGTCTTTTGCATCCTTGTGGTCATATTTTCATAGAAGCTTTAATCCTGTAACACATACGTCTTTACATCTAAATGAGAAGGGAAATACCAGTTTCCATAGATCTACCATTTTTAAATGTAACGAGAAATTTTTCTTAAAATTTTTGATCCCCTATTTCACACCCCCTCGGGGTTGTATTTCCAAAAATAGTGAAACTTACATGTTTTGAAATTTCTAACAGAGAAATCAATTTGAAATTTTAATAGATTTAGCTCTAAAGATACTTTCATAATGAAACATTTCCATGAAATATTTCACCACTGTTTCATCACCTTAGGAGTTCAATTTCCAAAAATCCTGAAATACGTATTTTTTTTATTTGGAACCGAGAAGTTAAATACCAGTTTTCATTGCTTTAAAAATACTGTTGTAGTTCTTTAACAATTTATATTCAAAAACAATTTTTCGCCCGCTATTTCACCCAAAAACGCTGAATCACGTATTTCCTTATTTCTGACTAAGAAACCAAATACTAATTTTCGTAGGTCTAGCCTCAAAATTGCCATAATAACGAGATGTTTTCAAACACTATTCATCCCCTTAGCAATGGAATTTCAAAAAATTCGTTTTATACTATAAGATCAACACTATCTGTAAATTTCAAGTTTCTGTCCGAAATGATTAGGCTGGGCTGTTACGAGTAAATGAGTGATCTGTCAGCTATATGTATGTTCTGTTACAGACGGATGTTGAATATTAGGTGGACTGATAGGGTAAGGAATGAGGAGGTTCTGCACAGAATCGGAGATGCGTGGAATATGTGGAAAACGCTGACAAGGTGAAGGGACAGGAGAATAAGATATTTGTTAAGACATCAGGAAATGAATTCCACGGTAGCAAAGGGAGCTGAAGAGGGCAAAAACTGTAGAGGAAGGCAGAGACTGGAATACATCCAGCAAATAATTGAGGACGTAAGATGCAAGTGCTACTCTGAGATGAAGAGGTTGACGCAGGAAAGGAATTCGTGGCGGATCGCATCAAACCAGTCAGAAGACACACAAATACGCGCGCGCGCGTCCACACACACACACACACACACACACCCACACACACATACACACACACACACACACACAAAAGAAGAGAGATTTACATAGCAGGTTCCTTTAACAATTCTGTTCAAAGAATGGTTACTTAGTCACAGATTATTATGTCAACGATTGATTCATCGGAGACCGTCGCCAACTAACAACTGAGTTATTTTTTTTTTTATTGCCGTCCATACGGACACAGTGGCTAGCCATAGGATAGTATATCTACTCTGAATTCAACTTTTTTACAGCGTTACTACTATCATTTATGTGAGCAAATATTAAACTTACCTACTTAATTACCCAGCGACCACCGGCACTGCACACGATGCGCTGCGTCAACAGTCAGTTTCCACTGCGGTCTGTCTGTCGCTGTCTCCTCGCAATTCAGTACATTCAGAGCTTTGTCAGTTCTCAGATTACGTTTTAAAACGGAAGACATTAAGGTTCTCATCAACATCCTGGAAAATTGTGACTATTTTAGACGTACGTTTCCTACAGTAAAAGGACGATATTCTTTCACATTTAATGTAATTCATCGGGCTCCGCGGATATTAGCCATGGAACGATTGAGTACTTTATTAACAGAAAATTGTAAATAAAACATCAAAGAGGAAATAAAGGTTACGACAGTTAAAAGAGAAATACGAAGAAGATTTTCAATGGCTGAGAAAATAAATATTACATTCAAGTGCAGGGCTCTAAATTATCGCGAGTCATTCCCATACAGAATAAAAAGTTTGTGCCATACAGAAGCCTCTCGAGTTAGATTTGAGGGTCTGAGACCTCTAAGTTAAGTTTCTCCGTTCCTCTCGAAACGAACTGAAAATGAAACACGTAGTACAGTGCGCTAGTACTCGTATCTGTATTCAGACGTGACATAAGTACTAGGAAAGTGAAAATACTTTTTCCATCTAGTATTTACTGAGTGAATGATGAATTTCGTTTTGAATGAATAGCCATTATTATTCACAAATCCTATGAAGGACTATATGTACTGGAATGTCAGGGTACAACGGAACAAAGGGGTTATCGAAATTCTCTAGCTGAAACAGCAAGTACACAGATGCATTTTTCTCAAAAAAGGATTATTCTTGGTGAACGCTAAGAGTTTCCCCCAAAAATGAATACATGATACAGTACACAGCGAGAGTACGTTTAGGAAAATTCTGCACTTCACCAAAATAGTAGTATCAGGAAGATGCTGAAGAAACTGAACTGGAGGATCCTCGAAGATAGACGAAAACTATCAAGAGAAAGCTTACTTGCAAAGTTTCAAGAACAATCTTTTAAGGGATGAATGTAGAAGTATTTTCAACCCCCTATGTATCGCTCTCGTAAGGATCGCAGAAACAAAACTGGACTAATTAGAGCGTTCAAAGAGACATTTAAGTAATCATTCTTCCTGTGCTCCATCTGTGAATGGAACGTGAAAAAACCCTACCAACTGGTACAATGGAAAGTGTCCTCCGCCATATACTTTACATTGGCTTGCAGAATACGCATGTAGATGTAGATATGAACTAAATTTCGCCTTTCACTGTCAGAAGCAGTGGAGAGTATCATTATAAAAGAAAGACAGCAACATTTTCCAAATGGAAGCTCAACGAGATCGGTATTTCCTACAGTCGGGCTGCCATTTCACTGCTAGTCGTCTATATCCGGACGACCTTTATTAAGCGCGAGACAGAAATGCCTCGTTTTCTTGCCCTGACTTAGGCAGAACCACATGTTTCACACAACTCGCAGTTAATTCAGTGAAAATTTTGTCCTAGTGGAGCTAGGAATTTATCCACTGATCCAATTTCACAATTGTCGGGGCATCTATCCCCGCAATCATTTTAACACACTTTGTATGAAGGCAAGACAGTGATTATCTGACAACAATATGAAGATTACATTCGTATTAAAGCAGTTAACTTCACAAACACTAGAAAGCATGCGCAAATCTATTATATTGACAATCACTTGTTATCTTTTTGCATTTTATCAACTATTACCTTGGACCATTTCTCGCATGTAAACATTTGAGCAACAATTTCGTGTTCAGAGAATTTTCTTCCGCGCCTTAAAATATTCCTGGCGGCTATGGTGCCCGAGCTGCAGTTACAGACCTACCAAGAGAGTACTCAATAATTTCGTGTGTTACTTTACGACTGCATGTATCACCTTTCTAAACTAATCCGGAGGCCTGAAATCCAACCGTCGAACTGATGATTTGATAGGGTGAACCTTTCCAACCCACATCTTAGGACGTCTTCTAGTCAAATGTTCGGGGATATAAACATCGAAGTAACCAGCGAGTTATGCTCCATTTTCGACAGCCAGCCACAAACCCTCGACTCTGACAAACTCCAAAGTGGTCACATCAATGAGATTGTGTTTTCATCTGTAAAATATACCCATTTTCAGCCCAGTTATGAAAATGGACCAGAGAGCGTGGTCCAAATTTCCATCCGAATATCGAGTATCTACTATGGTTCTCGAAAAATACTGCTTGGTTATTTTATAAAGGTCACATCCGATTCCTTCTCCATTATTGACAAGTGAAAGGTTATGCTGAACCTCTAATGACCAGTTTTTCGGTGAGAGGTCAGTCACTAATCTTTTAACCTTCCGCCTCCGTACCAGCTGTGCCTTTCCTAGCGCACTTACATGTTAATAAACACGTCACATCTATAATCGTGGACTCAAAAGCCACGAATGACAAAATTCTTTAAAATGTTAGTTAACTGACACAGTCACAAAAAAAAATCGGTTTCAACAGACATCAAGTCTCTTCAAATATTGAGAGGCAATGGTATACTTCAGTGCTGCATGCAATTAGCCACATATTCAAGGAACAATTATAGTTGCAGCTTCATCGGCTGTTGTGAAGCGAGATAATTTTTTTTGTGTGGAGTCTTTACGGTTCTCGTGTGTAATTTATTTGCTTGAACTGACCCAATTCCACTGTGACTTTCTTGAATGAAATTTCTCCGATGCGTGTGTTAAGACACCCGTTATGCTGACTAAAATACCGCGGGGTTGGACCTGGTAACTGTCTTCTCCTCGGGCCGTGACGTCACGGCTAACAGGACGATGACACGCTCACGGTCATATGCGCCTTCTGTTCTACATTTACAACAAGGGACATTCTTTTTCCGTATTCATGGTAAGGTATGCGACGCTTGAGAAAGCGACCCGTCCGTTTTGTTGACTTCACGGGCTTCCCATTTCAACTCACAAACAAAAATGACGTCATGGTGGTACGTCTGTATAAAAAATGTTAGTTTACTGACACAGTCACAAAATAACCGGTTTCAGCAGACATCAAGCCTCTTCAAATATTGAGAGCAACGGAACACTTCAGAATTGCATGCAATTAGCCACATATTCAAGGAACAACTGTAGCTGTAGTTTCACAGGCTGTCGTGACGCGAGATTAATTTTATTTGTGTGGAGTCTTTATGGTTCTCGTGTGTAATTTATTTGCTTGAACTGACCCAATTCCACTGTGACTTTCTTGAATGAAATTTCTCCGATGCGTGTGTTAAGACACCCGTTATGCTGACTAAAATACCGCGGGGTTGGACCTGGTAACTGTCTTCTCCTCGGGCCGTGACGTCACGGCTAACAGGACGATGACACGCTCACGGTCATATGCGCCTTCTGTTCTACATTTACAACAAGGGACATTCTTTTTCCGTATTCATGGTAAGGTATGCGACGCTTGAGAAAGCGACCCGTCCGTTTTGTTGACTTCACGGGCTTCCCATTTCAACTCACAAACAAAAATGACGTCATGGTGGTACGTCTGTATAAAAAATGTTAGTTTACTGACACAGTCACAAAATAACCGGTTTCAGCAGACATCAAGCCTCTTCAAATATTGAGAGGCAACGGAACACTTCAGAATTGCATGCAATTAGCCACATATTCAAGGAACAACTGTAGCTGCAGTTTCACAGGCTGTCGTGACGCGAGATTAATTTTATTTGTGTGGAGTCTTTATGGTTCTCGTGTGTAATTTATTTGCTTGAACTGGCCCAATTCCACTGTGACTTTCTTGAATGAAATTTCTCCGATGCGTGTGTTAAGACACCCGTTATGCTGACTAAAATACCGCGGCGGTTGGACCTGTAACTTTCATCTCCTTGGGCCGTGACGTCACGGCTAACAGGACGATGACACGCTCACTGTCATGTGCGCCTTCTGTTCTACATTTACAACAAGCGGCATTCTTTTTCCGTATTCGTGGTAAGGTATACAATGCTTGAGAAAGTGATCCATCCGTCTTGTTGACTTTACGGGCTTCCCGTTTCAACCCACAAACAAAAAGACATCATGATGGTACGTGTGTATAACGAATGTGCTCCTGAAACTTAAGTTGCTATGATGCCAAAATAACATTTAATAGCTGTTTTCTTGTAAGTCTGTTACTAGATGTTAACTACAGACTGGGATTTATTTCTGACCATTACTGAGCGGAAAGTCAGAACGTGCTGCAAGGCTGATTACTGCTAAATTAATGAAAAACATAATCGGTAACAAATAGACAGCAACAGAAACAACGATACTGCATGGATATCAGGACTTGAAAATGTATAAAATGTATGTAAAATCATATATATTCTTAAGCAACGCATGTAAACAACAAGTGTACCAAAATACCTGTAGCAGCGTAGCTGGTTACATAAATATGTTATGTCCTTGCAAATAGCCATTTTCTATTCTTCAGTGGCAATATCGCTACGTCTACACTCGATTTTTCCCGACAAACGAATCAGTAAATTTTTGATATTTTGATCTGGGCTGTGGTCCAAACGGAGAACTAGAGACAAAGGCTCACTTCTTTTCTATTCCTTCAGGTGCGGTTCAAAGGGTTCAAATGGCTCTGAGCACTATGCGACATAACTTCTGAGGTCATCAGCCGCCTAGAACTTAGAACTAATTAAACCTAACAACCTAAGGACATCATACACACCCATCCCCGAGGCAGAATTCGAACCTGCGACCGTAGCGATAGCTCGGCTCCAGACTGTAGCGCCTAGAACCGCACGGCCACCCCGGCCGGCCCTTCAGGTATCTTTCGTTGTTCTCGTACGACTACCTTATATTCCGTTTCGCGCCTGTTTTTGTCTATTGCCAAAGCCTCCTACCTCACCTCTCTTCGCATCGCCTACTGTGATGTGACGACTTCTCACTTCAAGGAATGCGAGTGCGTGAAGGTTACTTTTACGAAAATAGTGGTAATAGATTTTCCGTATCTAGGTGAAAAGAGCTTGAAAATTTCTTTTTGCTTCATTACTATTAGTTTATGGGTAACCAATTTTCGGAGCATTAGATCATCATGAGTTTATTACTAAAAAATTACAATATATGTTCTTTTTATCCTAGGAAATTTAGAAAATTACCTTGTCTTCACCGGTTGTTTCTGGCAAACTATGAGCGATACCTGCAATAATTTTATACTGCATTGTTGCTTAAGGTGTTAGCTAAATGCGAACGCCATGCGTTTTATGCAATCTCATCACTATTTCGGCCAGTGATCCACATAGAATGAACGACTGATTCAAAAGTTATAAGGCCAGACGTGTTGTGTCATAACACTGCTAGTGAAAAGCGAAAACTCATGAAAGATTTTTTTGAACGATGGATATCTGGATATGATGTATGCAAACGTGGTGAGGTACGGGCACCGTAAACTCTAGAAATGCACTTCTGGAGCAGAAAGACTTGCACAAAATTTGCACTTGCTTATACTTGCACGGATGAATAGCAGCTCCATTTAACTGTGGATATGTGGAAATTAATGCTTATATGGATAAATGGAAGATCATTCTTATGACAAATAAAAAGAACCCGCTATTATACGATTACAAGCTTAGTGGCGAATACCTGAATACGTCACATCGCGAAAGTATTTAGGGGTAATATTAAGAAGCTGCATGAAACAAGTTGGCCAGATCATAGCAGTATTATGAAAGGCGTTATGGAAATAATATTTTTAGTCGATGTGGAGACTCTAGTGATTGACTGTTTTACGAATATTTTATTGAATGATACAATCACACTAATTTCTAAACGAAATGACCGGCTTCTGTCGTGTAAAATCGTAAAATACATGCTGTGCTTCATTCTTACCACATAGTCAAGGTCGTTTCTGAAGTGGTTGGATGTTGCTTGATCTGAGGTTGATCGATGCCGGCTGAAGTCGGTCATTTCGTTTGGAATTTATGTGACTGTGTAGGACAAATAAATTATTTTCAAGTGATTTGGGAAAGTACAGTATAGCTGTGAAGTAATCACACAAAACACGCCAGAGCGACCAATTCTAGAGTGCTGATACAGTGAATGGAGTTTTTATCTGGTAGACAATATACTGCCAACTGTTTCAGAGACGAACTGATAGATCCGTGACGAGTCGATATAGCCCATACGAAAGTGTAACAGCAATGCTCAGGGAACTCGAATCTGTGGAAGCAACACGATAAAAACGGTTTAAGACAAAGAGAGCTGTTCAGAAGGCAGTTAGATTTCTCCGTTACTCTTCATTATACTTACGGACACAACAAAGAAAGAAATCAAGAAAGTAGAAAATGAAGATTTTAGTGCTTTTGATTTTGTTGTTGACGTCGCCATTTGGGGAGGGACAGAGATTATTGAAATAGAAAATTTAAAGAGTTCAGTTTGCAATACAGGGGCAATGAAGATTAGGATACCCACACCTCGTAACATTATACTCGCAGTAGAGGAGGATGAACAAGTGAAAAGTCTTATTATCTGGGTCGTGTCGTATCAGGTGATGTTAAGTGCCAAACTAGAAGTTTTAAACAGAGTAGCAAAAGGGTCCAGCTTCTTCCACCAAGTGCGAAATCTAAAATGGGACAAGGGAGTCTCTCTAACAGCTAAACAGGCAATGTATAACACCTTTCGCCTGCCATTAATGACCTACAGACTGAAGACCTTCGCCATAAGTAAGACAGAAAAGAGTCAAATGCAAGCACGTGAGATGAAGTTTCTTAGGTCAGCTCTACAAAAACCGAAGAGCGACGGAGACAGGAACGAATACGTAAGGAGAGATATGCAGGTGACCTTGAGCGTGGGGAAGAGAATGAGTGTTGTGAGGTTGACGTGGATAGGTCATGTGAAGCGAATGCACCAACTTCACGTCAGTATTTGGAGATGGGGGTACAAAGAAAGCGACGTCATTAGAGACGGAGCAGAAGCTCGGATTACGGATGGCGGGGGAAAGAAATCGGCCGTACCCTTTTCAAAAAACCACCCCAGCATTTTCCTGGAGTGATTTAGGGAAATCAAGGAAAATCTAGATCTCGATGGCCGGACAAGGATTCGAGCAGTCGTTCTCCCGAAAGCGAGTCAAGTGTGCTAACCACTGCACCACCTCGCTCGGTGGCCTAATACTAGATGGACAAACTAGGTTAATGAAAAACTCAGGAGTAGTATGGGATGTAGTGGAGAGAGAAAAGTTATACCTTGACAAAAATCAATGGAATCATATCATTTTCAATGTTCCTACCCGGCTCGCTGGAAGGATATCTGATGATGGCACCATCGTATATCTCGCTTATTCGTTGTGAGAATAAAGCAAAAGAACTCAATACGCAAATTGAGCAGCGCAGATAGTTGATAATGTAAAGCTTTGTAAGTGTGCACTCTGTGTTTATAAGGTGATTTACTGAGGTGGCGTTGCGCCCAGTTATGGAATTAGCAGCAATAATTTTCGTGCAAGGAAAAGCAAATGAGAAAGGAACCCTATCACGGCCAGTTTCCACGTAAGAGACACCACTCCCACACTGCTCTTCCAAAACTGTTCCAACAGTTTCGGGAAACACGGCACACGGTTCCAAAGTACAATTGTGGAGAAGAAACAAAAAGGATAACCCCTCCCCCTATATTTGAAAGAAGCAGAGCTTGTTCGTGTCGAGGAGGTGTCTTACACTCAATCAGTTTGTACGTGAAATGGGAGCTGTCCACAGTACTGGATGGACAGCGATAACGGGGAGAGCAGTTACAACATTGCCACTTACAGAAAGTGCAAGTGCTAAGATCGGATCACACAACATGTTGAGCCGAGGGGTATTGCTGCGCTGTAAATCCTCACATTCCCGCTAATGCAATTTTTTCACATGAAGCCTGTTTCATGAGAGACGGAGCGCTCCATAGCCATAGCCACAATGGTTTTGCACCGGTGACCCTCTGTACACATTCCTGATTCTTTAACGAATCGAACTCCCCTTTATAAATCATAAAAGCTAATTGTTCACGCGTCTTAATGTTTATGACGCTATATCCCCTGAAGTATGTATCGGACAATGATATAGAGGCCTTTGGAAAAAATACCGAAACGCCACAAAAAAGGAAAAAAACATTACTATGCCTAATCCTGTGTAGCAAAAATGCGGTATTCAAAACAAGTTTCAGTGCTCTCGTAACTGATAAAGATCCGGTATGGGTTTCAAGGGAACCTTATACCATTCTTCCTGCGAAGTAGTGGAATATTATACCATTCTTTCTGCGAAATAGTGGCAAGTTCTAGTAACGTTGATGGAGGAATATAGAGGTTACGCTTCTCTTCACAGTACACCACGAAGACTCAGTAACGTTGAGATCTGGTGACCTTAAGTGGTCAGAGGAGACACGAAAATTCGTCACCGTGATCAAGAAACGAATTCAGGACGATACCATCTGTGTGATCAGGGGTCATGTACTCCTGGAACACAGCATTTTCATTGGGGGACAAACATCGTACTGAGGGATGAACCTGAATAAACTAAAATGATCACATAATCTTTGGCAGTAATGTGACCCCGCAGAGCACCGGTAGGGCCCGACGATTAGCACGAAATGGCTGCCAAAATCATTACTGAATTCCCGTCATGTTTCACTCTTGGGACATAAATCCGGACGGGTGGTGGAAACACTGCGAAACAAGACTCATCCGACCAAACGACATTCTTCCGTTGTTACATAGTCCGGGTTTTATGGCTTTGGTGCCACCTTATCATGATACGGGAATTTCCATCGCTGATACGTGGTTTTCGAATTCCAGCTCGTCATTCAATTCACTGCTTATGGAGCTATCCCTTCGTGTTATTTTGGTGCAGAAGAGTTTTGCGAATGCAACACTCACTGCAGCAGTGACTTATCCAGCTATCGTGCTCTTGTTTTTCGTCACAGTCGTCTGCAATGACAGTTGATTCAGAAGACGATATATTTCGTCTTTACCTGTATCTCGATACAGTGCCTCTTGAGGCAGTCAACACTTCGTCTCCCTTAGTTACTGAAGCACCCAACAACTTTCCCGCGTTCCAATTCACTTTGCTGCCGCTTCATCTCTCCACAGAGCAATATTATGACCACGACCGACACTTATTACGTATTGATGACAAAGCACAGGTACCGTTCGTGTTCAGGTACAACAGATAAACATGTTATAACATCCTGCATTTATGTTCAAGCATGTATTCCTAGCGGTGTTTCAATATTTTTGTGAAGCCCCTGTAGTTTGGGGGTATAGTCAGCGACATGCGTGGATACTGTCCGCAAAATGTGTTGCAAACAGATTTAGTAGCAAAGAAGTAACTAATTAAAAGGTCATGACCGACTGTGAAGTTTTACTACATGATAATCAGAAAATGCAAGGGATAAACTTTTCCCTGACGTTATTTTGTGGGGGATATCAGCGAGACAATGTTGGGAAAAGGTTTCAAATTATGTGTAAAGTTTGTTGGAACTCTATAAGTGCTCTCATTCTCAAATACTAGATGAAAATTGTCTGAGTAACTTTCACGTCATTAGTTACGTTGTCTCAGCACTTGTACACAACTTCTAACTATAATACTTCACTGACTGCTTTAAGCCTTTAATTTACGATTATACCTGTTAATGAGTACATTATGATAGCATTTTAATTTTTTTAATTCGGTCAGTAATTATATAATACTGACAGGCAAACTGCAACTGAGGGTGAGTAACCGGCCGACCGTTTTAACCAGATAGAAATATAGATAAGAGGTTGAGGGTCCTAAAGCTGCAGTTGCATACAAGTACCAACACATACTTACATCTAACTGATCATTCGCTGCAACTTCGCAAACTGATACGGGAGCTAAGCTTTTTCACAAGAGGGCATAGCTTGTTAGACAATTAAACACACAGAACACTGTCAAAGTGTTACATTTAGGATAGGAAGAGTGCTTTACACACTGACATACCATGTCCTTCCATACTTGTGGCTGGAAAACACCGACGGAAATGTGATGCAGTTTCACAGTGAGGTGTGAGACAGTGGAGGAGCGCGTACATTATCCAGCTGCAATAAAGTTTTCTAAATTTACATTCGCCCCTAAATGGTATAGTCTTATTGACGGACGGTTGGAATGCTGGGTAAACTTTCAGTGATGACTGGTAACTTGCAGATTATACTCTTGCACAATGGCAAAGATTTTCTTGTATCTATATGCGGGGGTTGACGTGTAAAAATTTTAGATAGATACAGTTGGTAGTTGGCTGGAAAAGTTATGATGAGATGAAGATATTTGCACGGGATAAACTAATGTGTATATAAGCATCAAACCAGTCTTCAACTTTTAACAACAACTGTTCCAGTGACATAATGCAAATAGAACAACAGAGAACTTAGGTTTATGAAAATTAATCTTTAGCATTTTCCTCATCTAAGTAAATTAAACGTCGTTATATGAAATTTGAGTCACAGGAGCTGGTCTAATTACAAAGTGTACACTATGACGAAAAGTAATGGTACTCAAGTAAACATTTGATATTCTCTGCACGAACTAAAACTTTTTCCCACTTGTGAAAATCAGCGAGGCCCTCTGTCTCTGTTCCTTGACAGTGGTGCTGTTCTAGTGATGAGAGACCCTCAACTCGTAAATATTTGGCATGTAGGAGGTAACATCGAATGTCATTTTGGGTCGGGTCAAATCAGTAGTAATGTTTAGGGAAATTCTTAGTTTGTGGTTGTTTAAAACGACGATCGTCGCTAATGAATGTCTATTAAAGACTTTGAATCTTTAGTGGGCTATGTAACACCTCACTGGCAGGTTTCAATGTTCTAGGTATATAATTTTACAAAGGGGAAGAAAAATCGTTATTAAATATATAAGAGACATATCGACGTATTGCTTGACTTCTGTCTGGATCTTCGCCCGAAGTTCGCTTAACTGTTTACCTGACTTTCGACAGCAACTGTGGTTGGCGTTGTCAGAGCTTCGACCTCCTTTGCTGGTAGCTGAGTGGAAGTCGAGCTCGCTGCCGCAAGTTATGTGAGCGTGGCGCGTCAGCGTGTAAGTGCTTTTCTCTGTTCATTACCGTTGTGGTTCTCCCCTTGTTATCTGCAACGCTCTTGCGCTGTACCATGGAACTCAAGGATCTGTTTAGCTTGCGACTTTCTTCATTATTGTTGAAGCTGTTGTCATGTTTGTGGATATCTATGGCTTCCTTGAACAAGCGGGCATGGTAGCTCTTCTCACAGCGAGAACTCGCGTGTCGGCGAATGTTAGTGTGTGGTCGGTCTCACATAGCACGTGCTCCGCCACGGCAGGTTTCTCCAACTGTTCCAGCCTACAGTACCGCTTGTGTTCGGTGAATCTGGTGTTAGTACATCTAGTAATTCCACCGTAGACTATTTCACATGTACACGGTATGACGTGTATTTCCGTCATAGCAAAAAGGCCTCTTTTATCTAAGACGCTCTTCATGGGAAGTTTGTGAATAGTCCTTACGCCATGTTTGCTTAATATATAGCTGATTCTGTCCGTTACCCTGGGACTGTACGGAAGAAAGGCCACAACCGTTACTTCTTCATCCGATGTGTCACTTCGCCCAGTGGTAGGTTTTGTGACAATTCTTAAGCACGTGGTGGAGTATCCATTGCTACTCAGAACGCATTCCAGGTATTGCATCTTGCGTCCGAAGTGCTGTGGTTCATATACTCGTCTTGCATTACGACCGCAGTGACCATTCCTGTTTTCTGGCTCTGATGCTGATTTCATAGTTTTCGCAGGAATCGCTCCAAGTATTTCGTGTTAGGTAGACAGTGTGGCGCAGGTTCTCACCCTTGGTCCTAACTATAATATCTAATTATAGTTGTTAGTCCTTTTTTACCTCCATAGTAAATTTAATGTTGACACAGAGACTGTTCAGATGTCATTGGAAGTCATCGAGCTATTACTCATCAAGGATAATGACGTCGTAAGTGTCGTCGCCGTGTCTGTACCACGGTTATAAGATGACATGCTCCACAAAGAAATTGGCAACGACTGGTCGGGCTTCAGCTGTTCGTAAATGTCACCATCCTATATAAAGTGGCTAGTGGTAAGACATCGACGAAAGAGCATAGTAACATCCTGAGGGAGAATACAGCCGACAACCTTGAGAGTTACAAGTGGCGCCCTTGGTAAACAAAGGAACAATATCATAGTTGACAGGTTTTAGTTTCTTCAGCTTCTCAACGAAATGCCCAGAGTGCTATATGTATCACATGTGGCTGAAGAAGAAGCCAAGTATTTCACAAGTTTATGTGTCACTGAGGTAGGAGCACTTACTGGATAACATCTTTGCGGATTTTTGGTAACGTGTAAAGATGTTGTTGTTGTGGTCTTCAGGCCTGAGACTGGTTTGATGCAGCTCTCCATGCTACTCTATCCTGTGCAACCTTCTTCATCTCCCAGTACCTACTGCAACCTACATCCTTCTGAATCTGCTTGGTGTATTCATCTCTTGGTCTCCCTCTACTATTTTTACCCTCCACGCTGCCCTCCAATACTAAATTGGTGATCCCTTGATGCCTCAGGACATGTCCTGCCAACCGATGCCTTCTTCTAGTCAAGTTGTGCCACACGCTTCTCTTCTCCCTAATCGTATTCAACACCTCCTTATTAGTTATGTGATGAACTTCACTAATTCCCACTATATCTAACTTTAACCTATCCATTTCCCTTTTTAAATTTTCTAACCTCCATACCCAAATAAGGGATCTGACATTCCACGCTCCGATCCGTAGAACACCAGTTTTCTTTCTCCTGATAACGACATCCTCTTGAGTAGTCCCCGCCCGGAGATCCGAATGGGGGACTATTTTACCTCCGCAATATTTTACCCAAGAGGACGCCATCATCATTTAATCATACAGTAAAGCTGCATGCCCTCGGGAAAGATTACGGCCGTAGTTTCCCCTTGCTTTCAGCCGTTCGCAGTACCAGCACAGCAAGGCCGTTTTGGTTATTGTTACAAGGGCAGATCAGTCAATCATCCAGACTGTTGCCCTTGCAACTACTGAAAAGGCTGCTGCCCCTCTTCAGGAACCACACGTTTGTCTGGCCCCTCAACAGATTCCCCTCCGTTGTGGTTGCACCTACGGTACGGCTATCTATATCACGGAGACACGCAAGCCTCCCCACCAACGGCAAGGTCCATGGTTAATAGAGGGAGGATCTTCGCGCAACAGAGTAAATTTTCTCTGACTTTTAATCAGCGTCCCTAAATTGCATGATCATGGGTGTTTAAGTTATGCCAGCTGCAGTGGCCGAGTGGTTCTAGGCGCTTCAGTCTGGAACCGTGCAACCGCTAAGGTCGTAGGTTCGAATCCTGCCTCGGGTATGGATGTGTGTGATGTCCGTAGGTTAGTTAGGTTCTACGTTCTAGGGGGCTTATGACCTCAAATGTTAAGTCCCATAGTGCTCAAGCCATTTCAACCGTTTGTTTAACCTATACACGAACACCTTTACCTACTGACGATGTGCATATAATGTACAGCACAACCTGACGGACATGTCTCTTACAAATATGTTGAGGCTTTCGTGGAGACTTGTTGGCTTTTTGTCTGTTGACTCCTGTCTCCGATTCTTCGGCTAATGTTCGTTTAACTACTATTCTGACGCTTCTCCCTCGTCGGTCATACAGGGGAACCTGTGCAACACGGAATTCCTTCTTGATCATCTTTACCATGAACCGTGGACTTTGCCGTTGGTGGGGAGGCTTGCGTGCCTCAGCGATACAGATAGCCGTACCGTAGGTGCAACCACAACGGAGGGGTATCTGTTGAGAGGCCAGACAAACGCGTGGTTCCTGAAAAGGGGCAGCACCCTTTTCAGTAGTTGCAAGGGCAACAGCCTGGATGATTGACTGATCTGGCCTTACAACGCTAACCAAAACGTCCATGCTGTGCTAGTACTGCGAACGGTTGAGAGCAAGGGGAAACTATAGCCGTCATTTTTCACGAGGGCATGCAGCTTTACTGTATGATTAAATGATGATGCAATAGAAGCAGCGTGGAGGGTAAAAACCGTAGGGGGAGACCAAGAGATGACTACACTAAGCAGATTCAGAAGGATGTAGGTTGCAGTAGGTACTGGGAGATGAAGAAGCTTGCACAGGATAGAATAGCATGGAGAGCTGCATCAAACCAGTCTCAGGACTGAAGACCACAACAACAACAACAACGCGAAGATAGGAATACGAAAAGCAAAACGTGAAACTATGAAGTATTTCAGATTGATTTCGGCACCTTGGTATCTCGTGAGTGAACAAGGGAGCGATAACTTGATGGCGGGGAGAGAAATGTGCGGCTCTAAGTGGCTATCATGTTTGTTGGATTCCGCAGATTTAGCTGCTATCTATATGGTTCTGTCATTCACCATCTTGCGTCTATCCGTCGTCTTATTTCGCGCCGCTTTCGTCCGTTGAACTGTACGAGTATTTTGTCCCTGTTAGGCACGTGATTCACTATAGAAGCGAAGGAAACTGTAACGACCACTGTATAAATCCAAACCTAGGTAAATTAAATAGCACTGAGTTACATGTTAAACGTTATAAAGCTCGGAGGAGAGTGTATCTGGGCCATTGAGTTCCAGAACTTAAGAGAATGAAGTCTCTGTGACACTTAAAGGGCGACTACAACCAAAAATGTTTTTCTTCTACTTCCCAATTTAATCAACTTTACCAACATCCGTATACTTTAGGTTATTTTATTTAATTTCTAACGCTACCAGTTTCAGCAATTCATTTTGCCATCTTCAGGCCACTGCCTAATAAATAAGTATACATGAAATAATATAAGGGTGTACAAATCAAGTTTACAAGAGACAAGTAATCATAATACAGCTTAAACTTCAAAATGATGGAAGCATTAGCGTTAAATCAAATCTATGTATATGTCCAACACAATAAACTAAAACATGTTTATATATTTGTTAGTAGCATTAAACCAAACCTCTCTGTATATCTAGCACAAGAGACTAAAACTTGTGTAGACAACTATGAGTCATAAAACTATTTTACATCACGGATTTAATAGGGAACATGTAAATTCATTAAAAAGATCAGCATTAGGCAACGCAGAACCAAGAGCTCCGTAAAAACAAGGCTCGTCATACTTTTTTTTTAATAATAAGGTCCTATAAAATTCTTGTAGATGACGAACCGCCTAGTGTATATGAGTACAAATCTTCTTTTAAAGTAAAATGTCATACAGTACGGTATGAGTTACAATAATATGCACATTTACAGCCTAGGCAATATCACGGATGGTAAGACAAGTAGTTGCCACAGCATCAAAAATAACTTGACGCAAAACCTATCGGCAGTTGACATATTAAGAGAAAATAGCATGCATAGCGAACACTAAGAATATTCACAACTAACTTGCAGCCGAGGTTGTATAGTGAATCGGAATAAAGGATATGATTCGTTTCCTTTATATCACCTAACAGATCGGCATTACGACAGTTAAACAAATAGACACGAATGTCAAGTCCTGTAAGTTCACAGCCGACCACTTCATACAATGTCACTGGCAGTATAAGTCAAGCGTAATACAACCTACCTATAGATGCCAAACCATCTAAATACTAAGACATAAGTTGTGTCGCGATAGGGAACGTGGGTACGGGAAAAAATAAAAGTAAAATCAGCATGCGAAGACCAATTTATTGTCGAAGTTGAAGCCCATAAAGCGAGTACCATCATCTGTCTCCATGAATACCAAAACCAATCTCTAGTAACATCATAACTCACTCCCTAAACAGTATAGAGAAGTAAGGACAACGCTGACACACTTGTAAACTAACCGTGTCCTAATCATACTCATCAAGTGTAGTCAATACATACCGAAATGCCACAAGTGAATTGGGGAATGAGTCAATCTGGGCCTAAAAAGCTACTGGCACTATAAGAAAGTATTAAATGCTTCATTGCCCTAAGTGTAAAAGTAGCGTAAAAGATACCAATAAACTAAAACAAGGTCACTAATAAATATATGCTGCCTACCTCGGGAGTAGATTGCTGTAAAGCGGATACAAAGAGTTGCAGAAAACAAGATCTACGAGTTCATATGTAAGTGACATAGTAAGCTCCATGTAAATGGTTCAAATGGCTCTGAGCACTATGGGACTTAACTTCTATGGTCATCAGTCCCCTAGAACTAAGAACTACTTAAACCTAACTAACCTAAGGACATCACACACATCCATGCCTGAGGCAGGATTCGGTCCTGCGACCGTAGCGGTCGCGCGGTTCCAGACTGTAGCGCCTAGAGCCGCTCGGCCGCCACGGCCGGCTCATGTAAATAAACAGTGCGTTATAGTAAATTTGAAAAATTGTATTCGTACCAAGAATCTTAGACAACAAAATATATAGGAGAAGAACTGTATATTGTCGGAAACATAATGGGGAAACATGAAAGGGCCTAAATAATGTAGAGGTAAATAAATATTGCTAAGAAAAAGTTGCACGTATCATAAAAGAAAAGTCCCCAAAAATAACGATATGAAATTTACCACAATAAGCCCCAAAAATTACGTATGGCTAGGTCCTGACGTGCCAAAATCAGTAGGGGTTATTCTAGCTGGAACGGTACTACAGTTGTGATAGAGATCGTCCCACTGAATTATGTCTCACTCAACAAACCGACCATATCGCCGTGAAACTTCTTGAAAACATAGTATCGGCCAACAAGTGTCGTCAAAGAAATGATGGAAGCGGAAACAGTGACAGCTATCTAGGTATTCACAACCAAAATGATGACCCACAGCGCCCTGTTATCAGTCAAATCGATCTCTCATATGACAAGAATGTTTACTGTTCTTCTACTGTTTCAATTCCCCACCGATTACATTGGGCAGATGTGTGACGTAGTATTTACATTACGATCGTCCTCTCTCTTCTCACAGACATCAATCTATCTACGATGTAACACATATTAACATTGCTAGTTCAACTCCTGTCAAATGGTATAGGATGACGGCTGAAGAGTTAGGTTTTACTGATTATCCGTTTAGTTTTCGGTATCAACAGTAGTGTTACCGTATTTTGATGTTTATATATTTTCCTGGATCGACTTCAGTAATAGTGGATCATTTTTGTGTTTTTATTTCATATAATGGTCCAATAGATTTGGGTTCAATAAGAACTACGGTATTCCTGTATTGAAGCAATCGTAACTCGAGGTTAATAGGTCTTTTTTAAGCATTTTACATTCATTGGTTAGCATATAACGTTCTTTTAGTACAGATTGTCTTTGTTAATGGTACATGTCGTTTAGGTGTCTAAGAGTAAACACCCCAAAGATGCGAAATAATTAATACATTCTTTTGAAAGAAATTTTAATGTTAGGGAGCACAGAATGTGTTCAGCGGTACCATAAATGTTTTTCCTTGGGAAATCCAGTGAACGGAAACAGCACTCTTCCTCTTACGTTGGTCGACTTTGTGCGGCCTCCACATGTCAAATCGTGTCTCAGTAATGTATCTGCCCGTGGGAACGGTACTAGAGTAACTACGTACTACGCTGGTAGCCCTTCTTGCTCTCTCAGCTGGTGGAAACACACAGAAATTCAAAGACTAAAATTGAATGGCTATCGAATAATTATTTAACAAAAATTATAAATCCTGCCGAAACTTTCAGTGTATTTATACATCAGAATTTGATGTCACTAGCCGTCTGAAATATCCCAGTCTTTGGCCTGAGGGTAGTGTGCAACGACACGAGTTCCTACACCATTCGCCTGTGAGAAACAATGACAGACACTCGCGGGATCCCGTTTCATTTCATGCACACATACGCAACCGAGGACGATAAATTAAGCCCTTTGTATTTTCCCGGCTGCTTCAACTTTGGATTACATTTCCAGGTGCCACCTAATTTCATTTGCTTATTGTGAAACACGTGTTGTCTGTGCCCCAGCAGAACTGTGCGTACAGGAAACCGGAAACACGTACACTCTTCTGAGAATCCGCTACTTTTGTTGCGTTTTTTTACGAGACTCTACCGCTCGTTGAGTTAATGGTGCTCTATTAACAAGCTGGATTTGTTTCTTTATGTGACAAAAAAAAAAGAAAACGAGGAAAAAATCACTGCTGTATTTCAGGCGCAATTATTACGCACAAATGGGTACATTTCCGCCACTTAGTGATAATTACGAATACTACGAATTTTCGATGTCACCTGAAGATATTTACTTAGAACGAAACCTACTGTGACCTAATAAATGCACCTCAAATACAGTTGTAGTGGTATTTACTAACATTTACATAATCGTCTCGGGCTGTGAGCACAGTTGTGGCATTATGTTGTCGCGGCAAAGACGCTCAAAGGCTCACGGTATAAGGTCCACCTTCGTTCTGCAAATTGCTATGTGAAAGGGGGTGGAGGAACGGAGAGAGTCTCAGGGTAACCTCTTGTGCTTAGTGTGGCTCTATCCCTAAGCGACGGAATAATTAGCAATGATCAACGGCATGAGGATGCAGAAAACAATGGAAACGACAACTTCAAAGACACACAATGTGTATCCATAGGACACGTCGGCTGTATGTGATAAAGTTTAATAATGATCTCTCGACTGGCAAAAGATTCTGGATTAGTCCTCCATTCGGATCTCCGGGAGGTAACTGCCAGTGATAGAGTAAGGATGAAAAATAGATTAAGAAACGAAGGGGCAGCATATCACGAGCCGGAATGTGGAGTGCCAGAACATCGAAAGTGGTGGGGAAGCCACAAAGTCTGAAAAGGGAAATGCAAGGGATCAGCCTAGACATAGTAGCGGTAATTGAAGTCAGCTGGAAAGAAGATAAGTATTTCTGATCAGACTGATACTGGCTCACATCAAAGAGAAAACGATCGCCCAATAACCTGAGAAGACGTCTTTAACGACATTCGCCGAGAAAGCCTGCATTTCCATGTAACATTTACATTATACAACTTCGAAGGAACAAAATATTCAGAATTATGGTCTTCATCTGGTTTTCGTCATACTCGCAATATTTCATGAGGTAAGGTGATGAGCACTGAGACTCTTCAGTCCTTAATTCGAGCGTCCAAGAAATGGGACTTAACTTCTAAGGTCATCAGTCCCCTAGAACTTAGAACTACTTAAACCTAAATAACGTAAGGACAACACACACATCCATGGTTCAAATGGCTCTGAGCACTATGGGACTTAACTACTGTGGTCATCAGTCCCCTAGAACTTAGAACTACTTAAACCTAACTAAGCTAAGGACATCACACACATCCATGCCCGAGGCAGGATTCGAACCTGCGACCGTAGCCGTCGCGCGGTTCCAGACTGTCGAGCGTCCAACAACTTCTTTAAAAATGAAAAAGTAAAATAATAAAGGCGTCAAACTCCGTATCTTTAATGCTCACTTCGGATTTAGTTTTCTCGATCTACATTTCTGACTCTATTGTTCCACATATGGAAATGCGACACGTCCTTTGTGCCAAGTCTGACTTTTGTCAGGACACTTAAAGAAAAGGTGTTCTCTTTTTGTAGATAATTTATTTGTATCCAGGAAATTAAGAAGTTATTCTGGTACCACAGAATTATGCTGCACAGCTCACCACTGCCAAAAAATGAGATAAATTATAAAATATTTTTAAAGAACATTGTAAGTACTACACCAAGAAGCTGATTGCTTCTATGTTACAATGACAAAGTTCGTATGTATTAATATAAATATGCATTACGTTTTATTTGTGATTAAGTAATACAGCAGTAATATTTTAAGTCGTAAACTGGAATCAACAAAGATCGCCTCTTGTTTCTTTTAAATTTTTGCAGGAGAATGACAAAATTAAATTCCAGAGTAATAATCGTTTCGTGTTGGTTTCCGTTTCTTACACAATTTTGTTCTTGGGACCAGACGTTGCAAAGTTTACTGCAATACTCCCTGCGCTGTAAGGGAGGAAAAGTCAGCATCGTCAGTAGTTCATTCTGTTTTGTAACTGATAAACATCGGATAAAGTGCGGAGTGACATACAATGGTCACGGTCTTTCCTCTTTTGAATACATTTTTCTGTTCAAGAATAAGAAATTTTAAAAGCTACATTTGAGACGAATGAACATGGGACACTTTGATCATTTGATCTTACACGCCGGCATTTACAACAACGTCTCAGCATATTAAAAATAAAAAAAGTCAGTTGTGTGCTTTAAAATGAAATGGAATGTATTCATAACTTTGACTCAAAAATCTTGTGTAAATCTTTCGGGACAAAGGTCTTGCTTACCCCTCTTCGTTTCTCTACGATTGCAAAATCTCCGTTGCAGAACAAAAATGTGGTACCCGCTCAACAAAAACCTGTGAGTTATCTCTCCAAATCAGCCCAGGCTAAATGGACAGAGACCTAGAGGCATGGCACTTGGAAGGAGGTAAGCATCGCTCCGCACAAAGGCCATGCATCACCTAGTAACGGTATTTAAAACATTTGCTCCGTGATTTGACAGCTGGAGTAAATCTAGGGAATGGAGTACCAAAATACCTTTAATAGCCCTGATTACGCGCTTTTCGAAGAACTAGCTCTGAACATTTTCCATGGTCGATTTGAAGTTTTCAGTTTTTTTAATGTTTCATCTGCCTTTTGTGAATTATGTAGTGAGTCGATGAAATATCGTGTGGTTTCGGGTGACAAGGCCCCACGCTACTTGAGAGGAAAATAAATAAACTCCATCACCCGTAAGGGCAACGAACAGTACATGGTGTGACGGGATTCCGCACACGTGACACGGCGAACTGTTTCGCTAGCATTGCGGAGGGAACGCTTTCACTTCGGCACAGTAGCTGCTCCGCATTCAGAATCCACGATGCACTCCTATATTGAGGCCGAACAGGTACCGGCGCTGGCAGCGTGGGCGGCTGTTAACGGAGAGGAATGCCGGCCGTTAGCGTCGCGTTTCTCCCAAAAGCATGGGCCGGCGCGCGGAATGCGGTGCGCTACCTCGCAGGCTGCAGGGGTCGGCAACCGCGCGGCCTGGGGGCTCCCCTGACGGGGCGGCAACACGCGACGCGGCGGCGCGCCGCCGGCTGGGCTGACTCACCGCGGGGTATTCAGGGCCGCGGCGCGCCCACGCCCAAGGACGCGCCGCCGCTCGTTCGGGGCTGGCCGCCGCGTCACGTTACCCGGCGACCACGCGCCCTAACGGCTCTCCCGGCGGCGATCGACAACCCTGCCCTGCACAGAGTGTGTAAAAATGTGACCTAATTGACTGGTAAAGGAGATGGCGCCGGTCAAAACTAAAAGAAGAGTTCCTATATATCTCCGAAAACCAATGGCTCTTGACATATGAGCTCAAATTCTGCAGTTAGTCTGATCTTGTCCTTACGAGAGAAATACACACTACTGGCCACCACGACGGTGACGTCCTACAGACGCGAAATTTAACCGAGAGGAAGAAGATGCTGTGATATGCAAGTGATTAGCTTTTCAGAGCATTCACACACCAACAACGTGCTGACATGATGTAAGTTTCCAACCGATTTCTCATACACGAACAGCAGTTGACCGACATTGCCTGGTGAAACGTTGTTTTGATGCCTCGAGTAAGGAAGAGAAATGCGTACCATCACGTTTCCGACTTTGATAAAGATCGGATTGTAGCCTATGGCGATTGCGGTTTATCGTATCGCGACATTGCTGCACGCGTTGGTCGAGATACAATGACTGTTAGCAGAATATGGAATCAGTGGGTTCAGGAGGGTAATACGGAACGCCGTGCTGGATCCCAACTGCCTCGTATCACTAGCATTCAAGATGTCAGGCATCTTATCCGCATGGCTGTAACAGATCATGCAGCAACGTCTCGATCCCTGAGTCAACAGATACGAACCTTTGCAAGACAACAACCATTTGCACGAATAGTTCGACGACGTTTGCAGCAGCATGGGCTATCAGCTCGGACACCATGGTTGCGGTTCCACTTGATGCTGCATCACACACAGGAGCGCCTGCCATGGTGTACTCAACGACGAACCTGGGTACACGAATGGCAAAGCGTAATTTTTTCGGACGAATCCAGGTTCTGTTTACAGCATCATGATTGTCGCATACGTGTTTGACGACATCGCAGTGAACGCACATTGGAAGCGTGTATTCGTCATCGCCATACTGGCGTATCACCCGGCGTGATGGTATGGGGTGCCTTTGATTACACGTCTCGGTCACCTCTTGTTCACATTGACGGCACTTTGAACAGTGGACGTTACATTTCAGATGTGTTACGACCCTTGGCTCTAACCTCCATTCGATCCCTGCGAAACCCTACATTTCAGCAGGATAATGCACGACCGTATGTTGCAGGTCCTGTACGGGCCTTTCTGGATACGGAAAATGTTCGACTGCTGCCCTGAGCAGCACATTCTCCAGATACCTCACCAACTGAAAACGTCTTGTCAATGATGGCCGAGCAACTGGCTCGTCACAATACGCCAGTCACTACTTTTGATGAACTGTGGTATCGTGCATGGGCAGCTGTACCTGTACATGCCATCCAAGCTCTGTTTGACTCAATGCCCAGGCGTATCAAGGCCGTTATTAAGGCCAGAGGTGGTTGTTCTGGGTACTGATTTCTAAGGATCTATGTAGCTAAATTGCGTGAAAATGTAATCACATGTTAGTTCTAGTATAATATATTTTTCCAATGAATACCCCTTTATCATCTGCATTTATTCTTGCTGTAGCAATTTTAATGGCCAGGGGGTTTCACGAGGGTTGTTCAGTACGTAATGCAACATCTTTTCCCGAAAGCACGTTGGTTTTATGCAGGATTCAAATCCACGATATTACGTCTCACTCTGTTGGCTAAAAAACCTAGTTTTTGATAACAATCTTCATTCAGTGCGCCGGCCTTTTACCTTCTTACTGGGAGGGGCTGTATGCTCACATGGTGCCACTCTACTGATCGACGTCGGAGCCAACGTCCTGCTGGATCAATAACCACCTCATCATCCACGTACTGCTTACTGCGAAGTGCATCCCCCAATGGGCTAAACATATGAACGTCGGCAGGTACGAGATGCGGGCCGTAGGGCAGGGTTCATGAGGAAGAACGACAGTACAATGGTGTTTTGTGAGCTTCTGTCAGGTGTGCAGGCTCGTGTGAAGTCTTGCGTTGTCGTGGAGAAGGCGTTTGCATTAACTATGATCAGTCGAGCACCTCGGATGTGAGAGTCCGCACGTTCTAACATTGCAATAGTCAAAGCGTGTGCGGCCGCCTGGCAGGTGGGAGATCGGTCAGGTTGGCGCGACCTTGCCCAACAACTCAACGTACTTACGTTCACTGTCATGTCTCCCTAGACATTCTGCAAGCTCTTATGAATATCTATGAAGCTATGGATTGCGCGAGAAGAAACTCAATGACGGCTCTCTGGTTGTAATGCATCTCCGTTAGCCACCGGCTGCGGCCGAGCGGTTGTAGACACTTCAGTCCGGAACCACGCTGCTGCTACGGTCGTAGGTTCGAATCCTGCCTCGGGCATGGATGTGTGTGATGTCCTTACGTTAGTTAGGTTTACGTAGTTCCAAGTCTAGTGGACTGATGACCTCAGATGTTAAGTCCCTTAGTGCTTAGACCCCCTTTGAACCATCTCCGTTATAAATGCCATTTTGGAGGCTACGTATCGCGCCACCACCTATCGGAACTTCATGAAACTATAAAGGCCGGACCGCTCCGATGTCCCAGAAGAAATTTTGCATTTAATTTCAACCAAACAGGCCGAGATAAAAATGTGTTACATTATTTAGTGAGCGGTCCTTGTATATTGATACGACAGGCAAGCGATTTTTTTTAAATTCGTTTGGACGCGATGTTAAAATCGAGGAAGCTTTGGGCAGATGTGTTACACAGTGTCTCTAGCGTGCTTCTAGATTTCGTCGTGTCGCTCTTCTCAGTTCTCACCGCACAGTGAGCACGTGAAAATGCCTACAATAATGAAACCTTTTGCGAGGAGGTGTGTGCTGTCATTCGATTTCTTAACGTTGGAGGTTTCCACGTGATTTCGTACAGTCTCACATACGTAAGGTAACTATCTAGCGTGACACCAAAGTGCAACAGTGGTGCAGTAACTTTGTAACAGAACGTACACATGTTCATCAGGCAGGCGGTAATACTAGGAAGGTAGTGTCACTCGATGATCTTGTTCATGTAGTGAATAAGGCGATTCGATAAAATAGTCTGCGAAGTGCAACTCAGAAGAATCGAAGAGGATTGTTATCATCAGGCGTTGTCCCCCTTCATGATAATCATTGGCCACACAGTACAGCTGCAAAAAAGACGCTCCTGCAGCGTTTTCAATGGGAAGTGTTTGATCACTCACCATACAGCCAGGACTTTGGTTTCTCTGATTTTCATCTCTTTTGCTTACATGAACCGCTGGCTACGAGGACTTCATTTTGGCATAGACGACTATCTGCTGTCCAGTGTAGAGACTTGTCGGAAAGCTCGAGCGGCTGCCTTCTATGGCGATGACATTGGGAAAAATGTCTAAGTTTGAGCGGCGACCGTGTCGAGCAGTAGCGGGAAGGTGTAGCAGAGTGCTGCAAATAAAACATTATTGATTTCCAGTGCGGTTTCCATTTCGCGACAGATCGGACGTTGCAATAAAACTGCCATCGTAGTATTGATCAAAATTAGAAGGAAAGATCCTTTAATTATATGTTTGGAAACCAGTATATGTTAAGATGTGAGCCGAAAGTCCGCAGTTCGTAGCCTGCATTTTATTTATGAATGAGACACTATTCACAAGAGTTGGCATAGTAAATTAATACAATACGCACACTTAAGCAGATGCAAATCTTCGATCACCCACGGAGGTGAGCCACAAGTACTGCATCAGTATCAATGTATGGCCAGAAACTGTCGATTACACACTCATAGGGCCACACATATCATGCAACTGTGTAACAGGTGCTTTGTGTCATTCTGCGCTATGGACTACCAGTGCTGTTCGGGAACCTTATCCCTTGTAATGAATCCCTAGCCTCCTCCGAACTTTCGCACTTCAGTTGTAATGTTCCATTCCGCACAAATTTCGGCCTGACTCCAGTTAATTTTTATACTTAAATTACTTATTCTACATCCAAAGTTAATTTTGCACATATTTGATCACCGAAACACTATTTTTCTGATAAAGTTATTTATTCTTCACATTGATCCATCTAGCAACATCGGTTTTGAACCGTAAGAATTAGTAATCGCAATTTTTAACTTAAATGCGTCATAAACCACTTCACAGTGAACTAATATTATTATGCTTTAGTTTTCACGTAATCAAAATTTCTGTGTCCATTTTTAATTTTTCTAATTTTATGATCGATAATTCAGTCGACGATTACACAAAGACAGGAAACAGATAGTTTTTATATTCACAAATTTGCAAACTTCGGCATTGTTTGTGAGGCTCATAAATATTCGTATCATCATCTTTTAAGACTGATTATGCCTTTCAGCGTTCAGTCTGGAGCATAGCCCCCTTATAAAATTCCTCCATGATCCCCTATTCAGTGCTAACATTGGTGCTTCTTCTGATGTTAAACCGATTACTTCAAAATCATTCTTAAACGAATCCAGGTACCTTCTCCGTGGTCTGCCCCGACTCCTCCTACCCTCTACTGTTGAACCCATGAGTCTCTTGGGTAACCTTGCTTCTCCCATGCTTGTAACATGACCCCACCATCTAAGCCTGTTCGCCATGACTGCTACATCTATAGAGTTCATTCCCAGTTTTTCTTTGATTTCCTCATTGTTGACACCCGCCTGCCCTTCATATAAATAATTATTTCCAGAAAACATTATGTAAATTATTCCTGAAAAGTAATTTCAGTGAAGACCATAATAATAAAATTCATTTGAACTATATCCTGTTCCAGAAGCACCTTCATGCTACGTACGTATTACTTCTATACTACTGGCCATTAAAATTGCTACACCACGAAGATGACGTGATACAAACGAGAAATTTAACCGACAGAAAGAAGATGCTGTGATATGCAAACGATTAGCTTTTCAGAGCAGTCACACAAGATTGGCGCCGCTGGAGACACCTACAACGTGCTGACATGAGGGAACTTTCCAATCGAATACCCATACACAAACAGCAGTTGACCGACGTTGCCTGGTGAAACGTTGTTGTGGTGCCTCCTGTGTAAGGAAGAGAAATGCGTACCATCACGTTTCCGACTTTGATAAAGGTCGGATTGTAGCCTATCGCTATTCCGGTTTATCGTAACGCGACATTGCTGCTCGCGTTGGTCAAGATGCAATAACTGTTAGCAGAATATGGAATCGGTGGGTTCAGGAGGGTAATTCGGAACGCCGTGCTGGATCCCAACGGCCTCGTATCACTAGCATTTGAGATGGCACGCATCTAATCCGCATGGCTGAAACGGATGGTGCAGCCACGTCTTGTTCCCTAAGTCAACAGATACGAACCTTTGCAAGACAACAACCATTTGCACGAACAGTTCGACGACGTTTGCAGCAGCATGGACTATCAGCTCGGAGACCGTGGCTGCGATTACCCTTGACGCTGCATCACTCAGTGACGAACCAGGGTGCAAGAATGCCAAAAGTCATTTTTCGGATGAATCCAGGTTCTGTTTACAGCATCATGATGGTCGCATCCGTGTTTGGCGAAATTGCGGTGAACGCACATTGGAAGCGTGTATTCGTCATCGCCATACTAGCGTATCGCCCGGCGAGATGATATGGGGTGCCATTGGTTACCCGTCTCGGTCACCTCTTGTTCGCATTGACGGCACTTTGAACAGTGGACGTTACATTTCAGATGTGTTATGACCCGTGGCTCTACTCTTCATTCGATCCCTGCGAAACGCTACATTTCAGCACGATAATGCACGACCGCATGTTGCAGGTCCTGTACGGGCCTGTCTGGATACATAAAATGTTCGACTGCTGCCCTGGCCAGCACTTCTCCAGATCTCTAATCAACTGAAAACGTCTGGTCAATGGTGGCCGAGCAACTGGCTCGTCACATTACTCTAGTCACTACCCATGATGAACTGTGGTATCGTGTTGAAGCTGCACCTGTAAACGCCATCCAAGCTCTGTTTGACTCAATGCCCAGGCGTATCAAGGCCGTTATTACGACCGGAGGTAGTTGTTCTGGGTACTGATTTCTCAGGAACTATGCACCCAAATTGCGTGAAAATGTAATCACATGTCAGTTCCTGTATAATAAATTTGTCTGATGGATACCCGCTTATCATCTTCATTTTTTCTTGGTGTAGCAATTTTAATGACCATTAGTGTAGAAATTTTAGGCACCAAAAGCATCGTAATAGTTTCAGTTGCTATCATGATTGGTCAGTGTAACTATCAAGTTCTTTCTGTTGTGACGAAATGTTGTACATCGCATTTACTTAAGAAGCGGTATGGGAGACAGGTCAATAATTTGTGAATAAATACTGATGATGGTGAAAAGAAAGAATACACCAGTGATATTTAGTGAAACTAGACACCTTGGGGCTATTAATTGGAAAGCATATACAGGAACCGACACTCTAGACAACGAGACGACCATAGCAAGATAAGAAACATTTATCTGATAACATATGACAATGCTAGAGTTATTAGTTCAACGTTGGATATTTATTTTCTGTACCTCTAAGAAGATTTTTGTAGTAAGGGGTATGGAACATTGTACCTTGCACAAAGACGTCTGTGGTTTATGCACGGCGTGGCAGAACTCCTTCATCTACTGATAGCGCGGCAGTACCACACCTTAAAGTTTGATCTAGGAGGACTGATAGCATGGCCTTCGCGTACACTGGACATGAATCCGCTGGATTTCTGGTTACGCGGAAGCATGAAGATATTGGTGTATATACAACCCATCGACAATGTGCAGACGCTACGGGAGAATCTGACCAATGCATTTGACGCAATCCCAATGGAGCTGTGTGAATTTCAAAAACTGTGTGACCTACTGAAAGGTGGACTGAAGAAGTTGTCAGGATGCATGTTAGCCACATGCGGCACTGCCTACAGTGTCTACTTGTACGTTACGGACTGTGGGAATGAGAGGACAGATTGTCGCGTCTCTCAGCAGGTATTATTTATGGATGTATGATTACAGGAAGTTTCATTTTAGTGTTGACCAATAAAATGTCCTATAGGAATACGTGACTTTCTTTTACCCTCTGTACATGAAGACTGACACTCCAGCGCCAATCTCTTCATCTCAGAGTAGCACTAACTCCCTTCGTCCTGAATTGATTGTTCCATGTAAAGTCTAACCTATCTCTTCCCCTTACAATTCCCTCTGCCTACAGTTACCCTACCATGGGAGACATACTTTGATGTAGTCTCTCAGATTTTCTGGGAGTGGTTGGTTAATGGTTCTTTAAGGTGTTCAGCTAAATTTTTCCGCCCTTATTTTTCGCGTTCTTCAGATTCTTCAAACTGTGTTATTATGCGTACTCGCTACTTCGGCTCCTCACCGATTCTGTGGACAACCTCCTCATTCCTTATCTAATCAAGTTTTCCAACACCCGGTTTCCAGAACTCCTTAAGACAGACGTTGACTGTGGATATTGTATCACAGACACAGTCCCTTTGACCGTTCGGAGATGTCACTAAATCCGCCCAAAGATGTAAACAACCATGCACAAGCAGCGCCTATTAGACGGAGGGGGTCCGACAGCCGGTCAGTTCCTGTAATTCCACCAGGAAGTAGGTACACGGCTCGTGTTGTCTGTAGTTCAACCATGCTTGGACGGTCAATACCACAAGTCAATCGCGTCCACTGCGTCCACTGCAGCGCCAGAACCGCAAGGCCACCGCGGCCGGCGATAACTACATCGCTCGACTAGAGTGGCCGGCATATTCTCCAGACATGAACACTATCGAACATGCCTGAGATATTGAAAACGGCTGTTTATGGACGAGGTGACCCACCAACCACTCTTAGGGATCTACGCCGAATCGCCGTTGAGGAGTGGGAAAATCTGGACCAAGAGTTCCTTGATGAATTTGTGGATAGTATGCCTCGATGAGTACAAGCGTTCATCAGTGCAAAAGAACGTGCTACTGGGTATTTGAGGTACCGCTGTGTACAGTAGTCTGGACCACCAACTCTGAAAATGGTGGTACAACATTCAATGTGTGGTTTTCATGAGCAATGAAAAGGGCGTAAATGATGTTTATGTTGATGTCTATTCCATTTTTCTATACAGGTTCCGAACTCTCGGATCTGAGGTGATGCAAAACTTTTTTTGATGTGTGTATATTACTATGAGAAATGCTGGTAAAGTTACGAGTGGAATGGGAATTATGCTCTTAAATGCGTAGGAGAGAGCGGATAAGTGGAAAGAGAATGTTGAAGGTCTCTATGAGGGGGAAGAGATGTCCGATGACGCGATAGAAAAAGAAGCTGGAGTGGATATAGAAGAGATACTGGATCCAGTATTAGAATCAGCACTTAAAGGAGCTTTGCAAGGCTTAGATTCGGATGAGACAGAGGCGATAGATATTTTTGCATCTGAAATTCTAAAATATTTGAGAGCAGCTGCAACAAAACGACTGTTCACATTGTTGTGCAGAATGTATGAGTCGGGCAGTATACTATTTGACTCTCGGAAAAAAAAAATGATCCACACAGTTCCTGAGACTGCAAGAGCCAACAAATGAAATAATTATCGCCCATTCATCTTAACACGTCTTGCACGCTGGTTACTGACAAGAATAATATACAGAAGAATGGGAAAGAAAACTGAGATAACGATCAGTTTGGCTAAGAAAGGTAAAGGCACCAGAGAGGAAGTTCCGACGATACGGCTGATGATGGAAGCAAGACTAAAGAAAAATCAAGACACGTTCGAAGAGACCTTGCTGGCCAAAAGCACAAAAAGAAGCAGTAGAAATACTGTCGCTGTGCGGGCGGAAGTAATCTTGCTGAAATGTAAGCCCAGGATATCTTGTCAAGGGCAACAAAATGGGGCGGAGGATGTCGTCGATGCTGCGCTGTCAGGATACCGCGAATCCTGTAATGAAAAGAAGTGGCACCCGAGCTCACCGCTCCTGGTTGTCGATCCATACGGCGGCGACAGTATCGTTGGTATCGGACCACTATCCACTGCATCTCCAGAGACGTCTTCGCTGGTCGTCCGGACTCAGTTCGAAGCGGGACTCATCTCTGAAGGTAGTCCAGTCAGTGAGATTTCAGACCGAAGACATGGTCGGCAGACGCTCCGAACGACGGTGGGATACGAGGCTGACTGAGAAAAGATAAGAAAAAGAGTATGGAGCGTAAACAGGCATTTCGATAATAATTTATCCCTGGCTCAAATGTGAAACTGAATATCACAGAAAATCGATATCATTGGTACGTGTAACATCCGCCTTGTGCTACAAACTTGTGGAGTGTTTATATAGTCGTAGATGTTATGGTGGAAGAAATTTTCGGATTCAGTATTCGGCCGACCACACGGGGCACAGGTAGTAGCGTAATGTTCCTAATCGCCAAACTATGCGCCAGTGTCCTGGATTAAATTATAGATCTCTCCGCAGTGACCAGTGGAATGAGGGCATGAGTCACTGTTGACGGTGATCTGTCCGCCGCTAGGGACGTTAAAACCAGCGGACCCGTTGGTGCTATTCGAGAGGAGTGCGCTCTATGCTAACGTCGAGTTCCGTACCCTCTTTTGTCGTGATACAACACAGACATGACATCATACCCGGTACATTCGCCTACACACAGCAGATACACTTACGACATCTGACACATGCGAGAAAAGGGGCCGTTGTGCACCAAGGGAGAAACCATTTTCGATTAGGCGGCTGAACCTACCGTTGGTTACAGGCATTACGTCAGTGGTGTGGTAGCAGCTAGGTCTCCATACATAAGTGGCAGATGACAAGTGGCGCCCGTAGCGTCTGAGACGGCGGCCTCTGCAGGGACAGGAAGTGGGCGAGGTCAGCGGCAGTCACCGTCTTTTTAAAGCTCAGTGACGGCTGACGTTGTTCAGAGTGACGGTGCCGCCATCTACAGGTTCTGCTCATCTCGAGCTCACCTATCCTCTCAACTTGTAGCGTGAGACACCTCTGCCACTGGAAGGCTAACACACACTGCCGGAAAAAATTAGTACACCCTTTTAGAGGTTTTCAGTTCATTCAAGACTAATTGTTGCGACACGGCATATGGAGTACATGAAATGAGTACATTTAGAGATCAGTAGCACAAGCGGTTCTGAGGTACCAGTTGTCGACCAATGCTGAAACACCCATTTTACACTACTGGCCATTAAAACTGCTACACCACGAAGATGATCTGCTAGAGACGAGAATTTAACCGACAGGAAGAAGATGCTGTGATACGCAAATGATTAGCTTTTCAGAGCATTCACTCAAGGTTGTCGCCGGTAGCGACACCTACAACCTACAACCTGGTGAAACTTTGTAGTGATGCCTCGTGTAAGGAGGAGAAATGCGTACCATCACGTTTCCAACTTTCATAAAGATCGGATTGTAGCCTATCCCGATTGCGGTTTATCGTATCGCGACATTGCTGCTCACGTTGGTCGAGATCCAATAACTGTTAGCTGAATATGGAATCGGTGGGTTCAGGAGGGTAATAAGGAACGCCGTGCTGGATCCCAACGGCCTCGTATCACTAGCAGTCGAAATGACATGCATTTTATCCCCATGGCAGTAAAGGATCGTGCAGCCACGTCTCGATTCCTGACTCAACAGATGGGGATGTTTGCAAGACAACAACCATCCGCATGAACAGTTCCACGACGTTTGCAGCAGCATGGACTATCAGCTTGGTGACCACGGGTACGCTTACACTTAACGCTGCGTCGACAGACAGGAGCGCCTGCGATGGTGTACTCAATGATGAACCGAGGTGCACGAATGGCAAAACGTCAGAATCCAGGTTCTGTTTACAGCATCATGATGGTCGTATCCGTGTTTGGCGACATCACGGTGAACGCACACTGGAAGCGTTTATTCGTCATCGCCGTACTGGCGTATCACCCGGCGTGATGGTATGGGGTGCCATTGGTTACACGTCTCGGACACTTCTTGTTCGCATTGACGGCACTTTGGACAGTGGACGTTATATTTCAGATGTGTTACAACCCGTGGCTCTATCCGTCATTCGATCCCTGCGAAACCCTACATTTCATCAGGATAATGCACGACCGCATGTTGCAGGTCCTGTACGGGCCTTTCTGGATACAGAAAATATTGGAATGCTGCCCTAGCCAGCACATTCTCCAGATCTCTCATCAATTGAAAGTCTGCTCAATGGTGGCCGAGCAACTGGCTCGCAACAATACGCTAGTCACTACTCCTGATGAACTGTGTTATGATGTTGAAGCTGCACGGGCTGCTGTACCTATACACGCCATCGAAGCTCTGTTTGACTCAATGCCCAGACGTATCAAGGCCGTTATTGCGGCCAGAGGTGATTGTTTTGGGTACTCATTTCTCAGGATCGATGCACCCAAAATTTGATTGAAATTGTAATCACATGTCAGTTCTGGTATAATATATTAGTCCAATGATTACCCGTTTATCATCTGTATTTCTTCTGGGTGTACAAATTTTAATGGCAGTAGTGTAGTATATGCTGTAGCCTTTATGGGCGCAGTGCAGGTGCTGACTCTGGCACAAGTCTACCGTGCGGATGGCGAATGCCTTCCATGGATATTACGCCATGCCTGCTCGATCTGTTTACGTAGTCCTGGCAGATTTGTTGGTTGAAGACTCGCACGAATCACTTCTCATCATATCCCACACATGCTCCACCAGTGACAAATCCGGAGATCGTGCTGGCTAGTGAAGTGGCAGCACTTACTGCAGAGGACGTTGAGTGTCACGACCAGTGTGTTGGCGAGGATTAGAAATGGTGTCAACAACAGTCTACGGGTACTGAGCGTTGGTTAGCGTCCCCTTCGGAAACACCAAAGGCTGCAGCTTATCGCCGGCCGGTGTTTCCGAGCGGTTCTAGGCGCTACGGTCTGGAACCGAGCGACCGCTACGGTCGCAGGTTCGAATCCTGCCTCGGGCATGGATGTGTGTGATGTCCTTAGGTTAATTTAGATTTAAGTAGTTCTAAGTTCTAGATGACTGATGACCTCAGAAGTTAAGTCCCATAGTGCTCAGAGGCATTTGAACCAAAATGAATTGAGCGGATGGACGTGTACGAGTATGGAGACAACCTCATGAATCGACGGTCCCTGCATGTCAGCAGGGGACTGTCCAAGCTGGTGGAGGCTCTATAATGGTTTGCGGCGTGTGCAGTTGGAGTGATATAGGACCCCTGATACGTCTAGAAACGACTCTGACAGGTGGCGGCTACGTAAGCTTCCTATCTGATCCCCTGCTTCTATTTATGTCTATTGTGCATTCCGACCGACTTGGGCAATTCCAGCAGGAGTTTAAACACTTCCGTTGGCCACCAAACTCCCCAAACAGGAACATTATTGAGCATATCTGGTATGCCTTGTAACGTGCCGTACACCCCCTCGTGCTGTTATGGATTTATGGACAACCGTGGAGAGTTCATGTTGTCAATTCCCTCCAGCACTACTTCAAACGTTGGCCGATTCCATGCCATACCGTGTTGCGGCAGTTCTGCCTGATAGCGGGGGCGCTCCACGGTATTAGTCAGATGTACCATCTTCTTTGACTCTTCAGTGAATTTGAGGACGAAAATAAACTTCAACATACCATACGTAAGTTGCACCTCCTGGGCAGCAAATACAATAGGGAAGTTTCAATTAATACAACGAAGATAATGGCATTTTCAGGAATTGAGCCATTCAGATAAAAAAAAATTGTTACCAATAACAGAGTAACAGAATAGGTAAACTGTTTTGACTGTTTAGGATACGCAAAAAGATACCAGCAAAATAAAAATACTGACAAAAAGCTTCATCAGTTTCAGTATGTCTGTGGAATTATTAATACATTCTTAAAGAAGCTAGAAACAAAACAAAAACAAATATTTATAAAGCTAAAGCTGTGACGTCTCTGCTGTACAAGAATGAAACCTTGTTTCTCAGAAAGAGGGCCAGGAGCAAAATGCAGATGGCAGGAATGAGATTTCTAACAACAATGATAGGTTGCACACTATAAGATCGGATTATAAATGTACAAATTAGAGAAGAATTGAATGTTGAGGGTATAAATAATACAACAGAGAAATAAAGAAACAAGTAGGAGCAGCAAGTGAGTAGAAGGACTGACGAAACCACTGTGGAGATACAATCCGAGAGGAAGAAGAAACCCTGGTATGCTCAAACTGAGATGGGGTCGACAACAACCTTTGAAGACAGAAGAGGCACTTAGCGTAGTGCTAGGAAGTGAAGATATTGATGATGGTGATGTGTCCCACATGGCGCTCTAATTTTTTGTGTGACGAGATAATATATACATTTGAATTCCTTTAACATCTGAAACAAGTCATTATTTTTCTCTCAGCCATCACTAAAATGAGTGTGAACCGTGGATTTACTTTCAAAATCTTTTCTTAAAGAATTTACTTTATTTACTAGGGATTCATCAAGAACATTAACACATTTAATCACACTATTTGAGCGTGGAAGTAGTAGCCAGTGGGTAACTGATGAAAACAAATTTCTTTCAACAAACGGAAATTTTATTCCTGAAAACACTTTCGTTTAAAAAAAAACAGATTTAAAAATTATAATCAGAAATCACCCTCGAAATAACAATTTATTCAGAGGCAGACCGCTCACAACTACCTCTGAAAGACTACACTGGTGTAAATCTACAACACACCAGCTACTTTAAACTAAAAATTTTAACAACTCACACAAACACATAAACTATGCACCCTGAAGGAGTGATGGAAACGGTACAAACCACTCACATTAAAAAAACTACTTGTCATCGAAAGTGCAACTTGTTTTTAAAAGAAAACTCTTACGGTGGAAGGGTGGCAACTTTATATACTAATATGGCCATTTAAATAAAAACCCATGAAATGCAGTCTTACATAAAATGTACAAACATGCTCTAAATTACACATATACCGCCTCTCAAGATCATAGGCAAGATAAAAACATATTTCAGGAATTTGGCCTTTACACCTTAAGCAATAAATTCGTTAACACCGAATCCGACAAACATGACAGAGGCAGCTATTAACGGATGGCAGATTGACAGGGGGATTACTGAACAACCCGAACCGCAGATTGCTCTAACCCGCCCCTACTCCACAACGGAAAAACGGACCACTCAATTCATAAATAACCACCTTCCCGTGGGTGAGAAGAGAGGCGGGACGACCCCAAAACAAAGCGGCTGGTGACCTCACCAAGAAAACAAGCAGAAGTTAACAAGTAAATGAAACAACATATCTCCAGTCACTTAACTTCTAATAAACTGCGATTTCTGGCGAAGACCTGGCACAGCACCCCCAACGCTCTCCCGAACCGTCCGCTGCCAGCCGCTTCAACGGACGCAGGAAGGCGCGTCGATCTCCCGACTCACGGCGTCGCAGCTCGCACCGGCCAGCCCGATGTCGAGGTTTCACTCTTTCTACAGGGTGTTGCAAAAATGTACGGCCAAACGTTCAGGAGACATTCCTCACACACAAATAAAGAAAAGATGTTATGTGGACATGTGTCCGGAAAAGCTTAATTTCCATGTTAGAGCTCATTTTAGTTTTGTCAGTATGTGCTCTACTTCCTCGATTCACCGCCAGTTGGCCCATTTGAAGGAAGGTAATGTTGACTTCGGAGCTTGTGTTGAGATGCGACTCATTGCTCTACAGTACTAGCATCAAGCACATCAGTATGTAGCATCAACAGGTTAGTGTTCATCACGAACGTGCTTTTGCAGTCAGTGCAATGTTTACAAATGCGGAGTTAGCAGATGCCCATTTGATGTATGGATTAGCACGGGGAAATAGCCGTGGCGCGGTACGTTTGTATCGAGACAGATTTCCAGAACGAAGATGTCCCGACAGGAAGACGTTCGAAGCAATTGATCGGCGTCTTAGGGAGCACGGAACATTCCAGCCCCGACTCGCGATTGAGGAAGACCTAGAACGACGAGGACACCTGGAATGGAGGAGGCAATTTTTCGTGCAGTTGACGATAACCCTAATGTCAGCGTCAAAGAAGTTGCTGCTGTACAAGGTAATGTTGACCACGTCACTGTATGGAGAGTGCTACGGGAGAACCAGTTGTTTCCGTACCATGTACAGCGTGTGCAGGCACTATCAGCAACTAATTGGCCTCCACGGGTACACTTCTGCGAATGGTTAATCCAAGAACGTGTCAATCCTAATTTCAGTGCAAATGTTCTCTTTGCGGATGAAACTTCATTCCAACGTGATCAAATTGTATATTTTCACAATCAAAATGTGTGGGCTGGCGAGAATCCGATCGCAATTGTGCAATCACGTCATCAACACAGATTTTCTGTGAACGTTTGGGCAGGCATTGTTGGTGATGTCTTGATTGGGCCCCATGTTCTTCCACCTATGCTCAATGGAGCACGTTATCATGATTTCATACGGGATATTCTGCCTGTGCTGCTAGAACATGTGCCTTTACATGTACGACACAACATGTGGTTCATGCACCATGGAGCTCCTGCACATTTCAGTCGAAGTGTTCGTACGCTTCTCAACAACAGATTCGGTGACCGATGGATTGGTAGAGGCGGACCAATTCCATGGCCTCCACGCTCTCCTTACCTCAACCCTCTTGACTTTCATTTATGGGGGCATTTGAAAGCTCTTGTCTACACATCCCCGGTACCAAATGTAGAGACTCTTCGTGCTCGTATTGTGGACGGCTGTGATACAATACGCCATTCTCCAGGGCTGTATCAGAGCGTCAGGGATTCCATGCGACGGAGGGTGGATGCATGTATCTAACGGAGGACATTTTGAACATTTCCTGTAGCAAGGTGTTTGATGTAACGCTCGTACGTTCTGTTGCTGTGTGTTTCCATTCCATAATTAATGTGATTTGAAGAGAAGTAACAAAATGAGCTGGACATGGAAAGTAAGCGTTTCCGGACACTTGTCCACATAACATTTTTTTTTCTTTATGTGTGAGGAATGCTTCTTGAAAGTTTGGCCGTACCTTTTTGTAACACCCCGTATACGGCGCGGCCCACTGGACTCAACGTGGAGACCCCACATGCGTCGACGCTCAAGGCGGACAAGTCATCTTGTGTCTCAGTGAGCTATGCGATATATCTGATTTTGACCGAGGGCTAATTGTGATGGCACAGCTTTTCGTGTATTCGAAGAGCGCTGCGGCGAGTGTGTTCAACACATGACGAAAGCAAGGTGATACCACATCCATACGTTGCATTGTAGCGTTGGGCGGCCATCCCTCATAACAAATGCCGGACGTCGCAGGCTGGGCAGACTGGTAAAATAGAGCAGGTGGCAAAATGTGGAAGAACTAACAATTCACATTAATGTTGGGCAGAGTACAAGTGTGTCTGAACACATAACGCACCGAATACTCCAACCGACGGGCCTCTGCAGCCGACGCCCCATATCTGTGCCACTGTTAACACGACGACATCGGCAACTACCACTTAAATAGACACGTGACTATCGGCACTGGAAACTGGCAAAGTGCACGGTCTGATTACTCCCGATACCTTCTTCATCATGCCGATGGCAGAGCGCGAATCCGTCGTCTTCCAGGGGAAAACCTCCGTGACACCTGTACTGTACTTAAATAGACACGTGACTATCGGCACTGGAAACTGGCAAAGTGCACGGTCTGATTACTCCCGATACCTTCTTCATCATGCCGATGGCAGAGCGCGAATCCGTCGTCTTCCAGGGGAAAACCTCCGTGACACCTGTACTGGAGGGTGGAGACAAGCTCTGGCGAACCATCACATGAGCGTCCTTGGGTTCAGTGGCAAGGCACCATGACGGCCAAGGAGTATTGCACACTGGTTGCAAACCAGGTACACACCCTCATGATGATCATGTTTCCTGGTGACAGATGCATTTTTCAACAAGATAATGCGCCATTTCAGAAGGTTTAGGAGTGTGATGGAGTGGTTCGTTGAACACAGTGGAGAATTCCACTTGATGTGCTGGCCTCCCAACTCGCCAGATCTGAACCCGATGGAACACATCTGGTATGCGATTGAAAGTGGCGTCAGAGGTCATCGTCCCTCTCTCCGGATTTTACGGGAATTAGGTGAATCGTGTGTGCTGATGTTGTGCCAATTGCCTCCAGCGATCTACCAAGGCCTCATTGCTTTCATCCCATGACGCGTCGCCGTTGTCATCCGTGCCGAAGGTGGACACACCGGCTATTAGGTAGATGGCCATAATGTTCTGGCTGATCAGGATACTTATATCGAAGTGCATATGACTAATCGGAATGTGCGAGGTATACACGGAGGTGACAAAAGTCATGGAATATCTCCTAATATCGTCTCGGACCTGCTTCTGCCAGCCGCAGTGCACCAACTCGACGTTGTATGAACTGAACAAGTAGTTGGAAGTCCCCTGCAGAAATGTCGAGTCGTTCTGTCCCTATAGCTGTCCATAATCACGAAAGTGATGCCTGCGCGGGATTTCGTACTCGAACTGACCTTGTGTCGATTACGTCACATGTCGGACGATTTGGGTGACCAAACCGTTCACTCGAATTGTCCGGAATTTTCTGCAAACCACTAGTGAACAGTTGTGGCCCGATGACATGCCGCATTGTCATCCATAAAAATTCCATAGTTGTTTGGGAACATGAAGTCCATGAAGTCCATTTCCAGCCAATGAGCCGGCCGGTGTGGCCGAGCGGTTCTAGGCGCTTCAGTCTGGAACTGCGTGACCGATACGGTCGCAGGTTTGAATACTGCCTCGGGCATGGATGTGTGTGATGTCCTTAGGTTCGTTAGGTTTAAGTAGTTGTAAGTTCTAGGGGACTGATCATCTCCGATGTTAAGTCCCATAGTGCTCAGAGCCATTTGAACCATTTGAACCAGCCAATGTACGGTTTACTTGGACCAAACGATCGAGTCCATTCCATGTAAACACAGCCTACGGCATAACTGAGCTACCACCAACTTGCGCAGTGCCTTGTTGACAACTTATGACCGTGGCATAATGGTGTCTGCTCCACACTTAAATCCTACCATCAGCTCGTACCAACTGAAATCGAGTCTAATCTGGCAAGGCTGCAGTTTTCCAGCCGCCTAGGGTCCATCAGATATGGCTAAGAGCCCATGAGAGGCGCTGTAGGCGCTGTATGCTGTTAGAGAAGACACTCGTGTCGGTCGTGAGCTGCCATAGTCCATTAACAGCAGTTACGTTCACCGTACATCCCACATTCATTTCTCCAGTAATGCTTGTCTGTTACCACCGACAACTCTACGGAAACGCCGCTGCTCTCGATCGTTAAGTGAAAGCTGTATGTTAATGCGTTGTCCGTGGTGTCGTGTGACTAGGGCCTCCCATCGGCTAGACCGTTCGCCGGGTGCAAGTCTTTCGATATGACGCCACTTAGGCGACTCGCGCGTCGATGGGGATGAAATGATGATGATTAGGACAACACAACACCCAGTCCCTGAGCGGAGAAAATCTCCGACTTAGCCGGGAATCGAACCCAGTCCCTTAGGATTGACATTCTGTCGCGTTAATCACTTTTTTTTTTCATTTTTGTTGTGACATAGTTCCGCGTAGGTCAGCGCGTACATAACTTCCCCACTAAAGCGCGCCTCGCTAAGCACAGCAGCGCAGGCGCAGCGCTCGTCCGTCTCTGTACTATGAGGTGGCGCTGCCATAGAGACAGACCAAATTCTGCTTCCGCCGATCCGCGTAGTAATATGTAACGCAGCCAATGAGACTGCTGCTAACGTTGAACCGTTTCTCCTCGCGGATTACACTCGCCCAGTGATACATGAACGCGCAAGGTATTATAACGAGTGTACAGACCTCCGATTAGTCAGTCTGCATTTGTCTGCATCAGTCCGTACCAGTCTGCATTAGTCTGTACCAGTCTGTACGAGTTCTACATTTGTCTGTACCAGTCTGTACCAGTCTGCATTAGTCTGTACCAATCTGTACGGGTTCTACATTTGTCTGTACCTGTCTAAAGTCAAGTTTCAGTCTGCGCCCAATAAGTTTACCATATTCCTGTACATAGCCATGAAGATAAATGAATAGACACTTTTGTCAAGTATCAGAGATATATGTGAGAATAAGATTAACGTACCAATACCAAAGGAACTTCAGATTGTCAATTGTAAATAGCATCCAGAACCAAGTTAAGTCATTTTTATGCTTGTTATTATTTTAATAAATGTGTGTGAAAATTAATCAAGTTCTGTTTAAAGTTGGTCACCGTCAATCTGCTACTCTAAGGGTGCAAGTGGCATTTCTATCGCCTGACCTAACGGCAGAAGATAAACACGCCCACGATAAGACCACGAGACATATTGCTGACACTCGCCTACTTTGTTAGAGCGACAAGTCAAATAATCTGATGGTGTGTGTACTGAAGGTCTTACAGTACACACACCACAGTTTTGCAAGATATAGTTCGTTGCGTTTGGTCTGGGCGGACGGCACAAGACATCCGTTCAAGTTGATCGATTCTTTGACTCAGTTTCCTTTTTTTGTTATTATTATTTTCTTTTTATTACAGAGAGCAGACAACCATCTGACCGAACACGCTGAGGTACCGTGCCGGCAATATCATTTTGTTCGATAGTGTTCGTTTTACTTATTCGAGGGGGACGTACCATGACGCTTGTTTAAATCCGTCGGTGATTCATTAACTCAGTTTTTTTTCTATTGCAGAGGGCAGCTAACCCTTTGACCGAACACGCTACCGTGCTGGCGACCACGTCTGTTAATTCCCGTCGTGCAGCTTTTCACATGAATCACCTGAGTACAAATGACAGCTCCACCAGTGCATTGCGCTTTTACGCCTTGAAGACGCGATACTACCGCCATTTGTATAGGTGCATATTGCTGTCCCATGACTTGTGTCACCTGGGCAGTAGCGGCAGACGTGGTGGGAGCCTCCAACAGGCGACCGCGCCGACGCCCTGCAGTCGACCTTCTGGCCGGCGCGGCTGCGGGGTCGATGCGCTGCAGCTGACGTCACGCGGTTCCCCCGGCTGCCACCTGCCGCACACTTTCACGTGTACACCCAGGTGCTGTCGCTTTCCTGCGCATTGGCAAAACGCCCACTGACGTCCCCAAATCCAATAATGAACCCCCTTCGATCCCTCCACAACACTACGTCAGTCGCTTTCAGCTATATCAGCGTGTAATATTACGCAACTAGGCACGTCACCGAAGACTTGCTCACGTTTTTTTTTTTTTTTTTTTTTTTTTTTTTTTTTTTTTTTTTAAACCTTGTTATTCTCTCGTCTCTGTACAGGTCGGCACGCGGGACGAGTTAGATAATGTCTACGTGGCGCTTTAAGTGTTTTGTTGCACTTCCTGCTATTTCAAATTGAGGAGCCATTTCGTCACGTGAAGCACAAACTCTGCGATATTTCGTCGACGTATCATGTGAAGTAGAACCGATAGGGGGCAAGAACGCTCCCGTCACAAGCAGAAAGCCCGAGGTCCACAGAAAGGAAGGCGCCATGCTGTATTTTCCCTGTTCAGTAGAAGTCCATATTCGATGGATTTTATGTAATACAGGCCTTGAATATACACTACGGGCGATTTAAATTATTACACCACGAAGATGACGTGCTTCAGACGCGAAATTTAACCGACAGCAAGAAGAGGCTGTGATTTGCAAACGATTAGCTTTTCAGAGCATTCACACAAGGTTGGCGCCGGTGGCGACACCTACAACGTGCTGACATGAGGAAAGTTTCCAACCGATTTCTCATACACAAACAGCAGTTGACCGGCGTTGGCTAGTGAAACGTTGTTGTGATGCCTCGTGTAAGGAGGAGAAAGGCGTACAATCACGTTTCCGACTTTGATAAAGGTCGGATTGTAGCCTATCGCGATTGCGGTTTATCGTATCGCGATATTGCTGCTCGCGTTGGTCGAGATCCAATGACTGTTAGCAGAATATGGAATCAGTGGGTTCAGGAGGGTAATACGGAACGCCGTGCTGGATCCCAACGGCCTCGTATCACTAGCACTCGAGATGACAGGCATCTTATCCGCATGGCTGTAACAGATGGGGACGTATGCAAGACAACAACCATCTGCATGAACAGTTCGACGATTGCAACAGCATGGACTATCAGTTCGGAGACCATGGCTGCGGTTACCCTTGACCCTGCATCACAGACAGGAGCCCCTGCGATGGTGTACTCAACGACGAACCTGGGTGCACGAATGGCAAAACGTCATGTTTTCGGATGAATTCAGGTTCTTTTTGCAGCATCATGATGGTCGCATCCGTGTTTGGCGACATCGCGGTGAACGCACGTTGGAAACGTGTATTCATCATCGCCATAGTGGCATATCACCGGCCTGATGGTATGGTGTGCCTTTGGTTACACGTCTAGGTAAACTTTTGTTCGTATTGTCGGCACTTTGAACAGTGGACGTTACATTTCAGATGTGTTATGACCCGTGGTTCTACCCTTCATTCGATCTCTTCGAAATCCTACATTTCAGCACGATAATGGATGACCGAATGTTGCAGGTCCTGTACAGGCCTTTTTGGATGCAGAAAATGTTCGACAGCCTCCCTGGCCAGCGCATTCTCCAGATCTCTAACCAACTGGAAACGTCTGATCAATGGTGGCCGAGCAACTGGCTCCCCACAATACGCCAGTCACTACTCCTGATGAACTGTGGTATCGTGTGGAAGCTGCATGGGGAGCTTCACCTGTACACGCCATCCAAGCTCTGGTTGACTCAATGCCCAGGCGTATCAAGGCCTTTATTACGACCAGAGGTGGTTGTTCTGGGTACTGGTTTCTCAGCATCTATGCACCCAAATTGCATGAAAATGTAATCATATGTCAGTTATAGTATAATATAGTTGTCCAATGAATACCCGTTTATCATCTGCATTTCTTATTGGTGTAGCAATTTTAATGGCGAGTAGTGTATAAGGGGCGTTCAAAAAGAAACGAGCCGGAGGCATAATGACAGAAACCAGTTCCTGTACTGACCCTGCCTGTTGAGACACTTGTCCCACTGCGACACAAGGCGGTGAATGGCTGTCTCATAAAATTCCCGGGGCTGCGATGTTAACCAGTTCCGCTCATACAGCTGGACGTCGTCGTCCGAGGTGAATCATTTGCCACCCAGTGTCTTTTTAAGGGGACCAAAAATTGCGTAATCACAAGGAGAGAGGTCCAGATTGTATGGAGGGTTGCCGAGATCCTACCATTTGAATTTCTGCAGGAGTGCCGCAACTGTGTTGGCTTTGTATTGTCGGGGAGCAGAATGACGCCACGGGTAACATTGCCTGGTCGTTTTGGTTTGATCGCTTGGCAAGGTTTGCAACGCTGGGCATTCACTGTTGTCCCGTGCTGTGGGGAGTGAATCAGAAGCGAGTCATCTTTGTCAAAGAAGAACGTCAGCATAATCTTTCCTGCACTCGTGTGGATGGGCTTGGTGGATTTTGGTGGTAGTGACCCTGGATGCTTCCACTGGAGACTTCGTCGTTTTGATTCTCGTTCGAAGTGATGACACCATGACTCATCTCCAGCCACCACTCGTGCCAGGAACGCATTCCCTTCGCGAGCATAGCGCTGCAAATGAGCGAGACAGGGGCCATTCGACATGCTTCCTGGTGTGGTTCAAGGCTGTGGGTCACTCATTGGGCACACATTTTGCGCATGTGCAGTCATTCCTTCATGATAGTGTGAACACTTCTGACGCTCAATCCGACGACGACGGCTATGGCTTTCACTGTCACTCGGCGGTCCTGGCTAATGAGTTCATCCACACGCTTGACAAAGCCATCAGTAATGCAGTGTGGTGCTACAGACCGTGCATCACCGGCTAACGGCACACGTCCTTCCCTGAGAAGCTTGTGCCCCGCCTTGACCCTTTGCAACGGACATGCAGTGTTCGCCGTACCCTTGTGACATTCGTAGATAAATGTCCGTTCCTCCTACTCCTTCCGCTGTCACAAAATGAACAACACCTCTTTGCTCTTCTTTTGAAGCCTCCATGTCACTGTTTGCAATGCGACTGGCAGCGTTGGACGATTGATGCATGCTAGCTCTGTTTAGTCAGGTGTCGTGCATGCATGCCCTCTAGCGACGGGCTGTGAACTTCCACGCTCTGGTCGGAAACACACCTCGTTACACACGCCACGATATTATCCTCCGGTCACCGGTTTGCGCATTCCATACTCCGACTCATTTCCTTTTGAACGTCCATTATAATATGGTTTTTCTAAGCAGTAGCACATTGAATATATCAACAAAAAACGTTATTGATACGACTTATAGAAACCAAAGAACGGAAAACGTTATATTGATGGTAAAGTAATTATCGTATTTAGTTATTTTATCGGGTTACAACTCGTGTCTCATAAGAGCAAACCGCTTTAAAGCAACGTCGCATTGAAGATTCATGGAAAACGTGCCTTTCTTGTAAGGATTTGTAATAAGTAAACGTAAACCAATAACATTTCGGCGATAGAGGTCTGTATAAGATTAGGACATAAGAACTTATTCGCTAATTTCACAGATACAATTAAGCGTCGTGCGTAGAGGCACAACTTTTGACGTGAAAACTGGAGTCGGTAGAATGGTCGAGTCCTTCTACATCCAGTTTTTTTTTTCATTTTCTGAAAGCCATCGAGAAGGTTGCGCGACTTTCTTACGAAACTGATAGAAATAATTTATGGAATGATTGATGTTATGTCTACATAAATACATTCTCTGTCAGGACTAAGTTTGCTCTATTTAGTGAACTTTTATGAACGGCTGTCCTTACTAACTGGCCATGTATCTTTTCTTTTTGTCTTATTATATGCTCACAGATATTGAAGTTTATTATTTATGCATTCCACACAGAACAACATGACCAGTATATGGACAAGGGAGGAAATGTGCTTTTTAATAGAGCTGGGGTAGCAATTTTACGCGCGTCCATTTTCTTGAACAAACTGTACTGTTTTAGAGCCAAATGAAGCCGACAACTGCCGCCGAAGAGCGCTGAGAGCGAAAAATCACGTTAACGAGCTCGTCCCGTGTGCCGACGCTACTGTCTCTCATGAAGATGGACACACGTCTGCATGCATGTGACACACGTGTGCATGCATGTCAATGTCAGGTGCCTCGCCCCGTGTGCCCATGGCTTTAAGCATTTTCATTATCTTGTTGGGTGTAAAATTATATCAATTGTCTTTAACTACTTGCTAAACTCCCACAGAATTCTGCTACTTTCGCATTGCAATGCTCCATTCGCTCTACCATGTGTCTGTGTTTCTACTTTCTCAAAATCTGACACTTTCACTCTGCAGCCCCTTTATGAACACGTGATACGCAAGATGGTTACATACTCTTACCTGTACCAATAACCTACCTGTAAAAAGCAATTAGTAATCTCTCAATCATTTTATATGATAGTTACTTTTTTGGCTGAGCACTAAATTCACTACACTTAGTCTCTGACAATGGATGTAAGAAAATTGTGCCATCTTTCGTATTCCGTAACATTCTCTTGATTGTCTTTCTTTTGTTCTTATCACGTCCACTGATTTTCTGTACCAGGAGTAGTCCTGATGATTCATCTCTCAAATAATTTCCCATGTTTCTGTCACGTCGATAGTATTTGTGCAATTTCTAAGCCAGTGTATGCCCTGGTCACGAATAGCACTCAGTTCTTTCATTATAAAGTGCAATTTTTAGACTAATTTGTTTACCAAACGTGCCCTTCTTGTTTAGAAAACACACAGAACAAAAATTTTCGTTCGCCTCTTTAAGAATAACTCTTTGTTAACACTTAAAAATCAAGCTTCATTTAACTAGCCTTAAACCAACATTTCCGTTCAAACAGATTCAAAAACAATAAAGTAGTTATACGGATACTTTGTCAGAAGGCGATGCAGGGCCATAATGATTGTATGGACATAGGTTTGGAATCGCTTTATTCTCATATTTTTATTTGTTCTACATTACACATTTCACTAAAAAAAGTACTAGATGTTCCCTTCAGCTCCACAGTTACGGCAATTCGGAGATTCTGCAGGTACTTCTTTTACTTAGTAGTCGTCTATTAATGGTGACAATCTTCTACTATTCGAGACCAGAACTAGGGAACTGCGGGAGATTTGATACGCTCTGTTTTACACCCCAGTGTGAAGTTTCTTTGAAAGTAGTGTCCTCATCACGCAGCGTTGACCATTCAGTCTTAGCACTAACAAAAAGTAGACGGCAGTAGCCGACAGTGCAGAAGGGAGATTGAAATGGCGAGGAATGTCTGACTTTTATGGCAGACTCGTTCATATGATCGTCGTCCTTTAGTCTAATGTGATCATATATACGCGTGAAACAATTAGATTTGAGGAGATCGTACGATCTAGTAAGATTCCTTTAGGTATTTTTGAAACTGTGCAGCACAGTTTGCACAAAAGACATTTTGCTGTAAAATAACCACATCAAGCAGTTATAAATTTCAATTTCGGCACAACGAAAAACCAGTCCAAAATTGCACACTTTACTTTTTTTATTCACTCGATGACTAATTTCGGGCCCAGACATATTTTCAAATCATCACAATCACGTAACAGTCAGAGCGCTGTAACAGTTCGGTTCACATTTTTGGCATGGTTTTCGCATGCTCGGAAATAGCTTTTTTGACGATGTTACGATGCTTTGGGTTTTTGCCCGAAACTAGTCATCGAATGAATAAACAAAGTAAAATGTGCAACTTTGGACTGGTTTTTCGTTGTACTGATTAACCGAAGTTGCTAACCCATAGTTCCTCCAGCATATTAGAAGTTCTTAGTTTTGATTTTGTTACTTTGTAACTAGTTTTACGTCTACATGTGATCTTCTGGCAGAGACATCATCACCATTTTGTACAGTTTGCAGCCGCTGGCCAGGTCTGCCTGGAAACACAAGCCTCTCCACCGTCTTCTATCTGCCAACCATCTCTCTGTTTCCTTCTCAGTTCTGTTTTCTCTTCTCTTTCGCACGCACTCGTTCATTTGTTTCAGCCATCTGTCTCCAGAGCTTCCTCTTAATCTTTCTCCCTTCCTTGTCATCTCGTGTATCTTTCTGGGTATCCTATTTTCGTCCATTCGAAGCCTTGAATCCCCTGTCCATCCTGTCTCAGTTCTTTCTTCTTGAATTCCGTGATCTCCTCAGTTTTTAACCTACCCATCTCAGTGATTCCAATACCGTTACGAGTTTCATCCCAATACCCAGTATTCCGCTTCTCTCGCTTTCCTTCTTTACCCAGGTTTCCGCGGGATACGCCAGGACTGGGACATAGTACCCCCGACTTACGGTATAGCCCTTCTGCCGTTTTAAGGTACGTTGTTGCTCCATATCTACTTTTTAACACTCTTCCGCAATGCTCCTCTCTGCCCTACTCATTTATTTCTCTGTCGTTTCTTCGATCCTCGTGTATTAATATTGCCGGATACTTGAAATTCTCCACCTTCCATAATTGTTCCCCACCAACTTTTATTGTGTTGCGGCAGAGTAATAAAACAAAAATCTTAACACTTTTGTGTGGTTGTTTTATAGCAGAGTGTCGTCGAGGTGTCCTCTGCTACAAGGTTGACAGTTTTCTCTGAAAATGCTCTCGTAAGAGGCAGCAAGCAGGGCACACATGGAATCTGTGCACATCAGGACACTGTCGACTTTCATTTCTTTTACGGAGGAGGTGTTGTTACTACACTGGAACCACATTCGGAAGGAGCACTGTTCACCTTCCCGTCCGGCCATCCAGTGGTTTCAGTAAACTACTCGAGGCGAGAGCAGGAATGGTACATTTGAGAAGGTCATTTATCGTTTGCAGCTCTGTTGCCTGCAAAATAGCAAACAATTCACTTGTTATATTCCCCTTGAGAGTGAAGCTCTTATGTCACTGTTTGCTGACAAATTTATTTTTGGGTAGGACCGCCCCTGAGCAAAACACAGTTTTTTCTTCTTTTATTCAGACATGTTTCGATGAAACTACAGGATCATCAGTGGGTTTCTATTTTATTTCTTGTTACCACATGCTGTGAGTTTTTATGTTTGGCGTTACAGTTATTTCCATGTCACTGTTCGTCACTTTTTCCGGTCTCCCCATTATCTTTATTGTGGAAAGATGTACTTGCTAAACTTTTACTGTCAAAGTAACGTAGTTTTGAAAAAGCGAGAGTGTAAGTTTAAAAAGTGCAGTTTTTCGTTGTGAAGATATTTGGGAAACCAGAAACGAGGACAGAGTATGAAAAGAAAACATCTGTAACGCAAAATGTGAAAAACACTGCGTCGCCTAGTAGAATTTTGTACAGAGCACAACTTAGTCATAGGTAACACTTGGTTTAAGAATCATGAAAGAAGGTAGTATACGTGGAAGAACCCTGGAGATACTAAAAGGTATCAGATAGATTATATAATGGTAAGACAGAGATTTAGGAACCAGGTTTTAAGTTGTAAGACATTTCCAGGGGCAGATGTGGACTCTGACCACAATCTATTGGTTATGACCTGTAGATTAAAACTGAAGAAACTGCAAAAATGTGGGAAATTAAGGATATGGGACCTGGATAAACTGAAAGAACCAGAGGTTGTACAGAGTTTCAGGGAGAGCATAAGGGAACAATTGACAGGAATAGGGGAAAGAAATACAGTAGAAGAAGAATGGGTAGCTCTGAGGGATGAAGTAGTGAAGGCAGCAGAGGATAAAGTAGGTAAAAAGACGAGGGCTGCTAGAAATCCTTGGATAACAGAAGAAATATTGAATTTAATTGATGAAAGGAGAAAATATAAAAATGCAGTAAACGAAACAGGCAAAAAGGAATACAAACGTCTCAAAAATGAGATCGACAGGAAGTGCAAAATGGCTAAACAGGGATGGCTAGAGGACAAATGTAAGGATGTAGAAGCTTATCTCACTAGGGGTAAGATAGATACTGCATGCAGGAAAATTAGAGAGACCTTTGGAGAGAAGAGAACCACGTGTATGAATATCAAGAGCTCAGATGGCAACCCAGTTCTAAGCAAAGAAGGGAAGGCAGAAAGGTGGAAGGAGTATATAGAAGGTTTATACAAGGGTGATGTACTTGAGGACAATATTATGGAAATGGAAGAGGATGTAGATGAAGACGAAATTGGTGATACGATACTGCGTGAAGAGTTTGACAGAGCACTGAAAGACCTGAGTCGAAACAAGGCCCCCGGAGTAGACAACATTCCATTAGAACTACTGACGGCCTTGGGAGAGCCAGTCATGACAAAACTCTACCAGCTGGTGAGCAAGATGTATGAGACAGGCGAAATACCCTCAGACTTCAAGAAGAATATAATAATTCCAATCCCAAAGAAAGCAGGTGCTGACAGATGTGAAAATTACCGAACTATCAGTTTAGTAAGTCACAGCTGCAAAATACTAACGCGAATCCTTTACAGACGAATGGAAAAACTGGTAGATGCGGACCTCGGGGAGGATCAGTTTGGATTCCGTCGAAATGTTGGAACACGTGAGGCAATACTGACCTTACGACTTATCTTAGAAGAAAGATTAAGAAAAGGCAAACCTACGTTTCTAGCATTTGTAGACTTAGAGAAAGCTTTTGACAATGTTGACTGGAATACTCTTTTTCAAATTCTAAAGGTGGCAGGGGTAAAATACGGGGCGCGAAAGGCTATTTACAATTTGTACAGAAACCAGATGGCAGTCATAAGAGTCGAGGGGCATGAAAGGGAAGCAGTGGTTGGAAAAGGAGTGAGACAGGGTTGTAGCCTCTCCCCGATGTTATTCAATCTGTATATTGAGCAAGCAGTAAAGGAAACAAAAGAAAAATTTGGAGTAGGTATTAAAATTCATGGAGACGAAGTAAAAACTTTGAGGTTCGCCGATGACATTGTAATTCTGTCAGAGACGGCAAAGGATTTGGAAGAGCAGTTGAACGGAATGAACAGTGTCTTGAAAGGAGGATATAAGATGAATATTAACAAAAGCAAAACGAGGATAATGGAATGTAGTCAAATTAAATCGGGTGATGCTGAGGGAATTAGATTAGGAAATGAGACACTTAAAGTAGTAAAGGAGTTTTGCTATTTAGGAAGTAAAATAACTGATGATGGTCGAAGTAGAGAGGATATAAAATGTAGACTGGCAATGGCAAGGAAAGCGTTTCTGAAGAAGAGAAATTTGTTAACATCGAATATAGATTTAAGTGTCAGGAAGTCATTTCTGAAAATATTTGTTTGGAGTGTAGCCATGCATGGAAGTGAAACATGGACGATAACTAGTTTGGACAAGAAGAGAATAGAAGCTTTCGAAATGTGGTGCTACAGAAGAATACTGAAGATAAGGTGGATAGATCACGTAACTAATGAGGAGGTATTGAATAGGATTGGGGAGAAGAGAAGTTTGTGGCACAACTTGACTAGAAGAAGGGATCGGTTGGTAGGACATGTTTTGAGGCATCAAGGGATCACAAATTTAGCATTGGAGGGCAGTGTGGAGGGCAAAAATCGGAGAGGGAGACCGAGAGATGAGTACACTAAGCAGATTCAGAAGGATGTAGGTTGCAGTAGGTACTGGGAGATGAAGAAGCTTGCAGAGGATAGAGTAGCATGGAGAGCTGCATCAAACCAGTCTCAGGACTGAAGACCACAACAACAACAACAGTAACAAGAAAGAATATAAGAATCCGCTGATAATGCTGTAATTTCAGCGAAACAAGTCAAGCCTATGGATGAAATATTTGTATTTTACTCAAGGCGGACCCTGTGTAAAATCGATTTCTACCTATCTTGACATGCATATCCCTTGCTGTTAGGGAACAATGACTGTGGTATAAGAACCACCCACCCTTCAGGAAACACAGCGTCGTAAACGATGAGAAGCCTGAGAAACTGCCTCACCATGCATGACTAAGTTTATTACTTCTGTCCTACTAAACGTATTCGCAATAAATTTTGCAGAAAGTGCCGAAATATGCCACCAAATGCACGTACAACTGTTATATCGTGGTACCACAAGCAGTTCAGGAGGTATGACATCTAAAAACACTGAGATGCCTGAAAAAATGCTACGTCATGCATAAGTTTAATTTTTTACTACCTTGCTCTGACTCTGTTCGCAACGTATTTAGTACACAATATCCACATATGCCGCTGAACTTATCTACATAGATGTATCATTGTGTGACACATAGTTCAGGAGATACGATATCATACACACTGAGATGCGTAGAAAAATGCCACGTCTTGCATGAAGTTTTAATACATTAATTCTTTACTACTGCGACATTTCTAGAGTCAATTCAACTTAAGGAAATCCCTAAGACATGGCAGCGCTTTTGACAGCTTTGAACTGCGAAAAGCAAACAATTGTAAGAGAAGACAATAGCCGTCCTCAGAGCTATGAAGAGCTGTTGTGGTAGAGACGTTTACAAAATGGCGTTGTAGACACGCTGTCATATTCCAAACTTATTAAAGAAAACGTGATGTATTTGATGAATAAAGGGGGGAAAATGCTGTACTTTACTTTCCCCAAAATTGATGAAAAATATAAAGTTCTTTACGTTTCAAACGAGGTTCATAGAGGTGGGATATATACTACACTGTTAAGAGAATTACGTCCATTACAAGTAATATTAGTCGAACGTCTCACGCTAATTGTTGCTTGCTTAAAGATGTGGTTAACTTAATAAGAGTGTGACTACTCCTATTCCCTTCAACAGCATATTAAATAGAACATGAGCTACCTTATTTTCAGGGTAAATGGGGTTTCTGCATGTACGGGTGCTGATAACCTAGAAAACATTTATATGTAGCTAAAAAATCGTTGTTGTTGTTGTCGTCTTCAGTCCTGAGACTGGTTTGATGCAGCTCTCCATGCTACTCTGTCCTGTGTAACCTTCTTCATCTCCCAGTACTTACTGCAACCTACATCCTTCTGAATCTGCTTAGTGTATTCATCTCTTGGTCTCCCTCTACGATTTTTACCCTCCACGCTGCCCTCCAATGCTAAATTTGTGATCCCTTGATGCCTCAGAACATGTCCTACCAACCGGTACCTTCTTCTTGTCAAGTTGTGCCTCAAACTCTTCTTCTCACCAATTCTATTCAATACCTCCTCATTAGTTATGTGGTAAATGAAATAACTGAGCAACGTCTTTATATTAACATACGCGGCTGGCGGCCTGTTGGTGTACCTGAAATAATTTAAAATTCTATCCACATGTGTTTGCACTGCTTGCACATTTTACTTTTCTTGATTAATGAATCCAGTTTTTAGCAAATATGTGGTATCTGGCAAGCCTTGGGTGAATTTAGCGAACGTTGCAGCAATGGTGGCCAACAATTAACGTACATCTGCTACCCTGACAATGGTGATAACTCGGAGGAAAAGTGCTTTACACGCACATGAACATTAAACAAGTTCCGTTATTTTATGTTAACGAGCAATCATATTCTGAGAAACAAACGGAATTTATCACATCACAGACCTTTTTGCATCCACGTAACAAAACGTGAAAAGTTTGCGTCTAATTCTTCCAAAGACTCCTACCGAAGTAGTTTTAATCGTATCACAGTCTTTACACAAATAGCGTTAACATTGAACCTTGTACTTTCTTTGGATTTGTTGCATCGCAGGCACGACTTTACCTTACTTTATTGGATTTTGCGCTTTTGTCATTTTGCATTTTTTCTCGCGCAAGAAAATATTTATCAAGCACTTTTTGCATTTCCAGGCATTCGAACATTATGAATTTGCTCGAAGTACAGAGTACAGAAATAAACATTACACAGAATTTGTATTTTGCTTACTGTATTTCTTAATTTGGATACTACACTGACACATTTGTAGATTAAACATATTTCCTACTATGAATGTTTCATAATTGCGGACGTATATTACACTAAAAACACAGTTAATTGTTTTTTTAACTGACCAGCTGAGTACCTGGACAATGCCAGCTTGCGAGCTGGCTATTTATTAGTGCTACAGTGCACCACGTGAATAAGTCATTCCCTTTTTAGGGTTCCGAACCTCGATCTGCAAAAACGGAACCCTTAGTGGAAGGCTTCGTTCTTCGTCTGTCTGTCCAACTGTTAAGAACAATTTTTTTCAGGAATGACTACACGTATCAAGTTCGAATATATGTCACACATTAAGTTGTACAGTCCCTTGGCAGTGCAAAAATTTTAAGCTCCTAAGTCAGTGCAATCGAAATATACGGCTCTTTATGCCACATATTTTGATATTCCATAACTTACGGCAAGACAAAAGGAATAAAAGTGAGATAGTGTTAATACTTTCATCCACCTTTACCTCCTCTGCATTACTGCAGATGACGTGTCACTGAGCACATTTGTACTGTGCATGCAGTACACGTGAGGTGGTTCAAAAAATGGCTGTGAGCACTATGGGACTTAACATCTGAGGTCATCAGTCCCCTAGAACTTACAACTACTGAAACATAACTAACCTAAGGACATCACACACATCCATGCCCGAGGCAGGATTCGAACCTGCGACCGTAGCGGTGGCTCGGTTCCAGACTGAAGCGCCTAGAACCGTTTGGCCACACCGGCCGGCACACGTGAGGTGCCTAGTTGTTTCCACTGCTCTGTGTGGAATACCTAAGTTCTTGTACACTTCACTTACCTGCTGGCTTCATGATGATGATGTCCCCATCGCAGAAAACAGCACGCAGGTCGTAGATTCTTTTTCTTGAGGGTGAATTTAACTTCGCAAGGAACTGCTGCTACGAGTAAACTATAGCTCATTTGGGATGCCACTCGCGTTTTTATTGATATAGGCACGAGAAACTATTCTTGATCACAACGTATTGAACATATATTTCCACAGTCATTATATCTGGCTAAAATAACATGAATTACATCCTGCCACAGACAACATGTCTGTCTACTGGAACCGTCAGAACTGGAGAATAAAATTACATGAATCAAATACTAGTATTACAGACAACATGTCTCTACCTAGCGACTGTAGTAAATAAAATAGCATGAAACAAATACTGCTATAGCAGACAACATGTCTGTCTACTGGAACGGTGAGAACTGGAGAGTCGGACTGCCCGAGACACTTTACGCGCCAATCCAGCAAGGCGTGACCCGAGCGCCACCGCAGTGCATCGGCAGTAATATCGTCAGTCTTTTGTAATACTTCGGTTTTAATAATTTTGAAATGACTGATTGATAGCTGGCTGTTGAGAGATGTTTATTTAAAAAAAAAAAATAATTTGGATGACAGATTTTATTAACAGAAGCGGTGGTGGTGGTGGTGGTGGTGGTTAGTGTTTAACGTCCCGTCGACAACGAGGTCATTAGAGACGGAGCGCAACCTCGGGTTAGGGAAGGATTGGGAAGGAAATCGGCCGTGCCCTTTCAAAGGAACCATCCCGGCATTTGCCTGAAACGATTTAGGGAAATCACGGAAAACCTAAATCAGGATGGCCGGAGACGGGATTGAACCGCCGTCCTCCCGAATGCGAGTCCAGTGTGCTAACCACTGCGCCACCTCGCTCGGTATGATTAACAGAAGCAACTAAAGTTTAACGTTTTGGCGCCCTACCACCGAACACAGCAGCCAACCACAGAGCAACAGCACCATGCAGGCGGTCTTTCTCACGGGAATGGTATCGGATCTAACACCTGTCACCGGTACCTCATCCCACATTGCGTCATCTCTATTCTTCTTGCATCTCCACGGCCCTGGGAATAGCTTCCTGGAGCCTAATATGATGCAAAACTGTTAAGGCTTTCGTGGCCACTTGTTGACAAACTGCCTATTGGCTTCTGTCTCGGGTTATTCGGCCGAAGTTCATCTAATGATTTTTGTGACGTTTCCCCAGCACGAGTGGCTGGCATTGTCAAAGCTTCACCCTCCATTGCCTGTGGTGAACTGGAGCTTGCCTAATATGATGGCTGAAAAACACAGAAATATTACGAACTCACTAATTAAAACCTAAAGGCTACTTCTGTTGACCTAAAATCATGAAATCTGGCAAGAAGCAAGGTTTCAAAACACAATTAAAGGGAAAAATTGTTAATGTGTGATTATATCACACGAAAAAAAATTTCTTTTGTCATTTGTTATGCAACTTCAAACTTGAAATTGAAACATTCTAGAAAGTCTTGGAAACCCTGGGAGCCTGCCGGCTAGGGTGGTCGAACGGTTCTAGGCGCTACAGTCTGGAACTGCGAGACCGCTACGGTCGCAGGATCGAATCCTGCCTCGGGCATGGATGTGTGTGATGTCCGTAGGTTAGTTAGGTTTAAGTAGTTCTAAGTTCTAGTGGACTAATGACCTCCGATGTTAAGTCTCGCAGTGCTTAGAGCCATTTTTGAATCCCTGGGAACGACATCTTGTCAGTATCAACATCAACAGCAGGCGAAAACCGTCAATATCCTCGATCCTTGAATGGCTAAACTATCTATATACGTAATTAACTTTGCACCGAACCCTCAGTACGCGAGTCCTACTGGCACGTGGCCATTTTTTTTTTTTCCACACCCGTTTAACCATCTGAGGCGGAGTGCATCGTTTGAAACGCGCTGTGCACATAGCAGGAGAAGCTCATTTATATTGCCAAGTAGAAACTAAAAGCTGCGACGACGTTACGGAAGCCGTAGCGCGTATAACTGCGCCCCAGATCGCGTCGCTGCGGCAGCAGCAGCACGGGTCAACTGCCACCAGGGCGGCCCTCCGTCCCCGCTGGTCGCGCTCCATTTCTGGGCCAGCGCCACCGCCGTGCAATAAACTGGCTGCCCTCCGTCCGCCTTTATTTGGTTTCTTTGTCCCGCGGCTGCTGGCGAGCGCCAGAAGCCGTAGAATGGCGTGGCATATCGGAGCGGCCAGCCCCCAGGAATGCGTAGCTGCCGGCCGCGCTGCGAGTATAGGGTCAAGGTGAGCGGCGAGGGGGTGGCATCTGGGTCGCGAGCCCCCTCCAGCCCTCACGCACTCCGCCGCCTGACCTCGATTCCTACCCCTGTTCCTGGGGTTCTGGCTGAGCGCGCCTGCACATCAGACGCGGCGAGAAACTACGACGATGATGGATTGAGGGAGCTCTACAGCAGGGTCATCAGCTCCTTTGCTGGATACTGAGGTACCCCCGCCAGTCCATAATGTTTCGAGACTGCATTAATGAAAAACATAGAAACGTTAAAGTGGGAGCTTTAATACCGGGCGATCAAAAAGTCAGTATAAATTTGAAAACTTAATAAACCACGGAATAATGTAGATAAAGAGGTAAAAATTGACACATATGCTTGGAATGACATGGCGTTTTATTAGGAAAAAAAAAAAAACAATATTGCTAGACGGGTGAACGATCTCTTCCGCGCGTCATTTGGTGATGATCGTGTGCTCAGCCGCCACTTTCGTCATGCTTGGCCTCCCAGGTCCCCAGACCTCAGTCCGTGCGATTATTGGCTTTGGGGTTACCTGAAGTCGCAAGTGTATCGTGATAGACCGACATCTCTAGGTATGCTCAAAGACAACATCCGACGCTTATGCCTCACCATAACTCGAGACATGCTTTACGGTGCTGTTCACAACATTATTCCTCGACTACAGCTATTGTTGAGGAATGACATATTGAGCATTTCCTGTAAAGAACATCATCTTTGCTTTGTATTACTTTGTTATGCTAATTATTGCTATTCTGATCAGATGAAGCTCCATCTGTCGGACATTTTTTGAATTTTTGTATTTTTCGGTTCTAATAAAACCCCATGTCATTCCAAGCATGTGTGTCAATTTGTACATCTCTATCTACATTATTCCGTGATTTATTCAGTTTTCTAATTTATACTGACTTTTTGACCACCCAGTACTTCAGGTGTTCTACAGTTTCCACCCTCCTCCCTTTTCACTCAACCTCCTCCCCTCGGCCTACCTCCTCCCCCCCCCCCCCCCTCACCATTACTTGAGCACAGCGCACAGAACATCCATACAACCAGCGAATGGATATTCCCAGCAACAAATTCACAGACATTCAACGTAAATAGTAGAATGCAAGTACGAAACCTAGAAGAAGAAAATAATACCTTCAGATCAAAAGCCTTCCTGCTCTTTCCTCGAAAGTACGCCGTGTTCTCTAGAAACACCGTGTCATGGTGTTCTTTCGGTGTCCTACGAAGACTACAAAATGGATCAAATGGCTCTGAGCGCTATGGGACTTAACATCTCAGGTCATCAGTCCCCTAGAACTTAGAACTACTGAAACCTAACTAACCTAAGGACATCACACACATCCATGCCCGAGGCAGGATTCGATCCTGCGACCGTAGCGGTCGTGCGATTCCAGACTGTAGCGCCTAGAACCACTCGGCCACCACGGCCGGCGGTGTTCTTCCGCTGTCCTACGAAGACTGCAGCCTCACTCGTTCCGTGAAGAATGATTTACTGCTTCATAAGGCGGGTGTGTATCAGACTCATTGCGGGAATTGTGATATATAAGAGGGTTGGAACTTAAACAGTGGCAACTATTTATTCACAACCAATACAAAAGAATTACATATTTGCACCTGTTACTGTCCTTCAAAGTAGTCCCCAGCGTTGTGTAGAACCCGTTGCCAGCGATGTTGAAGGCGTATTATACCGTTAGAAGAGCCTGCTCTGTTGATGGTGCGAATGGAGCGATTATGGTCATTCTCGTGTACGACTGTGATGGTGTTATCCAAACGCATTACGTTCCTCCACGACAGACCGTTCAAATGGTTCAAATGCCTCTGAGCACTATCGGACTTAACATCTGAGGTCATCAGTTCCCTAGAACTTAGAACTAATCAAACCTAACTACCCAAGGACACCACACACATCCATGTCCGAGGTAGGATTCGAACTTGCGACCGTAGCAGTCGCGCGGTTCCAGACTGAAGCGCCTAGAACCGCTCGGCGGCAGACCGTCAATGCACAGTATTATGGTTCGTTTTTGGAGCCTCACGTGCGACCAGCTTTGCGAAAGAAGCGGCGACACTTTCTGCGCAACCCACCCATCGATTTGCACGACAATGCGCGGGCGTATACAGCGCAAGGCGTGGCTGCTCTGTTCGGTCGGTTCGACTGGGAAGTACTGTACCATCCACCATACTCCCCGAACTTATTGTGAATTTGATTTAATTCCGAAGATGAGGGCTGGTCGTTGTGACCGAGCGGTTCTAGGTGCTTCAATCCGGAACCGCGATGCTGCTACTTTCACTGGTTCGAATCCTGCCGCGGGCCTGGATGTGTGTGATGCCGTTAGGTTAGTTATATTTAATTAGTTCTAGGTCTAGAGGACTGATGATCTCCCATAGTGCTAGAGCAATTTCAACCATTTTTTAAACTGAATGAACTACTTTGTGGCATTTGCTTCAGAATTGTTCCAGAGATTCGACAGGCCGTAGACCGCTCCATTCGCACCATCAACAGGCTCTGCTAACGGTATACTACGCCTTCCACATCGCTGGCAACGTGTTACTTTGAAAGACAGCAACAGGTGCAAACATGTAACTCTTTCGTATCGGTTGTGAATAAATAGTTGCCATATTTAAGTTCCAATGCTCGTATATTGCTCAGACAACACGAACCGTTCATGGAAGGTGCTTGGAACGCTGAGGATAGACACGCTTACAACAGCCAGACAAGTCATCAATGCCAGAACATTATATAGATCTGCTCACTACGGCGACGTGATAATTTTATCGCCCCCCCCCCCCTTCCTTTGGGATTTTATTTTCAAGGAAGCTGTAGATATTAGATTAATCGATAACTTAATAAATAGAGATAGTAGTTTCGTTTGCATATGTACGGCCATAGGGAAGGATCAAAAATTAGGTATATAGATAACGTGTGATCAAAACTCAGAGTGTGGCCATTGTGCATCTCTGCTTGCACGTCATCAGTTGTCTCGTGAACAACACCGACCATTCCTGCCCTGTATAGTGACTGGTGACGAGAAATTGTTCTTTATCTTCACATTAGTAAAATAAAGGAATGGTTGAACCCAGACAAAGCAGCAACGCCCCGTACAAAAGACCTGCGAGTTCCCAAAACAGATAATTTTATGCAATTGATAGAACAGCGACGGTTTGGCTTAGAACGAATTGTTTCCCGGAGCTATAACCATCACTGCTGTCAACTGAGATGTCTTGCAGACGCAGTCGAATAACAATCACTGCGAAGAATGCGTGAAGTGATGCTGCTCCACAATAACGCCCGCTTGCATTCTGCTAGACTGAGAAAAAAAATTATACTGAAGTTGGGTTGGGAAGTTATTGCGCACCCGCCTTATTCACCTCATTTTGCGCCCACAGATTTAATCTTTTCCGCTCTGTATCGAATAACCTTCAAGGAACTTCCTTTCCGGATGAAAATGCGCTCCCAACGTGGCTCGATGAGTTCTTCCCCTTTAGGCGACTTAATTTCTACAGTCGCGAATTCGAGAGATTACCGCAGTGTTGGCAGACTGTTGTAAATAGTGATGGAGAATACATTTTTGATGACTAAAGTCTGTCACCTGTATCTGTTTTGTTTATTAAATTAAGGGAAACACGCTATGAACTTATGCGCCAACTCAATATAATTTACATCGTCAGTCATAATCTCTGCCATTCATGTTGCATCAACGGCCAGTCATTGTTAGGAACGGAGGCATTCTACATACTGCGTATGTATAGAATTTCTTTGTTCCTAGGGCTAAGACTCAATGTTGATGTAACACGAGCAAGTGGACTGTCAGATACAGTTTATTATTGACGATGTAATTTATAATACTATGTGACAACAGTGAAACATTCATGGACTTCATTGTTTGACACCAATGAGTTAATAACGCCTAATATGACATAAGTGCTTTTATGAACATGATGGCGGTCTGTGGACCGCAACTGATTGTTAAATAAAGAAATTTAGTCGGCAGCTCTTGACAATAATAATGACAGTCAGTCTTCAACCACCCTGGCGAATGTCTTGAACACTTCGTTTGAAAGATGTTGCTCCATTCAGAATTATGACACAACGGCATTGGCCGGTACGGACGCACAACCTCTTCTAAACGCTGCCTGCTCGCTACTGGCTGTTCAAATGCACAGCAGTTGTTTACAGTTTCTATTTCAATCCTCGGTCGTAGTTACTGTGAAGATGTGACTGTCCAGCAAAAAAAATCAATCTCAACACTGTGAGCCTGCCATTCCTTGCAAATTTAAAATCTAAGTGTTCGTTACTAATTATGAATGGTTATGTCCCGAACATAACATTTGGAAGTTCACTCTTGGATTAATAATGTTTTGTACAATGCAGAACTCTCGCAAGAACACTGAAGGGACTATTTCGAAATGATTCCGAATAGTTCAGATTTGAGTTCTGACCATAAACACTGAACAGTCAGTCTTTTCGGTGCATTAAACAATGCCTTGTGCACTCGACTTCTGCAGGAAAAAATATAAGCTTGCCATTTGGGACGCATACTAAATGAAGAAAACCTGTTCAAAAAACAGTTTGTGTGGTGGAGAAAGTGAAATGGAGTGACGCCTTTTCTTTGATCGTATGCGGCATGTTTCTTACCTGTACTGCTGTGAAAACCTTACCGAAGATCCCAGCAAGAGCCGTACGTAACTGGGTACTGTTGCCCACGTAAATAAAGCAATGTAACTAAATGTGGACGCTTCCTTAGAAAAAAATAATAAATAAATAAAAAACTTAAAAGCATATATGACTCAAGAGACACGTCGATGAGCTCATAGACGAAGGCCAGAATGCGAAGTACGAAATTTACGGGTGCCAAAGGTACTACAAAGTAAAGTTCCGCAATATACACTCCTGGAAATGGAAAAAAGAACACATTGACACCGGTGTGTCAGACCCACCATACTTGCTCCGGACACTGCGAGAGGGCTGTACAAGCAATGATCACACGCACGGCACAGCGGACACACCAGGAACCGCGGTGTTGGCCGTCGAATGGCGCTAGCTGCGCAGCATTTGTGCACCGCCGCCGTCAGTGTCAGCCAGTTTGCCGTGGCATACGGAGCTCCATCGCAGTCTTTAACACTGGTAGCATGCCGCGACAGCGTGGACGTGAACCGTATGTGCAGTTGACGGACTTTGAGCGAGGGCGTATTGTGGGCATGCGGGAGGCCGGGTGGACGTACCACCGAATTGCTCAACACGTGGGGCGAGAGGTCTCCACAGTACATTGATGTTATCGCCAGTGGTCGGCGGAAGGTGCACATGCCCGTCGGTCTGGGACTGGACTGCAGTGACGCACGGATGCACGCCAAGACCGTAGGATCCTACGCCGTGCCGTAGGGGACCGCACCGCCACTTCCCAGCAAATTAGGGACACTGTTGCTCCTGGGGTGTCGGCGAGGACCATTCGCAACCGTCTCCATGAAGCTGGGCTACGGTCCCGCACACCGTTAGGCCGTCTTCCGCTCACGCTCCAACATCGTGCAGCCCGCCTCCAGTGGTGTCGCGACAGGCGTGAATGGAGGGACGAATGGAGACGTGTCGTCTTCAGCGATGAGTGTCGCTTCTGCCTTGGTGCCGATGAGGGTCGTATGCGTGTTTGGCGCCGTGCAGGTGAGCGCCACAATCAGGACTGAATACGACCGAGGCACACAGGGCCAACACCCGACATCATGGTGTGTGGAGCGATCTCCTACACTGGCCGTACACCTCTGGTGATCGTCGAGGGGACACTGAATAGTGCACGGTACATCCAAACCGTCATCGAACCCATCGTTCTACCATTCCTAGACCGGCAAGGGAACTTGCTGTTCCAACAGGACAATGCACGTCCGCATGTATCCCGTGCCACCCAACGTGCTCTAGAAGGTGTAAGTCAACTACCCTGGCCAGCAAGATCTCCGGATCTGTCCCCCATTGAGCATGTTTGGGACTGGATGAAGCGTCGTCTCACGCGGTCTGCACGTCCAGCACGAACGCTGGTCCAACTGAGGCGCCAGGTGGAAATGGCATGGCAAGCCGTTCCACAGGACTACATCCAGCATCTCTACGATCGTCTCCATGGGAGAATAGCAGCCTGCATTGCTGCGAAAGGTGGCTATACACTGTACTGGTGCCGACATTGTGCATGCTCTGTTGCCTGTGTCTATGTGCCTGTGGTTCTGTCAGTGTGATCATGTGATGTATCTGACCCCAGGAATGTGTCAATAAAGTTTCCCCTTCCTGGGACAATGAATTCACGGTGTTCTTATTTCAATTTCCAGGAGTGTAGATGATACGCAAATGCACTGAGCAAGCCGCAATCTCAGCGAATCCTTTTGTGGTAGCAGGTTGAAAGCACCCATCTAGAAACAAAGGCAAAGTGTGTAAATCATCTACATTTGAAAAAGAAGAAAGAGAGAAAAATAAACCCTTGTTCGATCACATGAGGTTCTGCAGAAACGAGTTTTGGCAGCTCCCTGATTCGTCACGACAAATCACAGCTCGGTTAGTAACCAAGCCATACCTCGCGATACTTTCTAAAGATTCGCTCCGCTATTTTCATCGGGGCTCTCTCACGCTCACTATTTATTGCGCAGTACTAAGTATTTCACAATAATTTTGACGGTCTAATAGAGGTACTGACGGTTTTGCGCAGTATATTGAAGGAAACTGCAGAGATTTAAAATATTGACGCTCGCTCATTATATTGCGCAATATATTCTACCATGTAAACATGATATTGTGCAGTATACTGCAGAGACTTCGTAATTTGCGGACATGCAAGCATCTGACAGCGACGCCATATACGTCAGGAGAGACAGATGAAACGAAACATCTGCTGAAGTGTATTCAGAACAGTAGTCTGATTACATACTTAATACGTATTCAATAATGAGCTGCAGAAACATTCGACAAAGTTGTTTACGTGCAGAGAAATAAGACTGCAACTACTTATTTCTTCGTTTCAGGGACTTGAATTTTCTAATATGGAAAAATACACATACAGAAAAGGTTTGCATCACCTCGGTTCCGAGATTTCCGGAACCTGTAGAGAAAACTGGAACAGAGATCAACATAAACATCATTTCCGCCTTTTTTATTGCTCATTAAAACCAAACATTGCATGTTGAACAACCATACAGCGAGATATTCAGAGATGGTGGTCCAGATTGCTGCACACACCGGTACCTCTAATACTCAGTAAAACGATCTCTTGCACTGATGCATGCCTGTATTCTTCGTGACATACTATCCACTAGTTCATCAAGGGATTGTTGGTCCAGATTGTCCCACTCCTCAACGGCGATTCGGCGTAGATCCCTCAGAGCGGTTGGTGGGTCACGTCGTCCACAAACAGCCCTTTTCAGCATCCCAGGATGTTCGATAGCGTCATGTATGGAGAACACGCTGACCACTCTAGTCGAGCGACGTCGTTATCCTGAAGGAAATCATTCACAAGATGTGCACGATGGGAGCGCGAATTGTCGTCCATGAAGACGAATGCCTCGCCAACATGCTGCCGGTATGGTTGCATTATTGGTCGGAGGATGGCATTCACGTATACTATAGCCGTTACGGTGCCTTCCATGACCACCAGCGGCGTACGTCGGCGCCACATAATGCCACCCTAAAACAGCAGGGACCCTTCACCTTGCTGCACTTTCTGGACAGTGTGTCTAAGGCGTTCAGCCTGACCGAGTTTCCTCCAAACACGTCTCCGACGATTGTCTGGTTGAAGGCATATGCGACATTCATCGGTGAAGAGAACACGATTCCAATCCCGAGCGATCCATTCGGCATGTTGTTGGGTCCATCTGTACCGCGCTGCGTGGTGTCGTGGTTGCAAATAGCCCTCGCCGTGGACGCTGGGAGTGAAATGTTCATATGTGTGTGAATTCCTAAGGGACCAAACTGCTTCTACATCTACATTTATACTCCGCAAGCCACCCAACGGTGTGTGGCGGAGGGCACTTTACGTGCCACTGTCATTACCTCCCTTTTCTGTTCCAGTCGCGTATGGTTAACGGGAAGAACGACTGTCTGAAAGCCTCCGTGCGCGCTCGAATCTCTCTAATTTTACATCCGTGATCTCCTCGGGAGGTATAAGTAGGGGGAAGCAATATATTCGATACCTCATCCAGAAACGCACCCTCTCGGAACCTGGCGAGCAAGCTACACCGCGATGCAGAGCGCCTCTCTTGCAGAGTCTGCCACTTGAGCTTGCTAAACATCTCCGTAATGCTATCACGGTTACCAAATAACCCTTTGACGAAACTCGCCGCTCCTCTTTGGATCTTCTCTATCTCCATCGTCAACCCGATCTGGTGCGGATCCCACACTGATGAGCAATACTCAAGTATAGGTCGAACGAATGTTTTGTAAGCCACCTCCTTTGTTGATGGACTACATTTTCTAAGGACTCTCCCAATGAATCTCAACCTGGTACCCGCCTTACCAACAATTAATTTTATATGATCATTCCACTTCAAATCGTTCCGCCCGCATACTCCCAGATATTTTACAGAAGTAACTGCTACCAGTGTTTGTTCCACTATCATATAATCATACAATAAAGGATCCTTCTTTCTATGTATTCGCAATACATTACATTTGTCTATGTTAAGGGTCAGTTGCCACTCCGTGCACCAAGTGCCTATCCGCTGCAGATCTTCCTGCATTTCGCTACAATTTTCTAATGCTGCAACTTCTCTGTATACTACAGCATCATCCGCGAAAAGCCGCATGTAACTTCCGACACTATCTACTAGGTCATTTATATATATATTGTGAAAAGCAATGGTCCCATAACACTCCCCCGTGGCACACCAGAGGTTACTTTAACGTCTGTAGACGTCTCTTCATTGATAACAACATGCTGTGTTCTGTTTGCTAAAAACTCTTCAATCCAGCCACACAGCTGGTCTGATATCCCGTAGGCTCTTACTGAACTGTATCGAACGCCTTCCGGAAGTCAAGGAAAATAGCATCTACCTGGGAGCCTGTATCTAATATTTTCTGGGTCTCGAGAACAAATAAAGCGAGTTGGGTCTCACACGATCGATGTTTCCGGAATCCATATTGATTCCTACAGACTAGATTCTGGATTTCCAAAAACGACATGATACTCGAACAAAAAACATGTTCCAAAATTCTACAACAGATCGACGTCAGAGATATAGGTCTATAGTTTTGCGCTTCTGCTCGACGACCCTTCTTGAAGACCGGGACTACCTGTGCTCTTTTCCAATCATTTGGAACCTTCCGTTCCTCTAGAGACTTGCGGTACACGGCTGTTAGAAGGGGGGCAAGTTCTTTCGCGTACTCTGTGTAGAATCGAATTGGTATTCCGTCAGGTCCAGTGGACTTTCCTCTGTTGAGTGATTCCAGTTGCTTTTCTATTCCTTGGACACTTATTTCGATGTCAGCCATTTTTTCGTTTGTGCGAGGATTTAGAGAAAGAACTGCAGTGCGGTCTTCCTCTGTGAAACAGCTTTGGAAAAAGGTGTTTAGTATTTCAGCTTTATGCGTGTCATCATCTGTTTCAATGCCATCATCATCCGGGAGTGTCTGGATATGCTGTTTCGAACCACTTACTGATTTACCGTAAAACCAGAAATTCCTAGGATTTTCTGTCAAGTCGGTACATAGAATTTTACTTTCGAATTCACTGAACGCTTCACGCATAGCCCTCCTTACGCTAACTTTGACATCGTTTAGGTTGTGTTTGTCTGAGAGGTTTAGGCTGCGTTTAAACTTGGAGTGAAGCTCTCTTTGCTTTCGCAGTAGTTTCCTAACTGTTGAACCACGGTGGGTTTTTCCCGTCCCTCACAGTTTTACTCGGCACGTACCTGTCTAAAACGTATTTTACAATTGCCTTAAACTTTTTCCATAAACACTCAACCTTGTCTGTGTCGGAACAGAAATTTTCGTTTTGATCTGTTAGGTAGTCCGAAATCTGCCTTCTTTTACTCTTGCTAAACAGATAAACCTTCCTCCCTTTTTTTATATCCCTATTAACTTCCATATTCAGGGATGCTGCAACGGCCTTATGATCACTGATTCTCTGTTCTGCACTAACAGAGTCGAAAAGCTCGGGTCTGTTTGTTATCAGTAGGTCCAAGATGTTATCTTCAAGAGTCGGTTCTCTGTTTAATTGCTCGAGGTAATTTTCGGATAGTGCACTCAGTATAATGTCACTCGATGCTCTGTCCCTACCACCCGTCCTAAACATCTGAGTGTCCCAGTCTGTATCTGGTAAATTGACATCTCCACCTAAGACTATAATATGCTGAGAAAATTTATGCGAAATGTATTCCAAATTTTCTCTCAGTTGTTCTGCCACTAATGCTGCTGAGTCGGGAGTTCGGTAAAAGGAGCCAATTATTAACCTAGCTCGGTTGTTGAGTGTAACCTCCACCCATAATATTTCACAGGAACTATCCACTTGTACTTCACTACAGGATAAACTACTACTAACAGCGACAAACACGCCACCACCGGTTGCATGCAATCTATCCTTTCTAAACACCATCTGTGCCTTTGTAAAAATTTCGGCTGAATTTATCTCTGGTTTCAGCCAGCTTTCTGTACCTATAACGGTCTCTAGACTTACACACTACTTAAACTGAATTTAACTAACTTATGCTAAGAACAACATACACACCCATGCCCGAAGGAGGAATCGAACCTCCGACGGGGTGAGCCGCCCGGACCGTGACAACGCGCCCTTGACCTCTCTGCTACCCTGCGCGGCTGTCGGGAGTGAAGTTGCGCATCATGGAGCCTTTTGCGCACAGTTTGAGTCGTAACACGACGTCCTGTGGCTGCAGGAAAAGCGGTAATCAACATGGTGTCGTTGCTGTCAGGGTTCCTCTGAGCCATAATCCGTAGATAACGGTCATCGACTGCAGTAGTAACTCTTGGGTGGCCTGAGCGGAACATGTCATCTACAGTTCCTTTGTATCCCCTCCATGTCCGAGTAACATCGCTTTGATTCAATCCCAGACGCCTGGACACTTCCCTTGTTGAGAGCCCTTCCTGGCACAAAGTAACAATGCGGACTGCAGCATTGACCGTCTAGGCACGGTTGAACTAAGGACAACAAGAACTGTGTAGCTTCTTCCTGGTGGAATTACTGGAACTGATCGGCTATCGGACCCCCTCCGTCTAATAGGCGCTGCTCATGCATGGTTGTTTACATTTTTGGGTTGGTCTATTGACGTCCCCGAATAGTCAAAGGGACTTTGTCTGTCATTCAATATCCACGGTCAACGTCTGTCTTCAGGAGCTCTGGGAACCTGGGTGATTCAAATCTTTTTTTTTAAGTGTGTACATAACAGCTCTACCTACCGATCCGCTACAATAATGCATCTTATTCTTTTCAGTTTTATTCAGGATTCCAATACAGCACATTATTTCCCACTCTTTTGGCTGTAAAATCCTATTTCTGTAGATAGTCTCTGTCCAATGCGACAGCCTTATGCCACCTTACCGGGATGGCCTGTATGCCCGCATGGTACCATTCTACAGGTCGACGTCGGAACCAATGTCTTGCTGTATCAAGACCACGTATCGCTTCCCGCGGGGTGGACTGAGGTTCTATGAGCTCCTCTCGGGTGCTGAGACTTAAGTGAGGCCGAACGTTTTCATGGAGAAGGTGAAACTTTATGCATTTTTGGCCGACAAACACGCTGAAGTCGTTTCTTCATTTTTTCTGAGGATAGCACAATACACTTCAGAGTTGATCGCTGCATCAAAGATATATCAAACAGAGTAACCCATTCAAAGTCCCAGAAGTCCCACGTTAGGACTTTGTCACTGGAGGGTATGACTTTCAACCTTTTCTTCGGAGGAGAGGTGATCTGGCGCTACTCCGTGGATTTCCGTTTTGTTTCTGGTTTGAAGTTATGAACCCATGTTTTATCACATGTAACGACGTCCGACGAAAGATTGTAATCATCAGACTCGTAGCGCGCAATCAATTCCGTACAGATGAACCTTTGTTGGTCTTTATGGTCTCCTGTTAGTACCCCAACAGGTGGACTAGTGTGCCAATACTACCAACAGAGACGTCCAGTGCTGCAGCGAGGTGTTTAATAATAGTGATCCGTCAATCACCTCAATTGAGAGCGTCTGCGCATTCCAACGCTGCAAGGGTCACATCTGTGTGCGGCCGGCAGCAAGGCGGCAGGTCGGACTGGTTTTCGGGACCTTGCGATGATGATAGGACTGCTCAGCGACTCACCATGCTTTCGCTCGCTCCCAGGTATCCGTAGACTTTCCGCTAGTGTCTATCAATATCTGCGATGCTCTTGTTTTCCGCTAAAAGGCACTGAGTGACACCTCTCTGCTGGAACAAACCCCTATTACAGACGCCATTTTGAAAGCTACGTATAGCGCCGACACCTGTCGGAACTTCACGGAACTATAGAGAATGAGTGGAGAATGTTTTTCGATGCTGCATTTTTTGGACGTAAATTGGTAGAGACAAAATAATGTATTGCAGTATTTATAGAACGACCCTCGTAGATCGCTTCTATCATTATGGAAAGTGATATGCGACGTGTTTATAAGGAGTATCTTTCCTGCGGTGTAAGGTGTAACGTACTTAATCGGTTCGTTGGAAGATTCCTCGTTCATCCTTAAAAATATTGATAATCATCTGGCTCTACTACAAGTTCTCTTGGCTTGTTAGTTTAGTCGTACGTAGAACGCCTTCGAAGCCACTTTTTCGCCCATCGGCACTTCCTCTCGCTTTTCTTTTTGCAGCACGTAGCGACTGCAGCCTCATTACATGCCACTCCCACATCATCAAGCGGCGACATGTTTACTACGAAGGTAGAGTTCAAACTGACGTGCCCTCGGCATAAATATTACGCACTGATATTATGCCATTATTGGCATCGCACGTCCTCGCAGTATACTGACACAATAACACTCCACAATAAATATTGAGTGGATGATGGTTCTGTATTGGTGTAAGCTGTCGCCAGCACATCAGACAGCAAAGATGTAGCGCACAGATCGATAGAAGGCATTCGACCAGTAGCGCCTATTATGACAGAGGCCAGCGACACACCGACAAGCAGCACGCCGCCAACACCCTCTCGACAGCAAGTATTTAGGGCGCCGCCGCTAGAGTACTATTACAGATGGCTTTCTATCACACAGATGGACACTTTGCAAGTTAAGTAGCAGCTTCATGTGAATAAAGAACTGTATTAATCCACGTGTGCACTGGTTTTGTGGAAAGGGGATAGCAGCCACCCATAACAACATCTTCTCCCTTGCTTCCTACAGTACAAGACTCTACAGGTTTCTTTACATTATAATGGCTAAGTAACCACACCATATTTGAACTAAAATGAAAATGAACACTAAATGTTCTATGCGCAACCCATTCCGATGTGCTTTACCTGAAGGCAGGTCTTTCCACGGTTCCTCTCCATGTCCCATCCTTACGCCTTGCGCTGCTCTCATTTCCACGTAGCTTCCCCTTCCTTTAATGTACAACCGACGCGTTTCGCATCATAAACGTTTATCATGTTGTGCACCATCGAACATGGCATTAACAAACATTAAAAGCACTCTACATAAAAGACATGTCTGGGACGAATTACGAAAGGAGGACGAAAGAGCTGATGGCAGATACAATTACTGTGGCGCAAAAGGGCCACCGCGAGGGAAGTAGGGCACCCCTGCTGCGGAACGCTGCTGTTAGAGAGGTTGGGGGGAGAGATGAAAGGCGAGACTTGGCGGGCGTCGTGTGTCTGCATGTCGGACGGCGAGCGCGTCGGCGCCAGCGCGACCCCTGAATCGATTCCCTGCTGGTCAAGGCCGCCTGCCCACCTGCCACAGGCGGGGGTGGGGTGGGAGAGGGGCGCGCGGCTCACGGCCGTCGCCCGCCCACGCTGGCCGCACGTGTCGAGGCAACACCCACACACCTCACACCACACGCCGGTGACACATCCGACCCTTTATGCGAAAGCAGCAGACTAAATTAAACGGGACTTCAGACTTACCACAGGTGGCATACGTACCAGGAACGTTCGGGAACCCGGCCGGACGTATTTGTTGTTTCTTGGGTCAAATTTTTCTTCGTTTTACGAACAGAACTTCATATCAAACTTATCTTCGCTTTACAGACACAACTTCACATTCATGATAGTCCTACCCAAATATACTATTATTTGCGATACAGCCGGCCGGGGTGACCGAGCGGTTCTAGGCGCTACAGCCTGGATCCGCGTGACCGCTACGGTCGCAGGTTCGAATCCTGACTCGGGCATGGATCTGTGTGAAGTCCTTAGGTTAGCTAGGTTTAAGTAGTTCTAAGTTCTAGCGGAAGTTAAGTCCCATAGTGCTCAGAGCCATTTGAACCATTGCCATACATTCATATTAGGAACTCCAAATGTTCAAATGTGTGTGAAATCTTATGGGACTTAACTGCTAAGGTCATCAGTTCCTAAGATTACACACTACTTAACCTAAATTATCCTAAGGACAAGCACACCATGACTGCAGCACCTAAGGCTGCTCGGCTAATCCCGCGCGGCTAGGAACTTCATAGATGTCTTCCCACACCGCTGTGTGAGCATGTTAATTATTTTTGCCCAAATTCCCTTGATCAAGCCATATATGATGTTTCAAAAATGACCGGCATATTTGAAACGGCAATACAAACTAAACGAGCAGCGATAGAAATACGCCGTTTGTTGCAATATGCTTGGGACAACAGTACATTTTCAGGCAGACAAACTTTCGAAATTACAGTAGTTACAATTGTCAACAACAGATGGCGCAATAATATGGCGTAGTCTCTGAATGAAATTACCCGAAAACCTTTGACAACGTGTCTGGAGGAATGGTTTCACATGCAGATGAGATGTACTGCTTCATCTGTTCAATTGTTTCTGGATTCTGGCGGTACACCTGGTCTTTCAAGTGTCCCCACAGAAAGAAGTCACAGGGGTTCATGTCTGTCGAGTAGGGAGGCCAATCCACACCGCCTCCTGTATGTTTCGGATAGCCCAAAGCCATCACACGATCATCGAAATATTCATTCAGGAAATTAAAGACGTCGGCCGTGCGATGTGGCCGGGCACCATCTTGCATAAACCACGAGGTGTTCGCAGTGTCGTCTAAGGCAGTTTGTACCGCCACAAATTCACGAAGAATGTCCAGATAGCGTGATGCAGTAATCGTTTCGGATCTGAAAAATGGGCCAGTGATTCCTTTGGAAGAAATGGCGGCCCAGACCAGTACTTTTCGAGGATGCAGGGACGATGGGACTGCAACATGGGGCTTTTCGGTTCCCCACATGCGCCAGTTCTGTTTATTGACGAAGCCGTCCAGGTAAAAATAAGCTTCGCCAGTAAACCAAATGCTGCCCACATGCATATCGCCGTCATCAATCCTGTGCACTATATCGTTAGCGAATGTCTCTCGTGCAGCAATGGTAGCGGCGCTGAGGGGTTGCCGCGTTTGAATTTTGTATGGATAGAGGTGTAAACTCTGGCGCATGCGACGATACGTGGACGTAGGCGTCATTTGGATCGCAGCTGCAACACGGCGAACGGAAACCCGAGGCCGCTGTTGGATCACCTGCTGTACTAGCTGCGCGTTACCCTCTGTGGTTGCCGTACGCGGTCGCCCTACCTTTCCAGCACGTTCATCCGTCACGTTTCCAGTCCGTTGAAATTTTTCAAACAGATCCGTTATTGTATCGCTTTTCGGTCCTTTGGTTACATTAAACCTCCGTTGAAAACTTCGTCTTGTTGCAACAACACTGTGTTCTAGGCGGTGGAATTCCAGCACCAGAAAAATCCTCTGTTCTAAGGAATAAACCATGTTGTCCACAGCACACTTGCACGTTGTGAACAGCACACGCTTACAGCAGAAAGACGACGTACAGAATGGCGCACCCACAGACTGCGTTGTCTTCTATATCTTTCACATCACTTGCAGCGCCATCTGTTGTTGAAAATTGTAACTACTGTAATTTCGAAAGTTTGTCCGCCTGAAAATGTACTGTTGTCCCAAGCATAGTGCAACAAACGGTGTATTTCTATCGCTGCTCGTTTAGTTTTTATTGCCGTTTCAAATATACCGGTACATCAAATACTGACGAATCGATTCCACAGACCGAACGTGAGGAGAGGGGCTAGTGTAATTGGTCAATACAAACCATAAAAAAATGCACGGAAGTGTGTTTTTTCACACAGGCCTACGTTTTTTTAAATGGAACCCCGTTACTTTTGTTAGCACATCTGAACATATAAACAGATACGTAATCAGTGCCGTTTGTTGCATTGTAAAATGTTAATTACATCCGGAGGTATTGTAACCTAAATTTGACACTTGAAACCTTCGACGTTCAGTTGCGTGTTGTAACAAACAAGGGCCACGGTCGGCGAGCAGCATCTGCAGGGACATGTTTACGATGACGACCATGTTTACGAGTGTGGCTGTAGTGCACTGTTGTGGTTTGGTCTAGCTGTCGCAGTGTCCGCATGTAGCGCTTGCTGCTATTGTTATTCTGCATTCGTCTCCGCACGCAGACCAACTCTAGTACACCGTGATACCAGACGTCTGTGATAGTGTAGTGTTGTAGGAACTGTGACCATGGTGTATTCGAACTCTGAAAAGGCGGAGATGACACTCATTTATGGCGAGTGTCAACGAAATTCAGCTGAAGCCTGTAGTGTGTATGCAGAACGGTACCCGGACAGAGAGCATCCAAAGTGCCGCACATAGCAAAACATCTGCCGCCAACTGTATGCAACAGGTATGGTCGTAGCATGCAAACGGGTCTGTAACAGGCCTGTCACAGGAGAAGCGGGTGCAGTTGGTGTGTTAGCTGCTGTTGCCATGAACCCACACATCAGTACACGGGACACTGCGAGAGCCGGTGGACTGAGTCAAAGTAGTGACATGCCCATACTGCAACGTCACCGCTTTCACCCGTTTTATGTGTCACTACATCAACAATTACATGGTGATGACTTTAATCATCGAGTGCAGTTCTGTCAATGGGCATTAACAGAGAATGCGTTGCAGTTCTACTTGTTTACCGATGAAGCGGGTTTTACAAACCACGGGGCAGTGAATCTACGGAACATGCATTACTGGTCCGTGGACAATCTTCGCTGGCTCAGACAGGTAGAGCGACAGCGACTGTGGGCTGTAAATGTATGGTGCGGAATCATTGGCGACCACCTCATTGGTCCTCACTTCATTGCAGGGGCCCAAACAGCTGCAACATACATCGCGTTTCTACATAATGATCTGCCAACGTTGCTCGAAAATGTTCCACTGGAAACGCGTCGACGTATGTGGTATCAGCATGATGGTGCACCTGCACATTCCGCAATTAACACTAGACTGACCCTTGACAGGATTTTCGACGGGCGTTTCATAGGACGTGGAGGACGCATAAAATGGCCAGCCCGTTCTCCTTATCTTACACCTCTGGACTTCTTTCTGTGGGGTGCGTTAGAGGAGAATGTGTACCGTGATGTGCCTACAACCACAGAGGATATGAATCAACGTATTGTGGCAGCCTGCGGCGACATTTCACCAGATGTACTGCGGCGTGTACGACATTCATTACGCCAGAGTTTGCAATTGTGTGCAGCAAATGATGGCCACCACATTGAACATCTATTGGCCTGACATGTCGGGACACACACTATTCCACTCTGTAATTGAAAACGGAAACCACGTTTGTACGTGTACCTCACCCCTCATGGTAATGTACAAGTGCGTCAGTGAAAAAGACCAATAAAAAGGTGTTAGCATGTGGACGTAATGTGCTGTTCCAGTCTCTTCTGTACCTAAGGTCCATCACCGTTCCCTTTGGATCCCTACGTAATTCGGTGCTCTCCGATACACACGATCGAACAGCGGAGGAGTGGTACTCAAGCGTCAACTTTAGGTTACAATATCTCCGGATGTAATTAACATTTTACAATTCAACAAACGGCACTGATTACGTATTTGTTTATATGTTCAGATGTGCTAACAAAACTAACGGGGTTCCATTTAAAAAAACGTAGGTCTGTGTTAAAAAACATACTTCCGCGCATTTTTGTATGGTTTGTATTAACCAATTACACTAGCCCCTCTCCTCACGTTCGGTCTGTGGGATCGGTTCATCAGTATTTGATGTGGTTTACGAAATATATCCAGCGGTAATGTTAGGTGACTCACCCTGTATATAGGGTGAGTCGCGTAAGACGAAACACCCTCATTATTCCTTTGTCGATTGCACGTATCGACAAGCGGTGTTCGGCGGATCATAGCCGTCTATGGGACACATACTTTGGTACATGCACAATAATCACAACGTTTATATTGACCGAGATAATGAGGCAAGTACATGTTTTTTTTAATGGGACGCTATACTTCTTTTACCATCATTCGAACGCTCTGGAAAAGACGCGTATAGTGATGTAACGCATGTTGCTATTGTGATTAAAACTTCGCTTAAAAGACGCTGGGAAATATTGTGCGATTGAAGATCGTGGCGGTCGGAAGCGGCTGCAGACTGTAAACACGCCTCGCGCGACCCGCAGGCCGAGTTGCCGTGCTCTATGCTGCATGCACGGCCTACGCTACGTAGGTAAATCCCATCCGCCCTCTTTTAAGCAAATTTTGAATCACAATAGCAACATGCGTTACATCACTATACGCGTCTTCTCCAGAGCGTTCGAATGATGGGGATAACAGTATAGCGCCCATTTAAAAAAAACATGTACTAGCCTCATTATCTCTGTCAGTATAAACGTTGTGATTATTGTGCATGCACCAACGTATGTGCCCCATAGTCCACAATGTGTGCAATCGCCCCCGGAATTAAGGGGGTGTTACGTCTTACGCGACTCACCCTATATATATATATATATATATATATATATATATATATATATATATATATAGGGTGAGTCGCGTATATATATATATATATATATATATATATATATATATATATATATAAGAGAAGTATGATGTAATGTTGCTTCGGACATGCCTGTATTTCCGAAAGAATGGGTATTGCAGTGACTACAGCCATCAAAAAATACAGGAAATGTATTCGCAGTTGCGAATATGAACCACATTCGGCTGTAAATTAGGATGACGTCAATAAACATTTGATTTGTGCCGGACCGGGACTCGAACCCGGATTTTCCACCTAACGCGAGCGTTCTCCTTAACAGCCTCGGCTATCCGTACACGAATCACGGCCAGAACCAAACTTCCGTAAGTAGTCGTCCTGATGTCAAATCGTGCACTCGTACATTGCTTATATTTTCGTTCAGGAAGCACCATTTATTGAGAGTCGAGGGTCTGGTATTGGCGAATAAATACGAAACAGCATTGCCTGTGTTATTATGAAGTACAATGCAATGTTCCTTCACCCTCGACTCTCAATAGATGTGTCCTTACTGGATGGGAACATACGTAACATTCGAGTGCATGTTGCGACATGGGTACGACGACGTATGGTAGTTTACGTCTGGCCGTGATTCGTATGCGGATAGCCAAAGTAAGTAAGACGACCACTCACGTAAAGTGGGAAATCCGGGTTCGGGTCCCGTACTGGCGCGAATTTCGTTGTTGTCATTCCAACATACCGCCGAAGGTGGTGCATATTCGTAGCAGCAAATATGTTTCCTGTAATTGTAAATGAGGTCAAAATAAATGTGTGTTTCAAGTACAAAGCAGCCTCGCATAGAGAAGCGATCTCGCAAGAGGCCATTTTCTTCTCGTAGTCACTCGAGAACTGAAGCCAGTATAAAGAAGGGAAGGCTGAAAGGTAGGTGGCGGTACAGTGCAAGCACGTCTTCAATCGGTACCTATCCGTGCCCTTTTCTCCCTTTATTTCCGCCCAGCTTTCAGTTCCCTTAATATCAACATCTACGTGATTACTCTGCTATTAACAAAAAAGTTCCTGACAGAGGGTTCAATGAACCAACCTCAAGCTGTCTCTCTACCGTTCCACTCTCGAACGGCACGCGGGAATAACAAGTACTTAAATTTTTCTGTGCGAGCCATGGTTTCTGTTTTTGTCGCGATGATCATTTCTCCCTATGTAGGTGGCTGCCAACCGAATGTTTTCGCAATCGGAGGAGAAAAGTGGTGATTGAAATTTCATGAGAAGATCCCGTCGCAACGAAAAAAGCCGTTGCTTTAATGATTGCCACTCCAATTCACGTATCATGTCTGTGACACTATCTTCCCTGTTTCGCGATAATACAAAACGAGCTGCCCTTATTCGTACTATTTCGATGTCATCAATCACTCCCACCTACTGCGGGTCCCACACCGCACAGCAATCCTCCACAATAGGGCAGACAAGCGTGGTGCAAGCAGTCTCTTTAGTAGACCTGTTGCACCTTCTAAGTTTTCTGCCAGTGAATCGCAGTCTTTGGTTTGCTCTACCCAAAATATTATCTATGTGATCGTTCAAATTTAGGTTATTTGTAACTGTAATCCCTAAGTATTTAGCTGAATTTACAAAAAAAAAAAAAAAAAAAAAAAATGGCTCTGAGCACTATGGGACTTAACTTCTGAGGTCCCCTAGAACTTAGAACTACTTAAACCTAACTAACCTAAGGACATCAGACACATTCATGATACACATACACATACATGATACAGGCAGGATTCGAACCTGCGACCGTATCGGTAGCGCCTAGAACCGTTCGGCCACACTGGCCAGCGCTGAATTTACAGCCTTCAGATTTGTGTGACTCACCGCGTAATCGAAATTTAGCTGATTTCTTTTAGTACTCATGTGAATAACTTCACACTTTTCTTTATTCAGGGTTAACTGCCACTTTTCGCACCATACAGATATCTACATCATTTTGCAAGTCGTTTTGATCATCTGATGACGTTACAAGACGGCAAATGACAGCATCATCTGCAAACAATCTAAGACGGCTACTCAGATTGTCTCCTATGTCGTTAATATAGATCAGGAACAACAGAGAGCCTATAACACATTAATGGGGCCGGCCGTGGTGGTTTAGCGGTTCTAGGCGCTCAGTCCGGAACCGCTCTACTGCTACGGTCGCAGGTTCGAATCATGCCTCGGGCATGGATGTGTGTGATGTCCTTAGGTTAGTTAGGTTTAAGTAGTTCTAAGTTCTAGGGGACTGATGACCACAGCAGTTGAGTCCCATAGTGCTCAGAGCCATTTGAACCATTTTGAATTTCCTTGAGTAGCACCGGATATTACTTCTGTTTTACTCGATGACTTTCCTTCTATTACTACGAACTGTGACCTTTCTGACAGGGAATCACGAATCCAGTCGCACAACTGACGTGATACTCCGTAGGCACGCAGTTTGGTTAGAAGACGCTTGTGAGGAACGTTGTCGAAAGCCTTCTGGAACTCTGAAAATATGAAATCAATTTGACATCCCCTGTCGATGGCACTTATTACTTCATGAGTATAAGGGTAGTTGGGTTTCACAAGAACGATATTTTCTGAATCCCTGCTGACTATGTGTCAATAAATAATGCATCTTCTCCGTCCTTTCGGTCTTTTCCCGCACACTTATTCCCGGCGGGGTCAGGGATTTTCTCTGCCTCGTGGGTGTTCTGTGCTGTCCTTAGGTTACTTAGGTTGAAGTAGTTCTAAGTTCTAGGGGACTGATGACCATAGATGTTACGTCCCATAGTGCTCAGAGCCATTTGAACCGCACACTTAGCCTTCCAATGCTTTTGCCATCAAAACGTAGCACTGCAACATGAGAACGATGCATTTATTCCTTTTCCTGCTACTTCTGATAGTGTCCTTCTCTCTCCTATTCTTTCCAGCACCTCTTCATTAGTCGTTGACACTTCTCCCCCCCCCCCCTGTTCTATCCGCCATCTCTTCATTAGTCGTTTCCTGTACTGAACTAATCCTCTCAACTCTCCTCCACATCCAGAGACGGTAGCAAAATGCTAACATGAATTACCTACAGAATATAATTTCTCATGCAGGCCGACTGAGTAGAAAAGATCAATTTGGGCTCCGAAGAAGCAGTGCTGAATCTAAGATTTATTTTAGAAGATAGATTGAATAACCTACATTTATATAATTTGTTGATTTAGAGGAAGCTCTTTACGAAGATGGCAAAAATACACCCTTCGAAACTGTGTAGTTATTTGGGAGAAAATGCAGGGAGCCAAATGTTATCTGCAACTTGGGCAGAAAAGAGGCTGCAACTGTACAGCATGAATGGTAGACGGAGGTAGTGTAAGATGGTCATGTCATGTTGATTTTTGTATGTTATCGGTGTGTACGTCAGAGATAGAGCAAGTTACGTCATTGTTAAACGATCTTTGGTCTTGTCGTGGCACAGTCTTTGCCTCTGCGTAAACTGATACACTTCTTGTTGAAGAGTGATAGGTGACGTATGTTTTAATTACTGCTGTGTAGACGTGTCGTTCTATCTGTTAGATGAAGAAAGACTGATCCGAAAGCACAGCAAGGATGAATAAAATGTATATATTAGAGAGCGAAGAGAACATAAATTTTGAATAACGTTATTACTTTTTGAAGAGAAGAAGCTTGAGGTATGACTGCAACACTGCGCAGATGGTTCGTGAGAACGATTATTGTCAGCTAGTTAAATTTTTGCATTTCGTTAGAGCTGAGAGAAGGACTAGCCCCACTTCCCTGAGTAATACATTAACATATTAACTGATTAAGCTCCTTGATTTTTATGGAAAATCTCTATTAACATAACCTCTGTCGTATGTTATGTGCGAAGATCACGTGAAGTTTTATTCTGTATTTTTGAATATATACCTCATTCTAAAATCTTTGTCTTGGAATACGATTTCATAAGACAAATTACTCTCCCCATCCCACTGTTTATCATTACGCGTTATTACACCTCACCGTTTGAATACGCTTTAAAAATTTTATTTAGAAATATAAATCTAGGCCGCCCGGGATTAGGCGATCGGTCTAGGGCGCTGCAGTCACGCACTTTGCGGTTGGTCCCGGCGGAGGTTCGAGTCCTCCCTCGGGCATGGTTGTGTGTGTGTTTGTCCTTAGGATAATTTAGGTTAAGTAGTGTGTAAGCTTAGGAACTGATGACCTTAGCAGTTAAGTCCCATAATATTTCACACATTTGAACATTTTTATAAATCTAGCCTAGCCACCGCCTGCTTGCTGTTGCTATTGTGTTTTCGAAAAATGTGTAACAATGTTGTCAAGACGCGAGGTAAGTGGAAATTTTGATCAGGGCCAGATAACTGTTTAATTTCGGTTGCGCATTTAATATAAGACCAGTTGCATTCACATCAGCTACAGTTCAGTTCAAACTAGGTTCTGTTTAGTCAAAGGTTAGCATACGAGATTAAGTTGGATAACAGTTTTTGGGGACATCGTTTCGGTAATACGTAGATTTTTATAGAGTGAGAGGTAAATCTGAGCTAAATTACATACCGAAACAAATGTAGTTCGTAGGTTACATTAGCAGTTGAGAGGGAACGAAATAGGATAGTATTTTGTTATTCTTCTATCCAATCTAAACATAAAGAAAGCAGTAAAGGAAACAAATGAGAAATTTATACAGGGCATTAAAGTTCAGGGAGATGAAATAAGGCTGGCCGCGGTGGTCTCGCGGTTCTAGGCGCGCAGTCCGGAACCGTGCGACTGCTACGGTCGCAGGTTCGAATCCTGCCTCGGGCATAGGTGTGTGTGATGTCCTTAGGTTAGTTAGGCTTAAGTAGTTCTAAGTTCTAGGGGACTGATAACCACAGCAGTTGAGTCACATAGTGCTCAGAGCCATTTGAACCATTTTTAGATGAAATAAGTTTCAAGGCTTGTTTATGATAGTGTTTCTGTATTCAAGAGAGAAAGGACTTGTAATATTAGCTGAAGAGAATGGACACTCTCTTGAAATGAGGCTATAACAATAACTGAACACCAACAAAAGTGAAACAATGGTAATGGAGAACATAATAATTAAATCAGCTGATGCCTAGAGAATTACGTTAGACACTAGATGTAGCATGCGAATTTTAATATTAAATCAGCGGAGTTACTGACGATGGTAAAAAAAAAGAGCAGACAGATAGAATGAAGTATTATTTTCCTGGAAAAGAGTAATATGTTGTCATCTAACACATAATGAAGTGTTTGGAAGTTTTTTCAAAAGAAGTTGTCTAGAGTGTACTTTGTATGGGAGTGAAACTCCAACGATAAACGGAACATACAAGGACATAACAGAAACTTTCGATAAATAATAAAACCCAGTATGTTGTCCTTGACGACGAGTGTTCATCAGAGACAAGGGTATCGTCAGGAGTGACCCAGTGAAGCGTGATAGGGCCCCTGTTGTTCTCTATATACATAAATGACTTGGCGGGCAGGATGGACAGCAATCTACCGTTGTTTGCTGATGATGATGCCGTGGCGTATGGTAAGGTGTTTAAGTTGAAGAACTGTAGCAAAAAATTTGCTGTTTGTGTGATGAATGGCAGCTAGCCCTAAATGTAGAAAAATGTAAGTTTATGCCGAGGATTTGGAAGACCAAACTGGTCATGTTCGGATACAGTGTTACTAGTGAACTGTTTGACACAGACAAGTCGTTTAAATATCTGGCCGTAACACTGCAGAGCGATATGAGGTGGGTCTTGCATGTGAGAACTGTGGTAAGGAATGCGAATGGTCGACTTCGGTTTATTGGGAGGATTTTAGGAACGAGTGGATCTCCTGCAAAGGAGACCTCAGATAGGATTCTGGTGCGACCTATTCTTGAGCACTGTCCGAGTGTTAGGCATCCCTGCCAGATCGGACTGAGTGAAGATATCGAGGCAATTCATACGCGGGCTGACAGATATTTTACCGGTAGGTTCGAACAACATCTAAGTTTTACGGAGATACTTTGGGAACTCAAATTAGAATCCTTGCAGGGAAGGCGAACGAGTCTATTGCCGCAAATACACATTGCGCGTAAAGACTCCGCAGATAAGGTACGAGAAATTAGGGCTCATACGGAGGAATACAGAAAGTCGTTGGTCCCTCGCTCTATTTGCGAGTGGAACAGGAGGAGAAATGACAAGTAGTGGTTTAGGACACCCTCCGCCACGCACCGTACGGTGGCTTGCGGAGCATCTGTGTGGATGTAGATGTAGATATGTAGTGCAAACAAAAATTTGAATGTTAGAGGGCTAGACTGCTTAACTAATTAAGAAGTACTCGATCAAACAGGACAAAACAAGAGATAGTGCGATAGGAAGCATTCTGAGGCACAAAGGAATAGTTTATTTGCTAAATTATGAAAGTGTGTAGGGTAGTAATTGTAGAGGGTTACCAGGGTCTGACTACAGTGAGCAGATTCATGTGGATGGAGGCTGTAGTCGTATTAAAGTGCTTACACTGGACTGACTAGCGAGGAGAACTTCATCAAACCAATCGTCAGAAGACAAGAAGTTACCACGTAAATGATTACATTCAGACAATGATTTTCAACGTTTTAATGCCCGTAGTTAAATGTGGTTTGTACGTCTGTGCAAAATAAGCTCACAATTCCATTCCTATCGAATAAATTAATGTCCTACTGGTCATTTCTTCAAGTTTGAGAGCTAGTAGTATCTAGGACTTACTCAGCGAAAGCGGTGTATGTAGAAACAAGCTTGACGTTTGGCAGCAAACTGTTGGTTGCGTGTGTGAGTTCGCATCAGCGCATTGGAAGGAAACTTACTTCCTAGCGAGATGTGGAATTCGTTCTATTTGAACAGCGGTGAGGCATAATATTCGACAGTGATGATTCTTCTCTCGTTCTGTACGTATCATACATATCTCGATGGCAGAAAACGCCAGCCATGGTCTTCGCAGCAGGCGGATTAGTCAGCTTTCCTTGACGCACTTTCACCTTTCGTAACGCATTGTTTCGTCTGTCCCGTTTTTAGCATGTAACGATGAATCTATACTATATCCGTTCTTATGAAACGTCGGTGAAGTTCATTGGGATAGCGTTTAAACATTCCTAAAAACTCTTGGGCATCGTGTATTATGATAGTCTTTTGATGGTTGACAACTACTGAGAGGAAAGGTTTTCTGATACGCAACGTTAGTGTAAAATGTTGTCTGTGAGATCTCAGTTTATCTATTAGTGCAGCTAAATATTTTCGCAAGTACATATTAATTACCATACTTGAAATTTATGACCCTTGTTTGCCTCCTCTTTTTTATCTCCGCTTCTTACTAGTGTTCTGTCTTTCACAACTGATAACTCTACTTTGTACAAATTAAGTCTACTTTTTTATGTTTTTGTGTAACCTGGCAAGATTATATGCTTCAGGCCTTTTATTGTATCTAATCAGACACCCTGAGAGAGTCAACATTTCAACATTTGCATGCTCGTGCTGTATGTAACAATTATATTCGAATGTGCACGAATTATCAGTCGATACGTCACGCAGTTCTAGACGTTTGAAAAATGTCCGATTGATGATAAAATCCGAAAGCCAGTACTGTGCTGTGTTTACTGTTATAATAACAATAATAAGATAGATAGACAGATACAGTATTTGGTATTTTATTTTACATGAATGTCAGTATTGTGTTATATAATTTCCGTTTTACATTTCTATCGAATGTGAGTAATGGCACCTTAACATAAGTGCATGACTGCAGCACAGAAAGAATCAAATGTCTGCAAAATGTTGAATAGATCGCTGAGGAAAAAGTCATTGACTAAATGCAAGCTGACTTTATTATTCTATTATTGCGCGTTTCGGACATTGCTATAATGAAATACCCTGGAACATCACGTCGCACGTAGATAAAAAAAAACTACGTGTTGTAGTAGTAAAGTCTGTTTATGGCCTTCACTACTACAACAAGTAATTTTTTATTTATGTGCTACATAATGTTCCAGGCTATTTCATCACGGCAGCGTCCGAACGCGTAATATTGGAATGACTTTTTCTCAGCGACCTATTCCGCATTTTCCTGACTGCAAACGCTTTTCAACTTGGCCGCATATCTCCTTCGGGACCCCATGTTATAGCTATGTTATAACAGGGTAAGTTTAACAATTGAGAAGGAAGATAGAAAACAGGGATAGGAGCGAAGAAGAATGTGCAGTACTGATGATGCGAGAGGTAAATTGGCTCGATGAAAACATCTGGGAGATGTAAGCTACGCCGAAAATAAGTAAGGATCAGGAAGCACTGGCAACTGGCCTAGTTATAGTCTAATTGGGGTGGCAACGTTTTTTATTTCTACGTATGCAAGAGACAGATTCCTCGTATGCTATGGGGGTTCGTTCATCCCAGTTTAGATGTTTTACTGATTTTTGACAGGTCAACTGGAAAACGTCAAGAACTAGGAAAGGAACTGTTTCACGATAATATTCGCTAACAAACTGTCGATGTGATACGATGATCACTGACTTAGTATAGTCGTTGAATTGCAGTAACGTGCTTTAATGTAAAATTTCCTATTGCTGTATATAAGCATTTAGACATTTTATATGGTTCCATAAAAGGTTAGGTTTAAAGGGTTGCATTTCTTGTGCATTACAGTCTCTAAGAATTCCTGCCTTAAAAGTATGTGTTTCTACCATGACCTTTCATCCTTATTTAGCTTCTCTTTATGTACCACATATCGTATGTTAATATGTCGTTATGCGGAGCTACACAACATTGCGAAATTACGTAATGATGCAGAACTTGGCATTTTACGAACTAGTGAAGCCTAGTGAGCCTATGATCTGCCTCCTTGATTAATTTTAAGATTTATGACGTTTTCTGCTCACTTACTGATGAGGATACAAGATGAGTCCAAATCATTCCGAGGATGTAATGTTACACAGATAGTTTGGTGTTGTTGCGCATACCGATGTCTAGGACATTACTTGGTGTGAGTATCGATTGATACATACCGGTGAGCCAGCCTACGGAAATGCTTGTGTGGTCAGAATTTCAACCTATAAATCAGTTGGTTTGGACGATGTCCATGACAGTATCAGAGGTGTTACTGATCGCTTGTTCGTTTCGTTCATAACGCTAGAGTCGGGATAATTTCGTGCGGACACTAACTGCTTACTTATGGCAAAGTAGACGTAGATGGGAAACGAGCAACTGGGACTGTTATTTTCGTCGAACATTTATATACATCCAAGAAGTACGCAAAAACTACAAAGGAAATGAACTTTGTAAAGGTGGAGTAAACTGAAGTGCTATTTTGTATACTTGTATGTGTCTGTGTTATAATGCAGAAAAACACAACACGCTACCTAACGAAAAAATAAGTCGCCAAAACAGTATAACTCTATTTTTAATTAACAAAGTAATTAGAAAACCCAAAATGTCAACTAATTGCTGTTCTGTGACACCACCTAATATGAAGGAATGATCAGTGTTACAACGCGTGATGCTACAAAACGTGATTTGGAATTCCAGCACACAAATATTTCTCTAAAAATTTCCTGTGAATATATGTACACAATCTGACTGACAAACTTCTAGACACAGAATAAAGCATACGCGAAAGAACACTACACTGTGAAAATAAAACTGTTTGCACAAGAAATAGAATCTGAACTGAACTGTTTTGATACTGCCCTGATGATGAATTTTGAAAACAAAGCCTACTGAATGGTCTTACTGTAATCTAACTGTACTGTAAAAACTGGACTTAAAAAATTTCGCATGGTTTATAATCAGCAACGGAAACTTGGTACTTCTCCAAATGATGGACGTAAAATACCGGTATGGAGCACTAGCAAGCAAGTGAAATAGGAATGAAAATCTTGCGCAAGTGCAATGCTAGAATGTGCAGCTATTCCAACCACCTCATGCTGGAATCACTGTATTCTTCAAAGTGCAATTCGGCGACACAAATATTCAGAAAAACTACATTCTTTCGTGAAGAGACGGAGGTGGAATCTGACCTTGCTAAACGATGTAAAGTAACTGACCTTTAATAAACTGTACTGCAAAAAAAAAAGTTATAACAAACATTTCTGTGCCTAGTAATAATTTCTGAGAAATGGTAAAGAAATGTAAAATCTGTAACCTCTGAGTGCAACCCATGTGAGTAAAAAACTTTACTTGTTCTCGTTTGAACAACGAAATCAAAGCTTCCACTAAAACCTTTCGTTATTCATACACAACGTAATTGCGCGCAAGTAAGAATGCAGAAACAATTTACCTAAAAAAATATACTCTTCACTTGTCCAGTTAATCCTTATAGAATCATAACTCACAATTAGCGCTTCTCTGGATCATAATCTCTGTGCTCTGCAAGCCATTTCTATTCGCTCAGTGGCACAGCCGAACACGACTTCCTCACTAGCCGCTCTTTGAACGCCTACTGCAACAACACTGCTACCAGCAACCAAAGATCGCATTGCTCGAACTCAGAACCTGTGTGGTGTAACAAACAGAATATCGAAAACTACAAAGTAAACTAAACTCCGAACAGGCCTTGAAGGCACAACGTTACCGACCGACCGCCGTGTCATCCTCAGACCACAAGTGTCAATGAATGCGGGTACAGAGGGGCATGTGGTCAGCCACCGGCCTCTTGATCGCTGTCAGTTACCCTGACCGGAGCAGCTACTTCGCCTTCAACTAGCTCCCCATTTGGACTGACAGGGGCTTTCGCTGTTACCACGGCGCCATGGCCTTTGGAGACAATTGAAAATGATTCTCTTAGAACTTTTACTGATACTGATCTCAGAAAACACTACCCACCACGGATATCACAAATCCTAAAGCCGGCCACGCAGGCTCCAGCCAGGACCCATTAGGAGGGTTACTGGCTGGAAAATACCCCCTGTCTCCTGGATACCGGCTCTGGAGGCACAATGGACGCCTCATGAGCACCCACCGCGCGTGTCTAGGACGCATTGTCACGGTCCGTGCGGCTCCCCGTCGGAGGTTCGAGTCCCCCCTCTGGAACGGGTGTGTGTCTTGTCCATAGCCTAAGTTAGTTTAAGTTGGATTAAGTAGTGTGTAGGCTTAGGGACCGATGATCTCTTCAGTTTGGTCCCACAAGACCTTGCCACAAATCTTCCATGAGCACACAGGCACAGCCTAGAAATTATATATTACAAGTTGTGCCCAGAATGCGTCGTTCACTCCACTATGAAATGTGGAAGTGTTCCATAATGTTCAAGCAGACTGTCATGTGAAATCGAATTATAAGTGGCGCTCTTAGGGCTCACTTCGTAGGTACTCTGCCTGTAAAAAGATGTAGTTATAATTGTGGTCCGCTTTACAGTATTTAGTATTGGAATCTTGAATACAGCTGCCAGTGAAAATTTCCACTCAGATGTTTAACTTGTCGTATGCTCGCCTATAAGATTTTTTCTGCGCGATTCCCTACCTCCCATTTCCGTGTCGTTCCCTTGACCAGAATATTTCGTGGAACTCCGGGTGCTGACATTTAGTACCGTACTTGACATTTTTAAGCCGGCGCTATGAATCTTGGGGCTGACCTCGCCTTTCGTGCACGTCGGGAATCGCAGTAAGCTCTCCCTAGAAGCGGCCTCTATGGCAGTGCCACCTGACTTCACACCACGTACTGTAGTCTCAGCTAGAGGTTACGAGGCAGCTACATGTTTTCAATACAGTTACTGAAATCGTTGTATTTGCTGTAGCGCTGAAGTCATGACGAAAGAGCTGCACAAATACTAGCGATGTCACTGAGAGTTCTAGTATTTAATGTCAGGTTTTATGCTTACTGCGACGGCAACATCGATAGTGCTGTCAATACTAGAAAGTACTGTCACGACGTTGCAAAACTTTCCAAGAATGCTGAATTTGTATTTTGATTAGAGATCAGTCACAAGGCTTATGGAGTTTAATACGAATCACTTTGGAAAGTTCTATTCGCATCCTTTCTGGAGAACGTGTGGCATTTTAACGTTCCCAATCAGGTGCGGATGTGGTTTTAGAAAGTGTCCATAGAGACCTCTCTCAAATTGAAGATTTGCATAAGGCTAAAATCTCAAGGAACAGGAATAGCACTTACGTATATATATAACGTTTTAAAAAGAGGTTTTAATCGTTCCTACAGCAAGTTGGATTGGTCAAAACTAGGACAAAACTTCATATAATGATACGCCCAGAAACCAATACTTGTTGAGACATGCACCAATCTGTCTCCTCATTCTCCTCGGTTTGTTATGTAGAAGTAGCCACTGTAGGCAGTGCTGCACGTGGTTACACCGAATTCTAACATATCCTTCAGCCCTTCTTTGCAGAGAGTCACGCGTTGTGTCATGTTGTTGTTATTGTGGTCTTCAGTCCTGAGACTGGTTTGATGCAGCTCTCCAGTAAAGCTGCATGCCCTCGGGAAAACTTACGGCTGTTAGTTTCCCCTTGCTTTCAGCCGTTCGCAGTACCAGCACAGCAAAGTTGTTTTGGTTAGTGATACAAGGCCAGGTCAGTCAATCATCCAGACTGTTGCCCCTGCAACTACTGAAAAGGGTGCTGCCCCTCTTCGGGAGCCACGCGTTTGTCTGGCCTCTCAACAGATACCCCTCCGTTGTGGTTGCACCTACGGTACGGCTATCTGTATCGCTGAGGCACGCAAGCCTCCCCACCAACGGCAAGGTCCATGGTTCATATAACGCTCCTGTAATGTCTGCAGATTTTCGATGGGTTAGACATAAACTGATGTCTTTAAATGACGACACAGCTCTATAATCAAAGGATCCAGGAAAATCACAACAATTGATATAGGCACAATTAATTGGAACTGTGAGAAGACATAGAGCACCGAATACTGCATATTACTCGTCGCAAGCAAAACGGCTCGTATCCCAACAGGTACTGGCATCCGGGCACGATACTGACACTTCTAGTCAGTAGGGACTTCAGGGGGTGGAGGAGGGGCATACATTCTGGTTTTAGGAGGATTCGGTTATGCACAATGTTGCTGGTTATAATACTACTTGGGGCACTCAGAATTGCTGTTCGCAACTCCCCTGTGTACTTTTACGCTTTCCCATCATGGCATCGTATTTTTTATATACTTCAGTTTTTAATTTTTATGCACTTGATTATTCTGGCTCTTAATGAAACACGAGTTCATCAGCAGCTTTTAGAACAACAGTCAACTATAACAACTGTCATGGTCTGTTGCTATAACAAGATTTAGAAATTGAACACCGTCTTATCCCACATCCTGCAGGTGCCATCTGCCGATAGCTGCCTGCACTGGACTTAGCGGCTTTGTACACTGATGAGCTGAAACGTTATGAGAACCTACTTAAAAGTGTGTTGGATCACTTCTGCAACGCAGTTCAGCAGTGATTCTGGGTGCCATGGATTCGACTTGATAGATTTCCAAAGGTTTGTGGCCTCAGACGCCTATGCACAGGACACATATGCCTCCTAATTTACGGGAGGTTGGTTTGAGGACACTGAGTTGGCACCCGATAGCGTCCCAGTTGGGCTTCATCCGATTCAAGTAAGTCAAATATAATGACTAATACAACAATGTGAGGTAACTATCTTGCTCCTAAGACCATTGCAGCACGACCGTGGCCTTGTAACACGGACAGTTAAGCTGCTGGAAGATAATAATAATGTCGTGTGACGAGGGCCTCCCGTCGGGTAGATCGCTCGCCTGGTGCAAGTCTTTTGATTTGACGCCACTTCGGCGACTTGCGCGTCGATGGCGATGAAATGATGATAATATGGACAACAAAACACCCAGTCCCTGAGCGGAGCAAAATCTCCGACCCAAACGGGAATCGAACCCGGGCACTTACGACTGACAGTCAGTCGCGTTGACCACTTATCTACCGGGGGCGGAATGCTGGAAGATGCCATCGCTGTTGAGGAAGACATCAAGCATACAGGTTGTTCCTAATAATTTTCAGGTAGCTCACAGTGGTCGTACTGCCTTCAATTGCTACCGCACGTCCCATGGAAAGCCAGGTGAAGGTCACCATAACATAATGCTGCTTCCACCAGCATGAGTCCGTGGTGCAGTCCATGTTTCGATCAGCCGTTCGTCTTGCTGGCGACATATCTGGACACGGCCGTCGACCTAGTTTAACAATAAACGGATTCATCGGACCAGGCGACACGATTACATTGATCCGCGGTCCAATCTCGATGGTCTCACGCCCACTGCAATCGTGACTGACAGTATTGTTGGGTCAACGTGGGAGCATGTAGGGGTCCTCTGGTGCGGAACACCGTGTTCAACAATGTGCGCTGAACGGTGTGTTCCAATACACTTGTGCCTGCGTCAGCACTGTGTTATGTTGTCAGATCTGCCAAGATCGCCGCCTGTCCTGCTTTAGGGAGGGAGAAGCCTCCGATCCCTATGTTTTGTGATGAGGTATGGACGTTCAACTACTTGTGGCCTACTCGTGGTTTCAGCATCCTTCAACCACTTTCCACAGATGTTCACGACAGTAGCACGCGAACAAACGACCAGCTTCGCCGTTTCCGAAATGCTCGCTCCCAGGCATTTGGACACAACAATCTGATTTTAGTCAAAGTCGCTTAAGTCGGCGGATTTCTGCATCTACATCTACATCTATACTTCGTGACGGTGTGTGGTGGAGGGTACCTTGAGTACCTATATCGGTTCTCCCTGCTACTCCAGTCTCGTATTGTTCGTGGAAAGAAAGATTGTCGGTATGCCTCTGTGTGGGCTTTAATCTGTCTGATTATATCTTCATGATCTCTTCGCGAGATATACGTACGAGGGAGCAACATACTGCTTGACTCCTCGGTATAGGTATGTTTTCGAAACTTCAACAAAAGCCCGTACCGAGCTACTGAGCGTCTCTCTTGCAGACTCTTCCACTGGAGTTTATCTATCATCTCCGTAACGCTTTCGCGATTACTAAATGATCCTGTAACGAAGCGCGCTGCTGTCCGTTGGATCTTCTCTATCTCTTCTATCAACCCTATCTGGTATGGATCCACACCGGTAAGCAGTATTCAAGCAGTGGGTGAACAGGTGTACTGTAACTTACTTCCTTTGTTTTCGGACTGCATTTCCTTAGGATTTTGCCAATGATTCTCAGTCTGGCATCTGCTCTACCTACGATTAGTTTTATATGGTCATTCCATTTTAAATCACTCCTAATGCCTATTCCCAGATAATTTATGGAATTAACTGCTTCCATTTGCTGACCTGCTATATTGTAGCCAAATGATAAAGGATATTTTTTTCTATGTATTCGCAGCACATTACACTTGTCTACATTAAGATTCAGTTGCCATTCCCTGCACCATCGTCAATTCGCTGCAGATCCTTCTGCATTTCAGTACAATTTTCCATTGTTACAACCTCTCGATATACTACAGCATCATCCGCAAAAAGCCTCAGTGAACTTCCGATGTTATCCACAAGGTCAGTTATATACACTCCTGGAAATGGAAAAAAGAACACATTGACACCGGTGTGTCAGACCCACCATACTTGCTCCGGACACTGCGAGAGGGCTGTACAAGCAATGATCACACGCACGACACAGCGGACACACCAGGAACCGCGGTGTTGGCCGTCGAATGGCGCTAGCTGAGCAGCATTTGTGCACCGCCGCCATCAGTGTCAGCCAGTTTGCCGTGGCATACGGAGCTCCATCGCAGTCTTTAACACTGGTAGCATGCCGCGACAGCGTGGACGTGAACCGTATGTGCAGTTAACGGACTTTGAGAGAGGGCGTATAGTTGGCTTGCGGGAGGCCGGGTGGACGTACCGCCGAATTGCTCAACACGTGGGGCGTGAGGTCTCCACAGTACATCGATGTTGTCGCCAGTGGTCGGCGGAAGGTGCACGTGCCCGTCGACCTGGGACCGGACCGCAGTGACGCACGGATGCACGCCAAGACCGTAGGATCCTACGCAGTGCCGTAGGGGACCGCACCGCCACTTCCCAGCAAATTAGGGACACTGTTGCTCCTGGGGTATCGGCTAGGACCATTCGCAACCGTCTCCATGAAGCTGGGCTACGGTCCCGCACACCGTTAGGCCGTCTTCCGCTCACGCCCCAACATCGTGCAGCCCGCCTCCAGTGGTGTCGCGACAGGCGTGAATGGAGGGACGAATGGAGACGTGTCGTCTTCAGCGATGAGAGTCGCTTCTGCCTTGTTGCCAATGATGGTCGTATGCGTGTTTGGCGCCGTGCAGGTGAGCGCCACAATCAGGACTGCATACGACCGAGGCACACAGGGCCAACACCCGACATCATGGTGTGGGGAGCGATCTCCTACACTGGCCGTACACCTCTGGTGATCGTCGAGGGGACACTGAATAGTGCACGGTACATCCAAACCGTCATCGAACCCATCGTTCTACCATTCCTAGACGGGCAAAGGAACTTGCTGTTCCAACAGGACAATGCACGTCCGCATGTATCCTGTGCCACCCAACGTGCTCTAGAAGGTGTAAGTCAACTACCCTGGCCAGCAAGATCTCCGGATCTGCCCCCCATTGAGCATGTTTGGGACTGGATGAAGCGTCGTCTCACGCGGTCTGCACGTCCAGCACGAACGCTGGTCCAACTGAGGCGCCAGGTGGAAATGGCATGGCAAGCCGTTCCACAGGACTACATCCAGCATCTACGATCGTCTCCATGGGAGAATAGCAGCCTGCATTGCTGCGAAAGGTGGATATACACTGTAGTAGTGCCGATATTGTGCATGCCCTGTTGCCTGTGTCTATGTGCCTGTGGTTCTGTCAGTGAGATCATGTGATGTATCTAACCCCAGGAATGTGTCAATAAAGTTTCCCCTTCCTGGGACAATGAATTCACGGTGTTCTTATTTCAATTTCCAGGAGTGTATATTGTGAATAGCAACGGTCCTACGACGTTCCCCTGCGGCACACCTGAAATCACTCTTACTTCAGAAGACTTCTCTCCATTGACAACGATATGCTGTGTTCTGTCATCTGCGCCACTTCCCGACGGTAGAATGATTCCCCACTCATCTCTGCTCCGCTGATATACTTGTCTTACCGCGTCATGCGCTCTCAGTGCCACTAGACAACATACAGCCTCTCATTGGGCAGTGGTCATAATGTTTAGCCTCATCAATGTATGTTCTCATAACCAGTGTGATGTGTGCAACCGGAATAGGCACCACACTTCCGGCATGTTTATGACGTAAAACTTTACTGTAGGCCTCATCTCGTCTGGTTTGCATTGGACTGCGCCACATGCCGTAGTAAGATAACCTGCTGCATCCATCTCGTTTTCAGTATGCGAAGTCACTTTAGGGGCAGAGCACGTTACATACTTTTAAAAATACCTCTGTCATATTCCGGTTTATTCTATTTTATAGGACACTACACAGTGCTTTTAATGCTTTGCCAGGGAACATTTACCTGCTAGGGTTTTTATGAACGCTGTCCTGTGTACCCATTGCTACCAGATATCAGTCATTTGTTTAACACTTTCTTGGCAATCCAATCTCACTATATGGAGTCACGCCACTATTATGAAATTTTGTGTTTATTCCTAACGCCAGTAAGCGGGTGCCTAAATAAGGGTGAAACGAGTCACTGGGAAATAATTTATGTACTGTACTGACATTTAAATAAAAGTGAAGTTTAAGCAAAACACTTTAGATAGCTTCCTTGTAATTGTACTTCAGCGGAACTTTAACTACAATTTATGAAAAACAACTGGAATACTTCAGAGACAGGGTTCCCTGTATAATTTATGAAATTTACTACTCCACAAAGTGCATTGAATGTGGTAAAACAAAGCAATTATTTTTCATTTCAATAAAAAATAGGATCCTTGTAAACATTACAACACTTGGTAGATGACAACTAAATGACTAGTAATTAAATTTGAATTTTCGGCACGAAGTGTAGGGAAAACACCGTTATTATTTAAATAAGAAACCGAATGTCTTGTGATTGCATTTATACAGTAAAATGACAATTTGAGACGAACGTGATGGCTGTGACGATTTCCTGTGGCTACTCAAACATGCGGAAAAATTACCCATGGCTCTTGCTGTTTAACAAGCTCTTAGTATTCTCGTCTTAGCGTCGGGTTTTCGTAGTAGAGGGCTAACCAGTGTATGCCATGAATACTAAACCAAATTTCTTCAACATGCGAGGCCATATTAAGTAATCTTATTAAGTAATGTTGCTGTTCTTGTCACATTCAGCACAAGATGCGAACACTTTGCACGCTGGCCACCAACTGACTCTTGCCACGAAGGAGCCTTGCAGTTCGGCTACCAGATCCACAATTTCTATTCCGGCCAAATCAGTTTCGTTGCACAGGAAACTCCCTCCATATTTTACACGATTACAAACCTACGTTTCCTATGCATGAAACATTATTATAAGTAAAGTTCCAGCATGTCTATTCTTTTTCAGAAAATCACTTTTAAAATTACATCCATAGATTAACTATAATTACATAAATACACTCAGATAATGAATGAAACGTTTACATAGATGTTACGTCAAAGATCATGATGATAGAGAAGTCGCATTAAATATAAGCAGAACAAGAAGCCATGAAATGAAATGCAATGTCGTGTGACGAGGGCCTCCCGTCGGGTAGACCATTCGCCTGGTGCAAGTCTTTCGATTTGACGCCCCTTCGGCGACCTGCGCCTCGATGGGGATGAAATGATGATGATTAGGACAACACAACAACCAGTCCCTGAGCGGAGAAAATCTCCGACCCAGCCGGGAATCGAACCCGGGACCTTAGAATTGACATTCTGTCACTCTGACCACATTTTTCTTTTTTCAATCTCATTTTGCTCTATATTGGTCGATGAATTTGTTCGTGGCGGACGTCCTATGAGGGCCATACAGGTTCTTTATTGATCCGTTCACTCAGCTTTTTATTACAGAGGGCAGCTAACCCTCTGACCAAGCACGCTGAGTTACCGTGTTGGCATCACTCAGCTACCGGGGACGGACCAAGAAGCCATACGAGATATGTATAGAGAATATTGATTCTAGTGTTACAGGTGTTTCAATTTTTTGGGAGGCAGGGTATATTCATGGAAATTGCTGACTTGTCGAACTACGTATGGCCTTTACTGCGAGCTCGGAACACTTACCAGTAAACATTAGGTGTCTAAAGCTATTATCGTCTTCCCCCAAATGCTTTGATTAATGTTTATCGTTATTATTTGGCTTAAGACATTCACAGAACCGTAGAAGTAGACATCGTCCAATGAAAGCATAAAAAGAAAAGTACTGCTACCATGAGCATTTAACAGTGGCGTGCAAAATATGGAAACAGAAGCAAATTTGGACACGCTACATAGTAGTGATCGATCCATGTGTCACATCTTCTCCGTAGAGCTTAGTACTTTGCAAATTTTCTAATTTCGAGAGGAAGGCTGTGTAGAGAGCGAGTGGCCTGCAGGAGTATTGGACTACTGCGCCACTTGCAAACGCTGTGACCTGTGTGTCGCCCGTCGAACTTTCTCCGATCCCGGAGCGTGGGACGAGGGCGATATGTGCAGTGGGAGGGGAGAAGAGGTAGGGGGGAACTCTGCTGTAGGTCAAGGCCGCAACCATCCCTCCCTCCCTCCTCCCCCTGCAGCCTACCCTTTTCCCCTGCATCGGCCCAGCCTCCCACGCAAGGTCAGACCAGCGGGCATGCGGAGAGAGTACGCGAGCGATAAGCAGGGCTGAGCGGTCCAGCACGTAGCGGCTGCAAAGCTATGGCTTACCTCTGTTCCGTTGCCTCGCCTCTCTAGTTTTAAACACAGCGTGCACACATCGTAACGATCGCTGCAGATTTCTAAATTCTGCATTAAGAGGGGTGTTCAAATCAGTAATGGAACACATTTTTTTACGCAGATAGTCTCGGTTGAAAACATACAGAATTGTAGGACATCGTGGAATATTCCTGCTTTATTTCTTCTAGTTTCGTATATTTCCGACAGGTGACACCTCTATACGTAGCCTTCAAAATGGGTCTGTAACGGAGGCGATTGGCAAGCGGAGACCTGCCATTGAGTCAGTTTTGGCGGGAAAGGAGTACGTCGCAGGTTTCCAGAGGCGCTGGCAGAATGTCTGCGGAGTCCTGGCAGTAAACAAAAGCACGGTGAGTCGTTGGGCGGGCCGTCTGTCATCATTGCAAACGTGTCCGATCTCCCACGCCCCGGCCAGCTGCACACGTCTGCGACTACTGCAACGCTGGAACGTGCGGACACTCGTTCTGTGTGAGCGACGGATCGCAGTCTGACACTTCGCTTCTCAATTGGACGTCTGCGTTGGTAGCGCTGACGCACTCGTCCATCGTTTGGGGTATTCAAACGTATGCGCTGCCTAACAGAAGGCCATAAAGAGCAGCGAAGGGCTGACTATCTGCGCAGAACTGCTTGGGCGTTACGAAGCTTAACGTGACACTTATTGTCTAACATCGCCAAAGGCGACGTAACACGGATTCATTGCTTCGAACAAGTAACAAAACGGCAATCCATGGAGTGGCACCAAACCATCCCTTATCAGAAGAAAAAGTTCAAAGCCATACGCTCAGCCGGTAAAGTGTTGGAGCAGTCTTCTGGGACTCTGAAGGGGTTACTCTGTTTCATGTCCTCCCTGAAATGGAACCACCTTCCCATTTCTATCCTTCCCATTACTACGTGCAGATCGTAGCGTCTGTTTTATGCCAACTGCTTGAGAGGCAACCACATGCCTTGTTCATACTGTGGCATCAAGCAGTCAGGCCTGCAAGATGAGTAGTCTGCCAAGCGAGTGGATTCATTCTTGTTTATCAAGTAACATGAGCTCTACTACTCACAATTACGTTACAAATTATTCTCCTGTTTGAATATAACGCAACGGAAACGGATAACGCACATCTGACTGTTAGTAATTTACACAACTCTGACCACTACGCACTGGCAATACCACATTTTTTTTCTTACCCAATGGCTTTGATAAACATGTGGCCATCGCACTGAATGTGAATGGCGCACACATTATAAATTCTGGATATCGTGACAACATACTATTCGAAAGGAAAGGCCACCAGTCTTTTTCTTTTCACTATCTTTTTTATTCCGATAAATTCTATAACCTAAACACACCATTACATTTTCTACAACAATTACACGTGAGAAACTCCGCGCCAGTGGGCATGGCTTTACATTCGTGATTCTCTATCTTATGGTCTCGTAATTACATAACACTACAGTGCACTTTCTCGATAGGATGGTGGATCTTTTGCTCTATCTCACACTTCGACTCTCACACCCATCATCACGAAAATTTCCTCCAGACTGAGCGGTACAAAAAGGAACATGCATAACCCACTGCCTCTGAACCTATCTTGCTACTCTCCCATGCAAACCACACATACTTATATTACATGAAATACATCACACTGGCAACATACAATACTACACCAAGAATAGTCACAATGTTATAATCACATCATTTTCAGCTTTCCCACTTCAATTAATATTCATCCCAGTTTCACACGACACTGCCCCACTTCGTAACTTTTCTTTCCTACTATGAACTTTGGAGGATATATGCACGTCTTCCTGTGCAATGCAAGCCAAGTGGCGTTGCTGGATAGACGGCTGACTCACCTTGCTTCTATATGAGTATTATAGTTTGAATCAAGTGTCACACGGAAACATAACACGCAAAGTAATATTAAGAACATATTCATCACACACGCGAGTCCTCAACTGATACCATGGACGAGTTCTTCTCTTTATCCTTTGTCTCATACACAGATTGACACTCATACAGTACTCACCACATGGAAGTGCTCGTCTCTAAGTTCTGCACATGCCATTTCTTAAATATTTCCAACTTACAGTACACTCGCCAGTAATTCAGTATAACTTTAGCACTCGGATGTATTTCAACTTATTGCTACACATGGTTTCATTGTGACCGTTGGTCACTTCTGAAGATTACTACGATCCCCTTAATATTAACTGCCTGACATTTAATTCTCCTCACAAAAGTTCCTGGAATAGAGAAATTATTATTCCAAACTACTCTTAAGTATTCCACATGCATTCCATTCTCTCCACTCTTTTGTCTTTATGGAGCACACCTAAGACAGGTCTTACCAACACAAGATCCAGCGCAAGACTCCTGAAACATGGCCGTTCTTCAGGTCATCTCGCACTTCTGTCGAGGTGGGGGAACACCATGCTACCGTATTGGTCAGCCACATTTCAGGCGCTCAAACCTCAGGTAAATTTCATCTCTCTGGTTTCACCAAAGGTGACCAAAGGACCGTCTCAAAGATGATCATATATTGTACATGGACTATCTGCGGTTAGCAGACGACCATACATTCATTCATTTCGCTGATCTCACCAAACTGGATATAGGGATTTATTTTGTGGGAGTCCACATGTGATCAATTAAATAAATAAATTGTCCTTTCCTACACTGGTATCCGGCTTCGGTGTATTAAGTGAAATTGAGTTATTATTACAAAAAATATGATGTTATGACAGGAATAACGAAGAATGTTGTACCTGTTTTCAATGTCGGGCGGTACTGTACCCTTTCATGCTAATCAAATCTTATTATGCATTTTCTAGTGTGACAGAATTATCGATATTAAATTTAGTGGTTAAATCATTAATCTTCCATTTCCAAAGATGTTAACGTTTTTGTCAATTCTTTGTTCTTTGAAGGAGATGTCTTTTGAACTGAAGTTGGAGTGGGAGTGGAATGCACTTCGATGGTGTGGATATAACGGTTGGACAATGAAAAAGTTTTGTATTTTTCGTGAATGAATATCGATGACTCAATAATTCTGCAGTTTATTATTGCAACATACACATATAAGAAGACCAGCTGCAGTAAGACCAAGGATTCTCTTTCCTAGCGGAGAAACCTACATCCAAAGCAATTTAGGTTAAGTATTCTTTAAGCAACAACAAAGAACCGTGTGCTTAATTTGCTAAGTGCCGATATTACTATTCGATGCAATCTTTAACATCGATAGTAATTGGAATGCTTCCCAAAGTAGCCGGGACATTTCATCCCACATGGTACAATGACAAACTCGGAAGCGTATTGTGCTACTCTCAGGGAATTGAAGAAACGACTTCAGCGTGTTCGTCATCACAAAAATGCAAAAGAATTTTTCCTTCTATGGCGTCACACAAGTCCGTGCACACGAGAGGAGCTCACAAAACTTCATTGGACTGTTCTTCCCAATCCACACCAGAGCCCAGATCCCACATCATCCGACTTCCATCTGTTTGGCCCCGTGGAGGATGTACTCGGCGGGAAACAGTATGTGGCTAATGGACAGGTTATTGACGCAGCAAGACATTGTCTCTGATGTTGATCAGTCGTGTGATACCATGCGAACATTCAGGCCCTCCCAGTATTGTGGAATAAGGTCGTCGCACTGATCGGGGCTTATGTTGAAAAACAGGGTTTTGTAGTCAAAAGATTGGTGAATAAAAACCAACCTGCTTTTAGAAAAAAAATTTATTGCGTCACTTACTGAACGCTCCTCGTAGAATGTTTTCCTCGTCCAGATATGAAGCTTTATTTACTCTCAAACCGTGGAATTTCGTTTTTAAAATGTTGTTTGTTCAAATGATGATTTTATATTTTAGGATTGTGTTAACATAACACTTTTACTTCTCTCTCCTTATATTCGCCGATTCTTAATTGAAACAGCTTTCTCTGCGGCGATCGAACGTGTGTGTTCGTCAACAGAGATAATACACTTTGTATGAAATCTAACCGTGTTACCGAAAGGAAAATGTGACCCATTTCTTTACGAATATTTCTTATTTCATAATTAAAATGCTTTCCGCAGACTATAAGTGTTTTTTGTGGGATTTCAAGGCCACCGGAGCAATTGGAGGAATCTAAAAACCAACCCTCAACAAGGATGTCTTGTACAGGGTATGTCTCGGAAGCGGCATGGTTTTGTATTGGATGGTACGAAATGTTCAAATATTCAGATGTGTGTGAATTCCTTAGGGACCTAACTTACGCTAAGAACAACACACACACACACACACACACACACACACACACACGCACACATGCCCCAGGCAGGACTCGACCCTTCGGCGGGAAGGGAAGCGGAATCCGTGCATGGTACCTCTAACCGCGCGGTCACTTCGTCTGGCTTTGGATGGTACGACAGCATGGTTGGCCTTAAGAGAGTGCGGGGGGGGGGGGGGGGGGGGGTGGGGCTTTTATTTGCCGTTTAGAGTGGTAAATTTAGCTGTCGTGATGTCTTTCATTCGTTCTCGAGCAATTTTTCGTAAACAATCAGTGATGCAGACAGAATGTGACTTTCGCACCCATTTTAATACTCTGTAAGCTCAGGCATTAACGAATAAACAGTACGATGGACTCAGCACAGATATCTTCATTAATACCCATGTAAAATTAAGGTATGTCAGGAACTTAGTGAAAGTGATTATGAACAGCGTCGTGTCTTTTGTGAAACCATATTTTCATTTAAATGGGTTAAGAAAAAAACTGTAGATGTTTGTGAAATGAAAATGCTTGAATATTACATGAGACCCTACAACTCAGTCAAAAAGTGACACTATGCTGTTAAGTTTAGGATAGAGGCATTATTTGCCTATGGTTTTCTGAAAAAAAAAGGAGGAACATTACTGATACAGTTAGTTCAGAGTGTTACAGTGCGATACCACAAACCTTCTTCTTCCCAGACCATCGACATCGCAGATGGGCGATGAGGAGAGAATGGTTTCAGCAGAATTGTGCAGCTACACTGTCTCAAGGGATTAGTTTCCAGTTTTCTCCACATATGGAAATCTTCACTGGCCCTTTCTCTCGTGATATAAGCTTATGTGATCTCTTTTTGTGGGTATATCTCAAGTTCCGATTATATGTTAACAAGCCGCACTGCCTTGAAGATCTGTAGACGACAGTTAAGGAGGAAAATGATCGTATTCCACGTCAGATATTAACTGACGCTACTCGAAGTTTCTCGGACTGGCTACAAACGTGGATAGGCATAAATGGGCTCATTTCAAAGACATTATCCACAAAACATTAACGAAACAATGAAATTCTCATTGCACGAAATGCATTGTCTTACATCCTTTTTAATCCGAGCGCTCCGATCTTGTACTTCCACTGCTATTATTCCCTCTTGGCTCTTGTACATATTGTATGTTACCCGTCTCTCCCTATAGCTTACCCCTTTTTTCCTCAGAATTTCGAACATCTTGTCCCGTTTGATATTTTCGAACGCTTTTTCCAGGTCGACAAATTCTATTACTGTGTATTGATTTTGCTTTAGTCTCTCTTCCAGCATCAATCACAACTTCAGAACTACCTCGCTGGTTCTTGTCGGTTCCTTCAGTCTTCGGAATAGTGTGGATGATATATTTCCTAAAGCGAGGATGTATATTGCGAGTCTCATAGGTTCTACACACCGACGTGAATAGTTATTTTGTTGCCACTTCCCCCAACTATTTTAGGAATTTTGATGGAATGTTATCTATCCCTTCTGCCCTATTTGACTTTACGTCTTACAAAGCTTTTTTAAACTCTAATAATGGGTCCTCTGTCTCTTCTATATCGGTTCCCGTTTCTTCTTCTATCACATCAGACTAATCTTTCCCCTCATTGAGGCCTTCAGTGTACTCTTTCCACCTATCTGCTCCCTCCCCCATATTTAAGAGTAGAATTCCGGTTGCACTCTTATTGTTACAGCCCTTGCTTTTAATTTCATCGAAGGTTCTTTTGACTTGTCTATATGCTTAGTCAGTTCTTCCAACAATAATTTATTTTTAGATTTCTTCACATGTCTCACGCAGCCATTTCGTCTTAGCTTCCCAGCACTTCCCGTTTATGTCATTTCTCAGCGATCTGTATTTCCCTGAAAATTTTTGTTCTTCCATCTTTCATCGATCAACTCAAGTATTTATTCTGTTACCCATTGTTTCGTCGCAGTTGCCTTATTCGTAACTATGTTTTTCTTTCCAACTTCTGTGACTGCCGATTTTGGAGATGTCCATTCCTCTTCAACTGTACTGTTTACTGAGCTAGTCCTTATCGCACTAACTATAGCTGCAGCGAATTTCAAGCAAATCTATTCATTCCTTATTATTTCCGTATCCCACTTCTTTGTATATTGATTCTTTCTGACTATTCATCACTACTAACTTTTGATCTGAGTCTAAATCTTCCCCGGGGTATGCCTTCCAATCTAGCAGCTGATATCGGAATATCTGTCTGTCGCCAATGAAGTAGATTTTTATTCAAAATGTAAGCGGTGGCAGGGTTCGAACCCGGGATTAAGAATGGTTTGTTAAATAATCACAGACCCCACCCCTTTTTTATCCTATTTTGTTCCTTATTCTTCATTGTATTGGTTCGGAGCGGACGGCCTATGACTCTTGTTCAAGCTCATAGTTGATCCGTTAACTCTTTATTATTATTATTATTATTATTATTATTATTATTACAGAGAGCAGCTAACTCTCTGACCGAACACGCTGAGCTACCGTGCCGGCCCTCTAGACCACTGGTGACGTTCTAGTTACAGCGGAAGCAAAATTACCCATGGCAAACGGAGCAAGGAGGAATGAAAGGCGCATTAGCACTGACAAACAGGCCATTTGTGCTAGTATCAGACATATGTTTTAATTTTGTAGCGCAGCATTGAAAGGTAGTGATGCATGGACTATGGGAGAATCGGAACAGAAGGCATGCGAAGCATTTGAAATGTAGTGCTACAAAAGAATATTGAAAATTAGGTGGACTCATATGCTAAGGAATGAGCAGGTTCTCCATAGAGAAAAGGAATATATCGGAAACACTGAAAAGCACGGGCAGGATGATGAAACATCCGCAAAGACATGAGGGAATAATTTTCATGGTACTAGAGGGGGCTGTAGAGGTTAAAATGTGTAGAAGAAGAGAGAGATTGGATGAAATCCAGCAAATAATTGACTGCGTAGGTTGCAAATGATCTCTGAGATGAAAAGGTTGACACTAGAGAGGAATTAGTGGCAGGCCGCATCAGACAAGTTAGAAGGCTGATGACTAAAAAAAAAAAAAGTGAAAACTGCACTGATGTTACCTTTAAACTGTTATAACTACTCCTAGCTGTCTGGTGTTAATGTTTTAGTGTTTTTATTTACATTAAGAACTTACATAGAATTTCTTTCATTTTTCTACTGCGAAAACTTTAATCATATTAATATGACACATTTATAATTTCTGTTGGCTCTGAGGCCATTGTTGCTCAAAGCAATAAAAGTATCTACTTTCATCTCTACACTCTCCTCCACTGTAAGGAGGTGAAAGCTTTGTAAGATCAGATTTCTATGGTTTCATCGTATGTAGAATTTCGCCACTCACAACACCTCTGGCTGGTCATATCTCTCTCTCTCTCGCTCTCTCTCTCTCTCTCTCTCTGTCTCTCTCTCTCTTTCTCTGTGCGTGCGTGTGTGTGTGTGTGTGTGTGTGTGTGTGTGTGTGTGTGTGTGTGTGTGTGTAATCAAGGACAGGCAAGTCACCGTGTCAGCGCCGTTCTACAAGTCAAGATAGGGGAGAGAGTATTTCAGAATAATATTCACATTCTGATGGCGTTTGCGCACAGGGAAAGAACAGGCAACATGCATATCAGTCGTTCTGAGAACGTACTCAACCTGGCAGCATTTCTGCACGCGAAGAGCTCGTAGACCAGTTCCATTCAACGGTCCCTGTGATGATTACAATTCTAAGTGAAGGGGTGCTTCAAGCTTACCTTTCAACATACTATACACCGCCGTGGTAGTCGCCATATCGAGCTCACCACCTCTGTATTAATTCCAACGTTGCATTTGTCTTCTCTTCCAGATGTATTCGCACCTGCCCTTAAGTTATTGCCACGATGGCATCTGCGTACGTATTTCACTTGTCTAGTTGCATAACGGCGTGTTCATTGAATCAATTCAGTCCCCGTTCGCCGTGTTTGCCAGCTGCCTTGGACAGCTGCGCCTCATGTACTGCCCCCTGTTTACTGCGGTTAAGCCTTCTGCCGTAAATCTTCCGAAACGACCGACTGGCGTGAATGTGCCACACGGCTCAGCCATGTACGAACAAGCGGACAGCGCTGTGTCTGCCTGTAACGAGCGTACATAAGCCACTTGAAAATATTACTTCATTCAATCTTAAAGTGCTCACACAGGTAGAATACACCCGTATAACCTTGCAACGTAAGCATAAACGAATTCATTACCCGTCTGTACGAGAAGCAATAATATCGTATAACAAACGCCAGTTACTAGTTCCGGTATATAAACGGCTTCCACATATTTTACTTGGCTTACGACACGGCTGGATCAGAAGAGAGTAATTACACTTTTACGGCTTTCTAATTCGTTCATATCTGAGCGACATTAATAGCTAATAAATGGAAGAGATTAATGGATGAAGTCTCAGAGTAGTAGCTGTAGCTGTTGTTAGGGTCTTCAGCGAAAAGGCTAGTTTGACGCAGATCTCAATGCTAGTATCTTCATCTCTGCGAAACTACAGCAACCTGTAGCTATCTAAAATTGCCTACTGTATTCAAGCGCTGGTATTCCTATACAAGTTACCTTCCATTACGTGTGGCTCTAAGACTCCTTAAGTAATAAAGCCCGGTATTTTGTTCTCAACAAATGGTTCAAATGGCTCTGAGCACTATGGGACTTAATATCTGAGGTCATCAGTCCCCTAGAACTTCGAACTACTTGAACCTAACTAACCTAAGGACATCATACACATCCATGCCCATGGCAGGATTCGAACCTGCGACCGTAGCAGTCGCGCGGTTCCGGACTGAAGCGCCTAGAACCTCTCGGCCACCGGGGCCGGCTTGTTCTCAATGGGGAGTGTTGATTAGAGACATGGATATCGTCAGGAGAGACCCAGGAAAGTCTGATAGGGCCGCTACTATTACTTTCTGCATACATAAATGATCTGGCAGACATGGTGGGCAGCAATCTGCGCTTGTTTGAAGATGATACTATGATGGACGGGAACGTGTCGAACTTGAATGACTGTAGGGAAGTAGAAGATGACAGGCAAAATTTCTAGTTTGTGTGGTGAATGGCACCTAGCTATTATTATAGAAAGACGCAAATGAATGCGGATGAGCACGAAAAACAAACTCGTAATGTAATGTGCTGCTTGACACAATCAGGTCGTTTAAATACCTGTGGGTAACGTTGCAAAGGGATATGAAATGGAACGAGCGTGTGAGTATTGCTCTAGGGAAGACGAACTGTCGGCTTCGACTTATTGGGAGAATTTTTGGAAAGTGTGGTTCATCTGTAAATGAGGCCACGTATAGAACGCTTGTGGACCTACCCTTGAGCAATACTCGAGTGTTTGGGATCAGTACAAGTTCGGATTAAAGGAAAACATCTAGCAGTTCAGGGGCGGGCTGCTAGATTTGTTACCGGTAGGTTCGAACAACACTCAAGTGTTACGCAGTGAGACGCCCTGCTAAACCCACAGGACAGGACAGATGGTTTAAGTTGTGGAAAGGGGCCGAAACAAGCGTCTGTCAGTTACACTCGAACATACAACCTTTTATTTGATCAATCATTACAAGAGCCAAGCAAAATTTAAAAAAAATCACAGCTTTAGTTTTGAAACTTAATTAGCTGTTCAATGCACTGTACAATCTCATGCCTTAAGAGCAAGACCGCTTTGATTTGAAAGCGGCTGAAAGCCAATAGCTTAAAGCTCATCCAAAATCAGGAATTAAAAAGGCAAAGACCTCAAAACGGTTCCTTAATTATGCTGAAGGCCAAAAATGTCTGACACTTTAAGAGCAAACAACTTAAATTCCAAATCAGCTGAAGGCCCAACACTTAATAACAATAGCATTAATTTGAAAACTGCCAAAGTCTTTACACAACACAGTTCTTAAATTAGGCTGAAGGCCCAAGCCATCTGACGCCTTAAGAGCAAAACACCCTTCATCTAAAAAATCGGCTAGAAACCATACAAGTACAAACAGCAAGAACAAACAAATAGGGCAGTACACCCTAGGGTGCTCAGAAGTTCCAAGGGTCGGCCTGTAATTCAAACACTAACGCTCGCTTAGGTGAGACAGGTAGTTGGCCCAACCATTCTCGATCCGACGACAACCGAACCGACAGACAGTCAACGGACCCACCGACAAGATAACCTCCGCATCACCCGACCGGCACACAACAGGAAGTTTAATGGAACAACGTAGAAGGTACTGGCGCCCACAACCAATTATACATTGAGCTGTAAAACTACATACCGTGGTGGACAGCGGCAACATGATGAGAAAAATACACTGCCTGAATTTAGCTCAACGGCCAGGACAGGTAACCGGAACGTTAATGGCCACAAGGCAGAGGAATCCGCTGCTGCACTTCTGTTCAAATAACCAAGTACAGTTAAACTCCATCGGAAGGTGCCTAAAATTTGCCAACTTGAAAACACACGGTGATGCTCGCGGGAATATCCCAACAGCCGACAATGAACTCCAAACGACACAATGTGGACGGTCGTGACTTGCTGCTAAATAAAGTCAAAACTATACTTTCATGTCCAGAATCGGTGAGCCGCGAACCTTGTAGCAATGGGAACAGCACCACTCACTTCGACACCGCATAGAGGCCGCCAGCGGGCCGGGCCAAACTAAGCACCTTGGATACTTCCTAGCAGCTCCACGCCAACCGAACAACTGCACGCACACCGCACAGCCGTAACTATCACCGCCACGCCTGGAACCAGTGAAGAGACCCAATATACGTCGGCCGATGAGACGAGCAACCGAACGACCAACTAACGGTCGTCCCCCTCCAATCTGCCTCCATCGGACAGTTCATGTGTGTCGCCAGTGGTCGGCGAGCACTGGCCGTCAGCGCCTCACCGGCGCTCCGTCCCCAGACTTCACTGCTGCTGCGCCCCGACTGCACTGCTGGTCCGTCTCCAACTGACTGCCACACACACGACGACCCGGAAATACTATCAATCGTTCCAGCGATGGTGCAACAGTCCACTTATCGATACGCGGTCCTGCTGCCGCTCATGAGCAAGTAAGGCAGGAAGTTAGTGGCGCCAGTAAATGGAATATGAAAACGAGGCGGCAGTACCGTAATAGAAGATGACAATGAATAAATGGCATCAACACGAGCCGTACACGGCTCACACAGATGCTTCGGGAACTCAGATGGGAATTCCTGGAGGGGAGGCGAATTTCTTTTCGAAGAATACTATTTAGAATATTTGGGAAGCCAACGTTTTTAAGCTGGCTGCATGGCGATTCTACCGCCGCCAACATATATTTCGCGTAAGGACTACGAAGATAAGATAAGATAAATTAGGGCTCATATGGAGGCATATAGGCAACCGTTTTTACATCGAGCTCTTTGCGAGTGGAGCAGGAAGCAAAACTACTAGTAGTGGCAAAGCGTACCCTCTGACGCATACCGTACGCCAGCCTTTTAAGTATGTTTTTGGATGTAGGCAGATTACGAAACTGACGATTGCTTGATGCCTCATGATGTGTCCTGTCAATCCATTTTTTTCATTTAGCTTTATTGTGCGACAAATTTCACTTCTCTCCCATTCGATTCAGTACCTCGTCACGTAGAACAGAAACCGACGACGATCGCTCGAGACATTGCCCATGCCTTTGTTTCCTGTAGAGTACACAAATCAAAGCTCATTGTCTTCACTGTATGCATAACGTGAAGCAAGAGGTTTGTTTACGTCCAAGTGGCACATATCCGGACATGGGCTTCTTAATAAAACTATATCTACTAAGTACCCACTACAGCCTTAGAATCCTGTAATAGGAGTTCTGAAGCATTCTGAACATGTCGTATAAAGTAGGGCGAAAGGAAACACCTTTCATCTTAACTCGTAGACCTATTTCCTTGGTGTTTGTAACGAAGGAGCCTTGGCGGGCATCACGCCCCACTACTAATTCTGGACTCGTTGTCTTTCAGCTTTAGCACGGTTTTTGGTTACATTTGCGAAATATTCAGTGTTATCATTGACGAATGTCACAACGCTGCTCTTATCTTTACAAAGCCTTTAAAAAAGGTATTTCGACGCACTAATAATTTAAAAAAAGCAAACTTTCTTCAGATTCTCGGTTGAACCAGAGTTAAGAGTGTACCAGAAACACACTGGTGCGCAAAACGTAAAGATAAAAGTAACTTCTGCGTGATATGACACTGCCATACTATATAGCTCGATTAAACTTAGATCACTCATGGCATTTATTACATCAGAGTCACCGGGATTAATGGCGGTACAAAAGGTGGGACGTGATTCTTAACAGGATGTGTGATCGCCACTGGAATGTGTTCCCATGCAGGCCACACGGTAGGTAAGCAGCTACTGCAGTAGGACGTTTCATTCCCCGACCAGCTTGGTTGACAAGTGCTGAATGGTCACTGGTGCGAATGCACCCCCGGAAACACGTAGATGGGGAAGGAGTACAGTGTCACAGTAACATGGACCGGCGAGTGCACTGTGATCAAAGATCTGGAGGTCGGTACGCCCATGGAACATTATGCTTTCACAAAAAAGTGTCTAATTCAGTCTTCAGATCGCTTTCTTTTACATATCGCCGATTTCCGGCCAGTTGCCCATCTTCAGATAAGTCGCTCCTGAGAGTTCACTATGTTCATTATGACAGTTAACGCTCATGTTATTCTGTAACATGTAACATTAATGAATGATATTGTAACCTTCCAGTATATATATATATATATATATATATATATATATATATATATATATATATATATATATATATATATATATATATATATGAGACCATGGAATGAGATGATGATGAGGAAATGAATAATTGTTAATATAATGAAAAATCAACAGTGTAATTAAATCCACCATCTACTGTGAGGTAAATTTTATTATTTTTATTGGCATGCACGTAGTTAAGTCACTTGTCTGAGATGTTAAAATGAATTTGTTCCAATCCTGTCTTTTGTGATTCTTCAGCACCAGTCGACCCAGATTTGTAATATATTCAGTTTTCCGATGTATTGGATCGTAGATCTTTATCAATAACGTAAAAATATTTCAGAATGTAATTGTTTTTACCAGTCAACTATAAAAGTATAATTTCCCCTTGAGTCATTGCCAGTCCCGATCCAGTCATTCATCTAAATTAAAATGTTCCAGAATTTTTGTCAGATTATAGTCATGTGCTCTTTAATAATCAGACGACCAGCTGTGCAGCTGTGTCACTAAGTAAAGTCAGTTTTTCTAGTAATTCAGATCTCAGAAAAATGTTATCCAGTATTAGTGGATAGGCCAGCATTGCACTAAGCTGTGCCAGATATTTAGAAAGCGTTATCCGGCGACTCCATCACGAGGTAAGAATTTTGCATTTCTCACAGATAGATTCAGATTGATTTCACAGGGCCATGGCGTAGCGCTACTTACGTCAAAAATTTATGTTTTTCATGAGTTAAGGTTTATCAGTTTTCATACGTCAGAATTGAATTATCCAAATTTAATTATTTTTATTTTTTATTTTCTGTTCGAGAAGGTTACATATATGCCAGTCGTTGGGGGCGATCTGAAAGTTATATTATTCTCGAAGAATCAAGTTTGCGATGATCACTAGTAATTCTTTTCATTACCGTGACCGATTTTGATATATATCTACTCTGTCATCATCCTAAAACGTTACAGGATCCGTTGATTACAGAGCAGATCTGTCGAAGCCGGTCATAGTAACAAAAAGATTTGGTAGCGACCTTAGCGAACTTGATTCTTAGAATAATGAATGTAACAAATGCTCTGAGGATGGGCAGGTGGCCGAAACCGGTCTTATGGAAAGGCGAAAAGCGATTTAGAGACTGAATTTGGAAACCTGTTGATAAGCAACGATCGTTGTAGCCCCGTTAAGACGAATACATCTATTTTTGATAAGTTATGCTTCTCCAAACCATAAGACTTGAACCACCAAGGCGATCATATTCAATGAGGGAACACGTAATACTCCCAGGAACATTTAGTGGTAGACGTATTCTGTGAGTAGGAATACAGTTTTAGGTTGTTTACCCCAGTGAAACGTAGCAGTGGACGTTGCCAGAGAACGTGAAGCAGCAGGGGTGCGGTGAATCACGTAGACGCCAGGCTCCCATACCTGGCAGTGACGACCCGCACATCAACGACGCGTGGGCGGCGGTGACTCGCTCCTGTCTGAGACCACAGCCTAAAAGTAGCCAATGCACCCAGTTAACTTCTCTCACTCAACTCAGCTGATGTAAAATGTAGGAGAATTCAAGGTATTTCCTTTTTTAGGCTGTGAAATAATGTCCTTATACGTACCGTGGTCTAAGCCACTAGGGGTAGCATCTTTCTGTAGAAACCACAAAATACTGCGTTCCGGTTTCAGTCCCAGCCGTGAAGTCATTACCAATGGCGGCCAGAGACGTCCGGTATAAAAAGTAAAGCTTGTCAAAGAGGTCAGACAGAAAAGTTCCGGGCACTATCTTCCCCTAAAAGGCGGAGAGAATCAGCAAATGATTAACGGTATGAAGATTCTGAAGACAACGGAAACCACTGCCTTGGAGACACGTTATGTATATCCACAAGACTTAGGGCAATTTACTGAAGAAATATCAAATTCGTGGGGGAGCTTCTGTAAAGGTTGGAAGGTAGGAGACGAGGTACTGGCAGAAGTAAAGCTGTGAGGACAGGGAGTGAGTCGTGCTTGGGTGGCTCAATTGGTAGACCACTTGCTCGCGAAAGGCAAAGGTCCCGAGTTCGAGTCTCGGCCCGGCACACACTTTTAATCTGTCAGAAAGTTTCATACCAGTGCACACTCCGCTGCAGAGTGAAAATCTCATTCTGGATCATTATTCCTGATTAGATCCACATTCGAATCTCCGGGGAGGTGAGCGAGAGAATAAGATCGAATTACCAATGACGGTGACATTCTACAAGTCTGTGCGTGGAATGTCCGACGTCTGAATGTGGTAGGGAAGATAGAAAATCTAAAAAGGGGAATGCAAGCGTCAATCTACGAGGGTCGGTCAAAAAGTAATGCCTCCCATTTTTTTCTACTTAAAAAAATTAAGTTAAGTGAAAAATTTGAATTTGGCGCCATTCCTCAAACCTTCTTCTGCAATCCACTGCAGTAGTAACTTTCTATGTCAACAGGTGGCAGCACAGCAGAAGTTTGTAAGATGGCCGACATCGATGTTCGTTTGAGACAGCGTTGTGTGATTGAATTCTTGAATGCAGAAGGTGAAACGCCCATACGCATTCATGAAAGACTGAAGAAGGTGTATGGTGTTGTGACAGTGGATGTCAGCACTGTTAGACGATGGGTTCGTCGTTGTAAGGAAGCTGAAGGGCAAATACCGTTGACTGACGAAAAGCGGAGCGGCAGGCCGGTGAGTGCAGTGACTCCACACAACATTCAGCAAGTTGATGACATCATTCGTGGTGACCGTCGGGTGACTGCAGATGAAGTGTGTGCATTACTTCTCTTAGTAAAGGCAGTGTGATCACGATTATTAAACAATTGGGGTACTCAAAAGTTTGTGCACGGTGGGTTCCAAGAATGTTAACCGATCAGAATAAAGAGGCAAGGAAAACAATAGCCTCCAAACACTTGCAGCGCTTCCGTTTGGAGGGAGATGAGTTTCTGAAAAAAATTGTGACCGGGGACGAAACATGGGTGCATTTTTTTGAACCCGAATCAAAGAGGCAGTCAATGGAGTGGCGTCACACAAGCTCGCCGAGGAAGAAAAAATTCAAAACTGTGCGATCGACAGGGAAAGTTATGGCAACAGTTTTCTGGGATACAGAGGGTGTGATTCTGGTTGATTTTTTGGAGCAGGGATTCACAATAAATTCTGTTCAATACGTCACAACCCTCAAAAAACTTAAAGCACGTCTTCAGCGAGTTCGCCCAACAAAATCAATGGCAGATGTTCTTCTTTTGCATGACAATGCAAGACCACACACCAGTCGTCACATCTCTGACGAGATTGTCAAAATTGGATGGGAAGTTTTGCCTCATCCCCCATACAGCCCTGACCTGGCACCATCAGACTTCCATCTGTTCGGGCCACTAAAAGAAGCTCATCGTGGGATTCATTTTGAAGATGAGGAGGCCGTCAAAACATCCGTGCGTCAATGGCTTAGGAAGCAGAGCTGTGATTTTTACCGTGCTGGGATACATGCCCTTGTTCAAAGATGCACCAAAACTGTAGAGATGGGCGGAGATTACATTGAAAAATGACAAAATGATCCTCAATGTTGTGGTTTTCAACCTATGTAATTGCATTTAAATTTCCTGACAATTAAACGTACAAAAAAAAAAATAGGAGGCATTACTTTTTGACTGACCCTCGTAGATGTATTGAGGGTATGTGAAGTGAAATGGAGAGAAGAATTTTTGGTTACATGATTAGTGAATCAAGTCAGCAGCAGAAAGTGGGAATGGAATGAGTTATTGCGAACTTCTCAGTAACAGGGTTGTTCTCGTCAGAATCGACAGCAAACCAACGCTAACAACAGTAGTTCAGGTATACATGGAGACGACACAAGTAGAAGAGGAAGCAATAGAAAAAGTCTATGAGAACAATGAATGGGTAATGCAGTACGTGAAGGGAGATGATAATCTAATCATAATGGAGCACTGGATAGCTGTACCAGCTGGAAGGAATAGAAGAAACACTTATGGGAGAATATGGACATTTTTGTTGGAATGACAGAGGAGATAGTATAACCAGAAGACTTTTCTGAGGCATACAAAGCAATGGAGAAGCCACACAAATTTCCGTTCCAGCCTCCTTACAAAGAATGACAGATGAATTAAATTAAAAACATTTTTCTAACGCCGGATTTGTTTTCCTTAGGTAATCCCTAGTTCAGCGGTATTAGTCACGGGTCTATAAATCCGTTAATTAAGAAGTTATTAATACATGGAAATCAGTTTTACTCGGCCAAATGAAACCATCGAAGACTCGCGAGAGTAGAGAACCTTCGAATATTAGAGAGTGAGCAATTTCTATAAACAATTAATTCAGAGCATGGTGAAAATCTGTACATGTTTGAGGCAGGTTCTTTCAAACTGAAACTGCAGCCATGCCAATGCCTGAGGACGCTAGTCCCTCCCACAGTGTGAGAACTGGTGCCATCACAGATTACCAACCTGAGTGCTACGAGGACGAGGCGTCTCTCCAGCCGAAAGCTGCAGGAATCATTTCCACCTGATGAACTCAACGCCCAAACCAAATGGCAGGATCTACAAAAGACTAAATGAGTTCTGCAATACAGTTGATAATTCTGTTCAATATTTACAGAAACGACCAATCCAAAGCACCTAGCAGCAGGAACTTCTAGTATGCCGGCGGCCTTGCTCTAGCCACCCAGACAACAGATTTGTAATCAGTGAAGAACATCCTCACAAATGCTTTAAACGACTTGCTAGGTGCCGTGGCTAGCAGTGTATCTAACACTAAATTCTTCTAGAATCTTCATAAGGAAATGACGCTCTAAGGCCCCCTTTTCTAACTGTCAGTTTTGCTGTTGCGCACGGATTAAGAAGAAACGCGAACTGACTTTAATAGACCCTGCAAGTAGAGTAGAAAAGAGTTTGGCACCTGCAATAATTTAATTTGATAAATAAGTTTGAGTAACGTGGTGGGAAATGAAAGGGTTGCTCTACCGATTTACAAAATGAAAGTTTTGTCCAAAATAACAATTTATTATGACTAAACGCAAAATAATAAACACAACACATGGAACATTTACAATGCGTCAAATTGGATACTCAAATAAATGCCGTGAAGGTGAAGTTCTCCATAAACTAGCTTGTGACGTTTATGACCAAGTGATATGTGGAGCCAATTCCTTGTAACTCAAATCCTAAGAGAAACACCCAGCCAACCCAACATTAATTGCTGTTACAATAGTGAGAACTCAGACAATGAACACCCAAGACAGACTCACGCAAGAAAAGGCGGGAACAGGCGCGTTCTGCTGAGCTCTGATTATCACAGAGCAAAATTCACTGCTCTGCCGGTGCTACGGACATACATTACCAAGCTGTCTTCTTAACTGCAAGAACGCGATCTGGTGCACCGGAGTCGATAGCTGGTTGCTTCAACGTCCAATCGTGGTGATAATGTCACGAGTATAGCCTGAAACAAATTATCCTGCTCTGGTTGTTCCAGACTAAAGACTTCCTATGACTACAAAGGCGCCTCTGAGTGAGACGAAGAAGGCTCGCCACACAATCACTGACGGTACAGTGATGGATTTTAACAAGCGAAGTCACACAGTAACTCCGATACAGTCAACTTTAGCCATAACTGCTCAAGACGGACAACATAGGCCGCTTGTACGCAGAACACTCAACTGCCAACTGTATTCGGAAAGTTACGTTGAAGTCGAAACTTCAGCAACTTCGTAAAACAGTTGCCATTAAATGAAAGTATATTCGACAGCCAACGGAAGGCAGGCTCTCCAGAGCAGCGAGAGCTCAGTCTTGTAATCTACTCCGACCGAAAGGCAAGAGCCGACCCTCTCAAGAGCGCCCGTACAAATCGAACACAGAACATTCCCGCCCCCACGACAGTGGCCGTGGTTAAACGTTCCAATCAGCAACTCGAAAACCGGCGGAAAATTCCACTCTATTGCCGAAGCACTACCATTCCACCAATGAAGATTCTTGGCGCCAATTTCTGCGCCGATTTTGCTACGTCACGGAGCTATGCCCTGAGCAAGCCAATCACAGTTATGATTTTGCAGAAAACTTGGGAATTTGCCCGCCAAGACTGCCTGGGAACACAAGTCATTCCCACGCCTCGCTGGTAGCCCGCCAGAAAGTGTTTTCACTAAGTTTCTGCGAAGTAACGGAATCTCTAGCCCAGCCGCCCCTTCTGGCCCCTCTGGGCGTATCGCTCCCACTCTTATGACAATGTCGGCGACTGGAAAGCATCCACTCGACTCCCCCACACCCGTTGGCTTAACCCTTTCAAGATCAGCAGAACTCGCCTGTCACCGGACCACCCAGGTGACGAGAGACGTTGTGTAGGAAGTCCGCGTGTTAAGGAATAGCAACTTTTCACCGCATGCAATTAGAGAGGGAAAGCGAATTACTCAGAGTAAGATAGAAATATGAGAGGGGGCTCATGCCACCTCTCAAACTTTCCAGATACTTCATCAGAGACAAACTTAAACCAAAGCCAACAATCCCAAGTGTGTACTTTTCATTTGCAAAACAGGGAAGTTAGTCGCAAATTAGAGATAGTGTGGCCAGATTTTGAACCGGAACGTTGTGAAACCCCAAAATATCTAGGAGTAATACTTGACAGATCTCTTACTTTCAAGAGGTACTGCGTGAACTGCAACTCAAAATTTTGCACCAGCAACAATCTTCTACGGAGACTGGCTGAATCACAGGGAATGGGGGAGAGTATGCTTAATTCAACATATGCCAAACGGGTGGACACTGCTCTCAGCGACGCCTACAGAATCATAATAGATTGCTTGAAATACACTCCAGACGAATGGCATTACCACCTCAAAGGATTAATCCACTTCCCATTCGAAGAGATGCAGCCTCGAATGAGGAAAGAAAGAAAGAAACAAAGTGGAGCTGGAGACAAGGCACCCTCTATTTTGGCATGAACGCCACGTGCAACGACTAAAATCAAGGAGGAGTTTCCTTACAGCACTTAGAGCCACTGCTGAAAAGGCCGGGTTACAACAATGGAAGGCTAAGCCCCACCTTTCCCCTGGCTGGAATTCAGTTTTAGAATCTCTACCTCCTGGCTATGATGAGAGTGAGATCTGGACTTGGCAGATCAAAGATAAATTTGTCAAGATGGTGTTACACTGATGGAGATCATATTCAGTGCGGTTGTGGAGAAGCCCAGACTCTTCATCATGGGCTTCAATGCTGTTTTCAGTCCCCTGCACAGTAGATGAACATCAAGGAGCAGAAAATGCATTGTAAGTGGCCAAATTTCTGCAAAAGTTGAAACGTCCCCTTAGAAATATTAATGAATTACTGTGCTGATAACCCTCTTAGGTTATTTGATTTTCAAACAGCTGAGCAGAACTGAACGTACTCAGACATTTCTCTCTTTACTTATTCTAAGCAACACTAAACTGACACACAATAATTTTAGCGCAACGCAATCTGACTTTGAAAAATCCCTACAAAAGAATGGCCCTGACCAACAATAACCTGTACCTTTCATGAATCACTTACCTTACAAAAATCTTACTCGAACTACTGCAATACAGCGAGCGCCACTACTGCCAGCTAAATAAAAGATTCTAACTACTGAAAGCACTAACTACTGATAGGCATAGTCAGCAAATGGAAGATTTTGATAGAGAACAAACATATTATTTACCTTAATAGTGTTCAAAAGTCATAATATATAATCAGTTCATGATATCCAGAATTACAAATTTACTCTATCTGGCGGACACACGTCCAGATCGTCCGCTCTTAAAATTCTCTCGCTTCTTCTCGCTCTTAAAATCTCTCTCCCCCATCCTCCACTGCTGGCGGCTCACCTCCAACTGCGCAACGCTACGCGCTGTTCACATCCAACTGCCCAACACTACAATGGTGAATATTCCAACAATGCCAACCAGCCACAGACGGCACACATCACAGCCAGTGGTTTTCATACAGGGCGCTAGGTGACGTTACCAACATAAAAACCTGAACAGTCTATTTACAAAGTAATATAGTCGTACCTATGCATATAATGCTCGTATTTATGTTTCTAATAAGAGAACTTGAAAAATTTCATGAAAATTCATGTGCATGCAATTCAACACGTAAAGGTCCATTAGTGTAAGCAAGAAAGGACGCTATGATAAATAACTACGTAACTAAATAAATACTACACTTTTAGTATGGGCGGTTAAGTGTTCATATACAATCTACTTTGTAGACAAAATGCAGTTCCCCAGTATAATACCATGATAACTGCCTCATCTACTAGAAGCCTGAGGTTGTAGGCAGTAATATCCACCGTCATTATTATGCAATGGGAACAGGAAAGGTTCTATTGCACTTTCCTTGGACACCGCAGATATTGCTTCAGCATATCCAGAGTGATAGTAATGCCGACAACCACAAGAATCAATCCCTGATACCGTAAGAAGCAAAAATGGTAGAGCGGATATATGGCCGGAAAAGCACCGCGCCGGCCGGAGGGGCCGTGCGGTTCTAGGCGCTACAGTCTGCAACTGAGCGACGCTACGGTCGCAGGTTCGAATCCTGCCTCGGGCATGGATGTTTGTGATGTCCTTAGGTTGGTTAGGTTTAATTAGTTCTAAGTTCTACGCGACTCATGACGTCAGAAGTTAAGTCGCATAGTGCTCAGAGCCATTTTGAACCATTTGTTGAGGACAAAATACCGGGCTCTGTTACTTAAGAAGAGACACACGTAATGGAAGTTAAGTCGCATAGTGCTCCAAAAAAAATGCACTTGTCTATGCTACAGAATATTTATTAATTCACACTCATTCCTGTACAGTACAATGCCGTGTATACGATATGCTGTATGAGACCGCAGCTAGACAAGGTGTTCGAGGTTATCCGTGGCGCGAATGCGACGCAACAGCGGCTGACAAACAGGTTCAAATTTGCCGTCCTGTATCTGAATGACGTTATTTCACTGTCTGTACATCTGGGATGGGTTCTACATACACGACGTCTTTCAACTTCACCCACGGGTTCAAAAACAAAGCGGTGAGATCCGGCGATTGGGCAGACAATGCGACTGCATCACCTCGTCCGATACATCGAACGGCATAGATGTCATCGAGATGCTTCAGCATGGAAATGGGGAAGTGAGCTGCAGCACTATTATGTAGTAGTTCGTACTACCAAAGACAGGTCTTTCACCTGGTGAGTCATGGTCACCAACAGAAAGTGCAGACGTGTCTCACCTGTGAGGCACTGGGGAAGGAAGACTGATCCTACGAAGCGGTCTCCAATAATCGTTGTCCACACACGAGGCTGAGCTGGTGCTGATGGTTCACCGCCACTGTACCAAATGAATTTTCCTTATTCTCCACAGACGACAAGTTAGGTGTCATAAAGGTAGCCTCAGCTGCGAATGATGTGAAAGACAGAAATGCCGGCCGCGGTGGTCTCGCGGTTCTAGGCGCGCAGTCCGGAACCGTGCGACTGCTACGGTCGCAGGTTCGAATCCTGCCTCGGGCATGGATGTGTGTGATGTACTTAGGTTAGTTAGGTTTAAGTAGTTCTAAGTTCTAGGGGACTAATGACCACAGCAGTTGAGTCCCATAGTGCTCAGAGCCATTTGAACCAAAGACAGAAATCCAAGCACTGTGGTGGCCTGTACAGCGAACCAGCGACAAAAACGCGTTGTAAGTGATGCGGATAGTGACAGCTGTAGTGGAGAAAGCCCCACACTGTCGCATGGCTTACAACAATGCTGGCGGCCCACCTGCCCGTTGCTGTTATCGAGGTCATATTGTACAAGTTTCAACACGTGTTTCTCCTAGGCCTGTGTACGTACCTGGCGCACACCCCGTTCGTGGTTACAAATTCTCCTAAAGGAGCCTGTCTCACACAAACGACGAAACACTAACTCTTTCCGGTACAGTCACACTGCCGCCCACCTATTGCCATTTGCCGGTTTGTATGTAAAGGCTACGTAGGGATGTTCCTTGTTGGTGCATCGAGCCATCATCTCTCAGCGCTGCACTACACGAATACATCCACACGAAAGTAAGGTGCCAACAGCAGTAAAACGCTTGCCCTAGAACTGATGTGTAAGAGAGCCAGCGCACTGTGTGACAGAATCCTATAAACATTCCATAATTTCAAAATCTGCTCCAGTTTGGTAAAGATGGATATAATGAGGTTTCTAGTCCTTCTGATCTAATAACGAATTTCATATCGAAACTGAAGAATTCAAACTGACGTATCCAATACGGGGAAAAGAATCTGAAAAAAAAAACTAAATGAAACGCACAAAAAATGTTTTCTGAGGAACATTTACAATTGTAATTGTATACTTGATTACACAAACTGCATCTCCTACTGTCTTTATTACAGAAAACGTACATTAGTAACAAAAATTGAAAGTATTATAAGTCTTCATCTTCTTCCTCTTCTGCTTCTTGTTTTTCATCTTAATTTCCATCTTCATCCCCTTGCTCATCGATATTTATATCCTGTTCGTCAACCTCAGTATCTGATTCCTCGTAATCCTGTGCAGCGTGTACCAAGAGCGCAACAGCTTCCGATGACACCGTTTTCATTTTCTGCGGAGATGATGTCCTCAAAGAAGAAATAAAATCAGTTGGTAACAGAGGTCTCCGGAATACGTTTTTCAAGCGAGATGCCTTGCGGGCAAAGCTTAGGCGATACTGTATTATTAAATTGTTTGTTGATTCCCTCGCATCTACCGACAGCTGACCGATTCATAAAGTTGTGGCAATTATCTTTTCATTTTGTAATAGCTTACTAGCAAAGCTGCCAACGGCCTTGCCGCAATCGTAACACCGGTGTCCGTCAGATTGCCGAAGTTAAGCGCTGCCGGGCTGGTCTAGCACTTCGTGGGTGACCATCCGGTCTGCAGAGCGCTGTTGGCAAGCGGGGTGCCATCAGCCCTTGTGAGGCAAACTGAGGAGCTACTTGATTGAGAAGTAGCGGCTCCGGTCTCGTAAACTGACATACGGCCGGGAGAGCGGTGTGCTGACCACATGCCCCTCCATATCCGCATCCAGTGACTCCTGTGGGCTGAGGATGACACGGCGGCCGGTCAGTGCCGTTGGGTCTGCCAGGGACTGTGGACGGAGTTATACGTTTTAAGTTTTTATTAGCAATGTTATAGTAATAACTGTTGTACGATTATGTGTGGATATGTGTTTTATTCTTTTTCAATACGATTTTCAGTTCTATTTTCTCAGTGTAAATAGCAGCGTTTTGGGACTGTTGCTTAAAAAATGTGTGACTAGCAGCTGGATTTTTAAGGCTGATTCGCTTAGGTAATACTACATGCTTATGGACGGAATGAAAAACAAGGTGGATTGCCGTGGAATCTAAAATTTCTCTCTTTTTCTTCACTCGTGTTTTACAATTTCTTTCCTTGCAATCCAGTAAGAAGGTCACTAACAAAAACCAATTGTTAATTACTAATTAAATAAGAAAATAAGTGTTCATAATTACGTGCATAGCTTCGGGAATAGCCTTCATTTAAGAAAAATTGTCTGATTTCGCCGAACAACAGCATTTCATCCGATCGACGTGGTGCTTTGCCATTCTGGCTAGCTCGGCGCGTGGCTCACAAATGAAAGCTACGTTGGACCTGAAAGTCAACCTTAAAAATAAACAGCTGGCCTCTTCTAAGACCGGGATTCAACAATCCTCTCATTGCTCTAGCCAATCTATTAAACGAAACTTAAGTTCGAACTTTTTTTAAATTTATGGGCAGTTTTTTAGTAATCTGGCCGTCATGGAATACATTTAGGTACAGTCGAGTGTGGAGCGAAAACACCAACAACCTGATGTGTTCTAGTGTGTGTGTTCAGTCATTTAAACCTACTCTGTCATTCGTCTCCATATTCAAGTTCCTATACCTCCCGTGGAACAAATTTCTGATCATACACTCCTGGTAATGGAAAAAGAACACATTGACACCGGTGTGTCAGACCCACCATACTTGCTCCGGACACTGCGAGAGGGCTGTACAGGCAATGATCACACGCACGGCACAGCGGACACACCAGCAACCGCGGTGTTGGCCGTCGAATGGCGCTAGCTGCGCAGCATTTGTGCACCGCCGCCGTCAGTGTCAGACAGTTTGCCGTGGCATACGGAGCTCCATCGCAGTCTTTAACACTGGTAGCATGCCGCGACAGCGTGGACGTGAACCGTATGTGCAGCTGACGGACTTTGAGCGAGGGCGTATAGTGGGCATGCGGGAGGCCGGGTGGACGTACCGCCGAATTGCTCAACACGTGGGGCGTGAGGTCTCCACAGTACATCGATGTTGTCGCCAGTGGTCGGCGGAAGGTGCACGTGCCCGTCGACCTGGGACCGGACCGCAGCGACGCACGGATGCACGCCAAGACCGTAGGATCCTACGCAGTGCCGTAGGGGACCGCACCGCCACTTCCCAGCAAATTAGGGACACTGTTGCTCCTGGGGTATCGGCGAGGACCACTCGCAACCGTCTCCATGAAGCTGGGCTACGGTCCCGCACACCGTTAGGCCGTCTTCCGCTGACGCCCCAACATCGTGCAGCCCGCCTCCAGTGGTGTCGCGACAGGCGTGAATGGAGGGACGAATGGAGACGTGTCGTCTTCAGCGATGAGAGTCGCTTCTGCCTTGGTGTCAATGATGGTCGTATGCGTGTTCGACGCCGTGCAGGTGAGCGCCACAATTAGGACTGCATACGATGGAGGCACACAGGGCCAACACCCGGCATCATGGTGTGGGGACCGATCTCCTACACTGGCCGTACACCTCTGGTGATCGTCGAGGGGACACTGAATAGTGCACGGTACACCCAAACCGTCATCGAACCCATCGTTCTATCATTCCTAGACCGGCAAGGGAACTTGCTGTTCCAAACGGACAATGCACGTCCGCATGTATCCCGTGCTCTAGAAGGTGTAAGTCAACTACCCTGGCCAGCAAGATCTCCGGATCTGTCCCCCATTGAGCATGTTTGGGACTGGATGAAGCGTCGTCTCACGCGGTCTGCACGTCCAGAACGAACGCTGGTCCAACTGAGGCGCCAGGTGGAAATGGCATGTCAAGCCGTTCCACAGGACTACATCCAGCATCTCTACGATCATCTCCAATGGAGAATAGCAGCCTGAATTGCTGCGGAAGGTGGATATACACTGTACTAGTGCCGACATTGTGCATGCTCTGTTGCCTGTGTCTATGTGCCTGTGGTTCTGTCAGTGTGATCATGTGATGTATCTGACCCCAGGAATGTGTCAATAAAGTTTCCCCTTCCTGGGACAATGAATTCACGGTGTTCTTATTTCAATTTCCAGGAGTGTATGTCCATATTAATTTTTCTCTTCTCAGAACCCTCAGAAAATTTTCTCTTCTGTTTATTCCCATTTAGCGAAATCACCCTATATTGTGGACACTCTATACAGGATAACGTGCAAAGTCCTGTCTGTTAGGAAGTTTTCTGTCTAGTCACAAAACCGATAAGATCTGCATTTGGAACATACGCCAATGAGCAAAACATTATGATCACATGCTTAATAACGTGTTGTTGCACTTCTCAAACACAGAACTTGTCATGGGTTATACAAGTGCATGGCAGGATTCCAGAAGTATGTTTCTCCAGATGTCTACACACAGGCCAAGCAGTTGCCACACTTTACGGTGTGGTGGTTTACGGGCTCGCAGTTGTCGGCTGGCGTGTGCTCCAGTGGATACAGGTCAGGCACATTTGCTTGGCAAGACATCAATGTGGGTTCACTATAATGCTCCTTACACCACGGAGAGTTATCGTGCTGGGAGATGTGATCGCCGTTCGGCGAGGTCTGAAGCATGATGCAATAAGGTGGTCCGCAACAGTGTTCACGTAATTCAGTGCTGTCACGATGCCTTCGAATACCACCGCAGATCCCATAGAAGCCCAACTCAATGTACCCAAAAGCATAATTCTGGCCTCAGCAGCCTGCATCTGTGGCGCGGTGCACGTTCGTGCAGCCATTTGCCTGGAAGACGGCGAGTAAAAACCCAACCATCGACCTGGTGTAAGAAGAAATGCGATTCATTAAACAGGCGACAAATTTATGTTGATCCACGATGAAAACTCAGTGGTGCTGTGCCCTCAGGAGTCGTAATTGACGATGTCATTGGGTCAACGCAGGAACACGTAGGGTTCGTAAGATGTGGAGCTCCATATTCAACAACGGCCTCTGAACTGTGTGCTCCGAAACGCCTGTGCCTGCACCAGCATTGCACTCTGTCATCAGATCCGCCACAGATCGCTGCCTAGCCTGGATTACACAGTAGGGGATCCTCCGATTGTGATGTGGGCTTCTAATACCATACGGTTTACTCGTTATTTCAACATCCTTCAACCACTTTCCAGCTTCACCTCTTCAGAAATTCCAGGTTCCATCCGCAGCGCCACAACAATGTGCACTTTGTCAAAACCGCTTAGATCAGAGGATTTCCGTATTTGCGGCCGTATCTTCGCTGTAATGACTGCCCATTCCCCTCCCTCCCGCTTACATTCTTTCCTTACTGCGTCACGACTTACGAACACCTCCAGGAGGCATTCAACTTCGCGCTGGGCAGTGATCATAATGTTTTGGCTCTTCAGCGTATTTTCTTTAGAAGACGTCGATGTGGTACTTGCATTGTAACGTTGTCCTAAAGTGAGAGCCTGTAAGTAGGCTGTTTAGGTTTTTTATATTGGTAACGCCACATAGCGCTCTGTATGAAAAATCACTGGCTGTGCTGTGTGCAGTCAGTGGCTGGTTGGCATTGTTGTAATACTCGCCATTGTAGTGTTGGGCAGCTGGATGCTAACAGCGCGTAGCGTTGCGCAGTTGGAGGTGAGCCGCCAGCAGTGGTGGATGTGGGGAGAGAGATGGCGGATTTTTGAGAATGGATAATCTGGAGGTGTGTCCGTCAGAAACAGTGCATTTGTAAGAATGGATGTCATGAACTGCTATATATATTATGACTGTTAAGGTAAATACATTGTTTGTTCTCGATTAAAATCTTTCATTTGCTAACTATGCCTATCAGTAGTTAGTGCCTTCCGTAGTTTGAATCTTGTATTTAGCTGGAAGTAGTGGCGTTCGCTGGATTGCAGTAGTTCGAGTAACGAAGATTTTTGTGAGGTAAGTGATTTATGAAACGTATAGGTTAATGTTAGTAAGGGCCATTCTTTTATAGGGATTTTTGAAAGTCAGATGGCGTTGCACTAAAATTATTGTGTGTCAGTTTAAGCACAGTTATGTATAATTGTTCTAAGGGGACGTTTCAAGCCGTAAGATTCGTCAGTTGGGTGGGTTGGCAGATGATACAGCGTAAGTCACAGATGACTGACGCAGGGTCCCTGTGAATCATCTCTGGGCGCAGCGCAAGGTTAAGGTCCACGTCACAGAACTCCCCGCTTCGGTTTCGCAAACGCAAGGTGTTAGAGGCGACCAACACACCACAGCATAGCCTGATGAAGACGAACTACTACATGTTGTAAAGTTGCTCTGCGTCAGTATAGTCCGCGCGACTTAAAAGGAATGACAGCTAACGCACACAGAAGATGAAAGCGGTACAAAGCCTCACAGCGTTACTGTAAGTAAGCAATTGAAAAGACTGTTTTCCATTACGCAGCCATGTTTTGAAATTTCCAAACGTAGATCTGGATTGACCGTGGACAATACAATAGGTAATTGTAGTTGATTACTAAGAAATAGATTGTTTGTCGCGAGAAATAAACCGAAGTCCCGGACGACGCTGGTCGTTACACGAAACAAGTGGTGAGCAATATTTCTCTCTGGCGACCTCATCTGCCAATGCAAGAACGAAATTGCAATTTCTTTTTTCAAGAACGTAAAACTTCTATCATCTGATGTTGGACTTTCTAATAGCAGCCATGAGTTCAGACTACATCGGAATTACGTTCCATCTAATGATTTTTACTTCGGTGGAGCTCATAGTCAGGCAGAACTTTTGAATGAAATTCCCGCATTTGAGTGTAACTACAATTCAAATATTTCACAATTTCGCAATTTCGGCTTTATAGCCACTATCTAGTGCAAGGAAAAATACCACAAAGTGTCCGACACGCCTGAATAACATGTCATAGACGAAATAACATTTATCTTGTCATGCAAACTAGTCATCTCAGTACAAGGTGCGATTACTATGGAAGACACATAATACAGCTAACAATGTGCACAGAAAATAAACTGTAAAATACTTTACTGCTTATATGATGGTTGATACGGTTCTCTGACATACATCCCTCACGGCTATAAATCCCAAATCGCGTTTGTGTGAAATAAATGAATTGTATTATCCTTTCAAATGATGGAAATTTAATTCAAGAAAATGGTTCAAATGGCTCTGAGCACTATGGGACTTAACTTCTGAGGTCCTCAGTGCCCTAGAACTTAGAACTACTTAAACATAACTAACCGAACGACATTACACACATGCAGGATTCGAGGCAGGATTCGAGGCAGGATTCGATCCTATGACCGGAGGGGTCGCGTGGTTTCATACTGAAGCGCCTAGAACCGCTCGGCCACAGCGGCCGACTTAATTCAAGAAATACGTTCCATTTTCTTCATGGAAACACCTTGCCAGTTTTTCTGTAAGTGGGTAGAACCTAATTGTCATAACGTAGGTCAAGGTTTACGCCTTTGGTGACAAATGAAAAAAACTGTAGGTGCAGTTCTACGTTGTTTGCAGACTAGCCTTGTTGGGTGCGACTGGTAACAGAAGTTGATATGTTTAGGTTATAAACATTAAGAATGTCGATTACTTGACGCAATTCCCTGTATTGACGACTTGTCGTGGCTGGTATTTTCCGCATCGACAACACTCTTTACAAGTACTAGTCGTCCAGACAGGGCCTACGTCGGGAGTCAGCCTGGAGAGCGTCTTTATTTTATACCTCCAAGAGTGCAACGGGCTGTTACAGTTAGTGGCATGGTCTATTCAGACAAATAACAGGCGAGGAAGTAGTGAACCTAAGCGGATTCCAACTGATAATATTTGGGAACGATTTCCAGTTCCAGAATTCGCCTTACAACCAAACAAATCTCCAACAAAAGTTTGCCAAAACCCCGGGCAATAATATGTGAGTTTCGTTTGTGGGTGTGTTTATCTGGTGACGTAAATGTAGATGGAAAACTATTAATTATGCTGGAACTGAAAAGCCATAGTACGAGGAAGAATAAGTAAATGAGTTAGGGGATACTATGACCTCGGTGGCAGGAGTGGGTGGGGAGAATGAATTCTTTATTTCTCGCAAATTTCATGCTGGTAATAGCAAATGCACTGATCTAGATATAGACCTCCCTAAAACGAATGTACACGGATGTTGACCAGAAAAGAATAATCACAAGGAAGATATCTGGTGGAAACATTGGGTCATAAAAGAAAAGAACGAAATACAAAAATAGTCAAAAAAGAAATGAATGCGGAAATACGAGTGACTTACGAATGAAATTAATAGAAAGCGCAGAGAGTGATCGCAGGAAAAATGTGGATAAATCGAAAAGGAAATGGTCATAGTAAAGTCAGATTCATTATGCTGAGAAGTTGAAACGCCTCTGCGAAGTCGTTTCATAAGACGCATGTCGAATTCGGTACAACTTATTCACTTTCATACCTGATTTTAGCTCAATTCATGAACTCTTCCAGAAAGACTGAGCACTCAAATAAGGACTATTGAATATTATTTGTGTTTTAATGTGGGGTTTCGCTTTTGTTTTGTGGGAAACGCTGAGTTGGTCATCGTCTGCTGGGAGCAGACGATGTTGCTTCTCGTTCGAAGGAGAGCACAGGATGACCAACTTAGGTTTCCAATACCTGATCAGAGAGGTTTACCCATCTTCGCCGAAGGCTGTGTTGAAGGCTGTTTTTATATGTGAGGTTGGTGACGGAGGGCTACCCCTCTGGTAGCTTCCACCGCACGTGGAGCTAGGTAATATCGAAAGAGAAAGGGGCACTCTTTGGTAAACGCTTGGTGAGTACGGATCGTAGCTCTTAAGGGGGATTTCAGGTGATATGAAGCAGGCTGAGTTAGGACTTCGTTATGTTTAACTGGTGCAATACTTAAGAGCTTCAGCTTGACTGAAGCGTGTGAAGTGAGTTTTTTTCCGAATGTACCATAATTATATTGCTTTAAATAGGCGATTTTTGGGTGGTCGAGTAAAAAGTGTGGAAGTTACTTTGTTCATTTTGAACAACGATGAAGTAGAGTTTCAAACGTGAGTATAATACTGTGTCGAAGCCAGTATGATTTTCAATGATTTTTAATCTTATATTTTGTGGAAGTTGCTTTTGTCTTTGTGTGTCGATGTTGTGCCACGTGTTTGGTAATCAATGACCCTTCTGGTCCACCACGGCACCGCAATAGGCTTTATTTTAACAGTTTGCTTGTTTAATGAGCTATAATTTCTGCAAGAATATCTGTTCTTTCGTGCGCTTCCTACAAAGCAGCACAACAGTTTGTTTCGAAATGCACCAAGTGCTCTAGTTCGGCCGTTTGCAAGCAGCAGACGCAGTTAGTATGTTGAATAATTATCGCACAACCTCGTGCATTGGTTAAACCTCTGTCCAGAATAGTGCATGCGTAGAGTCGTAATGCGAATCTCACTGAGATATTTTTATGGTATAAAAGCAAAGGAGATGGTGGTATCATTGTCTCCCACCTCCGTTTTCTGTGTTTCTTCTTGCTGTAGTTAAATTGTGCTCAGTTTCATTCTCACGTAATTCTTATGTTATGTGTGGTTAGGGAGTGGAACCAAATACTTAGATACAATAAATAATCTACGTGAAAGATAAATTCTGTGGTGTTGATCTTGCCCACTTACTCCCATTTCCAACCCTGAGTTAATCAAGTTGCTTCATGCACTTCGTGGAGTGCTATTTATCTGGCTACTAAAAGAAATTTGCATACTTGTAATTAAATTATTAATGTAATTGAAACTAATAACTTTCCAGCTCCGTTTTTTTCTGAATTTCTGATTTTTATCATTATTTGTGTGAGAGAAGCAGCTAGAAATGCGAGATAACGTATATGGCTCGATGAGGAACGTCGCAAAGATAGTAATACGTTACAAAGTAAAATACCTTTCGGTTAAGTAAAACAAAAGACTTAAACATTAAGAAGGAAAATTAGATTCCGCTGTTTAAAAACGCAGTGGATATAGCGGATAGGTTGAAGAAATTTAGTGAAGGCACCTACGAGGGGGAGGAAATGTCTAGTGACGTGTTAGAAACCCTTCTCCGAGGCCGAGGGCGCTAACGTACGCTTGTGCGGTGTAGATTGACGGAGGTAAGCCCGTTAGAATTCTGGTCGTGAGTGAAATTTTCACTGCCAGTATCTAGACGGCAAGAGGAAGGGAGGTGGCTTCGTTAGGTTTGTGATCACCTCTCTTTGCGTCCTTTGTATGTCCATCCTTTTAGCAGGAGGTCTCTGGGACGACGGCCGTTAACTATCGTGACAAGTAAATAAATACACCTAAAGCCGTCCGTATGATTTTATTCTGTCGCAAATAAAAATCAAACATAAGGACGGCTGTGTGTGTTTTTATTTACTTGTCACGACTCTTTGCGTCAGTGTCCTGGACTGAATTCCAAACCTCTCCGCAGTGTCTCGGAATGTGAGGGCATGTGTTACTGTTGATGTAGATCCGTCTGTCGGACAGAAACTTTAAGCTCGGAGGCCCTCTTGGTGCTTTTCGAAAGGTGTAGGCTGTGTGCCAGAACCAGCTTTCACCCTTCCCTTCTATCATTATTTCCAACACGAATATGACACTACCCTACACAATCACCCATTAACAGATACACATAAGTACACAGTTCTCATACTTGACAAAGGAAAGGTCCGGCGGGCGTGAGGGATACGCAAATCTTTGTCAATTAAGTAGCTGAACCCGCCCTTCGGGTATCCAGGAATACGACTTTACTATACTTTTATGTGATACAAGAAAAAACAAGAGATCCAGTATTAGCTTCAGAATCTGAAAGAGGTTTGGAAGATTTGTGATCAAACGATGTAAAAGACATAGATGGCATTCGTTCGGAATTTCTAAAACCTTTGTTGGAAATTGTAATGGAGCAATTAAGCATGTAGTGTATAAAATCTGTGAGACAGGAAACAAACCATAAGAGTTTCCGAAAAATACCATCTACACAATCCCGAAGACGGGAGGAGCAAGTAAGTGCGAGAACTATCGCCTTAGCAGCTCATGGCACCAAGAAGCTTACAAGAAAATATACAGAAGTTTACAGTTTATTGATCCAGACATACAGAAGACTGAATATAACAACACTTAGAACTACAGAATACTCCCGGACTACTTCAAAGCACAACTTTGATCCATCAAAAGAAGAATTTCATTTTCATACTATAATCCAAATGCAACCAGACTCAAGGCTAACAATAATAGAGGAAATCAGAGAAAACACAAAAAACATAAAAATCACAAAGCATCAGGAGAAGACAATATAATTGTTGAATTTTGGAAACACTCTAGTGAAACATTATTGTATGTCTAACAGGAATTAATAACGAAATTTAAACAACGAACTGCTTATCATCGGAATGGACATCGAAATTAATACAAGAAGTACATAAAAGAGAAAAGAGAACTGATCCTAACAGTTATAGAAGTTTCTCCCTGTTGCCAGTGACACATAATATCTTTTCCATGACACTTTTAAGGAGAAGTGAAGGAATACTCGGCCCACAATTGGCAGAGTATCAAGCAGAATTCATGTGGTCATAAGGTCCTACGGGACCAAACTGCTGAGATCATCGGACCCTAGGCTTACACGCCACTTAATCTAACGTAAACTAACTGACGCTAAGGACAACACACATACTCATGCCCAAGGGAGGACTCGAGCCTCCTACGGGGGAAACCTCGCGAACCGTGAGAAGGCGCCATAGACCGCGCGGCTACCACGCGCAGCCGGAATTCAGGAATGGAAAGTCTTGTACAGAGCAGTACTAAATCCAAAAAACATAACAGAAACGAGGAAAACCAGAAGCTTGAATGCTTGATAACTTTTCTTTATTTTAAGAAGATATCTGGTTCAGTTGATAGAAATGCACTAATCAACATTATCAAGGAATTCGGACTCGACAATAAAACAAAAGAAATAATTAAAGGAATTTTAACAACATCAAAAGTAAAATATATTAGTAACAGTCAAAATCTTTTGAAATAAAATGAGGAGTAAGAGAGGGAGATGGTTTATTACCCCTGTTTCTTAAAGATGGTAGTGAGAGAGTGGAGAAAGTCCATCAGTATTATGGGAATTCAATTAGAGAGACACCCAAATAAAATCACCATAGATCGCCTAGGTTTTGCAGATGGTATTAATTACTAATTCTCTGGATAATGCCAATGAACAAATCATAGAAATATAGAAACAGGCAGAAAAAGTAGAACTGAAAACATTATTTGAAAAAAACGCATTTCGTGACAAATATCAATCACGGGCATTTAAATACCTAGGAGAATCGCTAACAACCCACACAAAAGAAAACAGAGCCATAGAAAATGGAGTACATAAAATTAGAAGACCATTCGAAATGTCAAAAGACATAAATAACAACATGTAACACAAAACTACGACACTATGAAATAGTGGTTAGGCATGAAACACTTTATGCATAAGAAACACTAAAAATAACATGGTTTGGGGATCTTGAAAATCTGGAGAAAGTTGAAAGAAGAATCCTAAGGAAAATACAGGGACTTAGACGTAGTACTTGAAAAAGGAAACACTAATTGATGTAATGGGGAAAAGAAGGCTGTAGTCTTATGGACACATATACTAAATGGATAATAACAGACTCTTTAACCAGATATTCATCTTAATAAACAGCTACAAATTCAAACCCACGTGGTTCAACGAAATTGACAAAGATATGAAAAACACAGGAATTAGAATCAACATAATAGATGACAAAATACTTTTCAGAGAAGCAACACAAAAGGCAAGACGTCAAGAAATAACGAGGTCTGCAAAAGGAAGAAAGTGTACCCAGTAAGAAAAGGAACGACAGGCTCGAAGAATGAAGTCTGGGAGGAACGAAAATTAAACACGAAGAAGCAAACCCAAAGCTGATTTATCGTACCCCCAAAAGGGTTATTCGGATGAACGAATAAATAAATACAGAAGAATGGCTAAGTTAACTGAATATCTGTAAGATGTCGATACTTTGGCTTTAGGAAAGCTACTCGCCCAAGAGAGGCAGTTCTGACTAAGAGTTTCACAATGGAAGTAGGAGTTAAGGAAATGCAAGGCAACTTCATAAGATCCGTTCACCTAGAAAAAGTATTGATGCAACGTGTTTGAACTGTTCAGAAACAAACGGCACAAGCTGCCGCGAGAGATGGATGGTATGCAGTACGTACAAGAACAAAGAGGGAGCAGTAAGAAGGTAAGACCAAAAGAATATAATGAGCACAGAATATTGCGTCAGAGGTAACCGAAGAAAGACGAAAGTAATGACGAGTAGCAAAATCGAAATTAGCGATAAACTTATCAAAATTGGAGACCAGATAGTAGACTAAGTGAAATTATTCTTCTACACTGCACGCGAAATAACACAGTTCGGGCGAAGCAGTGAAGGTAAAGGAAGCATAACAGCACGCGCAAAGAGGTTATTTTGGTCGAAAGAAGAGTACCAGTATCAAACATTGGACTAAATTTGAGGAAGAAATTTCTGAGAATTTGGAGCGCAACAATGTGTGGAAAACTGGAAAATAAGTGAAACGCTTGAGATATGCTGCTATAGGAAGATGTTCAAAATTAGGTGGACTGATAAGATAAGGAATGAGGAGGTTGTCCACAGAATCGGTGAGGAGCCGAAGTAGCTGCTTATGCATGGTTGTTTACATCTTTGGGCGGGTTTAGTGACATCTCTGAACAGTCAAAGGCATTGTGTCTGTGATATAACATCCACAGTCAATGTCTGTCTTAAGGAGTTCTGGAAACCGGGTGTTGGAAAACTTGTTTTCATGTGTTTATTTATGACTGCTATAACTAGTTTCAATTTGTGTTTGATTCTCCCTGACGAACTCCAAGAGAGGGTGTATAAACTGTGAGTCTATTTTTAGTGAGCTTGATTTTTTAAACATTTGCTTGCATGAAGTTCGAATTTGGACAGTAGGCTATATACTACCCGTACAGCGCGTTTCTGTGCAATTAATAGTTTCTGCCTCTCTGTGGAATTGCCTAAGGAAGTTATTTCATGTTTAAGTGAAGAGAAGTAAGCAAAGAAAACTAATTTTCTATTGCAAATGTTATAGAACTATGTTTGAAAATGTCTGTGATTAGTGATTTCCAATTTAAATTCTGATCACTTTGCACGCCCAGGAATTTTGTATATTACCTTTCATCAGTGTTATAACGTTAGTCAAGATGATACTGCTTGGATTCTACTGACTTGAATTAACTTTTTATATAAATTAAAGCACTACCTATTTACTGGAAGCTAGTAAAAATATTTTTGAATATATCATTATTGCTCCTTTGTAGCTATAGCCCTGCTGAGCTCGATTTTGATGCTTTACCGATTTAAAATGAAATGTCATACACACATAGCAAGAGCAGAATTGATACCAGCATTGAACCCTGTGGTACAACTGTAGGAGAAGGAAGCATTGCCAGACTTGGCGCATTGTTTCACTTTCCCCGAGGTTAAGGTTGTTATGCCGTTTTCACAGCTTGGAAATTTGGCTCTCCAACATCGCAGATCCGTTCAGCTCAGTTCCGCTGCGTGCAGGAGTGAGAGCCAAGATAAATAATGCACTCGCTACTTAGAGGTGACTGGCCCACCTCGTCCGCTGACGCAGTGACACACGTCAGTGCCTCTGCGCCCAGTCAGGAAGCAACCGCCGACGGAAGAAACGTTTATTGCCTCGATTTCCACGGGGAAGACAAGCAGATGACACGTACAAGCTGTTCCCGTGATGGCGACGCAAAACTTCAAGGGTGATGGATTGATGTATAAATTTGAGAGTTATTCTCGCCTTGGAAACGTGAACATTAGAAAATTTTAAAAATGCAGTAGAATTTTTTCTTATACTAAATAGACAAATTTTTAACAGTAAAGCATTACATCACTCTACACTGTTTCTGACGACTTTTACTGCTTCAATATTTCTTCAATTTACAGTGATGACAATAGTAGTAAATTTAAAATCTCGGAAGTGGCACTCGGTGACGTTTAGCCTACTGGATGAAAAATCCAATCTCATTCATAGATTCATTTACTCGCACACAGTGTTTCGTAGGTTCTGTAAAGAAGAAGACCATAGCGGGATGTGGAATGACTAAACTTATACGTTAAACTGGTAATTTAATTATATTGTGAATTTTGGGAATTATATGAATATATATACACATATTTAAAAAAATGACTGACAGCTCTGGTGGAGTTTTTAACGGTCGTGCGCACATAGCGTGGGCTCATGGGATTCTCATTCGTCCCCAGAAAATGCTACTTTCCAACACAGTCACTGCTTGAATTTTCTCATGTTGAGAGATCAGAAGCAGCGATCCGTTTTACTCGGAAAGAACTTTCTAAAAACAACATCACATAAATACACTCCCGGAAATGGAAAAAAGAACACATTGACACCGGTGTGTCAGACCCACCATACTTGCTCCGGACACTGCGAGAGGGCTGTACAAACAATGATCACACGCACGGCACAGCGGACACACCAGGAACCGCGGTGTTGGCCGTCGCATGGCGCTAGCTGCGCAGCATTTGTGCACCGCCGCCATCAGTGTCAGCCAGTTTGCCGTGGCATACGGAGCTCCATCGCAGTCTTTAACACTGGAAGCATGCCGCGACAGCGTGGACGAGAACCGTATGTGCAATTGACGGACTTTGAGCGAGGGCGTATAGTGGCCATGCGGGAGGCCGGGTGGACGTACCGCCGAATTGCTCAACACGTGGGGCGTGAGGTCTCCACAGTACATCGATGTTGTCGCCAGTGGTCGGCGGAAGGTGCACGTGCCCGTCGACCTGGGACCGGACCGCACGGATGCACGCCAAGACCGTAGGATCCTACGCAGTGCCGTAGGGGACCGCACCGCCACTTCCCAGCAAATTAGGGACACAGTTGCTCCTGGGGTATCGGCGAGGACCATTCGCAACCGTCTCCATGAAGCTGGGCTACGGTCCCGCACACCGTTAGGCCGTCTTCCGCTAACGCTCTAACATCGTGCAGCCCGCCTCCAGTGGTGTCGCGACAGGCGTGAATGGAGGGACGAATGGAGACGTGTCGTCTTCAGCGATGAGAGTCGCTTCTGCCTTGGTGCCAATGATGGTCGTATGCGTGTTTGGCGCCGTGCAGGTGAGCGCCACAATCAGGACTGCATACGAGCGAGGCACACAGGGCCAACACCCGGCATCATGGTGTGTGGAGCGATCTCCTACACTGGCCGTACACCTCTGGTGATCGTCGAGGGGACACTGAATAGTGCACGGTACATCCAAACCGTCATCGAACCCATCGTTCTACCATTCCTAGACCGGCAAGGGAACTTGTTGTTCCAACAGGACAATGCACGTACGCATGTATCCCGTGCCACCCAACGTGCTCTAGAAGGTGTAAGTCAACTACCCTGGCCAGCAAGATCTCCGGATCTGTCCCCCATTGAGCATGTTTGGGACTGGATGAAGCGTCGTCTCACGCGGTCTGCACGTCCAGCACGAACGCTGGTCCAACTGAGGCGCCAGGTGGAAATGGCATGGCAAGCCGTTCCACAGGACTACATCCAGCATCTCTACGATCGTCTCCATGGGAGAATAGCAGCCTGCATTGCTGCGAAAGGTGGCTATACACTGTACTAGTGGCGACATTGTGCATGCTCTGTTGCCTGTGTCTATGTGCCTGTGGTTCTGTCAGTGTGATCATGTGATGTATCTGACCCCAGGAATGTGTCAATAAAGTTTCCCCTTCCTGGGACAATGAATTCACGGTGTTCTTATTTCAATTTCCAGGAGTGTATTTATTTATTTACAGTTAAACGGTTGTTTGCAAATAAACAAATAAAGTCACTGTTCTTCTTCATCTTCTCCAATTCTCTTCCTACTAATGTCTATTGAAGTCCACAGAACGTATTAAACTGGTAAACCCTGACTCCTAACAGTTTAATTTTGGGGTAAGTTCTCATAAATAATAAGTAAATAAATTTTGTCATGCATTTTCACTCCCTTATAAAATCTGTATGTTAGGTTCATATTTTCTGTAGCGTCATAGGAGAAGTTCAAGCAATTCTTTCTAAGATAGTGTCATCAGCTCATACTGAAACTGTTTCGTATATTTTCTCTAAGGATGTCTTGAAGTGTCGAATATTTGGCTACATATGCAGTTACGATTCAGTTCGAATACTAACAATTGTCTTAGGTACTGTAGTTCTTGGTAGGTTGCACCATTCTACTTGAATGTGTTATTTCATTTCCCATAGCGTTCAGCTTCTGGAAATCCGAACCATTTGTTGGCTGTATTACCCAGTCGAGGTCGTAAGGGAACGTGGCTTTGTATCAAGACAAACACAAGTATTTGTTTAAAATTAGACGCGTGCACTGCACGAAATCACCTAAACACTAGCATCGTTGGCTGCTTTTTTTGTTTGTTTTCTTTTTAATTCTGTTTCCGTGCAATTTTACCCCGTAAGACAAAGTAAGCACAGCACAACACAATCCGACTTAGTACACTAAGCAGGCAACTATTCGTTCTCAGCAGGCCAAGACTACCGCTACAAGCAGAGCAGTGTTACCTCGATTTTACACTGCCTCAGTCTAATAGGGCGCACTGCTCATCGAACTGCGGCATCTACGTCACCTCTGCCGTTTGAGAGGGTATGGCTATCCCCAAAGTTTGAGCAAACTCCTCCGGCTTGGACCTATTTAGAGACATGCTACTTTCGCGCTAATAGCAAGTGAGCTTGTACTGACGTAGAGGAAGTCCCGAATGAGAATATTCCGGAGCCGGTTTCTAGTTTCAGTATTTGTCTTGTAACCAAGGGAATCTTCTGGTAAACCATGGTCAGAACCAAGAGGATAGCAACTATGTTTAATTCAATTCTGGGACAACATCTCTCACGCAAAAATAAAAGAATCTAGTCTATGTGTAAGTGTATATGTTTATGTGGATACAAACTGATGAGTGGCTCGTCTTATACAAGATACCTATGTTGCTGCAGACTGCAGGCGACGAGAATGCTGTCAACGTACTGCAACCATACAGCACTAGCATGAGATTAGGCGTATAACAGATTTATATTTATGGATGATGGTACCGGGTTGAAGACACTTGACTTTTTTTCATCTTTTATTCCCTACTCAGAAGAGTTTTATGGGATACTGTACAATGGAGCAAAGGGAATCCCAACTCGAAATATTTACGAGTAACTTTTCAATTGCTGCTCTCGTCTGAAAAGTAAGGAAAACTTTAGGAAGACTTTGACCCAAACTGGGGGCCTGGGTATATTTTTTATTTCTGGATAAAGTTGCCAACTGATGACTTAAGTCGGGAAGCTTGCAAACTCATGAGTCTAAGACTAACCCTTTATAATCCTGTGCCGGATCCGATCCGAAATACTGACATTGAATTTTGGCTCAAATGTCGGACAATGATCAACAGTATATTTTTGTTACTGACTATATTCTGTCGTAGCCAGTCTACTAAACTTCGGGATGGAGCACCTTCTTTGACAATCAGATAGTACACATCTGTATAATTCTAACTAACGTAGTTCGACATGTTGGAGTGATAATGTTTGTTCAGATTTTACATGATTTTGTATTCAGATGGGAGGTAAGTGACGATGGAAGCGTGAAGCGCCTTCTGAAGGATGCTGAGCATGAAGAAATTTGTTGACGAGAGTGACGGTTCAAATGGCTCTGAGCACTATGGGACTTAACATCGGATGTCATCAGTCCCCTAGGACTTAGAACTACTTTAACCTAACTAATCTAAGGACCTCACACACATCCATGCCCAAGGCAGGATTCGAACCTGCGACCGTAGCAGTCGCGCGGCTCCGGACTGCAGCGCCTAGAACCGCTCTGCCTCAACGGTCGGCATTCTGTAGGGGGGTCTCAGCGATAAAATGTTTTATAAAAGTTTGAATTTATGTGAAAAGTTTGTTGGAAGTCGCTAATTGATCTTATTCTCAAATACAGGATGAACAAATTCCGAATTTTTGCGCGCTGTCAAAATGTTCAAATGTGTGTGAATTCCTAAGGGACCAAACTGCTGCGGTGATCGATGGTTCAAATGGCTCTGAGCACTATGGGACTTAACATCTGTGGTCATCAGTCCCCTAGAACTCAGAACTACTTAAACCTAACTAACCTAAGGACATCGCACACATCCATACCCGAGGCAGGATTCGAACCTGCGACCGTAGCTGTCGCGCGGCTCCGGACTGCAGCGCCTAGATCCGGAAGACCACCGCGGCCGGCTGAGGTGATCGTTCCCTTGACTTACACACTACTTAAACTAACGTACGCTAAGGACAACACATACACCCATGCTCGAGGGACCGGCAGCGGTGGTCTCGCGGTTCTAGGCGATTAATTTTTAAATGCGATCAGTAATAACGCGAAATATTGAGAATCAAATTCCTGTTGCACCTGAAAGATATCAGATAGGCAAGTTCCAACTGGAGTGGGTTCTGGGTTCCGGAACAGACGCTTAGTAATTTGTAGATTTTACCACACTTGCAGCCGGCGAGACTCAGCTTCCAATTAGACCATTCTTTGTGTATTCAAACCCAACCTTCTCTACTACGTCACACACCGCTTTCGTTCCTAATTGGCTCCCCGAATCCAGCATCTCAAAGAGCTTCCATATGGCATTCCAATGAGCATGTGAGATCCATTCATGCTTTTAGAGATCGAACTCCCTGTGGAGAATACATCTTTGGAGAGTGCCATAGACTAGAAGAATCTTGCGAGTGAGCGCTGCATACTGCTCATACTGTCAACATTAAGCTAGCTAGACTTGTCACGTGATCGGGCGGAACGATGCTGTTTATTTAAGGCCAGTTCACATTGGCCGTCACGTCACGGCACGTCACGTCAAAATGTTTAAATGTAAAGATCACCTTCAATGAATGCAACAAATACAGTTTTTAGGACGTTATTAGTAATGTAAGAAAAAATATTGGATAAAGTAAACAGGCTCCATTTATTCCTTTATAGCAATTGTTCGACGTGTTTGTATGCATATGATTCCCCTACCAAATAAATGTTTAGAAATGTTGCTTTACTTCTCTGCACATAACAAAATGTAACAAAACTGACCAACGACGTACGTTAGGAAGTTTGCTTTGACCACCGTTGTCGTTGTTAGTTCTGCAGTTCTGATATCACATTCTGCCAAGTGCCCTGCCGACCTGACGAGACATGGCGTGACGTACAGGGTGAAGCTGAGGTGACAGTCTCATCACGTAATCTCCGTCCATTTTGGTCATCAATGCGAGGAGCCCAGTTTATTACAGGCATCAAATGCAAATTGTTACGATGTCTGAAAAACGCCTGTTCCAAATCCAGAGCACCTACGGAGGGAATCTGTCCGCAGTAGCACTATGACGACATTCAAAATTTGTAGGATGCATTACTAATAAAATCTACAACGTACCGAGATCACGTGACCACGGTGGCAATGTAAACTGACAACAGAAAATCGATTCTGCGCACATGAAGGATCAAAAATGGTTCAAATGGCTCTGATCACTATGGGGCTTAATAACTCAGATCATCAGTCCACTAGAACTTAGAACTATTTAAACCTAACAAACCTAAAGATATCACACACATCCATGCCCGAGGCGGAGTTCAAACCTGCACCGTAGCAGTCTCGCGGCTCCGGACTGAAGCACCTCGATCCACTCGGTCACCACGGCCGGCTCTGAAGGATCATGAGAAATGAGTTACTCAGAACAACCACCTCTGGCCGTTATAACGGCCTTGATACGCCTGGGCATTGAGTCAAAGAGTTTGGATGGCGTGTACAGGTACAGCTGCCCATGCAGCTTCAACCCGATACTACAGTTCATTAAGAGTAGTGACGGGTGTACTGTGACGAGCCAGTTGCTCGGCCATCATTGACCAGACGTTTTCAATTGGCGAGAGATGTGGAGAATGTGCTGGCCAGGGCAGCAGTGGAACGTTTTCTGTATCCAGAAACGCTCGTACAGGACCTGCAACATGCGGTCGTTCATTATCCTGAAATGTAGGGTTCCGCAGGGATCGAATGAAGGGTTGAGCCACGTTACGTAACACATGTGAAATGTAACGTCCGCTGTTCAAAGTGCCGTCAGTGCTAACAAGAGGTGACCGAGACGTGTGACCAATGGCACCCAATACCATAACACCAGATGATATGCCAGTATGGCGATGACGAATACACGCTTCCAATGTGTGTTCACCGCGATGTCGCCCAACACGGATGTGAACACCCTGATGCTGTAAACAGAGCCTGGATTCATCCGACAAAATGACGTTTTGCCATTCGTGCACCCAAGTTTGTCTTTGATTACACCATCGCAGGCGCTCCTGTGTGTGATGCAGCGTCAAGGGTAACCGCAGCCACGGTCTCCGAGCTGATAGTCCATGCTGCTGCAAACGTCGTCGAACTGTTCGTGCAGATGGTGGTTGTCTTGAAAACGTCCAAATATGTTGTCTCAGGTATCGAGACGTGGCTGGACGATCCGTTTCAGCCATGCGGATAAAATGCCTGTCATCTCGACTGCTTGTGATACAAGGCCGTTGGGATCCAGCAGGGCGTTCCGTATTATCCTCCTGAACTCACCGGTTCCATATTCGGCTAACAGTCACTGGATCTCGACCAACGCGAGCAGCAGTGTCGCGATACGATAAACCGCAATCGCGATAGGCTACAATCCGACCTGATAAAGTCGGAAACGTGATGGTACGCACTTCTCCTCTTTACGCGAGGCATCACAAAAACGTTTCACCAGGCAACGCCGGTCAACTGCTGTTTGTGTATGAAAAATCGGTTGGACACTTTCTTCATGTCAGCACGTTGTAGGTGTCGCCACCGGCACCAACCTTGTGTGAATGCTCTGAAAAGCAAATCATTTGCATATCACAGCATCTTCTTCCTGTTGGTGAATTTTCGCTTCTCTAGTGCGTTAACTACTTGGTGTAGCAATTTTAATGGCCAGTAGTGTAATTCTCTAAGGAGAGTGTCTGCGATTTAACATCACGCGAAAGAAAATCAGTTCTTAAAGTTGAGAATGAGACAGGCAACGTTCGCCAGAAGTACCTTCCGCCTCACACCGTAGTATTGAAGATTATCGATGTAGGCGTCGCCAGAAGTTGGTCGCACGTGCAGGAGGACGCCATGCTGACGGGTGGAGCATCTCCTGGTGCAGGCGTGCCGCGTGCTGCGCAGCTGGTGACGTATCAGCGGGTCCTATTTGTGCCCGCGATAGCGGCGGCAGGCAGCTGCGGCGCTCTGGCATTTCCGCTGACTGCACGCAGGACGGCGGCGTAGCGCGTGGGTGGAGCGCCGTATCAGCTGCTCCCTGCGGGAGGCGCAGGCACGGGGAGATAGCCGAACCACGAGTACACCCATCTGGGACGGCGCGCGTCTGCCTGGCGTCTGTCTAATCCTAATGTGGGGGCCGCGATGCACGACCACCCTTTTGAGCCTCACACTGCGTTTCTACACGGATCATTCCGAAACTAATTCCTCTATAGCGTGAAAAATATTTAAACCGACAAACTCTGGGAGGTTGTAGGGGACATCAAAACAAATATTTTTCCCTAATGTCATTTTTTCCTATGAGGAGTATTTAACCCGGTAGAGGTACATTTCTCTGGCGGCAAATTAATTAAACCAACAAACACTTTTCCATTTCTTTATGACCAAGAGACAACACATTAACACAACCCAATTTCAGTTAGAGTAGATTTGCAAAAATGTCTCCATTGACACGTAAACAAAGGATACACCGTCGGATCATGTTCTGTCTGACACGGGCAAAAACCCCAGGAGTATCCTGAATTGTTCCTCCTGCTGCTACTATCCGGGCAGCCAGGTCCTCTTCTGATGCAACAGGAGTTGCGTAAACAAGGCTGCGCATGTCTCCCCACACAAAGAACTACAGAGGGAACATATCTGGGGATCGAGCAGGCCATGGTACAGGACCACCTCTGCCAATCCACGTTTCTGGGAAACCTTTGTCCGGGAATCAACGCACATGACGACTGAAATGTGCCGGCGCCCCGTCATGTTGGAGCCGCATGCGTTGTCTTGTAGAGAGTGGGACGTCTTCCAGAAATTCTGGCAATGCTCTGGCGAGAAAATTGTAATAGTGCCTGCCATTTAATAGCCTAAGTAGCAGATACGGCCCAACTGAAAAGTCCCCAACAACACCGACCCACACATTAACGAAGAACCGCACTTGATGAGCGATAATAAATGTGGCATGTGGGTTATCCTCATTCCAAACATGCGAATTGTGCGTGTTGAAGACTCCATCACTCCCGAACGTTGCTTCATCGGTAAACAACACGTAGGATGGAAATGTAGGATGCATTTCACACTGTGCCAAGTACCACTGCGAAAGCTGTGCCCTGGGTGAATAATCAACTGGTTCCAGGTTGTGGACACGCTGTAAGTAAAAAGGACGTAACAACTGCTCTCGAAGGACTGTTCTTACATTCGTCTGATTCGTCCCCGTGTTACGTGCAACTGCACGGGTGCTGATTGAAGGACCCCGCTCCACGTGAAGCAAGACGGCTTCCTCAAATTGCAGCGTTCTTACCGTGCGACGGCGTCCCTGCCCAGGTAATCTGCTAAATGACCCGGTCTCACGCAGACTTTGGTACACAGCAGCAAAGGTCGTATAATGCGGGATACGGCGATTAGGGTATTTTTGTTGATAAACCCGCTGTGCAACTCGTCCGTTGTGGTGCGGTACGTAGTACGTAGCAACCATATCAGTGTACTCACTCCAGGTGTATCGCTCCATTAGTAAACAGAGACAATGCGCTGCTACATTAGTGATCAATAGTTGTCTACAACTGAAGATCGTAGTATGGGCTCTAACAACTGAAGAGCGTAATATGGCTTCCACCGGTTTAAATAATCCCAATAGGAAAAAATGCGCTCGATACAATTTGAAATGAGACTCGTCCTACCAGTCCCGCCAGGCATCAACAGTTCAATGTTGGAGTTGACGGGCCCAGGCGAGGCTTAAAGATCTGTGTCGTGCAGTTAACAGAGGTACAATAGCGGGCCTTCGGCTCCGAAAGCCATCTCGATGACGTCTCGTTGAATGGTTGGCACGCTGACACTTATTGATGGTCCAGCATTGAAATCTGCAGTAATTTGGAGAAATGTTGCAGTTCTGTCATGTTGAATGACTCTTTTCAGTCGTCGTTCGTCCCGCTCTTGCAGAATATTTTAGCGGTCACAGCGATATCGTAGTTTTGATGTTGTACCGGAGTCTTGATCTAAATGGTACTCTCGTGAAATGGTGGTACGAGAAAATCCCCACTTCATCACTACCTCGGAGCTGCGCGCGCTAGGGCGCTGCAAAAATGGTTGAAATGGCTCTGAGCAGTATGGGACTTAACTGTTGTGGTCATCAGTCCCCTAGAACTTAGACCTACTTAAACCTAACTAACCCAAGAACATCACATACATCCATGCCCGAGGCAGGATTCGAACCTGCGACCGTAGCGGTCGTGCGGTTCCAGACTGCAGCGCCTAAAACCGCTCGGCCACTCCGGCCGGCTACGGCGCTGCAGTCATGGACTTTGCGGCTGATTCCGGCCGAGGTTCGAGTCCTCTCTCGGGCATGGGTGCGTGTGTTTGTCCTTATGATAATTTAGGTTAAGTAGTGTGTAAGCTTAGGGACTGAAGATTTTAGCAGTTAAGTCTCATAAGATTTCACACACATTTGAACATTTTTTTGAACTACCTCGAAGATGTTGTGTCCCATCGCTCGTGTGCCGACTATAACACCACAATTAAACCTTGTTTACCTGCCATTGTAGCAGCAGTAACCGAGCTAATATCTCATATAGGCGTTGCTGACCGCAGCGCCGTATTCTGCCTGTTTACACATCTCCGTATTTGAATACGCGTTCTTGTACCAGTTTCTTTGGCGCTTCAGTGTATAAGACACAAACAATCACGACGGAATTGTATAGTTTCTTTCATAACACGAGTAACAAACGAAGGCGTTTGCATTTCCTGCTTAGAAACTGGTATAGAAACACTCTCCGTCCGGTCGTGCTATCACATTGTTAGCACTTTGTCCAACCCCTGCTCTTCTTAATTCTCTTCGACGTTGATTCTGTTAGAGGTTGTAGTTCTTGCAGTGAATTTGTCATCCACTTTTAGTTTCGATGATTTCAGCTCACATACGGCCTCAAATTATCTTCGATGTATATAAACAGACCACTTTTTGGTTGTAGTTAAAGCATGTGCAGTTTCATTATCTTGTAAAAACATTACACTTTCGTCCCTAGGTTCCCATGCAATCTAACCAAAACTCCATCTAGCTTCCCAGTGTAGATGTTAGAGTTCATTCTAGTGTTCTGTTCATTCTTACCTGCTGCTATGTTATCAGATCATGCCACTCATATTGAAATCCAGCCTGCCCATCTAAATCAAACTTCTTCTCATCACCGAATGTGGCTTTATGCCATTCTGGAGTCCATGACATAAGATTTTCGACCAATCTAGCCTGTTTATGTTTGGAGTTTAGAGCGGGTTTCTGCAGCAGTGTCTTGAATGTGAGATGATTGTCATGTGACGAAATTTGTCATGCACGGCTGGCAGTTATTGGCAAAAGTAAATCAGCAAACAGTTGAGAAGAATTAACGGTTTGTGGACCTTGCTTTGCTCTAAAGTAAATCTTTCTGTGTCTCAGATAATTTTCTACTTTGCTCATATTTTCCATTCTGTCCACATTTGTGCCCAATCTAACGCAATTATTAGTCAGTGAACTTGAACTGTTCATCTTGTTGGCAGTTTGATGATTAGAGAGTCCCATTTCCTTCAACGTACCGATTTTTGTTTTTTCCCGCATGGCATTGTGACAGTCGTGGTCTACGTACACAACACGCATTGTCATTAATGGTGTCTGTTTCCTATATGCAGTAAAGGCTCGTACGTACACAGTAACATCGCACAGAGCCGACTGCCTTTATACCAACACACTACCGCCTGAACCGTTAGTGTCTTGTTACATACTGTACTACTGTTATCAAATGCGGTATCATTTGACTGTATTTGTCGGTAATTCTGGATATAATACTATTCCGGACATACTGTGCTCAACTACTCCGAACGACAATATTAATTTTCTCACAAATATGCTTTTATACCGAGTCGTTATATAGTCAACCTCAAACGCGTCCTTAAATTTTTCTCAGTAGTGCTTCTCGAAAAGAATGTCGCCTTCCTTCCGAGGATTCCCGTTTGAGTTCCCGAAGAATCTGTATAATATTTGCGTGTTGTACGAACCTACTAGCAACAAATCTAGCAGCCCCCCTCTGAACTGCTTCGGTCTCTGCTTTTGATCAGACCTGGTGCGGACCCCAAACACTCCAACAGTACTCATCAATGGGCTGCACTAGTTTGTATACGTGGCCTCCTTTATTGATGAACCAAACTTTATTAAAATTCTCCATATAAACCGAAGTGAACTATTCATCTTTCCTGCTACAATCCTTACATGCCCATTCTAATTCGTATTGCTTTGCCACGTTCCACCAAGATGTTTAATCAAGCAGCTCACTATTCATACTGTACTCTAGTATTATTGGTTTGTTTTTTCTACTTACCTGCATCAACTTACATTTTTCTACACTTTGAGCTAGCTGGCATTAATGACACCAACTAGAAATTTTATCGAAATCATCTCCTATCCTCCTACAGCGATTGAATGACAACACCTTCCCGTGCATCACGGCATCATCATCAAGCAGTTGTAGACTGCTGCTTACCCTCTCTGCTAGGGCGTTTATCTATACAGAAAATAACAGTGATCCCATCACACTTCACTGGAGCTCTCTTGACGATACTATTGTCTCTGATGAACATTTGCCATCGAGCGACATCTTGGATATCTCATGCAAAGCGCCAGATTCTGTGACCGCAGCCACAAGCACATTTAGCTGTTGCCGAACTGCAGCCAGCTGCTCTTATGTCCGCACATAGCATGCACACATACTACCCATCTCAGAATTATTAACTTAAGAACTATGTATAAAAACACAGACAGACGCCCAGGTACCAAATTGCTGACTTTCTGATTTGTCAAAAACGGAGACTGACGCCTTATGAGCGGTGAATCTGGGTCTAGCATAAATGAAAACTACGCTACAGATAGCCTGACAATACTTTTCAGTTATAAAAAGAGTGAGAATAAATCTATTAAATAGAGAGAGAGAAAAACGCATGAAATTTTAGAAATACACTGCTACGAAAACACAGAATAAGTCAAATACGTATTTTGTCCTTTCCAAGTGTGTACCAGATGGCACTGGGAGCCTGACTGTATCTTCTTGTTTCTTATAAGAAAGGTGACAGTGTCAGCCAGTATAGTTTTGTATCTTCTTGTATCTTCTTTAATCTTAGAAGAAAGATGACGATGTCAACCAGTATGATTTCATCGATCACCTATTTTCAAAATTGTAAAGTCCCTTCGGTACACCCTACATTACGTCCGTAACATTACAACATTGAAAACTAATACTGATTTAATTCATCTAATCTACATACGTAGTTTTCCTGTCATTTTATAGCAAAACACAAGCTCAGACCGAAGCAATCATTTCCCTCGTATCACGTAAAGAATTTCGGAGGCTGTAGAGGTCAAGTCAAAGATACTACCCATGAATAAATCGATCTCTTACGAAATTACAAGGTAGCATGATAATGTGGGTACTGTGACTGAGTTCTGCACCTGAATCACACTTGACACAGAACCACACTTAAGATCCACAACTGTGATATGTGCACAATGGACTATACAGGATGCTCCACTGATCGAGACCGGGCCAAATATCTCACGAAATAAGCGTCAAAGGAAAAAACTACAGAGAACGAAACTTGTCTAGCTTGAAGGAGGAAACCAGATGGCGCTATGGTTGGCCCGCTAGATGGCACTGCCATAGGTCAAACGGATATCAACTGCGTTTTTTTTTAAGGAACCCCCATTTTTATTACATATTCGTGTAGTACGTAAAGAAATATAAAGGTTTTAGTTGGAACACTTTTTTTGCTTTGTGATAGATGGCGCTGTAATAGTCACAAACACATGGCCCACAATTTTAGACGAACAGCTGGTAAGAGGCAGGTTCTTTAAATTAATATACAGAACATAGGTACATTTGAACATTTTATTTCGGTTGTTCCAATGTGATCTAACATTTGTGGTGGTGTCTGTTTGTTCTATATCGTGTCTCCCTACCACTATCGCGCAACGACGCTCTGAGCGTGTTTTTTAGGGAATTGACTAGTTTGAATCTGGGACCTGTTGCTGGTAAGAGGACGCCAGACCACACATGACATGTAGAATTCAGAAGAGTTTAGTGAGACTAGCGATGATATAACCAAATACTTAATGATTTCAGCGTAAGCTCCACTGCACTCCCTGTAAAAGAATCTTAACACTAACGAAATTTAGTGGAAGGGGTTCAAGGATTTCCTATTTTTAGTTAGCTGGTAAAATAACGTCGAAAAAGCAGTTAAGTTACCATTGGTAATTTTATTCTACTCACAAAACTTTATTTAGAAATTGCACTATTGATAAAAGGAAGTGTTTTAATACAGGATGGTAAAAACCAACTACGTTCAACAAAAATGTGAACGAATATTTCCTGAATGGATTTCCAAGTTCTACAATGGATCGAAGGATGACCTATGCCATATCACATCTGTAATCTAGGTTTAAATTTAGCTTCACAAGAGAGAAAACTATCAAAATAGTCTACAGTGACCCTCAATTATCTTTAATTACTTATCTAACCTGTCGTAAATTACAGTGGTTGATGTGGCTTCTCAATAATTGTATAACAGAGAAATCATCGGGTTTCAGATTTTTACTTCAAGTGGCAAATGTGAACACCATGAGCTTTAATTTACGATCGACACTAGTATTACGCAAAAAAAGGAGGTGTAACAGATGAGACTTCTGCAGCTCTGAGTGAAGCTGTATGCGCTGTTATGCGGCGTCGCGTGCGTTCATTACCTTGTCGTTGGTTAGGCAGCTTCAGGGGGGCAGCGGCCGGCGCAGCAGCCGTCTCGGAACTAACTTCTCCTAACTTCTCCTTACTACCATTTACCGAAGATGGTTTAAAAAAAACCATCTGGCTGTGTTTTCATCTAACCAATCAGGGTCTCAATGTTAACGGTAAGCTCCGCCTACGAAAATTCTGTCTATCCGATGAGAAACGTTATACTTTTCGTGGTGGGGCAATGTTTTTAAGGTTTGCAACGTAACAGAGACGCGAAAAAGTCTCACTTTAAAACTTGCGGATGGTGTGGTCCTTCCAGCGTTATCGTAAGATCTATACTGTTCTTCTGGAGGGCTCTATCTTTTAACATGGGCTGAGGGGTGGTCCTAACGTAATAGAGACGCGAACAAGTCTCACGCTAAAACTTGTGGATGGTGTTGTCCTTTTTGTGTTATCGTAAGATCTATACTGTTTTTCTGGAGGGCTCTAGCTTTTAACATGGGCTGGGGGGTGGTTCTTGACGTAACAGAGACACGAAAAAGTCTCACGCTAAAACTTGAAGCTGGCGTTGTCCTAGTGGTTAGCTGGCGACGTGGATATCCAGTCCGTCCCTTATCGTAGGGCCTTCTAGCTTAACACGGTTCTGCTCTCGGCTTCAGTTCTCGTTTCTCCCCTCGGAACGGCGTCTGTCTCACGGTGGGAAGGTATGACATGCATTTAGGCATTCTTGTGTTAGTCTGTGGTGTTCCATTTGCTCACTCGTTACTCGTATTTCTTTGGTTAATTTAATGTCACGATTTATTCGGAGCTGTGTGACACACTATTGGATTTGCTTATCATGTCAGGGTTTTCATGGAAGGTGTTGGATTTGCCTGACACCTTACAGTGATACATGTACCTTTGTGAACGTACCTGTAAATACCGCATTAATGCTATAAATGCTCAAAATGAGGTCCGTCGTCCTCAATGCATTTGGCAATACGTGTAACGACATTCCTCTCAACAGCGAGTAGTTCGCCTTCCGTAATGTTCGCACATGCATTGACAATGGGCTGACGCATGTTGTCAGGCGTTGTCGGTGGATTACGATAAGAAATATCCTCCAACTTTCCCTACAGAAACAAATACGGGTACGTCAGATTCGGTGAACGTGCTGGTCATGGTATGGTGCTTCGACGACCAATCCACCTGTCATGAAATATGCTATTCAATACCGCTTCAACCGAACGCGAGTTATGTGCCGGACATCCATCATTTTGGAAGTACATTGCCATTCTGTCATGCAGTGAAACATCTTGTAGTAACATCGGTAGAACGTGTCCCTTCACGTTTCCACCTCACTATCAGTTCGGAATCAGTGGACCTAGGGATGTTTAGGAGTGTGGAAATCTCGCGTACAGACGTATGACACAGGTGACAGGTAATCACCTGACCACGTTCCAAGTCCGTGAGTTCCGGGGAGCACCCCATTCTGCTCTCTCACCATGTCTAATGACTACTGAGGTCGCTGTTATGGAGTAGCTGGCAGTAGGTGGCAGCACAATGCACCGAATATGAAAAACGTGTGTTTTTTGGGGGTGCCCAGATACCTTTGATGACATAGTGTATTTACCACAGTAAGTGGACACCTCCTACGGCATCTAGGAGTAGTCAAGCTAGTGCTGCAAGATGCGGTAGAGAGGATAGCAGTATGGGTAGATGAGGTCTAGAATGTACAAAACATGTTACACAGGATGATGGTGTAATAATTACGCACTGACGAAAATATCAGCATCAGACAGGAAAAGACGGACGTCATTAAACCAGTCGAAAGACTGATGAATTAACAAAGAAAAAAATAACAGGGTACGTCAGATATCGGCTACTTTCCACAATAAACTTCAAAGTGAAGGAGATCGTTGCGAACCAACGTGACACTGACGGGCAGCGTAACGTAGGTAGACTACCCGCACAACTTCTCGGCGTAGCTACGAGCAGCTACCGGCAACATTAGCCGAAAGCCAGGCACTATTACAATTTGAAGGAGACAATGACTTCTGATAGTTTTGAAAAATATTGATTTGGCATAATAGCTGTATGTCACTTCCTGGTTAAAACTATCAGTTTCGGCTCAACAATACGCCACCCTCAAGACATTAAGAACGGGATTACACACCTTGCCTCCAAGCGCGATCATTTGTGTCCAGATAAAGGCTATTCAGTAATTGAATAAAAGTTACAGAATGTCATCTCAGTCAGCTACAAAATATTCAGCCACCTTCCTAGTGAATTAAACATGCTCGCTCTGTTATTTGGTAGGAAAAAAAATGAATCGCCGCTGTTAATAATCCAAACCTTGATTTTCAAAAGCTTTTAATAGTCATCGTATTGTTAACTTTGTCTTTCATCCATGTGGACGCTCAGTTAGCAGGACGTATTTATCCTCTCAGTCTGTTTACTTATCCTTCATTTTCCAGAGGTCTTACCTACCTTATCCACACTCTGTTCGAAAGCCTTGGACAAGGACTTAAATTTTAGTAATTATTAATTCACACTTTTGATTGTCTGAAGAATAGAGCTCAGAAACTATGTGCGCATATTACTTATTTATTCCGTATTACGGAAGAATTATTAATTACAAAGTTATTACTGTGTGGCATTAGACCGGCCGCGGTGGCTGAGCGATTCTAGGCGTTTCAGTCTGGAACCGCGCGACTGCTACAATCCTAGGTTAGAAACCTGCCTCTGGCATGACTGTGTGTGATATCCTTAGGTTAGTTAAGTTTAAGTAGTTCTAAGTTCTAGAGGACTGATGACCTCAGATGTAAGTCCCATAGTGCTCAGAACCATTTTTTCTTTTATTTGTGACATTACTGTGCGCATGGGAAGGCCTTAACTACAGGACGAATGCCAATTCTAGTGACAAAATTTCTGAGTTTGTTCAGGGATATTTCATATTTTGTTATAAGGCACTAGTGCCTCGTTGCAGTATTTCTTGTGATTCCTCACACTCATTTATCTTAGTATCTTTATTGCACACAGAATATCTGCACAACAGTGTAAACGTCTACAGTATGTACTGTATGTCTTGTGTGAAAGCATTGTTCCTTCACTCAAATACACGCAGTAATGCCTTTTTTTTTTGCAGTGTTATTTGTACGAGGGGTGTTCAGTAAATAACACAACAATTTTTTTTTATGAAAGCCGATTGGTTTGTTCTTCATTACAATACACGATATTACGTTCCACTCTTCTGGCTACAAAACCCTGTTTTTCTACATAACATCTGTTGAATGCGACGACCTTACCCCACTTTACCGGGAGGGCCTGTACGCCTATGTGGCCTCTGGTACCATTAGACTGATCGACGTCGGAGACGTCTTGCTGCATCAATAAGCTCCCCATTAACCAGGTACTGCTTCCCGCGGAGTGCATCCTTCATTGGTCTAAACAGGTGGAAGTCGGGAGGTGTGATATCCGGACTGTGGTGTGGATGAGGAAGAATAGTCTAATGAAGTGTTGTGAGCTTCTATGGGATGCGCACATTTGTTTGAGGCATTACGTTTTTTGTGCAGAAGAAGTTCGTGTGGACTTCTGTGGCGACAAACAGCAGTGCAGTACACACTGTTGTTGATCATTGCACCGTGAGGGAGGACATGAAACAGAATAACCCCTTCAGAGATTAGACCCTCGTCATGCCTTTCCGGCTGAGGGTGCAGCTTTTAACTTCTTTCGGAGGAGAGGTGATGTTCGACGAAAACTGTCTTGATTATCCTCGTAACGAGCAAGCAATTCCGCAAAGATAGTCCCTGTTGCTCTTTATCGTCTTTTGTCTGGCTGCGAGGAACCCAGCGATCAACACATTCTGACCCTAACTGGTGGATGAGTCTGTCTGCACTACCAACAGAGACGTCCAGTCGTGCAGCAAAGTGTTCTATTGTTATCCTCGAATGAGAGTGTCCGCACGTTTCCACATTACAGGAGCCATAGCTGTGCGCTGTCGGCTGGTACTCGGGAGATCGGATAGGTTTACACGACCTTGTCACCCAACGACTCACCGTGCTTTTGTTCAGTGACAGTTCTCCGTAGACATTCTGCAAGTGCTTATGATATCTGCGACGCTCTGGTTTTCCACCAAAAGAATCTGAAAGACAGCTCTTTGTACAGACGCCAATGCTACGTACAGAGTTACGAGGCATCAAAATTTCATGAAACTGTAGTGGCTGCAGCGAGAATATTCCAAAATGTCCCCCAACAAATCATGCCTTTTTTCAACTGAAATTAGTTGAGAAAAAATGTGTTACAGTACTTTCTGATCGCCTCTCGTACTTTCATAGACAGTGGTATGTGTAAGATGGTCGTGTGCACCTCGTGTATGAGTTCAGTAAGCGCCATGGTAAGTGGGACAACGAAACTATGTATAGCTGTTCGTGCAGCGACGACAACCAACCACAGTACTTTCTTTTCGTCTGTGCGTTGTTGCATTACTCTGTGTTTTGTGTTGAACGTTTCGGTGATTGCGTATCGCCGGCTTTTTCACTGCTGTTGAGGTATTTTCACAGAAACTTTGGTACCTGGGGTAACATATTGAAGAAATCTAAATTACATTTTACTCTGTAACCGGAGACCACGAGTCTCTTAAAAATCCGAACAATCCTCGACATTACTTCCGCGAAATCGTGAATACTGCATGGATATCTTCCTCGGTGGGGTGGAGTCTTTCCATCGTCTTCCCTATGAATCCATACTGCCTTGGTCTAGTTGTGCCATTTACCTCTATGTCTCATGATACGTGACACATGGGACTAAGAATGACAGTGGCATTCCACTGCAGCACAGGCGCTATGATTCGTTCGAATGCACGTTTCTGAGACTCGTGATATTTCCCGAGCCTTGCCAAAGACAAACTACCTAAAATACGCGTCTTGAAAGTGCTGTAATACCTCAACGTATCGGAAGAGTGTATTTTAGCTACTCTCCATTTTAAATACTTCATTTTAGTTTCATATACAGTAGTTATAACACAAACGGCGAATATTCGGCTTGCATCTTTCAGTCCATCGCAGCACAGAGAAGTGACGCCATGACACCGTTTTTCTGTGAGTAAAATAAAATACCATGTTTATTTCAATCTTTTATCAAAATCTTGGATAATCACCTTCTGCAATGCGGACGTGCAGAGATCCTGGAAGGTCACTCCAGTGACGTGTCCAGCTGCACCAAATTTCTCGGTTGATGATCCATGGCTCGAACAGCGCAATTTGAGGTGGTCGCACAGATTCTCAATCGGGTTAAAATCCGGGGAGTTCGATGGCCAAGGGAGTACGATAAATTCATTCTGGTGTTCTTCTAACCACACACGTGCAATGCAAGCTGTGTTACACGTTGCATTGTTCTGCTAGTAGATGCCTTCGTGACAGTACAAAAAGTTCATGTAGGGGTGGACATGTTCCCCTAGGATAAACGCATACTTAAGCTGATCACTGCGCCTTCCAGAATAACAAGCAGATGAAGGCAAGTTACTTAAACACAGGAGCAGATAACCTACTCTCTATTTTTATTTTATACTACTAATAAATTGTTGTTAAGTTTTTAATTTGTTACAGTTGCCATAATTTCCTGCCTCTTTTATTGTTTAATAGAAATGACAGGAAAATCTTTAACTTTTTACAGCAAATGAACGGTTATAATTCATTGCTACGTCATTTGGTAAAAGTAATTCCAGACTGGGATTGGTGCCGTTCTGCAATACAACGGATGTGCGGTGACGACGGCGAGAAACGACCGTTTAGCTCAGGTGGGCCGAGGTCTTGCAAACTGCGTGTACACGCGTAAGTTAAGCCACGCCACGCGGTCTAAGGGCCTTGTCACGTCCCGCACGGCTCAAAAATGGTTCAAATGGCTCTGAGCACTATGGGACTTATCTGCTGAGATCATGTGTCCCCTAGAACTTAAAACTATTTAAACCTAACTAACTTAATGACATCACACACATCCATGTCCGAGGCAGGACTCGAACCTGCGACCGTAGCGGTCGCGCGATTCCAGACTGTAGCGCCTAGAACCGCTCGGCCACTCCGGCCGGCTCGCACGGCTCACCCCATCAGAGGTTCGAGTACTCCCTCGGGCATGTGTGCGTGTGTTGTCCTAAACGTAAGTTGGTTGTAAATTGTTGTAGTTGCGCTGGAAAAGTCCCTGAGCTTCAAGCGCTAATAGAAAGCACAGAAGCTGATATCGTTATAGGTACAGAAAGCTGGCTAAAGCCTGAAATAATTTCTGCAGAAATTTTTACGAAGTCTCAGACGCTGTTCAGGAAAGATAGATTAGGCAGAATTGGTGGTGGAGTGTTTGTGTCTGTCAGTAGTGGTTTATCTTGTAGTGAAGTCGAAGTAGATACTCCGTGCGAATTGGTATGGGTGGAGGTTATACTTAACAGCCGAATTAAGTTAATAATTGGCTCCTTCTACCGACCCCCAGACTCCGATGATACAGGTGCGGAACAGTTCAGAGAAAGTTTGAGTCTCGTAACAAATAAATACCCCACTCATAAAAACCGGTGGTAGGCAGAAAACGTCTTCCGAGATTGTCCTAAATGCTTTCTCCGAAAATTATTTCGAGCAGTTAGTCCACGAACCTACGCGAATTGTAAATGGTTGCGAAAACACACTTGACCTCTTAGCCACAAACAATACAGAGCTGATAGAGAGCATCATGACTGATACAGGGATTAGTGATCACAAGGTCGTTGTAGCTAGGCTCAGTACCATTTCTTCCAAATCCATCAGAAACAAACGCAAAATAATTTTATTTAAAAAAGCGGATAAAGTGTCACTAGAAGCCTTCCTAAAAGACAATTTCCATTACTTCCGAACTGACTATGCGAATGTAAACGAGATGTGGCTCAAATTCAAAGATATAGTAGCAACAGCAATTGAGATATTCATACCTCATAAATTGGTAAGAGATGTAACGGATCCCCTGTGGTACACAAAAAAGGTCCGAACGCTGTTGCAGAGGCAACGGAAAAAGCATGCGAAGTTCAGAAGAACGCGAAATCCCGAAGATGGGCTAAAACTTACAGACGCGCGAAATTTGGCACGTACTTCGATGCGAGATGCTTTAATAGGTTCCACAACGAAACATGGTCTCGAAATTTGGTAGAAAATCCGAAGAAATTATGGTCGTATGTAAAGTACACAAGCGGCAAGACGCAGTCAATACCTTCGCTGCGCAGTGCCGATGGTACTGTTATCGACGGCTGTGCCGCTAAAGCGGAGTTATTGAACGCAGTTTTCCGAAATTCCTTCACCAGGGAATACGAATGGAATATTCCAGAATTTGAAACACGAACATATGCTAGCATGAGTTTCTTAGAAGTAGATACCTTAGGGGTTGAGAAGCAACTCAAATCGCTTGATACAGGCAAGTCTTCAGGTGCAGATTGTATACCGATTAGGTTCCTTTCAGATTACGCTGATACTATAGCTCCCTACTTAGCACTCATATACAACCGCTCGCTCACCGATAGATCTGTACCTACAAATTGGAAAATTGCGCAGGTCGCACCAGTGTTCAAGAAGGGTAGTAGGAGTAATCCATTTAACTACAGACCTATATCATTGACGTCGGTCTGCAGTAGGGTTTTGGAGCATATACTGTATTCAAACATTATGAATCACCTCGAAGGGAACGATCTATTGACACGTAATCAGCATGGCTTCAGAAAACATCGCTCTTGTGCAACGCAGCTAGCTCTTTATTCGCACTAAGTAATGGCCGCTATCGACAGGGATCTCAAGTTGATTCCGTATTTCTAGATTTCCGGAAAGCTTTTGACACCGTTCCTCACAAGCGACTTCTAATCAAGCTGCGGAGATATGGGGTATCGTCTTAGTTGTGCGACTGGATTCGTGATTTCCCGTCAGGTAGGTCGCAGTTCGTAGTAATAGACGGCAAATCATCGAGTAAAACTGAAGTGATATCAGGTGTTCCCCAGGGAAGCGTCCTGGGACCTCTGCTGTTCCTGATCTATATAAATGACCTGGGTGACAATCTGAGCAGTTCTCTTAGATTGTTCGCAGATGATGATGTAATTTACCGTCTAGTAAGATCATCTGAATACCAGTATCAGTTGCAAAGCGATTTAGAAAAGATTGCTGTATGGTGTGTCAGGTAGCAGTTGACGCTAAATAACGAAAAGTGTGAGATGATCCACATGAGTTCCAAAAGAAATCCGTTGGAATTCGAATACTCGATAAATAGTACAATTCTCAAGGCTGTCAATTCAACTAAGTACCTGGGTGTTAAAATTACGAACAACTTCAGTTGGAAGGACCACATAGATAATATTGTCGGGAAGGCGAGCCAAAGGTTGCGTTTCATTGGCAGGACACTTAGAAGATGCAACAAGTCCACTAAAGAGACAGCTTACACTACACTCGTTCGTCCTCTGTTAGAATATTGCTGCGCGGTGTGGGATCCTTACCAGGTGGGATTGACGGAGGACATCTAAAGGGTGCAAAAAAGGGCAGCTCGTTTTGTATTATCACGTTATAGGGGAGAGAGTGTGGCAGATATGATACACGAGTTGGGATGGAAGTCATTACAGCATAGACGTTTTTCGTCGCGGCGAGACCTTTTTACGAAATTTCAGTCACTAACTTTCTCTTCCGAATGTGAAAATATTTTGTTGAGCCCAACCTACATAGGTAGGAATGATCATCAAAATAAAATAAGAGAAATCAGAGCTCGAACAGAAAGGTTTAGGTGTTCGTTTTCCCCGCTCGCTGTTCGGGAGTGGAATAGTAGAGAGATAGTATGATTGTGGTTCGATGAACCCTCTGCCAAGCACTTAAATGTGAATTGCAGAGTAGTCATGCATGTAGTTTAAGTTAGATTAAGTAGAGTATAAACTTACTGACCGATGACCTCAGCAGTTTCGCCCCATAAGATCTTACCACAAATTTCCAAATTTCCTTAAGCCACGACACACGGCAACAGGAACGTTGGTGTCTCAAGTATGCTGTACCAATTCTTACGCTAAGTGCTTGTTACTCGGTCCTGTCGGCAGTGTTATCAAAATAACACAGATCGCTGTTCCTATTTTCTAATAACGCAATATTTCAAACGAAAACAAATTTTACGAATAAAAATTATACTTATTTTTTAAAAGCGCTGTCGGGCGTCTCCGGCTCTTGGATGTGTGATCATCCTGGCCGCCATGCGCTGTTGCCATTTTTCGGGATGCACCCAGCCTCGTGTTGACAATTGGGGAGCTACTCGACCGAATAGTAGCGGATCCGGTCAAAGAAAACCATCTCTACTACCGGGAGAGTGGTGTGCTGACACACGCCCGTCCTATCCGCATCCTCAGCTTAGGATGACACGGCGGTCGGATGGTCCCGATGACGGAGTGCTTTATTTTTTAAAAAAAAACTTTTTTTAAAAACGGAAAATTTTAGCACTGCAGCTATGGCTAATTGATATTTTGTTATTTTCATTCGGTTATCAGTAGAAAATAAAAAAATACTTGTTATGACAGAGACCGAACAAATACCCGAAACATACCGATTATTCAGAACTAAAATACCGGTATCGGTTTTAACCGGTCGATATTTCCCATCCCTGCTACACGGAATGTACTTAATATCAGCGTTCTGGAACCTTCTAGTATTTTGTGAAGCCGCAAATGGGGACAGCACGTACTCTGGTGAGAGCTTTAGCTTCGCACCTTTAGCAGCGCTCCGTGCAAAGGGGCTGAAGGGCGTGGCGGGCGAGCAGCGTAACAGGTTGCCACAGGGGCGGCGGCAGCGGCGGCGGCGCGCGCCCATTGGCTGTCGGAAAAGTACGGGCAAGGTTACGGGGTTGGACATGCGCGGCGCGCGGCGCGCCCGACCTTGACAGAGAGCCGCGGTGCGCTGCGCTGGCAGCTTCGATCGGGCGCCGCGGCCCGCGGGGGGCGCAGCTGGTCACGGCCGAGCCGTCGCCATGGCAACCACCTGCGACCCACTTGTCAAGTCCACCCCGCTGCCCGCTGCCACTATATAGAGCTCGCCAATAACGGCGCCCCGGTCGCCTACGCCATTCTCGGGCACGTTTGGCGACCACTTAACTGGAAACTTCTGCCGATCGAACGGTGACATACTTCCCCCTGCATTCCTGCACTCAGCCCTCACAGCAGTTTCCCTTCAACGCAAAACTTTGCAGAAATACGCACGAGACAAATATCAAAACTGTGTGCATTAATTTCGTTTTAACTGTAAAAATCAACTGTAGCTACTTATTAAGATAATTTGCACGATTTGGTAAAATGCCAATTGCGTTTGAACATTAAAAATGTTCCCGAAGAAAACTATTTGTTGACTAATTGACAGCATGTAATTAGAAAATATCGTTCTTGTGAAACACAACTAGCTCTTTATTCTCACAAAATAATGAGAGCTATCAGCAGGGGATGTTAAACTGATTCCATATTTTTAAGTTTCCAGAAGGCTTTCAACACCGTTCCTCAGAAGCGGCTTCTGATCGAATTGCGTGGCTATACAGTATCAAATGGTTCAAATGGCTCTGAGCACTATGGGGCTTAACATCTGAAGTCATAAGTCCCCTAGAACTTAGAACTACTTAAGCCTAACTAAGGACATCACTCACATGATGTTATCATTGCTTGTAAAGTAATCAGATTATGAAAACCAATTGCGAAATGTTTTTGACACCTGTACGGTGCGGAAAGTGGCAATTAATTCTAAATAATGAAAACTATGATGTCATCCACATGAGTACTAAATGAAATCAACTAAATTTCGATTATACGATAAATTATACAGATCTAAAGGTTGTATATTCAACTAAATACTTAGGGATTACAATTAAAAATAACGTAAATGAGAATAAAAATGTTCAAATGTGTGTGAAATCTTATGGGATTTGACTGCCAAGGTCATCAGTCCCTAAGATTACACACTACTTAACCTAAATTATCCTAAGGATAAGCACACACACTCATGCCCGAGGGAGGACTCGAACCTCTGCCGGGACCAGCCGCTCATTCCATGACTGCATCGCCTTAGATCGTTTTTTTTTTTTTTTTTTTTCATTTTGTTCGCTTTAGTTCGTAGTATCTGCTATGGGCGGACGTCGTAAGACATCCGTTTGAGTTCGTTGTTGATCTGTTAACTCAGTTTTTTATTACAGAGGAAACTTTAACCTCTGACCGAACACGGTAAGCTACCGCGCCGGCGACCGGTCGGCTAATCCTGTGCGGCTAAACGAGAATTACATAGATAAATTTTGTGGGGAAGGCGAGCCAAAAACTGTTTTATCGAGAGACCACTTGGAAGGTTCAACAAATCCACTATGAGACTGCCTACGCTACGCTTGTAGGTTCTCTCCTAGAGTATTGCCGTGCGGTATGGGGTCCTTACCAAACAGAACTGAGGACATCGAAAAGTTCGAAGAACGGCAGCTCAGTGCATATTACCGCGAAACAGGGGGAATTGTGTCACGGATATAGTACGCGAATTGGACTGGCAATAATTAAAACAAAGATATTCTTTGTTGCGTCGAGATCTTTCCACCAAATTGCTATCTCCAGCTTTTACCTCCCCGAATGCGAAAATATTTTGCTAACGCTCACCCACATAGAAAGAAATCATCAACATAGTAAAACAGACTAAGAGAAATCGTAGCTCACGCAGAAAGACTGAAGTGCTCGTTTTTCTCGAACCGGTCGAGAATGGAACGGAAGAGGAATAGCTTGAAAGTGGTTCGATGAACCCTCTCCCAGGCACTTGATAGTGAATTTCAGAGTAATCAGGCAGATGTACACTCCTGGAAATTGAAATAAGAACACCGTGAATTCATTGTCCCAGGAAGGGGAAACTTTATTGACACATTCCTGGGGTCAGATACATCACATGATCACACTGACAGAACCACAGGCACATAGACACAGGCAACAGAGCATGAACAATGTCGGCACTAGTTCAGTGTATATCCACCTTTCGCAGCAATGCAGGCTGCTATTCTCCCATGGAGACGATCGTAGAGATGCTGGATGTAGTCCTGTGGAACGGCTTACCATGCCATTTCCACCTGGCGCCTCAGTTGGACCAGCGTTCGTGCTGGACGTGCAGACCGCGTGAGACGACGCTTCATCCAGTCCCAAACATGCTCAATGGGGGACAGATCCGGAGATCTTGCTGGCCAGGGTAGTTGACTTACACCTTCTAGAGCACGTTGGGTGGCACGGGATACACGCGGACGTGCATTGTCCTGTTGGAACAGCAAGTTCCCTTGCCGGTCTAGGAATGGTAGAACGATGGGTTCGATGACGGTTTGGATGTACCGTGCACTATTCAGTGTCCCCTCGACGATCACCAGAGGTGTACGGCCAGTGTAGGAGATCGCTCCCCACACCATGATGCCGGGTGTTGGCCCTGTGTGCCTCGGTCGTATGCAGTCCTGATTGTGGCGCTCACCTGCACGGCGCCAAACACACATACGACCATCATTGGCACCAAGGCAGAAGCGACTCTCATCGCTCAAGACGACACGTCTCCATTCGTCCCTCCATTCACGCCTGTCGCGACACCACTGGAGGCGGGCTGCACGATGTTGGGGCGTGAGCGGAAGACGGCCTAACGGTGTGCGGGACCGTAGCCCAGCTTCATGGAGACGGTTGCGAATGGTCCTCGCCGATACCCCAGGAGCAACAGTGTCCCTAATTTGCTGGGAAGTGGCGGTGCGGTCCCCTACGGCACTGCGTAGGATCCTACGGTCTTGGCGTGCATCCGTGCGTCGCTGCGGTCCGGTCCCAGGTCGACGGGCACGTGCACCTTCCGCCGACCACTGGCGACAACATCGATGTACTGTGGAGACCTCACGCCCCACGTGTTGAGCAATTCGGCGGTACGTCCACCCGTCCTCCCGCATGCCCACTATACGCCCTCGCTCAAAGTCCGTCAACTGCACATACGGTTCACGTCGACGCTGTCGCGGCATGCTACCAGTGTTAAAGACTGCGATGGAGCTCCGTATGCCACGGCAAACTGTCTGACACTGACGGCGGCGGTGCACAAATGCTGCGCAGCTAGCGCCATTCGACGGCCAACACCGCGGTTCCTGGTGTGTCCGCTGTGCCGTGCGTGTGATCATTGCTTGTACAGCCCTCTCGCAGTGTCCGGAGCAAGCATGGTGGGTGTGACGCACCTGTGTCAATGTGTTCTTTTTTCCATTTCCAGGAGTGTAGATGCACATGTAGTTTGTGTCCATAAGGAATGATGTGTACTTCTTGTCAGCTCTTTCGCTACAAAGAAGGCAGACAAGATATAAAAACAATTCTCTGTAACGTACAAGATAGATCCAAAAGTATCACCAATCGTACAGAAAATACAAACAATGGATTTTAGTAAAAACAGATGTTTCAGAAATTAATACAGCGAAATCACCGCGCTATGAGACGAAAATTTGCCTGAGAAAGTTTCTCATTTTATTTCTCAAAATCGTCTTAACAACAAGGCATTAAACGTTCCGTAGTGGGAATAACGGGACTTTGGTACTGACAGGAAATTAAACTCTGATGTTTTGAAGACTTCATTCCGTCATTCATCTTAGTTATTTCACGAAGCCAAAATAATTCCTGACTGGCCGGCCGCGGTGGTCTCGCGGTTCTAGGCGCGCAGTCCGGAGCCGTGCGACTGCTACGGTCGCAGGTTCGAATCCTGCCTCGGGCATGGATGTGTGTGCTGTCCTTAGGTTAGTTAGGTTTAAGTAGTTCTAAGTTCTAGGGGACTAATGACCACAGCAGTTGAGTCCCATAGTGCTCAGAGCCATTTGAACCATTTTTTTTTGAATTCCTGACTGGGTTATGAATCCAGCTGCCGCAAATGCGACGTCAGTATATTAACTACAGGGCCTCGTCAATCAAACATAAATGCTAATGCTAATTACAGCAAAGTTCATATAAATTGTTGTAATTTTGCTTAGGGCTGATACACTTATGTTGCTCTTGAGTATTTATCACCACTTCAGTTTTCATTTTGAATACTGGTATGATGCAGTTCACCGCGCTTTTCTACCGTGTGCAACCCTGTTCATCTGTGCATTTCTACTTAGAGATCCGCAGACGCATGGCGTCTCCACGTGCCCCGCACGCGCCTGCGGTGTGCGAGAGAGAGGGCGACTATCCTTCCCGATCGCTGGCGGAAGTTGCCGAAGACGATCGACGCTACCTCTCCTGATAACAGAGCCGCGTGAGCGCTTCTTGACAGCCGACGGCGTTAAGTCACGCGCTGATCAACCACCGTGCCACGCGCTTGCATATTGGTTGCGAATTTGCAGTGTGCGCTATATTTATGACTTAACGCGTACGTTTATGCTGCAGCCACGCTGCTAGCAATTGCCACATCGCATGCCGCTGCTCTCTGGGTGCGTTGTTACGTTTACACTACACCCTCGCTGAGAGCCGGGCTGGGACGGCGAGAAGAGGAAAATTCTCAGATTTTCATGTCTTACAAACTCTTGCCGGAACACAAGACTACGCCACGTCGTTTTATGAATTTCTTTCTTCCTTGCAACCTTTACTTTCCTTGTAAAAAAAGAAAAAGCTTGCTTTTCGTTTCTCGTGAGTCTTTACTTCTGTAAAGTATCTCAATCTATTTTGAAAGAAGTATACAGCTAAAAAAGTCTGATTTTTCTATAATTGGTAGTGTAAAATCTTAGCTTCTTAATAAGCCCTTTACTATTTAATAATTCGTAACATACATGAAATGACGCTATTTGCCAACCACATACACCTGATTTACAAATCTTGTTGTGAAAAAGAGTTTGCAGCGGGTAGCTTACTGTCATTTACGTGTTAGACCATACATTATTGCGGAAAAAAAGCACAAAGTACTAAAAAGTTTTTGAATCGAGAGTTGATATCTGTCTCCGTTTACAGGTAAGTATGGGTTACTGAGTGACCTCAATGCCACAGTCGCAACCATACAGAGTGGAATTCGCACTGGCTTATCATAGTCTGGAACAGTGAAGGATAGAAAACATGAAGTAATAGCGATCATTGCAGGACTAGCATCGGTCCCTCGTATTATTCAGTGTAAGTCAAGCAGTTGTTTGTTGTCCACATACTACAGTTAGTAGAATGTGCATTTCGTATTTGGAGCTAGAATAACACTTTAATCTAAGATTAGAATTTGCTGTGGATGGGCAGTAATAAAAACTTCCAACATTTTACAGGTATTTAGTACCTTTCTAGTTGGAGATGGAAAACGGCTGATCCTAAAAAAATTACAGTTACAGATATTTCTATGCTTAAGTTTCACTAACAGGCTTTCGTAGTTTTGGGAAAGTGGAGTACCACAAGGTCTAAATAATTACACGATTTAGATCGACCCTATCTCCATTTTTCAAAGAACTGTACTTACTTTAGAAAATTTATTTAGTGAAACCAAGTCTATGTGGAACTGCGTTTTTTGTACTGTTAGTAAAAAGAGCAGAAACAAGTCTCTGTTTAAAATCGTCACTCATAATTATTGCCGTTATGCTATTGTCTCCACAGCTCGCAACAAACAAATCTGTCTGCGTATAGGCCCTAAGAAACTGCTTACAATGTGTAAGTAGGCTGTTTAGGTTCTTATATCGGTAACGCCACGTAGCGCTCTGTATGAAAATCACTGACTGTGCTGTCTGCAGTCTGTGGCTGGTCTGTATGGTAGGAATATTTGCTATTACAGTGTTGGGCAGCTGGATGTGAACAGCGTGTAGCGTTGCGCAGTTGGAGGTGAGCCGCCAGCAGTGGTGGATGTGGGGAGAGAGATGGCGGAGTTTTGAGAGCGGATGATCTGGACGTGTGTCCATCAGAAACAGTACATTTGTAAGAATGTATGTCATGAACTGCTATATATATGATGACTTTTGAACACTATTAAGGTAAATACATTGTTTGTTCTCTATCGAAATCTTTCGTTTGCTAACTATGCCTATCAGTAGTTAGAATCTTTTATTTAGCTGGCAGTATTGGCGCTCGCTGTATTGCAGTAGTTCGAGTAACGAAGATTTTTGTGAGGTAAGTGATTCACGAAAGGTATAGGTTAATGTTAGTCAGGGCCATTCCTTTGTAGGGATTATTGAAAGTCAGACTGCGTTGCGCTAAAAATATTGTGTGTCAGTTTAGTGTTGATCAGAATAAGTAAAGAGCGAACTGCCTGAGTACGTTCAAATAACGTAAGGGGTTTACCAGCACAGCAATTCAATAATTTTTCTAAGGGGACGTTTAAAATGGATAGCAGTCATCCACGACACTGCTGGAGTGACCTTCAACCAGCTAATCACATCTCAAGTTTCAGAACTTAGGCAATGTTCGTAGTGCGAAATGCAAACCAGGTTGATGTAATCATCTGGCGAGGATCGTAGCGAGCAGTGATGATGTAGATTAAATGACACAGTCAGGCTGAGGACGTGTTAGATGACGATCAGTCTGGCTTTAGGAAAGGTAAAGGCGCCAGAGAGGCAGTGCTGACGTTGCGACGTTGCCACTGATAATTGAAGCAAGACTAAAGACTCGTTCATAGGATTTGTCGACATGGAAAATGGATTCGACAGTGTCAAATTGTGCAAGATGTTCGAAATTCTGAGGAAAATAGGGGTAAGCTCTAGTCAGAGACGAGTAATATACAATGTACAAGAGCCAAGAGAAAATAATAAGAGTGGAAGACCGAGAACGGCCCTCTGGTGTGGCCGAGCGGTTCTAGGCGCTTTAGTCTGGAACCGCGTGACCGCTACGGTCGCAGGTTCGAAGCCTGCCTCGGGCGTGGATGTTTGTGATGTCCTTAGCTTAGTTACGTTTAAGCAGTTCTAAGTTCTAGGGGACTGATGATCTCATGTGTTAAGTCCCATAGTGCTCAGAGCCATTTTGAACCACCTCTGCCTCTTACGCAAGCAGTTATTCGGCTAGGCGTTGATTGATAGAGTTGTGCTTTTCAGAGTATCACAGCAAATTCTGCCCAGTTCGCTGGTCATTCGGGCTCAGTTCGAAGCGGTACTCATCACTAAAGACAGTAATACTCCATCAACGACATTTCAGGTTGAAGACCTGTCTAGAGACGCTCCGGAAGCGATCACATACCAAGTAGGTCATCGCCCGCCATACAGTCTGAGAACAGGGAGTGATGGTCTGGGATATCATTTCTCTTCAAAGCAGGACCCTTTTGGGTCTCATCTGGGGTAGCCTTACAGCACAACAGGACGACTACGATTTCTGATCTCCGTGGTGTTGTTCTTCAGCAAGTTAATGCCCGTACAGGGCGATAGTTTCTACTGCTTGTCTTCGTGTTTGTCAATACCTACCTCGGCCAGCAAGTCCCAATTTAAAATGTTTGAACATTATAGGATTTGGCACGATACCCCTCAGTCAATTCCAAGCTGAATAACTCCTTGCATAAGGGCCGGAGATGGGTCAATACGTTATGGAATTGCTCCATTTGTGAAGCTCTGAGATTGTAATCATTTGGTTGTCTGTACATGTACATCACATCTACCGATTTTTGCCCTATTTAGATAATTTCTTCGTGGTGGTCCGTTTTTTTTATTTTTATTTTTTTATTTTACTGTGTCTAACTTGCTGTCATCTCCAGGATCAGTGTGCCATAATTGCGTCTGATTTTGATAATAGTAATAAGAACGTACATAAAATGTTCTGGCATAATAACATATTGTTCAGTAACAATAAAATATATGGAGTGCTATAATGTAATAAAAAGAATTTGTTTGCAATAGAGCATTGTACATCGTGTAGCTGTTGAACTTGGGTGCCGGTCCATGTGGCCGAGTGGTTCTAGGCACTTCAATCCGGAACCGCGCTGCTGCTACGTTCGCAGGTTCGAATCCTGTCTCAGGCATGGATTAGGCTAGTTAGGTTTAAGTAGTTCTAAGTGTAGGAGACTCATGACCTCAGATGTTAAGTCTCATAGTGCATAGAGCCATTTGAATTTTTGAACTTAATTGAACGTAACATGATTCGAAAAGAAATGTGGGAACTGCCTGTCGATATTTTCTATTAGACGGATCATTACGCTCATCTGCTAATTTGCTGCTCCCTCGACAGTGGTTGTATCTTTCTCCTCCACGTCCAGCAAAGGTTTCGACAGGTAGATGAAAACTTTCTGATTTCGCCGAACGCCGCTGACCAGCAGACAGAGAGATCTGGGATATAAACTAGATATACTCAGCAATACAAAACACTTGAAATGAGAGGTAGTCTGTTACAGCCTATAAAAGATCAATCCATTCACAGTTAATAAAATTATCTTCTGAGAAAAATGTCTGGCTGTAAGTGAAGACAGAATAAAACACAGGAACTTAAACGAACAACTCTTTGAGAAAGTATGCTAACAGAAAATCATGAAAAAACTTGAGAATTTCAAATCAAAAGAGAAATAACCAGTAGCTATGAGAACTGCGGTTGAACCAAAGACCACAGCGGGACAGCACATCTAGCTTACCGCGTCAGTGTGGAAAAGTCGTCATGTACGTCGATCGAGTTGCTACTGGTTCCATGTATGTAAAAACGCAACCGTAATTACCACGACCGTCTTGTTCGGAAACTACGACACTGAACCGAACTGCTCGGTCCATGGCTGTTACCAAGTAACTGACGCAAGCTCTCAGATACCGAAAATGCCGGCAACACGAGCTCAGCTGCTATCACGCTGTGGTTCCGCCCTAGAAAAGCGACGAAATTGTGTGCTGAGAGGGTCTCTCCACACTTTTGTAAACTCGGACGCCTCGCCACTGTGCACGGGTGATTGTTTTTTGCGTTGTAGTCTTCAGTCCGAGGACTGGTTTGATGCAGTTCTCCAAGCTGCTCCATCCTGTGCAAATCTCTTCATCTCCGAATAACTACTGCAACTTACATTCTTCTGAATCTGCTGACTGAATTCATCTCTTGGTCTCCTTCTACGATTTTCGCCTCACACACGTCCATGTAGTACTAAATTGGTGATCCCTTGATACCTCAAAATGTGTACTGTTAACCGATCCCTTCTTCTAGTCAGGTTATGGCACATATTTCTGTTCTCACCAGTTTTATTCAATTCCTCCCCATTACTTAGGTGATCTACCTATCTAATCTTCAGCACACTTCTGTAGAATCACATTCCATTTTCAACAGCTTGTATTTTCTTCTTTCTAAAATTTTTACCGTCCATATTTCATTTCCATACAAATACATACATATAAATAATTTCAGCAAAGGCTTCCTGACATTTAAATCTGTATTCAATTTTAATAAAGTGCTGGTCTTCAGAAACGCTTTTCTTACCATTGTGATTCTACATCTTATATCCTCTCTACTTTGGCCATCACTAATTATTTTGCTGACCAAATAGCAAAACCAATCTACTGCTTAAAGGGTCTAGTTTCCTAATCTAATTCCCTCAGTATCACATGGTTTAACTCAACTACATTCCATTATCCTCGTGTTGCTGTCGTTGATGCTAATCACGTATCCTCCTTTCAAAAAACTGTCCATTCCGTTCAAATGGTCTTCGAAGTCCTGTGCTGTCTCTGATATAATTACGGTGTCATCGGTAAACCTCGAAGTTTTTATTTCTTCTCCCTCTATTTTAATTCCTGCACCAAATTTTTCTTTGGTTTGAATAACATCGGCTATAGACTACAACCCTGTCTCACTCGCTTCTCAACCACTGCTTCCCCTTCGTGCCCCTTGTAACTGACTTGTGGTTTCCGTGCAAGCCTCTCACTGTATTGTACCCCTTGGTATCTTCATAATTTCAGAGAGAGTAGGGGAAGATGGAGATGGCCGTTGTTGTTTGTTTCGGCCAGTAACAGCCTGGCCTCCCAGTTCAGAAGTCGGAGGGAATGAAGTGGCCCCATTTCTGCGAAGGTGGGATAGTCTTGTATCCTCGCACGCCGAGATAGCCATAGCTTCAAATTTAAAGTAACGGCTCAGAACCTCTGAATAATTTCGCCATCCTGCCAATATTTAATGATGGTGCTGACAATTACCCTGCTCCTTGAGCCGTGCGGCGTGGTCGATACCTTACGCCCGGTGACATGTACATTATCTTTGCTCATGACAGGATCTTTGGCTGGTGAACTCTGGACAAGAGAGGCCTCGGATCTACGATATCGAACCGGGACAAAAAAATCGATAGTGGTGCCCCGTCCCCTCGAACGTTTGATATAGGACGTCAAAAATTTAAAAGAAAAACTGATTTTTCAAACGTATGTTTGTTTTGTAGCGCACACCATTCTTAAGAGTTTTATATGTAAAACATATATGTTCGAGGAAATCCTACCCCCTCCCCCCCCCCCCCAACCTTAAAAAAGAAAAAAAGCTCATAATTGATACTGGATTGGATTATTTGCGACCTAGAGACTAAGAACTCCTTAAAATTTGAACTCTTTATTGCCTATTTGCTCTTTTGTGTGACATAAAACTAAGTATGGGGAACATAAAATCAGTAAAGACGACAGAAAAGCAAGACAGTACACATTTCTTCAATCCTTAGGTCCCAGCATTTTCTTCTTTTGTTATAGCTTAACACGGCATACTTTCCTTTCTGCGAAAGAATTTATTACCTCATCAAAGTTCGTCAAACGTTCTGCTACTTGAAAAATGCAAGTGTCCTTGCATAAAACTGTAAAAGCTGTCAATACGAATAGTACCCAATAACGGCGAGGTTTCTCGACTTTGTCACTGTCTGCTAAATAAAACGAAATAGGCCTTTGTAATGTTGCAGTGGTTGTAACACACGCCAAATAAGCGAGAAAGTTTTGGACTAAATTGTCATTTTTATATACCTCATTTACATAAATAACACGTCAGAACTTCATTCGTGAAGTACCAATATCAAATGCCTGTTGAGCCTATTACAAGAAAACGTTTTATGTTTGGAAAAAGTTTAACATTTCATTCATACGCTTCAGTTTCTCAAGCGTGAGATCGAAAAATAGTAGTACGAAATTTTTACAAAAATTTGCAATCCTCATGTTCTTCCATTTAATCTGTGTGGTATCCCCGTTTCTTCTCCTTCCTCGTTCCAACAAACAATCTTGTCATCACTACTTCTGTAACTATTCCTGCGATTATGAAGACCTTTTCTCTGCTTAACTTCGCCAATGCTGCCAGAATCATAGGTTCAATTATCCCGCGTTTATTACCTGGTTAGGCGTTATGATGTGTGCGTACAGCGCGGCGTTTTCCGCCCTATCCCGAGAACAAAGTAAAGCGGCTACTAACCGAGGACTGTACAAGTCGTAGAGTAGCGATGTTACATCATAACTTTCCCGCACAGTTTTACAGAACATAATTACAAAATCTCAATAAAATTTGTTTTTATCATCAGTCCTTGTGTAATTTACCATTAAAATTTTCAGCTCATTTTTCCCGCACATGCGTTACCCGTAAATAGTTTTGCTATCCTTTCGTTTGCGCCTGAAGATTTGTCTCCGTTGAGAATGACCTTGTCTGTTCTGTTTGCTGGAAACTCTGCAACCACTCACACAGCCTGTCTGATGCTTCGTATTTTCGTCATTAGGTGACAGTGTGGAACTGTGTCCAACGCCTTCCAAAAGTCAAGGAGCAGGTGTCTACTGCTTTCTCGGTCCCGTGGAAGAACTGAGCGAGCTGTTTTTCATACGATCCATTTTCCGCCACCCATGTTGCTCCCTACAGAGGTTACCTTTGCTCTCCATAAACGTCGTTAAACGCGAGTATTAAATATGTTTCAGAATTCTACAGCAGAACGACCTCATAGAGATAAGCCTGCTGGTAAAAACGGAACCGTATGCGGTCAATTTGATACCACCTGTCTGTCCGTTTGTTAAGACACGTTTTTCTCAGCAAAGCGTAGGGGTATTTTATGTCAAACATTATGGTCTTTGGTCTCCTGCAGCGCAAAAAAAAAAAGATACTAAGCTCATGTCAACGAAGTCAAAAGATGCTGCCATTTATGACACATAGTTGGGGGACGTCTTTTGTTCCCTTCACGACATAAACGAGGAACTTGATGGGTTTACTAACAAACATACTCAACTATATGGCAAGTATATTCCGGTACAGACCGAGAAAGTAAGATAGACATGCACCATAGGTAACTAAAGAACTAAGACAGCTCATGAATCTCAGAGGCGCTGCAGGTCGGGCTCACAAACTACGCCCCAGCACAAAAATAATTTTGCTTACAAGTAGAAGTAGAATAGTTAGTCAAGCTGGGAGAAATGCAAACCTTAGGTGTGACCATACATTAACTGACAATAGAAACAGACCAGTGCTCCTATATAAAACCTGTGTGGTTTTTGCATTTTGCTGTTCCCATTGTCCCAGCTCAAGAACTGAACCTGTGCTTCACATTACCTACAATCACAATTGAACAACAAACGAAACAGAGACTCATTGATTACTTCGTGGGAGTAAACGACAATAGCTACGAGAAATCATATCTAAAGCATGTTACTTGCAATACCCTCAAAAAAGCCTTCTTGCCTATCAGATCAGCATCTGTTGGACATAATAGCATCACAGCCCAAATGATGAAGCTTGTTATTGACCCATTACTGCCCACTATAGGATGTATTTTCAACCACTGCCTAATCTTAATGTTTTCCCTGAGTCCTGAAAACAGGGACTAGTTACGCCAGTACCTAAAAACGACGTTGCCACAGCATCCTCTGATTATCGACGTATTTGCATTCTTCCTGCACTGTCCAAGGCTTTAGAATATGTAGTCCACGACCGGATAACAAACTACTTAACTACACACAATCTGCTACACGAATACCAGTCAGGTTTCGATAAACATCGCAGCACATCTGCCTTAAAAGCAACAGATGACCTGAGGGTTACCATGGATGCACAAGAGGCAACTGTCTTGTGCTTCTTACGAACTTCCAGCATGCTGGAGCAACTGTGAGTCAGCAACTTCTGTTAAACAGTACACCGAAAAACCAGTCCAAAGATACAAATTTTTCTTTTTTTATGCACATGATGACTAGTTTCGGGCGGGACCCACTTTCAGATCATCGTATCATAATCAAAAATATTTCAGAAGATGTGAAAATCACGTTAAAATGTGCAATGAACAGTTACAGCTGTCAACTAAACATCAAGCACATTAAAAAAAGTAAAATTTGCAACTTTAGACTAGTGTTTGGGTGTAGTGATGTGTTTCTTAGACTTCATCAAACCGTTCGACACTGTAGACTTCGACATTTTACTTGCCAAACTTAACAGTCTACAGTTCTCGCGAAATTCAGTGCAATGATTTTGCTCATATCTGACGTCTCGCCAGCAGCGAGTCATTTTCAGCACCATAAAGTCACAACGGATACAGGTAGTATCAGGCATCCCCCAGGGTTCGGTATTAGGTCCTATACTCTTTTCATTGTTTATACACACATCAAAAATAGTTTTGCGTCAACCCGGTTCCCATAATTCCTGAAGATAGACGATGACTGTGGATATTGCATCAAAGACACAGTTCCTCTGACTGTTCAGAGACGTCACTAAACTCTCCCAAATATGTAAACAATCATGCATGAGCAGCACCTATTAGACGGAGGGGGTCCAACAGCCGATCAGTTCCAGTCATTCCGCCACTAAGGAGGTACGCGGCTCGTGTTGTCTGTAGTTAAACAATGCCTAGACCGTCAGTACTACAGTTCGATCACGCTGGCATTGTTACTTTGTTCCAGGAAGAGTTCTCAACAAAGGAAGTGTCGAGGCATTTCGGAGATACAGAGAGACAGGAGCGCCGTTGACACGCCTCGCTCAGGCCGTCCAAGGGCTACTACTGTAGTGGATGACCGCTACCTATGGATTATGACTTGGAGGAACCCTGAGAGCAACGCCATCATGTTGAATAATGCCCTTCGTGCAGCTGCAGGACGTCGTGTTACGACTCAAACTCTGTGCAGAAGGCTGTATGATGCGCAACTTCACTCCCGACGTCCATGGCGAGGTCCATCTTTGCAACCCCGACACCAAACAGCGCGGAACAGATCGGCCCAACACCATGACCGCTCAGGAGTGGCATCAGGTTCTCTTTATCGATGTGTGTCGCATATGCCTTCAACTAGACAATCGTAGGAGACGTGTTTGGAGGCAACCCGGTCAGGCTGAACGCCTTAGACACACTGTCCAGCGAGTGCAGCAAGGTGTAGGTTCCCTGCAGTTTTGTGGTGGCATTATGTGGGGCCGACGTACGCCACTGGTGGTCATGAAAGGGGCCGTAACGGCTGTACGATGCATGATTGCAATCCTTCGGCCAACAGTGCAACCATATCGGCAGCCTATTGGCGAGGCATTCGTCTTCATAGGCGACAATTCGCGCCCCCATTTTGCACACCTTCTGAGTTACTTCCTTCAGGATAACGACATCGCTCGACTAGAGTGGTCAGCATGTTCTACAGACATTAACCCCATCGAACATGCCTGGGATAGATTGAAAAACTGTTTATGGATGACGTGCCCCACCAACCACTCTGGGGGGTCTGCGACGAATCACCATTGAGGAGCGGGACAATCTGGACCAACAGTGCCTTAATGAACTTGTGGACAGTATACCACGACAAATAAAGGCATGCTTGAATGCAAGAGGGTGTGCTACTGGGTATTAGAGGTACAGCAGTCTGAAACATCACTTCTGAAGGTCTCGCTGTATGGTGGTGCAATATACAATGTGTTGTTTTCATGAGCAATAAAAAGGGCGGAAATGATGTTTATATTGATCTATATTCCATTTTTCTGTACAGGTTCCGGAACTCTAGGGAACCAGGGTGATGAAAAAATTTTTGATTTGTCCTACTGCAAATTACTGACGTACGCTGGTGAAATCCAGATGTATACTGCACTCTCTACACTCTTCAAAAATATAAAAAGCTATTTCGTCTTCAACTGAAAAAAGGAACTTTTACGAACATTTCTGCTTCCATGAATTGATTACAGCGTGTTATCCTGCGCGGTCTTTCTCAGGAAAACTCACGGCGCCTTGAACTAGTTATGAATGCCTGTGTTTGTTGTATCTGTGATGTTAGACTCTTCGATCATGCACAAGTATCTTGACTGTACGCAAACAAGAGCAGAGATTTCCAAACCCCTGACTTCTCTAGTAGAGAAGACAGATCTTATCAACCAGCATTATCTCTCATGTCTCCCCTCGACCTCTTAACGCTCTTGTCTGGATGTCACTGCAGAAACACACTTCCCCATCAGAGCAAAATTCTTTCTGTCCCACTCGTTCACATCGTTCAGTCACTTTCTCGAAATCTTTCTCAGCAGCAGAAACCCGACTCTGGAATAACCTTCCGCATTAAGTCAGAGAACTCAGTAACATCTCCAGCTCCACAAGAAATATCTGCTTAAACAACAATAAGGGTTACCATTGCTCTGTACATCCTTCTTTCCAACCAGATCTTCCTCTTTTGCAGGTTTTCTTAACTGTTGCAGTCTCCTTAAATTTCCTTTTCCCAGAACTCGCTACACCAGCAAACATCTTTCTTCTACACCTAGATATCCTTTTAATATCTATCAGTTTCACGATTGTCATCAGTGTCATTATTATAGCTGTTGCTGTTATCACGAAGTACTGTCAGTACTAGCTCATAGGCAGTATTATTTACTCACACTGCCGCTTCAGACACTAAATTAATTTTAAGACTGAGATATTAAAATGGTTGTTTTTAGGAAACTATGATGTAAGAAGGTGCTGTATGTGTGAAACCCTGGTACGATGTAAGAAAGGTTAAATAATTACACTACTGGCCATTGCCGGTCGCGGTGGTCTAGCGGTTCTAGGCGCGCAGTCCGGAACCGCGCGACTGCTGCGGTCGCAGGTTCGAATCCTGCCTCTGGCATGGATGTGTATGATGTCCTTAGGTTACTTAGGTTTAAGTAGTTCTAAGTTCTGGGGGACTGATGACCACATAGTGCTCAGAGCCATCTGAACCATATTTTACTGGCCATTAAAATTGCTACACCAAGAAGAAATGCAGATCATATACGGGTATTCATTGGACAAATGTATTATACTAGAATTGACATGTGATTACATTTTCACCCAACTTGGGTGCATAGATCGTGAGAAATCAGTACCCAGAACAATCACCTCTGGCCATAATAACGGTCTTGATAAGCCCGGGCATTGAGTCAAACAGAGCTTGGATGGCGTGTACAGGTACAGCTGCCCATGCATCTTCAACACGATACCACAGTTTATCAAGTGTAGTGACTGGTGTATTGTGACGAGCCAGTTGCTCGGCCACCATTGACCTGACGTTTTCCATTGGTGAGAGATCTGGAGAATGTGCTGGCCAGGGCAGAAGTCGAACATTTTCTGTATTCAGAAAGGCCCGTACAGAACCTGCAACACGTGGTCGTGCATTATCCGGCTGAAATGTAGGGTTTCGCAGGAATCGAATGAAGGGTAGCGCCACGGGTCGTAACACATCGGAAATGTAACGTTCTATGTTCAAAGTGCCGTCAGTGCGTGATAGAGACGTGTAACCCCATACCATCACGCCGGGTGATACGCCAGTATGGCGATGACGAATACACGCTTCCAATATGCGTTCAGCACGATGTCGCCAAACACGGATGAGACCATCATGATGCTATAAAGAGGACCTGGATTCATCCGAAAAAAACTAAGTTTTGCCAATCGTGCAGCCAGGTTCGTTGCTGTGTACACCATCTGCAGGCGCTCCTGTATGTGATGCAGCGTCAAGGGTAACCGCAGCCACGGCCTCCGAGCTGATAGTCCATGCTGCTGCAAACGTCATTTAAGTGTTCGTGCAGATGGTTGTTGTCTTGCAAACGTCCCCATCTGTTGGCTCAGGTATCCAGATTTGGCTGCACGATCCATTACAGCCATGCCGAAAGATGCCTGTCATCTCGACTGCTAGTGATACGAGGCCGTTGGGGTTCAGCACGGCGTTCCGTATTACCCTCCCGAACCCACCGATTCCATATTCTGATAACAGAAATTGGATCTTGACCAACGCGAGCAGCAATGTCGCGATACAATAAACTGCAATCGCGATAGGCTACAATCCGACCTTTATCAAAGTCGGAAACGTGATGGTACGCATTTCTCCTCCTTACACGAGGCATCACAACAACGTTTCTCCAGGCAACGCCGGTCAACTGTTGTTTGTGTATGAGAAAACGGTTGGTAACTTTCCTCATGTCAGCACGTTGTAGGTATCGCCACCGGCGCCAACCTTGTGTGAATGCTCTGAAAAGCTAATAAATTGCAGATCACAGCATCTTATTCCTATTGGTGAAATTTCGCGTCTGTAGCACGTCATCTTCGTGGTGTAGCAATTTAAATGGGCAGAAGTGTAAATAAGATAAACTGATTCTTTCTTCCCCACTCACAGATGAACTGTCTGTAAACATAATTAGGTTGTCAGTGAATCCTCAGAGCGAGATTACTGCTCGCGCTTGTCCAGTTTTCCTACAGTGGTCATCGCAACCCTCTCCCTTAAATCCGTGTCTGACTTGATTTCAAATTCACCATCAGCGATATGTTAAACCCCAATATATTACATTCGAATTTGTTTAAATTTCGTTTGTGTATTTGCGGTGTCTGAACCGCTGTGGGTAGACTGGGGTTAACAGTCCATAGAAGCAGGGCGGGGCGAGGGTTGACCCGTTGACTGGGGCGCGGTGCAGCAGACGACGACCCAGTTGCCGGTGTGACCTAGACGCGAGGCTCTAGACACGCTCCGATCGACCGCTCCAGCCCCAACTGACCCGCCTCCCTACTACTCCCCTTACTCCTGTCGAATCTGTGCTCCTTCGCAGTCACTGCTCTGCAGGTCACTGAAATTTTAAAATCCGTACTACTAAATATTCATTTCATAAATTCGAACGCCCTTTACTTGTTGGAATTTAATACCGAATAGTTATAATTTAAGTGCGGCTGTTCACGGCGGTCCAGTGTGGGTTGTAATTATCGTAAGGCAGAGAAACTTGGTAGGTATGCTGACGCGTTAATGCGGAACCGATTATTATGGAAAAAGATTAATTCCAATTTTGCTCACTAGGTGCAAACCCGGCGCTGTGCAGCATTTTGTGGACATCTCCGGTGCTCGTACTGAACGAATTATGGAAGCGGCGGTTAATAATAAATTAATTTTATACGTTTCTCACTCATTTGACCTTCTCTACCCGCGTCACGTTTCTAATCCATTACATATGGAAACATTTCTGTAAGTCTTTGTTGCATTCACAGTGGCATATCTGCGCAGCCAGCCGAAGTGGCCGAGCGGTTCTAGGCGCTACAGTCTAGAACCACGTGGCCGCTACGGTCGCAGGTTCGAATCCTGCCTCGGGCATGGATGTGTATGATGTCCTTAGGTTAGTTAGGTTTAAGTAGTTCTAAGTTCTAGGGGACTGATGACCTCAGACGTCAAGTACCATAGTGCTCAGAGCCATATCTGCGCCTGGTGGCCGAAACTGGAACTAATTTTTTTACACCGTAAACCGGTTCCGCAATAACACATTAGAATGTCGACCAACTTTTGCTGCCATACGCTAGCTACAGCCCACCCTGGTTGTCTGTGAGTAGCTTCACATTGATTACAACCACGCAGTTATTTCATATACGTTGCAGATCCGTTTCACCTTTTCTTATTGGAATTATTTCTTGCAAAAAATTTGGTTTTACGTATGACATACGCCTATGTCACTTACTGGGCTACAAAGACGCAGAGTGCACGATTCGAAATCAGCGTTGTAGATTGCCTACCGAAGGCTTCCAGGGGCAACAAAAATTTGACTGTCAGCACGAAGTGTTGTAAAAAAAATACGGTGAATAATTTGATGAGAAACAAATTAATAAGTTTTAAAGGAATTTGACTCAATCTCCTTCAAGGTACTGTCCTTGGCTGGCAGAGAACTTATCCAAAAATTGAATACCTGACTACAAGCATTTCGGGAATGGGCGTTCGCCTGCTCTGGTTGGCCCTCTTGGCGTCAGGAATGGTGCCAACGCGTTGTAAGGGGTTCATTAGGGGTTCATTACTATTCGCTAGCGCACTTGAGCAGATGTAATTTCCATGGATTGTTCACGGGCTACCTATGATGTGGAATGTCTATGCTACAAGAGAATCGCAGGTGAGAGCAGTGTTGGTAGAGGTCTGCGCGGATAAGAAAAGTATATATATATTTAAGGTTTGAATGAGTAATTAATAGTAATAGACAGTAGTACTTAAAATAATGGTATGTAATGACAGAGTTACTGTTAGGGTGCCATTTCTGCGACAACTTAACTACTTTTTATATATACTAAGTGGTATCTGTTCTTTCGGGCATGTCCGAAAGAATGGATACCATAGGTGACCATGCAGCTCGTTAGAATGAAATTACAATGAAATGAACACTCTTAGTTGTTTACAGGCATTGACATACGCCAACGGGGACAGACGAAAATGTGAGCCCCGACCGGGACTCGAACCCTGGATCTCCTGCTTACATGGCAGACGCTCTAACCATCTGATGGTAGACAGTGGGCATGTTTGCCACCCAAAGAGCACTTCACAGGTCACAGAAAAGTCACGGTCGCGGAAACGGATTAGGCGCAGGTCTCTTGGGTGCAGCTACGTCGGTCGTAGCCAGGGGCTGTGGACAACAGACATCCGCTCTACCCGGGCCCTGCAAGACTCCAAGAATGTCAACAGACTTGAAGTTTTCAACTAACATTGCAACACACGTACTGGGCAGATGCCTTGCACATTATCCGCAGATGACCCGCCGATATCCGCGCCGGTCGCGATTTTATCCGCCATGTAACATATAACGGATATATCCGCGGATATCCGCATCCGCGCAGACCTCTAAGTTTTGGCAGTAAGTGGCGTTTTGTAGCTCGCAGTGAGCAGTCGTGTCGCACAGATCACTTGAGTTCTGGAGTTCGGACAGGGCGGTGCAGCGGTTGATTTGTGTTGGGCCGGTCGTGAAAAACGATGGCGGTCCGAGCAATGAGGTAAATAAAATAAAATAAATTGTTCTTTGTTTCCAAGCGCATATGTTAATTGCCACATCTGATTTAACCAAAATTGTAATGTTAAAGCCTCATGTAATTCCTTACAGAAATGTTTCAATTATAACTTTTGTTCTGAAGAAAACTTTTGACAGTCATTTATCTGAGTTTAAAGATTTTACGAATTTTCCTGTGCATACTCATGTTGACCAAGCAAAACAAAATCAGTTGTTTTCCTACAAATGAAAATCTAGAGGCCAGCATTGCACTGGGCAGTGACAAAAATTTCTTATAGGACCAGATATATAGATAGCGTTATCCGGCGACATCATTGTGAGGTAAGAATTTTTCAGTTTATTCAGGATGATTTCACAGGGCCATGACGCAGCGTTGCTGACGTCAAAACTTATTAATCTCGATATGTAGTCGGTCTTTAATGGACGGTCACATTAAAACTTGAGACTTTATTATTGAAAAGAAATTTCTCTATTGGGAACTTAAACGAGATTTTTCTGTTGGGAGGTTACACTAAATGTGAAGACTATAATGTTTTTCTATTGGGAGGTTACAACTTTTTTGTTTTAGCACAATTTTAATTTTTGGAGAGAGCCAGGAGTCGCTAAATTTGGTGAGTAAGATGTGGACAGACATTGATATTTTTGCCGGGCAAAAACTCGCGAATCAAAAACAACGTGTGGCACGTCACGTTGTCTTGATGAAGAAGGAAGGCATTGTTCAATTTTTCTGGTCTCTTTCTTGGGGCACCGTTTCGTAAAAGTTGCAGTATCCTCTTGTAAAATGTGGCGTTTACAGCTGTTACCCTTGGACGAACTCTGATTTCACAATGCCCTCAGTATCGAAAAAAAATAATGAGCATGACTCTGAAATTCGATACCGACAGAATCCATAATGGTGGGGCGAGTATGTTCACATGGATTGGATTGGGTCTTCTTGTCCACTGAACCGATCATTAACTGGAAATGGTTGTGCTCAGCTACTTGGAGAACTTTTGCAGCCATTCATAAACTTCATATTTCTAAAGAACTGTGTCTTGTCACCGGGCCATAATTGTTCGCCACAGTTTTGATGTACATTCTGGACAATCCGAGCGAATGATTTGGCCACCCAGATCGCCCGACATGATTCCCATCCATGCCACGTCCAGAGGCTACATTATGCCGGGCAAGAGGAGGTCCGACAAGTGATTAGGAGGTATCCGATGACTTCTGACGTCTTACTGTAAACGCAGCTTCAGAAGTGTCACCACCAACGCTTTGCCGCTGTTAAATAGGATACAGAAGTACTAAGTAATGGAGAGGTATGCTTGAAGTTCTCAGAGGCTGTAGATACTACGATAAGGAGTAGTCCAGCAAGCAGTTCTGTTGAAGAGGAATGGACATCTCTGAAAAGGATAATCACAGATGTCGCGAAGGTACAAAGAAGCTAACTATGAAGAAACCATAGGTGACAAAAAAAATACATCAGTTGATCGTTGAGTGGAGGATGTAGAAAAATGTTCAGGGAAGCTCAGCAATAAAGAATTATGAGTCACCTAGGAATGAAACAAATAGTAATTGCGGGGAAGCTAAGACGAAATGCCTGCATGCAAAATGTGAAGAAATGGAGGACTGACTCAGCACATAGAAAAGTCAAAACAACCTTGGGTAAAATTAAAAGCAAGAGTGGTAACATTAAGAGTGCGATGGGAATTTCACTGTAAAATGCAGAGAAGAGAGTGAGTAGGTGGAAAGACTACATCGGAGACCTCTATGAGGGGGAAGACTTGTCTGACGACCTAACAAAAGATGGAATAGCAGTCCATACAGAACAGGTAGGAGATCCACTATTGGAAACATAATTTAAAGAGCTTTGGAAGACTTATCATCGAATAAGCAAAAGGGATCGATGACAATCCATCAGCATTTCTACAGTTATTGGCGATAGTGCCAACAAAACGAATAAACGAATATTCAGATTGGTGTGCAAAATTTATGAGACGGGCGATATACAATCTGACTTTCGGAAAAACATTATCCATAGAATTCAAAAGATTACAAGAACTGATAAGTGCGAAAGTTATCGTACAATCAGCTTAACAGCTCAAGTATCCAAGTTACTGACAAGAATAATATACAGGAAAACGGGAAAGAAAATTGAGGATCTGTTAGATGTCGATCAGTTTGCCTTCAGAAAAGGTAAAGGCAGCAGACAGGTAGTTCTGACGTTGCGGTGAATAGCGGAAGCAAGACTAAAGAAAAATCTAGACAAGTTCATAGGATCTGTCGACCTGGAAAAAGCGATCGACAATGTAAAATGGTGCAAGGTCTTCGAAATTCTGAAAAAAGTAGGGGTAAGGTATACGGAGAGACGGGCCGTATACAATATGTACAACAGCCAAGAGGGAATAATAAGAGTGGACGAGCAAGAATGAAGTGCTCTTATTAAAAAGGGTGTAAGGCAAGGATGTAGCCTTTCGCCGCTACTGTTCAATCTGTACATAGAGGAAGCAATGATGGAAATAAAAGTAAGTTTCAGAAGTGGAATTAAAATTTAAGGTGAAAGGATATCAATGATACGATTTGCTGATGAGTGAAAGTGAAGAATAATTACATGACCTGCTGAACGGAATGAACAGTCTAAGAAGTACAGTGTATGGACTGAGAGTAAATCGAAGAAAGACGAAGGTAATGCGAAGTAGTAGAAATGAGAACAGCGAGAAACGTAACATCGTGATTGATGGTCACGAAGTAGATGAAGTTAAGGAATTCTGCTACCTAGGCAGTAAAATAACCAATGACGGACGGAGCAAGGAGGACATCAAAAGCAGGCTCGCTATGGCAAAAAAGGCATTTCTGGCCAAGAGAAGTCTACTAATATCAAATACCGGCCTTAATTTGAGGAAGAAATTTCTGAGGATGTACGTCTGCAGTACAGCATTGTATGGTAGTGAAACATGGACTGTGGGAAAACCGGAACAGAAGAGAATCGAAGCATTTAAGATGTGGTGCTATAGACGAATGTTGAAAATTAGGTGGACTGATAAGGTAAGGAATGAGGAGGTTCTATGCAGAATCGGAGAGGAAAGGAATATGTGGAAAACACTGATAACAAGAAGGGGCAGGATCATAGGCCATCTGTTAAGACATGAGGGAATGAATTTCATGGTACTAGATGGGGCCGTAGAGGGCAGAAACTGTAGAGGGAAACAGAGATTGGAATACATCCAGTAAATAACTGAGGACGTAAGTCTAAACAAAAATCAAGACACGTTCATAGGATTTGTCGACCTGGCAAAAGCATTCGACAGTGTAAAATGGTTGAAGATCTTTGAAATTCTGAGAAAAATAGGAGTAAGCTACAGAGGAAGATGGGTTATACAATACGTATAAGAGGCAAGAGAGAACAATTTGGGTGTAAGACCAAGAACGAAGGATGTAAGACAGAGACGTAGGCTTTCGCTCCCAGCGTTCAAGCTTCACATCGAAGAAGTATTGTCGGAAACAAAAGACAGATTCAAGAGCAGAATTAAAATTCAAGGTGAATGAATGTCAATGGCAAGAAACGTTGATGAAACTGCTATCGTCAGTGAAAATGAGGAAGAATTGCAGGGTCTGCCGAATGGAATGAACAGAGTACAGAATATGCAGTGAATCGAAGAAAGACGAATGTAATGAGAAGTAGCAGAAATGTGAGCAGCGAGAAACTAAACATTAGGTTTGGTGAACAGGAAGTACACTCCTGGAAATTGAAATTAGAACACGGTGAATTCATTGTCCCAGGAAGGGGAAACTTTATTGACACATTCCTGGGGTCAGATACATCACATGATCACACTGACAGAACCACAGGCACATAGACACAGGCAACAGAGCATGCACAATGTCGGCACTAGTACAGTGTATATCCACCTTTCGCAGCAATGCAGGCTGCTATTCTCCCATGGAGACGATCGTAGAGATGCTGGATGTAGTCCAGTGGAATGGCTTGCCATGCCATTTCCACCTGGCGCCTCAGTTGGACCAGCGTTCATGCTGGACGTGCAGACCGCGTGAGACCACGCTTCATCCAGTCCCAAACATCCTCAATGGGGGACAGATCCGGTGATCTTGCTGGCCAGGGTAGTTGACTTACACCTTCTAGACCACGTTGGGTGGCACAGGATACATGCGGACGTGCATTGTCCTGTTGGAACAGCAAGTTCCCTTGCCGATCTAGGAATGGTAGAACGATGGGTTCGATGACGGTTTGGTTGTACCGTGCACTATTCAGTGTCCCCTCGACGATCACCAGAGGTGTACGGCCAGTGTAGCAGATCGCTCCCCACACCATGATGCCGGGTGTTGGCCCTGTGTGCCTCGGTCGTATGCAGTCCTGATTGTGGCGCTCACCTGCACGGCGCCAAACACGCATACGACCATCATTGGCACCAAGGCAGAAGCGACTCTCATCGCTGAAGACGATACGTCTCCATTCGTCCCTCCATTCACGCCTGTCGCGACAACACTGGAGGCGGGCTGCACGATGTTGGGGCGTGAGTGGAAAACGGCCTAACGGTGTGCGGGACCGTAGCCCAGCTTCATGGAGACGGCTGCGAATGGTCCTCGCCGATACCCCAGGAGCAACCGTGTCCCTAATTTGTTGGGAAGTGGCGGTTCGGTCCCCTACGGCACTGCGTAGGATCCTACGGTCTTGGCGTGCATCTGTGCGTCGCTGCGGTCCGGTCCCAGGTCGACGGGCACGTGCACCTTCCGCCGACCACTGGCGACAACATCGATGTACTGTGGAGACCTCACGCCCCACGTGTTGAGCAATTCGGCGGTACGTCCACCCGGCCTCCCGCATGCCCACTATACGCCCTCGCTCAAAGTCCGTCAACTGCACATACGGTTCACGTCCACGCTGTCGCGGCATGCTACCAGTGTTAAAGACTGCGATGGAGCTCCGTATGCCACGGCAAAGTGGCTGACACTGACGGCGGCGGTGCACAAATGTTGCGCAGCTAGCGCCATTCGACGGCCAACACCGCGGTTCCTGGTGTGTCCGCTGTGCCGTGCGTGTGGTCATTGCTTGTACAGCCCTCTCGCAGTGTCCGGAGCAAGTATGGTGGGTGTGACAGACCGGTGTCAATGTGTTCTTTTTTCCATTTCCAGGAGTGTAGATGAAGTTAAGGATTTCTGCTACCTAGGCAGTAAAATAACGCAGGTCGGATGGAGCAATGAGGACATAAAAAGCAGACTGGTACTGGCAAAAAGAGCATTTCTCGGTAAGAGAAGTTTGCCAGTGTCAAACATAGGCCTTCATTTGAGGAAGAAAATTCTGAGAATTGTTGTTGCGAGCACAGCATTGTACAGTAGCAAAACATGAACCAAAGCATTTGACATCTGGTGCTACAGAAGAATGTTGAAAATTAGGTGCCCTGATAAGATGGGGAATGAGAAGGTCCGCCACAGAATAGGCGAGGAAAACAATGTATGGAAGAACACTGACAAAAAGAAGGGTTTGGATGGTTCGACATCTATTAAGGAAACAAGCAATAACTTCCATGCTACTAGACAGACTGGTAGAGGGTAATATGTCTAAAGGAAGACAGAGACTGGAATATATTCAGCAAATACTTGAGGAAGTAGGTTGAAAATGCTACTCTGCTACGAAGACGTCGGCATAGGAGAGGAATTCGTGCGTTCCGCATTAAACCAGTCGGAAGAGTGATAACTCGAAACAGAAAAAAAGGATGCTTTGTGCTGTGTCTGTCCAGTGAATCCCTTTGTCTCAGCTTCGCTATAGCCCGAGTTCGTTCGTATCGTGTACATGAACTTTAACTCCAAGACAGAACATCGGTTGACAGTATACCGGTAGATGGAGACTTAATTGTTACAAATTCGTATTCAAAGGATGTCTGTACATATCTTTCTTTCTGAGTTATTCTGTTTTCAAACTAACTGGTTATGGAAATGTGGTTTCAGTCAGTAACATTGGATTCGGCTTACATAACTGCATGTAGATATATTTAGTACATTACGCTCGTCCACTGTTTTGGTCGTTAGTAACGAAAAAAAATAACCAAAAGAAATACAAGTGGCCCTTTTCGTTACATGAAGACTGCTGCCGCCTATTTTTCGTTTTCATCGACAAGTGAAAACCACCTCCAGGAGTTGATACCTTTCAGGCTGAGGGCCACTGTGCTGTGATCCTCTTGCACTTCAATAACCTCTCAGTATGTATTCGGTCACTGCGTAGAACACAATTCATGTTCTACGCTTTAATGATTATAGTAACCAATGTCAGTAGCGTCTATTCACTGTTGTTAGTGCTTTGGTCAATTGACCATCATCGAGCAGGCGGCAGTGAGATAGGTATTGAGGTAATATGGAATTGTATTAGTCGACTGTGGAGCAGAGGTCTAAAGTTTGGTCTTTTCTCTCTTTCAATTATGTCAATGCAGAAGATAACAACTGCTGCATGGATTTCTTGCACAAAGTGTTTAGAAAAAGAAATATTTGTTTCGAGCGCACATATGTTGTAAATTGTAGGATATACAACGATGAAACCTGGGAAACGTATTTCGAATCTCTGAAGTTTATATTACAGACGTTCAATATGACCTCCACCAGCGACACGAACAGTGTGGCATCTATACTCGGATTCTTCCCATACTCGGGTACGTCACTGATGTTATGACAGTAAGGATTCTTCAACTGTTCTAGTTTCCGTGGCAGTTCTGATGCATAAACATTGTTCTCAATGAGACGCCACAGGAAGAACACTCAGGTCGTCAAATCTGGTGACCGTGGAGGCCGGGTAAGAAGTGCCAAGTCGCCGGCTATTCGACGAACCATTCAGCAGCTCGTCATTCATATATTCAAGCACTTAGCGACTCCAGTGAGATTGAAAAATGAAGTTGACTTAGTTTAGCTTCAGTCTGAAACGTCTTTCCGCTGTAATCGGGGAATTGTACTTCGCAAACTTGAGAACACATAACAATTTCTGCTGCGGAATAGCCATTTTTCAATACGTGACAGTATCCAGGCTAACAAAAGAAACCGACATCTAGTCGCAATGAATATAAACTGGACAATGTATTCGTTACTCCAGCATCCGAGGCGTGGCGAAGCGATCGATGGTTTTGGCAATACAAGACTTTGTAATACTATGTTCTGTTCGAAATACCGTATATATTGACTTGTAAATAATAGATTTCAGCTATGAGTCGTCCTTTTTAAATTTTATTGGCCGATCTAAATTTCAGCTAGAAACTAGCCATTTTCAATGCACTATCATTTTTGATCAATGCGTGTAATGCCCGACCAACAGGCATAACATGCATTGATAAAAAAATGATAGTGCGTTGAGAATGGCTAGTTTCTAGCTGAAATCTAGATCTGCCAATAAAATTTAAAAAGGACGACTGAGAGCTGAAATCTAGCCTTCTAAAGGGAAGGTAACCAGACCATGCATACTGTTTTTCAGCGTCGGTAAACGTCTTAAAAGTCGAAATTTTACGCTTTCGACTGCTCCATATTCATTTCGTGCTGATAACATTCCACGTTAGCGACATTGTCTCAGCATTACAATACAGCAAGAGTCCCCAAGTAGAGAGTCAGTATGATAATCACACTGTATGTTCAAATGTGTTTGAAATCTTATGGGACGTAACTGCTAAGGTCATCAGTCCTTAAGCTTACACACTGCTTAACCTAAATTATCCTAGCCCGCATCTCGTGGTCGTGCGGTAGCGTTCTCGCTTCCCACGCCCGGGTTCCCGGTTCGATTCCCGGCGGGGTCAGGGATTTTCTCTGCCTCGTGATGGCTGGGTGTTGTGTGATGTCCTTAGGTTAGTTAGGTTCAAGTAGTTCTAAGTTCTAGGGCACTGATGACCATATATGTTAAGTCTCATAGTGCTCAGAGCCATCTAAATTATCCTAAGGACAAACACACACACCCATGCCCGAGGGAGGACTCGAACCTCCGCCGGGATCAGCCGCACAGTCCACGACTGCAGCGCCTCAGACCGCTCGGCTAATCCCGCGCGCCAACCACACTATTTGTTTGCCAGGAATTCGGACGTCATCCACGAAATGAGAGTGATTCAGTACCTCTTGATTCTAGTATCATATTCGAACACGTTCACAAATAAAAAGGTGGTTCTCAGTTACATATGATGAGTTTCCAATAGCTACCAATTGCTTTGTTTTTCCGTTCTCTGGTGCTGCTCGTCAATGATGCTAACAACGAGACTGGTCAGTGGAAAATGATTAAAAAAACTCCCAGCTGTAAGCGGAAAACGTCGTTTAATACTTTCATCATGGTTCAAAACATGGTCTTGCTGATGTTTCTCTCCTGTCGTGTGGTAGGGATTTTACACAGCGTTTCTTTTCATGCGGATGGGAATAAGGATAATATCAGTACCCGCTAGGAGACGAGCACTACATGTAGGTCTCTCGTCTCCTCCTGATCCTACACACACACACACACACACACACACACACACACACACACACACACACAGACGGTAGTTTCGGCACTGTGACTTTCACTACCCGCCCTACGCGGGTTTCCGCGCTACGACTGAGTGATGGGCCACTAGATACCAAAAGTAGGGCGTGCAGGTTCACCTGTCCTAAAAGTATGGCGGCCAGGAAGAGGGTCCTAACTGGGTCACCCAGGCAGCCGCAGCTGCAACACAGACCTCACAGCAGTGCCTCTCCTCCCAGAGCTCGGATGACTCTCTGCATTCCCGCTACTCAACGGATCACAATACCATGTTGCTCCAACACTCCAATTGAAACACTCATTACACCTAAAAGAGGTTTCAGAATCCCCGGAAAGTGTCAAAAACCTGTGCAATAAATGAGTTACTTGTGTGAAAGCGTACTGGCACATTGAGATGATACCCACTACTTCGCCGGTCGGGGTGGCCGAGCGGTTCTAGGTGCTACAGCCTGGAACGGCGCGACCGCTACGGTTGCAGGTTCGAATCCTGCCTCGGGCATGGATGTTTGTGATGTTCAAATGGTTGAAAGGGCTCTGAGCACTATGGGACTTAACTTATGGGTTATCAGTCCCCTAGAACTTAGAACTACTTAAACCTAACTAACCTAACAACATCACACACATCCATGCCCGAGGCAGGATTTGAACTTGCGACCGTAGCGGTCGCCCGGTTCCAAACTGTAGCGCCTAGAGCCGCTCGCCACTCCGACCGGCAGTGTGTGTGTGTGTGTGTGTGTGTGTGTGTGTGTGTGTGTGTTAGATGTCCTTAGGTTAGTTAGGTTTAAGTAGTTCTAAGTTCTAGGGGACTGATGACCTCAGAAGTTAAGTCCCATAGTTCTCAGAGCCATACTCACTACTTCGTAAGGCGCTACAGTCTGGGCCCGCGCGACCGCTACGGTCGCAGGTTCGAATCCTGCCTCAGGCATGGATGTGTGTGATGTCCTTAGGTTAGGTATTTTTAAGTAGTTCTAAGTTCTAGGTGTCTGATGACCTCAGCAGTTACGTCCCACAGTGCTCAGAGCCATTTGTACCATTTTTGAACTACTTCGTAAGCGAACTCGAAGGGCGTCAATGTCAAATGAATTTCTTATTCCTAACGGCTTAAAGACGTTGAGCCCTTTGTGTCCTGTTTATCCTGTGTATTAACACGGAATATTATCGTTTAACTCATAGTTGATGACGAGTTCATCAGAAATAGAGCGTAAATTCTGGATTGGGGAAGAATACGAAGGAGAGATGATGAAATTCTGCTTTTTCAAAGAAACCATTTAAACATTTGACTTGAGCTATTTGGAGAAACCAGGGAAAACTTTAATGTCGATAGCTGGAAGCCGATTTGAAGTGCCTTATTCGTAATTCGAGTCCATAACCTCTATGGCCAAAGAAAGTCTACCAGTATCAAACTTAGGCCTGAGAATGTAAGTCTGGAGAACAGCGTTGTACGGTAGTGAAACATGGACTGTGGGGAACCCGGAAAAAAAAGAATCGAAGCCTTTGAGTTGTGGTGCTACAGACGAATGCTGAAAATTAGATGGACTGATAAGGTAAGGAATGAGGGGGTTCTGCGCAGATTCGGAGAGGAAATGAGTAAATGGAAAACACTTATAACAAGAAAGGGCAGGATTATAGGTCCTCTGTTGAGACATGAAGGAATGACTTTCATTGTACTTGAGGGAGCTTTAGATAGAAGAAACTGTAAAGGAAGACAGAGACTGGAATAGATCCAGCAAGTAATTGAGGAAGTATGTTGCAGGTGCTACTCTGAGATGAAGAGGTTGGCACAGGAAATAAATTCGTGGTGGGTCGCATCAAACCAGTCAAAAGACTGGAGACCCTAAAAAAGACAAGGAAAACCCAAAGAAACCTCTATGCATCTGTGCACTTTTGCTACGTCCTCCGAATGAAATACTGGCATCAGTGAAGTAGAATGTTATCAGTGAAGTGTGCATCTGGAAGGTCTGTGAAATGCTCTGTTACGGCTCCTGTACCTTCATTACCGGATGCATGTTCCAGCCACAAATTTCCTTATGTACATTGCGAAGTGACAGAATGAACTAATTTCGCGCATAGAGTGGCAATTACCGCAACTGGTACTTCAACATCGTCAGATTTCCCGCTGTGAAGGCACCTTTGTAAATGCACTGTCCTCAATCTTTTTTCTTCTAAAATCGTCATCCATTTTTGGTATACGCTCTGCGCATACAAACCACAGGCTCCATAAGTTACTTGTCCTGCGCGCAGACATGTAATGCCACATACCGCCGAACACCTACCAAGGGTATATTTAATCCATGGCAAGCATGATCGCTGCTTGTTTGCCTTACAAAGGTGAAACAACATGCTGTTTAGTAGGTGGTCATAATGATTTGATCAATTAGTGTATAAACTGAGGTATTTTATGAATTAACTTGAGAAATTTCTTATATGATTCTCCAATGTGTTGATAAAAGATATCATTTATATCAACACCATGAATGTTGCAGGACAATACGCTTAAATGTGATCATTTAATACTGTAATAGTCATATTGCATTCTTTTAAGTACACTTTTTAGAGCTGTTGAAGATATCACAGTTGCCGACAAGTGAAGCGATTTGTTTGTTGCATGCTTAACGATAAAGTATCTGTCGACCGCCCGAAAAATAAAGAAGTATATAATTTTAATTAATACCATATTTTGTAGTTTTTAGTGACATTGTACGTTTGAATGTAGATTGAAATGACGCTGGATACGTTTTGCATTGATATTGTTTGCGAAAACATGTAATAAATTAAATATGAAGGCCAAAAATTTTCAGACAAGTGCGTTTCAGCTGTAGTGCCACGTAAACATCGAAAAGGATGGAAGATGATTAGGGTTTAAAGTACCATCGGCAACGAGGTCCTCCAAGACTGAGTACAAGTCCGGATTGGAGAAGAATGGGGAACGGAGTCGGATTGCCCACTCAAATGAACCAAACCCTTATTTCCTTAAGAATTTAGGAAGATCATGGAAACTTAACACGGATAGCTGGACGGTCATCTGAAGCGTCGTGAACTCTAATACGGGTCTAGTTGAAAAGTTGCATCCGTCTCGTCAACAGAGATAACATGCCATCAAGCTAGTGCACCCATCTCTAAAACACAAGTCAAGTTTCTAATGCTCGTCCGTTCTATATGCTTCCAGGAATAAGAATGGTCTCAACCAGGAGGCAGAATTAGTATTGTTTGCAGACGATATAAGCATTAATTTTTGAGAGCATTTGTCGTGGAGAACAGCGGTTTGACAAAAGGTGCATTAAAATGGACACAAACATTCTCGACCAAAAAACATTTATTTTGATGGAAACCGGTTTCGGTCAGTCTTTGACCAACTTCAGACTCTCTCACCAAGACGGTAGGCAGTGGCGATAAACGGAGCGGGTATTGTAACTCCACGAATGTCGAAAGACAAGCATTCTTCTAGAGCCGAGCAAAGATGCATCAACAGAGAAAATAGTTTTTGTCAAAGATTCTTTTTGTATCTGCACATTCTTTTTCTATCTTCACAGGCGTAAAACGTTACTGTCGGCACAAATGAAGGTACACCTGCCGACGGCGGCTCCAATAAGAATCCGGCGGCGGCTAGGTGAGGGAGAGGGGGCAACTTCGAAAAGCGGGTCAGTTTATGGGGGAGCAGAACCTCTGAACACCTCGTAGAGACAGCGCGGTGAAAAACACGACGCGACCAGCGTGAACAACGGAACAACTCGGCACGCGGAACCCACAGCACAGCGCTATTCGAGAACCAGGTCGCCAGAGTGTAAACATCAGGGTCAGGGTTCTGTCTATACGACACTTCGGGCACGCCTTCCGTGAAAGTGTCCTGCAGTACTCTGATGCAATGCCCAAGCCAGCTCATCAGCATCCATCTCCTCCATGTTCACTGGCAGTGATATCAAATCAGTGAATGGTTTTGAACAAATGGGTCATCTTTAAACACTGGAAAACGTCGTTTATCCAGATTTGTACAGTCAAATTTAAGCCACCTTCTATTAATCTAGTACACCAACAGGAAATAATATAGTGGAAAACTGTAAGTTCTTAGGTGTGCACATTGATGAAAACTTAAACTGGAAAACGTTGAGGTTCTCTTACTTTTGCCATAAGAAAAATTGCCAACTTTGTGCATAAAGACGTCAGCATGTTAATACATTTTGCATTTTTTCGTTCATTGGTGTCATGGGGTAACTCCTCGGTTAGGCAAAAGATATTCATTGCACAAAACAAAGTATTTAGAATTAAGTGTGGAGTTAACAGACGTCCTGAAAGTGACTAATTAGTTTTTGTTTTCTGGTAATGTATATTTATATTTACTGCTATTTCGTATGTGTGGTAATGCGAAGACGAATTCGTGATTAGAGAAACAGTAAAACTCGTATTTAAGTTTGTAAGTTATCTCTTATTTCTTGAAAAGTGATGAGCAAAGCAAAACTTAATCAGAAATGCAACAATAAACTGTGTAACGCAACGCTTATGTTTGAGGGCACAGTCTGTTCTGTTAAATTTAAGAAAACTGTTCTGTTAGCAATAATATAAGCAATTTGACTGCAAGAAAAATGTGAATTATAATTAACTACCAAAAGTGCACTGTCTGATAAATATGCAACTGTTGAAACATTAGTTGCCTCACACAAAAATTATAAATCTCCCACCTGTTTGCACAATAAATAAATGCTGTGCTCCTGCTATCTCCAAACCACTGCGGCCGCTGCTGCTAGGCTAATTAAAAAATAAAAATTCAAACTACTAGCAACGCGATACGCAAGGTTTGCTTTAAACTATAGTCCACAAAATTTCTGTGCTAATAAATCTCATTACTGCAATGTTCCGTTGCTGAGAAATTCGGGAGAGCAGAATTACATATGTGAAACTTGAAATAAAGAGACGAATGGTGACTGATGGAAATACAATGAAGTAACTGTCCTAACAAAACTTTACATCACTGAGACAAAATATTTAAGCAGTTGAAATATTAATAATTCACTCTACATTAACAGTTAAAAAACCTGAAGCTCTTTACTTTCTCACAAACAGGTATGCTATCCACCTTTGAACAAAAATCAGTAAATCACACATTCTTATGTTATCATAAAAATCTCCAAATGCAAATCCCTGACAAGTTAATTACTATGCTTGCCTGTCTCGGTAAATGTGCTATTAAAGTACCTTTCTAAGTCTTCTGAATGAATTTACACAATGTCTCTGTGTAAATGAAAAATAATATAAGAAAATTATTGCTGGCACACAGCACAGCCTAAACACATCTTACTCCACCACAAGATACAATTCGACTTCTCTCTCTCCAAGACTGCACTCCACTTACAAGCAAAGGTTCTACTAGCAATCACTCGCACCGCAACCTCTGCGGCAGAGATGTTGCCCGCTATTGCTCAGATGCTATTGAATCTTTACTTTTCCGCATTACTACCAAAATGTTACCAAAATTACTATTATCTGTTACAACAAAACACAGTACGTCTTGCAGCTATATTTTTTAGCTGGCAATATGAACAATAGCCTTGCAATACATTTCTTCACTTATGAAATCTGTTATCCATAACCTAAATTTGGGAGTAGCTGAAATATTCACAACTACAACACATTAAGTAAAAATTATCTGCATTAGCCTGTAATGAATCTAACTTTTGGCATATAAAAGGGTGAAATATGCAACTATAAAACTATTTGACAATCTAACCATGGATATAAAATGTCTGATACATAGCAGAAGTTGTTTCAAATGTAGGGCAAAGAACTTTCTCCTTAAAAACTCCTTCTACGCTGTAGAGGAATTATTGAGCAGAGACAAGTACCCATTAAAAAACTTGTAAATGACCAGCATTCTGCCAAATAAATGTATATTTTTCTTTAAGTTGTTGTTTAGTTGTGTGTAAGTGTTCCATATTTGTTCTTTTGACACATCACCACGTTTACCGCGAATTTGATCTGTGAAAAAACTAACAAACTTGTGCATAGCGCCATGAGGCGCCCAACCGTAATACATACGCTCCCACCGCTCTGATGGATCGCCAGCGCTCAAAGCTTTCGCATGTTTGTAAGAGATATTTGACGATTCCTTTGCGAAGATGTATCGTCGTAGCAGACAGAGACTGTAAGGACCGGATCGCCTTTTAGCTCAAAACCGAGTAAAGCACGGCACGCTAGAACGAAATAAGAAAGACGTAAGCGCGAGAAAGCGGTCGTGTTTCTTAGCAATCCAAGTACTTTCAAAAGACCTCATCCACTGGATGGGAGAAACGTACACCACAATCAATCACTAAAGCGGCCCAAAAACTCTTCTTGCTGCTGCCGTCGATCATGCTCTACATAAACGAAACAGCAAAGCGGCTTAAAGCTAATATTGGGAAAAAGACACTGAAATTCCCACGGTAATTTAATTTATTGTTTCAATAAGACCTCGCCAAATCCATCACTTTCATCAATAACTATCTCCATCTGGCCAGTGGACCCACGTTCAGATAATGGGTCACAGTTATTGAACTGTATGAAATGAAATAGTTATAACTTCTGAACCGTTTGCGTCGGGACTTTAAACCGTTTAGTCCACTTTCATTTCGATGGGTTCGTCAATAAGCAAAACTGGCGCATTTGGGTGACTGAGAATCCGCATGTCGCGATCGAGAAGTCTCTTCACCCTCCACGGGTGACTGTGTTGTGTGCAATGTTTAGTCACGTAATAATCGGTGGGATATTCCATGATGGCACAGTGACTACCGACTGGTACGTGAAGGTTTTGGAAGATGATGTCATCCCCATTATCCAAAGTGACCCTGATTTCGACAATATGTGGTTCATGCAAGACGGAGCTCGACCCCATCGAAATATGATAGGTTTGATGTCCTGGAGGGGCACTTTTGGACCGCATTCTGGCTCTGGGGTACCCAGAGGCCACGAGCATTGGCCTCGACTGGCCGACATATTCTCTGGATCTCAACACGTGTGACTCCTTTTTGTGGGGCTGTGTTAAAGACAAGGCGTACAGAAATATCGCAAAACCACTGCTGAGCTGAAGAAAGCCTTTCAGGAGATGGTCAACAGCATCGATGTCCCCACACTTCAGCGGGTCATGCTGAATTTCGCTATTCGTCTTCACCACATCATCGCCAATGTTAGCAGGCACATTGAACATGTCGTAACCTAAATCCAAATATCTGCAGTCACGTTTGCATGTTGAATAAAGTGAGTGCACCCGTAGTTTGCAACTAATTTACGGTTTTTTTTCATATACAGGGTGTTTCAAAAATGACCGGTATATTTCAAACGGCAATACAAACTAAACGAGCAGCCATAGAAATACACCGTTTGTTGCAATATGCTTGGGACAACAGTACATTCTCAGGCAGACAAACTTTCGAAATTACAGTAGTTACAATTGTCAACAACAGATGGCGCTGCGGTCTGGGAAACTCTATAGTACGATATTTTCCACATATGCACCATGCGTAGCAATAATATGGCGTAGTCTCTGAATGAAATTACCCGAAAACCTTTGACAACGTGTCTGGCGGAATGGCTTCACATGCAGATGAGATGCACTGCTTCAGCTGTTCAATTGTTTCTGGATTCTGGCGGTACACCTGGTCTTTCAAGTGTCTCCACAGTAAGAAGTCACAGGGGTTCAAGTCTGGCGAATAGGGAGGCCAATCCACGCCGCCTCCTGTACGTTTCGGATAGCCCAAAGCAATCACACGATCATCGAAATATTCATTCAGGAAATTAAAGACGTCGGCCGTGCGATGTGGCCGGGCACCATCTTGCATTAACCACGAGGTGTTCGCAGTGTCGTCTAAGGCACTTGTACCGCCACAAATTCACGAAGAATGTCCAGATAGCGTGATGCAGTAATCGTTTCGGATCTGAAAAATGGGCTAATGATTCCTTTGGAAGAAATGGCGGCCCAGACCAGTACTTTTTGAATATGCAGGGACGATGGGACTGCAATGTGGGGCTTTTCAGTTCCCCATATGCGCCAGTTCTCTTTATTGACGAAGCCGTCCAGGTAAAAATAAGCTTCGTCAGTAAACCAAATGCTGTCCACATGCATATCGCTGTCATCAATCCTGTGCACTATATCGTTAGCGAATGTCTCTCGTGCAGCAATGGTAGCGGCGCTGAGGGGTTGCCGCGTTTGAATTTTGTATGGATAGAAGTGTAAACTCTGGCGCATGAGACGATACGTGGACGTTGGCGTCATTTGGACAGCAGCTGCAACACGGCGAACGGAAACTCGAGGCCGCTGTTGGATCACCTGCTGCACTAGCTGCGCGTTGCCCTCTGTGGTTGCTGTACGCGGTCGCCCTACCTTTCCAGCACGTTCATCCGTCACGTTCCCAGTCAGTTGAAATTTTTCAAACAGATCCTTTATTGTATCTCTTTTCGGTCCTTTGGTTACATTAAACCTCCGTTGAAAACTTCGTCTTGTTGCAACAACACTGTGTTCTAGGCGGTGGAATTCCAACACCAGAAAAATCCTCTGTTCTAAGGAATAAACCATGTTGTCCACAGCACACTTGCACGTTGTAAACAGCACACGCTTACAGCAGAAAGAGGACGTACAGAATGGCGCACCCACAGACTGCGTTGTCTTCTATATCTTTCACATCACTTGCAGCGCCATCTGTTGTTGAAAATTGTAACTACTGTAATTTCGAAAGTTTGTCCGCCTGAAAATGTACTGTTGTCCCAAGCATATTGCAACAAACGGTGTATTTCTATCGCTGCTCGTTTAGTTTTTATTGCCGTTTCAAATGTACCGGTCATTCTTGAAACACCCTGTAGTTCAATAACTGCCCCCTGTATGAGAGCATTTACTCGTTCACCAAATGGCATTACACAACCAGAAAAGCAGAGAATGATTGATATGAGCCGAATTCCATGTCCACAGACGAGAACGCCCTTTGAAATTCTTTTACGTTTTCATACAACCAGAATAACTTTATTGATCGCGCATAATGACTCATCCCCGATTTCATTCACTCAACAAATTATTATCTTTTCCACAACGTCCACACTTGATTCCTACTCCACTGATTTCTCCACGGAATAACGCCCTAGCGCGCTCCAGACAGCTCCAGGAACTGGTTTTGCCTTTATGCCTTTCTTTGTATCATCCACAGGATCAAAATGGAGGCCATTTCATTGGTCACTTCCAGCTTGCGCAATCACCCTCCTCCGTCTGCCAGAGCTTTTTAAAAAAAGTATCTCCAACAGATTCGGGGGAAATTCGAGTCGTCGCAGAAAAGCTACTCGCCCTTAAGTCAGCATAGGGCGTCCCAACTGCAGCCCATTTAGGAGCCTTACAGAAAGACAGGTCCATCAGCTACACACACTGCTGCTAGCCCACCCACGGACTGCGAAAACTGGATCTACACAACAGCGTAACTCACAGCCACAGACATATTCATTGTGTAACTCCTCTCAGGATTTAAATATCGAAAAACTGGCCGAAATTTGACTGTGACAGCACAACTGATAATCTCATTTGCCGTATTCCACTAACACTAACATAATCGTAAATTTAATTTCTTCATCTTGGTAATAGCATGGTGTTTCTCTGTATCAGCATAAAATTAGGAACACAGCAGATTTATTTTCGGGCCTGTTACTTCTATTGACAGATTCGTTAGACGATAACCTGTACCAGAACGTTAAGTTCAGTTATTAAATACGTGCTACTACGTTTAACGTTGCCAAAAGATGAATGGTTAGCTATTCAACAGTTGTAGTCATGAAGCTCTGAATTTGCGACGAGACCTGACGTCAGTTCTTTGTTTCCTACAGCAACTGACTCCGCAAGTGGCGGTTTTTGGCAAGCGAAAGTACTGAGTCGATGACACGAGAGCAATCCAGCGGTTGTAAGACACGTTTGCGAAGATCACACATGGTCGCGCGTCACCTTCGTCCTACACTTGAGTATCGTGCCAGCAGCCACTACGAGGTGTGAGGACATTGGCGTCATATGACACTCTCGTTCGACGTGTGCGCTCTGCCCCCAGAGATATCGATATTAGCATCACTAGTATTGAAAGCAACTCGGCCCGTTTACAGCGATGAGACACCAGGCCCTTAGGGATTCCTGTTGGGTCAAAAGCATCCAGACACCTATTACTGGACATTATGTGAGATGTCTCCACCATTCGTCTTTCCGACCGGTTCTGACACTTTCATTAGCGACGTGTCTCAAAGTCTGTTGCAGGGGGCGTTGGAGGTTAGAGCCTGGAGCAAAGTTGACTTCTAACTTATCCTAAAGGTGTTCCGTGGAGTTCAAGCTTGGACAGTGGCTGACCAGTCCATTTCAGGAATGTTAGTGTTCACAAACCATTACGTGAAAGATGCTGCTGTGCACTATGTGATCAAAAGTATCTGGACATCTGTAATTGGCCGTTATGTGGAGTGTGTCCGCTCTTTGCCTTTATGATGGTGTATGACGCCATCAGTGAGGTTCTGAAAGCCTGTGGAAGGCTGATACCACATTTTCCCTCGGGAACCGAAACCAGAGAAATTAGGAATGTTGGAGGCTAGGGTCTGGAGTGAAGTCGACGTTCTAACTCATCACATCCATCCAGCCCAACCACTGAGTTCACGTCTGGAACGTCGCAGGTCTGTCTATTTCAGGAATATTAACGTTTGCAAACTGTTATCTCAGAGATGCTTCTTATGATGGGGTGTTTATACAAACAACCGACTCCGAACTGTTTCTATGCTGTACGCAGTACACATCTCTGTACAAGTTATTCATATCCTTCCGCACTTACCGTTGCTTTAAGCGCAACAAGGGAATCACACCCTTACCACGACAACACCTTACATTATAACACCACCACCTCTGTACGTCACTTTTGGCACTACACATGATGCCACATAATGTTCTCTAGTTATCTGCCAAACCCAAACTTTTCCATCGGACTGGCACAGGGTGTAGCGTCAATTATCACTCCAAATCATCTCTTTATAGTTATCCACTGTATAGTCGCGTCTCTCTGTACACCATCCGAATCGTCGCTTTGCATTGACTATAAAAATGTGTGGCTGAGGAGCTGCTAGATCATTGTAGCTAATTCTACGAGGGGCGCTTGAAAAGTTCGTGCAAAAATAAAAACTACTTAAGTGTTTGGGGTAAACGTTTTCTATTCTACGAAATAGTCTCCTTTTAGACATACACTTCGTCCAACGCTGTGGTAATTTGTTGATCCTTTCCGAATAATAGGAATTGTTCAAGTCTGCAAAATAGCTATTAGTTGCTACAATCACCTCCTCTTCTGAATAAAATCTTTGTCTCGCCAGCCATTTCTTCAAATTGGTGAACAAATAGTAGTCGGAGGGAGCCACGTCTGGAGAATAGGGGGGATGTGAAACGAGTTAGAACCCTATTTCCGTTAATTTTGCGACCACAACTGCTGAGGTATGTGCTCGTGCATTGTCGTGATGGAAAAGGACATTTTTGCGGTCCAAACGCCGGCGTTTTTCTTGCAGTTCGGTTTTCAAATGATCCAATAACGAAGAATAATATTCGTCTGTATTAGTTTCACCTTTTACAGATAGTCGATGAGTATTATCCCTTCCGAATCTCAAAAGACAGTCGCCATAACCTTTCCGGCAGAAGGGCTGGTTTTCGCCTTTTTTGTTGCAGGTTCTCCCTTGGTAACCGATTGTTTAGGTTGTTGTTTGGTCTCAAGAGTAAAGTATCCATGTTTCATCAACAGTGACGAAACGACGCTTAAAGTCCTGCGGATTCTTCCTGAACAGCTGCAAACCATCCTTGCAGCACTTCACACGTTTCAGTTTTTGGTCAAGCGTGAGCAATCGCGGAACCCATCTTGTGGATAGCTTTCTCATGTCCAAATGTTTATGCAAAATATTGTGTTCCAGTTTATTCGAGATGCCCACAGCACTAGCAATCTCACGCATCTTAACTCTTCTGTCATCCATCACCATATCATGGGTTTTAGCAATTATTTCTGGAATCGTAACCTCCACAGGGCGTCCAGAACGTTCAGCATCACTTGTGCCTATATGGCCGCTCCGAAAATTTTGAAACCACTTAAAAACTGTTCTAATCCAAGGTGCAGAGTCACCGTAATGTTTATCAAGCATCTCTTTAGTCTCTTGAGGCGTTTTGCCTTTCATAAAGTAATGTTTTAATCACCACACGAAATTCTTTTTCGCCCATTTTTTGACAATCACAGGACTTTCTTGATTCACACGAGGGTCAAACACAAAGAAATACACCAATATGGCTGAAACTTGGTGTGCGTTCTTTCCAAAGATTGTACTAACTTAAAATGACCTCGATACGCCCCGGTGGTGCCATCTCTCGGACTTTGCACCGACTTTACAAACGCCCTAGTATTTATCTCGCAAAGCAGATTGTGCTATCTGGAATGCTGGTAGCACTTTGAAACTCCCGAGCGATTTCCTACAACCACCATCTACAATACTCGGCGGTGCCTGTCTGTCAGTAGATGGGGGCTGCCTGGTGTTGGTTTGGCAAAGTTTGTTCCTTCGCATTTCCTCTTCACAGTGACATCACCAACAGTCGACTTGAACAGCGTTAGAAGTATTGTATTGTCCTAGTTGGATTTGTCACTCAGGCGACATCCAGCGACTACCCGGTCTGAAATGACTGCGACCAATTCTGCTGTCACTGCTTCCCTACTGACTATAAAATACTCCCCGCCATCTTTTATACTGTCGGACCAGCCTCTGGTGTCATCTAGCTGTCATTTCCGCATTACATGCTTTTGATCAGATAGTGCATTAGATTTAATACTCAATGGAATTATCTTCTTTTCTAGCTCATACTTTGCGGAAATCTCTTGTGTAGGAAAGGGTAGCGGTCTTGCCGCAGTGGATACACCGGTTCCCGTCAGATCACCGAAGTTAGGCATTGTCGGGTGTGGCCAGCACTTGAATGGATGACCATCCGGGCCGCGAAGGGGCTGTTCCCGTTTTTCGGGATGCACTCTGCCTCGTGATGCCAAACGAGGAGTTACTCGACCGAATAGTAGCGGCTCCGGTCACAGAAAACCATCGTAACGACCGGGAGAGCGGTGTGCTGACCCCACGCCCCTACCCCTCCGACCCGCATCATCAGCTGAGGATGGCACGGCGGTCGGATTGTCCCAATGGGCCAGTTGTGGCCTGAACGAAGTGCTTTCTTGTAAAGCAAAAGGTCTCGTGTGAGTGAAAAACAGGACAGGTCATTCCCGAGTACAAACAAAGGTAAAAAGTAGGGAGCACAAAATTATGGACCAATACCGGTGACATCAGTCTGTTGCGTCAGTGCATCAGTCTAGAGTATATTCTGAGCCTTAAACAAATTATAAGACTCTGGAAGACGCATCTAGTTGGTGTGAAGAACAGGCTTAGTTTTGTGCTGTTTGACTCAATCACAACGTTTAAGTATCTAGGCGTAATGATGCAAAGCGATTTGAAGTGTAATGAGCGCATAAGGACGGCGTTAGGGAAAGTGAATGGTCAATTTTGATATATTGGGAGAAGTTTTGAGAAACTGTTGTTCATATGTAAAGGAGACCGTCTATAGAACATTCATTCTACAGTGCTATTCGAGTGTTTGGAGGCCCCACTAGTTTTTATTTAAAGAAGACACCGAAGCAGTTCAGAGGCGAGGTGCTAGATTTGTTCCCGGTAGGTTCGATCAACACGCGAGTGCTGGAGACCCTTCATGAACTCCAATGGGAATTCCTAGAAGGAAGGCTACGTGCAAGACTACTGACAAAATTTGGAGTACCGGCATTTGAAATTGTTTGGAGCACGATTCACCTGCCGCCAATATTTCTTGTAATGATAACGAAATTAGGACTCGTACGGACGCATATAGACAGTCTTCTTCCCTTGCTCTGTTTGCGAGTTGAACGAGGATGGAAAGGTCTATAGTGGCCGTCACGAAAATAAGCACATAAAGGTCATTTCAACGTTCTACAGCATTGGCAATAAGTGATAATTTCAGATGTTAGTAAAAACTTCGAAAAAAATATTAGACATCTCTGTTTTTAGTCTAGAATATGTTGGCAAACTTACCAAAAGAAAAAAAAGGATGGAAAAGAGTGTATGGCCTCATTGGGTGGGAGGAATCATTCGGGGAAGATCGGCCGCCAAGTGCAGTCGACGCCCCATTGGGTGATGAGGATGAAATGATGACGAGGACAACACAACAGCAAGTCCCCGAGCGGGGGAAATCTCCAACTTGAATCGAACCTGGGCCGGCTGGCATGGAAGCCGAGCATGGTACCACCCAGTCAAGCAGACGGACTACCCAAAGAAAAACTCTTACCGTTTGCTACGATAAAAAATAAAAACTAACATTGCAAGAAATACATAGAGGAATTTTTTTTTACTGCAGCCCGTGGGGAAAACAGTACCCAGTGGTCCTGTTTTCAGCACGGGATGAAGTATAAATAAGTTTGAACTGAAAATAACACACTGCTGGCCAGTAAAATTGCTACACTACGAAGGTGACGTATGCAATAGATAGTTTTTCAGAGCACTCACACAAGGTTGGCGCCGGTGGCGACACCTACAACTTGCTGATATGGGGAAAGATTCCAACCGATTTCTCATACACAAACACCAGTTAACCGACGTTGCCTGGTGAAATGTTGTTGAGATGCCTCGTGTAGGGGGAGAAATGCGTACCATCACGTTTCCGACTTTGATAAAGGTCGGATTGTAGCCTATCACGATTGCGGTTTATGGTATCGCGACATTGCTGCTCGCGTTGGTCGAGATTCAATGACTGTTAGCAGAATATGGAATCGGTGGGTTCAGGAGCGTAATACGGAACGCCGTGCTGGATCCCAACGGCCTCGTATCTCTAGCAGTCGAGATGACAGGCATCTTATCCGCATGGCTGTAACGGATCGTGCAGCCACGTCTCGGTCCCTGAGTCAATGGATGGGGACGTTCGCAAGACAACAACCATGTGCACGAACAGTTCGACGACGTTTGCAGCAGCATGGACTATCAGCTCGGAGATCATGGCTGCGGTTACCCTTGACGCTGCATCACAGACAGAAGCGCCTGCGATGGTGTACTCAACGACGAACCTGGGTGCACTAATGGCAAAACATCATTTTTTCTGACGAATCCAGGTTCTGTTTACAGCATCATGATGGTAACATCCGTGTTTGGCGACATTGCGATGAACGCACATTGGAAGAGTGTATTCGTCATCGCCTTACTTTCGTATCACCCGGCGTGATGGTATGGGGTGCCATTGGTTACACATGTCGGTCACCTGTTGTTCGCATTGACGGCGCTTTGAACAGTGGTCGTTACATTTCAGATGTGTTACGATCCTTGTACGGGCCTTTCTGGATACAGAAAATGTTCGACGGCTGTCCTGGCCAGTACATTCTCCAGGTCTCTCACCAAATGAAAACGTCTGGTCCATGGTGGCCGAGCAACTGGTTCGTCACAATACGCCAGTGACTACTCTTGATGAACTGTGGCATCTTGTTAAAGCTGCATGGCAGCTGCACATGTACACGTCATCCAAGCTCTCCTTGACTCAATGCCCAGGCGTGTCAAGGCTGTTATTACGGCCAGATGTGGTTCTTCTGGGTACTGATTTCGCAGGATCTATGCACCCAAATTGTGTGAAAATACAATCATATGTCAGTTCTAGAATAATATATTTGTCCAATGAATACTCGTTTATCATCTGCATTTCTTCTTGGTGTAGCAATTGTAATGGCCAGTAGTGTATATGGACATTCTCAGAGTCAAAAAATGTTCAAATGTGTGTAATCTTATGGGACTTAACTGCTAAGGTCATCAGTCCCTAAGCTGACACACTACTTAACGTAAATTATCCTAAGGACATACACACACACATCCATGCCCGATGGAGGACTCGAACCTTTGCCGGGACCAGCCACACAGTTCACAGAGTCCATAGGTGCGTGAGAAAAATGCGTATTTTATCGTGGAGACCTAAAACTACTGCTAATGAAAAATAAAATACGGAAAGTCATTCCAAAGTGTTCCGGCTGTGTAACGAGAACTATCATCGCTAATGAATTTCTATTCCGATGGATCATGCAGAATCTTCCAGCGAGAAAGTTGTTAAGAAAACTGTGGAATTAATTTTGGTAACATGCGAGACGTCATTGTTGTACCACGTCACGTACGAGTGCATTTGATTTGCGAGACACTCCGTGCGCGACAGCGCGTGAGTACTTTTGTGTCGCCGCCAGGATTTTGATTGCGACGGCCAGCGTTAATAGGACCGAGAGTATTCCCTACATACTAATTTATTTTAATTGCAGCACTTCCTGCCCCTTCGTCAGTTCGCCTATCCCCCAGATCGCCGATATACGCTATACAAAAGTAACTGTAATTTACTTTCAGCTCAACATTTCCGTTGAAGTCGAGCAAAATACGTTTTTACGTGTGGTTTTGCGAAGTCCAAGTTTAATCGAAGTGTTCTGAAACACTACTGTCCTCTGCACGCAAAAAGTGCATTTTGCACAAAGCTTCGTTCTTGCTGTTGCAGTGTCTCTGCTTTCCATTAAAAATTCTTGTCCGTCATTATTCTTCAAACGAAAACCAAGTGAGGAATAATTAATTGTTTCACGGAGAGCACTCTGTATTTTTCTAGCTGTCGGATACTCTCCTCTATCGTAGTATCGAAGCACTAACGTTTTGACGTAATTTTCAATTTCCGTGATTTCCGTTCCCGTCTAGAGATTCTCTTTCTTGGAGAATCAAAACAAGTTCACACGTCTAGAAGATTCTGCAGATGGTACTGCACTGTTAATACGAAATACAGTCGATTCGGAAATACCACAAGGTTGTATTGTTATTTTATGAATCTGCACGACATTTATTATTGTTTATAGCTTCTTCACTGTCTGCCAGATCAGTAAAAGTCTTCAGTGCGTTCGATAAGACAATTTTAGATTGGTTTCGGATGTCTTTTCGACTTTACGCTCACCGACTTGAGTATCACTATATGTAGGCCCTTGCTCATACCAAACACACGTCAATGCACCGTTGCCCGGTTGACTGAAACCGCATGTAAATACAAGATAATGCACGGAAACTCAGAACATTTGGCTGGCACTGACCTAATGCACTGTTGACAGTGTACATGGGCCAACAAGGCTGTGAGGCAGGCGAATCAAAGCGCTTAGCGCTGGCGGACTGCAGAGAGTCGGTGTAACCTTGGGCCGTGTAATTTCGTGATGGCCAGTCCACTAGTGGGATACGTTGCCCTCCGCTATGCACCACAAGGTTCCTTGCGTACCACATCTTAGTTCGTTAAGTTCATATTGAGTACCTTCTGAGGTGTGTGACTGATGTGACGAATAGTCGACTAACGGAAGGCAGTACGTTATACCAGTATACTAGACGCCCAATGTACCACCGAAAGGAAAGTGTGCCCCGAGGTATAGTAGCAGGACGTCTAAGATTTTCAACATACACAAACGATATATAAGGCGGATCAGCAGTAGTGTTATATTGCTAGCTAACGAACAAAACTTCAAACAGAAGTATCTACCCTCAGAAGAGAAAGGTTTACATTTACAACGTAAACGAAATGTGGAATCAAATTCACCGGTTCTTATTTGCAAAAACAAGCACCCTCTATATTTGTCGATTGTCGCATCATTTACCACTAATTGAAAACAACGGTTTGAGTACACCGCACATTTTTGGCGTAGAATTCGAATACGCAACACAAAATGGTGGTTCGCATTTGAAAGTACGAAGCTGTCCCGACCACGGTAGTGGGGTGGTTCGGAAGTGTCTAGTTGTGGCACAGAAAGATGTCTCCCTTACTAACACTAATTTTTCGTCCAGAACGTTTTTGTTCTTACTTGCGTCGTTTTCGAGATATTTAGTTTCCCAGTTAAAACAAACATGCTGTATATGTCCGTGAACCCCACCCAAGAAAACTTTTAATTCGGCTGATCATGTGCTGAAGTAGGGAAGTACAATATACGAGGAACTTTAATAGTGGCAACTATTTACTTGCAGTTCGTAGAAAATAGATACGTGTTTCAAAGTTTTACTGACCTTCAAAGTAATCACCATATTGTGTATAACCATTGCACGAAATTTTGAAGAGTTTGCAGAAGTAAAAGTCCATAGCATATATTTTTCATATGGTCGATTTTAGTTGGCACTAGAAATTTCAAAAAATTACATTCAAACGAATAAAATTCATGAAGTAAGACACTTTCATATTGTTTTTAAATAAAGAAAATATTAAGCACCAAACATGGCTTAAACTCAGAACCTTTCGCCTAATAGCCATACACTTTAACCACTACGCCAACGCAGCTCGTCCTTCAGTATATGTCCAAGAGGACAGTAAAATACACTCCTGGAAATTGAAATAAGAACACCGTGAATTCATTGTCCCAGGAAGGGAAAACTTTATTGACACATTCCTGGGGTCAGATACATCACATTATCACACTGACAGAACCACAGGCACATATACACAGGCAACAGAGCATGCACAATGTCGGCACTAGTACAGTGTATATCAACCTTTCGCAGCAATCCAGGGTGCTATTCTCCCATGGAGACGATCGTAGAGATGCTGGATGTAGTCCTGTGGAACGGCTTGCCATGTCATTTCCACCTGGCGCCTCAGTTGGACCAGCGTTCGTGCTGGACGTGCAGACCGCGTGAGACGACGCTTCATCCAGTCCCAAACATGTTCAATGGGGGACATATCAGGAGATCTTGCTGGCCAGGGTAGTTGACTTACACCTTCTAGAGCACGTTGGGTGGCACGGGATACATGCGGACGTGCATTGTCCTGTTGGAACAGCAAGTTCCCTTGCCGGTCTAGGAATGGTAGAACGATGGGTTCCATGACGGTTCGGATGTACCGTGCACTATTCAGTGTCCCCTCGACGATCACCAGAGGTGTACGGCCAGTGTAGGAGATCGCTCCACACACCATGATGCCGGGTGTTGGCCCTGTGTGCCTCGGTCATATGCAGTCCTGATTGTGGCGCTCACCTGCACGGCGCCAAACACGCATACGACCATCATTGGCACCAAGGCAGAAGCGACTCTCATCGCTGAAGACGACACGTCTCCATTCGTCCCTCCATTCACGCCTGTCGCGACACCACTGGAGGCGGGCTGCACGATGTTGGGGTGTGAGCGGAAGACGGCCTAACGGTGTGCGGGGCCGTAGCCCAGCTTCATGGGTACGATTGCGAATGGTCCTCGTCGATACCCCAGGAGCAACAGTGTCCCTAATTTGCTGGGAAGTGGCGGTGCGGTCCCCTAAGGCACTGCGTAGGATCCTACGGTCTTGGCGTGCATCCGTGCGTCGCTGTGGTCCGGTCCCAGGTCGACGGGCACGTGCACCTTCCGCCGACCACTGGCGACAACATCGATGTACTGTGGAGACCTCACGCCCCACGTGTTGAGCAATTCGGCGTTACGTCCACCCGGCCTCCCGCATGCCCACTATACACCCTCGCTCAAAGTCCGTCAACTGCACATACGGTTCACGTCAACGCTGTCGCGGCATGCTACCAGTGTTAAAGACTGCGATGGAGCTCCGTATGCCACGGCAAACTGGCTGACACTGACGGCGGCGGTGCACAAATGTTGCGCAGCTAGCGCCATTCGACGGCCAACACCGCGGTTCCTGGTGTGTCCGCTGTGCCGTGCGTGTGATCATTGCTTGTACAGCCCTCTCGCAGTGTCCGGAGCAAGTATGGTGGGTCTGACACACCAGTGTCAATGTGTTCTTTTTTCCACTTCCAGGAGTGTATCACGCAAAATACCGACACACACTGTTGGTATGGCTATAAATTACTCACATTTCGTCGAAGTAGAATAGGAAATAAACAATTACCGCTGTTCTTTATTGCGAAAAAGCGGTTAGTGAGAATAATGCAAACACCTTTCCTTGCTATCGCCTGAATTAGGAGGCTTATTGCTTGTTTGGCTTAATTAATTAATAGAATATGAAGCAATTGGTATAAAGAATGCTTTTTCCAAACATTCTATAAAAGAAAGTCTGCTATCAAGACACTGCTTTTGCTCAATTACTTTATTTATGACTGAACGTTTCTAAAATTGAAGACACTCGTCCGTGCTCTGCACTGCAGTCGAGTTCTGGCAACGTCATTCTCTGTTCATTGGCTGACTGTTTTGTGACGTCAGATGCGCAGAACGAACCTAAACTCGGCCGCCGTCATAAATGAGACGGAGAAAGAGAGAGAATTGCATCGATATTGTGTAAACTAACTGTTGAAATTAAAATAACGTAAATTCACTATAAAACTTTTCAGCTTACCGGAACAGAAGGCTTCATTTCTTTCTGCGAAACTAACACGAAAATAACAGCAACTGCTTTGCACCACGTTCTCTCACATAAGCGCATCCTCACATGTAGAGAGCCTGTATAGAGAGAGAGTGGCCAACCGGACGATACGGCGGCTGCCAAACTGCGGGCGGGACTTTTGAATGGCCAGTAGTGGAGTAGTGGAGTACTCACTCACCGAATCAAAAGCACAAGACAATATGGCGAAATCATTCGTTAAATGCCTTTCTTTATAAGAATAATATGTTATAATAATTTTCACACAGCCAGTTCACAGGTCTGTTTTATATGTAGTTAAAAGGAAATACGACTTACTTCCCATAGTTAAGAGTACTTGGTTGGTTTCCACAAGGCTCCTGTTTGATTTATGTCAGCCTTGTTGACTGCGACTGCCCACTGCTTTCGTCTTTCTTCATTGCGCGGAAATGCTAACATGCGAAATCCACCTTCGCCTCTATTAGAACAACCAAATACAGCACAACGTGGCATTGTTTACGAACGTCTGCAGAACGAATTACAGATGTCAAAAACAATACTGTAAAATTACTAACGTGTTTACTTCAAACATCACAAAACGCTTCATTATTTCAATCCGTATTTAAGATCGCAAAAGCTAATTACGTACTAAAAACGATGTACAGGTAAATCGAACATGCATGCACAACGCATAACAAGTCTCTCAATAATTAAAATACCTCTTATCGTTTTCAAAAGTCCTCTGAACTTCAATTCAACTCAAAAGCACGGCGAACACAGGAAGCGCGAGAGACGTTTGGCGCCATTTTTCTGCCATAGCTAGTCACCCAGTCACGGGCAACTTCACCTATGGCCACTCTCTCTGTATACAGGCTGTCTACTCACAAGTAGTGGGAGCTACACTCTGGCGGCGTATCTGTGAAGTACGCCACGGTCCGTTTCAGCCGGTGGTCCAACTCTCCCGGACTTACAGCTAGGTCGACCTCGGCTGCCCGCCCGGCGCCTGGACTGGAGACCGCGTGATCGCCATCATCGCAGCGGCGGTTCCCACGCAGCCGCTGGCGGACAGGTTGGCGACCTCTCTGCCGCAGCGCGGGATGGCCCCCGCAGCGCGCGCACCAGCCGTACCCAGCCGTGCGTGTGCGCGTCCACCCACGCACGTCCGCCCACAATCAGTATTCGGCGTCGCCGACCGAAATTATGGCTCGCATATCATGAAAAACAATAGCGACTGGCGCCGAGCCTGATTGCTGTTTCCTACCGAGGTCATCCCGAAACGCTCTTGCATGATAAAGAGCTGATGGAAAGTAAAAAGTCCCCCACTGCTAATTTCTACCTCAAACAAGAACACAACTCTACTATCAGTGTGTAATGGTTCTTTATTTACGTGACCATTCCGGAACTCCAACCTCAGTTCTCGATACCAGTAATATCGTACCACTTCTCTGCGAAGTTACAGACATTTTTTTGTGACAATATTCACATTTGGTTTTATTAATGTATCTATATATAGATATATTGCAGTGATATGGTTCTTGTGTGTATTCTTTTCTGCGAGACTCTATAATCTTTGACTTGCCTGTAACCGTTTTGGCGCGAATGCGCACAGAGCAGTCTTTGTTTCACTTTGCAGAAGTTAAGTTGTTATTTCGCTTTGTAAAAGAACATCAAGTCTCGTGTTTGGTGGAAATTAAATATATGAAGATTGATACAAAACTGTTTTCTTGATGATGTGATAATTAAGAAGAAGTGTATGTGAATTTACAAGAAGTTTAATAAAAATGTGGATCGTGAACACCAAGTTGGTTGGTTTAAATGTCTCTGAGCACTATGGGACTTAACTTCTGAGGTCATCAGTCCCCTAGAACTTAGAACTATTTAAGCCTAACTAACCTAAGGACATCACACACACCCATGCCCGAGGCAGGATTCGAACCTGCGACCGTAGCGGTCACGCGGTTCCAGACTGTAGCGCCTAGAACCGCTCGGCCACCCCGGCCGGCGAACACCAAGTCAAAAATTATCTCTACCATACCATTGTTCTGATCTGGGATTGTTTGATCATTAAGAATTTGATGAAAAACGCATTTGTTAGGTCTTCAAATATTGCTAAAACACAGATCTGGACCTTCTAGCAGTCAAAGTGGAATCATCCTAGAATCAACAAGATGAGCCATAACTTCGACGAAATCTACGTGGGAATCCATTCAAGATAAGTGCCAAAATTAATGACTTTTTTTACAGTGATTTCATTATTTCCATTCTGACGGTACCACCCACAGTCAGTAACTTTGTTGTTGCCCGATAAAGCGAGCATATGGTGCATGAGCAACATTATTAAACTGATTTCTAACCTAATTTGCAAGCGATGGTATTGTTAGAAGTGCTACAATAGAAAACTCCCACTACTGCACAGCTCCGGTATGATTGCAGCATGAAGAAATGAATCTACGAACTTTGAAGAATCGGTTAGTATATTTTAGTTATTCGTTTATTGTTTGGAAAAACATTGCACCAGTCACAATGCAGCCACACCGTGAATGCCGATATCGAACATGGGATGATTTATTTGACTCATGCAGGCAGCCGGGAATAGGTCTAAGGTCGTTTTGCAAGAGTTTCCGAGAATGGTGTACCGGAGCTACCATAGGTACCTCAAGTAGTATCCTCTCCTGCAGATTCTGTCTCTTCTTGAAGAAGTATGGTATATATCGCCGGCCGCTGTGCCCCAGCGGTTCTAGGCGCTTCAGTCCGGAACCACGCAGCTGCTAAGTTCGCAGGTTCTAATCCTGCCTCGGGGATTAGTTTGTGTGATGTCCTTAGGTTAGTTAGGTCTAAGTAGTTCTAAGTCTAGGGGACTGATGACCTCAGATATTAAGTCTCATAGTGCTCAGGGCCATTTGGGATCTATCACTGTTCGTCCACTGGACTGTGAGTGATATGTCAGTGGTTGGAACAGACGTTCTGTCAGGCGAGTCAGAGTTCAGGGAGAACACAGGGTGTTCTACCAATCCTCCTTTCCACGTAGTTCAAGGCGTTGCCTTTGTTTGAAACCGAAACTGAGCTAGTGAAAACTTCACATGTCGGGAAAGCTGCTGTGTCCCATGTCAAGAGGTGACAAACATAAAATGGTAGGTGTGTAATGGAATCCCTTAGGGAAATGGCAGCTAGGGATGGGAAGAGACGCCAGGTGCACTAAAGGTGCCTCATTCAGCATGTTAAAGAGGCTATTCCGGCAACCTTTGAGGGAACAAGGTAAATCAGCTGCAGACTCACGTGTTGTAAAGAATGATATCTGTCGTTCAGGCTCCAAGGTCATACTTGGAACGTTCCGGCTACTGTCAGATAAGGGTTGGGAAGGCCAGCCATGAGCACTGAGTTTCAGGGAAGTTCACAATCTGCAACGTTGCCCCTGGGCTGATGGCGGGCCCCCGATTCTGAGACGAGTGGAAGGACTGAATTAGAGACATTGAAATTTCTATGACACGCTAGGCTACGACATACTGGGCTGGCGCTGAAGGGTTGAGAAGTGTCCAGTCCTCATAAATGGATCAGGTCCGCACTACAACACATCGAAGGCGGTTACCACGTAGCTAGGTAACTTTATTATTTTTTTTTATACATATAGACGACTTCCTATTCAATCCAGATGACGATAGCTGTAGGGGACTAAGAAATGTCAGTATAAGATCCAAACAAATTGTTAAATTCTAGTGATTAACTGCTGAAACGTTTGCAACAATGTGAAAGAGTTTGAAGCACGTATAAAAAGTTGTGTAGCTCACAGTAGCGTAATGAAAACTGGTTGAAACTCGAATATGAGATATTTGGCGGTACTTTAAGCGTATATAGAAAGAATAGGCTAACGATAATTGAAGGTGGCGTGATTGTTTCAGCAGGAAAAAAAGAGACAGAAATTAAAACTGTGTGGGAGATTGTCTGAGCAACACAGTATCAAATGTGCATAGAAAGTTACAGTCGGGTCCTTCTGTCGACTCCCACACATATATCCAGATGTAGCCAAAAGTTTTAGAGAAAAACCTAAGTTCACTCGCACGTAATATCCCGAGTCATGTTGTTATCACTGAAGAAGACTAATCATTGCACAATCAACTGTGAAAATTACAATGTTATTAGAGACGGGAGTGACAAGACGTCCTGTGAAATGTTACTAAATGTTTTCTCTGCGAACTACTAAACAGATTATTCAGAATCAGTCATGACGGATACATATTGCATCTAATACCGAGAAACAGACCTAACTTCTTGAGGGCCTTCACACGGAAACCGGTATCAGTGGCCATGATGCATTTGTAGCAACAGTTATTAACAAATACAAATATTTTCAGCAAACAAGATGAAGAGGCGGTAGTATCTCAGTAAGGAGCCCGCAACATTTAGGTCTGGGGGGAGTACGTAGAAGAACTGTGTCTCAGGTTTAGGTAAACTGGGAAACATGAGGCTAGAGACAGGGACTTGCTGAAAGAACAGTGTTTGTCTGTCAAGAAGTCACTGCGCGAAGGTTTCAACGACTAACGTATCAGAGTGTTACCGAAGGGTCTCTCATAAAACACAATGAAAATCTGGTCCTCTGTAAAGGTTTTTAGTAGGACCAAATTTGGTGTCCAGACACTCATGCCCTTGACAGAGATTGAAATTGAGGGTAGCAAGGCAAAAGCAGTGTCACTGAACTCAGTTTTCAAATATTCCTTTATATATTAAAATTGGGTTATTGACCTAGTTTGAGCCTCACTACATTGTAAATATGGGTGATACAATGGTGTTGAGAAACAGCTGAACTTGCTCCTGTTGAACATAGCTCTCCATCTCTCGAATCTGTGGCTGAGTTAGCCCATCTATCGCAGATACCTTCAATAAAGATGTTAAAAGAAAGCATAGGTTACACCCGCGTACATGAAGTTATAAGTAGTGATCCACAAAAATACCGCATAGTATCGCTGACACTCATTTGTTGTAGAATCTTAAAAATTACACCGAGATCAAACGTAATGATGTGCCTCGAACAGAATGAACTCCTCAGTGCCAACCACCATGGATTTCGAAAACGCCATATGACACCCAACCCACACTTCTCTCTTCATGACACCCTGAAAGAAACCAATCAAATTTTGAGTCAGATACTGATAAGCTTTAAAAATAGTGCAAAGATTGACAGTTCGCTTTAAATGTTAAAAAATCTAAAATTGCGCATTGAGAAAAACTCAAAAACGTAGTATGCTTTGATTACTGTTTGAACGAGTCACAGTTCGAACAACTAATACAAATACCTGAGTGTAACGCTTTGTAAGGTTACGTAAGGGAACAATTACATAGGCTCAGTCTTAAGTAGAGCAGATGGTGGATATCGGTTTTTTTGTAGAGTACTAGAGAAGTACGATCAGTGTACAAAGGACCTTTCTTACAATTAACCTGTGAGACCCACTCTCGAATATTGCTCTCAAGTGTGCAGGATCCTTACCACAGACCTTACAAGGACATTGTACCTATGCAGAGAAGGGCAGAAAAAATGATCATTGCTTTGTTTGAGCGATGGGAGAGTGTCATGAAGATGTTGAAAGAACTAAGCTATATACGCTTGAAGGTGGACACAATCATTTCCGGGAAAGTCTACTTACAGTTTTATGAACCAGCTTTAAATGATGACTCTGTTAATATACTGATTCACCTCTGCGTATCGCGCCCGTAGGGATCGCAAGGACAAGATCAGATTAATTACACACAGAGACATTTAAACATTCATTCCTCGCTCCTTACGTGCATGGAAAGGGGAAAGCCCTTAATAACTGACACAATGGAAAGTAGCTTTGCCATGAATTTCACAGTGTTTACAGTGTGTGAACGTAAATGGCGATGTGCACTGATCAACCACAACATCGGGACCACCGATCTACTGCCGATATAAATCCGTCCACGCAAGAGCAGCGTCACTTGTCGTGGAATGACCGCCAGTCAGATACAAGCACGGTGCATGTAGTATCAGTGAGTGCGCTGTCCGTGTGCAAAACGGGGAAGATGCTCCATCTATCTGAATCTGACCGAGGGCAGATTGTGTTGGTCTGGAGGCTCGGCACGAGCATTTCCGAAACTGCACGACTTGTCGGGTGTTCTAAGGGTGCTGTGGTGAGGGTCTTTATAACGTCGCGAAACCAAGGTGAAGCCACGTCCAGATATCCTGGGTTTGGGCGGCCAATCCTCATTTCAGATGTCTGGCGTCGTAGGCTAGGCAGACTGGTAAAACAGGACAGGTGGCGAACTGTGGAGGAACAAACATCAGACTTAAATACCGGGCAGAGTACAAGTTTTCTCTCAACACACAGTGCACCGAACACTCCTGACCATGGGTCTCCGCAGCCGATGATCCATGCATGTGCCAATGTTCACACCACGGCAACTACGACTGAAATGTGCACGTGACGGCACTGGACGTTGGCGCAGTGGCAGAACGTCGCATGGTCTGATGAATCCCGATATCTTCTCTATCATGTCGATGGGAGGGTGCGAGTCCGTCGTCTCCCTGGGGGACGGCTCCGTGACTTCTGTACTGCGGGCAGATACAAACTGGCGGCGGCTCCATTACGTTCTGGGGAACATTCACGTGGGCATCCATGAGTTCATGGGAGCTCGTACTAGACACCACGACGGCCAAGGAGTATCGTACACAGGTTACAGATTACGTACACCCCTTCGTGACTATCATGTTTCACGACTGGAGCGGCATTTTTCAGCAGGATAATATGCCATGTCGCAAGGCCAGGGGTGCGATGGGGTGTTTTGAGGAACACAGTGGCGAGTTCCGGTTAATGTGCTGGCCCCCAAACTCGGCAGATCTAACACTCGATCGGACACAACTGGGACGTGTTTGTGGCGTCAGAGCGCATCGCCTCTTCCCGTAATTTACGGGAATTAGGTGATTTGTGTCTGTAGATGTGGTGCCAACTCCATCCAACAACCTACGCAGTCCTCATTGCCACCATGCCACGAAGCGTCGCTGCTGTTATATGTGCCAAAGGAGGACATACAGGCTACTAGGTAGGCGGTCATAATGTTCTAGCTGATATATATGTAGAAGTTACAATCATGTGGTCTCTCACGGCTACACATCACACATCTACGAGTTGATAGTGATACGTTGGAAAATACTAGTATTAGCCAACTCTTCCTAGGCAGCAGAAACGCAACATGCATCGATATAAAACTTCAGGGTTTCATGTGGACTTGCCATAATTTATCAGTGCGGTTCACATTACAGTTCTAAACAGTACAGACAATAAGAGGTACACCAAATCTTTCTGCTCTCTCTTTTTTAAAAACGTAATCCTTTAAAAAAACGCACTACTGTCACACCCGAAATGTTATTCATGACATGCACAGTTCACACATAAACGTACAATAAAATACCGTATTGTTTATCGTGATTTTGGACTATATATAGAAACTCGAAAAAGTTTAAACCTAAGCAAAAGCTATGCTACAGACTGGATGAGGTGGAATTATAGCTTACTGCCCTGGTTGTCTACCTCTCGGGTCTCAGGGACAATGAGAAATTTCAAAAATCGTTATGAACGGTAATGGGCAAACAAAACGCCAATAATACGAATATGTTGTGCAGTTCTTCTCCTGGAAAGTGAGGATGACTTAATCCTTTAGAATCAAATGTGTGCCGGCCGGAGTGGCCGTGCGGTTGTAGGTGCTACAGTCGCAGGTTCGAATCCTGCCTCGGGCATGGATGTGTGTGATGTCACTAGGTTAGTTAGGTTTAATTAGTTCTAAGTTCTAGGCGACTGATGACCTCAGAAGTTAAGTGGCATAGTGCTCAGAGCCATTTGAACCATTTTGAATGAAATGTGTAATAAATATATAAGAAATATTGCATTAAGCACAAGAAAACAAACATTAACTTGCTACAAATTTAAACTGTGAAAGAACCATTTTCTAGAAAAAGCATAGGACATTTCAGAAGCAGACTGACGTATGCGAGTACTCTTTTTTTTTTTTTGGACAAGAGCAGTACTGCTAACACGTATATAAATTCTAAAAAAAGTGTTCTGTTCGTTTGGAGAACCGATTAGTGTCGAAGTAAAATGTGGAGCATGGGAAACCGGACAAAAAACAACTGAAAGTCTTTATATGTAGTGCAATGAAAGAATGATGGCAAAGACAGTGTGAAACAATGATGAAATGAGATGCGACGAAGTCTCTCCAAGAAGAACCACTAGATAGCATATGTTAGTGGGACTTGTAATAAGGCACGTATGTGTGGTTAACTTTTCAATGTGAGCAACAACAGTGAAGAAAAGAATGAAGAGTTGACAAAGAATGGAACACCTAAAACAGCGTTGTTGGGCGTAATAGCTTTGCAGAGATGAAATCATTTATATGAAATAAGATTAAATAGAAAACAGTAAAGAGCTATCCACAAACTCGATAAAACGAAATGTAATTGAAATTTCATGCTTACCCCTGACGCTGCTTCATAGAGAACGCTAGTTCTAAACCCTCGCTGTTGAAGACGATATAAACTGCAGATTCCCTCAAGTAAATTTCATTATATTTTTAGACTCAGTATAAATAGCATGCGACACGTCCATCATCATTGCACTTTCTTTGCTATGGTTCATTGCATCAGCTGCAAATTCAAAGGTTGTATGACCACAGGAAATTTTTTTCTGACACTTATATCGCCTTTAACCTGTGGCACTTATTTGTGTTCGTGAGAAACGCCATATACTCTATTTCGGCCACTGACTGTTATTTTCTGTCCAAAAAAGAATACTCACACATTACTTTTAGCGTTTCTGTTGATCTGTTTATGTTAAACTGAAGACCCCTTATAACTTGATGGAACAGCAACTTCAGAAGTCAGAGAAAGGCGAAAAGTGCACAGCCACTATTTCATTGTACACGGACATTCAGGTTGAGGCTGACTTCAGTTTCAGCTGGTAATTATATATTTTTGCACTGTTCCACAATTCTACTCCGCTGCTTTAAGTACACTGCTGAACATTTAAAATTTTGACGCACTGAAGGCGGTATGCAACTAACGACAAACTGGTATGAAGTGTATTATTGCTATGCTATGTAAATTATTTAAACTAGGCAGGAATGTAGCCACTGTATATGATTTCTAGCAGCGGTAGTTATGGGAATGTACGGTTGCGAGAGGAGGGCCTCCGGACGGACGCGCGACACTGTCCAGAGGGAAGACCATCGTGTTCGCCGTATGGATTTGGTGCATCGTACTGCATCTTCAGCAGCAATCTGAGAAGCAGTTGGCACCACATTGACACAACGAACTGTTACAGATCGGTTACTTCAAGGAAAACTCCGAACCAAACGCCCTGTAGAGTGCATTCCATTGACCCTCAACCATTGCCATTTGTGACTTCAGTGGTGTCAAGCGAGAGCTCACTGGAGGGAAGTATGGAGGTCGGTTGTGTTTTCTGGTGAAACATAATTCTGCCTCGGTGCCAGTGAGGGTTGCGTATTGATTAGGAGGCCAGTTGAGGACCTGCAACCAACCTGTCTGCTTCTAGACACACTGGACCGACAGCTGGAGTTTTGGTCTGTGATGGAACTTCGTATGACAGCAGGAGCGCTCTTCTGGGTTATTCCACGCACCCTGAATGCTAATTTGTACATCAGTCTGTTGATTCGACCTGTTGTGCTGCCATTCATGAACAGTATTGGAGGGGGTGTTTTCCAACAGGAAAACACTCGTCCATATAACGTTATTGCAACCCAACACTCTCTACAGAGAGTTGATATGTTCGCTTGGACTACTCGATCACCATATCTGTCTCCAATTGAGCACAAATATGACATCATCGGACGACAACTTTAGCGTCATTCATAAACATTATTAACTGTCCCTACACTGACCGACCACGTGCAACAGGTGTGGAACTCCATTCAGGCCGGCCTCTGGTGGCCGAGCGGTTCTAGGCGCTACAGTGTGGAACCGCGCGACCGCTACGGTCGCAGGTTCGAATCCTGCCTCGGGCATGGATGTGTGTGATGTCCGTAGGTTAGTTAGGTTTAAGTAGTTTTAAGTTCTAGGGGACTGATGACCTCAGAAGTTGAGTCCCATAGTGCTCAGAGCCATTTTTGAACTCCATTCCACAACCTGATATCCGGAACCTGCACAACACAATTCATGCATACTTGCATCCATCCTTCTGTCTGTTACACAGGTTGTTAATGTACCAACCTTTCACATTTGCAACGGGTTATCTCGCTGTTACATTCCCATGTGATCTTGTAATGTTAGTCACTTTTACCTAGACAAAAGTTTGTCCGAAATTTCATTTACAACAATTGTTTTTTGGTATTGTGATTTGTTTTCTTCTGTGAATATAGGAAATCCGTATGCTCTACAGAACGGCCGATTGGAATCTCTGTGCTTGCCTTGCTGTTGACACCAACCCGAATGCTTCTTTCCGTATTATCGATAAAGTGACTATGTTTACCTTGTGGTTGGTTTGTTTTGGGGAAGGAGACCAGACAGCGAGGTCATCGGTCTCTTCGGATTGGGGAAGGAAGTCGGCCGTGCCCTTTCAGAGGAACCATCCTGACATTTGCCTGGAGTGATTTAGGGAAATCACGAAAAACCTAAATCAGGATGGCCGGACGCAGGACTGAATCGTCGTCCTGCCGAATGCGAGTCCAGTGTCTAACCACTGCGCCACCTCTATGTTTACCTTGCCATTTATGTCTGGATACTTTTTGTCACGCAGTGTAAACGTAGATAACGACCGTTTTTAAGTGCCGGATGAAATACGCCACAGTGCGTTAACTGCCGCCGCTGACATGTTCTGAGGTGATGCCAGAATATGCGCAGCACAATGTCAGCGAGACGCTCGAAGGCCTTCCGCCCGCGCCACACCTGCAGCTGCGCGCGCTGACTCACGCGACAACAGAACGCTGCCTGCTGCCGAATTTGCAGCTGCTGCGTCAGCGCGCAACGCACGTGTGAGCCGACTGCGTCCATGTGCCCTTCGCGCACGGCCCCTGAAACGTGACTGCTGAGCCTCTACTGAATGGCTGCTGCTTAGCCGGGCAACAAGGTGGGGGCTGAGGTGGGCGGCGGGGGGGTCTGACCCCACCCAGAGCTGCAGCTTACTCTGCTGCGTCTGATGTAAGTGCGTAAGCGATTATCGATCGCGACACCTATCAACAAACACTTTCGCCCTAACCTAAATGTATAGCCCGTGAATTAATTTTTTTTTCTTATGCATCAGACATATTTGTAACAACAGCAGAACATTACTTGCTGATACCATAGATACTATACAATTCCCTGAAATTTTGTTTCTTTAGATTACTAAAATCCATATTTCGAATGTTTAAACAAGGTAAATTCATTACCCTATATTTTACTACCATGAGTTGACGACCTATAACAACTAATGACCATAACAGGATAATAGGTTTCATGGGAGACCCATTCATTTGCCTAATTCGTAAATTAGATTGTGCGTTAACACGGATGGCTCTTGTGCAATAACAAAATTTAATTAAGCGACTATTTTTTGAATAGTAATGTTCATTCTGCTGATGCCGGAGGACAAAAGATCATGACTTATACGTACTGTAGTAAACATAATGCGTCAGTTGAATTAATATTACTAAAATGAAATTCGTAATAGTAAATTCTCATTTACATCTCATTAACACATTCACAAAATCCAACACAAGTTTTGGAATCAGCACAAAAATTCCTTTAAGACGAGGGACATCGCACATCAATCCTCCCAGTCTTTTTAAATCTTGTAAAAATTTCATATTTGTTATTTTGCTGCGATGGCAGACAGTGTTATGGAAATAATGGTGGATTCACGTATGGTTGCCACCACATTAATATACATAAAAACGAATTTAACTCGCAAAGGAAAAACTCTTTTAATTTAATCCTAATCTAACTTAAAACAATGCTAGGCTTCAGGAAGCCTAATTCTATAAGGGGCAGTCAGATGAAAACCATACAGATAGGAAAAGTAAGTAAAATGCTTATTATTTCAAAAGTAATCGCCATAACTGTTATTATATTTACCCCACTGTGACACAAGACGGTCAGTGGATTCATCTAAAAATGTTTGTCGTTGCCTACAAGAAAACTTCTGCAGCGCACTGGAGACAAACTTGGCATCATGTGGGCTCGCCTGCGAGTTGTTTCTCCTACTTCGCAGAAGTTTCGCTGGGAAGCCCTTACTCATCCATAGAGTCCCCATCTCTCCCCATGTGATTTCCAAATTTTTGGAGCTCTGAAGAAAGACATTCGTGGCAGTCGATTTGCTTCGAACGAAGTGGTGCACCCCTTGGTACAATCATGGTCCCGTAGGCAACCGCAAATATTTTTGCATCAAGTCATTGACCGTCTTGTCTCACTGTGGGATAAATGTATTAACAGTTAGGGCGATTACGTATGAAATAATAAACATTTTACTTACTTTTCCCATCTTTATTGTTTCATTTGATGGCCCCTCATGCTAAAATTCATATTCGTACTTCTATATTATGACCTCAAATGCATTAAATTGGTGAAGAGAGGGCGGCCTATAAATAGAGATAAGCCAAATTGCAGTCCAGAATGAACTGATGTTGTAATAGGTCGTTCAACTTGTAATACTATTAATTTATGTGAATGATTTCCAATTATACATTGGCAGCAATAAGAAAACGTGTCTGATATTTGTTGTTATTGCGAAGTTGTTTTGCCGGTCGCTGTGGTCGAGAGGTTCTAGGCGCTTTAGTCCGGAACCGCGCTGCTGCTACGGTCACAGGTTCGAATCCTGCTTCGGGCATGGATGTGTGTGATGTCCTTAGGTTAGTTAGATTAAAGTAGTTCTAAGTCTACGAGACATGAACACAGATGTGCTTAGAACCATTTGAACCATTTTGAGAAGTTGTTTTGTGAGTTGTTTCACTTTATTTATATTGTGCTATTAAGATATGTTTTGACTCATCAGTGATTGTACGGCATATGGAAAAATCTGCTAGCACAAGTAAAATCTGGGACCATAAATCTGGAAACGTTACAGTAACTGAAATTGATCGTATGACATCGATGAAATCCGCGCCATAGATTTGTGGCATGATTCAATTGGGCCTCTAAATTTATTTTTATCTACCCCAATCACAACGAACTTCACATGCGCCTCCACAGAAGAGTTGCGGAGACGAAACTTCGAGATGACAGCCGCTCTACCGGACTTAATCCCGCTCTCGCAGTGTCATGCTTTGCCTGTGTGTTACCCGGTACCGTGTTCGTTGCTAGCGGATTGCCGGACAGCATTGAGGATCACGATGTTATACCAGAGCAACAGACGGAACGGCAGTTAGCTCCTGACGTCACCTCGATAACGATAGGCTCACAAACACGAATGGGGCAAAAGAGGAATCGAAGTCAGCTGTGTACTTTGAAAAGGAACCAACCCTGCATTTCCTCTGAGCGGTTCAGGAAAACCACGGGAACTAGCTCCCGATGGCCAGACGGAGAACTGAACTTCGGTCCTCCTGAATATGCGTCTCATCCTCCTAGAGCAATGGAGGAGAGGCAACTAGTCGTTAGGGATATCTGAGTGATTCCATAAAAAGGTAGACGATAGAACTTGCTCTCTAACTAGCAGCATTTTATCGTAGCATACTGGACCAACGAAGCGTTCCGGGTGAATAGGAAACGGCGTAGACCCTCTTTTCGAGGTCGTCGGGCAGTTTCGCATGAATCAACACTGCTTTGTCGCTGACGTCAGACGAACGTTTTGGAGGTCTGAAGAGTGCACTGTAGGAACAGACATGAAATTCAAAAACAGCGATCTTGTGAAAAAACAGTATGCACTGTCCATCCATAGCATTTAGAAGTGGCCGGTCGGAGTGCCCGAGCGGTTCTAGGCGCTTCAGTCTGGAACCGCGCGACCGCTGCGGCCGCAGGTTCGAATCCTGCTTCGGGCACGGATGAGTGTGATGTCCTTAGGTTAGTTAGGTTTACGTAGTTCTGAGTTCTAGGGGACCGATGACCTAAGATGGTAAGTCCCATAGTGCTCAGAGCCATTTGAACCAGATTAGGGCAACCAGGTTACTACCATGTTTCTTGACTTACGATAGGCATTCGGTAAGGTGCCGCACTTTCGCCTTGCGAAGAGGAAAGGAGATTAGGGTTTAACATACCGTCGACGATGACGTCATTAGAGACTGAGCAGCTGATCAGGGGTTATGATTGCCACAGGAAATCTGGTGCGTTATTTTAAAGGTCTCATCACAGCACTTATAACAAGTTATTTTGAGGAATTATGGTAAATCTAAATCTGGGTGGTCGGACGGGCATTAGAATCGTCGCCCTCCCGTATGCGATTACAGTGTCTTAACACTGCGCCACAACTCGCCGCTCTTGTGAAGTAAAGAGGAGCTTACAATATAACAGGTAGTGTGACTGGGTTGGGTACATCCTAGAAGGCAGAACCTAGCACACCGTTCTTAAAAAGGTGAAATCGTCATACCTGATAACACGCTGAATAGCCTAAGAAATTGGTACACTTGCTTAATATCGTGAGAGCCCTCGCGAGCACGCAGAAATGTCGCAGCACGACGTGGTATGGACTCAACTAACATCTGAAGTAGTGCTGGACAGAACTGACACCATTAATCCTGCAGAGCTGTCCATAAATCCGTAAGAGTATGAGGGGATGGAGATCTCTTCTGAACAGCATGTTGCAAGGCATCCAGATATGCTCAATAATGTTCATGTCTGAGGAGTCTGGTGGTCAGTAGAAGTCTGTATACTCAGAAAAGTGATCCTGGAGCCACTCTGTAGCAATTCTGGACGTGTATGGTGTCGCGTTGTCCTCTTGGATCTGTCCAAGTCTGTTTGAATGAACAGTGCACATGAATGGATGCAGATGATGAGACAGAATGCTTACGTACATGTCACCTGCGAGAGCCGTATATAAACGTATCATGGGTCCCATATCACTCCAACTGCACACGCACCCCACCATTACAGAGCCTCCATCAGCTTGCAGGCCCGTGGATTCATGAGGTTGTCTCCATACCGGTACACGTGCATCTGCTCGATACAATTTGAAACGAGACTCGTTCGACCAGGCACCATGTTTCTAGTTATCGACAGTCCAATGTCGGCTTTGACGGGCTCAGGTGAGGCACAAAGCATTGTGTCGTGCAGTCATCAAGGGTACGCGAGAGGTCCTTCGCCTCCGAAGGCCCATATTGATGATGTTTCGTTGAATGGTTTTTTGATTCTTATGTAAATAATTCGGCTCAGTATTTTGCACCAATTATTTACCAATCTGATAGCTCGGTAACATTAACACCTTTCCAAACCTGAGTTTTTTGCAATTAAAGTTATTACGAAATCTGAGAGTATTCGACTGTATCACATGCGAGGGCGTGCTGAACTTTTGTATGAGAAAACTCTTACAGCCTTTTCAATAAAACAAATTTTACTAACATTCTGCTGTTTATTCATGTCTTCATATTTATTTCTCAACATAGTCACTGGTGATGAGCACATTTCTCCCAACGTGACACCTGTTTGTTGATACCGTCACTGTAGAATCCTTGACTTCGCTGATTGAGCCACAACCTCACCTCCGCTTGCACCACTTCATCAGTGGTTCTTTGAGTTTTGGAAACATGAAAATCGTATGGTATCAAGTGGGGAATCTACGGAGGATGATCGATGACAGCGTACCGAAGCCATCGCAGCGCTCGTGTGTGGTATGGAATGGTCATAGTGAAGGAGAGGGGGACCCCTATGTGGACAAATTCTTCGGATTTACAGCGCGCTGCTTCTTACGCACCTACATGGTTACATTACACACCGCCATGTTACTCGCTAAAATTCGGAGCGAGGAAGTCGAACTTGTGGAATGCGTGACTTGTAATACCTCAATCGTTATTAAGAAAATAATGAAATATTCGGAGGCATTACTTTCAGCATGCACTCGTATATTGCACACCAAGGGGAATAGTTCTCTCATTGCTAGCTCCACCAATGATCTCAATAGTTTCAGAATGAAATTTTCACTCTGCAGCGAAGTGTGCGCTGATATGAAACTTCCTGCCAAATTAAAACTGTGTGCCGGACCGAGACTCGAATTCGGGACCTTTGCCTTTCGCGGGCAAGTGCTCTACCACCTGAACTACCCAAGCACGACTCACGCCCCACCCTCACAATTTTACTTCTGCCAGTACCTCGTATCCTACCTTCCAAACATTACAGAAGCTCTCCTGCGATCCTTGTAGAACTAGCACTCCTGGAAGAAAGGATATTTCGGAGACATTGCTTAGCCACAGCCTGGGAGTTGTTTCGAGAATGAGATTTTCACTCTGCAGCGGAGTGTGCGCTGATATGAAACTGAGGAGAGCTTCTGTAAAATTTGGATGGTAAGAGACGAGATGCTGACAGAAGTAAGGCCGTGAGGACGGGGCGTGAGTCGTGCTTGGGTAATTCAGACGGTACAGCGCTTGCCCGCGAAAGGTCCCGAGTTCTAGTCTTGGTCCAGCACACAGTTTTAATCTACCAGGAAGTTTCATCTCAATAGTTCTTAGGGAATATCGTCTCCTCCACAAGGCTTGTTGCAACTTAGTTCTTCCAATACTCTATCGATTTCTTCTCTCAGTATCAAGCTCCCATTTCATCCTTCTGTTTGTGTAATATTGTCTTCATTCTCATTGCCATTGTACAGCTCCTCTATGCAAGGTGTTCAAGAAAAGAGTCGAACACTTTGAAAGGTGGTAGTACTAATCGAAACAAAAAAAAAGTCCAATAAACATCAGTCTGGAAATATATACTTTGTGAGATAAATACGTATGTACAGGAGGTGTTGAAAGCGGCGTCCATTCATGAGAATGCGTCCCTCTGCCGTCCGGCGTAAGGAACGACGCACCTTTTGACGCATACCCGGTTGTTGTTGTACCTGCTGAAACGAAATGAATGCGCGACACTATAGTGTTCGCACATCGTATATTGGCTTGGCATAGACCAATTACTTCAAGTGTCCGCATAACCAAAAGTCTAGGGGATTGAGGTCTGTGCAAGTCAAGGTGTTGCGCCTCAGTTAATCCTTGCAGTTGCACGTATCGCCATAATAATCTATCGCCAAGTACGCCTGCCCATACGATTAAGCGTTGGCGTTCATGCCCTCTTTCCTGAAATGTTTGGGGATTTTCGTCGGCCCATACATGCTAGTTATGGAAATTCTCAACACCATCCCTTGTGTACCCTGCTTCATCGGTAAATAAAATCTTGGATGTGAACAGTGGATCTGCGATACAGTTCTGTAACAGCTATTGACAGAACCGCCGTCAGCCATGAAGATCCTATGGCCTTAGGGCCTGAACGCTTTGTACATGACGTGGGTACAGCAATTGTCCATGAATCACTCTTCAGGTAAGAGTGTGAGACAGGCCTTCTGCTGTTGCTAATCGTCGCACACTGGTCCCAGGGGTATTTTCCACCGAACGTAGCACACGCTCCTCCATGTCAGGCGTGCAATCCACTATCAAGTCTCCCGAGGTGCAAGAGTATCTGCGTGCCTCAGACTCTGGAAGGCCAGCCGAACAGCTTGTCATAGGGCACTCTACGCTGTGGATCTTTCTCAGCTTAAAGGGCACGTGTAAGCAGGGTATGTTCATTTCCTAAACCATAACAGAATACTATATCCCCCATTTCACTTGTGGAGCGGCAGGCTTCCATTGCTAACATGTGGTGGCAGGGAGAAAGTGTAAATGTACTACATCATTTGTACATACAAACGCAATAACAGAAATACATATGTGAATCTGCGTTTGGAAGTTGTTAACCACCGTGATACGTACCCAAGGTTGACAGTACTGTACAATGAGGCACACAAACACGACGAAAACTAACGCAGTCTACGACACGGCTAGAACCACGCAACTGCCTGCAGACCAGGTAATGGTAGGTAGAATATAGTGCCGACACATTTGACGGAGAGCCAATGCAACAACTGCGGTAATACCAGCAAAGAAGCGTTGCGCAGCCCTACGTATAAGACGTTGTTAACTCGGAAAGTATGCGCTTCCGGACCAATGTTTATTGCGTTTATTTTGTTTGTTTCGACGAGTTCTACCACCTCTCAAAGTATTCGATACTTTTTTGAACACCCTGTATATTACTTCCATCCCTCAACTTTCCATTCTTTGCATAGTACTGGCGTTCCATCTGAGTACTTGATATTTTGATAATTGCCTACAAATCGAAGCGAACCTACACTCCTGGACATGGAAAAAAGAACACATTGACACCGGTGTGTCAGACCCACCATACTTGCTCCGGACACTGCGAGAGGGCTGTACAAGCAATGATCACACGCACGGCACAGCGGACACACCAGGAACCGCGGTGTTGGCCGTCGAATGGCGCTAGCTGCGCAGCATTTGTGCACCGCCGCCGTCAATGTCAGCCAGTTTGCCGTGGCATACAGAGCTCCATCGCAGTCTTTAACACTGGTAGCATGCCGCGACAGCGTGGACGTGAACCGTATGTGCAGTTGACGGACTTTGAGCGAGGGCGTATAGTGGGCATGCGGGAGGCCGGGTGGACGTACCGCCGAATTGCTCAACACGTGGGGCGTGAGGTCTCCACAGTACATCGATGTTGTCGCCAGTGGTCGGCGGAAGGTGCACATGCCCGTCGACCTGGGACCGGACCGCAGCGACGCACGGATGCACGCCAAGACCGTAGGATCCTACGCAGTGCCGTAGGGGACCGCACCGCCACTTCCCGGCAAATTAGGGACACTTGCTCCTCGGGTATCGGCGAGGACCATTCGCAACCGTCTCCATGAAGCTGGGCTACGGTCCTGCACACCGTTAGGCCGTCTTCCGCTCACGCCCCAACATCGTGCATCCCGCCTCCAGTGGTGTCGCGACAGGCTGAATGGAGGGACGAATGGAGACGTGTCGTCTTCAGCGATGAGAGTCGCTTCTGCCTTGGTGCCAATGATGGTCGTATGCGTGTTTGGCGCCGTGCAGGTGAGCGCCACAATCAGGACTGCATACGACCGAGGCACATAGGGCCAACACCCGGCATCATGGTGTGGGGAGCGATCTCCTACACTGGCCGTACACCTCTGGTGATCGTCGAGGGGACATTGAATAGTGCACGGTACATCCAAACCGTCATCGAACCCATCGTTCTACCATTCCTATACCGGCAAGGGAACTTGCTGTTCCAACAGGACAATGCACGTCCGCATGTATCCCGTGCCACCCAACGTGATCTAGTAGGTGTAAGTCAACTACCCTGGCCAGCAAGATCTCCTGATCTGTCCCCCATTGAGCATGTTTGGGACTGACTGAAGCGTCGTCTCACGCGGTCTGCACGTCCAACACGAACGCTGGTCCAACTGAGGCACCAGGTGGAAATGGCATGGCAAGCCGTTCCACAGGACTACATCCAGCATCTCTACGAACGTCTCCATGGGAGAATAGCAGCCTGCATTGCTGCGAAAGGTGGATATACACTGTACTAGTGCCGACATTGTGCATGCTCTGTTGCCTGTGTATATGTGCCTGTGGTTCTGTCATTGTGATCATGTGATGTATCTGACCCCAGAAATGTGTCAATAAATTTTCCCCTTCCTGGGACAATGAATTCACGGTGTTCTTATTTCAATTTCCAGGAGTGTATATTAGGTATCAATAAAATTTTTATTTTATACAAGACTTGCAGCTCCGATGTAATTGTGATTTTAACCTTCGACAAAATTTTAGCAAATGTGGAGCCTCACGAATAGATAATTTCAGTGTAAGTTATATCTCTGACCAAGGTCACCTGTTAATAGAACCCAACATGTGGAAATGCTAAACTGCCGGCGTGAGGTGGCTTAAGGAATAATACTGACAATTAAGGGGCAGAAAACCGAATATTTAGTATTAGGAGAAACAAACGTAGAAGTTCTACACACTGAACTGTCAAAACAATGGATGTATCACTTTCAGAGACTTACAGGTATCATTGTCATCCAACGCCAGAAGCACAGTAGACATGAATAACAAAACGGGCCAAGGGAAACGAAATGAGACAACTTAACTCTATTTAATTGCAACCCTAGTGGCTAAGTGTGGAGGCCACGACTGAATGAAATAATTATTTATGTTATATTGTTACCAGTCACACTTATATTAGTTTTCCATTTAATTTAATAAAGTTGTAACGCTGTGCGTTCGAGCTTGTTCTGCTCATATTCACGCGCGTATACATGCAAACATATACATAATTCAATGATAAAAGTCTTAATTATTTTAAATTAACACAGAGATACTGTACCTGCCATTTTGTTCATCACTCTGTTGATGGAATGGCTATTGTGTGATGTGAAGATGGGAAGGGGTTGGGGAAGGGAGAGGGTGCAAAATTCGACGTCTATTGGTAACTGCTGCTATTATTATTGTGATGTGGAGTTCAGCAAAATGTATCTCTTTGTTGGTTGTGCTGGATAACAGTCTGTGTGAGAGGCATGTAGGTAGTTTTGCATTACTTACCTATGGTAACATAGAGACGTAATTTGAAGACATAGGGTTCAGTAAGAGACAGAGGGAAAGGCTTCTGGCACTGTAAACTGACTTTTTCGAGGGTGGGCTACGTAAAGAACGACATGATGTATGTATGCCGACTGGAGCGTCGAATGAAAATATCAAAGCCGAGATTCGAACCCGGTTCATCTGCTCACTAGGACGATTTGCCAAACACTTTGCCACGTTGGCACAGTAGCTTTTTGGGCTATCCTAGCATGCCTCTCTTCCCAGTCCAAATTTCCACTCATGCCTTCGGCACATGTGATTTTCCCCCCAGAAGTGGAATAGCATTGCATAGACTCCCCATCTGTATTGGAACAGCACATCGGCGTCGAGGATCCTGCCCAAGCCTAGGTATAAGTGCTTAGGGGCGATACCAAGAGGGCTGGGGCGTGAAAGAAAATTTTGATTGAGTAGGGAGGTGTGGTAGGGTAGTTCGAGCAGTTGCGTATATGCCAGTGTGCCAGGGTGACTAGTGGTTAGCGCATATGTCTACTTAGTAGAAGACCCGGGTTCGAATCCTAGCAATAGCACACATTTTCATTCGTCTGCTTATGTACTTTACAGATATGTGAAACTTGAAAGATTTCTGGAACAGTAAAGTTTCATTTGATTGAAGAATAATAAAATAAAAAGTTATGGAGCCAGCGAAACAGTAAGTTATGCAGTAGAATGGAAACAGATGTGGCTTTCGTGACAATATGTTGCCAAAACGAATTTGGAAACGTTCAGCACAAGGAGGGAGTAAAAGAATGTGCACACGAAGAAAATGAAAGGGGATGCCTAAAAGGTGGTGGAGACCAGAGGCGACTGGTTGAACAGAACGGACAACTAGAAGCAAGATGCTGTGACCACCGTAAATAACATTTGCTGTGTAATATTATCATCCCACGATGAAGCTTTTTTAATTTGGGATATTTGCAGTTGAAATATTTTGATTCCCGCTTGGTTCAGCGAGTTGGCACTTTCTGTAGGAGCAACTACTGGATCTGCTAAATGGTCGAGATCGCGTCCGCTGTAGCGAGCCCAGAGACGAACCTGTCGCTCCGGAGGGGTACCGTAAGCGGACAGTTGCTGCGCTGTGTCGCAGTACCGCATTCCACCGAGTCGGCAAGGCCAGCTGCAGCTGTCGAGTGCCCTCTTTCTTCTGGTGACGGGCTCATTGTCCCCAGCGTGCTTCGAGGTGCACATCCTCCACAACACGTGACTGCCACCAAGCCACCTGTGTTAAAGCAGCAAGAGGACCCCCCATTTCATGCACTTAGAGCACAATAGGCCACGCGCCGCCATTTCGCAGAAAGCTGGTGCCATCGCTTGGATCTACCTATTCAGCAATGCGCGGAAACAGAACTTCGGGAAAGACTTTCTGAAGGTCGAGCCGCATCAGTGAAGAAACGACGTAACTTTATTCGACTACCCAGTTCAATGGCCTGAAACGCGTGTATCCTTGATATGTTTCTCTCAGTCCATACCCTATCAGCCAACATTTGTTTACGGGACCATAGCAATAAAGGCACACTTCGATTTTGTCTCAAGGTTTAGCTTTTATTTATTTCTATACACTGAGATCACGAAGTCGTAGGATAGCGATATGCACAGGTGGCGATGGCGGTAGTATCGTGTACATAACGTATAAAAGGGCGGTGAAATGGCGGAGCTGTCATTAGCACTCAGGTGAGCCGTGTGACAAGATTTCCGCTGTGATTATGGCCACACGAGGTGAATTAACAGACTCTAAACGCGGAATGGTATTTGGGGCTAGACGCATCGGACGTTACATTTCGGATACCGTTAGGGAATTCAATATTCCGCGATCCACAGTGTCAAGAGTGTGCCGAGAACATCATATTTCAGATTACCTCCCACTACGGACAATGCAGTCGCCGAAGGTCTTCACTTAACGGACGAGAGCAATGGCGTTTGCGTAGTTGTCAGTGCTAACAGACAAGAAACACTACGTGAAATAACCACAGAAATCAATGTAGGACGTACAACGAACGTATCCGTTAGAACAGTGCGACAAAATTTGACGTTAATTGGTTATGGCAGCACACGAACGACGCGAGTGCCTTTGTTAACAGGCCGACATCCCCTGCAGAATCTCTTCTGGGCTCGTGACCGTATCGGTTGGACTTGAGATGACTGGAAAATTGTGACCTCATCACATGAGTCCTGATTTCGTTTGTAAGAGCTAAATTGTGCGGTTCGAGTGTGGCGTAGACCCTACGAAGCCACTCATCCAAGTTGTCAACAAGGCACTTCTCAAGCTGGCGCTGGCTCCTAAACGGTGTGGACTGTGTTTAGATGGGATGGACTGGGTCCTCTGGATGTTCGGCTACTTGGAGAGTGAATTATTTGGCCATCCATATCGCCCGACGTGAATGCCATCGAACATTTATGGGACATTGTCGAGAGATCAGTTCGTGCATAGAATGCTGCACCGGCAATCCTTTTACAATGACGGACGGCTATAGAGGCAGCATGGATCAATATTTCTGCAGAAGACTTCCAACAACGTTTTGAGTCCATGCACATATAGTTGCTGCTCTATGTTGGGCATACCCGCACTCTTCACCGAGGTCGGTCGCGGTGGCAGAACGGTTCTAGGCGCTTCAGTCCGGAACCGCGCGACTGCTACTGTCGGACGTTCAAATCCTGCCTCGGTCATGGATGTGTGTTATGTCCTTAGGTTAGTTGGGTTTAGGTAGTTCTAAGTTCTAGGGGATTGATGACCTCCAATGATAAGTCCCATAGTGCTCAGAGCCACAGAGCTCACTAACGCACTCCTGACGGTGGAGCTCAACTCGGACGTAAGCTGGTACGAATCCTCAAAACTTCGCAGCAGTCTTTCATGAATTGAGGGTATGCAATTGTTGGTGATTATTCCATCAGATAGGGACGTAATGTCCATAGCTCGGCGGCCGCCTTGATGCTATTCGAGAGGAATAGACGATACACCGATATCTTCACCCTCTCCCAACACTACACCCTTACCAGCACAAACCCGACACTACTCTGTAGAAACACACCACAGACATCCACACATTTGAGACTTCATAACAGGTTGGAGGAAAAGCATTCCGTCTTCAGGCCACAAGTGGCGCATCGGAACCATCCGACCGCCGTGCCATCCTCACTGGCGATGTTGATAGGAGCGGCGTATGGTCAGCACACCTCTCTCCCGGTCGTTACGATGGTTTTCATTGACCGGAGTCGCTACTGTTCGGTTGAGTAGTTCCTCAAATGGCATCACAAGGCTGAGTGCACCCAGAAAAATGGCAACAGCGCATGGCGGCCCGTGTGGTCACCGATACAAGTGCCTTCCACGCCCGACTGCTCTTAACATCTGTAATCTGACGGGAACCGGTGTATCCACTGCGACAAGGCCGTTGCCCAGGTCGGAGGAAGGCAGCGGCAAATCACCCCCACTACGACCTTGCCTAGAATGACGATATGGTATTTCTGCATCTGTTACCCTACCCTCACTCCGTGAGTATAGGGTTACTTTGACTTGATTTATATATCAATCGAAACAATATTTTTGGTCACAGCTACAGCTCGGTCCATATCGAGTGAGATGGAACAACAGTTAACGAAGTTGACTCTCGTTCGTCATAGAAACTGATTCAGATCCCCGTCGAGAGAGTCAAATTCAGGCTTCCCGTGGTTTCCCTAAATCGCATAAACGAACGTTGGAATGGTTGCTTTGAAAAGACCATTTATCCGCTTCTTGGCTCATCCCTCTGCAGTACCGGTATGTGTACCGACTGGAGTTTCTACATTTAAACCAACATCCGCATCCATATCCATCAGGGCACTTTACTATGTGACAATAGTTCTTCATGTACTCTCCCCCTCTCCCCCATCTCCCCCCCCCCCCCTGTTCCAGCCTTGACTGTTGTTATTGGCAAATCAAATTTCTCTCATTTTACCGTAACAGTTTATTTTAAATTCCGAATTCACAGGACGCTTTTCACGTTTTTCTCCTTATGCTCATTTGTACTTTATTCTTCTTTTGTTAGTCAAAAAAGCATTAGCTTCGTTTAAATCTTTCGCACCAAATTTATTGAATAGCTATTGGACCATGGCAATTCTCTGCTATTTCTCAAATAAATGGCAAAATTAAATGCTTCCTTTTGTCGCCCCCCCCCTTCCTGCTACGACAACAAGATCTGAAAATTATTTACGGAAGACAGTCTTCTCCCCGTCTCTTTAGATCGTTCCAGCTCAGCATATCTCAGAGGGAGACTGGAGCTTCATACAGAATATAGGATTAGGCACCCAATATGTATCCGTCACAAACGGTTTTCCAATCCCCATTTGGATTTAAAGATTTATGTTTACCTTGGCTTCCCCGAAGGAGTTCTAATGAAACAGATCATGGCACCCTCCTTCTGCGATCTTTCATCTGCAGGACTATGCTCCACCTCTAAAGCTTTTGTTGTAACACGAGCGAAAGAGTGAGAGATCAAACAGCCTTTGGTACTATACTGCCGTGTAGATTGGCAACATGATAAGGGTGGAGGGACCGTGTGGCCAGGTGAACGGACTGTCGAAGGACTTAGAAGACTGTTGCAGGATACGGAGGAGAAGATCTAATGGAACAGAAGCAGTTGACGTTAGAAAACACGTTGCAGCAGTATAGATACACATAACTGAAGATCGTAAAGAATTGTAAACAAACCTTTATCGAGCAGCAAAGTAGCTGATGATGATGATTATGACAGAAATGTGGGGCAGATAGCAACTTATACCCTTAAGGTGTCGTCTTAACGGCAAAGCACTTGTCTGGAAACCGAAAGGTCGGGAGACCGAATCAGTTCCGGTATGTAGATTTTTTCAGTCTATCAGTCTATCTTCAACCTAGCCTTCATCTCTCAACGATGTGAAGATTCGTTACTAACGAACGCAGTTTACAAGGGCCTGATTACATTGGTGGCTTGTAATGATGTTTCAAGAAGAATAAAGGCAGCTGTACTGTTTGGCCACAAGAATAATGTATATTCGTGTTAGCATCTAGAGACAAGGTGTTATAATTTGGAATTACGAAACTTTGTTGTTGCCGAATTACTACTTCGCACCTGCAGCACCCAAAACTGTTAAGACCAAACCATTTCAGACTTTAGGCACTGTAAAGGATTACCAGAGTTTTGAGTGATTTGGACAGTGTCATTTTTGTGCGTTTTTAATTATAATTTCATAGTCATCATTAAAAGATGTAAGGATGTAGACGCCTATGTCACTAGGGGTAAGATAGATACTGCCTACAGAAAAACTGAAGAGACCTTTGGAGAAAAGAAAACCTCCTGTATCAATATCAAGAGCTCAGATGGAAAACCAGTCCTGAGCTGAGAAGCGAAGGCAGAAAGGTGGAAGGAGTCTACACAGGAGCGGTGTACTTGAGGGCAATATTATGGAAATGGAAGAGAACGTTATGATACTGCGTGACGAATTTGACAGACCACTGAAAGACCTAAGTCGAAACAAGGCCCCGGGAGTAGACAACACACCATCAGAACTACTATAGCGTTGGGAGGGCCCAAAACTCTTCCAACTAGTGAGCAAGATGTATGAGGCAGGTGAAATACCTTCAGACTTGAAGAAGAATATGATAATCCCAATACCAAAGAAAGCAGGTGTAGACAGATGTGAAAATTACCGAACTATTAGTTTAATAAGTCATGGTTGCAAAATACTAACGCGAATTCTTTACAAACGAATCGAGAAACTTGTAGAAGCGGACCTCGGGGAAGATCAGTTTGGATTCAGTAGAAATGTAGAAACACGCGAGCCAATATTGACCCTACTACTTATCTTAGATAGGCTAAAAAAAAGCAAACCTACTTTGCTAGCATTTGTAGACTTAGAAAAAACTTTAGACAATGTTGACTAGAATACTCTCTTTCAAATTCTGAAGGTGGCAAGTATAACGTACAGGGAACGGAAGGCTTTTTCAATTTTTACAGAAACCAGATGGCAGTTATAAGAATCTAGGGGCACGAAAGGTAGGCAATGGTTGAGAATGGAGTGAGACAGGGTTGCAGCCTATTACCGATGTTATTCAATCTGTATATTGAACAAGCAGTAAAGGAAACGAAAGCAAAATTTGGAGTACGAATTAAAATCCATGGAAAAGAAATAAAAACTTTGAGGTTCGCCGATGACATTCTAATTCTGTCAGAGAGAGCAAAGGGCCTGCAAGAGCAGTTGAGTGGAATGGACAGTTTCTTGAATGGAGTATATAAGATGAACATCAACAAAAGCAAAACGAGGATAATGGAATGTAGTCTAATTAAATCAGGGGATGCTGAGGGTATTAGATTAGGAACTGAGACACTTAAAGTAGTAAATGAGATTTGCTATTTATGGAGCATAATAAATGATGATGGTCGAAGTAGAGAGGATATAAAATGTAGACTGGCAGTTAGTTACAAGGAAAGCGTTTCTGGAGTAGAGAGAAATTTGCTAACATCGAGTATAGGTGTGTCAGTAAGTATTTCATGAAAGTATTAGTATGGACTGTAGCAATGTATGGAAGCGAGACATGGACTCTAAACGGTGTAGACAAGAAGTGAATAGAAGATTTCGAAATGTGGTGATACAGAAGAATGTTGAAAATCAGAGGCGTAGATCACATAACTAATGAGGAGGTACTGAACAGAAGAGGAGAAGAGGAATTTGTGGCACAACTTGACTAGAAAAAAGATCGTTTGGTGGGACATATTCTGAGGCATCAAGGGATCACCAGTTTAGCATTGGAGGGATGAGGAGGGGGAGGGGGGGGGGAATTCGTAGAGGGAGACCAAGACATGAATACACTAAGCAGATTTAGAAGGATGTAGGTTGCAGTAGTTATTCGGAGGTGAAGAGGCTTGCACAGGATAGAGTAGCGTGGAGATCTGCATCCAACCAGTCTCTGCACTGAAGACCACAACGACAACAGTCATCATTAACCTAAGTCAATATTACCTGAAATAAGGTCGAAATCATATTGCTCGAAGGTCGCGTTATGAATGCTAAATTTAGTTAAGTCAGAATAACAATTTTCCAGAACTTAAAACCGATTTTTTGTTGTTGTTGACTATTGATTTCATTGCAAGCAAATTTGAGCAATAAAAATAAGGGTTAAACTTTTAATTAAGTTTTAAAGTGACTTAACATAATGGAATCTGGACGTCTTATACATCTATATTAACTAATTTTCTGTGACTTTGGGTGTTTTCTGTATCGATGTCTTAGCTGTCAAATGGCAGCATTGTCATGGTGTTTTATTGTTGCTTAGAAGTGATTAACATTTCAATAAAGCCAAATTAGGAGTGAATTTTAAGTGTATGGCAAAGTTTTTTTATCAAAATTCAACTCAGTACAAACTATGGTGAAGTTAAGCTACATGTGTTTGATAGAAATATGGAAACCCGGCAACAACTGCTTGCTTGAGGGTAAATGCGATTGCTCCCCAAGCATGCTGGTTCTGCTGTTGTATTTGACATTAAACGGCTCCTGTGCAATGCCCTCAATACGTCGTAAGTGTCTGTCGTGGTCAGAAGAGTGCTCTTTATAGTTTTGAGCACATTATATCAGAGCTAGGTAGATTCGATCGTAGGCATATTGCTGGTGCGCGTATGGTGGGTTCTTCCGCAACCAATGCACTCGCAGTTTTTGGTGTTTCGAGAGGCAACGTATCGAAGATGTGTAGCACATACAAGGAAAGCGGAAGAACCCCTTCAGCTAAATTACAACGCGAACACAACTGTATATTGAGTGATAATGACGGACAGTTACTGAAGAGGACTCCGTCGAAAATAGGAGGACGACAGCTGCAGAAGTCACTGCACAACTGAATGTTCCACCCGCAAACCCTTTCATCACCAAGATAACGCGAAGGGGTTCAGAGTGACGAATTTCAGGACAAGTTGGAATTCCAAAACCGCTTATCAATTATGCAAACCCGTAACAGGAAAACGTGGGCATTGGAGCAATATAAGAATGTATTTGATCTGATGAGTTTTAAATCACACTGTTTCCAACTTGAAGCTGAGTTTAGGTACCAAGACTGAAAAATGGCGGAGATTCGGTGATGGTTTGGGCAGGCATATCGATGTATTCCGTGGGCCTCATCGTTAATCTGTAAGGTCACATTACTGCCAAGAACTATGTAACTATTTTGGCTCATCAGTCCATCCCATGGTACAATGTTTGTTCCCCAAATGTGATGCTGTGTTCCAAGACGACTGGGCCTCTGGTCACACTGATCTCATCGTCCACAACTGGTTTCGTGAGCACGAGGGTAAATTATGGCGTCTTCCCTGGCCAACACAGTCACCAGCCTTTGTGGTGTAGGGGAGAGAAGGGTGCGTGATCCACGTTTGTTATCGTTACCTGCACTTGCGACTATTTTGAAGGAAATACATTATAACATTCCGCTGACAACCGTACAGGACCTGTATTTATCCATTCCGAGACGACTGGAAGTTGTTTTAAATGCTAGCGGTTTTCCTACACTCTGTCAAACATGATAACTTGTTGTGTTCGTCGTGTTTCCCCATTGTTTACCACACCCTGTATGCCACTATTATTGTCGGGTGCTGCTATGTTCCATTCGGTTTTCATTTTACTTATTTGGTTTAATTAGATACTGTGAGATCCTTTGAACTTGAGAAGCAGCTCAAGGGTATGTAGTGACTGACGCCATGAGTACACGTTGTAAACTTTCTATAAATCACGTCTATATGTGAGAAAACTCAGTACATTGATATCGAAAACCTTCTTCTTATGTAAGATATACTTAAGGTATCATATTCTATTGCTGAGCAAAACTAACTGGTGGTTGGTCCTATGTTGCGCATGCGAACAGTATCGTGAAATAAAACTTGAAACTTCATGTAATGCAAAATTTGAAAGAAAGAAAATGCATTCAATTAAATGTCAAAAGAAACTATTGTGTGTTCAGTGAAAACTCAGTACCGAAGCAGATTGTAAGCGATGTACAATATGAAGTCCAATGTCATACTAAGAATATCCTTAAATATAAATTACTGCTCTACTCGGAAGAAAATAAATTTTTGAAATTACCAACACTCTTCACTGAAGATTAACGTAGTTGCTAGCAAGGCACCTGACAATCCTGACTACACACAGTTTGTACAAGAATGCAAGGTGAGATCTGACCTGAAATGAAAGTGAGTTACCTCTTGCTCTGCATACCATTTTTGTGTCTGGACTACTGACATTCTCGAAAGCAGATACGAACCAGCATATGCAGCAGCTAAGGATAAATAATCTGCTCCAATGTTTTTTTTTTGTCAGAACCAATCTGTTGTTTCCTAAGGTGCAATGCACACATGATAAAAATTCATAACTTTGCTATGAATGATGGACGTGAGTTTTACTTTAAAGAAATCGTTTTTGAGAAATCAAACTCCGATTACTGTGCAAAAGACAACACATCATTAGAAGACTCTAACAATTACAAAATTCTCTCATTACAAAAACTATAAATATACCTTTACAGTTCCTCCAAAATCTTATAAACGTTTCTTCGTTTCGATAATTAAGTATTTCAGATAATTTTTCACAGATTCACAAATAACAGAACCATATCTCAGAAAATCCAACTGTACGCTACCATGGCTCAAACAGTAATATCGCTGCGCTGCACAACGGACTGAGTAGAAGTCAACCACAGATAAAACTAAACAAAGAATCATAGATTTTATTCACTACCCCTATAGTGCGCTCATTCATCTTTGTCCCAGAAAAGTAAAGGTGAATATTTACAACAGAGAGCACATAACAGAGTCTTACAAAGCGTTACTGATTGTTATACGAACTTAAGTCTGATTACAACCAATTAGTTTCCGAAGTGAACTGTGCTTTAGGACTTGTGACCGAATTATCTTATTCTATGATTGGAATTTCACTAAATTAATAATCTTAATTAATGATGAATTTAAGTAACAGATCTTAAGTAATCTTTTCTGAGACTGTGTATTCGATTACCAACTTGGTGATTAATTTGACACTTTTCCGCTTAGTTTCGATCAGTTTACTTCGGAATCTAAGCATTTACGACAAATTGGGTATACGGAATCACGGTGGGGTGTATGCTATAGCCAGTGGTTACATTCAACCGTCGTTATCTTTTTATAGACAACCCTTTCAATTAGAAACAGCGCCATGGAGCTACCTGCGTTACCCACTAAATCTTGTACTTACACTGACTTGAAAAAAAAAAAGAAAAACGGCTACACCAAAAAATAATTAACGTAGAGTAATTAAATTTCGGGAATACATTTGTCTAGGTAACATGTTTATGTGACTGGCACTGCAAGATTAAAGGTTACTGTAAGTCGAAGATAAACCATTGCAATCCGGTGCAATCACCAAAATTTTTAATGCAAGCAGCCAAACGTGCATAAATTGTGTTGTACAGGTGCAGGGTGTCAGTTTTTGGGATGCAGTTCAACGACTGTTGAACATGGTTGGTCAATACGGGGACGATTAATGCTGTTTGTGAATGGCGCTGGAGTTGTTGTCTGATGATGTCCCACATATCGTCGATTGGAGACACATCTGGTGATCGAGTTGACCAAAGCATCATGTCGACACTCTTAGAGCATGTTGGGTTACAGCGGCGGTATGTGGGAGAGCGCTAACCTGTGAATTTTAAAATTTTCACAGCGAAATGAATGTTCAAACAAATTTACGCCTTGCAGCCGGTTGTCATTTAGTTCGTTGAAAGGTGTTTTGACTGGCCACATCCCGGTCATCTTCAATTGTGGACGACTGGCAGGTACCCAGTTGAAATACGGTGCGGTGAGTTGAACGATGACCAGTTGCAAGCCCGAAATTAGTTCGAGCGTTGTCCAGTTGGAAAACACCCCCTGGGATGTTCTTCATTAAGTACGAATTTGTGTGGTTGGGATAACCACGAGATGCTCCTGCTGTCATTCGAAATAGCACTCCAGACCGCAACTGCAGCGTGTCTATCAACCAGACAGGATGGTTGTAGGCCTTCAACTGGCTTCCTTCTGACCAAAACACGGCCATCGCTGGCACCGAGGCAGAGCCAAATTTCATCAGAAAACACAAAAGACCTCCACCCTGCTCTCCAACGAGCTCTCGCTTGACACCACTGAAATAGTATATGGCTTTGGTTTGGGGTCAGTGGAGTGCGCGCTACAGTGCGTTTGGCTTGGAGCTGCCACTGAAGTAACCGTTTTGAACAGTTCGTTGTGTCGCTGTGATGCCAACTACTGCTCAAATTGCTGCTGTAGACGCAGTACGATGCTTTAGAGTCCCACGCCGACCACAATGGTCGTCCCTCTCTTTGTGTTCCCAATGGTAACTAGCCATTATTGCCTATAACAAGCACTTCTAACCCTAGCACCCGACCGTGGATGGATGGTACAGCTGTTTACTATTGTCATATTAATATCATCTTAACCTTTTCCATTTCCGATCAGCTAGAACGAACGTTCTCCGATAGTAATATGGCTATATCGTCGATTACATCTATTTCGTTACTGACATCAGAAAGGGATCCTCTAACCTAAAAAGAAAAACCATGTCCACACTACCCGTACTCAGCTACCGTAGTAGTCGCTTCCTGTGTGTAGAGCACGTCTGACTTGTTGAGGGGCCACTGCAATTCTCCTTCCGACAGCAAAAATCGAAAAATTTGCATCCGATATCGTGGCAGAGTCATCCTCCGTTTTACATACTTCACTCGACTCCAAACCAGAGGAACGCCATATTGATCTACATCTAATAGATACTCCTCAAGCCAACGTACGGTGCATGGCGGAGGATACCTTTTAGCACTACTTGTCATTTCCTTTCCTGTTCCACTAGCAAATAGAACGAAGGAAAACGACTCTCTGTATGCATCCGCATGAGCCCTAATTTCGCGTATCTTATCTTCGTGATCTTTACGCGCTATCTCTGTTTGGCGACAGTAGAATCGTTCGGCAGTCAATTTCAGATACTGGTTCTCTAAACGCAAACCCCGAAAGCGCGAAAGTTCGCGGGAGCATCGCACAACACACCTGCTCCACCGCCCTACTCCAGCCAGACTCTCCCTGCCTGCGCTCCATGCGACAGAGTTAACACTAACGAAGACCCTAAACACTTTGGTTCTCCACAGGACCTATCGATGTAATCGTTCGATAGCATAGTTTTCCCTAGGCCAGACCCAACGTAAAAATAGAAATAATATTTACAAAACAAACCAATTATTCATCGACATAAATGCATATATATATACAAATCAATTATACATCGACATAAATGCACAAATATATAACTCCGCCAAAGCCGGTCCCAAGCCCGGTTGCAAAAGGAGGAGGGGGAGGAGTAACACCTCGTTAAAAAACCTTGGTTCACCTGGCCCGGGTGATAGTACCTTGTGAGGGCCCCTTGTCAGGGTACGATGAAGACCTCAACGGCAGTGAAGACGGAGATGAAGATCATCGGTACGGCGGAACTGGCGGAAGAGGCTAGCTTTACGGAGAAGATAAAGCATATCCAAAGTCCAGACACGTCTGTGTGGCAACCACCGGTACTCTGGCCAGCGTCTGTTCACCATGTGAGGTGCGGCTGAACACCATGCTCCAGGAACTAACAATCCCTGGTTCTAACCACCCAGCATAGCTGGAACTGAATTACAAGCAGTATGATTCGTACAAGTAAAATTAATATTACCCCAGGTGGACAATCCACTCGCCCTGTGGCGACAACCAAGCTATCGGATTCTGGGGAGCTTGGGCTAGTACGACAGAGAGAGTCGGAGTTCTCTGGTAAACTTCCACGAAAGTCGCATACATTTATTGGCACTTTCAACATCCAAACACTAATACAAACTGGCAAGTTACATAATCTGATGACAGAACTCAACAAACAGAAAATTCAAATCCTTGCTCTCCAAGAGACTAGATTCACCGATTCAGAAACAATAGACTACAATAACTACCGTATCTTTAAAAGTAAAACAGGCAAGAAAATATGCAAAGGAGCTGCATTATTTGGCATGGCCTTTATTGTGAATAAGGACATCCTTGATTCTGTTATAGGTGTCAATCAAATCAGTAACAGACTAATGACCATGCGAGTCAAGCACACCAACAAAACATATACATTTATTAATGTTCATGCACCCACCAACACTGATAACAAAAAAGAACCCGAGAAGACAGAAAAATTTTGGGAAAAACTTGAAAATGAAATGTCCAGAATTCCAAAGGAGGACGTAAAAATTCTCCTCGGTGATTTTAACGCACAAATCGGCAAAGAAAAGAAATATAAAAAAACAGTCGGCAACTACCCTGCACACAAATTCACGAACAAGAATGGCATGAGGCTCATCGAGCTGTGCCAGCAAAACAACCTAAAAATCATGTCAACATCATTTCGAAAGGACCCTAAGAAACAAAAAACGTGGCGATCCCCTATCCTTCAGTTAGGGGAATTTCAAATAGACCATGTTGCGATTTCCTACGAGTTCCAAAAAGAAATACATGACGTTCAAATCCGCAGAGGGGCAAATATAGATTCTGACCACTATCTTACCAGAGTGAAAATTAAATTCACTCCAAAAAGGAAAGGAGGAAAGAAAACTCCACTAATTACCAAATTTGATCTGAAAAAAATCGAAGACTCAAAAATTACAGAAGTATGGGAAAAGCAACCTGCAAACAATTGGAGAAATTTCCAAACAAAAATTGTACAGAAAGCAAGAGAACTGGTCCCATTAAAGAAAAAATCCAAACACCCATGGTGGAATTCAGATTGTGATAATGCAATAGAAGAGAGGCGAGGTGCCTTCCTAAATTACAATTGTGACAAATCAGAAACCACGCAACAGACATTTTTCGAAGTGAGAAAGCAAACAGCTAAAATACTTAGGCAAACTAAAAGAAAATATCTTTATGAACAACTAAACTCAATAGAAGAAGACTTCAGGAACCACAACACACAAGATTTTTACAAAATGCTCGCAAATCAAGTCAAAGGATACAATCCACGAAACCTCTGTTTCAGGAAAGAAAATGGAAAATTAGCATTAACTAACAAAGAAAATTGCCAAGAACTAGCTAAATACTTTTCACAACTTCTAAACTGCCCACAACCGAAAACAAGATTCCCCAGATTACAACCAGAATGCACGAATGAAAGTTTACTAGCGCCAACTCAGGAAGAAATATATAGCCACATTAAGAAGCTCAAAAATAATAAGTCATCAGGAGAGGATGGAATTGTAGCTGAACTACTGAAGAACCTTGGCCCAAACTCCCTAAAAGAGATCACCCAAATCATCACAGAAATCTGGCAGACAGAAAATATTCCAGAGGATTGGAAGTGTGCACTAATTCATCCACTGCACAAAAAGGGAGACAGAGCAGACGTAAACAACTACAGAGGCATTTCACTTTTACCTGTGACTTATAAAATTTTATCCGCGTGTCTACTAAAGAGGGCACAAGAACAGCTAGAACATACAATTTCAGACTACCAAGCAGGCTTTCGACCTAACAGATCATGCCCTGAACAGATCTTTAACCTTAAAGCTATTTTAAAACTGAAAGCAATCCGGTCTAAACCAATAGTGTGCACATTCGTTGATTTTAAAAAAAAGCATATGACTCTATAGACAGACAGTCTCTATTTAATATTCTCGAAGAACGTGGACTAGACACCAAAACCCGAAAACTAATCGAACAAACACTGACAGAAACCAAATCAAAAATTAACTTCATAGACGAAATCTCGGAACCATTCTTAATTAAAACAGGAGTAAGACAAGGAGATGGGATCTCGCCACTATTATTCAACATAGTTTTAGACAAAGTAATGGAAGAATGGGAAATCGAACTAAAGAAACAAAACTTCTGGAAACCAATTGAACTAGGAAGAGGTAAAGGAAAATTGAACATCCCATATTTAGCGTTTGCAGATGACCTAGCAATTATAACTGACAGTGAAGAAACTGCAATAAAACAAATTGAGATCCTTAAAGAATGTGCAGCGAAGGTTGGCCTGCAAATCTCCTTTGAGAAGACTGAGTTTATGTGCTCCAAATTAGATATTCCGAAACTGGAAACAAATTTTGGTGAAATCAACAGAGCCAAACACTTTAAGTATCTCGGCGAAGTTATTGAACCAACAGGACTCGAGAAAATAGCACAAAACAACCGAGTACAGAAATTCAAGAAAGCATTCTGACTTGTTCTAAGCATATATAATAAACAATGCCTGTCAAAAGGAACTAAAATCAGACACTACAACACAGTTATCAAACCTACAGTCACATATGCAAGTGAAACGCTCTCACTGAATAGAAAACTAGATTTACAAGATATTAAGAAAATAGAGAGAAAAATTATTAGGAAAATTTGGGACCACGATACACACAAGATGGATACAGACTGCAGACCATCGAAACAACTGAAAAACTATCAAATATCGAAAGTGACATCAGAAAGAGACGAATGAAATTTTATGGACACCTACACAGATTACCTGGAAACAGGTTAACTAAACGTCTATTGGACTATGTGACATCACTTAAAGCAACAATACCCTGGGTAACTGAAGTTAAGAAGGATCTGACAAAAGCAAAAATTGACATAACAGACGCATCAGACAGGGATACATTCAGAAGAAAAATTGACAAGTGGAAGTTTACTTCAGAGACGGCACCAAAACCATACCGACCAAAGTGAACTGAAGAAAGAAAGAAGGCCTTTGGGGAGAAAATGAAGAAATATTGGCAAAACAAGAAGAACCTAAAGAAATATTGATAAATCACCTGCTTATCGTTCTCCTATGGGGACATTCGTTATATATATATATATATATATATATATATATATATATATATATATATATATATATATATATATATAGTAAAACAATTACAATATATAAAGACACAGAAATGTCATATCTTCAGGTAACAAAACAAGGAAAAAATTTATAGTACAATAGATGAAAATAGGAGGATATGCATTTCCGGCGTTACAAGTAGCCTGGGGTAGCCTCGTCCATATATCGGATAAGACCTTCTGGCAAGCAGACCGAGTGCGTAGTAGCCCTCTCTCCCTACCTGCATCCACATCTACATCTAAATCTACATTTATACTCCGCAAGCCACCCAACGGTGTGTGGTGGAGGGCACTTTACGTGCCACGTGCCTGTTATTTCCCAGAAAGGTTCTATTACCCGCCTAACTTTGGAGTTGCCAATGAAAAGCATATTCCTCTTCTGTTCGATGGTACTTCTATGACAATTATTATTATTATTATTATTATTTCTTTTTTTCGAAAATAGTAAATGCTGAATCAATCATTCTCGGACGAAATCAAATTTGAACACAAAATGCTTAACTAGGTGATTCTGGATCACTATGTGCTCTAATAACGAGACGAGGAATAGTATTACACAAAGCGGAAAGACTATTAGCATATGAAGAATAGTATTATGCTACACTACAGGCATATTGTAGGTGTTCATCCAGATGCAGAAGAAACACGAATTTCTATGTTAGAAGAGAGAAAAAAATGGTGAAATATAAGGTTAAGAACGTATTTGGATCTATTGAAACTGTATGGTTCTCAAACTATATGAGATGTAATCCAGCGCGACAGCCAGTTCTACACTTACAAGTGCTATAGCGCAGCTGCCTCAGCTACGCAACATGACAAATCTGGGGTTCTACTGACCAGTTTGATGGCTATTTTCGAAGCTTTCTACATCCGTATTCATATTGATAATATAAAATGCCGTACTATCAGCTGGTCTCAAGTTCAATGAAAATTTTTACATCGAAAACAGAACTTTTAGAATCCTGGCTCCTCTTGGATAAAGTTCTGCGAACGCCCGTGATTCTATTTCATTGGATAGGGCGAAGTGAATAATAACACGTTACTACTTATACCTAAGTCGAAGCACGATACAGTTTTTGAACCAAGCGGTAAATTTCTTACACTGGATGTTCTAGTGAAGCGTCCTTCATAGCTGTCGACCTTCAGAGGTAAGAACAAAGGCGGGAAAACCGCTTATGAATTGCGATTCATCTTGTTGACAGGCACCGTTGACAGACACAGCGAAAGGGCTGGGTTTTCCCTGGTCACGCGTTTGAAGAAACAATACCGACTGTAGCAGGAAGTCTTAGGGCACCGATAAAGTTAGAAGCTGAGAAAAATAACAGCTTCGGTTCTACGTATTTTGTAGCATGAGACACACGTGCTTGTCACTGGTGACGCGTTTATAACTTAACATTTCTGACTTATGGGATATGCTCCGCAGAGAATATTTTACCGATTCTGAATGATTTGCAAAGTGTTTAGTAGGACTAAGTTTCCTCGACTGTAGACTTCCGTCGATTGGCCGTGCTCCACGCACAGGGAATGATTACGGCTATATGTCACACTGCGTCACCTTATCCATCACATCATCTCATACACTGGTTGTAATCCGTCTGAAGCAACTGACAAGGGAACTGTCCAGTCCGACATGTAGGAACGTGCCCTGAAATATTTCATACAGGAAGACTACACCGAAAGAAACACAATGCTAAAATCTTAGCTACTATGACACACTGCAAGAGATTTTGTTTTAAGTATTGAATATAGACAAGTTTGTAGCTGGCTAAGCGGCTGAGGGTTATGTATACTCCTGCCATAGCTGTAGCAGACAGCCCATGCGCGACACGACAGGCACGTATCCTTGGTTCATGGCACGTCGGCAAACAGATAACATGACACAATACTATGGTAATTTGAAAAAAAAAAAATCTGTTGATAGGTTCTCTGACACAGTTGTTCACAGTTATCATTCTCTCGAATTGCTTTCTCATTTAATATCCAAAATAATTGGCAGTTGTTGCAAATAGCATCTGTCTTTCTCCAGGATCCAGAGTTTCACAGTAATGTGGAATCCAGTTAGTGTTTCCAACCTTGAAAAGATGGAATATGAAGAACATGGTGAGCAATCAAAATGTCCTACTTCTACTGAAGACGTACATATGTGTTATTTATTAGTTAATTTCTTGGATATTCATTCAAATGATGACATTTTATTAGAAATTTTGAAATACAGATATTAGAAGAAAGATGAAGTAACTCACATGATTCTGTAATTGTGCTTTGGAAAATGATACATGTGCTGATTAAGATCCACAAAAATAATGAGCTACCCTCCAAGCCCAAAGGCAACATGCACGGTAATATCATTCAGTGACAAAGAAAAGACTGTAAATTTTTTAGTTGAACGAAGGGGCGAGAAAACATTTAAACGACAGCACTGTGCAAAGCCGGTTCCGTTTCATAAAGTCTGAGCATGATTTATACAAATGGACGAAAGATTTTCACGAAGTACAAAACTTGCATCAAAACGAGACTCGCTATGGTATGAAAGAAAACCTACTAAAAAGGCTTAGAACTACTTGTGAGAGTCAGTGCACTGTTAATGTTGGAGCTACGAGAGTGGGTGCTCTGAATTGCAAGTGAGATGAACATTACTGATTTCCAGGCTTCGTCTTCGACCTGGTTAAACAGATTCAGGAAAGGAAGCAGCAAATTTACGAAGTTTATCACATGTAAATGTGTACAGGATATGTCATTAGCAGGTAAAACTACAGACAAAGTCGTACTTAACATGGAAACGAAGCTTCTTGCTTATCCTAAAATGCTGGGTGTAATACCAATCAGTTCGGCTTCATGCAAGAACTGCGATCGAATTGCACTTTATCGTTTCAGAGGAAGAAAAGCCAGAGTCGCTTCTGCAATCGATGAATGCTATGGAATGTTCGTGAACGCCAGTGATAAGTATAGTGGATTCCTGTTTCTGCAGCCTTATACCTGTCTTTAGTAGCATAAAGCCAAATTAGGCTAAAAATTTGTAAAAACCGACTGTTTATTTACAAAAATTTTGTAATCCGTGTTGTAAAATCTGGAAAGATAGGAGAGCAGATTTTTCAATGTTTCATCCGAAACGTCTTATTACTATTTGCATAAAACAGTTCGTTGCTCTTGTTGGGCTCATGGTCTGGACATACCGACACGTTTGTGTTTAGGAGGACGATGAGAAGACTTTTAATATAATTCGGATTCCACCTGGAACAAATAGTGTGATTCAGCCTCTCTACAAAAATTTTTCAGCAGTATAGAGTATTTTTCGGTAAATTTTCCAACAGTATAATCTCCGAGACCTCTTTTCCATTTCACGTTTATCAGCGGAACAGTACTTTAAACTTCAGTCATTTCTTCATAGGCAATTTGCATCACCACGTATCACGAATTTGGTCGAGTATCCCTTGTACTAAGCATCATATGCAGAACAACGGCCACTATCATTTCTTACTCCATTCCAGTTTTGTTATAAACAAAACTACTAATTATTGTGATGTGCGTGAATGCATTAATGTTTTGTCAGGTGTGCCTGATGTAAGGAAAACGTTTGTTTTCGACACCAAATAGACACTTCGCATTTTTGTGTTGATTACGTGGAAGAAACAAGAAACTGTGTCATTGTGAGTAAAACTTATATTATTCAAACATTATCACAAGAACTGTGTGACAGGAACTGTTATAAATTTATTAATGTCAACAAAATTAAAATCTTTACTGACGGAAGTCGTATATAGTGTATCATCATACACTGCCCTATGCTAGACACTTGTGTAACAAATCTGCCTGGAACAGTTTAGCTGTCGATATGAACAGCAAGTCACTCAAAAAATTAATAATTTGAGACATGTTAAGTGTGATTTAACTGCTTAAAATTTTCATGTGTGCACTTCGGACTTGGCGCGACACGATCCTATGTGCTTAAATCACGGCTCTGTCTGCTTACTCACCGATCGCGCTCTAGGCAGGAAGGGCAGTACAACCCGCTATTATAAACTGTTCTTCGTGCAGGAAAAAATGAGTAGCTTTAACATTAGTTTTTAAGAAAATAGTTGCAGAGCGCCTTAGCAGTTAAAATTTTGACCATGCATTTCTTTCAGTGTATTCTTCCTATGTGAAAAGTCCTTCCGTCGCTGCTTGCCTCCTATCGCGACGCCGAGAAATTTGCCAGTCCGTGACGGAGTAGCACAATCTATGGAGCATTCGCTACTCGTCGATACATGTCAGTACATGGCTCAGCTTCATTACTGTCAATTATTTCATAATTAATCAGCGACGAACTCCCTTCTCCTACAACATCAATATCATCACCTCCGTTTTCTGTCTCACACTCATTGTCGCTGTTGCTAATTACGTGATCTTCCCGACTATGAATTACTTCAGCCATGCCTTAGGATTCAAGCTGAATCACACTCTCTGCTTCAAACTATTGCAAGTAGCCCACTGTAGTCTCTTTCGAATTCTTATCCTGATGGAAATTATCTACATCTAGGAGGACATGCCAAAAAGTAACGCCTCCGATTTTTTTATGCGAAAGCGTCATTAAGATTCTACATCTTTATTCTTCACGTCTACGTATTTATTTCTCAATATAATCAACCTGGCGACGAATACATTTCTCCCAACGGGAGACCAGTTGATTGATACCGTCACCGTATTATGTTGGACCCTGTTGACGAAGCCACAACCTCACCTTTGTTTGGACCCCTTCATCACTATCAAAGTGAAGTCCTCGTAGGTGTTCTTTAACTTTTGCAAACATAAGAAACGGATGAGGCCAAATCAGGAGTGTATGGAGGATAATAGATGACGGTGAACCCAACGCGTCGGATTGTTGTAGATTTCGCAACACCTGTATGTGGTCTGGCACTGTCCTGCTGACGGAGAGGACGCTGTATGTGTGGACGAACTCCTCGAATTCGAAAATCGATTACAGCACGCTGTTTCTCACTCACCGTCATAGTTACGTTACAGACCTCCATGTTATACACTGTAATTCGGCGCCCTCTGGCGGCAGAGGACTTCAAATTTGTAGACAAGAATATTAAAGACATAGAACGTCTGTTTTATAATAGAAGCTTTAATGGTTTTCACATGAAAATTTCGGGGGCATTGTTCTTCAGCATGCCCTCCTGCATGACTGCACTGCTGTTTGCATTCTACTTACACACTATTTCTTTACCGTTCCACTTTCGAATTGTGCGTGGGGGAAAATATTTTCGCAATAGGAGGAGAAAGTAGGTAACAAATTTCGTGAACATACCTCGCATCAACGAAGAACGACTTTACTTCAATGATTGCCACCCTAATTTGCGTATCGCATCCGTGACTCTCTGAGCCAAGTTTCGCGATAATGCTAAACGAGCTGCCTTTCTTTGCGCTTTTTTCTATGCCCTCCGTCATTTCTGCCTAGTAAGGACCCCATACCGCACACCAGTGGTCTGGCAGAGAACGGATAAGCGTAATGCGCGCAGTCTCTTTAGTGGATCTGTTGCAACTTGTGTTCTGCCAATAACACGCAGTCTTTGGTCGCCTTCCTCACAACATTATTTATGTGATCGATCCAGTTTAAGTTTTTCTTAATTGTTAACCCAGGTATTTCGTTGAACTGGCAGCATTTAGATGTATGTGGTTTATAGTGTAATCGGAATTTAATGGATTTCTTTAGTGCTCATGTGGATGACATACTTTTCACAGTTTAGGGTTAGTTACCATTTTTGGAAACATACTGATATTTTGCTAAATTGTTTTGCAAATTGATTTAGATCCTCTGATGGCTTTACTAGACGGTAAATGGCAGCAGCATCTGCAAACAAACTAATATGGCTGCTCTGACTGTCTCCTATATCATTTGAATAGATTAGGAACAGCAGAGGGACTATAATATTTTTTAGAGAAAAGCCAGAAAACATTCCCGTTTCTCTCGGTGACTCTTCTTCAGTTATTACTTGATGTGACCTTTCTGAAAGGAAATTGCAAATCCATTTGCACAACTGAGATGACACTCCGTAGGCAAGCAATTTGATTAGTAGTCGCTTCTGTGGAACGGTATCAAAAACCTTTTAGAAATCTAAAAGTATGAAATTAATTTGATATCCCCCGTCCATAGCACTTACTAATTCACGAGAATAAAGACCTAGTTGTGTGGCACAAGAACGATATTTTCTGAATCTGTATTGACTTCGAAGTAATTCATAATGTTTGCACACACTATATGTTCCAAAATACCGCTGCAAATCGACGTCAGTTATATGGTTCTGTAATTCTTGACTAATAGTGTGACCTGTCCATCTTTCCAGTCTTTAGGTATCGATCGAGAGAGCTGAGCACTGAACATACATCAGCATCCTCTGAAACGAACCTAACTGATGTGCACTCTGGGCCCGAAGACTTTCCTTCATTAATTGGTCTGAGCTACTTCGTTACACCGACGATATCATCACTAAAATTTTCGAGATGCTATACAAATTACCACAGTGCTAGGTATCAACATATTTACAGCATCCCTCTTGTTAAAGCCATCCCACAGCTCATTGTTTTACACTATAAACTCCGCCATGAAAATACTTAAATCTTCTCATTTATTACTAGCTTACAGGCCCCCGCTTCGTTCGCGAAGGCTGTATGGCATGCAGAGATATTTTTTTTTATTAAATCGAATTTTTATGTTGTTCACAAACTGCAACACCTTCTAAGCTTTTTAGGTTAATTAAGACTTAAAAGCATGGGCTCCTCCGAACGTACTTCTGACCACAAAGCGATTCTGTTAGCTGGAAACCAAAGTTTTGGTTAATCATGCCTTTTGCGTTCTTTTGGAGGTATTTCCATAGCTACTTTCATCCTCTAGCAAATATATAACCGAGAAGTGAAATACCAATTTTCACAAATTTAGCTTTGAAATTTTTTTAGGTGACGAAATATTTTTTAAAGATTTTCATCCCTTTGCACCTTCAATGGTTGAACTACATTAAGCAATGAAACACGCATTTTTAAAATTTAAAACCGAGAAGTTAAATACAAAATGTCAGAGATGTAGCCTTAAAAATCCTTCAGCAGCACTTCATTAATTATTTATTTCCAAAAAATGTTTCTTTCACTATTTTAGCCGCTTAGTGGTTTAATTCCCAAAAATTCAAAAAAGGTATTTTTTATTTTCTGACCGAAACCAAGTACCAATTTTCGTAGCTCTAGCTTCAAAATTCCCTTAATAACGACATACTTTCAAAACGCATATGGTCCCCTGTTTCATCCTCTTAAGACTGGAATTTCGGACAGTCCCTTCTTAAACGATGCCTATGGTATAAGGTCCACACCCTCTCCAAACTTCAAGTTTCTATCCTTAGCGGTTTGGGCTAGGCGGTGATTAGTCAGTGGATCAGTCTGATCCTATTTCAACCCCTTAGGGGTTGAATTTGCAAAAACAGTGAAAAAATTATTTTTTCACCTTTAACAAGGAAGCCAAATGCCAATTGTCAAAGATTTAGCTTTAAAAATGCTTTCAAAATAAAATATTATCATAAAAAATCCTCTATTTCCCATAGGGGTTCAATTTCCAAAAACACTGAATTTTTTTATTTTTTATTTGTAATCGAGAAGTGTATTCCCAATGCTTCGTAGATGTTGCTTTGATAATACTATTGAAATTATTTAATAATGGTATATACAAAAAAAAAACACCTTTCACGGACTATTTCATCCCTACAGGGTTAAATTTCCAAGAATGCTGACACACGTATTTCTTCATTTCTGACCAGGAAACTAAATACCAGTTTCCGTAGGTCTAGCTTCAAAATTATCTTAATAGCGACATTTTTTAAAAAAAAACCTTCATCCGGAATTTCACCGACTTAGGATTGTAATTTTGAAAAACCCCTTCTTAAACAACACCCACGATGTACCTTTCGTAGTGGTTTCTACTGGACAGTCCGTCAGTCAGGACTTTGCCTTTTGTATTTAGAGATTATTATACTACGGTCGGCTATTGTGCCCTCTAAAATTATTTTCTTGCAGAGTCGTTTCGATCTCTCCATCCGGTAGTAGAACCACATCTTAGTTCCCCGAACTTCAAGGTCTAGCTAAATGCTTCCAATGCCCATTCTCCTTAGCGTTATCACTACCATGGTAACCAAAGCTCATACTATACTCCTCTTAGCGATGTACGTCCTGCCATGGCCGGTTATCTTTCCTGTGCAGTGACTCATCCCTCGTAAGAAAGCAAACCAACATATCAACATATCGTCTGAAGAGGATTTCACCTCGTCGCCGCTGTCACGGAGCGACAAGCGTCTTCAATGTGCTGCCTAGAGTCACCCGAGGTAGTGGGATCGTTGATTTCAATACGATTCTTTAGATACGCTCACAAACAAGAAATAATTGGGTGTTAAATAGAGCCACTCCTGAGGCCTACAGTGTCCTAACCATCTACCTTTACATGATTGTTCTGCAGGTCACAATTAAGTGTCTGGCAGACGGTTCATCGAAGCACCTTCAAGATATTTCTCTACCGTTCCATTCACGAACAGCTCACACAAAATCACGAACACTTCAGTGCTTCTCTGCGAGCTCCGATTTCTCTTCTTTTATTGTGATGGTCATTGCTTCCTGTGTACATGAGCGCCAACAAAATATTTTCACACTCTCAGAAAGAAGTAGGTGATTGAACTTTCCCGCGGAGATGCTGCCGCACAAAAAACGCCTTTGGTTAAATAATTTCCATATAATTCAAGTATCATACCCGTGGCGCTGACTCCCCATTTCGCGACAGCACAAAACGAGCTGCCATTCCTTGAACTTTTTCGAAGTCCTCCGTCGAACCCATCCGATGCGGATTTCCCATTGCACAACAGTACTCCAGAAGACGATGTACAAGTTGGCAGTCTCTTCAGTGCACCTGTTGCATTTCTCAGTGTTCTTCCAGTAAATGGCAGTCTTCGGCTTGCTTAACTCACATCATTACCAATGTGATTTTTCCAGCTTCAGTTATTCGTAACTGTAATCACTAAGTACTTAGCTGAATTTACAGCATTTAGATTTGCGTGATTTATAGAATAACCGAAATTTAGCGCATACCTTTTCGAGGTCATGTGGATGACATCTCACTTTTCATTATTTGGAGTCAATTTCCACTTTTCTCACCCTACAGATATCGTGTCTAAATCGTTTTGCAGTTGGTTTTGATCATCTGATGACGTTATAAGACAGTAAATTACAGCAGCATCTGCAAACAATCTAAGAGAACTACTCTGATTATCTCCTAAACCGTTTGTCTGGATCAGGAACAACAGCGGGCCTGTAACACTTCCCCGGGGAATGCCAGATATTGCTTGTGTTTTACTCGAAGATTTTCCGTCAGTTAGTGCGAACTGTGACATTTCTGACAGGAAATCGCAAATCCAGTTGCACAACTGTGTATCCAGCTAATTAACTGTTGGGCAAGGTAAGCAAGAGCTCGGGAGTCGTAAGGTCTGGGAGCCCAGAGAACAAATTCATAATTCTCATGAGATATTTATTTTAACCCAGAGACATGTTGCAAGGAACGGCGACGTGTCACGGATTGTGCGACCCCTCCATCCAGAGTTTCCAGTCCTCCCTCGGGCATGGTTTTGTGTGTTGTTCTTAGTGAAAGTTAGTTTAATTAGTGTGTAAGTCTAGGGAGCGATGACCTCAGCAGTTCGGTCCCTTAGGAATCCACATATTTGAAAAAACGATAATAAGTTTACTTTTATTTACACCAAATCTGATCTGATAGCACAATAAACGTTAAAGGAAAAATTCCTCATCTTCTTGTAACTTAACTTGAAGCTGAGTCAGAATTTATAACGACTGAATTGAAATGCAAAAAACAGTTTTACTGAATCGAAAGAGTCACGTAAGACGCAGATAAAAAAATTTGTCTTTCCTATTTTTGACAAGGACCACTGCTAATGAACTAACATCACAAATGAAAGACACGTATTTTACAACATGGAAAATCTGCGAATGATATACCTTTTCAAGAGAAAATAACTAGGCAAATTACTCTTGACAGAACGGATACAAATAGATTGTTCCACCACCACACGAACCGGCGAAATACAGTACAGGAAATAGCAGAGTGACGCTTATAAAGAATAGAGAACAGTTCTTGACATCAGAACACGCCAATTACTATTGTAAACATGCAGTCAGGTCTCCGTGACATATCAATTGAGAATAATTAGTAATAACTTTAGCTGAATCACTGCAATTGGTACAATTCCGTGAAGTCTAGAGTGAAATAATAATAAAAAAAACACTTCAACGGACAACAGATCAAGACCAGAAAACATTGAGGGTACATAAGCGTTGCTTGAGTTTGTTTTATATTAAACAATAATAGCAATAGCTGACAGAGAAGAAACAGATCAATTAACTGTTACTACAACGGGCGTATGGCAATAATCGGAGAGCGACAGGGAACCAACTATATACCAGGGGAACAGTGTCCAATGTTTAACCAGCCAGAGTAGCCGAGAGCGCTAACACGCTGCTTCCTGGACTCGGGTTGACACACCGGCCCCGGATCCAATCCGTCCGGCGGATTAACGACGGGGGCCGGTGTGCCGGCCAGCCTGGATGTGATTTTTCGGCGGTTTTCCACATCAGACTAGGTGAATACTGGGCTGGTCCTCACGTTCCACCTCACTTACATGGCTCACAGACATCTGAACACATTTGCACTATTCCATGGATTACACTAGACGCACACAGTTGGGGTTATACTCCTGCCTTCCCTTGGGGTACAGGGTGGCGACAGGGAGGGCATCCGGCCACCCCTTAAAATTAAAATGCCCCTTCCGATTAACCAGCAGATCCCGCAAGTTCGGATAAGTGCTTGTAAAGAGAGAGTGTTCAATGTTTTCAAATGCAAATCCTCGCCAGTAACAACGACCGGCGTGCAGCTGCAGTCATGACGTTTAACGAGGTCCTTATGCCAGCAACGAACAACTCGGAAACCGTAAGAGGCATGTAAAGCATAACACAAAATTTCTTCTCAAGAGCGCACGTCTATGTAGTGCCCCAATGCCAACGGTCACCGGTTGCACAGCCGTTGCTGTGTCTACCCTTAGTGACTGTCAGAGGTTCCTCCTGGCGGAAGACACTCACACTCCTCCCTCCAGTACGCTCGGCCGCACTGCCCTCCCCCAGTCAGAGACAAAGCTCGCAAGGCACGCTACCCAAAGATCTTTGATATGACTAGATCGATTACTTTGATACAATGGGATCGATCCGAGTCAATCACGGCTCAAACGGAGACGATAGTCCATAGACTCGCAATGTGAGCTGAGGTGGCTTCTGAGGTACGGTGCCTAAATATGGAATCTATTTGATATCCACCATCAAGAGCACTCATTGCGTTATAAGAATAAAGAGCATCTTGTGTTTCACAAGAATGATATTTTCTGAACATGTGTTACCCGTTTGTCATTTTTTTCGGGATAACTCGTAATAATCGAACGCAGTATATGTTCCAAAATCTTACTGCAAATCGACGTTAGCGATACTGGTCTGTAATTCAGAGGACTACTCTTATTTCCTTTTTTGGATATTTAGGTACGGACTGGCAACGAACGATCGGTTGTACATGACTGCTAAATATGGAGCTACTGTAACAGCATACTCTCAGAGGAACCTTACTGATATAGAATACGGACTGGAGGCCTTGGCCTTTTTAAGTGATTTAAGTTACTTTGCTGCACCATGGTTATTTACTTCTAAGTTACTCATGTTGGCAGTTGTTACTGGTTCCAATTCTGAAATATTTATTTAGTCTTATTTGGTGAAGGTATGTCGAAAAACCGTGTCTAGTAACTCTGCTTTAGTGGCACTCTGTCAGTAACATCACCATTATTATTGCACAGCGAAGATATTGATTTCCTCTTTCCGCTCGTGTACTTTACATACGACCAGAATCTCTGGATTTTCTGCCAAATTTCGAGACAGAGATTCCTTGGGAAAAGTACTGAAAGCATTTGGCATTGAAGTTCGCACTACATTTCGAGTTTCTGTAAAACGTCGCCGGTCTTGAGGATTTTGGGTTATTTTAAATCTGGGGTTCCATTTTCGTTGCTTTTGCAACAGTGTTCTGGCTTGTTTGGTGTATTATGGGGGACTAGTACCATCGCTTATTAATTTGTTTGGTGTATGTCTTTCAATAACCTTCGATACTATTTCTTTGACTTTAAATAACACCTGCTCTACTCTTACGTATTCAGACGGAAAGGAGTGGAGACCCTTTTTTTTTTAGGAAGGACTCAAGTAAATTTTCATATGCTTTTTAAATGGACGTATTTTGCACTTTTTTGGCGACTTTAGGTGTCACGGTGTTTAGTCTCGCTACAGCTTTGTAGACACTTATCCTTGTATCCCTCAATCTGTTATGATACTCCCTATTTGCTCACGATTATTTGTTGCTAAATCGTGAAGTACGTTTTCGCAAACATTTACACTTCGAGTGAGCTCCTGAACTAATTCTTCAAAATAATTTTTCAGATAACACATTGGGAACGATTTCGGATGGTGTTTTATGCCTACCTCCGACTTAAAACATGTATTTTTGCCAACAGTGGTAAAAGGAACCAATTATCAATTTAATCCGGTTGTCAAGTACAACTTCGAGCCTTAGTAACACACAGGACTATCTACACTCCTGGAAATTGAAATAAGAACACCGTGAATTCATTGTCCCAGGAAGGGGAAACTTTATTGACACATTCCTGGGGTCAGATACATCACATGATCACACTGACAGAACCACAGGCACATAGACACAGGCAACAGAGCATGCACAATGTCGGCACTAGTACAGTGTATATCCACCTTTCGCAGCAATGCAGGCTGCTATTCTCCCATGGACACGATCGTAGAGGTGCTGGATGTAGTCCTGTGGAACGGCTTGCCATGCCATTTCCACCTGGCGCCTCAGTTGGACCAGCGTTCGTGCTGGACGTGCTCACCGCGTGAGACGACGCTTCATCCAGTCCCAAACATGCTCAATGGGGGACAGATCCGGAGATCTTGCTGGCCAGGGTAGTTGACTTACACCTTCTAGAGCACGTTGGGTGGCACGGGATTCATGCGGACGTGCATTGTCCTTTTGGAACAGCAAGTTCCCTTGCCGGTCTAGGAATGGTAGAACGATGGGTTCGATGACGGTTTGGATGTACCGTGCACTATTCAGTGTCCCTCGACGTTCACCAGAGGTGAACGGCAAGTGTAGGAGATCGCTCCCCACACCATGATGCCGGGTGTTGGCCCTGTGTGCCTCGGTCGTATGCAGTCCTGATTGTGGCGCTCACCTGCACGGCGCCAAACACGTATACGACCATCATTGGCACCAAGGCAGCAGCGACTCTCATCGCTGAAGACGACACGTCTCCATTCGTCCCTCCATTCACGCCTGTCGCGACACCCGTGGAGGCGGGCTGCACGATCTTGGGGCGTGAGTGGAAGACGGCCTAAAGGTGTGCGGAACCGTAGCCCAGCTTCATGGAGACGGTTGCGAATGGTCCTCGCCGATACCCCAGGAGCAAGTGTCCCTAATTTGCTGGGAAGTGGCGGTGCGGTCCCCTACGCCACTGCGTAGGATCCTACGGTCTTGGCGTGCATCCGTGCGTCGCTGCGGTCCGGTCCCACGTCGACGGGCACGTGCACCTTCCGCCGACCACTGGGGACAACATCCATGTACTGTGGAGACCTCACGCCCCACGTGTTGAGCAATTCGGCGGTACGTCCACCCGGCCTCCCGCATGCCCACTATACGCCCTCGCTCAAAGTCAGTCAACTGCACATACGGTTGACGTCCACGCTGTCGCGGCATGCTACCAGTATTAAAGACTGCGATGGAGCTCCGTATGCCACGGCAAACTGTCTGACACTGACGGCGGCGGTGCACAAATGCTGCGCAGCTAGCGCCATTCGACGGCCAACACCGCGGTTCCTGGTGTGTCCGCTGTGCCGTGCGTTTGATCATTGCTTGTACAGCCCTCTCGCAGTGTCCGGAGCAAGTATGGTGGGTCTGACACACCGGTGTCAATGTGTTCTTTTTTCCATTTCCAGGAGTGTACTTCGATTTCAATACAAGGTAAACTACTTGTGACGCCACACTCCACCACGAACAGTATTTAATCTAACATTTATGAACACGGTTAGGTCCTTTGTAAAAATTTCGCCTGAGTTTATTGAGCGATTTGAGCTGCAGTGCTTTCTATTCACACTTCGAGCTGTGGATCTTTTCCAACATAGCTACGACACTTTACTCCTGTAATACCGATTATTTCTAGGTCTACTTTCCTGTGTTTGTCCTGTACGCTTTTAGACTGATGCCCTTGCTGTTGTTTCCCGAGACCCTCTAATCTAAAAAAACACCCAGTCCCATCGACACAGATCTCGCTACCTGTCTGTCCGCTTCTGCGTGTAGTGGATCCCTGACCTATTAAGCAGAACCCGGAAACCCACAACCCTATGGCGCAAGTCGAGGAATCTGCAGCCTACATTGCCGCAGAACAATCTGAAGTCCCGATGCAGACCTTCCACGCGTCTCTGTATGACAGTTGGTACTGTCGACGGTGCTACAGATGGCGAGCTCCGCTTTTTTCTCGAAAGCAAGACTGGCAGTCTTTGCTACTGCACCCAGCCGCCCGAAAACAGAGAGAGTCTCTTCCGATCCAAATGAACACACCTTGTTAATTCCGATGTTAAACACCAACTTCACGGCATTCGAAAGCACCCTTCCCACATCTGGAATGACTCCACCCCGTATGCACACAGAGTCCACACTACATTCCTTCCCCTCCTTGGCAGCCATATGTGCCTAAGCTGCCCCATTATGCGCTACCTATCTTTCCCGATGTCTGTTGTTCGGTTATTGCACAACGTTACGTGCACAATACGCTGAGTTACCCTCGTGCTGCATCAAAATACAGCCACGAATATCTAGACTGACAATTTCAAGAAGAGAATCAGACTGGCGATTATAGTACCTCGATACGTTTCACTTGTCAGAATACCTGCAAGGTAGTGTGGAGCAATTATTTCATCCTCAAGGATTCCACACCAAACATTAAAGGTCTACCTCCTTTGACGATCTCTATGACGTACCCATCTAGAATTTTCTGTGGCCAGTAATGCATGTAACGAGGGTTCAGGTACTGTAATTTGTGAACGTGCATTCCTAAGATAACTTAACGCTTTGTAACTCTTCCAGAGAGAAGTTATTCGTGGCCCATTGCAGTAAGTCGCCGAGTGGGATAGTTCTCTTGCAGCTCCAGCGATAGAGACAAGTGATAAGGTGAAAATTATATGTTTATTCGCCACACATATGTAAGGCTGATACCAATGACTGCAGCCACTTATCGTAAGAGGACATAAAGAGAGTGGTTTGTTACAGCTAAAACACTTACATGTTCTCAGTCTTTGCTGTTGACACACCTTTTCAAATTCCTTGTATCTCAAAGCTGTAGTTAATCACGTAAGAAAGAGAGGCCTTTGACCAGGATCTCACGGCATACACTATGAGTGCTTCATTGCCATAATGTCGGCACTCGGCGAATATCAGCATTATGTGCTGGCTGATTGTCTATTCTATGTTTATATCACATCACTATCAGTAACAGAAAGAATCTCGTTTGTTCGTGCTTTCTGATCTGTCTTGTATACGGCATTACAGCGATAAACTGGAATTTTGGGATACATTTTACAATCTAAACGTTCATGAATTCAAACAGTACATTGTGAAAACTTGTCGCTCCGTGGGACCAGCAACTATGCATCTTGCCCACAGGTCGTTCACAGAGCGCATTGACTTGTGCATGCAGGAGAATTGACCCTCGTTTGAACACCTTACTTAAATTAACATTCTGCCACCAGTGCATCCATCAGAAGACATCCAACTGCGCACAGCATGTTGGATCTACTGCTAAAACTCCGCACGTTTCTATGTCCCTGATAAAAATTGATAGACATTTCACTTAAATTTATTTGTACGTAATTTGTTTAAATAGCAGGTGATTATGATTAAACCGCAATGCAGGCCGCATACATCGCAAGGTGCTGTAATACCGTACGTATGTTAATTAATCGGTGCGGTCGCAGAGTATGCTGAAAAAACTAATAGTTCACATTGTGCAACAGGTGAAAATGTGGCGCTGTAAGCAGTCAGAATGTGGTGTGGGTGCAGGAAAAAGGGAGGAACGTTCAAACATATGATAACTTTGATTCTGGTGTGTTTATTAGAAAAAAATGATCACAAGTTATATGTGCTCAATGTGGTCTCGCGACTCAGCAGCATGATGCATCCGTAGCACGGCATGGTGGACAGTGCTCGCAGCATGTCTGGTGTAATCAGAATGATAAATCATCGTGAGCTATCCTTCAGATCATAAATAGTCCCTATACGTCCTTGATATCCGCGATCTTTCAGACATCTCCACAGCCAGAAGTCACATGGATTTATGTCAGGAGATCTGGAAGGCCAAATATTTTGAAATTCCCTACATTTGATGCGATCGATACCTAAGATTTCTGGAAGCAAATCTTTCACCTGCCAGGTGATATGCATCTTGCATGAAAATAATTGTGTGGACACAAGGGCGTTCTTGCAAAGCTGGAATTACGTGTTGCACAAGGACGTCCTTATAACGCACAGATTTCACTCTGCACATAACAGGCCCATGAGGTGTCAGCTTCTCGAAGAAAAACGGACCGAGAATGAAGGAGCTTCTGAAACCACGCGACACAGTCACAAAAGCTGAATGCAATGGATGTTCCTGTACAGCACGTGGCGGAAGAGAACGGCACACCCGACAGTTCTGTCCATTCACGCCGCAGTGCAGAGTAAAATGAAATTGTATAATAGTAGTGGTAAACCGTGTGCAGTTTTATTTGTCTGTTATTAATTCGCAACTGTCCAACTAGTAATTTGTTTGAGAACAGAGTGGTTAACAGTTAGTGTGGCTATTTAAAAATTTAGACCTCAGCCGTTAATTTTAATTGCTGTTCTCGTCGGCTTGAAGTAAAGTTTCATTTGTTCTATAGATATTGTTTAATCTCGTGCTAATCTCAGAGCGTTTCGACAATCTATGTGTTTTATCGCATTTAGATGATGATTATGAATCCATTTGTGTGTTGAAAGTAAAATATAGTCCCGAGCTAGGGTGCGATTCCTTTTAAAGGGCGTTTTATATGAACTCAGTTGTGTTATTGAAATGTTTCGTGTGTGGTAATTGTTTTATTGTTTGTGTGTTTTAGGTATTCCTGTCCATAATGTAAGCTGTGGTGTGAAGCTGATTCAGGCGGCCGGAGCTGGCGTTTAGTGAGGGCTCTTAGCTGGTTGCTTCCGCAACTAGAATAATTTATTAAACGCAGTGTTGTAATGATTTTATTTCACGACTATCAATTTTTGATGTCTTTTTCTAATAATTTTGGGGTGCGCAGCCGGATCCCATCGACATTCTGCCACGATATTTCAGCCCACAGACGTCCGGCGATCATCAGGAAAGTAGACAACTACCGAAGAGCCCAGGTGCATTCACTTTGCACATACAGTAGTTGATCTTCAGTAGTTGTCTACTCAACTGAAAATGGCCGGACGTTCCTGGGTCGAAATATCGTAGCAAAATGTCGACGGGATCCGAATGCACACCCGAAAACTATTAGAGGAAGAAATACGCTGGGAAATTTTTAGAAGCTACATTTTTATGTAATTTATAAATGGTTTACGTAATAAATTTTGAATTCTGAGTTCGCTTTCTCTTAGTAGTCTGCTGAAACACCTTGCACTACCGAGAGTGAGCGTTCATTTCTGTGACCCTTTTCTGATTATTTCTGTATTTCTATTTATGTGTTTGCTCTTTATATTAAGTAATTTTGTTGCACTTGTGTTTAATTGAAGTAGGTAAGAAATCTGAGTAGAGTAATATAATCAGATCACAACATGACGTAATTTTGAACCTTCAGCTAAATCGACCACAGCTCACTGTGAACAAGCTATTGAATCATACGCTGAAGAGCCAGAGAAACTGGTACACCTGCCTCATATCGTGTAGGGGCCCCCAAGCAGGCAGAAGTGCTGCAACACGACGTGACATGGACTCGACTAACGTCTCAAGTCCTGTAAGGTGTCAGGCAAATCCAACACCTTCCATGAAAACCCTGACATAATAAGCAAATTTACTAGTATGTCACATAGCTCCGAATAAATCGTGACATGAAATTAACCAAAGCAATACAAGTAATGAGTGAGCAAATGGAATGCCACAGACTAACACAAGAATGCCTAAATGCATGTCGTACCTTCCCACCGAGAGACCGACGCAGTTCCGAGGGGAGAAACGAGGACAGAAGCCGAGAGCAGAACCGTGTTAAGCTAGAAGGCCCTACGATAACGGACGGAGGGACGGACACCCACGTCTCCAGCTAACCACTAGGGCTCACCACCCGCACGTTTTAGCGTGAGACTTTTTCGCGTCTCAGGTATGTCAAGGACAACCCCCAGCCCATGTTAAAAGCTAGAGCCCTCCAGAAAAACAGTATAGATCTTACAATAACACAAAAAGGGCCACTACCACCCGCAAGTTTTAGCGTGAGCCTTTTCGCGTGTCTGTTACATTAGGATCACTCCCCAGCCCATGTTAAAAGATAGAGCCCTCCAGAAGAGCAGTATAGATCTTACGATAACGCTAAAAGGACCACACTTGCTGCAGGTTTTAGCGTGAGACTTTTTAGCGTCTCTGTTACGTTGCAAACTTTAAAAACATTGCCCCACCACGAAAAGTATAACGTTTCTCATTGGATAGACAGAATTTTTGTAGGCGGAGCTTAAGGTTAACATTGAGACCCTGATTGGTAAGATGAAAACACAGCCAGATAGTTTTTTTTAAAACCAACTTCGGTAAATTGTTGTAACGAGAAGTTAGAGTAGAGTTGGTTCCGAGACGGCGAGCTGAATGGCTGCTGCGCCGGCCGCTGTCGCCCTGACGCTGCTTAAACACCGACAAGGTAATGAACGCACGCGATGCCGCATTTTTGAGCGCATAAAGCTTCACTCAGAACTGCAGAAGTCTCATCTGTTACACCCCCTTTTTAGCGTAATACTAGTGTCGATCGTTAATTAAAACTCATGGTGTTCATATTTGCCACTTGAAGAACAGATCTGAAACGCGATGATTTTTCTTCTATATAGTTATTGACAAGCCACAACAGCCACTGTAATTTACGACAAATTAAATAAGTAATTAAAGATAATTGAGGGTCACTGTAGACCATTTTTATAGTTTTCTCTTTTGTGAAACTTAAATTAAACTTAGATTATAGGTGTGATATGGCATAGGTCATCCTTCGCTCGATTGTAGAACTTGGAAAACCATTCAGGGAATATTCGTTTTACATTTTTGTTGAGCGCAGTTGGTTTTTACCATCCTGTATTAAAACATTTCCTTTTATCAATAGTGCAATTTATAAACGATGTTTTGTGAGTAGAATAAAATTTCCAATGGTAAACTTAACTGCTTTTTCGACGTTATTTTACCAGCTAAGGTTGCAGTAGGTACTGGGAGATGAAGCAGCTTGCACAGGATAGAGTAGCATGGAGAGCTGCATCAAACCAGTCTCAGGACTGAAGACAACAACAACAACAACAACTAAAAATAGGAAAGCCTTGAACCCTTTCCACTAAATTTAGTTAGTATTAAGATTCTTTTACAGGGAGTGCAGTGGAGCTGACGCTCAGATCATTTAGTATTTGGTTATATCATCGCTAGTCTCACTGAACTCTTCTGAATTCTACATGTCATGTGTGGTCTGGCGTCTCCTTACCAGCAGCAGGTCCCAGGTTCAAACTAGTTAATTTCCTAAAAAACACGCTCAGAGCGTCGTTGCGCGAAAGTGGTAGGGAGACACGATATAGAATAAACCGACACCACCATGAATGTTTAGAGTCCTGCTGGAGGGAAATGACACCATGAATCCTGCAGGGCTATTCATAAATCCGTAAGAGTACGAAGGGGTGGAGATCTCATCTGAACAGCTTGTTCCAAGGCATCCCAGATATGCTCAATGATGTTAATGTCTGGGAGCCGCTGCTTAGCGGTTGTGGAAGTGTAGGGTGTGACATTGTCCTGCTGAATTGCCAAGTCCGTCGGAATGCACAATGGACATGAATGGATGCAGGTGATCACACAGGATGTTTACCTACGTGTCACCTGTCGTATCTAGACGTATCAAGGGTCCTACAGCACCCAAACTGCACACGCTCCACACCATTACAGAACCTCGACCAGCTTGAACAGTGCCCTGCTGACATGCAGGGTCCGTGGACTCGTAAGGTTGTCTCCATATCTGGACAAGTCCATCCGCTTGATACAATTTGAAACGAGACCCGTCCGGCCAGGCAACATGTTTCCAGTCATCAGCAGTCCAATGTCGGTGTGGACGGGCCCAGGCGAGGCGTAATGGTTTGTGTCGTGCAGTCATCAAGGGTACACGAGTGGGCGTTCGGCTCCGAAAGCCCATATCGATGATGTTTTGTTGAATGGTTCGCACGCTGACACTCGTTGATGGCCTAGCATTGAAATCTGCATCAATTGCGGAAGAGTTGCACTTCTGGCACGTTGAACGTTTCTCTTCAGTCATCGTTGGTCCCTTTCTTCCTGGATCTTTTTCCGGCCGCTGCCATGTCGGAGATTTGATATCTTACCAGATTCCTGATATTAACGGTACACTCGTGAAATGGTCGTACGGGAAAATCCCACTTCATCGCTACCTCGGAGATGCTGTGTCCCATCGCTCGTGCACCGATTATAACACCACATTCAAACTCACTCAAATCTTCATAACTTTCCATTGTAGCAGCAGTAACGGATCTAACAACTGTGCCAGACACTTGTCTTATATAGGCCCAGCTTACCGTTGCGCCGTATTCTGCCTGTTTACATATATCTTTGTTTGAATATGCATGCCTGTACCAGTTTCTTTGGCGCTTCAGTGTAGATACTGCTTTGTCACAGGGTATGTTTTCCTCCTGATACATTCATCCTCTCAAACTGTTCCTCTGCTTAACGCGGTACACAGTGCTGTAAAATGTGTTCATTTCATTCCGCGTATAGCGTTTTATTAAGCGCAATAAGGGCAGCTCACCCCACATCGTCCATACTTCACTGTTGGCACTACACATGATGACAGGTAACGTTCTCCAATAATTTGCCAAACCTGAAATCTTCCATTGGATTTCCACAGGGTATAGCATGATTCATCACTCTTCTCTTGTCATTCAATGTCCAGTGGCGTCACTCTTCACACCACCTTGAGCGTTGTTTAACACTAACTACAGAAATGTGTGGTTCATGACGAGCTCCTCGATCATTTTATCCCAATCTTCTTGATCTCCCTACTCACCGCCATTGTGCTAGCGGAACTGCTGGTAGCATTTCTGAACTCAAGAGTGGTTCCTTACGCTGATTTCGTGCGATACTTGAGACCCACTCTCCTCAATGTTCAGTGGTCTCCGTTCGTCAGTACCTGAGCTCCGCTTGGACATTGTTTAACTGTGGTTCTTCCTTCGCATTTCCATTTAGTAATTAGGAAAGGAATATGTGGAAATCACTGATAAGGAGAAGGGACAGGATGATAGGACATCTGCTAAGACATGAGGGAATGACTTCCATGGTACTAGAGGGAGCTGTAGAGGGCAAAAACTGTAGAGGAAGACAGAGATTGGAATACGTCAAGCAAATAATTGAGGACATAGGTTGCAAGTGCTACTCTGAGATGAAGAGGTTAGCACAGGAAAGGAATTCGTGGCGGGCCGCATCAAACCAGTCAGTAGACTGATGACCAAAAAAAAAAAAATCACATCACTAGTATAGACTAGGGGAAGCTTTAGAATGCCTGAAATGTCGCTGATAGACCTGTTACTCAGGTGACATCCACACGACACTGCCTGACTCCTTTTATACTAGCGACTCCGCCTCATGTCACATCCAGTGGTCAGTATCGCATTACACATGAGTGTCTGAGTTTTTTTGATCAGACAGTAAACGCCGATACATGATAGCCACATGTGCGATGGAGTGCATATTGAAAATTTCTGAATTGTAAAGAAAAAGAAATCTGCAATTAAATAAACGGTCTAATTCCATTTTTAATTTTTCTTTTGATTACTACGATCGAGTTCGCCCCCTAAGGCAATTCTCAGTGACTAAGACATCTGTCGTGGTGAAAGTACACAGACTCAAGCGCTTGTGGAATTTAAGAGAGAAATAAAAGTGAAACTTGTGCGTTTATTTGATTGCAAATCAATACTACATTTGCGGGACTTGCCCCACAATGCTCAGTTTGCTGGGGAAGGAAAGGTAAAAGGAAACTCTGAGCATAAACGTAATTGTGAAAGTACTCTATGGTTGTACGTGTATGTACATAAAAGATATACCCTTGTAAAATCGGATGATTCTTTTGAAAACAAAACTTTGTAGTCCTATGTATAAATAAAAATTCCCCGTCTGTTTCTTTGACATTAGTGTAGAATAAATGGTCATACGTAAATGAATAAATCTTTTCGATACAGCCTGTATATTACTACTTCCACGTTAGTATGATAAAACAAACTTATGTTACAAATGACAGAAGTTATCAAAGATACGTATTTGGTAATCACGCAGAAATAGTCACTATTTGCTTCTGTCGTCCTGAAGAAGAAAGTACTATAGTGCTTGAAGTCTGAAAATCGGTCCGTTGCTTCTCTAAGACGGAAGTAATCTGCTGGCCTTCCTGCCCTTCTGCTTCTGAGATCCGTCCTTCCCCAAGAAGCTCATTTCCCCCGGCGCAAAGTGTTTCCTCTACTGAAATGGGTCAGCTTTGTCGCGCTGCCGGACGAGATCCTCGAGGCTAGGACTCTGTTCTGGTAGAGGATACCTGTTTGAAAGACGACTCGAAACTGCCAAGTGCTTAATTTACTGCAGCTGCTCAGGACAAAACAAATCCTACTCAAGTTACTGACTGCGTTCCCGATAACCCACCTTATTCGAGGGTCAAGAAAGACGGAAGAAGGATGAGGTTGGCCCTTTACATCTGTATTTTCCTTTATATGTACGGAAGCTACATTATCAAAAGCAGCAATACATACTAAAGCTAGCGAACATTTAGACACCAAGAAATAAACATGTGTCTCAACCCCTCTATGCAAGACCCATACGTTTTGCATATTTACATACTCTAGGTCCACTGGACTTATTATATCTAATAAGAGATTTTAAACGAAAATAATTATTTTTGTCGGTATTAACACGCACGAAAAAAAAGAACTGAGAAGGCTTTTAATACTTTTGTTAAGTTAAAAACCGTATATTTTAATCCGGAAAAATTTTCTTTTAAAAAATCACATTACGCAACTGAAACATAAGAAATCAATATTATTTATTACAAATTGGTGATTATGAAACTGGCAAAAAAAAAACATTTTCAAAATCATTGCACACTACACTGCAATCGTCCTCGCACGCGCTTTGAGCACTTACAGCACACCTTATTTTTCTGCCCTTTCAAGCAGGACACAATGAACAGTTTCTGTTGAGACGACTAGCCTCTGCAGTTTCTGCTGCTACTGCTATTTTGTGTTTGAGGGACACTAATGAACTTCTCCATATCCAAGTACATCGATTTCTGTAGAAAGGGATAACAAGATCTTCTGATTACGAATGGTTTTGTCAGTTGCACTAAAAGTTCCTTGACGAAAAGCCTTTTCTTGCTCAAATACTCTTCGTGATATGAGAGACATGGGAACACAACATATTTGAAAATATTACAGGCATTTAGAGTGCATACGTCCACTATGTTGCACCAGACAGCCATGGGCCAGTGTTTAGTTTGCCTTTTGCCTGCCCTACCGATCCATAACATTAATACGACCCTTAGTTTGGTTATAAAATTTCACAATCTCAGGTTTCCGTTCAGGAGGTTGTATATCTATAGTGTTATCATGAGACATGGTACTTAGGAGTATTACAGCTGACATTTCTTCTGTAGATGTAAGTAGACTTGAATTTACTTGTCTGCTACTATATACCTTCATCTGTTTCAGAATTTCTCTTTTATTCATCCCGTCTTTTATTCATCCTGCATACGAATTACTCAAGAGGTGTTCCGCCACTGGTAAACTCGTAAAATAATTATCTACAATAACGTTTCTGGCCATACCAGGAATATTGCCTGCAAGGGTCTTTACTGTGGTGAGGCTGAAAAATTTTTTTTGGGGTGGCTCACCTGGTTTTCTTCTTCTATACACAATACCATCAACGGCATAACCTGCTTCACATCCAGAATTTTTTCGTTCCATACCTTTCAGGCCTATTTGGCATATATTGTGTAAATCCATAATGGCCCATACAAGGAATTAGTTGGTCATCCAGCTTTAATGAACTTCATACCATAGATTATTTTTTGTTAAGTATTTATTCTACTTGACAAGATTATGATTTTCAGGCCCTCTCTTTCATATAATCAGACAACCATAGTAAATTAACGTTAAGAATGCTTACTACATACTAATAATAATAATAATATCAGACGTCGTCTTTGTTCAATTTAAGAAGGCATACAACTCGATTGACATACCTGCTCTCATGTAGACACTGCCTGAACTAGGAACAAACAGGAAAAGGTAAAGTTTTACCCAGTAGACATAAAATAATATCAGATTACCAGTGAAGTTCTGAGAAATCCTTCCAAGTAATTCTAAAATTGAAGACAGACTTTTCACTCTTTCTAAGAGACTACCTAAAGGGGATGTCTAGAAAGGGAGATCCAAATGGTATCTATCCGGGGCGCAAGTAGAATTGGATGAATGTTGATTGCCTGGCACTGGCCCACAACCTGACACGTCCAGTTCAACAGAATCAGCTCAGTGTTGACAGACAACAAGCAGAAAAAGTAAACCTGAATACATTGTTGCATGATGAAAGAGAGATACTGATGTCAGCCGGAATTCAATGACAATAAAGTGAATATTTATGCTGGACCGGGACACGAACCCATGTTTCCCGGTTTACACGAGCGCTAGCCTTAAGCACTTCGCATATCCAAGCGCGCTTCAACCCCGACGCAAATTCCCAACATGTCGCACACCTCCACCTCCCTCTACACTTTCCTCATTGCTCGCAGTATACGCATGATTTCCACAAGGTGTCGGCCCTAGGGAGTAGCCACACTGAGGATATCAAGCCAAGGCTCATATTTTACTATTATACGGGCTATTTCACGATTCGTGTTATACATTTCCTGAGCTTGCGGAGGGGACTCATTGATCAAGTTTTACAGAGGAACCCGTTTCCGGAAAACGTCATCCATCGACGCTTCAGAGTGTCAAAGCTATAGGCGGCGTAACTGGCATATCAACTAACAAAAGTACCTACAACAAAAAGTGAAGCACTACCGAGACAGCCATCCGCCCTGAATCCGTGTCTGCTCTAGAGCGTGTAGTGTTCAACAGGAAGGGTCTCAGAAACAAATGTGAAAGCCAGGACATAAAGATAATGAGGGAAGTAGAGGAACCAGTCGAGCAAAGCAAGGAATGTAAAAGACGACCAAACCACGAGGTCAACAAATTTTAGAAAAATATCACGGACGTAGCTAAGAAGAGACGTGTAGGCTTGCATTGACGTGTCTGTAAGATGCATCCCAGCAAATGACTTGCATACTGACTAATGAGAAAAACCAAGTCGCCATGTTTGACAGAAGCGATAAAAGATCTGCAGGACCTGGGAGGCACGGAAAGAGACTTAAAAGACCGGACATCTCTTACGAAAAAACTTCAGTGAGTGACTTTCCATGACAAACAACCAAGAACGAAGACAGTAGCTTTCTGGACAAAGCAGAGGAAGGAACAACACAGTCAGAGGACGTGAAACTACTGGGCGCTTATCTCAACCCACTCCAAAGATAATAGTCGTGTTGTTAACTAGGTACACAAATAACAAAACTTTGAACTTGAAAATCTAGCATTCAATAAGAGATCTCACGGAACGGCATCGAAGAGAATCTGGATATTTTCGGTGGGATTACCCCTCCAGGCAGTGTGATGAATAAACTGCAGACTAGTCTTGGATATGAAAACCAACAGGCAACCAACGTGGTGACCGAGCGGTTCTAGACGCTTCAGTCTGGAACCGCGCGACTGCTACGGCCGCAGGTTCGAATCCTGCCTCGGGCATGGATGTGTGTGATGTCCTTAGGTTAGTTAGGTTTAAGTAAAGTCCTAGGGGACTTATGACCTCAGCTGTTAAAGTCCCATAGTTTTCAGAGCCATTAGAACCAACAGGCAGATTCTTTATTCCTGGATATACGTAAAGTATTCGATCTTGCACCACAATGAAAATTATTAAATGGTGTGAGCATGAAGACACGTGTAAGGCCAGTATTTCACGTCCGATCGATGACGAGGTCATTAGGGACGGAGCACGAGTTTGGACTGGGGGAAGTATCTGAAAGGGAAATCGGCAGCGTTCTTTTCAAAGGAGTCATGCAGGTATTTTCTCTACTTGATGCAGGGAAACCTGAAGAAACCTTGACTGTCTTCCCAGCAACAGAGTTTATCCATTCCCCACTTATCTTGAGAGGGAATTTTTTTTACTAACGATCGGCTGAAACTACATCAATGAATGTTTACTCATAATATTGGAGATCCGTACCAGGCCTAATAAAAATGTTTGGAGGATCAGTAAACAAAGCCAAAAAAAGTAGCCAAAATTTGTCATAAAGAATTAAAAATGCAACAGTAATGCCAACGAAAATTATGCATGTGGAGTAGCTTTTGATATTGTTAAAATAACTTACGAGAAAGCAGCCGGGTGACGTCGACAACCGCAGATATTTCTACAGAAAGCCACCCAGTCATTTTCAAGGCAAGACTGCAGCAGCAGAGCGCTGTGCAAGGAGATTTAAAACCTCGTAATGGATACCAGTTCCGAAAAGACGACACATATACACTGTGAACACTAGCGCCACCACACCAACAAAGGTTACCGACCCCAAAAGTTCTCGACAGTGGAAAATTACAGAACAGAGGGCGAGGCAGCGTTAAGTATGTCCCTGTGTTTGTTGACATGAGATGGAGCAGGATTCCACCCAAAATTTAAGCAAAAACCACCATCTCCATTTACAAGGTTACATTCTAATTTAATTTCTTCAGTTTCTCCCTTAATAACACTACCCAGTAGCTACAAGTACGTGCAAGAATTCCCGTGTTGTAGCGTTCCATAGGGCAACCGGTACCAAGACGATGTTCTGCAATAGCCGATTTTCTCGACTGTTGTAAGCGTAAGAGACGCTTATGCGCAGCACACTGGTCATTCGAGGCGTTGACAGTCTGACCAATAATTGCAAGGAATATGGTACATACTCGCTGTTATTTTAAGACCTTACAAAAGATTGGCCGGCAGCGGCCTATCTACGCCACTCTTCGACCACAGAATAGGGGAGGGGAGGAGCGAGGTGGGGAGGATGCCAGTGGGAGAGAAGAAGGGAGGGGGACAGGAAAGGGTATGGTAGGCTGTGAAATCCCGGTGAGGGGGGGGGGAGGATGTGGGAGAACTGAGAGACAGGAGGGAGGGAGAGAAAGGAAGGTGGGATGGAGAGAGGGCAGCCTGGAGGAAAAGAGGAAGAAAAAGAAGGGGAGGAGTAGATCTGATAAGAGGGGTATATGGAAGGAACGAGGACATCATCAGGGAGGGGAAGTTGGCGGAAGCCACTTCGGGAAAGGGTGTGGAGAGTGTGAACATGGAGAGCAAGTGGGATGCAAGAGTACAGGCACAGCAGTGGGGTGGGAGAGGATGGGAGAGACAAGTCTGTGGGGAGGATCAAGCTTGCGGGAGGTGTAAAGGATCCATATCCATTCAAGGAAAAGGAGGAGGTGCGAGAAAGGAGTCAGGTCGTAAAGGATCGGTGTGGGGGATGGGAGACGGATGTGATAGGCGTGGCAGAGTGCATGGCATTCAAGGATGCCATGGGAGGTGGGAGAGGCGGATATCCAGGCTGGGTGGGCATTACAAAGGATGATGCAGATGAGGGACTTATAAGTTTGGAGGATTGTGGAGTGGCCCAGACCCCATGTTTGGCCGGAGAGGAGTTCGAGGAGATGGAGACGGGCTCGTGCCTTGGCTTGGACTGTCTGGAGATGGTGGTCCAGGAAAGTCGGCGGTCGAGAGTGACGCCAAGATACTTGACGGTGGGGAACCAAGATCGTCATTAACGGAACCTAAAAGTACTCTAATCTTAGATGGAGGTCAGAAAACACACCATATTTCCGAAAAATACGACCACTCTTAATGGAAATCCTGTCTGCGTAAGGCACAAAGGCCATAAAGCATTGGCGCCAACTCGGTATTACGTGGAGCTTTCAAAAAGTAATACAGCCAATTTCGGTTGAAAAAATGTGGAATTTGTTTCGGGACATCAAAGTATATGCTCGCTTCAGCCCCTACAGTTTCATGAAGTGCCAATAGGTGGCGCCACTATATGTATAAGTAGGCTCTTTAGGTTTTTTTATTGGTAACGCCACATAGCGCTCTGTATGTCATGAACTGCTACATATATTATGACTCTTAAGGTAAATACATTGTTTGTTCTCTATTAAAATCTTTCATTCGCTAACTATCCTTATCAGAAGTTAGTGCCTTCCGTAGTTTGAATCTTTTATTTAGTTGGCAGTAGTGGCGCTCGCTGTATTGCAGTAACGAAGATTTTTGGTGAGGTATTATGACTCTTAAGGTAAATACATTGTTTGTTCTCTGTTAAAATCTTTCATTCGCTAACTATCCTTATCAGTAGTTAGTGCCTTCCGTAGTTTGAATCTTTTATTTAGTTGGCAGTAGTGGCGCTCGCTGTATTGCAGTAACGAAGATTTTTGGTGAGGTAAGTGATTTGTGAAACGTATAGGTTAATGTTAGTCAGGGCCATTCTCTTGTAGGGATTACTGACAGTCAGATTGCGTTGCGCTAAAAAAAATGTGTGTCAGTTTAGTGTTGATCAGAATAGGTAAAGAGCGAAATGTCTGAGTGCATTCAGTTCTGCTCAGCTGTTTGAAAATCAGATAAGGTAATGGGTTTATCAGCACAGTAATTCATTAATTTTTCTATGGGGACGTTTCAAACTGCGCCAGACACTTGTTGTCTTATATAGGCGTTGCCGACTGCAGCGCCGTATTTGCCTGTTTACATATCTCTGTATTTCAATACGTATGCCTGCATATCTAACTTTTGAAGATTTTATTCCATTGTGTCCAACTGTTGCTGTGTTTGTCCCTGGTGTTGTTCCATTGTGTCTAACTCTTGAAGCTTTTGCTGTGTTTGTCTCTGATTTTGTTCCATTGCGTCTAACTTTTGAAGCTTCTGCTGTGTTTGTCTCTGATTTTGTTCCATTTGTTGCATTAATTGCAATAATAATGTATTAGTATCGGGAATCTGTTCCTCTATGCTTTTCGGCAGTGCATTTTTCACCGGCAACATTCACATTTTGACAAGCAGAAAATGTGTCTTGACTTATTTGAGAAACGGTGAGGACGCAAAACCTGAATGTACAGTATTTGCAAGATTGTGTCCTATCATTTCGGATTCCTGACGCGATCTGTTGCCGACCGATCGATCGATAATGCTTCCCTGTTCACTAATTGTTTCACTGCCTACACCATTATTTGCAGCCCGCTCCATTTCCCTATGCACAATTACCAAATTACTACTTTGAACACTAGTTAATTCATTACATGGTGGCGCTAACACACTGCTTTCTTCTTCACTGTCATTTCTCAGTTTACTTTGGAGCCTAGTATTACATTTTTCACACGCCATTATTGTCACAATATTTCACACGACAACACAGAAAAAAACAATTTGAAGAGCAAAAATAAGAGAACACATTAACATAGCAAATAATATCTAGTTAATTGCAAGCGCAGCTGCGAAATACTTGGTGCAATTCTACATGCATGCCACAACTGTTTTACTGTACAACAATGAAAGACTACAACTACAAAGGAGATTCTCTCTACAATTACGCGCTAGCAATAAACAAAATCTACACTAATTACACAAACTACAAGAAAAAAATCAGAAGATTCCAGTGAGGTAATCTCGGCTAAGGGTCGACATATGAAACGTCCCCTTAGAAAAATTGTGCATCACTGTACTTAAACTGGCACACAATATTTTTTTAGCGCAACACAATCTGACTTTCAGTAATTCCTACAAGAGAATGGCCCTGACTAACATTAACCTATACGTTTCACAAATCACTTACGTCACCAGAAATCTTCGTTACTCGAACTACTGCAATATAGCGAGCGCTACTACTGCCAACTAAATAAAAGATTCAAACTACGGAAGGCACTAACTACTGATAAGGATAGTTAGCAAATGAAAGATTTTAATAGAGAACAAACAATGTATTTAATAGTCATAATATATATAGCAGTTCATGACATCCAGTCTTACAAATTTCAAAACTCCGCCACCTCTCTCCCCACATCCACCACTGCTGGCGGCTCACCTCCAACTGCGCAATGCTATGCACTGTTAAACATCCAGCCGCCCAACACTACAATGTCGAGTATTACAACAATGCCAAATAGCCACTGACTGCACACAGCACAGCCAGTGATTTTTCATACAGAGCGCTATGTGGCGTTACCAATAAAAAAACCTAAAGAGCCTACTTACATATGTAGCCTTCAAAACGACGTCTGTAAATGAGGTGCTTTTCTAGCAGAAAGTTGTCACTGAGTTTCCTTTGGCGGAAAATCAGAACAGCGCAGATATTCATAGGCGTTTGCAGAATGTCTACGGAGACCTGGCAGTGAACGAAAGAACGGTGAGTGGATGTCCTCCCTCACGGTGCAACGATCAGTTTTGAAGTGTATTGTGCTACGCTCACGAAAACTGAAGAAACTACTTCAAAGGAAAAAAATATGCAAACTAGCTTTTCGTTTTCCATAAAAACGCAAGGCCTCACAGAAGACTGCGCAGCCAAGAGGATTTCACAAAACTTCATTGGATTCTTCTCCCTCATCTGCCCTACAGCCCGAATCTCCCATCTTCCGACTTCAGTCTGTTTGGCCCAATGAATGATGCACTTCTCGGGAAGCAGAACGTGGATGATATGGAAGGTGGGGGTTATTGACGCAGGAAAAAGCAAAACGTTGCCTGCGACGTCGACTGGTAGTGATAACACGGAGGCACAGAAGCCGCCCTAGTAAGGGCTGTCGCACTGGGCGGAGATTATGTTGAAAAATAGGGTCTTGCAGCCAAAAGAGTGGTGAATAACATGGTGTATTGGATCCTGAACAAAACCAGACTGTTTTCAGGAAAATAAGTGTTGCGTTACTTACTGAACGCTCCTCGTATCATCACTCGCACGGTGCACGCTTGTCCGATAGTGCAACGCACGTCTGATTTGTCGCCTGCATTGCCGTAAGCTATTTGAACATTGTATGCCCCGCGAGAAACTCACGTCTCAAGTTTTGTATCATTTGCAATGGTTGTATTTATTTAATCGAGATGACCGAGTCTAGCCGCATATTATGATGAAAGTGATCGATTTTCTCTCCATATTATGATTTACTACAAGATGATTACAAATGATTCATCAGTTCTGGATGAATGTATTTCACAGGGTATTACGTACGGTGATTGATACAATGTATGAAAAAATACATTGTCAAGTTTCTTACACATCATTACGAATGTTCTATGCGCTCTCCTCATGTTACACGACGCACATCTATGCGGTAGTCAAGCTCTGCCATAAACATCCCGAATGTCCATGTCAACGTTCGTCAACGCAGCAGTGTTGCGATCCTGGATTTCAGGTCTGCTGTCTGAAATGGTGGTACGTACACATTGTCTTTCACGTCACTCCCAAGAAAAAAGTAAGAAAGTGTAAGGTCGGAAGACTTTGGGGGCCACCTGGAGAGGGCCAAATCGTCCTGAGCACATCGCCCAACCCAACTGCTTGGAAGTTCGTTCTTCAGATGCCGGTGCACTTTTCTAGGCCAACGAAGACGAACTTCGTCTTGTTGGAATATGAAGTGTAAGTTGTCAGCTATCAGTCTCGGAAAAATCTAGTCTTGTAACATGTGCAGGTACATCATACATTTTTCTCAGGAAAAAAATGGGGACTATAAATTTTTCTACGTGATGTAGTACAGAAGACGTTCAGCACTAGAGAATCTCTTTCAGTCTCCACTGTAACACTGGGATTTTCCGTTTTTCATGTGCGGCCGTTGTGACGATACACTTTACAGTTTAGGAGCAACGTCGCCTCATCACTGAACACGAATCGGCGGGGAAATTAGCATTGGTTCCATTGATTCCTGGAAACGTTCACAAAACTGGCGTCTGATGGTGCGGTCGTTTAGCCGTAAACGTTGCAACAGCTGTATGCGATATTGTTTCTGACGTAATCGCTTCCGCAGAATCTTCAGCACAGCTGGTTGAGGAATGTCCAGTTCGCGACATGCAGGACTTGTGGATTTCTGTGGGCTGCGAAGAAATACATCTCGGACGCTCTGCACTGTTTCCTCCGCGGCTATCACCCTGCCACCTAGTGAGTCAAAACCTCCAGTGACATAAACAAAACTTTAAAGTATGTTCTTTCAATTGGTTATTAGTACAAGTGGATGGCCATTATACGAGCGTTGGAACTTTAATAGTGGCAACTATTTATTAACAGCTCGTACAAAATAGATACGTGTTTCAAAGTTTTACTGACCTTCAAAGTAGCCACCAGCATTGTGTATAACCCGTTGCCAGCGATGTGGAAGTCGTGGGATACTCTTAGCAGTGCCAGTTGTGTTGACAGTTCGAGCGGCGCGAGTTTGTAGCACTTCTGAAGCTAATGCCGTGAAGTGTTTCCTTCCGTTTAGAAATCGACTTGTCCTTACGAGAGCTTAAGTCAGGGGAGTGCAATATGTGGTATAGCACTTAGCAGCCCCATCAGTCAAACAATTCAGTAACAGCTTGCACTGTACGTGCTTGAGCATTGTCCTGCAAAATGATGGTCAGGTCCTGCAGAAAGTGTCATCACTTCTTTCTCTAAGCTGGTCGTAGATTGTGTTCCAAAAATGAACAGTATAGAGACAGAAGTGATGACACTTTCTGCAGGACCTGACCATCATTTTGCATGACAATGCTCAAGCACGCACAGTGCAAGCTGTTACTGATTTGTTAGACTGATGGCGCTGCTAAGTCGCACGGGAAAATGCCCGCTTCTTCACTACCTTGGAGATGGTATGCCCCCTCGCTCGTGCGCCGACTATAGCACCACACTGCAGCTCACTTAAATCTTGATAACCTGCCATTGTAGAAGTAATAACCGATCTAACAAGTGCGCCAACACTTGTTTTCTTGTATGGGCATTGCCGACCACAGCGCCGTACTCTGCCTTTTTACATATCTTTGTATTTGAATACCCTTGCCTATACCCATTTGTTTTCGCTTCAGTGTAATTATACCAAGTTGGCATGCGAACAGTTTACAAAGTTAGCTGGTTCGGTAATGCTTCCACCATTGGCCCGAAAGCCAATGATCAAGCGCTTTGGACGTCATATAAATAGCTCCGTTTACGCACTACGCCAACGGCTCTTTACCATGTATACACCCCCTCCTCCCCCACCACGACATGGTTTATATGAGTTACTCTCCACTGCTAGTACTGCCACGTGCCATTTGTGACTGGTTGTTGTACGTTGACGCCAAACATAGGGGGGTGGACACATCGATATGACTGGGTCATGCATACTCCGCAAGTCATCTTTCAATGTACGTCAGAAGGAATTTTGTTTACCGTGTCACTTCCTGTTCCTGTTGCAACAGGTGCGACGGTTGAATCACTTTCGTCAGCTTTCGCATGTGGTCGAAAGTTTGTGATTTTACCTCCATGGTCTTTACGTTAGGTTTTCGTAAGCGGAAGCAATACGTTGGTTGACTCTTCTGGGAGCGTGCGCTCTAGGAATTTTAACAGTAAACTACCCCGCGACGCCCAACGCCTCTGTAGCAGTGTCAGCCAGTTGGAGTAAGGTGAGTGTCTCCCTGAGCCTTTCGGGCTTACAAAAGAGCCCCCCGACATGTGCTGCTTTCCATTGGATTTGCTTTATTTACACTGACAATCCTACCTGTTACGGATCGCCGACTGACGAACAATATTCAATTATTACTCGAATAAGTGTCTCGTACACCTCCCCCTACTTAGGTTCACTTCACTTCCAGACGTTTCTCCGAAGAAATCTCAGTTTTGCGTCTGTCTTTCCTACAATTACTCCTTACGAGAGTGTTTTACCTTAAATCGCTCTGTGACTGTTTCCAGGGTCTGCAATCAAACAACATCGGGGCTGTAAGCAATTTTTGGAAATTTGTGGTAAGTTCCTACGGGACCAAACTGTGAAAGTCATCGGTCCCTAGGCTTACGCGCCACTTAATCTGACTTAAACTAACCTACGCGAAGGACAATACACGCACCCACGCCCCAGGGAGGACTCGAACCTCCGACGGGGTGAGCTGCGGTATCCGTAGTGAGGCGACCTAGACCGCAGGGGTACACCGCACGGCGGCTGCAAGCCTAATTACTTGCAATGTGTCTGTAGTAGCATCAGCCAGTTGGAATTGGACGAATATGTCTAGGCACTTCTGTAAGTACTAAACGAAACCGTGGCGAAATGCAGTGTTCTTCCTCTTCTACTTCTCCTTTTCGTTCTTCTTATGATGATAACGTTGATGATGATTTTGATGACGGATGACTCGTCCTCCTGAAGATACGAGACGTAGCCATTCACAAAGTGTCACACGATAATAACAACCTCCGGAAGGGCTTAAAGCAGATAGATCAGACCAGACATCGTACAGGGCGTACACAACACGAAGTATTGTGCTTCCACCTTAAGTGACGCAAATAGTACCCAAGTGAACGTCCATCGGCCAAACGCAGTGCTCTACTCAGACAATGTATGAACAGTTGGATAGTGTCAACACATGGCCTCAAGGCGTCACAAGCTACTCGTATCTACAGTTACCGCCTAGACGTACCCAATTGGACATTCCGCTACATTTATTAGTCATCGGTCATTGGATTCAGGGCTAGGTCAGACTTAAAAACAGTTCACTGCGACTGAACTTTAAACAACTGTTATGCACCAACCTCATATTAAACTTAAGTAGTGTAATACTTCTTTTAATAAATTACTGTAAATTGTTTCTTATCTGTGTTGAGACATCTTGCATGGTTTACCTAAACGTATTTTGCTCCATGACGATACTCTGTATTTGCCACGTGCAAGTAGGTCACCTCAGTAACAGCGACTACTTTCTGTAGCAGGGTGTTCTCTCGTGCGATATCAATGCTTGATGCCAAGAGTATATGGCGAATACAACAATGATAATGAGACAATAACGATCGTGATGATGATGATGACGATGATAATGATAACGACTGTGATGTTAAGTAATATGAGGATCATGATGATGATTATTATATCATGATTATCGTGATGAAGAGGATCATGAAAGTCGTGCTGACAACGATAAAAATTAATATGGCGATAATTAGGCTCCTGTGGATGAAATGAATGAGACTGTCGATAGGACGATCACGTCGACGATGATAATGTCTATGAGTATTATATTAGACTAATACTTGCTCCTTAGATCGTAAATACGACACATTGTAATGATGTTAAAAGTGTCAGTTTAACAAAAGGTTTCTTTACATGACTAAATTCAATTGTTTTTATAAGTTGCAAAATTACTAATTTATGTCCAATAATTCATCTGTTGAGTAGAAGTTGCAGTTCACAAATTCTTTTGTTTTGTTTTTGAATGCTGGTTACCCATCTGTCAGATTTTTTATATGCTATCCCATCTGTCAGACTTTTTATATGCTATTTGGTAAGTGACCAATTCACCCCTTTTTTTGCCAAACTTAGATTTAACTCAGAATAGTAAAGATCGGTCTTTCTCCTAGAGTTGTAGCTAAACACATAGCTATTGATTTTGAATTACAATGGGTCCGTAATAAAAAATTTCATAAGTAAAGCTGCTGTGAATATCCTTAGTTCCTTAAATAAATGTATGCAAAATGATCTGAGATGAACTCCAGCTATTATTTTGCTTGCACACTATTGTGCAATGAATACTTTTCACCTTAATGATGAATTACCCCAAAATATGATGCCATATGAGAGCAGTGAATGGAAACAGGCATTGTGAGTTAATGTACAGCTACGCCTATCGCCAAACTTTTTGATAATCCGAACAGCGTAAGTGGCTGAAATCAAACGTTTCAGCGGATCATCAGTGTGTATCTTCAAATTCATTCTCTAATCAATACACACACCCAAAATTTTGAATATTCTGCCTTTGCTGCGGAATTTTGTTCAGAGTCTATATTTATTAATGGTACGAAGTCATTTACTGTTCAGATGGTATATATTGTGTTTTATCGACATTTAATGAGAGCAAATGTGCGAGAACCACTTACTAGTTTTCTGAAAGACGTTATTTACAAATTCGTAAGCTAATTTTTGTTTCTTGGGTGTGATTACTATATTTCTTTAATTGTTAAAAATTAATAACTTTGCATTTTCATGAATACAGATTGGCAAGTCATTAAAAATTATAAGGCACCCATACTGAACCCTATGGGACATCATTCTTGATACCTCCCCAGTTTGAGGAATCTGGTGTTTTTTGTGCTTTACGTGAACCGTTCATTTCAAGTTGAATATGAGCTAAACTAACTGTATACTGTCCCATTCGTACCACAATACTTAAGATTATACGGGGTGAGTCAGGAGGAAAGGTACATGCTTTGAGACGCGATAGTATTAATAACTGTGAACAAAAAACTTCAGATAAACCTTTGTCCTATTGGGAATGATTTCCGAGATAGAACACGTTTAATACCACTTTTGTAGGTTTTTCTTTAATAACTCGAAAATGGCACACTGCAGCGAAAACGTGTCTCAGTAAACAATTAAAGTAAATTAAATTTGCAACAAAAAAGGCCCTATTTATTTTTGGTTTAGGACTAATAGTTTGCGCGAAGAAACCGCGAGAATGTTGGAAACCTCGAGCAACGCGCGGGCTCTGTAGCCTGCTTTTCGTAGGGCCAATTTGAGGTAGTTTTCTGACTTGATAGGCCACAAGTCTCCTGTATCAAAATGTTCGTCTTAACTCCGCCTATACTGTTTTGGCACGTTGTAAACAATGACAATGAATAATACCGAAAATAAATAGAAAAGTGCATTAAAAGTGTTCTACCTCGAAACCATTCGGAATAGGGCATAAGTCCACATTACGTGTTTTTAGTGTCTTGAAAGGAGGATATAAAATGAACATCAACAAAAGCAAAACGAGGGTAATGGAATGTAGTCGAATTAAGTCGGATGATGCTGAAAGAATTAGATTAGGAAATGAGACACTTAAAGTAGTAAAAGAGTTTTGCTATTTCGGGAGCAAAATAACTGATGATGGTCGAAGTAGAGAGGATATAAAATGTAGACTGGCAATGGCAAGGAAAGCGTTTCTGAAGAAGAGAAATTTGTTAATACCGAGTATAGATTTAAGTGTCAGGAAGTCATTTCTGAAAGTATTTGTATGGAGTGTAGCCATGTATGGAAGTGAAACATGGACGATAAATAGTTTGGACAAGAAGAGAAGAGAAGCTTTCGAAATGTGGTGCTACAGAAGAATGCTGAAGATTAGATGGTTAGATCACATAACTAATGAGGAAGTATTGAATAGAATTGGGGAGAAGAGAAGTTCGTGACAAAACGAGACCAGAAGAAGGGATCGGTTGGTAGGACAAGTTCTGAGGCATCAAGGGAACACCAATTTTAGTATTGGAGAGCAGCGTGGAGGGTAAAAATCGTAGAGGGAGACCAAGAGATGAATACACTAAGCAGATTGAGATGGATGTAAGTTGCAGTAGGTACTGGGAGATGAAGAAGCTCGCACAGGATAGAGTAGAATGGAGAGCTGCATCAAACCAGTCTCAGGACTGAAGACCACAACAACAACAACGTTTTTTGTTCAGAATCACTAATGCCATCACCTGTCAAAAAACGTACCTTTCCTCCTGACTCACCCTGTATAGAAGAATTAAGTATGATCAGGATGAGGTTCAGGATGGCGATGATGGTGGTGATGATGATGATGATGATAATGCATAACCTTATTGCAGGTTACCTTACATGATTCAGGGCAAACGCTGTGAATATATAACTTTGTTTATACATAAATAACTCATCTGCTCCCATTCACGATTTTCTTTATTTTATTTTTCGCACGACGCGTTTCGGGAAATGATTCCCATTTTCAAGTGCGTTTTTTGTATTTGTTATGTCATTCCTATGTGATGTTGTCGATGTGTGAGATTCTGCTTCATTTTGTTTGCTGTACTGCAATATATAAGAAAACAAGCGATTTTTAGTTGGTTGTCGATCTTTTGTGAAGTTAGTGGCGAAATTTTAGAAGAATTTGTACTTACAGTTCCCATATGGTCCACTTCTGCAGAGTCTCACACACACACTAAAATTGGAAAAATGGGTACAATGCTTCCATGATTGACACAATCATAGACAAAGTGAAGAAAGAGCCAGGTCCAAACTGCCCCACAGAAGAAAAAGAGAAATGCTTATGTATCTTTAGTATCGCTTACATTGGCGGTGTATCACAGAAGATTGCAAATATTTTCAAGAAACACAAAGTAAAAATGGGGTTTTCGACATCTAATAAACTACAACAAAGACTAATACATAATATAAATTGTAAGCATGATTCATACTCAGACTCTGGAACATACAAGGTCACATGCCAGGAATGCTTCATGTTCTACCTAGGACAAACAGGCCGAAATTTCAACACCAGTTACGCAGAGCACATAAAATGCTACACACAACAGACACACTACATCAGCCATAGCAGCACACGTACATAATACAGGACACCCATTTAGAAAAACAGAGCAAAATGTTAAAGTACTCCACCGACTAAATAAAGGACATAAAATGGATTTGCTAGAACTGGAGATATATTCACATTACAGAAAATATGAAGATAAAATATTAAACGAAAAACTTGTAAGAAAATCTGTGTCACTGTTTTGTTGATGTAAAATGTTTTTGATGTTTAAAAGTGTACAACAAGTCGTGTGTGATGTTTGAGACTCTGCACAAATGGACCATAAGGAAACTGTAAGTACAAATTCTTCTAAAATTTCGACACTAACTTCACAAAAAGATTGACGAACAACTAAAAATCGCTTGTTTTCTTACATATTGCAGTAAAGCCAACAAAATGAAACATAATCTGACGCATCGACAACAGCACATACGAATGAGATATTTCTGTTGTGGTCTTCAGTCCTGAGACTGGTTTGATGCAGCTCTCCATGCTACTCTATCCTGTGCAAGCTTCTTCATCTCCCAGTACCTACTGCAGCCGATATCCTTCTGAATATGCTTAATGTATTCATCTCTTGGTCTCCCTCTACGATTTTTACCCTCCACGCTGCCCTCCAGGACCAAATTGGTGTTCCCTTGATGCGTCAGAACATGTCCTACCAACCGATCCCTTCTTCTAGTCAAGTTGTGCCACAAACTCCTCTTCTACCCAATTCTATTCAATACCTCTTCATTAGTGATCTACCCATCTAATCATCAGCAGTCTTCTGCAGCACCACATTTCGAAATCTGCTATTCTCTTCTTGCCCAAACTATTTATCGTCCACGTTTCACTTCCGTACATGGCTGCACTCCATGCAAATACTTTCAGAAACGACTTCCTGACGATTAAATCAATACTAGCTGTTAACAAATTTCTCTTCTTCAGAAACGCTTTCCTTGCCATTGCCAGTCTACACTTTATATCCTCTCTACTTCGACCATCATCAGTTATTTTGCTCCCCAAACAGCAAAACTCCTTTACTACTTTAAGTGTCTCATTTCCTAATCTAATTCCCTCAGCATCACCCGATTTAATTTGACTACATTCCATTATCCTCGTTTTGCTTTTGTTAATGTTCATCTTATATCCTCCTTTCAAGACACTGTCCATTCCGTTCAACTGCTCTTCCAAGTCCTTTGCTGTCTCTGACACAATTACAATGTCATCGGCAAACCTCGAAGTTTTTATTTCTTCTCCATGGATTTTAAAACCTACTCCGAACTTTTCTTTTGTTTCCATTACTGCTTGCTCAATATACAGATTGAATAGAATCAGGGAGAGGCTACAACCCTGTCTCACTCCCTTCCCGACCACTGCTTCCCTTTCATGCCCCTCGACTCTTATAACTGCTATCTGGTTTCTGTACAAATTGTAAGTAGCCTTTCGCTCCCTGTATTTTACCCCTGCCACCTTCAGAATTTGAAACAGAGTATTCCAGTCAACATTTTCAAAAGCTTTCTCTAAGTCTACAAATGCTAGAAAAGTAGGTTTGCCTTTTCTTAATCTTTCTTCTAAGATAAGTCGTAGGGTCAGTATTGCCTCACGTGTTCCAACATTTCTACGGAATCCAAACTGATCTTCCCCGAGGTCTGCTTCTACCAGTTTTTCCATTCGTCTGTAAAGAATTCGCGTTAATAGTTTGCAGCTGTGACTTATTAAACTGATATTTCGGTAATTTTCACATCTGTCAACACCTGCTTTCTTTGGGATTGGAATTACTGTACTCTCCATGAAATATGAGGGACATAACAAACGTAAAAAAAACCCACTTGAAAGTGGGAATCATTTCCTGAAACGCGTCGTGCGAAAAATAAAATAAAGAAAATTGTGACTGGTAGCAAAAAAAAAAAATGGTTCAAATGGCTCTGAGCACTATGGGACTCAATTGCTGAGGTCATAAGTCCCCTAGAACTTAGAACAACTTAAACCGAACTAACCTAAGGACATCACACACATCCATGCCCGAGGCAGGATTCGAACCTGCGACCGTAGCGGTCGCGCGGTTCCAGACTGCAGCGCCAGAACCGCTCAGCCACCAGCGGCCGGCGACTGGTAGCAGATGAGTTATTTATATATAAAGAAACCTATTGTTTTCACAGTCGCAGGCTTTCAGAACCATTGATAATGGATCAAATCAGCTGTGAATATTTACATGGATTTCCGTGTGGTGAATATGAGTGGAGAACCTTAACTACTGTTCCAAGTCGCTTGGTTTGCACAAAAGACGGAGCCTCAGTAGCAGTGAAGGCCTTTCCCTGCGAGGGGAAGCTGGCACCAAGGTGGACGGGTGGCTCGCTCGCCAGTGGGAGATGTTCCGGCAGCGCAGCGTCCCGGACACAGACGGAGCGACGCAGTGGGACCCGGTGAGCAAACCCCGCGGCAGCTGGGCTCAAGGGCGCAGCGCCTCGCACGCTGCCGCCTGCCGTCCACTATTTCGAGCGACTTTCATTATTCCGCGCGAGCCGTCCCGCCCGGCGCGTATCCTGCTTGTAAATCAGCGCCCGCTGTAAACAGCTCGGCGGGAGCGCGAGTGCGCTTTGTGCGCTCCCAAGCCCGCGGAAAATAGGTGAAGGTCGCGACCCGACGGCCTCCATGCGGCGCGCGACGCCGTTCAGAGCACCTAGCCTTCAGCGGCAAGGAAGGACTGGACCTCTCCTTCTCCCCATCCACTTGTTTACATACTTAGAGAGGTGATTCAGGAAGAATCATTCAAATAAGAGGAAGCTCATTTCGCTATATCTTGATCAAAAATTTACAGGCGTCCAGGATTCAGGAAGCCATGACGTCAGAAACGGTATGGTTCACCAAATTATGCAATAAATCGCAGGGAACGGCGTAAGTTGCAACACTAATTTTCTGTATCGCTTTATGATTAGGTTCCAGGTTAAGCTAATTATAAAACCATTCAATAAGCTTGGAACTCGACAGTCAGATCTTGCGCCGTAGATACTGAAGAGAGAAAGACACTGGAACACACGCCTAATATCGCGTAGGTCTCCCGTGAGCACGCAGAAGTGTCACAAGACGTGGCATAGACTTGACTACTGTCTGATGCAGTGCTGGAGGGAAATGGCTCCATGAATCATGCAGGGCTCATTAAACCCGTAAGAGTAAGAGAGGGTGGAGATCTCTTCTGAACAGCAGCAAGACATCCCAGATATGCTCAATAATGTTCTTGTCTAGGGAGTTTAGTGGCCAGCAAAAGTTTTTAAACTGAGAAGAGTTTCCTGGAGCCACTCTGTAGCAATCCTGGACGTGTGTGGGTGTCGCAGTGTCCTGCTGCAGTTGCTCAAGAGCGTCGGAATGTACAATGGACATGAATGGGTACAGGTGACCAGACAGGATTCTTGGTCACCGGTCAGACTTGTATCTAGATGTATCAGGGGTCCCGTATCACTCCAGCTGCACACGCCCACACCATTACAGGGTCTCCACCATCTTCAACAGTCCCCTGCTGACATGCAGGCTCCATGGATTCACGAGGTTGTCTCCACATCCGTACACGTCCGTCCGCTCGATACAATTTGAAACGAGAGTCGTCCGACCAGGCAACTTGTTTCCAGTCATCAACAGCCCAATGTCTGTGTTGACGGGACCAGGCGAGGCGCAAAGCTTTGTGTCGCGCACTCACCAAGGGTACACGAGTGAGCCTTCGGCTCCGAAAGCCCATATCAATAATGTTTCGTTGAATGATTTCTCCCGCCGAGACTTGTTGATGGCCCACTTGTTGAAATCTGCAGCAATTTGCGGAAGAGTTGCACTTGTGACGTTGAATAATTCTCTTCAATCGTCGTTGGTCTCGTTCTTCAGGATCTTTTTCCGGCCGTAGTGGTATCGGAGGTTTGATGTTTTACCGGATTCTTGATATTCACGGTACACTCATGAAATTTTCGTATGCTGTGCGCCGACTATAACACCACGTTCAAACACACTTGAGAGCCCACCATTGTAACAGCAGTAACCGATCTAAATGCACCAGACACTTATTGACTTATATAGGTGTTGTCGACCGCAGTGCCGTATTCTGCCTGTTTACATATCTCTGTATATGAAGACGCATGTCTATACCTGTTTCTTTGCTGCTTCAGTGTAGTTAAACTCAGTCTGCAAAGCAGTGCTGGGCTGAACTGCATTCACCTAACTAACTAGTCCAGGGATAGATATTATTCTAGAACGCAAGCTAAACCTATAAACATATTTTTAAGTAGAAGGGTAAATGACCATATCATTGTAAAATTAATAATATGAATGTAAAAAAACAATGTTGAAAAGTAAGTAGTATTCAAACAGTGTCAATATACAGCACTGACATATCATGCATATTATACATTATATACAAAATTAACAAGTACACTACTCAAATAGCTAGTTTTTGCTGCAAATATGCTTGTACAAGATTAATAATTAGGTTAGTTGTGGTTTGTTTTTCTTTCTGCAACCACGTAAGATCTGAATATTACTTACGAGATTACATCGAGGCAGGATATTTTTCCAAAGATAGGATAAGTTGTTTACCACCTAACGGAGTAGTAGTAATTGTTATGTAACCTAGCTAAGATTAACTCTCACATTACGCTAACAAACAACACCAACATATATTAAATTAGATCCCCTTGGACTAAACAAATCGACTTTTCCCGAGGAGAGATATCGCGGTGGATGATACTACACTACTGGCCATTAAAATTGCTACACCAAGAAGAAATACAGATGATAAACGGGTATTCATATTACACTAGAACTGACAAGTGATTACATTTTGACGCAATTTGGGTCCATAGATCCTGAGAAATCAGTACCCAGAACAACCACCTCTGGCCTTAATACCGGCCTTGATATGACTGGGCATTAAGTCAAACAGAGCTTGGATGACGTGTACAGGTACAGCTGCCCATGCAGCTTCAACACGATACCACAGTACATCAAGAGTAGTGACTGGCGTTTTGTGACGAGACAGTTGCTCGGCCACCATTGACCAGGCGTTTTCAATTGGTACGAGATCTGGAGAATGTGCTGGCCAGAGCAGCAGTCGAACATTTTCTGTATCCAGAAAGGCCCGTACAGGACCTGCAACATGCGGTCGTCCATTATCCTGCTGAAATGTAGGGTTTCGCAGGGATAGAATGAAGGGTGGAGCCATAGGTCGTAACAAATCTGAAATGTAACGTCCACTGTTCAAAGTGCCGTCAATGCGAACAAGAGGTGACCGAGACGTGTAACCAATGGCACCCCAAAGCACCACGCCGGGTGATACGCCAGTGTGGCGATGACGAATACACGCTTCCAACGTGCGTTCACAGCGGTGTCGCCAAACACGAATGCGACCATCATGATGCTGTAAACAAAACCTGGATTCATCCGAAAAAATGACGTTTTGCCATTCGTGCACCCAAGTTCGTCTTTGAGTACACCATCGCAGACACTCCTGTCTGTGATGGAGCGTCAAGGGTAACCGCAGCCAAGGTCTCCGAGCTGGAAGTCCATGGTGCTGCAAACGTCGTCGAACTGTTCGTGCAGGTGGTTGTTGTCTTGCAAACGTCCCCACCTGTTGACTAAGGGATCGAGACGTGGCTGCACGATCCGTTACAGCCATGCGGATAAGATGCCTGTCACCTCGAGTGCTAGTGATACGAGGCCGTTGGGATCCAGCTTGGCGTTCCGTATTACCCTCCTGAACCCACCGATTCCATATTCTGCTAACAGTCATTGGACCTCGACCAACGAGAGCAGCAATGTCGCGATACGGTATACCGCAATCGCGATAGGCTACGATCCGACCTTTACCAAAGTCGTAAACGTGATTTTACGCATTTCTCCTTCTTAGACGAGGCATCACAACGTTTCACCAGGCAACGCCGGTCAACTGCTGCTTGTGTATGAGAAATCGGTTGGAAACTTTCCTCATGTCAGCACGTTGTAGTTGTCGCCACCGGCGCCAACCTTGTGTGAATGCTCTGAAAACCTGATCATTTGCATATCACAGCATCTTCTTCCTGTCGGTTAAATTTCGCGTCTGTAGCGCGTCATCTTCGTGGTGTAGCAATTTTAATGGCCAGTAGTGTAGAATGGACAGAATCACATTGGGATGCTGAACTTGAAATTCAATACCAAGTCCCCTTCCCCACGTGGTATTGGTGAACGGCATGTATTCCTACTCTTTCCTATCTTCTTTTTATTCTATTCTTAAAATGTGCCTTATATTTATAATTTCATATTTACAAATTAATGTACTCTTTTAAAAATAAATGTAATTTTTGTATATAAATAGAAGATAACATCAAAGAGCAGACACAAGAAATCCTCGCAGCGTCCCCTTTCCCCCCCCCCCCCCCCCCCAGTTCAACGAGATGCTGCATGGGTAACATCATGTTTTTGGGTGGTGGTGGGCAGGGGTGCTGGGTAATAGGTCGGTGTAGCGCACTGCGACTTGCATACAGTAATAGGATACCAGACCCTACTAGTCGTTATACATCTAGAAAAAGATCCCCGCAACTTGTCTACGATCGTCTTCAAAGTAGACTCCTTGCGAGCTGATACACCGATCACCCATGCACGAGGGGCATCCAGAAATTGTTAAAATCCAAAAGTGAATATATTTTAAAGAAACTTATATTGTATGTGCCAAAATAGGTTATTATTTCTGCACATAATCGCCGTTTTGATAAAGGCACTTTTGAAGCCTGGGCACGAGTTTTTGTCCACCCTCATCGTATACTGTCTGTTCCACCTGGTGAAGCCAGTTTGTCACAGTCTCATAGGGCTCATTAGCATTCGAAAAGCGCTGTCCACCCAATAAGTCCTTCAATTTAGTGAAAATATGGTAATCCGAGGGTGCCAGGTCAGGGGAGTACGGTAAGTGGGTCACAATGTCCAATCCGAAAGATGCGATCAGGTCATGCGGGACCCGGGTGACTGGAGCCAGACGCTTTTATGGGGGAGTGATGATCGAATGTTCAAATGTGCGTGATTTTCTAAGGGACCAAACCGCTGAGGTCATCGGTCCCTGGACTTAGATACTACTTAAACTAACTTATGCTAAGAACAAAGCACACACTCTTGCCCGAGGGAGGACTCGAACCTCCAACGGGAGGGTCGCGTAATCTATGACATGGCGCCTCTAACTGCGCGACAACTCCGCGCGACTTGGAGGAGAGACACACCGTTCTTTTGTCTTTGATTTTTTTCTCAACTTCTGTAGGGCTTTACAGTGTGCAGTAGCACTGATGGTGGTCCCTTTGGGCATGAGATCGACCAACAAGAATCCTTTCAGGTCCCAAAATACAGACGCAAGTATGAACTTGGTGTTTTTCTTTTGGTGGCGGGGGTGGGGGGGGGGGGGGGGAGGGGTTGGCTCGAGAATGAGCATAGTACCAGTGCAGAGACTGAATTTTTGACCGAGAAATATTGTGACACATCCATCTTTCGTCGCCAGTCACAACTGAGTCAAAGAATTCACCCTCGCTCTGAAAACGGGTAAGAAGTTCGCTTGCATCCAACTCGCGATTTTCGCGGTGTTCCAAAATCAACATTTTAGGCGACCACAGTCACACAACTCCTTAAACAGAGGCCGGCCGCAGTGGCCGTGCGCTTCTAGGCACTACGGTCTAGAACGGGGCGACCGCTACGGACGCAGGTTCGAATCCTGCCTCGGACATGGGTGTGTGTGATGTCCTTAGGTTAGTTATGTTTAAATAGTACTAAAGTCTAGGGACTGATGACCTCAGCCGTTAAGTCGCATAGTGCTCAGAGCCATTTTGAACCTTTCTGACGCGATTTCTTCCAGGAGACTTCGTGTAACGTGTGTAAAGCTTTCTTTCGGGGAGTCAAGAGTCACACGACATCATCGAGAATGTTTTTCCTCACCCTGCTGCAGAAACTCTAAATGACAGGCGGTCTCCCTCTTTTCTTTCCTCGTCGAGGTTGTCGCTACGGCCTAGCTGAAATAACCTAACCCTTGGGAGCTTTCTGACGCAAGCTAGCGATGTGTACTGGCTGCTGATTGGTTACGCAAAGTGAGAAACCTGATGACTTTACGAATCTCACATGTGCTGTAGGTGGAGTAAACGGACGGCGCACTGATTATGCTGCCGCGTCGGCATTTCGCAACTGAATGAGGCCCTAGCTGGCTTGATTCGACCGTTATGAACCCCTCTACATACACGTCACGGATGCCAATTATGAAATATTTTACACAGCCCTTGTATTCTTACGATCTGGATGCACCTCATGATTGTCACTTGAAAGTATCCCGGAAGTGTTACTTTGTTATAGTATTTAGTATTCTTCACTGTATCAAATATTCCATTTTTTTAACTCCATTTTCATCTCGGAAAAGGGGAAATGCCACACGAAGCTAAATCTAACGAGCATGGCGGGCGAGGAACGATTGTCGCCTAGTTTTTAGTCAAAAATTCTTGAAAAATGTTGGCCTTATGCGGTCTTGCAATTGTCCTGATTGAGTACCCAGACGTACGTCCGCCACTATGTGATCGTTTTCTCCTCATGTCCTCCCTCAGACGTCTTAGAGTATCGCTAAATTTTTTATTAAATGTAATTCCATCTTTGCAATTATCGAGTGTGGGGCTGTGGCTGGTCGATAATTGTAAAAATAATATTCCAAGAGCCGCTGTTTTTATAGCTTTTATTTAGGCTACCAATTTCGACTGCTCAGTGCAGTTATATTCACGACAGCAAGCTTCCAGTCGTACCTGTATATAAGAGCGACCAAGAACGAAGTGCTCGGGTTGAAAAGGGTATAGGACAGGGATGTAGTCTTTCCCCCGTATTGTTCAACCTATATTTCGAAAAAGCAATGATGGAAATAAAGGAAAGATTCAACAGTGGCATTAAAATTCAACGTGAATGGATATCAGTGTTAAGATTCAGTGGAGACATTGTTACCCTCAGTGAAAATGAAGGAGAACTGCAGAATGTCTTGAATAGAATGAACGATGTAATGAGAAGGCAATAACGATTTAGAGTAAATCAAAGAAAGACGAATGAGAAGTTGCAAAAATTAGAGCAATGAGGAAACATTCCAGCTGGGGATCATGAAGTAGACGAAGTTAAGGAATTATTGTAACCCATAATAAACGGATCAAGGAGGAGATAAAAAAGAGACTAGAACTGATGAAGAGGGCATTCCTGGCCAAGAGAAGTTTTCTATTATCAAACACAGGGCTTGATTTGAGGAACAAATTTCTGAGAATGTATGTATGGAGCACAGCATTGTATGAAAGCGAAAAATGGACTGTGAGAAACCGGAACAGAAGAGAATCGAAGCGTTTGAGACGTGGATTAACTGGACTGATAAGGTAAGAAATGCGGAGGTTTCACCGCAAAATCAGTGAGGAAAGGAATATGTGGAAAATAGTGAGAGGAATGAGACAGGATGATAGGAGATCTCTTAAGACTTCAGGGAATGAATTCCATGGTATTAGAGGGAGCTATAGGGGGTAAATTCTGTAGCAGAAGACAGAGATTGTAAAATTTTCAAGAAATAATTTAGGATATAAACTCCTGGAAATGGAAAAAAGAACACATTGACACCGGTGTGTCAGACCCACCATACTTGCTCCGGACACTGCGAGAGGGCTGTACAAGCAATGATCACACGCACGGCACAGCGGACACACCAGGAACCGCGGTGTTGGCCGTCGAATGGCGCCAGCTGCGCAGCATTAGTGCACCAGCGCCGTCAGTGTCAGCCAGTTTGCCGTGGCATACGGAGCTCCATCGCAGTCTTTAACACTGGTAGCATGCCGCGACAGCGTGGACGTGAACCGTATGTGCAGTTGACGGACTTTGAGCGAGGGCGTATAGTGGGCATGCGGGAGGCCGGGTGGACGTACCGCCGAATTGCTCAACACGTGGGGCGTGAGGTCTCCACAGTACATCGATGTTGTCGCCAGTGGTCGGCGGAAGGTGCACGTGCCCGTCGACCTGGGACCGGACCGCAACGACGCACGGATGCACGCCAAGACCGTAGGATCCTACGCAGTGCCGTAGGGGACCGCACCGCCACTTCCCAGCAAATTAGGGACACTGTTGCTCCTGGGGTATCGGCGAGGACTATTCGCAACCGTCTCCATGAAGCTGGGCTACGGTCCCGCACACCGTTAGGCCGTCTTCCGCTCACGCCCCAACATCGTGCAGCCCGCCTCCAGTGGTGTCGCGACAGGCGTGAATGGAGGGACGAATGGAGACGTGTCGTCTTCAGCGATGAGAGTCGCTTCTGCCTTGGTGCCAATGATGGTCGTATGCGTGTTTGGCGCCGTGCAGGTGAGCGCCACAATAAGGACTGCATACGACCGAGGCACACAGGGCCAACACCCGGCATCATGGTGTTGGGATCGATCTCCTACACTGGCCGTACACCTCTGGTGATCGTCGAGGGGACACTGAATAGTGGACGGTACATCCAAACCGTCATCGAACCCATCGTTCTACCATTCCTAGGCCGGCAAGGGAACTTGCTGTTCCAACAGGACAATGTACGTCCGCATGTATCCCGTGCCACCCAAAGTGCTCTAGAAGGTGTAAGTCAACTACCCTGGCCAGCAAGATCTCCGAATCTGTCCCCCAATGAACATGTTTGGGACTGGATGAAGCGTCGTCTCACGCGGTCTGCACGTCCAGCACGAACGCTCGTCCAACTGAGGCACCAGGTGGAAATGGCATGGCAAGCCGTTACACAGGACTACATCCAGTATCTCTACGATCGTCTCCATGGGAGAATAGCAGCCTGCATTGCTGCGAAAGGTGGATATACACTGTACTAGTGCCGACATTGTGCATGCTCTGTTGCCTGTGTCTATGTGCCTGTGGTTCTGTCAGTGTGATCATGTGATGTATCTGACCCCAGGAATGTGTCAATAAAGTTTCCTCTTCCTGGGACAATGAATTCACGGTGTTCTTATTTCAATTTCCAGGAGTGTAGATTGGAAATGCTGCTCAGAAATGACAAGGTTTGCACTGGAGAGGAAATCGTGGTGGGCCGCATCAAACCAGTCAGAATACTGATAACTCACATAAATAAATGAATAAATAAAAAATTTAAAAACAATAATTATGTCGCACTTAATAGTTTTAAGTTTCCAACACTTCATGCATTATTCTGGGGAGAGTTTGGCCTTTTCGGCTCTGTTGTGCGGGACGAAATGGTAAGAACGTCTCTGTCTGGCAGCTGGCCGGCAAAGCGACGCCAAGAGGTACGCAGCTCTAGTGACATGAAGTCAGCTACAGAAAGCACATGGGCGGTCGACGGGGTGACGCTGGTGACGGGAGGTAACTGTCCTCTTTGTCCTTGGTCTTACTGACAGTGCAGGCCCTCTCTTTAATGCTAGCACGCCCAATGCAGAGGGGCGGAGCTTGGGCATTAACTTCAGATGTCAGTTGCAGAGGTCATAGGAGGAGGAGATTAGTGTTTCACGTCCCGTCGACTACGAGGTCATTGAGGACGGAGTATAACCTCGGGTTAGGGAAGGATGGGAAAGGAAAGAGACCGTGTCCTTCCAAAAAAAACGATAACGGTGTATGCCTTAAGCATTCAGGGAAATCACGGAAAACCTAAATCAAGATGGCCGGACGCTGATTTGAAACGTCGTCCTCCAGAATGCGAGTGCAGTGTGCTAAACACTGTGCTGCCTCGTTCGGCGCAGAGGTCAGATGAATATGCGCCACTTAATGATATTTTTTGAGTCCAGTCGGAGTCGGAAGAATGCAGGCGGCAGAGCTTTTAATGCCTGCTTGCATCTTCTCCTAACTCTGGAGATCAGTTAATCAACACGGAACAACGTGTTTCGCATTTGGCTAAATTCTTGAGGGAGGGGAATCATGGCACCAGTGTCTAGTTGGAGAGGTGGTTCTTGCGCGCGCTTTCTTGCCTGACACGAGAAAGCGTCTTCCGTGCTAGACGCCCTGGTGGGGGCTTCAACATTATTATAAATTATTTTGATTGTGAGCTGCGCTTCGTGTCTGCCCATCAATTGGTCCTGGGGGACCCAAAAGTACACTGCTTCAACTCCGTGTGGCGAGCCACAGAGAACGAAACATAGCATTCTGCTGTTGGACTCGGAACTCAGCAGTTTTCATTCAACTTATTCCTTCAAAGTGCTATTCGATGTTTAAACTCAGTGGAAGGCAGTGTTCGGAACTCAATCGAATCAGCTGGTAAACTTTCGGTGGGCGACAGAGGCACACTGCGGGAATAAGATATTTGTATCCACTACTGGTATGTGAGATGAGAACGAGAGATACAGCCGTATCCCAACGTCTGCTGCCATAACCTGATCAGCTACTGCACATCGGAGTACTGAGTGCACGTCGGAAGGAACAGAGATGTGTTTCATATTATTTGACGGGCGACGAAGAGCCCTGGTTTACTTCCTTAACTCAGTGACGATATTTCCTCCACTAGCTGCGAGTCGATGTTAATTTGTAGCTGTTTCCAAAATGGCTCTGAGCACTATGCGACTTAACTTCTGAGGTCATCAGTCGCCTAGAACTTAGAACTAATTAAACCTAACTAACCTAAGGACATCACACACATCCATGCCCGAGGCAGGATTCGAACCTGCGACCGTAGCAGTCGCTCGTTTCCAGACTGTAGCGCCGAGAACCGCACGGTCACTCCGTACGGCGTAGTTGTTTCCCTAGATTGTTAAGTTTATATGATTCCTTGTGTTAAGCCCCTTGAAAATGTGTTTCATTCAGTCACATGTGGTACCATTTGATTGAATATAACAATTATCTGCACCTAAGGTTTTCATTCAATAATTTTGATTTCACCTAATTATTGTAGCTCCATTACCATTCACCATAAGATAAATGTTATCGCGATTGTTGTTGTTGCTGTTGCTGTGGTCTTTAGTCCGAAGACTGGTTTGATGCACCTCTCAATGCTTCTCTATCATGTGCAAGCCTCTTCATCTCCGAGTAACTACTGTAACTTACATACTTCTGAATCTGCTTACTGTATTCATCTCTTGGCTTACCTCTACAATTTTTATCCCCTCCTCCATCCCACACTTCCCTCCTATACCAAATTGGTGATCTTTTGATGTCTCAGAAAGCATCATATCAACCGAACCCTACCGTCTAGTCAGTTGGTGCCACAAACTCCCCAGTTCTACTCAGTACCTTTTCATTAGTTACGTGACCTACCTTCCTAATCTTCACCATTTTCCTGCAGAACCTCATTACAGAAGCTTCTATTGTCTTCTTGTCTAAGCTATTTACCATCCTTGTTCCACTTCCATACGTGACTGCACTCCATACAAACACTTTCAGAAAAGATATCGTAGCAGTTAATTCGGTGTTAACAAATTTCTCTTCTTCAGAACGCTTTTCTTTCCATTGCCAGTCTGCATTTTATATCCTTTCTGCTTCGACCATCATTAGTTATTTTGCTATTCAAATAACAAAACTCATCGACTACTTCAAGTGTCTCGCCTCCTAATCTCATTCTGTCAGCATCGCCTCATTTGATTCGACTACATTCCGTTAACCTTGTTTAGCTTTTGTTGATGTTCATATTATATCCTCCTTTCAAGACACTGAGCATTCCGTTCCACTGTTCTTCCAAGTTCTTTGCTGTCTCTGACAGAATTACAATATTATCGCCAAACCTCAAAGTTTTTATTTCTTCTCTTTGAACTTTAATTCCTACTCCAAATTTTTCTTTGATTCCCTTTACTGATTGCTCAATGTACAGACTGTACAACTCTGACTCACTCCCTTCTCAACCACTGCTTCATTTTCATGCGCCTCAACTCTTATGGCTGTTCTGGGTGCTGTCAAGTCGTAAACAATCTCTCGCTCCCTCTATTTTACCTTGTTTTCTTTAGAATCTGAAAGAGAGTATTCCAGTCAACATCGGCAAAAGCATTCTTTATGCCTACTAATGCTACAAACATGTGTTTGCCTTGCCTTAACCTATCTGTTAACGTGTCGTAGGGTTAGTATTGCCTAGTGTGTGCCTACATTTTTCCAGAATGCAAACTGATCTTCCGTGAGGTCGATTTCTACCAGTTCTTCCATTCTTCTGTATAGAATTCGTGTTAGTACTTTGCAACAATGACTTATTAAGCTAACGGTTTGGTAATAGTCATACCTGTCAGCACTGGCTTTCTTTGAAATAGTAATTATTACATTCTTTTTGATGTCTGATGGTATTTCTCCTGTCGCATACATCCTGTGTATCAGATGGAAGAGTTTTGCCATGACTGGCTTTCCCAAAGCTGTCAGTCGTTCTGACGGAATGTCATTACTCCCAGGGTGTTTTTTCGACTTAGGTCTTTCAATGCTTTGTCAAATTCTTCTCGCAATGTCACATCCCATCTGATGTTCATCTGCGTCCTCTTACATTTCCATAATACTGCCCTCAAGTACATCTCTCTTGTACAGACCCTCTATGCACTCCTTCCACCTTTCTGCTTCCCCTCCTTTGCTTACGACTGGTTTTCGATGTGAGCTCTTGATATTCATACAGGTCGTTCTCTTTTCTCCAAAAGTCTCTTTAATTTTCCTGTAGGCAGTATGTGCTTTACCCATAGTGATACATGCTTCTACGGCCTTACATTTGTCCTCTGTCGATTACTGTTTAGTCATTTTTACTTCCTGTCAATCTTATTTTTTAAACGTTTGCATTCCTTTCCCCCGCTTCATTTGCTGAATTTTTATATTTTCTCCTTTCAATAGTTAAATTCAAAATCTCCTGTATTTCCAAGGATTTCTACTAGGCCTTCTCTTTTTACCTACTTGATCCTCTGCTGCCTCCACTATTTCATCTCTCAAAGCTTCCCATTTGTCTTCTACTGTGTTCCTTTCCCTTGTTCAAGCCAGTAGTTGCCTAATACTTCCTCTGAAACTCGCGACAACTTCTGAATGTCCCATCTCCTTCGTTTCCTACCTTTTTGCAATTTATTAAGTTTTAGTCTACTGTTCTTAATTAATCAGTGTGGTCAGAGTCCACATCTGCCCCTGGATACGCATTAAAGTCTAAAATCTGCTTCTGAAATCTCTGTCACACCATTACATAATCAATCTGGAACTTTTCGATGTCTCAAGGTCTCTCCCATGTATACAATCTTATTTCATGATTGTTAAACGAAGTATTAGTGAGGATTAAATAACGCTCTGTGTAAAATTCTACGAGGCGCCTCACTCTTTCATTCCTTTTCCCAATCCATATTCACCTACAAATTTTTCTTCGCTTCCTTTCCCTACTATCGAATTCCAGTCCCAGATGACAAGTAAATTTTCGTCTCCCTACAATATCTTAATAATTTCTTGCATCTCATCATACATTTCTTCAGTCTTTTCATCATCTGCGGAGCTAGTTGGCGTATAAACTTGTACTACTTTGATGGGTGTTGGCTTTGTGTGTCTGTCTTGGCTACGATAATCTGTTCACTATGCTGTTCGTAGTAGATTGCCTGAATTCCAGTTTTCTTATTCGTTATTAAATCTACTCTTGCATTACCCTTATTGGATTTTGTATTTATAACCCTGTATTCACCGGACCAGAAGTACTATTCCTCTTGCCACTGAACTTCGCTATTCTATCGCTTGCGCCGTTGTCCCGCATTTTGCGTGGTTAAATCGGAGTTGGCAGATTAATGTGAAGGGGTGGCCTTCCTGCCGCCACCCCATACCCCCTGGGACGGAATCAGCGCAGTCCGGAACCGTGCGACTGCTACGGTCGCAGGTTCGAATCCTGCCTCGGGCATGGGTGTGTGTGATGTCCTTAGGTTAGTTAGGTTTAAGTAGTTCTAAGTTCTAGGGGACTAATGACCACAGCAGTTGAGTCCCATAGTGCTCAGAGCCATTTGAACCATTTTTGAACGGAATCAGCGTACCCCATCTGTCTGCGTCTAGTGTAATCATGGAAAAGTGCGGATGTGTTTCAAATGTCTGTGAGTCGTGTAACTGAGGCGGGACGTGGGGACCAGCCCGATAGTGACCGATAGGGACGTGGAAAACCCCATAAAAACCACATCAAGGCTGGCCGGCGCGCCTACCCGAGTCCAGAAAGCAGCGCATTAGGGCTCTCGGCTAACCTAGCGGATTGCCACTGACCTCGACTAACTCCCACTATATGGAACTTCATCGTATCCATTTCTTATCTTAATTTTTTTTACTTACCTGCACGATTAAGGGATCTGACGTTCCAGGTTCAGATCCGTACGGCAGTTTTGTTTACCCTGATGACATCCTCCTGTGTAGTCTCCGCCTGGAGATCCGAAAGGGGAGCTATTTTACCTCCGGAATATTTTACCCAAGATGATGCCATCGTCGTTTAACCATACAAAAGAACTGCATGCCCTCGGGGAAAATTACGGCTGCAGTTTTGACTTGCTTTCAGCCATTCGTTGCACCACCACAGTAAGACCGTTTTGATTGATGTTACAAGGCCAGACTGTTGCCCCTGCAACTACTGAAAAGGCTGCTGCCCATCTTCAGGAACCACATGTTTGTCTGGCCTCTCGACAGATACCCCTCCGTTGTGGTTGCATATGCGGTACGGCTATCTGTATCGCTGGGGCACGCAAGCCACCCCACCGACGGCATGATTCATGGATTATGGCTATTGTGCATTAATAATTAATTGACACATGGTACGCAAGTTACGTGTGCTTCGATTACAAATAAACAATTAAGAAACGCAATTTTATTCAGTTCTTCCTTGACTGACATGTTTGTGCAACCTCCTCCTCCTCTGCCCCCTGGACCGGCTGGTTTCAACTTGTACACACTTGTCTACTGGCAGCTCTAAGCAAGCTCATCCTGGACCAGTCAGTCTCAGTTTGTTCGCCACCCATCCTCTTCCACCTCATCCTCCTCCACATCGTTCTTTGATTAAACTGCAACTTGGCGCACCAGAAGCGGACACGCATCCACACCATTCAGGCGTTCTAAGTGAGAGCGACTGAGACTACATGTCTTACACCTTTCACTCCTCTTTGGGCGGCCCCTGTCACCATTGTATGCCTACATTTTCGGTCTAATGTCTACAAACTCCACAATTTATAAACCCATTAACCTCGTATTTCACTAGGCCAATGCCCCTGTTTGGAGGCGTTAGCCGGCCGCAGTGGCCGAGTGGTTCTAGGCGCTACAGTCTGGAACGGCGCGACCGCTACGGTGGCAGGTTCGAATCCTGCCTCTGGCATGGATGTGTGTGATGTCCTTAGGTTAGTTAGGTTTAAGTAGTTCTAAGTTCTAGGGGACTGATGACCTTAGAAGTTTAAGTCCCATAGTGCTCAGAGCCATTTTTTTGCAGGCGTTATGCCGTAAGGAAGATCAGTTTCATAAACGGACATGCCAGATGGATTGGGGAGGCATCTTATTACTTCATTCGGACTGCAACCTTTCACGTAACAGGTGTAGCTAACTGTATCCAAGAAAGTAATTTTGGATCTGCGAAATGAGGTTTCACCAGCTCATAACAAACCTGGAAAATGTGGATTTTGAATAGGTCCAATATGATATATCGACGTAAACAAGTTTACTGAACTCTATCTAAAACTTAGCCATCTCCAGAATGACGAATTCTTTGTTGAAGATTGTAGCCTGTTGAAAATTTGCCATGGCGACACAATCGGTAGTACACTGACGCCCCTTCCAGCGGGTAACAACCTGAATTTTGTGGTGGTTTCTAACATTCTAGATTGTTCTGCTGAAATTTCATCATACATGAGTTTCATAAAATCTTTTTCAAAGAAATATATCGTGGGCTCCCTCTTTTCGGTATTTGCATTAATATGCTCCTTCAACCAGGAACGCTGCTTCAAAGAAAAAGCACGGGTACCTCCTCTTACACCCCCCCTTCCCCCCCCCCCCCCCCCCCCCCCCTCGCCGGCCGCGGTGGTCTCGCGGTTCTAGGCGCGCAGTCCGGAACCGTGCGACTGCTACGGTCGCAGGTTCGAATCCTGCCTCGGGCGTGGATGTGTGTGATGTCCTTAGGTTAGTTAGGTTTAAGTAGTTCTAAGTCTAGGGGACTGATGACCACAGCAGTTGAGTCCCATAGTGCTCAGAGCCATTTGAACCAACCCCCCCCCCCCCCCCCCCTCCTGATGTCATCAGCTTGGAGAGGGAACCTTGACGCAAAACTAGGCGATCCAGTCAATATAACAGCAGAAGGCAGTGCCTGTCATAGAAACTATTACAATATTCCATCCGGCTCCATGGCATATCCTACATCAGAATCCGCTGTCGCATTTTTGAAATCGCCCAATCTGAATATTTCTTCGTTCGACACCTATCAAAACCCTCCAATTCATGGACTTTTGTATGGCATGTCCGTATAAGTTGTTTACATCCAGATAAGGATGTAGCATATGTGGGAGTAAAAGTACAAATTTTTGGTTTTATTAAATATTTTAAAAAATTTGCAGAAGTAATATATCAATTACACGTGAGACATTGTAGTTCGATATCTTGGTAATACTGTCAACCAAGTATTATTAGAGGAGTAATGAAGGTTTTCCTAGAAAATAATTTTGTTTAATCTTACCCCATGGAGTACAGTAAGAGTACCTGGGCCTGGGGGTAGAGTAGAGCTTACTTTTATTCTCAGCAGAACAAAATAAAATGGATTGCAAATAAATACATGGAAAAACAAATTAAAAACACTAAATTTTTGGGAGACTTCAAAATGCTAGTGTCATAATGATATGTGAGTAAGGCCAAAAACTTTTATCGACAGAAATGCAGTGTTGCATAAGTGCTTGTTCTTTTTCCTATGAAAAAGTTTTTGTGAATCGGCCGAGCTGCTCACTATATTTACCGGTTTTAAGCCTTTTCTTAAGGCAGCATTTGAAAAGTTGATAACTTTGGATTGTTGATGTAGCGACCTCCCATCTTCAGTAAGGACGAGAATGTGATGGCAGATTGGCTCTGTTAATGGCTTTCGAGTTGACGCCCTCGGCCAGTTTCTGAAAAAAAAAGCTACTGGATAAGACGTGATAATATTCGAAGGTATGTTGGGGAAAAAAATCACTACCCAACGAAAGAAAAGAACGATTAATTCAAGTTCTCGAAGATGAACAATGAGGAATCTAAGGTAAATAAACACCAACAAAAATGCTTGACTATTCTGGAACGGATTACACAAGTCAAAATACAGGTTTTGACGTAAAAGTTCTCAAATACTTTCTTGATGGGGCGAAAGTACACCATCTGAATTTCTGCCCCATTATACCAGCGAATTTTTACCCCATACCGCGGTGTTCTTTTCCACAGTCTACGGACAACAGACAGAAATGGAATCGCGGAGATCGAGGTGGATACTGGAAGCATATAGCCGCCAGTTGTGGAGCCGAGTTTATGTATTTTAACAGATTTAGCTTCACCTAACATTTAGCCAAAACGACACAAATTTTACATGAAAACGTACAAAAGTGACTTACCGCATTTTCTCCAGCTGTAAGTGTTCGACTGCCACTAGGTTCCAGATTGGAACTGAGATGATTAGGACATACGCGCTGCCTGATGAGAGAAGGGTGAACTTCTGCGTTAAGAACCTGAAAAATTGCTCAGGCCGTTAACTTTCTAGAGTCTCGCTCAAGGTGCGTAATAAAATCTTTAATAATTTTCCTTATGCTGAAAGTAGGTGAGAGAGTAACTTGTCCTGTCTCAATTTATTGCTTTGCGACTACCACCCTCCGCTATGGTCGACGGTCATTCTCTGTGTGTCAGTACATGAAGACTATCCTGTCCCGGTTTAGGTGTGGTTCTTCCTTTGCGTTTCCATTTCACAGTGACATCACCAAAAGCTGAACTGGGTAGCTTCAGAACATACGAAATGTTCCTGATGGGTTTATTACTCAGGTGACATCCAATGACTAGTCCACATTTGAAGTCACTGAACTCCCTACACCGACCCATTCTGATGTTACCGCGTCTCTACTGGCTAAAGAACACTCCCTGCCTCCTGCCATACTGGCAATCCGCATCTAGTGAAGTATAGTGATCAGTTCGGTATTACATAGGGGTTTTCTTATACTTTTGATGAGTAGTGTAAATACCAATCATATTACAAGGATCTGGTCATAAAACTAAGAGTATACTTTCAGAACAGAAACTACGAATATTGTTTAGCACCCAACTAATCCACTTAAGAGTCTATTCAGATATAAATGAGACCAGTAATAACTTACATAGAGGCATACAAACAGCCATTCCTGTCACTCAGTGTCCATGAAAATAAGGGAAATAATTCTTAATACACAATACACTAAATTACTCTCTATAAATTTCTAAGCAATGCGAAGGATGTAATGTGGAGATGTGTACGAAGGGTGTTCAGTAAGTAATACAACATTTTTTCTCGGCCAGTCTGAATTGAAAAAATGCAGAATTTGTTGTTGAACATGGAATATTCCAGTTCAGCCCGTATAGTTTCATGAAGTTCCAGAGAGTGGCGGGTCTATAAAAAGCCTTCAAAATGGCGCCTGTAATGGAGAGCTGTCACTGAGTTTCTTTTGGCGAAAAAACAGATAATCACAGATATTCATAGGAGATTGCAGAATGTCTACGGAGACCTGGCACCGAACAGCAGTACGACGAGTCATTAGGAGAGACATCTATCATGGCTGCAAACAAAGTCGCACAAACCTATCCGATCTCCAGCGTGCTGGCCGATCGGACACAGCTATGGCTCCTGCATTGGCTTGAACGTGCGGAATCGATCGATGGATCACAATCCAACACTTCGCTGCACAAGTGGACGACAATTCATAGAGTGGCAACACACCACCTCTCCTCCGATGAAACAGTTCAAAACCGCACCCTCATCTGGTAAAGGCGACGGTCTTCTGAGACTCTGAGGAGGTTATTCTGTTTTACGTCCTCCCTCACCGTGCAACAGTCAACTCGGAAGTGTATCCTGATACCTTCAGAAAACTGATGAAAAGACCTCAGCGTGTTTGTCGTCACAAAAATACAAGCGAACTTCTACTTCTCCATGACAACCCAAGGCATGACACAAGTGTACACCCATGAAAGGAGCTCACAAATCTCCATTGGACTGTTCTTCCTCATCGACTCTGCAGTTCGAGTCTTTCTTCTTTTAGGTAAAATGTAGGATGCACTCGGCATGAAGTGCTACGTAGTTGATGGGGAGCTTATTGATGCAGCAAGACGTAGCGATTGAAGCCGACCTGTAGAATGGCACCTTGCGGCCGTACAGGCTATTCCAGTAAGGTGGTGTAAGGGCGCCACATTGAACGGAGGTTGTGTTGAAAAACTGGGTTTTGTAGGCAAAAGTGGAGAATAATATGGTGCACTGGAAACCCGAATAAAACCAAACTACTTTCAGGGAAAAAAAAACTACACTCCTGGAAATTGAAATAAGAACACCGTGAATTCATTGTCCCAGGAAGGGGAAACTTTATTGATACATTCCTGGGGTCAGATACATCACATGATCACACTGACAGAACCACAGGCACATAGACACAGGCAACAGAGCATGCACAATGTCGGCACTAGTACAGTGTATATCCACCTTTCGCAGCAATGCAGGCTGCTATTCTCCCATGGAGACGATCATAGAGATGCTGGATGTAGTCCTGTGGAACGGCTTGCCATGCCATTTCCACCTGGTGCCTCAGTTGGACCAGCGTTCGTGCTGGACGTGCAGACCGCGTGAGACGACGCTTCATCCAGTCCCAAACATGCACAATGGGGGACAGATCCGGAGATCTTGCTGGGCAGGGTAGTTGACTTACACCTTCTAGAGCACGTTGGGTGGCACGGGATACATGCGGACGTGCATTGTCCTGTTGGAACAGCAAGTTCCCTTGCCGGTCTAGGAATGGTAGAACGATGGGTTCGATGACGGTTTGGATGTACCGTGCACTATTCAGTGTCCCCTCGACGATCACCAGAGGTGTACGGCCGGTGTAGGAGATCGCTCCCCACACCATGATGCCGGGTGTTGACCCGGTGTGCCTCGGTCGTATGCAGTCCTGATTGTGGCGCTCACCTGCACGGCGCCAAACACGCATACGACCATCATTGGCACCAAGGCAGAAGCGACTCTCATCGCTGAAGACGACACGTCTCCATTCGTCCCTCCATTCACGCCTGTCGCGACACCACTGGAGGCGGGCTGCACGGTGTTGGGGCGTGAGCGGAAGACGGCCTAACGGTGTGCGGGACCGTAGCCCAGCTTCATGGAGACGGTTGCGAATGGTCCTCGCCGATACCCCAGGAGCAACAGTGTCCCTAATTTGCTGGGAAGTGGCGGTGCGGTCCCCTACGGCACTGGGTAGGATCCTACGGTCTTGGCGTGCATCCGTGCGTCGCTGCGGTCCGGTCCCAGGTCGACGGGCACGTGCACCTTCCGCCGACCACTGGCGACAACATCGATGTACTGTGGAAACCTCACGCCCCACGTGTTGAGCAATTCGGCGGTACGTCCACCCGGCCTCCCGCATGCCCACTATACGCCCTCGCTCAAAGTCCGTCATCTGCACATACGGTTCACGTCCACGCTGTCGTGGTATGATACCAGTGTTAAAGACTGCGATGGAGCTCCGTATGCCACGGCAAACTGGCTGACACTGACGGCGGCGGTGCACAAATGCTGCGCAGCTAGCGCCATTCGACGGCCAACACCGCGGTTCCTCGTGTGTCCGCTGTGCCGTGCGTGTGATCATTGCTTGTACAGCCCTCTCGCAGTGTCTGGAGCAAGTATGGTGGGCCTGACACACCGGTGTCAATGTGTTCTTTTTTCCATTTCCAGGAGTGTATGTTGCATTACTTACTGAACTCCCCTCGTATAAAGCTATGTGATATTGTCGGTACAGGCCTCACTTAGTGTGTCTGTGGCCAACAGCTGTGAATACTCTTGCTAGAAATACTGGCTAGGGAAACATTCTGCAGATTCTCGTCGAGCCAATCAGCGGAAGCACGAGGAGGTGGCAACTGACGGCCTCCCAAGAAGCGCCGCACTCCGGCATGAAGGCTGCGAGTTTGGACGAGCGACGAAATCTGCTACGTGCTAGCGGGCTTCCGAACACAAATTTTTTCGAGGAAAGCGAAGCTGAGACGGCTGACCCTGGTGCGTGCCTAAAAATACCCGCCACCTGCACGCTTGCCTCCGTTCGTGCGTCACGAGGGCGTCCTGTGCGAGCTGCTCTCCGCTGCTGCTTTGTTACATCCCAGACCTTGGGCCGGGAGCCTAAATCTGAGACCGTCTCTGTGCTGCCCGAAGGCTACGAACCCTCGCTACGTGCTTAGCTCTGTTCTCGAAAGCGCTGAGCTGCTTCCCGTCTGTCCATGACCACGAGTGCTTCAAATGAAGACGTGAGTTGCAGCACTGTCGATTTTTGAATTATGCAATAACTGGAATGTTATATCTTTGTGACGTCTTCGTCAGAATCTTGACTTGCAGTAGGATTTTGGGACAGGCAAGTGATTATAATTAAAGTTAAACTTTCAAAACACTGTAGAGCAGGGCTTCCCAACGTGTGGTCCGAGAACCCCTTAGGGGTCCGCCGGATCTTTATAGGCGATCCGCGGCCACCTTTCACCAAATCGTGTAAAATAATGAGTACAATTATCGAATAAAAATGTAAAAATCAGATTCATCATTTTTTTTTTCGTGTGAAAAATATGTGTACTTCAGGTTGTATTCCCAAGCAGTCTTTGCGGTTGCTAAGTGAGAACGCATACACAGTTTAGTGCCGGAGAATGCGGCATCTCTGATCGACTGTTTCGCAGCAATACGGGGGTCGTTTGTACGCCGGCTCACGGCGCTAGATGCGCTGAAACCTTTTACGCATGTGCGGAGCGGGCTTTGTCTACCAATCACAGCTCTCGCTGGCACGTATGCGGCCCCAGGCATCATTAAATGTTAAACTTGCTTTTTCGGTGCACCACCTATTTCATAAGTCGATTTTTGACCTTCAAGTTGTTTTCGTTCATCTCTAAACCAAAGACTATTGATACTTCGGGGGGGGGGGGGGGGGGGGTCATTGGGAACAGGCTAGGGGTCCGCCATGGATTTTCGACTGAAGAAGAGGTCCACCAGCTGAAAAGGTTGGGAAGCCTTGCTGTAGAGATAACACCACTGGTCAGAATGACGTGAAATTACAACGGAATATTATCGGTGAAGGGGGAAAACGTATGGCAGAAGAAAAAAAATAGTGTGAAAATTGTTCAGTAGGTGGCGCTGTACGTCTCAGAATATGTGAATGGAAACACCTGTCATGCGCACGGCACATTGAAGGTGGTATAAAAACGCCGGGTACGCGGCTTTTCCTCCTTTCGTGACTGCGATGTTGGCCGTGACTTTCTGAATCCGGGATCGCCCTCTGCTTGTAAAGCTGTATTACCCAAGAATGAGGACTATGCACACGTCGCTCTGCAGAAGTTCCGAACACTGAAGCGTTGGAAAAAACGCGTTGATCCGATGACTGCCGTGGGTCTGAAGAAAATGAATCGGAAATTCGAAAAGACGGATTCTTTTTGTGTGCAACCTGGTAGAGGGAGGAAACGAATTGAGTCGACGTCAGTGGAAGCAGTGGCCACAGAAATTCGGGAGCAGACGAGTAGCGCAAACGTGTAGCGCGCGGAGAATTTCCCGAACATTGGACACACCCGAGAGCACGGTGCGTAAAATTCTACGAGACATCCTTATTTGCTATTCAGTCAAAGTTACCCATGTGCACGAGTTGCTTCCTGTTGACCAGCCAGCTTTAGAATTTCTTGCTCGCGTGGAAGTGGACAATGATTGGCCGTGGAATATTTTGTGGACAAAAAAATGGCTCTGAGCACTATGGGACTCAACTTCTGAGGTCATTAGTCCCCTAGAACTTAGAACTAGTTAAACCTAACTAACCTAAGGACATCACACACATCCATGCCCGAGGCAGGATTCGAACCTGCGACCGTAGTGGTCTCGCGGTTCCAGACTGCAGCGCCTAGAACCGCACGGCCACTTCGGCCGGCTATTTTGTGGACAGACGAAGCGCAGTTCCATCTGACGGGATATGTCAATACACAGAATTGTCGAATATGGGCAACGGAAGATCACACGCAAAGCAGCCAGTAATACTTCATTCTGAAAAGATCAGTGTTTGTCGCGGGTGTATGGCAGAGAGAAGAGACAGGTGCTTCCAGTCCTGTTACCTGTACCGTCAGTGGTAATCGCTTGGAGTGTCTCTTGCGCACCCATGTCATTCCAGATTTCCAATACCGTGAATGTGTGAATGGTATCATTTTTCTGCAAGATGGCGCGCCTCAGCACATTGCAAATCCAGCCAAGCAGCTGCTGAAGCGCCATTTTTGAAATGCTAGGATTACCAGTCGCCATTTCCCTACAGCCTGGCCGTCCCGATCATCTGGCCTTAATCCGTGTGACTTCTGGCTGTGGCACTATATCAAAGATGTTCAGTGTTCCGATTGCAGGCTTAGTTGCATTGAAGGCACGCACTGCTCAACACATTCTGAACGTGACCCCGAAAACACTTTGAGCAGTTGTGGAACATGCTGTCTCTCGATTTCAACTTGTTGCAGAAAACGGTGGACAGTGTATTGAACATGTTTTGCGCCAGTCACATGGAAATTAATAACCCTACTTCATTTTGACACGCTTTTATGTGGTATGTGGCCTCAGGACATTTAAAAACCGATGCGAGTGATGCTTTTTATGCGATTTTTGGCTTCAGGACAATTAAAAATCGATTTTTCCCATGCGATGTGATACAACATTGCCGTGGCGAATGGGATTACGTACCTAACAGTATCACACCTGTACTCCCATGCACACTGAGTAGTACAGTTTGTTTAGTGTCAAACGTACCCCTTAGGCATTGTTGTATGATTAATTTTTTATTTGTAATTGACTACTATTAAATGATGCCTCGTCACTGGATGCGGACATGGATGGGCATGTGTTCAGCACACGGCTCTCCCGACCGTATATCAGTTTCCGAGACCGGAGCCGCTACTTCTCAATCAAGTAGCTCCTCAGTTTGCCTCACAAGGGCTGAATACACCCCACTTGCCAACAGCGCTCGGCAGACCGGATGGTCACCCATCCAAGTGCAAGCCAAGCCCGACAGCGCCTATCTTCTGTGATCTGACGGGAACCGGTGTTACCATTGCGGCAAGGTCGTTGGCTGTATATTAAGTAGCTCGAAATAAATTCGCTGAGTGTGAATAATTTGACATGACCACTGATGTTCTAGCTGCTGCAGGCGTGTGAAAATAGCGCCGGACCGGGGCTCGAACACGCATTTACCGCTTCGCTCTATAAGCAAGAAAAACCGGGTCGTGTCCCGGCCCGTCACAAATTCTCATACGGCAGCAACAGGTAGAACTTCTGTATACAGCTGACTGCAAATTATTCGCGTTGGGTGAAATTTCGATCTCATTTCGGAGGGCTGTGAAACATCAGTAATGTTTATACACTGACGGAAAAAAGACGCGCCGCCAAGAAGGAGTTGTCGGACATAAACTAAAGTTGTTAGGCCCCCAGTCGCATGAGAGTGACGCTGGTAGCGTCAATATGACAAGACGAATCAGGTTTGCTTTAAATACACGGTGTAACGGGCGTGAGCGTTAGTCGCCCTTGAAATTGGACGTGGTAAGCTGATGTCAGTCAAGAATGTCTTTAAGGAGACAAAGACGCCATTAGCAACACCTCATTGAGTTTAAACGAGGTCGCGTAATAGGGCTAAGAGAAGCTGGATGGTCCTTCTGCGACACTGCAGAAAGGCAGTAGTGGTCACGAGAATGTACGATCACAAGAAGACCGGGCTCTCGGCCGTGTAGCACGACCGAGAGGGAAGATCATCGTGTTCGGCGGATGGTTCTGACGTATCGCATTACTTCTGCAGCAGCAATCTGAGTAGTATTTGGCACCACTGTGACACAACGGACTGTTACAGGTCGGTTACTTCAAGGATAGTTCCGAGACAGATCCCCTGTAGCGTGCACTCTACTGACCCAAAACCACTTCAGTGATACTTCCTGGCAGATTAAAACTGTGTGCCGGACCGAGACTCGAACTCGGGAACTTTGCCTATCGCGGGCAAGTGTTCTGCCAACTGAGCTATCCAAACACGACTCACGCCCCGTCCTCACAGCTTTCATTCAGCCAGTACCTCGTCTCCTTCCTTCCAAACTTCACAGAAGCTCTCCTGCAAGAGCACTTGCCCGCGAAAGGCAAAAGCCCCGAGTTCGAGTCTTGGTCCGGCACACAGTTTTAATCTGCCAGGAAGTTTCATATCAGTGCACGCTCCGCTGTAGAGTGAAAATTTCATTCTAGAAACACTTCAGTGGTGTCAAACGAGAGCTCGTTGGAGGGCAGGGTGGAGGTTGCGACGGGGCGGGGTCGGTCGTCTACATTATTTCACATATCGAAAGTCCACCTACCTCAATTTGCTCCTTTCCGAAGTCCCTTCACTCTCCACTAGCAGATACGTGCTAGGCAGTGTATAGCAGCGTAGATGAAACCACTACCTAATACCTACCACAGAGAGGCCGCGTAACTCGAGTTGAAAATCAGTTCCTGAAAGTTCAGTTTTAAAAATCGGGCATTCGGAGGATGCAGACTAGTTGCAAAAAGCATTCAAAATTAGAGTGAATCTGCTTCTTATTCATATTAAAACACATGAAATGGATATCAAATCCGTATTTAATATGGTAATGCTCTATCATTCAAAGTTCACTGTCTGTACAACATACTTTCACTAAAAAAGCAGCTAGAATTTTTTTGCAAGTCCGACACGACTAATTTTCACGTTCTAACAGTCACAGAACCACAAATATTCGCGAGTTAAGCATTCGGTCGTTTCAGTGATCTTCGAAAGAAGTGCACGACGAAGTATTCCGTACAGAGCACGAAATATGCCACGTGAAATTGTTACTACGACCAGAAAGTTCACACGCTCATAACTCTCAAACTATTTAATTTAGAAACACCAAACTTTCATCAAAATGTTCGTAACTCCAGTCGCTTCAGTCACGAGGTATTCGAACCGTAATTAACTCACGATTTCTTCATTTTTCAGAGTATTTTTACGAAGCTGTCTAACATGGTGTTATCTGTATGCCGGTTAGAAAGCCACTATAGCGAACTATTCTATTCACTGTCCACTCCACTATATTCGCGCGGGAACAGCTTAATTCTGATTGCTTGTTGATCTAAATGACCAATCAGAAAGTACCGTCCAGATCATTCTATCGGCAAAACTTGCCTTATCCAGTCAATTATCTGGTAGTAATTAACGTAATTAAAACGTCTATTATATTGTGTAATCAAAATAAGCGAAGTACGAATTATTCTTCAATCTGATAAATAAACTAATTTCGTCTCTAACTTTCATTATGGCTGCTTTTATACAAAAGCAAGCTCACACCGACATACGTCGTCTGAATCATGGTTGCACCATAACTTTCTCACGGTCTATTTGTACAAGGTTTTCTGAAAAAAATGTGAGTACAGGGTCAAAAAAAATAAAAATAAAAAAAGCATAGCCATCCTGCAGCCACCGTACCAAATGGCTGCGTGCCTTACTGCAACGAATCTCATTTCGCAGAAACTTGATACGTTACGAAGTATGTTGTCTTTTTTGATGAAAGCTGCTTTTGCGTCGTTGCCAGCGATGGCCGTGTGTTGGTCAGAAGGAAGCCAGTTGAGAGCCTGCAACCAACCTGTCTGAGTGCTAGAAATTCTGTACCTACGCTTGGACCTGCGGTCTGGGGTGCGACTTCGTGTGACAGCAGTCGCAGTCTTGTGGTCATATCACGCACGCTATCTGCAAGTTTGTACGTCAGTCTGATGATTCGATCACTTGTGCTGCCATTCGTGAACAGCATTTCACGTGGTGTTTTCTAACAGGATAACGCTCGCCCACATTCCGCTGTTACAACTCAACATGCACTACAGAGTGTCGACATGTTTCTTGACGTGCTCTGTAACCAGATCTGTCTCCAATCGAGAGCACATGGGACATCATCGGATGACAACTTCAGCGTCATCCACAAACAACATTAACTTTCCCTTTGTTGACCGGACAACTGCAACAGGCACGGAACTCCATCCCACAAACTGACAATCGGCACGTTTACAATACAATGTGTGCACCTTTGCATTCAACATTCCGGATATTACACTCTTTATTAACGTACTAGCGCTTCACATTTGCAATGGCTTATCTCGCGCTTACATTATGCAATGTTTATCGCTTAAATATGTTACCTAGATAAATGCATTCTCGACATTTTATTACTCTGCATTAATTATGTTTTGGTGCTGCGGTGTTTTTCCGTCAGTGTATACCAAGCATGGTTTCTGATAACACCGTTCTTGTGATACTCATCCCGTTCTTCATTCGCACCAAGTAATGGCTGCCTGCGACAGGGGACCGCTACTTCATTCCTTACCTCTAGCTTTTCCAGAAGAATTTTTTGCACTTTTCACACAAGGAACTCCCAATCTAATTGCCTGCCTATGGAGTATTGTCTCATCTCTGTAACTGGACTCCTGATTTCGTGTCAGAAAAATCACAGTGCGTAGTAACTGACGTGAAGTCATCTACTGGAACCGAAGTTGTACCTGGGGTTTCCCAAGGAAACGTTATATGCCCTTTGGTCCTATACTTTCAAAGGCAGTCTGAGCAGCTCTCTTGGATTTTTCCAAACTGACGCTTTTGTTTGCTTCTAGTAAAGTCATCAGAAACTCAAAGCAAATTATAAATTGATGTACACTAGATATCTACATGGTACGAAGAGTAACAAAGGACCCTGAACAACAAAAAATTTGAGGCACTCCTCATGAATACTAACACGATATATTACAAAATTTAAAGTTGTGGCTACAACTAAATACCTGAGGATTACAATTACAAACAACTTCACTTGGAAACATCACATAGGAAATTTTGTGTGAAAGCGAATCAAAGAATATGTTTTATTGGCAGAAGATATACAAAAATTTAACAAAATCTGTAAGGGACGTCTTACCATAGGATTGTCCGTCATCTTCTGGAATACTGCTGCGCGGTATGGGACCCTTACCTGGTAAGATCAACGGAGGACATCGAAAAAGATCAAAGAAGTACAGCTCAGTTATTACTATCATGAAATCGGGGAGAGATACGTGGTTAAGGCGTAAATCATTAAAATAAAGACTTTTTTTTATTGAGGTGAGATCTTTTCATAGAATATCAGACACCAACTTCTTCTCCGATTACCAAAGTATTTCGTCAACTATCGTCTACATGAGACCTACATGGTCACATTGGTACAATAAGAGAAGTCAGAGTTCGCACAGGAAGATTGTGTCCACTTGTCCTTCGTGCTATTAGAACACAACAGTAGAGAAATATTCTACAGGTGGTTCTAAGCACACTCTGTCAAACACTGAAGTCGCAAAATAATCATTTATACGTAAATCTCGGCTGTTTCGTCGAAGTGTTGACCCTTCATTTGAATTTCTGCACTTTGACGATTTGTGGTGGGTTCTTATTGATAACACTAAGTCTTATCAACCATGATGATTTTTTTTTGAGGAAACAACTGTCTGCGTTTTGTGTTTCAATTAAGTCGAAGCAAGCTACCACGTGTTGTACTTTTGTTTGGGAGTCAAGACGTGAGGGACAAACTTTGCACACACTACTCTTCAAAACAATCTAGAGGGTATCTTGAACACTTGATTTAGAGTTGTTGCCCATTGGGATTTGTGACATGACAACGTTTAAATACTACACGCGCACATACGCTACTTCACACAACCTGTCCACGACTGACTGTTCGAATGCACATCTGTTGTTTACAGTTGTTTGTTCAAGCCGCCACCGTAGTTATTGCGCTGACGTCGCTTGTATACCAGAAATAAAATCAGCCTCGCAACTTTTTGGACGGACGGTGCCAATAGATTTAGGTAAGTAAGATATATGAGACGCGCTGAAACCTAAAGAACAAGAGTAAAGGAATAGTTCATCGTACGTTCGTCGGTTACCGTTTTCTAAAGATCCCTAACCGGCCTTTTCTTTTCTTCCAGAGACTCTCAGTGACGTTACTCGATAAACTCTTTACACTTTCCTCGTCTATAGATTATTGTAGGTTGTGAGGTGGTGTCTACATTTGACGAATGATGTTGGCAACCAGCACTTCCGGCAGTGTTGTGAAATTTGGGTGCGGCAGATGATCAACGTTGCCACTGGCAGATACATTCAATCTTACACAGTGTACACTCATGAATTATTCCAGAGAAACAATAGGAGCTTCAAGAGCCCTCGTAGTTAATTAAACTACGATAACACAAGGGATGGAAGGGAAGCCATCGCAAATCGTAGTATACGCTTGTCGGAGAACGGTATCTTTAGTCAAGTGGCCTACGTCGACGAAAGATCGGATGGCTGGACTTGTCGAGTCTCATAGAGAAAGAAAAACTAACAAGACATAACCGCACTACAGTATTTCGGAGTTCATATTTCACCAATGTTTCGAAAAACTGCAATCAAACTCCACAAACTCTAATATGGGCTCACCCCATGTCCTTACAGCTGCGAGAAACGCTTTCGTATTCAGCTATTTTTATCTCCAGATTGCCCTGTGATTATAACAGTTTCACCTGGATCCGCATCAGCATCTACATCTACTTACAGAATTTGCAAGCCACCTTACGGTGAATGGCTGAGAGTACCTTGTACTACTGCCAGTCATTCCCTTCCCTGTTTCGTTGCAAATCGATGGAAAAACGAATGTTTGTATGCTTCGCTTTCGATGCCATTACGCAACATATATGTTGGTGGCAAAAGTATCATTCTCAAGTCTGTCGCAAATAGCGGTTCCCTGGTTCGCCTGCTTAGCTGGGTGGAAACGTGCTCGCCCCCTATACAAACAGGTCCGCGTTCGGTTCCCGGCCAAGTTAGATATTTTCTGTGCTCGAGGACTGGCTGTTGTGTTTTACTCATCATCATTTCATGCTCATCACTGGCACGCAAGTCACCCAGTGGCGTCGACTGAAATAGGATTTTCACTTGGTGACCGAACTTCCCAGGATGGGACCTCCAGGCCAACAATTCCACACGCTCATTTCGATTTCCATTGGTTCCATAAACTTTCTTAACAGATTTTTTTTTGAAACAGAGATTGTGAAAAGAACGTCTTCTTCCGCACACGAATGTCCGTAGCATTTTCGTAATACCTGTGTGTTAATCAGTTTTCCCGCTAACAAACAAATAGCATGTCTCCCATTACCAGAGAAGCAAAAGAATACATTAAGAATGAATTCAGAATTTATTACCAGTTGGATAAGGACACAATGTTTTGAAAAAGAAGTGCTAGTACTATTCTCATTTAAAGATTACCAAAATCAAATTCATATTAAAGAAGAACAGAAAAGCAAAAACTTACGGCCACTTGCAACAGCTTTATTCAAGAATAATTGAGTTTTGTCGGCAGTAAAGATACGTTTGCTACGGAAGAAAACAATGTTTCTTACTTGGAAGCTTCCCTGCTCATAAATACACATCTTTTAAAGAGAACAAGTATTGTCTTTTAGGCCGGTTCTTCTGTTGGTACCCTCTGCAAAGTGTAGGCTTCCAAGACCTCGGAGTTGAAACGTGAAATTGCTGAATACTGCATTCCAGCAGCAAAACAAAACTTCTTCTTCGATAATGTTACGTTACAATCACATCATCACTGCTATTATTAGTTTTCTTATGCCCTTTCCCCGTCATGTCACTGTTTTGTCTCGATTTCACCAGCCAGTGTGTTTACAATATCGCTATACTACTGAAATTACTGTGCATTCTTGTTTGGTGGAAGTAGGCCCAGCGAATCCCCTATGTGCTAGGGCGTAGCACTTGATTACTCTGTCAAAATTACTCTGTGCTGACGCTAGGTGAAAGCTGGCCACGTCAATAATGTACAGGTCGCGGCAGCTGTTGCGCCACGGAAATTGCAGGCTACCTTTCTGTCATGAGAGCCAGGTGCGTCTGGGAGGCGAAACGGTATCTCAGACTTTTTTGCGTCAAGTGTGCGTTTCCGCTAGCCAACCCGTTCCAGTCCCCTGAAGTGGCTCGTTTACTGTCACCCCGGCATACCTTACGCCGATGTACCTGATCGCTGCGTTAGTTTACTCATGATTCAAAGAGTATATGGAGTGGAAAAAAGTTTATCTCACGGCTTTGCTGCACTGACTTCGGAAAGAAAACTATCAGTTCCTCACATTCTTTAACTGTGGAAGTGCACTGCACGTTCAGTCATATTGTAGTTAACTATAACACTTGTGTTGCATTCAAAAAGTATTGAAATAATCAATCGATCCTAAATAGAATAAGAAGTGAAATATTGCAGGGCAAAACGCGATGGCCGATATAAGTATGCTGCTTCCAATAATAGAATCGTACCTGCTAAGATGGAGTTCAGATCTACGCTCAGTCCTCAGTTCTCATCTGAATTATTTACCATTAGTGCTCCAGCGTACATGGTTAACTAATTGTTCAAATGGCTCTGAGCACTATGGGACTCAATATTTGAGGTCATCAGTCCCGTAGAACTTAGAACCACTTAAACCTAACTAACCTAAGGACATCACACACATCCATGCCCGAGGCAGGATTCGAACCTGCGACAGTAGCAGTCACGCGGTTCCGGACTGAAGTGCCTAGAACCGCACGGCCACCGCGGCCGGCTACATCGTTAACTGGCGCCGTCCTTAATGATTTCGGCACCAACAATGCTGTAAAATATTATGTTCCTTCATTTACTTCCAACTAAAATGTATACAAGATATACAAAATATTTTCAAGAAGCTACTATCTGCGTTTATTCAGTTTTTATATCTCCGCCCCCTTGTGCTTTTTGCTAACAGTCACACATGTAAGTTTATTATAGTAAAAAACTGTAAGGGGGGGATTTCTCTTCAGTTATATAAATCAAAGTCATAACATCTTCAATTGTGGTCATTTGTCTATGTAGCCAGCTCATGTAAAACAGACAAAAAATAGACATTCTCGAATGATTGCTTTTATTCAAATAGCAGATTATTCCAATTTTTTAAATATTGTTTCTATGAGACGTTACGACCAATAATTTATACCAGGGTTAAATATTCTGACATTTGTAAAGGGTTTCATACTTTTAACTTGTTTCACATTTTCTGCTCACATTTGTCAAGCTTATACTGAAGTAAGACAGTTACTTAAATTAGTTGAAAACTCAAGTTGCGTTGCAGTGATTGATTCATGAAGATTATGAATCCTACGTTGGATAACTTTTTTTTATGTAAATAAAATTTCTCGGGTTTCTAGCCGCATCAGGTTGTTAAAATATTTTTATGTTGTCAAATGGAAGATTCTGGACGAGTATGTCATGAGCAGTCATAAATGTTAATATCATAAGCTGTAAGAAGCAAAATGTGCTATTACTAATTAAATTACTAATTTACTTCCCCTTGCGCGTACATACAATTTTCTATTAAAAATAATGGCCACAAACAGCGACAGAAGAGGGATCATGGATACATACTGAAAAATCGCGTTATTGTTTACTAGCGGATATACGATTTAATGAAACCAACGATAATGTTGTTGCACGTAACACAACACAGTATATATGGAAAAAGGAACTGAACATAGTTCAGTAGGTGTTATCTTAATATATAAATAAGACAAAGAAACGTACATAAATTTTCTTCCGAATTGGTGCATGCATATTAAACCAATAGCCAAGTGCAAGTTCCTTCACATTGTCAGACTTTCACTTGTAGACTATAATAGTAGTGATGAACGAAGACTACCATGTAACGCTACATAAGCAATCGTCATTCCAAAAAATCACGAAATTTCCTAAGAGTACATTTCCATTTCATTTCATTCGTATCACAAAAAGTACGTAAAACTGTCACCTACACAACTTTCACAGGAGCTTTAAAAAAAGAGCTAAAGAATTTTTATATTCTGACTTTCTCATTCCACGTCAAGAACTAAAAACAGTTCTCTGTTGATCCATTGTGGACGCGGGACTGCTGCTGGTCAAATATTTACCAAGGAAAATTACGAAAAAGCCGTACGTTTTGAGAAGTTATTTTACTTTATTTTGACAACCAGTTTTGGCATTTCAGTATGCCATCTTCAGGTCCCAAATGCACATCTTGTAGAGGCATTCAAATCTATCGATATTGGCACACTGGAGCCATCAGTATCTGGATACCGCGAATTCATTACTCGAATGCTTCCCTCGAAAATTTGACAAATCTTCGAAGGAAGCATTCGAATAACGAATATATTATATTCAGGTACTGATGGCTCCAGTATACCAATGCCGATACACTGAATGTCTCTACATGAAGTGCTTATGAGGCCTGAAGATGTCATACTGAAATGCCGAAACTGGTTTTCAAACGAAAATAAAACAACTTTTCAAAACGTACGGATGTTTGGCGATTTTCCTTGGTAAATAAAAACAGCTCTCTCTCTTTTATCTTTTACGCAACGATTACAAAGCTCTGTATGCTGCACTGACGACATCGGCACAAGTATTTAGTTTTCTCTCGCTTACCTTCTAAGCAAAAGTAAAACCTACTGTTGTGATAACATAAACTGATTGGAGAATGAATATTTAGCGAAGCAGAGACATTCACCAAGGAGCGAAGTATATAGTAAACAAAGAATTGATAAAGCAAAGACATGTACTGAAGTCTTGAATCAGGATAATGCGAAAACTAAATGCTATAAAGAGCTAGTGACATGGTCACAACACTCACTTCAACTGACGATTAACAATGTCAAATGTTATGACCAAGGTGGGAGATGACGCCAAATTTTTCGCAAGGTTCAGTCGATGGATAGCGCTCCTAAACCCGATGTTCATTTATTCAAAGATAGTTCTGCTCAAAACGCCGGAAGTGTCTAGGCTCAGGCACATTATTTAGCTACCAATTTCAGTCACAAACGATCACCTGCACGTTCAATAACCAAATCCATGTGAAACTTATAACAAGCTCTGACATGCGTATTTGACTAAATTCTGTTCTTACTAATTATCAATGTAATAACGCTGGACGTAGAAATTCTTTCTCAAAAACAATTTAACAAATAAATAAATAAAAATGAAATAAACTAGATCTACCATCCTTTAGTAGCACAATTTTGCAAACTCTCCCACATCCTTCTGCTTCAGTTTTTCCACGGTTCATACGTCAATTACTTTTTCAGGATCATCATTTCGTATTAGTTTTGTTGAAGAAATTTATTGTCTCCTACCTGGCTGACTAAACTATGTTGTACATGATCACTGAATGTAATCTTAGTTATTTCATTGAAGATTTTCTTTCGGGTTCTTTCCAGTTTTTATATTTGTCATATTTCTCCCGCTGTTTTAAGTATTCATTCCACTTTTGGTCTAAGTAGACTGTCCATTCCGATAATGAGTTCTAAGTCATATTGTAAGACAATGACGCAGTAACAGTGTGCAAGAAAACTATTCTTTCGGGTTGCTTTCTTGAATAACAAAGTCAGCCCTTTCTCTCACCTGGTACGAAGAAGTGATGGAGGGCAGCGTGCCGGTATGGCCAGATGAGGCTGGGTCACCATATTCTAAAGACGATAAGGGCGTTTTTTCTTTCCCCCATCTCGTCCGCCACCTCCCGCATCCTCCAGAAGAGGGAGAATTTAAACGTCAGAGAAATCGAAAAATCGTCGGAAGAGACTATGGCGAGAAATAACGAATCATGAATTACGAATTACACTGAAGAGCCAAAGAAACTGGTATACCTGCCTAATGTCGTATAGGGACCCCGCGAGCACGCAGAAGTGCCGTAACATGACGTGCCATGGACTCGACTAATGTCTGAAGCAGTGCTGGAGGGAACTGAGATCATGAATGCTGCAGGGCTGTCCATAGATCTGTAATAGTACGAGGGCGTGGACATCTTTTCCGAAAATCACGCTGCAGGGCATCCTAGATATGCTCAATAACGTTCATGTCTGGAAAGTTTGGTGGCCAGCGGAAGTGTTTAAATTCAGAACAGTGTTCCTGCAGCACCTCTGTAGCAATTCTGGACGTGTAGAGTGACGCATTGTCCTGCTGGAATTGCCCAAGCCCGTCGGAATGGACAATAGACATGAATGGATGAAGGTGATCAGACAGGATGCTTACGTACGTGTCATCTGTCAGAGTCTTATCGGGTTCCATATCACTCCGATTGCTCACGCCCCACACCATTATAGAGCCTCCAATAGCTTGAACAGTCCCCTTCTGAAATGCAGGATCCTTGGATTCACGTGGTTGTATCCATACATGTAGACAGGCATCCACTCGATAGAATCTGAAGCGAGACTCATCCGACCAGATAACATGTTTCCAGTCATGTCGGTGTTGACGGGCCCAGGTGAGACGTAAGTAAAGCTTTGTGACACACAGTCATCAAGGGTACACGAAAGGGCCTTGGCTCCGAAAGCCCACATCGATGATGTTTCGTTGAATGCTTCAAACCCTGACGCTTTTTGATGGCGCAGCATTACCTGCAGCAATTTGCAGAAGGGTTGCACTTCTGTGACGTTGAACAATTATCTTCAGTCGTCGTTGATCCAGTTCATGCAGGATCTTTTTCCGGCAGCAGCAGTGTCAGAGATTTGATGTTTTCCCGGATTCCTGGTATTGACGGTACACTCGTGAAATGGTCGTACTGGAGAATCCCCAATTCATCGCTATAACGGAGATGCTGTGTCCCATCGCTCATGCGTTAACTATAGCACCACGTGCAAACTCACTTCAATCGTGACAAACTGCCACGGTAGCAGCAGTAACCGATCTAACAACTGCACCAGACACGTGTTGTCTTATATAGGCGATTCCGACCGCAGTTCCGAATGTTTCAAATGGCTTTGAGCACTATGGGACTTAATTTCTAAGGTCATGAGCCCACATAGATCTATGTAGCGTAGTTTCATACAAACCATTTTTTTAATCAGAGAAGTTTTGTATGTTCACCCTGTATCGTCTAACGATTGGATAATATGATAAGACCTCTGTCAGTGAAAATATTTGTTGGCAAACGCACATCCAACGCTTTACGCAAGGCAGTATCCCGCGTTACACCCTGCCTCTCCGTTGCTTCACCTGCGGTCTGGTTGAGTAAAATCGACATCATACTCTCTGCAGCCTTTTATAGCTGTCCCTGTTTGCAAGAAATCGCTGCTAATAACTGCCGGTCTTTGTTAGCGACCTGTTTCGGAGTCCTCTCATACGTTACATTTGAATAGCTGGGATTGTGCCAGGCTCTTTGTTAAACCCCCTCGTCTCCCCTGCAGTAATGAGTAATGCACGTTGCGCTAATCGATTGCAATCTGTTGCGTCCTATTGCGAATTAATAATGAATATGCACTTCTTTGTTTGAGAGGATACTCTTGCGTCATCAAAAGAATTTAAAATATGTGAGAAACGACCTTTAGTTATTCCTTATCATCCCGATACGTGTGATGCGGCACTTCATTGTTTCCTTTACTGTGCCATTCTGTTTTTCGGAAAGTATCTTCTATACCCAACGATCATAAATTATTTTCGTCCATATACCAGTCTTGTCTTCCCCTACTATTCTTTCCCTTTGCAGCACCCTGTACTATCGTGATAGTTGTTCCATGGCTTCTTAACACGTGTCCCGTCATCCTTTCTCTTCTTCTAGTTAGCGTGTTACTTGTGTTCATGCTCTCGCCGATTGTGCGGTCGGTATTCTCGTCTCTTGGCTTACTGTGTAAGCAGGCTGTTTAGGTTTTTATGTCGGTAACGCCACGTAGCGCTCTGTACGAAAATCGCTGACTGCGCTGTGTGCAGTCTGTGGCTGGTTGGACTCATTGTTGGAATAGTCGCTTGTGTAGTGTTAGGCTGTTGGATGTGAACAGCGCGTAGCGTTGGGATGTTGGAGGTGAGCCGCCAGCAGTCGTGGATGTGGGGAGAGAAATGCCAGAATTTTGAGAGGTTACTATGAGCGAACGATCTGGACGTATGTCCGTCAGAAAAAGGGAATTTTGTAAGACTGGATGTAATTAACTGATATATACATTATGACTTTTGAACACTATTAAGGTACATACATTGTTCTCTATCAAACTCTTTCATTTGCTAACTATGCCTATCAGTAGTTAGTGCCTTCGGTAGTTAGAATGTTTTATTTAGGTGGCAGTATTGGTGCTCGCTGTATTGCAGTAGTTCGAGTAACGAAGATGTTTGTGCGGTAAGTGATTCATGAAAGGTATAGGTAACTGTTAGTCAGCGCCATTCTTTTTTAGGGATTATTGAAAGTCAGATTGCATTGCGCTAAAAGTATTGTGTGTCAGTTTAGTGATGATCAGAATAAGTAAAGAGAGAACTGTCTGAGTACGTTCAGTTCTGCTCAGCTGTTTGAAAATCAAATAATGTAAGAGGTTTATCAGCACAGTCATTCTTTACATACTAAGGGGAAGTTTCACCTGTTCGCTTAACTTTCAGCACTCTTGGTAGTATTAACCACAAAACGCTTCATTTCTCTTCTTTCAAGGTTTCCGCGCGATTTTTTATTCTCTTCTATACAGTGCTGTACTTCAGACATGCAGTTTCAGAAAGCTCTTCTTGAAGAAGATGTTATTGAACTGCTTTTACTGTGTAACGTCCTCTTTGTGAATACGAGTCTGCTTCTTACATGATTTTTACATCGTCTGTCAAGAGCTATTTCGCTTCCAACAGCGCAAAATATTTTTCTTCATCTGTTATTGAGGTTGTCGTTAATCTCTTTTTTTTCTTGCACCTTGAGGCTTTCATCTTTCTTTGATTTAATCTCAACTCATAATCTGTACTGGGTTCACTGTTCATACCAATGAATGTGCCGTTTGAGGCCACGACAACATAACAGTACTTTGTATAGGCTACATTACCTTGTACCAGTTTTGTAGCTTCTTCACGTTCTGTTCCCATATGGGGCATGGGAAGATTGACTGTTTAAATGGCTCTATGCATGCTGTAATAACCCTAAGCTTGTCCTCATGAAGCCTATTGGCTTGATAAGTAGGGAGTGTAATACTGGGTACAAGCAGTGAATCGGGCGATTTGCCAGCAAAGCTCATTTTGACTGGTGGAAGTGAAGAAAATGATGCTATCGCTAACGTGTACGAAACTTAAAAACATTGTTTGTTACAGTGGAGCAGTGGACAGGAACGTAACGTACAGGTAGTTTATAAATGCGGTAACATTTGCAGAGTGAATTTCGAAAAAGAGATCAAGATTCAGCATAATAATGTTGTTCCATCAGCCCTTGCCATCAACACCTGGGTACGAAGCTTTGAGGCCACTGGTTCGACTGTAAGTAAGAGAGGTGGCAATCGAAAAACAGCGTAGAGCGCGCGCAGAATAACCTAGTCGGTAAATGCGCAATCGGCAGGACACACTTGGGAAGTGCAGTAATGGTGAGGGTTGCGAGTAGCCGCTGTAGGTCGAAATTCCGCGCGCTGTAAGTGCCGTTCTAAAATGAAGATGACGCTCACATTTTTTTGCCAATGTTACGTGGAGCCCCTCCACACCCACAGCTGCATGGTGACCATTCAAAAAGGTCTACTGTCACCGCTGCTTTGGTTGGTATTTAGATGGAGTCCACTGACAACGCAAAAGAAAAAACAGCGATTTATTTTCGCCTGGCTTGTAAACCTTTTGTAACTTTCAGAGAAACGCTCCTGAGTGGCGAATTTTGAGTGAAACCTACATTTCTCTTGTTCCCATGTTAATATTTGCTTCTTTTGACAAAACATAGCGGCGTTTACACTGTGTCACCCATCTAACATGTTTTGCAACGCAATCGCGACCGAGCGAGATGGCGCAGTGGTTAGCACACTGGACTCACATTCGGGAGGACGAGGGTTCAAACCCGTCTCCGGCCATCCTGATTTAGGTTTTCCGTATTTCCCTAAATAGTTCCAGGAAAACTCCGGGATGGTTCGTTTGAAAGGGCACGGCAGATTTCCTTCCCAATCCTTCCCTAATCCGAGGTTGTGCTCCGTTTCTAATGACCTCGTCGTCGACGAGACGTTAGACACTAATCTCCTCCTCCTCCTCCGAAATTGCGAGGGAGTTTTGAAACAGTCATTTATTAAGCCTGTTAAGTGAGGAAGTGGGTAGAAGTAAGGTCAGCAGCTAATGAAACCGCACATCCTCAGCACTAAAATAAACGTATATGTCTTCACTTATGATGTTGCAAAACCCACAGCGTTTCATGAATAACCAGCTACAGATGGCCCTTAAAACCCACGCTTTTTATCGAAAAGGTCTGTAGTTAGTGGAATAACACAGTAGATAACTAAGTTTTGATAATTTCCATAAGGCAAATACTCCCTTCTTTGCGTGCTATCGAGCGGTTCTAGGTGCTTCAGTCCGGAACCGCGCCGCTGCCACGGTCGCAGGTTCGAATTCTGCCTCGGGCATCGATGTGTGTGATGTCCTTAGGTTAGTTTTTAAGTAGTTCTAAGTCTATGGACTGATGACCTCAGATGTTAAATCACATAGTGCTTAAAGCCATTTGAACCATTTTTTGCGTGCTGTAATTTGCCAAAATATCATTTCGATATCTCAAACCGTTTATGAAATATAAGGAATGTTGTGGATATTTCATTCTGGCTTTATCGCTAGCGCACGTGCTCGCAAATGAGTGTGTTATATCAGATCAATTTTCTCGAGATTGGTGACAGATAGCGCCCTCCACACAAGTCTCAAGGAAAATTCGATATGTTAGCTAAATTTCGTACATAGCAACGTTTTATATAATATTCATCGAAATCAAAATCATATCGACCCCATTTTTTCATTTCGAACTTTTTCGAAGTCGCGCAGGGTCTTACTTAAATGAAAATATCACTATAATTATGAGCACTAACGAAACGAAGGGTACGTCATCATGAAGCCGACATACAAAGCTATAAGTTACGCAAAAATGTTTTTTTTTTTTCACCGAATATATTCCGTAAAATCGTTTGGGAACGAGTGCAGGGCGTGCACCTCGATTCTGTCATTGCAGCGCGTAGCCGACGGGGCCAAAGTGCGCAAACGATGTTGGTCTGCCCTACCGAACAAACAAATGAACTCGTGCAGCGCTTGGGACGAAAACTGGTCAAGCGCACGAGCCACCGTATCCTGCGTGAATTTTATATGCGAGTCAGTTGGACGAGATCTATGCCGCTCTGTGCATCGTCATTCTTTGGCACCCAGGCTTTCAGATCGCAGCGTTCTTTGGATCTTACAGAGTGATCTTCATTTGCTCGCCTACAAGACTCAAACTGTTCATGCTCTACAGCAGCAGGACTGTGGAAACAGACTTCAATTTTTCCAGAGACGGTGTATTTCAAAAAGACATTAAGCTCTCTTTATACGAGGCTTGCCCAGAAAGTCATGCACCGCATTTTTTTTTCTCAGCCGAAAACAATGCTACGAATGCGAAACGTTGCTTATTTATTATTTGACATCTCCTGAATGTGCGCGCCAAGTTTCCGTCACTTCCGACAGATAGCGTAGCTGCAGGACAGTTTCAAAATGGCGTCTGTAGGTGACGTACCTTACAAGTAACGTTCCGTCGTTGAATTTCCCACTGCAGAGAAAGAAACTGTGGGGAATATTCACAAACGCTTGTACGAAGTCTACGGAGCATCTGCTGTTGACATAAGTGCAGTTAGTCGCTGGGCACGGCGGGTGAGGTCATCAGAAGGCGGTTCGGCGAAGCTCCACGAGTTGCAAGTGTTGGGGAGACTGTTCACGGGTGTCACACCTGGCTGACCTGACCTAACGCAATCGGACTTACACTTGTTTGGGCCATTAAACGATACCATTGGTGGAAGACGTTTTGAGGACGATGAGGAGGTGATTCACAGAGTGAAGCATTGGGCCGCGTGGGATTAGCCTAGCGGCCGGCACCGTAGCTCAGCGTGTTCGGTCAGAGTGTAACGTGCCCTCTGTAATAAAGAAACTGAGTTAATCGATCATCAACAAACTTAAACGGATGTCTTACGACGTCCGCCCCGAGCAGACGCAACGAGGACGAGGATTGATATCGACAGGGCTTTTACGCACTTGTTTCGCGAGGAGGAAAGCCGTAGAAAGGGATAGAGATTACATAGAAAGATACTGTGTGGAGATAAAACACCATTCTTTGGTGTGTGTAATTCTCATTATGTTCAATAAAGAAATGTTGAACAGAAAATGCTATGCATTAATTTGAGGCAACCCTCGTATTTTGTTTTTAAAACTAACTGTCTTTTGCCAATTATTTCTGTTGTAATGTTTCCAATGGGCACACGCTACTGTCCCTGCCTGATAAGAGGCGCACTCGTATTGTCTTCGTGGTAGCAATGTAAGCCACTCGGCTCATCAGTCTGATGTTATTCCCAGCTGGGCACGTGCGGCAAAGGCTAGAACATTTTACTTTACTTCTGAGTTGAGCATACTTGGTCCAGATTCTGACTATAGCCTTTTACCAATGTAATTTTATGTAATTAACCTTTGTGCATCATAAAAAATGTCATCTTGGTTGATGTGTTTTTTGTCATAACCTGATTTCTATGTATTATTTTACAGGACTTAGGAACATATCCTTATGTTGAGGACACCCCTAGAAGATGAAACCTACGTCAGTGTACCTACCGTTTATGTGCAACCGGTTGGCTGTTTAATCTATATCTACACACATACTTCGCAATCCACCATACGGCGCGTGGCGGAGGGTACCTCGTACCACAACTAGCATCTTCTCTCCCTGTTCCACTCCCAAACAGAACGAGGGAGAAATGACTGCCAATATGCCTCTGTACGAGCCCTAATACCTCTTATCTTATCTTTGTGACCTTTCTGCGAAATGTAAATTGGCGGCAGTAAAATTGTACTGCAGTCAGCCTCAAATGCTGGTTCTCTAAATTTACTGAGCAGCGATTCACGAAAAGAACGCCTCCTTTCCTCTAGAGACTCCCACCCGAGTACAAGAAGCATTTCCGTAACAGTCGCGTGATAATCAAACCTACCAGTAAGAAATCTAGCAGCCCGCCTCTGAATTGCTTCTATGTCCTCCCTCAATCCGACCTAATAGGAATCCCAAACGCTCGAGCAGTACTCAAGAATAGGTCGTATTAGTGTTTCATAAGCGGTCTCCTTTACAGATGACCCACATCTTCCCAAAATTCTACCAACTGCCATTACATGCTTGTCCCACTTCGTACCGCTCTGCAATGTTACGCCCGAATATTTAATCGACGTGTCTGTGTAAAGCGCTACGCTACTAATGGAGTATTCAAACATTAAGGGGTTCTTTTTTCTAATCATGTGCATTAATTTACATTTATCTATATTTAGAGTTAGCTGCCAGTCTTTACACCAATCACAAATCCTGTCCAAGTCATCTTGTATCCTCCTACAGTCACTCAACGACGACACCTTCCCGTATACCACAGCATCATCAGAAAACAGCCGCACATTGCTATCCACCCTATCCAAAAGTTCATTTATGTAGATAGAAAACAACAGCGGACCTACCACACTTCCCTGGAGCACTCCAGATGATACCCTCACCTCCGATGAACACTCACCATCGAGGACAACGTACTGGGTTCTATTACTTAAGAAGTCTTCGAGCCACTCACATATTTGGGAGCTGCTCGTACCTTAGTTAGGAGTCTGCAGTGGGGCACCGAGTCAAACGCTTCCCGGAAGTCAAGGAATGTGGAATCCGTCTGATCCATGGTTCGCAAGATATCATGTGAAAAAAGGGCGAGTTGCGTTTCGCAGGAGCGATGCATTCTAAAGCAGTGCTGATGCATGGACAGCAACTTCTCTGTCTCAAGGAAATTCATTATATTCGAACTGAGAATATGTTCGAGAATCCTGCAACAAACCGATGCTATGTTGCAAACTAGTATACGACAGCTGAGTAATAGCCATGTTCAAGGAATGTCACTTGTGTTCACTCCATTGAGTATTTCTTTCAGTTACCTACTGTTGTACTGTAAGTTCTTTTTATGTATGGTACAAATTTCATCGAACTGCGCTGCTTGGAGTTGAAACATCACTCGAAAGTTGCTTTCGCCCTTACGTTTTGCACACCAGCATAGTTTAATAACATGACATGAAGTGATCTTCTAACACAAATAATGTGTAGTTGGTCGATATAGTCTGTCGGTAAACTGAAGAGCTAGCGAGCGAGTCCCCACTCTGCCAACCCAGCTACGTCACAAGGCGCTTCTACAGGCTATTCACAATGTAGTGCCGAACCCTGCTGCGGCGCGCGCTTCAAATCTGTGTCGAAGCCGTGTACAGATACGTCTCGGCTGCGTTTATTTTTAGACAAGACCATAAGGAATACAAAAACGATAATTCATCCGAAACACAACATTATAGAGTAAATAATATTAACATAAGAACAGAAGTCAGGATTCTACTACAAACTTAGAACCGAATGCCTCTTCATGTGAATGTATGTTACTCTATTGCTATTCCTAAAACGAACCCATATAATGCAATCGGTCTGTAGAATTTAAGGCATGTTCTTATTTTGCGTTTCTACTAAAAGGTAGAAGTTTTCTTTGAAGGATTGCATTGAAACTTAACAATTCTTGAAACACGAAGAGTGTTTTAAAAGTAAGCAGAAATTTATAATTTTGTGTGTTAGTCCGATCCGCACTACCTTTTTGACACTGTCTTCGTAAACATGCCTCTAAAGTATGTGTACAATGTTATGCATATTGGGTATTTACTCTGTTGTCAGCTGTCAGAAAGATTACATGCTATTTGGTAGCATCAGCGATTACTTGTTTTGTATAAAAGCAAATTAGAGAATTTGTATTAAATTTTGTTATAAGAATGGAATAAAGTGTATGAAATTTTTAGAAATGGTAAATATTGCTTTTGGCGAGCCTGTTATGAGTAAACCAAAGGCAGACAAGTGGTATAAACATTTCACAGCAGGCCTTAACGGACAGCGGTTCTACAAGCATGGATGAGATTAAAAATTCACAGTTAAGAGAACTATAAACTATACCGAAGAAACGGTTCCTAAAGAGTTGCGGGAATTGGAAAAAGCACTGGCATAAGTGTATAGTATGTAATGCGGAATATTTTGAAGAGGTTAACATTGCTATAGATTAAAAAATAAAGTTCTTACCAAAAAATAAAAATTATATGTGAAAGCACCATCTATGTCAAACTTTTTGCTTAGAAGCCCAGAATCGGTGTACATGTTTCGAAGGAAATTTCAACAGTGTTTAGAATAGCTATTGTGGACATGTTTTAAGCAATATGTCTTATAATCATGTGAATAGTGACCGAGACAGAGATTAAAGTTCAATAGGCATCAAAGGTTTTACGTGATTTTGAAACTATCTATAACGATGGGTTTCCTCCCAAAATTATTAGTTTTCCTTCGTAGCGATTCCAGTAAACCCTGCGGCTTATTTTTCCATTCCTTACTTACGCGTCCTTTTGGGTTAGGTCGACCTTTGCATAAATTGCAGCCCTTTTATTGGGACTGGTAATATTAACCAACTGTTCTTTTTGGGTCGCCTCTTTAATACATGCTGTAATAACATTAGAGACGATCGAACGCTCGTTACTCCCCAAATACCTCCTCTTCTTCGTGTTCTGCACATTTTCTTGCAATGCTAGACGATTATCCATCACTTCCGGATATCGAAGTACATCAGTAAGTATTGTAATACGTGTATATTTCTATTGTTTATTGTCAAATCACAATTTATGAAAGATGTTTATATTTTATTAACGGGATTAAGTACGAATAATTAATATTTGTCATGTTGGAAATAATTGTGGTAGCAGGGAATGTCTGCACCAAAGAATTGTTGATATAATTTTAAAAAGGGCGCAAGAAACCGCGTATGGATATATTTTCAGAAAAGAGCGGGAGAGACCGCGCATTGATACATTTTGTAATGGTAGCAGGGATTGTCTTCACCAGAAAGCATTGTTGGCAGGAGAGACCGTACTTTAGCGTTCGTAGGATGTCAGTAGTAAGCGAGAAGTGAAGCGAGTCGGTAGCACGTCTGAAGCGAGAGGTTGAGAGGAGCGGTGGGCGTGCCAGCCACTAGCTATGATTTTCAAGAGATTATAAACGGGTGCACAAAGAGATCAGCTAACTATTATAATAAGAGGAACTAATATTATTGAATAATTTTTTTGAGAAACCCAAGACTACTGAAGGTATGTTTGCGCATTGCTAGTTGTAAGATTATTGTAAAAAGTAAGTCCCATTTGAACGTTTGTAAAATCATTTCATTACCAGCAGTAAATATTTGAAGCGTTTTCAGAATATAATTAATTTTTGCCAGCAGTGTTGCATTACTGATTATAATACATCCCAAAAGCCATCAACGTATAACTTTGCAAAAATTTTATTTTTGTCAAGAAAAAGTGTAACTATGAACTACATAACTTCAGTCAAATTAACTAAAGAATAACGTCAGCTTTGCTGTTAAAGAATAACGTCAGCTTTGGTAATAAATACAGCCACTTATTAGGACAGCCCACCAGCAGTTAATAGAGTATAGTAAACCAGAGTAAGTATAGTCATTTCGCAGTTCGATGTAGCAGTCAGATGGCGATCCAGTAACAGTAAAAAAGGTAAGGGACAGTTTTGGGTTATTGCAGATAACGACTGAGGGCCACGACGACGACACATTCTATGTTTCGTCGAAATAATCAGAAAATCACTTCTAATAAGCAGCAATTAAATTTATATGCGAAGATTGAGAAAGAGAATAAATTTAAAAGGGAAGATTTCATTTATTATTGAGCAAGAGATAGAAATTCTAAGGGAAGGTTTCATAGTTTATTGTGAAAGGGAATGTTATCAGTAACAAAAGAGATATAGAGGAAGGTTTCAGTATACAAAGTTAACTCGCTGACACTGGCAACTAAGATCCCACGAACAGAAACGACGTATATCGCTGCACGCCGATCTACACTGCTAGACATTTGACGGGCAACAGATTTTGGGTGCCCCGGTAGGCCGGTGGCAGCGTTCTTCCGGGAAAGGCCACTTCCCCCACCAAAAGCGCTGCTCGCTCTTGAGTTTACAGACAGACTATGTATCTTCAACGTGAAATATTTTTTAACTAGGTCCTTGTTCCCGCCGCACTCTATGTTAAGCACACATTGCAGGAGAGGTAAATGACCCGCAGCTCGGAGCGGTGACGCAGCGCCTGTCGGTGCTGGGAGCCAGTGGTAATTACCGGACTGGGGTAGGCCGGCCGGCGTCCCCGCGTCTGGTCGCAGGGCTGAGCGCGCGGGAGTGCGTTGCCCTGTGGCAGCGGCCGAGCCACGCACCTACCGTTACGAGGCGGCAGCTGCAGCTGCAGACGCACAGCTGTGCCCTGGGACAACGGCCGCCGTGCCCCACTATTCACTCCCCCCGCCCTCTGTGGCCTTGACCACGGCCTGTGCTGGTGAGCAGCGAGCTACAGCACGCTCCGGAAGGGCTCACGCGTGATATCTCGGTATTAAGCCGTCCCCACACGGGACGTGTTTCTTGCCGCGAAGCTCGCCAGTCTCGACATCTGCACGCTCTTGAATGACCTGCTACATGTCACGGAACCGTGCTCGTCATCCTAATTTGTGGCCGTAATGCTCTCCACTGCCAGCTGCATACAAATGACACACTAACCAAGAAGTTTGTTTGCGAAAGCGGACGCGATTAAAGTCACTGCATTAAATCTGTTAACAGATCGACGGTTTGCTAACAGAATGGCCCCAGGTTCGATACCAGGCCGAGCCAGAGATTTTTCTCCTTTCGTCACTTAGCTTTCAGGATCGGTACTTGTTTCGTAATTTCATTAGAATGTAGAGAGGATTTTTTCGAAGCTACTCATCATCAGTGAAAAAAATGCAGGGGTTATTTGGAAAGTGGCAACGGCCTTGCCGCTGTGGATACACCGGTTCCCGTCAGATCATCGAAGTTAAGCGCTGTCGGGCATGCCCGGCACTTGGATATGTGACCATCTGGGCCGCCAAGCGCTGTTGCCATTTTCCGGGGTGCACTCAGCCTCGTGATGCCAATTGAGGAGCTACTCCGCCGAATAGTAGCTGCTCCGGTCAGAGAAAACCATCATAACGACAGGGAGAGCGGTATGCTGACCACACGCCCCTCCTATCTGCATCCTCAGCTGAGGATGACACGGCGGTCGGATGGTCCCGATGGACCACTTGGGCCACTTGTGGCTTGAAGACGGAGTGCTATTTGGAAAGTAACTTCTGATCGATCGCGAAATGGAAATCCGATGAGACTTAGTACTGATGAGTTGGGCATTATATCTAGTATGCCTGCAGGTAGCGTCACGTCGCTATTGTCAGTTCTGAGCGTACAGTTAGCACGTAAAGATACCGAGGACACTGCGTCTCCCGCCAAGTACGAAGGCCTGGTGAGAGATTTCACCTGGTATCACTCAGCCCACATAACATAACTGCCATGCGGTTCATTCTTCATGACAGTTCTCGACCGCACTCTGCAGGGCACTGAAGATGCTCCCGCAGCGTTTTCGATGGAAGTGTTTAATGGCCCACAACACAACCCCATAATTGGCTCCCTCTGAGTTTCACCTCTGCTCATATGAACCGCTGGCTGTGAAGACGACATGTTGGCACAGACAACGAGCTGTATACAAGCGTAGACAGTTGGCGGAAAGCACAGGCGGCTGCCTTCTATGACGATCATATTGGAAAGTTGGTACAACACTACAACAAATGTCTAAATCGGAACGGTAACTATGTAGAAAAAATAGCTAGAAGGTGTAACTAATAGTTTCAAATAAAACATTTTTTATTTCACAGTGGCTTCCATCTCGCGACAGGTTGAAACTTACGTTCCGAACCGGCAAGAAGCGAACGTGAGGACGTCCATAACCCAAGACATTTACACAAAGTTTCGTAATAGCAAAAACTTCCAATGTGTAACTCGTACATAGTCTCTAACACAAACTGGTAGCCACTTTTGATTTCTTATCAGCAGGAAACTGCAGTAAATACGTTGTTGGGCTAAATGGCTCTGAGCACTATGGGACTCAACTGCTGTGGTCATCAGTCCCCTAGAACTTAGAACTACTTAAACCTAACTAACCTAAGGACATCACACACATCCATGCCCGAGGCAGGATTCGAACCTGCGACCGTAGCAGTCGTTCGGTTCCGGAATGCGTGCCTAGAACCGCGAGACCACCGCGGCCGGCAAAATACATTGTTTACTATGAATAACACCGAGTACAGCACTTCATACTTCTGTTAAATTAATAACAAAGCACTACAATCATTTTTAAAGCAAAAGCCGAAAAAAAATTGCTGGTAACCAGAGACGAACTCGCTACCTTCCTCTCCATAATTTACAACACTATCGATTACGATGCAGTTTTAACATGGCAGCATGTGTAAACGGTTCGCAATGTGTAGAAATATCTAAAGACTGTAACTACAGATGTCATTATTTTACACATAAGTATAAGAAATATTGCACCAAAACACCGCAGCACTGAAACGGCAACTCTCCGCAGCATGCAAGTTGTGATAGAGAAAGAGTCAAATAACGAGCTTTTTAACAGTTGACCTGTATTTGTAGCTTCAAGACATTTTACTACAGCAAACAAGACGAAAAATGACGCTCAGTATGCTACTTCTTTGAAATAGAATATATTCATACTACGTGCACTATAACATGAAAACCATCAAATATCGAGTTCAGCTGGGACAAGGAATGAGAGAGGAGAAAAACTACTTGAGTTCCGTAACAAGTTTCAGATACTAATTGCAAATACTCTGTCCAAGAATCACAAAAGGAGGAGGTTTACTTGGAAAAAAGGCCGGGTGATACGGAAAGATTTTAGTTAGATTACATCAGGGTCAAACAGAGATTACGAAATCAGATACTGGAATTTAAGGTGTACCCAGGAGCAGATGTAGACTCAGATCAAAATACAGTAGTGATGAAGAGTAGGCTGAAGCTTAAGTCATTAGTCAGGAAGAATCAATACGCACAGAAGTACAATACGAAAGTACTAAGGAATGACGAGATACGGTTGACGTTCTCTACGGCTATAGATACAGCAATCATGAAAAGCTCTGTAGGCAGTAGAGTTGAAGAGGAATGGATATCTCTAAACAGGGCCATCACAGATGTTGTGCAGGAAAACATAGGTACAAAGAAGGTAACTGCGAAGAAACCATGGGTAACAGAAGAAATACTTTAATTGATCGATGAAAGGAGGAAGTACAAAAATGTTCCGGGAAACTAAGGAATACAGAAATGCAATTCGCCGAGGAATTAAATAACTAGGAAGTGAAGGGAATCTAAGACGAAATGGCTGCAGGAAGAATGTGAAGAAATCGAGAAAGAAATGATTATCGGAAGGACAGACTCAGCATACAGGAAAGTCAAAACAACCTTTGTTGACATTAAATGCAAGGATGATAACATTAAGAGTGCAACGGGATTTCCACTGTTAAATGCAGAGGCGAGAGTGGATAGGTGGAAAGAATGCATTGAAAGCCTCTATGAGGGGGAAGATTTGTCTGATATGATAGAAGAAGAACAGGAGTCGAATTAGAAGAGATTGGGTATCCAGTATTAGAATAAGAATTTAAAAGAGCTTTGTAGGACTTAAGATAGAATTAGTCAGAAGGGATGGATGATATTCCATCAGAATTTCTAAAATTGCCGGTGGGAGTGCAACAAAATGACTATTCACGTTGGTGTGTAGAATGTATGACTCTGGTGCCATACCATCTGGCTTTCGGAAAAGCATCATCCACACAATTCCGAAGATGGCAAGAGCTGACAAATGCGAGAATTATCGCACAATCAGCTTAGCAGCTCATGCATCTAAGCTGCTTACAAGAATAATATACAGAAGAATGGAAAAGAAAATTGAGGATGCCCAGTGTGGTATCGACAGCAACGACGCCACGGCGTAGGTACAAGTTCATAACTTGGCACTTCGAGACACCGACGACAGCGCCCTGTAGCAGGCGCTGTTGAGATCTACGAGCTCCGCTGCAGTTTCACCCCATTTGATCAAGAGTCGACGGCCGGGACACTTCGCTTCCTATTGCGATTTTTATTACTTACGAGGGGTGTAAGGCTTCGCACCTTAGTGCAAATTTATGTATTCAGTTAATATTGTGATATAGTAAAACCATTTCTAATAGCAGTACCGAGAGATTTTCACCTTTTCCTGCTCCTACTCATTTCCTACATTCGGCCAATCTTTCAGTTTACAGGAGCAGACCCACAGGCCGCCTTCCAGGTGTGATACAAACCGCTACGTGGCGATCAGTTGGGGTGTAGGAAATTAAAGGAACGAGAGAGGCAATTCTGACGTTACTGTTAATAGTGGAAGCCAGGCTAAAGAAAAATCAAGACAAGTTCATGGGATTTGTCGACCTGGAAAAAGCGTTCGACAATGTAAAATGGTGCAAGATGTTCGAAATTCTGAAAAAAGGAGGGGTAAGCTGTCGGGAGAGACGGGTTATATACAATATGTACAACAGACAAGAGGGAATAATTAAGAGTGGACGAGAAAGAAGCGCTCGTTTTATAAATAGTGTAAGACAAGGATGTAGCTTTTCACCCCTACTGTTCAATCTGTACATCGCGCAAGCAATGAGGGAAATAAAAGAAAGGTTCAGAAGTGGAATTAAAATTCAAGGTGAAAGGATATCAATGATACGATTCGCTGATGATATTGCTGTCTCGAGTGAAAGTGAAGAAGCATTACATGATCTGCTGAACGGAATGAACAGTCTAATGAGTACAGAATATGGATTGAGAGTTAATCGAAAAAAGACGAAGGTAATTAAAAGTAGCGGAAATGTGAACAGCGCGAAACTTAACATCAGGACTGCTGGTCATGAAGTAGATGAAGTTAAGGAATTCTGCTATCTATGCAGTAAAATGACTAATGACGGACGGTCCAAGGACAACAAAAGCAGACTAGCAATGGCAAAAAGGGCATTCTTGGCTAAGAGAAGTCTATTAGCATCAAACATAGGCCTTAATTTGAGGAAGAAATTTCTGAGAATGTACATCTGGAGTACAGCATTGTAGCGAAACATGGACTACGGGAAAACCGGACCAGAAGAGAATCGAAGCATTTGAGATGTGGTGCTACAGACGTATGATGAAATTAGGTGGGCTGGTAAGGTAAGGAATGAGGAGCTTCTGCGCAGAATCGGAGAGGTAAGGAATGTATGGAAAACACTGACAGTATGATAGGACATTTGTTACGAGATGGGGGAATGACTTGCATGGTACTCGAGTGAGCTGTAAAGGGCAAAAACTGTAGAGGAAGACAGAGATTGGAATACACCCAGCAAATAATCGAGGACGAAGACTGCAAGTGCTACTCTGAGATGAAGAGGTTAGCACAGGAGAGGAATTGGTGGAGGGGCGCATCAGACCAGTCAGAAGACTGATGACCAAAAAAACAATGAGATGAGAGACTGCCATTGTCTCAGGAACAGCGGGGTACTCAGCACATGTTTCCACTCACGTACGGCCAGGATCCTATCTCTCCATGATCCAATCGATAATCAGTCAGGCGGTATTGAGGGGGGGGGGGGACTTTTAATTCGCCTGATTAGATTACTCGGTTTTTAGAGCGAATCCTTAATACCACCAGTGTTCAGAGGACTTCCCGTGACGTCACTGCTGCTTTCCTAGCCGTTAATGTGCCATGTTCGATAACGAGACGTTTATTTTCAGCGGTAGTACTGGTTGGAGGGTTGTTATTAGCTATAGAGGGGGGCTGAACCGTGCAGAAATTTCATGACTGAGAAAAAAAAAAATGAAAAAAAAACATCACTCTTAAACCGCAGTAATGATAAGCTTGGAGCTGTGTGATGATGATCAATTATTTCATCCATTAGGAACACCCATACCGACACGTTCAGCATCCTCCAGTCCTCATGGTCCCCTTTATCCTTTCCGTAGTTGGGGATTGTGCAATCACATGTGCCAACACGAACTGTTGCCAACCGGTTATTAACAGTGGGACTACGGGCTCACACACCTCTATCTCGTTTTTCGCTCGCACCACTGCATCGACGTGCACGGTTCGACTGGCGCCGTCAGAGGATCAGTCGAAAGATAAAATGGCATACCGTGGTCTTCAGTAATTAAAGAGGATTCTGGCTGCAAGAAAGTGATGGTCGTTTGCGCGTACGACGTAGACCTGGTGAGCGCTTCTGGTATAGTTCGTTCGTCCAAGCCACACTGGTCCCATAACAGGCCTTTGGGCCTGGGGTGCCATAAGCTACAACCCTCTTTAACCTTCTGTTTTTCTGGAAGGGACACTAACCAGCATTCGGTAGGTGGAGAATGTTGTTAGACCCTTTCTTTCGCAATTCTTGCAACAGGAAAGTGATGTGTCGTCCCAACTGGATAATGGCTTACCATAACGTATCACAGGACAGTATTTTCCATCCGTACGATCGACTGGATGCCAAAGTCAGCGCCTGCATTACACCATGTGGAAGGTACACCACGTACTCACAAGGGTGTTTCACCATGGGTCAGTTCTGGTACCTCAGAAACGCTTGTTCTATTGATACTTAAACATAATCGTTTCATGTATGCCGGCCAGAGTGGCCTTAGGTTAGTTAGGTTTAATTAGTTCTATGTTCTAGGCGACTGATGACCTCAGAAGTTAAGTCGCGTAGTGGTCAGAACCATTTGAACCATCGTTTCACGTACTCCATGTGCAGTGTTACAACAATAAATCTTGAGTGAGTTGGAAACCTTTAAAAGTGTGTATGAGCCTTTTCCCTGCAATGTTTGTATATACAGTATGAGCCATGTAAGACGTAACTTCCCTTTTCATTTCGCGAACGTTTCCAGATATTGAGGTTTTCGTGAACTGATAGTACGCTAATGGGCACTTACTTTGGTATGTAATATAGAACCTTAACCCTTAAACCGATCGAGATATTGAAGCAAGTATGATTTATGAAATAGATTTATATATATTTTTAACAGCAACCGAAACTGCTTGATAAGATGAGCACAGTGACGTAATGCTTGTTAATGTTGATTTTCAATCTCTAGATATTCCGAAGCTTGAAAGGGCGTCGGCCGATATCGGCTGTTGCATTGTAAATACGCTCGTGCTAGGCTACGCCGTTGTCCAAGCCTTACGACTGTTTGTTTGTCGGCACTGCAGAAGTAGCAGGGACTGAGTTGACCAGTGTTTTTTTTTTCTAAAAAAAAGTTTGAGGGTGCTCCGACATGGGGTATAATGCAGCGAAAATTAGGTATAACTGAAGCATGGGATACCACCCGCCTTCTTTTAGCCATGACGTCATCAACATGTCTAACTACAAAAAGAGATATCGGACTCTTCAGTTGACTTTACAGCTCAAACGAAGCAGGCGATACCGAGAAACACACAACCATACAAGAGAAAGAGGTACCGAACACTTTAGTTGCATGCGATTTGAGCGTACGCATATCCGTTTAGCACTACCATCGCCCACTATTAGCGGGCAAAGTCACTATATGCTTGTCGAACTGGCTACCAGCGATTCAGTTGTCGAGAACGGTTGCCGCAGCTTAGAAATGCTTGAAACAGTCGGTGATATCGGTTTTCCCACCAAAACCTGCACTGGTATCGTTCGTATTGCAATTACCAAATCGAAAAAATGAAATAAAAATTTACGTCCGTGAAATAAATCTTTGGCACTCTTCCAAGTTCTCAACACCGTAAAAAAAAAAAAAAATACTTTGTCGACGAAAAAGTTTAGGGGTACGCATCCCCCAGCGTTCCCCCAGAAAATCAGCTCTGGTGTTGTCTATCAGCGTGAAAATGGATTGGGATTTATGAAAGGAAGGTCCTCTCCGATTTGGCCGAGCGGTTGTAGGTGCTTCAGTCTGGAACCGCCCGTCCGCTACGGTCGCAGGTTCGAATCCTGCCTCGGGCATTGATGTGTGTGATGTCCTTAGGTTATTTAGGTTTAAGTAGTTCTAAGTTCTAGGGGACTGATGACCTCAGAAGTTAAGTAGCATAGTGCTCCGAGCCATGTGAATCATTTGTTAAAGATGGTTTCCAAAATTGATAAAAACCTAACAGGATATTGCGATGCCGTCGGTATCGATACTTTGTTCCGATATTATTGAAGGATCAATATGCATTTAGTTACGTATTGATATCGATACTGTACCACACGATTGCATGACTGAGCCGCTACTAGTGAAGCTCTTGACAAGCGGCAACGTTTGAGACGTGACAACTCGGCCTCCGCCGCACGCAGCTCTCGGCCGCCCACCTCCGGTGCCTTTCACCGACTCGTGAGGGGAGCGTGCCGCTCGGGCCGGCGACCCTGCCCCTGCCGCCGCTATTTAAAGCCCCCCGCTCTGCGCTCCACTCCGCCTCGGCACGCGACGGGCAGATGCTGCCAAAAAACAGCTGCACCGTGCCTTGCCGAGAGACTGCAGCTGCCGGGCTCAGCACGCGTCGCGCCACGGGCTGCAGCTGCCGCCGCGGCCAACGAACGCTGCCTGCTCTCACTTCCCCCCAGCCCTCCCCCTCCCTACCCACTTTACCCCCACCACACTGCACGCCGCAGCTCCCCCTCTGGCAGTGGGGCACACAACTCACGACCTCGCAAACCTGCTACCACTGAGTCAGGCCGTCTTCGATCACAGTGTCTTAGTCACACTGACCTGTCAAGTATATTTCCTGTGCCTAAGTTTACATCTGTAGTCCGCAAGCAGTCCTACATGTGTGGTGCATGCCCTGTTTCATTCGTGAATGGTGTGTCCGAAGAACGACTACTCATAAACCTCTGCACGAAATCTAATTTTCTTCATTTCTTCGCGTTGGTCACTTAGTCAAACAGGGATACATCAGAAACACATCACCTTGCCTAATGTTGTGCAGGCATTCAATACAGCTTCCTGTATGGATAAATACATGTCCTGTACGGTGTTCAAGGAAATGTTGTAGCATTTTTCCCGGAAAATAATGGCAAGTTTAGATAATGACCATGAATGAGATTTTCACTCTGCAGCTAATATGACACTTCCAGACAGATTAAAACTGTGTGCCGGACCGAGTTTGGAAGGCAGGAGACGAGCTACTGGCAGAACTAAAGCTGTGAGGACGGGGCGTTGAGTCGTGCTTGGGTAGCTCAGATGGTAGATCACTTGCCCGCGAAAGGCAAAGGTCCCGAGTTCGGTCTCGGTCCGGCACACAGTTTTAATCTGCAAGGAACTTTCAGTGACCATGAAGATGGATTAGGATCATACATCATTCTCTAAAGACCATAAAGACCTAACATTATTGAGATCTGATGACGGGGCCAGGGGAGATGTGACTTCATCCTCGTGCTCACGGAACAAGTCCTGGACGATGAGAGCTGTGTGAGCAGGGCCCTATCGTCCTTGAACACAGCATGGCTGTTGTATACTGCTCTGTACATAACGGCAAGGAGAAGAGGACTACAGAGTGGTGCAGCAGCTACCGCCTCACGAAAACTAGACCAGAGCAGAAATGATTACCGAACACATGAACAGAGTTTTACTTGTTGTTTTCTTAGAGAATTGCAAAGAAACATTACAAAAGAACAAACAGTAACAAATTCCAGTGCGAAGTTCCCTCTAATAATGAGCGAGCGAACTGTCGAAGGCACGGCACGGTGGCTCAGCATGATCGGTCAGAGAGCCGGTTGGCCTCTGTAATAAAAAAACTGAGTGGAAGGATCAACCACCGAACTTGAATAGGATGTCTTGCGACGTCCGCAACGACCAAACACAACGATCGATAACGAACAAAACGCAAAAAAAGAGGGCGCTTACAGTCGGAGTCACTGAAGACAGTGGGCTCGCAGCATTGGATCCGCTGGGTCCCGTCGCAACTACAGATAGGCAAAGTCGTTCATCCTTGGGAACTAGTTTACTGGTTATCGCTCTTTTTTGGGAACCGTTCATTTTTACTCGTTCACCGTTCATGGGTGCTTGGTATATGGTTCTTATGAAAAACTGAAAATTAGTAGCATAGGTGACTGACGATGGAAGGAGCCAAGAATGGAGTATAGAGTTTTTATTCATAACAGAATTGTCACACACTTGTAATTTTCGTGATTTTACAGATCTCACTTAGCCGACTGCAGCGTTATGTGGGTGATCACAGTGAAATAATATAAGGTGGTTCACGAAAAACCGACTCCGAGTACAGACTGCTCGCCAATTACGCACGATTTGGTGATCTCTACGAGCAGAATAGACAAACATGTAATAATTACGCAGTGAAGAAATAACAAATAAGCTAATTCAATCAACTTCGGAACAATAAATGACGATTGGTAAAGCGACAATGAGCAGTCTAATACTCGGGGCCGATTTTTCGTGCGCCACCCTGTACCACTGAAGTAATATTGTAGGAGTTATCATATTCTCTTTACAAAATGTGGCACCAGACACTCGATTACGAAGCACAGGCTTCATTCAATTATAAGTCGATCTGCCTTCCATAACAATGAACATGCTCTTCTACCTTGGATAAAAAAAAAGACGGAAAATGGTCATTCGTGTGTGCCGTGTCGACGTCCTCTGCATGTGTAATAACAAAAAATATTGCCTTTTTACAAGTATTTCTTCTGCTGTTTACCGAAATTGTGAAGTAATCTGAAACGCCGTTTTGTTACCTGAAAAGATGTATGTATTACAGACCACGCAATTTTTATGTATCCAGAATGAGATTTTCATTCTGCAGCGGAGTGTGCGCTGATATGAAACTTCCTGGCAGGTTAAAACTGTGTGCCGGACCGAGACTGGAACTCAGGACCTTTGCCTCTCGTCGGCAAGTGCTCTACTATCTTCGTTTTTTTTCTTTTTTTTTAATCTCATTTTGTTCGTTTTCGTTCGTTGTATCTGCTCGAGGCGGACGTCGCAAGACACCCGTTTCAGTTCATCGTTGATCCATTAACTCAGTTTCTTTCTTCTTTTTTTGTTACAGTTGGCAGCTAATCCTCTGACCGAACACGCTGAGTTACCGTGTCGGCTCACGCCCCGTCCTCACAGCCTTACTTCTGCCAGTACATCGTCTCCTACCTTCCAAACTTCACGGGAGCTCTCCTGCGAAAGGATGAGAGCTTCTCCTGTGAAAGGAGGAGAGCGTCTGTAAATTTCGGAAGGTAGGAGACGAGGTACTGGCAGAAGTAAGGCTGTGAGGACGGGGCGTGAGTCGTTCTTGGGTAGCTCAGATGGCGGAGCACTTGCCCGCCACAGGCTAAGTTCCCGAGTTCGAGTCTCGGTCCGGCGCACAGTTTTAACCTGCCAGGAAGTTTCAATTTTTATGTGATTTACGTAATTATAAAATATATTTTGATTACCGGTTGTGGACGCTGAACAGAATACGTAAAGAACTAGAAGGTTTGAATCAGATCTAGAATGGGTTTGCGAAGCGAACGAAACGAACAACTCGGTACTGAACTTAACTATGAGCAGTCGTCAGTGGAACGGTGTCTAGTGGTCACGTGTAGAAAGGTCGAGTCCGGCCGAGCGAGACCGACACAGACGGGAACGGGACCGAGGCTGGGAACGAGACCGGCCGACGTGCCGTTCGGGAACGAGACCGACCGTTTCCCGATCCCGGGAACTGTAAGTAGAAAGCCGCGACCGAAGTGAACTGTGAAAGTCCGTGCCTTAGAATTCGTTCGTTCCGTTCATCTTGGTGAACAGTTCCTTTGGATCCGTTAGTTCGCGAACAACCCATCTCTAGTCGCAACCACTGTCGGTGTCTGTGAGAAATGCGCATTTCTGTTCTCAACTGTGAGACATCTGTAGGACTGATGTCGATCTATGATACCACATCCGCCACTTGAGAACAAACAACTGTATCACGGGATGAACTAGATCAGCCAAAATAACACATAATTCTGGCCAGTAAATCAACCTTCCAGATCCACATGTGGCCCATTGAACTGCCCAAATGATCACCGAACCCCCGCCATGTTTCACTCTTGGACGTAAACTCGGCCAGAACGTGGATACTTTGCAAAATAAGACTCATCCAATCTTATTAAAGTCTTCGATTGATCCATAGACCAGGTTTCATGCTTGAGCACATTTTCCTGTCACAGGAATTTGCGTCAATGATGATACAGCTTATGCAGCTCTCCTCATCTTGTTTTGTTGCTGACAGTGGTTGCCAGTGCGACATTCATCTCTGCAGTGACTTTTCCAGCTGTCGTTCTCTTATATTTCGTGACAGTTGTGTTCAATGATCATCTGTCACGATCACGCAACATACACGTTCTTCCACGTTGTGAATTAGTGGATGATGTTTTCCCGCTCTCCCAGTATGTGTTATAAATCTTCGATATGGTGCCTTTTTATACACCAAACACTTCGACTACCTTGGTTAGAGAAGCAATCCGACCACCAACAATTTGCCCACGTTCGACTTCACTTAGATCCGACATAGTGCACTCACAGTTGTACAGAACACTGTTGTGTGGCACTTGCAACGTACTGAGGGCTTTGCACAGGTGCCGTTCGTGGTCGAATACAACAACGCAACCGTCAGGCTGCATTTACGTTCAAGTGTGCTTTCCTGTTGGTGTTTCCATATTTTGTCCAACCTCTGCCTTACGGGAAGAAGTAATACGTTGCCCGAGTTTTCTTGGATTATCAAGTTCTGAATGTACTGCTCGTACTATACCAGAAGAATTTCAATAGTACTGACATGATCGTGGTAGCTAAGTATTTCCATCTTCTTTAAATGTTCACTGTCTGAATCCCAGCAGTAAATTTCACAGTAATGCACAACGCCTCTCTGGTAATAGCTGTCGCTGCAGTTTGGCAAGCATCGAGAAGAAACATGCCGCTCTTCATTGAAACTTCTCTGTCGCTTCTATTAAGCCAATCTGGTAATGAACCCAGACTGATAACTAACGTTAGTCAGACCACAAGCACAATGAATGAATGGAGCATAATGACCATACTATCCTTTCTTAGCCCAGTAAGTCAACCATTGATGAACACTGTGTTTCAGCGGTACATTCTATGGATTATTCTGCCACAAAAATCATTCTGGGTTTCCATTTCACGATTGACTCCACAGACAATATTTGCGAAACAAATGAAAGTCAGTGTGTTAGCAGATTAGATGTCAGTTGTACAGGCGAAAACGGACCATCGTAGAATAAGAACTACATGTATAGTCAACGGAGTGTGACGAAACGTATGGGGATATAAACAATTAAAATGTACTAGAATTGCATTTCTGAAATGGTTTATTCATTATTGGTAGTATTAGCTATAATTAAGTGTATCGTTTATAGTTAAAACAGTAGTTATTAAGAATGTAAGATTGTTTCACTAGGAAAGTACCTGCTATATATAGAACTAACGACGATGCACCACGAAGTAATTATCTGAATGGGACGGAAATGGCTAGATGATGTGAGAAATTCTTCCAGTCCATATGTGGCATAACAGCAAACCAGTATTGATTAAAAACAGTCTTGGTTGCAATATTTTTAAATTTTTTTTTCAACGACGCGTTTCGCCTTATTTAGGCATCTTCTGGTTATCTTTTCTAGATGGACGCGAGATGCACCAAGATCTGCATAACGTGTTCCCGCTCCTGTGAAAAGATAACCAGAAGATGCCTAAATAAGACGAAACGCGTCGAAGAAAAAAAAATTGTAACCAAGACTGTTTTTAACTAATAGATGATGTGATATACACAAACAGTTCCAGAAAAATTGGTCGATTTGTTCAAGATAAAAAACTTTACAACTTGAGCAAGTCAATAATGGGTTGGTCCACCTCTTGCCCACACACAAGCAGTTATTCGGCTTGGTTATGATTGACAAAGTTGTTGGATGTCCTCCCGAGAGATACGATGCCATATTCCGTCCCGAAATAGTTGGAAAGCCCTGTCCACAATGCTCCAAAGGTTCTCATTTGGGGGGAGGTAAGGCGATCTTGCTGGCCATGGTAGGGTTTGGCAAGCACAAAAACAGTAGAAATTCTAAAACTCTCGCCGTATTCGGGACGGATTTTTTAGTTTAGTTTTTTGAGTACTCAAAACTTCAGTTTGGTGTGATGCAGCCCATCATGAATTCCTCACCTGTGCCAACCTCTCCATCTCAAAGTACCACTTACAACTTACGTCCTCAATTATTTGCTGGATGTATTCCAATCTCTTGTCTTCCTATACAGTCTTTGCCTTCTATAGTCCCCTCTATCACTGTGGAAGTCATTCCCTGATGTCTTTAACAGGCGTCCTATCATCCTGTCTTTTCTCCTTCTCATTATTTTCCACATATTCCTTTCCTCTCCGATTCTGCGGAGGACCTCCTCATTCCTTACCTTATTTTCAACATTCTTCTGTAGTAACACATCTCAAATGCTTCGATTCTCTTCTATTTTGGTTTTCCCAAAGTCCATATTTCACTGCCATACCATGCTGTGCTTGAAACACACATCCTCAGAAATTTCTTTCTCAAATTAAGGTCTATATTTGACACCAGTAGACTTCTCTTGGTCACGAATGCCCTTTTGGCAGTGGTAGTCTACTTTTGCTGTCCTCCTTACTCCGTCCGTCACTGGATACTTTTCTGCCTAGGTAGCAGAAGTCCTTAACTTCATTTACTTCCTGACCAGCAATCACGATATTAACTTTATCGCTGTTCTCATTTCTGCTACTTCTGACTACTTTCCTCTTCAGTTTACTCTCAAACCATTTTCTGTACTCGTTAGATCATTCCATTCAGCAGATCATGTAATTATTCTCCACTTTCACTCAGGATAGCGATATCGTCAGCAAATCGTGTCATTGATTTCCTTTCACCTTGAACTTTGATTCCACTCTGAACCTTTCTTTAATTTCAATCGTTGCTTCTTCAGTGTACAGAGTGAACAGCAGGGACGAAAGACAACATACCTGTCTTACACTCTTTTTTAGTTCTTGGCCGTGAGCTCTTTTATTGCTTTATCTTGGTTCTTGTACATTATGTATATTACCAGTCTCTCCCTAAATCTTCCCCTAGTTTTCTCAGAATTGGCCGCACGGGGAAGCCGCGCTCTCTACGGCGTCTTGTCACGGTCCGCGCGGTTCCCCCCGTCGGAGGTTCGAGTCCTCCCTCGGGCATCGGCGTGTGTGTCGTCCTTAGCGAAAGTTAGTTTACATTAGATTAAATAGTGTGTAAGCTTATGGACCGATGACCTCAGCAGTTTGGTCCCATTAGACGTTACCACAAGTTTCCAAATTTCTCAGAATTCCTAATATCTTGCATCATTTTACAATGTCGAACGCTTTTTCCTGGTCGTCAAATCCTATGAACGTGTCTTGCTTTCATTATCAACCGCAACGTCAGAATTGCCTCTCTGTGCCCGACGCCACTGCAGACAAGCTTCTTGGCGTAAAGTGGTAGATGTTAGTGGGCGCAAGCGGCACCGTGAGCCCAGCCCTCTTTCTATGTGCCGTCTATTAATGGCCCTTACCGTCACCGAAGCATCGGTTGCTCCTCGTATCGATGATAATGAAGAATCCGGAGCCCTGAGTGCCTCTCTGACTACTGCGCCTTTCTCACGTTCTGTCGTGTCTAGAGGTGATCGGCGAAGATTCATTCATTCCTGCCAACATCGTCGAATAGTACCATCCTTTTCAAATGTCTAGCGATCTTCAGATTACACCAAACGGTTTATTTCAGCCTAACTGAACGTTCTCTCGCAAATGCTGATATCTGCGTATCTACGTTTCACTTCCCTTCTCTTGCTCCAGACGCGCTTTACCGCACACGATTAACGTCAGATACCATGCCAATATCTTACATCACTCCGCCCCCGGTAGCTGAGTCGATGCCGGCACGGTAGCTCAGCGTGTTCGGTCAGAGGGCCGATTGTTCTCTGTGATAAAAAAAAAAAACTGAGTAAAGGAATCAACGATCAGCTTGAGTGGACGTCATGTGACGTCCGCACAGACCAAACGCAACGAACTGTACTGAACAAAATGAAAAAAAAAGTGGTCAGCGCAACAGAATGCCAAACCTAAGGGCCCGGGTTCGATTCCCGGCTGAGTCGCAGATTTTCTCCGCTCAGAGACTGGGTGTTGTGTTGTCCTAATCATCATCAGTTCATCACCATCGAGGCGCAAGTCGCCGAAGTGGCGTCAAATCGAAAGACTTGCACCAGGCGAACGGTCTACCCGACGGGAGGCCCTATTTCCACATTTATTTTTGTCTTACACCTCTGGAATTCTTCTGTTTAATAATGTCTTTTTCACCTGTAACGATTCTGACTTGCTCTAGTGCGATTTTTCTTCGGAGGAAGTAGTTCTTATCTGCTTTACTCGATAAACACGTAATTTCATCCACTGTTAAATGGCGAAAGAATGGCATGCTTCACATGGACAGTCTACATGAATACCTTTCTAACAGCATATATCTCGATCGTCATGCAGCCTTGGAAGTAATGAGACGTTTGGCTGCTGCAGTACAGCACAAGGTCGAATAATTAACGGATCTGTAGCGAGAAATAAAAGCATCATCGTAGAAAACTGGTCATTACCTTAGCACATAATCAGCCTAACAATACGTTATTAACTTCAGGCTAATTAGAGCACACAGCACGTTAAATACGTATGTTCGTTTTATTCTTTAGACTTGCTGTATGTCAAGCTACAACAGATACAGGATAATCTGTGCCGTAAACAGAGGAAATGCTAGCTATAACCGGAACTACTTGTAATTTATTGGTGGTGGCCCTCTCATGTACGGAGACTCCATACCAGATGCAAGTTCGCATATCCACATCTTAGTTGGTGGTCGAAGAAATACTGTTAATACTCGCACGTATGTACCAGGTGGTTATAATTAAAGTGCAGCTACTCACAGCGTGGGCGGCAATTATGATATGCCAGCAAAATTTCGTAGATATGCTACTGCGTTAATGCAGAACCGGTTTACGCTGGTGCCGGCCGCTGTGGCCGAGCGGTTCTAGGTTCTTCGGTCCGGAACTGCACTGCTGCTACGGTAGCAGGTTCGAATCCTGCCTCGGGCATGGAGTTTGTGATGTCCTTAGGTTAATTAGGTTTAAGTAGTTCTAAGTCTAGGGGACTGATGACCTCAGATGTTAAGTCCCAAGTGCTTAGAGCCATTTGAACCATTTTGATTTACGCTGGAAAAAAAACTAGTTCCAATTTTGGTCACCAGTTGTAAACATGGCGCGAATGCAAGAACAACGTATAGAAATGTTTCCATATGTAATGGATTAGAAATGGGACGTGGGCAGAAAAGACCAAAGAATTGAGAAAGTCTTAATGTTGATTTATAGTTTATAGTTTGTTCAGTATTAGCTACGGAGAAGCCGACGAGACTGTGGAGCGCTAGATGTGCGACTGGTAGTCAAAATTTGAATTAACTTTTTTCCAGCGTAAATCGGTTCCCCATTATCAAGTTTCGCTGGACCTCTGTGAGTAGCTCCACTTTAATTATAATCAGGTAAGATGGAACTTTTCAGGGGTGAAGTCTTTCTTTGCATGGACAATGGCGCGAATGAATTTATTGCAGCTAAAGATATCTTGTAATGACTAGTAGGTTCTCGGGGTTAGAATCTTGTACAGCAAGTCTGGGATGCGTTGGGCAGACGAACTGCAACCTGTTAGTCGCTACCCACGAGTCCACAAGACTCCTGCGCAGTTCTTTCTCCAAAATTAGATCTTGTCCAACAGCGCTCTACAACTATATGATTTCGCACTACTCTCATGTATATGTGACAGCTAGGACAATAACGTCATCATGTACCTGTCTGCTTCTTGGGAAAATGTTTTTATAGTTTGTTGCTTTGTAATACGTACTGGGTGTTTCAAAAATGACCGGTATATTTGAAACGGCAATAAAAACTAAACGAGCAGCGATAGAAATACACCGTTTGTTGCAATATGCTTGGGACAACAGTACATTTTCAGGCGGACAAACTTTCGTAATTACAGTAGTTACAATTGTCAACAACAGATGGCGCTGCAAGTGATGTGAAAGATATAGAAGACAACGCAGTCTGTGGGTGCGCCATTCTGTACGTCGTCTTTCTGCTGTAAGCGTGTGCTGTTCACAACGTGCAATTGTGCTGTGGACAACATGATTTATTCCTTAGAACAGAGGATTTTTCTGGTGTTGGAATTCCACCGCCTATAATACAGTGTTGTTGCAACAAGACGAAGTTTTCAACGGAGGTTTAATGTAACCAAAGGACCGAAAAGCGATACAATAAAGGATCTGTTTGAAAAATTTCAACGGACTGGGAACGTGACGGATGAACGTGCTGGAAAGGTAGGGCGACCGCGTACGGCAAACACAGAGGGCAACGCGCAGCTAGTGCAGCAGGTGATCCAACAGCGGCCTCGGGTTTCCGTTCGCCGTGTTGCAGCTGCAGTCCAAATGACGCCAACATCCACATATCGTCTCATGCGCCAGAGTTTACACCTCTATCCATACAAAATTCAAACACGGCAACCCCTCAGTGCCGCTACCATTGCTGCACGAGAGACATTCGTTAACGATACAGTGCACAGGATTGATGGCGGCGATATGCATGTGGGCAGCATTTGGTTTACTGACGAAGCTTATTTTTACCTGGACGGCTTCGTCAATAAACAGAACTGGCACATATGGGGAACCGAAAAGCCCATGTTGCAGTCCCATCGTCCCTGCATCCTCAAAAAGTACTGGTCTGGGCCGCCATTTCTTCCAAAGGAATCATTGGCCCATTTTTCAGATCCTAAACGATTACTGCATCACGCTATCTGGTTATTCTTCGTGAATTTGTGGTGGTACAAACTGCCTTAGACGACACTCCGAACACCTCGTGGTTTATGCAAGATGGTGCCCGGCCACATCGCACGGCCGACGTCTTTAATTTCCTGAATGAATATTTCGATGATCGTGTGATTGTTTTGGGCTATCCGAAACATACAGGAGGCGGCGTGGATTGGCCTCCCTATTCGCCAGACATGAACCCCTGTGACTTATTTCTGTGGGGACACTTGAAAGACCAGGTGTACGGCCAGGATCCAGAAACAATTGAACAGCTGAAGCAGTACATCTCATCTGCATGTGAAGCCATTCCGCCAGACACGTTGTCAAAGGTTTCGGGTAATTTCATTCAGAGACTACGCCATATTATTGCTACGCATGGTGGATATGTGGAAAATATCATACTATAGAGTTTCCCAGACCGCAGCGCCATCTGTTGTTGACAATTGTAACTACTGTAATTTCGAAAGTTTGTCTGCCTGAAAATGTACTGTTGTCCCAAACATATTGCAACGAACGGTGTATTTCTATGGCTGCTCGTTTAGTTTGTATTGCCGTTTCAAATATACCAGTCATTTTTGAAACACCCTGTATGTTCATCATTAGTTTTCTGTCGAGTTTGGTGCTTTTAAGGCTCGTTGTGCTGTACCTCATACTTGGGAGTTCTGTCCTTACCTTTCACTTTGTGGGGAAGGGGGCGGGGGACTGCGTCATACTACATTTATTGAGCAGTCCTAACGCATGGACTGCTCACCGACCACCACAGCGCCTCGAAACGGCATCAAGAAGGCGCTGACCTATGCGCCAGTGGAAAGAGGGGGCAGCGCCACACCCTCAGGGAGATGGAGTTCAGTGCCTCCTGTCAACGCCGATTAAACCAGCCGCCCATCGGTGTTGAGCATCCTCTCCCCTCTCCTATACCTTCTGTATACGGCGGACATGCCGCCGCCTTCACCCCCCGTCCACCTCTGCAATACGCCGATGATACCGCCTTCCTTGCCCTCGCCTCCACCCTGCAACGCTCCCAACAGCTTCTCCAATCCTATCTTGAGCGGTTCACCGCTTGGTGTAAGCAGTGGTTGCTCAAGGTCAATCCTTCCAAGACCCAGGCGATCATTGTAGGCAAACCACCCCTTCCTTCCGTCTCCTCGACTTCAATATCACCATTTATGGCCGTCCTAATACCTAGACTCCCACCCTCAAGCATCTTGGCGTCACCCTTGACCGTTGCCTCTCCTGGACCGCCCCCCCCCCCCCCCCCCCATCACGGACAATCCAAGCCAAGGCACGCTCCCGCCTCCGTCTCCTCAAGCTCCTTTCTGGCCATACATGGGGTCTGGACCCTCCCACCATTCTCCAAACCTATAAATCCCTCATCCACCCCATCCTCTTCTACTCCCACTGTACATGGATCTCTGCCCTCCTACCTGTTACCAATCCCTTCAAATCCAAGAACGCCATGCACCCCGCCTCGCCTATCGCATCTGCCTACCATCCCCCATGCAGATCCTATGTGACCTCATCCCGTTCCTGCACCTAGTCCTTTTCCTCTAATGGATATGGATCCTCTACACCTCCCACAAACTTGATCCCTCTCACCCACTCGTCTCTCCCATTCTCTCCCACCCCCGTCTGCTACTGCGTCTCAATTTCCACATCACACCTGCTCTCCATCTTTCCAGTCTCCAAACCCTCTCCCAAGGTGGCTTCCGCCAACTTCCCCTCCCTGATGATGCCTTCATCCCCTCCGTCTACCACTCCTACCAACTTTGATCCCCTCCCATCCACCCCCTGTGTTTTTTCCCAAGGGCACCCTCTCTTCCTTCTCGTCCTCCTCCCTTACTCCCTCCCTCCTCTCCTCCGGGCCTCCCCTAACCCCCTTACCTTCTTTCCTCTACCTCCCATCTCCCCTGTCACTGGCATCTACACCCTCCCCTCACCCTCCTCCCCCACATTTTCACCCTTTTTGGCAGGTCCCCAGACTCGTACACATATAGTGAACTTTCGCCCGCCGGAGATCATCGCCTAGTGTTTGTGTGTGCCGTCGTGTTAGTGTTCCAGTGCTCCAGTGTTTCATCGTATTGTGCCCCAACGTTCGTGTGTGTCATCTCTGTCTTCTCTGTGAGTGTCCACGTTTCTGAACGTTTTTAATTTTGGAATTTTGTATGTCTGCGTTTGTATATCCAACATGTCTGTTCTGCAATTGTCTCCTTCTGTATCATTAGTCTTACCTGTGGCCGAAGAGCGGCACAGTATGCCGCCGCTGGCCTACCTGTATCAGGTGTGGAAACAACAATAAGGAAAAAAAGAAAAGGTGCTCGCCCCCAGTCGTGTTGCAGGCTTCGAGAGCATCAGTACTGAGTAATAGCAAGACGGTACTTACTTTGCGTTCTGGGAGTAGTGATAGACTGTCAGTGTAACTACATGTAGGAGACACAGGAAACACAGGGAGTTAAGTATTTTTTCTATTAATTTGAAAGTGTTTTGTACAGAAGGTTTTTTAATCCCTGCCACCAGCCATCGCAACTGCTCCTTCGTTGTTTGTATCGATGCTGCCTCCCATAGTAGCTGACGCAATGTATCTACTTCGTGAAAGTATTGTGCCTTAGCTGCTCCACAATTTGTGCATCTTAGATAAAGGATATCGTATTGCATACTATTGGCTGCATCTCAAAAGTATTTATTTGCCAAATGGATGTTCAGGCATATAGCCCATCTTGTGTGCCCACATTCTGTGCTGGTCTACTTCAAAGCGATATGTACAAAATCCTTGTGATGGTTGGCCGGCCTTTGTGGCCGAGCGGTTCTAGGCCCTTCCGTCCGGAACCGCGCTGCTGCTACGGTCGCAGGTTCGAATCCTACCTCGGGCACGGATGTGTGTGATGTCGTTAGGTTAGTTAGGTTTAAGTAGTTTCTAAGTCTATGGGACTGATGATCCCAGATGTTAAGTCCCATAGTGCTTAGAGCCATTTGAACTATATTTTTGTGATGGTTAAAACTAATGTGGATTTCTAAGGGACACATGTTGTAACTCTGAGCGTCTGACACTACCAGGAAGTGTGGCCGCTTAGCATTGCACAGCCCGAGAGACCTGAGAGCCCATAGGCAACCTTCTCAGGAGGAGCAGTGGCAGTGATGAGCCCTCCGTAGTAGAGATGATCTTCGACAGTGTTACATGATCTATGGGCTCAAGTTATTCATGGAGTACCGAATGATTGCAAGGAGTCACCAGCGCATTTACCGTGCACAGGCGAGGAGTTCTGATCAGTTTTTTCCTTCTGTTTTGTAACGTAGTGTGTAGTTTTGTGTCAGCTCGTGTATGAATTTGTAAGATGGATGAGGTGCTTGTGGAAGAGACGCAAATACCAATGTTTTGGTGATCAAATAAAATGAGTTTGTTCCCATGGAAATGTGAGTTTATCAAATCAGATCCAATGCAGCGACGGATAGTTACTGTGTCTTGATGTTGTGAAAATTTCAGTCTTAATTGACTGGAACTAGGTGGAGGTGGTGCGATCACTATTTCGCATCCATGTTTCCCAGTACCTGGGTGGGCCTTGGAATCTCCTTCTACAAGATTTTGATCATTGGTGTAGTAGTAGTAGTGACTATATCAAACCTGTTTCGTGAGTTGTGGAGTGGCTGCAGACACTATCAAAAACGTTTTACTGATGTAGCAGGATTTACTCGAGTTTGCCGATGAGTTAAGTAATAGGTCTCGCAGTCCCCATATTGCTAATAGCGTGTGGATCGAAGCCATAGACGGACCTTGGAAGTAACCGTATGTCACAATCTCATGAAGGACAAGGGATCGCTACACAATTGTTTTTAATGAGAATTCAACAAATGCGTCATCCGTTTGCACAAAACTTTCTTTCAGTAGTTGATTCTTCGTGTAAAATCTATAGTGTTCTTTGCCATTTTTTTATAGTCGGTTCTTTCATGCACATAACGGATGGTCCATTAGCATATTGTGCACCATCTCGAAGTTTTCATCCAAATTTGCAGCTTTGGGACTCTATTCACGTGTGTCATTTTCAAGAGGAGGAACACTTTGAATTTAGCTTCCTCGGAGCGAGAGACTAATAACTGTGTATGTGCACATGTGGCCACATATCCTACTGAACTCCACTGTCACTTATCCTGCTGAACCACAGTTAACTTGACATCTTTGATAAACTCGATAGCAAGAGTTCGTGCGAGAATGCGAAAAATGAAAAGTACTGTGGGAGAAATGGAAAACTCTCTCTCTCTCTCTCTCTCTCTCTCTCTCTCTCTCTCTCTCTCTCTCTCTCTCTGTCTCTCTCTCTCCTCGCGACCTTCAAATAGACACGCGACATGATATGCAAATAGATACGAATATCAAAATTATGTACTGTTATTGAGTCAGTTCTTTATTGCGGCAAAATTTTAAATCTGTAATTAAGCTGAGCGATGAAAGAATAAAGTGCAAAAATATTCAGAGGAAGTGAGGGATGCAGAGATAACAAGTCACTGAGGAATGAAATATATAGGAAGCGCAGGGAAGCTAAGGCGAAATGGTTGCAGGAAAAAATCGAAAAAGAAATGATTGTCGTAAGGACTAGTTCAGCATATAGCAAAGTCAAAACAATCTTCGGTGAAATTCGAGGCAAGGGTGGTAACATTAAAAGTGCAACCGGAATTCCGTTGCTCAACGCAGAGGAGAGAGTGGATAGGTGGAAAGGGTACATTGAAAGCCTCTATGCGGGAGAGGATTTGTCTGACGTGCTAGAAGAAGAAATAGGAGTCGATTTAGAAGAGCAAGGGGATCCAGCTGTGGTATCAACGTTTAATACCACACTTGTTAGGGGTTGCAGTTATCGGCCGCGGTCCGTATTAGTATCGTTGGACCCACGAGTCGCGACCAGCGCCGCTCCGCGGCTTCTATCAAGTTTCTAGCGAACTCTCGTCGACTCTTGCTCGGGACGTCCAGCAGTAAAGTAGCATAGCCTTCAGCTGATAGGAAGGAACCTTTAACAAGGCGCTTAGTAACGTATGGCCTAAGTGAGGCCTCAGTAGCTATCTGTTTACAGTGTGCGATTTGCAGGGGGGGGGGGGATGCGGGGGCTTCCCCCCCCCCCCCCCCCCCTCTGCATCAGACCATCCCCTCCTCTGGTTTTAGTTTATGCATCCCAACCTGGGATGTTTATTTCCCACGCACTGGAGTAAAACTTTACATATAATTTAAATTTGTGGTTCCGAACACTGAAAGATGTTAATACAGTCTTACTATTAATACTATTAATATGTTTGCTTATTAATTTTGAAAAAGTGTTATGTAGTAGGTAAGCATTTCAAAACATTTAGAACTAAACGACAAGACGACGCACGCCACATTTCCGTAGCATGCTACAATGTTGCAAGAAACCAGGCTTTAGAGCCAGGTCTGTATTGTATGGTGGGTGTGATGTGTTGCGGACGAAACTAAAACCTGCAATCAGATCCAAACGTTGTGGAATACTGTGAAGAGGTGTCATCCTGCAGCAAGATAACACTCGCCCACATTCTGCAAAACGGACAGCCGACGCAATAAAGGAGTTGAGATACGAGGTGCTAGAACATCCACCATACAGTCCAGACCTGGCTCCAAGCGATTTTCACATGTTTGGACCCTTAACGGAAGCAGTACAGGGAAGAAGATTTGAAAGTGATGATGACGTCATTGCTGCGGTGCAAAATACGTTACAGATGCAACCGATAAATGTATTTTCTGATGAAATAAAAAATAAAAGGAGGTTACGTAGAAAAATAACGCATCTTTCAATTTTCTATCATCAGAATAAGTACAGCTTTTCACAAATGTGCCTTTGCTTTTTTAATTCCCCTCGTATACCTGTATGTAGATGATTTTGTAAATAAGCTTTACCTATAATGTACTTTTAAAGGTATAACAAGGGATGGCTTTTCTGATAGTGCATACGCGTGAATAGTGAGTTTCGTCATTAACATCTATTTATAAATAACTGTTTAGCCATGGGTAACTCCACGATCCAAGCTAGTAACATATATAATTATACTAACTCCCTAACACATGCCCCCCCCCGCCCCCCCCCCCCCCCCCCAATGGTAAAAGCACAAATCGAACACTGTCTGTTTATAATTATATGTATACAGCCAAGAAGAATCCTGTACAAGCAGTTAAATAAAATATGTATTACTTTTTACCAACGACTCTAATTACTGTAGTCGTTGGAGATCCAGAGCACGCAGCCAGCACCTTATCGACGTTACTGACAAACCTGCTGTGATTTATATGTTTCTCTTTAGCATTGGCCACCAGTCAACATTGGCGACGACTCGTTCGTCGTCATCATAACACCAGCATTAGAATCAGACTTTAAGAGTGCCTTGGAGGGCTTAACATCAAATAAAGCAGAAGGGATAGATAACGTTGCATCCGAATTTCTAAAATCATTTCGGGAGAAGTGGCAACAAAATGACTATTCACGTTGGTGTGTAGAATGTTTGAGTCTGCGAAAATACCGTCTGAATGGAATGGACAATTTAGAGAGTATGGATTGAGAGTAAATAGAAGAAAGACGAAAGTAATGGGAAGTAGCAGAAATGAGGACAGTGAGAAACTTAACATCTAGATTGATGGTCATGAAGTTAAGGGAGTCTGCTACCTAGGCAGCAAAATAATCAACGACGAACGGAGCAAGGAGGAAAGTACTTGAAAAAGGCCATTCCTGGCCAAGAGAAGTCTACTGGTAATTTGAGGAAGAAATTTCTGAGAATGTACCTTTGGAGCACATCGCCATATTGTAGTGGAGCTTGAACTATGGGAAAACCGGAACAGAAGAGAATCGAGGCATTTGAGATGTGGTGCTACAGACGAAAGTTCGGTGGACTGATAGGGTTAGGAATGAGGAGGCTCTGCGCAGAATCGGAATGGAAAGGAATATGTGAAAAACACTGACAAAGAGAAGCGACAGGATGATAGGACATCTATTAAGACTTCAGGGAATGACTTCCATGGTACTAGAGGGAGCTGCAAAGAACAAAAACTTTAGAGGAAGACAGAGATTGGAATACATCCAGCAAATAATTGAGGACGTAGGTTGCAAGTACTGCTGTGAGATGAAGAAGTTGGCAATGGAGAGGAATTCGTGGCGGGCCGCATCAAACCAGTCAGAAGTCCGAAAAAAAGTTTTAAGTTGTTGCACTGACCGATTTTGTGCATAAGGCCACTTTCCTATAATGAAACATTAATTAGTTTCGCTGATTTGTGAAGCATTATCTCATCCTTAAAGCAGTGGAGTAACTCTATAAGTTAAACATTGCAAAAAGTAATTTTCTGTTTCCGAAACATATTTTTGTTCTTTTAAGGATGAATTACGAATTATGATCAAACAAGACCAGCCAGCGTAAATATTTTATTTACTTTTTGTAATGTTAAACATCGAACAAATCATAGCAAAATTTAAGCAAGCAACTGATCAAGTTGTACCGCTCCTCCTGTTCGATGTAATAAGGTAATTATTCTGCAGATAAAGCTGACACAACTGACAAAATGTGGGAATACGACTAAAACGAAGATTTACTGTTACTGAGGCCTTGTCAGTGGGCAGGTGATACATTCTCACCTTCCTCAAGTAGGTAACGCCCCAAAACACTTTGCAGAGCTGACCGCTGGGGCCGTGGCGGCAACGTGTGTGTCGCGTGCTGGCTGATGGCAGAGCAGCCTTCGGCGTGACTCCGGCTTATCTTCCGTCCGCCTATCGGGCCGTTATTATCTCGACAAGCCGTTCCGCAACGCTTCCCGAAATTAGCGAACGCGTGACCCCCAACCTCGGTCTTTTTTTTGCTGTCGTTTTATTGCAACGTCGGCATAATCTGGGAGTACACACATCGACCCATCGGTTTCACGGCCACGGTACCAACGGCAGAGTAAACATTGGGAGCGCCAGGGCCACCAGATACCAGATACGAGCGCTTCCCAGCACGTACGCAATTTCCTCGTCGCTGTAATTACAACCCACGCGTCTGTGTCGAAGTCAACGCAGGTTGCAGGTTGTTGCTAACCAAACCTCGCATGTAAAACAGAAGTACCTGCGGAACAGCTGGTAACCAATATACGAGTTATGTTCAGAAAATAATCGAACGTCATTTTTTAATGTGTTATTAATTTCACTGATTATTGGTCTTTTTCCCCTTCAAAGTATGCCCCTCCCCTACTCACACAGTTTCCCCAGCGGTGTTTCCATTTCGCGAAGCAGTTCTGGATAGGGGCATCTGAGATGGCCTTTAAGGCCTCCGATGGATTTTCTTTGATGTCATCAATGCCTTGAAAACAGCGTCCTTTAAGCGCCGATTTTAATTTCAGTAACAAAAAGAAATAAACGAGCGATTATCTCGCCACAGCTCCGGTTTCTCTTTCTTTCCTTTAAGAAACCGTTGCAAAATGACTCGATAATATACACGGTTCACTGTCCCATTTTGAGGCAAGCATTCAAAATTCCAATCAGGTCGAAACAAGCAATGAGCATCACTGGATAGAAACTGGTCTGCTTTGTTGGGGCGTGGGCATTCTTTTGCCAATCAGTTGTGATGACTGAACTTCTGTCTCAATATCTTAGTCGAAAATCTCTCTTTCGTCTCCTGTTATGATCCTTGGATGAATGTTTTACAGTCTCTGGCTTCTTTAAGGAAGTCAGGGAAAAGGATCCCTCGATTTTCCCTCTATTGTTCTGTCATCAGACTAGGAACGAATTTTGCTACAGCTCGACACATGTTCAATTTTTTCCGTCAAAGTTTCATTGCATGACCCAGTTGAGATGGTAACCTCTTCTGCAATTTCTCTGTCAGTCTGTCGGTGATTTTCTGAACGTGAAAGTCACCAGACCTTCATGGTCGAATATCGTCTTCAGTTGACGAACGATCACTTTTAAATCGCGAAAACCAACTGAAAAACTGTGTTCGACCCAGAGCTTCATTTCCATAAGGGTTTTCCAAAATGTGCAACGTTTGTGTGAAGGATCCCTGCAGTTGCAGGAAAAATTTTAGGTTGCAATGCTACTCCATATAATCGCACATCTTAATGGCTCCGAACACTATGGTACTAAACATCTGAGGTCATCAGTCTCCTAGACTTAGAACTACTTAAACCTAACTAACCTAAGGACATCACACACATCCATGCCCCAGGCAGGATTCGAACCTGCGACCGTAGCAGGAGGGCGGTTCCGGATTGGTACGCCTAGAACCGCTCGGCCTACTGTGAGTAGGGAAGGGGAATACTTTGAAGGAGAAAAGGACCAATAATCTGTGAAATTGATAATACATTCGAAAAAATGACGTTCGATTATTTTCTGAACATATCTCGTATATTGGTTGCACTCAAGTAAAAGTATCACGAAAACTAAACTTGATATCAGCTCTCGAAAAACACTTGGTTACAAAAGAGGTAAGGCGCTAGACAATGCGTCCACATGCAAATCACTAAATATTTTGGCGCGTAATTCGGTATGTTCGTTAGGATCTCAAATAGGGTGTATCATAATTAATTGCAGAATGGCTGAGCAGAAATGAATTTTAAGGCAACACTGTACAAAAGAAAGAGGAAATAAATAAAGACGAGGTTGGGTACACGATACTGCGAGAAGGCTGTGACAGGGCACTGAAAGATGTATGTGAAGAGAAGGCCGCTGAAACATATGACGATTGCTCAGAAATGCTGAAATCCTCTGAAGAGACAGCTATGATAAAACATGTATGAGACAGGCAAAAAATCTTGAAACTTCCAGAAGACTGTACTAATTTATGTTCCAAAGGATGCATGCAAAATACTGACGAATTGTTTACAAAAGAAACGAAAAAGAGGTAGGAACTGAGATCAGAGATGACTGGCTCCATAGAAATGTAGGAAGACGAGAGGAAATACGGACCCCACGATTTATCCCAGTTAAAAAATAGCGTTAGCATTAGCATTCGCAGATTCAGAGAAAGCTTTCGACGATGTTGGATTGAATGGACTTTTTTTTGTAGTTATGACAGTATCAGGGATAAAATACAGGGAGCTAGTGGTTAATTACTACTTGTACAAAACCGAGACTGCCGTCATAACAGTAGAAGGGCATCAAAGGGAAGCAGTGGTTAGAAGAGAGTGAAAGAGGATTGTAGCTTATCCCCAATGATTTTCAATCTGTATCTTGAATAACCAATAAAGCAAACCAATGAGAAATTTAAAAGTAATTACAATTTCTTCTGTATTCTCTTATTCCATATTACCATCATAAACTTAGAGCATTTTCCAAACTTACATTAAAAATAGAAACAATTCAATTCAGTTTTACAGGAAAACAGCACACAAATAGGTTCAATATAAATAAATAAAAAAGTAAATCTTTATAATACTGGCCAAAGTTGTATCACTTAGTTATGAAAGCATACACTACTGGCCATTAAAATTGCTACACCACTAAGATGACGTGCTACAGACGCGAAATTTAGCCGAAAGGAAGAAGATGCTGTGATATGCAGATGATTAACATTTCAGAGTATTCGCACAAGGCTGGCGCCGGTGGCGACATCTACAACGTGCTGACATGAGGAAAGTTTCCAATCGATTTCTCGTACACAAACAGCAGTTGACCGGCGTTGCCTGGTGAAATGTTGTTGTGAAGCCTCTTGTAAGGAGGAGAAATCCGTACCATCACGTTTCCGACTTTGATAATGATCGGTTTGCAGCCTATCGCGATTGCGGTTTATCGTATCGTGACATTGATGCTCGCGTTGGTCGAGATCCAACGACTGTTAGCAGAATACGGAATCGGTGGGTTCAGGAGGTTAATACGGAACGCCGTGCTGAATCCCAACGGCCTCCTATCACTAGCACTCGAAGATGACAGGCATATTATCCGCATGGCTGTAAAGGATCGTGCTGCCACGTCTCGATCCCTGAGTCAACAGATGGGGACGTTTGCAAGACAACAACCATCTCCACGAACAGTTCGACGACGTTTGGAGCAGCATGGACTATCAGCTCGGAGACCATGGCTGCGGTTACCCTTGACGCTGCATGACAGACAGGAGCGCCCGCGATAGTGTACTCAACGAGGAACCTGGGTTCACGAATGGCAAAACGCCATTTTTTTCGGATGAATAAAGGTTCTGTTTACAGCATCATGATGGTTGCATGCGTGTTTGGCGACATCGCAGTGAACGCACATTGGAAGCGTGTATTCGTAATCCTCATACTAACGTATCACGCGGCGTGATGTTATGGGGTGCCTTTGGTTACACGTCTCGGTCACCTGTTGTTCGTATTGACGGCACTTTGAACAGTGGACGTTACATTTCAGATGGGTAACGACCCGTGGCACTACCCTTCATCCGATCCCTGCGAAACCCTACATTTCAGCAGGATAATGCACGACCGCATCTTTCAGGTCCTGTACAAGCCTTTCTGGATGCAGAAAATGTTCTACTGCTGCCCTGGCCAGCACATTCTCCATATTTCTCAGCAATTGAAAACGTCTGGTCAATAGTGGCCGAGCAACTGGCTCGTCACAATACGCCAGTCACTACTCTTGATGAACCGTGGTATCGTGTTGAAGCTGCATGGGCAGCGGTACCATCCAAGCTCTGTTTGTCTCAATGGCCAGGCGTATCAATGCCGTTATTACGGCCAGAGGTGGTTGTTCTGGGTATTGATTTTTCGGGATCTACGCACCCAAATTGCGTGAAAATGTAATCGCATGTCAGTTCTAGTATAATATATTTGTCCAATAAATACCCGTTTATCATCTGCATTTTTTTTCTTGGTGTAGCAATTTTAATGGCCAGTATTGTATTTGCTCAATCACGGAAGGCTCGTAGGCATATTCAAGATACTGACGTGGAAAAATAATAAAATACCATTTAACAGGTGAGCATTACATCAGTATTAAAACTATTACTTTAAAAACCAAACTTGAGACAAGGTAACCATGGAAGGGGCAGGTGCGGCAGGGCAGGTCCGAATAGGATGGTTTAGAATAACGGCCACTACTGGATACATCAACGCCCGGTAGCTACGAGATAGAAACTCAGTTTATGAGGGACGTCGTAGCAAGCCAGGGAGGTCGCCACGTCTCAGAGGCTACGGTGAGGCGGGAAGCGGTGCGTCGCACGCATGCACGTACGGGGCCGACGAGGAAAGCTTGCGCCCGGTGGACCGGCGGATAACAAATAAGAACCCGGAGCAGCGCCTCCAAACGCAACGAACAGCTCTGAAGGCCGAGAGAAAACAAGAAAGCGCATAAATCGTGCAGAATAATCATGGAACACACGAAGATGCTCAGACCAAGACAAGAAGCTCAACTCGAGCGAGGCCCCAAGCCCCAACCAAACCTTGTATGTAATAACAAGAATTTAAAAATAATAATTAATTAATGTAGAAATTAATCTTAAAGCAAAACATAACAAGTTAATGAAATAGCAGAAAATCACACAGCCCTCAGACACATTAACTTAAGGGCTTAAAAGCTAACAGGGAAATCTTAAGGGGTAACACTCAGACAACTACAATAGTAATTATATTTGAAACAGTGAATATTAATTTTCGTGAAAAAGGCATAATCTCAGCAGAATTGTAGAATTCAATTAGCCAAATGGGCAAAATTTCACTGGGCCACCAGCGTTTGCTTATCACAGCCGTAGGCAATTTTATAGTTGCTATATCAGTCAAGGAAACAACAACTTCCAATACAAATAAGACTCAGTTTCGACCTCAGTGATCACGTGGCGGCGTGGAACATACGACAATTAATTTCAAGTGCAGCTGAAAAATAAGTAGACATTGAAGAAGCCGCAGTTGAAAGAAATTTTGAAACACACAGATAAGGCACTCAAGTAATTTCAGACGGAGGCACCAAAGGGTAATTTCAACTTTTCAGACAGTGTGATGGAAAACCACAGGCATCCAATTTGCGGGAGCAACTGAAACATATGAACACATGCTCAATCAAGCAACGAGTACCTTACCCCAAATGACAGAACAGGCGGCATCAGAAAATGAATAGCAGTCCAAGATCCACATCAGCTACTATGCCTCCTCAGTGCAGGGTAAATCGGCTGCGTCGACATAGGCCCAAGTATTGCCGACCGGCCGCTTAGCTCGCGGGCCCCTAAGCTCCGTGAACAGCTCTTCTTACATCACATGAGAATTTTGTCTCTGAATGGGACTGACTGCCTGCGCATGTGGTCAACAAGCAGCTCCAAGGGACTACAGCCAACTGACATGCGACCGAAGTGCCACCCGGCGCCTAGACATAGACGAAAAAATGGCTCTGAGCACTATGGCACTTAACTTCTGAGGTTATCAGTCCCCTAGAACTTAGAACTACTTAAACCTAACTAACCTGAGGACATCACACACATCCATGCGCGAGGCAGGATTCGAACCTGCGGCCGTAGCGGTCGCGCGGCTCCAGACAGTAGCGCCTAGAACCGCTCGGTCACTCCGGCCGGCAGACACAGACGGATCACGCCAGTAGGCAAGAATGTACAAACATAGGAGGAGGCAACATGGTTCAAGTACGATGCACTAACAGTTTCTGTAGTACTGCATGCCTGGAAGTTAATTAGGACTCAAAACTGGCAGAAATGGCGAAGTGGCCAATACGTTCCTTAGGAGCCACTAATCGGCTAAAGAGGAGCTGGGAAGAGAGTTGTCGAGCTCTGCAGCGACGGACATTCGTTGCCCTGAGGGAGAGCAGAGCTCATGGCGACAGTTGATGATGCTGGAGTGGACAGAACCCCCATAGCATGGGCAAAGGGTGTGGGAGCTTGCTCTCTGATGGGACGGAAAAAAATTCGGTATAGTGTACGTAGCGTCTGGAGAGGCAGCAGGCGCAAGTGCATCCACTAAATGTGAAGGAAGCGAGGGGTCACAAACGAAGGTCGGCAGCTGACATCTGAGAAATCTTCACATGGGAAGCGCCGGGGTACACTTCCCGCTGAAAAGCAGAGACGCTTTTTTGATTGGTGGAGTCCTAAGGATGTAGGAGGGGAAATGGAACCTTCCAGAAAATCTTCTGAATGGAGTATGAGTTTCAGGAGATTGGCTGGCAAATTCATGACCCTTGTAGTGGGAGGTAATGTTTTTTGTAATGGCCGCTGGGATTCGTCTCCTGAGTGCAAAAGTAGACACCGCATGTCCAGATGTTGATTATGATGGTTGGTTTGTGGGACGCTCAACTGCGCGGTCATCAGCGGCAGTACAAATTCCCAACCTTTTGCTCAGTCCAGTCTCACCACTTTCATGAATGATAGTGAAATGATGAGGACAAGATAAACACCCAGTCATCACGAGGTAGGTGAAAATCCCTGAATCGAACCGGGGACCCCGTGCTCCGGGAGCGAGAACGCGACCGCTAGACCACGAGCGGAGGACTGAGGGAGCAGAGCAGCGTATGAGATGAGCAAGGACTTCCCTCGGGGTGGGGGAGGGGGTCGACAAAGAAGACTTCACTGCTGGGAGTGATCAAAGGAAGTTCACTCCGAGGATAGAGCTAGAGACTTTGCAGGCGGGAGCCACAGTGTAGCATCTGGCGATCAGATTTTCAGAAGTGTCGCTTTCGACAGAGGGAGCACGTGAAGTTTCTCCGTGACAGAGCTGTTATTCTGTTCACTCGCGTGACGATTCGTTAGCTGTCTGTGGAGTCTGCTACACGTTTGTAAGTGCTTCTTTACGTGAGAATACTTGAGTCGAATTTCTGTTACAGGCTAGTGAGCAAACAGAAATCTTGACTCATGTTCTGTGTAGGCAGAGAATTGCAGGCACGCCTCGTACGTTATCTACACAGTGGCCAGTTCCCCTGAGAGCACATCCTCGGTGCAGTACAACTGCTGTCCGTAATTCAGTAGGTGATATGCACACTCTGGTTCGGCAGATAGGAAATCGCCCATATTTAATGTATTGAGTTCCATTTCCTTGTCAACTGAGCATGTTTTGAAAGTACCGGTCATAGCGAAGGTCTTATATTTCCGACGCTAAGCGTAACAGCCAACTTTGTGTCCGACTAATAACGGGTGTCGCAGTCTAAAGGAGGTCAAACTTACGTTCTGCCAATATCGAAATCCCTTGTAGGGTGGAATCCGATATTGTGTATCTCGTGTTTATACAATTTTTGCACTCCGCCTGTTTTTTTTTTAATAAATACTTTATGCGGTCCACGTTGTGATTCGTTCCAGTAGCATCCCAATAGGAATCATTGGTTTGATGCACTGAACTGAAGTAAAACCGTAACACGATACTTGGTTGTATGGAAATTATTGTGTTCATCATAAGAATAAACCTGATGTAAACATTACACAATTTATTCTTACTCGTTTGCTTGAATCTCATTTGATTTCTTTTCATGTAGGGTGGAAGACATGCTGTGTCTACTACAGTCAAGTACGATCATAAGGATACGTTTTCTGCTGCGTGACACGCACACAGACGGAGCGATAATGCGAGACAACAGCTTTACCTGCTCTTTTGACTTGGACAGCAATGCTCAGCCAGCTGGTCCAACTAACCTTCAAAGTGGCAGTTGCAGATCAGACGTAATAAGAGGCGAGCAGAGAAACAACATAGCTTCGAGGGTTAATTAGTTTTTAAAGACCATGAAACAGTATTCGGCAAAACTCCAGCACTACCGTACGCTTCTTCGGTTACCAGGAGGAGAGCATAAAATGCTCTTATTCTCACCTAACATACACTCCTGGAAATTGAAATAAGAACACCGTGAATTCATTGTCCCAGGAAGGGGAAACTTTATTGACACATTCCTGGGGTCAGATACATCACATGATCACAATGACAGAACCACAGGCACATAGACACAGGCAACAGAGCATGCACAATGTCGCCACTAGTACAGTGTATATCCACCTTTCGCAGCAATGCAGGTTGCTATTCTCCCATGGAGACGATCGTAGAGATGCTGGATGTAGTCCTGTGGAACGGCTTGCCATGCCATTTCCACCTGGCACCTTAGTTGGACCAGCGTTCGTGCTGGACGTGCAGACCGCGTGAGACGACGCTTCATCCAATCCCAAACATGCTCAATGGGGGACAGATCCGGAGATCTTGTTGGCCAAGGTAGTTGACTTACACCTTCTAGAGCACGTTGGGTGGCACGGGATACATGTGGACGTGCATTGTCCTGTTGGAACAGCAAGTTCCCTTGCCGGTCTAGGAATGGTAGAACGATGGGTTCGATGACGGTTTGGATGTACCGTGCACTATTCAGTGTCCCCTCGACGATCACCAGAGGTGTACGGCCAGTGTAGGAGATCGGTCCCAACACCATGATGCCGGGTGTTGGCCCTGTGTGCCTCGGTCGTATGCAGTCCTGATTGTGGCGCTCACCTGCACGGCGACAAACACGCATACGACCATCATTGGCACCAAGGCAGAAGCGACTCTCATCGCTGAAGACGACACGTCTCCATTCGTCCCTCCATTCACGCCTGTCGCGACACCACTGGAGGCAGGCTGCACGATGTTGGGGCGTGAGCGGAAGACGGCCTAACGGTGTGCGGGACCGTAGCCCATCTTCATGGAGACGGTTGCGAATGGTCCTCGCCGATACCCCAGCAGCAACAGTGTCCCTAATTTGCTGGGAAGTGGCGGTGCGGTCCCCTACGGCACTGCGTAGGATCCTACGGTCTTGGCGTGCATCCGTGCGTCGCTGTGGTCCGGTCCCAGGTCGACGGGCACGTGCACCTTCCGCCGACCACTGGCAACAACATCGATGTACTGTGGAGACCTCACGCGCCACGTGTTGAGCAATTCGGCGGTACGTCCACCCGGACTCCCGCATTCCCACTATACGCCCTCGCTCAAAATCCGTCAACTGCACATACGGTTCACGTCCACGCTGTCGCGGCATGCTACCAGTGTTAAAGACTGCGATGGAGCTCCGTATGCCACGGCAAACTGGCTGACACTGACGGCGGCGGTGCACAAATGCTGCGCAGCTAGCGCCATTCGACGGCCAACACCGCGGTTCCCGGTGTGTCCGCTATGCCGTGCGTGTGATCATTGCTTGTACAGCCCTCTCGCAGTGTCCGGAGCAAGTATGGTGGGTCTGACACACCGGTGTCAATGTGTTCTTTTTTCAATTGCCAGGAGTGTAGTATTACAAATAAGAGTGATGAAAATTTCTAACTTCAACACAGAGTAATTTTTCTGAGTGAGCTATGTGTGATACAAAGGCGTATTGCAGGGATTTCACTATATTGCTGAATATTGAAGCCACTGAAGGTATTAATTACCGTAAGTCGTCTGGTAAATTCTTAGCTCCTTTCTTATCCGAATCTGAGAAATACATTTCAGTTCTGAACCTGTCATCTGCTACGTTTATAACGATTCAGTCAACAACATAGTCCACGAAGCAACCAGGCGCTACCTTTTCTCGTATTCTGTGATGACGTGCCATTCTTCATCCCGCGCCGGCGTTCAGCAGTGACACGCGAAAAAGCTGCGTGCGTTAGTTCCAGTACGTCCGGAAGCTTGAAAGTCTTGTAATTACTCTAAAAGGAATCCCTTAACTCTGCTTCATATCAGTTCTGTTGAGTTCAGGTGGCAAATGTAAAAATGCAGCATATGTATGGGGCGCTCGGTGCTATGAAAATGATCGTTTTTCGTATTTCTTCGGCACTTATCCCTGTGGCTCGTGTGAGTCTACATCTGTGGTACAAAACAAACACATTCCAAATAAAGAATATTTGGTTTCTCATTTTTGTTCTAAAAGTTAAACTGTTACGTTTTCCTAATTTAAGTAACCATTATTGACCATCTTTCACAAAATTTCGATAATTAAGAATTTATTTTTTAATTGAAAACAGGAATTTCGAGTGCAATATGTAATTAGGAACAAGAAGACGTGCATTATTCATAAAAATGATGATGGATTTTACGATTTCAAGAAGCAGGTATTTCAAATTGAGCAGATATTTCAAATTGAATAAAAAACAAAAAAGATCAAAGCGATACCTGAACCAGAGATCCATCATCTGCATCAAGTTATCAGTCTACAACGCTACCGATTCCGCTATACACTCTGTATCAAATACAATCCCTCAAAAAACTTCAAACCCCATGTTTTCTGTACATATATTAAAAGCATTACGAGCAACATATTTCTCGGCATTTTTAACCATGTTTCATTATTAAGCAAGAAGCAGCCTCAGCCATTTTCATACTGCCTATTTTCTGAGACAACAGTACGGAGACTGTGACTGTACACGAATTTTTGAAATAAAAACTTCATAGCTTACGGGTGATTAAGAAAAACGTTGACGGCTGTCAATACATCAGAATATGTTCAAGTTTCATTTAACTTAACTTAGTAATTAGATATGTAATAAGTAGGAACTACTTCTACGAGTGTAAGAACACCTGTGTAAGTGTGCTACGGTTTCCGATAATCATCGTGTTTTTGTTTGCTTGCGTCAGGTTTATTCTTATGATGAACAGGTTATAAGTGTAGGTTGTCATAGGCACGTCACCTTAATCATTTGTAGGTATGAGAATTCCACTGCGGAGATAACATTATGCAACCAGACACACACACGCCATATGTTCCAAACACGGCGGAGGTTTTCACAGTAAGGAATTAGATGAGGAAGACAAGCGGTAACAAAAAAAAAGTTTCTGATAAACTGAAATTTGTTAATATCGAATATAAATTTAAATATCGAGTTGTCTATTCTGAAGGTATTTTTTGCGGGTGCAGCTGTGAAAAATTTTAGCCGCGTTTCCAGCTGTGTGGCTTGGCCACGTGCATCCACTACCATATTTCCTGTTCTAATCCTGCCTGAAGCATCGAACACATTTCCAATTACAGGTATCTCTTCACAATCAAAATGCTTAGATCAAGGATGGAAGAGGATAGCTCAACTCTAATTTTCCAGAATCCACCCAACAAATATATGTTTTCCGTTCACCTTCTCTACTAAAGCTGCGACGTGATCTTTCCACCTCATATTGGAATGTAATACTGTGACAGAGTTGTCTTAATTGTGCCACTCTTTAAATTTTATTTATTATAGCCTAAACAGTAAGTTACAAAATTATTAAAGCAATATCATCCTTAGCAGCATTGTCTTGTCTTGGTATCTGATCTGAAGAATGGAAACTCTGAGCAAAACCATGCGCACTACACTTAAATTTCTAAATGTCTACAACTGGTAGAAATTAGAAGTCAGTTGGCTCATATGTTGTAGCACGCTGATAAACTATCCCTCAGCCTGAAAATATACAGGATTAGGCACTAACTATTGCCACCAACAATAACTCCGAAAGCATGATAAAGGTTGCGTGGGACAACGGGGCAATATGATATTGATTTTTGTTGACAGGTAGGCCGCTTCAGAGATATGAAGATCAACTTGTTTTTTTTTAAATGGGATGCTACAGTTTGGTACTTATTTTCTAATTCAAACGTGTCTCCATTCACGAGGAGGGCCAGTCGGTTCATTATCAACGTGTTACGCAAGATGACACCGAGAAGAAACTCTTGTGTTTGTAGTAGAATCTTTAGTAAGTTTTGTGTGTGTGTTTATCAAATGAAAATGTATTTATCTTCTAAGTTTTTGCGTTCCTTTGTATGTACCTGACAGAAAGAAATCTGTTTTGTTTCCGATTATGTTCACTATAAACAATAAAGAACTATGCAACATTTATTTTGGCAACTAATGTTCCAAGAAGTGTAGTTCACGCTGACAACACTGAATGTCAGCTAATATAAGTGCTACTAATTTTTGTAGTAGTAGTACAAATCTCGAGCTGGTACAATACCGACATTTGTCTCCTACTGCTCCATTTTTGTGCCCTGCGACAGGTTGCAGACGAACACTGCCTGTGTTGTTACGGCGTGCTACGGTGTTCTTCGTCTTTGATGTGAGCACGATATTGCTTTTATCTGCATCAAACAGTACATCAGGAATGCTCCTTTCTTCCGTGCCTCGGAACACTCAGGGCTGCGTCCGGAATTGACGCGTTCTTATTGACGTGAGGCGCGATAGACCAATGGTCCGAAGTGCTGGTCCACAAATTTAATCGGAAACGCCTATTGGCGGACCAAACTAATCCTCTCAGTATCACGCCACGCAGTCAATCTAAATAAAGATCGCCAGCCTGGCTTTGACTCGTGAGGCAGTCATTAACTAAACCCTTCCGGACCCACTGCCTACAACTGAGTACTTAAATATTTAGTGTGTATTAGCTACAACAGAAATACAGAGGGGTCTAGAAAAAGTAGACGTTCATTGATAGTTAATGTCTTTGAAATAAAATGACATATCGTTGCAATTTTGCACGGTAGCGTAGTCCACCGTTTTGTCAACAGATCTTAGCGCGTTTTCGTGCAGATGACGGTGCAGCACGGACTGAAGTAAGATTGTCATTTGGGCAACGCAAGGTATTATTGAAATGGCAATGGAAGTGCGAAAACACGATGGAGGTACAATGGCAAAGGCGTAACGTGTACGGAGCTCAGTCAACAACACGTACAACGACTTATCGTGCTCAGTACAAATTTGAAGCCGGTGGTACTGTCCAGAGCGTGAATAAGGAAAGGTCTAGCCGATCAAAAATATCAGAAAGTACAGCTTCCAGCACTGTTGTGTTGCAACATTTTACTAGGTCTGTGAAGCAGAGTGACATGCAAGAGGGGTAGCCGATCAAGCGTACAACGATGGATTAGAATGCTATTGTGAAAGAAGGAGTAGAAGAAAGGTTAAAGGGAGATATAGTCTTGGTAGTAGGAATGAGAGAAGAGAAATATTGTGTTCGGCAGTAAATTTTAGCTAGTAATAGCGAAAACTCTGTTCAAAAATCACAATAACAGGACGTGTACATGGAAAATCCCGAGAGACACGGGAAGATTCCAGTCAGATTACATCTTGGTCAGGCAGAGATACCGAAATTAGGTATCGGGCTGTAAGTTTAGCCAGGAGCAAATATATACTCAGATCACAATTTAGTAATGATGTGAAGTAGGCTGAAATTTAAGCGAATGGTCAGAAAGAATCAATGCGCAAAGAAGTGGGGTACGAAAATACTGAGCAGTTAAGAGATACGCCTGAAAATCTCGAAGGCTGTAGATACTGAGATATTGAATAGCTCAGTAGGAAGTCCGGTTAAAAAGGAATGGATATCTCTAACAAGGGCAGTCGCAGAAGTCGGAAGCAAAAACATAGGTACAAGGAAAATAGCTGCGAGAAAACCAAAAGAAACAGAAGAAGCACTTCGGTGATCGATGAAATAAATAAGTATGTTCAGTGAAATTCAGGAATGAAATGGATGCACTTCGGCGTTGAGTGCACGTAACTTATAAGGAAATGAATACGAAGTTCAGGGAAGCTAAGACAGAAATTCCACTCTTAAACGCACAGGAGAGAGCGAATAGATGAAAAGACGATAGGAGACTTGTCAGATGACGTGGTGGGAGAAGAAACAGGAGTGGCCAGTTTAGCCAGGGAAGAGACAAGTGATTCAGTATTAGAACCAGAATTTAAAAGAGCTTTGTACTACTTAAGATCAAAAAATCGGTATTTCTAAACTCATCAGGGAAAGTGGCAACAAAACAATTATTCACATTGGTGTGTGGAATGTATGAGACTGGCGATATACCATCCGACTTTCGGAGAAACATCTTCCACACAATTACGAATATTGCACAATCAGGCAAGTACGAGAACTATCACACAATCAGCTTACCTGCTCATCTATCCAAGTTGCTGACAAGAATAATACACAGAAGAATCGAAAAGAAAATTGAGGATGTGCTAGATGATCAGTTTGGCTTTAGGAAAGGTAAAGGCACCACTGAGACATGTTTAATGTTGTGGTTGATAATGGAAGCAAGACCACAGAAAAATCAAGACACATTCATAGGATCTGTTGACCTAGAAAAAGCGTTTGACAGTGTCAAATGTAAAAAATTGTCCGAAATTCTGACGGAAATAGGGGTAAGCTATAGGGAGAGACGACAACAGGGTAAGCTGTAGGTATAGATGGGTAATAAACAACATGAACTAGAACCAAGACGGAACGATAAGACTGGTAAGCCAAAAACGAAGTGCTCGTATGAAAATGGGTGTATGGCAGGGACGTAGTCTTTCGCCCCTACAGTTAAATCCCATAATACATCGAAGAACAAAGATCGAAATAGAAGAAAGGCTCCAGATTGGAATTAAAATTGAACGTGAAAGGTTAACAATGATACGATTCGGTGACGACATTGCTGTGCTCAGTGAAAGTGGAGAAGAGTTACAGAATCTTCTAAATGAAATGCACATTCTAATAAGTACAAAATATGGATTGAGAGTACACCGAAGAAAGAGAAAAGAAATGAAAAGTAGCAGAAATGGGAACAGCGGGAAACATAACATTAGAATAGGGGGCTACGAAATAGAGGAAGCTAAGGAATTCTGCTTCTTGGGCAGAAAAATAACCCATGATCGACGCAGAAAGGAGGACATGAAAAGCAGACTAGCACTGGCAAAAAAGAGCACTCATGGCCACGAGAAGTCTACTAGTATCAAACATTGGCCTTAATTTGAGGAGGAATATTTTGATAATGTATGTTTGGAGCACAGCACTGTATGGTAGTAAAAAGTAGACTGTGGGGAAAGCTGAACAGAAGAGAGGAGAAGCGTCCGAGATGTGGTGCTACGAAGAAAGTTGAAAATTAGGTGGGCTGATAAGGTAAGGAATGAGAAGGTTCTCCGCAGAATGGAGAGGAGAGTAGTATATGGAAAACAGTGCAAGAGACAGGATGATAGGACACCTATTAAGATATGAGGGAATAAATTCCATGGTGCTATGGTGAGCTATAGAGGGTAAAAACTGTAGAGGAAGACAAAGATCGGAGTACATCCAGCAAATAACTGACGACGTAAGTTGCAAGTGCTACTCCAACTGGCGCAGGAGAGAAATATGTCGCGGACCGTATCAAACTAGTCGCAACACTGAAAACTGATGACTCAAAAATAAATAAATAAATAAAAATAAGAGGCATCTATTAGGTTCCGCTGGACAACGCGAGCCAAAAGTATTGGTCATGAAATCAGTCTGTGCATAGTTTACCGAAGTTGTCTACTGACAGGTACTCCCGTACAAAATAGGACATGTGGCACTAGGAAACCTTTCAACCTGAATTTAAGTACTTCGGGTGCGTTACTAAATATTTCATTTGTGCAGGAAGCCTATTGCAACCTGCACACCTTTCTGCATAAGCTAGGGAAGTGTTATCCAGTTGCATATGTTTTTGCGCCTAGTGTTCACTGACTGAATATTTCAGTCCTTCTGAACAAGTCAATAGTGTCAACAACAAATCAGATAGTGGAACATATATACAGAGATGGTAGAGCAGGAAAACCAAGCACCTGAACAACTGTCTACACGAAGTCCACATGGCGACACCGCACGTCTGGTTGCCTTTTCCTTAGCGAGAACGTACTTGATGAGTCCAAATAGTTGCCCCAAAATACAGCACCGGACGTGATACTTCAATCTATCCTTAGTCCCCAGAATTTAAAATGATCGATTTACTGTTTGTCCGACCAGCACGGTGAGCAAAATTTCGTTTTATTTGTTCTTCTTGTTCTCAAAAGTCTCCGGTCCTTTTGTCAAAGTTTAAGCGTTAACTTGTTCCCTGAAAAACCATGTGCTGATCTTACTGACTACCCTATTAGCTATATAATTCATTGTCTTTGACAGTAGAGCGTGTATCATCTGCAAAGAAAGATTTCTAGATTCATTCGTCATGTTTAGTGGCAGACGACTGGTATCTCTGGTGTTTCAACTGATATTTGCCATTCACTTTTTGCATTGTTTAGGTAGTGTTAGCTCAGTCACGACTTTCATACGACTCCCATTATCGACGGAAAGAGTCAGTTTGTTTCCCATCACAAACAAAATTGTTTTTAAAGCGGAATCTTATGTGCCCATTAAATAAGCGGTCCCAGGTATTTTTTCATCAATATGTATTAACAGCGCGCTGACTGCTACCGACATGTAGTAAGCTATGCTGAGTCGCGTCTGGATTGCTGAATATTCTGCGTGTTTTACTATCCCTGTTGATACATGTCGATGATACAGACATGGTACCGCTTTATCAAATGGGCACGTAAGATGTCGCTTTAAAAATCATTTCTTTCGTAACAGAAAGCAAACAGACACTTTCTGTCGACGCTGTGCATCGCACAAAAGACACGATGAGCACTGTTTGTTTGGGTCGACTTCAGCTACACAATTCGAAAACGAAATTGCAAATATCTGCTGAAACACAAGAGATAATACGCTTACCGTCTCTTAGGAGAGACACGCTGTTTGTATCCAGAAAAGCAATGGGTCCAGAACAGACCCCTGTAACAACCTTCCCCTATCCTCTCCCCCTCTTCCCCTCCTCATCACATGACTCCAGACAAATCTCTTCCCTGTTTTGTGACACTGGAGAACAACCTACTGATTTTTAGTTTCCCGATATGATATGCACCATCACTGAACTATTTCCATAATCCCATAATGTTCCAACTTACGCAAAAGTAACTCTTTGCGATAAATCCACAACTATTGCTAAAATTTTGCATGATGAATAAATCCACACCAGTTGTACCTAAGTTTTATTCGGATAAAACCAAATAATAAAGATTTTGTCAAGTACATCTGGAGCGGATTTATTCATAGTGTAAAATTTTAGCAATAATTGTGGATATATCGCAAAGAGTTACTTCTGCATAAGTTGGAACATTATGGGATTATAGAAAAAATTCAGTGATGGTGCATTTCATAATGGGAAACTACAAATGAAAAATTTTGTGCAGAAGTGTTGCACCGGCCACAGAATCAAACACTTTTGCCACATCAGATACTTGCTCCAAACAACAATATGGGAATTGTGGGTCCCCCTTGATGCAAAACACTTTTGTTATTTGTTCCCCGAACCAGTTTCATCGACAAATATCACCATCATCAGTGGGTTGTTTAATTTTTTGCTTCCCCTAATATCGAAAGTATTTTACACATACTGAAACACAGCAACAGTTTAACCGACAACTAACAATAGAAGAGAATTATTACATACAAAAGGCCGCAATGGAAGAGAAAAACGCAATAAACGGAAACACACTTTGCAACAACACACTCTTACCCCTCTGAGAGAACTGATATAGGACACAGAATAGAAAACACACATACGCAAAACAACCACTCCTCAAGACACAAAAAGACATAAATAAGCAATGAAAGTCTTCAGAACTCCCGCTACAATTTTCATAGCCTTATCGCAACATACGATACATTTCCAGCGACACACGCGAACATCAAGATGGCATTACGAACGAAGTGCGAAAGTTATGTTTTTCTGTGTATAAAAGTAGCTGCAAGCCGTCCAACGAACGTGAGTGCACGACGAACTATGTAACAGCCTAGAACATTCCAAAACTATATCCACACTACCGCAGTCCCAATCGTATAACGCTGACATAAATAAGCTCACGGTCTTGTATTTGTTTACCAACCGCCGCTCATACAGCAGACGACGTGGTTGTGATGACAGAGAGTGCAAGAGAGATGGAACAAATGTTAGATAATCTAAACACAAAATTAGAAGAATATGGAATGAAGATTAACAAGAAGAAAACGAAAAGCATGGTAATTGGAGGAAATGAGAGAAAATGCCGTCTGAAAATAGGGGGAGAGGAAATAGAGCAAGTGAATAACTTCAATTGCTTGGGAAGTGTAATAATGGATTATATGTATTGCTCAACAGAAATTAGGAAAAGAATTGCAATGGCAAAAGAAGGATTCAAGAGGAAACAGGAATTACTTTGTGGGCCACTAAACAATGATATGAGGAAAAGACTTGCTAATGTTACATCTGGAGCGTTGCACTATGTGGTGCGGAGACCTGGACATTGAGGAAGGAAGATGAAAGAGATGTGGATATGGAGAAGAATGGAAAAAGTGAAATGGGGAGACCGAGTAAGGGATAAAGAAGTATTAAGAAGAGTTGGAGAAGAAAGAAACACGCTGAAAGCCATCAGAAAGAGCAAGCGCGATTGAACACTGTTTAAGGAGGGACTGTTTATTGAAGGAAGGAATGGAAGGAATGTTGGAGGGAAAAGGGGGAAGAGGAAAAAGAAGATATCAAATGCTGGACAATATCAAAGGAGGCAAATATTCAGAAATGAAAAGACTTGCTATGGTCAGACAAAAGTGGAAGAAGCTTAACCCATGAGAAGACCTGCCGTAAGGCAGAATACCATACATACATACATCATACAGCTGCAGATGACATGATGTATGCCGAGAAAAACGGCAACAGAGGAACACAAAAATATGCCGCACACAGCGACAACAATCTTAAAACCATACTGTTACGTGTAGTAGAATAAAGTATTATGAAAGTATCCGCAGAAAACAATATTTAAAAAACAAACGGTACACAGGTAATAATGATTTACGATGTTTTATAGCCGACCGCGGTGGACAAGCGGTTCTAGGCGATTCTGTCCGGAACCGAGCGACTGCTAAGGTCGCAGGTTCAAATCCTGCCTTGGGCATGGATGTGTTTGATGTCCTTAGATCAATTAGGTTTAAGTAGTTCAGAAGTTCTAGCGGACTGATGACCTCAGATGTTAAGTCCCATAGTGCTCAGAGCCATTTGAACCATTTGATGTTTTATAACTAAGCTATTTCTGCATGTTTTAGATTTAAAGAACCCACTGATGACGGCGATATTTGTAGCTGAAAATAGTTTGTGGACTCTATAAACAAATAACAAAAGTGTTTTGCATCAATCCCAATGTTGTAGTTTTTTGCATGTGAACATGGAGTAATAGATTATAATGGTTCAGATGGCTCTGAGCACTATGGGACTTAACTTCTGAGGTCATCAGTCCCCTAGAACTTAGAACTACTACTTAAACCTAACTAACCTAAGGACATCACACACATCCATGCCCGAGGCAGGATTTGAACCTGCGACAGTAGCGGTCGCACGGTTCCACACTGTAGCGCCTAGAACCGCTCGGCCAACCCGGCCGGTACTAATAGAAGAATTCCAAGATAAAATACCTACTATCCTCAACCTATTGCTTGAGCCCAGTAGTGTATCATACAATCCGGCCGTGGTGGCCGAGCGGTTCTATGCGCTTTAGTCCGGATCTACGAGGCGGCTGCGGTCGCAGGTTCGAATCCTGCCTCGGGCATGGATGTGTATGATGTCCTTAGGCTAGTTAGGTTTACCTAGTTTTAAGTTTAGGGGACTGATGACCTCTACTGTTAAGTCCCATAGTGCTTCGATCCATTTTTTTATCCTCATACACGATAGGATGAACTGCACATTGACCCCCTTTCCAGAACCCAGTCTGAAAACAACTGAAGTGTACAGAGGTGTGCTACTCGTATGGAATGCTTTAGCAACAGACATTGTGTTCAAGATCACACGGCCAGTTGGCGGAAGTGCCGTGAACGTTGTCAGCGCGAGCCCAAGGCGGGTAATTGCAACAGCGCCAGCGTGTCGCACATCGCAGAGTTAACGCCCCGGCGTAGCCTCTGTGGCGAGGACAGGTCCCTGAGCGCCGACTGCCGACCGCCGACCTCCGCCTTATCTGCCGTGACCCACATTCCCGGCGTGGCCCGCTCTGCCATCGTCTGTCGTCCCTCGGCGCATCCTCGCAAACACACACACCTGCGAACCATTTGCGAGTCTCTCGCCCGGCCTCCTAAACGTTCCGGAGGTCACTACGCCTGCTGTAGGGCCACGCAGATGTTAAATATTTGCAGTGAGTGGGGGATTCTGTGCGACCTCGAAGCCAGACGGTAGCGTCAGTCCGGTGACCTATTTTTACAGGGAACTTCAGCAAGGACATACGAGCGGCACGTCGCAAATAAAGCAGCAGACCTGAAGATGAACTAAAGGGGTCGGCGGAAGAAAGTACTAACACAGAAGAGCGTCTTTTGCTTCATTGCATGTATGTTTGGTTAAATTTAAAGATATGGAAACAATAAAGGTGTTGACATGGTAGACATCATTTTCTTGCGGTTCATTCGCAACTACTCGTGAATATTTCATCCATAAGGGACGGCATTATGGGGGCTACGACTGTTGATCGATACGAATACACAGCAGTTTCTGCATCAGCCACTTGTTTACTTTTCCACTACGCGTTACAATGGTTCACACCATCATCTTCAGGTAGAGAATTGTTTATTTACACGACAGGCGTTGGTGAAGACTATAGGCGTCTTTTCACAGTCGTAGACCGAGGGCATTGTAGGTTATTTTGCGTCTTTTGCGGGACGGTAGAGTTGACTTGATGTATGTCCTCTCCACTGTACATTAATGCGCAGTTTACAACTCTACCATCCCTCAAAGGACGGAAAATAGCTTACACTGCCCTTGGTCTGCAACTGTGAAAAGACGTGTGTACTCTTCACCAATTCCCGCATGTTTAAATAAATAATTCTTCACCTGAAGATAATGGTATGAACCGTAGAAACACGCAGTGGCAAAATAAACAAGTGACAGACGCAGAAACTGCTTTATTTGTGCGGAAATACTTGCTTCCAGTATGTGATACATTACAAAATACAATAGTTAACATGATCAGACTAACGGTTACTAAATTGAGGATTAGTACTTTCTTCTGCCGAATAGGTGCAAAATAATGTACGGTTAGCACGTCGGCTGTAATGTAGTAAAGATTAATAATGGAGTTACCGAAACATTTGAGGAGTGTGTATACTTAGGGCAACTGAAAACAACAAGCGGATGGACACTTAAAAGAAACAAACAGGGAAATAAGAATGGCTTAGAATTCATTTAGGAAACTGAGTGTTGTATTCAGAAGCTAATGTCCATTGTACCTAATGGGATAACCAGTTACTAGTATTTATTGTCAATACTAACATAAGTTGAGCTACTTTACCATGAAGAGAAATGTTCAAACTGTTCTAAACTTAAAATTACCAAGTAAGCTGCTATCAGACGCAAAATCATGTTTTCTTTATTTAGTTTTGTAAATCGATTTCAACTGATTAACAGCCATCATCGGTGCTTTCAAAGAATATGTGCCCAGAGTAGTAACACCAGGTGTGACTACTCTGGGCATATATTCGTTGAGAGCACACATGATGGCTGTTAATCAGTTGAAATCTATTTACAAAAGTAGCACCAAGTGTTATACTCTGGGCATATATTCGTTGAAAGCACCGATGATGGCTGTTAATCAGTTCAAATCGATTTGCAAAAGTAAATAAAGAAAACATGATTTTGCGACTGGTTGCTGCTTACTTGGTAATTTTATGGTTTACGGTCGCTGCACAACTTGGGGATCGTATGGAGCCCACCATTCATATGTTCTAAACTTGATGAATGCGCAACGAACAATTGTAAGATGATAGTTATGCAAAAGAACGGACAGAAAAACAAATGAGTCAGAGAAAAAAAGCGAGTTGAGGACCTGACGGTATAAGTTATTTAATACAGGTTGTTGATTCTTGCAGAGAAGATGATTGTAATACTATTTATTAGCATAAATAGCGCCGTTACTTTAAGATACATTTTTATTCTACTTTACATTAGTTTTCACTACAAAAGTTTATCTTAATGTGAACAAGCCGTCTGTGAAGAACCCGTTAGCTCGAAACCGGTAAGGGTGCTATTCATGTTAATAAATAGGATTACAAAATGTGTCTGGATACTGTTATCTTCTCTGCAAGAATCAGCATGTACTTTGTACGCAGCCACGGTCTCGAAACGTCAGTTTTCGTCCAAATAGCAATATATATTGCTAGTATTTATGCTTATATAGGTTTTAGAAATCCTACGGACATGTACGACTCCCAGTTTCCACGATCATCTTTCGTCCCAATGATCTGCCATTAACTCTCTTCATATTATTGTTTTTACAAGTTCCTTTTTTGAAGTTTCCGTCGACTTTCCAAGTATTCGTTGATTCGGTGCTATGTACAACGTAGTCTCCTTAGGCACTCTGGATTAATCCATCCTTTGGACATGCTCATACGACATAAATTGTTTCTCTTCGACGTCATTTGTCAATGAACCTTCTGTACCAATTCGTAATCGAACCTCTTCGTCACGTATTGTTTCCTCCTGGATTTCCAGTGGTCTCCTGAATATATCAGTTTCGGTGGCGTTGAACTTCCTCTTCTTATGCGCTGTAACCCTCCATGTCTCTGCCCCATAACGCAAGGAACTTTTACTTAACTTCGTAGATAATTTATTTTCGTTTCTTTCAAATTTCGCTACTCCAAAGGTATCCGTTTAAACTAGACTCATTCTTCCATCCTGAACTATTCGTTTTGTAATTTCTTGATCAACTTTACCTGTAGCATCAAGTACTACTCTATGGTAATCGTAACTATTGCAAGCTGCTATTTCCTCTTTATCTAGTTGGATACTAAGTACTTCTGCCCCTATTGGAAGGTATTTTTTGTTCTGGGTTTAAGTTCCAAGCCCCACCCTTTATTTTTTCCTATTATTTTCGTCCCATATACTGTAAGCTTTCTTTGCCGTTGGCAGTCATCAGTCAGTCGTCCTCAAATTGCAGAGTACACAAGCTAGTTTCATCGGTATCTGCACCCACTGTCCTGCATTTCCTTTTCCATTGATTTCCAGCATTTACTACATATATTTTAAACAGGATAGGTATCACATGCAAACACTTTTGACATGTAACCTTTGAGATTATTACCAAGTTTTATTCCTGATGCTGAACCTGTACACAAATCTGAAATGAAGATTGGCTGAAAATGTACCCAGAGGAAATTATGGGAGATAGACTCTGGAGATTCTATGCTGGAATCATCTTCATAAAAAAAGATCTGGAGAACGATCTAACGGAGAATGAATTGCTAACACAAAGAAGTAACCTGCACAAACTTAGTCTCGAATAGGGGAAGACTGTGGTATATGAAGAGATCGACAAAGGTCTAAATTCAGTTCTGGAAGGTAAATACTTGTTGCTGTTGACTCTAAACATCACTTATGTGGACAGCAGAAGACACTTTTATTGAACGATATATTCAGGATTCTTTCCGTTACATTCTTGGCTCAAGCGTGGAATAATTATTGTTTGTATGCCTCGTTTAGCAAGAATATACAACTATTACTTGATACTTTCTGCAAAAGTGATTCGTAGGGATCTGAATAAAGTTCCTCGTTCCCATTACAAAAATTGGTAATGGAATATTCAAAGTGATTTCCCAGAAGATAATGAATACCTTTCTTTCAATGTCTTTCTCAGAATCTTGGTCCATTTGTCTGCAATTAAATACAGTCCTTGACGAATTTTGTCAATCTTTCTTTATATACATTCAATGTCTTACGCCAGTTCGAGCGCATGTGGATTCCACCAACTTGAGCAATTGTGAGGTGTCAGTTGAACATTTAGCATACCCCTGAGGTGCTATGAGCTCTTAACCTGCTCCCCAAGACCTCACTTGAAATGAAAATAAGAAGAATAACTAATTAAATATCTGAATTAAACAGGGTTGGTCCAGTTAAACTTGAAATATGGTTACCGCAGCTCAGGTAATTATATTAATAAAGGTTTCCATCAAACTACTAAATTAATTTAAAGATCACTATAACAATCCGATTTATTACTAGATGTGTTAAGTGAGCCTATCCAATGAATAAACAAGACAAATAACTACAAAAGGGTTAAGGGTGCAAAAAAATGTATGGAAGACCTTGTCACAGGTGGATGGATTTGGAATAGCAATGATAGAAAAACAGTGTCCATGAGAATCGCCAGTGATTGCTTAATAAGTTGATAGCCTAAAGAAAAGACTCAAGAAAATTACGAACAAACACCATTTCTCTTGCCCATTTGCATATTGATTGTAGCTGAGCCGGATTTATGGATTATTTGGCTCTGAGCACCGTGGGACTTAACTGCTGTGGTCATCAGTCGTATGGATTAATTCAGAACAAAGAAATTTTGATGTTACGTAAATAACTTCGTGGTGTATTCAAATGTGGCCCATCGTTGTCACTCTGCTGATATTCTAGTGCAGAGGATGGCACTCGTAGCGGCTGAGAATTCTAAGTTCAGTCCCTGCATTTGTGATCAGCACTAAAGCGAAGACATCTCCTTCTGCAGTAATGAACTGTCCTCTGTCTCCAGTCGCAAGCCTTCCTCCAAGGGAGGCTTGAGATGAAGTGTCTACTTTATCATGCACTGAAACAAAGCATCTTTCTGCCATCCCCTTCAAAATCTAGTTGGTTCTGCCAGCGTCGGAATCTCGGTAGGCAGTAGCAGTATACTTTCTGAGTTCTGACCAATGAAAAGTTTATAATAATTACTATACAACCATTTCCCATCTCCTAGCAAAAGTACTGTGGTTAAACGTTATGTTTACTTCTCTTTTAGAGTGGGGCAGTAGACAGAAATTAGATCCCACTACGTGTGTTTGCTCATGTTGGTTCCAATAGGAACAGCTGCATGTCTGCACTTATGAGTCAACTATAGATTTGTTGTTGTTGTCTTCAGTCCTGAGACTGGTTTGATGTAGCTCTCCTTGCTACTCTATCCTGTGCAAGCTTCTTCATCTCCCAATACCTACTGCAGCCTACATCCTTCTGAATCTGTTTAGTGTATTCATCTCTTGGTCTCCCCCTACTATTTTTACCGTCAACGCTGCTCTCCATTAATAAATTGGTGATCCCTTGATGCCTCAGAACATGTCCTACCAACCGATCCCTTCTTCTAGTCAAGTTGTGCCACAAACTCCTCTTCTCGCCCATTCTATTCAATACCTCCTCATTAGTTATGTGATTTATCCATCTAATCTTCAGCATTCTTCTGTAGCACCACATTTCGAAAGCACATATTCTCTTCTTGTCTAAACTATTTATCGTCCATATTTCACTTCCATACATGGCTACACTCCATACAAATACTTTCAGAAACGACTTCCCGACACTTAAATCTATACTCGATGTTAACAAATTTCTCTTCTTCATAAACGCTTTCCTTGCCATTGCCAGTCTACATTTTATATTTTCTCTATTTCGACCATCATCAGTTATTTTACTCCCCAAATAGCAAAACCCCTTTACTACTTTAAGTGTCTCATTTCCTAATCTACAGATTGAATAGCATCAGGGAGAGGCTACAACCCTGTCTCACTCCCTTCCCAACCACTGCGACACTTGCATGTCCCTCGACTCTTACAACTGCCATCTGGTTTCTGTACAAATTGTAAATAGCCTTTCGCTCCCTGTATTTTACCCCTGCCACTTTCAGAATTTGAAAGAGAGTATTCCAGTCAACATTGTCAAAACCTTTCTCTAAGTGTACAAATGCTAGGAACGTAGGTTTGCCTTTCCTTAATCTTTCTTCTAAGGTAAGTCGTAGGGTCAGTATTTCCTCACGCGTTCCAACATTTCTACGGAATCCAAATTGATCTTCCCAGAGGTCGGCTTCTATCAGTTTTTCCATTCGTCTGTAAAGAATTCGCTTAAGTATTTTGCAGCTGTGACTGATAGTTCGGTAAGTTTCACATCTGTCAACACCTGCTTTCTTTGGGGTTGGAATTATTATATTCTTCTTGAAGTCTGAGGGAATTTCGCCTGTCTCATACATCTTGCTCACCAGACGGTAGATTTTTGTCATGGCTGGCTCTCCCAAGGCTGTCAGTAGTTCTAATGGAATGTTGTCTACTCCCGGGGCCTTGTTTCGACTTAGGTCTTTCAGTGCTCTGTCAAACTCTTCACGCAGTATCATATCTCCCATTTCATCTTCATCTACATCCTCTTCCATTTCCATAATATTGTCCTCACGAACATCGCCCCTGTATACAACTATAAATATCCTTACAATCTACACTTTCGGCCTCCTCTACGCCACCCTCTTGGTCTGCAAGCCTCAAAGTGAGCGCTTTCAGTAGAAACATTTTTATGGTCAATTCACCTTCCTACCCTCGGAGCACTTCCTACCCTTTCTCATAGCCGGCTCGCCATGCACGAAAACACTACAAGGACCTGTCAACATACAGAATGAAAGGAAACAGTACCACTTAGATTTGCAATTATTTGTATTAGTTTTAGCTGTGTGCATACTTTCATGCGGTGTTAATAATTTAAATGGACTGGGTATCCTCATCTAAATAACGATTTATGAATAATGTTATGAAGACAGTTTCGGTAAAGCTATCCTGTAACACAATATTCGAGTATATGCTGTGGAATTACTTTGTCAGCGGTCTCTTTCATAGAACAACTGCAGTTTCTTAATTTCAATAATGAATAGAAGAACAACTGCAGTTTCTTAATGAATAGATGCCTGACCTGCACTTTGTATGAAAGTAAACCTATCCGATCTCCCTCCTTTCATATTTCGACACATCGTTACTGCTAAATATTTGTATGACATCACTGACCGGAAATGTGGCTTACCCTTGCTCTTGTCAAACGGTATGTCACTCGAAGTCTGTGAACTTCCCTCATTGTTATTAAGTCCTAGCCGAATATCATTACAGTTTTGGTAGGATAACAATATACATGTCGCACTAGATGTGTTATGAAAATATGGTGTTTTTGCAGATCAAATAAATTATAGAAGTTAGCATGCTTGTGTCATAGTTAAAACAATGTTAGTGAACGAAACAGTTTTCTTATAGCAGACCTAGTCCAACCGCAAAATCGATGACAGCATAAGAAACGATGAGAAAATCTATGAAGTATGCAGATGTGACACTACCAGCGCAAAATTACTGATAGCACTATGAGAGGCTGAATAAAAGAGGAAAAAAAAGACATCACATAAACGCCAAGTTATGTAGCATGCATGCATTTAAAAAAAGTAAATGATTTGCATCTCGAAAAGGGAGGGCATTTTCATTATTTTTTTCTTTGCTTGGAAATTAATGAGTACTACAATATCTAAACATAACTGTCATCTGATGTAAGGAAGGAAGATTGTGGTTTTTCCATTCTGTCGACGACGAGGTCACTGGAACACAGGATCGAGGCATGATGTGGAAGGCAATCTCTGGGGAGCATTTGAAAGGAACCACCTCGGCGTTCATCCTAAATTGTCTAGGGAAACCACGGTAATAACCAACATGGGTGGTTAGAGGGGGTAATGCACCCGTCTCCTCCAGAATTTTCGTCATTTCGCTCGGTTCACCTGATGGAGTCTTGCAATGGCAATCACAGGTGAAAAAATTGAGAAAATGCGCAATGCGGTACCTGACAATTGCTGATTAAAGATTTATGACTTCGCCGACACAAACTGTATGTGGGTAAAGAGAACCGTACGTGTTACATTAAGATTTAATAATGATAAAACGTAAACGTAACGTAAATGTAAGTTCAATCGATAGGCCCTGTTGGGGCCATCATTACCTACCGGCAGTCTTGTCATCCTCTGATAATAATGATAAAAATTTCTGGAAATGTAGGTCACCGTGTGTTGATGTAAACTAATTCCGGAAACTAATTCCCCAGCAATGTTTGGAGAGTTTTAAAAAAATGTGTGTCACATTGTGAACGACCTTGTTATTGTTGATCAGGTAAGTGTCCACCACGTCTCATCAAAAAGGAACAGAAATCAGTGCAGTGGATACCTTGCATCTAGAACGTTAAGTCGATTTTAGCATGTGCTTTTAGGATGCAAAAGTGACATTTCTTATGAATCACTATACGAAAGATAAATAACTGGAGCATGATATACAATCTTTCCACCAGCCTGGATGAAAATTGTCCCACTATGAAAGAGAAAAAAAAACAAAGAAAAACGAAAACCATATTTAAAGGGGGCAATGGACCCGCTGACTAAAGTGCTTTGGCAGTAGAAAAACAACACGATCTGAAGAACGAATTGTTCCATCACTTATTCTATTCACCAAATTTTCCTGTCTTGCTCAGACCTATTTCCATATTCAGAAACATAGGCGATTTAAAAAAGTTTTAAGTCCAATGAGGTGGCTGTAGGTGGGAGTTTTGCAGAGCTTTCAGAATAGCGTTTCATAGATAAAGTCTGTTGGTAAGTGCTTTGAACTAAAATAGTACTACATTCAAAAATAATCAGTCTTTGACCTAAAGGACAAGGATTTTTTTTTTTAGTTTTATTAGTTTCGACCTGAACGTAAAGTAAAAATTTGTTTCTAGACAGAAGGTCAGCAGCACAGACGAAATGCTTAGGCAAAATGGAAAATACAACACTAGATACAACTTTTGTGGTGAGTATTTATTTTGCTTTATACAGAAATAGAAAGAAGAAAGTAACAAAGATGACTTTTGTTCAGTGGACTTCACGCATTTCTAGTGCACACCCTTTGCTTATTGGGGCTAAACAAGAGCGATGTTTCGGGTAGGCCTTCTTGATTCGAGTTCACACGTCGCATGTACACTTCGTCATCATGCAAACCTTCTTCCGAAATCGGAATGTAACAGCTTCATTTTTTTTCAACCAGTTTGATGGTGTCTTTTCTTTGGTAGTTACATTTCGGAAACTGTATTAAATCAACACCATCACTTTTAACTTCTAGGAAAACCGGTCGACCTCTGTAGAAACCTGAAGTGTTGCTAACGTAAGGTATCAGGTCTCCCTTCACAAACTCTTTTGATTTTTCCCGATGATATATTACAAGGGAGTGGTCGTGAGACGAAGAGGGCCCTGACCTTTGGTGACACCAGAATGACATCACGGCCGCGTCGTATTCTATTGGTTAACTTCATAGCGGTGATATAATGGCCACGCTGCAGTCACTTGCGCCGCTGACGACATAACAGTGGATTAGAGTGATGCATCATCGCTGTAATGTAATTCAGCACCAGGTTTTTAATGTTGCTAGGAGAAAACGACCTCCACGTGATAAAAACATAGTAGTTACTCCAAGGCATTTAAAAAAATGTATCCCACATCCTTACAAGAGGTAACACTGGTCAAAACAAGTTGTGTAAACATGGGTTCAGAAATACACGTAGAAGTATGGGTCTTTCCGTCTTATTACAGTCATTTGTGTATTGACTCTACTGAAGGTCTTCGATGTGGTTACGACTTCTTACTGTACACCCTCCAGTCATTCTTCTCAAAGAATCATGAACTTATGCGAGCACACTTGGTAACGTGTCTGCTCTTTTTTGGCCGGCCGCGGTGGTCTCGCGGTTCTAGGCGCGCAGTCCGGAACCGTGCGACTGCTACGGTCGCAGGTTCGAATCCTGCCTCGGGCATGGATATGTGTGATGTCCTTAGGTTAGTTAGGTTTAAGTAGTTCTAAGTTCTAGGGGACTGATGACCACAGCAGTTGAGTCCCATAGTGCTCAGAGCCATTTTTGCTCTTTTTTGGAAATGGTTTTACTAGTGCAGAATAAATCTAACTCGTCCTGATATGGATAAACTACGGCTTATATTAGTAGCAGGAGGAATCGAAGTAATTCATTAATAAATGTAATTCATTAATGAACGTAATGACTGCAGCGAATTAATTGATAGTTAACCGAGCAGAACACGCTAACAGATAATTGCCAAAGTAGAAGTACGGGGACGTGCTAAAAAGTAATTACACCAAAAGTTTTATTCTGTTCTACTGTAATCTGTCAACATATGTTACATATACGTCTAGTAGCGCTCACATCCTGCGACCCTCTGTGCTCTTGGACATAACAAATCCCAAACCGGTCAAGTGAGCAATTGAAGTAAAATCATTTTTCACCGACTGCATGACTTTTTTGAAGCGACCTGTTCAGCTCCAGTACAGTACTATATTATAATATCGCCATGATAGCCTCTCTTCTATGAGATTTCATGTCTGAACTAAATTAACGGAAATTGTACTCGATGATTCACTTACGGGGCAATGTCGAATGCTGTCCAACAATGACTATTACATATCTCTGGAGATTCTACGACTGTTGGTTGGAAGGTGTTGACATTTCTAGTGTAGCAGAGAGGTTAATGGATGGTACCAGTGTATAAAGATCTACGTGTTTTGTAAGCTGAAATTCACAAATCTGTCAGCTTGGTTTTTAACAGTTATACTGAGGATGCTGCCTTACATTTACCAGGTACATCGTTATTCAGTTTTCAATTGGTAGAACCGCGCTTTCGTTCATCTGTCAGGTGCCGTATCATGTCCTTGAACGCCTCTCCGAAACCTCTACAGAAAGTTATCAGCCATTTAGGATTTGCTGAAGGCCTAATCCGTGAAGAGGCGATTATTCCGACAATGATAACGATGACCTTACACGCCTCGCTCGATTACGTAAGATCGCGTTAAACCGTCTTTAGCGTCTTCGTGCATGTAAATTTAAGAGGTGTCACATAGTTTAGCTTTTCGAAAGTTCTAGTTCGTGCATTTCATACACCTGTCCTTACATGTGATATAATTATACTTGAGCTGATGAGTTTAAAATACGAGACACAATCCCATAATCAGATTGTATGTCTAATTAATAGTACTATTTATCTGCACTCACGTATTACTTGGTCTGTTCGATCTTTGGCGAATCATAAGTATTATACTATATCAAACAGCAAAGCAAATAAAAGGTCCTCTATTAGTTATGTTGTAATTGCTATGTGGTTCACAGACAACAAAAATTCTAAATGTCACACTGGGCCGGCCGCTGTGGCCGTGCGGTTCTAGGCGCTTCAGTCTCGAACCACGTGACCGCTACGGTCTCAGGTTCGAATCCTGCCTCGGGCATGGGTGTGTGTGATGTCCTTACGTTAGTTAGATTTAAGTAGTTCTAAGTTCTAGGGGACTGATGAACACAGATGTTAAGTCCCATAGTGCTCAAAGCCATTTGAACCTTTTTCTTTCTATTTTTTTTTTGTCCCACTGGGCTTTCATTAAGTGTATTTTCAGCCGTGTAGCAATTTTGTAGCGTGTAGTATACGGTAACCCTTAAAATTGACATACTTGGAATAAAGCCCACATTTGTGCCGTTCACGAATTGTTAAAATGAAGTGGGGTGCCCAGACTTCAAGATAAACTGTTGTAACCGCGACTGGAACGGTCGCGGGGTTGACGAGAATGAAAGCGCGGCAGGCCCAAACGGGAGCGGCACGCGAACAAACAAAACGAACGGGAAAGGACGCACGCGAAAAACGACGGACGACAGGGTAAGACCTCACGAACAACAACATGCAAGAAGCAACGCGTCACTAGCGAAAACCTCATGAATCAACAACGTCCACCAGTTCTCAGAAACAAAGAGCCGGCCCGTGTGACCGTGCGGTTCTAGGCGCTTCAGTCCGGAACCGCGCTGCTGCTGCGGTCGCAGGTTCGAATCCTGCCTCGGGCATGGATGTGTGTGATGTCCTTAGGTTAGTTAGGTTTAAGTAGTTCTAAGTCTAGGGGACTGATGACCTCAAATGTTAAGTCCCAAAGTGCTTAGAACCATTTGAACTGTTTTTTATCAAGTCTGTAGGCGAGATGTCGATAGACACGCGCGAATATTAGACTTCCTCGCTGAGCGACAGGCAGGCGCCTAGATACGTGGTTGCGATACGTCGCTATTGGCCGCTGGGACTACGTGCTCCACCATGGCGCACTCTCATTATACGCGGGCCAGAAGCGCACGCCGCCACGGCTTTCGGCATGACGGCTGCAGAGACCTCTAGTGGTAATCGAGGTCCATGCCGTTTGGCGCGGATTCGAAGCCCACGGCGCTCGGTACAAGATAAACAACGTTATACTAAGCGTCCCTTGAATAGCTGTCACGTAACATTTTACTTGCAAGTATAAGCTACAACTAAGTCTCACTCTCTGAGCTGCTTCTTACTTTTCATCTCCTTAGGCCCTCTGGTTTCCATACAGGTAGCAGATAACCTTTCGCTCCCTGTATTTTATCTGCCTACCTTCAGAATTGCAGAAAGTATATTCCAGCCAACAGTGTCAAAATATTTCCCTAAACATAAAAATGCTATAAACGTAGGTGTGCTTTGTTCAGCCTAAGACAAGCCATGTTCCTACATTTCTAGGGAGACAAACTACCTTCCCCTTGGTCGCTTTCTAAGAGTGTTCCCATTCTTCTGTAAATAATTAGTTTTAGTATTTTCCAGGAGGACTTATTAATCTGACAGGTTCGTAACGTTCTCACCTATCAGCACAGGTCATCATGGTGATTGCAGTTATTACATTCTTAACATCCGAGAGTATTTTCTCCATCTTTTATACTTCGAGTAACAGGTGAGATAGTTTTGTCATCTACTACAGGTGCTTTGTAATTTATGTCTTTCACGGTTCTGTAAAATCTCCTTGCTGTATCAAATCTTGCATCTCACTTTCATCTACTTCCTTGTCTTCAACTTCGTTTCCCCTGTGTAGTTTCTCCATATATTGCTTCCAATCTTCAGCCACCCATTCTTTGCATTTTATAGGCTTCCCATCTGAGCTCTTGATTTTCATACAACTGCTTCTCTTTCCTCCAGAGGATTCTTTAATTTCATTTTTTTTCAACTTCCGTATTTCCTTGTATGGTATATTCTATTTATTTATCTACCCCTAATATTTTTTTGCCTTTAACGCCCCTTCTTGGTCTCGATGCAGTAGTAGATCTCCCACTAACCTAACATTTCCCTTCAGCGATAGACTTCTTTCCTCACCTGCACTTTCTAATAAATTTTCATTTCTTACTCTAGCTGCCCACTTAAATTTTAACATTCATTAATAACGAAATATTTCAAATCTCTCCAGTTTCTTCTTGTCCATACTTTCAACAGTCCACGTTTTACTTTTACATAATTCTGAGCTTCAGACGCACACTTTCAGGATCTTCGTCCTCATTGTGATGTTAGTGCATCTTTTTTACTCAAGGAAGCTTGCTTCACTTGTGCCAATCTGCTTTTGGTGTCATCTTTACTTCGGCCAGCCTTAGTAATTTTTCCTCCAAGATACCGAAATTCTTTCTTTCACTTGTTACACAGCTGTGTCATTTCCATTTTAACGTCTAGCAATGTCATTCTCCTTTCTGTTACGATTTATCAGCTTCACCTTTACCTTGTTTATTCTTAAGCCATTTGCTGTGCTGCTTATGACATCTATTCCTTTCCACAAGACTCCACAGTCTCCCGTATATGCGGCCAGAAGCGCTCTGTTCTCTGCGCTGCTGATATTACTATTACCGCACTTTTATCCGCTCTCAGAGTTATCTTTTTCTGCTGCACTACTTCTTCGACGAACGAACTGAACACCAGCATTGATAAACTTAAGATTATTAGCTTAACATGTACTTATGTTTCTTCATCTACCAATTTTATTACTCTTCTCATGGGTTTTGTTGACATTGGGGATTACACATCTCTTTCTGTATTTCACTCCCAAACTTGTTAAGATCTTTGGTACCGTGATCAGAGAGTAGAAGCGAATTTCAGTGGGGATCTGACCTCTATTACAAGACAAGTGTGTTGAAGGTTTTAAAATTTTATGAAGTGTCTGGACTCCACTATAAACTTTTAGCCTGGAGATTTTAGTGTGTAGCAGAGTGAATGGATCATCCTTTCCTTTGCTTTTTTTCCAGTGATCGGCCAGCCGCAGCTATGAGACTGTAAAGGTCTTCTTCCACCTAACATTGTCCAAGGCTTCCTCTAGTCTACAAATACTATGAACATATCCTATGTTCTCTTCTGTCTTTTCTTTACTGATCTCCCCAACAGAGTTACTTCTGTGGTACATTTTCCTTTCTTGAAAATCGCATGTGCGGGAAGATGTAACAATTTGCAAACATAACAGAAGAGAAAAAATATTTAAAAAAATTACGGAACTTTCCAGAGATTCCAGTTGGACTAAACGTAGAATTAAATGTCACCGGATCGCCAACTAGCCTAGACATTTTGGGAACTATAGATTAGACAAGAATATCTATCATCTACGATTGTTTTTTCTAAATTTTATTCCACTCTGACTGTATATCTCCCTCTAACGGGATGACTGAAGTGCAATTGAGACCGTAACTAAGATGTATCAAATCTGGCTGAAATTACTCGATGAGTTCCAGAGCAATATTTCTTTTTACGTATCGTACTCTTACCACATCTGCACAACTTTTGGATATGTCTCAGTAGTTGTTGTTCCTTTCGGCTCGGATATTAAAGATATGTTCAGGTTTAACTCGTTCGCGCCACTGCAATCTCCTCTGTGTCGGCCGGGCGGTGTGGCCGAGCGGTTTTAGGCGCTTCAGTTTGTGCTCAGAGCCATTTGAACCATTTTGATATGGTCAGTCTCACTCCCACAGTGTTCTTTCCCAGATAGCAAATCATATGGGCATCAGTTGTCGCACTCTCTTTTGATCTTTTTCCGTTTTACAAGAGCGTTAGTGAGCAGTGTAGATGTAGCGTGCAGTTTTGGTTACTGTCTGAGAGTGTTATTGTTCCTCACGGACAAACGTGGAATGCGACATTGATATTACGTCTGTAGCCATCTTGTATAATGAAGAAAATCGGTCCTGAAGGAAATACTTGATGGAACCTGGAAGGTTTCTCTTGTTATTGAATTTTCCATTATATTCTTTGTCGCACTACAGTTCAGTTATTTCAAGCTGCAGATCGAAGCGAATATCATCATTGTTCACTGAATATGTAGAGGAAACCGGATGGAAATAATCCTGTATGCTGCCACATCGTCAAATCAGAACTGTACTTCTTCCTAAAAGAGATTACGTAGAATAGATGGTTAGCGTTCCAAATGTTCCTTCAATAAAGATCATTACAGAAAATGAACAGTATTTTATTTGTCAACTGATTGCTCAAGTATTTCCATGCCTGTGCTGGAACAAAACCTATGTGTATCAATTTTTTATATATATACATTATGTAGTATATCTTGGGAAAAAAAACTGATGATAGAAAGTCATGTCTGAGCGTCGAAATGACATGGGCCAACGCTTCCACTTACGCCACGCCTTCGGTAATAGACTGGATTTGTTCGCTCCATTGTGGTGACAGGCATGGCCGTATTCGCCGCCGTTGAACTCTTTCCATAGGGTTAGGCCCATTGCGAGAAGTTCTACTTGCGGTCTGTCGGCGTGTAAACTCACCTTTTCTGCCTAAGAGGTTGCCTAGCAGCAGGCGTTTGCCCTTGTAACTTAAGCGCTTCGTAGCGTCATTAGGTGCCGGTGACAGACATGCGTTTCTGTCCTCAATTTGTTCCGCAGTACACAATCCACAATCCTCATTTCGTCAGTGACATTTCAGCACACCCTGAGTATTGATATATTTTACAGAAGTATTTCAAGTTAAATTACACCTGTCATCCACCATTAAGACCATTGCGCAACAGGGGTGGCCCAATGTCGGAAGAGAATACAGGGTGGTTATAATTAAGGTGCAATTACTCACAGAGGTCCAATGTGGGCTATAATTATCGTATAGCAGCGAAACTCAGTAAAAATTCTGAAGTGTTAATACAGTACCAATTTACGCTGGAAAAAATTCGTTCCGATTTTGGCCAACAGGTGCAAATCTGCCGCTATGAATGCACGAAAAAACTGCAGAAATGTTTCCATTGTAGCACCCCACCCGCCACTTATCTGGTTTTGGCCTGTGTTCACCCCAGCTAATTGACTAACAGATCAACGGAGAGTGCGAAACTGCCGCAATATCGGATAACGCAAAGAAAGTAATAACGCCCTGTGACTCGTGATGAACTGCGGTGGCAGTGTTGACATTAATTTATTCAGAACTGATCCCTTTTTAATTAAAAAGGGGTGCACATTGATGTTATATTCAGCTATTGAACGCCAGATGTAAATGTTGAACATAAAATTAATCAAGTAAGTGACTTGGTATTTCAACTACTTGATTGAAAACAGATGCAGTCGATTAGCACAAATTTATTTTAACTCACGACCTTCAATCATCACGTTACATGACTCTCTTAACAGGCAGTGGGAATAAATTGCGTTTACGTGGAGTAAAGCACAATAAATCAAAATTAATTTCTATCGACTGATCCAGGCGTAATGCGAAGTGCGAGAAGAATTCTACAATACACGGCCCACGAAACCCTCATGGAAACTTTGCCAGCATGATCCAACAAATTAATCAGTGGCTTAACTCAAGCCGGAGCGGGCGCAATATCACCGAATACAGTGTGGCGGAGCGGCATCGTTGTGTGGACATCGGCCGACCTCGTGGTGCTGCAAGGCTGCGCTCGTCTATTCACTCCTAGCTATCTTGCTCAGTACATAGCTGAACGAAACCTTTCTATCTCCAAGCTCAATCGTTCCGTTTGGTGAGACAGGCAAGCTGAGTAAAGAACGCCACGTCCGCACTTTAGGCAAGCTGGGAACGGAAGACCTCTACGGAGACTTTTGCCAGTCCGCTCTTTGCCTCGGTCCCCCCCCTCCAGCAAAATCACTTACGCCAATTGCAGTGCAAGTTACGTTCATTATGTGTCGCTTCCCTGTGCGGACCAATGCCTGCTCTGGGAAGTGAACAAATTCCCACAAAATTTCCCTTCTTCTCAACTTCTGCTATTTAGCTCCTCCCTGGCGACCCATCAAGGTTAGCATCTGCATAAAACACCAAATTTTCCGGAATTCTGACACCCAGGAGAGTACTTCAAATTCCTTGTTCCTTCATTCCCATCGGAGGCTGGCGTATTTCATTCTGTCGCTCTTCACCTGATTTACCTCAGACTCTGCGGACCATGAATTCAGTGTGAAGTTGCTGTAGTCACGAACGAGGATATTTCGGCCTTTGTTGACTGCTCCATCGTAGCTTTGCGCGACTTTCTTGCATGTTCCACTGAAAATGGGGTGACAAACATTTATCAACATGCGTACAAGTTCTCCATCTACTTCCCGGTACACCAGCATGGGGTCAACCACCCCCTCACTGTCACTCATCTTAAGGCAGCTGGAGGCCGCGCCCCGTTACCGCTTTCTCAAGAGTCTGAGTCGCCCTAAGCTATTTATCGCTTCCCTTCGCCGCCCCTCCAGCCGCACGCGACCCCGGCCGTGGTCAACTCTGAATACTTCCCTGGGATCGACTCGTTTCCACAAAGTTTTCATGTCGTGTGAATCACTTTAAAACCATCACCCAACATTAATTATTCCAATACGTCCATACTGTACCCTCTACAAGATGCATTGTGCCTTGTCAGTCATTTTTGTTCAGCCCTACTGTTCGCTCAACGTGAGTTCAGTGATCTTTAATGACTTCATGTAAGGGGCATAGTTATTGACATCTTACACCATATGTAACGGATTCGGAATGGGACATGGTCAGAGAAGGTTAAACAAGTAAAAAAAAAAGTATAATATGACTTGTAGAATTAAGCATGACTCACACAATTTTTTCAATATGAGCACTGGAGACGTGGACGAGACGCTATACAGCGCCAGATTTGCATCTGGCTGTCAAAATTGGAACTAATATATCTACTAAGAACAACTGCACCCCACATCGAACCCCTGTGATTGGTTGCACTTTAATTACAACCAGGAATTTTCTGCAGCCATTGCACTGCCTGCCGTGCGAACAACAGATACATCACAGTGTGCGAGTGAAATGACACTGCAGCAGGGAACGTACTCCGAAACTGAACTACGCGAGAGAGTAAGATTCTTGTGGACAGAAGTGTACAGTGCACGCTGATTCACCGTGAATTCTGGTAGTATCTCGTGCAGCCGAAATGAAATGGCGACGGCGAACTGAGCAACGCCGTACGGACGTGGATGAAGCTGATCGGAAAGGAAGGTGCAACTGTTCGTGTTGTATAGGAATGTGCATCTGGTGTGGATGACGAAATAAAATACCATCGCTCCCTTCAACTCGTCGAATATCAAAGTTCTAAACTGTTCACAAGCTTTATATAAGCTCGGAACACCCACGTGTTACTGCACGAAAAGATTTACCATCACATTATATGGCATTAACACTCATTGGGCATCTGGAAATTTAGTTTTCCTGTTTTTCGTCTACGGGGTGACAACTCTCATTCTCACAAAGTACCCAACGTTCCACAAAAGTATTTGATATTAATGGAGTCAGAAACTGCTAAGCAGAAATCACATACACATTTATGAGGTTTTTAAAGTTTCACAACTTTGAGTTTACTTCCCATACTAACAGAGAAAAAACGCAAGCCACAGTTCACAACAAATTAGTTTCAGAACCTGACCGAGCTTCTTAAGATCTTGGAGGAGGCTGAAAAAACAACGATTTATTGCGTGAGCTATCTTTAGAAAACCGATAAAGTTTCACAATATATCAAATTATGATTTCCATAATAGCAACACACTGAAACCTTAGAAGCGTGACTTGTATCACACGCAACCCGAAAAGTAACAAGTTCATCAAATGCCGAAAAAATCTATGTCTGAAAGCGGGAACTCTGGAAACCTCAAATCCGAGAACTAGTGGCAATTTCACCGTTAATCATATAAAAACTTTCTCCTAACACAGACTAAAACACCTCCAACGGCGTCCGAAACTAGACACCTCCCCACAAAAACAAGAAAATTGAAGAGATTTTCACTCTGCAGCGGAGTGTGCGCTGATATGAAACTTCCTGTCAGATTAAAACTGTGTGCCCGACCGAGACTCGAACTCGGAACCTTTGCCTTTCGCGGGCAAGTGCTCTATCAACTTTTTTTTTTATATATATATAACTCGGGACCTTTGCCTTTCGCGGGAAAGTGCTCTACCGACTTTTTTTTTTTTTTGTTTTCGGTCGTGCGGTTCCAGATTGTAGCGCCTTTTTTTTTGTATTTATTTATTTTACATATATTTGTTCATATCACATAGGACGCCCTCCAGGCGAAAAAAAAAATTATGTGGAATTACCATCAGTAACATATAAAATAGAAAGGGAATTATAGGAATTAAAGAAAACGCCCTCCTGGCAGAACAGACAAAGCAGCATCCGCGTCCCGCCAACTTGTGGGTAGACGCACACCGAATCCCAAGACAGTCAGGCATGTTCCAGGCACGTCTTCACGAAGAATATTGCATTTTCCGGTACATGGGACTGAGTCCTGGTATTACACACTCTCATTGAAGTCATCTTCTCATACCTGGGACACCCCAGCTGCAGGGGGGATCGAAGAAGGCACTACCCAAAAAGTTGGCATAGTACTGACGGTATCGCGGATGGTGCATGAGAAAAGTAAAGCGATCTTGCAGGAATGTCCAAAAATCAAGAACACTCTTATCACCTTCATGGAACAAATAAGAGATCGAGAGACCTTTTATCCAGATCACAGCGTTGGTCTTCGTACTTGGGAAGTATGTCTCATCTGGGAACAGAAGAGATTTCGGTGTAATGGCATGGGGAGCCGTATGTAGAAGAAAGGCAAGCATCTTCTGAATCAACTGCCACACCTCTGCAGAAGATCCACACATCAGTCGATGTTCGTCCGTATCAAGCGTTTGACAGCGAGGACACAGCGGCGAATCTGTCATTTTTATGGCATGTAGACGAAGTTGTGTCATGTATTTTCCATTAACGACCAAATACCAGGTCGCACGTGCGCTCGTGTCTAGGTATATATGGTGTACAGAACGCCATACCACGGGCCATGCGATCGTAGGATATCGCCTTTCCACAACATTCCGAGTGTGATTTCTCATCATGATTCGGTAAACATCACGTGCCATAGGGGGTCTGGTACTAGGCAAGTCGGCATGGACATAACTGTATTCGATGAAAAAGGTCCGGATATGTGAGAGAGGGGAAGAAATATGGGCTACTGCAACGGGTGCCACTCGAGAGGGAGGGGCCACTTCATCAATCAGGCTTCCCGATAATCCGTTTCGGCGGCGGATCCACGATTTAACCATCGTACTTACATAAAGGGCAGCTGCTCTCGCTCGGACGTTGACAAGGCCGAGGCCGCCATCTCGAGGAGGAAGTGTCAGTGTGTCATAGCGGACTTTGAAGATAAGACCCGCGCTAACAAAGTAGCCGAACGCCGCCTGAAGTCTGTGTGCCATTGCCTTTGGCATCGGTAAAATCTGTGCTAAATGGGGTAGTCGCGAGACTAGATGAGTGTTAACAAAATCCACCCTTTGTAACATGTCCAATGCTCTCAGGAGGTTGCCACGAACGTTCGTGCGGATAGCTTGAAGCAGGCGTTTGTAGTTAAATGAGGTCGTGCGCTGTATATCACGCGTGAAGGTGATCCCCAAACATTTGAGCTTGTCCACTAATGGCAATGGTGCCACACTCTCAGCTGGAAGGCCTCTACCGACGGACATAGCACTAGATTTCGTCAGGTTCACACGGCTGCCCGCAGCAGCCCCGTACTGGTTGATCCACGCCAGTGCCTCTCGCACTTCATCCTCCGATAGAACCAAGAACACCAAGTCATCTGCATAGGCGCGGCAGATGAAAGAAGTCCCCCTCATTGTTATGCCTGTCAACCGGCTCCTCAAACCGTGTAATAGTGGCTCAAGGGCAATGGCGAAAAGCAGCATCGACAGCGGACATCCTTGACGGACCGACCGCATGACGTTAATAGGGCCCGCCACACGGCCGTTGACCAGCACCCGCGACGTGGCACCTCGGAGAAGCCGCAAGACGAGGTGTATAAACCTGTGGGGAAAGGCCATCCGTCGGAGTACGTTTTCGAGAAAGTCATGACTCACTCTATCAAAGGCGTGGTCGAAGTCCACTGTCACTAAGGCACCACGACTGCGACAGGTCATGGTCAGGGCTATAACGTCACGGTAATCGCTGAGTGCCGTCTGAATGTTACTATCACCTCCAAAGCACGTTTGATCCAGAGAGATAACTTGAGGGACGACGCGCCTAATGCGAGCGCCAAGAATCCGGGTAAAAATCTTGAAGTCACAATTTAACATGGTCAGCGGCCGATAATGTTCCACTCCTCGATCTCCCGATGGCTTGGGGACCGGGATAAGCAAGCCTTCTACGAATTCGGGTGGGAGAGGAAAGTCAGGGTTCATCAGTTCTTCATACATCGCAGTCCAGCGTGAGCCCATGATGTCATGAAATGTGTGGTAAAACTCCAGCGGGAACCCATCTGGACCTGGGGCTTTGTTTGCCGCACCCTTATGAAGAGCATCGGCGACGTCATCAGCCGTGTCAAGGAACGGAGGACATCAGACATTACCGCCACGTTCCGGTCCTCTGCTGCATAGAACTCGTTGTAGTGATCCACAAAGGCTCTTACGATGTCATTCTGGGACGTCAATCGACGACCATCTGGCATGTCGAGGGCGTTGATCAACTTTCTACGACACCGCTGCTTCTCTCGGATAACATGATGCATGGACGGGAGCTCTCCTGGTACACATTCGTGACATCTTGCGCGGACTACTGTGCCTTCAAGGCGGTGACGCATAAGAGAAATTATCTTCGCCTTAATACGTTGAATTTCAACCTGTCGTTGAACTGAGGGGACAAGGTTTGAGAGTTCCCGGAGAATTGTGAAATAGTATTCCATGGTATGTCGGTGCCATAACATTTTATCGCGACCGTAATTCATCATAGAACGACGTAAAGCAGGCTTGGCGCAGTCGATCCACCACCGAAGTGTTGAAGGATACGCTGGAAGGCGTCTCACACAGTTGTTCCACGTCGTCTCTACGACTTGCCTACATTCCGGATCCTTGAGATGGGCCACATTCAGCTTCCACAGGCCTCGACCGCGCCACACCTTCTGCCTCTGGAGCGAAACAGTGCAAATGTAGGCGATATGGTCGGAAAAGGCGGTAGGCCATAACTCAGCGTCAAGCGTGGCAGTTACGAGTCCTGGGGACACGTAGACACGGTCAAGACGACTTGCTGAATGGCTGGTGACGTACGTATACCCAGGCCGATCGCCATGCACGCGGTCCCAAGTATCGGTGAGTTTCAGTTCATGCACAAGCAGCTTGAGTTCCTGGCATGTGGTGAAATGGGGATGTTGGTCTTTTTGGGATAACACACAATTGAAGTCGCCGCCAAGAACAATATGGTCGTAGCGTCCGACAAACAAAGGAGCGATCTGTTCTGAATAGAATCGCGACCGCTCCCGTCGCTTGGGCGTGCCCGAGGGAGCGTAAACATTGATGACTCGAACACCGTGGAATGTCACAGCAAGACCCCTAGCCGATGGTAGGTAAATCACGTCATCTACATCAATGCCTTCCTTTAAAAGAATAGCTGTCCCACTGCCACCGTCGGCACACGGCGTGAGGTAGGAAACATAGCCATAGACATTAGGAAACGTCGCCAGGCGAACTTCCTGCAAAAGGGCAACATCTAGGTCCGACGCCCTCAACATATCACGGAGCAATTGTAGTTTGACAGGGGTGCCAATGGTGTTGACATTGATGGAGCCAATCCTGTAAGCTTGTCGTAGAATTGGGACTACAGGGACGCTCATGGAGGCACGAAGAGCAGCAGCGAACAAGAATGTTGTCCCAGTAGGCTGCACATCCCCATCCTGTAACCCTGTCGATTAGGAGTCGTGGGCTGGAGCAGCGGCATTCGCGGCTGTCTCACTAGTTGGTGTTTCGTCGGCTACATCGTCAGACCACGCAAGGGTGCGTGGATGGTGTGCGTCCAGTGGAGTACCAGCAGAGTCCGAAGGCAGTGTCACGTCGGTGGTGGAAGAGTTGTCCTGGCTCAGCTGTTGTTCAACGTCCATAGGTACAGCGCCTGGTGCATGCAAGGATGGTTGTACGTCCGACGGAGTGCAAGTTGGTGCTTCCACCACGGATTCGTCCTTCGGGGGAACAACTTGATAATTTTGATCTTCATCGTCTTGAGACTGCGTCCTGCAGGTGTCAGACGGGGCGATCCGCCGTTTCCGACGTCTCTTCGGCGACCGTTGCTTGCGCACGTGATCTTCAGTGTCCGAAGACGCCTGGGGATCCGGATGTTCAGGCACAAAAGCATCGGTAGGCACAATCATGGAGTCAAGGGCCATCCCCTGTCCTTGAGATTGCTCACCACTGCACACGTCGGGAGGAGGAGGCAAGGGCGTCGGTCCGTCCGCAACAGCCTGAGGCAGTACCGGAGACGACGATGTACCAGTAGTAGGTGCCAGTGGTGTTTGCGGTCGGGGGTCGCTATGGAGAGCTTCGACAAACGTCAGCGGTAGCGACGTCGGAGCGGTCGTGGCCGGCAGGTCCCCAGGCGGTAACTGTGTGATTCTGCGCTGCATACAGCTGGAACGGAGGTGTCCTTCTTTGCCACATCCCGAGCATGTCTTCGGCTGTCCATCATAAATAATAATTGCACGGCAGCCACCAATATATAAGTAGGACGGCACATGTTTGGTTAGTTCTATGCGGATCTGCCGTACTCCATTGAGAACCGGGTATGTAGTGAACTGAACCCACTTCTCAGCTGTGTGGCTAATCACTTTTCCATATGGATGGAATGCAGATACCACTACCTCTGAAGGCACCTCGAAAGGGAGTTCAAAAACACGTATCGTGCGCAGTCCAAGTCCCGCATGTTCCACAGTTACGTCACCGATGTGTCCATCAGAGTGACGGAACTTAAGACCACTTCGAGTTGCATCTAGAATTTTTTCACATATGTCTTCGTTGACCAATTTCACGTATACCACACTGCTCACTATAGAAAGGTGGATGCCAACAAGATCGTTGCAGTCAATCTTGACTTCATCTCTGATAAACTGTTCGATTTCCAGTGCTTTTGGTCGGGCATATTCAGGTGCAAAGCTAATCTTTAGTGTCGATTTTCGGTGGGCATAAGCCATTCTCTGTCGAATGAAATATAGCGCGCTAAGACGGCAGAATCATGTAAACAACTCCGCGAGCGAGCTGCGCGGCGAGGACGTAAACAAGACGTCCGTGCCGCTAGCGTGCCGAAAGGCGACTGCCTATCAACTGATGTCTGAAAGCGGGAACTCTGGAAACCTCAAATCCGAGAACTAGTGGCAATTTCACCGTTAATCAGATAAAAACTTTCTCCTAACACAGACTAAAACACCTCCAACGGCGTCCGAAACTAGACACCTCCCCACAAAAACAAGAAAATTGAAGAGATTTTCACTCTGCAGCGGAGTGTGCGCTGATATGAAACTTCCTGTCAGATTAAAACTGTGTGCCCGACCGAGACTCGAACTCGGAACCTTTGCCTTTCGCGGGCAAGTGCTCTATCAACTGAGCTACCGAAGCACGACTCACGGCCGCTACTCACAGCTTTACTTCTGCCAGTATCCGTCTCCTACCTTCCAAACTTTACAGAAGCTCTCCTGCGAAACTTGCAGAACTAGCACTCCTGAAAGAAAGGATATTGCGGAGACATGGCCTGGGGGATGTTTCCAGAATGAGATTTTCACTCTGCAGCGGAGTGTGCGCTGATATGAAACTTCCTGGCCATGTCTCCGCAATATCCTTTCTTTCAAACTAATGCGGATATCGAACGCGCGTCTTCTTAAACGTAATAGTGCATCTTTTCCGCCTCAAATGAGCCTGTTGGCTCTTCAGTGACACACATTGTTCAATATTTATTAATTTTGGGGTAAGCTTTAATTTTGCACTGGACGCGAGAAGCAGCCTTGAGAAACGAGCAGCTATTGAACTGTCTAACGGAGGGGTTTTCCCGGTCACGCGGTCACATTAGCGGGCCGTGGAAGTCCAGAGGCAACCATATCTGTGGAGCTCCTGTCAAGCTGATTTCACGTCAACACGAGTACGACCCGATCTTAGCCGCCGCATGTGCGCCCGCGATCGCGTGTTTGTAATTGAATAAAGTGTCTCTTGCCTTTACAGTAGGCATCGACCACACGCGACAATGTCCAAGCAATCGAGGAACTGATTCGCAGCAATCACAGATGTTCCAACAATGAGGACGTTCACATAGCAGTTCTCAGATGGCTCTGTGACCAAGCAGCACATTTCTATCTTTGAGGTATGGAACGACTGGTAGAACGATCCGATGTTTACCGATACCTGCTGTTCAAAAATAGCGTCTTGTATTTGTCATGTTGATGTGTAGTGCAGAATTCAATAAAAGTTACTTCACCTGTCATAACAATGTGTAACTTATTTTTTGAAATCCCCTCGTATTTGCGAATGACACGTGTGCAAGAAAGATAGCACTGTCGTAAAATGATACAAATACGTGGTTGCACTGGTGAGGATGCTAGAATTGTTATGAAAATAGCAACGACAAAGAGGTGGTTGAATATTAATATGATCTTCAACGAAATAACAAGTTAAGTTTTCTCTTTATCCAAATTTTCTGTCATTATTAGGAGAGTGAAACGGCTTCCAGTAGATAGAACGACTAAAGTAAGACACGTAAGGTGTCTCTTCTAACAGTTGTCAGGTGCATTTTATGGTGTTTTATGCAGATATTTGCAATTTGTAGCTGGAGTAAGATCAAACAAATATCCTCATCATGTCGTGAATGCGTCGTCTAGGTTCAACGAAACGTGTCAGTTTCTTTCCGTTGTGAACAAAATGATTTTTAAAGCAAAATTTTACTTGCCCACTCAGTAGAGCAGTCGCAAATTAGTCTAGTCCGATATTCGCGCTATCGATATTGCAATAAGAGCGACAGTAAAACACAAAGAATAACCAGTACTGTAGCAGCGACTGAGCAGCGCAGCTCCATATTGGCAGCAGTCAGTGCGGGCTAGGGCGGTGCTGTTGCTACTGGGGTTCTGGTTATCCTTCGTGGTTTTCAGTCGCTCTTACTACAACATCGATAGCACAAATATCGCACTAGAGCAAATTGGGGCTGCTCTGTTGAATGAGAACCTAAAATTCCGCTTTAACCTTCATTTTGTTTGTAATAGGAAACAAACCTAAGCTTCCCGTTGCATGAAAGATTGGTGGGTAGTATTTGTTTGGACTGACTTCAGCTACATGTTGTAAATATCGACCGAAACACCAGAAAATGCGCCTGACGACTCTTAGGAGAGACACTTATTATAACTTAGATATTGGGTGGTTATAAGGGTAGCCGAGAGCGCTAATGCGCTGCTTCCTGGACTTTGGAGATCGCACTGGCCCCGCATCGATTCTGCCCGATGGATTAACGACGAAGGCCGGTGTGCTGGCCAGCCTGTATGTGGTTTTTAGGCGGTTTTCCACATCCCCCTAAGTGAATACAGGGCTGGTCCCAACGTCCCGCCTCAGTTACACGACTCGGAGGCATTTGCAGATCTTCACACTATTTCATGTTTTATACTAGATGCAGACAGCTGGGGAACACTAATTCCATCATGGGGAATCCGGGGTGGCGACAGGAGGGGCATCTGTCCACCCTCTGACACTTTCTTTCATTTCTTTCTTTTGGGTACACCATAGTCCTACAGCGATCACAGGGTCGGCGTGGTTAGAACGGATTTGGCAAGGTAAGTTTTTAGGAGTGGCTGGATGCTCTTCCTGCAACCACCCTGTACCACCAGGGATGGAATCAGTGTACTAGGGTAAATAGGGAAATAGTGCAAATGTGTGTCAAATGTCTGTGACGAGTGTAACTGAGGCGAAACGTGGGGACCAGCCCGATATTCACCTAGCGGGATGTGGAAAACCGCCTAAAAACGACATCCAGGCTGGCCGGCACGCCGGCCCTCGTCGTTAATCCGCTGGGCGGATTCGATCCGAGGCCGGAGCGCCTACCCGAGTCCAGGAAGGAGCACGTTAGCGCTCTCGGCTACCCTGTAGGGTCTGTCCACCCTCTGACACTAACACAGACAAATCCATAGTAACAAGGCCGACCCCATGTTGTAGGGGGCAAAGGCCCAAAGAAAATGATGATGATATTGGTTAGAAATAAAATGCAGTTACTCACAGAGTCCAGTGTGGGCTGTAACTATCGTATGGCATCGAAACTTGTTGAGACGGGGGTTTATGGCGACAGCCGTATGCTGTGAAGACCAGTCGAGTTGGAGCAACGAAGAAGCATGGGCGGCTGCCAGAAAGTATTAAAGTTGTATTGACACGGGTGGCCAGGGGCGACCAGGATTTACTAATACCTTGAGAGCTATGTCGATGGATGGAGTGTGAATTTCACATGAAGAAGAAAAAATTAATCCCGAAGCTTTCTTGATGGGTTCCTCCTTCTATATGTTGTTGTTCTTGTGGTCTTCAGTCCTGAGACTGGTTTGATGCAGCTCTCCATGCTATTCTATCCTGTGCAAGCTTCTTCATCTCCCAGTACCTACTGCAGCCTACATCCTTCTGAATGTGCTTAGTGTATTCATCTCTTGGTCTCCCTCTACGATTTTTACCCTCCACGCTGCCCTCCAATACGAAATTGGTGATCCCTTGATGCCTCAGAACATGTCCTACCAACCGATCCCTTCTTCTGGTCAAGTTGTGCCACAAACTTCTCTTCTCCCCAATCTGATTCAATACTTCCTCATTAGTTATGTGATCTACCCATCTAATCTTCAGCATTCTTCTGTAGCACCACATTCCGAAAGCTTATATTCTCTTCTTGTCTAAACTATTTATCGTACATGTTTCACTTCTGTACATGGCTACACTCCAAACTAATACTTTCAGAAACGACTTACTGACACTTAAATCTATACTCGATGTTAACAAATTTCTCTTCTTCATAAACGCTTTCCTTGCCATTGCCAGTCTACTCTTTACATCCTCTCTACTTCGACCATCATCAGTTATTTTGCTCCCCAAATAGCAAAACTCCATTACCACTTTAAGTGTCCCATTTCCTAATCTAATTTCCTCAGCATCACCCGACTTAATTCGACTATATTCCATTATCCACGTTTTGCTTTTGTTGATGGTCATCTTATATCCTCCTTTCAAGACACTATCCATTCGGTTCAACTGCTCTTCCAAGTCCTTTGCTGTCTCTGACAGAATTACGATGTCATCGGCGAACCTCTAAGTTTTTATTTCTTCTCAATGGACTTTAATACCTACTCCGAATTTTTCCTTTGTTTCCTTCACTGCTTGCTCAATATACAGATTGCATAACATCGTTGAGGGACTACAGCCCTGTCTCACTCCCTTCCCAACCACTGCTTCCCTTTCATGCCCCTCGACTCTTATAACTGCCATCTGATTTCTGTACAAATTGTAAATAGCCTTTCGCTCCCTGTATTTTACCCCTGCCACCTTCAGAATTTGAAAGAGAGTATTCCAGTCAACATTGTCAAAATCTTCCTCTAAGTCTACAAATGCTAGAAACGTAGGTTTGCCCTTCATTAATCTAGCTTCTAAGATAAGTCGTAGGGTCAGTATTGCTCACGTGTTCCAACATTTCTACGGAATCCAATCTGATCTTCCCCGAGGTCGGCTTCTACTAGTTTTTCCATTCGTCTGTAAAGAATTCGCGTTAGTATTTTGCAGCTGTGACTTATTAAACTGATTGTTCGGCAATTGCCACATCTGTCAACACCTGCTTTCTTTGGGATTGGAATTATTATATTCTTCTTGAAGTCTGAGGGTATTTCGCCTGTCTCATACATCTTGCTGACCAGATGGTAGAGTTTTGTCAGGACTGGCTCTCCCAAGGCCGTCAGTAGTTCCAATGGAAAGTTGTCTACTCCGGGGGCCTTTTTTTGACTCAGGTGTTTCAGTGCTCTGTCAAACTCTTCACGCAGTATAGTATCTCCCATTTCATCTTCATCTACATCCTCTTCCATTTCCATAATATTGTCCTCAAGTACATCGCCCTTGTATAGACCCTCTGTATACTCCTTCCACCTTTCTGCTTTCCCTTCTTTGCTTAGAACTGGGTTTCCATCTGAGCTCTTAATATTCATACAAGTGGTCCTCTTTTCTCCAAAGGTCTCTTTGATTTTCCTGTAGGCAGTATCTATCTTACCCCTAGTGAGATAAGCCTCTACATCCTTACATTTGTCCTTTAGCCATCCCTGCTTAGCCATTTTGCACTTCCTGTCGATGGCATTTTTGAGACGTTTGTATTCCTTTTTGCCTGCTTCATTTACTGCATTTTTTTATTTTCTTCTTTCAGCAATTAAATTCAATATTTCTTCTGTTACCTAAGGATTTCTACTAGCCCTCGTCTTTTTACCTACTTGATCCTCTGCTGCCTTCACTACTTCATCCCTCAAAGCTACCCATTCTTCTTCTATTGTATTTCTTTCCCCCATTCCTGTCAATTGCTCCCTTATGCTCTCCTTGAAACTCCGTACAACCTCTGGTTCTTTTAGTTTATCCAGGTCCCATCTCCTTAAATTCCCACCTCCCTCTATATATAGTGAATATTATTGTGTACTTAAGGACTGTTGACTGTTGCAGTTGCTCGTGCTAGTGGCCAGTAAAACATTGACTGGAGTGGTGGCGTGATGAGTTATGTTCTGGAACGGCCATGAAATTATGTTACTAAAGTGGCTAGAAATAGCGCTTCGCATTTGTAAGTTTAGAATTGGTACTTAGTGGCACGCTGAGGGTATCTGGTTCACTTGAACGTCATTTCTTAATTTAGTTATAGATTTAGAATTTTCTGGTTTTACGAATTAGTGGTGGTTGTTGTTTCTTAACAATTTCTTGTATATGTGGAAGGCAGTTGGCCATGATAAATATAGGTAGCATTGTGTTTTATGGTCGGATAGAGGCCGTGTGTATTTTGGTCTGTGGCCGTAGGGGCCGTGCTTATTGCATTAGCGACCTATTGAAGTGACATTAGTTTTCTATTACTATTTCAAATACATATCTGAAGGTTGTTTGTCACGTTAGGTACTGCACGTTTGATTTATGTGGTGGCAGCCATTCAGCAAAGACAGATTATCTTGTAAGATGGACCTTAAGTCATTGGGTGTGGACTGACACATCTTTTCGCGTAGTATCTACATATGTTTTTTTTTTTTTTATCAAAGCAAACTAAGCTCCTTAATTCTGTTCATTGGTTAACTTGTAATATGGTTATATTAAGATATTGCTGTTCTATATATATATATATATATATATATATATATATATATATATATATATATATACTACTACAGTGTTTTCCTGTTTTCAGAAACGTGTATAGTGGTCGACGCGAGCAAACCTCGTCCCGCGAGATTGCATTGTAACGGAAATCTCAGGATTTGAATTCAGAGCCGTCCGGGCCCCTTTAACGCGCGATTTCTCTATTCCATTCAACGAGAGGCTCCTTTTAGGCTGAAGATTTCCTACTGCCAAAGCTGAGTTTAAGTTCACCCTTTTGATCATGTGTTCGTGAAATGGTAATAGATTAACGTTTGCTCGCGTCCATCATCACATGTTCATCAGATTGACGTTTTGCCTTAAGCTTACATATAGTAAAGAATATTCCGGACGTTGAGTGTAGGAGAATGCTAAGTGTAAACAGAACAATTAATAGTACCCTTCAGGTCAGATAGCATGAAATTAATTTTACCTTTTCAGTAAGTGTAAAATTAAGTGAGGCGATAGCCGACATTGTAAACATTTGATTATCTATTTCATCTATTTTTTGGTTGTTGTTACCGGCACGTAAAGGGACCGTTGTCATAAGTGTAACGGTTAATGTTGTAAGCACTAATTGTGGATAGAGCCTTGATATGCAAATGATGTTAATTTATTATTACTGCTGATGAATTCGTGTGTATGTGTAATCAATAAAGAAGTGTTGCAACTACAAACTGGTTGTGTTACTGGTATACAAGACTAGAGTGCGCAATCGCAACACCACTTGGTAGACTGGCTATTGCGTTAGTGCTACAAAACAAGTTAGTTTCACTTGAGACCACCACAAATGAAACTAACTTGTTGTTCAGCGTTAATCGGTCTCGGATCACCAGGTGCAAAACGGTACTGTACACTGTTTGTACGACGGTAAGTCATCCGCGATGTCATTTGACAAGCCATAATGTGAGTGAACAGTATGGTTATCGAGAAGAGAGACCGCGTGCTGTTAGTGTTACTGTATTTTGTGAACAGTAGCAATTGCAGTGCTGCATTTAGGGAGTATTGCTGACTGTAAAGTCTGAGAAGTGGACCGATGTCATTAAATGGTGAGAAGAAGGTCCTAATATTCGAAAGCACGCATCAGCTTGGTCTGACCTTGCGGAAGTTATTGATGTGGTCGCAGTTACTGTAACTGATAATGCAGCACGTGCCCCACGTAGTTCCATTGTTTGTGCAGTGTCACAAGAATTGTTCCTGCCACAATCAACAATATGGAAAGTTTTGCGGCGTATGTTATACTAGTTCCCGAACAAGATACAGACGGTGTAGCAAACCTCTTGCTCTGTGACGACTTCTGATTCTCGTATTCAGTTTCTGGTACGGGTCGAAGTTGATGACATGTGGCCGGGCAGCATTCTATGGAACGATGAGGCAATCTTGCACTATAGGGTGCAGTGAACACATAGAAATGCCGAATTTAGGGTACTGTTAAACAACGTGTTGTGCGTGAAGAACCACTGCACTCGCCATATGTGAACGTTTGCTTGGATTCACAAACACGTTCATTTTCTATCCAGAGGGAGCCTCAGGTGAACTGTGACATCTGCGAGTTATCGAGACCTCCTGATACAGTATGTGATTCCATTTTTGGAAGAGGGCAACTGTTTTCATGTAAGGTGGATGATACCCCAAGTCGCTCTCTCAGTGAAAGATCTACTTGTCACCAGAGGTTGTCCGATGCATGGCCTGCAAGTCACCTTATCTGAATCCAAGTGACTTACGGCTTTGGGAATATCTGAAAGAATGCGTTTACCAAGGGCGCGTCCCTTCTCTACCTGATCTGAAGGCCAGAAATACAGGAACACGTTGCTCTGATTCCACTGGAGCTGCTGTGAGCAACGGTTGATCACGTCGTTTTACGGACGCAGCATCTCGTCCACGTCGCCAGCGATCATTTTGGGGGAAAAACTGTATAAGCGGCGGTTAATAATACAATCAACATCATTATGCCTTTCTCACTAGTTTGACCTTCCTGCTCACTTCCCGTTCTTAATCCATTACCAATGGAAACATTTCTATACGTCTTTCTTGCAATCACACCGTTCGATTTGCAGCTGGTGGTAAAAATTGGAATTAATTTTTGGCAATGTAAATGGGTTCTGCATTAACGCATTAGCATATAACGAAATTGAGCATGAAAAGGTCTCCAGGAGAATGAAAAGAAAAAAGAGATACTTCTAAGTGGTGGATATGAGGAAAGAACGAAGTTAAAGAAAGATGAGTAAATGAAAATGTACAAAGAAAGTGGTGGTGGTTCAAATGGCTGTAAGCACTATGGGACTTGACATCTGAGGTCTACAGTTCTCTAGACTTAGAACTACTTAAACCTAACTAACCTAAGGAATAACACACATCCATGGCCGAGGCAGGATGCGAACCTCCGACCGTTGCAGCAACGCGGTTCCGGACTGAAGCTCGGCCACAACGTCCGGCACGAAAACGGTGAATTACTGAAACTGAATGTACTGGGCAGTTTCTTGTGCTCAGTAGATAACCACAGCCGAAACAAGAAGACGAAAATAATCATTATGATGATAGGACACTGATCAAAATGAGGAAGAAGGAGAAGATTGAGGACAAACAGGTAGAACTGGCATACGAAGCATAGCGATAGAAGAAAGACATTAGAGACGATCAGAAGTGACCTCCTTTCCTCTAGCGTAGTGTTTGTGTTAATAGTTCAAAGAGCGTAATCAGTAAGATATTTTCAATTCTGTGGTGACCCACAGTGCAGTCTCCCCCACCAACACCAGCGAAGGCACAAAAACTAAGAACCATATTCGACTGACGTATAACTGTTAACGTCAAATTAAACGTTCAGTCTCCGTCACTGCGAAGTGGATTGGAACTTGGGGTTCAGTACGGGAAGAAGAAGCTGCAGGCCACCTCTTTTCTTACTTAGTTACTCGAATTTCTTTAGGCTCATAGAATCAAGCCATTTTTCAGTAGGATTTGTGTCGTTGTGACACCTGATTTTAGACGCAGCAACTACACTACTGGCCATTAAAATTGCTACACCATGAATTTTTAGATTTTCAGAGCATTCACACGAGGTTGGCGCCGGTGGCGAAACCTAAAACGTGCCGACATGAGGAAAGTTTCCAACCGATTTCTCATACACAAACAGCAGTTGATCGGCGCTGCCTGATGAAACGTTGTGTTGCCTCGTGTAAGGAGGAGAAGTGAGTACCATCACGTTTCCGACTTTGATAAAGGTCGGATTGTAGACTATCGCGATTGCGGTTTATCGTATGGCGACATTGCTGCTGGCGTTGGTCGGGATCCAATGACTGTTAGCGGAATATGGATTCGGTTGGTTCAGGAGGGTTATACGCAACGCCGTGATGGATCCCAACGGCCTCGTATCACTAGCACTCGAGATGACAGGCATCTTATCCGCATGGGTGTAACAGATCGTGCAGCCACTTCCCGATCCCTGAGTCAACAGATGGGGACGTTTGTAAGACAACAACCATCTGCACGAACAGTTCGACGACGTTTGCAGCAGCATGGACTATCATCTCGGAGACCATGGCTGCGGTTGCCCTTGACGCTGCATCACAGACAGGAGCACCTGCTATGGTGTACTAAACGACGACCCTGGGTGCACGAATGGCAAAACTGGCGTATCACCCGGCGTGATGATATGGGGTGCTATTGGTTACACGTCTCGGTCACCTCTTGTTCGCATTGACGGCAATTTGAACAGTGGACGTTACATTTCAGATGTGTTACGACCCGTGCTCTACCATTCATTCGATCCCTGCGAAACCCTACATTTCAGCAGGATAATGCACGACCGCATGTTGCAGGTCCTGTGCGGGGCTTCCTGGATACAGAAAATGTTCGACTCCTGCCCTGGCCAGCACATTCTCCAAATCTCTCACCAATTGGAAACGTCTGGTCAATGGTCGCCAAGCAACTGTATCGTCACAATACGCCAGTCACTACTCTTGATGAACTTTGGTGTCGTGTTGAAGCTGCATTGGCAGGTGTACCTGTACACGCCATCCAAGCTCTATTTGACTCAATGCCCAGGCGTATTAAGGCCGTTATTACGGCCAGAGGTGTGGTTGTTCTGGGTACTGATTTCTCAGGATCTATGCACCCAAACTGCGTGAAAATGTAAACACATGTCAGTTCTAGTATAATATATTTGTCCACTGAATACCCGTTTATCATCTGCATGTCTTCTTTGTGTAGCAATTTTAATGGCCAGTAGTGTAGATAGCTTGACGAAGTGGTCAATGTGGAAGGTGCAACAGAAGGACGGAAGGGAAGGAGACCTTGAGGGATCGGCCCATCCGCCCGCCCTTATACAGGCTGCGTAGCTGCAGCGTGTGGCAGAGGTAAACAAGCGTGGTTGACGTAATATCGGCTTTGCATTGCGCGGCCTTGCCGTGGCGGAAGGGTTCGACTTCTAGGAACGCCGATACGGAGCAAACAAGGAAAAAAAATTGTTCAGATGAACTGCTGCGTGTGTGTTATTCATCGTATGCTGCTGACGCTGCGTGACCATCTGTGATGTCAATGTCTAGGCCGTACGCATACTGCTTCCTGTGACAGAACGCTTCGCAGTTCATGTGGCGACGAACCGGGAAACCAAAGCTACTAAGCGACTGGGGATCCACGTTACAGCCGTTCGTTCTACAGTGTATAATCTATATCAGTGTTTTCACTATGTCTTATTGTAACGGGATGAGGAATGTTTTCGTCAGCAATTTTGCTTTAATCGTTCCCGTATTGTCGAAGGCATCTCTTGTAAAATGTAAGATGTGGAGCGGACGCGGTGAAACTTGTGGAGTTCGATTTCTTTGGCCTTTATGTTCGTTCACTCTGTGTAACAGAGACCGATTCACTAATTTTGTTTCGATTAGTTACCACTTAATCAAATACATACATTTATAGTTAGCAACTACAACCGATAGACGGAAAAACACGAAATGCGCTACATTCAGGTGTGGAAAATGGTACGTTATGTTAGGTTTTAACGTCCCCATAGAAAAATTATAAGAGACTGTGCTGATAAACTTCTTACATTATTTGTTTTTCAAACAGCTGAGCAAAACTGAACGTAATCAGACATTTCTCTCTTTACTTATTCTGATCATCACTAAACTGAGACACAATATTATTAGCGCAACGCAATCTGACTTTGAATAATCCCTACAAAAGAATGGCCCTGACTAACAATAACCTATACCTTTAATGAATCACTTACCTCGCAAATATCTTCGTTACTCGAACTACTGCAATACAACGAGCGCCAATAATGCCAGCTAAATAAAAGATTCTAACTGCTGAAGGCACTAACTACTGATAGGCATAGTTAGCAAATGAAAGATTTTGATAAAGAACAAACAATGTATTTACCTTAATAGTGTTCAAAACTCATAATACATAAAAGTTCATGACATCCAGTCTTACAAATTTCCTTTTTCTGACAGACACACGTCCAGATCGTCTGCTCTCAAAACTCTGCCATCTCTCCACATCCACCACTGCTGGCGGCTCACCTCCAACTGCGCAGCGTTACGCGCTGTTCACATCCAACTGCCCAACACTAGACAAGTGAATATTACAACAATGAGTCCAACCAACCACAGACTGTACACAGCACAGTCAGTGATTTTCATACAGAGTGCTACGTGGCGTTACCAACATAAAAACCTAAACAGGCTACTTACACGTTTTACTGCTCTTGATTGACTTTAGGCCATGGACAAAACTTTGCTATGATTACCGTCACAGAAATCGAAATCACAGACACACTATTTCGCAATACTGAAGAAGCTAAAATATTTACACACTATTTAATGCAACCAGCACATGTGTTTACATTTGCATAAACGAGTAAGTGCTGTCCATCGTTCTACATCTTTGTGAAGAATACGTGCTGGAATCTCTTGTTTTCCAAGAATACAATGTCTGCGACTATTTGGAACACCAAGTGAAGCATTATTACTTACATCAATGTAATTTGGTACTCGATATAATCATTAGTGACTACCTTAAGCTGGATATACAGAGGTTGGACAAATATATGGAAATATCACACATTGCCAAGCTTCCAGCCGGCTCGGATTGAATAAGTACAGGTTCTGTACGGTTTACAAGGGCGTCTTATACATTCTTACTGCAAAACAGCGACAAGTAGAGGTAACGACGATGGAGGTGGATACCGATGACGCGCCTTACTCTCCAAAGTAGATGACTAAGGCTCAGTAATACTGAGATATGGAGACGTGGTGACCAGGGGAGATGGGACGGATCATCCTCGTGGTTGCAAAACCAGCCCTGGACAATGTGAGCTGTACGAACAGGGGCCCTGTAGTCTTGTAACACATTGGGGAACAAATATTGTATCCTGGGATGGATCTAATCAGGCACATAATCCTTGTCATTAAAGCGATTCTGCAGAGCAGCCATGAGACCCATGGAAAACCACGATTTGGCTGCCTGAATCATCACTCAATCTGCCCTGTGTTTCACTTTTGGGACGTAAACTCGGAAGTTGGAAATAGTGGTGAAATAAGGTTTACCCGAACAAATGACTTTCTTCGTTACTCCATAGTGCACATATTATGACTTCGGCACCAGGATTTCCTGTTACGCCCTGCAATTTCCAGTTTATAGAGCTCCCTTCGTGTTTTTTTGGTATTGACAGGGTTTCCGAATGGGAGATTCAGTTCTGGAGAAACTTTTGCAGCCATCGTCCTCTTACTTTCCGTCACAATCCTCTTCAACGACCGCCTGTCACATTCACTCAGCACACACTTTCGTCCGCGTTGTGACTTAGCGGGTGATGTTTTGTCTCCTTCCTCCTGTATGTGGTGTACAGAATGATTCACGAACATATGCAAATACTTTGATGTGTTATTCTACAAGTAAAACTAAAGAAAAAAGTTCATATAAAAATAGATCCGCAAATGTTTATTTACGGAGTTACGGGTAATGAAAGATTTTGCCTGAAATTTAGCAACTTCGCTAATATGAAGCCATCGCAAAACTGTTCGAGGTTAAAGTAAAACACAATTTCCATTTATTTTGTTGATATTGATCTGTTGAATCTAATAAAACATGTCCCAGACGTGTATCTGCAGTAGTATTTCTGAAAATCCAGAGAATCAAAGATGTAATTTCGTGAAATTTTTAATTTATTAACTACTCGGCCCATTTTAATTTTTAAGTTTTAGGCAATTGCACAAACTTTCCAACACAAGTTGTAGAGAATTTAATTCTGGAAACAGCGTGGATGTGTGGATGAGATCATTTTTATGCAAGATGGCGCATCTCTGCACATTGCAAATCCAGTTAAGCAGCTGCTGAAGCGCCATTTCGGATATGCTAGAATTATCAGCCGCCATCTCCCTACAGCCCTATCGTCCCGATCACCAGATCCTAATCCGTGTGACTTCTGGCTTTGGGGCTATCTGAAAGATATTGTGTTCAGTGATGCGATTGCAAATTTAACTGCATTGAAGGCATTCATTGCGCAACACTTGGATTAGTTGTGGAACATGTTGTTCCTAGCTTTCAGCTTGTTGCAGAAAACGGTGGACATATTTTCCGCCAGTTAATAATCCAATTTGATTTTGATTGATGCTTTTTATGCGGTTCCTGACCACAAGGCAATTAAAAATCGTTTTTTCCCCGTCTGATGTGCGTTTACGTAACCCACAGTATCACACCTTTACACCCATGCACACTGAGTAGCACAGTTTGTGCAACGTCAGAAGTACACCTTAGGCATTGCTGTACGATTCATTTGTCATTTGCAGTCGACCACTATTAAATTATGATGCTTACAGCGCCATCTATTGTTACATTTTGTAACTATTTATTTTTCTTCTACCATACGTTTTCTCCCTTCTCCTGCAATATAGCGTTGCAATTTGACATCGTTCTGACCAGTGATGTTATTTCTACGGCTTTAATTATAAACACCCTGCAGATAATAGTTTTTTCTCTCTCTGGAGCGGTCCGAACGTTCGAGGTTTTTATGTGCTTTGCATACGCATTTCTCTAATCTGTTTCCTAATACAGCTCTACGTTGCCTCACGCATCGCATTCTAATACGGCTCTACGTTGCCTCACGCATCGCATTAAACTTAACATAAAATATTCTGCAACAAAAAAGATAAATGCAGGTCACCTTGTGCTTTGAGTAAAAAATCTCTTAACAGAAGTTTATGCGCCATCTCAGGGTGATAATAACCACGCTTGCCAACCACATATGCACTCAACTCAACGCTCTACTTCCACAGTTTCATTGGTAGTTATTCTCAGGCGAATTAACTGTGGTTAACACTAGAGACATGTAGTTGTTGGGAACACACGAATCTACATGCTTTTTCCGAAAATACTACTACACTGTTGATTGAGTTGGACCCAATGGAAGACATTTACTGCTTGCACGAGACATCATTCAAAGACTGTATCGTATAAGGTATGTCTAGCATTGCAGTTGAGAAACAAATTCGTATACGTGATTATTATCTTTTCTGTTACATTGTAAATTATAGCGCTATTATATTTTTCACCAGTAAAAATTGAGCTTTGGGGAAGCTTCCACCTCTCTCCACAGATTCTTCCAGAGAGAACGTTTTATACTAAACCCCCCCCCCCCCCCCCCCGAACAAGCTGGTAACGAAATATTATCCTTCCTCCAGAAATTGAATAACTCATGTCTTGATCTCAACTGCCCACTCACACTCGTCCCCAATCTTTATAACAAGCTCTAACGATTCCTCACTTACATATTTTTAACTGTGACGTAATGTCAGGTGGCATTTGCTAAACTTTTGTGACCCAGCTGTTGTAACGTTGAGCTGCTACAGACGCTTAAGCTATGCTCATGTAAGGTCTAAGAGGAAGTGACACTTTCCTTCTGGAAAAAAATGAAGGAAACGATAAGCACTCCTGAAGGTAGGAACAAAATATATATTGGCATTCACAAATTTACTTTAACGAAAATCAAGTTGATTCAGGCAAGAGCAATTCCTCAACACTTTTGGGGATTCAATTACTGTAACTTTTGATAATGAAATTCAAGAAAATGTAAATCTTTAAGATTTAAATTTATTGTTCCAAGGCAATAAAAGCCACTTGATGATGATGATGATGATGATGATGATGATGATGAGGTCTCCGAGGAGCGTAGGGGACGATGCAGGAGAACCGCACCGCTGTACTAGGCAAGGTCCTAGCGGATGTAGCGGAGGTGGTTTGCCATTGCCTTCCTCCGACCGTAATGGGGATGAATGATGATGATGATGAAGACGACACAACAACACCCAGCAGTCATTTCTAAAGCCATTTGAACATCTGTCTAACTGTAGCTATGTTACAGTGTATTAAGCAAGGTTTCAACGACGAACCGGAGATGAAGTCCAGACAAATTATGAAAAATCGATTAATTCCTCTTGCAAAAGATTGTAGTTGGACAGAAATTAATGCTCAGCTAGTGGCACCATTGGAAAGCGTACCTTTCGGATTTAATGTGCAAAAACAGTCAACTCTAATTAACTCAGGACCGGAATGAGAGGGATTCTTGAAATTTTGTGTAGCAGGGTATCGTACCCTTGTCTAAGAACCGTTTCAAAAAGAATTGCTTCAGTTGGGTTTCACGTGCAAAATATATATATATATATATATATATATATATATATATATATATATATATATATATATAAAATAAACTTTTCTAGAAGGTTTCTGAAGCGGGACATTTCTATAATTTAAACTTCTACGATTCGGTTCAAACTTTGCACGAAGGTAGATAAATGGATGAACTCAAAACTTTTTTTTTAACCGTTGATCTTAATCCGAACTCGAGATAAAATGGTTTGAAGTTGAGCTAAATGTAGCACGTAAATTTCGTTCTTACTTAAATTGAATGCGCGTGAACGGTTTATTTGAATTAAATAAATTAAATTAAATAAATAAAAAAGCATTTTATGATAAAATTGAAACCTAGCTTTCAGAATCTAGCTTCGTTTGGATTTTACGTGCAAAAAAAGCGTGTTTTGTGAATTTCTACACGCGCTGTTTCTATGTTTCAGATTTGTGTGAAATGATTCAAATGGCTCTGAGCACTACGGGACTTAAGATCTGTGGTCATCAGTCGCCTAGAACTTAGAACTAGTCAAACCTAACTAACCTAAGGACATCACACACTTCCATGCCCGAGGCAGGATTCGAAACTGCGACCGTAGCGTGTGTGAATTGATTCAAATTTTGTAAGAAGCTAGACAAATAGATGTAATTAATGGTCGCTCAGTTGTTTTGTGAAAGCATTATCAGTTGCCTCGATATAAGCAACGTGGTTCTAAAGATAATAATAAACCTATGCCGGACCAGTCGTCGCCCGAGTCGACAAAAATCTACGTTGGTTGCCAAACTATGGCGGTCTGATGTGAAAATAATGGTATAGTAAAAACTGCGAACCAGAATGGAAAATGCTCTTATCGTTGCACAAAAAGGTGCGTATGTCTTGTGGAGAGGTAGGGATGTAAAATAAGGGAACTTGCTTTTCGATTTACCTGACGGCTGGAAATATTTAAATCAAAACATCTTGACTTGTTCGTGATTTTTTACGAGTTAATCCTACTTCCCCAATACAGTGATCTCTCTTAGACCCACCCCCCGTTACACGTATGGTAAGCGGTGTAAGAATAAGAGGACACATATTTACGTGCTTCTAGAGAGTGGTCTGCCTCTACAACCGGAAGTATCCAATAGTCTGGGTGTATCTTCAGTAGGAAGTATGCCCGAATGGGGATTCATACATTCTAAACTGTAATGACATACTGCACGATGTGAAAAATGTCATGTTGGATGACATGATGGCGTGCCTCGCGTTATACGACATGTTACTTTACTTGACACTATGCATTTATTACATGGTATTGGTTCTGATACTAACGAGTAAAAAAAAACCGCGCGAATATTTCAAGATATTTTGACTTAAATGTCTTTGATGCTGCTAGATAAGTCGAAAAGAGTTCGTTCCCTTTTTTAACATCCCTAACGTTGCGCCAATTGGAATATATTGATGAACATCTTAAAGGAAATAGGAATCAACTGGAGGGATCTGAAACTTATATGGAACTTGCACCTGGGACAAAGGGTAAAGGTATGACTGAACTATGGAGAAACGAACAGTGTGGAAATAGGAAGGGGAGTGAGACAAGGATGTTGTCTGTCGCCAAGTCTCTTCAACCTGTATGGAGAAATGCTGGCGAGAGAAGCGCTGAAAGGATGCAGAAACTTCAAAGTAAGAGGACGTCTCATCAACACCATCCAGTATGCAGACGATCTGCTAGTGTTCGCCAATAATCACAGACAGCTGCAACTCATGATGGACAATTTGGTGGAAACGGGAAGAAAATACGGCATGGAAATCAACATCGAAAAATCAAAAGCGATGCGCATATGAAAACGTGAGAAACACTTGAAGATAACTGTTGACAATCGGGAACTGGAAAATGTGAATCAGTTCAAGTCCCTGGGAAGTTTTATCACAAAGGATGCCCACTGCACCAACGAAATCCGAGCAAGAATCGCCATGGCCAAAGCTGCTTTCAACAAGAAGAGGACGCTGCTGACCAACAAGTTGAGTTTGGTCTTGAGGAAAAAACTGATAAAGTGCTACATTTGGAGCATTGCACTGTATCGAGCAGAGACATGGACCATAAGCAAGAAGGAGAAAAAATACTTAGAGAGCTTTGAAATGTGGTGCTGGAGGAGAATGGAAAAGATCAAGCGCACAGATCGCATAAAAAATGACGACGTACTGCGAAGAGTAGGAGAGAAGAGAAGTATTCTGCGTACAATTCTTCAGAGAAAGGCCAAATGGATTGGACATGTACTTAGGCACGAGGGACTCATACATGATCCATCGAAGGGAAACTCTCTAGAAGCACGTAAATATGTGTTCTCTTATTCTTACACCGCTCACCATACGTGTAACAGGGGGTGGGTCTAATAGAGATCACTGTATTGGGGAAGTAGGATTAACTCGTAAAAAATCACGAACATGTCAAGATGTTTTGATTTAAATATTTCCAGCAGTCAGGAAACGCAGGACGACGAAGAAGAAGAATTCAACATCTGGACGACATGAAAGATGGAAGGAGATACAACAGAGTGAAGGAAGAAGTTGAAGACAGGGAAGAGTGAAATCAGAAATTCCCCGTACGAAGACATGGATCTGCCACTAGGCAGAATATTTAGATAATAGTAATAACCCTGCGCCGCGCGGTAAGAGGCGCCTTGTGACGGTTCGCGCCGCTCCTCCCTTCAGAGGTTCGAGTCCTCCCTCGGGCACGGGTGTGTGTGTTGTCCTTAGCTTAAGTTAGATTAAGTAGTGTGTAAGCCTAGGGACCGATGACTTCAGCAGTTTGGTCCCACAGGAACTTACACCAATTTCCAATTTCTTAACCCTGCCTAGGACACATTCGCATTTCTTGTGCTAGAATGGGAGAATTTTCTATTCTGGTAAAATTTCTAATCTCGAACACACACTACGTCACTGAGTATGTATTGGTGCAAGAAGAGAAAATTGTATTTTCTGAAGGCAGTTTCCTTTTCTAAAACATATTCATTAGAAAGCAAACAAGGACGAGTGAGCTCTAACCTCAGGACGAATGTCCCACTGCTCACGGCTGGACGCGCCACATAACACAGAGGTATTAACTCCCATTCATGGAGTGGAGCACGCGGTTAGTCAGCGATTTCGGGCGTGCGCCTCCAATCCCAAGGTCGGCGCTTGACGGCGAGGCGCTCCCAGCGTGGACGCGGAAACCAGCCTCTAGGCGGCTCACTCCAAGATTGGCAGAACGGACCAAGGCCGCCTCCACCTCCGCCAGGTGGACTGTAACGGTTCGCGGCAATGCCTTCACTGGGCGCGCTGCCAGCAATAAATATAGGTGTAATTGCTGCCGCTCGCACTGCGCTCCAAGGCAGCGGGGACGCCTGCGGAGGGCGCAGATCCGCTTGCGGCAGTAACGCCCCTGGCGCGGTCGCCACTTTCCGCACACCGCCATCACGTCTGCTGCGCAAGATCAGCGATGGATTCTGCTCAGGCTCACTACGTGCCAGACAGTCTCCGTTGCCCTTCACACCTGCATTTTTCTGGATGGCGGTCATGCACTTTGCTGTTCTTCGTAGGAGCGGAATCTGTGGCGCACCTGGGACAAAATTCGACATTCTACCCCCTCCTCTCTCCCTCTGCATCCCTCATCACATTTTTATTTTGATTTATTTCATCCGTACCCCTTCCCTTGTGTAACAAAAACGTTGTGTGTGAAATCTTAAAGGACTTAACTGCTGAGGTAATCAGTCCCTAAGCTTACACACTACTCTAACCTAAATTATCCTAATGACAAACACATGCACCCATACCCGAGGGAGGACTCGAACCTCCGCCGGGACCAACCGCACAGTCCATGACTGCAGTGCCTTAGACCGCTCGGCTAATCCCGCGCGGCCCTTGTGGAACACCTCGGTTCAGTTTACAGTGATAAAAGCTGTAGAAAGAATAATTTAAAATTAAGAATAGAATTTTTAGAGAGGAAAACAGTGTAAGACCAGAGTTCGGTAATTGCAGATCAAAATTATAGTATATGAGCAAGTAGTTTAACGTCTAAGTACAGCAAAGCCACGGAAGCTCCGTCATGGAGAAGGCAGTGACGTTAAACTCTTGTGATCAAAAACCTATAAAATGGCCTGATCGTCATTATTGCCGCCTTTTTCCCTTGATTGCTTCGTTAAAGGGCGGGGTACCCGTGTCAGTCAGCGAGACAATAATTAGATTGGACTTTATCGTGTTAAGATTCACGATAAACTGTTAGAATATTACGGAGATTAAAAGTCATATAGTGTACGATCTCTGACTGTTGGTAGCAACGGAGTATTAAGAGGATTTTAGGACTTTAGTGCTAGATTGAAACTTTACGGACATATAGACGACAGAAACTCAAATTATCTGCTGATACCAGTGAATTCAGAGGTACCAGTATTCAGATATTAACGTGTGGACTTTTGAAAGTGTCGTGTGCCATTAGTTGCGAATCTGGAGGTAGAGGGCGTGCATTTGCGGACTATTTACTTTCCACCAGGCTAGGAACCTTTTAAATAGGCCATCATCCATCACCATCTTAATCCTTGAATACAGAGTGAAAGTGAAATACAAGAGTGTTGTACTTATTTCATTTACCTATCGCTAATCAGTGAAGGTTTTACGCAACCAAAGCTATTCAGCAGTAAGTCAGCACCATCTAGTGGAAAGCGTAGGCATTAACTAACACGCTAACTGAAATGAACGTTTAATATGAACTTTTGTGACTCTTTGACGTCCCCACTCAGGCGCAGGCTGTTTTAATCATAAAAGGGGAGAGTTTTAGCCGGGCAAATTACTAAATAAAAGATATATTTACGAGACGCGTAGTAATAGCAAAACACAAGGCCCGCACCTCATCGGAGAGTCGCCGCTGGCACGTCGGGAAGTAAAGCCGGAAAACCTACTGACGATAAGTATCTACGAGTAGACATCGATGTGGAGCACCTAAAAAGGGAATCTCAAGAGAGTTGGGGATGCTGCACATGCTACATTTGAAGCTGTCAAGAAAGTAGAAAAGTTTTTTAGGCAAGAGCAATATTATGTCTGCAACTACACTGACGTGACAAGGTAATGGGATAGCGGTATGCACATACACAGATATAGCAATATCGCATACGCGAGGTATAAAAGGGCAGTGCACAGGTGGAGCTGTCATTTGTACTCATATGAGAAGTTTATGGCAGCACATTGGGAATTAACAGACCTAAAACGCATAATGATAGCTGCAGCTACTCGCATAGGACATAGGACTACCACTTCGGAAATACACCACTGGCCATTAAAATTGCTACACCAAGAAGAAATACAGATGATAAACGGGTATTCATTGAACAAATATATTATACTAGAACTGACATGTGATTACATTTTCACGCAATTTGGGTGCATAGATCCTCAAAAATCAGCACCAGAACAACCACCTCTGGCCGCAATAACGGCCTTGTTACGCCTGGGCATTGAGTCAAACAGAGCTTGGATGGCGTGTATAGGTACAGCTGCCCATGCAACTTCAAAACGATACCACAGTTCATCAAGAGTAGTCACCGGCGTATTGTGACGAGCCAGTTGCTCGGCCACCACTGACCAGACGTTTTCAATTGGTGAGAGATCTGGTGAATGTGCTGGCCAGGACAGCAGTCGAACATTTTCTGAATCCAGAAAGGCCCGTACAGGACCTGCAACATGCGGTCGTGCATTATCCTCCTGAAATGTAGTGTTTCGCAGGGATCGAATGAAGCGTAGAGCCACGGGTCGTAACACATCTGAAATGTAACGTCCACTGTTCAAAGTGCCGTCAATGCGAACAAGAGGTCACCGAGACCTGTAAGCAATGGCACCCCATACCATTACGCCGGGTGATATGCCAGTATTGCGATGACGAATACACGCTTCCAATGTACGTTCACCACGATGTCGCCAAACACGGATGCGACCATCATGATGCTGTAAACAGAACCTGGATTCATTCGAAAAAATGACGTTTTGCCATTCGTACACCATCGCAGGCGCTCCTGTCTGTGATGCAGCGTCAAGGGTAATCGCAGCCATGGTCTCCGAGCTGATAGTCCATGCTGCAGCAAACGTCGTCGAACTGTTCGTGCAGATGGTTGTTGTCTTGCAAACATTCCCATCTGTTGACTCAGGGATCGAGACGTCGCTGCACGATCCGTTACAGCCATGCGGATAAGATGCCTGTCATTTCGACTGCTAGTGATACGAGGCCGTTGGGATGCAGCACGGCGTTCCGTATTACGGTCTTGAACCTACCGATTCCATTTTCTGCTAACAGTCATTGGATATCGACCAACGCGAGCAGCAATGTCGCGATACGATAAACCGCAATCGCGATAGTCTACAATCCGACCTTTATCAAAGTCGGAAACGTGATGGTACGCATTTCTCTTCCTTACACGAGGCATCACAACAGCATTTCACCTGGAAACGCCTGGTCAACTGCTGTTTGTGTATGAGAAATCGGTCGGAAACTTTCCTCATGTGAGCACGTTGTAAGTGTCGCCACCGGTGCCAGCTTTGTGTGAATGCTCTGAAAAGCTAATCATGCACATTGCAGCATCTTCTTCCTGTAGGTTAAATTTCGCGTCTGCAGCACGTCATCCTCCTGGTGTAGCAAGTTGAATGGCGAGTAGTGAGTGTGCATCCCTAACTCTCCACAACACATATTCACCTTTTTGTGCTACGGTAGGAGCATGTTTCATTCCGGTTCCCAGTTTTTACTATACCATTATTTTCAAATCAGACTGCCATAGTTTGGCAACCGACGTAGATTTTTGTTGACTCGGGCGACAACCGATCCTGCATAGGGTTTTTATTATCTTTAGAACCACGTTGCTTCTATCGAGGCAACTGATAATGCTTTCACAAACAACTGGGCTACCATTAATTACATGTATCCGTCTAGCTTCTAACAAAATTTGCATCGATTCACACAAACCTGAAACATAGAAATAGTGCGTGTAAAAATTCAGCAAACACGCATTTTTTATTTTATTTTATTTATTTATTTATTTATTGTTTTTTTTTTTTGCACGTAAAATCCAAACGAAGCTGGATTTCTGAAAGCTAGTTTTCAAATGGTTCAAATGGGTCTGAGCACTATGCGACTTAGCTTCTGAGGTCATCAGCCGCCTAGAACATCTTTCTTGGTGTAGCAAATTTAATGGCCAGTAGTGTTCTAAACATTCATGGTGGTGTCTGATTGTTCTATATCGTGTCTCCCTACCACTTTCGCGCAACGACGCCCTGAGCGTGTTTTTTAGGGAATTAACTAGTTTGAATCTGGGACCTGTTGCTGGTAAGGAGACGCCAGACCACACATGCCATGTAGAATTCAGAAGAGTTCAGTGAGACTAGCGATGATATAACCAAATACTAAATGATCTCAGCGTCAGCTCCACTAAACTCCCTGTAAAAGAATCTTAATACTAACTAAATTTAGTGGAAAGGGTTCAAGGCTTTCCTATTTTTAGTTAGTTGGTAAAATAACGTCGAAAAAGCAGTTAAGTTTACCATTGGAAATTTTATTCTACTCATAAAACATCGTTTATAAATTGCACTATTAATAAAAGGAAATGTTTTAATACAGGATGGTAAAAACCAACTGCGTTCAACAAAAATGTGAACGAATAATCCCTAAATGGGTTTCCAAGTTCAACAATGGATTGAAGGATGACCTATGCCATATCACATCTATAATCTAGATTTAATTTAAGTTTCCCAAAAGAGAAAACTATCAAAATGGTCTACAACTATCAAAATGGTCTACAGTGACCCTCAATTATCTTTAATTACTTATTTAACTTGTCGTAAATTACAGTGGCTGATGTGGCTTCTCAATAACTATATAAAAGAAAAATCCTCGCGTTTCATCTTTTTTTCAAGTGGCAAATGTGAACACCATGAGTTTTAATTAACGATCGACACTAGTATTACGCAAAAAAGGGGTGTAACAGATGAGACTTCTGCAGTTCTGAGTGAAGCTTTATGCGCTCAAAAATGCGGCATCGCGTGCGTTCATTACCTTGTCGGTGTTTAGGCAGCGTCAGGGCGGCAGCGGCCGGCGCAGCAGCCATCCAGCTCGCCGTCTTGGAACCAACTCTTCCTAACTTCTCCTTACTACAATTTACCGAAGTTAGTTTTAAAGAAACTATCTTGCTGTGTTTTCATCTGACCAATCAGGGTCTCAATGTTAACCTTAAGCTGCGCCTACAAAAATTCTGTCTATCCAATGAGAAACGTTATACTTTTCGTGGTGAGGCAATGTTTTTAAAGTTTGCAACATAACAGAGACGCTAAAAAGTCTCACGCTAAAACCTGCAGCTAGTGTGGTCCTTTTAGCGTTATCGTAAGATCTATACTGCTCATCTGGAGGGCTCTATCTTTTAACATGGGCTGGGCAGTGATCCTAATGTAACAGACACGCGAAAAGGCTCACGCTAAAACTTGCCGGTGGTAGTGGCCCTTTTTGTGTTATCGCAAGGTCTATACTGTCTTTCTGGAGGGCTCCAGCTTTTAACATGGACTGGGGGTTGTCCTTGACGTACCTGAGACGCGAAAAAGTCTCACGCTAAAACGTGCGGATGGTGAGCCCTAGTGGTTAGTTGGAGACGTGGGTGTCCGTCCCTCCGTCCGTTATCGTAGGGCCTTCTAGCTTAACACGGTTCTGCTCTCGGCTTCTGTCCTCGTTTCTCCCCTCGGAACTGCGTCTGCCTCACGGTGGGAAGGTACGACATGCATTTAGGCATTCTTGTGTTAGTCTGTGGTATTCCATTTGCTCACTCGCTACTCGTATTACTTTGGTTAATTTAATGTCACGATTTATTCCGAGCTGTGTGACATACTACTGGATTTGCTTATCATGTCAGGGTTTTCATGTAAGGTGTTGGATTTGCCTGACACCTTACAGTGTAGTTAGGGAATGTAAGGGTCTACGGGTTTGCACTAGCCGTACAGTACGTAACACGCTCTCGCCAGCCGACCTATCTTGGAATGCTGACAATTTGCTCGGTCAGTAGACGTGCGTCCGGTCTCTGCGCCACAAGAGAGTAAGCCCCTGTTCGCCGTGCGTAGTGCGCCGTAAAACAAACGCGGCCTCGGTCGCGAATGTGTCTCCTTTCCTAGCTCAGCATGAAGCCTTTCGATACGACCGTAATTAGCCGGTGTTAGGATGTCAGACACAGTGATTATGATTGCGCGTAGCGTGCGTGTTTTATAATCAGTCTCTTGTTAATAAACTGTTTAAACTACTTCTCGGTGTTCGCTTATTCTGTACCTCAGGGACCCACTGCTTACGAATCCTGACAAATATTTCGTGTAGTTACCATCCGGGGGTAAAAACACAAACAGCCTCCTTATAGGAACTTAATATTCCGCAGCGTCAAGAGTGTGATGCTGATACCAAATCTGAGGCATCACCTCTCACTACGGATAATGCTGTGGCACATGCGTAGAGTTGTCAGTGCTAATAGACAAGCAACACTGCGTGAAATAACTGCAGCAATCAACGTGGGACGTGCGACGAAAGTATCCGTCAGGACAATGTGGTGAAATTTGAAGTTATTGGGCCATGGCAGCAGACGACCACAGCGAGTGCCTTTGCTAACAGCACGACATCGCTTGCAGCAACTCTCCTGGGCTCGTGACCATAACGGTTGGACTAGACGACCGGAAAACCGTGGTCTTGTCCAGATTTCAGTTGGTGAGAGCTTATGATAGGGTTCGAGTGTGGCGCAGACCCCAAGTTGTCAACAGGGCACCGTGCAAGCCAGTGGTGACTCCATAATTGATTGGCTGTGTTTACATGGAATGGTGCAACTGAATCGATCATTGACAGGAATCGATTATGTTCGGATCAATTTCAACCACTCATGGACCTCACGATCCCATTCAACGAATTTTCATTGATGCCAAAGCGCTTTCTCACAGAACAACAACTGTTCACGATTGGTCTAAAGAACATTTAGGATAGTTAGAGCGAATGGTTTGGCCTCCCAGAACAATCGAAATGAATCTCGTCAAAAATTTATGGAGCATAATGGAGAGATCAGTTGGTGCATAAAATCCTGCACCGGAAACACTTTCGCAGTTATGGACGGCTGTAGAGGCAGCATGGGTTAGTATTTCTGCAGGGAATTGAGTCCATCCATCCCATGTCCAATTGCTGCACTACGCAGGGCAAATGGGGATCCGGCACGAATTTATTAGATATACCACGACTTTTGTCGCCTTAGTGTATTTATTTACATGTTTCACCAAGAAGTTATCAAACTTCCAATCGCAAGTCCCAAACCAAACAAACTGTTTTGTAAGAGATTGGATTTTCATTTTGCAGCAGTGGTTCTGAGTTCGAGTCCCTGTCGAGCAGAATGTTTGAGATCAGTGCACAATCTGCTGCAGACTGAAAGTACATTCTGGTCGTAGTCCCCTAGGCTGTACCTAGCCCAGTTTGTCCGCTGGAGTGATCGCGCTCCATGATATGTAGAAATTCTGTGAGGTTTGGAAGTTGGTTGAAGAGGTGGTAGCGGAAGTAAAGCCTTGAGGGCATATTGAAAGGGAAAGGTTCGGAATTCGTTTCCAGGAACGGCACAAATGTTAAATTTGTCAGGAAGCTACATGTAATTTATTATTTGTTGCGTTCTTTGATAAAACAGAGAAGTAAGATTCTGTTTTAAAAATCAAGCTGCATACCGTTTTAGCGAAACAACTATGTTTCATTAGTAAGCCTCACTAGTTCATTTACTAGATCTTATCGCGTATATGTACTGAGATACGAAATGAGAGATTAAATTTGCTAAAAGATCTGAAGCAGCTAGGAACTGAGACGATGACTGTCACTATGAATTGGAGGCCTCTCGGGAGATATTTGTTATTGTTTTCAACAGTGAGCTGCAAGTGTTGTTCTGAACTTGCTAGCAGTGTCCTGTAGTCCGAAATGTCTGCAGTCAGTCGTTTAGCATTAGCATCACGATTGTAAATTTTGCCAAAACTTCCGCATGCCGTATTCAGGTCCACCATATTTAGCACCTTAGCGCACCGATAGTCAAACGATTGATACCTGAAACAGAAAGAGACGATATTGATAACTCAGGAAATTATATATATGAGTTACATCGTAGACTTCGTTACAGACCCTAGCACCCGATATCAGTATGTTGTTGTTGTTGTGGTCTTCAGTCCTGAGACTGGTTTGATGCAGCTCTCCATGCTACTCTATCCTGTGCAAGCTTCTTCATCTCCCAGTACCTACTGCAGCCTACATCCTTCTGAATCTGCTTAGTGTATTCATTTCTTGGTCTCCCTCTACGATTTTTACCCTCCACGCTGCCTCCAATACGAAATTGGTGATCCCTTGATGCCTCAGAGCACGTCCTACCAACCGATCCCTTCTTCTAGTCAAGTTGTGCCACAAACACCTCTTCTCCCCAATTCTATTGAATACCTCCTCATTAGTTATGTGATCTACCCATCTAAACTTCAGCATTCTTCTGTAGCACCACATTTCGAACGCTTCTGTTCTCTTCTTGTCCAAATTATTCATCGTCCATGTTTCATTTCCATACATGGCCACACTCCATACAAATACTTTTAGAAATGACTTCCTGACACTTAAATCTATACTCAACGTTAACAAATTTCTCTTCTTCACAAACGCTTTCATTGCCATTGCCAGTCTACACTTTATATCCTCTCTACTTCGAGCATCATACCATCATCAGTTATTTTGCTCCCCAAGTAGCAAAACTCCTTTACCAGTTTCAGTGTCTCATTTCCTAATCTAATTCCCTTAGCATCACTTCGACTACATTCCATTATCCTTGTTTTGCTTTTGTTGATGTTCATCTTCTATCCTCCTTTCAAGGCACAGTCCATTCCGTTCAACTCCTCTTCAAACTACTTTGCTGCCTCTGACAGAATTACAATGTCATCGGCGAACCTCAAAGTTTTTATTTCTTCTCCATGGATTTTAATACCTACTCCGAACTATTCTTTTTGTTTACCTTAGTGCTTGCTCTATATACAGATTGAATAACATCGGGGATAGGCTACAACCCTGTCTCACTCCCTTCCCAACGACTGCTTCCCTTTCATGTCCCTCGACTCTTATAAGTGCCATCTGCTTTCTGTACAAATTGTAAATAGCCTTTCGCTCCCTGTACTTTACCCGTGCCATCTTCAGAATTTGAAAGAGTATTCCAGTCAACATTGTCAAATGCTTTCTCTAAGTCTACAAATGCTAGAAATGTAGGTTTGCCTTTTCTTAATCTTTCTTCTAAGATAAGTCGTAGGGCCAGTATTGCCTCACGTGTTTCAGCATTTCTACGGAAGCCAAACTGATCTTCCCCGAGGTCGGCTTCTACTAGTTTTTCCATTCGTCTGTAAAGAATTCGCGTTAGTATTTTGCAGCTGTGACTTATTAAACTGCTTTCATTGGTATTGGAATTATTATATTTTTCTTGAAGTCTGAGGATATTTCACCTGCCTCATACATCTTACTGACCAGATGGTAGAGTTTTGTCACGACTGGCTCTCCCAAGGCTGTCAGTAGTTCTAATGGAATGTTGTCTGCTCCCGAGGCCTTGTTTCGACTTAGGTCTTTCAGTGCTCTCTCAAATTCTTCACGCAGTATCATATCTCCCATTTCTTCTTCATCTACATTCTCTTCCATTTCCATAAACTGTCCTCAAGTACATCGCCCTTGTATAGACCCTCTATATACTCCTTCCACCATTCTGCTTTCCCTTCTTTGCTTAGAACTGGGTTTGCATCTGAGTTCTTGATATTCATACAAGTGGTTCTCTTTTCTCCACGGGTCTCTCTAATTTTCCTGTGGGCAGTATCTACCTTAGCCCTAGTGAGATAAGCCTCTACATTCTTACATTTGTCCTCTAGCCATCCATGCTTAGCCATTTTGCACTTCCTGTCGATCTCATTTTTGAGACGTTTGTATTCCTTTTTGTTTGCTTCATTTACTACATTTTTATATTTTCTCCTTTCATCAATTAAATTCAGTATTTCTTCTGTTACCCAAGGGTTTCTATTAGCCTTCTTCTTTTTAACTACTTGATCCTCTGCTGCCTTAACTATTTCATCCCTCAAAGCTACCAATTCTTCTTCTACTGTATTTCTTCCCCCCATTCCTGTCAATTGTTCCCGTATGCTCTCCCTGAAACTCTGTACAACCTCTGGTTCTTTCAGTTTATCCATGTCCCATCTCCTCAAATTCCCACCTTTTTGCACTTTCTTCAGTTTTAATCTACAGTTCATAACCAACAGATTGTGGTCAGAGTCCACATCTTCCCCAGTAACTTCTCTGATTTCAGCTCTTCAGGAAGAATAAGTTGCGATTCCTCCACAGACATTCAGACTCGCAGCAGAGTTCAGGCCGTCATACAGGAGAAGGGTGGACACATCCCACATTAGTGTTCTCCAATATGCTCTAACATTCTGCGTGGTGCCTGTTTGTTCTAAGTCGTGTCTCCCTCCCACTTTCGCGCAAAGACGCTCTGAGCGTGTTTTTTAAGGAATTGACTAGTTTGAACCTGGGACCTGTTGCTGGTAAGGAGACGCCAGACCACACATGACATGTAGAATTCAGAAGAGTTCAGTGAGACTAGCGATGATATAACCAAATACTAAATGATCTCAGCGTCAGCTCCACTGCACTCCCTGTAAAAGAATCTTAATACTAACTAAATTTAAAGGAAAGGGTTCAAGGCTTTCCTATTTTTAGTTAGCTGGTAAAATAACGTCGAAAAAGCAGTTAAGTTTACCATTGGAAATTTTATTCTACTCACAAAACATCGTTTATAAATTGCACTATTGATAAAAGGAAATGTTTTAATACAGGATGGTAAAAACCAACTGCGTTCAACAAAAATGTGAACGAATAATCCCTAAATGGGTTTCCAAGTTCTACAATGGATCGAAGGATGACCTATGTCATATCACATCTATAATCTAGGTTTAAATTAAGTTTCATTAAAGAGAAAACTATCAAAAATGGTCTACAGTGACCCTCAATTATCTTTAATTACTTATTTAACTTGTCACAAATTACAGTGGCTGATGTGGATTCTCAATAATTATATAACAGAAAAATCATCGCATTTCAGATTTTAAGTTCTAATAGCAAATGCGAATACCACGAAGTTTAATTGACGATCGACACTAGTATTACTTAAAAAGGGGGTGTAACAGATGAGACTTCTGCAGTTCTGAGTGAAGGCTTATGCGCTCTCATGTGGCATCTTGTGCGTTCATTACCTTGTCGTTGGTGAGGCAGCGTCAGGGGGCAGCGGGTGGCGCAGCTCTACACACCTCGCTGTCTCGGAAGCAACTCTCTTCTAACTTCTCCTTACTAGAATTTTGCGGAAGTTGGTTTAAGGAAAGGTATCTGGCTGTGTTTTCAACTGACCAATCAGGGTCTCAATGTTAACCTTAAGCTGCACCTACAAAAATTCTGTCTATCCAGTCGGAAACGTTATGCTTTTCATGGTGGGGCAATGTTTTTAATGTTTGCGATGTAACAGAGATGCGTATAGTCTCACGTTAAAACTTGCAACTGGTGTGGCCCTTTTAGTGTTATCGTAAGATCTATACTGTGCTTCTCGAGGGCTGTATCTTTTAACATGGGCTGGGGGGTGGCCTGGGCGGTCGGTCGGAACGTGGGTGTTCATCCCTTATCGTAGGACCTTCTAGCTTAACACGGTTCTGCTCTCGGCTTCTGTTCTCGTTTCCCCCCTCGGAAGTGAGTCTGTTTCACGGTGGGAACGAATGACATTCATTTAGGCATTCTTGTGTTAGTCTGTGGTATTCCATTTGCTCACTCGTTACTCGTATTACTTTGGTTAGTTTAATGTCAGGATTTATTCGGAGCTATGTGACATACTGCCGGATTTGCTTATCATGTCAGGGTTTTCACAGAAGGTGTTGGATTTGCCTGACACCTTACAAGGTGTACGGATACTTTTCATCAGCTACTCCGGTACAATCTTGCCCAGTAAAGCACTGAGACGTTCAAACCAACCTTTGGGCAGATGCCAGCTCTACGTTAGCGTTTAGTGGGGGCAGTGCGGTAACGCTGTTTCTAAGCTCCAGCGGCGGGAGGGGGGGACGGTGTGAGGTGGTGAGGCGTGAGAGGTCATCCTGTCCTCTGGCGAGGCCGCAGGTAAGCGAGCAGGCGGCCGGTTCTCCGTACGGCGGCCGCGGCCAGACGCCGTAACCGGGGCGGCAAGGCCGTCGCGAGGCCGCTTACGTAATGCGCGGGGCGCGAGCCTCTGTAACAACGGGAGGCTGCCGGCTGCCGCTGCCGGCTGCCGCTGCCCCGGACACCCAGGCGCGAGGGGCTCGCGTCGCTACTCGTCCGCAGGAAAAACCTCGTTGCCTTAAGCATTCGTGGCACGGGACGAGGACGTGCAAGCAGACGGGATGTACGAGGTGCATTCAAGTTCTAAGGCCTCCGATTTTTTTTTTCTAATTAACTACTCACCCGAAATCGATGAAACTGGAGTTACTTCTCGACGTAATCGCCCTGCAGACGTACACATTTTTCACAACGCTGACGCCATGATTCCATGGCAGCGGCGAAGGCTTCTTGAGGAGTCTGTTTTGACCACTGGAAAATCGCCGAGGCAATAGCAGCACGGCTAGTGAATGTGCAGCCACGGAGACTGTCTTTCATTGTTGGAAAAAGCCAGAAGTCACTAGGAGCCAGGTCAGGTGAGTAGGGAGCATGAGGAATCACTTCAAAGTTGTTATCACGAAGAAACTGTTGCGTAACGTTAGCTCGATGTGCGGGTGCGTTGTCTTGGTGAAACAGCACACGCGCAGCCCTTCCCGGACGTTTTTGTTGCAATGCAGGAAGGAATTTGTTCTTCAAAACATTTTCGTAGGATGCACCTGTTACCATAGTGCTCTTTGGAACGCAGTGGGTAAGGATTACGCCCTCACTGTCCCAGAACATGGACACCATCATTTTTTCAGCACTGGCGGTTACCCGAAATTTTTTTGGTGGCGGTGAATCTGTGTGCTTCCATTGAGCTGACTGGCGTTTTGTTTCTGGATTGAAAATTGGCATCCACGTCTCATCCATTGTCACAACCGACGAAAAGAAAGTCCCATTCATGCTGTCGTTGCGCGTCAACATTGCTTGGCAACATGCCACACGGGCAGCCATGTGGTCGTCCGTCAGCATTCGTGGCACCCACCTGGATGACACTTTTCGCATTTTCAGGTCGTCATGCAGGATTGTGTGCACAGAACCCACAGAAATGCCAACTCTGGAGGCGATCAGTTCAACAGTCATTCGGCGATCCCCCAAAACAATTCTCTCCACTTTCTTGATCATGACGTCACACCGGCTTGTGCGAGCCCGAGGTTGTTTCGGTTTGTTGTCACACGCTGTTCTGCCTTCATTAAACTGTCGCACCCACGAACGCACTTCCGACACATCCATAACTCCATCACATGTATCCTTCAACTGTCGATGAATTTCAATTGGTTTCACACCACGCAAATTAAGAAAGCGAATGATTGCACGCTGTTCAAGTAAGGAAAACGTCGCCATTTTAAGTATTGAAAACAGTTCTCATTCTCGCCGCTGGCGGTAAAATTCCATCTGCCGTACGGTGCTGCCATCTCTGGGACGTATTGAAAATGAACGCAGCCTCGTTTTAAAACAATGTGCATGTTTCTATCTCTTTCGAGTCCGGAGAAAAAAAATTGGAGGCCTTAGAACTTGAATGCACCTCGTACGAAGCCACGAGACAGCATAATCGGCACACGGGACGAGCTGATTGAGGTGATTCTGCTCCAACTTCATAAGGCCTTTGTGCGACCTCGACTAGAATACGGATGTCAAGCTTATGGATCTGCAAGAGCTTCGTACCTCAAAATGTTGGATGTGATTCACCATGAGGGTATTAGGCTTTCAACGAGTCCAGTTGCTAGTCTATGTGGCGAGGTTGGAGAGCCCCCCCCCCCCCCCCCCCCCCTGTCCATTCTGCTTCTTCTCCTCGTGGTACGGCAAGCATACAGGGCCAAGTCCACTCCTCTTTCGTTGGCGTCCAACACCTTTTCACAGCCGGCACTGGTACGTCTCTTCCGCCACCGACCGAAGGCAGCAAAGCCGTTTGGCATCCGTGCAAAGGAGAGTCTCGAGTCAGTACACCTGGAGGTCCTCCACCAGGGATGGGGCAGGGGATCTCCCTGGCTACTACAAAGGCCAAGATTACTTCCTGATCTGGCTGCTTACAAGAAGTATTGCACCCCAGACCACCTTTTTAAAATTAAATTTACTGAGATTTTAGACCGTGCAGTCTAACGCACTGCTTTCCGGGCGGGAAGGCGTCCCGGTCCCCGGCACGAATCCTTGCTGCGGATTAGTGTCGAGGTCCGGTGTGCCGGCTAGCCTGTGAATGATTCTTAAGGCGGTTTTCTATCTGCCTCGGTGAATGCGGGCTGGTTCCCCTTATTCCGCCTCAGTTACACTATGTCGGCCATTGCTGCCCAAACAAGTTCTCCACATACGCGTGCACCACCATTACTCTACCACGCAAACATGGGGTTACACTCGTATGGTATGAGACGTCCATGGGGTTCAATACAATACAATATTTATGATAATAATACTAATAATAATATAATAAAGAAGGCATCAAGAATGGTAGTTATTAATTTTGTAAATCTGAAGCCTTGTTCGGTTTTAGAAGAAGTGGAACGGACAGTAAAAGTGAAGAATATTGAAATGGCTGTTAGGAAAGAAAAGAATAGAACTGTGCTCCCACCTAAGGTGTTTTGTGTAGTATGGCGGCTCTTTCTTCAGTATCATGTAATTCGTTGTTAAAAGTACTGATGAAGTTAAATGAGTGATAAATCTCTGTCAAAAGGGTATTGTTTTGGTAATAAAATATCTGTGAAGTAGGCCATGGCTGGTTTCGTTCTTACAAGATGGCACACTACGTCAACAAATGGACGATCGTTTATTATTAACTACAACAACTTAAAAGTATGAGGGTTGCCCAGAATGTAATGCAGCGTATTTTTTACTCAGCCGAAAACAACGCTGCAAATGCGAAACGTTACGTATATATTATTTGAAGCCTTCTGAGTGAGTGAGCCAAGTTTCCTTCACTTCCGAGACATAGCGTAGCTGCAGGACAGATTCAAAATGGCGTCTGTAAGTGATTTACGTTACAAGCAACGTGCCGTCATTGAATTTCTCACTGCAGCGAAAGAGCCTGTGGGGAATATTCATAATGGCTTGAGCAAAGTCTATGGCGCATCTGCTGTCGACAGAAGTACAGTTACTCGCTGGGCACGGAGGGTGATGTCATCGGAAGGCGGTTCGGCGGAACTCCACGATTTGCAGCGGTCTGGGAGACAATCCACGGCTGTCACACCTGAAATGTCGCAGCGAGCTGATGTTGTCATTCGCGAGGACAGATATTCGTGGAAGACATCTTGTGGACGATGACGAGGTGAATCACACAGCGAAGCACTGGTCCGCCACAAGGATTGGTACCAACAGGGAAAACACTTCCTTGTTTCGCGCTGAAGGAAGGTCGCACAACAGGATGGACATTACGTGAAAAAATAAGATGTGTAGTTAAAACACCATTCTTTCGTGTGTATAATTCTCATTATGTTCAATGAAGAATTGTTGGAACAAAAAATACGGTGTTTTACCTTCTGGGCAACTCTCGTACTATGCCCTCACAATGTCACTAATTACACGTTCTTCCTTCCGCAGCACTACTTATATAGAGGACTTTCCAAATCGGAACAGTCTTCCTGTGAATAACTGTAGCACACCATAAACACGCTTTGTAGCAGGTACTTTTAAATATTACAAGTCGGCCTCCAACAGTCTTTCCACACCGATCTTTAATACCCCACCGTAAGCTTTTGTGGTTGTCGCGAATTATAACGTCAACCAGTCCAACAAACCGCCGTTACACATTCCTTCATCCACTGCTGACCTTCCACTGTCTCCATCTCCCTATGCATCTCATTTTACACAAATGTTAATTTCTCTGGACATAGCACTGATACCTGTATAAAACTAACACATACTCATAAAATTTGAATATTTCGGGTAACGTAAGTAACGTTATTAATAAAAATCCATAAATAAATGAACACACGAAGGAAAAATCAATTTCAGTATTTGTAAACAAAACACTAATTAGGTAACTTCGTTTTTTCGACGTGATACTAAAAACTTTATCCCTCATATGGACTACGAGTGGAATTTAAAGATATTGCCAACAACACAGCAGATAAAATGTTTCCTGGCAACACTAACGGCCACACGAACTGCAGTTGAATATCAGAAACATTGCAAACCACTGTTACCCGGAAATACTTGGGGCATTACATTTCCGGGCCATAAATTTTAATATGGCCACGCTATTCCCACAAAATAGACGAAGGCTAGCGGAATGAGTGCTGTTCTTCTCCTTTTACATCACACAACGAACCAAGGTAGAAAGAATAAGAAAAATCGGGCTTGCATGGTGAGTTCTTTTTTAAGTTAACTAAATGTTTCAGAAAATTTAACTGACGAGCTGACAATCGACACATAAATTTTCCAGTATTTTACCAGAATATCGAAATACGATTTCAGTTATCTTGTACAAACAACTGGTCTGAGAATTGGTAAAATCAATACAATTATGAGACGGTGTGTGCTAGCAACAACACGATTTGCAATCACCCCTCAGTTAAGGGTATTGGTGATTCGTACAAAAGTTTAATCTATCTATTTGAAGTGCACTGCCGGCCTCGGTGGCTGTGCGGTTCTAGGCATTTCAGTCCGGAATCGCGTGGCTGCTACGGTCGCAGGTTCGAATCCTGCCTCGGGCATGGATGTGTGTGATGTCCTTAGGTTAGTTAGGTTTAAGTAGTTCTAAGTTCTAGGGGACTGATGACCTCAAAAGTTGAGTCCCATAGTGCTCAGAGCCATTTGAACCATTTTTTTGAAGTGCACTATTCATCAATTAGCGTCTTGGTACCAAAAGTACACAGTGCTTTGGTAGAAGGCCTGAAGTTAAGTTTGAAATAAGATAAAATTTTGTATTTATAGTTTATTTTTGTTCTAGAGCATACAAAACTGTATGCACAATCAATTCCTGCTTTAGGCATGTTTCGAGACAGTATGAAACTCATAGAATCAAATGCAGACCATGTGGATGAACGGCTGCCTGCGCTGTCATTCTGTCTATGTAAGTCTTTTACCTCGCATTTGGCATAGGTTCGATGGCTTTGGATTTTTTTATGCCTTTCAATTCCAAGCTTATCGCCAACAGCTTGGCATCTGTATTTTTCCAAATTGCGATCATTGCAAGCGTTACTTTTAACGTTCCATTCTTTTAGTTGTAGATGGGCCTCATTTATAAAATTCAACGTTCTGTACTCTGTCTACATCTTCACTGCTGGAAACAAAAAAAATCACAACATCAAACAACTACACTGCCAAAATATCGTAAAAACTAAATAGACCAAAAATGAATATTTTGATTTTCTGTCATTAAGTACAATACAACTTGGTTTAAATTTTAGCCTCTTCAAAGTATCCACCCGTTGCACTCAGAACAGACGCACAAACTCTTCGCATTTTGGAGGTAAGATTTTGTAGTGCACTTGGAGATATTGCAGTCCAACACTTCTGTAGGTTACGCTGTACATCTTCAACATTAGATGCTCTTCGTTTTGTGACCTTTTGTACGTTCATCCCATAACAGTAGAACAGGAGTGAACTCAGGTGACCGACTTAGCCATATCATATTCTTCAGTTGGGCACACTTCTCTTTTCTGTTGACGTACCCTCTGCACAATTTAGAAGCATGTTGGAGATCATTGTTCTGCTGCAGAACAAACCCGCGGACAATAAGTTCAAAATGGCTCTGAGCACTATGGGACTTCTGAGGTCATTAGTCCCCTAGAAGTTAGAACTACTTAAACCTAACTAACCTAAGGACATTACACACATCCATGCCCGAGGCAGGATTCGAACCTGCGACCGTAGCGCTCGCGCGTTTCCAGACTGTAGTTCCTAGAACCGCCCCGGCCATTTCGGCCGGATGTCAATTAGTCTCTTATCATATGAAACTGCATGGTTGATCAGTATCGTGTGATATCTTACCTTCTCTAATGTTCAATTAATTATCACTAGATGACCGAGTTCATCGCCTGCAAAACACCATCACACCATGACCTACCCTCCACCATGCTTCACCGTTGGCGTCAGACACTAACTCTTGATAATTATGTTCTCCACGAAGTCGAGGAACAAACATTCGACGATCGTTTCGAAATACTTCAGACCTAGATCCGTCCATGAATAACACCGTGGACCATTGCTGCACTTTCCATTTTTTATGTTGCTATCCCAGGTGCAACACTTCCGCCTTTTTTTTTTTTTTTTTATTTTATTTTTTTTTTTTTGCGGAATAAAGATTTTTTGGTAGCTCTGTGCCGCTCAATGCACCTCTTTAAACCTTGTTCATGAAGACAGCGTTGCACTGATGAGACAGACACAGGAACTGTTCGCATGCTCTTTACTTCTTCGCTAATTTCAGGTGAAGCACGAGACCTCTTATAACTACTCTGTACGCATATGAGCTGGTTTTCCCAGTATGATGTTACTGCGTGTCTTCCAGAAGGCGAAACGCTTGTTAATTTGCTAGAACCGTTGCAATGTAAACACCACTGTAGATTTGGCTACGCAAACTTTAGTTGCTATTGTTGTATTAGAATAGCCTTCCTCGTGCAAAGCTACAATTGCAGTATGTATTTCAGTTCCAGTCTCCAGCTGATCAGGTATATAAACACACTGCTAGATGCATACAGCGTACTTGTAAACTAAATAACTGCTGCACATAGAGCTGAAGGAATGAGGCCTATTCGAATGGAACCATCGTAGGTAAACGGACGTCAGTGTCGCTGTTCGTATCCATCAGCAAACAACCAATGAAATACAAAATGTAGGTGCTTAGTTTTTACGTGTTTATACTGGTTTTATTATCAAAATGAGGATGTGATAGAACAGTCAAAACGAAATCCCAGTTTTAACCAAAACTCCATAGTTGTGGCAGGTGATCGAAAACCTTTGACCGGTAATGTAACAAAACAAGCGATACGAATATATAAATGCATACTTCCAAAGAAAAGTGATACGATATTGCTTTCGTTCAGACACGTGACTTCAGCGCTCTCCGTGAGATAAATAGCAAACATAGGTGAGAGCAAGGGGGAAGCATTTATAGGGTGATTTCTTCCACCGTGTTCAAACTCCAGGGAATGATACGGGACCCACGCGACCGCTACGGTCGCAGGTTCGAATCCTGCCTCGGGCATGGATTGTGTGACGTCCTTATGTTAGTTACGTTCTAAGTTCTAGGGGACTGATGACCTCAGCCATGAAGTCCCATAGTGCTCAGAGCCATTTGATTGATACGGAACAAAAAAGATCTCATGCAATTATGTTCGTAAATGCGAGATTTACTTGCTAGAGACCATTTATTCAATCACACATTGTTACACAGACTGCGGTCTACTAAGCGCTGTACCATGCAGCCACAGTTAAAAGTATGCATGGTTACCTCCTCGAGGTCGTACAGTTCCTCATATGTCAGTGCATCAGGAGGTCTATCCCCGCCGACTACAACCACAGTATTCAACTTTTGCAACAGTGTTTTGCCATTTGTCAGTGACAGGATCGATTCAGGAAGCAGGAAATCATGAAGGGTGTACCCAAAATGTTCGGACAGAGGACTTGAGGGAAATGTGATCAACACCGTGGAAGGCGACCTCCGTGCCAGTACCAGACAGTACGCCCGCCAGTACAGGGTAAGCGAGACGACCGTGTGGAGCATTCTCGATGACAATTGTTACTACCTGTACCACTTACAGCATGTGCACGGCTTATTAGCGACAAACTTTCCACATCGGGAGCAGTTTTGTCGATGGTTTCTTCACAAGGCAACCACGGTTTCTGCATATGAGTCATCCATTCTATTCACAGATGAGACCACCTTTTCACGGAGTGGTATCTTCAACGTTTGTAACAGTCACCTGTGGTATAGAGCATGCAGAACGCACATGGTGTGGTGATAGCGGATCATCAGCATCGGTGCAGCCGGAATGTGTCGGCCGCGATAATTGGCAACCGTTTTTTCCGTTCACGTCGCCTAACAGGCCGGAACTATAGGCGTTTCTTGTGGGCGACTTTGCCTCCCTTGCTAGAAAAGTGGCTGCTACATGATGGTGCACCAGCCACTTCGCCGTTAACGTCTGGACGCATCTCAATTGTGTCCTCGCTGGTCGGCGGATCGGACGAGGCGTCCAGTTGAATGGCCTGCTCATTCACCGGATCTCAAACATTGCAATTCCTGGTTATAGGGCCATATAAAAGTATCGTGTATGCTGGGTCCATTCCACTGGAGCAGCGTATTCATGCTGCTTTTGACACTGTTCGGATGTAGCCTGGCTGAAGTGAACGTGTGAGAACGTGCTACGTACACGCATGGGTTGAGGCACATGGAAGTCATTTTCAACGGATACTGCGACCGTTGCTGCATGGTACAGCGCGGAGTAGACAGCAGTCTCTGTTACAGTACTGAATAAATAGTCCCTCGAATGGAAACCACGCATTTCCGGACGTAAGTTCATTAGAGCTTTTTTATTCCGTATCCTCGCATCGGTCAATCACTGGAGTTAGTGCACGGTGGAAAAAATCAGTCTATGTAGACAAAAGACTGACAAATATGGCCAGGTCGTTGCAGATATTTTCCGTTCCTGGCTGACAAAACCGCCAACACCTCGGCAATACGCCGGAAACTACTTGTAACAGCCTACTACATCTGCAATAACGACCTACCATACCCGCAATCTTGTTATGTATTGCAGCAGTGTTGAGGCAACACTATTTCAGCCACACACTGCCGTAAAATATTACCCTTGTAGACGCACATTATCGTTCTTCGTACTACTGCGTCTGTGTGGCGCATCCCGTCTGGCAGAGGCGTTTCACGGAAGGTGAGTCAGACGTAAACAGCCCGAAGCGCAGTGCAGCAGAATACGTTAGCGAGTCACGTCCACAGCACAGGGGCGGCCCCTGTCGCTCTGATTTGGGCTGGCGGTCCGCGGAACAAAGGGGGGAGGCGGGCGTGCTGGGAGGCCGGACCGACCATGACTCACACACCGGCGCGCTGTCCTCGACTCCAGCCACAGCCCTGACACTGGCCGCTGCAGCCGCCAGCACACCATGTGCAGGCGCGAGCACGTGCCAGTCTGCGCACGCTCCGCCAAAAGTCGCGGCAAGACCTTTTTGCACTGGATTCCCCACACTCACCAACAACTGCATTGGTGGTATGTTCTGTCCACAAACTGATGGGCGACAAGTTCTCGCACTGTGATACACTGATGAGCCAAAGATACTCGTACACCTGCCTAATATCATGAAGAGCCCCCGTGAGCACGCAAAAGGGCCCCAAGACGACGTTGCATGGACTCGACTAATGTCTGAAGTAATTCTGGAAAGAACTGACACCGTGTATTCTGCAGGGCTGTCCCTAAATCCGTAAGAGTACGAGGGTGTGGACATCTGAACTTCGCGTTGCAGGATATCCCAGAGACGCTAAATGATGTTCATGTCTATAGAGTTTGGCGGCCAGCGGAAGTGTTTAGACTCTGAAGAGTGTTACTGGAGCCACTCCGTAGCAATTAAGGACGTGTGGGGTGTCGCATTGTCCTTCTGGAATTGCCCAAGTCCGTCGGAATGCACAATGGACATGATTGGATGCAGGTGATCAGACAGGATGCTTACGTACGTGTCACCTGTCAGAGTCGTATCTAGACATATTAGGGGTCCCATATCACTCCAGCTGCACACGCCCCACACCTTTACAGGGCCTCCACCATATTGAACAGTCACCTGCTGACATGCAGGCTCCATGGATTCATGACGTTGTCTCCATACTCGTACATGTCCATCCGCTCGATACAATTTGAAACGAGACTCGTCCGATCAGGCAACGTGTTTCCTGTCATCAACAATCCAATGCCGGTGTTGACGGGCACAGGCGAGTTGTAAAGCTTTGTGTCGTGCAGTCATCAGGGGCACACGAGTTTGCCTTCGGCTCCGAAAGACCATGTCGATGATGTTTCGTTGAATGGTTCGCACGTTGACTCTTGTTGATACCCCAGCATTGAAATCTGCAGCGATTTGCGGAAGCGCTGCACTTCTGTCACCTTGAACGGTCCCGTCTTGCAGGACCTTTTTCCGGCCACAGCGATTTCGACGATTTGATGTTTTACCGGATTCCTGATATTCACAGTACACTCATGAAATGGTTGTAGAGGTCCCTATTTAATTGCTACCTCGGAGATGCTGTGTTCCATCGCTCGTGCGCATACTATAACGGCACGTCAAACAAACTTAAATCTTGATAACATGCGATTGTAGCAGCAGTAACTGATCGAACAACTGCGTTAGACACTTGCTGTCTTATATAGGAGGCATTTGAATACGCATGCCTCTACCGAGTCTTTGGCGCTTCAGTGTGTTTCTGGTCTTACAGCCATAATATTGAGCTGCAAGGAGCTGTTGTTAGAGGAGCAGAGATGACAGCATTGGAGGGATCACGGTGTGAGGTACCGCTGACAGAGGGTTTGTTCGGTACGGCCATCTTGAGAAAGACCGCCAAAACTGTAGTCCTCCACCATGATTGATTGCTTCGTCCGGAAGTAACGGTCCAAATTCATAAACTTGTGCTATTAGTAATGGAAAAGCTATACAATGAATTTACTTGCATTTCATATAAAACCATCTCTTAATAGCAGGCTATCATTCTATTATTTCCAAATCTTTAATTATCAGCAGAATAATAAGCAACAGCTAAACGAAGAGGCAGACGAAGTGCTTCGGAAACCATCGGCTCGCGCCTAACTTGGGTGTGCGGGCGAAATGGTTCGGCTGTAAGGTAAGAGCTGACTCGGCTGTGTTGGAGGACAGACATGTTGTCTGCCTTAGTTGATATCGGTTAACATCTTACCAATATCTGGTTTTTTGGACATGTAATTGAGAACTAGTGTGATAGCAATCATGCAAACATGCCAGTCATTATTTTGTTTGATGTGATTCTTGAGTTTCTCCCGACGTATTTGATAATCAAAATATCCACGGGTGTACTGCCGGTCTATAGTGTCCAACGGGCACAATATTTCGGCGATCAAACATGTCGCCATCATCAGGTGAACTGACGGACTGAGCTCCTGTGAACGTGCCGGCACGGAGATCCGTACGCTATGGCTGCTCAGCCAGCTGACAAAGGCAATGCTACAGTTGTTGTCTCCCATAAGGACTACACTGATAAGATGCAGAGCCTGCTAAATGACGATTCCTACCGGAAGATCAGCGTTGACCCTACAAAGAAGGTGGAGAACAAGACGAGGGTTCTTCTCAAGGACGCAGATTTACCGGAGGGTGACGCTAAGAAATTGTTACCCCAAGGTCCGGTACCGCCTAGGCTATATGGACTCCCGAAGGTTCACAAAGAGGGGGTACCATTACGCCCCATTGTCAGCAACATCAGGGCACCTACATATTTGTTGGCCAAATACCTGACGGGAATGTTAAGTCCTTATGTGGGTAAATGCCCTCATCACATCCGTAATTCCGTGGATTTTGTTAAACGCCTTGATAGCTTCAGGTTGGATGAGTCAGATATCATGGTGAGTTTTGACGTCGTTTCCTTGTTTACGAGGGTACCCCTGCGAGAGTCGCTAGAGTTGATTGGTCAGAGGTTTGACGAGAATACCACTGAACTTTTCAGGCATGTCTTGACTTCCACGTATTTTCTTTTTAATGGAGAATACTACGAACAAACGGAGGGAGTCACCATGGGTAGCCCACTCTCACCGGTGGTGGCGAATTTGTACATGGAGAACTTCGAGGAGGAAGCCCTGTCGTCATCCGAATGGAAACCCACTTGCTTTTTCCGTTACGTGGACGACACGTTCGTCATCTGGCCACATGGTATGGATAAACTCCTTGACTTCCTTACACATCTAAACTCCATACACCCCAACATCAAATTAACTATGGAGACTGAAAAGGAGGGTAAATTACCTTTCCTTGGCGTCTTGGTCAGGAGAATGGCTGACGGCACCCTAGGTCACGGGGTGTATCGAAAGACAACACACACTGATCTGTATTTGCACGCAGACAGCTGCCACCACCCTTCACAGAGGAATGGGGTACTTAAAACTCTAGTACATAGGGCGCGCACTATCTCTGACACAGAGAGTCTACCCCAGGAATTGGAACATCTGAGAACTGTGTTTCGAAAAAATGGGTACTCAGAGTGGCAGATCCAACGTGCTCTCCGCCCAACCACTGCAGCACAACCTGTTGATATGGATGAAGTCACGAGGGAGGAGGTAGGCACTGCATTTATTCCATACACAGGCGCACTCTCGGGGAAAATCGCCCGCATTCTGAAGAAACACCGTGTCAGAACTGTGTTTTGTCCTCCGAATAAAACTCGTGCACTGGTGGGGAGCGCCAAAGATGACCTCGGTTTGAGGAAGGCTGGCGTGTACCAGATTCCGTGTCAATGTGGCAAGTCGTATATTGGTCAGACGATGCGTACTGTCGAGGATCGATGCCGTGAACACCAGAGGCACACTCGACTAATGTATCCGAGCAAGTCGGCGGTCGCTGAACATTGTTTGTCGGAAAATCACGCTATGGAGTATGACCGCACGAGGATTCTGGTACAGACGTCGAGATACTGGGACAGCGCTGTTAGAGAGGCCATCGAAATTCGCACCAATGACGACCTCATAAACCGTGACTGTGGCTATAATCTTAGCAAGGCTTGGGAACCAGCGATTGGGTTAATCAAGAGTAAATCGAGCAAACGCATAGTTGTGACGACCACGGCGGACAGAGCCATCACACCGACGTCATCTCAGACGCCGTCGCAATCTGTTCCACCGCGAGACCGTGGCGCGGGGCGCGGACGGCGGAGGGAGCGCGCCGCGGGCGGAGGGTATTTAAATCGGCCGCCGCCGCGACCGAACCCAGTTCCCCCTGAGCAGCCATAGCGTACGGATCTCCGTGGCGGCACGTTCACAGGAGCTCAGTCCGTCAGTTCACCTGATGATGGCGACATGTTTGATCGCCGAAATATTGTGCCCGTTGGACACTATAGACCGGCAGTACACCCGTGGATATTTTGATTATTATTTTGTTTATTTCCTGTGAAAGTGTGAAGAAAATTTTGGAAACTTATGGTAAGGACTATGGGACCAAATAGCTGAGGTCATCGATCCCTAGGCTTACGCACTACTTAACCTAACTGAAACTAACTTACACGAAGGACAACACAAACACCTATGCCCGAGGGTGGACTCGAACCTCTTACGGGTGGAGGGGGCGGGGGAGGCGGAGCAGCGCGAACTGCGGCAATGCGCCTCAGGTCGCACGGCAAAAGTGTGAAGACTGGAATTATTTGGGATTCACAAAGTGGAATATAATTGTGCGGTTTCTCGTGTTCTGTCAGTATAAAGCGAGTGACAAAATTAATTATTTGTACAATATCAGTTAGTCGCTAAGAGTTTATTACAGCCTCAAAGTAAATGAGTCACGACATAAGAGCTGTTTTCTGCACAGGGGACAACAACCATAGACGACTGCAATATGGTGAACATTATTCAGAACTGATGGCATTCCATTCAGGACGGTGGAAGCAACTAACCACATCTCGTGTACTGCAACCTTTGCACAAATCAGATGAGTGGCACGTCATTCACTTGCCGTAGTAACACTGAAAAGATGACCGAAGTAACTGCTGGCGTTAGTGGCGTTAGGAAACACCTGAAATAGTTAAAACTGAACAAAGCTTCAGGGCCCTATGGAATCCCTGTCAGATGCTATACTGAATTTGCGGCTGAGTTAGCCCCTCTTCTGTAGTCTATGGTAGACCGCTCGAAACAAAAAAAGAAAGAAAAAAACGCTCCCAGTTCTTAGAAAACAGCAGGGTTACACCCAAGAAGGATAGTAGAAGTAATTAATTCATTTAAGTTTCTAGTTAACTTGTCTCGTATGTTGCTGTGAGTTCTGAAAAGGAATGTTGGTGCTAAAAGCCGCTTGAGAAAGAAAATTACCCCCACTGAGGAGAAAAACTTTCCTCGTATTCTTGATATGAAAAATAACCTCAGTTTCTCTCCTGTTAACTGTGTGTCTAGCTGTGCAGAAGCAGGAATCTAGCCGTGCAGAAGCAGGAAATGAAAGTAATTTAGTCATCAGTGGACAATGGAAGCAGCTGAAAATTATTATTCAGTTGTAAATGCCTCTGGATCCTTGATTTTGTTTATTACGTGCTTGGAAGTCTAGGTGAGTTTCGGAGTTTAGCTACTCGCACAGCAAGGCACGCTCTCCATCCGTTACGCCGTAGCTGCTTACCGCCCTGTATAAATTGCTAAATTGCTCCGCAGAAGCGCCAGGGTCACAACGAAGCGCTTCGCAGAAATCTAATGCGCACAGCTCATGGTGGCGACCTTCACGTCAAGCCGACATTCCAGGAAGGAGCTGTTATATCTGCTCTCGTTATCAGCCAGTGCTCGTCTGCGTACCCTTGGGTACAAGTAATCATATTATTTGCACAGCGCATTTGTACGGCTTGTTCTCAGCGCATCACAAGTCCTGCTATAAACGCAATAATGTAAATGTGGCATCCTTTTAGCTGTGCTAGAAACTGCAAGAGTGCTCTGAATACTAATAAACAATGAACTTTGGAAACTTATGAATTCGTATTTTCTTTGTTTGTCCACATACTTTTACATAGTGACCTGAAAACAATAGATGTCATGTTAACGACATTCTACAGGACCTCTGCCGTTTTGTAGGCCGTCGTTCTGTGCATCGTAGGTTCCTTTCATAGCTGACATTGTTCAGCAAAGAGTAAAAAACTGGAAAAGTACTTGGGGAGTGATCCCGATAAGTAATTCAATGTTCCATTGTATTTATGCCAGGAATGTTACTGTCCACAAACCATTGCCTCAAAGATGCTCCTTTATGATGGGGTGCCGGCTGCGGTGATCTCGCAGTTCTAGGCGCGCAGTCCGGATCCGTGCGCCTGCTACGGTCGCAGGTTTGAATCCTGCCTCGGGCATGGATGTGTGTGTTGTCCTTAGGTTAGTTAGGTTTAAGTAGTTCTAAGTTCTAGGGGACTGATGACCACAGCAGTTGAGTCCCATAGTGCTCAGAGCCATTTGAACCATTTTTTTAATGATGGGTTGCACTGTCATCCTGATATAAGTAATCGTCTCCGAACTTTTCCTGTACTGTGCCCACTACGTAGTGGTGCTTCATTTTACGTTTTAATCCTGTAACACCACCTCCTCCGTACTCCAATGTTGGCGCTATACATGATGGCAGATAACGTTCCCAAACGCTCACCAAACCCAAATCCTTCCGTCGGATTGCCACAGGCTGCAGCGTGATTCGTCATCGCACCTCACTCGTTTCCAGTAGTCCACTGTCCAATGGCATCGCTTGACATTGAGTACAGAAATGTGTAGCTAATCGGGAGCTACTGGACCATCGCATCCCATCCTTTTTAACCCCCTGCGTTGGAATGCTGGTAGGACTTTGGAAGCCACGAGTGGTTCCTTCGGCGTATTTCAGGCAATTTTTACAGCAAGCCTCCACCATGCTCGATAATCGTTGCTCGTCAGTACGTGAGATCTTCCTAGTCTTGGCTTAGCTGTAGTTCTTCCTTCGGATTTCTGCTTCACGTGTACATCACCAACAGTCGGCCTGAGTAGGTTTAGAAAGGCTGAAAAGCCCATGATGGATTTGTTACTCACGTGAAATCTAATGACTATTCCAAGTTCGAAGGCGATATTGCAGTACCTGTGTTATTCTGATTACGATGCAAAGTTCCTTTGGATATACCTGCATGTCCATAGGAACAGTCACTGCGTCAACTATAGCCGTTATGAAATACATTAAATTTATTCGCAATTGCCGGCCGGAGCGGCCGAGCGGTTCTAGGTGCCTCAGTCTGGAACCGGGCGGCCGCTACGGTCGCAGGTTCGAATCCCACCTCGGGCATGGATGTGTGAGATGTCCTTAGGTTGATTAGGTTTAAGTAGGTCGAAGTTCTAGGGGACTGATGACCTCAGATGTTAAGTGCCATAGTGCTCAGAGCCATTTGAACCATTTTCTGTGAACTTTACTCGTTCATCCAGTATCTATATTCCCGGATAGGTCAGACGTTGTACTTTAAAGTCGCTTGTCCGGGATCGACAGACAAATACGACACTGAAGTGCGTGTGTTATTCTGATTAGGATGCAAAGTTCCTTTGGACATGCAATTGCGAATACATTTAATGTATTTCATAACCGCTGTAGACCCACAGTGCCTGTTCCTCTGGACATGCATGCATGTCCAAAGGAACTTTGCATCGGAATCAGAATAACACAGGCACTACTATATGGTATTTCTCTGCCAATACCGGGCAAGCGACTTTCAAGAATAAAGTCTGACCTGTACGGGAGTATAGTTCCCGAATGTACGAGTACATGTCGTAGACGCATGGTTGATGACATGGGGACATGGGGTGTGTCCGTGAGTCGTGCACGGATAGCCAAACGGTAAGGCGACCGCCCGCTATAAACGAGAAATCAGGGTCCCCGTTCCGGCACAGATTTTCACTGTCGTCATTCCATTCTATAGCTGATGGTTGTCCTTATTCGCAATTGCGAATACGTTTAATGCCTGTTCGAACACACTGAGATCTCCTAAACGATCAATTCTGCCTTTATTGCTTCCCTACTGACAACACAATACTTCGTCCCCACCCAACCCCTTCAGTCCTGTTATACTGATCTCTCATGGTCAATTCAGCCTTACTAAGGGCTGATTGGATACTGTGAATTAGACAGACTGTGCCCTGGCATTACTCTGACATTCGAACTGACTGACCCACGCAAATGTAGAGGAGACCAACAGTTGTACCTCTTGCAGCTGACCTTCTTTGTTAGAGGTTCACGAGTTTGACAGTGTGTTAAATGTGGCTCATTTTGTCGTGCAGAGACAAGGGAGGAGTAGCACAACAGCCGCTTTGTCCTATCCAAATACCAATTAGTTTGAATTTCATGGCTAATAGATGCTGGCTGTTCTTTCAAGGAGACAAAAAAAACTAATGCATGTTGCAGGTAATGTCATGGCAACATGGCTGAAGGTAAAGAGTCAATGGTAGTCAGTCGTCAAGAGGGAATGTGTGTGGGTATGGGACCTGATTACAGTGCTGTGATGGGTAACGGTAGACGGTCTGCTAAGTAGGTGTTATCCTTCCAGGAATCCTCCAGACGTAGTTGTGGCCCGGGCAAATGCTTCGTTGCCGGCCTCCTCCCCCTCCCAGGCATCGTGCTGTCTGCTACTTCTGGAGTTTTTCAACACCGGGCTAATGCTACTGTGACGCCTGCTGTCACTCTTGCTTTCCTTGGCTGTGTCCTAGCGGGTAGGTGGGGCCGGGTGCCTCAGAAGTCACATTGTGTCAATGGCTGCCGGTGTCTGCCTGGGATCCCAGTCAGTTGTCAAGAATCAGCTGTGTCTCGTCCAACCGTAGCTGCCCAGTTGCCTGAATGCTTCCCCAACAGCACGACGCTGACGTCCAATGTATACGGCCCCAGATGCCAACACTTCACACACCGCATACATGGCGGTCAGTAATAGACTAGTAACTGTTTACAGTAACAATTTACAGATAAAAGAAAGGCATTGCAAATTATTGTTGCACGCATAAAAATTTTTCTTCTGTAGCAAAATCACTGCAAGAACACTATGAAAAACATTCCTTCATCTTTCACTCCACTCATTACTTTTTCCCTCATACACATCAATGCACAACTCTCGCAATCCTGTGTGGAGTGTCCATACTGTCAGTATGAACTGCAAACCTCCTTTTCTTGGACACAAGGTGCACTACGGCCAGTCAGGTGTCACTGTGCGCATTTTATAGAAGAGTGACTATTGAGTTCCTATGAGTTTCCTTTACTCTGTCTCAGATCTGGTAGGGTGTCTTCAAGAACGAACCCAAAGCGAAGTATTGGATATCGGGGCACAATCTCTCCGCTAGTCTGACACACTGATGTGAAGTAACCCCTCTCTAAGAATAACGCTGGTATCGACGCCGTAAACAAAACAACACGGGGTGCAGAAACTACAAACCAACACACGCAAAAATCATTCACCTAAAGAGATAAAAACATAGATTAGAAAAAAAGGGGAATATTGGCGCAGCAACTACATTTATTACAGAATTAGTGGTTCAATCATGCTAGACTATGCCTTCTTCGGAAGGCCCATTCAACAATAATGGTTACAGAAAAATTCCAAAACCTGGCTGCGTTGCCAACTTATACAAAATTTCTCTTTGGTGGGCAGGTATGTAAGTACCTCTAATCAATTTCTGACACTGAAACTTCTGCCTCCCAGTATCTTTAAGATATTGGGCACTACGGTGAAAATGATGTGCAACAGATTTGAAATGCGAATGACAAGAAATTTGGTCCTGTGTAGTGTAACTGAACATGATAAAAAGCATTCTTATTACGAGACTACTCCTGTTATTCCCAAAAAGAGAATAAAAATTACCGACAATGATCAAGGTATCTTGTCTACTTGAATAACATAGAATTCAATATTGTAACAGGTTTATTCCCAAAAGAAATGGAACATGGATCAACATAACAAATCTATTGTATTCTTCCTCACATTCATAAAGTGACGGGCAGTTGATAAAGTTGAACGAAGGCTGGTGAGCTGATTCTAATTATGACTTTAGAAATAGATAACGCATTCTGACTGTGATTAATATGAATGACAGTGATGTGAACTGTGCCCTGAAACCAACCTCCACAATGCTCTTAAAACGGACAGCGACTGCTGATGCCGTGAGCATGCGATGAAGCAAGAGAAATTCACTCTAAAAATTCTTGATGCCAATGCTGCAAAATGTTCTCAATGTGCATGTAGAAATCTGGAGAGGCGGTGCTCAGTGTGCTTCAACGTCGGGTCAAACCGCGTCACCACCCCCTCCTCTTGGTCTCATCCAGGCTCCGAGTCCAAAACCAGATCTCGTCTCCAGGACTGAGTTGACTACTCTCCTCTGCAGTCACGATCGAATCCCCACTTTCACACATTCATCCAAGTCCTCCAAAACCTCCACGTGACGTTTGCGCCAAAAAGCTAGAACTAGAAGCTGAAAGTTGGAAAAGCTATACTGCACCGTTCGCATATCACTTTGTGTACTGTATAGGCTCCCTCCATAATACGGAAAGAAACTGTTCCACCAATCTTGACACACCTCGCGGCATCGAACATGCGTCTGCTCTTATGTTTTCTGACGTCACTGTATGTTTGACAAACAAAAAACTGTCATTCTGCACGCACGGGAAACATTGTGGTTCGTGCGTCTACATGACATTAAGACAACATCACAGCTCACTCGGCCACGTGGTAACTGGCCTCCCCTCAGTGTTGCCCTATTTCGCCCGTTCTGGCTAATTGTGTAGCCCAGTTTGTATCCAGATTTTCAAGTACTATGCAACCTTTGCTTATACATTGGCAACAACCTGTTCATTTGAGTACCAGTTTGTAGACGCTCTTCACAGCCAAGTTTTCTACATTAACTGCATTTAAATGTGTAATTTATTTTATAGAGATTGGTATTAGTGTATTCGATACACTTCATTTTATTCATAAGATCTGTGACATAATACGTCTAGCGTCCAGTCCATCATATACTGATACAATATAATGGCCCTATTTTTAAGTATATGTACATGGGAGTAGCCAATACTTAACGTTGCAGCCGTTCGGAGTGGCCGAGCGGTTCTGGGCACTACACTCTGGAACCCGCGACCGCTACGGTCGCAGGTTCGAATCCTGCCTCGGGCATGGATGTGTGTGATGTCCTTAGGTTAGTTAGGTTTAAGTAGTTCTAAGTTATAGGGGACTGATGACCTCACAAGTTAGGTCTCATAGTGCTCAGAGCCATTTGAACCATTTGCAAACACCTTCAAATACCCACCGGAATAGGTGTGCATATTAAAGTGTCGCTTCTGGGACGGGGAGTTGCACCAGACCCAGATCGAATCTCCAGCCGATTAATGACGAATGTGTCAGTCATCCTGAATGTGGCTTTTAGGTGTGGGTTGCTTTCTTTGCCATCGAACTGTGTTATAGTTTCCCCACTAAGGCAGAGTATCTACAAAGTGTTCTTTTTCCTCTTCTTCCAAATATCTAGCCCAACAAAATCCCATAACCGCACAATCAGTGGACGTGAATTCATGTCAGAACAGCAGAAGTTTCTTATCGTGTTGGGACGAGATCATTAGTACGACGTTGATGAATTTGCTCGATTTTTCGGCGGAACAACACGGAATATGTCTACAGGGAATTGTGTACCACACGCAGTTGTATAATGTGCAGAAAATCAGGGTTTGTGGAACGATACCAACCGACGGGGATCTGAAACGAGAGTCACACTTTGTCAATGACAACTGATTTCAAATCCGACAGGAATTGCTGCTGCCAATGAATGTAAGTCGATATCATTTAGTTACCGAGCGAACATTTTCAAGGACACTGCATGCAATGGAAATTTGGAGTCAAGTTCCTCCAAAAGGCCATTGCTCACAGCAACACATGAAACATATCATCAGTGGGTCCAACACAACAACTGCAGACTAACTGCCTGAGGGAGTATACTACGTTCTGACGAGTCACAATTTGATAACGCAAGGTGTCGAGTGCAACAGCGACCTAGTGAGATGTTTAACCTGCAATGTGTGGACGGATACTTTAGGCCACAGGTAGTTCTGTGAGGTTTTGAAGGCATTTTTCACACCATGCCTTAGACCCATTCAGGTTACTGTGAACAGGAATCAGGACGTTTATTTCAACATTATCAGTCAGCAAGTATTACCCTTTCTTCTACATCTGGATGATCAGTAAACTATGAACACTCACATCTTCCAAGATTACAACAACCGTGTCCACAAGACTGCACGCAACTTTCCTGGTTTGACTAAATCGCCGTCATCTTGCCGCACCTGGACTGACCGCAAACCACCCGACTTTAGTCCCTTAGAAAATACCTCGGATTGTTGAGAAGAATACGTGAAACGTAAGGTCAACATGCCCACAATTCGGTAGCTCTCCGTGATCTTATGTTCAGTTAGTGACTTCAGTTAGATGTGACGTACCTGAAGAAACTTACAGACTAATGGTGGTCTTTCGGGTGAGCAGTCCAGTTGTTAACACAAATATTTCGACGACCGCCCCAGTCGTCTTCTTGTGGTTGTGCGAGCCTTGTTCTTATGCGTGCTATCTGCCTAAGACAGGGATGGAAATAACCGATTAATTAACACCATCAACGGTATTTTAGTTCTGAATAACCGGTATTTTACTGTATTTGTTATAACGAGTGTTTGCTACTAACCGAGTAAAAGAACCGAAATAGCAATTAGCCACAGCAGCAATGCTAAAATTTTTGGCTTTTAAATACACTTTTTTTTAAAGGAGTAATTTGTATTCTTAAAATTCCCAAGGCTTTGAAATATTGAGATGTTATAGAAAATGAGAAAGGCTATCAGTGTTATTTTAATAACAATGCCGTCAGAAACGAGCAAGAAACACGTGGTAGAGTATTGGTGAGTCAGTAACGTACCTGTTACCATGTGCCATGGCTTACTGGATAGTGTGTTTGTACAAACGGTCATTAGTTCTATTACAGAACGGCACTCTTTGCAGTAGGGAAGCATTTTAAGAAGTGCGGCATCAATGAACTCAAAGCTCCATTTGCTGTAAGACATTAGGAGTGGGAGGAGCTGCAACAGAATTGTGACACTCTGTAAGGAGAAAACTTAAAATTTACCAATTTATTCGTAGTTTACAATAAAAATAGAAAGTGGCTGATCTGTTGACTGTGTCTACACAATATGCCTTTATCTGCTTTTACCCCTGAAAACGGATAAATAAATAATTATATATATATAAATAAAAAATAGAGTTCTCCAACCTCAGTTTTCATCCTTCAGCACTGCCCATTCGTAATACCCAAATAGTGGCGTGATCCGCGATTGCAACATGATTTTTGAGCATAGTTACAAAAAATTAGAATTAGTAGGAGAAGACTGGTGACTTTTGTAGTATTCAACCACTTATCACTTTTCGAGAAAAGCAGCGAATGATGGACAGACCACATTTCTTTTATTTTTTTATTTAATTCAATATTTTTATTCCATATATCTTGAAACTGAGGGAGACAATATTTTTCAATCATAGTTCGATTACTACGTTTATTGCAGGAAATAACAGGAACAGAAAAACTAAGATGGGTTATTTCAGAAACCGGTTATTTTGAGCGGGTTTAGTGCTCACGTTAAACCAGTATTCATAGACGAGGTCGATACCCGGAATCCACTATACCTGTTGATGACCATTTGTTTTTCAGAGTTCTCAGTATTAATCCGTATGTGCAAAATCTCGGTATATGGTATGGTCGGATAAATATTAATAGACTGAGTGGTGACCGCCAGCCTTGTTTAAATTGAATCATGTGTCATGATTTGCTAGGTATTCCGACGTCTTTACTTCTTTCGAGATACTCCTTAATTACGCTGTTCTAAAACTTTGTACTTGCGTCAAGATACAAATCTCGCTGTATTCAACTTTATGATTATATTTGAGGCAGTACATGTCAACAGCTGATATGCATGATAGTTTTTGTGAGCATGTTGCTGATGTTCCTTGCATCTCTCCTCGATTGTTCTTGCAGTCAAACGGTGTGCTCCCATCAAGTATACCACATTCACACGTAATGAAGTAATGTCGCATTCGGCTTTCTAGCATAAATTTCCCTAGACACCCACGTGCGCTAGCCTTGTTTGCTATTGAAGTCGCGTTAGCCGGTTTGCGTTTGTAAGGAGAGGAGAGTTCTTACTCAGACTGAAAAGGATGGGACGGAGTTTCTTTAATCCTCCTAAACGGGTTGTGGCCAGAATACAGATGCGGTTCTTAGAGGTATAGTGATTTCTCCACGACGTCCGCTGTTTCCAACATTCGCTGCAGAAAAAGTTCTTAAAGTGCTGCCGGGAAGCACTACCTTACGGAAGTACGTAAGTACACTCCTGGAAATGGAAAAAAGAACACATTGACACCGGTGTGTCAGACCCACCATACTTGCTCCGGATACTGCGAGAGGGCTGTACAAGCAATGATCACACGCACGGCACAGCAGACACACCAGGAACCGCGGTGTTGGCCGTCGAATGGCGCTAGCTGCGCAGCATTTGTGCACCGCCGCCGTCAGTGTCAGCCAGTTTGCCGTGGCATACGGAGCTCCATCGCAGTCTTTAACACTGGTAGCATGCCGCGACAGCGTGGACGTGAACCGTATGTGCAGTTGACGGACTTTGAGCGAGGGCGTATAGTGGGAATGCGGGAGGCCGCGTGGACGTACCGCCGAATTGCTCAACACGTGGGGCGTGAAGTCTCCACAGTACATCGATGTTGTCGCCAGTGGTCGGCGGAAGGTGCACATGCCCGTCGACCTGGGACCGGACCGCAGCGACGCACGGATGCACGCCAAGACCGTAGGATCCTACGCAGTGCCGTAGGGGACCGCACCGCCACTTCCCAGCAAATTAGGGACACTGTTGCTCCTGGGGTATCGGCGAGAACCATTCGCAACCGTCTCAATGAAGCTGTTCTACGGTCCCGCACACCGTTAGGCCGTCTTCCGCTCACGCCCCAACATCGTGCAGCCCGCCTCCAGTGGTGTCGCGAGAGGCGTGAATGGAGGGACGAATGGAGACGTGTCGTCTTCAGCGATGAGAGTCGCTTCTGCCTTGGTGCCAATGATGGTCGTATGCGTGTTTGGCGCGGTGCAGGTGAGCGCCACAATCAGGACTGCAAACGACCGAGGCACACAGGGCCAACACCCGGCATCATGGTGTGGGGAGCGATCTCCTACACTGACTATACACCTCTGGTGATCGTCGAGGGGACACTGAATAGTGCACGGTACATCCAAACCGTCATCAAACCCATCGTTCTACCATTCCTAGACCGACAAGGGAACTTGCTGTTCCAACAGGACAATGTACGTCCGCATGTATCCCGTGCCACCCAACGTGCTCTAGGAGGTGTAAGTCAACTACCCTGGCCAGCAAGATCTCCGGATCTGTCCCCCATTGAGCATGTTTGGGACTGGATGAAGCGTCGTCTCACGCGGTCTGCACGTCCAGCACGAACGGTGGTCCAACTGAGGCGCCAGGTGGAAATGGCATGGCAAGCCGTTCCACAGGACTACATCCAGCATCTCTACGATCGTCTCCATGGGAGAATAGCAGTCTGCATTGCTGCAAAAGGTGGATATACACTGTACTAGTGCCAACATTGTGCATGCTCTGTTTCCTGTGTCTATGTGCCTGTGGTTCTGTCAGTGTGATCATGTGATCATGTGATGTATGTCCCCAGGAATGTGTCAATAAAGTTTCCCCTTCCTGGGACAATGAATTCACGGTGTTCTTATTTCAATTTCCAGGAGTGTAGAAGCTAGAAATTGTCAATGAGAATGCCTACCCTCTGACTGGCTGAAAAACCGACGTATTAAATAATATGATGGAGGAGCGTTGGAGCTCACGAAATCGAAGGGTCGGCCGACAGCCCTTGTGTTGTTGAGGGTCGTGGGCCCTTCTGCAGAAGCATTTTCTTTATAGCGGTTATAATTTCAGAGGTATGGCTGTTACTTTTCCGGTAAGGAAACGCTACAAAGTATTCGAAATTGCGTTGCTGTGCGTGGGCTATTTGTTAATTTAAGTTTACTGGCTTTCGGGACTTGCCCATGCAGTCGTCTCAAGAGTGGAAGGTCAGTTATGACAATAGGAACGTGAGGACAACGAAGCACCCAGTCCCAGATTCTACAATGGCCGATCCGGTCGGGAATCAAAACCCGTGATCGTTCGGTTAACAATCGCGCAGCTACCGATTCGGACTATCCTGATTTAGATTCTCCATGATTTCCTTAAATCGCTTCATGCAAATGGCGGGACGGTGCCTTTGAAACGGCACAGCTGGTTTCCGTCCCAGTTCTTCCTTATTCCGAACTTGAGCTCCGTGTCTCATGACCTTGTTAACCTCCATTCTTTCTTTCCCATCTTGCGAGTAGAAGTGAGGCTGGCGAACCTTATTTAGATTGATGTGTAGAGGATAAACGTTCCCAGTTGAATCATCGAGGCAGTATGTCAAGTAATTTGTCTTGCAAGCTGCACACCGCCAGGGGTACGTGGTGTATGACCACAGCCAGAGGAGTGCGACTTCGTGCGAGACCACAGAAACTTCGAGAAAACAGACGAAAGGGACATTTCAGATTGTCTTTAAGACACTGAAGCGCCAAATAAACTGGAGCAGGCATCCGTATTCGAAAACAGAGATATGTAAACATGTATAAATATGACGCTGCGCTCGGCAACGCCTATGTAAGACAACAAGTGTCTCGCGCAGTTGTTAGATCTGTTACTGCTGCTACAATGGCAAATTATCAAGATTTAAGTGAGTTTGATCGTGGTGTTACAGTCGGCGCAAAAGCGACGCGACACAGCATATCCGAGGTAGCGATGAAGTGGGGATTTTCCTGGACGACCTTATAGCGTGTGCACCGCGAGTATTAGGAATCCGGTAAACCATCAAATCTTCGACATCGCTGCGACCGGAAAAAGATCCTACGAGAACGGGACCAATGACGACTGAAGAGCATAGTTCAACGTGACAGAAGTGCGACCCTTCCCCAAATTGCTGCAGATTTCAATGCTGAACAATTAACAAGTGAGTCCGCAGCTCGCGGTCTAGCGGCTATCGTTGCTGCCTGTCCCGAGTTCGATTCCCGGCCGGATTGGAGATTTCCTCTTCCCGGAGACATGGTGTTTGTGTTGTCCTCATCATTTCACCATCATCATTACTCATGACAGTGTCTATATTGGACTGGGTAAAAAACATGACTGTGAAAAAATTGGGAGTTTGTAAGGGCGCTGGAGACCGCACAGTTGAGCGCCTCACAAACCAAACAACATCATTTTCATTATTAACAACAAGTGTCACCGTGCGTATCATTCAATGAAACATCATCGATATGGGCTTTCGGAGCCGAAGGCCCAATCGTGTAGCCTGCACGTCACAAAGCCTCGGCTGGGCCCGTCGACGCCGACATTGCAGTGTTGATGATTGGAAACATGTTGCCTGGTCCGACGAGTCTCACTTGAATTGCAACGAGCGGAGGGACGTTTACAGGTGTGGAGACAACCTCATGACCCCATGGACCCTGCATCTCAAAAGAGGACCGCTCAAGCTGGTGGAGGCTCTGTAATGGTGTGCGGCGTGACATGTAGGTAAGCATCCTGTCTGATCACCTGCCTCCAATAATGTCCGTTGTGCATTCAGACGGACTTGGACAATTCCAGCAGGACAATGCCACACGCTACACGTCCAGAACTGTTACAGAGTGGCTCCAGGAACACACTTCTGAATTTAAACATTTCCGCTGGCCACAAAACTCTCCTGACATGAACATTACTGAGCATATCTGGGATGCCTTGCAATGTGCAGTTCAGAAGCGACCTCTACCCCCTCGAGTTGTAACGGATTTATGGACAGCCCTGCAGGATTCATGGTGTAAATTGCCTCCAGCACTACTTCAGACATTGGTCGAGTCCATGCCATGTCGTGTTGCGGCACTTCTACGCTCTCGCGGGAGCCCAACACAAAATTAGGCAGGTTGAAACGTCCCCTTTTTGAAAATTATAAATTACTGTGCTGGTAAACCCCTTACCTTATTTGATTTTCAAGCAGCTGAGTAGAACTGAACGTACTCAGACATTTCTCTTTACTTATTCTGATCAACACTAAACTGACACACAATATTTTTAGCGCAACGCAATCTGACTTTCAATAATCCCTACAAAAGAATGGCCCTGATAAACAATAACCTATGCCTTTCATGAATCACTTACCTCACAAAAATCTTCGTTACTCGAACTACTGCAAACACCAATACTGCCGGCTAAATAAAGGATTCTAACTACAGAAGGCACTAACTACTGATAGACACAGTTAGCAAATGAAAGATTTTGATAGAGAACAAACAATGTATTTACCTTAATATTGTTCAAAAGTCATAATACATATATCAGTTCATGACATCCAGTCCTACAAATTTCGTTTTTCTGACGGACACACGTCCAGATCGTCCTCTCTCAAAATTGCCATCTCTTTTCCAACATCCATCACCGCTGGCGGCTCACCTCCAACTGCTCAACGCTACGCACTGTTCATTTCCAACTGCCCAACACTACAATAGCGAATATTCCAACAATGCCAACCAGCCACAGAGTGCACACAGCACAGCCAGTGATTTTCATACAGAGCGCTACGTGATGTTACCAACATAAAAACCTAAACAGCCTACTTACAAGGTGTACCAATTTCTTCAGCTCTTCAGTGTATAATGAAGATTTCTTGCGTATTAACTCGGCTGTACACACGAAAGCATGCCATTCGCGTGAGTCTATCGACATCTCGCCTGCAGAGAGCGTGTTCATTTTGTCCACAAATTGTTCAAATGGATCTAACAAGAAGACGGCACGACTGTGGGGACGGGGATTTGTCCGCAATTTCGTGTGGTGAAAGAGGACCCCTAACACCTCACGTGGTTAAAATATTTGGACGTACTACTCGGAAAATCCCTAGAAAAATTGATCCAAACTTTCTTAAGTGCCGTATGAGTATAAAAAGTTAGTTTATTGCTGAGCCGCCGTTTGGGCTACGTGGTTAGTGTTGGTACTCTTATGCCATAGGTCTCGGGTTCGATTCCTCCTCCACCACATTTTTTTTTCTTCTGTTGCTTGAAAAATTGCAGCGCACTGTTACAGGAAAATCGTGAAATTAATTCCCGTGAAGATTGTATAAAAATTCATTCTATAATTCACCATCAATTATCATCACCAATATTCCTATACATGATTCAATATTCCTGGTTTGCCTCAAAATTATCAGAAACTCAAAACATTTTCGTAAATGTTAATTGGGCTTTTATTGTACAGATTTATTGCAAATGCCCTGTAATTGTAAAAAATCCGCTGTCATATGCTGCACAAGATGTCGCAAAAACTATTGCTTTGTTTGTTTTTACTATAATTATATAAAATTATATAAAAATAGAATGTTTCCAATCGACTTTGTTATTCTGATTAAAAACCCAATGTTTATTCTTATATACCTTACAATGAAAAATGGAAAACCCAGCGCCATGAATTGTGTTGTTGGACAAAAAGAAAATATTTTTTTTCAATAATGTAGCTACTTTGTTAAAGATAACGTAGGTTTGGGAAACTTTCTGAACAATTGGTGGAATAACAAAAGAAAATGAAACAGAAGGAGAAAAAGTGCCAGAGGAGGAATCGTGGCGGACGGCACCTGACGCCCCTTGAAGTTCGTTATTGATCTGTTCACTCAGTTTTTTTTTTTTTATTACAGAGGGCAGCCAACCCTCTGACCGGGTACGCTGAGCTACCGTGCCGACAAACATCTAGGCCAGACGGCACCTCGGTAATGCACTAACATTTTATACGCCACCTAAGAAACTTTGTATCGATTTTTATCGGGATTTTCCGGGTAGTGCGTTCTAATATTTTAACCACATGAGGTGTTAGGGGTCCTCCTTCACCGCACAAAATATCGGACAAATCCTCGACACCGAGCGAGGTGGCGCAGTGGTTAGACACTGGACTCGCATTCGCGAGGACGACGGTTCAATCCCGTGTCCGGCCATCCTGATTTAGGTTTTCCGTGATTTCCCTAAATCGCTCCAGGCAAATTCCGCGATGGTTCCTTTGAAAGGGCACGGCCGACTACCTTCCCCATCCTTCCCTAATCCGATGACACCTATGACCTCGCTGCCTGGTCTCCTTCCCCAAACAACACAACCCAACCCCCAAATCCCCAATCCCACGGTCGTGCCGTGTCCTTGTAAGCACATTGGAACTTAACATGTGAGGTCATCAGTCCCCTAATTAAACCTAACATAAGGACATAACACACATCCATGCCCGTGGCTGAATTCGAACCAGCGACCGCAGCAGGAGCGCGGTTCCGGACTGAAGTGCCTAGAACCGCTCGGCCACAACGGCCGGCCGGAGCTATGTCTCCCGGAGCAGTGTTCTTATTGCTTGATGCGAAGTATTATATTGGACCCGGTGTTGTACAGGTAGAGAAAACACGCCAAAGTGAGCGAGGCGGCGGGCCCCGGTGTGAGAGGCGGAGCCAGAGGGCATCCGGAATGCACCGTAGTGCTGGGCAGACGCAGTGGGGGCCGTCCTTGCCCCAGAAGCGGTGCCGCAGCCGCATTCACCGGCCGCAAGGCCGCTCCAAGGCGCTTCCGGGAGCCGCGAGGCCGCGCCAAGGCGAGCCCCGGCCGGCACGGCTTCCCACGGGCAAACGCCGAGCCGCGCCGGCACCTCTCGCTCTCGCCGGAGAAAGGCCCAACGGGATTACCGCCCCCCCCCCCTCCTCCTCCCCTCTCCGCACTGTTCCGACAAAGCGAAAACGAAAGCACCGCGGAAGTTAGCGCCGACGTCACGTTGGACTTGTCACGCAGCAGGCTTGCCAGACAGCCTGGCTACGGTGTTTCCCAGGTTTTCCTCATTCCAAAGGTTGCCTTCACAAGCTACTTCTTGCGCAATACCGGTTACCGTCTCAGAACGGTGTTGACTTTTTATTGTACTATAGTGATCACAATAAATGCCGCATATTGCCGAACACTAAACGACGTGATCAAGACATAAGTTATGATTTGAATATATTACTGGCCATTAAAATTTCTACACCAAGAACAAATTCAGATGTTAAACGGGTATTCATTGGACAAATATATTATAAAATAGTTCAAATGGTACTGAACACTATGGGACTTAACTTCTGGGGTCATCAGTCCCCTAGAACTTAGAACTACTTAAACCTAACTAACCTAAGCACATCACACACATCCATGCCCGAGGCAGTATTCGAACCTGCGACCGTAGCGGTCCCGCGGTTTCAGACTGTAGCGCCTAGAACCGCTCGGCCACTCCGGGAGGCAAATATATTATACTAGAACTGACATGGGATTACATTTTCACGCAATTTGGGCGCATAGATCCTGAGAAATCAGTACCCAGAACAACCACCTCTGGCCGTAATAACCGCCTTCATATGACTGAGAATTGAGTCAGAGCTTGAATGGCGTGTACAGGTACAGCTGCCCATGCGGCTTCAACAGGATACTACAGTTCATTAAGAGTAGTGACTGGCGTAGTGTGACGAACCAGTTGCTCGGTCACCACTGACCAGACTTTTTCAGTTGGTTACAGATATGGAGAGTGTGCTGGCCAGGGTAGCAGTCGAACATGTATCCAGAAAGGCCCGTACAGGACCTGCAACGTGCGGTCGTGCATTATCCTGCTGAAATGTAGGGTTTCGCAGGGATCGAATGAAATGCAGAGCCGCGGGTCGTAACACATCTGAAATGTAACGTCCACTGTTCAAAGTGCTGTCAGTGCGAACAAGAGGTGACCGAGACGAGTAACCAATGGCACCCCGTACCATCGCGCCGGATGATACTCCAGTATGGCGATGACGAATACACGCTTCCAATATGCGGTCACTGCGATGTCGCCAAACACGGATGCGACCATCATGATGCTGCAAACAGAACCTCGATTCATCAGAAAAAATGACATTTTGCCATTCGTGCACCAAGGTTCGTTGTTGAGTACAACATCGCAGGCGCTCCTGTCTGTGATGCAGCGTCAAGGGTAACCACAGCCATGGTCTGCTGATAATCCGTGCTGCTGCAACCGTCATCGAACTGTCTTGCAAACCTCCCCATCTGTTGACTCCGGGATCGAGACGTGATGACTGGGTGTTGTGTGATGTCCTTAGGTTAGTTAGGTTTAAGTAGTTCTAAGTTCTAGGGGACAGATGACCATAGATGTTAAGTCCCATAGTGCTCAGAGCCATTTGGATCGAGACGTGGCTTCACGATCCGTTACAGCCATGCGGGTAAGATGCCTGTAATCTCGACTGTTTGTGAGACGAGGCCGTTGGGATCCATCACGGCGTTCCGTATTGCCCTCCTGAACCCACCGATTCCATATTCTGCTAACAGTCATTGGATCTCGACCATCGCGAGCAGCTATATCGCGATACGGTAAACCGCCATCGCGATAGGCTACAATCCGACCTTTATCAAAGTCGGAAACGTGATGATACGCATTTCTCCTCCTACACGAGGCATCACAACAACGTTTCATCAGGCAACGCCGGTCAACTGCTTTTTGTGTATGAGAAATCGGTTGGAAACTTTCGTCATATCAGCACGTTGTAGGTGCTCTGAAAAGCTAATAATTTGGATATCACAGCATCTTCTTCCTGTCGGTTAAATTCCGCGTCTGTAACACGTCATCTTCGTGGTGTAGGAATTTTAATGGCGAGTAGTGTACATTTGTTTGTTTCTAATATAAGCCTACCATGTTTCTACGTCGTTGACACATCACACTGAAGTGACAGAAGTTAAAGATAGGTATCTGCACATATCCGGATGGCGGTACTATCTTGGACACAAGATATAAAACTGCAGTGCATTGGCGAAGCTGTCATTTGTACTGACGTGATTCATGTGAAATGGTTCCCGACACGTGCATGACCACACACGGGACTTTGAAGACGGAATTATAGTTGGAGCTAGACGCATGGGACATTCCATTTCGGAAATAGTTAGGGAATTCAGAATTCTGAGAACCACAGTGTCAAGAGTGTGCCAAGAATACAAAATTTCAGGCGTTATCTCTCACCTCGGACAACGCAGTGGGCGACGGTCTTCTCTGAACGACAGAGAGCAGCGGCGTCAGAGCAGTGTTGTCAGTGCTAACAGGGAAGATAACTGCATAAATCAATCTCGGACGTACGACGAACGTATCCGTTAGGACAATGTGACTAAATTTGGCGTTAATGGATTATGGAAGCAGACGACCGACGTGAGTGTCTTTGCTAACAGCAGCCGGCCACTGTGACCGAGAGGTTCTAGGCGGTTCAGTCTGGAAACGCACGACCGCTACGGTCGCAGGTTCGAATCCTGCCTCGGGCATGGACGTGTGTGGTGTCGTTCGGTTGGTTGGGTTAAAGTGGTTCTGAGTTCTAGGGGACTGATGACCTCAGCAGTTAAGTCCCCTAGTGCTCAGAGCCATTTGAACCATTCAGTTCGTGCGAAAAGTCCTGCATTGGCAACAATTCTCAAATTATGGACGGCTATGAAGGCAGCATGTCACAGTATTTCTGCAGGGTACTTCCAACGACTTGTTGAGTCCATGCCACGTTGAGTTGTTGCACTATGCTCGGCAAAAGGAGGTCCGGGACGATATTATGGGGTATCCCGTGACTTTTGTCATCTTGATGTAGATCAAAGATTTTCTCAGTAGTGCTACTCATGGGGACCAATTTCTCTTTGCTGTTGACAGCAATGTTATAGTCACCCAGAAAAGAAGTCCTGGTACGTCAACATATGACACCCTCAAGGAAGTTTTCAATTGGTCAGTAACCAGTAAATTGACACTGAACATGAAAACACCTAATGCAATGAATGACAGTTTGAAGAGGGGCAATGAGACTGTTAAAATAAGTGTAGCAGACACCACTGTAGGCTATGTGACAGGTGGAAAATTTCTGGGGATGAATATTGATTCTAGGTTGTTGTGAACACGCAAACACATCTGCAAACAGAATGTCATCAGCATATTATGCCCAAGGAGTCCTGTCATCGGTGTGTCGCAGCAAGTGTATTTCAGTCAAATACACTCCTGGAAATTGAAATAAGAACACCGTGAATTCATTGTCCCAGGAAGGGGAAACTTTATTCACACATTCCTGGGGTCAGATACATCACATGATCACACTGACAGAACCACAGGCACATAGACACAGGCAACAGACCATGCACAATGTCGGCACTAGTACAGTGTATATCCACCTTCCGCAGCAATGCAGGCTGCTATTCTCCCATGGAGACGATCGTAGAGATGCTCGATGTAGTCCTGTGGAACGGCTTGCCATGCCATTTCCACCTGGCGCCTCAGTTGGACCAGCGTTCCTGCTGGACGTGCAGACAGATGAGACGACGCTTCATCCAGTCCCAAACATGCTCAATGGGGGACAGATCCGGAGATCTTGCTGGCCAGGGTAGTTGACTTACACCTTCTAGAGCACGTTGGGTGGCACGGGATACATGCGGACGTGCATTGTCCTGTTGGAACAGCAAGTTCCCTTGCCGGTCTAGGAATGGTAGAACGATGGGTTCGATCACGGTTTGGATGTACCGTGCACTATTCAGTGTCCCCTCGACGATCACCAGAGGTGTACGGCCAGTGTAGGAGATCGCTCCCCACACCACGATGCCGGGTGTTGGCCCTGTATGCCTCGGTCGTATGCAGTCCTGATTGTGGCGCTCACCTGCACGGCGCCAAACACGCATACGACCATCATTGGCACAAAGGCAGAAGCGACTCTCATCGCTGAAGACGACACGTCTCCATTCGTCCCTCCATTCACGCCTGTCGCGACACCACTGGAGGCGGGCTGCACGATGTTGGGGCGTGAGCGGAAGACGGCCTAACGGTGTGCGGGACCGTAGCCCAGCTTCATGGAGACGGTTGCGAATGGTCCTCGCCGATACCCCAGGAGCAACCGTGTCCCTAATTTGCTGGGAAGTGGCGGTGCGGTCCCCTACGGCACTGCGTAGGATCCTACGGTCTTGGCGTGCATCCGTGCGTCGCTGCGGTCCGGTCCCAGGTCGACGGGCACGTGCACCTTCCGCCGACTACTGGTGACAACATCGATGTACTGTGGAGACCTCACGCCCCACGTGTTGAGCAATGCGGCGGTACGTCCACCCGGCCTCCCGCATGCCCACTATACGCCCTCGCTCAAAGTCCGTCAACTGCACATACGGTTCACGTCCACGCTGTCGCGGCATGCTACCAGTGTTAAAGACTGCGATGGAGCTCCGTATGCCACGGCAAACTGGCTGACACTGACGGCGGCGGTGCACAAATGCTGCGCAGCTACCGCCATTCGACGGCCAACACCGCGGTTCCTGGTGTGTCCGCTGTGCCGTGCGTGTGATCATTGCTTGTACAGCCCTCTCGCAGTGTCCGGAGCAAGTATGGTGGGTCTGACACACCGGTGTCAATGTGTTCTTTTTTCCATTTCCAGGAGTGTAGTATTCATATGGACACTCAGTTCTTAGCTATGACATTCGTTTCTGGGAAAGAAAACTACAAAATATTGACACAGTTTACAACGTGTAGAGAAGGGAAATAAACAAAAATGGTGGTCGAGCTCGTTTTAACGATCTGTTCAAAACACTGGCGGTTTGAACAAGTGTGAATACGTTTACCAGCTAGATGAACACATCAAAAATAACGTTGATAATCTCAGCACAAACAGCTCTGTCCATTACCATGGAACTAGACTGAACTTAAATTTATCAATGAAGAATAAACAGAAAACAGCATTTTCGTCCTTGGAAACTGTACAACAGACTACCAAAGGATCTTAAACAAATTGCTTAAATAAACTTATCTAATATAAACTTATTTCAAAGGATAGTTAAAAAGTACCTTTTTCGCAATACATTCCATACATTAAAAGATTACTCTGATAACAGGGAGTAGGGGATTGGTAAAAAAACTGTAACACAAATAAATGATAATAGCGATAGTAAAACATCTATAATTCCCCATAATACTTTCACACCATACTTTTACTTCTTTTTTTCTTTTCTGAGAACAATCACTCCTAAATTTATACAGTGCATAATGCTAACACGTTATCTTCTATCTCAGGTCAACAACTCACGCATTGTAAAGGGATGGTGATCTGGAGATTGAAGAAGCGTGATTCAGCCTTTGCTGAACACTCCCTTATCACAAAAACCATAAATACGTAATAGATGTACACGTCTTACACCCAAAGCCAATTAGAAATTAACAAAAAAACTCAGCCAGTTACAAATTCTAGAAATTAAAAAGTAGATGTTTATATCCCAACACCTATTATTAAAGGAGCAAACCCAATTCAATTATTCACCTTTGTTAGATGGTACCACAAGACCTAGATAGAAGTAAAACTTTGGGCCTCAATCCATCAATAGATGAAAAGTTTTAGGCTGGTGCATAACTCTATGCCTAAGTATGGTTAATCACGACACTGTAATTGCTAAAGTGTGTAATTCCATAGGCAATTTGTCAAAAAATGATCATTGAAGTAATTTTCATTAAGCCAAGTGTCGATACATTAAGAAGTTCAGATATTGATCTTTGTCTTATATCATGTTTATATTTGTTTTATCATCTTTAGAATCAGTAATGTACCTGAAAATTGTCTTATAACCCGAAATCCAGGTTGTGCAGTAACCACAACAAAACTGCGAAACATGGCAAAAAACAGTGCTTGTTTAGTTGATTTGTAATGTTTCACCAAGAACCCACAGTTCATTCCATTAAAATGACTTTATTGTTTGTTGTTTTCCTTATACTACAATACCAAGACATATCCAATATCTTTGTTAAAGAGATCTATGGACGAATGAAATTCCTACTACTGCTACTACTACTACTACTTCTACTAACTACAGAGCAGCAATAATACTGACCCACGGCCGGCAGCTGTGGTAGAGTGGTTCTAGGCGCTTCTGTCTGGAACCACGCGACCGCTACGGTCGCAGGTTCGAATCCTGCCTCGGGCATGGATGTGTGTGATATCCTTAGGTTAGTTAGGTTTAAGTAGTTCTGTGTTCTAGGGGACTGATGACCACAGATATGAAGTCCTATAGTGCTCAGAACCATTTGAACCATTTTTTTGAGGCCGAAAGAAATTCAGATCAGTCCGAAGGAATTAACGCAAAGAACTGAAAAAAAAGGAAATAAAAAAAAGATCAAGAAATGGTCTGGAAGATGTCCATGAAAGCATCATGTTGCACTTTGAGAAGCGGAATTCCCGATTTATCAGGAAACTCCAGGTACCTCGTTTTCCACAACAGCAGAGGAAACTGAAGGTCACTGTGTCATAGCAGTAAAGAGTATATTTATTTTACTTGCAGCATTTCTTAGAATTGACAAATAAGTTCAGGTAAGCTGTTCAGTGAACATACGACACATATAAACTTTCAATCGGCAACCAGTAAATAATTGTTCTATTTCATTTACTATAGTCGTTACAGTAAAAAATACATATGAAACAGTACATCCACATGATAAATTACACAGTTCACCTGTCTAATTTGTAATTATTTTTGTTGTTCTGGCCTACGAATCTATGTTGCCGTGAATGAGTCCTGGTCACAGAAGTTTTTACTGTAATCTTATCAAACTCGTTTCTCCCGTTCTGGATACTTTATTCTTCTGTTTTGGGAGAAAGCAACTCAATAGCAATACATGCTTGTTCTGAATCTACGAGCGCCGACTTGTTCACTATGAAGGCAGGGTTCTAGTTGACGCTTCCCGGACATACGTATTGCTCAACATTACTGTGATGTCCTTGGCCTCGCACTTCCACGCACGGATATTGACACAGCGTTATTGTGTCAATAATGCTGATTGAGCGAGGACCACTTAATAAAACACAGACATTCCTCAAGACCTGCCGCTACGCTCGTACTTCAACTGCAATCTCATGAAAAGTTTAATGTGATGTTAGACTGTCAGGGAAACATCTTTTTCAAAGAAATACTTTCTGGAGAAACTGCAGAGTCTGCACGCATAAAGCTCCTTAATTTCGTTGGATCGCAACCAGTTTTGACATTCTTTGTCATTAAATAATAGCGAGTAAAGGTTACTTACACAACAAACTACCAAGAGCCTTCCATGTAGTCACATATCGAACAGTTGTCATTGTGTACGCTATCCCCATCTCCCAGTGAACTTAATTTCGTATGTAGCTGGTTATACGTTTGAATTCAGATAAACAGAAATTGTAACTTCCTTGAGAACACCTTATTTTACATATCTCATGTAAACATACGCTACCAGATAGAGCACGCCAAATGATATTATAACACTGATGTAGGGAAGTTAGCTTTTAACTCTATAGACAATGAACGACGTTTGTCCCTTGAAGCGAAAATGTCATATGAAAGATTTAAAAGCCAAGGTTGCTTAAATATATCTTTATTTAAAACAAGCATATTTGACAGACCCGCTGTCATCTTCAGTTCTTAAAAATCTTTGTGTAAAAAGTCTTTTTAGTTGAAACAATTTCGTTTTAAGATGGACACCACGCCAATTTGTCATGAGAATAAAAAACAGCACGTTTCATAAAAAGAAGATATTTAAGGCAGTTAAAACTGTCCAGGCCAGTTGTTTTAAATAAAGACATATTTATGCATCTTGGCATTTGAATGTTTTTAACACTTAAAACAGATCGCTCCTTGCGTCTTCACAAAATGAGAAAATTCAGTCGAATGAAAGACACTAGTCACGTGATTGCCTTTCTTTTTTGAGACTTTTTTTAAGTTTCGGTAATAGACGTACTGCATGCTATTGTTGGGTGTCATTGTGCAAGAAACATATTTTTACTTGATTTTCTAACTAACGAAAGTGAATAATATGATACAACATAACTGAAACCTTTTCATCCTCCACAGAGTGCTTCGTCCTGGTACATATGTGGATTCCCTGTTTTTGTATCAAGACGCAGCAGTTAAATCCCAAGATAAGCGCTTCGGTAACGGTCTTCGCGCAATTATTTCAGCCTTTACGCAGTGTAGATACGCAGTGCTACTGGGTGCAGAATTCTCAAAGTAAAAGTATGCAATTAAATCTGGAATTAAACGAAGGATACAGAAGTGACACAATTTCTTGTCGTTCACTTACAATAAGAGAACAAAGTTATTCAGTAATTGTTAATTGAATATTACTTTTTCGATTCATAGTATTATAGTGGAAAGAGCATAGCGTTCTTCACGAATTTTAGTCAGAAACAATACAATTATTTTCTGACGTGAAAGCATTTTCAAAAATTCAATTTCCAGTCCATTAAAGGTTAGCGAACCTGCTTGTGAGCATTTCGCTACAGTCTTGTATTTATGTTACTGCGTCGGCCGCGGTAGCCGAGCGGTTCTAGGCGCTTCAGTCCGGAACCACGCGACTGCTACGGTCGCAGGTTCGAATACTGCCTCGGGCATGGATGTGTGTGATGTCCTTAGGTTAGTTAGGTTTAAGTAGTTCTAAGTTCTAGGGGACTGGTGACTTCAGATGTTAAGTCCCATAGTGCTCAGAGCCATTTGAACCATTATTTGTTATTGCAGTGATGCAATATGTCCAACAAGTCAAATCACTGCGCCACAACAGTAATTAATGGCCCATGGGCTAACGATTTTTTAGTGCTCTTCAGTAGGGGACAGCTCTGTAACAAAATTTTAATATATTTTCTTATTCTATTTTGAAATGATAGCACTCACTTTATGTGTGTGCCGTCTCTTTCTGAAAATATGAACACTACGCCGGGAAAGTAATGTTTTTCCCAAATGTGGAAAACTGTTCCAAGGTACAATACGGTTAAGCAATTGTGCTCAAATTTAAAGGTGATGTAGTCTTGAAAATCTTTTCAATACTGTATTTAATAGTCTATATGTTATATTACTGTTGTACTCTGAGTGAAATCAATTTAAGAAGAATTATTATCAAAAACCAGTTACAAGTTAACAACATTTTGAAATAGAAGGTATTGGCACCTAGCAGTGATTTCCATTTTCAAGACAGGGAAAATCGTTAAGGCATTAAAGCAACTCAGTTTATTCGGAAATTACACTTGTTCCGTAGTACAGGATGCCTCAAAAGATACACTATAACTTCAGTGTATTATAGCACCCGAACTAAATAAGATATTCACACCAGGTTTGGCTTGTCTGACAAATTCACGTAGCTTTGTATGTGCATGTTCCACGTTCAAGTGAGTAAAGCGCAATGACAACGGTTCAACAAAAGGTTTAGTTTGGCCAAATCGGACAAGCAGGTTCAAAGGGATTTCTATACTCGTTGTAGGAAAGACCCACACCCGCAGACGTCGATACACAGGTGGTATAGGAATTTTATGCAGACAGGAAGCGTTGACGTGAAGAACCATACTAGACGTCCCGGAACAAGTAAAGACGACACAGAACGGTTACGATTATATGTTCCTAGGGCTTCACATGAGATGCAGATCTCTGGGGCGACAGTGCAGCGGGTCCTTCGGAATCGTTTACAGATGTATCCATACCGACTGCAGTTGTTGCACTCTTTGAAACCAGTCGATAAGACACAACATATGCAATTCGCTGTGGACGTTCTCCGTCGTTTCGAGCAGGCCGCAAATTTTCTAAACAGCCAAGCATTTTCTGACGAGGCGTCATGCCACGTGCGGAAAGTAATCAAATACAATGTTCACAAATGGGGCACAACCAATGGGCATAATGTAACGGAAGAGGTACGTGACAGCCCAGAAGTGAATGTGTGTAGTTGTTTTATGGTTGACCGCATTGTGGAACAACTTTTTTTTTTTTTTTTTTTTTGAGGAATAACAATAAGTTCTCACAGTTACCCTGATATGCTGGAGCTGTTTGCTTTACCACAACTGGCTGTCTCTCAAGACACAGTCATTTTCCAACAACATGGTGCACCGCCATACTGGGCTCAGACTGCGAGATGTTCCAGACCAGGTGTTTTCATATCGCTGGATTGTCAAGAGTGGTCTCATTCCCTAGCCTCCTAGTTCCTCTGGCATTACACCGATGGAACTTCTTTGGTTCAAACGGCTCTGAGCACTGTGATCTACTTGGTACTTTTGGCCGCAGAACTAGCACGTCTCCTAGCTGACAGTACACGGCGCCGTGCAGCCTCTGTCACTCACAGAGCATGACTGAGCATAACATTTTTGTCTATTCTGTTCGGACATCATAGGATGAGACACCAGTGTGGAAAAGTCCGTTGCTTTAGCTCCAAAATCTGGTGTAACCAATCGAATTGATTCGTCCCACCATCGTGCTTGGTGTGAAGAAACCAGCTGACCGATGGGACTCTTCAGTATCAACTTCCTATTTGTTAAGGCGTATTCTTTACGTCAACAGTGGGAAGTTTCTTCAATGTCCGCACCTCCCCTCCCCCTCACAGTTTTTCATGAAATAAGCGATAATCTCGTCCATCGCATTGCAACAGCACTGAGTCATCCCCTCCAGAGTTGTTTTGAAAGTGGGAAGTTGTGGAGCGAGTTCTACGTTTGATGGCCATACGGATTGCTACCCGCCATTAGGCTCGCTCGTCTCCTGGACACCATGATGGGCACACAGTTTGGTGATTTTGGAGAAATGTAAGAGATCTATTGCAGCAGCGCGCTCCATACTCATTTACTGTACCACGCATCTTGTGTTGCTTCACTTGGCTATAATTTGTAGCATCTTGTTGTATTGTTAACATTGATTTCGCGAGCTGCTCACACGAGCAGTTTTGTTGCTTTGCGCATACAGCCTTCCACATTTTTTTGGTAACTCCCGACAGTATTACCATCCTTTTGTAGTTCGATATCAGTTTTAATGAACTTTGTTCTATGAATTTCTTTTTGTATTTTTTGTCATCCAAATAAATATAACTTAATTTCAGTTTTGACTGAGAGTCAAAGATGTTTCACATTGTCTTACAACTTTTCCACGATGAGGTGACCTCTAATAATAAGTATAGCCTGGTAGATACCTGAGCCTGTTGTTTCACGATGACAGCTTTATTACTGATCATAGCAGCCGAACTTAGCGATCAGTTTTATCAAGAATTCAGAGAAAAGAACGAGCATTGCACTCGCTTTTTTCGTACGACCAACGATTTCTTTTATAACGAGAACTTACACTCCTCACCTCTGATCCAAAATTGGGGCACAGCTTTCTAATTAGATGATCAATTGTCAGTTAGACAGAGAATGTTAAGTACTTTCTGTTACAGTTTTGCCAGCTTCGCTACCTGTGACATAATAAATAAAGGTTCGTAAATTTTACCGTAGCAACTGTATGGATCTGCGTTTGTAGTTTGTAGTTCAAACGGTCCGCCTTATATCCACCTCCTACAACTGCAGATACAACAAACATTTTTATGTTCCTTGTACTCCATTTTTTTCGCACGGTTTCCAGAAGGGCTAGTGTAAATTATGGAAACAGTTATTCAGTGAAATAACTGGGACTGGACCATCCCTTGCCACGCAGTGCACAGCACTATAAACGAACCTAGAATGTCAAATACAATTTTGTAGACAAAGAGCAGGAAATCTTTAGACTCTATGTGAGATATTTACAGCTAAGTAATTTTACAAGCCAGGGCCCCATAGGCACAATAGACAAATTCTGTCTCTGTCTCTTAGTGAACCGTATGGTGCCTGCATCATCGCTAGCAAAATTTGTCCCATAAATGCCAATAGTAGAGAATGAAGATGTACGAGAGAAAGGTGATCTAAGAACCACATGTTTGTAAAGATAATTTGTAGAGTACGCCAAGGAAGTGTGATAGGACCACTACTCTTTAAAATATAAATAAATTATCTAGCGGAAAGCGTTGGAAGCTCTCTAAGGCTGTCCGCAGATGATGAAGTTAACAAATTAACAACGTCAGAAGATAGTAACGATTTGTAGAATGACCTCCAGAGAATTGATGAATCGTGCAGGCTCTTGCGGTTGACCCTGAACGTAAAAAAATGTGACAGATTGCGTATACGTAGGAAAAGAAATCCACAACTGTACAGAAACACTATTGATGAAAAACAGCTGGAAATAGTATCTCCCGTAAAATATCTAGGAGTAACTATCCGGAGCGACCTTAATGGAATGACGACATAAAAAGCATAGTAGGAACGCAGGTGCCAGAATCATAGGAAGATGTAACTCATCCACGAAGGAAGTAGCTTATAAGGTGCTTCTTGAGTACTGTTCTTCTATCTGGGATCCCTACCAGACAGAACTGATAGAAGAGATATAGAAGATCCAATGAAGAGAGGCACGTTTCGTCAGGGGATCGTTAAGTCGGCACGAGGGCTTACGGAGATGCTCAACAAACTCCACTGGCAGACGTTACAAGAGAGGCGTTGTGCATCACGGAGAGATTTTACTATTGAAACTTGAGAGAGTACATTCTGGAAAGAGTCGGATAGCAAGTTACCTCCCCTCACATACGTCTCGCGTAATGATCATGAGGGGCAAATTCGAGACATTAGAGCCAATATAGAGACTCACCGACAATCGTTCATCCCACGCGCGGTTCTCTAGTGGAACGGGGTAGGAAGGGTTAGTTAGCGGCACAAGATATACCCACCGACACTCACCATTAGGTGGTTTGCGGAGTATGATGGAAATGTATATCACAGATGATTTTCTGATGCGTCCGGAAACGCCCCTTTAAAGAGTACAGGCATTTCGCACACACAACTTTCCTTTCTTTGAGCAACGATTTAGTCAATTTGCAAAATAAAAGTCCTTTTTTCTGCGCGTCGGATTTCGGAAGAGGTACGCGCTAAAGCCTCGTAAAAGAGAAATGTGCCCTCAAAAAAATTTGCTCGACTACATTCGCCAAGTAGCTCGCAGGATGTACTACGTTTCCAAGATTGTGACCCTCTTCCGCTTCAGCCACTTCTGACACATTTTTCGGGTTCCCTACAACAATCGGTAAAAACGGAACCCTTACAAGATCACTTTCCTGTCTGTCTGTCTGTCTGTTCAGACCGCGTTTTCTGAGAATCGGGTAGATGTATGAGCTTGAAATTCATGTCATATGTTGAGGTCGACGGTTCCCTGCCGATGTAAAATATGAAGCTTCTAAGTCAGTATAATCAAAAGATAAGGCCATTTATGTGACATATTTGATACTTGCGAACTCACTCATTAAAACCAATTGGGTACTTGTCCTTGGCGTAGAATCATGAAATCTGGCCAGAAGAAAGGTTTCATAGTACAAGGAAATGATGATTGTTGATTTGTAACTATATCATAAGCGACTTCAGACTTGAAATTAAAACATTCTCGAAAGTCTCGGAATCCCTGTCACTAATATCTTGTCAGTATCATTGTCGGTAACAGCGACAAAATCGTCAAGATTCTCGGTTACCGAAATGGGTGAACTGTGTATACATATAGTTAACTTTGGACGGAACCCTCGGTCCTAATCGCACCTAGCCAATTTTTACGAACATTTTTTTCATGCTCTGACTTTGATAACCGATGTATGATTTGACTTTTCTCATGTTTCTTGGAGCACATGTCCCCATGATCAAAGGGTGTCTATGAAATTCCACAATCAGTTCAAAATATCATAACCTGGAAATTACTATAGACAGGGCACAATGGTTTCTTGTAAAATGTTTAGCAGCAAGCAGTCATAGCTTTTTTCTGTTACGTCATAATTTCAGTGGCAATTACTTTCGTAATACACTTTTTTCTCAGGAACGAAAGAAAAAAAAAACACTTCAGTGATTCGACGAAGTTATTAGAGACCAAGCACAGGAGTTGACGCAAGAAGTGTGCGAGGAAACTGGCCATATTCTATATCGATGAACCACTTCTCAACCCGAATGTGGGTCTTGTACCCTAAGCACCACGGCACGTAGCTCTGACGTCTTTCTCGAGAGCTTACGGCTCTTCTGCGCTTTGCAGAAATTTCTGCGGAATAAGGCTAACCACGTTGTTTTCTCATAGCCAGTTAATTAGTTCCAGAAGCGTATTTCAAACTCAAGGGCTCTCCTGTCTCAAGTTCACCTTCGTATTGTCTTATTGGCGAGAATATTGCTACAAACGGAAACCAGTTCATGAATAGCGATGTCAGTCGTATGTCGAGAAATGTGCGAAATGTCAGCACCTTCAGCTAACACACTTCTGCCAAATCACTTTAATATTGGCAATCTTTATTCTCTGTGTACACCTACATTTTGTTTTATAAAGAAACAACTGGAAATTCATATGACATCGTCTGAAAGAAATGTGGAAGAGAGGTATTTGGCTATTAGAGTAGCACCGTTATAGGCAACGCAAACTGGTTTCTTTGCTTCGTTCTTCCAGCATAAAAAAAGGACAGACAGTTTTTTGAAGGTTTGAGCGCGTCTGTCACAGTCCTGAATTCGTTTTCTGACACTTTATGATCGTCCGTGTGGTTCTTCACTGACGACGTAATTCTGAAATGTCTGATGTCTTTCTTTGCAGTAGACTGGGTGCAAAAGCCATGGAAAGCCTCCCAATATCATGTCGGACCTCCTTTTGTCCTGCTTAGTGCAGAAACTCGACGTGGCATCGACTCAACAAGTCGTTGAAAGGCCCTGCAGGAAAATTGAGACATAGCCATCCGTAATTGCGAAAGTGTTGACAGTGCAGGGTTTTGTGCACGAAGTAAATTCTCGATTATGTCCCATAAATACTGGATGGGATTCACATCGGATGATCAAGGTGGCCAAATTATTCGCTCATCTTGTCCATGATGATCATCAAACAGGTCGCGAACAATTTTTTCGTGTGTACATTGTCGCCATAAAAATATCATCATTGTCTGGGAACAAGTAGCCGAACATAAAAGTTTTCAGTCAATGACCGACTCAGTTGGTCCAGACGATTCAACCCGTTTCATGCGCAAACAGCGCACACATTATGGAGCCACAACCAGCTTGCGCAGTGTCTAATTGACAACTTGGCTCCATGACTTCGTGGGGTCTGAGACACACTCGAATCCTACCATCAGTTCTTACCAACAGATATCTGGACTCATCTGACCAGCACCACAGTTTTCCAGTCGTCTAGGGAGCAACCGATATGGTCACGAGCACAGGAGAGGCACGGCAGCCGATGTCGTGCTGTTAGCAAATGGACTCTCGTTGATCGTCTGCCGTTACAGCCAATTAACGCCAGATTTCGCCCCACTGTCCCAACGGAAACATTCGTCGTACGCCCCGCATTGATTTCTGCGGCTACTTCATGCAGTATTGCTTGTCAGCACTGGCAACTCTCAGCAAATGCCGCTGCTCTCGGTCGTTAAGTAAACACCGCCGGCCAATGCGTTAAGCGCTAGAAATGGCAGTCACAACAATGTGTTGAATAAGTTTTATATCTGAATTCAACTTTTCTTTTTTGTATTTCGTTTAAATCTCATTGGAGTTCCAGTGGACACTATCTTCAGATTTCTGGTAGATGACGTAATGCCAATGAACGTAGCCACCGCACAAAAACCAGTCTAGCGTGAACTATGCCAAACATATAATATACTGTATTGTATTGTATGGTAACTGGGGACCTAGAAACGACGAAGAGACTTTGCCCCCGCCGTAGCCCTCAGTGGTACAGGCTACAGCAGTCCACTCACCTCTCCGTCTCCCCACACCGAACCCAGAGTTATTGTGCGATTCTGCCCCTGGTGGATCCCCCGCCCCAGGAAGGTCTCACACCAGGCGAGTGTAGCACCTATGTTTGCGTGGTAGAGTAATGGTGGTGAACTTGTTTGCGCAGCTATCGCCGACATAGTGTAGCTGCGGCGGAATAAGGGCAACCAGTCTGCATTCGCCGAAATAGATGGAAAACCACCTAAAAGCGTCCACAGACTGGCCGGCGGGCGGGCGTCTTCGTGCCGGAGACCAGGCGCTCCTTCCCACTCCCGAAAGCCGTGCGTTAGACCTCTCGTTTAACAGGTCGAGCATGTAATATATGCTATACATATCACTGACGTATACCAACGACAAACATAGCGCCTACATGTATTCTGCAGTATCGTAAGTGGTACGCTAATACAGACATGGATAAGAAAACACATGGTGTTGGCTCAGTAACGTAGTTAAACTAACGAACCAAAATAGAAAGAAAACAACTCTATAGATAACATGCAAAAAATACCACGTGCAGAATCCCGCCCCATGTGCAAATAATCTGCAGTAATATGATACAACTTGGATAAATAAACGGTCGTACAGTCGAATTTTCTGCATATGTACTGGTATAAACACAGCAAAAAGTATAATGTGTCCTATATCATTTTAGCCTTTCGCTGTTCTCGCCGTAAGCTAAAAACTTACATATTATATATTACCTGCGATCATTTTTATTTAAGTACAGATATGACGACTGTTTAACTTATTCAACATATGGTTTAACAGAACTTTTATAGGATCTTTACAAATGCAAAAGTTATTTGTTCTATTTCTTAGCTACAAAATTAGTTCTTTCCTTTATATTTTGATACCTTGATCTATGTTGTTGTGAGCCACGTCATAGGGCAGTACATACGTTTTTTTCGTTCTTGTTTTCCAAGTCAAAATTTTTATAGAAGTCACCTTAGCTTGGAGGCCGTGTAGACGAAAAGCTTGTATTGATTTATGTAAGTCGTTAGTTTGATAAATATTATTATATAGTGTAACAGAGATAAAAAGTCAGTCTCCAGCTGCCCAAGAAAACCTTCATTTGGTTCACTTTATCGACATGAAGAGTTTAAACTGTCATCTTCAGAAGCTGCAGCTGATGACTGGTCTTTTTATCTTTGTTGAAACATTGTGCACTTCTGAACGCAGTATACCTTTCGAACATAATATAGGAGCCACTCTCCGTAGCACGTATTTGAGAAGTCCTTGACAGGTTTCCGGAAGCACGTTCCACCAGATAAGTACTCACATGTTCCTGAAAATTACGGGCCAAAAAGAGTGAAAGCGCCTGAGCTGTAAAGGGCCCCAGAGGCGTTATATCGGGTTCAGATTAGGCGAATTTGCCAGCCGAGGCATTAACTTGAATTCCCTGCGATACTACTCAAATCACTGTAGTACGGTTCTGGCACCGAGACACGGACAGTGATCCCACTCCAAAATGCTACCGCCACGTGCATAATCCCCATGGAAAAAAGTTAAAAAAATACACAGCTGATGCCCCCTACTCATCATAAGGTGGATGTACGGAAATTGTATTCACGTATCGTACTCTCGTTTCGGCGCCTTCCATGACCACCAGAGGCGTACGTCGACCCCACATAATGCCACCCCAAAACATCGGAGAACCTCCACCTTGCTTCACTCGCTGGACAGTGTGTCTAAGGCATTCAGCCTGACAGAGTTGCCTCCAGACACGTCTCCGACGATTGCCTGGCTGAATTCATATGCGACACTCATCGGTGAAGAGAACTTGATGCCAATCCTGAGCGGTCCATTCGGCATGTTGTTGGGCTCATCTGTACCGCGCTGCATGGTGTCGTGGTTGCAAAGATCGACCTCACCATGGACGTCGGGTGTGAAGTTGCGCATCATGCAGCCTACTGCACACAGTTTGAGTCGTAACACGACGTCCTGTGACAACACGAAAAGCATTATTTAACATGGTGGCTTTGTTGTCAGGGTTCCCCGAGCCATAATTCTTAGATAGCCGTCATCCACTGCAATAGTAGTCCTTGGGCGGCCTGAGCGAGGCATGTCATCGACAGTTCCTGTGTCTTTATATCTTTTCCACGTCCGAACAACATCTCTTTGGTTCACTCCGAGACGCCTGGACATTTCCCTCGTTGAGAGCTCTTCCTAGCACAAAGTAACAATGCGGACGCGATCTAACCGCGGTACTGATAGTCTAGACATGTTTGAACTACAGACAACACTAGCCGTCTACCTCCTTCCTGTCGGCCGTGGTGACCGAGCGGTTCTAGGCTCTTCAGTCAAACTGCTACGGTCGCAGGTTCGAATCCTGCCTCGGGCATGGATGTGTGTGATGTCCTTAGGTTAGTTAGGTTTAAGTAGTTCTAAGTTCTAGGGGACTTATGACCTCAGTCCCATAGTGCTCAAAGCCATATGAGCCTCCTTCCTGGTGGAATGTCTGGAGCTGATCGCCTGTCGGACCCCTTCCGTCTAATAGGCGCTGCTCATGCATGGTTGTTTACATCTTTAGGTGGGTTTAGTGACATCTCTGAACAGACAAAGGGACTGTGTCTGTGATACAATATGAATAGTCAACGTCTGTCTTCATGAATTCTGTGAATCAGGTTGATGCAAAACGTTTTTTGATGTGTGTATATTACAGGATACTACCAGCTTGTAACTAGAAGAGCATGTGATTTACAAAAATAGTACTTTGCTATTAAAAATGCAATAGGGTTAACGTAAAACGTATTATTTGCTTGTCATGTGCGCTCGAGCAAGAGTGTTACTGTAACAGTTCGTTACTATCTAACACATCTACTTTCAAACGTTCTGTACTCATTAGTACATGTTACGTAACAATTTCAGTGGCACTGCAGGAGTTCAGTCTAAAAACGCATCACATTTCGATGTTCCGCACACTCATGAAAACGCTAACGGTGCTGCTATCCACAGACACCTGTTTTTCACAAACGTGGATTACTTTCCAAGTGTCGATCGATTTTAGGACCTGGCCTTCTGTCAGAACGCTTAACTTGGCCTGGTAATATACACGGTGGTCTGAAACAGTCTGAAAAGCGTATAAGGATATTGCAGAGTAGCTTATACTGAGAAATAATTGTTAAGAAAAAATTCTACACGTTGCACTGCTTCCGAGTTAATTTGCATCATTTATGTTACCGAATCAGGCCGTTGCGCGCGCAGTTTCAAGCGCCCCCCGCCCCCCAGATACAGTTATTGTCAGTTATTTTCATACCGTAGATGACAGCGCACGAGACTGCTCAATCTCAATCTTTGACTCACGTTCGATCCTTAATAGCGTCCCAAGTCCTATTTTTGCATCGCCCTGTTGTTCAGTTCTAGGAACAACAGGAGCAACTAAAATTTTTCGCGCAACAATCGATTGGGTAACTTCAAAGCTAATTAACTCGGGTACAGCACAACGTACCGAATTTTTTTTTGTTAAGCATTATTCTTCATCCCAACCTACCCTGCAACGTCCTTGCAAACTTTTCAGGCTGTTTCTGATCACCCCATATACTGGTGTCATACGATATGTGTTCTCATACTTTCTCAATCGTGTGGTTAAAAAAAGACAGGTTAAAACGAATATGTTCCATAAGATACAAATGGTGCACATTGGGAACCTTATAGTTCCCTGTGCTGGCATAAGCTGTCGCCCACACACCGGTCGGTAAAGATGCATTGTCAAGATGGATAGTAGGCGCTGGATCAATCGCGCCTATTACGAAAGAGGCCAGAGAAACACCAACAAGCCATAAGCCGCCATCACCCTCTCGACAGCAAGCATTTAGGCAGCCACAGCTGACCAAAGAGGTCGCCTCCTGAAACTCCTGTCTGGACAGACATGGGGATTTCATCCTTCCACCATCCTCCACATCTACAAATCCCTCATCCGTCCTATCCTCTGTTATGCCAGTGCTGAATCTCCACACCCACCTGATTTTACAAGGCCCTCCAAATCCTCGGACACCTTGCCTTGCCTTCCGTATTCACCTTCCTTCCCCCACACAGCTCCTATACGAACTCATCCCCTTCCCCCACCTCCTCCTTTTCCTCCAACATCTCTGCATCCTTTACACTGTCCACAGGCTTCGTTTCCCTCCCCCCCCCCCCTGGTTTCCTCCTCTCTCTCCACCCCCCCCCCCACCCATTGCCATATCTCTATCACTGTATCCCTCCCTCTCTCCACACGCTCTATGTCCTTCATCATTCCAGCGCCTCCCCCTCCTGGATAATGAACTTTGCCGTGTCATATACCCTTTCCTTCCAACTATAACGTGGCCTTGTTCCCCCCCTCCCCAGGGCCCCTTTTTTCCTCTCCCCTCCTTCTCCCAAAGCGGATTTTCCTCCTCCACCCCCTGAGACCCTGCACCCCATCCTCACCTCTTTCCCTCCCACATCCCTCCCTCCCTGGCCCTCTTTGGCGCGCCCCCCACCCATCTCTCCTCCCTCCCTCCTTCCCTTCTCCCTCATCTCCTTGAGCCTGGCAGATCCTCCATTTTGATCATCGTCATCCGTGTGCCACATCAGTGTTGTGTTTGGTACTGTATCTCTGTGCATCGAAAGGTGTGATTTTAATTTTGTGCTGGCCTTGTACTTAGTGCTACTGTCAGTGATGGTGATGTGCTACGCCATCCGTCTATACTTTTATGCTCTAGTCATACTTCGCCTTGTGTTCTTTTAATCATCCCAGTTTGTGGTTCTTTGTGTGCACTACTTTTTTACGGTTTTTATCTCCATTTGACAGTCGCCCCTTTTGGTATATTGTCTTCCATAATGTTACCCCTTTTTTATATCTATTTACATCATGTTATCTCCTCTATGTTATTTTTAAATGTCTTCTGTTGCATGTTCTATGTCTTTTGGCTGAAGAGCAGCACGTATGCTGCTGCCAGCCTGCCCTGATGGGGAATTGAAATACAATAAAGTAAAAAAAAAAAAAAAAAAACAAAGAGGTCTCACTGACTCACTCAGCCTATGATAGAGACTATATCTGTTTTATAATAGCAAGATTTCCGATAGTGTCTGCAAGAGGACTATTGCTGACGAGCTTGTACCACGAGCATAGACTTTACTCAAGTAGCAGCTTCATGTAAAGAAGAACTGCATTAATTCAAATGTGCATTTCTGTTGTAGGAAGAGAAACTGGCCACCCATAACAACATCCTCTCTCTTGTTTCCATGCTAGAAGCCTACTACAGTGACGACGAGGATACTACATTCCCTTGACTGTTCGCGAGGTCTCGAAATATCCTAAGCATAGCCTCCACAAATAATCAACCCTGGACTCTGCTGAATGCATAATATCCTAATGAAAACCACATTTTTCGTATTACACGGCAGTATCGGTCCAGGGTATTTTGCTGGAGGAAACTTTATGCTGGCAGATCAACACGTGGATCGCTGGTCCGCATTTAGCTTTTTGGACAGCTGCATTCTGTTTATATCGCGTCTGTCGTCGTATCTCCGCGGCCGACAGATTTGTGGTGACAAGCGCCGCCAAGCGAAACACCGGCAGACAGCTGTGCCACTGAAACACTCGCGTAGCTTGCATCACATCTGAACGGGAGGGAACTCGCAAATGCCAGAGCGGACGAAGTGTACTAGAATCGTCGTACCCCGAAAACCTCGGCCAAACTCCGCCCTCCCTCCCCCCCCCCCCCCCACCCTTTGTACTTCTCTTCACTGGCCCCTCCGACTCCACCATCACCCAACATTCCTTCCTCTCCCCATCGTCTTTCTCGTTCTCGTTCTCTCTCTGTCACCAGTGCCGGCAAGCCGTTTGTCAGCGTCTATTTGGGATCTAGATTGGGAAACATTTCTATAACACAGAATCCTATGTTTAGCTTTAGCTTGGAACAAAATCCTCAGAAAGAACTAAAATAACACACTATGACATTCATATACAAAGGGCGGTCATTGACACAAAACTGTTACAGTTTAGGCAAACTTATCAACATCTGACAAGCACAAGCTTGGGGTGGGGGGTAAGCGTCTACCATCATACTTGGCTCTATACCACACTGATCCGAATTAAACAGATCAAATTACGATCTACATCTACATTCATACTCCGCAAGCCACCTGACGGTGTGTGGCGGAGGGTACCCTGAGTACCTCTATCTGTTCTCCCTTCTGTTCCAGACTCGTATTGTTCGTGGAAAGAAGGATTGTCGGTATGTTTCTGTGAGGGCTCTAATCTCTCTGATTTTATCCTCATGGTCTCTTCGCGAGATATACGTAGGAGGGAGAAATATACTGCTTGACTCTTCGGTGAAGGTATGTTCTCGAAACTTTAACAAAAGCCCGTACCGAGCTACCCGAGCGTCTCTCCTGCAGAGTCTTCCACTGGAGTTTATGTGTCATCTTCGTAACGCTTTCGCGATTACTAAATGATCCTGTAACGAAGCGTGCTGTTGTCCGTTGGATCTTCTCTATCTCTTCTATCAACCCTATCTGGTACGGATCCCATACTGTTGAGCAGTATTCAAGCAGTGGGCAAACAAGCGTACTGTAACCTACTTCCTTTGTTTTCGGATAACAACCACTCGCATTCTGCTCTACTGACAAAAGACACTATCAAGAGATGTGTTGGGAAATCATTCCGCACGCCCCTTATTCGCCTGATCTTGCGCCCTCAGATTTTCATCTTTCCCGCTCATTATCGAGCAACCTTCAAGGAACTTTCTTTCCGGATGAAAATGCGAACCTCAAAACCAAGCGATTTCTACAGTCGCAGAATCGAAACTTAACTCTAGCGTTGGCAGACATTTGTAAATAGTAAAGGAGAATATATTGTTGATGATTAAAGCCTCTGTCACGTGTCTCTGTTGTGTTTATGAAACTTAGGAAAAAACGCTACAAACTTATGCACTAGCTTAACAGTTTTCCTCAGTCATTCTAAGGAACTGAAACTGGATTTCAACACCGAGTTAGAATAAAACCCATCGTGAGGAGTTCCTAGATCACAGAACGCAGCATGTCTTTCTCAATGGAGAGAAGTCTTCCGAAGTAAGAGTGATTTCAGGTGTGCCGCAGGGGAGTGTCATAGGACCGTTGCTATTCACAATATACAAAATGACCTGGTGGATGACATCGGAAGTTCACTGAGGCTTTTTGCAGGTGATGCTGTGGTGTATCGAGGGGTTGCAACAATGGAAAATTGTACTGAAATGCAGGAGGATCTGCAGCGAATTGACGCATGGTGCAGGGAATGGCAATTGAATCTCAATGTAGACAAGTGTAATGTGCTGCGAATACATAGAAAGATAGATCACTTATCATTTAGCAACAAAATACCAGGTCAGCCACAGGAAGCAGTTAATTCCATAAATTATCTGGGAGTACGCATTAGGAGTGATTTAAAATGGTATGATCATATAAAGTTGATCGTCGGTAAAGCAGATGCCAGACTGAGATTGCTACCTGCCCAGTCGTTTGGATATTAGGTGGTGCATAAGTTTGTAGCGTTTTTATTTTGCTTGTTGGTATTCCGGTTGCTATGGATTTATTTATCGATTGTCAGTTTTTATTTGTAGTTTACTGTTGCTATCTGAGTTTACATGTTGTCTCAAATGGCTCTGAGCACTTTGGGACTTAACATCTGCGGCCATCAGTCCCCTAGAACTTAGAATTACTTAAACCTAACTAACCTAAGGACATCACATACATCCATGCCCGAGGCAGGATTCAAACCTGTGACCGTAGCGGTCGCGCGGTTCCAGACTGAAGCGCCTAGAACCGCTCGGCCACACTGGCCGGCTACATGTTGTCATTTTGCAATTTGGAGAAAGTAAGTGGTGCTGTGGACGTTTGAAAGTGGACTGCCAAGTGGAGAAATCTGGACATTTCCATCATGTTCTTCTGTTAGAGTTCAATGTGACGGTAGCGGAAGCAGCAGCAAAAAAAAAAAAAAAAAATAAATAAATAAATAAATAAATAAATAAGGAGGATCGTTTTGACATTAGTGACTCTCCACGTTCAGAAAGACCTTTGTGGTTTGATGAAGATCGTTAAAACGCATTAATCCGCAATGCCCCATGTCATCGTACTCGAGAACTGGCAAGTACTGGCAAATGCGATGAACTGTTATCGTTCCACCATTGTGCTACATTTGCCTGCAATGGGGAAGATTAAAAAATCACGTTGATGGGTACCGCATGGTCTAAGCCAAAATCACAAAATTCAGCGTATGCATTTCTGCTGGCTCGTCATCAAGTGGTTCATGCACAACACCGACCATTTCTATCCCGTACGTTACTGGTGACAAGAAATGGTGTCTTCAAGATTACACAAGGAAAAGGAGGGAATGGCTGAGCCCAAACAAAGCAGCACGTCTCCCTACGAAGGGACGCGTACACCCCCCAAGCCTGCGTAAGCTGATGCTCCTCCGCGATAAACTTATGCACCACCTAATATCCAAACAACTGGGCAGGTAGCAATCCTGATTCGCGAAAAAGTCTAAGCCTTATAACAATGTACTAATTTTTGCCTTTAATACCACATACTCCTTGCCCGTATACTCTCCCCTGCGCTATTTACACTCCCGCTCCCTCCCCTCTTCCTTATCCCTGTTAAGTATAAATAGAAGCGGTTATCAACGGTTTGATGCTGGCGTGCTTTAATATCTTTTTTATATGTCGTCTAGCTGATGAGAAAAACGTGGAAGATTTTGACTTATCACGAACTGCAAACATTTAGGTAATGCTAGACTTTGAAAGATGCGACTGTTCCATAAAAACAAGAACACAGTGTTCAAAAACTGTCCATCGTATCGGAGAATGTTTCTTTTTCTGGTAGGTATGATACCTAGTTTAAGTGAGAAAGAAACTTGTTACACATTACAGCAAAGAGTAGCCGGCCGCGGTGGTCTCGCGGTTAAGGCGCTCAGTCCGGAAACGCGTGACTGCTACGGTCGCAGGTTCGAATCCTGCCTCGGGCATGGATGTGTGTGATGTCCTTAGGTTAGTTAGGTTTAAGTAGTTCTAAGTTCTAGGGGACTGATGACCACAGCTGTTAAGTCCCATAGTGCTCAGAGCCATTTGAACCATTTGAACAGCAAAGAGTGTTTATGATCAACCAGTCAATTATATGGGCCAAATTACATGGACCAGTTATGGCGAGGCAGAATGTCTACACAAAAACCTACGTAAAGTACTTACGAAACAACTCCATTATCAACCGAGAGATGCAGACCAAAAGTACTAATAGCAGAAAAGATAACTAAGCTTTGAGTCCCAAGAAGTCTTTGTGAAGCTTATATAGACAGTCTGGCCTCTCCTTTGGTAGTACACACGTGGTACTGCATAAATATTTCGAGCTGCGTTGGTACAGAACTTGTGCAGTTTTTTAAGACAAGGAAAACTGTAGCTTCTTGTCAATGATTCATGCTACTTCTAATGCCAAATGAGGAATACCTTGATGATTAATTTTGGTCTGACGTAACATGGTTCCACCTTGAGAGATACATGAACACGCAGCATAAATGCGTTCAGACTACGGAAAATTCGCAACACACGAAAAGTAGGTGGTTGGTGAGAATGTCACGTATGCGAATCTTCATCATATACTTTCACGTTACAGTCGAGAGTGAGAGGTACATGTAAATAATGTGTAAATTTTAAAAACTGTATTTGAATACCATCTACAGTACATGTGACTCCTAAAGTTCAGTTCTACAGCTCATGAAGCCGATAACACCTTAATTTTTGGAGATGAATGATTTTAGGGAGACATGATTCAGTAAAAGTGTCTTGGCCTCCCCTAAATCCCGATTTACTTGAATCTGACGATCTTCTTTGTTTTTTGAATATAGCTCAATGATGGTGCATAAAATCTGGCCCTTATACTGTTGAAACGGACACACAATATTTTTGACGCAACGCAATCTGACTTTCAATAATCGCTACAAGAGAATGGCCCTGACTAAATTAACCTATACGTTTCACAAATCACTTACATCACGAAAATCGTCGTTACTCAAACTACTGCAATACAGCTAGCGCCACTACTGCCAGCTAAATAAAAGATTCAAACTACAGAAGGCACTAACTACTGATAGGCATAGTTAGCGAATGAAAGATTTTAATACAGAACAAACAAAGTATTTACCTTAAGAGTCATAATATATGTATCAGTTCATGACATCCAGTCTTACAAATTTCAAAACTCCATCTCTCTCCCCACATCCACCACTGCTGGCGGCTCACCTCCAACTGTGCAACGCTACGCGCTGTTCACATCCAGCTGCCGCTGCCCAACACTATAATGGCAGACAACAATGCAAACCGGCCACAGACTGCACATAGCACAACCAGCGATTTTCATACAGAGCGCTACGTGGCGTTACCAATAAGAAAACCTAAACAGCCTACTTACACTATTACTAAATTTCAGAAACAGACTGAACTATATATCCCTGTAATTCGTCAACAAAATATTACAACTTGTGTTAAAGAATAAACAACATCGTATGAAATTATGTGTAATGAAGGTCAGGTTTTGTACCTGTTGTAACTTACTGACTTTCCCATAAAGTACCCTTCCTTTTTGAACAGTCCATGCATATCGTTGGCAACAAATCTGACTTGAAAGCAGATATACTGTGAAGTTAGTTCAGAAATCTACAACACTGACCTACATGAGGGTCGTAAATTTATGCTAGGAATGGATGCTTTAAGGCTAAAAATGATCTCCGTGGCTCAGAAAGATGCTCATTTACATCACTCCACAAAAGTGAAGAATGAAAGCAGATAATAGAAACCCGCTTGCGTTCATCTCACCAAGGGATGGGGCGCAGTGATTAAGACAATTAATTTGGTTCAGATCCTTCCACTGATCTTTGTTTCAGTAAATCAATTTAGACAAACGACGGTTTGGTTCATTCATCAAGGCCTACTCGCCAGGGTTCCTTCTCGATGCTTGAACATCCCAAACTTTTTCTTCGCCGCTACTTACCGCTCTGTGGACGGGATGTTATTCTCCGAACTTCCTTTCTTTCATTTATTTTTTTAAAAAAAGTTATACGCGTCTAACACTGAACGTGAACAATATTCTGGTCGTATAACTAGCTACATTCGTCTTTTGCAGGATATCTTTCCATGGCCCCGTAACTGATACACCTATCTGGAAATAGCTGATGAATGTGCCACGTTGTGCGATGACAGCTTGTCTGACTTCAACGAGCGCTTGAAAACAGCCCTTCGGCCTTAACTCCAGTATTGATCCAATAAGTAAAGAAATAATGTATCTGAGTAAGAATTATTTCCAGGGAAAGAACTAGCAAACAGTCATTTTTTACGCAAAACATACATGCACCGCCTTTGAACACGTAAGGATGGCACACCAGGTTGCCAACTAGTTTCCATTAGTGCCACCATTTTCAAGACATAGTACTTTCTGGTACATCTGAATTTTCTACCAGTGTAGTGTGTTGAATCTGAGAAGTCGTGAACGCATTATCTGACACAGTTCGATATCTCCTTGCAAACAATCTTATTATGGGAATAGAGAAAAAATAAAAAAGATATATGAACATAAAATGACATTAGGTTCCACGAGGGAGAGGTGGTCCCAGTGGCTTGCAGGCTGATTTCGACGACTGATAAAAGACGCCAGCGGAGATAGTAATTCCTTGATCGAGCACGTGTGACAAGAAATTTGTCATTCAGTGAGTCGCACTATACGACTAGCCTTCCTTGTCCCGTTTCCGTATTTTTTTTCCAGTCTATCACGATAAAAGATCATATAAATAATTCAAAAGCATTCATGGCAATGTTTTGGCTACACTGCTGTAGCCTTGGGACAAAATTCCTGATGAACTGCTATTGGTGAAGTACTTCGCCGCATGTAAAGTCAACCATTTTAGTTGATTTATTACTTGACAAGGCCTGCAAAGATTTCATTCCCACCTTGTATACACAGGCCGTAGTTTAGTTACGTAGAAATCGTTTCGTTAGATGAAGGTATAATGTCGATGTGAACACTATAAAAAATTTTATGTTTCAGTCTTCTACTAAGACGTTTAATTTCAAATTTTAATCTGTGTAAGATAATATAAGTCAATGTCTTCGCCACATAATATTTTGTTAACGTTGATTGCCGGCTTAAGCTTTGCAGCCATCATCAGATCTAAAACTAATAAAATGAAAACAAAATCATATCAACAGATTACGAGAGGGAGTGATCCAGAGAATGACGGAGGGAGAGAGAGAGAATAAATGTGGGAATGAACTGAACAAATGCCTAAAATTTCAAAGCGAGACGTAGCCGCTTAGTCACTACAGGAAAGGCACAAGAGCGTTAAGAGTGCATATTTATAGCCTAATAAAGTTTACGATGATCAGTATTAGTGGCGCTTGTGATACACGCTTTACAGATAATTGAAAGAAGCTGAAAAAGAGAGAGAGAGAGACAGAGAGAGGGAGAAGTATAGTGCATATTACAAGAATCAGAATGGAATACTTTTTATAATTTCTAAAACGTGACAATATATTTAAAATAGATACAAAGTTTAATATACGGAAAAGGTGTATAAATCAACTAGTTCCACGCATGATAAAAGAACGCAATGTGTTATGTAAAATGAAAGTTAAAGGCGTAAAACCCATTTACTCTGGAAGGCTGTTATATACAACTGGGTCACAAACGCATTACATGACAAGCGGTATATCGCATCACTGTTGCCAAGCCACTTCATACGGGATAACAAATGCAGTTAGGACATTATATCGAAAGTAGAGACGATTAAAACAAGCATAAAAGCATGAGATATGAATGCGACGTGACTTGAACAAAATTTAAGAACGTAAATAGTGGTATAGAGATGAAATTTAAACTCGACGACTCTGAAACTAGTCGTAGACGAAGCAATCCAGGTGACGTGAGCAGCCGGATCGACTGAGGCAGACCATTGTGCGACAGCAGTGGTGGATCAGGCAGCGGCGAAGGCAGTCCACCGGCTTGGGTTGACAAAGGCCAGCCACCAAGTTGCTCTCAGATTAAGGGACAGTGGCGATAATAAAGACGAAAGCTATTATCGTGTACCTAGACAGCATAGAGAAGTGCTCTTTCACAGAAAATGTCTAAAGATACTCTGATAGGCTTTCGAACGTCTAATTGGTTCGCTCGGTGAGGATGCAAATGGTTACTTTCCACAAAATTTCCCAAACAATTTAGTAAGTGCACCAGACAACAAGTTATGATACTTCTGAACATGGGATTAATATCATGCAGATATGGATAGTGTATACAAAAGGTGCGCGCGAATAGATTCAGTACCAATGAAATAATGAATTTAAACGACACGCACGATGTGGCAGCTTTTCACTCATCTCATTGTTCATGATGTAATAAATTACAAAATCGTGCGTCATGCGATACTTTCACTGCACGAACAGCGCAAAAGTAGTAAGCAATAAATAATTTTTTTTTTCAATATTTTGTAGGAGTTGTCAGCCAGAATAAAGTTTCGTTAAGATCTGAAACTATCTGCAAAGATTATTTCAAGTCGCCAAGTGCTCTCAATCTCAAAAACTGGGAATTCACGTGGCGCGGGCTGCTCTTCTTTTTCAGTCATAGCCCCAGCCCTGTGATAGGTAGGTGGTTCTCCCCCTCACAGCGATTACGTACATGTGTACCAAATTTCTTTGAAATCGATCCATTGGTTTAGGAGGAGATGTGGAACTCAAACACACACACACACACACACACACACACACACACACACACACACACATATATATATATATATATATATATATATATATATATATATATATATATACTCCTGGAAATGGAAAAAAGAACACATTGACACCGGTGTGTCAGACCCACCATACTTGCTCCGGACACTGCGAGAGGGCTGTACAAGCAATGATCACACGCACGGCACAGCGGACACACCAGGAACCGCGGTGTTGGCCGTCGAATGTCGCTAGCTGCGCAGCATTTGTGCACCGCCGCCGTCAGTGTCAGCCAGTTTGCCGTGGCATACGGAGCTCCATCGCAGTCTTTAACACTGGTAGCATGCCGCGACAGCGTGGACGTGAACCGTATGTGCAGTTGACGGACTTGTTAATTTCCTGTCGAGAATTAGATATAAATACTTTACTGTGTCAGTGTGAAACGTCCCCTTAGAACAATTATACACGACTGTGCTTAAACTGACACACAATATTCTTAGCGCAACGCAATCTGACTTTCAATAATCCCTACAAAAGAATGGCCCTGACTAACATTAACCTATATGTTTCACAAATCACTTACCTCACAAAAATCTTCGTTACTCGAACTACTGCAATACAGCGAGCGCCACTACTGCCAGCTAACTAAAAGATTCAAACTACGGAAGTCACTAACTACTGATAGGCACAGTTAGCAAATGAAAGATTTTAATAGAGAACAAACAATGTATTTACCTTCATGACATCAATTCTTACAAATTTCAAAACTCCGCCATCTCTCTCCCCACGTCCACCACTGCTAGTGGCTCACCTCCAACTGCGCAACGCTACGCGCTGTTAGCATCCAGCTGCCGCTGCCCAACACTACAATGGCAGACAACAATGCAAACCAGCCACAGACTGCACACGGCACAGCCAGTGATTTTTATACAGAGCGCTATGTGGCGTTACCAATAAGAAAACCTAAACAGCCTACTTACAAGTGAGAGTGAGAGGTTGGTTGTGATGGAGAGATGGAAATCTGGACGAGGGAAATGTATGTGGTGTGACCAGATATGGTGGCTTGGTTTTTCTGCGCATTTGCTTCAAGTTTCCTTACATTGCACCAATCTTCTAGGAGATTCAGGTGGCGTTGGAGCGAGGTATGGGAGTGTTGAAGCGCTGGGTAGGGGTTGTCGCGTCGGCATTTTACAGGAGTTACGTTGGGGGTGACGGTTTGGAATGTATGCAGTTTACTGGATGTAATGGAGAAGTGAGAGGATAGAGCCGTGAGGCCCATCTGCAACAGGGTGAAAGATGCGGGAGCAGGCATGGTTGATTGGAACATACGTAGGATGCTATTGAGGAAATGACGCTATAAGGCGGACGTAAGTAACTGGGAGTGCATAGGTTTGTAGCTGATCCAAGGCTTCTTGGGTATCAACGGAGACAAATAAGGTGGATTTCTGTTTATTCAGTTGATGGGAGATTATATTGAACATTTGCTCTATAGTAATTAAACCACAGATTCTGATTACAGTATTTGGTTGTCATTGACGCTTTTCCCAACTACAGTATTTTGGTCTTTGACTTAACCTACTAAATTCACAGAAAGTGAATGCCGCTTTAGAAACTTTCTTTCACATTTCGGGGTATAGGATCCTTATATCAAAACGATCAAAATTTCATCCTCCACAGAATCACAAATTTTCGAAACATCGTTCTGTTACAGCTCGCACAAGGTACAGCTAGTTCAAAGGGTCTACAATGTTTTAGCATTCCTTTTGTGCCATAAAGAGAATGCAATGTGAGGTAAAAATAAGCGGTCATCCAGTGTGATGATAAAACATTGTTTCCTCCTTACTGGCGCAGCAGTATAGCATCTCAGGCGTTGCCAAGATATTTTAGTATTCATTCCTCGGGAATGACTTCCATTCTCTTGCAACACTCTAATTCGTTGCTGCACAGTGTCTATAAATTATTTGCTAACTGTATCTCCTTCCTTTCAGCGAAGGCGGTATTGTTGTTCCTGCAGACATTTACGAGCGCGGAATGATGCGACGTACACGTCCGCGAGTCGGGAGCTCGTAAACTCCATACTTCATCTCTGCACAACGCTCATTATGCAAAGAGACGCGGTGACTCAGTTTCCGCTTCACTTTATTAGCGACTGTACACACACACAAAACCTTGGATGTATCAGCGTTCCACTGTGGTGACTGTTATATTGCAACCAGTCAAATATGGATGCATCATATTCCATTCCGTGCAGTCAATATTGCGGGAAAGTCTAGAGATTAGATTCTGCGTCAACTGTCTTCCGGTATCATTTATAATGTTGCGGAAAACATATATATATATATATATATATATATATATATATATATATATATATATATATATATATATATATGATCCCAAAACTGTGGTCTTTATCTTCTGTCTATGCTGTTGATGCAGATGAACCTTTTTCTTTCTTCGAATATCAGACGTAAATGTTCCATTTTTTCCCCATTTTTCTGGAGAATTCCGACCCTGTTCGAGTGGTCTATCTGCTCTTTAACGGAAGTATCTCTATTCAGGTATGCTGCAGGTTTTCAGAGACTTTCTTCTCTATGGGTGTGTGGACATCTACTCAATTTTTTATAATAAGTGCGTAGTTGCTCATTTTATAGACAAAATAGTTATTTAGAGAAGGTAGAAGAATAAATGAGGAGATACTGTATATAAAGATCACATCATAAATGTCTTCTGTAACTTAACAGGTAACGTTTCTCTGCCTGTAAAAAGATAAACAGATCATCTTGAACTTGTCGTTTAGTAATACTATTTTTTCTTAAGTTGCCAGACGTTTTTACGTAATCGATGAAAATCAGGTGCGGCTCTCAACTGAAATTTCTTTAGTTCTCTATTACCTCTCTTAGTATGGAGTCATTATAAATACAGGATCTTCCCTTTGGAAAATCCGATAGCTCCTGAAGTTCAGTTATATCCCTGAGTCATCGTCTCATAATTTCCAAATGGCTTCTGTTTGCCTCGCTGAGTAGACAGAATTTATGTGTACTATTCTCTCTCCGTCACTCTGAATATATATGGTATTATTGTGGTAGTTCTCCAAGTGAAAGTGATATTCTTTGGCCATCAGCACTTGTTTAAAATAATCTAGAATCCAAACATCTTCTTCTTCCTTTTGTCTCCATACTATAGCGGAGGAGATCACACAGGATTCTCCCAAGGCCAATAATGAAAATAAACTAAATCCGGTGGATCTCAGAAAGTATTGTTGGCGCAAAAAAAGTTGACGCTCGGCGCGGTGGCTGATGGGAGCGACTGTAAAAGGGAAATGCCTTTACGGTGGCTCCCATCAGCCACGGCGCCGAATGTCAACTTTGTTTGCGCGTGTAGTAATTTAGTGGCGTCGCACGCTAAGAGCGTTTCGCAAGAAGAGAGAGTACACGTTCAGGTCTTCTTATAGATACAGTTACGTTGCGGTGAGGATAGCAGATGTATCACAGTGTGTTACTGAAATGCACAGTAATTGGACAACGTTGGAATTACGTGAGAAGTACCATTCTTGTGGATGAAGCGTCCAAACTGCACACAGATTCAACAGGAAATGCTGACGGTATATGCACCAAACGCCATTTCGTATCCAAACGCACTGAAATGGCGCTGACTATTTGACCAATGCACTACAGCCATGTATAATACTGCTGATCGGGAAGATCTTGCACCATGATGTTTCGCCGGCCGCGGTGGCCGAGCGGTTCTAGGCGCTTCAGTCGGGAAACGAGCGACTGCTACGGGCGCAAGTTCGAATCCTGCCTCGGGCATGGATGTTTCTGATGTCCTTAGGTTAGTTAGGTTCAAGCAGTTCTGGGTTCTAGGGGACTGATGACCTCAGATGTTAAGTCCCATAGTGCTTAGAGCCATTTGAACCATTTTTAAACCATGATATTTTCATATTTCCGGCAAGCTGGAAAACAATCTGAGGGGCGAGGGAACCGATTGTCTAGGAATTCAGATGTTCAGACAGAGATTTTCGAATGGATGTGTGGCCGAGGAACCGATGTCTATCGTCGTGAAACATTGGCATAGCGTTCCGTGAAAGATAGCTCCATGTATGTTACAACGAAGTGTAGTGCAGTATTCATTTAAGGTTACTTGGCCTGCCGTAACAATGTGTAACTTACTTTTTGCAGTCCCCTCGCACTTCATCTCGCGATTGCTTCATCGGCAGTGTTAGCTGTTGTTGTACCTTAACCCTGTGGTGCATGATTTTCAGTGCGGTGTAAAATTCTGATGGTCACTTCCCCGGCGTTTCCAGTCAGTCATGAGGCTGAAAATGTATGCACGGCACAACACCAGTGTTGTTGTTGTTGTGGTCTTCAGTCCTGAAACTGGTTTGATGCAGCTCTCCATGCTACTCTATCCTGTGCAAGCTTCTTCATCTCCCAGTACCTACTGCAACCTACATCCTTCTGAATCTGTTTAGTGTAGTCATCTCTTGGTCTCCCTCTACGATTTTTACCCTCCACGCTACCCTCCAATACTAAATTGGTGATCCCTTGATGCCTCAGAACATGTCCTACCAACCGATCCCTTCTTCTGGTCAAGTTGTGCCACAAACTTCTCTTCTCCCCAATCCTATTCAATACTTCCTCATTAGTTATGTGATCTACCCATCTAATCTTGAGCATTATTCTGTAGCACCACATTTCGAAAGTTTCTATTCTCTTCTTGTCCAAACTATTTATCGTCCATGATTCACTTTCATACATGGCTACTCTCCATACAAATACTTTCAGAAATGACTTCCTGACACTTAAATCTATACTCGATGTTAACAAATTTCTCTTGTTCAGAAACGCTTTCCTTGCCATTGCCAGTCTACATTTCATATCCTCTCTACTTCTACCATCATCTGTTATTTTGCTCCCCAAATAGCAAAACTCCTTTACTACTTTAAGTGTCTCATTTCCTAATCTAATTCCCTCAGCATCACCTGACGTAATTCGACTACATTCCATTATCCTCGTTTTGCTTTTGTTGATGTTCATCTTATATCCTCCTTTCAACACACTGTCCATTCCGTTCAACTGCTCTTCCAAGTCCTTTGCTGTCTCTGACAGAATTACGATGTCATCGGCGAACCTCAAAGTTTTTATTTCTTCTCCATGGACTTTAATACCTACTCCCAATTTTTCTTTTGTTTCCTTCACTGCTTGCTCAATATACAGATTGAATAACATCGGGAATAGGCTACAGCCCTATCTCACTCCCTTCCCAACCAATGCTTCCCTTTCATGCCCGTCGTCTCTTATAACTACCATCTGGCTTCTGTTCAAATTGTAAATAGCCTTTGGCTCCCTGTATTTTACCCCTGCCACCTTCAGAATTTGAAAGAGAGTATTCCAGTCAACATTGTCAAAAGCTTCCTCTAAGTCTACAAATGCTAGAAACGTAGGTTTGCCCTTCCTTAATCTAGGTTCTAAGATAAGTCGTAGGGTCAGTATTGCGTCACCTGTTCCAACATTTCTACGGAATCCAACCTGATCTTCCCCGAGGTCGGCCTCTACTAGTTTTTCCATTCGTCTGTAAAGAAAGAATTCGCGTTAGTATTTTGCAGCTGTGACTTATTAAACTGATAGTTCGGTAATTTTCACATCTGTCAACACCTGCTTTCTTTGGGATTGGAATTGTTATATTCTTCTTGAAGTCTGAGGGTAACAACACCAGTAAGGGTGCCCATTGCAATGGACTGTGTGTGTTTGCAGCCCACTGACTGAAAACGTCAGAATAGCGGCCATTAACAGCTGTTCACTGTAGTTGTGACTGTGCGCCATAGGGTTTGTCATACACAGCAGTGTGGACACTTTTACTGGTGAAGAATTGGTTGATTTATACCTCGTATATCGTTTCACTTAGAGAAAAGGAAGATCGGTTTAACGATGCTTTGCGGAGCTGTTCCAATAGCGACAACAACCACAACACTTTCATCTGTATATATGAATGCGTATTGATCACTGCACATTACGGGCGTTTTTACTGTTGTAAAGGTATTTGCCCAGAAACAAATGTAACCAGCGTAGCAAAGCGAATGAATAAAAATTACCTTGTTATACTCTAATAAAAAAAACGAAAGGTATCACTAAGGAAATATCTGAATGGGACGGAAATCGTTAGATGAGACACACTTGTACAACAAAATAAGTTATTACACTTTCAGAAACAGTGAAAGATTAATTCAAGAGAAAGAGCTTCACAAATTGGGCAAATCAGTAACGCATTGATCCATCTCTAACCCTAATGCAAGTCTGTTTGTCATTGAGCGTTAGTGTTGTTGGATGTCCACCTGAGGGATGTAGTGACAAATTCTGTCTAACCGGCGCGTTAGATCTTCAAAATCCCTAGCTGATTGTATCGCCCTGCCCATAATGTTCCACACGTTGTCAATTGGGAAGAGATCTGACGATTTTGACGGTCAAGGTAGAGTTTGGAAAGCAGGAAGACAACCAGTTGAAACTCTCGCCGCGTGCCGAGGGCCAGTCACTTGCTGAAATGTTGCGGCATGAAGACTTGCCATGAAGGGCAACAAAACGGAGTGCAGAATGTCGTCTGAGCGGTGGTAAAAATTGCTGTTTTGAAGAGCGCGCCGCAGCGCGTAGTGTGAAGCAGTCGCCCTCCGTTTCTGGCGGTGGCGCCGCTGTGGCAATCGCAGCTTTGGTATCTCCCTCTGGTGGGAAAGGGGAAAGATTGCCTGTTCACGGGCATTTAAGGGACGCTATGAGCTCGCCAGGGGTCAGTCTCTCGTCCCCAGCTTGTAAGTCTGTCTCTCGTCCGCATTTGTTAGGCAATTAGTGTCTGTCTGTCGTTCGGATCAACCTTTAAAGCAGGCAAAATGAGAGTCTTTCCACTCCGCCAGTAAGAGAACTCAGCGAGTGGTCGCCCGATCGGGGCTTAGTTCTTGCATCTGAGTCTGCACGTTATGCCGCCAGTCTGTTCGTGTTTGCTTAGGCAATGGTCATTGGCGTTGGGATCGATCGGTTGGTCGGTCGCGCACTGAGACACAAGATGACTTGTCCGCCTGGAGCGGCGGCGCATGTGAGGTCGCCACGTGAGTCCAGTGGGCCGCGCCGAATAGCGAGGGGTAGTGGCTTCGCGGACGACACGAGAGCAACAGGAGTCAACCCACGACATCGCTCTGGGCGGTGCGAGCTGCGACGCCGTGAGACGGGAGATGGGCGCGCCTTCCTGCGTCCGTCGAAGCGGCTGGCAGCGGACGGTTCGCGAGAGCGATTTGGGGGTGCTGCGCCAGGTCTTCTCGAGAAATCGCAGTTTATTAGAAGATAAGTGATTGGGGATATGTTGTTTGATTTACTCTTGTTAAATTCTACTTGTTTTCTTGGTGAGGTCACCAGTCGTTTTGATTTGGGGTCACCCCACCATTCTTCTCCGCTTGCCCACCCGCGGGAAGGTGGTTGTTTATAAATTGGGTGGTCCATTTTTCCCTTGTGGAGTAGGGGCGGGTTAGAGCAACCTGCGGTTCGGGTTGTTCGGTTACCTCCCTATCAATCTACCGTACGTTAGTAGCTGCCTCTGTAATGTTTGTCGGATTTGGTGTGTTAACGAATTTATTGCTTGGCGTGTAACGGCCTAATAACTGAAATATGATTTGATCTTTGGAAACTTTGATATTCTTGCCTATGGTCTTGAGAGGCGGTATCTGTGTACTGTAGAGCATGTTAACTATTGTTTGATCAACCTTGTAGAATTTAATGTAAGATTGCATTTCATAGGATCTAATTGAATGATCATTTTAGTATACAAACTTGCCACCCTTTCACCGTAAGACTTTTCTTCGAAGTTGAAATGAAGTAGCACCTTCGATAGCAAGGTTAATATTTTAATTGTTAGAGTTTTGTACCATTTCCATCCATCCTACTGTGGGTGCATAGTTTGTGTGCTTGTGTAAACTGTTAAAACTCTTAGTTTAAAGTTATCTGGTGTGTTGCAGAGAGGCTGTTGTGAGCGGTCGTAACTACGGCCGTGTCAAAAGGGAGTGGCAAGGTTCTCTGCCAGAAAGCTCATACAGTCAAAACTTGTTTCTTTCTGCCTCTGAATAAATTGTAACCTTGATATTTATAGGGTGCTTTTTGATTATAATTTTAATAAATACCTTTAGGCACTATTAAAGTGAATAAAATTCCAATTTGTTAAAAGGAATTTGGTTATGATTTCATCAGTTACTCCCTGGCAACTACTTCCATGCTTACATAGTGTGATTAAATGTGTTAATGTTCTTGATGAATGGCTAGTAAATAAAATAAATTCTTAAGAATATTATTTGAAAATAAATCACGGTTCATGGTCGATGTACCGCTGTACTGTAAGGATATCACGGATGACAACAGTCGCATGAAAAGGCACCACAGACCATCATCACTCGTGCTTGTTTGGCCGTATGGCGGATGTCAGTGTCGTTGAAGTTTTCACTGAACACAATTCTACTCCAGTCAATGAAATTTCAGGCGCCGATGACCAGCGAAGACGTGGCTGGAGCCGACCTGGACAGCGGTGGCATACCAACCTGACCGTCGACCCCTGTAGGACCCGACGACAAGGAGTGATAGTCTCCTTTGTGGACTGATTCCATTTTCTCAGTATTCCGCCAATGAAGGGAAGGCCTCCACCAACGGTACCTGGGATTGACGTCACCAGATCATCTGCATTCCATACTGTCACAAAGAGCTACACCCAGGTATTTGTACGAATGTAAGTATATTATCCACAATTTATATTCTTGTTTATTTCGGTAGCACTGTCGTTTTACGTTGATAACGCATGCTTTGTTTATTTGTTGTTACATCTTTGCAATTTTCAAGCTGCTAGGTTAGTTTCGTTATCGCTGCCGTGCTGTTAGTCATGGCTGTTCCGCTGGCTACTTGCGCCAAAGAAGAGCAACTTTCAGTGATTCGTTTCTTGTGGTCGGAAGGCGTATCAGGGGCCGAAATTCATCGAAGACTTTCGGTACAGTACGGGAACAGTGTTTTGCCTCAACGGAGCGTCTACGAATGGATTGAAAAATTCCGAAATAGTCGCACAAGTGTTACCCACGATGAAAGAGCCGGACGACCGTTTACCGCCGGAAATGAAGAAACCATTGAGCGTTCACGTGAAATGATTCTCTTACGCAGACGATTAACTATTCTCGAAGTGGCACCTCGTCTGTAAATTAGTCATGGTTCTGCCTACGAAATCATCCACAACAGACTTCGGTTTCATAAATGCGAGATGGGTAAAAAAAAAAAAAAAAAACCCCTCACACAGTTGCATAAAAAAACGCGCTAGGACATCTGCAAAAAACATTTGGATCGCTATGGTAACGAAAGGGACTTCTTAGACAGGATCATTACTGGTGACGAATCATGGATCGATCATTACGAGCCGGAGAGTAAACGGCAGAGTTGTTGTTGTTGTGGTCTTCAGTCCTGAGACTGGTTTGATGCAGCTCTCCATGCCACTCTATCCGGTGCAAGCTTCTTCATCTCCCAGTACCTACTGCAACCTGCATCCTTCTGAATCTGCTTAGTGTATTCATCTCCTGGTCTCCCTCTATGATTTTTACCCTCCACGCCGCCCTCCAATGCAAAATTGGTGATTCCTTGATGCCTCAGAACATGTCCTACCAACCGATCCCTTCTTCTGGTCAAGTTGTGCCACAAACTTCTCCCCAATCCGATTCAATACTTCCCCATTAGTTATGTGATCCACCCATGTAATCTTGAACATTATTCTGTAGCACCACATTTCGAAAGTTTCTATTCTCTTCTTGTCCAAACTATTTATCGTCCATGTTTCACTTCCATACATGGCTACACTCTATACAAATACTTTCAGAAACGACTTCCTGACACTTAGATATATACCCGATGTCAACAAATTTCTCTTGTTCAGAAACGCTTTCCTTGCCATAGCCAGTCTACATTTTATATCCTCTCTACTTCGACCATGATCAGTTATTTTTCTCCCCAAATAGCAAAACTCCTTTACTACTTTAAGTGTCTCATTTCCTAAACTAATTCCCTCAGCATCACCCGACTTAATTCGACTACATTCCATTGTCCTCGTTTTGCTTTTGTTGATGTTCATCTTATACCCTCCTTTCAATACACTGTCCATTCCGTTCAACTGCTCTTCCAAGTCCTGTATGGAATGGAAACATCCAAATTCGCCGGTTTTTTGGGATGCACAAGGTCCAGTACTGGAACATCATCTGGAAAGGGGCACAACAGTAAACAGTGTACGTTACAGTGAGATGCTTACTGCCAGGCTAAAGCCTGCAATTCGAAGAAAACGCCAAGGATTGCTGTGAAAAAGTGTTGTGTTGTTGCACGACAATACCCGTCCGCATACTGCTGCCCGCGCTGCTGAAACGCTCCAGAAACTCAAATTTGAAGTACTGGATCATCCTCCATATAGTCCCAATCTTGCCCTTTCTATCACTTGTTTGGTCCACTCAAACAGTGGCCTTCCATTTGCTTCGGACGAAGCAGTGAAAGAAGCGGTGCATTCCTGGCTCGCAGCTGAACCGAGAACCTTCTGTTATGAGTGCATCAGGAAGCTTGTACAACGATGGACCAAGTGCACTGAAACGCAGACTATGTCGTAAAATGATGTTCTTGTAAGTTTCCTATGTGATAACAATAAAATTTTATAACTACTTTGCGGATAATAAATGACTTATCCTCGTCTGAGCTCACTGATGTCTATTGTGACTTAATAATGTTGTACATTTGACTTTGCACAATTAATATTTCTGATCATTTAAAACAAGTTAACACTCTTCATTTACGTCACTCTGAAATCTTATCAAGATCTGACTGAACACTTGCAGCTTTTTAGATTACAGATAACTGCATCATGTGAAGAACTGTAAAGTTACAATTGTTATTTTATACAGGCAGTCACCGACGACTTTTAAGTGATTATAAAAAGAAATCTTTAACATCGCTAATGCTCTTACGTCAATAATTTTATTATTTCGACTAATTTCGAAATTAAAGTTTCATCAAGTCGGCAGGCATTACCAACATGACTTGGGAGGACTGTTCATTTACACAAGATATAGAGACAGAATACAAGAGTCCACTGTATCAACACGCATCCCTGGTGCATCGGCGAGTTTACTTCTACAACTGTCGATGAGCTTACATCCAAAAAAACATGCTACCTCCTCCTTTTCAAGAAATCCTAAGTCGAGTCGGAAATTTTGTTTCATACTCCTTCTGATAATTATTAACTGCGATTATGTTGTTACATATATCAGTTTCCAAATTTCTCAGCTACTTTGGGGATAAGGTACGTTGTGTATGAAATATTCGTATCACTGAAATGGCAGGGGATTGTAGAAAATTAAAAGCAATGTTTATCGCAGAATACTTTACTGCCGCTTGTCTGATGGCCTGTCCACGTGGAAGGGCTTTTGGCCCGACTGATACCAGAGAAGATTTCAGCAAGGAAATGACCGTAGCTACCGCCAAGAACACTGGTGACGTTTCATGAGTCTATACGTGGAACCGGTAAACCACAGGACGTGAAGACAGGGTTTCCTGAACGTTACAGGAAAGGGACAGTATTACCCCCCCCCCCTCTCCAATCAATCTTGCGTGCATTCGTAGTCTGCAAAACTAGTAGTAACAGTAGCCTTAGTCTATCCATCCATAGATCTTTTTCGGAATGAAATTGGTCATGTCGTGGTATTACTGTTTAATAATAAAAAACAAACGTTTGTCGCATACACAGGCATTATTTATATACTTAAACGTCTAGCTTGACAAAGATGTGACAGTATTTGGTGTGGAATTTAATTTAGGGAAGCCACGGAAAACCTAAATCAGGATGGCTGAATGAAGACTGGAGCCTCCACCCTCCCTAATACAAGACTGTTATCTCTAGTGTACGATATTGTCTTGCAAAGAAATTATTTAATAATGTAAAAGGCTAGTGCTACACTGTACAGCCGGCCAGTGTGGCCGAGCGGTTCTAGGTACTTCAGTCTGGAACCGCGCGACCGCTACGGTCGCAGGTTCGAATCTTGCATCGGGCATGGGTGTTTGTGATGTCCTTAGGTTAGTTAGGTTTAAGTATTTCTAAGTTCTAGGAAACTGATGACCTCATCTGTTAAGTCCCATAGTGCTCAGAGACATTTGAACCATGTTACACTGTTCAGTCGCTTCTCACTCTGTCACAGCACACGCTATACAAACATGTAACACAGTGTTCACAATCTCAGTACTGAGGGACATAATGATAATGGAGGGGACACATTTTGATTTTATATTGGTTTATTTTTATAAATTTCTTAAATAAATTGAGGACGTAGGTTGCAAATGTTACTCTAACTTGAAGCGTTTGGTACAGGAGAGGAATTCATGGTGCGCTGTATTAGTCAGAAGACTGATGTGTCAAAAAGTAAATAAATAAATGAAGAAATTAATTAATTAAATAAATGAATAAAATGCAAGACAAATTTTCTTCTTCCTTTCCTTTTCCTACGTACATTTAGGGTCGGCGCGATCATATCGGCTTTGGCAATGTAACGACAAGTGACAATTGGTACTCGGTTGCCGGGTGTTCAAATGTGAGCCGTTTTCTACATGTTTGTGTATCGTGTAGGCCTATCTGAAGTGGAACGGGGTACCAGTCCGGTGTTTACCCAGTTGCATGTGAAAGACCACCTAAAACCAGTCTGGTAGACTCAACAGTCCTCGTCGTTAATCCGCGAGCCGGGTTCGATCAGGGGCTGACTTGCCACCCCGAATCTCGGAAACGTCGCGTTAACGCACTCGGCTATCTGCGCCGTACTAAATTACAAGACAAATGCTCCTCGTAAGTTTTCGGACGATGTTTTCCAAATGACATACTTTTCTCAATTGCAAATTTATTAGAAGTTATGAGGAAACAATGTACTAAAAAGTGATGTAAACTAACTGTGTGGTTACCAACAAGTTCTATTTGGGGAAATGGGTGGAGATAAAGGAGGGAAGTGAGTAACAACCACCTGTCCCAGGTGAAAATCCGGGATGCCTGCCAGAATTTGGAGAGATACATTAAACCAATCGTTGAACTGAAAAGCACAACAGCATCGATCCACTCATACACTGATCAACAAGACCATTATGACCACCGACTTACTATCGACATAAACCCGTCCAGCCAAAGGCGGCTTTATCTGGCGGGGACTAACTGCTAGTCAGACACACACCCGGTGATTGCAGTATCATTGTGTGTGCTGTCCGTGTTCAAATTAGGGAAGGCTCGCGATGTCTTTGAGTTTGACCGAGGCAAACTGTGACGGCCCCGAGGCTCGACACGAGCTTTTCGGAAACTTGTTGGGTGTTTGAGGAGTGCTGTGGTAAGGATCTTCAACACATGCCGAAGCCAAAGTGAAACCACGTCGAGACGTCGTGGATTTGGGCGGCCACTCCTCGTTACACATGACGGGCATCATATCCTGAGCAGAACAGTAAAGCAGGACCAGCGGCGATATGTGGCGGAACTAACATCAGGCTTTAATGCCGGGCAGAGTACACTTGTGTATGAACACATAGTGCACTGGACATTCCTAACGATGGGCTTCTGCAACTGACGACCCATGCACGTGCCAATGTTAACACTACGACATCAGCAACTATGGAAAGAGCACGACTCTGCACCAGAAATCCCCCTTTAAGACTGGCCCAACAACTGTCAGCTGCCAACTTCAGCATGGATACTAAATGGCACGAGAGCTGCAGTGGTAGTGCCTACCCTGGCAAGCGTGAACTTATCTGTCCATCAGAGAAACCTAAGGGTTTTGAACTTCCACGACAGCTATGGGAAAGCCTAAACAGAATACGAACAGGACATGGACTATGTGCATACAATCTACACAAGTGGGGCAAGCTTCTCAACCCTAGCTGTGACTGTGGGGCACCTAATCAAACAATACAGCACATCGCCCAGGACTGTGAATTAAGAGCCTACCAGGCTTCTTCAACGCCACACCGCCCTGCCTCGAATGGATCGGCGATTTGGGCGTCAGAATTTGAAGACTTGTGTAACGCAAAATATCTGCTGTGATGTTACTTTTTATTGTGTTTATGAATCATATTTTATCTGTATATGTATCCTTCACTTATGTACTTTATAGTGTATTGTATCATATAAGTTCATAATGTAATAAGTGTAAACCTTGTGTGTAGCGCCGGCCGTGGTGGACGAGCGGTTCTAGGCGCTTCAGTCCGGAACCGCGCGACTGCTACGGTCGCAGGTTCGAATCCTGCCTCGGGCATGGATGTGTGTGATGTCCTTAGGTTAGTTAGGTTTAAGTAGTTCTAAATTCTAGGGGACTGATTGAAAGCTTACCGTCTAACCTCCTTGCCTAGGGACGCCAGATGAATGTTGATGTCGTCAAGCCCTGAATGAAAAATTGCGCAACGGATAACTGGGGAGCGGAGCTTGAGAGCGCTAGCTAGAGAGCGTGCCCTTTCTGTAAGATACTAGGCAAGGGGCTGGAAGGCTCACACGCTGATGTGTGGGTCCCTGCATTCTATATCTTCTATTTTTAAATGAATTCCTTTAACTGGACTCCTATGTGATTTTTAAGGTATGTTAAAGATTGATGACAATTGATTACGTATTTATTTTAAATATTATCACTCGATTTTACAGTGATTGCAGCAATGGTTCCAGTTTACAGATATTACAATTTTACAACTTATAGCTCGGGTATATTATATACCAATCTGCATGCACATTTCTACGGCAAGACGGAACTGCGTTGGCCAAATATATACCACCAAAGTCTCCCAATATTTTACATAGGACATCCACTATGTGAGGATAATAATACCCGGCAAACTGGGGACCCGATACATTAACACAGGGGGTCAAATTTCCTAAATTAACGAGATCATTCATTTCCTTACACAATCCGAAACTGGAAATAAAAGAATTAGTACAAATATTCAAATACCTCACTTCCATGCGTGAACATTGAGACAGACGCACTAAGGGCACGTCTGCTCACTTACCCGTCTTCTGTAACACTCCCAGAATACGGCGGGCACTCGGAGGTCTTCTTGGGCCCCTGTGGAGGGGGTGGTCGAACCACTTGGCCGTGACCAACCTCTCCACCCCAAATCTTGTGACTATGGAACGTCTTTTACTTTTACCTGCCTGTGCTGTCTCTTTGATCCCTACCCAGGATTGAGGTTGGCACTACTGTACTACAGAACTACTTCCCAACAAAGATTTGGCCACGCTTTACGGAAAGGTGTGAGGAGGATTAGGGAAGTTCATGTGCAGATTCACATTAACGTACAAGAAATGCATAATACACGACACACATAAATACTTATTATGAAGCCTGACACATTTCTTTCCACCCGTCCACATGGGTTCTGTTGCACCCGCGACCGGCCGCCTCGTGTAATAAAATTGGAGCCACCTCAGTTTCTATATCCCAGTGCAATCGAGCAGCGAAACCTGCTGCTTATAGAGCGGAAACTACTGTACCATTTGTTTCCACATGTGTAGCGCCATACGCTAAATAAATAAATCAACAACTATGACTGAAATGGGCACAGACCATCGGCAGTGGAGCTTGTGCAGTGGCACAGAGCTGCCTGGTCTTATGAATCCTGATACATTCTTCATCATGCCGATGAGAGCGCACGAATCCGCCGTCTTCCAGGGGAGCAGGTCCTTGACACTTGCACTGACGAACGAAGAAAAGCTGGCGGCGTCTCCATGTTGTTCTGGGAAACATTCACGTTGGCATCCATGGGCCTATTAAAGCTCTTGCAAGGCACCAAGATGGCCAAGGAGTATCGTACACTTGTCACAGACCACGTACTCCCCTTCATGACGATCATGTTTCCCCATGCAGTGGCATTTTTGAACGAGATAATGCGTCTTGTCACAAGGAGAAGAGTGTGATGAACTGGTTCAAGGAACACAGTGGCGAGTTCCAGTTGATGTGCTGGCCCCAACTCGCCAGATCTTCAAATGGTTCAAATGGCTCTAAGCACTATGGGACTTAACATCTGAGGTGATCAGTCCCCTAGACTTAGAACTACTTACATCTAAGTAACCTAAGGACATCACACACATCCATGCCCGAGGCAGAAATGATGACTGGGTGATGCTATGATTCGAACCTACAGTAGCACGGTTCCGGACTGAAGCGCCTAGAACCGCTCTGCCACAGCGGCCGGCTCGCCAGATCTGAACCCGCTCGAACACATCTGGTATGTGATTAAATGTGGCTTCAGAGCTCATTGCTCCTGCCCCCTGAATTTAGATGAGTTAGGTGACTTGTGTGTGCAGATGTGGTGCCATCTACCTCCAGCAACCTATCAAGGCCTCATTGCTTTCTTGCCACAACGCGTTACCACAGTTGCTCCTGTAAAAGACGGACAAACCGGCTGTTAGGTAGGTGGTCATAATTTTCAGGGTGATCAGTGTATATGCCATATCCCAGCTCACTCTTCTCTTTTTCTATCTTGTAGGCAGCAGAAAAACTGCCACCAGTCCACATCTTACGTCACGTAGCAGGAAACACCATAAAAAAAAAAAACGGCAAGCTACGTGGCAGAGAAAGGATGACTGTGTGATGCGATGATTCGGCGAGTACCGCAAGCTTATGCAATGCCTCGCGGCAAAACAAACTTTCACCGCGCCTTTGTGAAGGCCGCTGCGGACACCGTTAGGAGCAGATGCAGTAAGAAACGCCGGCAATTACCCCACGGCTGCGCTCGCGCTCGTCGCCAAGGCCTCTCCGGCCGCCGCAGCCGCAGCCGCAGCCCGCGTCTATAAATAAAGGAGGTGCCCGTTACGCGCGATTATGACTCGCGCCAGCGTCAGGGAGCAAGGCCGCGACGGGGCAGGAATGCCGGACCGCCGCGCGCACAGCCCGTCACCACACGGCGGCCGCCGCTTCCCGCTGCGGCGGCCCGCCAGATATCTGTCACCTCTTCTCATTCAATGTGTAGAACCGATATCACCCTAATCGGTTTCCTGCTGTGTTAGCAAGTCCTTTGCACCTCCGCTTACTATGATCTACTGAAATCTCCTCTTCCCTCCCAGTTACTCTTCTGCCTTCATTATCCCTTCCATTCCTCTTTACATACACTGAAAGAAAACACACACACACACACACACACACACACACACACACACACACACACACACACATACAAGGGTATTAACCGAGTGGGACGGAAATCAGCAGATGTGATGTCCAAGCACAGACAAACAAATTTTCACAATTTCAAAAAAAAAATCATATGATTTATTCAAGAGAAAAAGCTTCACAGATTGAGCAAATCAACAACGTGTTGATCCATCTCTGGCCCTTATGCAAGCAGTCATTCGGCTTGGTATTGGCTGGGAGAGTTACTGGATGTCCTCCTGGGGGATATCATGCCAAATTCTGTCCAATTGGCGCCTTAGAACGTCTAAATCGCGAGGTGGTTGGAGGGCACATCCATGACGCTCGAATCGTTCTACCTCTACATCTACATCTACATAATTACTCTGCAATTCACATTTAAGTGCTTGGCAGAGGGTTCATCGAACCACAATCATACTATCTCCCTACCATTCCACTCCCGTACCGCGCGCGGGAAAAACGAACACCTAAACCTTTCTGTTCGAGCTCTGATCTCACTTATTTTATTTTGATGATCATTCTTACCTATGTAGGTAGGGCTCAACAAAATATTTTCGCATTCGGAAGAGAAAGTTGGTGACTGAAATTTCGTAAATAAATCTCGCCGCGACGAATAACGTCTTTGCTTTAATGACTTCCATCCCAACTCGCGTATCACATCTGCCACACTCTCTCCCCTATTACGTGATAATGCAAAACAAGCTGCCCTTTTTTTGCACCCTTTCGATGTCCTTCGTCAATCCCACCTGGTAAGGATCCGATTCCGCGCAGCAATATTCTAACAGAGGACGAACGAGTGTAGTGTAACCTGTCTCTTTAGTGGACTTGTTGCACCTTCTAAGTGTCCTGCCAATGAAACGCAACCTTTGGCTAGCCTTCCCCACAATATTATCTATGTTGTCTTTCCAACTGAAGTTGTTCGTAATTTTTACACCCAGGTACTTAGTTGAATTGACAGCCTTGAGAATTGTACTATTTATCGAGTAATCGAATTCCAACGGATTTCTTTTGGAACTCATGTGAATCACCTCACACTTTTCGTTATTTAGCGTCACCTGCCACCTGCCACACCATACAGCAATCTTTTCTAAATCGCTTTGCAACTGATACTGGTCTTCGGATGAGTTGTGGAGAGATCCGGCGGCCTTGCTGACTGAGGCAGGGTTTGGCAAGCATGAAGCCAAGCAATAGAAACTTTCGCCATGTGTGGGTAGCAGTTATCTTGCTGAAATGTAAGACCAAAATGACTTGCCATGAAGGGCAAGGTGCCGCAGATGACAACCAAAGGGATCCTGCTATGAGAAGGAATGGCATCCCAGACCATCACTCCTGGTTGTCGAGCCATATGGTGGGGGACAGTCAGGTTGATAACACCACCAATGGCCGGAGTGTCTCCACGCACGTCTTTGCTGTTCATCGGAGCTCAGTTTGAAGTGGGACTCATCACTGAAGACAATTTTATTCCATTCAATAATCTTCCAGCCCGAAGATGTGTCTGAAGGCTCCCCGGACAGTGGTAGGATGCAAATCCGACTTGCGTCCGCCACACGCCCAATGGCCGGAGTGTCTCCACACACGTCTTTGCTGTTCATCGGAGCTCAATTTGAAGTGGGACTCATCACTGAAGACAATTTTATTCCATTCAATAATCTTCCAGCCCGAAGATGTGTCTGAAGACGCCCCGGACAGTGGTAGGATGCAAATCCGACTTGCGTCCGCCACACGCCCAATGGCCGGAGTGTCTCCACACACGTCTTTGCTGTTCATCGGAGCTCAGTTTGAAGTGGGACTCATCACTGAAGACAATTTTATTCCATTCAATAATCTTCCAGGCCGAAGATGTGTCTGAAGACGCCCCGGTCAGTGGTAGGATGCAAATCCGACTTGCGTCCGCCACACGCCCAATGGCCGGAGTGTCTCCATACACGTCTTTGCTGTTCATCGGAGCTCAATTTGAATTGGGACTCATCACTGAAGACAATTTTATTCCATTCAATAATCTTCCAGCCCGAAGATGTGTCTGAAGACGCCCCGGACAGTGGTAGGATGCAAATCCGACTTGCGTCCGCCACACGCCCAATGGCCGGAGTGTCTCCATACACGTCTTTGCTGTTCATCGGAGCTCAATTTGAAGTGGGACTCATCACTGAAGACAATTTTATTCCATTCAATAATCTTCCAGGCCGAAGATGTGTCTGAAGACGCCCCGGACAGTGGTAGGATGCAAATCCGACTTGCGTCCGCCACACGCCCAATGGCCGGAGTGTCTCCATACACGTCTTTGCTGTTCATCGGAGCTCAATTTGAAGTGGGACTCATCACTGAAGACAATTTTATTCCATTCAATAATCTTCCAGCCCGAAGATGTGTCTGAAGACGCCCCGGACGGTGGTAGGATGCAAATCCGACTTGCGTCCGCCGCACGCCCAATGGCCGGAGTGTCTCCATACACGTCTTTGCTGTTCATCGGAGCTCAATTTGAAGTGGGACTCATCACTGAAGACAATTTTATTCCATTCAATAATCTTCCAGGCCGAAGATGTGTCTGAAGGCTCCCCGGACAGTGGTAGGATGCAAATCCGACTTGCGTCCGCCACACGCCCAATGGCCGGAGTGTCTCCATACACGTCTTTGCTATTCATCGGAGCTCAATTTGAAGTGGGACTCATCACTGAAGACAATTTTATTCCATTCAATAATCTTCCAGGCCGAAGATGTGTTTGAAGGCACCCCGGACAGTGGTAGGATGCAAATCCGACTTGCGTCCGCCACACGCCCAATGGCCGGAGTGTCTCCATACACGTCTTTGCTGTTCATCGGAGCTCAATTTGAAGTGGGACTCATCACTGAAGACAATTTTATTCCATTCAATAATCTTCCAGGCCGAAGATGTGTCTGAAGGCGCCCCGGACAGTGGTAGGATGCAAATCCGACTTGCGTCCGCCACACGCCCAATGGCCGGAGTGTCTCCATACACGTCTTTGCTGTTCATCGGAGCTCAATTTGAAGTGGGACTCATCACTGAAGACAATTTTATTCCATTCAATAATCTTCCAGCCCGAAGATGTGTCTGAAGACGCCCCGGACAGTGGTAGGATGCAAATCCGACTTGCGTCCGCCACACGCCCAATGGCCGGAGTGTCTCCATACACGTCTTTGCTGTTCATCGGAGCTCAATTTGAAGTGGGACTCATCACTGAAGACAATTTTATTCCATTCAATAATCTTCCAGCCCGAAGATGTGTCTGAAGACGCCCCGGACAGTGGTAGGATTCAAATCCGACTTGCGTCCGCCACACGCCCAATGGCCGGAGTGTCTCCATACACGTCTTTGCTGTTCATCGGAGCTCAATTTGAAGTGGGACTCATCACTGAAGACAATTTTATTCCATTCAATAATCTTCCAGGCCGAAGATGTGTCTGAAGGCGCCCCGGACAGTGGTAGGATGCAAATCCGACTTGCGTCCGCCACACGCCCAGTGGCCGGAGTGTCTCCATACACGTCTTTGCTGTTCATCGGAGCTCAATTAGAAGTGGGACTCATCACTGAAGACAATTTTATTCCATTCAATAATCTTCCAGGCCGAAGATGTGTTTGAAGGCACCCCGGACAGTGGTAGGATGCAAATCCGACTTGCGTCCGCCACACGCCCAATGGCCGGAGTGTCTCCATACACGTCTTTGCTGTTCATCGGAGCTCAATTTGAAGTGGGACTCATCACTGAAGACAATTTTATTCCATTCAATAATCTTCCAGGCCGAAGATGTGTCTGAAGGCGCCCCGGACAGTGGTAGGATGCAAATCCGACTTGCGTCCGCCACACGCCCAATGGCCGGAGTGTCTCCATACACGTCTTTGCTGTTCATCGGAGCTCAATTTGAAGTGGGACTCATCACTGAAGACAATTTTATTCCATTCAATAATCTTCCAGCCCGAAGATGTGTCTGAAGGCTCCCCGGACAGTGGTAGGATGCAAATCCGACTTGCGTCCGCCACACGCCCAATGGCCAGAGTGTCTCCATACACGTCTTTGCTACTCATCGGAGCTCAATTTGAAGTGGGACTCATCACTGAAGACAATTTTATTCCATTCAATAATCTTCCAGGCCGATGATGTGTTTGAAGGCACCCCGGACAGTGGTAGGATGCAAATCCGACTTGCGTCCGCCACACGCCCAATGGCCGGAGTGTCTCCATACACGTCTTTGCTGTTCATCGGAGCTCAATTTGAAGTGGGACTCATCACTGAAGACAATTTTATTCCATTCAATAATCTTCCAGGCCGAAGATGTGTCTGAAGGCGCCCCGGACAGTGGTAGGATGCAAATCGGACTTGCGTCCGCCACACGCCCAATGGCCGGAGTGTCTCCATACACGTCTTTGCTGTTCATCGGAGCTCAATTTGAAGTGGGACTCATCACTGAAGACAATTTTATTCCATTCAATAATCTTCCAGCCCGAAGATGTGTCTGAAGACGCCCCGGACAGTGGTAGGATGCAAATCCGACTTGCGTCCGCCACACGCCCAATGGCCGGAGTGTCTCCATACACGTCTTTGCTGTTCATCGGAGCTCAATTTGAAGTGGGACTCATCACTGAAGACAATTTTATTCCATTCAATAATCTTCCAGCCCGAAGATGTGTCTGAAGACGACCCGGACAGTGGTAGGATTCAAATCCGACTTGCGTCCGCCACACGCCCAATGGCCGGAGTGTCTCCATACACGTCTTTGCTGTTCATCGGAGCTCAATTTGAAGTGGGACTCATCACTGAAGACAATTTTATTCCATTCAATAATCTTCCAGGCCGAAGATGTGTCTGAAGGCGCCCCGGACAGTGGTAGGATGCAAATCCGACTTGCGTCCGCCACACGCCCAATGGCCGGAGTGTCTCCATACACGTCTTTGCTGTTCATCGGAGCTCAATTTGAAGTGGGACTCATCACTGAAGACAATTTTATTCCATTCAATAATCTTCCAGGCCGAAGATGTGTCTGAAGGCGCCCCGGACAGTGGTAGGATGCAAATCCGACTTGCGTCCGCCACACGCCCAATGGCCGGAGTGTCTCCATACACGTCTTTGCTGTTCATCGGAGCTCAATTTGAAGTGGGACTCATCACTGAAGACAATTTTATTCCATTCAGTAATCTTCCAGCCCGAAGATGTGTCTGAAGGCGCCCCGGACAGTGGTAGGATGCAAATCCGACTTGCGTCCGCCACACGCCCAATGGCCGGAGTGTCTCCATACACGTCTTTGCTGTTCATCGGAGCTCAATTTGAAGTGGGACTCATCACTGAAGACAATTTTATTCCATTCAATAATCTTCCAGACCGAAGATGTGTCTGAAGGCGCCCCGGACAGTGGTAGGATGCAAATCCGACTTGCGTCCGCCACACGCCCAATGGCCGGAGTGTCTCCATACACGTCTTTGCTGTTCATCGGAGCTCAATTTGAAGTGGGACTCATCACTGAAGACAATTTTATTCCATTCAATAATCTTCCAGCCCGAAGATGTGTCTGAAGGCGCCCCGGACAGTGGTAGGATGCAAATCCGACTTGCGTCCGCCACACGCCCAATGGCCGGAGTGTCTCCACACACGTCTTTGCTGTTCATCGGAGCTCAGTTTAAAGTGGGACTCATCACTGAAGACAATTTTATTCCATTCAATAATCTTCCAGGCCGAAGATGTGTCTGAAGGCGCCCCGGACAGTGGTAGGATGCAAATCCAACTTGCGTCCGCCACACGCCCGCCAACCAGCAGTGATTGTCCCACGCATCTTTTTCTTAGTTTGTAGTAGGATCTCTTTCATTCTCATCCACGGTATCCTTACAGCTCAGCAGCACGTTTACAATATTCTACACCCCGTTTTGTTGCCCTTTATGGCAAACCATCCTAGGCTTACATCGCAGCAGGACAATACCTTCCTGAAGGCTAGAGGAGCATACAAATAAATTTTCATAAAGCCTTGACCTCTATGACACTGAAACCTGATCTATGACTTCTGAAGAGGGACAGTTCAAACAGCCGAAATCCGATTCATTAGAGCAGTGGGAGGAGCATCACAGCTACACCACACAAGGAATGAGTCAGAGGAAATCCCAGTGCTTTGGAAGTAATTTACAACTACTGGATTTAATTAAGAAGCCACGTAACGAATGACTGATAGAAGGCAGCGCAGAGTGTCTGAAACTGTCAGCCAGCAGGAAAAACTAGCTTCAGATGAACAAACTAAGTAACGGGCGTTAAGATTACAGCAGAAGATGTTATAGCACCTAATACTTGAATGCTTAATTAGAAGAAAATTCTTTGTTCTCAGTACTAAAAACAAATGTCGTGTGACTAGGGCCTCCCGTCGGGTAGACCGTTCGCCTGGTGCAAGTCTTTCGATTTGACGCCACTTCGGCGACTTGCGCGTCGATGGGGATGAAATGATGATCATTAGGACAACACAACACCCAGTTCCTGAAGGGAGAAAATCTCCGACCCAGCCGGGAATCGAACCCGGGCCCTTAGGATTGACATTCCGTCGCGCTGACCACTTTTTTTGTGTAATCTCATTTTGTTCGTTATAGTTCGTTGTAATTGTTCGTGGCGGACGTCCCCTGGCGCCCGTTGAAGTTCATTATTGGTCCAGTCACTCAGTTTTTTTATTAAAGAGGGCAGCTAACCCTCTGACCGAAGACGCTGAGCTACCGTGCCGGCATCCACTCAGCTACCGGGGGCGGACTTCTCAGTACTGACAGCGTAACAGCTATACGTACACTGATTTAAAGTATATGCTATCTTTGTGATAGCTTGAGCTCTGCTGAGAATGCTTTCAATGAGGTGACTGAATGTTTGTTAAGAAATGGCACCTCATTCTTCCTCAAGAGCCGACACCAGACAGTGTTGTGATGTTGGATGCTTGGGGGTCTAGAGCGAGATCAACGCTGTAACTCATCCCAAAAGTCTTCCATTGGCTTCGGATCGAGAGTCGGTGCAGGCCAGTTCTTTTCACACCAGAGAAGGTGGTGATGTTGGATGTTTGGGGTCAGGAGCGAAGTCGACATTCTAACTCAAACCATAGGTCTTTCATTCGTTTCGAATCGAGAGTCTGTGCAGGCCAGTTCATTTCAGCGGTGTTGTTGTCTGCAGTCTGTTGCCTCACAGATGCTGATATACCTCAAGATGTATGCTGCTCCACTGTTTCTCTACTATACGCAATACACTGTGCTGTGAAACGTGTTTATATCCTTCCACATTTAGGACTTTAAGCGCATAAGGACACCAGACCCCAATCAGTGAAGAGCGCGCAGAAGTTTTTCCGGTAAGCGAACGTGGGCGGTTTAGTCTAGCAGCGCTGTTTTGTCCGACTGAACTGCCTGCTATGTTATGCTGTGCTTGTTGTCCACCATTGTGCTTATTGTCGTGTGCTGTACCGCGCCAGGGTCACCATGAAAAGGTGTACGTACAAGCAACGAAGTAGACAACATTCACACTACTTACGTAGCAGCAGCATACAACGTTTGGGATGCGTGAAGACCGTGTGCTGAACATTTCACTAACAGAACGGTAACAGAAATCAACAACTAACAACCGTGGACCATCGCTTCAGAGGAACTGGCATGGTTGCACTGAAAAAGGCCGTAGAGGAGATCCAAGGATAATTCTGAAATCTTGATGAAGAGATACTCCAGTGTTTCGAAACACTGCATTTATTTCGGTCTCAATATTTCTAGAAGATTTTTTTGTTTCTTTGCTTTATTTCTGTTTCTGCCAGTTTGAGAAAAACAGTGGATGCTGCTGCATAGTATGCTTGTGGTCTTACTGCATTGGTATAATGCCTGAATTCTGCGTTTTGGGAGATTCATTTTTGATGAAAATGCCCTTGAAGAATTCGTTCAGTCTTTCATCTTCTCACGACATTTCCTCATTTATTTAATCCATTTAATTGTATACTTTCTCCAAGATAAATGAATTGTTTTAAATTTTCATTATTCTTTCCAATCAGTTCTGGTGATGTGGGAGCAATAGAGATTTTAATAATGTACTCCATTGGATGTAAAGACTTTTTAGGCCTCTTTTATCTCCAATTTTTCTACTATATTTATATGAATTGGGACTGAATAGCCGCGCGGGATTAGCCGAGCGGTCTCAAGGCGCTGCTTTCATAGACTGTGCGGGTGGTCCCGGCGGAGGTTCGAGTCCTCCCTCGGGCATGGGTGTGTGTGTTTGTCCATAGGATACTTTAGGTTAAGTAGTATGTAAGCTTAGGGACTGATGACCTTAGCAGTTAAGTCCAGTAAGATTTCACACACATCTGAACATTTTTGGGACTGAATTTACGTTGTCGGTAAGAACCGATAGGTCATTTGCGTAAGCATACAATTGATTTTGATTTCTATACTTCTTCGCGCTTGTTTTATTTGATGATTTATTCCATATTTGTGTAGTGCAGTTTCCCTTTCCAGACGAATTTTTCCAAGACGCAATAACAGATGAGGAGTGACAGTCCGTCATCCTGCAGCGATGAGTATGTCTTCCGTCATCATCAATGAAACTCATTTTTGTTACGGAGGTACACGTTACCTAGGCGTGAGCTAGATCCACTCTATGTTTTATTTATTCTGATATTGAGGGAGGCGCGTTGTGCGTATGTTTTATTTTAGTTTTTCGCGTGGACAAGTGAGAACGCTGTGTCGACATTAAATTGTTTGTTTATTAGTAATGAAAATGCATCGCAAGTTAGTAAAGATTCGTAAAGCCTCTGTATATTCATTATTGACAGTTCAGAGGTGGGTTAAAAATATGGAGAACGTGTTAGATAAACCACAAAGAAACGCCTATGAAGTGTCTGACAACATTAGAAAATTGAAAGAAAGAGTACGCTACATTTTAGATGAAGAATTAATTCTGAAGAACTACGAGAAGGTTCCGTGCGAGGCACTTGCTATATTTGTTGTGCTGTCGAAAACCACATGCTGGAGATAATTTCTCAACAAAATTTAGTCAGCGAATTTGCTTTGTAAAAGGAAAAGAAAGGTGGATATTTGGCAAATGCAACTAAGTAACTGAATGAAAGATATAGGAGATTTGGTGTGGCTCAAGAAACGACACTGGTCACAGTTGAGATTTGCCAATGGAGAGACTGAGGAATCTGAAGTATGAGTTACTAAACTTCCATACTACTCATTGCATATAGTTGCGTGAACCATGAAGTCCATTTCTACGCGCTACTGAGACTATACGAACAGTCCCTTTTAAAGATACAGTCGTGCAGCCTGATCTCTAGGGACCCTTTGATGACAGGGTTCCAGTAGGTTGACGCGTGAGACAAATGACTGTTTAATGAAATATATATTCACATTTATTGTCGCGGCCTTGGTCAGCAGCTACTGAATTTTCTAATTGTCCGATTTTAATGGGTCCCTGGTGTTCTGCACAAAGTTCCGAAACTAAAGGAGTGAATGGATCGGTTGCTTTCTTCTGCAGTGAAAACAAACTTACTGTTTATTTGACACCACAAACGATCGTCAAGCCGCAATAACTAAAATAATGAAATTTTTAAAATGTTACGTAACTAGTTGCGATGTACAGAGTCGTCATTTTCAAATGTAGTCACAGACCTGGACAATTTCATTTAAATTTCATTGAGTTACACTCCTTGATGATAGTTAAGTCGAAATAAACAAAAAAAAAACAAATTTTATAGTTTCCAGAAACTCTGAGGCAGCGACGCTTCTTAAAAAACAATAAAACAGCTGAGAAATAAGTCCCATGCCTTGTCTGCCACAGAAAGTAGGGAACGTGATACATGGATCATTTCGTGACTGTTGAACGCGTTCGCGTTTCTGTTTCTTGGAAAGCACTAGTTTGATATCTCGATCATCATAGCTTTTCTTGTGGAACACATGCTTCATATGTTTAATCTCCACTCCAAATGGTCTGTGTCAGAAGTGGTTATAGCTCTGTATAACAACGTATTTAAAGCTACTGTCTTCCTGGCTTATTGGCGCAAACTGTGCGCTCTGTGATCTAAGACAGTGTTCGTCGGCTTGCGATATACAGAGTGGCTGAGGCACCCATTTGATTTACGTTTAACTGAAGTGTTTCTACCTTTTTTTTGCATGCAGACTACCTAGAACGTTTTATATATTTTAGTTGGATTTAAATTTTACACTAGCATTTCTGATCACAAAATTAAAACAAGTTTGTGTTAAATAGTTGCGGGTCTGTTCAACTATCATCTGTGTGTTGTCTGGAACGGTTATTTGGTCTTACGATTAATGAGCTCGTGTCAAAGACACTTTAATATCTTGGGAAGGTAATGTGCGTAATTTGAAAGTCATATCCCATTAGCGGTTATTGAGGTTTCCCCTGTTCTCACGTACGTCATTCATTTTGGGAAGCATTGCACGTCATTGCGTTCTCACCGTTGAAGGACACATTATAAGCATTCGTTCCAGGCCTTGCGGAAAGCACTTGTCGCAATACTGAACCACATACTCCAGAGTTTAGTTCGGGAAATAATTTAGGCTGCATAGTATATTTCCATGAGAAAAAGCTACAATGAAGGGCCAAAACATTATGATCACCCCCTTAATAGCTTGTTTGTCCGCCTGTGGAACGAAATACATTACTGGCCATTAAAATTGCTACACCAAGAAGAAATCCAGATGATAAACGGGTATTCATTGGACAAATATATTATACTAGAACTGACATGTGATTACATTATCACGCAATTTGGTTCCATAGATCCTGAGAAATCAGTACCCAGAACAACCACCTCTGACTGTAATAACGGTATTGATACGCCTGGGCATTGAGTCAAATATAGCTTGGATGGCGTGTACAGGTACAGCTGCCCATGCACCTTCAACACGATACCACAGTTCATCAAGAGTAGTGATTGGTGTATTGCGACGAGCCAGTTGCTTGGTCACCATTGACCAGATGTTTTCAATTGATGAGAGATCTGGAGAAGGTGCTGGCCAGGGCACCAGTCGAACATTTTCTGTATCCAGAAAGGTCCTTACAGGACCTGCAACATGCGTTCGTGTGTTATCCTGCTGAAATGTAGGGTTTAACAGGGATCGAATGAAGGGTAGAATCACGGGTCGTAACACATCTGAAACGTAACGTCCACTGTTCAAAGTGCCGTCAACCCGAACAAGAGGTGACCGAGACGTGTAACCTTTGGCACCCCATACCATCACGCAGGGTGGTACGCCAGTATGGCGATGACGAATACACGCTTCCTATGTGTGTTCACCGAGATATCGCCAAACACGGATGCGACCATCATGATTCTGTAAACACAGGCTGAATTCATCCGAAAAAATGACGTTTTGCCATTCGTGCACCCAGGTTCGTCATTGAATACACCATCGCAGGCGCCGCTGTCTGTGATTCAGCGTCAAGGGTAACCACAGCCATGGTCTCCGAGCTGATTGTGCATGCTGCTTCAAACGTCGTCGAAATGTTCGTGTAGATGGTTGTTGTCTTGCAAATGTCCCCATCTGTTCTCTTAGGGATCGAGACTTGGCTGCACGATCCGTTACTGCCATGCGGATAAGATGCGTGTCATCTCGACTGCTAGTGATACGAGGCCGTTGGGATTACCTTCCTGAACCCACAGATTCCATATTCTGCTAACAGTCATTGGATCTCGACCAACGCGAGCCGCAATGTCGCGATACGATAAGCCGCAATCGCGATAGGCTACAATCCGACCTTTATCAGAGCCGGAAACGTGATGGTACGCAATTCTCCTCCTTACACGAGGCATCACAACAACGTTCCACTAGGCAACGCCGGTCAGCTGCTGTTTGTGTATGAGAAATCGGTTGGAAACTTTCGTCATGTCAGCACGTTGTAGGTGTCGCCACCGGCGCCAACCTTGTGTCGATGCTCTGAAAAGCTAATCATTTGTATATCACTGCATCTTCTTTCTGTCTGTTAAATTTCGCGTGTGCAGCACGTCATCTTCGTGGTGTAGGAATTTTAATGGCCAGTATTGTACATCATTGATTCTGCCTCTCGGTGGTCAGACAGATTGGTGGTAGGTTTGTGGAGATATGTGGCATTAGATGTCTACGCACAGGTCATGTAATTCGCGTAAACAACGGGCCGTTGATTTGCATACGCGGTGATGGCACACGACCGCGACCCAGGTGGGTTGCATTGGATTTACATCAATCGAATTTGGATCGCAGCTGTCAGCGTGTCTTCAGTTACCAACATAGGTTCCACCCAAGCACAAGAGAATTTCTCCCAAAGCACAATATCACTCCCACCAACCTGCGTGCGTGGCGCTCTGCTCGTTTCGAGCCGCCGTTCACCTCGATGACGGCGTTTGTGGAGAAGACCACCGACGTAGTGTAGCAAAAATGTGATTCAGCCGAAGAGCTGACTTATTTGCTTTGATCGACGGTCGAACCCCGATGGTCCCGTGCCCACTGCCATAGTAAATGACGATATCGTTGGGTCCATATGTGAACACGTAGGGGTGGTCTGCTGCGGAGCTCTGTTTTTTTTAACGATGTACGAGAGACGCTGTGCTCTGGAACACTTGTCCGTGCACCACCATTGTGCTCTTTCTGCAGAGATGCCTCGGATCACCATCTATTCTACTTTACGGAGCAGACAAGCCTCCGAAACCCACGTTCTGTGAAGAGACTTGAACGACCAACCATTTAGCGGGTAGTAGCAGTCTCACTGTCCTTCTACCTCTTTCCGTAGACGCTCACAACTGTAGCAGGTGAATATTTGACTAGCTTCGCCGTTGTCGAGATACTTGTTCACAGGCTCTGCCCTTTGTCAAAGTCGCTTGTGTCAATGGATTTCTCCATTTGGAGGCCATATCTTCGCTAGGTTGATGGCGCGTCCGTGTCTGCTCCTTTACACACTTTTTGTGACGTCCCTTCCCTCCTTCTTCACTCGCCGGGAAGAGACGCGACTCGTAACGAAGTTCGTCCCCGTCGGTGTGACGTGGAACAGCACCTGTAACTCTCGTAAGAAGACAACTCATCGCGTGGTTTCGATATATTCTGTTATGTCCGCAACAGTCTTCTCAGTTTGTGCGAACTGGTAAACTGCAATCGTTTATTTTTATTTTTATGCCCAGTTAGTTCCGTGATGAAATAAAATCTTGATTCTTGATTTCATCATGACGGTCGTTTTTCACATTATACATAGCGAGGATGAAAATTTGCTGTTTACTATTCCGTTGCTATGTCGTTGCTACGTCCAGTTATTATCAACGGTCCGACGTAACTCCAGAGATAAGTTATGTTGTAGTAAATATTTTTTTTTTAATACGCCGTAATACTGGTTTAAACTAATCACTCTTCAGTGTCCATTATTCATGTACTCACTTAGTCACTTCAAATGTTTAAAAAGTTAGGCGTCACATGAGATTTACCTTTTGACTCAGATTTTATTGTTTTTTGTGTAATTAATTGTTTGTCCCTACAACACACGCACACCGATATGTCAGTCAAGGTTAACTTCTGTTCAGTTCAGTTGAAAAATGGTTCAAATGGCTCTGAGCACTGTGGGACTTAACATCTGTGGTCATCAGTCCCTTATAACTTAGAACTACTTAAACCTAACTAACCTAAGGACATCACACACATCCATGCCCGAGGCAGGATTCGAACCTGCGACCGCAGTGGTCAGGCGGTTCCAGACTGAAGCTCCTAGAACCGCCGGGCACACCGGCCGGCGTTCAGTTCAGTAATCGTGACGCCGACGACAACTTTTGACTAACCGACGTACTTGTCTCTCTTCATGTCTCCTTTTTATTGTGTCCTACTCAAGACGAGCAATTGTTTTTCTCTCGTTGATCCACTGCTCTCAAGGTCTGTAACTGTTCATCAGTACGAAGGCTAAGTCCGATAAGCCAGTATCACTCAATCGAAGTCTAACACTAGTCTTGCTATACCGTCGCGTTGAGAACGGTAAAGATTTAACTTTCATCAGTCGAATGACTGATCAATACTTCAGTCGCTACCTCACGAATTATTAAACTTCCAAAACTGAAACGATCTAATAGCGTTTGCGTCCAGAGAACTATCGCAAAAGTACTCTAGAGTGACTCAAGAGCAACTAACTAATTGAACATTTCCATATCCGAGTTGCATTGTAGTCGCATTGAATGTCCTTTTCGATGCGGCTAAAACTCTCTTCCATGGTAAATGTTATCGACTGAATTACTTTCTTGGATTTAACCTTCCTTCATATGAATTTGAATCTATTCTATAGATGTTTGGTAAAATATCTATGATAATCTTTTTCTTTTATCTCCCTTTCTTGTACGCTATTCTCAGTATCTGAATAATATAAGTGTTAATCAAAATATTACCAGTGTAGATTTTATCGTCAACAGTTGCCGTCACTGTCAAGATGGCTCACTTTCCTACTTTAAGTTTCAACAAAGTTTGTTAATTGGGGTTTTCTGTCCTTGGGGAGTTACATTCTGTAATAGCGTCACGTTCCCGCAACGCCACGGGCGGCATCCAGAGACTCGCTGACCAATTGTCATAATCTTTTGGCCCATTAGTGTATATTCTCCTAACGTTAACTGATGTTTGCTATGCGGAAGCTTCCCAGAGCATAACGATTTTTTTTTTTTTTTTTTTTTTTTTTTTTTTTTTTTTTTTTTTTTTTTTTTTTTTACAGAGCTACAAGTTGACGGAAGATCGGACGGTTCCCCAAGACGTTAGTGGGATCTGCAGTGAACGTTCTGACGACCTACTGGAACAGTGATGCTTCGCGCAAAATTTCACCTATGTGTTACGTTGTAGTGGCCTTTAGCCTTTTTACTTACAAGAGTAGTAATCATAAGTGCATTGCGTATACTAAGTTTATACATATAAATTTGTTTAAGAAGGCCTATATTTAAATTTTATAAATAATCGTTTAACTTCACGAGAAATAAAGTAAAGTTAAGAAAAACGATCTATTGTAGCAGTGGATATCGAATCCGGGCTGACAGATAGTCATCAGTGCTTCTAAACACTCACGCATGGAGCCCTTGCTTCAGCCTCTCCTAATAAGCAACTCATCCTCAATGCCTGCACAATATGTTGCACGCAATTAAAAAAAAAAAAAAAGTGGCCACCTGGTGCTCCAGCAACGAAGCACTCCTAGTGGCAGAAGGAATGATGTGGCATCAGAGCATGCGCAGTCGAAAACAGACAACTTCGTCCCTTCTCTGAGTTGATCGAAGAGTTAAGTGACGCTAGACTCAAGAATTCTATGAGTCGGGCGAGATGCTCTCTAGACTGATGAGCAGCGGCTCCTTTTTCAGAGGTTATAGCCGTGATGTAGAGGGGAGACAGTGTCAGGTAGCTAGGAGTGGTAGTTATCAATATAAGTGCTGCAAAATTGCTGAATTGGTAGCTAAATGAAATGCCACTAGTTTAAAACCAATGACTTTATTTGAAGCGTTTCGTGAGATACCCATCATCAAATAGTCATGATCATCTAGGTATTCAGATGCGTAAATACACATTGTAGCTGATACAGCTGTCATTTCAGCTCAAATGAGTAACTCAGGTGCAGAAACGAATGTAAGATTGAAAGATATCTTACGGGACAGAGCGAGGCGGCAGATCTATGCAAATCAATGTCTTTATGCATCTGAATACCTAGATGCTTATGAATGACTATCTGATGATGGATATCTCCCGAAACGGGTCAAACAAAGTCATTATTTTTTTAACTAGTGACATTTCATTTAGCAACCAATTGAGCAATGTTGCAGCACTCACATTAATTTGCAGTATGATTTCATTCTTCTTGCCTGACTTTATGTCACAATTACAGTGGTCGTTGTGACTACTTTATGAGAACGAATAAGACGGGAGCGGTCAGTTTACAGATCTGGCTACGAGATGGCTCTGATGTTTAGTGCAGTTATGAAGTTTTCATTCTTAAACTCAGAGCACTACCAATACTACATTTCAGCCGTGCAGATGTGTGTATCTCAAAGATGGTACACAAGTTCTAGATGGACACCAGCCTCGGTTACGTATCTGGACATAATTAGGCAAAGTAAGAGCAGCAAATCACAAAGATGTGAGTCATGTCATAATAATCGCGGATTGTAAGAAGCAACATACTCTCCCAGTAGCCAGCATCTCGTGGTCGTGCGGTAGCGTTCTCGCTTCCCACGCCCGGGTTCCCGGGTTCGATTCCCGGTGGGGTCAGGGATTTTCTCTGCCTCGTGATGGCTGGGTGTTGTGTGACGTCCTTAGGTTAGTTAGGTTTAAGTAGTTCTAAGTTCTAGGGGACTGATGACCACAGTAGTTAAGTCCCATAGTGCTCAGAGCCATTTGAACCATTTGAACTCACCCAGTATGGGCACTCCGGATGAATAGAAGCTCCTCTCTTCCCTGCCCGCCATGGGTCGAGATGGATATTTATTCACATTTATACCTTCCTGAGGTATCTCACAAGAGTTACCTGTATTCAAATGGTTCAAATGGCTCTGAGCGCTATGGGACTTAACATCTGAGGTCATCAGTCCCCTAGAACGTAGAACCACTTAAACCTAACTAACCTAAGGACATCACACACATCCATGCCCGAGGCAGGATTCGACCCTTCGACCGTTTACCTGTATTCAATCGTTGCTTACAGAAAAGTCACTATGTACCCAAACTAAAGGGTTTGCATACCCTTTGTGCGACGCCATAGGTACGCCGCTCGGGAATAGGCGACGGGAACCAAGTGAAGCTACACATCGCAAAGGGATTTCCTTACTTCCCTGATTTAAGGCACTCTGGATGGGCGCGTCCTTTCTGTCACTCCATACAGGACTACCACTTCTGCGACTGTACTGGTGTCATTCGGAGATAGAGCTGTGATAAGGTTGCATAAGACTTAAGTCAAACGAATTGACTTACATGCTTTAGAAGTGAAAATAAACTGTCGTTTATGTATAAAGTGACGTTTCTTTTCTATCGTCCTGAGAAATGTCGCTTCTTGTGTTCAAGGATGTTGTTAAAACCTCGTTGGTGACTACGCGACCACAGTAGATGACGTGCTTCTTCCCATCCATGAGTCAGGTCCGAATTTTCTGTATGCTGTCAGTATACAACTGGACTGAAATGAGTAATTCATATGTTCAAAGGCGTGTGAAATCTTATGGGACTTAACTGCTAAGGTCATCAGTCCCTAAGCTTACACACTACTTAACCTAAATTGTCCTAAGGACAGACACACACACCCATGCCCGAGGGAGGATTCGAGCCTCCGCCGGGACCAGCCGCACAGTCCGTGACTGCAGCGCCTCGGACCGCTCGGCTAATCCTGCGCGGCTGAGTAATTCAGATGCAGAGACAGATGAAAGATATCTCACAGATCAGAGGCAACAGACCTATCCAAAACAATTTGATAAACGTGGTCGTTAAGGGTAACATAAATAAATAAAATAATTCGTGGCGTAATTACGTCGCTTAGCAAAACGCGCATAGTACAGTGTTTGGACCACGTGGACGACAAGGGCATTCATTTTCTATCAGGACGAGGAATGGAACTCTTCAAATAGTCAATGTTATGGTTTGCGGAAAGTTCTGTCACGCCAACATCAGCTCCTGTTTGCTGAAAATTCAGCTTATGAGATGTTATACACACGTTTAATAGTGTTCGTAAACAGTCTCTGTAGAAATGACGGTAATTTTCAACTACAGCTGTTGCGTTTCAATTGATTAATTCTGAACTTGCCGTTTTCTTTCCTGTTTATTGCCCTATACAGGCGATGTTATTTTGTTTAGTTTGACCTTAACGATCATCGTTCCACTTTTTGCTAGAGTACTACAGTAAATAATGCTGGTAAAATAAATTTGACGACGATTCTCGGGAAGCTAACTCCCTGCGCTATGACTTAAGCGTGACTGTTGCTACGATTACCTCCTAAATAATTTTCAGATTTGAGCTTGCAGCGTACACTGACTCAATGAACTACATAAGGCTGGTCTTTTAGTGTGTCGTAGTTTCTTCACAAGAACTGGAAGTCAAAACCGAACATTCCAGTGGAAATGCGGCTACTCGTGAAATTAATTGTGAAGCATGGTTGGTATACTTTCCTGTCGATATAACAAAATTCTTTATACAGATCAGATGTATAGCGCTTCCAACAAACAGGTTTTGTAGTGCAATTTTGCGTGAGCAAGATTTATTGCGATCGCGTGCAAAGAACAGGTTACGCCGCCTGATTACATACTGGATCGTCCAGGATGATTATAAACTGTCTGCTAAACAGCAGCTCTTTACACGCTGTTTTGTAAATGATGATCCTGATCGTCGTTCGGGTGCAGCGATGAAGAACATGTAGAGACTCTTCGTGCTCGCATTGTGGACGGTTTTAACACAAGACGCCATTCTCCGGAGCTGCATCAGCGCATCAGGGATTCCATGTGACGGAGGGTGGATGCATGTATCTTCGCTAACGGAGGACATTTTGAACATTTCCTGTAACAAAGTGTTTGAAGTCACGCTGGTACGTTCTGTTGCTGCGTGTTCCCATTCCATGATTAATGCTATTTGAAGAGAAGTAATAAAATGAGCTGTAACATGGAAAGTAAGCGTTTCCAGACACATGTCCACGTAACATATTTTCTTTCTTTGTGTGTGAGGAATGTTTCCTGAAAGTTTGGCCGTACCTTTTTGTAACACCTTGTATATGTAACGTACTGCAGGTTTACTAAATGTCAAGAGAAACTGTAATGTTGTTGCATTAATTTGAGGTGTAAAGCGGTGCTGATAGACAATAGAGCGGTTTAAAAGCTGTGAGCTATCTGAGGAAGTTAACCTTGCATTACTGCGCAATTGTTTCACCAAGTATCCAGTCTAGCTTACCAAATTCCCAACCAGACTAACATTAATTATAATCTTTTAATAGTCATACGAGAACCGGTGATATATATAAAAAAAGAGAATTTAAATAAAAAGAAATAAATCAGTTTATATTTGGAAGTTTATTTTAACATTGATCATTGAAATTTCAGCACATTAAACTTGAGTCATAACTAAGCTGGTGCCTTATTTAGGATTGTGAAAATGTGAGTTTGTCATCTTATGGAACACATTAAATATAGAGCCAAGATTGGGAGACTGCATACAACACTACATTCATAAATTAACACACGAAGAACGTTGAAACGTATGCGAGAGGAAATTAACCACAACCAACCGATTCAATTTTCACCCAAAGAAGTTACGTTTGTAGCGCAATCCTGTCCGTCATGTAATTACCACACACTGGTATACTAAATTCATACTAACTCTCTGAGAAATCTTCCCGAAAAGAATAGCTGAGGGCTACTTTGATGATTACACCACATGCTTCACGTGGTCAACTTGGTTTACACAAAGAGTGTAACTCCACAATAATTTTGACAATTAAAATAAATTAGATCGAAAAGCAATTTACAAAGGAGAAACCTCGAACTGGTTTCTATCGTCTTACTATTAACCTGATGGGTCAAACAAGTGTATAAGCACGTGGTACTGGTCTCACAAAGTACACCCCACGTGGGTTGAACATAAAGAAAAGTTGCTATATTGAAAAGTATTGTCAAGACGAGACGTTATAATCTCACGCACATTCGCATTTAAGATTGATGATCTTAGTTAGAGTTACTGATCAAGACATGGTTCCACTTTACTCACAAAGTAGTGACAAAGCAATTACTGGAAGATATTCTGAAGTTGACACTCGAAATACACTGCGTTGCAATTTAAGATAGCATTAGATATTTTAGAGCTAAAACCTGAAATGAAGGTGATTAAATTTTCAGTTAGGCTGAACTTAAGAAATCCATTGTCCTGCGGACTTAGCAGACACGCGCTTAGCCGGAGATCTTACCACTTCAGACGCTCGCCGCGGACAGACTGACCTGGTCCGTGCCGAGCGTGCTTAACAGATACAAACGGAAGTGACCAGAGAGGCAGATTCCTATACCAACACGACAAGAGACGGACAGAACCATACTAAGAATAGAAACCTCTCTGCTTTTAGAAAGCGTAGCTACCAGTTCCGACGTTGGTCCTACTGTTCTCTAGCAGACAGGCTTGTCTGCTACCATCAAGCATGCAACTAGAAATACATTTGCTCATTCATCCTCTCACACAGAAGGGAATGGGGATGACAGTATCTTATCATATACAGTACATAAAAGAAAGGTTCCGTATGAGACTGTGTGACATGAATTACATATAAACTGTGTTTTAAAGTGTAGTAGTGTGACAGATCGTTCTTGTTTATGTGCAAAAGTAACGCGTTCCACTGCTCAGTCTCCTCGCAGATAGTCAGAAACGCCACAGTAAATTTAGAAGAGGAATTTATGCCGTAAATGATAACAGATTTAAGAAATTAACATGAAAGGAATCCAACAGAGACCTTTCAAATCTTTTAAAAACATTTATTTTACGTCAGTAGCCATTCAATAATCATACATTGTTGTACAGTTGTACGGTGTTTTAATTGTATTACTCAGTTTTTAGGGAAAGGATTAATTTTCTAAACATTGTCTACACAAGTAAGTTCTTTTTTCAATTTTATGCACAGCACCAGTTAATAAAATTAACAACTTCAGAAAATAAAAGCATCAAGTGCTGTTAAATATCTTACAAAACTTTCACAAATCACATGAAGCTTTGAACAACTGAGCTCTAAAGACACTAGTTCCATAATAAGGCAGAAAATTTATAAACCCTTTATCTTGTTAGTAAGCGTACATACCTATTTAATACTATATAAAATATGTACACAGCATTTAACTTCAATCTGTTAGTTAAAAGCAACTTACTATTTAAGTACCACCCACCCCTTCGACTGTTCTGTTTCTCAAAACTTTAGACCAAGTCACTCTTTCTCTCAACTATATGTGTACAAGATAGCAAAATTGATCATAGCTTATCAAAAAACCAGTCGCCAGATACAATAGAGCAAGAATCTATCTTTGACAATCAGATTCTACTTCTAGTGAAAATAACTTAAATACACTATAATTATGTTCGTCAGCACAATTACATGGCGAATACGCCGTTTCACTGGTATAACCTGCCGATTCCCCATATTGATGCGCAGTCTGTCTTAACACGGAGTCGAATATCAGCAGCCTTGCTAATCCACGAGCCGGCCGCGGTGGTCGATCGGCTCTAGGCGCTTCAGTCCGGAACCGTGTGACTGCTGCGGTCGCAGGTTCTAATCCTGCCTCGGGCACGGATGTGTGTGATGTCCTTAGGTTAGTTAGATTTAAGTAGTTCTAAGTTGTACCCCTACAACCTCAGATGTTAAGTCCATAGTGCTCAGAGCCTTTATTTTGCTAATCCACGCACGGTGATACAGGAGAGTCGAGCAGCAACTGATGGTTATATTGCACCTCGGCACCAGCTGCAGTCCGCCTTCTCCTTCCTGCAAGTCGGCGCCCGGCTGATCCGTAATGCTCGGCTCGGTGCGCCCTCTGTGAACACAGCTGCTTGCACACTGCCACGCCGCGCTCGTACTCTGCCCCTGTATGCAGCTCCGCTCCCCAACTCAGCTCCCTCTGCTCCCTCCTCCGCAACACTCATGTATCGATTGTGCAGATTAGATGCTCATCTTCTACTTCAAGAAAAAAAACCGAAAAAGTACGGCTCGACTCCGATCCAGCAAGGACGGTACTTTGACACTACTCAGTAGTATATTTACACATATACCTCCCTATGTTCCCTCCTCTACAACACTCACATATCGTTTACATAGACCAGTTGGTTAGCTTGTGTCTCTCTCTCTCACGTGTCCTGCTTCCACCCCTCTCCCCAGACTTCTAACCCCCCCTCTCCCCCCCTTCTCTCCTTTCTTTCTCCCACTGCCTCCACCCCACCCCCTTTCCTGCCCTCCTACCTCTTCCTTTGACCTGGAGTCAGCCCCCCCCCCCCCCTTCGTCAGTGTGAGTGGTTCGCCAGTTTTTTCTGTGCGTCAGTGTCTCTCCATTTGTGTACAGTGTCTTCACCAGTGTTTTTTTCCTATGGACGTCTTCATCTGTTTTCAACTTGTGCCACCCTTCATTACAGTATATTCCTTCGAACAACTTCTGATCTCTTGTCTAGTGTTGATCTTGTGTTTACCATGTTTTTTTATCTTTTCTGTGCCTTCCGTGTATTTATGTTGTGTCTTCTGGACGAAGAGCAGCGTATGTAGGCCGCTGCTGGCCTGCCTCAGCTCAGGTATGAAATCACAATAACGGGGAAAAAAACTTGTGTCTCCACCCTCACCTACCTTGGCCTCACCATTGACCGTCACCTCACCTGGATACCTCATCTTCGCTTTATCCAATCGAAACCTTACAACTGCCTCCGACTCCTTAAACTCCTTTCTGGATGGACATAGGGGTTGAACACCTCTACCATCCTCCACACCTACAAATCCTTAATCCGTCCCATACTCTCTTATGCCAGTCCCACCTGGATATCCATCTCCCCCCCCCCTCCCAAATTCTACAAGTCCCTCCAGATTCTCGATCGCCATGCACTCCCCGTCGCCTTCCATATATACCTCCCGACCTCACGCAGGTCCCCTATGACCTGATTCCTTTACCCCATCTGCTCATTTTCCTTGACCATATCCACGTCTTCTACGCCTCCCGCCGATTTGATCCCCCTCATCCCTTGTTTGTTCCTCTTCTCTCCAACCCCTGCCCTCTGCCACGCCTTCACTGTAGTGTCCTCCTACCCTCCACCTCTTCACCCTTCATCTCCTTTCCCAAGGTGGCTTCCATCGACTGTGCCTCATGGATGTTACCCTCCCTCCCACTATTTATCCCTCCTATCAACTCTGATCCTCACTTCCTCCTCCCTCCCTCTGTCCTTTTCCTGGGCTCCCTCTCGCCACCTTCCATCTTGTTGTTTCTCTTCCTACCCGCTCTCTGCTTCCATTGTCTCCCCTGAGTCCTTTTGCTTTGCCCTCCACTGCCTTCCCCACTCCTTCTTGCATCCACCCTGCCCTCCTTTTTCTATGTCTTCTCCCTCCATCGGCTCCAACCAATTTCTTTTTCTATCCTCCCCCTTTTTTTCCCCCTCATCGGTCCGGGTCCTCCCCCCCACCACCCCCATCTGCCACCGTGTCACCTCTATGGTGCTGTTTTAAGTGAATGTTCAGTACTACAAGGATGCAAATCAAGTTTGTCTGAAACACACGTTGTAACGGCCGTGTGCATTAGTTACCTTTGAGGTAGGGCGTTGTGAGTTGATGTTAGTCAGAAATGCTTTTAACGTGACCAAAATGTCATTGTCAGCACCTCATTGAATTTGAACAAGGTCGTGTAAAAGAGCTATGAGAGGCTGCATGCTCCTTTTACGACATTGCAGAACGACTTGGCAGGAATGTAGCCACAGTACACGATTGTTGCCAGCGGTGGTCACGAGAAGGTCGCAGGAAGACCAGGCGCCGGAGAGCCACGTGGTACTACCGAGAGGGAAGATTATCGTGTTCGGCGTATGGCTATGGCGAATAATACGGCTTCTGCAGCAGCAATCTGAGCAGCAGTTGGCAACACGATGACACAATGAACTGTTACAAATCTCTGTTACTTCAAGGACAGCTCCGAGCCAGACGTGCTGAATGGTGACCTCAAATCGCCACCATGCGCGACTTGACTGGTATCAAGCGAGAGCTCATAGGAGGTCTGGGGTGGAAGTCTATTGACCTGATGATAGCTGGTTTAGCGCCGTTGTCAGTGATGGCCATGTGTTGGTCAGAAGGAGGTCAGTTGAGGGCCCGCACCCAACTTGTCTGCCTGCTACGCAGACTGGATCTACATCTGGAGTCATAGTATGGGTGCGATTTCAGGAGCACTCTCATGGACATCCCTCGCACTATTAAGGAAACGTACCTAGCAGAGCAAAGCGGACACTTGAAAGGCGATAGCTGCAACTGTACTGATTATACAGGGTTTGTGCGAAAAGATTTAGTCCGCCACTGAAATGTCGTGTCAGTTACTTCAAGAGCAACAAACTGTACCTTATAATTGCGTAGGCTTCCGCGGCCAGTCAGTCGACATACTTTTCTGGGTTTGGTTCCGCGTCATAATATAAAAACTACGGCTGCTGGAGAAAAACCAACGTTTCGGCCACGATTGCAGCGGTCTTCTTCTGGGTCTAACGCTGCGCTCTAGCTATGCAGTGTCCTTTATATTTTGTTGTTAGTGTTCAATTCTACCACCACCCAGCGCAGAAGAACTCTGCCATCCGCTCTTTGGCAATCCGTGCGCAGCACCTAAGCGATGCTCAAAACATCACACCTGAGCTTAAATGGTTACGCACAACGTTTGTAGCCAATGGCTTCAGACATAAGTCGATTTACGCTGCCTTGTCGACGAACACAAGCAAGAAAGATAAGCAAGAAATAGACAAACTCCAGCCAACAGTGCGCTTATCTTATCTGAAAAACGTTACTGACCGAATAAGCAAACACCTTCGGAGCGTTGGGGTGCAGCCTGTCTTCTATAGTGGTCGTAGGATCCAGGACGTGATAGGCTCCCCTAAGGACAAGGTGGGTGCGTTACACACTGCAGGCGTTTACAAGGTGGAATGCGAATGTGGAGAGGCATAGATCGGCGAGACTGGTAGGCTAATAGCAACGCGCATTCGGGAACACGAGCGTTATATTCGTCTAGGGCGCGCAGTCCGGAACCGTGCGACTGCTACGGTCGCAGGTTCGAATCCTGCCTCGGGCATGGATGTGTGTGATGTCCTTAGGTTAGTTAGGTTTAAGTAGTTCTAAGTTCTAGGGGACTGATGACCACAGCAGTTGAGTCCCATAGTGCTCAGAGCCATATTCGTCTAGGGCGTGCAAACACAACAAATATGCAGTGGCAGAACATGACCAAGACTGCGGAAAGGAAATAAAATTCAGAGAAGCCTGTGTGTTGGCCAAGCAGCCAATTATGACGAAACGCAAAATCAGAGAGGCCATCGAAATACTTAGAGACCCTAACAACATGAACAGGGAGGATGGACTCAGGCTTGCCCCACCTTGGCTGCCAGCAGTCAGAGCCCAACAGACCGCACTGTCTACACGAGGCACGAGCACCACCGGCGGGTAGCTGCCGCCGCGCAGCCGACGTCCAGCAGTTCGTAAACAGCAGCAAACTTCTCATTCGACGGTGACCACCAATCATGATACACAACACAAGAGCCAATGGACAACATAGGTCACGTTCTCCCTCCACCGCAATAACCTATTAAAAATAAAGTTCCCTCTACTTCGTCCTTAAGTGACCAATGAAACTAACTACCTTGTTTAATATTATGACGTAATGGCATGCGCAGTGAACACTAACAACAAAATATACATAACACTGCATAGCTAGAACGTACCATTAGACACAGAAGAAGGCCGCTGCAACCGTGGCCGAAACGTTGGCTGTTCTCCAGCAGCAGTAGTTTTTACATTATGACGCGATACCAAACCCAGAAAACTTTTATGTCGACAAACTTTACCTTAACAAGCGCTCATTCCAACGATTTCCTGGTCCACCAGGAGCTGCAGTACGGGACGTCCACAGTGTACAACATCACAAAAAGACCGATATCTCGCCATCAGTGCCCGCTGACGGCCACGGAATACTGCAGGTAGCCTTGCTCTGGACCTTACTTCAGTTCTTGGTTTTTGCGTATTGATTCTTCCTGAGTAATCTCTTAAACTTCAATCTTCTCTTCATCACTACCACATTTTGATCTGACCCTGTATCTGCTCCTGGGTAACTCTTACAATCCAGTATCTCGGAGTCTCTGCCTGACCATGACGTAATCTAACTGAAATCTTTCCTTATCACCTGGCCTTTTCCAAGTATACCTTCACCTCTTGTGACTGTTGAACAGGGTATTCTCTATTACTAGCTGAAATTTATTACAGAACTCAATTAGTCTTTCTCCTCTCTCACTCCTTGTCCCAAGCCCACATTCCCCTGAAACATTTTCTTCTGTTCCTTCTCCTACGCCGGCCGTTGTGGCCATGCGGTTCTAGGCGCTTCAGTCTGGAACCGCGCGACCGCTACGGTCGCAGTTTCGAATCCTGCCTGGGGCATGGATGTGTGTGATGCCCTTAGGTTAGTTAGGTTTAAGTAGCTCTAAGTTCTAGGGAACTGATGACCTCAGATGTTAAGTCCCATAGTGCTCAGAGCCATGTGAACCATTTGAACATTCTCCTACATCTGCATTCCAGTCTCCTGTGCTACTCACACTGGACTCGTATTCGGGAGGACGACGGTTCAATCCCGTCTCCGGCCATCCTGATTTAGGTTTTCCGTGATTTCCCTACATCGCTTCAGGCAAATGCCGGGATGGTTCCTTTGAAAGGGCACGGCCGATTTCCTCCCCTAACCTGAGCTTGCGCTCCGTCTCTAATGACCTCGTTGTCGACGGGACGTTAAACACTAACCACCACCACCACCTCCTGTGCTACTAGATTTTCATCTCCCTTAACATACTGTATCACCCGTTCACCGAGCGAGGTGGCGCAATGGTTAGCACACTGGACTCGCATTTGGAAGAACGACGGTTCAATCCCGTCTCCAGCCATCCTGATTTAGGTTTTCCGTGATTTCCCTAAATCGTTTCAGGCAAATGCCGGGATGATTCCTTTGAAAGGGCACGGTCGATTTCCTTCGCAATCCTTCCCTAACCCGAGCTTGCGCTCCGTCTCTAATGACCTCGTTGTCGACGGGACGTTAAACACTAACCACCACCACCACCTCCTGTGCTACTAGATTTTCATCTCCCTTAACATACTGTATCACCCGTTCACCGAGCGAGGTGGCGCAATGGTTAGCACACTGGACTCGCATTTGGAAGGACGACGGTTCAATCCCGTCTCCAGCCATCCTGATTTAGGTTTTCCGTGATTTCCCTAAATCGTTTCAGGCAAATGCCGGGATGATTCCTTTGAAAGGGCACGGTCGATTTCCTTCGCAATCCTTCCCTAACCCGAGCTTGCGCTCCGTCTCTAATGACCTCGTTGTTTACGGGACGTTAAACACTAACCACCACCATCGATTACTTACAGTAGGCAAAGTGTCTGGCCCGACTCATGTGATCGAGTACGTTTATCAAAACAGTCCACAATAATCACTGGCAGAGAGCTATTTTGTACATCGTTTTCAAAAGTATATCGGTGTATTTATTGACGCTTTACTCCTGTGTCACAAACTACCGCTTCCGTTGAGGTTAGGTAATTGAAAGAAACAGGTGTGCCATATGGGTTTCAACTCTTTTTGTCTGTTAGACAGAATGGACGAGGTCACTCGCGTAACCAAGGTTACTACAAGAGCAGAAGACTGATAAGCAAGGATTGTGATAAAAAAGTGCATGATGCCAGGACCTAGCGTGTGTGACGATGTAGAATCGCACTTGGTGCCCAGTTGTTAGCTGAGACCTTGGCGGTCGCCACCACGGCAGCTGCGTATGTACGGTACTCGCGCCGGTTTTATGACATACCGCTTCAGCATTCGCAAACGCTGGATAGCGACCGGCACAGAAAGAAACCGTCCTTCGCAGTCCTTTCTGCGCGTGGGTTGAAGGCTACGCGCCACACGCAAGTTCCACCAAGGATCCTGTCATTGGAAGACAGCCGAAGGATGGCCTTGGCCAAGTGGTATTCTGGTAGCATCCGGACTCCGTCTTATCCAAAAACTTTCAAACTTCCAGGATTCGACGTGTCATCAGTCATACACGCCTTATACGGGAGGTTCTGCCCTTGGATTTCGTTGTGTAATACTGATTAATTATTTATGCATCTTCTGCTCGTTGAAGAAATCGCACATAGAACAATGAGAATTACAATGACAATTACATTCCTCAGGCAAGGCTGTCAACTACAAAGACATATCCACCGAGGCGCAAAAGAGTGGGGAGGGGGCAGCAGATCCCTCTCCCTTGCCTCTAGAGAAAAAAAATCTTTAGAAACACGTTATCGTGTCCTGACCTCTCAAAAACATATATCAATTCAATATCTGTTGGAGGAAAGCCTGAACTTGCAATAAATATTGACTAGCAGCAAGGGCGCCCAAGGGCAATTGCGGTGGAATCGTACAACAAGAATGCCTTCCCTCCCTCCCCCCCCCCCCCCCCTCCCCAACACTGTAGACCCTACGTAAATTCTTGGTTATGCACGAATAGCCGACGTACACACTTGCAAATTTAAAAAAATAAAAGGATAAGCTTATATCGTCTACATGGATAAGAGGATTTTTAGCTGCTCAAGTCTGTCACGGATGAAATAAAATTATTATGCTATTATGACAAAATGGTACATGAATATAAATAAAAAATTTAATTTAATTTCAGCGAACTTATGTCATTTAAAAACAGAATTACAACAGTAAAGGAAATACATGAGGAATGGTCAATTTTCAGGAAAGATCACTGGAAGCAAAACAGTCTAGTAAAAGTCGGTTCTAAAACGCATGCCTTAAGAGGTATTAGAAGACATGTGTTTCACAGTATGGAAGATGAACAAGTGTTCATAGCTCTTAATGTATGCTCTTTAGAGCCAATGTTTACTCGGTTTTTTTCTGTTTGTACGATCACGTCCCAAAATATGGCAGACACAGAACTTGCAGTAAAAGAGATATGTTTTACGCTATCGTAGATGAAGAAATGCACTAGCTATTAAAGTACACTTTTTATTGCTCATATTTACTGCTCATTTTTGCTTAGAATGATCGTTTCCTTCCTGAATATTAACCATTCCTCATGAGACGCCGTTCGTATGTTTTATTTCGCGAAGAAAGAGTGTCTCTTCCTCGCTGTATTTCTGATTAGTTTTAGCTAACCAGAAACATTATAGTTGTACGTATGAGTTGCTTATTACAACTCGTATATGCTATATAATTTGATAGGCTATAAACTTCCGTTTATTTGTGTTGGCACATCAGCCTTTTCTCGTTTCATACTCATAAGGTTCACTTCCTCTCGCCACATGAGGCAACAACATCCTGCATAATGTATAGTGGGGAACTTCGCTAAGTCCTCAAACTACACAGTAATATTTATGTATCACTGTAGTTCGGAGAAGACAGCCGAGGATAAGAAAGGTAATTTTTGTAACGCAAACAATTTGGACATGTATACCTTGGAATTAGACACTTCAAAAGAGAGATGAAATAAAAGAAAGCTTCAGGAAGTAACATGAACAGCCAACGACACTTTACATTAATGAATATATGATGATTTCAGAACAACGTTAGTGAAGAAAACTGAGTCAAAATGCAATATGTCTCCGGTCAGCAATTTTGAAGTTGATTTCATAGTTGCACAAAGACTGACACAAGTGAATTCCTGAGAACAGAACAAACAGGAAAACAGGGCCATGTTTTCTTACACAGCCTCAAATTGAGATGAATTGAAACAGCCATAATTAATCTTCCAGTTTCGGTGGTTATTTCAGTGAGAAGGTGAGCAGATTCTAAAAAACGAAGAAAAATGCGGACAGCGTACGAAATTTATTTTAGGAGAGACTCCCATGAAAATTCGTGAAACGAATGAATGAAAAAGAATGAAAAAAGTTGTTCACTTCAAACAGCTCTCACAATGACACCAAATGGGAAAGACGCCAGAATCACAAGGGGGAAATTAATGTTTAAGGATTTGGTGACGTAACCCGTCCTTTCGAAGAGCAAGGTAATCCACTTCAACAGCGGCGAAGCAGCCACAGCTAAATTCTCTCTCTTCTCTATGCTCCTTTTTCAGTGTTTTTCTTTCTATCTGTCATCGTTTCTTACTTCAAATTGCTTCACAATATATAACTAGAACTCTACTAAATTTTCTGTTGCTTTCGGATTTCATCCCTCATTAAGTCCAAGAAATTCTATTAGTTATCGCATCTTTCATCTCTGCCGACGTGTTGCAAACGTTAAAAATACGAAGTTGCACTGTCCTTCGAAGTCGACGTTAAACTGTAGATCTTCCTGTAACTGGTTGCTTGAGCCGTTGAAAAGCAGGAGGAATGAAATAGCATGCCAGCACCGGTAGTATAACAGACGGTAGGTCAAAACAAATAAATAAATGTATGAACCAGCTTGGAGACGTTGGGTGATCTCAGAAAGGAGGTGTTCAAGTGATATGAATTTCAGGAACGGGAGAGGAAAAAAATGCAGCATCAGTAGTTAGTTGGCATGTAAGGTGAAAGAAAGGATATGATAGTGAAGACATCACTAAGAATTGTTCATTATAAAAAGGATATACAACTATCACCACGAAATTGATGATGTCTTTCAAAGAAGATTTACGTGGGAGCTATTTACAACAGCATTTTTGTAAAGGAACACCTTCAGAACGTTCCATCTCCACAGCCATTAAATGTTAGAAAGTTGAGATGCAGCTAAACAATGGCAACGCCAGTAACAACAAAAGCAACAAGTCTACTTTAAGCTTGGTTACCAAAAATCGATAAAAAATTCAGAGGAATCAAACTTAAAATCAATATTTCGTTTTAATTTATCTAACAAGATAGGTAAAAACACTTCGTCCTTCCTTTAAATTTGCTACAATCACCAAGACTTACTGTTAACATCTTAGTCAAGGAATTTACAAACCGTATAAATAGATTAAAGAGTTCAGCTTGGTGGTCCACAAAAAGCATAGGCCATTTAATCAACTCGGTCACGCAACCCGATGCAACGCCATAGGCGGTGCAGCTAGATTAAAAACAGCTTCATCCTAAACGCAGGAAAATGATGTTAGCTCACTTGCAGATGTTGCCACGACAGCCATGTTTTACTGTATAAGACAAGTAATTGACGTTTGAACACAAGCTTTACAAACTGTCATAAATAGATGTCTAAAATAAATTACGCTAATAACTTATCGACACAAATATAATTAGCCATGTATCTTACAGATTCCCCCTTAATTGAACAGAGAACCTGTAACTTTGGACATGATCGCAAAATTATGATTACAGAACATATGTAAAATATACAGGGTGGTACATTGACCGTGGCCAGGCCAAATATCTCACGAAATAAGCGTCAAACGAAAAAATTACAAAGAACGAAACTTGTATAGCTTGAAGGGGAAAACCAGGTGGCGCTGCGGTTGGCCCACCAGATAGCGCTGCCATAGGCCAAACGGATGTCAACTGCCTTTTTAAAAATAGGAACCCCCATTTTTATTACATATGCGTAAAGAAATATGAATGTTTTAGTTGGACCACTTTTTTCGCTTTGTTATAGATAGCACTGTAATAGTCACAAACATATGGCTCACAATTTTAGACTAACAGTTGGTAACAGGTAGGTTTTTTAAATTAAAATACAGACTGTAGGTATGTTTGAACATTTTATTTCGGTTGTTCCAATGTGATACATGTACCTTTGTGAACTTATCATTTCTGAGAACGCATGCTGTTACAGCATGATTACCTGTAAATACCACATTAATGCAATAAATGCACAAAATGATGTCCGTCAACCTCAATGCATTTGGCTATACGTGTAACGACGTTCCTCTCAACAGCGAGTAGTTCGCCTTCCATAATGTTCGCACATGCATTGACAATGCGCTGACGCATGTTGACAGGCGTTGTCGATGGATCACCATAGCAAATATCCTTCAATTTTCCCCATAGAAAGAAATCCGGGGACGTCAGATCCGTTGATCGGGCGGGCAATGGTATGGTACTTCGACAACCAATCCACTTGTCATGAAATATGCTATTCAATACCGCTTCAACCGGACGCGAGCTATGTGCCGGAATCCATCATGTTGGAAGTACATCGCCATTTTGTCATGCAGTGAAACATCTTGTAATAACATCGGTAGAACATTACATAGGAAATCAGCACACGTTGCACCACTTAGATTGCCATCGATAAAACGTTAACGCAGTTGATGAATAACGCTTCGTCGCTAAATAGAACGCGTGCAAAAAATCTGTCATCGTCCCGTAATTTCTCTTGTGCCCAGAGTCAGAACTGTACACGACGTTCAAAGTCCTCGCCATGCAATTCCTGGTGCATAGAAATATGGTACGGGTGCAATCGATGTTGACGTAGCATTCTCAACACCGACGTTCTGGAGACTCCAGTTTTCTCGTGCAGTTTGTCCGCCACTGATGTGCGGATTAGCCGCGACAGCAGCAAAACACCTACTTGGGCATTATCATTTGTTGCAGGTCGTGGTTGATGTTTCACATGTGGCTGAACACTTCCTGTTTCCTTATATAAAGTAACTATTCGACGAACGGTCCGGACACTTGGATGATGTCCAGGATACCGAGCAGCATACGCCCGTTGGGCATTTTGATCACAGTAGCCATACATCAACAGGATATCGACCTTTTCCGCAATTGGTAAACGGTCCATTTTAACTCGGGTAATGTATAACGAAGCAAATACCGTCCACACTGGCGGAATGTTACGTGATATCATGTACTTATATGTTTGTGAGTATTACAGCGCCGTCTATCACAAACCGAAAAAAGTGGTCCAACAATTCATTCACATTTCTTTACGTACTACACGAATATGTAATAAAAATGGGGGTTCCTATTTAAAAAAAACGCAGTTGATATCCGTTTGAACAATGGCAGCTCCATCTGGCGGGCCAACCATAGCGCCATCTGCTTTCCCCTTCAAGCTATACAATTTTCGTTTTTTGTAGTTTTTTCGTTTGACGCTTATTTCGTGAGGCATTTCTCCCGGTCACTGTCAATGAACCACCTTGTATAAACATTCGTGCAGGGGATAGGTAGAATAATGTGAACAGCGGTAGTATTGGGATGGCTGTGTTTGACGGACAACAGCATAGCGAAGGCAGGTGTCGCGCTGCACTGTTCGTGTTCAGTACGCACTGCCATCAGTACATGTTGTTTACGAGTAGCGCACACTTCGCATTTGCATTCAGAGGCCGAGGTCGACATGCGATGAAAGACCTACCAGAGTTCCAAAGAGGGCAGATTGTAGGTGCCCGATTAGCTGGAGCATCAGTAACAAAGACAGCCCACTTATTGAATGTTTCAGAGCAAATGTTTCACCAGTCATGACAGCCTACACAAAAAATGGAAAGATATCGTCGTGTAAACGAAACGGCAGAATCAAATCAAAACCAAATGACAGAGAGCGTCATACGCTAACACGAATTGTGTCAAAACAACACAAAAGTATTGCGGTGAAAGTGACTGCAGAGCTCAATAGCCATCTTCGAGACAACCCCCCGTATTTATCGACACTGTCTGCCGAAAACTCCATAAAGCGAACGTTCATGGAGGAGCTGCTATACCGAAACCAACGCTAAGAAACGTAAAACATCGTGTCAGGAGCATAAATCCTGGGCGGCCGACTAATGGAAACTTGTCATATGGCTCGACGAGTCAACGCTTTCTTATTTCCAACATCGGGCCAAAAGAAGCCTGCAATACTGACTGCTTGATTAATGCTGTTAGGCATGGAGGCGGAAGTATCATGATGTGGGAAGCCATATCATGGTATTCTGCTGATTCCATCATTACTATCAAAGGCTGTGTTACAGCCAACTACACTCCTGGAAATGGATAAAAGAACACATTGACACCGGTGTGTCAGACCCACCATACTTGCTCCGGTCACTGCGAGAGGGCTATACAAGCAATGATCACACGCACGGCACAGCGGACACACCAGGAACCGCGGTGTTGGCCGTCGAATGGCGCTAGCTGCGCAGCATTTGTGCACCGCCGACGTCAGTGTCAGCCAGTTTGCCGTGGCATACGGAGCTCCATCGCAGTCTTTAACACTGGTAGCATGCTGCGACAGCGTGGACGTGAACCGTATGTGCAGTTGACGGACTTTGAGCGAGGGCGTATAGTGGGCATGCGGGAGGCCGGGTGGACGTACCGCCGAATTGCTCAACACGTGGGGCGTGAGGTCTCCACAGTACATCGATGTTGTCGCCAGTGGTCGGCGGAAGGTGCACGTGCCCGTCGACCTGGGACCGGACCGCAGCGACGCACGGATGCACGCCAAGACCGTAGGATCCTACACAGTGCCGTAGGGGACCGCACCGCCACTTCCCAGCAAATTAGGGACACTGTTGCTCCTGGGGTATCGGCGAGGACCATTCGCAACCGTCTCCATGAAGCTGGGCTACGGTCCCGCACACCGTTAGGCCGTCTTCCGCTAACGCCCCAACATCGTGCAGCCCGCCTCCAGTGGTATCGCGACAGGCGTGAATGGAGGGACGAATGGAGACGTGTCGTCTTCAGCGATGAGAGTCGCTTCTGCCTTGGCCGTATGCGTGTTTGGCGCCGTGCAGGTGAGCGCCACAATCAGGACTGCATACGACCGAGGCACACAAGGCCAACACCCGGCATCATGGTGTGGGGAGCGATCTCCTACACTGGCCGTACACCTCTGGTGATCGTCGAGGGGACACTGAATAGTGCACGGTACATCCAAACCGTCATCGAACCCATCGTTCTACCATTCCTAGTCCGGCAAGGGTACTTGCTGTTCCAACAGGGCAATGCACGTCCACATGTATCCCGTGCCACCCAACGTGCTCTAGAAGGTGTAAGTCAACTACCCTGGCCAGCAAGATCACCGGATCTGTTCCCCATTGAGCTTGTTTGGGACTGGATGAAGCGTCGTCTCACGCGGTCTGCACGTCCAGCACGAACGCTGGTCCAACTGAGGCGCCAGGTGGAAATGGCATGGCAAGCCGTTCCGCAGGACTACATCCAGCATCTCTACGATCGTCTCCATGGGAGAATAGCAGCCTGCATTGCTGCGAAAGGTGGATATACACTGTACTAGTGCCGACATTGTGCATGCTCTGTTGCCTGTGTCTATGTGCCTATGGTTCTGTCAGTATGATCATGTGATGTATCTGACCCCAGGAAAGTGTCAATAAAGTTTCCCCTTCCTGGGACAATGAATTCACGGTGTTCTTATTTCAATTTCCAGGAGTGTATTATGTGAACATTTTAGGTGATCAGGTCCACCTTATGATTCAAATGTTGTTCCCCAAGAACGATGCCATATTTTAGGACGATAATGCAGCCATTCATACAGCCAGGGCAGTACAGTCGCGGTATGAGGAGGATGCAACTGAACTGCAGAGTCTTCCCTGACCAGCACAGTTCCCGGATTTGAACAACATCGAACTCTCGTAGGCGGTATTGGAGAGCAGATTCCGGAGCAGAATTCCACCTCCCTCGTCACTACAGGAGTTAGAAGAAGATCTGATCGAAGAGTATCATAACATTCCACTGGAGAATACAATCATTATAGGCCGGTAATCCAAGAAAATTCGACGCTCTATTAATGGCAAGTAGGGTTCCAACCCCTTGTTAATGAACCATTCTCAAGTGAGCACAGGTATTAACATTATTTTGCCTATCCACTGTACATTGTAGTGTTGAATTCCTACGGCGGTGCTTTTCACCTCACTTCAAACAACCTGTGGGGCAGCGGTTAAATAATCCTCTTCGCCGATTTTACAAAAAATGGTAGAAATGGCTCTAAGCACTATGGGACTGAGGTCATCAGTCCCATAGACTTAGAACTACTTCAACCTAACTAATCTAAGGATATCACACACATCCATGCCCCAGGCAAGACTCGAACCTGCGACCGTAGCAGCAGCACGGTTCCGGACTGAAGCGTCTAGAACCGCTCGGTCACAGCGGCTGACACGCTTTTACAAGAGCCTGAAAACTATTTTTGCAGTCAGCCAAAAAGCAATGGAGAACATAGTGACCATAATGTCCAATCTCCAAGTCCACATTCTTCTTGTGCTCACTGAAATAAAATGTTCCTACTTGTTACTTACTCGCCACATGGATTATGACTATAAAAAATTGTTGAATTCTGATTAATATATTCAATAGAAGATCACACGCACAAACATAAGAAAATTACTGATAGGGAGTGAGACAGGTTTGTAGCCTCCCCCCGATGCTATTCAATCTGTATATTGAGCAAGCAATAAAGGAAACAAAAGAAAAGTTCGGAGTAGGTATTAAAATCCAGGGAGAAGAAGTAAAAACTTTGAGGTTCGCCGATGACAGCAAAGGACTTGGAAGAGCAGTTGGACGGAATGGACAGTATCTTGAAAGGAGGGTATAAGATGAACATCAACAAAAGCGAAACGAGGATAATGGAATGTAGTCGAATCAAGTCGGGTGATGCTGAGGGAATTATATTAGGAAATGAGACACTTACAGTAGTAAAGGAGTTTTGCTATTTTGGGAGAAAAATAATTTATGATGGTCGAAGTAGAGAGGATATGAAATGTAGACTAGCAATGGCAAGAAAAGCGTTTCTGAAGAAGATAAATTTGTTAGTATCGAGTATTGATTTAAGTGTCAGGCAGTCGTTTCTGAAAGTATTTGTATGGAGTGTAGCCATGTATGGAAGTGTAACATGGCTGATAAATAGTTTAGACAAGAAGAGAAGCTTTCTAAATGTGGTGCTACAGAAGAATGCTGAGGATTAGATGGGTAGATCACAGAACTAATGAGGAGGTACTGAACAGAATTGGGGAGAAAAGGAGTTTGTGGCACAACTTGACTAGAAGAAGGGATCGGTTGGTAGGACATGTTCTGACGCATCAAGGGAACACCAATTTGGTCCTGGAGGGCAGCGTGGAGGGTAAAAATCGTAGAGGGAGACCAAGAGATGAATACACTAAGCAGATTCAGAAGGGTGGAGGCTGCAGTAGGTACTGGGAGATGAAGAAGCTTGCACAGGATAGAGTAGCATGGAGAGCTGCATCAAACCAGTCTCAGGACCCAACATCAATAACAATAATAACGTCCCTATCAGAAACAGCACTACTAGCACTTCTGAGGCGACTTCTACAGTAAGTCCCTAGTAAAATGGTCTATCGCCCTCAGTTCTAACCACCCACGTTAATTGATCGCCACAAAAGAGGAAAATAATTTCACCGCTTTCCACGCAGTCTTGTCAACATTACGGGTGGCGCACAGTTACTTCTGTGAAATCTAAGCCATTCAGGACGGTGTACAGTCTTCGCGAGTTTACGTCCTACTTTTACCGAGAATGCATTTGGTAGTTACCTGGCTGTGGCGTCATCCGAGCCAGCGTATGCTGGCGGTTGACTAACATAGACAGATTGATAGCTCGGTGCGAAGTCTCTCTGTTTTGTGAAATCTAAGCTATTCAGACGATGATCAGTCCTCTTGAGCACACATTCTACATTTACTGTAAACACTTTTGGTAGCAGCCTGGTGTGACGTCATCCAAGGCAGAGCGTAAGCTGGCGTTTGAGTGACGCAGACATATGGACACCTCAGTGCGAAGTGTCTCTGCTCACTGCCCCTCTGGTCGTATGTAAGCATATATGGGCGTAGCGGACGGCCGAACGGAACATCTGTTGAAACTTCCTGGCAGATTAAAACTGTGTGCCCGACCGAGACTCGAACTCGGGACCTTTGCCTTTCGCGGGCACGTGCTCTACCATCTGAGCTACCGAAGCACGACTCACGCCCAGTACTCACAGCTTTACTTCTGCCAGTATCCGTCTCCTACCTTCCAAACTTTACAGAAGCTCTCCTGTAAAGTTTGGAAGGTAGGAGATGGATACTGGCAGAAGTAAAGCTATGAGTACTGGGCGTGAGTCGTGCTTCGGTAGCTCAGATGGTAGAGCACTTGCCCGCGAAAGGCAAAGGTCCCAAGTTCGAGTCTCGGTCGGGCACACAGTTTTAATCTGCCAGGAAGTTTCATATCAGCGCACACTCCGCTGCAGAGTGAAAATCTCATTCTGGAAACATCCCCCAGGCTGTGGCTAAGCCATGTCTCCACAATATCCTTTCTTTCAGGAGTGCTACTTCTGTAAGTTTCGCAGGAGAGCTTCTGTAAAGTTTGGAAGGTAGGAAACGGATACTGGCAGAAGTAAAGCTGTGAGTACTGGGCGTGAGTCGTGCTTCGGTAGCTCAGATGGTAGAGCACTTGCCCGCGAAAGGCAAAGGTCCCGAGTTCGAGTCTCGGTCGGGCACACAGTTTTAATCTGCCAGGAAGTTTTCATATCAGCGCACACTCCGCTGCAGAGTGAAAATCTCATTCTGGGAACATCTGTTGTTAACTGCTCTAGCTACAGTCATCAGCACGGACAGGTATATTATAAAATAACTCTGTTGTGATACGATTTACAGTCTTCTTAATTTTTATATGAATGGATTTTAGTTGGCTACAGTTACTCAAAAAGTTTTATCTCGACTGCGTTTAAACTTTGATGGCTAGAGTTTTTAGAAAGGAACCAACAGTAGAACATGATTTCTGAACTACTTCTTTAAGAGTGCTTTTATTGATAGTCATTTACATTAATATGTAGAAACTTGGTACAGACTTAGAATTTAATGAATGTAATTGAGAGCTGTAATTAGAAATTTCTATCATTAACACAAATGATACTCAATCTATTACGAAAAAGACCACTTCTGTTACAAATTTAGTTTTCAGTGAATTAATTGAAAACTGTTAGAGATATCTTAATGAATTCACATAGTTGATGTTTTATATGAAAGTGAGGCTACATATGAATTTTCTCTTTCTATGCCTAATACTTAGCGCCTACAATTTTTCGTAAAAACACCGATTTGGATCAAAATATTACCCCGCTCGTGTTGAGACTTGTAACAGTTGATTGAGGCTTACATTTGCACATTCTGAACAATTTTTAACTTTCTAGCTGCAATATTTAGAACCACTTACTTTTATCTTAAAACAATGTACACTCCTGGAAATTGAAATAAGAACACCGTGAATTCATTGTCCCAGGAAGGGGAAACTCTATTGACACATTCCTGGGGTCAGATACATCACATGATCACACTGACAGAACCACAGGCACATAGACACAGGCAACAGAGCATGCACAGTGTCGGCACTAGTACAGTGTATATCCACCTTTCGCAGCAATGCAGGCTGCTATTCTCCCATGGAGACGATCGTAGAGATGCTGGATGTAGTCCTGTGGAACGGCTTGCCATGCCATTTCCACCTGGCGCCTCAGTTGGACCAGCGTTCGTGCTGGACGTGCAGACCGCGTGAGACGACGCTTCATCCAGTCCCAAACATGCTCAATGGGGGACAGATCCGGAGATCTTGCTGGCCAGGGTAGTTGACTTACACCTTCTAGAGCACGTTGGGTGGCACGTGATACATGCGGACGTGCATTGTCCTGTTGGAACAGCAAGTTCCCTTGCCGGTCTAGGAATGGTAAAATGATGGGTTCGATGACGGTTTGGATGTACCGTGCACTATTCAGTGTCCCCTCGACGATCACCAGAGGTGTACGGCCAGTGTAGGAGATCGCTCCCGACACCATGATGCCGGGTGTCGGCCCTGTATGCCTCGGTCGTATGCAGTCCTGATTGTGGCGCTCACCTGCACGGCGCCAAACATCATACGACCATCATTGGCACCAAGGCAGAAGCGACTCTCATCGCTGAAGACGACACGTCTCCATTCGTCCCTCCATTCACGCCTGTCGCGACACCACTGGAGGTGGGCTGCACGATGTTGCGGCGTGAGCGGAAGACGGCCTAACGGTGTGCGGGACCGTAGCCCAGCTTCATGGAGACGGTTGCGAATGGTCCTCGCCGATACCCCAGGAGCAACAGTGTCCCTAATTTGCTGGGAAGTGGCGGTGCGGTCCCCTACGGCACTGCGTAGGATCCTACGGTCTTGGCGTGCATCCGGGCGTCGCTGCGGTCCGGTCCCAGGTCGACGGGCACGTGCACCTTCCGCCGACCACTAGCGACAACATCGATGTACTGTGGAGACCTCGCGCCCCACGTGTTGAGCAATTCGGCGGTACGTCCACCCGGCCTCCCGCATGCCCACTATACGCCCTCGCTCAAAGTCCGTCAACTGCACATACGGTTCACGTCCACGCTGTCGCAGCATGCTACAAGTGTTAAAGACTGCGATGGAGCTCCGTAAGCCACGGCAAACTGGCTGAAACTGACGGCGGCGGTGCACAAATGCTGCGCAGCTACCGCCATTCGACGGCCAACACCGCGGTTCCTGGTGTGTCCGCTGTGCCGTGCGTGTGATCATTGCTTGTACAGCCCTCTCGCAGTGTCCGTAGCAAGTATGGTGGGTCTGACACACCGGTGTCAATGTGTTCTTTTTTCCATTTCCAGGAGTGTATTTAGCGAAACCTATTCATCGGAACATTCTGAGATGTAACAATTTTAACATTAATATACTGAAGCATACACTGACAAAGTTTGGAGAAATTACTTTAATTTTTAATTCAAAAAATGGTTCAAATGGCTCTGAGCACCATGGGACTTAACATCTTAGGTCATCAGTCCCCTAGAACTTAGAACTACTTAAACCTAACTAACCTAAGAACAGCAGACACATCCATGCCCGAGGCATGATTCGAACCTGCGACAGAAGCAGTCCCGCGGTTCCGGACTCAGCGCCTAGAACCGCAAGACCACCGCGGCTGGCTTTTAATTCCATCCTTAGATTATGGCTCAGTCCTTTGTATCCTAAGCACAGCTAGGTTTAAGTGTCACATAAGAGCTTGGCTCCGAGTGCGAGGGAGCTGTGTGGCTGGCGTTGACTGTCCTATACAGTGGCAACAGAGGCCACTCACGGTACGGAGCTGCTGTAGACGTGGCTGAGTGGGTGAGCACCGTTAGGTCCGACTGATCCCGACGGAAAGCTGCAATTCAGTTACAAGCTTTGATACCGTTGGAATGGTGCTAATACGTGATACCAAGTTTGTTTTGCACCAATATTGTATAGTGTTTAGGATACCACTCATTTGGCTCTTCGGTGACGACTGGTTGCCTGCAGATACCACTACTAACAAATCATCATCATATGGCACAACCCCATTCGTGCATGGGTTCTCATCTGTGACATTCAAGAGGGGTTCGATTGCAGTGTACCGGAAAATGCGTCTGCAAATCGAGCATTGGGAGAGTCCTTTGTGACCTTTTTGACTACTTTCTGGTTTCCTACCTGCCTTGCTGCGTCTCTGTTTGTATAATACTCGAGCAAACTATTGTAGAGGGCTGTGAACCGAACGTTTAGTGGTTGGGAGCAGACGGCTGTCTTTATATTAATTGGCGATGTTGAGCTGAATGCTATTAATTGAAATATTTATTGACGGCAGGTTCAATAGTTCAGAGGTCACAGCGGAGCTTTAGTCGTGGCTGCGAGATCACCAGCTTGGAAGGCGATGTTGGGCACCATCGATCCCCCTGTAAAGGCCACAGACCTGTAACTGAGATCATTGTACGAAACGCAGCCCAACCACAACGTGTTACTTGCGGCAGGGAACCTGGTACGTGAGATGAACATGGAATGAAATGACAATTTTACATCAAGAACCTTCAGTCGATATACTGCGTTTAAGGTTTCATTAATTCAATATTAATAACAATCTATAGCCTAACAACTTTCCAGAATCCTCAGATTCTTATTTAATAAAAAAATTTTAGAACTGTTTCCACATGTTACCATACTAGAAATATTAGACTTTAATCATGCAATATTAACAAAATTTTATAGTTTTGGGGAAAATAAGGTTATTTAAAAGACCCTAAAAATCATAGAATCTCATTTTAAAAAATTCAAAACTGACTCTATATGTTACCATTAGACAATTTTAATGATGTGTTAGTACACACCAAAGTTTTGATAATTAATGTTACTTTTTATTCTTCCTCAAGGCCGCGGGGGTCAGTCCTACGGAGGTGTAAGGGAAGTTCTTATACTAGTATATAGCTTTAAATTAAATAAATCAGTGACCTCTGGCTGGTCAGACCCATCTTACAATATCATCAGTTTTTCTGCTCAACATAATATGGCGAAACCGTAAATACACTTCCCAGCATTTTTCACAGGAGTCTTTCACAGGCACTAACTGCTAGTGGGCAAACACCTCGGTTTTATCGAACGTGTGGCCCATGAAAAATAAATCTTAAGTGCCGGTTCCCGGCGCGAATCCGCCCGGCGGATTAGAGACGAGGTCCGGTGTGCCGGCCAGCCTGTGGATGGTTTTCAAGGCGGTTTCCCATCTGTCAGGTGTCAGGAAAATCCAACACCTTCCATGAAAACCCTGACATAATAAGCAAATCTACTAGTATGTCACATAGCTCCGAATAAATCGTGACATTAAATTAACCAAAGTAATACGAGTAACGAGTGAGCAAATGGAATACCACAGACTAACACAAGAATGCCTAAATGCATGTCGTACCTTCCCACCGTGAGGCAGACGCAGTTCCGAGGGGAGAAACGAGGACAGAAGCCGAGAGCAGAACCGTGTTAAGCTAGAAGGCCCTACGATGAGGAACGGACGGGCCAGCCTACCTGTACCACTACCACCCACAAGTTTTAGCGTGAGACTTTTTCGCGTGTCTCTTACATTAGGACAATCCTCCAGCCCATGTTAAAAGATAGAGCCCTCCAGAAAAGCAGTATGGATCTTACGATAACACAAAAAGGGCCACTACCACCCGCAATTTTTAGCGTCTCTGTTACATTGCAAACTTTAAAAACATTGCCCCACCACGAAAAGTATAACGTTTCTCATTGGATAGACAGAATTTTGTAGGTGGAGCTTAAGGTTAACATTGAGACCCTGATTGGTCAGATGAAAACATAGCCAGATAGTTTTTTAAACTAACTTCGGTAAATTGTAGTAAGGAGAAGTTAAGAGAGAGTTGGTTCCGAGACGGCGAGCTGGATGGCTGCTGCGCCGGCCGCTGCCGCCCTGACGCTGCTTAAGCACCGACAAGGTAATGAACGCACGCGATGCCGCATTTTTGAGCGCATAAGGCTTCACTCAGAACTGCAGAAGTCTCATCTGTTCCACCCTCTTTTTGCTTAATACTAGTGTCGATCGTTAATTAAAACTCATGGTGTTCACATTTACCACTTGAAGAAAAGATCTGAAACGCGATGATTTTTCTTTTATATACTTATTGAGAAGCCACATCAGCCACTGTAATTTACGACAAGTTAAATAAGTAATTAAAGATAACTGAGGGTCACTGTAGACCATTTTGATAGTTGTAGACCATTTTGATAGTTTTCTCTTTTGTGAAACTTAAATTAAACCGAGATTATAGATGTGATATGGCATAGGTCACCCTTCGATCGATTGTAGAACTTGGAAACCCATTCAGGGAATATTCGTTCACATTTTTGTTGAACGCAGTTGGTTTTTTCCATCCTATATTAAAACATTTCCTCTTATCAACAGTGCAATTTATAAACGATGTTTTGTGAGTAGAATAAAATTTCCAATGGTAAACTTAACTGCTTTTTCGACGTTATTTTACCAGCTAACTAAAAATAGGAAAGCCTTGAACCCTTTCCACTAAATTTAGTTAGTATTAAGATTCTTTTACAGGGAGTGCAGTGGAGCTGACGCTGAGATCATTAAGTATTTGGTTATATCATCGATAGTCTCACTGAACTCTTCTGAATTCTACATGTCATGTGTGGTCTGGCGTCTCCTTACCAGCAACAGGTCCCAGGTTCAAACTAGTTAATTCCCTAAAAAACACACTCAGAGCGTTGTTGCGCGAAAGTGGTAGGGAGACATGATATAGAACAAACAGACACCACCATGAATGTTTAGACATCTGCCTCGGCGAATGCGGGCTGGGTCCCCTTATTCCGCCTCAGTTACACCTTGTCGACGACTGCTGCGCAGTCACCGTTTCCATGTACGCGTACACCATAATTACTCTACCACGCAAACATTTGGGATTACAGTCGCCTGATATGAGACGTTCCCAGGGGGGGTCCACTTGGGACCGAATCACACAATAACCCTGGGTTCGGTGTGGGGCGGCGGTGGGGTGGGTGGACTGCTGAGGCCTGTTGTGGGGTTGTGAAGCACTGAGAGCTACGGCGGGACGAACCCACTACGTCCTTTCTAGGTCCCCAGTTTAATACATACATACATCCACCACACGAAATTCGTAGTTAGTTTGTGGCGCTGCTGTACATATGTTTCTCCAAATTTCAGTCCTTGTCACTCTACGCTGTACACTGTAGCATCTGTCTTCACTACTGCATTCTTTCTCTAAGTTGATAGTGAGCATTCGACAAAATAGCGAAACAAAGGGGTCGCGGTAGCGACAACGATGGGACATCATCCAACTGCAAAAAGGTTCAAATGGCCTTGAGCACTATGGCACTTAACTTCTGAGGTCATCAGTCCCCTGGAACTTGGAACTACTTAAACCTAACTAACCTAAGGTCGTCACACACATCCATGCCCGAGGCAGGATTCGAACCTGCAACCGTAGCGTTCGCGTGGTTCCAGAATGTAGCGCCTAGAACCGCTCGGCCACGCCGGCCGGCCATCCAACTGCACGCCACTCACAATTCCGCCTTCAAGATCGTGCCTGCACAAGACGATGCCCAGCTATGGCAACGACGTTAACTAAAAGCGTTAATAGCAGATCTATGATAGAACACGAATCAGATAAACTCAGCACAAGGGAATGGTGTCCGTTCAGTGACCAGGCATCTGCATTTCGGATCAACGAATCCGCACGCTGTTGCGATACAATCGCTTCAACGTAATACTCCGTGTGCCACCTAATGCTGTCTGGCGGAGGGTACTAACTGATCCACCCCTACTCTGTTCCACTAACGAATGGCGCGTGAGATGAATAATCGTCGGTAAGCCTCTGAATTGGCTCTAATTTCTCGAATTTTCTTCTCGCTCAAACTGATAACAAGTTATGTGGAATTGGAACTTGCAAAAGCTGCAGATCAGCGATGTGGTCACGGACATCAGCCATTAAACCTTCGCTCTATGGAGCCCAAGCCGCACAACGTCACTTCGGCGATCAAACCAGGGCTAACAGGTACCAAATCACAGAGCCGACTGATTGTTCCTCGCCTCCACTGTAAGTATTTGAAAAACCGACCGGTTAAAAACGATACCAGTATTTTAGTTCTGTTGGCTTCAGTTAAAGCAGGTGTTTTTTTTATTTATTGTTTACAAATAACCGAGGTTCAAATGATTCAAATGGCTGTAAGCACTATTGGACTTATCATCCGAGGTCATCAGTCCCCTAGAGTTAGAACAACTTAAACCTAGCTAATCTAAGGACATCACAAACATCTATGCCCGAGGCAGGATTCGAACCTGGGACCGCACAGCGCCACAGCGGCCAGCTAATAACCGAGGAAAAAACGAAATATTAATTAGCTTTGACTGCAGCGCTAAAATTTTTTTACCTCTTCTTAAAAAAAATTTGCATTGGTCTGAAATATTGCGTTAGTAACATGCCGACAGAATCGAGCAACAAACACATGGTATAAGAATTGGTACAGCATTGCTGAGACAGTAATATCTCTGTTAGCGTGTGTCGTAGATTTAGGTACAAGTGTACGTGTAGTGAGGGAGACTTGCCCCCGACCTGATCTATACGGTAAGTTTCTCGCTGTCGTCGTCCGACAGCTGCTGTAATGAAGGATGGCAGTAACCGTAGTCCTCAACTATTTTTACGAAGTGACATAGTAACGAAGTAGAATGCTTCATTTGCATTAAAAGAGTAATGATTTGTCTGCCACTTCTCTGAAATAACAGAAGGGAAAGGACGTTATGGTGACAGTATATTATTAAAAACTTAATAACAATTCGTTCATTGCGTCAACACCAATGTGCAGTATCTGATATGCTGCTTGTCTACGTACACTGAAGCGCCAAAGAAACTGATATAGGCATGCTTATTCAAACAAAGAGATATGTAAATAGGCAGATACCGCACTGCAGTCGGCAACGCTGAAATAAGACAACAAGTGTCTAGCGCAGTTGTTAGATCGGATACTGCTGCTACAACGGCAGGTTACCAAGCTGTAAGTGAGTTTGAACGTGGTTGTATACTCGGTGCACAAGCCATGGGACGCACCGTCACCAAGTTAGCGATGAAATGCGGATTTTCCCGTACGACCATTTCACCAGTGTACCGTAAACATCAGGAATCCGGTGAAACATTAAATATCCGACATCGATGCGGCCGGAAAAAGACCCTGCAAGAACAGGACCAACGACGACTGAAGACAATCGTTCAACGTGACAGAAGTGTAACCCTACCTCAAACTGCTGCAGATTTCAATGCTGGGCCATCGGCAAGTGTCACCGAGCGAAATATCCGACGCTACATCATCGATCTCGGCTTTCGGAGCCGAAGCCCCCTCCTGTAACCTTAATGACTGCACGACACAAAGCTTTATGCCTCGCCTGGGCCCGTCAACAACCTCAATGGACTGTTGATGACCGGAAACATATTGCGTGGTCGAACGAGTCTCGTTTCAAATTGTGTCGAGAGGATGGACGTGTACGGGTATGAGGACAACCTTACGAATCCAGGGACGCTGCATGTCAGCAGGGGTCTTTTGAAGTTGGTGGAGGCTCTGTAATGGAGTGGGGCGTGTGCAGTTGGAGTGATATAGGACACCTGGTAAGTCTAGATACGACTCTTGACGTAAGCTTTCTGTGTGATCACCTGCATCCATTCATGTCCTTTGTGCATTTCGAAGGGCATGGGCAATTCCAGCAGGACAATGCGACACCCACATTTCCTGAATTGCTACGGAGTGGCTCACTTCCACTGGCCACCAAACTCCCCAGACATGGACATTATTGAGCATGTCTGGGATACCTCGCAGCGTTTTGTTCAGAAGGGACCTCCAGCCCCTCGTTCTCTTACGGATCCATGGATAGCCCTGCGGGATTCAAACATTAGTGGAGTGCGTGCCACGTGGTGTTGCGGCATTTCTGCGTGCTCGCTAACGCCGTACAATACATTAATCAGCTGTCCCAGTTTCTTTGGTTCTTGAGTGTAATATTTTTATCAAGCCTTTATCTGCTTGTTGCCCTTGAGAATGGACAGTCTCAATACTCATCCTTTACCACTGACTATTCGTAATGCCAAAATAGTGGTCTGATCCCGCTATTACATAATGATTTTCAGCAGATTTCGTAAAATTAGGATCAACAGGAGAAAACTGGTTACTTTTGTGGAATTCAAGCCCGTATCAATTTTGGAGAACATCATCAAATGATGGGTGGACTACGTTTTCTTTTATTTGCCTGTTTAATTTAATATTTTCATTTTATGTGTCTTGAGATTGAGAGAGTCAAAATTTTTTAACCTTTGTTCGATTTCTACGTTTATTACTGAAAACACTATCAAAAATACCCGAAAAATCGGTTACTTCATAAATGTTTTATTTTGAGAGGTTATAGCAGTCAGGTTAAACTGGCGAGGATAAAACTGATATAACCGAAAATAGGTTGTTTCAGCAATAACTGCGACCCCTACTCCACTGTGCACCGCCTGTTGGCTCACGCTACAGCTTAGGGGCAAGCGGCGGACCAACGTCTCCCAAGTCCAGCACCAGCAAACAGACACGCGAATTCAAATCGCCGGCACAATGGACATCCGGTGCATCTGAAGGCCAGGGAGTCGAGCAAACAATGCAGGACACCAAAGATTGTGTCTAAGGCGTCTGCATCGTCGATTAAGAGAGCGATAATATACTTGAGAATGCTCTATGATGTGAAAGACTCTACTCGTAATTACTGCATCGTCTATTGATTTTTGTGCTCTGAACCCCTACTGATGATGATTAAGGAGTTCTCAATGATCCTATCGACGGTTACATAAGAGCTGTTTCTGCACCTTAGCTAGGGAGTTGATGAGGCATGTAGCTCTCTAAGACTTAGGTTTTTATGAGTCTTTGTCTGCTAACATTTTAATGATGACAGGTTGGTTGGTTTCCTTGGTTCAGGCACCCAATGCAGCTGCCGTGCGTCATTTAAGGGGTATTTCAGGTAAGGTGTCATTAGCGGTACTTCCTGTTGTAATGCTTCTAAGTGGATGTTGTATGGGTCGGGAGCTTAGTTTTCCTTCAGGATGGCAGTTGCCAATGCGACCCCTCCAGTGCAGATGGGTATGTAACGTTCTCAGTTATTTATTCCCTGTATAGTTCATATCTTAGATTTTGGTTTGGTGTTGTTTCTGAAATGAAATCATCTTCTGGGAGTAGTTTATTAAACAGAAATTGTGCCTTGTTTCTCCACCTTCGGATCATGGCAAAATCTCCCTCCTTTAGCGTGGCTCGGACTAGGAGAGATTTCATCTTTTCGGCCATTATTTTATATGGTTGACCACAGGTGTCAGTTGTCATGCTTTGCTATGTGTTCCTGCCACTGTCCTCTAGTTTGATCTTGAATAGGTATCTGCAATTCTGTAGGGGGATTTGCCTGTCTCTGGATGTGATCGCCCTCTAGTGAATTTTGCTTTTCCATCTTGTATCCTGTCTTAGTCTGGCTGGTTCCGTGCTCCACGGTACTGCAGTCCTATATCTGTTTGTTACACGTGGGCTTGCGGTGTTTAGTTCATATGCCCTGTAGTCAGTGCCGTCAGTAATGTCTAAATCTATTTCATGCTGTAAGTGGATCCTTAATTCATCAGCGATACGTTTGTACCTGGTGTGTTCCGTTGTGTTTTGCTGAACATATTTGATGATAATGCTGTGCTCTCTGACTGCGGCATGTGGTACTTCTTTCCAAGTAATGTTCATGCTAATGCTTGTGGCATTGGCTAATGTGATGTTGATCTAACTCATTACGCAAAAATATCCCATAGTTAGTTAGTTAGTTTCATGTTCCATGAATCATTTTGCACGATAGATCATAATGATCGCACATCGCAAATTAATTTGTACATTTGATTACATTCTAAAAATTTTTAGCTTTATTTTTTTTCCGAAAAGATGATCTTAGTAAGTTCTACCTATCATCTTTTACACATTACAATAATAGAAATTCTTCTACGGATAGAAAAGTTGTCAAAGAGAAACTTTTTCAAGTTGTTTGCAAATTTTACTTTGCTGTCTGACAGACATTTTATACTACTGGGTAAGTGATCAAAGCCTTTTTTTGTAGTACTGTGTGCCACTTTTTGTGCTAAATACAACCTTAATGAAGAGCAATGAGTGTTATTTTTCATTCTGGTGTTATAATTATGTACATCATTGTTTGTTTTGAATTGTAGCGCATCATTTATGAAAAACTTCATGGAGGAATAAATAAATTGTGTATCAGTAGTCTAAATGCCCAACTCCTTAAATAGATGCCTACAAGGTATTCTTACTGCAAGTTTTTGTGCAATGAAGATTTTCTATGTTAAAGATGAGTTACCCTAGAATATCATTCCATACGACATTATTGAATTAAAATGTGCAAAATATGTCAAGTTTCTTCTCAAGACCTGCAATGGCTCTACGTGCAAATATGGCTGAAATAAATTGGTTTAGGAGTTCCAGAATGTTAAACTCTCATCAATAAGGAAACCTAAGAATTTTAAAGTTTCCACTGTATTTATTATTTCCTCGCCATGTGTCACACTTATCACAAGTATAGTACCCATAGATGTGTAGAACTGAATATGACGTGCCTTTATAAAACAGAGTGAGAGCATTCGCAGAAGATCAGTCAATGATACTTCTGAGAACTTTGTTCAGCATTTTTTTCTGTTTCTGTATGTTTGCTTGGACTTATTACAGTACTAGTGTCATCTGCAAAAAGATCCTATTCTGGGTGTTGTTTATCAGACAGGAGATAGTTTACATATATGAGGAACAATAGTGGACCTAAGATTAACCCTTGTGGAATCCCATACGTGACTTCTCCCCAGTCAGAATAATGTCCCCAGACTATACTGGTTAAACTACTATGTGCGAATTTATGCATTCTTTATATTAGATATGACATTACCCATAAAAATTAAATTTATCTAGGAGGAAACTATGATTCACACGGTCAGAGGCCTTAGATACACTCCTGGAAATTGAAATAAGAACACCGTGAATTCATTGTCCCAGGAAGGGGAAACTATATTGACACATTCCTGGGGTCAGATACATCACAAGATCACACTGACAGAACCACAGGCACATAGACACAGGCAACAGAGCATGCACAATGTACAGTGTATATCCACCTTTCGCAGCAATGCAGGCTGCTATTCTCCCATGGAGACGATCGTAGAGATGCTGGATGTAGTCCTGTGGAACGGCTTGCCATGCCATTTCCACCTGGCGCCTCAGTTGGACCAGCGTTCGTGCTGGACGTGCAGACCGCGTGAGACGACGCTTCATCCAGTCGCAAACATGCTCAATGGGGGACAGATCCGGAGATCTTGCTGGCCAGGGTAGTTGACTTACACCTTCTAGAGCACGCTGGGTGGCACGGGATACATGCAGACGTGCATTGTCCTCTTGGAACAGCAAGTTCCTTTGCCGGTCTAGGAATGGTAGAACGATGGGTTCGATGACGGTTTGGATGTACCGTGCACTATTCAGTGTCCCCTCGACGATTAAAAGAGGTGTACGGCCAGTGTAGGAGATCGCTCCCCACACCATGATGCCGGGTGTTGGCCCTGTGTGCCTCGGTCGTATGCAGTCCTGATTGTGGCGCTCACCTGCACGGCGCCAAACACGCATACGACCATCATTGGCACCAAGGCAGAAGCGACTCTCATCGCTGAAGACGACACGTCTCCATTCGTCCCTCCATTCACGCCTGTCGCGACACCACTGGAGGCGGGCTGCACGATGTTGGGGCGTGAGCGGAAGACGGCCTAACGGTGTGCGGGACCGTAGCCCAGCTTCATGGAGACGGTTGCGAATGGTCCTCGCCGATACCCCAGGAGCAACAGTGTCCCTAATTTGCTGGGAATTGGCGGTGCGGTCCCCTACGGCACTGCGTAGGATCCTACGCTCTTGGCGTGCATCCGTGCGTCGCTGCAGTCCGGTCCCAGGTCGACGGGTACGTGCACCTTCCGCCGACCACTGGCGACAACATCGATGTACTGTGGAGACCTCGCGCCCCACGTGTTGAGCAATTCAGCGGTACGTCCACCCGGCCTCCCGCATGCCCACTATACGCCCTCGCTCAAAGTCCGTCAACTGCACATACGGTTCACGTCCACGCTGTCGCGGCATGCTACCAGTGTTAAAGACTGCGATGGAGCTCCGTATGCCACGGCAAACTGGCTGACACTGACGGCGACGGTGCACAAATGCTGCGCAGCTAGCGCCATTCGACGGCCAACACCGTGGTTCCTGGTGTGTCCGCTGTGCCGTGCGTGTGATCATTGCTTGCACAGCCCTCTCGCAGTGTCCGGAGCAAGTATGGTGGGTCTGACACACCGGTGTCAATGTGTTCTTTTTTCCATTTCCAGGAGTGTACGTCGCAGAAAATATCAATCGACGCTATTTTATTGTTTAACTCTAGTAAAATCTGGTGAATGAACATTTACATGGCATTCTCACAAGAGGAATCCTACTTGTGTGCTGCTGGTCTCCTTTATTTAACACAGATAATTTATTTTCCTGTATGTCGTCCCTTATCATCAGTTCTGTCTGCTTCCAGAGGTTTGGTCTGGCGTTGGTGTCTCCCATTAGTAAGTTCTTATCTCTGGCTTAATGAACTACATCTCCTATCATTTCTGTGTATCTACATCTCCTATCATTTCTTTGTGTGAGTCTGTGGAATGTGCATATTAAATAGAGCTTACAGTGAAGTTAGCACTGAGGTTTGTTCACGATTGTGTGCCTCAGTTGTCCCAAAACGCCCATCGCACAGTTGTGTAATAATGGTGCCGTTAATGTTCCTACTGAGAAAGGGGACTGGTACCATGGCGCTGCAGTCTCTGATGATTGTCGTTGCATGGATTTGGAGACAGGTAAATCGTTCGTATTTTCTGTTCAGGTACTACAAACATAGAGTTCGTTGTTTAGCCTTGATACTTCTGTGGCAACCAGAGTGCTTCTCATTGCTTTTCGCTGCAGGAACCTCTGTGGAGCTTTGTGTGGACGAAACACCTTGTTCCTATAATTGCTGGCCACAGAATACCCCCGCCTAGGTCTCTGATCATTTCTCTGTGCACCTTTTCAATGTCCTTTGATCTTCGTCTGATGCCTGTAGGAGCAGTTCGCAGTGTTCGAGCTATGCTATGATTTATGAACTTTAGCATAAAACTGAAGTGTAAATGTCAACCAAGCTTATTTCGACTCGGCGCGCAGCCGGTCAGAATAATTGTTGCTGCCAGAGTTAGCAGCTCCCTATACTAAATTTCGATTCCAGCTTTCTGCGCAAATCATCTACACTTTTAATCATATAATCTATGAAGTCTTCCTTTGGTACCTAAAACTTGCACCGTAGATGTTGCGGAAATGGAAGGTGATATTGATGTGCAGCTTTCACAGTACGTACCGGTAGTCAGGGACTCGTTTTGTTAGCCAATAAACAGTTTATAATCCTTGTAAAGTTTTTTTGTGCAAACATACATTTTTTAAATGGAGCAATGCCTATGGACATTAATAAACTAAAACTAGGGTAAATTAAAATATCTGTGATGATTGTTACAGGAATCTAGTGCGAGTCATATACAAGATATGCAATTTGGAAAGTTCCCACATCGACACTTGTACAACACCTGTGGTACCACACAAAGAACAGCGCAAGTGCACCCACCAGTTATGTGGATTTCGACCAGTAAAGAAACAACTGGCAATCGCAGATTGTGTTTAAAATGACCACCGGCAGTCTGGTATGGAACGACCTCTGCACACGCGTTAGCATTTCAGCGGAGATGTCATAGCCAGCTGCAGTAATACGTCGTTGCATATCATCTGGTGTAGTTGGTATGTCCTTGCAGACAGCGTCTTCCAGCTTTCCCCACAGAAAAAAGTCTACTGGCGTCAAATCCGGGGAATGGCCGGGCAAGGTACATGTCCTCTGCGTCCAGTCCAACGATTTGGATGTAATTCGTGAAGACGTGCTCGGTGGACAATGGGTTGGATAGCGATCGTGATGCTTCCACAGGTTCCCCCAAGTCTGCAGAGGAATTCCTTCTAGCGTCCGTGGAAGACGGGAGGCTGCGATAGTTGTGCGTGTTCAGTGTTCCGTCTATGAAAAATGGACCTTTCAGTTGATCATTCACTATCACACACGACACGTTTACACTCCATGGCCGCTGACGTTTCACCTGATGAGGCCAATGTGGATTGTCAACAGACCAGTAGTGCATATTTCGGTGGTTTACCTGGCCATGGCTGGTAATGAGGCTTCATCGAGGTACACTTGGAGTATCCTGTCTTAATGCCCATGTGCAAAAGTTAACAAGATTCTCTTTGTTGTTTCCACTCAGCTGTTGATGGAGAGAGATGTGACAGGGATGGAGAGAGAATGCGTAGAACACTTGCCTGACGCAAGCCACTTCCTCGTGCGGTTACCGAGTGAGGTGAGGCAGTGGTTAGTACACTGGACTCGCATTCGGGAGGGCGACGGTTCAAACACGCCTCCGGCCAACCATATTTAGGTTTTCCGAGATTTCCTTAAATCACTCCAGGCAAATGCCGGGATGGTTTCTTTGGAAGGGCACGGCTAGTTTTATTTACCGTGCTTGACACAGCCCGAGCTTGAATTCACTCTGTCATGACCTGGATGTCGACGGGAAGTTAAACCCAATCTTCCTTCGTTCCCCCTGCGATTGCGAGAACATTAAAGTCCCTCTCTTCTGTCGTCACTTGTTTCCTTATGTTACATTGTCTAAGTATTGCGCTACTGCTTTCAGGTAACTGGTTGAAGAATGTTATAAACAACTGCCGAGATGGTTGACTTCTATTCGGACGTCGGGTGCCGTAGCCGCGAGGTCTAGCCGTCTTACCATGGTTCGCGCGGCTTCCCACCTCATACTGAAAAATGTCCACTTCATCGCTACCTCTGAGATGCTGTGTCCCATCGCTATTGCACCACTTATAACACCATGTTCAAACTCACTAAAATCTTGATCATCTACCATTTAGCAGCAGTAACCGATCTAACTACTGCGGTGGATACTTGTTGTCTTGTATAGGCGTTGCCGAGCGCAGCGCCATATTCTGCCCGTTTCCATACCTCTGTATTTGAATTCGCGTGTCCTATAGCAGTTTCTTTGGCTCTTCAGTGTATAACTACATTTTAATGAATAACAATCCTGCAAAATGAAAGCTAAATGAGTGATTTGGGGGGGCGTTCTTTCGCGGTATAAGCAATAAGGAAGAAAATTTCTCATTTCCAGCTTACAGAAGCAAATTGTAATTTTCCTCTTATAGATAGTACATAGGTGCTGCATCGGCACAGCGCGGGGTAGCCGGGGGTCTCAGGCGCCTTGTCATGGTTCGGGCTGCTTCCCCCTTCAGAGGTTCGAGTCCTCCCTCGGGAATGGGTGTAAGTGTTTTTCTTAGAGTAAGTTAGTTTAAGTTAGATTAAGTAGTGTGTAAGCCTAAGGACCGATGACCTTTGCAGTTTGGACGCATAGAAACTTACCATAAATTTCCAATTTTTTGTTCTATTCGGATGTCTTGCCGCATATACCGAACAACAACGAACTGCATCCTCCCTCTCTCCAAAGACAATGAACATGTCGGCTCCTTCTCCATCGGTAAATCCCATCGTCCCCTCTCGACCTGCTGCTTGGACTGCCACGTTAATCGACTAGCAAGTCACAGTGCACTCAAGGAATGCACAAGCACGCTGTAAGCAAACATAACAACATCGTACCTAGCAAGTACGCAGGTTGAATGGCACAAACATGTGTCGCTGTTGAAACTTTGCACAATACGCACTACGGTCGCAGGTTCGAATCCTGCCTCGGGCATGGATGTGTGTGATGTCCTTACGTTAGTTAGGTTTAAGTAGTTCTAAGTTCTAGGGGACTGATGACCTTAGAAGTTAAGTCCCATAGTGCCCAGACCCATATGAACCATTTGAACCACAATACGATATCTCGTAAACGACTCGAGGTAGAATACTGCAACAAACACCACTGATATTCCAATTAACCCTATTTTCAGTTTGTTAATGTCAACAGGTGTTGATTTATTTAAAATGTGTATGATTGCCCAAAAACTACACTATCTGTGCATTATTACAACGTGAAACCTCCTGGCAGAGTTCGAATCTCGGTCCGGCACACAGTTTTAATCTGCCAGGAAGTTTCGTGTCAGCGCACGCACCGCTGCAGAGTGAAAATTTCATTCTGGGTTATTACAATCTGTTTATTGGCTAACACTAAGCGCACGTGACTACTAATAATTCTGTGACAACCGCACGTCAATAGTACTTTTCATTTCCGCAGTAACTGCAGTGCAAGTTTTAGGTGATTCATCTTGTATACGTAGAATAAGTAAAATTTCGTTATTTGCTACCTTTCCCTGTACTACACTTTCAGTTGCCAGTGGTGTATTTAAATTTCTTTTAAGAGAACCTGGTTAGTTATTGATGCTGATAGCGAAAATGTTTTCGTAAACTTCCATGGCTAGTCCGATCGCTTGAAGGAGATTTAGCTAATTGAAGTCACGAAAGAGTTGCAACGTGGATACAAACAGATTTCATCTGGGCTCAGCATGAGGCCTCTGTCACACTTTTAACGACCTAGCAGGAATGCATGGACAAAAATATTGGCAGGAGGCGGGACGAGATAGAGGATGATACGAAAGTGGTCAAGGCAAAAAAGAAAAAAAGAAATACTGTACTCAGAAAATTAGGTTATCCCTGGACCGAAGAATTTTTTGGTCACGGCCTATTTGCACGGTATCCCTCCGCGAGGACGGGGTCCGTGAAAAAATGAGGTTAATCGCCGGCGAGGCAGCGGCGCGCTTTGCCAGCGCAGGAAGCTCGGGACGGACAGGTGCGGCTGTCAACAGGGGCAGTATGTAGGTCTGGGCTGGGGCCTCGGCAACGCGCTACTTGTGCGGGGGACGCCGTGGCAGTAAACACGGCCGCTCGCCGCCACCCTGCCTTCTGACGCCGACCAACGCGCACTTGTGTACACTCGCACTCCAGGCGATGCGCGTGGCGAGCTCTGATACAAAGTAGTGTGCACTCTGCTTAACTAAGGCTGCGGTCGCAGTGGCTACGACATCAGTGGATTCCGCCGACGACCGACATCGGTCGGAGGCCCCCGATCTTTTCAAATCAGTACGCCACTACCTGCGCGGTCAGAATATAGCCCATCCTGCCTCCCGAAGGTACAGACTTCAGACGACAATCGATGGAATTCAAAGTTTGCGGAGTGCATTCTGTTTACTAAGGCCGCGAAAACAGTGGTTCCGATATCGATGGATTCCGCCGACGACCGACATCGACCGGGGACTGCCGATCTTTCCAAATCAGTACGCCACTACCTGTGCGGTCACACTATAGCCCATCTTATCTCCTGAACGTACAGACTTCGGACGACAATCGGTGAAATTCAAATCAGTTTGCAGTGTGCAGTGTGCTCTAAAGTGCTTATCTACAGAGCTGTGAGCACCTGTTCATCTTCGCTACTGAAAAACACATTTCTTCTACTGAACAATTGCTCGTAGCCCCCCATGTTTACTGAACTTCTCTTTGTTGGTCCATACTACCTCCTCCGAAAATATGGAAATCAAAGAGTTTGCAGTACAAGAGACTTGTTTCACAGTATGGAAGACGAAGTAGTGCTGACACCTGTTAACACAAGAATTTTGAGCCAATGTTTATTGAGGCTCTTTTGCTTCTAGTGTCATGTATTTTCAGCTGCATGAGTTTGCGCCGTATTTTATGTTACACCCTGTACGTATACTGTAATTTGATGAACGATACGGCATTGTCCACTAACAATATGAGAATAACGTCATATTGCATTTCAAGACTTCAATTAATCTAGTGAAGATTTAAGCTGATATTTAAGCTATAAAAACCTAAAAGTAGAAAAACACATGATAATATTAAATTTCGTTAAAAATAAAACTTATCATAAAGATCATATAAAAATTATGTAACTTTTCACTGATTAAAAAAGGCCAGTTGGTTCCTCATATGCGATAGATCACCATTCTTCATAAGAATATAACGAATATGGGTCTAAAATTCTCGAGGAAGGTGATATTCCAAGCACGATCATAATGGAAAATAAAAATATATAGACATTGCGTGGGAGTATGTCATGAGATTGGAAAAGAGCAGAAAAAACTGACCTCACAGCGGCAGGAGATGACGTGTGGTTAATGTCTCATCTTGACTGTAAAGCGAGTATTAGTTCCTTGTAAGTGTATCACTGCGCCATAGAACTGCAGCATCAGAAAAAATGACAAATAACGACGTTTCAGTTATTTTACGTATCCACTACAGTGAGGAGAATACTTTATTAAACTTTTGGATGATTTGGGGATATACAGGGTGTGAAATTTAGTCCACAACGGTGTCACCTCTGGCAGCAACAACGGGCTCTAAGACAGCTGTGCATCGAAGCGAACTGAGATTTCGTGATTGATATGAGTAAGTCACTCCATGCTGTTTCTACTCTATGCTGGAGTTGATCAATCCTACTGGTTGGCGAGTGATTTCGTACGAGGCTCTCGGCAACCCACGATACGATATTTTCAATGGGTGAGAGTGCTGGGGAACTTGCTACACAGAGCAAATGGCGAATACATTCTATATCGACGTTGGACAGGACAGTGTGGGCAACATTCGGTCTTGTATTATCTTATTGGAAAATAAAGTCACGGAAACCTCGAATACAAGGAATGGCCAAGTATCTGAACATATAGGTAGTCCACATGAAGAACAGTGCAAATGAGAGATGATCGTGTTGTGTACTCAAAGGAGCCCCTATCATCACTCTGGTACTGGACTCGTATGACGATGGACAGTGAAGCCTGGCAACATTTGTACTCCTCGGAATCCCCATCCATTGCAGCATCGGACTTTTTCCGGACACTACTGTTCTTATAATTGAGCGCATTTACAGTTGTATAGGGAGATGGACTACGTTTTTACAACGCAATTCTGAAACACTCCGGACATTTTATTATAGTTAAGAGAGACATGCCTATCAATTAGCAAATGTATTTGTAATCCAGAATGAGATTTTCACTCTGCAGCGGAGTGTGCGCTGGCTGATATGAAACTTCCTGGCAGATTAAAACTGTGCTCCGGACTGGAACTCGGACCTTTGCCTTTCGCCCAGGCTGTGGCTGAGCCGTGTCTCCGCAGTATCCTTTCTTTCAGGAGTGCTAGTTCTGCAAAGTTCGCAGGAGAGCTTCTGTAAAGTTTGGAAGGTAGGAGACGAGGTACTGGCAGAAGTAAAGTTGTGAGGACGGGGCGTGAGTCGTGCTTGGGTAGCTCGTTGATTCAAGACTTCCCTCGAGAGAAAAGTTTAATTTTTTGCCTGCACGGTAACTCAGCGCGTTCGGTGAGAGGGTTAGGTGCCCTCTGTAATAAAAAACTGAGTTAATGGAACAACGACGAACTGAAATGGGTGTCTTGCGACGTCCGCCCCGAGCAGATACAACGAACGAAAACGAACAAAAAAAAGCTCGTAGAGCACTTGGGAGCGAAAGGCAAAGGTCCCGAGTTCGAGTCTCGGTCCGGCACACAGTTTTAATCTGCCAGGAAGTTTTATATCGGAGCACACTCCGCTGCAGAGTGAAAATCTCATTCTGGAAACATGCCCCAGGCTGTGGCTAAGCCATGTCTCCGCAGTATTCTTTCTTTCAGAAGTGCTAGTTCTGAAAGGTTCGCAGGAGATCTTCTGTAAAGTTTGGAAGGTAGGAGACGAGGTACTGGCAAAAGTAAAGTTGTGTGGACGGGGCTTAAGCCGTATATTTGTAATATTCACAGGAAAGTTCCAGGAAAGTGTCAACTAGGTCGCCAGTGTAAAAGAAGGAAAAGCGAAATAAGAAAAAAAAATTGGTTACTAGTTCATCTAACCCGGACCATTTGGTGAGATGGACTGGCTGTCACTAGGTAACATATTCAAAATATTGTGTGAATTTATGCAATGTTTTATTGATTACAACATGAAATAAAGCGTTGGAGACATTCAAAGTAAAGGAATAACGTTTAGTCGCCGGAAGATGTATTTCCAATGCCCTTCGCTGTACAAACTGGTGAAATATAACAATTATGAAACTCAGGGAAATTGAAAATGTGTTTCTTATCTCTTTCTTCGCTTCTCTTATTTACTACATACGTCCCAAGTATAGGTGAATTTTTTGCAGCTTTCTTGCAAGCAAAGGCTGCGGATAACACGTTTCAACCTTTGCTGGTTATGCAGTTGTTGTCCTCCGGACTGCAGGCACAAACATTTACTTCGCAGTGTTCACTGTCATCCAGGTTGGGATTAGAGTCTTGGTGAGACAGAGGTGTCGCCCATACTCTTCTTTTCCGCTGGTGGAGCTTATGGCTTCTTCACTTATTGCCTACTAAAAAAAAAATAATGGTTCCAATGGCTCTGAGCACTATGGGATTTAACATCTTAGGTCATCAGTCCCCTAGAACTTAGAACTACTTAAACCTAACTAACCTAAGGACATCACACACATCCATGCCCGAGGCAGGATTCAAGCCTGCGACCGTAGCAATCCCGCGGTTCCGGACTGCAGCGACTAGAACCGCACGGCCACCATGGCCGGCCTATTGCCTACTCACCTCCTTGTTTTTTTCTCTTAGGCCTATTGGCTTTGTAAGTTTGCAGTTTAATGTTTTCCCTAGCAGCACCCGGCGGAGTGATTTTTTTTCCACCACCACGATAGGAGAGATTTTGTTTAGGTCTTCAGTTGGTGACTGAGCTACCTCTGGATCCGATAGCTCGACTGGGGTGTCTAGAAAACTGTAGAAAACTGTCTGAAGGACCACTACTAGGTTCTGCACTGGAGGTTGGAGGTACTGCCTCCAATGTTGACTGTGGTGATTCTTCGGTGGTGAGGTGGGCATGCTCTGGAATAGCTGCCATATCCAAAGGTACGCCCTGTTTCCCTACTCAAGACATGGCGTTCGCTATTGTTGCTCCTTTCGCCCAAGCAGATCACAATCACTAGCCGAATTGCTGCCTTGTTATTTGTCTCTCAGGGTTATTGTAAATGAAACTGTTACAAGCAGAGTAGTAAAAACACCTCGTTGACTTGAAGAAACAACGGCCAAGAGGCTGCAGAAAGTAGGACGCATGACTTGGCAGACTTAACAGTATAACGTCATTAGACTCTGCACAGTCTAACACGTCCACCATTGAGAAATAGGAGCCATGCCCATTCAAAATAACGACGGCTTTTCCAGTTGATTTCCTCGGAAGAAAATGATCTCTGAGCTAAGCGGAAAATTGTCAGAAGTCAAATAGGCTGACTTCCCACTCATCATAACTTGTGATCCGGGAGGCATTCCGTCAGTAAACTCTTGCGTCTTATTCTTCCCCTTCAAAACGCAGGAGGGAGGAATGTACCTCCTTTCAGCACTGAAACAAACAACAACTGAAATTATTTCGCCGTTCTCACCACTAGTAATAATGCTCACATTTTTTGAGCATCTCTTTGCAATTACTTACCTGGGTTTATTATTCAGCTGTAAACCAGTCTCATCTACATTGAAAACATGATTTGGTTTCCCGACTAAATCATTGTCCTGGAGTATTCTTTCCAGCATGGTGAAATAGATTTCTATTCTTTCCTTATTCATTTTTTTCCCAGCTCTGTTTAGCGACACTTATTCATCTTTTCTAACTGATAACTCGGGGTTCGGTGCAAAGAAGCTTTCAAGCCAATTATAAGCTGCTTCCTAGCGTTCCTCATTATAATTATGGGAACTTTTGAGGCTTTCAGCTACTTTGAAAACCATTACTCGAATTGTCTCTCTATTAGGAGAAAAACCGAAAGACTGCAATTTTATTATGTGCTGCACATTTTTTTCTCAGAATCTTTCCCAAGAACTGGCAGTGGCCCAAGACAAACTTTGGATACGTTGCCGGATTTAATCTTCTTTTTAAAGCGGTTGACTGTACCTGGTAATGTCTGGCAGCTTCACTGCCACCCATTGCACGATTTTTCATAGCATTGTAGGTCTTCTGCAGAGTTTCTTCGCTCCTTCAACCCCTTGTGTTTTACTACACAAATGAAAACGTAAAAAATGTTGTAAAAACCTGCATTCACATTTAGGCAATTGCAATGGAAAGTTTTCATCTAAAAAGAAAAAACAAAATCAAAGACTAATTTTAAATAGAAACTATTGAAAACAAAAAGATCATTAATTGTAGTTGTGTTCTTTGCATTTTTTATTTTTGTAATTATAACAGTTAAAGGTGGTGCTCAAAACCACAGTTTTGCATAACAGCACTGAACAGTTTGGCCAGGCAAGTGGTCCGTCTCTCCCAAGATTCTGGGAGAGATAGACTAGAACCTCATGGCGACACTGTTACTAGGAGTCGCTTCTAATCTTACAACTAGGGTCGTAAAATAGGTGACTGAGCGAACACTGGACGCTGGTGAGGCTGCGCAGCCTGATGCTGGTGTGGAAAACGTTTATTCGAGGTTTAGAGAAAGTTTTCACCTACGTGTATCCTCTTTTACGAAATTTATCGCTGGAAAACTTCCAATAAATAAATAAATAAAACAGTTTAAAACACAAGGCGCTCGTATCTCGTCCGCCACATCGCTACGTGACCGCCAGTGGCGCTATCAAGCGGATTAGCTAGGAACTAACTAGCTGGACCATCCCACCTATGATGACTGGGTGTTGTGTGACGTACTTAGGTTAGTTAGGTTTAAGTAGTTCTAAGTTCTAGGGGATTGATGACCATAGCTGTTAAGTCTCATAGTGCTCAGAGCCATTTGAACCATCCCACCTAGTGGTCCGTTCAAAAAATGGCTCTAAGCTCTAAGCATCAGTACCCTAGACCTTAGAACTACTTAAACCTAACTAACCTAAGGACATCACACACACCCATGCCCGAGGTAGGATTCGAACATGCGACCGTAGCGGTCGCGCGGTTCCAGACTGTAGCGCCCGGCTAGTGGTCCGTCTCTCCCGGAATTACCCCACACCGTATCACTTAGAGAGGTTGGTGGGTCACATCGTTCACAATAGATTGTCTGGTTGAAAGCATATGCGGTGAAGAGAACGGGTATGCCAATCCTGAGCGGTCCAGTCGGCACGTTGTTGGGCCCAGCTGAACCGCGCTGCATGGTGTCGTGGTTGCAAAGATGGACCTCTCCATGAAAGTCGGGAGTGAAGTTGCTCACCATGCAGCCTATTACACACAGTCTGAGCCGTAACATGACGCCCTGTGGCTGCACAGAAAGCATTATTCAACATTGTGGCGTTTCTGTCAGGGTTCCTCTGAGCCATAATCCGTAGGTAGCGATCGTTGACGGCAGTAGTAGACTTTGGGTGGTCTGAGCGAGGCATGTCGTCGACAGTTCCTGTCTCTCTGTATCTCCTCCATGTCCGAACATACCTATGGTTCACTCCGAGACGCCTGGACACTTCCCTTGTTGGGAGCCCTTCCTGACACAAAGTAACAATGCGGGCGCGGTCCAACCGGGTTATTGGTCGTCTAAGAATGGTTGAACTACAGTCAACACGAGCCGTATATCTCCTTCCTGGAAATAATCTACTGACGGTCCCCCTCCGTCTAATAGGCGCTGCCCATGCACGGTTGTTTACATTTCGGGCAGGTTTAGTGACATCTATGGACAGTCAATGGGACTGTATCTGTAATACAATATCTACAGTCAAAGTCTGTCTTCAGGGGTTGTGGGAACTGGCGAGATGCAAAACTTTTTTAATGTGTGTAGATGATAGTGTTGATATTGTAACTATGACTGTAAAGGTACCATATATCGAGCAGCGTTTTTACCTTACTTGTTACGTCGATGCTGCCAAATGCTATGTGTTGGAATGTGTAGCGACATTTCGACTATACGCTGAAATAAGCTCATTTTGGTTTAGGCAATAAAACTCATGTAAGGAACGGTGTTAACTAATATATCATTATGGTAATCATCACTTACCGTCAGTGTCAGCTCTGTTACTCTTGCAATTTATTATAAAAATAAACAAGTAAGTGGCTTTTTCTGCTGATGTGACTGAACAGTTGTATGAATGACGAACATTGTCTAGAGGCAATTGTGATTATTTCACCTGTCATGTTCTGCGTGTGTCAGTAAAAGTTTCAATACCGTCGTTAATGTTCCTCTCATAGTATTCAACTCTCCATATCATAATGAACAGTACAGTACCATCTCAGAATAACGTCTACGCTATGTGATCAAAAGTACCCGTATACCTGGCTGAAAATGACTTACAAGTTCGTGGTTCCCTTTATCGGTAATGTTGCAATTCAGTATGGTGTTGGCCCACTCTTAGCCTTGATAACAGCTTCCACTTTTGCAAGCATAAGTTCAGTCAGGTGCTGGAAGGTTTCCTGGGGAATGGCAGGAGTGCTTCACTGAGGAGAGGTATCGATATCGGTCGGTGATGTCTGACAGGAATACGGCGTTCCAAAAAATCCCAAAAGTATTCTATAGGATTCAGGTCAGGACTCTGTGCGGGCCAGTCCATTACAGGGATGTTACTGTAGTGCAACCACTCTGCCACAGGCCGTGCATTATGAACAGGTGCTCGATCGTGTTGAAAGATGCAATCGCTATCGCTCATCAACAGTGGGAAGCAAGAAGGTGTTTAAAACATCAGTGTAGGCCTGTGCTGTGATAGTGTCACGCGAAACAACAAGGGATGCGAGACTCCTCCATGAAAAACACGACCACATTATAACACCACCGCCACCGAATTTTACTGTTGGCACTACACACGCTGGCAGATGACATTCGCCGTACCCACATCCTGCCATCGGATCGCCACAATGTGTACCGTTATTCGTCACTCCACACAACGTTTTTCCACTGCACAGACGTCTAATGTTTATGCTCCTTACACCAAGCGAGGCGTCGTTTGGCATTTAACGGCGTGATGTGTGGCTTATGAGCAGCCGCTCGACCATGAAATCCAAGTTTTATCACCTCCCGCCTAACTGTCATAGTACTTGCAGTGGGCACTGATGCAGTTTGGAATTCCTGTGTGATGGTCTGGTTAGATGTCTGCCTAATACACATTACGACCTCTTCAACAGTCGCCGGTCTCTGTCGCCAACAGACGAGGTCGGCCTGTACGCTTTTGTGCTGTACGTCTCCCTTCACGTTTCTACTTCACTATCACATCGTAAACAGTGGGTTGTTTAGGAGTGTGGATATCTCGCATACAGACGTATGACACAAGTGACACTCAATCACCTAACAACGTTCGAGGTCCGTGAGTTCCGCGGAGCGCCACAATCTGATCTCACACGATGTCTAATGAGGTCGTTGATATGGAGTACCTGGCAGTATGTGGCATCTCAAAGAAGCTAATATGAAAAACGTACGTTTTGCGGTTGTCCGGATACTTTTGATCACATAGTATAGCTTCTCACTGATCTGCACAGTTACCATTGGCATTGCAGTGAATAACTCTACCATACAAATCTTAACTTGGCACGGATTTTCACTATTTGATCAAAGTTATACAGACACTTGTCGGAGGACATTAACATGGGGCGTGTCCACCCCTCGTCTTTATGAAGGCTTGAATCCTATTGGGCACAATCTGAAAGCGTTCTGTGGAGGAATGGCCGCCAATTCTTATCCAAGAGCTGAAACAGAAAAGGTGCTGATGTCGGACGTTGGGTTATGAGGCAACGTCGACATTCTAACTCATACCAGAGGTGTTGCATTGAGTTCAGGTCGGAATTGTGAGCACGCCATTCCATTTCAGGTATGGTTTAGTCTACAAAACAATGCCTCGCAAATACTACTTTGTGATATGGTGCGTTGTCATGCTGAAACAATCATCGTCTTCGAACTGTTCGTCTACTGTGGTCAGTACTCAATGTATGAGCTCATATCATACGACATTTAGCTATTTCTTAAGTACAATAAGGAAACACACCCTAACCACAAAAACACGCCCTCCGTACTTCGCTATTCGCACTGCACATGATATCAGGTAACGTTCCCAGGGCATTTGCCAAACCCAAAACCTTCCACTGGATTCATCACCTCAGATCACGCTGTCTATTGGCAACCTTCCTTATATCACCTCAAGCGTCGCTCGGCAGTCACTACAGGAATTTGTAGCTCATGAGGAGCTGCTAGATTTTGGAACTCAATGAGTGAATCCTTCCACTGATTTCATGCGCTTGTTTACAATTACCCTCCGCAATTCTCGTCGTTACCTGTCCATGAGTGCATGAGATCTGCCTGGTCTTCGTTTAGTTGTCATTGTTCCTTCACGTTTCCAGTTCACAATCACGTCACCAACAGTCTACTTGGGCAGCTGCATACGGGTTGAAATGTTTGCGACGCATTGTTACTCAGATATCATCCAATGACTAGTCCACGATTTAAGTAAGTGGGCTCTTCTAACCGACCTACTCTGCTGTTACTGCTGCCTTTCTACACACAGCGCAGTGCTCCGTGCCTCCTTTTATTCCTTGTGACATCTGTTGGGGGAGTTTAATCAGATAGTATATGAGGATCCTGTCTGAGCAACGACTGTCCTCTTCTACGAGGTATGTCCACAAACTAAGTTCCGTTTGGTTGTGTAAAACAAACGTGTATAGACACAGAAAAAATATTTATTGTACAAAAATCTACAACTGTTAAACTACTTTTCTACATAGCTTCCGAAATTTTGTAGGTACTTGTCATAGCGTGACACGAGTTTTTGTATGCCTTCTTCATAGACGGTTGAGCCTGTATATTCAACCAGTAATCCTCGGCGCTTGTTCTGTACTGCGGGGCTCAGTTTGTTAATGGTATCGCAAAACCATGCGCATTGATTGTTTGGTCTAGTGGTAAGAAACCAATAAGCAAAATGCATTTTCTGTCCCAAAAATCGAAGCACATGACTTTTCGAAGTTTGCTTAGGCTTAACCTTCGTTGGGGATGAAGTGTGCCTCCATTCCATTGTTCTCCGCGCGGGATTAGCCGAGCGGTCTAAGGGGCTGCAGTCATGGACTGTGCGTCTGGTCCCGGCGGAGGTTCGAGTCCTCCCTCGGGCATGCGTGTGTGTGTTTGTCAAATGGTTCAATTAGCTCTGAGCACTATGCCACTTAACGTCTGAGGTCATAAGTCGCCTATAACTTAGAACTAATTAAACCTAACTAACCTAACGACATCACACACATCCATGCCCAGGGCAGGATTCGAACCTGCGACCGTAGCGGTCGCTCGGTCCCAGACAGTAGCGCCTAGAACTGAGTGTTTGTCCTTAGGAATATTTAGGATAAGTAGTGTGTAAGCTTAGGGACTGATGACCCTAGCAGTCAAGTCCCATAAGATTTCACACACATTAGAACCATTCCATTGATTGTCGTTTTGTTTCATCTTCCGTGACTATCCGAGAAAGAAAACCATCTCCTTCTTCATTGTAGCGTGTCAAAAACTGAAGTGCACTGCCCATCCGTTGTTTTTTGTGTTGTTCAATAAGAATTTTGGATACCCAAAGCGAGTTAAGTTTTCGAAATTTCAGTTTTTCAGTAACAATTTCATGAATTAGTGATCGTGAGTTTTCCAGAACTTCCATAGCAAGTGTAAACTTACGGTTGTGCTGAATCTTCTCTTAAATTGTATGAACCAGTTCATCAGTAAGCACAGACGGGCGGCCACTTCGTTCTTCATTTGATCACGCCCTTCATTGAACAGTCTGACCCATCTTCTAACCATTGAATCGCTCATAGCGTTCTGTCCGTAAACCTCGCAGATTTGCCGATGAATTTCCTTTGGTTTGACTTTCTTTGCATTTAGAAAACGAATTTCAGATCTGATTTCACACGCGGCGGCATTTTCAATTACGGCGGACATTATAAAGCAGCACTGCAAAGCACACGTCGGCAGCAACGAGCTGAAAATGGCGTACACGTCTTCTCCTTGAGTCAGAGCAACTGCCGCGCATGCTCGGAACTGCGATTGTAGCGTTGCTGCGAATAAAAACAGAAACGGAACTTACTTTGTGGACGACCCTCGTATTAACCTTGTAAGTACTCCAGACACTAAATAACAGTTACTACATTACTTTGGTAATGACTGTAAACTGAAGAGCCAAGGGAACTCGTATACCTGCCTAATATCATGTAGAGAACCCGCGAGCACGCAGAAGTGCCGCAGCGCGAAGTGACGTTGACTCGACTAATGTCTGAAGTACTGCTGGAGGGAACTAATACAATGAATCCTGCAGAGCTGTCTACAAAGCCGCAACAGTACGCGGGGGTTGCAGATTTCTGAACAGCAAGTGGAAAGGCATTCCAGATATGCTCGATAATGTTCATGTCTGGGGAATTTGGTGGCCAGTGGAAGTGTTTAAACTTAGAAGAGTGTTCCTGGAGCCATTCTGTAGCAGTTCTGAACGAGTGGAGTGTCGCATTGTCCTGCTGAAATTCCCCAAGTCCGTCGGAATGCACAATGGACATGAATGGATGCAGGTGATCACACAGAATGTTTACGTACTTGTCACCTGTCAAAGTCGTATCTAGACGTATCAGGGGCCCATGTCACCCCGACTATACACGCCCCACACCATTACACTGGCTCCACCAGTTAAAACAGTCGCTTGCTCCCACGCAGGGTCCATGGATTCACGTGGTTGCCTCCGTACCCGTACACGTTCATCCTCTCGATACAATTTGAAACGTGACTCGCCCGACGAGGCGACATGTTTCCAGTCCAATATCGGTGTTGACGGGCCCAGGCGAGGCCTAAAGCTTTGTGTCGTGCAGTCATCAAGGGTACACGAGTGGGCCTTCGGCTCCGAAAGACCGAATCGATGATGTTTCGTTGAATATTTTGCACGCTGGCACTTGTTGATAGCCCAGTATTAAAATTTGCAGCACTTTGCGGAAGGGTTTCAATTCTATCACACTGAACGATTTCTTCAGTCGCCCATGGTCCCGTTCTTGCACGATCTTTTCCCGGTCGCAGGGATGTCGAAGGTTTGATGTTTTGACGGATTCCTCATATTCACGGTACAATTGTGAAATGGTCGTACGGGAAAATCTCTAGTTTATCGATACCTCGGAGATGCTGTGTCCCGTCGCTCTTGCGCCGACTATATCATCACGTTCAAACTCAATTAAATCTTGATAACATGCCATTGTAGCAGCAGTGACCGATCTAACAATTGCGTCGGACACTTGTCTTGTATAGGCGTTGTCGACAGCACCGCATATTCTGCCATTTTACATATCTCTGTATTTGAATACGCATGCCTTTATCAGTTTCTTTGGCGCTTCAGTGCGTCATGTTTCAAACGTCTGTCATATACTTATGTTCACATAGTGTTGAGGTATAGCAAATAAAGAAATAGTTTCCCTGGAAGCTGTATCTTTATTAGTAATTGGCTCTTATTAATTAATGGTAAGTATTCGCGGTTTGTGGCTTACATCTATATCCCTTTGCCACCAAAGCGTAGTCTGTATCGGACCCACTTCTTCATCCAGACTCCACAGCAGAGTCACCTATTCAGCTGCTGTGAACGGAGACATATGCATTTCTCTCGAGTGTGAATAAACGTAAAGAAGTGTTACTACTAACATTCTTTAATAAGGTTGTATATAAAGCACGTAATGTGTCTCCTTGTGAATTCTAATAAACCTGTGTCGAATGGAATAAAGTAAAGAAAAAAATGGAGTAGTGACTTGTTGAAATATGACGATCGCCAGTTTGAAGGAATGTATCACAACGAAGTTTACCCTACTCTCCCAGATATCCACATACGACTTAGCACAGCAAAGACTTCACATAACACCGTGGTAAGAAAATCCAGAACAGACAGAAGTGAAGGTGACTGTGGTCAGTATGTGTTGTTAGGGTGCTGACGGAAATTAGTGTTGAAGTGGAATGATGTACTGCCATTTTTAACACAGGGCCATACACGATCGGCAAGAATTTTGTTCAGTCTCCTAAAACGACGGCAGCACATTTCGGATAGACATGGGGTGATGTGCGTCGCACAGACAGCAAAGAACTTGCACATACGGCCCACAAGCTGACAGAGAATCATTGCTGACGATGTGAAGCGGACGCGGGGTGTACATCTTCACCAGTCCGAAGGTGGCAATTGATAAAAACCTCCAACGTGTTGGAACCTGGCCTGGTCCATGGACAGTAGTATGAACTACAGATCTATTGGCACTACAATACTGCACGGGGTAATCCACCAACAGAACTGAATTCTCGGCTCATTGTCTTAGAGAGTATCGACCCTGCTTTCAGCACACCTACTGTGTCTTACTCTATCTAAATTATTTATTTCTGTATTATGTACCACTACTCGCCCACTCAACTACTTTCAGTGTTTTTAAGTATGTAGTTGGCCACTGCCTCGGAGACTTTTCACTTTACCTCATTCTGTTCCAAATTTTCTGTATTCAGTTTCATCACTTGCTTCTTTTCCTTTATCATCTTGAACTCAAGTTGGTGTTCATCACTGCTAGGGTACGGTTAGACTGCAGATCCGCAGATGGTTATGCTGGAAGCCCAGAATTTTACTTCAAAATTTTGGTGTAGCCATTGGTAGTCTAATGGATTACCCTGCGTCTCCTTCCCTTTTTCAAGTGTGCTGTCTTCTCATGTTACTTTTTAAGATGGTTCCGAGCAAAATAACTGATGATGGTCGAAGTAGAGAGGATATAAAATGTAGACTGGCAATGACAAGGAAAGCGTTTCTGAAGAAGAGAAATTTGTTAACATCGAGTATAGATTTAAGTGTCAGGAAGTCATTTCTGAAAGTATTTGTATGGAGTGTAGCCATGTATGGAAGTGAAACATGGACGATAAATAGTTTAGACAAGAAGAGAATAGAAGCTTTCGAAATGTGGTGCTACAGAAGAATGCTGAAGATTAGATGGGTAGATCACATAACTAATGAGAAAGTATTGAATAGGATTGGGGAAAAGAGAAGTTTGTGGCACAACTTGACCAGAAGAAGGGATCGGTTGGTAGGACATGTTCTGAGGCATCAAGGGATCACCAATTTAGTATTGGAGGGCAGCGTAGAGGGTAAAAATCGTAGAGGGAGACCAAGAGATGACTACACTAAGCAGATTCAGAAGGATGTGGGTTGCACTGGGTTCTGGGAGATGAAGAAGCTTTCACACGATAGAGTAGCATGGAGAGCTGCATCAAACCAGTCTCAGGACTGAAGACCACAACAACAACAACCAACCAGTTGAGATCTATCGTAGAACTCTGTAGGGTACCTTACTGGGGAAGGCAGAATTAATCTTAATTGATACGCGTGCTCTAATTATTTGTATTTATATCCGTGTCAAAGTTACACAATTAAAAATTAAGGCAAAAACACATATAAACACTCTAACTGATGACTTATTCGTCATACACAGGGGACCTGTGAGAACTTCTTGATAAATATATAATAATGGCAACCTGTGCAAATGCAAATCTGATGAATCTAATATGAGAGTCAGGGGGAAAACGACAAATAGACCAAGTACCTAGAGATTGTTGTGAAATTGGTTTTCCATAAAATAGAACCATTGAAGGTAATACGTAGGTTTATTGAAGGTAATATGTAGTACTAGACGGTGCTATGGAAGTGCAGCGAGCTGACCAATGGGAGGTTCGTGTGGCAGGGTTTGGGACAGCGTGCCCCATGCAATATGAGACATAGGCATTCTACTACTGTTTCCGGAGCTCTGATGAGGACTTACTGTTTTCTGCTTTCTGGCGCCTCTCAGAGCTGGCTTGTGGAAGTCGTGTGCTGAGCTGAGGCCATTCTCGTGCTGCAAACTTCGAGGATTGCAGTGAGGTTGCGATAGGCTCGTGAAGCATGGCGTAATAGTTTGTTTGTAATGCTTTCAGATCTATAGATGTTCCTTCATTCTTGTCCAGGTTTCTTGATCGAAAAATACATCTCATTCATGATCGTGCCACAGTACTGGTATTCCAGTCATCCATCTGTGAGGTTATAATATGGCCTTCATTATGTTCCTGTTGATTTAACGTTTCTCAAAGTATGGAAGCTTGTATGGAGTTTTCTTTTATTATGATTTAAATAAATCGTGGACTTGTACGCCACGTGGTCCACCATAGAACAAATGTAAATCTGTTGTTTGTTTCAGCTTATTGAGTTGCTTACTAGTTTTACTAGTTGCTTACTAGTTTTATTAAAGGCTCTTCGATCTGTTCTCTTCTCTCATTTATTTCTGAAATCAGTACAATTTTTGAACAGCACATAAGTGGTCTCATACTCATACTTAAGCCAGTACTTGATTCGGGATTAATTATTCAATTTATTCTGCCTTCGGAAGAATTATTTGTGAAAACGGAAGCAACCGTTATCAGCATCAATATTTTTAATTCCTAGCATGCACTCACGGGGCAAATCATTTGAATTGTGCTGCCCTAATGAACATCAAATATGAATTGTGAGCTCGCAATAGACTCTGTAATCTTCGAAAACGTGTGTTACTATCGGTTGGTCATCGCTGTTTAACAGCCTACAAAGCTTTGTTAACTGATCAGTACTAATGAGTGCAAGCTGTTTGTCTCCGTTGGCTGCAGATCTAGGAGAAAAACGACCTAAAAAGTGCTTGGGAATGATAAGGAAACAAGCTAGTGCAGTGTGACCATTACCTACTCTATTCTAATGACTCTGTGGGCCCACTGAGTGATTTCATTCAGAATTCTACGATGGATGCCGTGCTGCATTGCAGGTCTGTGACTCAGGAAAAGGCGAAACAAACCGATGAATGACCGCAGGCAAATTAAAAAAAAAAAAAAGCTACAATTGGAAACGGCATCAGGTACACAGTTTAGCCATTGTGTCTATGTTTACAAATTTAAATGAACTCACTTCAATTGCACTTTACACATTGCCTCAGAAACTAATAAATAACATTCCACATAGAGTATAACAGGTATATCTCCTGCAGTAAGTTAAGTTGCGTATAAGTCACTTGACTTTTAGGCTGTCTATCGTTGAAATAGATTCCGGACTAAACGTGCTATGTAACAAGTGTTAAGACGAACAAAGACTCAAGTTCAGCACCCGAAATTATTCTCCTGTAGCGCTTCCAGCCCTTGGCGAACTTTGTCTTCTTCGACTATTTTTTCTATTCTTCTCGTCTTTTTGCAGCTCCTTTCCACTGGTGGGATCTGCTCTTAAATCATCGGTCAACTTTCTTCGAGGTCTCCCTTTCCTTCTAGTGGCATAGCTCACACCTTTCATCATTTTCTTTTATATTCTACCGTCCACCGTTCTCTCCATGTGCCCTAGCAATCGTATTCGTTGCAATTTGACAAATTTTGCTATATCTCATCCTCTTATTAAATCTTGAAGCTCAGTGTTAGAGCGCATGGTCTAGCCTTCTTGCTCCCTTATTGGGCCATACATTTTACGTAATACTTTTCGCTCAAAACGTTTCTACATCTACTGTCAGTGTCCATACCACCGGCCCAGATGCGAAACTGGTCGAACTGGAGAGTTATATACAAAAAGGCTGTTTCTGAATAGTTGTAAATCTGCAAAGTAAGTCTTGTTGTTAGCTTTTCGCCTTTCCCTTGCAGCCTTGGAATGCTGTCATCTTTTGATAATAGATTTCCCAGATAATTAAAAGAGAACACTCCAGTGAAACAATTTCCTGTTTATGTACTAGATCTTTAGGGATTCTTCTGGCCTCAGAGTGCAACAATAGCATATATTTTGTTTTACTTTCATTCACTATGAGGCCGGTTTTTAATGCTTCTGTTTCTAGTGCAAGGTAAGTTTCTTTGTGTTTGCATTTCTTCCTCTATAGCATTGTCGTCAGCATACGCAAATACGTTGCGAAGGGTTATATTTAGTACGTCTGTGACCTAGCTTCACTTCTTTATGAAAGACAAAGCTTTCACGTGTCCTACTGACTATCTTTACTGTTTCTCTTGTCTCTATAATTGTAATTTAAAAAAAAGAAGGTTCAAATGGCTCTGAGCACTATGGGACTTAACTTCTGAGGTCATCAGTCCCCTAGAACTTAAACCTAACTAACCTCAGGACATCACAAACATCCATGTTCGAGGCAGGACAGCGGTTCCAGACTGTAGAGCCTAGAACCACTCGGCCACCGAGCCCGCATTGTAATTCCGATAAGATTTATTAGTTACGTACACATCCCAAACGGTCTCAATATTCTGTATAATTCTTGTCGATTTACTCTCCCAAAAGATTGTTTGAAATCGGTGAATAGAAAGTGCAGGTCTCTATTCTGCTTTTTCATCATTTGACTGATAAAAAGTATTTGGTCAGTTGTTCCCCTGTCTGATCGAAAACCACACTGATATTCCCCAAGTATGACTTCTGCACACTTCTGTATCCTTTCCTTTAATACACTTGTGAAGATCTTACAAGCCATGTTTAGAACTGATATACCTCTGCAGTTTTCACATGCCGTCCCGTCTTCTTTCTTGTAAACCAGGGCTGTTATCCCAGTTTTTCAATTAGCCGGCATGTTTTCAGTTTTCCCTATGTCTGGCACTGCTGCCTCTCGTTTCCTTATTACAGCGACACCACCACATTTCATTAATTCAGAGATTATCCCTCCTTCACCGGGTGTTCGAGTATTTTTCATATTATAGACGGCATCCACATTACAAACTCGATCATCCTATAAGGCTCATTTTAAAATGCAGCTGAACGAAATGCGTGCAGCTAATGAATCTCATCATATCACCTCAATGTGTGCTGTTCAATAGCTCCAATCTTATGCACTGGAGAAGAGTCTGAATAGTTACTCGTACTTGATGTGGTGTGCCGTCATCGACGACCGGAAAAGAGTTAGCGCACCGGTTCCTCCGAACCAAGACCACCCAAACAGAAGAGCAGAAGAAGTGTGAATAAGAGTGTTTTCGCGCTCTGTGTGCAGTGAGACGCGTCACCGGAACAGACGAAAACTACCGCCTTGTGTTCCGATTGACTCGCAAAGGTTCAGATACTACAGTGTTTCAGAAGAGGTCACCGCTTTCTCACACTAGGAATGTGCACTGCTTCCGCATTCAGCAGTCGACAGTGTGACTAGCCAAGTGCTAAACACGGTGCGTGTTGCATTTGCATCTACGTACGTAATCCACAAGCCACCGTATGGCGCTTGGTGGAGCGTACATTGTACTAATATTATTCATTTCCTTTCCTGTTCCACTTGCAAAAAGAGGGACGAAAAATATCTGTCTACATGCTCCGGTACGAGTCGTAATTTCTCGTATCTTATCTTCGTGGTCCTTTCGCAGAATGTATGTTGGCGGCAGTAGAATCGTTTCAAATGCCAGTTATCTTAATGTTATCAACAGTTTCCTCTCTGCTGAGCTCGCAGTTTTCTGAAGATCATAATATGACGTCTTCTCTATAATTTTGAAATAAAAATAGGGGAAAATTGTTCATTTCTTGTTGATTACATAAGATCATAACAAGTTAGTTTCGGCACATATGCCATCATCAAATGTTTCTCCTGACAATACATTTATATATCAATTTATTCTACGTCTATGTAATGATACTATAAGATTTTATCTTACATTATACTTACGTCTAGATGGAGTGACGTCCATAAATAATCTTGGAACGTTACTTCTTTTATGTACTTTGTTGTTAGCAAAGGTCACGTATTTTCTTCCTATACAAGAATAATAGTGAATTATCGTGTTACTTTTTGACAGTTAAAAAATTTGAAATTTCCAGGAAACCTTCAAATGCAGACTTCATTATCAATGAAAATTCATGCCTCCCCACGCCGTGTAAATATGAGTACTTTAAATCGATGATCATAAATTAAGTGCTGGAAGAACGAGCAATTAAAAATGAAAATACACCACTGCAACATAGAGAACAAAAAATAATTTCGACCCAGACATAGTACTCAAAAGCCACAAAGACCATACTAACATACTAACATACATAACATATTAAAGACATAACATATAAAATAAAAACCAAACCGATGTATGTACTACCAATACATATAGGCAGCATATCATAAAAAATAAAATACTCGTGAAACTAACATTATGCGCTACCAATAACTTACAAACAAAGCTGATATCTCGAAAAAACGATGTTGCTCTATTTTACAATCCAAGCGTATAGAAAATATCCTCCGTCGACTGCAATAGTTTTTACATCGAACAAATTTTTAGTATCAGATTAAAGAACACACGAGAGATGGCGAAAGCAACCAATGAAGTTTTTATCTGCACTTAAAAATAAAAATCATAGAGCGCACACAATTGAAAATTCTACATGCGATACCAAAAGGTCAGACACTTTGACAGAACTAGAAATGTATGACACACAAATAGCTAACCGAATCCTAAGCGAATAGACGGACCTCAGACGCAAAAAATTATCTGGGGACCTTAATTGACATAATAGAAAAAGAAAAGGGATGAAGAGAATATCATAAACACAGAAACATATCATAACACAACAGGTAAAATTAAGAACACACATCTACACAATAGTAATCTTTGGCAAAAAAGTAAAATCTCGGTTACCAACGGTATAATTAACTTGTATACATAAAGTAGCATTGGAACGTTCTATCATTATACAACTGTCAAAAAATAGCAGAAAATTTGTATAGAAATTAAATACGTAGCTTACGTTACCAATATAGTGCATAAAGGAGCTTAGGTTCTAAAAGTTTCATGGGCGTCCCTCCGTCTAGATAAAAGTATAACATAGCAGAAAATTGCACAGTACTATTACATCCACACTAAAACAATCTATAATTTTATAACTGTCAAAAAATACGAAATTTCGCTATTATTAAATACATGGCCTATGTTTACAACATAGTACATAAAAGAAGATCAATCATGGGCGTCACTTCGTATAGATGTACGTATAAGATAAAACCTCATAGTACTATTACATAGAATAAAATGATGTACACTGAAGAGCCAAAGAATCTGATACACCTGCCCAATATCGTGTATAACCACCGCGAGTACGCAGAAGTGCCGCAACACGACGTGGCATGGACGAGATGGCAAGGACGCGACTAATGTCTGAAGTATTGCTGGAGGGAATTGAGACCATGAATCCTGCAGGGCTGTCCATAAATCTGTAAGAGTACGAGAGGGTGGAGATCTCTTCTGAACAGCATGTTGCAAGGCATCCCAGAAATGCTGAGTAATGTTCATGTCTGGGAAGTTTAGGGGTCGCATTGTCCTGCTGGAGTTGCCTAAGTCCGTCAGAATGCGCAATGGACATGAATGGGTGCAGGTGAACATACAGGATGCTTACGTACGTGTCATCTGTCAGAGTCGTATTTAGACATATCAGGGGTCCCATATCGCCCCAACTGCACACGCTCCACTCCATTAGAGAGCCTCCACCAGCTATAACAGTCCCCTGCTGACATGTTGGGTCCATGGATTCATGTGGTTGTCTCCATACTAGTGCACGTTCATCCGCTCGATACATTTTGAAACGAGACTCATCCGACCAGGCAATTTGTTTCTACTCACCAATAGTCCAGTGTCGGTATTGATGGGCCCAGACGAGGCGTAAAGCTTCGTGTCGTGGCGTCATCAAGGGTACACGGGTGAGCCTTCGCCTCCGAAAGCCCATATCGATGATGTTTCGTTGAATCGTTCGCACGCAGACACTTGCCGACGGCCCAGCACTGAATTCTGCAGCAATTCGCGGAATGGTTGCACTTTTTTCACGTTGAACGATCCTCTTCAGTCGTCATTGGTCCCGTTCTTGCAGGATCTTTTTCCGACCGCAGTGATGTCGGAGATTTGATGTTTTAGCGCATTCCTGATATTAACGGTACACTCGTGAATGATCATACGGGAAAATCTTCACTTCATCGCTACCTGCCGGCCGAAGTGGCCGTGCGGTTCTAGGCGCTGCAGTCTGGAACCGCGAGACCGCTACGGTCGCAGGTTCGAATCCTGCCTCGGGCATGGATGTGTGTGATGTCCTTAGGTTAGTTAGGTTTAAGTAGTTCTAAGTTCTAGGGGACTAATGACCTCAGAAGTTGAGTCCCATAGTGCTCAGAGCCATTTTTGAGCCATCGCTACCTCGGAGATGCTGTGTCCCATCCCTTGTGCGCCGACTATAATACCACGTTCAAACTCACTTAAATCTTTATAAGCTACCATTGTAGCAGCAGTAACCGATCTAACAACAGCGTCAGACAGTTCTTGTCTCATGTACAAGGCGTTGCCGACCGCAACGTTCTATTCTGCCTGTGCATATATCCCTGTATATTTGAATATGCATGCTAATACCAGTTTCTTTGACGCTTCAGTGTATAAATGAGCGTCAACAGGAGCGCTTGAAAATGGCATATATCCCGAAACAAGCTTGTCGTGATAGTATGTAATCAACAATAAATAATTTGCAGTTGATTTTGTAAAAAGTATAAACAAGGTCCTTCGTAGCGTTTCGCGAAAAGAATGTCAGCTTCCCTCCAGGGGCTGCCGTCTGAATTCACGAATCATCTCTGCGATATTCGCGTACTGATCGAACCTACCGGTAACAAATTTAGCAGCACGCCTCTGATTTGATTCGATGTCTTCTATTAATCCAACCTGATGGGGATCCCATTGAGCAGTACTCCTGAATGAGTCGCATTAGTGTTCCATACGCGGTCTTCTTTATAGATGAAATACTTTTTCTTAAAATTCCCCCAGTGAAGCGAAGACGACTATTCTCCTTCCCGACAGTCGTCCTTACGCGCTGGTTCTAATTCATATGGCTTTGCAGTGTTACGACCAGATATCTAATAGACGTGACTGTGACAGGCGGGACACTACTACTCCTGTATTTGAAGAGTACGCGATTGTTTTTCCTACACATCTCCATTAACTTACATTTTCCTAAATTTAGAGCAAGCTTCCGGTAGTAAGAAGGTGCCCGTTGTCAAGTGGCCACCTGCACTATGTGATCAAAAGTATTCGGACACCCCCAAAAACAGACGTTTTTCGTATTAGGTGCATTGTGCTGCCACCTACTGCCAGGTACTCCACATCAACGACCTCAGTAACCAGATGGATGGCTCTAAGATCTATGGGACTTAACATCTGAGGTCATCAGTTCCCTAGACTTAGAACTACTTAAACCTAACTAACCTAAGGACATCACGCACATCCATGCCCGAGGCAAGATTATAACCTGCGACCGTAGTCATTAAACATCGTGAGAGAGCAGAGTGAGGCGCTCCGCGGAACTCACGGTCTTCGAAAGTGGTCAGGTGATTGGGTGTCACTTGTGTCATACGTCTGTACGCGACATTTCCACACTCCTCAACATCCCTGGCTCCACTGATTCCGATGTGATAGTGAAGCGGAAACATGAAGGAACACGTACAGCACAAAAGCCTAGAGGCCGACCTCGTCTGTTGGCTGACAGAGATCGGCAAGAGTTGAAGAGGGTCGTAATGTGTAATAGGCAGACATCTATCCAGACCATCACACAGGAATTCCAAACTGCAGCAGGACTCACTGCAAGTACTATGACAGGCGGGAGGTGAGAAAAATAGGATTTCATGGTCGAGCGGCTGCTCATAAGCCACACATCACGCCGGTAAATGTCAAACGACGCCTCGCTTGTTGTAAGGAGAGTAAACACTGGACGATTGAACAGCGGAAAAACATCGTGTGTGGAGTGACGATTCACAGTACACATTGTAGCGATCCAATGGCAGGGTGAGGGAATGGCGCATGCCCGGTGAACATCTGCGAGCGTGTCTAGTGGCAACAGTAAAATTCGGAGGCAGTGGTCTTATGGTGTGCTCGTGTTTTTGAAGGAGAGGGCTTGCACTCCTTGTTGTTTTGCATGGCACTATGACAGCACAGGCCTACATTGATGTTTTAAGCACATTCTATCGTCCCACTGTTGAAGAGAAATTCGGGGATGGCGATTGTATCTTTCAACATGATCGAGCACCAGTTCGTAATGCACGGCCTGTGGCGGAGTGGTTGCACGACAGTAACATCCCTGTAATGGACTGACCTGCACAGAGCCCTGACCCGAATCCTGTAGAACACTTGTGGGATGTTCAAGGCCTCACCGACCGGCATCGATACCTCTCCTCAGGATAGCACTCCACGAACATTGGGCTGCCATTCCCCAAGAAACCTTCCAGCACCTGATTGACCATAACTGAAGCTGTCATCAAGGCTAAAGGTGGCCCAACACCATATTGAATTCCATCATCACCGATGGAGGGCTCCACGAACTTGTAAGTCATTTTCAGCCAGGTGTGCGTATACTTTTGATCACATAGTGTATCATTGTGCAATCTAGGATATTTTGCCGAATCTTCCTATTTATAATCCAGGATCAAAGCAAAAGCACGTATCTCTTCTGTAACGTATCGTCATTGTTTTTTACTAATCTTTCTCTTGTATGTTTTACAAGCTAGTAAAACTGCGGTTAACAGTGACGGCTCCTTCTCGGCGGCTGGACGCTCTCTCAGGGAGTCAGACAATGTATTACAGCACCTCACAAGTGACGCTAATAGACCGTCGCCAACGTGCAACCTACGTACCGCCGCTCGTAGCGCAGAACGAGGCGATCACAATACCGCCAGTGCACTGACGACCGGTAAATCAACAAGGCAAGGTCGCCAGTTTTTAAGACCCTCTCTCCTGTTGTAAATGAGGGGGAACTGTTCCCGTGTGTGGGGCGTGCTGACGTAACAGCACACTTCCGCAAGCAGCGACGTTATACGGTAAAGGACAGCAGATTCTCAAGACGCCAGCGCGGGCGTATCCTGTTGGTTAGCGCGCGCTACTAACCAGGCGTCATTAGCGTGAAGGAAAAAAAAAAAGTTACTGAGCCAGCGAAAGTGCGTCGCTGTTAGCAATTGTGTACCACAGCGAAGGTTGCCCCTGTCGATATGTTCCACATCACATCCGCGACGTGCAGCTAGAAACGGGTACGAAGGCTTTGTTGTTTTTCGCTTCGGAAACATCCGGCTTAATAACAAGACAACGGAGCAGTTCCGCGTCTCTATTGCCTCTAACAGTTATCTGATTTCTGAGGAACGTGATACTATTCGAAAATGAATAGATGGTCGCCAAATGAATGAAACTGCACATATGACAATACGTAGCACATACAAAGAATTGTAGGACGAAATATTTCATGAGATGATTGTGTAGATCATAATGGCTTAAAGTCATGAATCAATCTGTATATTGAGCAAGCAGTAAAGGAAACAAAAGAAAAATTTGGAGTAGTAATTAAAATCCATGGAGAAGAAATAAAAAATTGAGGTTTGCCGATGGCATTGTAATTCTGTCGTAGCAGCAAAGGACTTGGAAGAGAGGCTGCACGGAATGGACAGTGTCTTGAAAGGAGGATATAAGATGAACATCGACAAAATCAAAACGAGGATAATGGAATGTAGTCGAATTAAATCGGGTGATGCTGAGCGCATTAGACTAGGAAATGAGACTCTTAAAGTAGTAAATGAGTTTTGCTATTTGGCGAGCAAAATATCTTTTGATGGTCGAAGTAGAGTGGATATAAAATGTAGACTGGCAATGACAAGGAAAGCGTTTCTGAAGAAGAGAAATTTGTTAACGTCGAGTATAGGTTTAAGTGTCAGGAAGTCGTTTCTGAAAGTATTTGTATGAAGTGTAGCCATGTATGAAAGTGAAACGTGGATGATGAATAGTTCAGACAAAAAGAGAATAGAAGCTCTCGAAATGTGTTGCTACAGAATAATCTGAAGATAAGATGGGTAGATCACGTAACTAATGAGGAGATATTGACTAAAATTGGTGAGAAGAAAAATTTGTGGCACAACTTGACCAAAAGAAGGGATTGGTTGGTAGGCCAAATTCTGAGGCGTCAAGAGACCACCAATTTAGGGCAGCGTGTATGGTAAAAATCTTAGAGGGAGACCAAGAGATAAGTACACTAAGCAGATTCAGAAGGATGTAGGTTGCAGTAGGTACTGGGAGATGAAGAAGCTTACACAGGATAGAGTAGCATGGAGAGGTGCATCAAACCAGTCTGGACTGAAGTCAACAACAACAACAACTAAATGAAATGAATATGGGGTAGATGCAGATAAAAACACTATTTACTTAAACATGTACCCAATCTAGAGTGTGTTCGGAAATTCTCGTTACAAACTTCTAGGCCTTGAGGAGGGGAGTAAGTAGATAATATTCTGAACTGGAACCCACGTCCAGAAGCGTACCGTTTTCATGCTACAACCATTTTAAAACATGGTAACGTGGTCACCTTTACAAGTAACTGATTAAGCGTGGCCCAGTACGTCACTTGTTTTACAGGTCAGCGTATTGATAGCCAAAGAAATTGCTGGGGTTCTCTTCAACGTGATTCAATACGACCTCTTCCAATTCTTGTGTGCGGCGTCTGCTTGGAGCACCACAGTCACGCCCGTTGATAGTGAAGGCACCCATTTCGAAGACGTTGCGTAATTGTGGCGAGAAGGGTACGCGATGGAGTCGGACGCTGTGGAGAACGATCTTGCTGAAGGTGCGAGCAGCTCTCCCATTACCGTGAGTTTCGCCGTTGAGAAGGATCATGTCGGTGTATTCTGCAAACGCATATTCAGCCATATTGATCTAACATTCAAAGACACGTGAATGACGCCAGAACGAGGTCACAGTGGTAGGATAGATGTCAAATGTCACCAGCCGATCTTATATCACCCCTACCCAACCCCTCCCCATCCCCCGCCCATGACTACTATGTTGTATAGCCACCCAACAAATATGATTTGAAACGGCTGTGGCACGGAAACGCCAAGTCTCCGGGCATAATTCCTGTTAATATTATTGTGTACTCACTTACGTCTACGTCCTACGAGTTTGTAACGGAAATTTCAGAACATCGTGTTTACTAAGAGAATCTTTGAGTACCTACCAACAGTGAACCGTGAAAATTTACTTGCACAATCTTTTCTTAAAGAATTTACTTTATTTACTAACGATTGGAAGTAGCTGCCAAGGAATAACTGATGAAAACAATTAAATTTCAACCAATGGAAATTTTATTCACAAAAGCCTTTTCAAAAACAGATTTAAAATTATAGGCAGAAAAGCACCCTCGAAATATTAAGTTACAATTACTGAGAGGCAGAATAAAAAAAAATATTTCTTTGCAGTAGGAGCCTTCGGGCTGAGAAGCTTCCGTTCCCTTTCAACACGGCAGTACTTACGACCGCTCACAACGACGTCTGTAAAACTACACTGGTGCAAATCTGCAACACCCCAGATTATTTTAAACTAACAGTTTTAACAAGTCACACAAACACATTAACTATGCTCTCCGCAAGAGGGATGGGAATGGTACAAACACTCACATTAAGAAACTATTTTCCACCAAAAGTGCACTTTGCTTTTAAAAGATCTCTTACGGGAGAATGGTGGCAACTTTATAAAAATGACTATTTAAATAAACCCATGAAATTCAGACTTACATAAAGTGTACCACATGCTCTACATTATCGCAAGATGATAGGCAAGATAAAAACATATTTCGGGAATTCGTCCTTTACCTTAATTCTATAAATCGTTAACACCGAATCCGACAAACATGACAGAGGTAGCTGTTAACGTATGGCAGACCGACAGACAGACAGACACTAACTGCCTAACAAATGCACACCCAAAACGCTCTCCCGAACCGTCCGCTGCCAGCCGCTTCAACGGACGCAGGAAGGCGCGTCAATCTTCTGTCTCACGGCGTCGCAGCTTGCCCCGGCCAGACCCATGTCGCGGGTTGACCCCTGTTGCTTTCGTGTCGGCCGCGAAGCCAGTACGCCTCGCTATACGGCGCGGCCACTGGACTCACGTGGCGACCTCACATGCGCCGACGCTCCAGGCGGACAAGTCATCTTGTGTCCCAGTGCGCGACCGACCAACCGATCGATCCAACCGCCAAGGGCCAATGCCTGAGCAAACTCGAGCAGACTGGCGGCCTAACACATACTAGCACTCCGGACGACAGACAGACACTGACTGCCCCACACTGACCAACCGACCAACTTAGCCGACTCGCCCCGACTGACAGACTGCCCCGGCTGACCAACTGCCTCCGACTGACTCCCACCTGCCGAGCTCATAGCGCCCCTTAAAAGCACGTGAACAGGCAACTTTTTCCATTTCATACCAGAGGGGGACACACAAGCAGCGATTGCCACAGCGGCGCCACCGCCAGAAACGGAGGGCGACTGCTTCACACAACGCGCTGCGGCGCGCTTTTCAAAACAGCAATTTTTACTACGGATCAAACAGGAATGTTTATTGATGAAAAAAAATATTAAATACAATTTGCTTTCTTCTTCCATGAGTTCCAGAAGTCCCTACTCTGCGGAGACTACGTTGAGTCCGTGCGTCTCGACTTCACTGCAGTTCCGCCGGGTTGAACACCTAGCTGTTGCTCACTGAAATTGAATGGTCTGCTTACACTCACGATCCGCAAAAAATAGTGTATGCTTTGACCGCAAAAATACGAGAAAATTCGTTACATCTTATAAATATTTATCATACAGTGGTCATAATAAATGTTGCATATTGCATTATTGTCACTACTGCAAATAATAAGAAACGAAGCTCATTTTGGTCTGTCAGGTACTACCATAAGAAAACAAAAATAAAGAAGATAAACTAATTTCCACTTGATAAAAACAAACAAACAAAAAGAAAGACTTACAAAATATTCCACTGCAGGTACTGCTGTCGCAGCTCGTGGTCGTGCGGTAGTGTTCTCTCTTCCCACGCCCGGGTTCCCGGGTTCGATTCCCGGCGGGATCAGGGATTTTTCTCTGCCTCGTGATGACTGGGTGTTGTGTGATGTCCTTAGGTTAGTTAGGTTTAAGTAGTTTTAAGTTCTAGGGGACTGATGACCATAGATGTTAAGTCCCATAGTGCTCAGAGCCATTTGAACCATTTTTACTACAGCTTGTGCCCACTGTTAACTTGCATAATACATCGTTTATGAACTGACTGGCTCTCTTCGTAATTTGAGACACTTTTGAAAACGGTGAGGGATATTCCTCACCAAATTTCCCGGAGAAGGGTTCGTATCGCATGGTCACGAAACCCCTCTTTGCGGACTAGGCAGCAGTGGGACGCGACGCTCTTTTCTGATAAGACACGTATCGGTGTCAACCGTGAAAATGCTGTTATTCATGTTTGGAGGCAATGGGGACAGAGTTTACACCCTAACTGAATCGTAGGCTGCCATCCATATGAAGACGGTTCAGTCGTGTTTTGGGGTGGTATCATGTATGGCCGCACAACCCTGTATTTGACAATTGCTGGGAGGATAACTGGTATGAAGAACCGGGACGACATCCTACATGTATTTGACTCCTTTTGGTGAACATACTAGAGTGAGATTCACGCTAATGGACGACAATGCACGCCCCCGTTGTAACAATCTTGTGAACACCTTCCTAGTGAGCACACAATCAGCCGAATCGAATGGTCTAATTATTATCCAGATATCAAATGCTCTGAGAACGAATGGGTTATTTAAAACGAGCTGTCTGCATTCTTCTGTGCCACCAGAGACCTTGCAGGGTCTGCTGTTGAGGAATAGAACAATATCCCACAGGATTATCTGGACAGTTTGGTAAGGAGTTGAACACTGGTAACCAGTACGTACTCGAGGAATGCAAGGGCAATCGTTACTAGTAACTTGACTGACTCGCAATTAAGACTACACATTCTGCTATGCAATACAATATATTTCAGACAACATAAGAGACTTTGGCACAGTCGTGCTCATAAAGTTCATCGTCGCTAAAGCAGATGCCAGACTGAGATTCGTTTTAAATGTTGTGGAGAAAGTAGGATCTAGATCTAGATCTTCTAATGGAAGAGGCCATACCTGTGCAGTTTGAAACAACTGTATTTCCACGAACCTCTCCCTCTGAAATCAGTAAAGTAATAAACTCACTGAAAAGTAAAACCTCTTACGGAATTGATGGCATTTCCAGCAAGATACTTAAAGCTTGTTCCCCACAGATAAGTAGGATTCTCAGCCACGTATCTAATACCTCTTTGGAGCAGGGTGTTTTCCCCGATAGACTGAAATATGCCATTGTAAAACCATTGCATAAAAAGGGGGATACGTCGGGTGTCAACAACTATCGCCCAATCTCTCTTCTGACAGCTCTATCAAAAATTTTTGAGAAAGTAATGTATTCAAGAGTAGCCTCCCATATATGTAAAAATAAAGTACTAACAAAATGTCAGTTTGGTTTTCAGAAAGGCTTTTCAACAGAAAATGCTATATACGCTTTCACTGATCAAATATTAAATGCTCTGAATAACCAGACATCACCCATTGGTATTTTTTGTGATCTCTCAAAGGCCTTTGACTGTGTAAATCATGGAATTCTTTTAGATAAGCTAAATCATTATGGTTTGAGGGGGGCAGTGCACAAATGGTTTAATTCATACTTAACTGGAAGAATGCAGAAAGTTGAAATAAGTGGTTCATGTAATGTTAATACAACAGCTGATTCCTCAAACTGGGGGGCTATCAAGCACGGGATCCCACAGGGTTCGGTCTTAGGTCCTTTACTGTTCTTGATATACATTAATGACTTACCATTCCATATTGATGAGGATGCAAAGTTAGTTCTTTTTGTTGATGATACAAGTATAGTAATAACATCCAAAAACCAAGAACTAAGTGATGTAATGATAAATGATGTTTTTCACAAAATTATTAAGTGGTTCTCAGCAAACGGACTCTCTTTAAATTTTGATAAAACACAGTATATACAGTTCCGTACAGTAAATGGCACAACTCCAGCAATAAATATAGACTTTGAACAGAAGTCTGTAGCTAAGGTAGAATTTTCAAAATTTTTAGGTGTGTCCATTGATGAGAGGTTAAACTGGAAGCAACAGATTGATGGTCTGCTGAAACGTCTGAGTTCGGCTACGTATGCTATTAGGGTTATTGCAAATTTTTGTGATAAGAATCTCAACAAATTAGCTTACAATGCTTACTTTCATTCACTGCTTTCGTACGGTATCATATTCTGGGGTAATTCATCGTTGAGTAGAAAAGTATTCATTGCTCAAAAACGTGTAATCAGAATAATTCCTGGAGCCCACCCACGGTCATCTTGCAGACATCTATTTAAGGATCTAGGGATCCTCACAGTAACCTCACAGTATATATATTCACTTATGAAATTTGTTGTTAATAATCCAGCCCAGTTCAAAAGTAATAGCAGTGTGCATAGCTATAACACTAGGAGAAAGGATGATCTTCACTATGCGGGGTTAAATCTGACTTTGGCACAGAAGGGGGTAAATTATGCTGCCACAAAAGTCTTTGGTCACCTACCAAACAGCATCAAAAGCGTGACACATAGTCAACCAACATTTAAAAATAAATTAAAAGAATTTCTAGATGACAACTCCTACTCATTGGCTGAATTTTTAGACATAAATTAAGGGAGGGAAAAAAACTAACTTAAGCATTAGTGTCGTGCAATATTTTGTGTAATGTAATATCTTGTACAGACATCTTTCATTAACCTGACACGTTCCACATCATTACGAAGTGTCGTATTCATGATCTATGGAGCTAGTATTAATCTAATCTAATCTAATCTAATATTGGAAGAATCCTAAGGGAATGCAATCCGAAAACAAAGGAAGTAGGTTACAGTTCACTTGTTCGCCCACTGCTTGAATATTGCTCACCAGTGTGGGATCCGTACCAGATAGGGTTGGTAGAAGAGATAGAGAAGATCCAACGGAGAGCAACGCGCATTCGTTACAGGATGATTTAGTAATCGCGAAAGCGTTACGGAGACGACAGATAAACTCCACTGGAAGACTCTGCAAGAGAGACGCTCAGTAGCTCGGTACGGGCTTTTGTTGAAGTTTCGAGAACATACCTTCACCAAGAAGTCAAGCAGTATATCGCTCCCTCCTACGTATATCTCGCAAAGAGACAATGAGGATAAAATCAGAGAGATTAGAGCCCACACAAAGGCATACCAGCAATCTTTCTTTCCACGAACAATACGAGACTGGAATAGAAGGCGGCTTGCGGAGTATGGATGTAGATGCCGATAGAATTTGCCAGGCATTGGGCTTTAAATAAACAGATATTACTCCATCAAATTTTCCCACAGACATGCTCTATACAATTTGAACATTTTCCATCGTAAGTTAGAACCAGTAAACTACGCAACAGACATAGGTAGTAATTGTAAGCAAACCGGCACCTACAGGTGACAGCACGTTTGAGGTACCACAGCTCGAAGCGGGAGCCGTAAAGGACCACCCAACAGTTAATCGTACAAGAACGATCATGGACGAGAAAACAGCATCCCCAGCAGATTTAACCCAGCTGAAGGTAGCAGCGGCAGGTAGAAGTCTTGGCACGGTGATAGGATGCAGACGGTCCTGTTGAAGCCTCTGCACGGCTACACTGTCCTCCAGCCGTAGCAAGGCCCCAGTTCCGCTATTAGCGTGAACTCTCACGCCACGTCGACCACTCACGAGCGCTGCTTCCGTTGTTGTTGTTGTGGTTTTCAGTCCTGAGACTGGTTTGATGCAGCTCTCCATGCTACTCTATCCTGTTCAAGCTTCTTCATCTCCCAGTACCTACTGCAGCCTACATCTTTCTGAATTTGCTTACTGTATTCATCTCTTGGTCTCCCTCTACGATTTTTACCCTCCACGGTGCCCTCCAATACTAAATTGGTGATCCCTTGATGCCTCAGAACATGTCCTACCAATCGATCCCTTCTTCTAGTCAAGTTGTGCCACAAACTTCTCTTCTCCCCAATCCTATTCAATACTTCCTCATTAATCTTCCTATTTAATCTTCAGCATTCTTCTGTAGCACCACATTTCGAAAGCTTCTATACTCTTCTTGTCCAAACTATTTATCATCCATGTTTCACTTCCATACGTGGCTACACTCCATACAAATACTTTCAGAAATGACTACCTGACACTTAAATCTATACTCGATGTTAACAAATTTCTCTTTTTCAGAAACGCTTTCCTTGCCATTGCCAGTCTGCATTTTATATCCTCTCTACTTCGACCATCATCAGTTATATTGCTCCCCAAATAGCAAAACTCCTTTACTACTTTAAGTGTCTCATTTCCTAATCTAATTCCCTCAGCATCACCCGATTTAATTCGACTACATTCCATTATCCTCGTTTTGCTTTTGTTGATGTTCATCTTATATCCTCCTTTCAAGACACTATCCATTCCGTTCAACTGCTCTTCCAAGTCCTTTGCTGTCTCTGACAGAATTACGGTGTCATCGGCGAACCTCAAAGTTTTTATTTCTTCTCCATGGACTTTAATACCTACTCCAAATTTTTCTTTTGTTTCCTTTACAGCTTGCTCAATATACAGATTGAATAACATCGGGGAGAGACTACAACCCTGTCTCACTCCTTTCCCAACCACTGCTTCCCTTTCATGCCCCTCGACTCTTATAACTACCATCTGGTTTCTGTTCAAATGGTAAATAGTCTTTCGTTCCCTGTATATTACCCCTGCCATCTTCAGTATTTGAAAGAGGGTATTCCAGTCAACATTGTCGAAAGTTTTCTCTAAGTCTACAAATGCCAGAAACGTAGGTTTGCCTTTCCTTTATCTATTTTCTAAGGTAAGTCGTAGGGTCAGTATTGCCTCACGTGTTCCAACATTTCTACGGAAGCAAAACTGATCTTCCCCGAGGTCAGCTTCTACTAGTTTTTCCATTCGTCTGTAAAGAATTCGTGTTAGTATTTTGCAGCTGTGACTTATTAAACTGATAGTTCGGTAATTTTCACATCTGTCAACACCTGCTTTCTTTGGGATTGGAATTATTATATTCTTCTTGAAGTCTGAGGGTATTTCGCATGTCTCATACATCTTGCTCACCAGATGGTAGAGTTTTGTAAGGATTGGCTCTCCCGAGGCCGTCAGTAGTTCCAATGGAATGTTGTCTACTCCGGGGGCCTTGTTTCGACTCAGGTCTTTCAGTGCTCTGTCAAACTCTACAGGCAGTATCGTATCTCCCATTACATCTTCATCTACATCTTCTTCCAATTCCATAATATTGTCCTCAAGTATATCGCCCTTGTATATACCCTCTATATACTCCTTCCACCTTTCTGCTTTATCTTCTTTGCATAGAACTGGGTTTCCATCTGAGCTCTTGATGTTCATACAAGTGGTTCTCCTATCTCCGAAGATCTCTTTAATTTTCCTGTAGGCAGTATCTATCTTACCCCTGGTGAGATAAGCCTCTACATCCTTACATTTGTCCTCTAGCCATCCCTGCTTAGCCATTTTGCACTTCCTGTCGATCTCATTTTTGAGACGTCTGTATTCCTTTTTGCCTGCTTCACTGCATTTTTATATTTTCTCCCTTCATCAATTAAATTCAATATTTCTTCTGTCACCCAAGGATTTCTAGAAGCCCTCGTCTTTTTACCTACTTGATCCTCTGCTGCCTTCACTACTTCATCCCTCAAAGCTACCCATTCTTCTTCTACTGTATTTCTTTCCCCTATTCCTGTCAATTGCTCCCTTATGCTCTTCCTCAAACACTGTACAACCTCTGGTTCTTTCAGTTTATCCAGGTCCCATCTCCTTAAATTCTCACCTTTTTACAGTTTCTTCAGTTTTAATCTACAGGTCATAACCAATAGATTGTGGTCAGAGTCCACATCTGCCCCTGGAAATGTCTTACAGTTTAAAACCTGGTTCCTAAATCTCTGTCTTACAATTATATAATCTATCTGATACCTTTTAGTATATCCAGGGTTCTTCCATGTATACAGCCTTCTTTTATTATTCTTGAACTAAGTGTTACCTATGATTAAGTTGTGCTCTGTGCAAAATTCTACCAGGCGGCTTCCTCTTTCATTTCTTTGCCCCAGTCCATATTCACCTACTACGTTTCCTTCTCTCCCTTTCCCTACTACCGAATTCCAGTCACCCATGACTATTAAATCTTCATCTCCCTTCACTATCTGAATAATTTCTTTTATTTGATCATACATTTCTTCAATTTCTTCGTCATCTGCAGAGCTAGTTGGCATATAAACTTGTACTACTGTAGTAGGTGTGGGCTTCGTATCTATCTTGGCCACAATAATGCGTTCACTCTGCTGTTTGTAGTAGCTTACCCGCATTCCTATTTTCCTATTCATTATTAAAGCTACTCCTGCATTACCCCTATTTGATTTTGTGTTTATAACCCTGTAGTCACCTGACCAGAAGTCTTGTTGCTCCTGCCACCGAACTTCACTAATTCCCACTACATCTAACTTTAACCTATCCATTTCCCTTTTTAAATTTTCTAACCTACCTGCCCGATTAAGGGATCTGACATTCCACCCTCCGATCCGTAGAACGCTAGTTTTCTTTCTCCTGATAACGACATCCTCTTGAGTAGTCCCCGCCCGGAGATCCGAATGGGGGACTATTTTACCTCCGGAATATTTTACCCAAGAGGACGCCATCATCATTTAATCATACAATAAAGCTGCATGCCCTCGGGAAAGATTACGGCCGTAGTTTCCCCTTGCTTGCAGCCGTTCGCAGTACCAGCACAGCAAGGCCGTTTTGGTTAGTGTTACAAGGCCAGGTCAATCATCCAGACTGTTGCCCTTACAACTACTGAAAAGGATGCTGCCCCTCTTCAGGAACCACACGTTTGTCTGGCCTCTCAACAGATACCCCTCCGTTGTGGTTGCACCTACGGTACGGCTATCTGTATCGCTGAGGCACGCAAGCCTCCCCACCAACGGCAAGGTCCATGGTTCATGGTACTCGGCCAAAACAAACTCCGGGCTCGCATGGCCCACCACCAATCACAGCACGATCAGTACTGGAATGACGAAGACTGACAGGCTCAATCCCCTTTCTCGGTAAGCAGCGTAACTTCCACGGTGTCTCGCAGCTGCGTCCTCTCCCTATCGAATCGTTCCGCGCACGCCTAAATAGGTGACGGTGGCCAATCGCATTGCGGGAAAGAGTAGGGGCAGGGGAGAGCCGACACAGTAACCACTCCGGAGATAAGTTACGGCTCACATATACAGGGTGTTACAAATAGGTACGGCCAAACTTTCCTGAAAGTTTGGCCGAACCTTTTGGTAACACCCTGTATATCTCTACAGCATAATTGCCGCGCGGGATTAGCCGAGCAGTGTAAGGCAATGCAGTCATGGACTGTGCGGCTGGTCCAGGAGGAGGCTCGAGTCCTCCCTCGGGCATGGGTTTATGTGTTTGTCATTAGGGTAGTTTAGGTTAAGTAGTATGTAAGCTTAGGGACTGGTGACCTCAGCAGTTAAGTCCCATAAGATTTCCCACACATCTGAATATTTTTAGTTTAAAATTGTTTTTCCACTAAACAATCCTATGGATGAGATTTTCACTCTGCAGCGGAGTGTGCGCTGAATGAAACTTCCTGGGAGATTAAAAATGTGTGCCGGACCGAGACTCGAACTTAGGACCTTTACCTTTCGCGGGCAAGTGCTATACCATCTGAGCTACCCAAGCACGACTCACTTCCCGTCCTCACACCTTTACTTCTTTCAGTGTCTCGTCTCCTACCTACCAAACTGTACAGAAGCCTACTCTTTTGTCCTTGTGGTGGGAAACAGTCCCTAAAGGCAGAAGAATTAACAGTGATCAACGGCGTAAGGATGCAGAAGGCAATGAAACCACTGCATTAAAGACACATAACGTGGATCCACAGGACATGTGGGCTTTAATTGAAAAAAAGTGTCATGATGATACCTCCATAGGAAAAAGATACCGAAATAGCCCCCATGTGGATGTCCGGGAGAATACTGCCAAGACGGAGGTGACGATGAGAAAAAGATTGAATAACCAACGAAAGGATAACGTTCTACGAGTCGTGGCGTGGAATTTCAGTGGCTCGAACGTGGTATGTTAAGCTATAAAATCCGGAATGGGAAATGCAGAGGCTCAATCATTATATAGTAGGGGTCAGTGAAGTGAAATGGAAAGAAGACAAGGATTTCTGCTCAGATGAGTATAGGATAATATCAACAGTAGAAGAAAATGCTATAACGGGAGCAGGATACGTTATGAACAGGAAGGTAGGGCTGAGAGTGTGTTACTGTGAACAATTCAATGATAGGTTGCTGTTATCAGAGTCGACAGCAAACTGCCACCGACAACAATAGTCATGTATTCATGGCGACGTTGCAAGCTGAAGATGAAGAAATAGAGAAAGTATATGAGGATACTGAACGGGTGAGGTCAGGTTAGATTAGTGTTGTTTAACGTCCCGTCGGCAACGAGGTCATTAGAGACGGAGCGGAAGCTCGGGTTAGGGAAGGATGGGGAAGGAAATCGGCCGTGCCCTTTCAAAGGAACCATCCCGGCATTTGCCTGAAACGATTTAGGGAAATCACGGAAAACCTAAATCAGGATGGCTGGAGACGGGATTGAACCGTCGTCCTCCCAAATGCGAGTCCAGTGTGCTAACCATTGCGCCACCTCGCTCGGTGAACGGGTGATACAGTATGTTAAGGGAGATGAAAACCTAGCAGCACGGGGGACTGGAATGCAGATGTAGGAGAAGGTTCAAATGGTTCCCCTAGAACTTAGAGCTACTTAAACCTAAATAACTTAAGGACATCACACACATTCATGCCCCAGGCAGGATTCGAACCTGCGACCGTAGCGGTCGCGCGGTTCCACACTGAAGCGCCTAGAACCGCATGGCCACGACGGCCGGCGTAGGAGAAGGAACAGAAGAAAATGTTACAGGGGAATGTGGGCTTGGGACAAGGAGTGAGAGAGGAGAAAGACTAATTGAGTTCTGTAATAAATTTCAGCTAGTAATAGAGAATACCCTGTTCAACAATCACAAGAGGTGAAGGTATACTTGGAAAAGGCCAGGTGATAAGGAAAGATTTCAGTTAGATTTCGTCATGGTCAGGCAGAGACTCCGAGATACTCGATTGTAAGAGTTACCCAGGAGCAGATACAGGGTCAGATCAAAATGTGGTAGTGATCAAGAGAAGATTGAAGTTTAAGAGATTACTCAGGAAGAATCAATACGCAAAGACCAAGAACTGAAGTAAGGTCCAGAACAAGGCTACCTGCAGTACTCCGTGGCCGTCAGCGGGCACTGATGGCGAGATATCGGCCTTCTTGTGGTGTTGTACACTGTGCACGTCCCGTACTGCAGCGCCTGAACACGTTTGCTGTCTGCTGGAATCGTTGCCATAATCTTGAGATCACACTTTCTGGCACACGGAGGGCCCGTGCTACGACCTGCTGTATTTGACCAGCCTCCAGTCGCCCTAGTATTCTACCCCTCATAACGTCATCAATATATGTCCTTTGAGCCATTTTCAACACACACTCACCATTAGCACGTCTGAAAACGTCTGCACACTTATTCCATGCACCGTACTCTGACATGCACCGACAAACCTTTGCGTAAGTGGACTGCTGCCAGCGCCACCGTGCGACGGCCGCAGGTCAGATGCACCGCATGGACATACCCCGAGGTGATTTAAACCCGCAAACCGCCCACCAGAGCGTTGTTTCACCATGTATCAGCATTATCCTTAATTTATGAGCATGAGTGTACCATGCGCCACGATCACGTAAGACAGGCCTTTCGTCCGTTTTGTGACTTGGCGGATGATGCTCTCCGCTTTCCCTGTATGCGGTATAAATCTTCTATACCGCGCCTCTAGAAGCACCAAACACTTCGGCTTCCTTGGATACTGAAGTACACACCATACGAGACCCAAAATTCGCCCAAATTGGAATTCGCTAAACTCCGAAATAATGCAGTCGCAACCGCACAGGACATTATCCCGACCACGAGTGACACTTACAAGGTATTGAGGAGATTCACAGAAGCCGCACTTTGTCAAATACAACTGTGCAACCTGCAGGCTTGGCTAGCACCTGCGTTTATGTCGAAGCATGTTTTTTTTTCTCACAGTGTTTCCATATTTTTGTTTGCAAGACGCCACTCGGCTATGGCTGAACATAAACAATGTCTTTGATCTAAAGTGAATGAACCTGTTAGAAATGCACGTCACCTTCCTGTGACTCAGGCGTTTTTATTAAACTGCACGCACAGGAAACAGAAATGGTAGGGGTGACCATGACAAACGACCCGTGGATGTGTGTGTGTGTGTGTGTGAGTGTGTGTGTGGAATCTTATGTGACTTAACTGCTAAGGTCATCAGTCCCTAAGATTACACACTACTTAACCTAAATTATCCTAAGGATAAACACACACCCTTGCACGAGGGAGGACTCGAACCTCCGACGGGACCTGCCGCACAGTCCATGACTGTTGCGCCTATACCGCTCAGCTAATCCCACGTCGTGGATGTGTCTCTTGTTGAAATTAATGGTCATAATAGTGATGAAAGGGTTCATATCTAAATACTGCAGTGAAGGACAGGTAACTTAGACCATCGTTTATTACAAAATATTCCACAGGAGGAACAGCAAATGCCAAATAAATTTAATAGTTAACTCACACACGGGAGATCAATAGAAATTGTAGCATGAAATCCGAATAATTAAACAATTGCCAGAATCTGAGCAGCAAAGTCTGTGGGGAAGGGAAGGACGTAGTCCTCAACGAGATTTACTACACGGTCTGCATCGGACATAATGATTGCGTCGTTATGGTAGGAAAACACACACAGGAACACAAATAACTGAATCATGGTTAAGCTTTCGACTGCCAGAGTGTGATTTGAAGTGTTGTCCTCCTGTGGTTTCACTGACAACTACTCTACTCCTATGCCATCACTAACATCTTTCCTCACTTTGTTTCCAGAACAGGGACAAGCTGTGAGTTAAACAACTACAGACCGCATATATGCAGCATTAGCTGCCCTTGGATTACAGAGGGGTTGAGTTTCTTGCCTCGGCCCCAGTCTAGCCACATAGAACTGCCACGGTTCGGTCCTAAACACGAGTACCACTCTCCTTTGCGTCCTAATTCAGAATATTGTTTTGTGTCCCCATCGAGAAAAGAAAACGACGCCCCTGTAAGCTTGCTGCGGAAAGACCTCCAAAAATTACTGACAGACCCATCAAGCAGAATCTTACAAGGGAAAGGTTAATATATATTGTCGCCCAAATTGTATACACACAGAGCACACTTAGTAGAGGAAGAAAATCTAATTTCACCATAAAAATTGTAGCTGCTATTGACTATTAATGCACGAGATATCAGGCGTCAAAATTACGATGAGACTACTATAGATACGATTGATTTACTACACAAATGTATTATTTGAGACAAATTGTCAGTAATATGACATGAAACACGCTATAACAGAGTTTACGTAGTTGAACTATCGGAGGCAACCCACCAGGTTAGCCGAGAGCTCTAATGCGCTGCTTCCTGGACTGGGTAGGCGCGCCGGTTCCAGATCATTGACGACTAGAGCCGGTGTGCCAGCCAGCCTGGATGTGGTTTTTAGGCAGTTTTCCACATCCCACTAGGTGAATACCAGGCCATTCGAAACGTCACGACTCAGTTACACGACTTGCATACATCTGCACACGTTCACACTATTCCATGGATTACACCAGATGCAGAAAGCTGGGGTACACTAATTCCGCCCCAGGGATTCGGAGTGGTGGCAGATAGGGCATCCGGCCATCCCTTAACATTAACGTTGCCAAAACCGTATCTAACCACGCCGACCCTGCGCAGCCAAGGGAGAGATGCGCAAGTGAAAGAAAGGTAGAAAGACTACACTATCGGAGGCAAGAGAAAACGCAAATTTGTTTAAGTTAGGGAGTAGTGCCTCTGAACGACTGAAGGCGTATGAAGCGGTCTCTATGTCATATGTTAATGTCATTGTCAGAAGATACCATAATTGTATCTGTCTAAACTTCACAAAATTTTTGTATGGACGGAAGAAAACGTCGGCCGATATCAAAATGCCTATGCACTTTGCTGGAATCAGCTTTGTGAAGAATTCAGTGGCTTCAGTAACTAGAGTTGTATAGTTCGTCATAGAAGAAGATCTTTTATTTTTTCTTGTAAATCTGATCACATTACCTGTTCTAGAAAGACTTTCAAATCGCTCTTCCTCATATTGGCAGATTAGCTGGCGAATGCCTTTATGTTCGGTAAATTTATTCGTATTTGCAGGAAAATCGCCAGTGGGCTCCGATACAAAGACGTACAAGTGGGATTGCAGCGTACCATCTATCACAATCTCGTACACTATCATGTACGAGTGTGTGGTTGCCGCTAAGGATTCAACCGCATCAAACACGTGCTTACTTCTCTTCACTGAGAGAGTCCGTCCAGACCGTTACTCTATCAGATCTTGACTTGTCGGCATTAATTACTTGATATGGTGACACACGTTTTTCCTCAATGAGAAACCTGATTCCTCTCACTAACCGTAAGCTTTTTGATGAATATCGGCATCCTCCTCAACCAACTGCTTGCTAATCTTCCAGGTTATTTTGCGACCGACAATCTTACCCTCACAAGTTTCCTTACCCTGGACTTGGAAGTTTTGAACTGCAGTGAACTGTGCAGGCCAGGTCTATTCTATATTTTCAGTGCCCATGTGTTATTGCATTTTCCTAACTCTTTGCTATAAAATAATTTCGCATTTACGATTTATCATTCCCTGCGCAGTTTTTGGGTCTGGCGAATCACTTTGCTTCAGCCTGTTTTCAAAGTTTTGTAACACAGTATAGCAGTTTATTTTCATTATCTTTGTCAACACTGTTGCAATTTTCGAGCGCCGTGTCGCATCAATTGGTAATCCGCGACGACACCGAGAGCGAGGATCAAAATTTCCATCTTCGTACCTTGGTTTTTTGCCCATAGCTTGCACGCATCAGCCAGATATCATTCTGAAAACTTCGTTCGTTTCCTTGGGGGCGATGGCAGGTAAGTTGAACAGCAGCTTCCCTGGAAATCGTCCACCGGTGACATTGTTTCGTTCCTCACTGCCTTGGCACTTTCATTTGATGGCTCTCCGTGTGATGCCTCTTCGTCTATTAAAGGTGTAGTAACTTCTGTCAACTGTTGCTTTATTTGTCCATAAATAACACGCTGTTCTCCTGTAGGTACATCTTCTGCAAATACCAAAGTACTCAACCAACAGTTTAACAATTACTGCTAGACCTGTTGTCCAAGGTGAAACATTTACTGACTGTAAACACACTTCCACGCCACAAAGATAATTTGCTCTAACAGCAAACACAAATAATTCTGATTTATTGTGAGCACTGCGTTGCTTTAGGGCGATGCGTAAATGGATGGCTTTAGTAGAGAAGTGAGACCAGTTACTGTCCCACCTACACGTATTCCTCTCTTTCCTGTTAATACTGTTACAGCAAGGCAACTAAAACTTTACAAATAATTTTTTCTACTGGGTAACAAAACAAAAATACTTTTGTTCGGTTCTCCGCGAGAACTAACGAGACCTTCCATTGTTGGGAATGCCCCTAATGAGAGACCACTTAGCAAAGCTTCTTTCCGAAAAGTTTGTTGTTACTTAAGCCAATCTCTGTTTTTCAGTAAATGTGCAACAATTTGGGGCAAGTCCCCACTGGGAAAATTATGGAAGCCCTGGCCAGTCTGAAATAAATCACCCTTCTGCCTCTATAAAAGATGACGCCGATTCTGCAACTCTGGGTAATTTCAAGGACATCATGTACTACCCCACTGTCTAACCCTTTAGGTAATCAACCTCTATCTGTAGGTTGATGCTCAATGAAGACTATAAACTAACATCTGTTGCGCAAGGATTTTAATTAACGCTAAATTATGACCCTTCAGTCTTAAAAAATCTTAGTGGAATAGTGACACTGCAATTTAATTTTGTGACCAGGAGAGTTACGTATGTAATGATAGTCAAAATTATCAAAAGTTCTATTGTTTATTACAAATCCTCACACAAAACGAGTGCAGTAGTCGCACTGTAGTATGATACCAACATGTTTGCCCGCAGCTCGTGGTCGTGTGGTAGCGTTCTCGCTTCCCACGCCCGGGTTCCCGGGTTCGATTCCCGGCGGGGTCAGAGATTTTCTCTGCCTCGTGATGGCTGAGTGTTGTGTGGTGTCCTTAGGCTAGTTAGGTTTAAGTAGTTCTAAGTTCTAGGGGACTGATGACCATAGATGTTAAGTCCCATAGTGCTCAGAGCCATTTGAACCATTTGAACCAACATGTTTAATAATATTCTGAAAAATTATCACAAAAACATAAAACAGTTACAAGTAACTAAACTCCCCGGAGATTGAAGAAATGAACCGATAGGTAAGTTACCACTTTATAGTACAATAATCCGCTTCCACGATCTGACGACAGTGACTGCCAAAAGTTGTGTTCGTAAAATTATGCATGTCAGAAGGACGTCTTCCTCCTACTCATTAACATTCTAGCGTTTACTGAGTACGTTGCGACCCATACACGCTAAAGCGATTGCAGAGCTTACCTTCTTTTTTTTTTTTAAAAAAAAAAAAGGAAAAACAGCGTCGTTGTGTTGTCCACCAGTGCTGCTACCGGCGACCACTGTGTCGGATGATCGCTGTGAATGCCGAAAAGTTATCTAACGCAGAAATTACACCATGCTCCAGTTGGAGCTACAAAGTTAAATCACTACCTCACACCGAATCCTACGAGCAGAATTTGAAGTGCGTCTCTCACTAGCAGCGGACGAAGTGCCACCTTATTTCCTCCTATCTTCCCTCGTAGTATTCGCCCCTTTCTCGACAGCCAGCCCTAGCCCCTCACGAACAGTCACCCAATTACATGAAATCTCGTGGAGTGTTCTCCCACTTCTCTGTGGTTTTCCAAAATTACTACGTCAGACAAGGCTGATCATTGAAATTCCCACATTTTCGCACCAAAAGGCCTACAGCTAAGGAAAGGACTGTTTTTTGGCTCTGTTCTGTCGGTGCCTCAAAGGAGCGAGTCAACATGTTGTTTCCTACGACCCTGAAAAAGTTCCTTCCTGCTTTATACACTGAAGAGCCAAAGGAACTAGTACGCCTAACCCCGAGAGCGCGCAGAAGTTCACCAACACGACGTGGTATGGACTCAGCTAATGCCGAAGTAGTCATGGAGGGACCTGACACCGTGAATCCTGCATGGCTGTCCATAAATCTGTAAGAGTATGAGGGTGTGTAGATCTCTTATGAATAGCACGTTGCAACGCAACCAAAATATGTTCAATAATATTGATGTCTGGGGCGTTTAGTGGCGAGCGGAAGTGTTGAAACACAGAAGAGTGTTCCTGGAGCCACTCTGTAGAAAATCTGGACATGTGAGGTGTCGCATTGTCCAGCTGGGATTGCCCAAGTCCGTCGGAATGTACAATGGACATGAATGGGTGTACGTGATCTGACATGATGATTACGTACGTGTCACCTGTCTAGTCGTATCTAAACGTGTCAGAGGTTCCATACCACTCCAAGCGCACACGTCCCACACCATTACAGAGCCTCCACCAGCATGAACAGTCCCCTCCTGACATACAGGGTCCATAGAATCATGAGGTTGTCTCCATACCCGTAGACGTCCATCCGCTCGCTACAATTCGAAAAGAGACTCTTCCGACCAGGCAACAACAGTCCAACGTCGGTGTTGACAGGCCCAGGCGAGGCATAAAGTTTTGTGTGATGCTGTTGTCAAGGATACACGATTGGGGCTTGGACTCCGAAAGCCCATACTGATGATGTTTCGTTGAATAGTTCGCACGCTGACACTTGTTGACGGCCCAGCATTGAAATCTGCAGCAGTTTGCGGAAAGGTTGCACTTCTGTCTCGTTGAACGATTTTCTTTAGTCATTGTTGGTCCCGTTCTTGTAGGATGTTTTTCCGGCCCCAGCGATGTCGGAGATTTGATGTTTTACTGGATACCTGACATTCAAGGTACACTCGTGAAATGGTCGTACGCGAAAATCCCCACTTCATCGCTACGTCGGAGGTGCTGTGTCCCATCGCTCGTGCGCCGACTATAACACAACGTTCAAACTCACTTAAATCCTGATAACCTGCCATTGTATCAGCAGTAACCGATGTAACAACTGCTCCAGATATTTGTCGTCTTACATAGGCGTTGCCGACCGCAGTGCTGTATTCTGCCTGTTTAAACGTCTCTGCATTTAAATGTGCATGCCTATACCACTTACTTTAGCGCTTCAGTTTATATATAAGAGGGCCCAGCTACAGGTATTTATGGGACGTGAAAGTTGCAGTCTGACACTTACAGAACCTTCACAACTTGCCTGCCGAGAGCATAGAGCCTTAAATACCTGTGGCTTTCACAGAGGTTGCGTAATGTCCACCGGTATATTGCTCTCCTATCGGCAGACTGGCGCCGTCTTCTCTGCATTCTCCGCCCATGGTTCATTGTTGGCCGCCTCCAGGAACCTTTACTGTATTTCACAACGCCTTCACTTGCAGAAAAGCATTTTAGGAACGTGGAAACGGCGGTCATCTCGTGCGGAATTCCAACGACGGCGTTACCTGCTGTCAGCGTTGTATTGGCTCTGGATGAACGTCCGCTTACCCCGTCCAGACACAGTAACCTCCGCCGAACGCTGTCCTACCTGGCGTCGGCGCCACCTTTACAACCTGCGTTAAGTTAATGGTACCCATCGACCCCTTTTGACGTGCTGTCTGTCAGTGAAACTGCCAGCCCAGTTAAACATAATACTCAAGAAACAAAACGCCTACAAGTACTACACATATTGACAGTCACTAACGGACACTCTTTAATAAAAAACGAAGCAATACGTTATTTTCAAATCAACTTAATTCGATCTACATATTACTCAACATAATTTGCAACTCAAATATCGATAATGTGAAAGTCTTTCAATCATCTAATCAGCGACTGCCGTATGTCCCATGTGAATAGCTTGGGTGGATAACGTCCAAGCATCGGCGACAGGGTGGCTCTGGTGAAACTGAGCGGACATGATGTTCGAGATAGCGCTCCTCGTCAACTGTAAGATCTTATCTGTGAGGTGTGTGAGAAAAGTAATGAGACTGACAACACTGCTGGCGATCTGGCAGCGCTGTGTTATTCTACTTGTGTACACCGGTGTGTTAATCCATTCCAGACGCTCAGTCACGTGATTTATGAGAGCGTCGTCAGTGAAGCTGCGTCTTTTTTGTGTTAAAATGGAACGGTGGAACTTAGAGCAATGTTATGCAATAAAGTTTTGTGTTAAGCTTATGGAATCTGCAGGCGTGACCTTTGTAAAGTTGAAACAGGCCTATGGGGAACATTCGTTGTCAAGAGGACAAGTTTTCCAATGGCAGAAATCATTTTTGGAAGGCCGAGAACACTTTGAAGATGAACCTCGCTCAGGTAGACCTTCTACTTCAAAAACTTAGTAAAACATCGAACGTGTGCGCGCTCTTGGAAAATGAGACCGATGTTTAACAATAAGGATGATGGGTGACCTGTTAAACACTTTCATCAGATATCAAATTTTGACCGAAGACATGCACATGCGAAATGTTTCTGCCACAATGGTGCCGAAAAACCTTACAACTGGGCAGAAGGACAATATGAGAAATGTGTGCATTGATGTTCTTGAGAGGATTGCCAATAACCACAAATGGTTCAGTGGTGCGATCGCAGGTGATGAATCCTGCATTTCTGAGTATGATCCCGAAACAAAAGGCAAAGAGTGGTACACTCAGACATAGCCTCTCCTGAAAAAAAGCTCGAATGAGCAAACCAAAGATCAAAACAATGCTGATTTCAAACATCCCCAGGCTTTGGCTAAGCAGTGTCTCCGCAGTATCCTTTCTTTCATGAGTGCTAGTTCTGCAGGGTTCGCAGGAGAGCTTCTGTAAAGTTTGGAAGGTAGGAGGCGATGTACTGGCAGAAGTAAAGCTGTGAAGACGGGGCGTGAGTCGTGCTTGGGTAGCTCAGATGGTAGAGCACTTGCCCGCGAAAGGCAAAGGTCTCGAGTTCGAGTCTCGGTCCGGCACACAGTTTTAATCTGCCAAGAAGTTTCATATCAGCGCACACTCCGCTGCTGATTGAAAAGCTCATTCTGGAAGGCTGATTTCGTTTTTTGACAGTAGTGGTGTCACGCGTAAATAATTATTTCCTCCAGGAGAAACCGTCAACCAAGTGTTTCGCTGAGACGTCCTTGAAAAGTTCAGGAAAAGGGGGAATCGAGTGAGACCGGACATTGCAGACAAGTGGATGCTGGATCATGAGGAAGCCCCATGTGACGAGGCCGCTCCATCACGGAATTTTTTACCTTAAAAGGCATTTCTATTATTCCACAGCCCGCCTATTCACCTAAGTCCTTGTGACTTTATTTCCCAGAGTTGAAAATGTCTTAAAAGGATGTCATCTTGGTAGTACGGAAAACATTCAAAAGAATGTGGCCGACATGTTAAAGGCCCTACCAGTTGAAGTCTTTCAGCGCTGGTAGAAAGACTGGGATGAGCGACTCCGCCGGTGTGTAGCGGAATTGCTTTGAAGGGGATTCCTTTGAAGGGGACAATATTGTTGTAAAAGAAAAAGAAAAACTTTGGTACATAACAAGTAAGTCTCATTACTTCCTTCACACATTTCGTACAGTCCAAACTGAAGCGCTGTCTTTGTTCACCAGACAGGCGCCAGGCACGATATGGTCATATGCCTAACTAGGACTAATGTGCCTGTGATTGAACCAGTGTGGCCTCTGCTTGGTATTATCTGCAGCCAGCACGATTGCCAAGATTCTCAGGACATGGTCTGTGCTCGGCAAAGCAACGCCTCCCCCGATGATCACCTAGACATCGTATGCCATCGGTGACCGGCATAGGCAAATGGGAGACTGGACCACCCATGCTGCTGGCGACCTGTTTATCCGAGGAGCTAGATACGCCATCCCACACTGCACTCCAAGCTAGCGTTGCCACCTGCGGCTGGCCAAGGACCGCACCAAAACTCGCAGGAGGACGCCACGACGTTCGGATCACAGATTTACTTCACCTTTGTACAGCTGTAGTTGGCCATTAAAACAACATAATGTGAAAGGAGTAAGGTACAGTGCTCTGGAAGTTCCGAGAAAACCGCAAGACAACTTTTATGCGTCTGTTATGTAACAGACGTATCCGTGCGTAGGTGGTGCACGTTAGAGTTTATGGTGGTCAAATCGTTAGCGTTCGAGCAACGCAAAACGATCGTTTATGAGGCGACAGTTTAACTCTCGCTGAAACTGGTCATATTAATTTATAAGACATTTGAGAGGTAATATAATTAAAAATATCATGTGTATTTGCATGAAGTTTTAGTGAATTTCATGTTATTCTACTGTTTACTACCTTTAATTAAATGTAATTGTTAGAGCAAGCGTATTTTTAACTATCGACAAGCAAACAAAGAAACGTATAAAGTTTTCCTGAAAACGTATGACTGTCGTTATCTGCGAAATCCCTTATACATGCAATCCGGTAAGGTATCCTGAACTACTTTGCACCTCGACCCTTCGAGACGCAAGACAGAGACAGGCTTCATTTGGCAGTTAACCTGCGTAGCGGTGAGACGTTGCTAACATAGGGGAAAATTTGTTGACTATAATGGAATTTACACTTCTACTACATAAATTAAGGTTTGAGCGGGAGTCGAAATGTCTCCTAATAGACGTTCACCTTACGAAGCTCGAACACTTTTCTTCTTTTTTTACGTTACCCCCTCTTTTTTTAAGGGAACCTTCCCGGCGCCCGAAGCGAGCGGAGAGGGCAAAGCAGGCAGTGGTCGCAACCCGAGGCCCTGCCATCATGTCCCGTTTACACCCTCCAGAGCCAAGGAAAGGGTAGGGAACGTGGAGTAGACCCACAACCACTTGACCTAGCATGAACTCTAGCGTGCGTCCCTTACGCACAGATGCATCAGTTACATAACAAACGAGTAAAACTTCTCTTTCTATTTCCTTGGAATTGCCAGAGTAGTGTACCTTACTACTTGCACACAATGTTATTTTAACTGCCTACTAAGGATGTACAAAGTTTGAAGTAAACCCGTGATCCCAACGTCGTAGCCTCCGCTTGTCAGAAAAAGCACTAGTCAGCTCCAAGTACAAACGAATGTGCGATTAATGCACAATATTTTGGTGGAGGAAAATTTTAATGTGTAATTATCATGTAAGACTGATTTGTGTACGAAAACCTGCATTGTGCTAACACAAAAACAATAAAGATTATTTATATCTCGACTGCGTAACTAGTACTCATAATGAGAACGAAACCGGCAGGCTGGCTCTAGTCTGACGCGTTTCACGTGAAGCCCCTGCAACTGACCTCAGATCTATGACCAAGAAGGGACACGTGCAGACTTGTATACTAGCTTCGATGGTCACTCAGGACTTCATTAACTAAACTCCATCACACAGGGCCCATTGCAGCATAACAACGCAGTATGTGACCCCACGACACAGCATGACTCTTGAAATATTTCAGTTTATACTTCTTCACGAATAGGATATTTTTATTTCAGAAAAACTTCTTTAAAAAGTGCATGTGGTGGTGAATGTGATGTAATGCGGCAGAAAAAGGAACCTGACCACTGGAGATCGTGATAACGGTTATCTTTACATCGTAACGTAATTATCGACGGCCACCTGATGAAGGGGGTTTAAATGTCTCAAAGGCGTAATGAAAACAAAGCAGATTGTCACCGATAACAGGAAACTTGTTGTTACAATCGGTATTAGTAAGTCACTGTGAAGTCTAACCTAAAAAATTAACCTATTGAGTGCTGTCTGACCTTACTAAATTGTCTACAGCAGGAGTAATCAACCTTTTTTTTTTACCTACCAACCGCTCTTGTATCTCTGTCGGTACTAAATCTTTCTAACAGTCGACCTGTTCCGCATAAAATAAAGAAGTAACTTTGCTTTATAAAATTTAAAAAGCAGAGTTATAGCAAGTAACAACATACTCGTATAATAATACACTACTGGCCATTAAAATTGCTACACCAAGAAGAAATGCAGATGATAAACGGGTATTCATTGGATAAATGTATTATACTTGAACTCACATGTGGTTAAATTTTCACGCAATTTGGGTGCATAGATCCTGAGAAATCAGTACCCATTACAACCACCTCTGGCCGTAATAACAGCCTTGATAAGCCTGGGCATTGAGTCAAACAGAGCTTGGATGGCGTGTACAGGTACAGCTGCCCATGCAGCTTCAACACGGTACCACAGTTCATCAAGAAAAGTGACTGGCGTATTGTGACGAGCCAGTTGCTCGGCCACCACTGACCAGACGTTTTCAGTTGGTAAGAGATCTGGAGAATGTGCTGGCCAGAGCAGCAGTCGAACATTTTCTGTATCGAGAAAGGCCCGTACAGGACCTGCAACATGCGGTCGTGCATCATTCTGCTGAAATGTAGGGTTTCGTAGGGATTGAATGAAGGGTAGGGCCAAGGGTCGTAACACAACTGAAATGTAATGTCCACTGTTCAAAGTGACGTCAATGCGAACAAGCGGTGACCGAGACATGTAACCAATGGCACCCCAGATCTTCACGCCGGTTGATACGCCAGTATGGCGATGACGAATACAAGCTTCCTATGTGCGTTCACCACGATGTCGCCAAACACGGATGTGACCATCACGATGCTGTAAACAGAACCTTGATTCATCCGAAAAAATTACGTTTGCCATTCGTGCACCCAGGTTCGTCGTTGAGTACACCATCGCATTCGCTCCTGTCTGTGATGCAGCATCAAAGGTAACCACATCCATGGTCTCCGAGCTGATAGTCCATGCTGCTGCAAACGTCGTGGAACTGTTCGTGCAGATGGTTGTTGTCTTGCAAACGTCCCCATCTGTTGACTCAGGAATCGAGACGTGGCTGCACGATCCGTTAGAGCCATGCGGATAAGATGCCTGTCATCTCGACTACTAGTGCTACGAGGCCGTTGGGATCCAGCACGGCGTTCCGTATTACCCTCCTGAACCCACCGATTCCATATTCTGCTAACAGTCATCGGATCTCTACCAACGCGAGCAGCAATGTCGCGATATAATAAACCGCAATCGCGATAGGCTACAATCCGACCTTTATCAGAGTCGGAAACGTGATGGTACGCATTTCTGCTCCTTACACGAAGCATCACAACAACGTTTCACCAGGCAACGCCGGTCAACTGCTGTTTGTGTATGAGAAATCGGTTGGAAACTTTCCTCACGTCAGCATGTTGTAGGTGTCGCCACCGGCGCCAACCTTGTGTGAATGCTCTGAAAAGCTAATCATTTGCGTATCACAGCATCTTCTTCCTGTCGGTTAAATTTTCGCCTCCGTAGCACGTCATATTCGTGGTGTAGCAATTTTAATGGCCAGTAGTGTAATTAATTTCCAAATAATATATGATAAATGTTTTTGAAATTCTGATGAAAATGTGTTTATAACTGCCTACCGCCCGCCATGAAAGGTGAAACGCCCCCCTGTGGGCTGCAGGGACCAGTCGGTCTACAGGGGACTACAATGTGGAGAAGCATTTAACATGGAGCAGTGTGTCTTTGAAGGGAAGTACGCGCTTGTCTTTGGGCGCTGGTAGAGAGCCACGCTGTGGGTTGATAGTCCCATTATGAACCTTCCCCCCCACCCCCCCCCCCCTCCCAACCCCCACCTCTCGCCCTGCCTGTCCTTCGCCCCGCCCCCAATCTCCTCGGCGGAACCGTGGAGACGCTCGGAAGCCCCGGGCCGGGTCGCCCTCCGGAAATAGACGAGGCCGGGCGGCGCTTATTCTAGGCGGCACCTGCGATGGCGTCGGCACGTGCGTGGCCACGACACCGCACCAGACCACACCACGGGACACGCCCCTCCACGCCCCACGTTCCGCAGCTCCGGGCTCGATATGCGAGCCGCGTCGTTACGTAAACGCATCCGCAGAGCACTCGCCTCAAAGTGGATCTGCTGCGGCCTCGCAGTCCTGCCCTAAGTAGATTGCGCGTGTGGCCCGCTGGCCGTGACTCCACGTATCGGAATAACCGGGGTCGAGCTGACTCGTTAAAAGACGGCCCCTCTGACACCCGTCTGTTGCGGGATCTTACAGCGTAGCCTCGGAGCTCTTCGTAGCACCTCCTAGTTTAATATTTTCTCTCTCTACAGACCGTATCTTATCTGAGTCGAAACGCATTTTTGAGCTTTCGAAGATTTTCACCACCTTCTTTGTAAGAAAGTGACTAACTGCTGGGACCTCTCCTCACTCCTTAATAAAGCAGCCATTGGCCATGGACTCCAGTCCATTCGCATCGTGACCAGAATGGCTTAATGCTGAGAAAATTTGAGACTTTCTCTAAATTTTCTGTGACAGATTTTTACGGTAGTGATTTCGAATTTCAGCCCTGAACCTTCGCATTTTCACGCGAGACAAAAAAAGAACATTAAAATCTATTAAAAAACTAAAAACCCGCCTCGATTGCGAAAAAAGCACCTAGTGTTAAGTGTTAACACAGGTTTCGGCGTAGATAACTACACCTTTTTCAGAACAACAATAAAACCCACAAGTGCCTAAGAAGACCTTGTCAATGATTAAAAGAACACCATAGCTATACATTTATAAACGAAAAAGAAAAGGAAAACACAAACAGTGCATATGTACGAAGTCAAAACCACTACTTAACTTACTGATATATGCTCCACCTCACACCGGCCTATGTTCGCGGGGCATTACCCGCCATAAACTGGAGTGGGGTATGGATTCGGTCAAGGCCAGGAGCCTCGTAGTAACCCTGAGGCTTGATGAGCACACGTATTGTCAGTAGATGGGCAAGCAGTTTGTGGTCCATTTTGTTAATGTGGGTTACCTACATCAGGGGTAGATATGCACTCAGGGGCAAACCTATTTTTCTCCTTTGATTCACAGGTACTTAACCTATTGTTCTGCTCCCCCCCCCCCCCCCCCCCCCTCAGGAAACCTCACCACTCGGTGCTACTGGTACACTTTCAGGTCTGAGTTATTGGATAGTCCCTCTCACTCTTATCAGTTTGATTCACTACTTTATTAAGTTGATCAATTAATTAACCTCCCCCCTCTGGTGTTGTTTAAACAATATTCGATGCACTACAGTCGAATTCCCCTCAAATGACCGATCAACTGAGTCTTTTCCGCACCAATTTCTGGGAGTGAGGGTGAGAGGGTAGGGGGTTAACCAGAGGGGGGAGGTTAATTAATTGATTGGCTTAATTAAATAGTGAATCAAACTGATAAGAGGGAGAGGGGCTTTCCAATAACTCAGACCTGAAAGTGTACCTGCTGTAGCAGCGAGGGTTGAGGTTTCCTGAGCGGGGGGGGGGGGGGGCAGTGGGAGGGGGCAGGGGTGCCATAGGTCAACTGCCTGTCAATCAAAAGAAGGATCCTTTCAGCAGAACAATAGGTTAAGTACCTTCCAATCAAAGGAGAACTTTAGGTTTGCCCCTGTGCGCATACTTGCCCCTGATGTAGGCAACCCACACTAACAAAATGGGCCACAAACCAACTTGCCCACCTACTACTGTCGCATCGTTAACGGGCACGAATTCTGTCATTGGGGACGTATTTCTTATCCGAGTCACTCGTCCGATAACTGTTCTCTCCTGCCTATAGCTTTCGTCATCGTCGACGTCGTGAGTCTGGAATTGTGACTCCGATGATTTTGCCATTACATCCGCCTTCTCTTGTTCGTCTTACGCAACACTGTTCTCACTGTGGAGTAGCGTGGGCGTGCAGGTACTGAGTATGATGTGTGGTGCTAATGGCCACCAAAATCGCCATACTTAACACCTTCTGATGTATTATAGCGTTATGTGAAAGACAAAATGTTTGCCACAGCGCTTCCCTGTCACAGCTACGTCAGCGACCTACAGCTGAGCTAGAGCCCATCATCATCGACATGTTGCACAAAGGTGTTTGGAAAACAGTATGAGTATTGTCTCGACGTTCGACGTTTGCTGCGTGACTCGAGGAACACATATTGAGTCCTGTCACCACCAAAAATAAAAAATAAGAAATTGGGTGGGGGCCCTGAGATACTTGAGATACTTCAAAATTTTATTAACACGATAAGGCCAGTTGTATGACTTTTTGAAACTTTAACTCTTACGCTTGCCCTGTGTACAGGGCAGTATCCAGTATTCAGGGATATAAGAGGAACGATCACTCGAAGAAAAAGGTCCAGTAAACGTGAGCTCTAAAATACCTACTGTAAGAGCTATTAGGCCATCTTCCTCTTCGATACTACGAAACAAACCTATTCTACTGCAAGCTCGTTGCTTTCCATCGTTTGAGAGGTGGTAGTACGGACCAAAACAAGAAAAATGTCCAGAAGACATGGGCGCTAAATTGTATATCTTGTGAGCTATGAGCACTTATTCATCTACGATAACGTGAAACACATCTCTTCTACTGATCAACGAATTCCTCTCCGGTGCCAACTTTTTCATCTCAGAGCAGCATTTGCACCCTACCTACCCAATTATTTTCTGTACGTATTCCAGTCTCTCTCTTCCCCTACAGTTCTTGCGCTCTACAGCTCCCTATAGCACCATGGAAGTCATTCCCTGATGTCTTAACAGTTGTCCTATCATCCTGTCCCTTCCCCTTGTCAGTATTTTCCACATATTCCTGTGCAGAACTTCCTCATCCGTTACCTTATGAGTTCTCTCAATATTTCCAACATTCGTCTGCAGCACCATATCTAAAATACGTCCCTTCTCTTCTGTTCCGGTACAACATTCTCAGAAATTTCTTCCTCAAAGTATGGTCTACGTTTGATACTGGTAGACTTCTGTTGGCCAGGGATGCCGTTTTTGCCAGTGCTCGTCTGCTTTTGATGTCCTCCTTGTCCGTCCGTCATTGGTTATTTTGCTGCCAAGGTAGTACACTTCCTATCTTCATCTACTTCGTCACCATCAATCCCTATGTTACGTTTCTCGCTCTTTTCATTTCTGCTGCTTCTCGTTACTTTCGCCATTCTTCGATTTACTCTCAATCCACATTCTTTACTCGTTAGACTGTCCATTTCACTCAGGAACCGCGTGTGGTACACAGCGCTCGGTCTCAGGCGCATTGTCACGGGCGGCTCCCTCCGTCGGAGATTCGAGTCCTCCCTCGGGCATGGGTGCGTGTGTTGTCCTTTGCGTAAGTTACTTTAAGGTAGATTATGACTCAGCTACTTGGTCCCGTAGGAACTTATCACAAATTTCCGAATTTTCCACTCAGGAGATCGAGTAACTCGTCTTCACTTTCACTCAGAATGGCAGTGTCATCAGTGAACCTTAACACTGATATATCTTCACTTTCAATCTTAATTTCACTCTTGAAGCTTTCTTTTGTTTACATCATTGTTTCTTCGACGTATGGCTTAATCGGCAGGGGTGAACGACTACATCCTTGTCTTATACCCTCTTTAACCCGTACACTTCGTTCATCGTTTCTTCGACGTATGGCTTAATAGGCAGGCGTGAAAGACTACATCCTCGTCCTATACCCTCTTTAATCCGTGCACTTCGTTCTTGGTTTACCACTCTTGTTGTTCCCTCTTCTCATAGCTCTTAATGTATGAATTTTTTAGCCGATGTTTGCTATACTTCCTTGCTTCGATTGATGTTCCTGTCCTCTACCAGGCACTTTAATGTGATTTGCAGAGTATCCATGTAGATGTAGATGTAGATATCCCTGAATATTGACCTTAACTCCTGGGACATCATGTACATTTAAAAAGTAACCTTGCGGTACTTTTGTGTTTCTGTTCACGTCACATCTGTCTGTTTTGTTCCGTTAACAGAAGCGTGTTGATTTCTGCTTGAAAGTAAGGCTTGCGTTCAGTCACAAATCTGGTCCCATGTTGGTTAAGCTCATATTTTTTCTCTTAATTACAGTACGGGATTCTAGGAACTTCAGTCCGGAACCGCGCGGCTGCTACGGTCGCAGGTTCGAATACTGCCTCGGGCATGTACGTGTGTGATATCCTTAGGCTAGTTAGGTTTAAGTAGTTCTACGACTGATGACCTCAGATGTTAAGTCCCATAGTGCTCAGAGCCATTTGAACCATTTTTGAACAGTACGGGACTGTATCTAATGTATTCCTGAAGTCAAGGTATACGGCAGCAACCTGACTGCCGTGTGTACAGCGCTCTGGATATTAAGGAGGAAAATGCAATAAAAGCTGAAAAATTATTTCTTCCTAAATATTTCTGCTGTTAACTTAAAAAAAATTGTTTGTGAGTATAGTTCCTCTATGGGGGGAAAATATTCGTTACTTCCAACGTTTGCCTTCAGTCATTTATGAAAAGACGAAAGATATAAGTGAAATTAGCCGTACAGGATTTGAACCCCGTTCCTTCTGGAACTCTGAATGCAAATAACGTTCAGAATTGAAAATTTGAACTTTGTGCTGGATTGGGACTCAAACGGGAAACCTTCGGTTCTTGTTGATAAATTATCGACTGAGCTTTCCAGTCAGGACCCACGAACAGCAATAATATGGTTCAAATGGCTCAAAGCAATACGGGACTTAACATCGGAGGTCAGCAGTCCCCTAGACATCGAACTAACCTAAGGACATCACACACATCCAAGCCCGAGGCAGGAGTCGAGCCTGCGATCGTAGCAGCGGCGCGGTTCGAGACTGAAGCGCCTAGAACCGCTCGGTCACAGAAGCGTGCCCACGAACCGCCCTCGAAGCACTACTTCCGACACTACTTCTACGTTCCAGTCTTCGCAGTTCTGCTACATTTATTGCGAAACTAGCCCAGTGGAAGAACGAATGTCGCTGCAGACTGGGTAATTCATTGTGGAAATGTTAAGGGTACCTCTGGAGCCGAGTCCGATGTTCCGACAACGTGTGGGAAACGTAGCAGGGAAATTGAAGAGGTCATTGAAGCTCGTCTGCACGACTGGAGGCGTGGGTGCGAAGGTTTTACGGGGAAACCGAGCAGGGGCTGGCTTTTTCCGCTGCAGAACGCTGTTCCCCGCGTCAAGGCCGCACTCCTGCTCAGAACAATGAGCGGCGCTGTCGAAACGTTGGTGTTACCCCGACTACCGATCCTATCGAAGATCCTCATTCTCTTCTCTTCACTGAGGCAGAAGGGAAAACTATTAGCGGAAAGGCCGTGATATCTCTCTACAGCTGTGGGAATCATACTCAGAGAGAAAATAAAAGAGAGACCAGCTTCCCTGCAAATGACCGGGTTGAAAACAAAAAGACTAGATGCGCCACATCGACGAGTCCATCAAGTAAGTCCTCGCAAGCGTCTTCTAATCAAACTGCGTGCCTGCGGCGTATCGCCTCAGTTGTGCGACTGGATTCGTGATTTCCTGTCAGAAAGGTCACAGTTCGTAGTAATAGACGGAAAGTCATCGAGTAAAGCAGAAGTAATATCTGGCGTTGCCCAAGGAAGTGTTATAGGCACTCTATTGTTCCTGATCTCTATTAACGACATAGGAGACAATCTAAGTAGCCGTCTTTGACTGTTTGCAGATGATGTTGTCATTTACCGTCTTGTAAAGTCATCAGATGATCAAAAGGACCTGCAAAATGATTTAGATAAGATATCTGTATGGTGCGAAAAGTGGCAATTGACCCTGAGTAAAGAAAAGTGCGAAGTTATTCAAATGAATACTAAAAGAAATCAGCTAAATTTCGATTATGCTATAAGTCACACAAATCTGAGGGCTGTAAACTCAACTAAATACTTAGGGATTACAAATAACCTAAATTGGAACGATCACATGGATAATGTTGTGGGTAGAGCAAACCAAAGACCGCAATTCATTGGCAGAACACTTAGAAGGTACAACAGGTCTACCAAAGAGACTGCTTACACCACGCTTGTCCGCCTTGTTCTGGAGTACTGCTCTGCGGTGTGGGATCCGCATCAGGTGGGATAAACGGATGGCATCGAAAAAGTACAAAGAAGGGCAGCTCGTTTTGTATTATCGCGAAATAGGGGAGATAGTGTTACAGACATGATACGTGAATTGGAGTGGCAATCATTAAAACTGTAAGTAGCTGTTTAGGTTTTCTTATTGGTAACGCCACATAGCGCTCCGTATAAAAATCACTGGCTGTGCCGTGTGCAGTCTGTGGCTGGTTTGCATTGTTGTCTGCCATTGTAGTGTCGGGCAGCGGCAGCTGGATGCTAACAGCGCGTAGCGTTGCGCAGTTGGAGGTGAGCCGCCAGCAGTGGTGGACGTGGGGAGAGAGATGGCGGAGTTTTGTAATTTGTAAGACTGGATGTCATGAACTATCATATATTTTTTGACTATTAAGGTAAATACACTGTTTGTTCTCTATTAAAATCTTTCATTTGCTAACTATACCTATCAGTAGTTAGTGCCTTCCGTAGTTAGAATCTTTTATTTAGCTGGCAGTAGTGGTGCTCGCTGTATTGCAGTAGTTCGAGTAACGAAGATTTTTTCTGAGGTAAGTGATTTGTGAAAGGTATAGATTAATGCTAGTCAGGGCCATTCTTTCGTAGGGATTTTTGGAAGTCAGATTGCGTTGCGCTAAAGATATTGTGTGTCAGTTTAAGCACTGTCGTGTATAAATTTTTCTAAGGGGACGTTTCATATGTCGACCCTTAGCCGAGGATACCTCACTGGAATCTTCTGATTTTTTTCCTTGTAGTTTGTGTAGTTAGTGTAGCCTTTGTTTATTGCTAGCGCCTTATCATAGAGAGAATTTCCTTTGTAGTTGCAGTCTTTCATTGTTGTACAGTAAAACAGTTGTGGCATGCATGTAGTTTTGCACGAAGTATTTCGCAGCTGCGCTTGCAATTAACTAGATATTATTTTCAGTGCTATGTTAATGTGTTCTCTTATTTTTGTTCTTCAAATTGTGTTTTTCTGTGTTGTCGTGTGAAAAATTGTGACAATAATGGCGTGTGAAAAACGTAACACTAGGCTCCAAAGTAAACTGAGAAATGACAGTGAAGACGAAAGCAGTGTGTTAGCGTCACCATCTAATGAATTCACTAACGTTCAAAGTAGTAATTTGGTAATAGCGCATAAGGAAATGGAGCGGGTTGCAAATAATGGTGTAGGCAGTGAAACAGTTAGTGAACAGGGAAGCATTATCGATCGATCGGTCGGCAACAGCTCGCCTCAGGATTCCGAAATGACAGGACACAATCTTGCAAATACTGTAGATTCAGATTTTGCGTCCTCACCGTTTTCTCAAATAAGTCAAGACACATTTTCTGTTTTTCAAACTGCGAATATTGTCGGTTCAAATGCATTGCCGAATAGCACTGAGGAACATGTTACAGACACCAGTGCACTGTTATTACAGTTAATGCAACAAATGGGACAAAGGCTACAAAAGTTAGACACAACGCTTGAACAAAATCAGAAACAAATGGGACAAAATCTTCAAAAGTTAGACACAATGGAACAAAATCTTCAAAAGTTAGAAACAATGGAACAAAATCTTCAAAAGTTAGACACCTTGGAACAAAATCAGAGACAAACACAGCAAAAGCTTCAAAAGTTAGACACAATGGAACAAAATCAGAGACAAACACAACAAAAGCTTCAAAAGTTAGACACAATGGAACAAAATCAGAGACAAACACAGCAAAAGCTTCAAAAGTTAGACACAATGGAACAAAATCTTCGAAAGTTAGACACCACACTTGAACAAACACGTGAAGATTTAACTACTGAGTTACATAACATTGAATCGAAATGCAAAAAAATCTGTAATGACGTTAAAACACAAATTTGTGAGCATTTTCAACCTATTTTTTCGCGGCATGAAAATGCATTACAGAATCATGAAGCAGCCATAAAAGAACTGCAAACTATTGTTCGTGAAAATCACGACACCTTGCAAGCTAAAATGGACTCAGTTGCATCCACCGATTCGGTTACGCAACTTGCAAGAACTCAGGAAAACTTAAAGGTCACAGTAGATTCGATTTCATCACAAATGGACACTCTGAAACTTGGTTCAGAAAAAAACACTGAGGAAATGTGTTCACTATCGGAGAAAGTAGCCGAACTTTCAGATCAGTTCACTAACTTATCTACAAAGGTAGATGATGATCTGAATGATACAGAAGGGTGCGAACAAATTATGAAATTCAAACAAAATCAGAATCAAATTAATACACAACACCAAAGAGAAATCCGGGAAGTGCAAGATCAGCTGACACAGGTAATACAAGAATTACGTATTTCAGAGGGCAGTCGCGCTCCACCACGGGAAGAGGGACTTATAAATACGGAAAAGCCACAAAATAATAACACAGGGCATTTCGGAAATTGTGAAAGAAATTGGCAAGGTGCACCGAATTTTGAGATGGAACTGCCGACACGACGTAACAATGAACGATATGCTACCCGCCGACACGATGATTTTGACTATAAGCTGTTCATTACTGCACGAAAATTCAAAACATTTAAGAATTCTGGCAACGACATTCATCCACAAGCGTGGCTCCATCAATTCTCTCATTGTTTTCCTCCCAACTGGTCATTAGAGCACAGATTAGAATTTATGTGTGGCTACTTAGAGAATGAACCAGCTGTAAGAATGCGATCGGTCATTCACGATTGTCACAGTGAAGGAGAATTTTATCATGCCTTCCTCTCAGCATATTGGTCTCAAGCTACACAAGACCGAGTAAAACATAGCATCATAATGATGAAACATTTCGAACAATCTGAATTTTCCAGTCTTGTCAAATATTTTGAAGACATGTTACATAAGAATCAGTATCTTGCAAACCCATACAGCCCCTCAGAACTCATCCGCATTTGCTTAATCAAATTACCTGAACATTTACGACAGATTATTTTAGCAGGACGATGCAAAGACGACATTGAAGCTTTTCAGGGACTGTTACAAGAACTGGAAATTGACACTGACAATCGCGGAACGCGAAAGCAGGAGCACAACAATTACAGGTCACACCTGTCACAATTCCGCGATGACAGAAATAATACACGACAAGGCTATTCGTACAACGTAAATCGTGACCAAAACAGACACCACCCGTATGACAACCGTTGGCAGAGTAGTAATTATTACAGGGAAAGATCACCTCTCCGCGGTAATGACTATCACAGAGACAATCAGAGAAACATACAATATGGAAACCAAAATAATTATTATCAAGGGAGACGGAATAACTTAAGACGCAACGGTCCAGCGCGCAGTTACGATTCAGGGAGAAATTCTCCACCACGTGACCGACAAGAAAGAAACTATGGAATCTACCGACATGACGACACACGATATGATCGTAACGACAGACCTGAATTGCAGCAGAACTGGCGGGAATCAAACAGAGCAGGGCCCTCTCGACAAGATGAATTTGTAGAAGTTAGGTCTCCAAATCCCAATAACGACGCGCGCCAACAAAGACACAATAGGCAATGACTCATACCGCTGGCAGCCTCAAAACGTACTTATGAAACTGACGACGCAGCTGCCGTAGCTAGTAATTACGTTAAAATGGAAGACATTAGGGACATCTTACTCCAGGAACAGGACGTAAAACATAACAACATTGCATATCCTGTGATTCACATTACAGTAAATGACGTAAAATTTACGGCAGTACTTGACTCAGGCAGTCCCATTTCAGTAATTAGTGAAACAGCTTTTAGTAAATGCAGCAAATCGAAAGATTGCCCCACACTTCCGTTACGCAAGATTAAATTACAAGGTGCAGTCATTGGAAAAAGTGTAGATGTACGCCAACAAACCAACTTAGAATTCTTTTGTCAAAGCCACAGCTTCTCTATGAATTTTCTTATTGTTCCATTATTGTCGACGGAAATTATACTGGGAGTAGACTTTTTGAATGAAAACAAAGCAATCTTAAACTTTCACGATGCTGAAATAAGTTTAGAGAAAGAAGGTAAGTCAATAGCTTTGAAATTTAAAGATTGGCTCTCAAACCATGACGAGGAAACTAATCGGCTTTACCTTCTGTTAGACAACAGTTCGGAATTTTCTACGGAACTAGACACTAACAGTCGCTCTGCAAGTACTGACAGGGATGATATCGACGGCACAATTGAAACTAATGAGTTAATTCAGAATAAAATTCGAACAATTGAGAATTGTAATGACACTGATAGGCAGGACCTTTTTGAGATTTTACAAGCACATTCCACAGTTTTTACTTACAAAACAGGAACAATCAAGGGATTTCAATACCAATTTCGTGTTCGTGAGCATACAAAATTTTGTGTTAGACCATACGTAATTCCAGCACATTATAGGGACCGTGTTAGAACAGAAATACAATCTATGCTTGACGAGGGCATTATTGAGCCTGCAGTAAGCTCATACAACAATCCATTACATGTTGTTGAGAAGAAAAATGGATCGATCAGGCTTGTCTTAGATTCGAGACAAATCAATACTATCATTATTCCTGAAACAGACAGGCCGCAAACGTTGGAAGAACTTCTTCAAAATTTTAATGGTGTAAAAGTGTTGTCTTCCATTGATCTCAGATCCAGCTTTTATCAGATCGAACTTCATCCAGAATGTAGAAAATATACAGCTTTCCTTTGTTTCGGCGTTTGTTATCAGTTTCGGAAACTTCCTTTTGGTTTGAACATTTCCTCGGCAGCATTCATTCGCGGGCTAAATTCCATATTACCTGAGCTCTTAAAACGTCACATCACCTTATATGTGGACGATATTCTGATAGCAGAAGCCTCATGGGAACAACATAATCGCATCCTCAACAGCGTGTTACATATCTTTGCAGAATCTGGAATTACAGTTAACTTGGAAAAGTCTGAATTCGGTAGGACAAAAGTGAAGTTTTTGGGACATATTATTTCTTCTGAAGGCATCCAGCCGGATCCTGATAAGTTAGAAGCAATCAGAGCCATTCCAGTTCCATCCACAAAAAAACAAGTCCGCAGTTTTCTAGGTCTCGTAAATTTTTACCGTCGTTTTCTGAATATGCAAATTCTAGTTACACCAAAACTTTGTTCTCTCACTGGAAAAAATACTATTTGGAACTGGGACGACCAAGCACAGTTGGAATTCAATTCTTTGAAAGAATCGTTACTTAACGCGCCAATACTAGCTCATCCAGATCTCTCACAAGATTTTTGCCTTAGCACGGATTCTTCTAAAGTCGGTCTTGGTGCCCATTTATTTCAAGAAGTCACAGAAAATGACATTACTGTTCAGAAAACCATTGCTTTTGCTAGCCGAGTGCTAACAAAATCTGAAAAAAATTATTCCGTTACTGAATTAGAAGCTTTAGCTATCGTTTGGGCATTTAACAAATTCCGTTTCTTTCTTTATGGTAAGCACGTTAAAGTATACAGTGACCATCGTGCATTACAATTTCTTATGTCTTCAAAATTAAATCATGACAGGTTAAAACGTTGGGCATTGTTTCTGCAAGAATTCCACTTCACAATAGTCTACATTCCCGGCAAGGAGAACATTGTTGCGGACGCACTGTTACGCGCACCGGCTGGGCTCGAGAAAAGTAACACAGAAAGCAACCTCGAGAGAAATTTTAGTATTCTTTACATCCAGAAAGTCGCCTTTGAAAACTTCATCACCACATCTTTAAAGGACATTGCTCATGAACAAGATAAAGATCCGATTTGGAAAGACATCAAAAGTAAATGGCATGAAAAGACACACACACAGATTCGGCATTATTATCTGGTTAGAAACAACATACTGTTCAAACGATGCACTGTTGATGACAAGCTATGGGTACTTTGCATTCCAGACGATTTTGTTAATAAGCTCATTTGGTACATTCATTTCAGCTATGCACATTTTGGTCCACGAAAATGTTATCATATTCTTCGAACGACTTGTTATTTTAACAATATGGAAAAGAGAATTCGAAGAGTCTTGTCTATTTGTAAACTTTGTCAAAAGGCGAAACCATCTACTGTCACTCATCGTGCTCCATTGTTTCCTATCATTCCTTCTAAATTAAAAGAATTTGCTGCTGTTGATCTCTTGGGACCGCTTGTCAGAACATCTAATGGATTTTCGTACGTTCTAGTCGCTGTTGAACTTACTTCAAAATTTGTTTCTTTCACTCCGTTACGTAAAGCCACTGGACGGTCTGTATCCAACGCCTTTGTTAGAAATTTCTTACGTGAAGTTGGACACGTTAGTAAAGTAATTTCAGATAACGGACCGCAATTCAGATCTGCTGTTTGGTCACGCATGCTTCGTAACCATAAAATCAAATCTGTTTTTATTTCATTGTACTCACCACATTGTAACCCGTCTGAACGGATTATGAAAGAAATCAATAAGCTTTGCAGACTTTATTGTCACAGAAAGCATCAGCATTGGGACAGATATTTACACTTATTTCAAAACGTGCTGAATGAAATGCCTCATGACTCCACTGCTTTACCACCTGTTCTTGTACTGAAGAATAAAGAACCACCTAACAGAATCAGAGAGCTTGTACCTTTTCCGAATACACGTAAACTTCGACACAAAGACATAATTGATTTGGCTATTAAAAATATAAATTATGCTGCAGACAAAAGAAAAAAATTACATGGTAAAGCAAATGCAAAGAAATTATATATTGGTCAGAAAGTTCTCATTAAGGCTCATCCATTGTCACATAAGAAGAAACACTTGAGTCACAAATTCTTTCTAGTTTACAATGGACCTTACAGAATCCGACATATACCACATGATAATTGCGTTGAAGTTGAAACTCTGCGTACTAGGAAGAGTAAAGGTTTACACCACATTTCACATGTAAAACCGTTTATTGAAAGATAATCTGCTTTTTAACTTAGTCTTTGCTATAAAATTTTTCATTTCACGTTACCAGTATGCTTTGTCAGACTCAGAATCTGTTAACATGCAACAATGTTTGAAGTTAAATATCCAGTCAAGAACCAAGAGAACTTATTTAAACAGAAATTACGAATGCATTGTCATAGTGAACACACGACACAGTGTTATTTTGTGTGTACATTCTTGCTTGTTAGTTGCACGATTACGTAACGACTATAAGGCTGACATACTTAGAACAGTTACCAGTACTGCTAATGAGATTTTAATGCAACATTTTGGTTTACTTGAAAATAAATTCTAGATTTAAAGTTCTTTCTGTGAGATTAAAGATGACTTAGCATTTGGTTTCTTTGATAGCTACACGATTATATCACGACGCTACTGATATGTGACATGATTTACATTGTTGCTTTTGCGGTGTATCTGTTTTATATCAGAACAGTTTTTCTGAATTTTTTCTGGAAAGTAAAACATGTTTTAGTGGTAACTTTTGTGGTATAGCTACAATTAGACAGCCTTTTCCATAGCACAGCAATACGTTGCAGCATAGTACTGTCTTCATCACGGCAATAAGCGTAATAACTAAGATATTTATACGCAAAGCAATTCACTTCCTTTATTACGAGGTAGGTACATTGACTTCAGTAGAACTTTGCTTGCAGAGGACGATAACTACGACACTTCCACATAATTATCTTGCAACAAGACGCACAGTTTATCGCTACAGTACACGTATTTGAGTGATTAATTTTGTACTTAAAACATTTATTTTTAAAGATATTTGAAGTACAATGATACAAAGGTTTTCTGTGATACATTTCATTCCATTGCTGTAATCTGTAACACCTGAGGATATAATCACATTAATCCTCAGGGGGGTACACGCCTACTTTGTGTACCATGTGTTCGGCAAGCACAAGGAGCCCTAGCTAATATGGTATTTGCTTATACAACTTTACACATCGGTACCATATTTCTCTAACACATAAATTACACAGCTATCTGGTTATTTAACTGAGTGAGACAAACATTTATTTTACTACATCAGTGACAGATGGTTACGTAATTACACAGTTGGATAACTTCATACTTACGAAATTGTATTTTGTCTGTACTTTGTGAACTGTTCATACTTTTTCGGAACCATTGTGATACTATGAGAGCTTTGAATGACATATTTGGTATGGGATCACGATTTTTAAAGTACGTTTGAGGTAGATGACACCTTTGACATGAGCAGAGTTTTTTTTTTAGGTTTTGAAATTAGTGGAGGAAGCTACGACGATTTTGAGAATTTGTCTGAGGTGTTATGATGTTGTTATTACGATGACTATGTGTATTATGCGGTTGCGGTATGTTTATGATCAATAAGCTGATGCTATATGAGTTATTTGATTATGCTATGTATCTGTCATGATGAAATATTGAAGAAGTGTCGACGAATAAGGTAAAGAATAAAGAGTAGTGGTTAGGGACTCTGGTTTGTGAAAAAGGATGTCGGAAAACTAGAATCGTACTTTAAGAGTTATGAAATGTATGTAAATGAGTGAATGTATTACAATGCCGACGAAAATTTTTTGAACACTGTTATATCGATAGGATTTTGTTTCTACAGATGTGTAACGCAAATTCTTGACCTATGAAATATTTTTTATATGAGACTGCCACTGTAGGGGAAACTGGTGTCGTAAATATTTCGACAAGACAGTTAAGTGTCCACCTGCACGTAATGCGTCGTGGGCACCCAGCTGCGCGACAACCACCTGACAAAAGAAAGCCATTAGTGTGTGCCTGTCAGAGGCACAGGTGAAAAAAAAAAAAAAGAAAAGGAGGCCGTTATCCTCGCTATTGACATTCCTTTGTAGAAAGCATCGCAAAAACGACACGCTCATTACTTGGAAAGATACTTTCTTACATCTGCACACCTGATAATGACAAGCGTCTTTCTACGAGAATTGAGAGAATTTCTACTAACTTATGAAATGCCACATCACTATTGAATGATATATTTATGCTTTTTACATAAATGCTTATTTAATTTGATATCTGTTTTCCAGCTGTGTTGCAGCATTGGTTTTATAAAATAAAAGTAAATGCATTTGCTAATGTGAAAACTTTCTGTCAACAGATCTGTTAAATAATAATTTAATGATCCACATTCTTCAAAAAAAAAAAAAAAAAAAAAAAAAAAAAAAAAAAAAAAAAAAAAAAAAAGAGCACTTGGAAAGGAAAAAACAATAAGAAGGAACTAGTAACAGGAACTGCATACATAATTTTCTTTTCAAGTACTTGGTAATTTATTTCATAGAATAAGTTGTGGTGCACCACTTTAATTACATAGCCATTAAGATGTGATTATATCTTTCCCTTATCTGCATTGTTGTCTTTAGTGTACTATTTTTTTCTGCTTGTAGCTTTTTCATGTTTAGGTATAAGTTATAGCATTTGCTGCGGCTGTTTGCCATTCATAGTGCTACTGAATGTCACTTTGTATTACTAGGATAAGCCAATTTTATTACTGATTTATTTTTCTTGTTTGCTGCGCATTGCCTTATATTAGTTGTGATATTGCTACCTTTTTTGCCAATTTCCATTTTTTTTTATCGTTGTTTGTGTAAATTGTTTTGTGCTGCTGCATTGCCTCGTCCCTTAGTTAAGCATCTGAGCTCAGTAGATTTAAGTTAGCTTATGAGGGGGTAGCCTATATAAGAGAATGAGTTGCGATGGATTTGAAGAAATGCACTGAGAGGTTATATAAGAAAAGTACAGAAAGCAGGTATAGATAGGACTTTTTGGAAATAATGAAGAACGAAGGGAGATCTCCGAGAAGTAAAGAAAGTTTTGTTTGCAAAATACTGCAGTAAAACAAACCCTGCCCTTTCCTTGTGTTATCCCACTATGTGTTTGTGTACCCTTGTGTATTTATGTTCTTCCTGTCTTTATATGTTTATCTGATAAGACTTATGTTGCAGAATTTTTCTAATACTAAGCTACATTCACTATGATGAGGAATACTGTTATCCTCAAATATAATTTGCATTAATAACATGTTATTTACTTTGTAAAGATGTTTACACATTATTTATTCTGTTTTGTTCTAATGCTCATGTGTGAAGTTGATGTTTCAAAAGTTATTCTGATCTTTTATGTATGTACTTATGTCGTAATTTTTGTAACACTGATGTATTTGCTATTTCGATTCTTTTGTAAAGCCTGTACTACTGCAAATGTTCTCTGTATTGTTATGTTCTTTAAAGATGTATTTTGTACCTTTGTTATTGTATTTTCATGTTATAAAATTGTAATTGACACGAGTTCATCAAATTAAGTAACTTGTAAATTACATTCCACTGCACACGTTTCTGTTGGTCATTGTATATGGACAATATGTGAGAAGTAGGGACTGATAGTGTTTGCACGTGTGTTCATAATTCAGTAAGGGACTGCATAACAGCATTGCTGGTTGTAAGGACATTTCAAAAACAATTTTTGTGAGTGCACAAGTAGTGGTTATGGCCTTGCTATATTATCTGCAAGACTCTTCAATGGTGATTGTGCGCCTGCACAGTCAAACAGATGGCTGCTGGCCATCTCTCCAAGGACTACAGTGGGTCTGCACCTTTGATTACCCACCAATACCATTATTTCTACAAGGACTACAGTGGGTCTACACCTTTGATGACCCACCAATACCATTATTTCTACAAGGTCTACAGTGGGTCTGCATCTCTGGTGGCCCACCATTACTGTAATCTCTACCAGAACTACAGTGGGTCTGCTCTGTGATGACCTACCTACCGATAGTTTTCAAAGTCGACTGACTCTGCTGTGGCCCATTACCTGTCTGCTTGTCAAGAGTCAGCACTGCCTTTCTGTTGGAAGGACAACACTTCCTCAAGACTGCATGGAAATCCACTACTTCCGTGTGCATTTTCTTTTACTGCTCAGACTTTGAGAAAAACACTGCAATTTTACTTTGATGAATGATCAGGACTGTCTTTATGAACTGTGAGAAAATTTTAGCTTTTGACCAACATTGTATCGATAAGTGTGTGCATTTCTTTGTTATTGTAATTATGAAAAAAATTTTCAAACCTGTATTGGCCACTGCCCAAAACAATTTGTAAATTTTTTTGTGGGGAGCATGGGGGCTATGTAAGTAGGCTGTTTAGGTTTTCTTATTGGTAACGCCACATAGCGCTCCGTATAAAAATCACTGGCTGTGCCGTGTGCAGTCTGTGGCTGGTTTGCATTGTTGTCTGCCATTGTAGTGTCGGGCAGCGGCAGCTGGATGCTAACAGCGCGTAGCGTTGCGCAGTTGGAGGTGAGCCGCCAGCAGTGGTGGACGTGGGGAGAGAGATGGCGGAGTTTTGTAATTTGTAAGACTGGATGTCATGAACTATCATATATTTTTTGACTATTAAGGTAAATACACTGTTTGTTCTCTATTAAAATCTTTCATTTGCTAACTATACCTATCAGTAGTTAGTGCCTTCCGTAGTTAGAATCTTTTATTTAGCTGGCAGTAGTGGTGCTCGCTGTATTGCAGTAGTTCGAGTAACGAAGATTTTTTCTGAGGTAAGTGATTTGTGAAAGGTATAGATTAATGCTAGTCAGGGCCATTCTTTCGTAGGGATTTTTGGAAGTCAGATTGCGTTGCGCTAAAGATATTGTGTGTCAGTTTAAGCACTGTCGTGTATAAATTTTTCTAAGGGGACGTTTCATAAAACAAAGGCGTTTTTCGTTGCGACTGGATCTTCTCATGAAATTTCAATCACCTGTTTTCTCCTCGGAATGCGAAAACATTCTGTTGGCACCCACCTACATAGGGAGAAATGACCATCACGATAAAATAAGAGAGATGAGGGCTTGCACGGAAAAATTTAAGTGCTCGTTTTTCCCGCGTGCCGTTCGAGAGTGGAACGGTAGAGAGACAGCATAAAGGTGGTTCATTGAACCCTCTGCCAGACACTTTATTTCGAATAGCAGAATAATCACGTGGATGTAGAAGCCAAAAGCTGAGAATCCTACAAAAAGCAAAACCACTCAAACACAACATGCCTGTGTCTGAGAACTGACATTGAAATTTCACAGAAAAACTTCCGTGATAAAAGTTCCCACTTTTCTCTATGAATGCCGACGCATAAAAGATACTAATATAAAGAAAGATGAATCATTTCATGGAAATCTAACACAGACAAGCTTACGTTTCACAATAGTTACACTGACGAGCCAAAACATTATGACGACCTCGTTTACAGCTTGTTGGGCCATCTTTGTAACTGAATATACAACCGATTCTGTGTATCATCTACAGTTGGTTGGTAGATTTGTGGAGCTATGTGATACCATTTGTCGACTAACATGTTATGTAATTCCTGTAAATAACTACCGCAGATTTGTGTTCGCGGTGACGGCGCTCGATAGTTCCCAGTTGGGAACCAACGGTTTCAAATCAGTCAAATTTGGTGGACTAGTTAACACAATTTCACTATCATGCTCCTCGAACCACTGTAGCACGATTCTGGCCTCGAGAAACTGACAGTTATGCTGCTCAAAGATGACAGCGTTGTCAGGCAAGACATCAAGCATAAAGCGATGCAGGTGGTCCGGGGCTGACATTGTTTTCGATTACTACCACAGGTCCCACGCAAGCTCAAGAGAATGTCTACCACAGCCTGCGTCCGTGTCGAGGAACACGTCTCGAGCAGCCATTTGTGGAGACGACCATCGATATGGTGCAGCAAAGTATTCCTTATACTATGGAAAAAGCACAGAAAATCAGGTGAATGAGGAACACATTTACTCACTTCTAGCACGCTGGATGGGAACAGGCAGCAACTTACTGTAATTCACAACATATTTGTATTTTGATTGACCTTATATATTGTATACGTTAAGTATAACACGGTACAGTCTGTTCTACAGGATGGCTTGATAATGGATCGAAGTTACAAACAGCTCGCCATTTAAATAAAAACACTTCTATGCAACTTGGCGGTTTTCTAATCTCATTGAAACGCGTTTAATCAGCTCTGTTATTAATCAAATACACTGCACTGAGAGACCGACAACTACACCAAACCAATCGAAATTGTCCCACTTTGGTACTCATAACGGTTAAGTACAGACAAGAACTAACTCAATATGGCTAGCGAACCATGCATTTTCTGCAAGTATTGCCTTGTTTTTCAAGCATTCGTCCACAGAGAAACGCTCTTTTCAGTTCTCATCATAATCTCACACACACAATCCCAGTCTGCACTCATACATCACTCTCATTCCTTCTCTATATAATTCATAGTAGCAATCGTAGCACACAAAAGAACCGAACAGAGGGAAAGCCGAAACGAAATGGAAAGCTTTGTTCTCCTTCGAACCCACAAGCCATGCAGACAAAACGGACGCCTACATTCCTCATTGGTTGAACCATCCCTCACCAAAGACAGTAGTTAAGACAAAACAGTGTAGCTGAGCCAAAAATGACTACACAGTTACCAAGTAGTTAATCACTTTCAAGCTCCATGGATTATTTTGCACGATAAATCGTAATGATGTTCCCGCCGAATACAGGAATTGTTACGGTCCGCTAAGGAAGCGGTAAAAGTCCTCAACGCCACAGTGTATACGTGATGCAGTGTCGCCAACAATGGGGAAACCGGAAGGCCTGTTACTATCGGCATAATGGCGCGTGACCGCAATGCTCGGTTGGTGAAGCACAACAGATGGGAAATAGCGGAGCACGGGCGCGATTTTTAATATGCTATCAAATACATAAAAGAAGGTTGTATACATGGAAGAATCCTGGAGATACTAAAAGGTATCAGATAGATTATATAATGGTAAGACAGAGATTTATGAATCAGGTTTTAAATTGTAGGACATTTCCAGGGGCAGATGTGGACTCTGACCACAATCTATTGGTTATGACCTGTATGTTAAGGGAACAATTGACAGGAATGGGGGAAAGAAACACAGTAGAAGAAGAATGGGTAGCTCTGAGGGATGAAGTAGTGAAGGCAGCAGAGGATAAAGTAGGTAAAAAGACGAGGGCTGCTAGAAATCCTTGGGTAACAGAAGAAATATTGAATTTAATTGATGAAAGGAGAAAATATAAAAATGCAGTAAATGAAGCAGGCAAAAAGGAATACAAACGTCTCAAAAATGAGATCGACAGTAAGTGCAAAATGGCTAAGCAGGGATGGCTAGAGGACAAATGTAAGGATGTAGAAGCTTATCTCACTAGGGGTAAGATAGATGCTGCGTACAGGAAAATTAAAGAGACCTTTGGAGAGAAGAGAACCACGTGTATGAATATCAAGAGCTCAGATGGCAACCCAGTTCTAAGCAAAGAAAGGAAGGCAGAAATGTGGAAGGAGTATATAGAAGGTCTATACAAGGGCGATGTACTTGAGGACAATATTATGGAAATTGAAGAGGATGTAGGTGAAGACGAAATGGGAGATAAGATACTTCGTGAAGAGTTTGACAGAGCACTGAAAGACCTGAGTCGAAACAAGGCGCCCGCAGTAGACAACATTCCATTAGAACTACTGACGGCCTTGGGAGAGCCAGTCATGACAAAACTCTCCCAGCTGGTAAGCAAGATGTATGAGACAGGCGAAATACCCTCAGACTTCAAGAAGACTACAATAATTACAATCCCAAAGAAAGCAGGTGTTGACAGATGTGAAAATTACCGAACTATCAGTTTAATAAGGCATGGCTGCAAAATACTAACACGAATTCTTTATAGACGAATGGAAAAACTGGCAGAAGCCGACCTCAGGGAAGATCAGTTTGGATTCAGTAGAAATGTTGGAACACGTGAGGCAATACTGACCCTACGACTTACCTTAGAAAATAGATAAAGGAAAGGAAAACCTACGTTTCTGGCATTTGTAGACTTAGAGAAAACTTTCGACAATGTTGACTGGAATACCCTCTTTCAAATACTGAAGATGGCAGGAGTAATATACAGGGAACGAAAGACTATTTACAATTTGAACAGAAACCAGATGGTAGTTATAAGAGATGAGGGGCATGAAAGGGAAGCATTGGTTGGGAAGGGAGTGAGATAGGGTTGTAGCCTATCCCCAATGTTGTTCAATCTGTATACTCGGCAAGCAGTGAAGGAAACACAAGAAAAATTTGGAGTAGGTATTAAAATCAATGGAGAAGAAATAAAAACTTTGAGGTTAGCCGATGATTTTGTAATTCTGTCAAAGACAGCAAAGGACCTGGAAGAGCAGCTGAACGGAATGGACAGTGTCTTGAAAGGAGGATATAAGATGAACATCAACAAAAGTAAAACGAGGATAATGGAATGTAGTCTAATTAAATCGGGTGATGCTGCGCGAATTAGATTAGGAATTGAGACGCTTGAAGTAGTAAAGGAGTTTATCTATTTGGGGAGCCAAATAACTGATGATGGTCGAAGTAGAGGGAATATAAAAAATAGACTGGCAATGGCAAGGAAAGCGTTTCTGAAGAAGAGAAATTTGTTGACATCGGGTATAGATTTAAGTGTCAGGAAGTCGTTTCTGAAAGTATTTGTATGGTGTATAGGCTTGTATGAAAGTGAAACAGTTTATACAAGAAGGGAATAGAAGCTTTCGAAATGCGGTGTTACAGAAGAATGCTGAAGATTAGATGGGTAGATCACATAAGTAATGATGAGGTATTGAACGGAATTGGGGAGAAGAGAAATTTGTGGCACAACTTGACTAGGAGAAGGGATCGATTGGTAGGGCATATTCTGAGACATCAAGGGATCAGCAATTTAGTATTGGAGGGAAGCATGGATGGTAAAAATCGTAGAGGGAGCCCAAGAGATGAACAAACTAAACAGATTCAGAAGGATGTAGGTTGCAGTAGGTACTGGGAGATGAAGAAGCTTGCCCAGGGTAGAGTAGCATGGAGCGCTGCATCAAACCAGTCTCTGGAATGAAGACCTCAACAGCAACAACATCAAATTCCAAGAAGGAGGAGTGCTGGTATGACTGCGTTGGACGCGCACACGAAGAATAAAAGAGGCAATCAAAATCTTGAGGCACCTTCACCGGGCGCTGTTGTGACGACTAAACAAATAGCCCACGCACAACTAACGTCGTATCTCTGCTACTACAGCGGCAAAACTCGGGCTTCAAAAGCTTCTCGCTGATTCGTAGCGAGCTACCAGCTGCAGCGAACAGTGCAACACACAAATTATAGGCCACATATGCCCTACTCTCTCTTAATATGTAGCAGTTTTTGGGCAATAACATCTAATTAATGTTACATCGGTGGTTTATCGACTCCGCTAGACAAGTAATACACTGAATCGCTCACTGCCCGACCATTTTCTTTGTACTGAGGAAGGCCGCTGCAGTTCAAATTAGTATTTTAAGTATAAAATATATGACACGGCAATACACCCAGAAAGATTTTAATAAGAAGAAAGAGACTTCACTCGATAGATCTGTCGTTTGATATACTACAGAAAAACTACAAATCAATAAAGTAATGAATTTGTAGAACGTTCGACAATTTATTTCTCCAAGACCCTTAATAAACTCTTCATAAATTCTACAGGGAGTATACCGTTGCCACACGCCTGTAACAATACGGTACTGTTTGGTCTACACCTGGCTACGGAATACGCTATCCTTAGTACAGTTAAAAGACCTTTTAAGGTACAACCCTTCTCTACGGGTAGCTACTCTGAGTAGTAACAAGAATACCCATGTTTAGAAGACAGCCACTGCTTAAATTTCGAATAAAAATCGTCAACAACGGTTGCCGAAGACTTCAGGCATAAGAAGTCGCTCTCGCTGGTCAAAAACCAATTTCTTGCCGCTGTCGAGCGGTAGGGAGTGTCACTGCCACTAAAAGGCAGTGATCAACGACCTGATGGTGCAGAGGAAAGTACAAACCACGACATTAAAGTATACGCATAGGATATGAAGACAGTAACTGTTCTCGAAAGAATGGAATACTGTTCATGACCGTGCAGATTTTCCCTGGAATAAATGATGACTAATTGAAACCCTCAGCTGCCTCGGTGGCTCAGATGGATAGAGCGTCTGCCGTGTAAGCAGGAGATCCCGGGTTCGAGTCCCGGTCGGGGCACACATTTTCAGCTGTCCACATCGAGGACAGCCCCCCATTCGGGTCTCCGGGAGTGCCAAAGTCGGTCATCATAAGAATGAATAATAAACGAAAGGGTAACGTCCTATGAGACGGGAAAGGAATATCGGCAGTCGGAATGTGCCAAGGAAGCTAGAAACTCTGAAAAGGGCAATACTAATGCTTGATCTACACTCCTGGAAATGGAAAAAAGAACACATTGACACCGGTGTGTCAGACCCACCATACTTGCTCCGGACACTGCGAGAGGGCTGTACAAGCAATGATCACACGCACGGCACAGCGGACACCCAGGAACCGCGGTGTTGGCCGTCGAATGGCGCTAGCTGCGCAGCATTAGTGCACCGCCGCCGTCAGTGTCAGCCAGTTTGCCGTGGCATACGGAGCTCCATCGCAGTCTTTAACACTGGTAGCATGCCGCGACAGCGTGGATGTGAACCGTATGTGCAGTTGACGGACTTTGAGCGAGGGCGTATAGTGGGCATAAGGAAGGCCGGGTGGACGTACCGCCGAATTGCTCAACACGTGGGGCGTGAGGTCTCCACAGTACATCGATGTTGTCGCCAGTGGTCGGCGGAAGGTGCACGTACCAGTCGACCTGGGACCGGACCGCAGCGACGCACGGATGCACGCCAAGACCGTAGGATTCTACGCAGTGCCGTACGGGACCGCACCGCCACTTCCCAGCAAATTAGGGACACTGTTGCTCCTGGGGTATCGGCGAGGACCATTCGCAACCGTCTCCATGAAGCTGGGCTACGGTCCCGCACACCGTTAGGCCGTCTTCCGCTCACGCCCCAACATCGTGCAGCCCGCCTCCAGTGGTGTCGCGACAGGCGTGAATGGAGGGACGAATGGAGACGTGTCGTCTTCAGCGATGAGAGTTGCTTCTGCCTTGGTGCCAATGATGGTCGTATGCGTGTTTGGCGCCGTGCAGGTGAGCGCCACAATCAGGACTGCATACAACCGAGGCACACAGGGCCAACACCCGGCATCATGGTGTGGGGAGCGATCTCCTACACTGGCCGTACAGCTCTGGTGATCGTCGAGGGGACACTGAATAGTGCACGGTACATCCAAACCGTCATCGAACCCATCGTTCTACCATTCCTAGACCGGCAAGGGAACTTGCTGTTCCAACAGGACAATGCACGTCCGCATGTATCCCGTGCCACCCAACGTGCTCTAGAAGGTGTAAGTCAACTACCCTGGCCAGCAAGATCTCCGGATCTGTCCCCCAATGAGCACGTTTGGGAGTGGATGAAGCGTCGTCTCACGCGGTCTGCACGTCCAGCACGAACGCTGGTCCAACTGAGGCGCCAGGTGGAAATGGCATGGCAAGCCGTTCCACAGGACTACATCCAGCATCTCTACGATCGTCTCCATGGGAGAATAGCAGCCTGCATTGCTGCGAAAGGTGGATATACACTGTACATTGTGCATGCTCTGTTGCCTGTGTCTATGTGCCTGTGGTTCTGTTAGTGTGATCATGTGATGTATCTGACCCCAGGAATGTGTCAATAAAGTTTCCCCTTCCTGGGACAATGAATTCACGGTGTTCTTATTTCAATTTCCAGGAGTGTATATACAGCGGGCGTCAGTGAAGTGAAATGGAAGACAAGGTTTTCTGCTCAGAAGAGTGCAGGCTTATATCAACAGCAGCAGAAAACGGGGAAAATATAACGGGTGTGGGGCTCATTCTGAATGGGAAGGTAGAGTGGAGCGTGAGCTCCTTGAGCAATTCAGTGCTAGGATTGTTCTCATCAGAATCGACAAAAACAACACCGGCACGTAGTTCAGGTATACAAGCCAACATCACAAGCAGTAGACGAAGGGATAGAGGAAGTGTACGAGGACACTGAACTGGTAGTGTACTACGTAAAGGCAGATGAAAATCTACTATTCGTGGACAATTGGAACGCTGTTGTATGGGACGGGATAGAAGGAAGGGCTACGGAAGCATATGGGTTTGGTGGTAGGAATGAGGGAGAAGAAAGACTGAGTTCAGCAATAAAGAAAAGTATAAGGCCTGAAAACCCTGGAAGGTTACAATTACATTACATCTTGGTCCGACAGGATTCCGAAATTAGACATTGGATGGCAAGGTGTACCCAAGAGCAGATGCAGACTCATATCACAATTTAGTAACGATGAGGAGAAGACTGGAGCTTAAAGGAATCATCCGGAAGAGGGTTAAATATTCATTATAATTCTGATATAATTCAGAGAAAATAAATCCACTGTTTAAAGGAATTAATTAGTTTTCCCTCTGCTTTAGTTGTCCTACAAAAGCTCAAATCCGGCGACCCTCATTAATGCGACCGACTTATTCTGCGTAACTGAACTTTGCTGTTACTGTGGCGGCGTTCCGTTATGAAGCAGGTGCCCCTTTCACAGAACTATGTACGTGTGGTAGGAAATTTAATTTAGTTTTTTATGATTAATGAGAGCTGCTTTCCTTTGCGTTCAATACAGCCTTGAAATCACAGAGCTTTTTCAATTACTGTGGTTGGCAATATGCTAGCTAAAGGCAATATATGAGTTACTCCAAACTGTTTATCGTTTACGTGTTGAGCCCATAGGTGTGGCAAGCAGACTGCAGTCTCCAAGCTCTCAGCGATTTTTCTTCCATTTGCACTATATTTATGTTTTCATAATTACTCAACGTTACCACTCCATTCCGTCCTACATCCAGGGCAAATGACATACTTTTCTGTTTTAAAAAATGTGTTTTTGTTGTTTAGGATATATTGTGCTTTTATTATTATTACATAATGATGAATTCATATAAACTTTGCAATTCTAAATTAACCCTTTTTTTTAACAAAGTGTTTTGAACTGTGCATGCAGTTTTACCTCGGATTACCCTAACTTTTTAAACTGCTGTTTACTGAAGACGGGGCAGCGTAAATTCTTTGCGGTGTTTCATAACTTTTTACATTTTCGTACGTACACCACTGCAGGAATAGTGTTCATCGCATCGTTGAGTATGAATGTTTGTAAGTAGGCTGTTTAGGATTTTGATGTTAGTAACGCCAAATAGCGCTCTCTATTAAAATCGGTGACTGAGCTGTGTCCAGTCTGTAGCTGGGTGGGCCCGTTGTTGGAAGTTATTCGCCAGCGCAGTATGGGCAGTTGGATGTGAACAGCCTGTAGCGTTGGGCAGTTGGAGGTGAGCCGCCAGCAGTGGTTGGATGTGGGGAGAGAGATGGCAGAGTTTTGAGACGACGTTAACACGAGCGGACGATCTGGACGTGCGTCCGTCAGAAAAAGGATATCTGTTAAACTGGATGTCAAGTGTATATATATATATATATATATATATATATATATATATATATATATATATATATATAATTACTTTTCGAACATTATTAAAGTAAGTTCATTGTTTGTTCTCTATCAAAATCTTCAGTTTCACTGTGGAGCTACTTCTACGTTATTTGATTTTCAAACTCCAGAGTGAAACTGAATGTATTGAGACTGTTTTCTCTTTACTTATTCTGATCATTTCTAAACTGACACACAATATTTTAGCACAGAGCAATCTGATTTTCAATAATCCCTACAAGAGAATAGCCCTGACTAACAATAATCTATGCCCTTCATGAATCACTTACAAGAAGCTTCGTTACTCGAAATACTGCAATACAGCGAGCGCCAATACTGCCAGCTAAATAAAACATTCTGATTATTGAAGGCACTAACTACTGATAGGCATATAGTTAGCAAATGAAATTTTTGATAGAGAACAAACAATGTATTTACCTCGATAATACTCAAAAAGTGGTTCAAATGGCTCTGAGCACTATGGAACTTAACTGATGAGGTCATCAGTTCCCTAGAACTTAGAACTACTTAAACCTAACTAACCTAAGGACATCACACACATTCATGCCCGAGGCAGGATTCGAACCTGCGACCATAGCGGTCACGCGGTTCCAGACTGTAGCACCTAGAACCGCTCGGCCACTCCGGCCGGCAATTCTTGACATCAAGTTTAACAGATTTCCTTATTCTGACGGACAGACGTCCAGATCATCCTTCCATATTAAGATGTCAACACTGTGGCATCTCTCTCCCCACATCCAACCACTGCTGGCGGCTCACCTCAAACTGCGCAACGCTATGGGCTGTTCACATCCAACTGCCCAACACTACACTGGCGAATAACTTCCAACAACGAGTCCAACCAGCCACAGACTGCACACAGCACAGTCAGCGATTTTAATGGAGAGTGCTACGTGGCGTTACCAACAACAAAAAGCTAAACAGCATACTTACAAGTTGTCCTTGTTCGAATCTACTACGACTGCGATTATTTAAGGGACAGTTAAATGAAAACGAGACAGATGGGGAAGAAGTAAGTATACTATATGTTATTTCAAAAGTAATCGCTGTAACTGTTAACACGTTTATCCCACTGTTAGAGAAGGGGGTCAGTGCCTACATGGAAAACTGTTTTCATTGGCCTACGGAACCATGATTGTGCCCAGGCGTGTACCTTTTCATCCGAAGCAAATCGACTACCACGACTTTATTTACTAAGGGCTTCAACAATATGGAAATCGCGTGGGGAAAGATTGGGACTTTGCGGAGCATGTGTAAGGGCCTCTCGGCGAAACTTCTGCAGCGTAGTCGAAACAGCCTGTAACGAACTCTGCCTGTGTGATTTCCATATTTCTGGAGTTCTGAAGAAAGACATTCTTGGCCGTCGATTTTCTTCGAAAGAAGAGATTCACGACTGGGTACAATGATGGTTTCCTAGGTAACGGCAGACATTTTTCCATTAAGGCATTGTCCTTCTTCTCTCACAGGGGAATAAATGTATTACCGTGATTACTTTTGATATTACTATTTTCGATACGTCTAGTTTTCATTTGACTGCCCCTCATTTATTTAAATAAGAGACGTACACGTTATGAATAAGCTTTCCACGAGGGCAGGCCACCAGAAGCCGCTGGTTGTCTGGAATAAATGATTGTGATCTCTACACAACCAGAGTACCGAATGGAGATGACTTTTAATCACAGTATCTTTCTTTTCCATTCCACAACTACATTGGGCGAGGTCATGCGGCCAGATATAGACTCGCGGTTCTTTTGAGCAACTACCATGAGCGCTGGTTGTGGATGAGAGATTGTCAGTCAGGATAATTAATACATAGTAGGCGATTACCAGTTCCAGGATTTGACTTATGAGCAAGGGGATCATCTTGACCACATTGGGGAAATCAATCAGTATGTTTAATATTTGGTTCGGTCAATGACTTCTATTGTTTCACATGCACATATTCAACTGACAGATTCAGTGCCTGATGAGTATGAGCTGGAGTGGCACTGGTGATCTTTTGTCACCATGACAAAAGTATTCGTCAGTGTCACGTCAAGGTATCAAAGTTGAGTGCGCTCACGAATGATGGCATCACTAAACTTTTTTAAATCTAAACGTCATTTGTCGATATGGACTTTGAAGAGATTGCCATTGTTTGTGAACTGATGAGATGTAAAAGAATATATCATAATAAAAGAGGAGTGGGTACACTCCATCTGGAGTAACAGGCTAGTAAGTGGAAAGTTTTACTCAATATGCCATAAACTTCGACAACATCCAAAGAAATTTTTTCATTACTTTACAATGGATATTAGAAGTTTTGATGAAATACTTCACATTATGAAATAATTCACATTTTAGCTGCACTAACAAAAATATTACCAACATCAGATTGCGTGACCCAGCTGGACACAAGTTGCTCCAAGCTCCTGAAAATATTATTAACTGATTTCTTCCAATCCTTCGATTTTTCATATTTATGTCTGAATAATCGTCCAAATTTTTGTCTTCTTCTATAAGAACATCATCATTGATCTCGTCTTCGTGTACAGTCACGTTGCGGGAAAACGTTGGTGCCATGTTTGTGTGTCTCTGTGTTGTCAGTCGGAAAGCAAATGGGAAGCGCAGAATGCACGGAGGGTGGCTGTTCTGTCAACAGTGCGCGCTTGGCTATTAAAACCCAGCGGCGGACTGGCTGGAGTTTATTTCTGTTCAGTGATGAGTTTTGCTTCGATCTGAGCTCGGGTGACCATCTAAGACGTGTCTTGGGCCGCCCCGCACAGAGGTTGGATACCAACCTGACTGTTCCCGCCATACAGCCCGACAACCTGGAATGATGGTCTGGGGTACCATTTCTTTTCATAGCAGGACCTCTTTGGTTGTCATTTGCGGCACTATTACAGCACAGCGGTTCGTCAACTGTATTATACGCCCCGTTTTGTTGCCGTTCACGACAGGCCATCCTGGACTTACATTTCAGCAATATAATGGCCGCCCGCACACGCGAAACCCTTAGTGCTTACCAAACCCAGAAACGTCGATGGAAGTCCCCCAGTGAGAGCGTTTGGAGCCTTGTGACCATGGCTCTCCAACCAGCTGGGGATTTTCTAGATCTAACGCACCATTTGGACAGAATTTGGCACGATATCCTTCAAGAGGAGATCCAACAACTCTGTTAATCACTGCTAAATCGAATAACTTCGTGCATAAGGGCCAACGGGGGACTAACCTGTTATTTACTCGCTCAATTTGTGAACCTCTTTCTCTTGAATGAATCATCAAATTTTTCTGAAATTTTAATCATTTGTTTGTCCGTAAATGTACATCACATTTGTCGATTTACGTGCCATTTGGATAATACCTTCGTCGTGAGTTTTTTGTTGTTGTCTATAGTGTGGTGTAGGAACGTTCAAATTAGAAATTCTATTAAGTTAATAATGGAATTAATATTCTGCAAGGACTTTTGAAACATGTAGCTTAATACATTGTTAGCTGATTAGTGTTCCGATTATTATTGTCTCGTGCGTGACGTCTCACCCAATAACAGACTGCAGCGGGGCCACAGTGAAGTGCTTGAATAAACAGTCGCACTTGCTACAATACCGCCTACAGCGCAATTGTAGCCATTCTTACTATCAACAGTACACTGGCAGCAGTCTATAGTTTCCAAAGCTTTATTTAACTTTTTTCAGTTTCAATAAGAAGGCAGTTTTCTTAGACGTGTGTACGCTTTGTTAAATATGTCGAAGAAACCTCAATATATTCAACAATTTAGAGAAGAATGGCTAAAAGTTAAAATAACGGTGCGATGTAGGTTTTGTCACGGCCTTTTCAACCGCAAGTTTTAGGTATTGAGGGATAATTCTAAACACCACAAACATGCGAAAGCAGCTAAGCCATTTTCTTGTGCTAGACAGTCTAAATCGAATTTTCAGCCTAAAGTTCCCTCAGTCACAACAACTTGAGGCGAGGCTGGAATAATATTATTTGTGAGCATGAATTGTGCTATTATATAGTGTGTGGATCATCACAGCCACCAGAACAAATGGTGTTTCCAAATAAGTGATATGAAAATACATTGCGCGAAATGCAGTGAAGTGATAGAAAACGGAATATATACACACTTTAAGGTTTTGTTGAATCGTGATGTTGGTGATATTTCCTATAGAATGCTTGTGGACGATGGCACCGGCATTACTTTTACGGAACAGGTAGGTGTTTGTATTTTGTGCTTCTCAGAAAAGAAAGCGTGCCTATTTTCAAATATTGTTGAAACTGTTAGAGGTTGACTCAGGTGATCCAAAAACAGTTGTTGAACGTTTGAAAGCTGTAGTAGCTGATTTTGAACTGAAGTCGCAGGAAATGCTTGCTATGGACGCATCTGTCATGATCGGGAAAGACAACGGAGTTTACGCTTTCCTCAAGCGAGAAATTCCACACCTAATCCTCATACCACGTCCTTGTCACTCCATCCTGTTGGCCTGTTGTCCCTTTCTCATTCTGTAAAGAAGAATTAGCAGACCACTTGGAACTCATTTCTTTTACAAACACACAGTTGGTTTCACCTCCCTTCAATAAAGCAAAAGGTGTACAATGACCTGTATAATATACTTTAAGATGAGAATCCGTTGAAGATACTTTAGTCGTGGACCTCGATGGATACGAATGGAACCCGTTTGGGAATGCATACATAATTAGTGGTGTGAATGCATACATAATTAGTGGGAGGCTCTAACAGTAAATGAGAAGTGATACATGGCTCAGACACCATATAAAATGTACAAAGACAATAACAACAATTTTTTTTTCATATCTCTACGGCCAGTTCTGCGAGGATGCAACGTTTTTAATAAGGCGCTCCACTTAAGGTCTGCCCACCGCACCAAGCTGCTGCAATATCTCATTATTTTAACACAACACTTGCACAAATGGTAAAGGTTAATGTGTGTCTAGAGGATATGTAATTGTTAAGAATTTTCTTCATCGAATCCATATTTCGGTTCTGCATTTGGAAAGCAAGTAGGAATTTTGCGTAACAGCGGCAGAATGACTGGATATTGTTACTGGAATTGGGAAAATTTGCTTGAAATGTATTGTTCGCCTTGTCAGCGAGTTCCAGTTCCATCTCCCGAACAAGGGCTGATTAAGGGAAGGGAACCGGGATGGGGGGGGGGGGGCGGGGGGGAGGGCATCGCTCCTTCCGAGAGTTGAAACTAAATTAAAATCAAATGGAAATCTTTGTAATTTGCTTCAAAGTTAAGCACGCGAATTTAGAGTCTTGGTCAGTGGATTTAGTCATTTAATTGAGTATTCCCCAAGCTATCTTATTTTGTGTGCCCGAGAGAATGTACTGATGTACTGTATTACTTGTTCCAGAGATTTGTGTTCCCCTCCTGTTCGAACTGAGGGCGCCTGATGTAAGCAGGGTTCCCGATCTGCCATAAGAGCACGCTTTACAATTATAATTTTCGGAATTTAACTATATATATATATATATATATATATATATATATATATATATGTATATAACTTTTCGTCTAAAATAAAAAAAACATTTTGCAATTGTTTGATAGTATTCTAAACATTCATGGTGGTGTCTGTTTGTACTATATCGTGTCTCCCTACCACTTTCGCGCAACGACGCTCTGAGCGTGTTTTTTAGGGAATTAACTAGTTTGAACCTGGGTCCTGTTGCTAGTAAGGAGACGCCAGACCACACATGCCATGTAGAATTCAGAAGAGTTCAGTGAGACTAGCGATGATATAACCAAATACTTAATGATCTCAGTGTCAGCTCCACTGCACTCCCTGTAAAAGAATCTTAATACTAACTAAATTTAGTGGAAAGGGTTCAAGGCTTTCCTATTTTTAGTTAGCTGGTAAAATAACGACGAAAAATCAGTTAAGTTTACCATTGGAAATTTTATTCTACTCACAAAACAATGATTATAAATTGCACTATTGATAAAAGGAAATGTTTTAATACAGGATGGTAAAAACCAACTGCCTTCAACAAAAATGTCTACGAATATTCCCTAAATGGGTTTCCAAGTTCTACAATCGATCGAAGGGTGACCTAAGCCATATCACATCTATAATCTAGGTTTAATTTAAGTTTCAAAAAAGAGAAAACTATGAAAATGGTCTACAGTGACCCTCAATTATCTTTAATAACTTATCTAACTTGTCGTAAATTACAGTGGCTGATGTAGCTTCTCAATAACTATATAAAGAAAAATCATTGCGTTTCAGATCTGTTCTTCAAGTGGCAAAGCTATCTGCCTATGTTTTCATCTGACCACTCAGGATCTCAATGTTAACCTTAAGTTCCGCCTACAAAAATTCTGTCTATCCAATGAGAAACGTTATACTTTTCGTGGTGGGGCAATGTTTTTAAAGTTTGCAACGGAACAGAGACGCGAAAAAGTCTCACGCTAAAACGTGCGGGTGGTAGTTGTACAGGTAGGCTGGCCCGACCCTTATCGTAGGGCCTTCTAGCATAACACGGTTCTGCTCTCGGCTTCTGTCCTCGTTTCTCCTCTCAGAACTGCGTCTGCCTCACGGTGGGAAGGTACGACATGCATTTAGCCATTCTTCTGTTAGTCTGTGGTATTCCATTTGCTCACTCGTTACTCGTATTACTTTGGTTAATTTAATGTCACGATTTATTCCGAGCTATGTGACATACTACTGGATTTGCTTATCATGTCAGGGTTTTCATGTAAGGTGTTGGATTTGCCTGACACCTTACAGTTTTAAGTAAAAAAAAAACAGCTTAAACCAGTAGTTTTTCAAGGTTTTCCTTGCCTTAACTTTCAAGGAAAGGATTCCTGTGTCTTCTTTCTCTTCTAGACACACAAAAAATTCATTAATCTGTCTCTGCTCCGAAGAATGTTAAAATTTTATACAAGGCATCATCTGTAGCCCCAGAAAACTGTTTCACAAGAGTAAAAGACAATATCCCTTAATTAGCTTTGGAAATAGGTATGAGAGTGGCCATCCTGCGTGACGAAGAACTCCACTGGCAGAAAATCAACTTTGTGGAGTGGGAGAATGTGACAGACATGGTTGAATTTTGGTCTGAAGTATGAAAATATGAGAATGCAAGTAAACAAAGCTTTTTAGTGGACTCTGCAGTTTCGTAAAGATGCTTCCAGTGTTGTCTTTGTCTAATGGGGAAGTAGAGAGGTATTCTGGTGAAACGAATATCTCTAAAAATTCGTACAGGAAGACGGTGGGGAACAGCATCCTCATTTCTGTTCTGACGATTCGTGCTGGCTGTCGGCGACTTGGGATGAACTGTCACAATTGTCAATTTGAAGATGCAGTACTGAGAAAAATAGGTAAGATTTGAAATAACTGAATAACCGTTTAAATTTATAAATTTTTATAGTTCTCTAAGCTACTATGCTCTACAAAGTAAATATTGTTTGTTTCCCATGCAGCGGCAAAGTCTACAGCAAGAGCAGTGGCTTCAGCAGTGACAACCCAGGACCCTCAACATTAATACAGTTTGTGGAAGAGGAACGGGATGACTTGCAATATCTGTTTTTAGGGTGGAGTGAATTACTCCATTCAAAGTTCACGTGTTATACGAGGAGATTTCAATAAGTAAAGCAAAATAATTTTTCTCGACTAGTTCGGTCGAAGAAATGCAGAGCTTTTATGGAGTGTCGTGGAATGTTGCCCCTTCAGCCCCTATAGTTTCATGAAATTCCGGTAGGTGGCGGCATGACATGCAGCCTTCAAAATGACGTCTGTAACAGAGGTGTTTTCCAAGCAGAGAGCTGTCACTGAGTTTATTTTGGCGGTAAACCAGATCATCGTAGATATTCATAGGCGCTTATAGAATACCTGCGGAGATGTCGCAGTGAACAAAAGCAGGGTGAGTCGTTGGGCGAGGCATCTGTCGTCGCAACAGTGTAGCGCAAACGTGAGCGGTCTCCCACGTGCCAGCCGGCTGCACACGTCTGACTCTTGCACTGTTGGAACATGCGGGCACTCTCATTCGTGGTGAGCGACCGACCTCAGTCAGACACTTCGCTTTACATCTGAACGCCCCTGCTGGAAGTGCCGACACATTCGTCGACCAGTTGGTGTACTCAAAAGTGTGTGCCTGTTGGTTTCCTCGTCGCCTAAGAGATCATACAGTGCATCGAAGGACCATCTGTGCAGGAGTGACTGCACGTTACGAGTCTGATAGTGACAATTTTATGTCGAACAATGCCACAGGCGATAAAACATGGGTTCATCAAATGGTTCAAATGGCTCTAAGCATTACGGACTTAACATCTAAGCTCATCAGTCCCCTGGACTTAGAACTACTTAAACCTAACCAACCTAAGGGCTTCACACACATCCATGCCCGAGGCAGGATTCGAATCTGCGACCATAGCAGCAGCGCGGTTCCGGAGTGAAGTGCCTAGAACCACTCGGCCACAGCGGCTGGCCCATGGGTTAATCTCTTCGAACCGGAAACAAAACGGCAATCCATAGGGTAGCGCCAAACTACCTCTCCTCCGAAGAAAAAATCCAAAGCCACATCCTCAGCCGGTAAGGTCATGGCGACGGTTTTCTGGTACTCTGAAGGGGTTATTCTGTTTGATGTCCTCCCTCGTGATCCAACTATGGTATCAGAAACCAACTTTGATAACATAAATGTATTTCGTTACCATCAGGAAATAGAAGAAACATTGCAGAGTGTTCGTCGCTTTCTCCATGACAACGCAAGGTCTCACACAACTTTGCACACACCGAGCGAGGTGGCGCAGTGGTTAGACACTGGACTCGCAATCGGGAGGACGACGGTTCAATCCCGCGTCCGGCCATCCTGATTTCGGTTTTCCGTGATTTCCCTAAATCGCTCCAGGCTAATGCCGGGATGGTTCCTTTCAAAGGGCGCGGCCGACTTCCTTCCCCGTCCTTCCCTAATCCGATGAGACCGATGACCTCGCTGTCTGGTCTCCTTCCCCGAAACAACCAACCAACCAACTTTGCACAACCCGAGAGGAGCCCACAAAACTTCAATGGACTGTTCATCCTCATTCACCCTGCAGCACGGATCTCTCACCTTCCAGTTCCCACCTGTTTGGCCCAATGTACTCCGCCAGAAGCAGCGTGTGGCTGTTGGGGAGGTAACTGAACCAGATAGACGTTGTCTCCGGCGTCGGACATATTGGCCCTCCTGGTAAGGTGCCTAAGGCCGTCGCATTGGACGGAGATATGTTGAGAAATAGGGTTATGGTAGCCAAAAAAGTGGAAATAACATGGTTTATTGGAATCCTGAATAAAGCGAACCTCCTTCCAGAAAAAAATGTGTTTATTGCTTATTGAACGCCTGTTGTACTTAGGTAAACATTATCATTAAAGGAAATGTTAATGTTCAGTAATCTGCGAACACAAGAAAATGGAAGCATATTTCTCACACAACCACAAGTCTCTAGAAGGAAACGGAAGGTGAATTTAAACTTACTTTGGTAATTAGTAACACCGCGTACCCATAAGAACAAAGCACAAAGTAATTAGTAACACTACGTGAACGCTAGCTATAATGGCAGCGTACAAGTGACTGATCTTGAGCACACGTAGTATTATTACTGCTCATACTGATACCGTTGACGCATTATGTAAAGTGTTAGAATGTGTTGAGAGTTCGTAGTACCCGTGAAACTACTTTTCTATTTACCCCAAAGTTTTGAACATAGCTGCTTGGTTCAGTGACCATTTATAAATTAAAATTGAAACAAATGAGCCCTCGGTCACAATTTTTTAGTCTTGTTAACCAGGTTTCATCACTTCTAAGATTGCCATCATCAGAATTTAGACATTTAAATTACAAAATTGTGGGAAGAAAAAATTTTTATATAAAAAAGTGTAAGTACTGATTAACGACGCAAGACACAGACAGTACTTATACATGTCACGTATAAAATAAATAACAGTCCAGAAGGGCTTTAGTCATAAAATATTTAAAAGGAATGTTTGAAGGCGAGCGTCAAAGGGCTGCTCATACCTGTACAGCCACAGGTTGCAAAGGTAGTTTTCTATTTAGTTTAACGTCACATTTCAGAGAGGTCGTGCGGTAGCGTTCTCGCTTCCCACGCCCGGGTTCCCGGGTTCGATTCCCGACGGGGTCAGGGATTTTCTTTGCCCCGTGATGGCTGGGTGTTGTGTGATGTCCTTAGGTTAGTTAGGTTTAAGTAGTTCTAAGTTCTAGGGGTCTGATGACCATAGATGTTAAGTCCCATAGTGCTCAGAGCCATTTGAACGATTTGAACCACATTTCAGAGATTATTCAGCGTAAATCATTACTGCCTTCCAGACACGTCTACTAATTCACGTCACGGGTCATTTTACTTCATTTTAGCAGCGTAGTGGCACATGAAAACGTCAAGTATCCACGAGAAACCGTCATAAAAGACATTCTCGCCTCGCTCACGCATTAGCTGTCAGTGGTCCCGCATATAGAAACTTCGTTAGCTGTTAATTCCTCTGCGAACGAAGTGAAGTCATGAAGTTTTAGCTATTTAAAGTTGCGTATTTAGGTTTTCTGCTTGTTTAGAGGTAAATGTCAGCAATGCGCTCGCCACACTACCGTAGCTTCCGGTTGGAGGAACCAAAACCCACCGATAAAGTGAAATGCCGTGCGGTACTTCCTTTCCTGTATTTGAAGGACAACAACGCTGTAGAAAATCTTTGCTGTACTGGCGTAGAGCAACAATGAATCTTTAGTGATTAGGGTGCAGACGTTTCCATTAGGCTAGTATCGAGGTGGCAGACCTCCTAGTTTCACGGTCGCAGCTTTGTGTCTTCGAGATGTTAATTAAAAGTTTACTTTACTTTCGTTCATCGTAATCACTGTTTTAAGAAAGTCTGTAGCTGTCATTCATGATCTGTATAACGAAAAACTGCTCCAGTTATTTATTTTTCTCATGTTTAGCAGCGCGTTTCGTGGGTTTATTGTCATTTTCAAGTACATTTGGCTATATAAATATTTTTGTGATGTGTCCATGTGTGGTTTTTCTGCCTCTCTTCAATTTGGCTGTCATTTTGTGGCTATACTGCACTCGGAAAATAGCACAAAATGAATCTTATTATATGTTAATTTTAGACATGGTATTTTTACCTGTTTTTTGCCTCCTTCATTGGACAAAATGTGAAGCACACTGAATTAATCACTTATACAGCTTGCTTTTGTGATTAAAACAAGCTACAAAGATATTATGACACTATGGTTTCACAAAGAGTTTCACACTGTCAGAGGTGATACATTTGTTGTGGATAATATGTATAAAATGGATTTAATGGAGAAGACTGAAACTTCTGCTCAGCACAAAGAGCAAGGTGAAAACATTCTAAGTGGCAAACTATACCGTCGCAGAAGAAGCTGAGTAGCACCGTGGTGTAGTGGTTATGATACTACCACTGTTACATGGAGGGTCATGAGTTGAAAACTCATCTGCACTGTACAGTTTTAATTTCCTTATTCGGTTCGAGTACATTCTACAAGTATCCACAAATGTCAAAGAATCATTGTACTGGAATGTTCTGTAGCTGTATATACAGGGTGTTACAAAAAAGTAAGGCCAAACTTTCAGGAAACATTCCTCACAAACAAATAAAGAAAATATGTTATGTGGACATGTGTCCGGAAAAGCCTAATTTCCATGTTAGTGCTCATTTTAGTTTCGTCGTTATGTACTGCACTTTCTAGATTCACCACCGTAATTTTATACGGGATACTCTACCTGCCCCCCGCCCCCCACCGCCCCCCGCCCCATGAACCATGGACCTTTCCGTTGGTGGGGAGGCTTGCGTGCCTCAGCGATACAGATAGCCGTACCGTAGGTGCAGCCACAACGGAGGGGTATCTGTTGAGAGGCGAGACAAACATGTGGTTCCTGAAGAGGGGCAGCAGCCTTTTCAGTAGTTGCAGGGGCAACAGTCTGGATGATTGACTGATCTGGCCTTGTAACAATAACCAAAACGGCTTTGCTGTGCTGGTACTGCGAACGGCTGAAAGCAAGAGGAAACTACGGCCGTAATTTTTCCCGAGGGCATGCAGCTTTACTGTATGATTAAATGATGATGGCGTCCTCTTGGGTAAAATATTCCGGAGGTAAAATAGTCCCCCATTCGGATCTCCGGGCGGGGACTACTCAAGAGGATGTCGTTATCAGGAGAAAGAAAACTGGCGTTCTACGGATCGGAGCGTGGAATGTCAGATCCCTTAATCGGGCAGGTACGTTAGAAAATTTAAAAAGCGAAATGGATAGGTTAAAGTTAGATATAGTCGGAATTAGTGAAATTCGGTGGCAGGAGGAACAAGAAATAAAAACTTTGAGGTTCGCCGATGACATTGTAATTCTGTCAGAGACAGCAAAGGACTTGGAAGAGCTGTTGAATGGAATGGACAGTGTCTTGAAAGGAGGATATAAGATGAACATCAACAAAAGCAAAACGAGGATAATGGAAATGAGACACTTAAAGTAGTAAAGGAGTTTTGCTATTTGGGGAGCAAAATAACTGATGATGGTCGAAGTAGAGAGGATACAAAATGTAGACTGGCAATGGCAAGGAAAGCGTTTCTGAAGAAGAGAAATTTGTTAACATCGAGTATAGATTTAAGTGTCAGGAAGTCATTTCTGAAAGTATTTGTATGGAGTGTAGCCATGTATGGAAGTGAAACATGGACGATAAATAGTTTGGACAAGAAGAGAATAGAAGCTTTCGAAATGTGGTGCTACAGAAGAATCCTGGAGATTAGATGGGTAGATCATATAACTAATGAGGGGGTATTGAATAGTATTGGGGAGAAGGGGAGTTTGTGACACAACTTGACTAGAAGAAGGGATCGGTTGATAGGACGTGTTCTGGGGCATCAAGGGATCACCAATTTAGTATTGGAGGACAGCGTGGATGGTAAAAATCGTAGAGGGAGACCAAGAGATGAATACACTAAGCAGATTCAGAAGGATGTAGGTTGCAGTAGGTACTGGGAGATGAAGAAGCTTGCACAGGACAGAGTAGCATGGATAGCTGCATCAAACCAGTCTCGGGACTGAGGACCGCAACATCAACAGTCTACCTGTGCTGCTAGAACATGTGCCTTTACAAGTACGGCACAACATGTGGTTCATGCACGATGGAGCTCTTGCACATTTCAGTCGAAGTGTTCGTTTGCTTCTCAACAACAGATTCGGTGACCGATGGATAGGTAGAGGCGGACCAATTCCATGGCCTCCACGCTCTCCTGACCTCAACCCTCCTGTCTTTCATTTATGGGGGCATTTGAAAGCTCTTGTCTACGCAACCCCGGTACTAAATGTAGAGACTCTTCGTGCTCGTATTGTGGTCGACTGTGATACAATACGCCATTCTCCAGGGCTGCATCAGCGCATCAGTGATTTCATGCGACGGAGGGTTGATGCATGTATGCTTGCTAACGGAGGACATTTTGAACATTTCCTGTAACAAAGTGTTTGAAGTCATGCTGGTACGTTTTGTTGCTGTGTGTTCCCATTCCATGATTATTGTGATTTGAGGAGAAGTAATAAAAGGAGCTCTAACATGGAAAGTAAGCGTTTCTGGACACATGTCCACATACCATATTTTCTTTCCTTGTGTGTGAGGAATGTTTCCTGAAAGTTTGGTTGTACCTTTTGTAACATCCTGTATACTGTATGTGTTGTGGTCAGAGGCAGTTCGCTCCGCGCTCTTGTATGTGCGAGGGCTGAATAAACCTTCGTTAAGTGAAGTTAGTGTTCGTCATTCATCTAATTACACCTTCGTTTATGTGATAATATAGTAAACCAGTTAATTTTTTCAAATGTTTCTCCTCCATTTAATAACTGTCGTAATTAAAAAAGGTATTCGATAATAATTCAGTTGTCAATGGTAACATAAATTCCATATGTGAGAACTTTATATACAGTATAATGTGATCCACAAGAAATGTAACACCTGTGAGAGTGTGGAACTCTTTTTGAAAACATAGTGTCATAATATATTTGCAGCATGGTTTGTGTACAAAAAGGAACAGTGAAAGTGATGAGTTGGGTGTGTGCAATGGAGGAGGCACGGTACCTGAATGCAGACGAACGAAAATACCATCGCAGAAGATTAACGTATAAAAAACATTCCGAGATTCATTTTGTCCGATTTTCCGATTGCAGTATATCCTCCGAAGGCAACAAAATTGCAAGAGAGGCAAAAAATCACAGTTGCAAACGTCATAAAAAACATTTATGTAAGCAAATGCACTTGAAAATGAGAATAAATTGTCGAATGCTAAGAATGAAAAAATAAGTAAATGGTGCAGGTTTTCAATATGCAGTCGTAAAAGCTTACCCCCTATACGAGGGTTGCCCAGAAAGTAATGCACCGCATTTTTTTTCTCAGCCGAAAAGAATGCTACGAATGCGATACGTTACGTATGTATTAATGAAATCTCCTGAGAGAGCGCGCTACGTTTCCGTCACTTCCGACAGATAGCGTAGCTGCAGGACAGTTTCAAAATGGCCTTCTATAGGTGACAAAAAAACGTGCCGTCATTGAATTTCTCCTTGCAGAGAAAGAAACTGTGGGAAGTATTCACAAACGCTTGTGCAAAGTCTATGGAAAATCTGCTGTCGACAGAAGTACAGTTAGTCGCTGCACAAGGAGGGTGAGGTCATTAGAAAGCGGCCCGGTGGAGCTCTACGATTTGCAGCGGTAGGGGAGATCGTCCACGGTTGTCGCACCTGACATGTTGCAGCGAGCTGGTGTTGTCATGCGCGAGGACACACGCATTACGGTCTTCAGTTGGCGCTGCATTAGCCAGTCAGAAATGGAAGTTCACAGAGTGAAGCACTAGCTCCGCCACCAGGACAAGGATTGAGCATACACAGCCTTGTTAATCGCTCGATGAAGGCCATAGAACGGAATGGAGATTACGTGGGAAAATAGAGTGTGTAGAGAAAATACCATTCTTTCGTCTGCGAAATTCTCTTTATGTTCAATAAAGAATTGTTAAAGGGAAAAAATGTGGTGCATTACTTTCTGGGCAACTCTCGTATATTGTGGCGGGTACTTAACACAGCTGCAAGCCACTTCCTGTCCCATCCTGTCTGCCTATTTACCGCAGGAAAATTAGTTAAGCTCTGAGTAAGCGACTGCCAAATATTCTGAGAACTCAAGACTGCTTCCCGAGGAAGACCGCTGCCATTTTCCCAACACCTCTATTTAAGTTCCCTGAGCGTCACACGGGCTCCACCGACCTACTACGAACGTAACACCTTTGAAATCGTTCCATGCTTGCTCTCATGCCTGCTTGATACGGAGTCACGAAATGCTAGAGCCGAGTTCTAAAACTCATCGAGCTACGGCCTTGAGTCTCTTGTCTGTCCTTACCATTTACGCTTCTTGCACCGCACAGAACACTTCCAATGTATCAGTTACATCCGCCTTCCCTGCTATTAATTTTACGTGCTAGCTCCACTTCACATCACTTCTTCATATCACCCCTAAATTTAGGGGTTTTCAGGAGAAATACACAGCTCAAAAGAATTAGGGGAACATGACTTTGTGCGGCTGTCTCACTCCACGAGCAGTAATTGAGGACTGTGTATGTTAGCAAATTATATCTTTATCTTTCGCAAATTAAATACATAGCAAAACAGCATTACATCCTTGATCGTTTGCATTAAAAACTCAAATGTCCAACAGGTGTCGAAAACAAAGTGGAATCATTAATCCTGTTATCCTGGATGTTTTTCATTGGGCGTTGAGTGCTTCGGTAACGTGTGTGCACTCAGTGAGCGTTTATAATTCCCTGACACATACGTAGCATACTCCATATGTCGGTCTCTCTGTGGTATCCATTCCCATTCTTCAGTAAGAGTCTATGAGAGTTCTTGTGGAATCTGCGGCGAAACAGGACGACCACGAACACGTCTGTAAAGCACGTCGTACATACGTGAGATGAGGGCTTAAGTTGCATCTCAGCGCGGGCATTAGAAGGAATTCGGGGCCACCACCGTATGCAGCTATCACCACACGACCCAGCAGAATCTGTTCGACGTACTGCCTGGCGGTAAGGCGACTATGGACAAGCTCCGTAGGGCTGTCAACACCGAAGCCTCCCTACAACATAACATAACTTTGGAAATCTGACGATTTCCAGGACAACATCTGGACTAGTCTGTAAATAAAACGTTTCGCCAGAGACGAAGTTTCTGGTTGACATGAGAACAGCAGAACTGAAGGTGAGTTGTAAGATGTTGCCGTGCCAAGCAGGTTACGTGAACAAGACGTCTGGGTTATAAGGTCATTCCTCGGACCTGTTCATTACAGTCTCATGGGACACAACGACTCCAGTAGCCCTCCTGGGAGCGGCTTAAGGTTTCTTGTAGTATCCGCGTGACGCTGCAACGCAGAGACAGCCAGATATTGGTCTTCACGCGAGGTTTTAATGCACAGGTTACCTTGTTCAGCCGGCCGGGGTGGCCGAGCGGTTCTAGGCGCTACAGTTGTAAGGTGTCAGGCAAATCCAATACCTTCCATGAAAACCCTGACATGATAAGCAAATCCGGCAGTATGTCACATAGCTCCGAATAAAGCCTGACATTAAATTAACCAAAGTAATACGATCAACGACTGAGCAAATGGAATACCACAGGATAACACAAGAACGCCTAAATGCATGTCATACCTTCCCACCGTGAAACAGATGCAGTTCCGACGGAAAAAACGAGAACAGAAGCCGAAAGTAGAACCGTGTTAAGCTAGAAGGCCCTACGATAAGTGATGGACACCCACATTTCTGGCTGACCGCCTGGACCACCCCTAGCCCATGTTAAAAGATAGAGCCCTCCAGAAGAACAATATAGATCTTACGATAACACAAAAAGGGGCACACCAGCTGCAAGTCTTAGCGTGAGAGTTTTTCGCGTTTCTGTTACGTTGCAAACGTTAGAAACATTGCCCCACCACGAAAAGTATAACGTTTCTCATTGGATGGACAGAATTTTTGTTGGCGGAGCTTAAGGTTAACATTGAGACCCTGATTGGTCAGTTGAAAACACGGCCAGATAGCTTTTTTTAAGCCAACTTCGGTAAATGGTAGTAAGGAGAGGTTAGGAAAGAGTTGCTTCCGAGACGGCGAGGTGCGTGGAGCTGCACCGCCCGCCGCCCCCTGTCGCTGCCTAACCAACGACAAGGTAATGAACACACGAGATGCCGCATAAGGCTTCACACAGAACAGCAGAAGTCTCATCTGTTACACCCCCTTTTTGCATGATACTAACGTCGATCGTCAATTAAAGCTCATGGTATTCACATTTGCTACTAGAAGTTAAAATCTGAAACGTGATGATTTTTCTATTACATAATTATTGAGAAGCCATATCAGCCACTGTAATTTACGACAAGTTACATAAGTAATTAATGATAATTGAGGGTCACTGTAGACCATTTTGATAGTTTTCTCTTTTATGAAACTTAACTAAAATCTAGATTTTAGATGTGATATGGCATAGGTCATCCTTCCATCCATTGTAGAACTTGGAAACCCATTCAGGGAATATTCGTTCACATTTTTGTTGAACGCAGTTGGTTTTTATCATCCTGTATTAAAATATTTCCTTTTATCAATAGTGCAATTTGTAAACAATGTTTTATGAGTAGAATAAAATTTCCAGTGGTAAACTTAACTGCTTTTTCGACGTTATTTTACCAGCTATCTAAAAATAGGAAAGCCTTGAACCACTTCCACTAAATTTAGTTAGCATTAAAATTCTTTTACAGGGAATGCAGTGGAGCTGATTCTGAAATCATTAAGTATTTGATTATATGATCAGTGAACTCATCTGAACTCTACATGTCATGTGTGGTCTGGCGTCTCCTTGCAAGCTACACGTCTCAGGTTCAAACTAGTCAATTCCCTAAAAAACACGCTCAGAGCGTCGTTGCGCGAAAGTGGTATGGAGACACGACTTAGAACAAACAGACACCACGCAGAATGTTAGACAGTCTGGAACCGCGTGACCGCTACGGTCGCAGGTTCGAATCCTGTCCCGTGCATGGATGTGTGTGATGTCCTTAGGTTAGTTAGGTTTAAGTAGTTCTACGTTCTAGGGGACTGATGACCTCGGAAGTTAAGTCCCACAGTGCTTAGAGCCATTTGAACCATATTTGAACCTTGTTCAGCTCGCCTAGTCTACGACCGTTCTCGGATGGATGACACGTGGTGATGCTTTGGCACCTGCAGCAACACCACCGAAACAAACCATCTAAGCAACTTGCACTGCATTAAGATGTCACACTGCATGTTCTTGGTAACACAAGTCCGCAAATGACATGTGCCATCTGTGTACCTTACTAGAAAAAAATGGACTCTGGTACTCATTTCGTTCTGAAGTTCATCTGATACTGCACTTAATAACACGCTCAATATAAGGCAAATCATTTTAATTGTTGCCTACATTGAAGACGCAGATCTCAAGCTATGCAATAAGACCACAGGTACCGCCTGTACCAGAACACATTTAACATAAAGGATGCTGATACGTGCTTTCCCCAGTTCTTTCGAACAAAATGATCCAAATGGCTCTGAGCACTATGGGACGTAACTGCTGTCCCCTAGAACTTAGAACTACTTAAACCTAACTAACCTAAGGACATCACACACATCGATGCCCGAGGCAGGATTCGAACCTGCGACCGTCCTGCGGTTCTAGACTGTAGCTCCTACAACCGCTCGGCCACCCCGGCCGGCCGTCGTTAACACCTCGTCAGAACATTGTAGTACGTATTTTGGAAGATGGTAGTACACAGTGTTTCGATTGAAACGTTCCAAGCGTCTAATTTTATTGGTCACAGACAAAGAAATTCGGACAGAAGGTATTCAGCAAAGGAAAACTATTACGTTCTAAATCTAATTTCAGTTACTCCACCTCCAACGTATATGCACTTCCAAATTCTCTTTAGAATACCAGGTGTCGCTCTTCTGATGTTATCTTGACGTTCTTTCATGGTGGCAGCACTAGTCGTTATCTGATAAATTCATCTCTTTTGTCGATATTTTCTCTGTAGACTTCGCCTTTCAGACTCATCACTGTCAAAAATCTAAAGGGGTGGCGCGGGGGAACGTTGTTGGCCGAGAAATGCGACTATATCTGCAGATACGACGTGCCGGGGAGTGTTATGTTTAAATAAAGTGTCACCTGAAGACTAGAATGTGCCCATCATGCTGCAAGAACAGATTTATCCAGCGTAAGGAATCTCTTCCTACAATGCTTGATGCTCGTTGTCTAGATATCGGGGTCCTGTTGGAAGGTGCGGTAACGTGACAGGCCCAATCTATTGACTGTCTGTCAATTGAAACCGTACATGTTCTTGAAAATACGTCTCCTCAAACAACATGTTGGTTTTTCATCAGACACAGGCAGAGTCTTACTGGTACCGTCGTGAGTGAAAGCGGGTTCATCAGCAAACATTATTAACAGGATTATTCGGTGATTTGCAAATAACGACAAAATTCCAATCGTGAACCTTCATCTCCTTCTCGAAGGTACAGAATTCGCTGTAAATGATAGTGAAATGCCGTTCCAGCATTCTTAGATTTACTTCTGGAGGCGGTCGAGCAGATGCTACAAAACACACAAAATATTAGATCACTTTATTAAAACGTGAACACGATAGAATGCTTAACTTGGAAACAATCCGTGCCCACGGGGATGTCACTAGCTATATGTTACTGTCACTGAACAGTAATGTTTATCAGTTCGTTCGATAAAGAATGATAGTCATATCTCAATGTACAGTGGTTAACACAATGGACTCGCATTCCGGAGGACGACGGTTCAAATCACCGTCCCGCCTTTCACATTTAGGTTTCCTGTGATTTCCCTATATGTCTCCAGTAAAAGGCCAGGACTTTTTTTTTTAAATGGTGAGGCCCATTTTCTTCCTCATCATCCTTCCGAAATACGAGCCTGTGCTCCGTCTCCAATGACCGTGCTGTCGACGGGACGTTAAACTCTAATATTACTTCCTTCTAACTGTATTTACACGTTCACATTAAATACTAGGTCTACAACTTTGCTTCCGCCGTCTTTTCACGAAGTTCGGGGCTTTATTGTGAAAAACTTACAAAAAAATTGTGATTCATAGTATTGGCCATCGCTGGACACTTCATTCTCCCACCTTTCGGATAGCATACGAATCCCATGGCGGAAGACCTGGGCATCTTTTGTAGGGATCCACGAATCGATTCAATTTTGTGCTTGTTCGTATGACCGGAAGTGCTGGTCAGCCAGACTGTATGCCACTGGTCGAAAAAGGTGGTAGTCAGAAAGAGCAACGTATGGAGAATACGGCGGGAGGGATAGTACTTATCATTTCAACGTTTCCATGAATATTTTGACGGGTTTTGCGACATGGGGTAGCGCACTGACCTGCTGCAAAATTACCTTTACGTGACCGTTTGTGTTTCAGTGCTCGGCTCGAAAACGTCAATTGCTTTCGATAATGATGTCCTGTGACTGTCTTCGCCTGTTTCAGTAGCTACGAAAACGTTCTGTCTTCCACCGCCATGCCGGTCTTCGACATCAAATTCACCGTTCTTAAGGCGTTGAAAACATTCTCTGCCCGTTCTTCCATTAATAGTTCCCCCACCCTCACATTTTAAGAGCCACAGCCGCAAATTTCTTCATGTTAAAGAAGAAAATTAAAACTTCCCGCAAATGGCGAGAAAGTGGTACGAAAGGTGATGTACTTAGTCGAGAGTAACCTTATGATGCAATCACAAATCGACTAATATTTTATAGCATTATGTTTACAGATGCCTAAGCTTATTGTGTTACACCTATGACCAATCACCCGAACAACACTTGCCGCTACTGCCGTCTATTGCAAAACGGCGGGAGCAAAGTTGTAGGCCTAATATGACAGCTGGCACTGCTCCGTTATCACACAGTTTAGTGAAAACCCGAGTAAACACTCTTGAGTCTGGTGCTCTATGCTATGGAAATCGTCTACCGTATTCCGTACAAGGAATAGTAGCGATTACTCTACAAAGCCGCTACTCATACATAGTATTAGCATACTACGCGTGTGTACATGCGTGCAACAAGCTTAAAAGAGACAGTAGAATTGGCCTACAAATCGAAGTCACAGTTGAAAATTTGAATTATGAAAACACACCAAAATGAAAATCAATAAATAAACCCATAGCAACTGGAGTACCACCATGCGAAATGAAAACTCATCTCTGTATCAATCCATATCTCTGTAAGCATGTTGCATGGAAAGGTTTTTTTCGAATCTGTCTACACTGTCACTTTCTGAAATATTTACTATTTTTTTTATAAAACTCTGCATTGAAAAGATGTTAAAAAATTTGAGATGACTAACGCCGTTATCAGACAATTGCTTTCTTTATTTTGTTTGTGGTCGTTCTCTTGCATTTATTCATGATTTAGCAGAGCAGCTGGGAACACCCAAGCCATTTTGGGTTGTCTATCAATCATGACGCGACGGTAACATCCTGTTAGATAGCAGTGATATCGGTGAATAACCTGACTGTACCGCTTACTGCATCTGATAAATCGTGTTACTTTTGTTTCCCTAAAACTTTCCCCGTCGAGTATGACGGAGTTACTTCAAACCAAGCAGAAAATTGTTACATATGATCACATATCTGACTTACTTTTCATAATCAGCTTTTTATTATCACCTAAAAATGTGCAAGTTGTTGCCTCAAATGTATTTTCGTAGATACTTGTTATTGCTAATAAGCAATTTGTGGTTTCGATTTAATGAACAGAAGTATTGTCAGTGGTCTGGAAAATTATTCTGTACAGCTTTACTTCGTTGATGAATAAATTCCGATTATTAAGCCGGCCGGAGTGACCGAGCGGTTCTAGGCGCTACAGTCTGGAACCGGGCGACCGCTACGGTTGCAAGTTCGAATCCTGCCTCAGGCGTGGATGTATGTGATGTCCTTAGGTTAGTTAGGTTTAAGTAGTTTTAAGTTCTAGGGGACTGATGACCTCAGAAGTTAAATCCCATAGTGCTCAGAGCCATTTGAACCAGTTACTAACCCAACGAACTTAGTTTCTTTTATTTACCGAGATTCTTCGTTATACAAGGTTGAACGTTTCACATTTGTCTTCAGCAGCTGCAGTAGACCAAACTGAATGACTTTGTTCATCAATGAAATGAAAAAATTAAGAAGTAGTACCTGGTTACTTCAATGAATAAAAAAATAGATCTTACGTAGCATTTATACTTCAATGAACGCTTACCGCTTATGTGGTATAGTCCTTTATTTTATTTGAAGATTGATGAAACTATTACTTTTAGTTACTTGGTTATGTAATACTTGCCTTAAATGATAAGTATATACCGGAGAAATCTCTGTACCACCGCATTATTTAGAAAACTATATTCGTGTCTAATAATGGCCCTAAATTAAGGGCGAGTACTGAAGACCTACGAAGAATCCCGTCTGATGATATAGCGATATGAGATGATCTAGATTACTGCATGTGGCTGGTTTTAGTATCAGCTCGCCCATCCTTTAGTTAATGGCGCCTTTATTCCTCTAGCTCCCACCTTTGTCATTGCGCAAGGTGCTGGCATTCTGGGTTACGGTCAAGAGTCACAGGGACAGCGCTGACGCAGATCGTGTCCTTCTGCCCAGCGTGGGCCCTTTGTCTGGCTCACTCCCCGTGAAGCTGCACTCACCGACAGTGGAACGGCCTTACGGGACTCTAACAATATTTCTGCTCTCGTGCAAGTTCGATTCCCCGTACAGTATCGCAGAAAGACGTTTCGGCACATTTGAAGAATTATACTTCTTCATCCTTCTGAGGTAGCGATGTAATATAAATGTCATCCTACTGAAATGTATATTTATTTACACACAATAAGTTTCGGTCAATTGCTCATCTTCAAGTTACGGGTTAACACTACGTCACGTTAAAGGAAGGTTCATTAGCGCCACACATGAAGTCGGTTTTATTTACGCTGTTGTTGTAGCTTTCAGTTTGAAGACTGGTTTCATCCAGCTCCCCTGCTACTCTACCTTGTGCAAGCCTCTTCATCTACGAATAACTGCTGGAACCTACATTTTCTGAATCTGTTTACTGCATCCATCTCTTGGTCTCTCTCTACGATTTTTACTACCCACACTTCCTTTCAGCCGGCCTGGGTGGCGGAGCTGTTCTAGGCGCTACAGTTTGGAGCGGTGCGACCACTACGGTTGCAGGTTCGAATCCTGTCTCGGGCATGGATGTGTGTGATGTCCTTAGGTTAGTTAGGTTTAAGTAGTTCTAAGTTCTAGGGGACTGATGACCTTAGCAGTTAAGTCCCATAGTACTGAGAGCTTTTTGAGCCATTTGAACTTCCTTCCAATACTAAACTGCTGATCCCTCGACGTCTCAAAATGTGTCCTATCAACCGATCCCTTCTTGCGGTCAGATTGTGCCACAAATTCCTTGTCTCCCCAATTCTATTCAGTACCTCCTCATTAGTTTTCGATCAACACATCTGATCTTCAGCATTCTTCTGAAGCACCACATTTCTAAATCTTCTATTCTCTTTTTGTCTAAACTGTTTATTGTCCACGTTTCACTTCCATACATTGCTACATTCCAGACAAATACCTCCAGGAAAGACTTCCTAACACTTAAATCTGTATTCGATGTTAATTTCTCTTTTTCAGAAATGCTCTTGTTGCCGTTGACAGTCTTCATTTTATATCTTCTTTAGTTACACTACCAGTCATATATACGCGCATCTATTATCTTATATATTTTTCATCAGTCACCAGGTACAAAAATCCGATTGGGATCAATGTATGAGATTATAGAAGCGCGTATATATGACAGATCTCGTTACTAAAATGAATTTTGTATTTAACTGCAAAAAACCTTTCTTTAACTTGATGTAGTGTTAATTCGTGACTTGGAAACAGTCGCTTCATAAGAACTCGTTGTCTGTAGATACATTACAGTAGCTTTTGGTGGTTGCAACACGACTTTCATCATATTTATTGGAGCTGTCCAGCACTATTTATAAAAAATATGAATGTCATCTGGTGACAGTATTGAGACATTCCTCACGTAGCGAGTTATTTAATGTTAATATCACTGTGAGCTGAAAACTATGATTTCTCGTCATTGTTCTCGCAGGTTGTAATATCGTAGTTAGAAGCACAAGTTGGAGTAAGCTTGCCAAGTGCTCACTTTTAGCGAATGAAAATTCTTCTTGCATGTAGGTACTCCGTCGGTTATTTATTATTTTACGTACAGACTGTTAACGCTAAGAGGTACAATTTCCAGATTCTTATTTAATTACATGACTCATCATACATATAAGAATATACACAGACAGGACGTTCAAATTAAGTAATCCTGAATAACAATTAAACTCATCCCAGATTTTCTAAAGAATCGAACTCCCATATATAAAACACCTTCATACCTCTAATTACTTACAAATATGTTAATGGGTTTAATGTTTGACGTTAAGCATGTAAAACGTTCGTGGTAAAAGATGCAAAAATGAAATTCTGTTCGTGAAAAGTTTTCGGGTTTCCAGCCTGGTAGCGGTGTTAAAATGTTTCGATGTCATTTTATTTTTTTCAGATTACTCACCCATAGACTAATAAAAAGAAGTCAAATATGCAAGCGGTAAAACAAAAAAAAAGGTCATAATGTAATAACCCTTTCATAAGTTCATGTAAGACATTTTAACTAAAACTGCATAGTGTCAACCAGCCGCAGTGGCCGAGGGGTTCTAGGCGCTTCAGTCCGGAACCGCTCGGCCGCTACGGTCGCAGATTCGAATCCTGCCTCAGGCATGGATGTGTGTGATGTCCTCAGGTTAGTTTGGTTTAAGTAGTTCTAAGTCTAGCGGACTGATGACCTCAGATGTTAAGCCCCATAGTGCTTAGAGCCATTTGAACCTTTTTTTTTCATAGTGTCAAACGATTTATTTTACGCTTGGTTATTTTTCTTAAAAGCTAGTTTTAAAGAAACAGCAAATTAAGACGTCATGCTTGATGCTAAAGTCTTATCGCATGAAAAACAATACAAATTTGGTAAGAGATGAACTGTTTTCCTTTCATTATTCTGTGGGGTTGTAATCGAGAAAATGTTTCGAAAAGGTTTGAAATTATGTTTCAAGTTTGTTGCAAGTCACGGTGGATGAATATAGTCTGGGTAATGTGCGTGTACTACATCAAGAAGAAAGAAACAGTTTCCAGCTTTTATCATCATATGTACTATTTCTCAAGTCAACGCCCATTTTCTCAGCACATACGAATCGTACAGTGATGAATGACGTTCCCTTACAAAGGTTTTCTTACCGGATTCCAACATTTCGTATCGATTTTGAACTAGAATTTATTATTTGTGGAAAATTTTAACATAAGAAAGACTTTTAACTATCATAGGCGAAAAGGCATCATGGAGGTCCAGGTTCATACATTTTACGAAGCTAACTTATTGCACACCAATAAGAGAATCTCTTAAACATCATTTCATTTGCTTTAAAGTAGTTAAAGAGATAATTTTAGTAGAGCACTGTGATACATACTAACCGTGAGCATTGCGATAATCCGGTATCTCCGTCCATCGTGAAAGTTGCCCTTCTAAACGAATATACTTTCCGAATCGACAAACGTTTTTGTCATTGCCATTGAAGTGTAATTTATCGATCACGGCCTAATATGCTAACTGTAACTGAGAATAGGTTATGCGGCCTACTGACTATCCCCGATTTCTGCCCGTAGTACAAGCAAGAACAAACATTCCGAATACGAAACAAATTTTTAGACACATGGAAATGTGTAGACAACGATGTATCATAAATTCATGATTTTCATTTCACGTAGTTCAGTTAATTTTTCAAGATGTTTACCCTTCATTCCCACAACCACCTTTACCCAATGACAACTTTTATTCCAAATACTGTCATTATTTAAAACTATAACAGTGCTAAAGTTTTCTAGGGTCTCTTGATACTTGACTTACTGTGTTAAGGCTATGACATCAAACTGCGTCCGCTGAAGAGCAGATTGTGACACTTCAAATATTTAAAATCGGTCAATGATCATGCGAAAAGTTTGGATTAAAATTTTCCTGTCCTTCAACCTGTTAGGTAGAACACTAGTAAGTGAGATTAGGCGACTGTTTTAGCCATTTGGTAATACAGGTGAGTCCATGACAATGGGAACTGTTACGAATGGCTTCACCTTGGACTCACTGGCAGTGAGTAATGGTGAACATAAGAGGTGCAACAGTAAAGTAATGAGACTGATTTTCTATGCAAGATGTGACAACCCTTCAGGCTTGCGTAGGCACAATATCTTTGACCTTGGTTTACAATGGCCGTGCGGTTCTAGGCGCTGCAGTCTGGAGCCGAGCGACCGCTACGGCCGCAGGTTCGAATCCTGCCTCGGGCATGGATGTGTGTGATGTCCTTAGGTTAGTTAGGTTTAATTAGTTCCAAGTTCTAGGCGACTGATGACCTCAGCAGTTAAGTCACATAGTGCTCAGAGCCATTTGAACCATTTGGTTTATAAGCTGCTTCTAGTCCAAGCAGCACATCGATGCAACTGATCAGTCGTGAGTTATGCTGTAATAAGTTAATACGTGTTTGTGTCTCTTGTCACAGGAATGGAACTGCATAATATTGCGCAAAGGTATGCCATTTATTTTTGCATTAAATTGGATGAATAGGCGACGACAACTTACGGAAAGCTTCAGAAGGCTTTTGGAGAGGAGGTTATGGTACGAACTCAAGTTTTTCGTTGGCATAAAATGTTTAATGAAGACAGAACGAATGTTGAAGACGAAGACCGCAGTGGACGACCATCAACCTCACGAACGGATGTCAACTTGGCCAGGGTGAGTGAACTCGTACGATCTGATGGAAGATTATCCGTGAAAATGATTGCAAAGGAACTGAACATCAATCGAGAAACGGTTCGTCTAATAATAACTGAAGATCTTGGTATGAGAAGGATTTGTACTCTGTCAGCACAGCAATTTTTAACCTCAAAACAAATTTCAGTACTACCACAGCCACCTTATTCACCAGATATTGCTCCGTTCGCCTTTTTTCTATTTCCAAGAGTCAAAACAGCGGTCAAGGGACACCACTTTCAAACAACACAATATGTCCGAAAAGCTGTGACGAGGGTCTTGGAGGATATTACAGTAGATGAGTTCCAGAAATATTACCATCAATGGGAGAAACGCTGGAAAAAGTGTGTGCAATCAGAAGGGAATTACTTTGAAGGGGACAACACTTAACTTGACTAAAGTGGTAAGCAACCTTTTTTTCACGTTAGTCTCATTACTTTATTGTCGCACCTCGTATATTACCAACAAGACAAGCAGAAACACGACTAGCAATACCAACAACAGAGATCAATCAAATCGCCATAGAACAGAAGATACGTTACTCGGCAGAGCTCTGCAAAGCTGGCAGGTTTATATCCAGGTGGTTTCGCGTTGATTGGCTCACGTGACATTCCTCTATGGTTATGTGTCCTGTCGCGTTCCACACGAGTGGCTCAAAACCGACTATTCGCGGGGAGCACGTGTTACATGCGTGCAAGTAATTCAGGCACCAACCACTTCATAGTGGGTCAGTGACTCCACGATCAGTCGACTGTAATAAGTGTGCGGCTCTAAAATCATGAGTATGCTGCAAACTGCTGATGCGCTAGAACGGGGGACTGTGGCGTCGTCTGTAAACATGAAATGTAGTACAGTCCCAATATTCCTCCGAGACTATTTTCAAACAGAAAAAACGATAGGTAAGTTATAATGATTATAATCATATAACTGAATAGTGCTTACTACGTCAGATGTAGAATGGTAACGTGCTGTCATGGTGTTCCAGGGCATATTCACATTCTAAACATTCATGGTGGTGTCTGTTTGTACTATATCGTGTCTCCCTACCACTTTCGCGCAACGACGCTCTGAGCGTGTTTTTTAGGGAATTAACTAGTTTGAACCTGGGACCTGTTGCTGGTAAGGAGACGCCAGACCACACATGACATGTAGAATTCAGAAGAGTTCAGTGAGACTAGCGATGATATAACCAAATACTTAATGATCTCAGCGTCAGCTCCACTGCACTCCCTGTAAAAGAATCTTAATACTAACTAAATTTAGTGGAAAGGGTTCAAGGCTTTCCTATTTTTAGTTATCTGGTAAAATAACGTCGAAAAAGCAGTTAAGTTTACCATTGGAAATTTTATTCTACTCACAAAACATCGTTTATAAATTGCACTATTGATAAAAGGAAATGTTTTAATACAGGATGGTAAAAACCAACTGCGTTCAACAAAAATGTGAACGAATATTCCCTGAATGGGTTTCCAAGTTCTACAACGGATGGAAGGATGACCTATGCCATATCACATCTATAATCTAGGTTTAATTTAAGTTTCACAAAAGAGAAAACTATCAAAATGATCTACAGTGACCCTCAATTATCTTTAATTACTTGTCTAACTTGTCGTAAATTACAGTGGCTGATGTGGCTTCTCAATAACTATATTAAAAAAAAATCATCGCGTTTCATATCTGTTCTTCAACTGGCAAACGTGAACACCATGAGTTTTAACTAACGATTGACAATAGTATTACCCAAAAAAAAGGGGTGTAACAGATGAGACTTCTGCAGTTCTGAGTGAAGCCTTATGCGCTCAAAAATGTGGCATCGCGGGCGTTCAAGACCTTGTCGGTGTTTAGGCTGCGTCAGGGTGACAGCGACCGGCGCACCAGCCATCCAGCTCGCCGTCTCGGAACTAACAGTCCTCTAACTTCTCCTTACTACAATTTACCGAAGTTAGTTTAAAAAAAACTATCTGGCTATGTTTTCATCTGACCAATCAGGGTCTCAATGTTAACCTTAAGCTCTGCCTACAAAAATTCTGTCTATCCAATGAGAAACATTGTACTTTTCGTGGTGGGGCAATGTTTTTAAAGTTTGCAGCCTAACAGAGACGCTAAAAAGTCTCACGCTAAAACCTGCAGCTGGTGTGGTCCTTTTAGTGTTATCGCAAGATCTATACTGTTCTTCTGGAGGGCTCTATCTTTTAACATGGGCTGGGGGGTGGTCCTTGAACTCCCTGAGACGCGAAGAAGTCTCACGCTAAAACGTGCGGGTGGTAGTCGTACAGGTAGGCTGGCGGCGTGGGTGTCCAGACCGTCCGTTATCGTAGGGCCTTCTAGCTTAACACGGTTCTGCTCTCGGCTTCTGTTCTCGTTTCTCCCTTCGGAACTGCGTCGGTCTCTCGGTGGGAAGGTACGACATGCATTTAGGTATTCTTGTGTTAGTCTGTGGCATTCCATTTGCTCACTCGTTACTTGTATTACTTTGGTTAATTTAATGTCACGATTTATTCGGAGCTATGTGACATACTAGTAGATTTGCTTATTATGTCAGGGTTTTCATGGAAGGTGTTGGATTTACCTGTCACCTTACAACATCTATACTACATAACACAAAAACACACTCAAGTTCTGAAAAAACAGAGCACCTTGAAAGTTCATATTCACAGGACATGTAGATGAGTATGTTTTTCAGAAATGATAAGCATCTGAACCACATCAGCCGGGGGGTTCAAGGTCACCATCGATATCGCGATGCAACGCCACCTAAAAGTGAAATGGGCCTGCGGCTCTAGTTGTCGCCATAAACCGAAGGCAATGGATCAGTGTGACTTGAGCAGACATACAGAGTGCCTCGCAGACGTATACGCGAACTGTATTGTCAAATCAGTGAGTTTGAAACAGGGTGCACTATTGGCATGAGAGAATTGTGATTCATCTATCCAGAAAATTGCTGCTTAAGTGGGACGAAGTGTTTCGGCAGTGCAACAGATGTGTGCAGAATGATTCACGGAAGACGTAGAATACGCTGAGATGGGTCAGATCACACCACCCAGACACCCCCCCCCCCCTCCCCCCGGCCGAGAAGATCGATACTTCATCCGTATGGCATTGCAGGACAGATATGCGATCTCCTCGGCTCTAGAGCAACAGCGGAGCGACCTGACTGGGAACAGGAGTGGTATCAGATTGTGTTTGCGGCCGAATACAGGTTCTGTGTGTTTGAAAATGATCGCTGTACTTTGGTTCTCCGCGGGCAGGGGGAGCAGCATCACAAATACTTCATTCACACAAGACAGACAGCGCCAACTTAAGTCCTTGCGTGGATAACATCACCAGACTTGTCGCCAATCGAAAATGTATGGGATACGGTGAAACAATGGGTGCAGCACTGTAGCGCAGTTACAACCACCACAGATGAATGCAACATGGTTGGCTATACCACAGGACGCCGTTCGGGCCTGTTACACATCAGTGCCATCACACGTGGAACAAATTATCAGGACTAATGTGGAAACCTGAGCCTATCAGACACCATATTTGTTGTTGTTGTCTTCAGTCCTGAGACTGGTTTGATGCAGCTCTCCATGCTACTCTATCCTGTGCAAGCTGTTTCATCTCCCAGTACCTACTGCAACCTACATCCTTCTGAATCTGCTTAGTGTACTCATCTCTCGGTCTCCCTCTACGATTTTTACCCTCCACGCTGCCCTCCAATGCTAAATTTTTGATCCCTTGATGCCTCAAAACGTGTCCTACCAATCTATCTTTCTTCTAGTCAAGTTGTGCCCCAAACTTCTCTTCTCCCCAATCCTATTCAATACCTCCTCATTAGTTACGTGATCTATCCACCTTATCTTCAGTATTCTTCTGTATCACCACATTTCGAAAGCTTCTATTCTCTTCTTGTCCAGACTAGTTATCGTCCATGTTTCACTTTCATACATGGCTACACTCCATACAAATACTTTCAGAAACGACTTCCTGACACGTAAATCTATATTCGATATTAACAAATTTCTCTTCTTCAGAAACGCTTTCCTTGCCATTGCCAGTCTACATTTATATCCTCTCTACTTCGACCATCATCAGTTATTTTACTTCCTAAATAGCAAAACTCCTTTACTACTTTAAGTGTCTCATTTCCTAATCTAATTCCCTCAGCATCACCCGATTTAATTTGACTACATTCCATCATCCTCGTTTTGCTTTTGTTGATGTTCATCTTATATCCTCCTTTCAAGACACTGTCCATTCCGTTCAACTGCTCTTCCAAGTCCTTTGCCGTCTCTGACAGAATTACAATGTCATCGGCGAACCTCAATGTTTTTACTTCTTCTCCATGAATTTTAATACCTACTCCGAATTTTTCTTTTGTTTCCTTTACAGCTTGCTCAATATACAGATTGAATAACATCGGGGAGAGGCTACAACCCTGTCTCACACCTTTCCCAACCACTGCTTCCCTTTCATGCCCCTCGATTGTTATGACTGCCATCTGGTTTCTGTACAAATTGTAAATAGTCTTTCTCTCCCTGTATTTTACCCCTGCCGCCTTTAGAATCTGAAAAAGAGTAGTCCAGTCAACATTGTCAAAAGCTTTCTCTAAGTCTACAAATGCTAGAAACGTAGGTTTGCCTTTTCTTAATCTTTCTTCTAAGATAAGTCGTAAGGTCAGTATTGCCTCACGTGTTCCAACATTTCTACGAAATCCAAACTGATCCTCCCCAAGGTCCGCATCTACCAGTTTTTCCATTCGTCTGTAAAGAATTCGCGTTAGTATTTTGCAGCTGTGACTTATTAAACTGATAGTTCGGTAATTTTCACATCTGTCAGCACCTGCCTTCTTTGGGATTGGAATTATTATATTCTTCTTGAAGTCGGAGGGTATTTCGCCTGTCTCATACATCTTGCTCACCAGCTGGTAGAGTTTTGTCATGACTGGCTCTCCCAAGGCCGTCAGTAGTTCTAATGCAATGTTGTCTACTCCGGGGGCCTTGTTTCGACTCAGGTCTTTCAGTGCTCTGTCAAACTCTTCACGCAGTATCGTATCTCCCATTTCGTCTTCATCTACATCCTCTTCCATTTCCATAATATTGTCCTCAAGTACATCGCCCTTGTGTAAACCTTCTATATACTCCTTCCACCTTTCTGCCTTCTCTTCTTTGCTTAGAACTGGGCTGCCATCTGAGCTCTTGATATTCATACACGTGGTTCTCTTCTCTCCAAAGGTCTCTTTAATTTTCCTATAGGCAGTATCTATCTTACCCCTAGTGAGATAAGCTTCTACATCCTTACATTTGTCCTCTATCCATCGCTGTTTAGCCATTTTGCACTTCCTGTCGATCTCGTTTTTGAGACGTTTGTATTCCTTTTTGCCTGCTTCATTTACTGCATTTTTATATTTTCTTCTTCCATCAATTAAATTCAATATTTCTTCTGTTACCCAAGGATTTCTAGCAGCCCTTGTCTTTTTACCTACTTTATCCTCTACTGCCTTCACTACTTCATTCCTCAGAGCTACCCATTCTTCTTCTACTGTATTGCTTTCCCCCATTCCTGTCAATTATTCCCTTATGCTCTCCCTGAAACTTTGTACAACCTCTGGTTCTTTCAGTTTATCCAGGTCCCATCTCCTTAATTTCCCACATTTTTGCAGTTTTTTCAGTTTTAATCTACAGGTCATAACCAATAGATTGTGGTCAGAGTCCACATGTGCCCCTGGAAATGTCTTACAACTTAAAACCTGGTTCCTAAATCTCAGTCTTACCATTATATAATCTATCTGATACCTTTTAGTATCTCCAGGGTTCTTCCATGTATACAACCTTCTTTCATGATTCTTAAACCAAGTGTTAGCTATGATTAAGTTGCGCTCTGTGCAAAATTCTACTAGGCGTCTTCCTCTTTCTTTTCTTAGCCCCAATCCATATTCACCTACTATGTTTCCTTCTCTCCCTTTTCCTACACTCGAATTCCAGTCACCCATGACTATTAAATTTTCGTCTCCCTTCACTATCTGAATAATTTCTTTTATTTCATCGTACATTTCTTCAATTTCTTCGTCATCTGCAGAGCTAGTTGGCATATAAACTTGTACTACTATAGTAGGTGTGGGCTTCATATCTATCTTGGCCACAATAATGCGTTCACTATGCTGTTTGTAGTAGCTTACCCGCATTCCTATTTTCCTATTCATTATTAAACCTACTCCTGCATTACCCCTATTTGATTTTGTGTTTATAACCCTGTAGTGACCTGACAAGAAGTCTTGTTCCTCCTGCCACCGAACTTTACTATTTCCCAGTATATCTAACTTTAACCTATCCATTTCCCTTTTTAAATTTTCTAACCTACCTGCCCGATTAAGGGATCTGACATTCCACGCTCCGATCCGTAGAACGCCAGTTTTTTTTCTCCTGATGATGACATCCTCTTGAGTAGTCCCCGCCCGGAGATCCGAATGGGGGACTATTTTACCTCCGGAATATTTTACCCAAGATGACGCCATCATCATTTAATCATACAGTAAAGCTGCATGTCCTCGGGAAAAATTACGGCTGTAGTTTCCCCTTGCTTTCAGCCGTTCGCAGTACCAGCACAGCAAGGCCGTTTTGGATAATGTTGAAAGGCCAGATCAGTCAATCATCCAGACTGTTGCCCCTGCAACTACTGAAAAGGCTGCTGCCCCTCTTCAGGAACCACATGTTTGTCTGGCCTCTCAACAGATACCCCTCCGTTGTGGTTGCACCTACGGTACGGCCATCTGTATCGCTGAGGCACGCAAGCCTCCCCACCAACGGCAAGGTCCATGGTTCATGGGGGAATTTCTGCAGCGGAGTGTGCGCTGATATTAAACTTCCTGGCAGATTAAAACTTTGCAAAGGTCCCGAGTTCGAGTCTCGGTCGGGCACACAGTTTTAATCTGCCAAGAAGTTTCATATATATATATATATATATATATATATATATATATATATATATATATCAATCGCCTAAGTTCAACATGTGTCCTGTTGCCTGGCAGGCACACGTTCCCCCGTTGGCCCGATAGTATATATATACACACCCATGTTCAGAAAGAACAGAACACCTTGAACAACTATATACAGTGATTTTTTTCCACTGTGGCCAAACTCTAGGGACTGATCTACAAGAGGACTCAGAACAAAAAAGGTATAATGAACTTATATCCAGAAACGCATTGTTTCCATTCTAGAGACCATTTATTCAGTCATACATTGTTACAGCAACTATGGTCTAATAAGTGCTGTACCATGCAACCACAGTTGTAGTATGTGTTGACAATAGTTTCCATGTGCCTCAATGCATGTGTGTGCACACCATAGCATGTTCACATCAGCCAGGCTGCATCCAAACAACATGAATATGCTGCACCATTATCTTCACATTTGGAATGGGCTCTGCGTATACAGTACTACTGAGATGGGCCCATAACCGGAAATCACATGAGCTGAGATTTGTTGAATGAGCAGGTCACACAACTGGACCTCCTCGTATGATCCATCGACCAGGTAACACACAACTGTGACACATCCAGACGTTAATGGCCAAATAGGCTGTAGCACCATCATGTATCAGCCACATAACCATTCCAATCATCAATGGCACTTCTTCCAGCAGGGGAGGCAAAGTCACCTGCAAGAAACGCCGATAGTTCCGGCCTGTTAGGCGAAGTGGGTGGAAGACTGGTCCCAAAATACTGTCGCCCATTATCCGGGCCCACACATTCCAGAGGCACCGATGCTGATGATTCACTCTCATCATACCATGGGGGTTCTGCACATTATCCCACAGATGACTGATATAACAGTTGTAGGTAACACTCAGAGTAAAGTTTTCCTCATCTGTGGATGGGATGGATGACGTAACTCCCAGAATCATGGTTGTCTGGTGAAGAAATCAGTGACAAAACTGCTTCTGATGTGGAAAGCCAGTTGCTAGTAATCTCTGCACAAGCTCTAAGTGATAAGGGTAGCAACAATTGACATGGAGAATATTCTACACGTACTTCTGGCTCACCCTGTACTGGTGGGGGAGCTGCCTGGTCCTGACACGGCGGTCGCCTTCCATAGTGTTAATCATATTTTTCTCCAAGTCTGATGTCCGAACATTTCACATACATGCTCTAACATTCTGCGTGGTGTCTGTTTGTACTATATCGTGTCTCCCTACCACTTTCGCGCAACGACGCTCTGAGCGTGTTTTTTAGGGAATTGACTAGTTTGAACCTGGGACCTGTTGCTGATAAGGAGACGCCAGACCACACATGACATGTAGGATTCAGTGAGACTAGCGATGATATAACCAAATACTTAATGATCTCAGCGTCAGCTCCACTAAACTCCCTGTAAAAGAATCTTAATACTAACTAAATTTAGTGGAAGTGGTTCAAGGCTTTCCTATTTTTAGTTAGCTGGTAAAATAATGTCGAAAAAGCAGTTAAGTTTACCATTGGAAATTTTATTCTACTCACAAAACATTGTTTATAAATTGCACTATTGATAAAAGGAAATGTTTTAATACAGGATGATAAAAACCAACTGTCTTCAACTAAAATGTGAACGAATATTCCCTGAGTGGGTTTCCAAGTTCTACAATGGATCGATGGATGACCTATGCCATATCACATCTATAATCTAGGTTTAAATTAGGTTTCACAAAAAAGAAAACTATCAAAATGGACTACAGTGACCCTCAATTATCATTAATTACTTATCTAACTTGTCGTAAATTACAGTGGCCGATGTGGCTTCTCAATAACTATATAACAGAAAAATCATCGCGTTTCAGATTTTTACTTCACGTGGCAAATGTGAACACCATGAGCTTTAATTCACGATCGACACTAGTATTACGCAAAAAGGGGGCGTAACAGATGAGACTTCTGCAGTTCTGAGTGAAGCTTTATGCGCTGTTATGCGGCATCGCGTGCGTTCATTACCTTGTCAGTGTTCGTCAGGGGGCGGCGGGCAGCACAGCTCCGCTCACCTCGCTGTCTCGGAAGCAACCACTCTCCTCTCCTAACTTCTCCTTACTACAATTTACCGAAGTTGGTTTAAAAAAACTATCTGGCTGTGTTTTAATCTGACCAATCAGGGTCTGAATGTTAACCTTAAGCTCCGCCTACAGAAATTCTGTCTTTCCAATGAGAAACGTTATACTTTTCGTGGTGGGGCAATGTTTTTAAAGTGTGCAACGTAACAGAGACGCGAAAAAGTCTCACGCTAAAACTTGCGGGATGTGTGGCCCTTTTTGTGTTATCGTAAGATCTATACTGTGCTTCTGGAGGGCTCTAGCTTTTAACATGGGCTGGGGGGTTGACCTAGCAGTTAGCTGGCGACGTGGGTGTCTGTCCCTTATCGTAGGGCCTTCAGCTTAACACGGTTCTGCTCTCGGCTTCTGTTCTCGTATCTCCCCTCGGAACTGCGTCGGTCTCTCGGTGGGAAGGTACGATATGCATTTAGGCATTCTTGTGTTAGTCTGTGGTATTCCATTTGCTCACTCGTTACTCGTATTACTTTGGTTAATTTAATGTCACGATTTATTCGGAGCTATGTGGATTTGCTTATCATGTCAGGGTTTTCATGGAAGGTGTTGGATTTGCCTGACACCTTACAATGCTTCATGATTTCCTCTTTTCTGAAACGGCGAAACACTGTTGCAAACATTGAATGCTGTGGCTGTTATCGGCAGGGATATGTCTCCTGATACAACGTTGCTGCTCACTACCCATTGCCATTTGCCGCTCTGTAAGTAAACATAATATCGGCAAGTTCTCCTTTCGAATATGGAACCACTGTGCACAACGCTGTACCACATCCGCTACTGTGTGAGTCAGCAGGAGAAGTGAATCGGACACGACGTTACCAACTGCTACGGCAGGAGAGGACAGTAGAGCATGACATATGAATAACAGTACCACCCCTTAGGAGTAAACCATGCATACTGTAACTGTGGCTGCATGGTGCATCACGTATTAGACCGCAGTCTCTGTAACAAAGTATAATTGAATAAATGGTCTCTAGCATGGAAATCATGCGTTTCTGGACATAATTAGATCTTTTTTGTTCCATATCCTGTGTGTGTGTCTATATAAGGTGTTCAAGAAAAAGCATCAAATACTTTGAGAGATGCTAGTGCTCATCGAAACAAGACAAGTAAGTCCAATAAACATAGGTTTGGAAATGCATACTTTCTGAGATACGTTAAACAAACATGGGTCCAGAAATGCACACTTTCTGCGATAAAAACATGTGTACAGGAGCTGTTCAACGTGGCCCCCATGCATGACAATGCACACCTCTGCCCTCTGGTGTAAGGAATGCCGCACCTTTGAATTTACATCCAGTTTTTGTTGGACCTGCTGGCAAGAATTGAAGTTGCACCCATGTTGTGTCTGCACATTGCTGATTGGCGTGGCGTAGACCAGTTCCTTCAAATGTCTCAGAAGCAAAAGTCTGGGGGAATTGAGGTCTGGGGAACGAACAGCCCATGTCACGCATGCGGACTGTTTGAGGCCTTCCACTGTCGGTGTTCCGAGGTGCAGGGGTACCTGTGTTTCTCATATGCTGGTAAAGTCTGCTGAGCAGATTATCAGAGGCACTGTGCGATGTGTATATTTTTCAGCGGGAGAGGGTATGGGCTCACAGGCTACGTCCATTTACTAAACCATAGCAGAATATCATATCCGTCATTTCAGTTGTAGAATAGAAAGCTTACACGGCTAACAAATGATGGAAGAGGGAAAATGTAAATGTACTACACCAATTCGTACGTACAAACAGTGCACTAACCGAAAACACATAAGTGAATCCCCACTTGGAACAAGGTAAAACACCATGACACAAACCCAGAGTTGACAGCATTGTACAATAATGCATACAAACACGATGAAACTAAAGTAGCCTACAAGACGACTCCAACCACACACCTGACGCCAGAGCACCTAATGGTAGGTAGTGCGACAACTTTTACAGATAAGGTATCAGGCATGACCCAGTACGTCACTTATTTTTAATTCCACCCATTAATAACCGAAGAAACCGGACCGGTGTACTCGTCGACGGGTTCTCTCCAATGTGCTACAGTACGCTCTCTTCCAGCTCGGGTGAGCGGCGTCTCCTTGGAGCAAAACAGTCGCGCCTGCTGACGGTGAAGGTACCATTCCTCGAAGCCGTTGAGTAATTGTGGCGAAAAGGGTATGCGATGGAATCGGGCGTTGTGGATAACGATCTTCATGAAGGCGACGAGGAGCTCTTCCGTTACCACGAGCTTCGCCACACAGAAGGATCATGTCGCTGTATTTCGCAGACGCCTACCATGTTGCTCTGACACAGACACGTGAATGAGGCTCTAAACAGGTCAGCGAGATAGGACAGACGTCACATGACATCAGCCGATCTGATGTAAGCACGCCTCCCCCTGCCCCCCCCCCCCCTCCCCTCCACACACACACACACACACACACACACACACACGCAGTCCACCATGACTACCTTTTTGCATACCCATTGAGCAAACACGTTTTCAAACGACTGATGCAGGGAAATGGAACGTATCATGGGTTCCAGTTCAGAAAATTGCCTACTGAGTACCCTCTACAAGTCCTAGTTGTTTATAAGGGAAATTTTAGAGCACTCTGTATAAAACGCAATAAGCAAATAGGGCTTAGTTGTTGAGAAATTGTTTTTGTTACTGGCTCATAAATACATTACTTCACCAATCATTGCAGAAATGTGAACACCAGAGACCATCCAAGCGGTAATACAGGAAGCAGCAACCAACTGACCAAATGGAATATGGAATAATTTTTGTGTTTAATAGATGTAACCTCGAACGTTGGCGTACATCTTATATCCTCCTTGCTTCCCGCTATGCACAGTCTGGCTTTTGAGGCAGTAGAAATTCTTCACCTCGCCCATTACACTACTTTCAATTTCCACTTTAAGTTTGTTACTAACTTTATCTCTACTGATTCTCAGTAATTTTCCTTCGTTTTACTCTCAAACCGTATCCTGTGCTCAGCATACTGTTCGTTCAAATACTCAGTTTAACAGAGAACAGAAGCGCTTTGAACTAACGTCATTACTGATATCCTTACACTCTGATCTTAATTCCACGTCTGCATCTTTCTTTTAATTCCTCCATAGCATTTTCACGGTAAAGATTGAACAAGGTGGAAGACTGCACTCTCCTCTAGATCCTTTTTAAGCCTTTTTAACGACATACAAATTTACAAAACATTGGAATGTTTCTCCAGTAATTAATCGCGAATTAAATATCACTTCACAGGAGGATTAATACGAGGTGCTGCTAATTTAATGTAGGCAGCGATAAGAACGTAAGAAGAAGTGGACGGCACCTGTCAAGAGAAAACGTGTCATTATTGCTCCACGAACAAAGGCATCTAAAATGAAGCATGTCTGCAGTTCGCGTTACTCCAAGGGTGAAGTGGCTCCCGAAAGCGGTACGGAAGGCAGGTGTGACTCAGGGCCAGGGAAAGTCTCTCCTCGGGCGGCCACATCTGTCTCCTGGCCTCGCCCCGCTTGCTACTCTACTAAACACACTTCCTTCTGAGTCTCGTATACTCCGTCTCACCTACTGAAGAACATTTCATCATCCCCATAATGGTATTCGTTGTTTAGGCTAACTGGCATATTTCTATGCTCATTGGTTTTCCCAAAACATTATGACGGGTAGGACTGTTTCTTCAGGGTGTCAACTTAAAGTGAGATAATGATTATGTGATCATTGCAGCACATTCTGAATTCATTTACCCACGAAGGGTGAAGAGAAAAAAGGGGAGTCAGTGACAGGACCGGCTAAGACGTTCCATAAGGTTTATGAAGTACAGCCGAGTTATGTCGTCTTAACACCATATTTAGGATAACAACCAGGCAGCCATCTTCAGATGATTATTACCAGCAGGCTGCTGGAGCTCGTCGGCGCATTTGTGCATAAAATTGACACTACACAAACTGAGAAACATCGATAACGACCAACGCGCCTTCGGAGTATCGGAACAAACAATGGACCATATTATGCAGGATTAGCTTTCATTACAATAGTCTTACAGTTTCATATTACCATATCTTGTATCTGTTTAATGTACAGCGTGTTTATAAATGAATATCGGGGTTTTAACGCTTTATAATATTTATTACATTAAACTTACAGTTATAAATGATAGGTCAAATGAAAGAGCAACTCAAACAGTTTTACCAAGATCCTTAGTTCACTGGCATAGCTAAGTACGCGATGGATTGGACTTCACTGTACCCAAGTGCTGGATAGGCCGGCAAGGGGCCCAATGACAGGGCTTGCTTTGCATGGCCTCCACGTTCACCCGACTTAACGCCATACGATTTTTTCCTTTGGGGCTTCATCAAGGATCGTGTGTACGTGCCTCCGCTACCAGCAGACCTCCCTGACTTAAGAAACCGGATTGAAGCAGCTGTTCCTACGATCACTGAAGACACACTTATCAACGTTTGGGAAGAACTCGGCTATATACTTGATGTGTGCAGTGTGACAAATGGTGCTCACATTGAACATTTATAAGGTTCTTGGTAAAACTGTTTGAGTTGCTCTTTCATTCGACTTATCATTTATAACTGTAAGTTCAGTATAATAAATATTATAAAGCGTTAAAACCCCGTATTTACTTATAAACACCGTGTATTTATCTGTGAACTACAATTGTTTAACTCATACGTTAAATCAACATATACGAGATGTACATAAAATACATGAAATGGATTTATGTATGTAGCCAATGTGTATGATCCACATCTTCTCCTAAATCACTGGACCGATTTCCACCAAACTTGCTACACGTATCCCTTACCGTCGAGGAACAACCTCTGTGAGTGTAAGAATCAGCTGCCTATCACAGTTAAGGGGATATGACGTCATAAGGAATGAGATACATGAAAAACTGCAGCATCCTGCATGACGATTAAATTTATTAGGCTACGTCTGTACTACTAACTCTATTGGCAACAGATTTTGCTGAGACCATTCAAATATGCACCTACAAAAATATATCATGGTACCACACTCAGTTCAGGAGATATGACGTCATAAACACTTCGATGCGCAAAAAACTGCCTTTTAGTGCATGACGCTTAAATTTATTACTTCTTTGCTGCTTACTCTATTCGTAACACATTTTGCAGACAGTATCCACATATGCTGTTGAATTTACCTGCAGAATTATATCAGGAGATATGACGTCATGAACAGTCAGATACCTGAAAAAAGTCTGCATGATGCATGAAGTTTTAATACATTTGTTCTTTACTACTAAGACGCTCCTACTGATGAGTCAACTTAAAGAAATCCCTGACACCTCGCAGCGCTTTTTGAAGCTTTCAACTGCGAAGCTCAAACACAGCTCATTTTTTGTTTTCGTTTCTAATAGAAATCTAGCTAACGAATACCCGGGCAATGCTGGGTTTTTCAGCTAGTAATAAATAGTACAAAAATGGAGTTGTAGCCCTTGAGTCTGCTCTCCATGACCATCTTTTACTGAATTTAGCTTACGCTGTCTAAGGCACTGATCCAGCTGAGGTGCTCCAGGGCATTCGTTAACGGTCTTATGGCACACACATCCTCTACCAGACTGTAGGTACACGAACTTAAAATACAGCGGTCAAACAGATGATACTGGAATTTTATGTGTACAGGATCTGTGTTGTTCAACAGACAACGAGAGGATTGGAAACTGAAAGAGCCCAGTATCAATTACCGGTCGCATAACGGAAATTTTAAGTCTGCCATTAAGACCTTCACCTCTCAAAGACGTGAGGTATCAATAGGAACGACATCTTAAAGTCTAGGCCGCCTTCCTCCAACTGGGTACGTCAGGGACAACCGAGTCGCCGAAGTGGGGTCCAATTGAAGGACTAGCACCAAGCCATCGCGCCACATGAGAGTTTTATTATTAGCAAAATGGTGAACCCCACCGCGGTGGTCTAGCGGTTCTAGGCTCGCAGTCCGGACATGGATGTGTGTGATGTCCTTAGGTTAGTTAGGTTTAAGTAGTTCTAAGTTCTAGGGGATTGATGACGACAGATGTTAAGTCCCATAGTGCTCAGAGCCATTTGAACCGTCGCAGGAAAAACTGGCTCTAGACATAATTATCCTCATGTTTCCCGACAGATTCATTTCGTTTTTTGTTGGCATAACACGGCCATCAAGATCTTCTGATTTGTCTGCTTTCCACTGTTGTGAGAATACCTCAAGTTACATGTACACATTATCTGATCAAATGTGTCCTATCACCCTTATTTAATGAGTGTAATCAGATACTGACAACTAGATATCTGTATAAAAGGGGGAGTGTTCGTCACTAGAAGAGCAGTAATAGCACAACAGGTCAGCCATGAGAGGTCAGTGACCTAAACGAGAACAAGTCATTGGATATCAGCTGGGTAACATATCCAAGAGGGACATTTCAATACTTTTAAAGCTGTCCAAGTCGACTGTTGTGGTCTGATTGTAAAGTGATAACGCGAAGAAACAAACACAAGTGAACCAAGTTCAGATGCACTTCATGTAATGACGGACATGGACCGCGCAGTATTGCAGAGGAGGGTTGTAAAAAATGGCATGAAATCAGCGGAAGGAATCACTAGTGAGCTGAGTGTTACAAGCAATCCAGATAGCAGGACGACTGTGCATAAGAGTTAAAAAGAACAGAACACAATGGAGGAGCAGCTCCTCATAAGCAATACACATCTGTAGCCAATGTTAAATGACGATTGAGGTGGAGTAAAAACCGACGCCACGGGATGACTGGAAACGAGTGAATTGGAGTGATGCATCACGTTGCACCCTTTGTGAATCCAATGGAACGGTTTCAGTTTGCCGAATGCCTGGAGACCGTTACCTTCTATCTGGGGCAGTATCAACAGTGAAGTGCGGGGAAGGCGGTGTTTCAGTATGGATTTTTTTTTTTTTTTGCTTTATTTGGGAGTCGTCCCTTCACTAAGCTTGAGAAAACGCTGTATGCGGAAGAATATGAGCACGTCTTATAGAATTATGTACAGTAGAGGAACATATGAGAATGCAGGCTTTCTCGGCGAGGAACAGTTCGGAGGCGAACTTCGTATCACCATGACAATACACCCTGCCTTGAACCAGCATCGGTGAGACAACGGTTTGTGGACAGTAACATTCTTGATATTTACTGCTCTGCCCAGAGTCCGAACCTGAACCTAATGGAACACCTTTGGGATGAGTCAGAGCGTCGGCTTCGCTCCACACCACAGTGTTCGACTTCACTACCGTCCCTTGTTTCGGCTCTTGAGAATGATTTCGATGCTACTGGTCCTCAGATTTTCAGACACCCTGAGGGAAGTTATCCCAACAGGGTTCAAGACGCCATGAAGGTGAAGGATTGACTCATTCCTTATTAATGTCCACTTATAGGTGCCCAGATTCTTTTCAGATAGCGTACTTACGCCAGCTCAACAAATGCAGACAACGAAATACTAACACAAAACTTGAATTTATCGTCCGCCTGTGTAGTTCAGTGGGCAGCACGGCTCACTATTATGCGATGGACCTGAGTTCGATTTCTGTACTGGTAGGGAGTCCTCCATGGTGGCAGGTCTGGAGCAGGGTGCACCCATCCTCGTAAGGTCAATGGACGAGCAACTTACCAAGTAGCAGCGGCTTCAGGTCACGAAAATTGACAAAGGGCGGAAGAGCAGTGTGCTGACCCCCTGCCCTTTATGTCATCCACAGCAGTCATTGGCGGGACATGTAACGGCAGTCGTTTGGCACTGACGGCCCCGTCAGAGATTATAGACAGGGTTTACGTTTACGTTACTCCTCTTTATTAACGGTCTTCGTCATTTTGTTTCCGCTACTCTAACAGCGTACTATTAGTTACGTAGCGAGCCGACTTCAGTGCATCGTAGGACTGCGGACATGTATTTGAAAACAGGCAAAAAATTAATTAGCGTGTTTATGTTTTCGAGATGATAGTGAAAACTTAATGACGTCACCTAGTACGTAGAGGAATAAATAACTGACTCGCACGCGTATTAGCAAAAGCGCGAGAGAGTTGAGAGTGATTTTTGTGACTGTGCCTCGTGGTTGCTTGTGGTTTTCGTGTGCGAAGACGCTGCTAGAATGACATGTGAATGGGATTACTGTGGACGGCAGGAGGGCGGTGTTGACTTACGCTGAATAAACATTCAACTGACTAGGCAAGGAGAGTGTCACGGATACCATGGACGAAGATTGTCTTCTCGCAAATGAAATAAAGAATTGACGGCATTAATTTAAACAGTACTAGGACCGCAGAGTGGGTAGGGAAAAGTTTGTAATACGGGAAATGCAATTTGACAACGCGACGGTTCAAAACTCCAGTAATGCTGTCAGCTGCGCTAGCCCTCCCGGTTGACGAGCAGTGGTGCGAACAGATCACTCGAGGTTGTCTCACAGATTCGGAGAGCTCGGTGGCCAGGGCAGTACGGTAAACCCATCCCGGCGTTTCTCGAACTATGTACGAGGGTATTTCGGAAAGTAAATATACACCGTACGCCAGAGGAACAGAAGAGTTTTGGCGAGAAAGTTGGCAATACTGGTGTAAACCTCGAACCGTTAGCTTTCTCCTCGCGGCCGTTCGGCAGTTCAACGTTGCTTCTGGTTGGAGAAGGTCGTGTTTCAAATGGCTGCGCCGATTCGGAATCCCGCCAAACGCGAAGTGCGCTCCGTCATAAGTTTTCTCCATGCAAAAGGTCAGCGACCAGCGGATATTCACAAAGAAATTGTTTCTGTTTATGGGAAAATCGTGAATCGGCAAAATGAAACGAAATAGTGTCGTCATGTCTGTGAAGGTGGACCGATGTTCATGGCGAACAAAGAACAGGTCGGCCATCTGTGCTCTCTGATGCTCGTCTTCGGGGAACGGACGAAGCAATTCGTGCGAATAGACGTCTCACATTGAAAGAATTGCTTCAGATCATACCGGACGTTTCAATCACAACTCTTTATGACGTAGTGACCGTCAGGCTAGGGTACAGGAAATTGTGTGCGCGCTGGGTTCCAAAACTGTTAACGGAAGAACACAAAAAGAAAAGGATGGGCTTTGCACTCGACTTCCTCACACGCTATGCTGAAGCAGGTGATTAGTTCATTGATCACATTGTGACAGGTGACGAGACGTGGGTTTATCACCATACATCTGAATCCAAACAACAATCAATGTAATGGCGCCATTCGAATTCACCAAAAGCCAAGAAATTCAAAACGTCCATTTCAGCGAAGAAAATCATGTCTTCTGTTTTTTGGGACAGACAAGGCATTCTTCTGTTGGAATTTATGCCTCGTGGAACGATAATTAATGCTGCTGCACATTGCCAGACTTTGAAACGTCTTCGAAGGGCAATTAAAAAAAAGTGCAGTGGAATGCTGACAAGTGGAGTTCGCTTGCTTCATGACAACGCCCGACCTCACACAGCGCTCGTAACCAAAGCACTACTCAAACAATTCAAATGGGACGTATTGGACCATCCGCCATACAGCCCCGACCTTGCGCCCACCACTTCCAGGTCTTCCGTTAGCTGAAGTCACATCTTGGAGGAAAATCATTCCACGATGATGAAGAGATCAAAGATGAAGTTGAAATGTGGTTCCGACAACAGGCGGCAACCTTCTACGACTGTGGGATACAAAAGCTTGTGCACCGACTTAACAAATATTTGGATAACAGGGGTGATTATGTCGAAAAATAACAAATAATCCCGTTAGTAAGATGTAACTGACGTTTTCTAAATAAATGTTCTATTTAAAGATTTCGAGCCATTGTAGCTTTACTTTTCGAAATGCCCTCGTACATACACATCGAGCTGTGTGACACGATGCATTCCCTGCTGGTAGATGTCATCATACAGAGGAAAAACAAACTACAAGTATGAGCGAACATGGTCTCCAAGGACAGTTGCACCCTTGTGTTCATCCTTCGTGCCTTCCTGAATTACGAGATCGCTCAGAGAATGGCTCGAAAATATTCCAGAGACCATAACGCTCCTCCCTCGGCCTGAGCCCTTCCGACGGTTGTGACAGGGTGTGTGCTTTCACACCTTTCGCGCCGTACACGCTGACGACCATCTGTCATCTGAAAAAGCCACCTGTTGCCACCAGTAGACGTCCAGTTGCGTTACAGGCGGCCAAATTCCAGCCTTAAGTCGCTGATGAACAGCAGTCAGCATAGGTGCATGAACCAGGTGCCTGCTGCAGCCATCGTTCACTTATGTCTTCTGTGACCCGTGGTGCACCTCGCTCGGCTCCGCGCCGGTTTTAGATAGTGCCGTTTTGCCATGCATGATATACTTTAGCTTCGGTGGCACGTGAAAGTTATCACTTTCGGTAATACTTCAACCCTTGTCCCGAAATCCGATAATAATCCCCTCTCGGATGTCAGATAAATGGCCCCGTTTCCGCAATACGACAACGACTGCACTATTTTCTGTCTTGCCGACACGCCTTATTTGCCTTCCACTGCTGATGCTGCCAGCTGCCGTCTAGTTAGTGCACGTTAACGTCGAACGTGGGCGGTGACGGGATCGTGTATGTACGAAATCAGCAAGGGGAAAATGAGTGCCTGTACGCCTCTGTAGGTGTCTTGGTCTCTTATGCTTATTATCTCTATGTGACATATACGATGGTGTCTGAGCAATGGTCGCAAGTTCTTCCTCTACTTTCACCAGCTGCGACTTAGTCGCGCGTATAAACAGTGATCCAGGTACTGTCGAATGATTTTTTTTTAATTCCACTCTTCATATTGTGATCAAAGACTGGAATGAAAAATAATGTTCTTCCTCCACTACCGATTCTGTACATTTACCTAAGATGGTTAGGTGAGAACCACACCTGCCCTTTTCCAGAGATTTCCACTGATGTTTCTCTAGCATCCCGCTACTTCATAAAGACTCCCAGCATTGGAACAATACCCTAGAACAGATCACCCAAGCGTCTTATATTCAGTTTCTTTTACGTATGTAACTCACTTTTCCAGAACACTTCTGTCTTCATGCAATTTTGTCATATGATGACATCGTTGGAGAACGAGGCTGTTATTTGAAGACAAATGTTGATGGTGTTGAGACAGAAACCAGCCACAAATTTATTTTACGTTCCTTTATTCAAAAGGTACCGTTACCGGTTTCGAGTCATTACAATTCATCGTCAGACCGCTTTAATGCTTTCTTTAGAACATGTGGTGCCCTTTTTACTGATTAGTTTTCTTAAAATATAAATAATACATAATTACAAGTACGTCACACAGATGGTTGCGTTACAGACTCACATGAAATGTCGGCCTGGAGTACTATGAAAACAAGTACTCCAAATCGATGTGGTATTCTCATCTTGTGATCGGGGTCTTTCCCTTTTACTATAGGCGTGATTTTATGCCTATGTAATCGTCGCTAAGCGCGTTTGCAGAAGAATGTCTGTATGGCGGAGGACAAATGTAAATAAAAGAAAAAAGAAGCTAGGGTACACTGTGGAAAATATGGATGTTGTCTAAAGCAGTCTGTCCAAAGGTGTACAATGCAATGAGTACGACAATATAGTGTGGGTACTACCAGTGTTACACGCTAATTATACCATTTTCAAAGATTAATGGATTTCACGACTTTGATTCAGCCTTTAACAAATAAGGTTATGATTCAACCTGTGTTAGTATACCAAAGAATATAAATACAGTGCTACATCTTCCATTGGGGTTTATAAGGTTAGTGACATATCAAAAAATGAAAGAAGAATGCTGCAAGGAGATTGCATTTGTACGAAACATTTCTCAGTAGTCCTAGAAGGAGATGCAAGATCCTTAAACCATATAGCGCCGCCACTATTTTTCTGCGCTACTGAGTGAAACAGCAACATTGCCACGGTTATTGCAAAGGGTCACGGGAGCAAGTGAGTGCAGCACCAGACTAACGCCGTTGCGTCAGGTGCAGTAGCGCCACCGGCCAGTTACCACATTGTGGGCCGAGCAAGGGGCCAGCACCGCAGCGACAACGGCGCAGCAGAAGGCAGAACTACTGTGGCATTGGTAGCTGGTTACTGCACATCTGAGCCACTGACTTGATACGACCTACGTGACTGAAGGCGGTGCTTCGGCAGAACAAGTACGCACCAAGCCAGTGTAATTACGCATCATTTTAGTCAAACGTATTGCAGTTCAGCAGCCACCGTCTATGAGGAGCTATCCTACACTGGTAGGCTGGTTACTACAACTGAGTCATGGTCTTGTTATGCCCTACGTGACAGACGGCAGTGCTTCGGCAAACCAGTATTCACCAAGGCAGTACAAACATTTACCATTTTGCTGCACTTTGGCAGCCCCCATCTGTGAGGAAAGCGATACCTGATAGCCAAGGGAAGGCAGGATTCGGTTACGATTGTGGACGGGGCCGTAGTTAGTTACTATTGGTTGCCTTTTACAGTTACACACATTTATTTTTAAAACAGTAATTCCATACTCAACAATAAATAAAAAATGCCACACTTTATTAATTAAGGAAGAAACAACTGTGTAAATAATAGTGTTTTCAGTGCGTTACAATTTAGCAAATCACCATAAAATACAGATAACGTTAAAAAAATAAAGAAAGAGACACTGTGATCACGGCTGAAGGCCATACACGCCAAGAATGGCAATAAATTAAGAATGTTTAAGAACTCGCTGCAATTACAACTTACAGGTATTGAAATATTAAAAAGTAAGTGGCCACAAACACAGCAGAAGATATCAGACGCCAAGAACGGTAGTAAATACGATTGTAAGGCTTACTGCTAAAATACAAATATTGAATTATTTTTTCAAAGCAAATGACCACAATTACGGCTGAGAGAGGTCCATGCTCTTCTGCGAGGAGACATGGTTTGCAAGTAGCCACCACGAGTCTTGGCCTCCACCAAATGCAGGCCTGCTGTTCGTTCTTACTCCTTCCAGCCGGTGTGTCGCCTCTGGGAATCTTCAACCACAGCCATCCTTGTGTCCTTTACATCCACATCTCGCAGACACTCCGCATTCCGCAGTACGGCTAGTGGCGGAAATTACCCTGTAAAACTACTAATCATTTACTCTCCTGTTACACTCACCATAAAGCGACGGAAAAACCACTGCCTACATGCGTCCTTATGAGCTATAATTTCTCGTATCTTGGTTGTCCTTACCGGCAAAGTATGTTGCAGGCAATAGACTCGTTCTGCAGCCAGCTTAAAATGCCGATTCTCAGAATTTACTCAATTGTGTTCCTCGAAAAGGATGCCACATTGGCTCAAGGGATTCCCATTTGAGTTCCCGGAGCATCTCTGTAACACTTGCGTGTTGTTGTAAACTAACGGTAACAAATCTAGCAGCTCGCCTCTGAATTGCTTCGATGTCTTCCTTTAATCTGACCTGCCAAGGGGCCCTCACACTACCCCAACGTGAATTTATTCTGAAACGTCTTTTGGCGTCCCTCAAAAATCCCTGTATAGACATGCCTCCCCATCAATGTAAGGAACGTGAGGTCACAGAAACGGAGTATAGTAGAAGTGAGCTGCCTTATGGCTAGCCCGATATTAATTTATATTAGTTTTAAATGAAAAGAGTTTCCCTTTGTATAATAAATTGGTCTAATGTGGAAGCAACCATATTTGAGTTTACTAGTCTTTGCACAACTCATAAACGTAATTTTTAGGAAATTTAAAACGAAGGTAAAACAATGTGTAAAATGCCTCATCTCGAAGAAATTTTTGTGCTGATTCCAAAACTGGTCTTAGATTTTGCGACTCCGTAATGTTGGCAAAGTTATGAAGAGTTTATTGGTTCAAATGGCCCTGAGCACTATGGGACTTAACATCTGAGGTCATCAGTCCCCTAGAACTTTGAACTACTTAAACCTAACTAACCTAAGGACATCACACACATCCATGCCCGAGGCTGGATTCGAACCTGCGACCGTAGCGGTCGCGCGGTTCCAGACTGAAGCGCCTAGAACCGCTCGACCACTCCGGCCGGCAAGAGTTTGTTATTATAATTGATATTTTATTAATATTGATTTACCTGATGCGCTTGGGTTATTAAAACGTGATATTTTGTCGTCTAGCATTAGTTTGATCAACGTTAGTTTTTAAAACAGTCATTTAACTGAATTTCAATATTGGCTCACAACTTCATTCGATAAGATGTGGTCCGCAGCTCGTTGTCGTGTGGTAGCGTTCTCACTTCCCACGCCCGGGTTCCCGGGTTCGATTCCCGGCGGGGTCAGGGATTTGCTCTGCCTCGTGATGACTGGGTGTTGAATGATGTCCTAAGGTTAGTTAGGTTTAAGTAGTTCTAAGTTCTAGGGGACTGATGACCATAGATGTTAAGTCCCATAGTGCTCAGAGCCATTTGAACCATTTTTTGATAAGATGTGACAGTTTTAGCATTAGCCAAATGAATAGGTCTTCCGTGTAACCTATTATCCTCTTATGATTTACACTGCCGTAAAAAAATAAAAAAAAGGCCTTTCACAGGATTCCAACTCACTCGAGATTTATTCTTGCGGGAGTCCTTATGGAGAACATGAAATGATTACACTTACAGATCAATAGCACAAGCGGTTCTGACATAACAGGTATCGACCCAAGCTGAAACACCCATATTAGAACGTGGTGGCAATGCAGGTGCTGACTGTGACATTCAGTCAATCGTAGAGATGGCGAATACTGTCCTGGGATACATTATGCCACGTCTGCCTGACCTGTTCACGTAGTTCTGTAAGAGCTGTTGGCTGATGAGTCGCACGAGTCACTTCTCGTCCCATCATATCCCACGCGTGCTCGATTGGAGACAAGTCTGGAAATCGTGTTGGCAAGGGAGGTTGTTACACGTCTTGCAGAGCACGTTGACTCTCACGGGTAATACGTGGGCGAACACTTTGACACAACACATCACCTTCCTGTCGCAAGAACGCCAGAACAACGGGTCTAGTAACATCCTGCATCTATCAAGCGCTGGTTAACGGACCTTCCAGATATATCAAAGGTGGACGAGAGTTGCACGGTGATGCTGTGGCAAGACCGGAAGAGGGGCTAGAGGTGTGCGTGCTATAGTCCCACTGCTAATAATCTGTTCGCAACAGTTCGTGCTGCCGCTGCTGCTCTTTCAATACGTCGATCCTGGCGGGCGCCTGCGCTGCGTGGTCGTCCAGAACCTCATCTACTGGTGTGAGAATGTTCACGAGACCACTGATACCAGAATGGTTACGCAACTGACGCAGCACTTCCAACTTGACCTCTTTCAAACTCGCTCAGTTGGCTAACACAAACATAATGGTAACCAGCAAATAACAACATGAAACCAAAACTTACTTGACTTGCAGAAGAATTAATATAAGTGGAATCTTCCATATCCTCGTTTAAATTGAAATCTGGATCATTAATGTCATCATCAAAACAGTCAGAATCACCGATATCACCACACAATTCACTTAAAATTACAAAAATATCACAACTTTCCTCATTGGAATCAGCTGCTGCCTCCATTTTGAATTTGTGGGTTAACATGTTTCTCACCAGCGTATGTGAGTTCCCACAGAGACAAATCAACGTTGTGGTGCGATCTGTCATCAATAAGATAAACTCATGCTACCTAGCGTAAATCGGTGTCACCTTTGTTTTACTGTACTTGGATTGAAAAATTCAAATTTGAGGGTTATCGTTGTCTTTCCCCATACCCTCCAAATACATAGGCGTAACTATGCAGATTATATCTCAGCACTTGAAATAATGATAATATGTTGTGGAAAACGAAGAGATAGACATGAGGAAGCAACTATTGCAGTTTCTATCTGGTTGGCTGCTGTTGGTGGTTACCTCAAACGACACACTTCGTGTGAAAAGAAATGAAGCAAATGAAGCATTTGAGGTACCTAGTCACTTTCCACAGCTACAGTAATTTATTATTACCGTATATCCTGTGACACCGACAGCTATAAGCGAAGAGAACAAGAGACAGTCTCCCTAAGCACAACATCCTGCTCCGAGAAAAACCAGGAGAAACTGTTGAGGAAAATTGATGACACAGTAGGAGAGTGAAGAGGCAAAGATTATGGCAATAACGATGCAACAGGTTAAGAAGAAGAAGGTAATAGCGATTAAATTGCAAGCGGGCAACCAGAAAACTATGGAACTTACCTTAGCGAAATTCGACAATGATTGCAAATATTTGTGTGTGTCAATATATATATATATATATATATATATATATATATATATATATATATATATATATATATATATGTGTGTGTGTGTGTGTGTGTGTGTGTGTGTGTGTGTTTGAGAGAGAGAGAGAGAGAGAGAGAGAGAGAGAGAGAGAGAGAGAGAGAGAGAGAGAGAGACGTAAAATGTTCATTCTTTATGTACAAAATTAAGACAAAAATTCACTGTACAAAATGATAAAATGAGAGATAAATATTATCATTTAAAAATTAAAAATAAATTAGGGTGGCAGTGTGTCAACGACCCAGTTGCCATAACCTTAGAGGGTCAGAACTTTAACGGGTTTTAGTTCGTTTGTGATGGACGAAACATAAAACCTTTCCAAAGTATTAGAAACAATTTATCAGTTTTGTATTTACGGCATGTCCATATCAGTAACTACAGTTGTTTGCTACATCATAATTAAAGAAGTAAATTTTGTATCCTGACAACAATTACTCCTCTGACTATCCATTCCTCTGGGTGCAGAAAAGATAATCTACAGCTTCATTAGTAAAAATTATTCACCGCGTAAAATTCCGCATCAACTGATTCACAAATATGAATACTCTTTCCCGTATGATGCAGAAACGATACATTACAATCCTCCAATTTACTATAATTTCCCGAGCAACAGACTGTTTGATGCTAAATGCGTCCATTCATCTGTTACTTACACGTAACAGAGAAAATTAGTTCCCTCGACACTTATGCCTTATACACTGATGAGCCAAAACATTATGACCACTTGCTTAATAGCTCGTTTGTCCCTCTTTAGAATATAACACATCAAAGATTCTGCTTATCAGGGATCCGACAGTTTGTAGGTAGGTTTGTGAAGGTACGTGGTATTAGATGGCTACGCACAGGTCATGTAATTGGCGTAAATAACAAACTGTTAATTTGCGTAAGCTGCGATAGCACCCAAAAGCGACCTAGATGGTTTCCACAGGATTTACATCAAGCAAATCTGTTCATAGAAACATCAACGTGAGTTCACTATAATGCTCCTCAAACCAAACAATACGGTTCTGGCCCCGAGACACGGACAGTCATACTGCTGAAAGATCACAGCGCAGTCGGGAAAGACATCAAGTACGAAAGGATGCAAGTGAGTCGCAGCTGTCAGCATGTCTTCGATTACTACCACAGGTCCCAGGCAAATGCATGAGAATGTCTCCCATAGCATAATACCGCTCCCACTAGCCTGCGTCCGTGGCGCGCTGCACGTTTCGAACCGCCGTTCGCTTCGATGAGGGCGTTTCTGGAGACGACCGTCGACCTAGTGTAGCAAAAATGTGATTCACCGGAAGAGCCGACACATTTGCAATGACTGACGGTCTAATCTCGATGTCCTATGCCCATTGCAGTCCCAATTGACGATGTAGTTGGCTCAACATTTGAACACGTAGGAGTGGTCTGCTACGGAACTCCATGTTCAACAATGTACGATGGACAGTCCTACTTTATCTAACCTACTTTACAGAACAGAAGTGCCAATTTTTGTGAAGAGTCGTGTGAGCCATTCACGGCTCGCGTTTATCCCATTTATTGTTTGTCATATTCTATTACAGCACTGCCAGCTCGTATTCTTATTCTACACTCCTGGAAATTGAAATACGAACACCGTGAATTCATTGTCCCACGAAGGGGAAACATTATTGACACATTCCTGGGGTCAGATACATGACATGATCACAATGACAGAACCACAGGCACATAGACACAGGCAACAGAGCATGCACAATGTCGGCACTAGTACAGTGTATATCCACCTTTCGCAGCAATGCAGGCTGCTATTCTCCCATGGAGACGATCGTAGAGATGCTGGATGTAGTCCTGTGGAACGGCTTGCCATGCCATTTCCACCTGGCGCCTCGGTTGGACCAGCGTTCGTGCTGGACGTGCAGACCGCGTGAGACGACGTTTCATCCAGTCCCAAACATGCTCAATGGGGGACAGATCCGGAGATGTTGCTGGCCAGGGTAGTTGACTTACACCTTCTAGAGCACGCTGGGTGGCACGGGATACATGCGGACGTGCATTGTCCTGTTGGAACAGCAAGTTCCCTTGCCGGTCTAGGAATGGTTAGAACGATGGGTTCGATGACGGTTTGGATGTACCGTGCACTATTCAGTGTCCCCTCGACGATCACCAGAGGTGTACGGCCAGTGTAGGAGATCGCTCCCCACACCATGATGCCGGGTGTTGGCCCTGTGTGCCTCGGTCGTATGCAGTCCTGATTGTGGCGCTCACCTGCACGGCGCCAAACACGCATACGACCATCATTGGCACCAAGGCAGAAGCGACTCTCATCGCTGAAGACGACACGTTTCCATTCGTCCCTCCATTCACGCCTGTCGCGACACCACTGGAGGCGGGCTGCACGATGTTGGGGCGTGAGCGGAAGACGGCCTAACGGTGTGCGGGACCGTAGCCCAGCTTCAGGGAGACGGTTGCGAATGGTCCTCGCCGATACCCCAGGAGCAACAGTGTCCCTAATTTGCTGGGAATTGGCGGTGCGGTCCCCTACGGCACTGCGTTGGATCCTACGGTCTTGGCGTGCATCCGTGCGTCGCTGCGGTCCGGTCCCAGGTCGACGGGCACGTGCACCTTCCGCCGACCACGGCGACAACATGATGTACTGTGGAGACCTCACGCCACACGTGTTGAGCAATTCGGTGGTACGTCCACCCGGCCTCCCGCATGCCCACTATACGCCCTCGCTCAAAGTCCGTCAACTGCACATACGGTTCACGTCCACGCTGTCGCGGCATGCTACCAGTGTTAAAGACTGCGATGGAGCTCCGTATGCCACGGCAAACTGGCTGACACTGACGGCGGCGGTGCACAAATGCTGCGCAGCTAGCGCCATTCGACGGCCAACACCGCGGTTCCTGGTGTGTCCGCTGTGCCGTTCGTGTGATCGTTGCTTGTACAGCCCTCTCGCAGTGTCCGGAGCAAGTATGATGGGCCTGACACACCGGTGTCACTGTGTTCTTTTTTCCATTTCCAGGAGTCTATTAACTGGCGTTACTAACTTCCTTCCTTACTTGCCCGTGAGCGGCAACAGCAGCGCGTATTGATAAGCGCACTGTCGTACTATCTCTGTAGCGACCTTTTCCAGGTCGTTGTGTGTCTGGCAGTCAGTTCGGGAGGGACCAACAGTGCAGTCGGGATGCAGCAGCAGTGGTGTCGGGGGACGGAACGCCGGTAAGGCGCCGACACCCAGTGATCGCCAGTAGCTGACAAACACACATGAACTGTCTGATGGAGGCAGATTGGAGCAGGACGACCGCTGGTTGGTCGTTCTGTTGGTCGCCTCATCGGCCGACGTTTACTTGGTCCTTCACCATTTCCGGGGCTGGGCAGTTGGTCGGTTGGCGTGGAGCAGCGAGGAAATCTCCGCGGCGCGTAGTTTGGCCAGGTCCGCTGGCGGCCTCTGTGCGGTGTCGGAATGTGTGGTACTGTTCCCATTGCTACGAGGGTCGTGGCTCTCCAAACCTGGACATGAAAGTTGAGTTTTGACTTAATCTACCAGCAAGTCACGACTGTTCACATTGTGTCATTTGGAGTTCATTGTCGGCTGTTGGGATAGTCCCACGAGTAACAACTCGTGTTTTCAAGTTGGCAAATTTTAGCCATCCTCCGGTGGAGTTTAACTGTACTTGGTTATTTGAATTGAAGTGCACCAGCGGAAACCTCTTCCTTGTGGCCGTTAATGTTCTGGTTACCTGTCCTGGCCGTTGACTTAAATTCAGGCAGTGTATTTTCCTCATCACGTTATCACTGTCCAGCATGGTGTGTAGTTTGACAGCTCAATGTATAATTGCTTGTGGGCGCCAAGACCTTCTATGTTGTTCCATTGAACTCTCTGTTGTGTGCTCGTCAGATGAAGCGGAGGTTAGCTTGTCGGTGGGTCCGTTGTCTGTCTGTCGCTTGGATTGTCGTCAGGTCAACAATGGTTGGACCGGCTGCCTGTCTCACCTAAGCGAGCGTCAGTGTTTGAATGTCAGGCCGACCCTCGAACTTCTGTGCGCCATTGGGTGTGCTGCCTTTTCTTGTTTGTTCTTGTTGTTTGTTCTTGTATGACTTCTAGCTGATTCTTAGATTAAGCTTGTTTTGCCCTTAAGGCGTTAGATGGTTTGGGTCTTCAGCCAAATTTAAGTACTGTTTTATGTAAAGCCTTTGACATTTTCAAAATTAATTTCAGCCGATTTTCAATTTTAGTTGTTTGCTCTTAAAGTCTCAGATTCTTTGGGCCTTCAGTCTAATTAAGGAAGATAAGGCTTTCCTTTTAAATTTCTGGTTTTGTTTGAGCTTCATACTGGGTTTCAGCCGTTTTTAAATTAAAGTAGTCTCACCTTAAGGAATGAGATTGTATGGCGCATTCAGCCGCCAATTAAGTTCCAAAACTAAAACTAGTTTTTTTAATAATTTTCTTTGACTCTTGTAATCTTTGATCAAATAAAACGTTGTATGTTCTAGCGTAACTGACAGCCGCTTAATTTGGTGCCTTTCCACAACTTAAACTACCTGTCCTATCCTGCGCACTATCAGGGAGTCTCATCGTGGATGTCCAACCGTTTAGCGCTTACTGGTAGTTTCACTGTCCTTCTACCTCTTTCCGTAGATGCTCACGACAGTAGCACGTATTCATTCCATCAGCTTTGCCGTTTTCGAGATACTCGTTCACAGGCTCTCCGTAGCAATTATCTGCCCTCTGTCAAAGTCGCCCATTTGCAGCCCATATCTTCGCTAGGGTCATCCCCCGTCCGTGTCTGCTCCGCTTCTCCGCTTGCATGCTTTATGTGGTGTCACCGCCAGACACCAGGTGATACCCTTTAAATCGGCCGCGGTCCGTTAGTATACGTCGGACCGGCGTGTCGCCACTATCAGTGATTGCAGACAGAGCGCCGCCACATGGCAGGTCTAGTCTAGAGAGACTCCCTAGCACTCGCCCCATTTGGACAGCCGACTTTGCTAGCGATGGTTCACTGTCTACATACGCTCTCACTTGCAGAGACGCCAGTTTAGCATAGCCTTCAGCTACGTCATTTGCTACGACCTAGCAATGAGCCATATTCAGTTACTATATATCCTGAACAGATAATATTGTGAATCTTGTACCGTCAAGAGCGACGTTCATCATTAATGGATTAAAGTTAAGTATCAAACTAATTATGTCCGCTTTCTGAATTTTCATTCCTTGTCATGTTCCAGACCTCACGTCAGTATACTTCTTCCATCCTCACGCCAGCCTGCGTGAGCTAAAACCCCGTGCATTTCGGCCTTCTCTAGTATCACGGTGTTGGCTCTTCTGCCAACACAACACTTCAGTTACAGCGTTACGTGACGGCAATGCCCCCACGCGGCATCCAACGTCGCGATGGGTCGCGGTCATAATGTTTTGGTTTATCGGTGTATCTACATCTACATCTACATCCATACTTCGCAAGCCACCTGACGGTGTGTGGCGGAGGGTACCCTGAGTACCTCTATCGGTTCTCCCTTCTATTCCAGTCCCGTATTGTTCGTGGAAAGAACGATTGTCGGTATGCTTCTGTGTGGGTTCTAATCTCTCTGATTTTATCCTCATGATCTCTTCGCGAGATATACGTAGGAGGGAGCAATATACTGCTTGACTCTTCGGTGAACGTAAGTTCTCGAAACTTTAACAAAAGCCCGTACCGAGCTACTGAGCGTCTCTCCTGCAGAGTCTTCCACTGGAGTTTATCTATCATCTCCGTAACGTTTTCGCGATTACTAAATGATCCTGTAACGAAGCGCGCTGCTCTCCGTTGGATCTTCTCTATCTCTTCTATCAATCCTATCTGGTACGGATCCCACACTGTTGAGCAGTATTCAAGCAGTGGGCGAACAAACTTACTGTAACCTACTTCCTTTGTTTTCGGATTGCATTTCCTTATGATTCTTCCAATGAATCTCACTCAGTCTGGCATCTGCTTTGCCGACGATCAACTTTATATGATCATTCCATTTTCAATCACTCCTAATGCGTACTCCCAAATAATTTATGGAATTAACTGCTTCCAGTTGCTGACCTGCTATTTTGTAGCTAAATGATAAGGGATCTATCTTTCTATATATTCGCAGCACATTACACTTGTCTACATTGAGATTCAATTGCCTTTCGCTGCACCATGCGTCAATTCGCTGCAGATCCTCCTGCATTTCAGTACAATTTTTCATTGTTGCAACCTCTCGATACACCACATCATCATCTGCAAAAAGCCTCAGTGAACTTCCGATGTCATTCAACAGGTCATTTATGTATATTGTGAATAGCAACGGTCCTATGACACTCCCCTGCGGCACACCTGAAATCACTCTTACTTCGGAAGACTTCTCTCCATTGAGAATGACATGCTGCGTTCTGTTATCTAGGAACTCCTCAATCCAATCACACAACTGCTGTGATAGTCCGTATGCTCTTACTTTGTTCATTAAACGACTGTGGGGAACTGTGTCAAACGCCTTGCGGAAGTCAAGAAACATGGCATCTACTTGTGAACCCGTGTCTATGGCCCTCTGAGTCTCGTGGACGAATACCGCGAGCTGGGTTTCACACGACCGTCTTTTTCGAAACCCATGCTGATTCCTACAGACTAGATTTCTAGTCTCCAGAAAAGTCATTATACTCGAACATAATACGTGTTCCAAAATTCTACAACTGATCGACGTTAGAGATATAGGTCTATAGTTCTGCACATCTGTTCGACGTCCCTTCTTGAAAACGGGGATGACCTGTGCCCTTTTCCAATGCTTTGGAACGCTTCGCTCTGCTAGAGACCTACGGTACTCCCCTGCAAGAAGGGGGGCCAAGTTCCTTCGCGTACTCTGTGTAAAATCTAACTGGTATCCCATCAGGTCCAGCTGCCTTTCCTCTTTTGAGCGATTTTAATTGTTTCTCTATCCCTCTGTCGTCTATTTCGATATCTACCATTTTTTCAACTGTGCGACAATCTAGAGAAGGAACTACAGTGCAGTCTTCCTCTGTGAAACAGCTTTGGAAGAAGACATTTAGTATTTCGGCCTTTAGTCTATTATCCTCTGTTTCAGTACCATTTTGGTCACAGAGTGTCTGGACATTTTGTTTTGATCCACCTACCGCTTTGACAAAGGACCAAAATTTCTTAGGATTTTCTGCCAAGTATGTCACAGGCGTGTTGTGTTCTCCTTGCAGACGCTAGAGAATAATTGGTTTCCGTAGAGAGCGGCGGTAATTTCACTTGAGTGTGTTTTATTTCACCAAAATCTTCGCCGTAAATTTGCATCTCTAGTTGTCCAATTACTCTAAGCTGCTAGAAAATTAACACTTGAAGTGCTTGCTTCTGATCCACCGGTGGCCTACACATAATCTACGGTACTCTTTGAGGACGTTTATTGTTAAACGGCAACATTTATTTGAAACAGAAAATCAGTAAAATATCATCTACGCTTCACTACTACCCCAAAAATTCTGCAGCTATGGAAATTTATAGCGATGTACCACGTCACTGCTGAGACCCACTGCTGGCGCTTCATTGCAACTGCAATTTCTGGAGTAGTACAGACGGCTATTACTCTAGGGGGTCGTAAAATAACATGAGTGCTGAATAACCTTCACGCTCATTGCTTTCAATGGAGCGGAAGAGGGGTCTTACTGTTAGCATGTGCAATATTTCTTGTTCAGCGTATAGCTGTCACATCTAATGGGTGTGACTTTTGCATATAAATGGCGGAAATAATTTACGACCATCTTGTAACTGCGATATTGTACTCCAGTTTTACGACCATCAACAATACACGCTGATGAAATTTCACTTCTGTGGCGCAGTAGAGATAAGCCAGTACTCGTTACTTAGCTTTCGGTAACTGAATGTTTAGGTAGATGTTCAAACTGATTCTTGAAAGACGTCCTTAAAGAAACCACAGTATGATCCCTGTAAAAGCGTTACAAAGATCTGGTACAAAAAACTGTATTCTGTAGAGGTGACGTTACATTAAATATGAAAAGAGAATGGCTTATCTGAGAGAAAAGGTGCTTCATAATATTTTACTGTTAGTGTTCTCACCCAATAATTTGCGATAATGTTTATTTAATAGGTTTCCCCGCTGCAAATGCTGTGTGACAAAAGAAGAACTTCATACATATGATTAAGAATCTGTGCTGGAGCATCATCGAAGCAACCGATTTCAGTGAATACAGTACACAGAACACCTTCAGTTTATCTGGATAAACGAAGCGGGCATAAACACAAAAAAAATTAAACCATGTGCAAAAGGTATCTAATACAAGCGGTGATGAAGGTGCAACGGCAGCAGCTCAATTGTTCCTGGTATTTCCTGTCTGCAGGCGCGACCTAATTCGATGCGACAGTATCAAGCGAATGACACGTTTTGATACGTCCCTGTGCGCTTTACAACTTCGTCACGGCGATTATGACTAGTCGATACATGTATAGATTGCTCACAAATATTTGTCCTTTATGTTGTAGTCTTGTGGTTTTTCGCGTAGTCATCTTCTAAAACACTGGAGGTACTTGTGAATGATCCTGTATATTTGAAAATGATCTAATTGTATAATCAAGAAATATGGTCAGAACTAGGAACGAAAGCACCTTATCTATCGTGTACAAAAGATATCTTCCAGGGAGATGCAGAAATGCCATCGTAAATGAGCAAGAAACCTGTTGAAAGATGAATAATATATACATTCATAATCTAACTAAAATAAAAGAATACACTGCGATGTGCCAACTTAGTGCGGTATCGGTCGTTATCCGGTCGGCTGCACTTCTAAATATGCTCTCCACCAGTTACGCCTACAGCCGCCACCGCGGCACGGAAACTCTGACACGAACGTTTACTGAAGAGCAAGAGATTAGTATCTATGTACATTTCTACAGGCTAATCTTCTGTTAGCAACTGACGCTCCAAATACAGCAACAAGTAATGTATTATTTCTACTGTTTGAAATAGAATAAATTAATATCTGAATTCTCTGTTCAGGAATAGCATCTGTTCCATTTCCCTTTATCCACTAAAGAACTACACAGGGTGCAAAGGAAGACTTAACAGTTAATAGGTGTAACTGACAACATAAGATCATATTGAGTAGTCTCAGATAACAAGTTCAGACTCATTTCACTCTCCATACTTGTCTTGTAAATATAACTAAGGATGCCGTGTACAGACTGTCAGCCTATACAGATTTTGTCCGCATGCCATTACTCTGCGAGCATATGCCAAAGAAACTGAAATGTATCGAATTGACATACGAAGTTGCTAAGTCACTGACGGTATAAAAGTAATTTAAAAGTACTATATCGACCACTTAATCAGCCACAATGCAATAAATATTGGTCTAACAACTATCTATTCCTTTATCTCCACACTTCCATTGGCTGGGATACCCTATTATAAAAATCTCGGCTAAAATTTGATACGTCCGACGTTGATCCAAAACGATGCAATTACAGGTTCCTTAAGTTCATATACAACGTCAAATGCTGTCACAGTTACATAAATATAGACACGAAAACTAATGTATGTAATGTCATTCCACCAGGATTGAATTTCCAGAGCCCAGAATGTATCGCGTCGCAATGAATGGCCCCTCAGTTAGTATTTGTTATAATTATGCCACTATCAGAGTCTCACATAAGTTAATGCTGCTTGCATGTGATAATAATCAAAGTTATTTACATATGATTTGACGATCAGCAGCTATATGAAACATCATACCAAATTATTCGTTGAATGCGCATTTCATGGCATCAGCTGCAGAGGGTTTAGATGTATCACTCAGTTGTGACATACGAAAATTTGTGCCGTACAAGGACTCTAACCTGGAATTCCCGCTCATTGCGAGCAGTCGCCTATCCTTGCACGCTTCCCCCCCTAAACCAAACCGCCATGTCACAGTCCACATCTTTATATCGTTGTCTTTATGTACTGTCACTTGTGGAGGTTTGGGTCGAGCTGGAAAGTATGAACGAATTGCTAAAATGGTTAAGGCGACTGCTCACGACGAGTGGGAAATCTGAGTTCGACTCACGATCCTGCACAAATTTCCATATGTCAATACTGGGTAGTCCATAAACATTCCTTGAAGCTGATGTCATGAAATTCGCACTCGGCGAACAATTTGGACTAATAATTAATATACCTACAGTTATTCATTTAACTACTCAGTTATTTATATATTTTTGAGCTCATAATAAAATCTTAAACTGAAAAAATATGACCAATTGAGATCTGCTGTGCCTCGTCGAAGGGATTTGATTGGGTCAACCCTAATATTTCATTAGAGAAGTTTTTATGGAACACATAGTTCACCACATGTGAGGTTTAGTTCTTATTAAGAAACAGAGTTCACAAAGTTGTCGTAAGACGTTTGATTAATACACTCCTGGAAATTAAAATAAGAACACCGTGAATTCATTGTCCCACGAAGGGGAAACTTTATTGACACATTCCTGGGGTCAGATACATCACATGATCACACTGACAGAACCACAGGCACATAGACACAGGCAACAGAGCATGCACAATGTCGGCACTAGTACAGTGTATATCCATCTTTCGCAGCAATGCAGGCTGCTATTCTCCCATGGAGACGATCGTAGAGATGCTGGATGTAGTCCTGTGGAACGGCTTGCCATGACATTTCCACCTGGCGCCTCAGTTGGACCAGCGTTCGTGCTGGACGTGCAGAACGCGTGAGACGACGCTTCATCCAGTCCCAAACATGCTCAATGGGGGACAGATCCGGAGATCTTGCTGGCCAGGGTAGTTGACTTACACCTTCCAGAGCACGTTGGGTGGCACGGGATACATGCGGACGTGCATTGTCCTGTTGGAACAGCAAGTTCCCTTGCCGGTCTAGGAATGGTAGAACGATGGGTTCGATGACGGTTTGGATGTACCGTGCACTATTCAGTGTCCCCTCGACGATCACCAGGTCGACGGGCACGTGCACCTTCCGCCGACCACTGGCGACAACATCGATGTACTGTGGAGACCTCACGCCCCACGTGTTGAGCAATTCGGCGGTACGTCCACCCGGCCTCCCACATGCCCACTATACGCCCTCGCTCAAAGTCCGTCAACTGCACATACGGTTCAGGTCCACGCTGTCGCGGCATGCTACCAGTGTTAAAGACTGCGATGGAGCTCCGTATGCCACGGCAAACTGGCTGACACTGACAGCGGCGGTGCACAAATGCTGCGCAGCTAGCGCCATTCGACGGCCAACACCGCGGTTCCTGGTGTGTCCGCTGTGCCGTGCGTGTGATCATTGCTTGTACAGCCCTCTCGCAGTGTCCGGAGCAAGTATGGTGGGTCTGACACACCGGTGTCAATGTGTTCTTTTTCCATTTCCAGGAGTGTACAAAGAGCGACGCCACATGATCTGCATGGAGAGAAATTACAGTAGGAGTCCCACATGGCTCGATCGTTTGTTTACTATTGTTCTCGTTAATGATCTATCATTTTATTTGAATCAGTACCGAATTAGTCCAGCCGGCCGTGTTGACCGAGCGGTTCTAGGTGCTGCAGTGGGGAACCGCACGACAGTTACGATCGCATGTTCGAATCCTGCCTCGAGAATGGATGTGTGTGATGTCCTTAGGTTAGTTAGGTTTAAGTAGTTCTCAAGTTCTAGGGGACTGATGGCCTCAGAACTTAAGTCGCATAGTGTCCAGAGCCATTTGAACCATTTTTGAGTTAGTCCTATTGCCACATATACAACTATTGTGATGTCGAGGAAAGAACCATCTATAGAGATAATAGTAAATTAAGTTTATGGAAAAGTTTTGAATGGTTTTGCACAAATGGGTTAGTTCTAAACTTTGAGAAAAAAAAAAGAAAAGAAAAAGAACTGTTGATTCAGTTTCACTCCAGCTGCTGTTAACCTAGTTTGGTAAACAGAGTAAAGTTCGAAGCTAAGGTGTGCACACTGATGAAAACTTTAAGTGCAAAAACCATATAGTAGTCCTGCTAAAACTTTTGATTTCGACTACTTTTTCCACATGAATAACTGCCAGTTTTGGGGATATAGAAGTGAGTAATTTGACATAATTTGCATTTTTCGTTCATTTATATTTTATGGTATAGTTTGCTGCAACAACTCATCACCAAGGCAAAATGTACTCAGTGCACAAAAGAAAGTAATTAAAAGCATGTGTGTGTTTCACACATGTATGTCTTGCAGCCATTTCTTGAAGCAGCTGTGATTTTTAACGAAGCCTCACACTGCATTTATGCATCTACGAAATTTGTTATCAACAGTCCACCTTACAAGTAAACCTAACTAAGGGATACACTTTGTTTTTGATCAGCTTTGAACATGTTGTAGAGTAAAGCAAAATAAAAGATTTATCATCTTACGCGTGCCTTTATGGCCATTAAAGGGGTGAACCACCCCCTTGAAATAATTAAGTATGATATTTCTGAATGAATACTGTTGAAACGGTAAAAGAGACAAAAAATCTTCAAGTAAAAGGTATACGGTGAAAAATTCTTTTTTTCCGAATTTATTCCTCTCCCTCCCCATTTTCTTTTACATTTCTTCATTTGACTAATAGCAAAACCCACAGCATTGTTAATACCAAATTCAATCATATAAGATCAACTGGTATTCCAATGATGCAGTTGTCAGAACTAAGCTAGAAATATTTCTGTATACAGTACATGCATCTGCTATGTGTCCAATGCTAATTGTTATATTGGGTTGTTTAGTAAGTCTCTCTCACATAAATATACACCATATATATGTATATATATGGTGTATATAATAAATAGTTTTAATTTAATGAAATATTTTTTGTTGTGTTTATGTTTTCCTTTTATCTATTGTGTATTCCTGTTTCTTTTCAAGTTGCAACCTTTTGAGATTTAATTATGTTACGTTTGCAATTGTTTTTACATTATTGTTGCTCCGGCGTAACCAAAAGCGCCGGCACGAAGGTCAAGAACGCACAAGCATAGAAGGCTGGGAGACTGTGTCAGCCAATAGCTCGCTGGCTAGGACCGCACCACGACAGAAGCGGCCTCTGCAAGAAGAGAACATAAGCGCCGCTTCTGCCTGCCTCGGCCGCACAGTACTATACCGGCACTATGATAGTAGTTATTACTGATCCATACCCATTCCTTGTATGGACATTGTCTATACCCAAAGACATTGACTGTTTGCATGTCGCCCATCGCTTGCGACACCATTGTAAACACAAATTAAGTATTGTCAAAATTCTTTATAATAATATAAACTATTAATGTGATTTGCTTGAACAGTTGCATAGCATTCCGAGAAAGTAACGTCCTTTCAGGCACCCTATGAGCGACAAGAGTGCAGGACCCCACAATTGTTGTAAGATTACTGTAAATCTGTACAATAGTGAGGAAGTGCAGAATTCTTTGGGTCAAAAAATGCTGAATGTAGTTTGATTTTGTGCACCAAGCACATCCGACAATTGCAGTTTCATGACAGTGGTCACAAACGGTATCACATTTTTAAAGCAAAAATGAACTCAGTTTTCTTCAAGGGATGTTCCCGCCCCCCACCCCTTTAATGGTGGTATGAGCATGTATAAAAAATATGTGCCTCTTAATTTGCTCTACACATTCAAAACAAATCGAAGTGTATCCCGTGGTTAGGATTACTTGTTGGGTTGAAAACAACAGAGATACTCACAAGGACGCTAAAAGGAAAAATGAACAGCGTTATCCTTTAATCAGTCTAACTCGCTCAAAAAAGTGCACAATACGCAGTGTGTCGGGGCGGGATTAAATATATGTCTCAAACATTCGTCGTACTGTTCATATTAAATGTCCACTTACCTCGGTACGGCTTCCGCTAGACGTCCCTTCACTCTGCAATCGTAGGTACTTACTAGACGGCGAAAAAGCAGCGTTGAAGAAAACGGCGCCTAATACCTACCCAGCAGAGTCTGCGTAACTCTAGTGGCGGAAACAGTTCCTGAAAGTTTCTAACTATCAAGATTTCGGGTGGTAATATGGTGTATTTTTGACTGAAATAAGGGTCCTAAAATTTCAAGCCAGCTTAATAACATACGTTTATGGCTATGAAGTCCACATTTACTGAGGTACTATAGTATCGTTTTCAGTTCCCAGTCTTCACACGCAGAGCAACCAGAAATATACACAAGTCCGACTCGCTCATGTTTGCAATCTCACAATCTCTGATTCACCATTACTTTCGAGTTCTACATTCGGTCTCATTCAGTGGTCTTACATAAAAGACGTGTGGAGCCAAATACTCCATAAACGAATACAGAATATGCCAGTCCGAAAGTTCACGCGCTAGTAACTTTCCAACAAAACAATCCAGAAACATCAAACTTTCATCAAATTGTTCACTGCGACAGCTTTAGTCGCGAATCGTACTAAACGGGAGAACTCAATATTTCTTCATTTTACACATAATGAGCACCGTGACATTTACCATGACCTTCCATGTCCATAGCTGGCGCGCGCGAGAACAGCTTAATCCTGTTTGGCTGATCAGTCTGACTGACCAGTTAGGTTGATCCTTCGACATCATTCTGTACTAAAACTTGCCTAAGCCAATCACTCTTCAGAAAGTAATTTGCGCCATTCTAAAATGTAAATACGAATATATTGTATTATTAAAAATTACCGAAATGAAAAATAATTTTGAAATTAAGTTAGAAACCGATTACACTTTAAACTGATACTCTGGCTGCCTTCTTACAAAAGCAATCACACGCTAACATACGTCATCAGCAATGTGGGTATAATACAGCTTTCCCACGGTCCGATTGCGTAATTTTTACAGAAAGTAAAATTTTACGCAGGTCCCGCATACACACTCTCTTTCATTACCCTTTATTCCCACAACCACATAATAAACAGATATTAATTTTTCATGAATTTCATAGTACGAAAAGGAAAATGATTGAGGATTTTGAAAATAAGAATCCCAATTAAATAATTCTACACTTTGAGAACTTATGATTTCAATTGATAACAAAAGACAAACAGTTATTGTTCCTAGCTGAATTTTACACCCTAGGTGTAAAGGTTTTTAGGTAATTTTCTCAATCTCCGAAACTATAATAGTTAGAAAACTGTTATTTTTATCAGATCTTCTATTGAATAACAAAATGAAGTATACCAAGTTTGAAAACAATTTGTTAATATTCACTATGATTTATTTAGATCCGGAGGAGATATTAATATATACTACTGGCCATTAAAATTGCTACACCAAGAAGAAATGCAGATGACAAACGGGTATTCACTGGTCAAATATATTATACTTGAATTGACATGTGATTACATTTTCACCCAAATTGGGTGCATAGATCCTGGGAAATCAGTACTCAGAATAACCACCTCTGGGAGTAATAACGGCCTTCATATGCCTGGGCATTGAGTCAAACAGAGCTTGGATGGCGTGTACAGGTACAACTGCCCACGTAGCTTCAACACGATACCACAGTTCATCAAGAGTAGTGACTGGCGTATTGTGACGAGCCAATTGCTCGACCAACATTAACCAGACGTTTTCAGTTGGTGAGAGATCTGGAGAATGGGCTGGCCAGAGCAGCAGTCGAACATTTTCTATATCCAGAAAGGCGTGTACAGGACCTGCAACATGCGGTCGTGCATTATCCTGCTGAAATGTAGGGTTTCGCAGGGATCGAATGAAGGTTAGACCCACGGAACGTAACACACCTGAAATGTAACGTCCACTATTCAAAGTGCCGTCAATGCAACAAGAGGTGACTGAGACGTGTAATAAATGGCACCCCATACCATTACGCCCGGTGATATGCCAGTATGGCGATGACTACACATCCAATGTGCGTTCAGCGCGATATCGCCAAACACGGTTCCGACCATCATGATGCTGTAAACAGAACCTGAATTCGTTCGAAAGAATGACGTTTTGCCATTCGTCCACCCAGGTTCGTCGTTGAGTACACCATCGCAGGCGGTCTTGTCTGTGATGCAGCGTCAAAGGTAACCGCAGCAATGGTCTCCGAGCTGATAGCCCATGCTGCTGCAAACGTCGTCGAACTGTTCGTGTAGATCGCTGTTGTCTTACAAACGTCCCCTTCTGTTGACTCAGGGATCGAGACGTGGCTGCACGATACGTTATAGCCATGCGGATAAGATGCCTGTCATCTCGACTGCTGGTGATACGAGGCCGTTGGGATCCAGCACAGCGTTCCGTATTACCCTCCTGAACCCACCAATTCCATATTTTTCTAACAGTCATTGGATCTCGACCAACGCTAGCAGCAACGTCGCGATACGAATAAACCTCAATCGCCACAGGCTACAATCCGACCTTTATCAAAGTCGGAAACGTGATGGTACACATTTCTCCTCCTTGCACGAGGCATCACAACAACGTTTGATCAGGCAACGCCGTGTATGAGAAATAGGTTGGAAACTTTCATCATCTCAGCACGTTGTAGGTGTCGGCACCGGCGCCAACCTTGTGTGAATGCTCTGAAAAGCTAATCGTTTGAATACCAGAGCATCTTCATCATTTGCATACTACAGCATCTTCTTCCTGTCGGTTAAATTTCGCGTCTGTAGCACGTTATCTTCGCTGTGTAGCAATTTTAATGGCCAGTAGTGTACGTTCGTAGTAGGTGACACGGTAGCCCGTTCGCACGGCCACATAGCGTCAGCTGCATGGTGATTCATAGGTGAGGCGTCTTCCTGCAGCTTCCTCGCAGCCACTGGCTCCACATCTACGTATCTTACTGCAATAAATGTTATCCCGTAATAACCTGCGACGTAACAGCAGCTACTTTGACAGTCTACCCATAGGAATAAAACAGTCTATAAATAGAAAAAGTATTTTCAAATGTATATTAAGGATGAGCTTCTTAACAGCTCCTATACCATAAGCTAGAGGAATTCTTGAATAGAAATAATTAGTCCCTTTCAATTGTAGTAAAATAGCCAAGCCACTTGGCGGTTTTCTTACAGTAGCCAAATACTGTCGTGACTTGGAGATTCTCTTAGGATACTCAAAAGCCTCATAACCACATGCATAGTCACTTGCAGTTTTTTTAAGACAGACAAATGCCTCGTCACTTGAAACATTAATTCTTGTTTTATAGGGTTGCTGAAGGTCATTAAAAACTCGAAACCAGTATAACCAATAAAGAAAATGTGTATATTGAATGATAATCGTTATAGTTTCTTATGGCTTTGATAAAGTCATAGCCCATCCACTCCATCCCCTCTCCAAAAGTGATGGGCGTGGTGTGGCAGATGTTAGAACTGCAGCTTCTGTATCGTTTGTTAGTGAAAATGTCACAGACTAACTATTAGCAAATTTTAGCCGGTAGAATCAGCATCATTATCAGACTGTTCGCTAACGATGCTGTTTACAGGAAAGTATTGTCATTGTACGATAATACAGAAGTACAGAGACCTTGGACAGAAAAATGGCAGCTCTCTTTAAATGTAGATAAATGTAAGCTAACACCATTAACAAAGAGAAAGAACCCGATAGCATCTCATCACAAGATTAGTGATGAATATCTTCAGCAGTAAGCATTGTATTCGAATTTACGGGTAATACCAAAACGCGATATAAAATCGGGCAAGCACGTAAATTCGGTATTAGGGAAGACGAATGGAATACTTGGAACTGTTGGAAACGCTGCACCTGTACAGTAAATCGCTTAGAAAACACTACTGTCACTATTTCTTGATTATTTTTTCCACTGTTTAAAGTCGTTATGGAGTAGTCGTGACAATAGACATCGAACTGATACAGAATCGTGTTATTAGGTTTATCACATGGTGGGACAGTCCATACAAAAGGGAGAGAGAAGTGCCTGAAGATTTCTGATCTCTATAGCAATTGACATAGAGAAAAAGAAGTTACGGGTCCGCACAGAATACCGTGGACGGCAGAAGCGCAGTCGGCAGGGCACTTGTGGGGAGAGTGGTGACGTGGCGCTGTAGGGGAAGTGCCGTGCCAAACTGAAGCCTACGCTCACATTTTTTTGTAAATATTAAGTGGAAACCCTGCATGGCGACCATTCAAACAGGTTTGTCACGACTGCTTTGATTAGTATCTAAAATGAATTCCGGCTAGTTAACCATCTGTATCTTTCGGAGAAACGTCATGAGGCGAATTTTGAGTAAAACCTACACATTCCTCTTGTTGACATGTTAAAATTTGCTTCCTTTGAGAAAACACAGCACAGCTTACGCAGTGTCGCTTCTCTAACATGTTGCATAGACGCAAAGCACAGCCTCAGTACAAAATAAAGTGTAAAGTCTTCACTTACGTTGATTCAAAACCAACAGCATTTCTGGCCCATAAAAATTACATTCATTCATGGAAAAAATCTGTAGTTAGTGCAATAACATGAATGATAATCAGGTTTTGAATAATAACCATACGGCAAAATATTCTCTTACTGTCCCAATCTCATTTCGATAACTCAAATCGTTTATGAAACATGAGGAATATTGTGGATATATTAATCTGGCTTTATTGCTGGCCCAGTACGATCAAAAATGAGTGTGCTACATCAATTTTCACGAGGTTGGTGGCAGATCTGAGACCTCCAAACAAGTCTAAAGAAAACTAACTTTCATATGCAGCAAATGCAAAAACATAGCGATATCAATTTTTCGTTGCTAACTTTTTGAATCTCGTACAGTTTGTTACTTTCATGTAAATTTCATAATAAATATATCCACCAACGAAACGATGGGCACATCACCATGAAGCTGACATATTAAGCCATAAGTATCGCAAAAATGAAATTTTTTTACTGAATAGTTTCTGTAAAATTGTTAGAGACGTATTGTAGGGCATGCGCCTCGATTCTGCCACCGCCGACTGGCCGAAAAGTGGTCACCACTTCGGCCTCCCATTCCGAACAAACGAATGAACGCGACCAGCGCTTTGGACGAAGATTGGTCACTGTGCATCGGTTACCTTATCCTGAGCGGACTCTGCATCTGGGATCCCCGAAGGGCGTTCTTAATCTACATAAACGATTCAAGAGACAACCTGAGCAGCCCTCTTACGTTCTTTTCAGACTCTGCTGTTATTTACGATCTAGTCAGGTCATGAGAAGATCAAAACGAACTACAAAATTATTTAGCTAAGATATCGGGGGTGGTGAGAAAACGCAAAGTGCGCTGAATAACGAAAAAAATAATTGTTAAATTTCGGTTGCGTGATAAATCACGAGAACTCAAAGGCTGTTGATTGAATTCAATATGTAGTGATTACAGTCATGAACAACGTAAACTGCAACCATCAAATACAATTGGGTGGAAAGCGAGCTAAAAACCCCGTTTTATTGGCAGAACACTTAGAAGATGCAACAAACCTACTAAAGGGGCTGCATGCACTAAGCTTGTCCGTCCTTTCCAGACCTATCTGTATCTACATTTATACTACGCAAGCCGCCGTGCGGTATGTGGTGGAGGGTACTTTGTTTACCATCCCTCCCCCCCCCCCCCCCCTTCCTGCCTTTCCTTTCCCTGTTCGCGGGAAGAAAGATTGCCAGTAAGACTTTGTGTGGGCGCGAATCAGTGTAATTACATCTTCGCGACAGAGGAAGCAGTGTCTAAATGTTAGAGTGATATTAGCAGAAAAAAATTAGGACAAGGAAAAATATTATTAGAGACAATATAAACTTAATTCATGTTAAAAAAAGAGAGAAAAGAAAATAAGTTGTTATCATCAAAACACATGCACATGTAGTTCCGTTTATAACAGTCATTGCTGTAATCAAGAAAGTGGAATATGATATATAAATAAATAATAAAAATAAATAACATATTTGTTGACTTTTACAGGAACGTTGGGTCTAGGAACTGTTGATAGTAAACCGTACCGCGATGAAGAATGCCTCTCTTACAACGTCTGCCCATGGAGTTGGTTGATGACTTCCGTAACTCTGTGGTGTTTGCTTAATGAACCTGCAACGAAATACTCTGCTCTTCTTTGGATCTTCTCTAGTTACTCCATCCGGACTGATAAGCAATATTAAAGCACTGGCGAGCGAGGGTTTTGTAAGCTACCTCCTTTATTGGTGGACAACAATTCCAGAGTACTCTTCCAACTATTATCAGTTTGTCATCTATCTTTCCTGGATTAGTTTTATGCGGTCGTTCCAGTTTAAATCGCTCCGTACGTATATTCCTAGATATTTTACGGAAATAATTGCTTCCAGTGATGGTTCTGCAATCGTGTAGTCATACAGCTATAGATCTTTCTGTCTGTTTCCACGAAAAAAGTTTGTTTACGTGAGGTTCAATTGTCACTAGCCGCACTAAGCATCGATCATGTGCATGTCTTCCTGCATTTGGCTACACTTTACTAGCGTTGCGACTTCTCGGTATACAGCAGTAGCCCCACCGAACTTCCGATATTGTCTATTGCATCAATTATACATGTTGTGTAAAGTAATAGGCCTGTAACACTCCCTTGGGGTATGCCTGAAGTTACTTTTACTTCTGAAGACTTCTCTCCATCAAGAATGACATTTTGCGTTCTGTTTACAGGAAACTCCTCAGTCTAGTGACACAGATAGTATGATACTCCCTATGCTCGTAGTTTATCAGATAGGCGGCATAGCGGAACTATATCGAATACCTCACTGAAATCAAAGAACACTGCATCTATCTGGGCGCCGCTATCTACCACATTCTGGATACCGTGGACGGGACTGTTTATGGAGAAATGCGACGGGGTGTGGGATCCTACAAGATAGGGTTGGCGGACGACGTCGAACAAGTTCAAAGAGGGACAGCTCGTTATCGTGAAATAGGGGAAAGAATGTTGGGTATCTAATAAACGACATGGTCTGACAGTCATTCAAGAAAAAGGCAGTTTTCGTAGCGGCGAGACGTTGTTACGAAATTACAACCACCAACTTTCTCCTTCGAATGAGAAAATACTTCGTTGGCTTCCACGTACGCAGGGACATACCACCACCGTAAGAAAATAAGAGTTATCAGAGCTCGTATGGGAAGATTTAGGTGTTCTCCTACCGACGTGCTATTCGAGAACTGAACTGTAGAGAAACAGCCTGAAACTGTTTCTGTGAAACCTCTGCTAAACAACTGTGGCGGGCCGGAGTGGCCGAGCGGTTCTAGGCGCTTCAGTCTGGAACCGACCGACCGCTACGGTAGCAGGTTCGAATCCTGCCTCGGGCATGGATGTGCGTGATGTCCTGAGGTTAGTTAGGTTTAAGTAGTTCTAAGTTCTAGGGGACTGATGACCGCAGCAGTTAAGTCCCATAGTGCTCAGAGCCATTTGAGCCGATTAAGTGTGAATTGTACGGTAAGCACATGGATATAGATGCTTCCACGGTGCCCTATTAGCAAGCGTGATTCATCTCCTCATCTGGATTTCAACGTTCTCATGACCCGCCGTCTACCAGTAACACGGCTCATCAATCCAGGCGACCTCCTTCCATGCTTCGATCGTTCGATAACGGTCTTCTTACAACAAGGCCACGCTGACAACCGTGCCCTGTAACTTGCTGTGCGCGGAAGTACTCGTGCAGAATACTGCCTTTTGTACTCTGTAGCAAATGTGTAATTCCGGCTGGCGTGACTGCTCACTACTTGGTGTTATCCGGCACTGAATGTCGAGTGACTTGCGGCACTTTTGACCGTTGTTACAATCAACAACACTCGACCGCGGTCTCTGACATGCCTCACGCTGTTTCACACCGCTATTGAATCTCTGAATAGAAATACTCACGGTGCACTTTTCGCACAGTGGCTCTTTTAAAGAAAGGAAGTAACATCAGTGTTTAACGTCACATCGACAACGAGATCATTTAGAAGGAGCACAAGATCGGGCCAGGAAAGGAGCCATCCCGGGATCCGCCTTCAGCGACTTAGGGAAATTACAAAAAACATGTATCTACAAGGTGTCCAGAAAGTACGTGGCGAATTCTAAAAAATTCCAGTAAATATTCTGTAAATATTGATAAATATTAATAAATTAATAATAAAATAAATTCTAGCACGTCCGTATCTCGTGGTCGTGCGGTAGCGTTCTCGCTTCCCACGCCCGGGTTCCCGGGTTCGATTCCCGGCGGGGTCCGGGATTTTCTCTGCCTCGTGATGGCTGGGTGTTGTGTGCTGTCCTTAGGTTAGTTAGGTCTAAGTAGTTCTTAGTTCTAGGGGACTGATGACCATAGATGTTAAGTCCCATAGTGCTCAGAGCCAGAGCCAAATTCTAGCAATTCTAATGAATATTGTTTTTTTTTTTTCAGGTTCAATGATGGCTCTGTCTAAAGGAGAACGACTGGAGTTGGTTCCTTTAAATGGGCCAGAACGACAGTCGTATCGCAAAATTGCGTAAGAATTTAACTTTCGACATCCTCATCATCACCCTATTTGTTTTATTGTCGTCGGTTAATTAATAACTAAGTTTAAAGAAACAGGTAATGTGTTGGACAAAACCCGTTCCAGACTTCGTATGAAACGAAAGAGGGTACCTTGGCAAAGGTTTATGCTAGCCAAACTAAATCACTTCATCAGACATGCACGGAGGTATGTTTTCCGAGGTCAACCATCCACAAAATCCAGGCATCATTTAAATGAGGATAACACCGGTCGACGCATCGAAATGTGTAATTTGGATGAAGATATTAGCTTTACTAAAGACGTTGGATGAGTCCATGCGAACTGCAAGGACCAGCCGCTGTGGCCGATCGGTTCTAGGCACTTCAGTCCGAAATCGCGCGACCGCGACGGTCGCAGGTTCGAATCTTGCCTCGAGCATGGCTGTGTGTGATGTCCTTAGGTTAGTTAGGTTTGAGAAGTTCTAAGTTCTAGGGGACTGATGACCTCAGATGTTAAGTCCCATAGTGTTCAGAACCATTTGAACTGCAAGGCCGCCAAAAGGTGATGGTGTGGTGTGGTTTGTAGAAAGTTCATCTGCTAGGACCTTCCTTCTTTGATGAACATGTAACGGGTGACACTTATCTGAACATTCTGAGAGACAAACTGATACCTCAAACTGAGCGTTTGGGTGAGGGACTACCAGATGGGTTTCAGCAATACTGTGTACTTGCCCCTTTTGTTGCAGCTATTAGACACTGGTTGAATGACAATGTTCCTCACTGGATTGGGAGAAGAGGTCATGTGGAGTGGTTCCCACGTTCGCCAGACCTTCCTCCCCCTGATTTATTTTTCTGGGATATGCTGAAAAAGGAAGTTTACTCGATGAAGATTAAAAATTTAAGCGCATTAAATTATGCATTGAAAAGCACGGAGATCATGTTGAAAATTTTGTTTATTAACATTAAAGTGATTAAAATTTGAATTAGTACTACTTATTAGAATTCCCTATGCACCCAGACTTTATGGACACACTGCAGATGACGACGGTCCAGTCACTTGATATGCCAATATACACTAAAGAGACAAAGAAACTGGTACAGCTGCCTAAAATCGTGTAAGGCAAGCGCGAGTACGCAGAAGTGCCGCAACACGACGTGGCATGGACTCGACCGTCTGAAGTAATGCTGGAGGGAACTGACACCATGAATCCTGCAGAGCTGTCCATAAGCCCGCAAGGTATCTCTTCTGGACAGCACGTTGCTAGGCGTCCCAGGTATGACCAATAATGTTCATGTCTGGGGAGTTTGGTGGCCAGCGGAATGGTTGAAAGTCAGGAGAGTGTTCCTGGAGCCAGTCTGCAGCAATTGTGGACGTTTGGGGTGTCGCATTGTCCTGCTGGAATTGCCTAAGTCCGTCGCAATGCACAATGGACATGAATGGATGCTGGTGATCAGACAGGATGCTTACGCACTTGTCACCTGTCAAAGTCGCGTATCACTTCCAGATTTTGGCGACTGTGAAAATTCAAGTAATATCGAAATACTTTCAAAACTTGCTATGTAAACTCTGCCTCGACGAAGGATACATAGGCAATCAAGAGGCTACACAGACATAGCAGTATTACACGTCCTGTACAGCAGAAACACAGTGTGTATCAAAAAGAATCATGCGATTTGGCACGTCTATATTTCTGAAACTAATAAACATATACAATGGATTTTGTTCTTTGATGAACGGGAAATTCAAAAAGTTGCTTTTTTCATGCCATTTCCTGGAGTTCAATATGCCCCCTTGATATTCACGGCATATGTCAGTGCGGTATTCAAATTATTCCCACACAGCAGCGAGCATGTCTTGAGTTACAGCTTCCACAGCTGCTGCTATGCGATGCCTCGGTTCATGCCTTTTTGTTGGTAACGGAGGCACATAAACAGAGTCTTTTATAAACCGCCACAAGAAATAATCACATGCAGTCAGGTCAGGTGACCTTGGAGACCAGTAATGTAAGGCTGAATCATTTGGTCCAATGCGACCGATCCATCGTACAATAATACTGTAATTTTATGAAACCCGCTCTTCCAGATGCCAGTGTGGTGGTGCCCCATCCTTTCGGTAAATGAAGTCGTTCGAATCAGTCTCCAACTGAGGGAAAAGAGAGGTCTCAAGCATATCGACATACGTACTTCCTGTAACAGTGTTCTCGACAGAGGAAAATCGATCATGCACCTTTTCCGTGAAACTGCACAAAACACATTAAAGTTTCGTGAGTCCCTCTCATGTTGCACAACTTCATGTGGTTGTTCTGGATTCCATATTCTCATATTATGACTGTTCACCTTTTCATTTGAATGAAATGTTGCCCCGTCACTAAACACTACCGAGCGAGGTGGCGCAGTGGTTAGCACACTGGACTCGCCTTCGGGAGGACGACGGTTCAATCCCGTCTCCGGCCATCCTGATTTAGGTTTTCCGTGATTTCCCTAAATAGTTTCAGGCAAATTCCGGGATGGTTCCTTTGAAAGGGCACGGCCGATTTCCTTCCCAATCCTTCCCTAACCCGAGCTTGCGCTCCGTCTCTAATGACCTCGTTGTCGACGGGACGTTAAACACTAACAACCACCACCACCACCACTAAACACTAAGCGTGGAAGAAAATTATCATCGTCCGTTTTGCCAAGAACGAAATTACTGAACTTCACCCGTTGTTGTTTGTCACCTTGGGTGGATCTGAGCACTATGGGACTCAACATCTGAGGTCATCAGTCCCCTAGAACTTAGAACTACTTAAACCTAACCAACCTAAGGACATCACACACATCCATACCCGAGGCCGGATTCGAACCTGCGACCGTAATGGTCGCGCGGCTCCAGAGGCGCCTAGAACCGCTCGGCCACTCCGGCCGGCTTTGTCACCTTGTCAAAGACGTTGGAGTAGTTGAATTTTGTGTGGTTTCATGTGTAAACGTCGACGCAACATATGCCAGACTGGCATCGGGAGCGTGTTGAACTGTAGAGCTGCACGGCGAGCGGATTTTTGCGGCACCTTGTGAAACTATGGAGGATGCGTTCGACATTGTGTCCGGCGCTTGGGGACGGCCGGCGATTTGCCTTTATACGAAGTATTAAATCTTGCCTAGTCGTCAAATATGCGGTGTCTAGGAAACCTGTTTTCTCGGATCGCTAGACAACATTCGAGTTTTATTACAAAAGAATAAATGTCAATACTTAAGAAATATAATACTGGATTTGGGATGGACATCATTAAAAGAAAGGCATTTTTCGTTGCGACGGAATCTTCTTACGAAATTTCAATCACCAACTTTCTCCTCCGAATGCGAAAATATTTTGTTGACTCCGACTTACATAGGGAGGAACGGTAAGAGCTCGTACGGAAAGATATAGGTGTTCATTATTCACGCGCGCTATACGAGATTGGAAGAATAGAGAATTGTGAAGGTGGTTCGATGAACCCTCTGCCAGGAACTTAAATGTGATTTGCAGTAGATGTAGATGTAGATTACACAGAAGTGTCGCAAGCAAAGGGCGACATACAAAATAAACAAGCCTCAGCAGTATATACAATTCCTAATACAAGGGAAGTAGTACAGCTGACGCTTCTGTTCTAGTCTCTAGTCCTGAAGCTTCTCTTCGACTGGGCGACGAATAGTCGAGCGCGGCGCTTATGTCCTCTTCACCTAGGAGCCGCTGCTGTCGCGTTGTCGTCCTGGAGCGGGGTCGGTCAGCGTGCGATTGGCTGACGCCTTGTCACACCCCTCTTTGCTCTATTGTGCCGGCGCTTGTCTTTACACCGTAACACAACCAACCCATTCCTCGGAATTTTTTCTTGCCATCGTCTAATGCTCTATGCTGTAGGAGGATCCACACCATACCTAGTACGAAAGTCACGCTGATCAGTTATTACTGACCCGCAATGCGCAAAACGTTGAACACAAAACGCTTTCAGTTGTCCCGACACCACTTTTACTAGAACTGAAGTGGCGCACACTGCTGTTACCTAGCGGGAAACCGAGCGAGGCGGCCCAGTGGCTACCACACTGTACCCGCATTCGGGAGGACGGCGGTTCAATCCCGCGTCCAGCCATCCTGATATAGCAAATTAGTGTCAAACTCCATGATTATAAACATGTTACACTACGTTACTATTGTCATTATAATTATAATATGTTAAATTTCACCGTGATCGTTGAGGAAGTTGATGTCCGTGCACTGGCCCCCAGGTCCTATAAGTTTCGAGAAAAATGGTGAATGCGAGTCTGTGCGATCCTCTGATCTGTTGTTTTCTATTCTGAGTTGATCTGCTCTTCCCCGTCACCCCTGAAAATTTTTATTTCATTTTCATGATTTCTCTGCAATTCACACTTAGGTGTCTAGCAGAGCGTTCTTCGAACCACCTTCAAACTATTTCTTTACCGTTTTCCCCTCTAACCCCCCCTGGGAAAAATGAAAACCTAAATCTTTCTGTATGAGCACTGGTTTTTGTTATTTTTTTTACGACGATCATTTTTCCTATTGAGGCTGGAGACAACAAATTATTCTGACACTGTAAGCAGAAAATTGCTGATTGGATTTCGTGATAAGAGTTCGCCACAAGGAAAAACGCCTTTGTTCTAATGACTGTCACCCAAGCTGTCTTATCGTATCCGTCACACTCTACCCACATTTTCGGGATAATACAAAAACAGCTGCCATTCTTTTGCCTTTTTCGATGTCCTCCGTCATTCTTATGTCGTAAGGATCCCGCAGTAGTACTGTACCAGAGGAGGGACAAGAAACCTGTTGGATCTTCTCTTTTCTCTTTCTGCCCCACAACATCAGCTACGTGAGCTTCACAATTTAAGTTGGTCGTAATTGTAATTCCTATTTATTTAGTTAAATTGTGTTATTTATTGAATAACGCAACTTTAATGGATTTCTTTTTGTAATGTGGATGACCTCACACTTTTCTTTATTTAGAGACTTTCGGCACATTTCGCACCATACAGAAATTTTGTCTAAATCACTTTCTAATTAGCTTTCATCTTCTGTTGACTTTACTAGACGGTAAATGACAGCATCATCTGCAAAGGTCAGATTTTCTCCTAAACCGTTTTCATAGATTAGAAAGCGCGGAGGACCTAACCCTTACTTATGGAACGCTGCATATCACTCTGTTTTATTCGATGACTTTCCGTCAACTCTTACGTGCCGTGACGTTTCTGATAGAAAATCACGACCGAGCGAGGTGACGCATTGGTTAGCACACTGGACTCGTGTTCGGGAGGACGACGGTTCAAAGCCCCGTCCGGCCATCCTGATTTAGGTTTTCCGTGATTTCCCTAAATCGCTCTAGGCAAATGCCGGGACGGTTCCTTTGAAAGTGCACGGCCGACTTCCCTTACCAACATTCCGTAATCCGATGAGACCGATGACCTCGCTGTCTGGTCTCCTTCCCCAAACAACCAAACCCAACCCTAGCGGGAACCATGTGAAACTGGAGAGTTTGCTCTTTTTCAACAGTACATTGTTTACTCACATACCTGAAATAACATAACAGTTATAGATTTTTTTTTAGATAGTATGATTGTTTTTGATACACTTCATTAATTTATGAGTAGTGAGAAAATATTCAAACATTAAATGAGTCTCCACTGACTTGCCTACTTCTCTCCTCTGTAAAATGGACCTATCTGGGTCTTTATCCTTATAGCAACACTTTCAGTGCTAATATCTCTGGACTCGCTTTTTTTTTCAGTTTTAGCCTTTCACCAGACTGGTGTGATGAGTCTGAGCTGCAGCAAAAAATTTCACAAACAAGTGAGTTATCTGGTTTCCCCCCGAACCCTTCTTTTGCTAATAAACTCCACCCGAACAGGGGTTGGAAGGCCCTACGGTACCGACTGGCCGCCGTGTCATCCTCAATCCATAGGAGTCACTGGATGCGTATGTGGAGAGGCACGTGGTCAGCACACCGCTCTCCCGGCCGCATGTCAGTTTACGAGACCGAAGTCGCTATTCTACAATCAAGTAGCTCCTCAGTTTGCCTCACAAAGGATGAGTGCACCCAGCTTGCCAACAGCGCTTGACAGACCGGATGGTCACCCATCCGAGTGCTAGACCAACCCGATACCGCTTAACTTCGGTGATATGACGGGAACCGGTGTTACCACAGTGGCAAGGCCGTTGGCTTTTACAGATAAAATAGGGGACATTTACCCCTGTGATAGGCCGGCGTTTGGAGTTTTGACTTCCAAACGTTGACCTTCAACGTGTATCAGAAACTTTTGCTGAGGAGGAAGATGGCTGGGAATTAATGGAGTATAACAGTCCTGAATATTCGTGGTCTTCTGAATTTTCCTGAGCAGGTTCTCCTTTCTTTCGGACGTCCAAAAGAACAGATGCCATCTTCATATCGTTTAAGGCTGATGGTCTTCTTCAGTGTGGATGCACACGATTTGCCTGAATTCTTACGGGACTAGGTGGATTGTCTGCCGTGAGTAATGGGTATAATGGCAGAGACACTACGAATGTAGTGTGTGGAGCATACGTTGAGACTGTGGGTCTCACGGGGAGCGTACCGCCTATAAATCATTGCAGTCGCACTGTCCTCTGTGCCATCGGTTGATTCAGATGGATAGAGCGTCTGCCATGTAAGCAGGAGATCCCGGACTCGAGACCCGGTAGGGGCACACGTTTTCAGCTGTCCCCGTTTATGTATATCGACGCCCGTCAACAGCTAATGGTATTGATTTAATTGTAATTTCAACTGTCATTCAGTGTTTCGGTGCGCAGTGGTCATATTGTTTCGGGTAATCTGTGAATAACCCCATCATCGATGATCCCGCCGAGGAAGCGGGTGTGTCTGAGAAGAGTGAAAGTCAGAGGCGCTTAGCGTGTCAACAGCGCCAGCCAGCTCCTAGTCGCGTGTAGCGCCAGAAGAAAGTGCAGCCGCCGGCAGCTAGCCGCGGCCCTCCAGCGCGACGGAGAAAGCAGGAAACGCCGGCAAGACGGCCAGGCGCCTACACTTTCACTCTTCCCTGGAGTCCAGATTCGATGTAGTCACAAAGCTGCTGTTTGCCTCAGCTAACACTTCGACTGGCTCTCTGCGGTCCTTTTGTCGCACCAGCATTACCGACATTTTGGGTTTCATGCTGGCCCTGAGCGATACGGCTAAAATTTTGACATACAGTTTATGCAGCTTTTATCGTGTAGTACTGGATTGTAAGTAACAAAAATTCACTTATTATGCCTATAAGATACAGTATGAGCAACACTTGATTAAATTTATAGGGGATTTTGGGGTATGCAAGGTGCGGTACAAGTACACAGGGAAGCTACCGCGAACAACAATGGCTTTCGTCCGATAGGGGTTCGAAACCGAATCGAAATTAGGTTACAGGTAAGGGCGATTGGTGGCGTGATCTTCTCTCGGTAATTCAAGATCTGACGTTTCCTCTCGAGAAGAGAAAGACGGACGCGCTGGTCAGGGCAGCAGTCGAACAACCTCTGCATTCAGACGGGTCAGGGTAGCACGTGCAACATGCGGTCTTCCGTTATCTTGTTGAAAGATAACGTCCTTGAAACAATGAAGATAGGGCACACCCACCGGCCGAAATACGTAACAAATGTAACGCCTGTTCTCATCAGCACCACCCAGCCCAGTGGTTCTCGATCTGCGAGTAATTACCCCCTGAGGTGTAACGAAGTTTTCTGAGGGATAAAAACTAAACGTTACTATTCTGTTTCAGCCACGAAATTAAATTATTTTCAAAATATCAGTACATCATCATAATTTTTTAAGACTCTAATACTGGTTTCATAAGTTACCAATAATTACTTTTTCTCAATTAGTAGCACTAGTGCGTTGAAGGTTACAGGTTCATCACGTAGTCCACCAACTACACACACATATATTGTGTTTTGTCCCGTATATCGCTTATTATAAAAGTGAGACATATACTTAACACATGCCAAATATCTCAAGAAAATGCATTTTTTAAATTGTAGATAGTGCCTGCGGTAGTTCATAAATTGCTCCATTACTCGTTTCAAAACAGATAAATGAATTAATTGAGAGCACGATACAGCGATAACTACATAAGAGCTACTAAAGTGCTGTACAGAGTGTTATTATTGCTATCATTATTGCTATTACGATTAGTGGCCGGGGTCAGACACAAGACGTTAACAGCCCCAAGTCTTCCAATTTCTGCCAGTTCAGGATTAAGGAGTGCAGAGATCAACTGATTTACGAATAGCAAGAATGGTGCACACATTTTAACTTGGTTGACATTAAATGGGATTGCACTGAGCAGGTGAAGCAAGTGCCACAATGAAGAGCAGTAACGTAGGGGAGTTATCGTTAGTAAAAAGTGTCTACCCTCACTGTTGATAATGTGGATAATTAGCTTTCTTATCTGAGAAGGAATTGTGGGTCGCGTTTGCGATGCACACACACACACACACACACACACACACACACACACACAAGTTAAATATTATTCATCTTTCATCATTTTAAAAATTAAAATGTTCCAAGTACTAGCTAACGTCTAACTGCACTCACGGGTAACAGTTTAAGGGTGGTTGGGAACCAGTAGTCTATACAAGACCGAGGTGATCGTGTTCCGTACTTAATATCACTGCATACCATCACATCACGTGGGGGGCCCGTATGATGATTAAGGATGGAATCTGTTCTCCTCTGAGCATCCATATACGCTTACGTCCACCGTCTCGCGACCGAAGCATGTCTGAAATGATACATGGTGTCATTCTTATGTCCAGTGTTATCGCTCTCTGCTTTTGTGTCAAGGAAAGCTGCAACTGGTCACCATTCTGATTTTTGTCCGTCGTTCTCTACACCTTGTGACACTGTCAGCCGTAGATCCTAAACAGAATCGTAATTGAAACCAGTTTCCACATTTGGAACTGCATCTATGCAACCTCTTCAATACGTTGCAAACGTCAGTCGTGGCCAGTATACTGTTTTGTGTAGGTGAGAGTGCATTAAGTCAGAACTACTGAATTCCACCGTGGGTAAATTGTTGTCGCTAGTATGGTAGGTGCTTCTGTAACCAAAGGAGACGAAGTGTCTGGTGTTTCAAGAGGCACCGTATCGACGATTTTACCACATACAGGGAACTGGGGATAAACATCATCCGCTTACTCACAACGCGGACCAAAGTGTGTATGTTGAATGATCGTGACAGATAGCCCTTGAAGAGCATTGTGACAAGAAATAAGAGGACGACAGCTGGAAAAGTCTGTATGTCGCTGTATGTACATGTTGTTGTTATTGTGGTCTTCAGTCCTGAGACTTGTTTGATGCAGCTCTCCATGCTACTCTATCCTGTGCAAGCTTCTTCATCTCCCAGTACCTACTGCAACCTACATCCTTCTGAATCTGTTTAGTATATTCATCTCTTGGTCGCCCTCTACGATTTTTACCCTCTACGCTTCCCTCCAATACTAAATTGGTGATCCCTTGCTGCCTCAGAAAATGCAATAATAACCGGTCTCTTCTTTTTGTCAAGTTGCGCCACAAACTTCTCTTCTCCCCACTCCTATTCAGTACCTCCTCATTAGTTACATGATCTACCCATCTAATCTTCAGCATTCTTCTTTAGCACCACATTTAGAAAGCTTCTATTCTCTTCTTGTCCAAACTAGTTATCGTCTATGTTTCACTTCCATACGTGGCTACGCTGCATACAAATACTTTCACTGAGCGATGTGGCGCAGTGGTTAGCACACTGGACTCGCATTCGGGAGGACAACGGTTCAATGCCGTCTCCGGCCATCCTGATTTAGTTTCTCCGTGATTTCAACTAAATCGTTTCAGGCAAATGCCGGGATGGTTCCTTTGAAAGGGCACGGCCGATTTCCTTCCCAATCCTTCCCTAACCCGAGCTTGCGCTCCGTCTCTAATGACCTCGTTGTCGACGGGACGTTAAATACTAACCACCACCACTACAAATACTTTCAGAAACGACTTCCTGACACCTACATCTATACTCCACGTTAACAAATTTCCCTTCTTCAGAAATGCTTTCCTTGCCACTGCCAGTCTACATTTTATATCCTCTCTACTTCGACCATCATCAGTTATTTTGCTCCCCAAATATCAAAACTCCTTTACTACTTTAAGTGTCTCGTTTCCTAATCTAATTCCCTCAGCATCACCCGATTTAATTGGACTACATTCCATTACCCTCGTTTTGCTTTTGTTGATGTTCATCTTATACCCTCTTTTTTTTTCTTCACTGCTTGCTCAATATACAGATTGAATAACATCGGGGAAAGGCTACAGCCCTGTCTCACTCCCTTCCCAACCACAGCTTCCCTTTCATGCCCCTCGACTCTTATAGCTGCCATCTGGTTTCTGTGCAAATTGTAAATAGCCTTACGCTCCCTGTATTTTACCCCTGCCACCTTCAGAATTTGAAAGAAAGTATTCCATTCAACATTGTCAAAAGATTTCTCTAAGTATACAAATGCTAGAAACGTAGGTTTGCCTTTCCTTAATCTTTCTTTTAAGATAAGTCGTAGGGTCAGTATTGTCTCACGTGTTCCAACATTTCTACGGAATCCGAACTGATCTTCCCCAAGGTCGGCTTCTACCAGTTGTTCCATTCGTCTGTAAAGAATTCGCGTTCGTATTTTGCAGCTGTGACTTATTAAACTGACAGTTCGTCAATTTTCACATGTGTCAACACCTGCTTTCTTTGGTATTGGAATTATTATATTCTTCGTGAAGTCTGAGGGTATTTCGCCTGTGTCATACATCTTGCTCACCAGATGGTAAAGTTTTGTCAGGACTGGCTCTCCCGAGGCTGTCAGTAGCTTTAATGGAATGTTGTCTACTCCGGGGGCCTTGTTTCGACTCAGGTCTTTCAGTGGTCTGTCAAACACTTCACGCAATATCATATCTCCCATTTCATCTTCATCTACATCCTCTTCCATTTCTATAATATTGTCCTCAAGAACATCGCCCTTGTATAGACCCTCTATATACTTCTTCCACCTTTCTGCTTTCCCTTCTTTGCTTAGAACTGGGTTTCCATCAAAGCTCTTGATATTCATGCAAGTGGTTCTCCTTTCTCCAAAAGTCTCGCTGTTACTGGTATCGATAACTGAGGTTGGAGTGGTCACGTAAATTAAGAGCCATTGCAACTTTAACTATAATCGACAGTTGTATCTCAGTGAAGCAGTTGTAAATGGAAGACAGCAGGGGAGCAGATGAGTCAGGCTCGGACAGCATTACTGGCGGATAGACGTATCGCGGGTTGGAACGTGGCACTTTTCTCCGTCCTCGCGGAGTGTGTATTTGCGGTGCGGTGCGGCGGCCCTGGCAGAGAGAGCGATCGCAAGTGGGCCACGCTGGCGGGGGGGGGGGGGGGGGGGGGTTGAGGACGCGAACTGAAGAGGCCTGTGGTGTTGGGGGGGGGGGGGGGGGGGAGCGGCGGCCTTGACACACTGCGAGGGGGCGCTGACCGAGCCAGACCACGCCGAGCGACCAGGCGGCGCCACGTGCTGGCTTAGTGCCCGCCGACTGAGAGCGAGCGGCAGTACTTGGAAACTCTTTTAACGAGAGGGCCGCGCCCATTGGTCATAATCGATTTCGTCCAAATTCATATCACGAGGCAGGCTGAAAATTAGCGCGAACATGCTTGTACAGGACGATCCACATAAATCTGAACTACTTCACTGCGTCATAATTTCCCTCCGAAAGCTCGTAGTAACGTGAAAATTGTTTTAATGATCTCATAAGCTCTGGGAGAAGCAGGCCTATCGCGAGTTGTTGGCAAGTTGATTGTTGTCTCTGCACATGAAGTTCTTTGTGCAGTGCAGTGTATAACTGCCCACGTGTTGTGCCGACTCCACTGTAGCTTGAATGGATTTTTATTTTGTTTTGTATGCCCGATTTCTAATTTCACCACACAAGTCTCCAGGATTGAGCAGTTATTGCCCGATGACGACACGCAATACATTTTGTTAAAGCGGAGTTCGCCGTTATTAATTATGTTTTTAGATTTAATTTTATTACTCGTACAGAGACTCAACGTTCCTTTGTTTAACAGCGCGTCGTCAAAATAAGTATGGAATGCTAATGTCTTTCCAGTACATAATGTCAACTATTGAGTTAAAGTTTGTACCTATTTTTCCATTTTAGAGAAGAGAAACCTTAAGCGTTTCTGCTTCTATAGTCTCAGTATCAAATGTTCACTAATTTCAATTTACTTCCAATCTCAGTTCAGTATTTAACACTAATGTCACTTCAGAGATATTACGTCGGTTCCACACTAACGGAATAACACGTAATTGCATTTAACATCACTTTCATTGATAATCCTTCTTATTATGACGTAAATGTTTATGAATGATTACTATCGAGGAGGAAAGAAGGATTGATCCTGATCATGAGATAATAGCTTTTAATGAGACCGCAATCGTTAATTAAATAAAAAGTCACGTTCAAGGATGATATGCGAACAACTTTCGTTACGTCCGTTTTCACGTATCTGTCAAAACTAATCCTGTCGCCCACAATTCAAATTAACACTGACGTTAACCCCTTTTGTCGGAACATCGATTCGTAAGTATTATGTGAAACTTTATTCTAGTCTCCGAATTAATTCCTTTCAGATACACGCACGACCGAACAGCAGAACGGAACACAAACGACTTGTTTTAACAACCGAACATCGCAATGACGTTCGACAATGTCCGCCCAATGAACATCTCTTTGACTTTATCTTCTCTACTCTGCTTAATTAAATCATTCCTAATTACAATTTATTCAGCTATTTAACGAAAACATCTAACAAAAAATAAAATAAATTTATCCCAACGTAAAAGATCCGTTATAAGACCCACGCTTGCTCGGCTCGTGTTATTTCATTCGTAGGCTCGTCAGTTGCGGTTAGCGAAGTCTGTGAGTGTGTAGTTCGAGCCCCGTGACAATAACGAGCAAATTAATGATTCGTTCGCAGGCTTTTGCAGGCGCAGTACACACTTCGAGAGCTGGTTTTGATCGTGAAAACATATTGGAAGACTGAGTTATTGGATTCTGGAGATAATTCAGTGTGCACGATGTTCCAACAGAGGCAACAATTTTATCGATTGTAGGGCAACTGGAGACAGTTGGTGTACAGAAGAGTGACAGTGGTAAACACAGATCATCATTGAATGCTGAGGTTTGAAGAGGATATGAGAACTCTCCAGGGAAATCGTTGAGTCGACTGAGCCAGGAGATTGGCATTTCATGTGCCACATGTCAGAGAGCTGCAAAGAAATCGGCACTGCGATCGTACAAGAGTGCATAAGATGCAAGCGTTGCAAGAAACAGATCATGAGAAAAGAGTGCGTTGCTGTCCATGGTTTCAGGGTTCCTTATACCAATCAATCCATAACTTGGTTCACAGATGAGGCAAGGTTCCATCTGTCAGGTTACATCAACAAACAAGACAGCAGATACAGGTCTGGTGTAAACCCCCATATCATCCACGAAACACCGCTGCGTGATGATAAGGCTGGAACGTACCCCGCAGTATCAGCTTACATGACAGTTCACCCCATTTTCTTTGACACTACAGTTTATACGAGCATCTTCAATCAATCAAAATGGCAGTCACAATCGTGTTATTTACTTATTATGTCGCCAACCGGTTTCAACCCGCGATGGGGTCATCTTCAGGGCAATGTACACCGTAAAGTTATAATATTAGTAAGTAATCATGTACGTAATCTACAAGCAATTAGTCAAAGTTATATAAATAAACAAATTTTTATACCCATTTGGTCGCTCACTGGAGTTGTCACTTGCCTCTGCACGGTTGGTAACTATGCATGGTTGGCTCCCTGCATGATGTTAAATAACGGCCAACAACTCGTGGGCAGACGGTAACGCCCTCCACGGTGGCCAACGGTAGTTACATATTTAAGCGAGAAATCGTAAATTTTAAAGTTTGTTCTAGTCGTAATTTAAACTAATCGGAAACTACAAGACGAGATTTTTTAATATGGAAAGGCACTGGCATCATGAAGTTTTAAAGAGATTCGCAGCCTCCTCTCCTCCTCCTCCCCCCCCCCCCCCCCCCCAGTTGCACTCTAGTACAACCCTGCGACATCTGCTATTACTGACAAGTAAGGAGAAATCACACCCCGAGAAGACAACATAAAAATATATTGCATTGACAATATTGAGTGAACTGATGGCGTTACGCACGGTTTTCCATCCCATTGCGTTGAGACAGAATCTTCTATGAATTCAGATTAAGTTTGTTTTTCTGTGGAAAACCTTGAAACTAACGAGTAACTGAAAAAAAACTTGACGTTTTCAACTTCTGCAAGATGCCAAGAAAATTATTGCTTCCTCTGTTTTATGATGTATATAATGTCAGCATGTGTAGATCAACATCTATAAAATAATAAAAGTATCTAATTTTATGCACGAGGTTCTCATGTACGCCTTAAAAACCATTCCTAGAGATCTATTTGCAATCCCAATTCTCTGTTGACATTTCCTTTTCATGCGTTTTAAGAAAATATTAATAAATGCAATATATGAACATTATTTCGATTTATTTTTAATGTAACCAACGTATAAATATAAAGTAAAAAACGTTTTGACTTGGGTACTCGACCGCCCACACTCTGAGTACCAATCTATATCTCTTCGCCGCGCCAACCGCTGCCTGGAAACTTGATTTGTATAAATGGCTCATATCTCGCCCGACCATCGCCAAAAATGTTATTTTTTTCCAAACGCTTGGTTATCTGTCACTTTCATTTCTTGCCAAGCCCTACATATTAGCATGATTTCGGACGGAATAGGTGAGGATGAGCAATCGCTGTCCTCTTGCAAGATGAAGTTTTTAACACTTCGTGTTTTACCTTCAGTCTTTTTGCGTTGTTTTACGTCTGTTTCTTACATATGGCTGTCGTTAGTCGTAGCAAATTCGGTTATTCTTATTGTGGCTATTCAAATAGCAATTTTTTTTTAAACATTTTATTTCATGACTTTTTAAGTGTCGCACCACACCATGTTAGTACCGAAGGTGATATGGTCACTGTATTAGGGTGAGACAGTAGGAGCGTTTTGCCCAGGTTTTTGACCTGTATGCACGCAGAGCTTCCTTCTATTTCTCAATGTCCTTGTTGGGGTATATCAGCCATTAGGCTCGGTTCTCATGAATGACTAGTCACGAGAGATATGCATAGCCCAATTCTGAATTCGTTGGAACTGCATTACTGCCACGAGGAATTTTTCCAGACAGCTTAAAATATACTACTGTAAAACCTCTTCATAAAAAAGGTGGCATCTCAAACATAGCAACTTTTATATAGCGCTTTGCATATCTTACATGACAAATAACAAATGACTGTGTTTGCTCCAGTATGAAAACCTACATTGGTCTGAATGTACAAACAAAACAATTACGCAACATTGGTCTTAACCAATCTACGCTAACACAATTACAGTTACATAGTTAACAGTGACGTTTACTTATCACTAGCAATTAATTCGTTAAACTGACGAAATTCTATTGAAAACATGGCCATCAGTGTTTACATCCTTACATCAGAATAACACGAATGAAATAGGTTTGATAAAAGTGCCACTCAAAAAAGAGTAACACTGGTCTACTGCAATAATTGTCGGATGTATATTAACGCCACTGCCCAACAGGCTATAGCATCTTGTTCATAAGGCGACCCATGTCCAAGTTCTGTTATGCCTTATTCCTCTACGCGAGAGCATCTGAAAATGTCTGTTTGATAACTGAACTAGTCTTTAGTTTAATTCAACTGCATTTTACATTGTGAAACTGTTCTTGCTTCCATGTGACAGTATATCATGTACCTGTTACATACGTGTGAACTGATTGTCGCCTAGCGAAGCACTACAAGTGAACGACTACTGAAATCTTACGAACTATATTTTGTTTTCCAAATATCCGCGATATTCTCTCCAGTATTTCCTTATAACAAAACGAGCTGCGCTTATCTGAACTTTCTCAACGTCCTCTGCCAGTCCATTCTGGTAGGGACAGCACAGAACGCAGCAGTACTTCAGAAGAAGACGGACAGGCACAGTGCAGACAGTCTCTTTAATAGAAGTCTCTGACCAAACCATTATGCACCTACATCTACATACACTCTCCGCAAGCCACCATATGCTGCAAGATGGAGGGAAAACTGTACCACTACCAATCATTTCGCCGCGCGGGATTAGCCGAGCGGTCTCAGGCGCTACAGTCATGGGCTGTGCGGCTGGTCCCGGCGGAGGTTCGAGTCCTCCCTCGGGCATGGCTGTCTGTGTTTGTCCTTATCGTAATTTAAGTAGTGTGTAAGCTTAGGGACTGATGACCTTAGCGGTTAAGTCCTATAAGATTTCACACACATTTGGTCATTTTTTTTGACCAATCATTTCCTTTCCTACTCCACTGAAAACGACTGTCTATAAGCCTCTGCACGAGCCCCTAGTTTCTCTCATCTTACATTCGTGGTTAGCGCTCAAGATGTTCGTTGGCAGCAATGGAATCGTTCTGCAGTCGGCCTCAGTAGCTGGTTCACTAAATTTCCTCAATACTGTCTCGCGCAAAGAAAGTCATCTTCCATTCAGAGGTGACCATTTGAGTTCTTCAAACATCTCCGTAATACTTCCGCCCTGATCGAACCTGCCTGTAATAAATCTATCATCAGGCCTCTGAACAGCTTCGATGTTTTTCTTTAATGAAACCCGGAGGGGATCCCGTACACTCAAGCAGTAGTCAAGAATTGGTCGCACTAATATTCTGTAGGTAGTCTCCTTTATAGGCGAGCTACACTTCCCTAAAATTCTCCCAATATGCCGAAGTCGACCGTCGCCTTCCCTACTACTAACCTTAAACACTGGTTCCATTTTATACCGTTTTGCAACGTTACGCCTAGGTACTTAATTAAAGTGACTCTGTTAGACAGCACACTACCCGTGCCGTACTCGAACATGGTGGGTTTGTTTCTCTAATCGTCTGCATTAACTCACGTTTTTGTGCATTTAGAGCAAGCTGCCACTCGTCACACCAACTATAAATTCTGTCTAAGTCATCCTCCATACCACAACCACTCAACGACGACATCTTACTGTACACCACAACGTCATCAGAAAACTGATGTAAATTGCTACTCACCCTGTCCGTCAGATCTTTTATGTACATAGAGCATGAGAGGGCTCCTATCACATTTCCCTGGAGCAGCCATGACAACATCCTTATTTCTAATGAACACACGCCGTGGAAAACAACGTACTTGGTACTATTACATAAGAAGTTTCGAGCGACTCTCGTATCTGTGAGTCTGGTATCGTTTCTTTACACTCGCAAGCTGGCAACAACATTCGATTTTTGGCAATAACATCCGACAGTTGGCAACACAAACCATAACATAGAATCAAAACAAGTGCTCAGTTCCTAGTGTGAAGTGTGGAAAACCAAGAAGAAGAAGAAGAAAGTGCCACAAACGGAACTAAAACACAACATGCTGAAATCATCCAGGAACCGGTAACTAGAATTTAAAATATCACTGCGCCATTGAAAATAATCACCACAACTGTTTATAGTCTATACATACATTGTCCCAAAATGTAAATCAAATAATAAAAATATGTGCATATTCCAGGACACTGAAGATGCCTTGCAGAGAATAAGGGCGAAACACGTATGGCACGAAAATTGTGTTTCATTCAATTGTAGTTAGACGGTAAGCAAGCAAAAATTAACAATATACCTCAAGATTTGCGGAAATTTAGGAATATGGAAGCTGCCTGTTGCTCTTCATCCATGGTTCGGGGAATGTGAGAAAAGGACAAGGTGCGTTTCGGTCGAGCGATACCTTCTAAATTTGTGCTGATTTGTGAACGGAACTTCCCTATCTCAAGGAAATTTGTTACCTTCGAACTCAGAATGCATTCAAGAATTATGGGGCAAACCGCTGGTAAGGATGTTGGTCTGTAATTATTATGCGAGTCCTTTCTTTTACTTTTATTATTCACGGGATTCTCCTGCACTTTTTCCAGTCGTTTGGGACTTGGCGCTGGGCGAGAGATTCGTGATAAATGCAACTAAGTAAGGGGTCAATAAATGACTGTCTTTGGTTCGTGTTACCCACTACATTTTCTTTGTGATGATTTCAATTGAAGTTGATCTTAATTATAATTCCTAGAAACCTAGTTGACTCTAAAACCTGTGAATTTGTGTGATTTTCCGTGTATGCTTATTTTAACGGAATCTTTTTACTGCTCATGTGGAAAACCTCACAATTTTTATTGTTCAGAGTCACAAGCCGCTTTTCGCAACATATGGATATCTTGTCTAAACCATTTAGTAATCAGTTTAGTTCTTATGGTGACTTTACTACATGGTAAACGACAGCATCACCTGCAGACAGTCAAACAGGGTTGCTCCGATCTATGTTACTGAACGCCTGGAACGGTTAGCCGGTTGCAGTTGTAGGTTGACTATCTAATGGATTTCAAGGGCAACAAAAATCTAATTTCAGTATTTCATGTGATTATTGACCGCATTTAATAATTTAAAATACTGTCGTAATCTGTTCATTTATAAGTATAATCTTACTTAAAGATTTAACACAGTAAGCCAAATATTAATGTCAGAAACTTTGTGTACTTCTTGAGGCAGCATTACTCACGTCGCGCAAGTATGTAAGAATGAAAGCATTTAGCAGCTTCCGACAAGTTTTACCCACAATAACAAACTTTTTCTAATATGAATAATGAAAAGAAAGTGTTTATCGCTTACTACATTTTTGCCGTTCATGGATGATGTTTCAATGTACTACTTCTTTAATACTAACTCTATTCGTAACTCATTTTGCCGCTAGTATCCTCATTTACCACTGAATTTATCTCTAGAACTATACTGTTCTATAAAACATACGAGGGCTATATTTTTCCTCAAAATTCGGTTGCTCGCGAAATGGAAACCGTAGCTTAAATCAATAATGTATTATATGCAGCATTTGGCTACACCTTTCAGGTACTTCTCTGTATAGTTACTGGTCCGACTTAGACATTTGACGCAGCATTGCACCAACTTTGATGTACCTTCGTCATAGAAGACAGCTGCCTGTCCTGTGTTACCTCTACACTGGTCTACAGCTCGTTGTCTGTGCCAAAATGCTGCCCTGACAGCTAGCAGAAAGACGACAATCAGAGGGAGCAAAGTCAGAGCTGTATGGTGGGTGATCAAACACTTCGAAACGGAACTTGTTGTCCCATTACACACAAACACACACACACACACACACACACACACACATATATATATATATATATATATATATATATATATATATATATATATATATATATATATATATATATATATATATTCCGGTTCAGGAAAACTATAGCCAGAGTGTTCTGACCTGGAGAAGTGAATTCCGCGTATAAGAAACAGAAGAGAATGGACCAAGTGGTGGTTATTTATTTATTTATTCATTTATTCATTTTATTTCATGTGTGCCACGTTTCCTTGTATTCTTTCCCGTCTGCGACCTTGGACTGTATGAATGGGATAGTACGTGATATAGCAGAAAGCTCTGGTAAGATGTCGTAGCATTGCATGTGTAGAGTCGTTCTGTGGCAGGATGATACCAACCCCCTAACGTGAATAAGTTTAGCAAAGATGGTGGGCAAGTGAGGTCAGAGAGATCGCAAAGGCCCGAGTATTGGCTCTGTTAGGTTGGCGAACCATCCCCTCCACCACCTTTTGATCGAAGAATGGTTTGGCGAGGTGTCCGGTGCAGCATTTGTTCCTGGGTTGTGGCGCTGGACAGACATGGAGACGCAGCTCTCGTTTTGGTAATGTTAACAAAGGTATTAGATTGATTGAAATGTGCTCGGTAATGAGGTCCAGATGATGAAATCAGGTGCGAGATGACCACTAATTCATAATTTATTCTAATTTCAGTAGAACTTTACGTTTGTGCCTTGGTCAGGCCACACACCATGGGACATAAGCTCACGGTCATACTATTGCTCTGTGCTTAACGGAAATTCACTCAGTCAATGTATTTTAATCTGCTCTTTCGTTTACATTAATATTTTGGGGGATTTTTATTTTCCATATGAAAGGCTTATTTCAATAGTGGTACAAGTCCATTACCTCCACTTTTCTGTAAAGTAATGAGCCAAATAAACAGAAAAAAAAGGTTCATCTCAAGCAAGAAGCGATATGCTTGAATATTTCTGGTATCTCAACTGCAGATTTTTCAGCGCTCATTTAACTTTAGGACTCTGTACCTCAATATAAACAAAAATGGACTTGTACCACTATTGAAATGAGCCCTTCATATGTCCTCTTTGTGAACTTTCTTTCTCGCCTCGTGGTCGGTTGGAGTAACACCCACATTGATAAATTAGAGTTTCGGTCGGAATTGTATTGTACAAGATGAATAATCATACCATAGTGGACGAGTGTAAAATAGGGAAGGAATAATCTTGTGTGTCCGTAATTTTCTGGATTTCTGTTGGCTACCGCAACCTGGCCACGTGTGTTGAATAGTAATGATGTTTCTTGTGCTCCCCCATAACTATTTGATTTGATGGCGATGTTGTGCGATAAGTAAAATACATGGTTTAAACTCGTGTCACTAGGAAAATTATCGGATTTTAATGCCCATTGATTTGATAAAGACTTACGTAATACTCTTCCACCCTGTCCTAGTTTTGCTTGTAGTGTCTTTGCTGAACTTATTCTGAGTCACCTATAGCAACTGAATGTAATAAGCAAGGGTTTAGGTATAATTGTGTGTCTGTATGAAATTACGTTGAAGCCAGATCCGCTCTCCCCTGTCCCATTCCATAATTACGTGGCGAAACTGAACCATGTTAACTAGAGAACCAGTTTTGATGATGTATACTGCAAGAGAGACACGAGAAGTTGTTGTAATACCATCGGTACTGTATAAATATCAATTAATCTCTATCCTTGACTGATTATTTGTTCCCTCCATCATAAAGAATAGGTGGAAGTCAGTGTACCACAATCGAATTCTGGGTCATGAAAGCAAATAAAAGCTACATACTGCGTATTAAGCCCTGTATAGGTGCCTTATGTAGAGGTTCCAATATATATACCGGGTGATCAAAAAGTTAGTGTAAATGTGAAAACTTAATAAACCACTACATAATGTAGATAGAGAGGTAAAAATTGACACACATGCTTGGAATGACATGGGGTTTTATTAGAACCAAAAAACAACAAAGTTAACAAAATTTCCGACAGATGGCGCTGGACAGCAAAACGTCAGTGACTGCGCATGACAATCGTGTATAAAAGGAGCTGTAATGAGAGACAGGATCAGATGCGCCCCGTAGTGGCCGACCGAGCACAAGGCGTAATGCTGCTGAGACAGTTCAGGAAGAAATGGAGACTGTAGCGGGTTCGGCTATGCACGGGTAAGTCAGCGCTCGTGCAGTCGCACGTCGCACCGGCGTTCCATACACTACTGTTTGGTTGGCACTGAGGCGTACCCTCCTATGCTGTCCGTACAAAATCAATCGGCATCATGAACTATTACCTGGCGATTTAGTGAAGCGGAGGGCATTTGCGGTGAGGGCGTTTCAAAAGATGACGGAAGATGACGATTGGCTGAGTAACGTGTTGTGGACCGACGAAGCTCATTTCACGCTCCGAGGGTCTGTCAACGCTCACAACTACAGAATTTGGGCTACCGAAAATCGTAGAACTGTCACGGAAACTCCATTGCACGATGAGAAAGTCACGGTATGGGTTGGATTTACCACATCTACCGTTATCGGGCCTTTTTTCTTCGAGGAAATGCGTGATTCTGGTTTTGTAACTGCTACCGTGACGGTTGAGCGGTACCCCGATATGTTACAGAATCGCAACATCCCCAGCCTGGCTGATAAACACCTGCTGGAATGTACGATGTTTATGCAGGATGGCGCTCCACCCTATATTGTTAGACCCGTGAAAGATCTCTTGCGCGCGTCGTTTGGTGATGATCATGTGCTCAGTCGCCACTTTCATTATGCTTGGCCTCCGAGGTCCCCAGACCTCATTCCGTGCGATTATTGGCTTTGGGGTTACCTGAAGTCGCAAGTGTATTGTTATCGACCGACATCTCTAGAGAAGCTGAAAGACAACATCCGACTCCAACGCCTCACAATAACTCCGGACATGCTTTATAGTGCTGTTCACAACATTATTCCTCGACTACAGCTATTGTTGAGGAATGATGGTGGACATACTGAGCATTTCCTGTAAAGAACATCATCTTTGCTTTGTCTTACTTTGTTATGCTAATTATTGCTATTCTGATCAGATGAAGCGCCATCTGTCGTACGTTTTTGAACTTTTGTATTTTTTTGGTTCTAATAAAACCCCATGTCATTCCAAGCATGTGTGTCAATTTGTACCTCTCTACCTACATTATTCCATGATTTATTCAGTTTTCAAATTTATACTGACTTTTTGGTCAACGGGTATAGCGTTATCCGTTGCGTTCAAATTTTTACCGGTTGGTGTAAACCTTCCGCTAGAAATTACTAATACCTGACAATAACTCGCAGGGTCCAGTAATTTCGTGGACCACATTAATTTAAGAAACCATTTACTACAGACGGTAGCCTTCAGGAGCGGTGGCACATGACAAAACGACGGTGATCTTCCTACTTAGGTAGAGTTTTAGCACCACCAGTACTGGAAGGTTGCGTTGCAACTTCTCATGGAAAACGCTGCAGGAGGGCCTCTGTTCCAGCTGCAGTGTACGCCCATACATCGTTGTGAAGAAGCACAATGGCTCATTCAAGAGAAAGAACTTGACAAATTGACCAAGTCAATAGCGCTTTCATTCAGCTCTGGCCCTTGAGAAAGCAGTTATTCGACCTGATATTGATTGACAGAGTTGCTGGATGTCCTCCTGAGGTATATCGTGCCAAATTATGTCCAATTGGTGCATTGGATCTTCGAAAAAGCAAGCTGGTTGGAAATTACTACCCACAATGCTCCAAACTTTCTCAACTATGGAGACATACGGCGACCTTGCTGGCCAAGGTAGGGTTTGGCAAGCACTAAAAAAAGCAGTGGGAACACTCATCTTGTGCTGTTGGCGTTATCTTGCTGAAGTGGTTCAAATGGTTCTGGGTGCTATGGGACTTAACTGCTGTGGTCATCAGTCCCCTAGAACTTAGAACTACACTCCTGGAAATGGAAAAAAGAACACATTGACACCGGTGTCTCAGACCCACCATACTTGCTCCGGACACTGCGAGAGGGCTGTACAAGCAACGATCACATGCACGGCACAGCGGACACACCAGGAACCGCGGTGTTGGCCGTCGAATGGCGCTAGCTGCGCAGCATTTGTGCACCGCCGCCGTCAGTGTCAGCCAGTTTGCCGTGGCATACGGAGCTCCATCGCAGTCTTTAACACTGGTAGCATGCCGCGACAGCGTGGACGTGAACCGTATGTGCAGTTGACGGACTTTGAGCGAGGGCGTATAGTGGGCATGCGGGAGGCCGGGTGGACGTACCGCCGAATTGCTCAACACGTGGGGCGAGAGGTCTCCACAGTACATCGATGTTGTCGCCAGTGGTCGGCGGAAGGTGCACGTGCCCGTCGACCTGGGACCGGACCGCAGCGACGCACGGATGCACGCCAAGACCGTAGGATCCTACGCAGTGCCGTAGGGGACCGCACCGTCACTTCCCAGCAAATTAGGGACACTGTTGCTCCTGGAGTATCGGCGAGGACCATTCGCAACCGTCTCCATGAAGCTGGGCTATGGTCCCGCACACCGTTAGGCCGTCTTCCGCTCACGCCCCAACATCGTGCAGCCCGCCTCCAGTGGTGTCGCGACAGGCGTGAATGGAGGGACGAATGGAGACGTGTCGTCTTCAGCGATGAGAGTCGCTTCTGCCTTGGTGCCAATGATGGCCGTATGCGTGTTTGGCGCCGTGCAGGTGAGCGCCACAATCAGGACTGCATACGAACGAGACACACAGGGCCAACACCCGGCATCATGGTGTGGGGAGCGATCTCCTACACTGGCCGTACACCTCTGGTGATCGTCGAGGGGACACTGAATAGTGCACTGTACATCCAAACCGTCATCGAACCCATCGTTCTACCATTCCTATACCGGCAGGGGAACTTGATGTTCCAACAGGACAATGCACGTCCGCATGTATCCCGTGCCACCCAACGTGCTCTAGAAGGTGTAAGTCAACTACCCTGGCCAGCAAGATCTCCGGATCTGTCCCCCATTGAGCATGTTTGGGACTGGATGAAGCGTCGTCTCACGCGGTCTGCACGTCCAGCACGAACGCTGGTCCAGCTGAGGCGCCAGGTGGAAATGGCATGGCAAGCCGTTCCACAGGACTACATCCAGCATATCCACGATCGTCTCCATGGGAGAATAGCAGCCTGCATTTCTGCGAAAGGTGGATATACACTGTACTAGTGCCGACATTGTGCATGCTCTGTTGCCTGTGTCTATGTGCCTGTGGTTCTGTCTGTGTGATCATGTGATGTATCTGACCCCAGGAATGTGTCAATAAAGTTTCCCCTTCCTGGGACAATGAATTCACGGTGTTCTTATTTCAATTTCCAGGAGTGTATTTAAACCTAACTAACCTAAGGACATCACACTCATCCATAGTTGAGGCAGGATTCGAACATGCGACCGTAGCGATCGCACGGTGCCAGACTGTAGCGCCTAGAACCGATCGGCCGCCCCGGACGGCTTGCTGAAACGTAAGCCCTAGGATAGCTTGCTACGAAGGGCAACGAAGCGGAGCATATAACATCGTCGACTTAATGCTATGCTGTAAGAGTGCCGCAGATGACAACCATAGGGCTCCTGCTATGAAAAGGCCTCACTCCTTGTTGCCGTCTGTATGGCTGCGACAGTAACCTTGATATACCACCACCATTCAGAGCATTTCCATACACGTCTTCCCTGGTCATCGGAGGTCAGTTCAAATTTGACTTCAGTTAATGAGATTCCAGGCCGAAGACGTGTCTGGAGACGCCCTGAACAGCGGTGGGATACGAACCTGTCTGTCGCCGGCCATGCGGCCCAACAACCAGAATTGATAGTCTGGGGCGCCATTTCATTTCGTAATCGGGCCCGTTTAGTTCTCATCTGCGGCACGCTTACAACACAGCGGTACGTCGACGATGTTCTACGCCCCGTTTTGTTGTTCACCGTAGCAACCATTCTGGACTTACTTTTCAGCAAGATAATACCCGTCCGCACACGGCGAGAGTTTCCACTGCTTGTCTTCGTGCTTGCCGAACCTCACTTTGGCCATCAAGGTCGTCGGATCACCCACCAGTGAGAAAGTAGGGAGCAATATGTGTTTGTGTCGAAAATGGCTCATAGAACACATATTGATGACGTAATGAGGGAAAGAGTACTAGGATGACTGGAGTCTGGTCAAAAACAGCAGCCTCCCGTTGTGACCGAGCGGTTCTAGGCGCTTCAATCTGGAACCGCGCGACCGCTACGGTCCCAGGTACGAATCCTGCCTCGGGCATGGATGTGTGTGATGTTCTTGGTTATTTATGTTTAAGTAGTTCTAAGTTCTAGAGGACTGATTACCTCAGATGTTAAGTCCCATAGTGCTCAGAGCCATTTGAACCATTAGCCAAAAACAGCAGGTCGTAGCACGGGCCCTCCGTCTGCCACAAAGTGTGATCTCCAGATTATAGTAAAGATTCCAGCAGTCAGGAAACTTGTCCAGTCGCTACAGTACGAAACTTCCACAGTGTACAACACCACAAGATGACCGATATCTCACCATCAGTTCGCGCCGATAGCTATGTAGTACTGCAGGTACCCTTGCTCGGGACCTTACTGCAGCCACTGGAACACTTGTCTCCAGACACACACTCTACAGACGACTGAACAGACATGGTTTATTCGCCTGGAGACCTGCAAGGTGCACTCCACTGACCCCCGGTCACAGGAGAGCCAGTAAAGCCTGCTGTCACAGACACAGTATATGGTCATCGGAACAGTGGTCCCAGCTTATGTTCACGGACGAGTCAAGGTATGGTACGAGCAGTGATTCTCGCCGGGTTTTCATCTGGGATGAACCAGGGACCAGATAGCAACCCCTTAAGGTCCTGTATAGGGGTCGTGTTTTGAAGGTGTGGGTTAGCATTATGACTGGTGCACGTACATCCCTACATGTCTTTGACAGAGGAACTGTAACATGACACGTGTATAGGGACGTCTTTTTGCACCAGTATTTCCGCCTTTTCAGAGGTGCAGTGGATCCCACCTTCGTCCTGATGGATGATAACGCACGGTCCCACCGAGCTGCCATCGTGGAAGAGTACCTTGAAACAGAAGATATCAGGCGAATGGAGTGGAATGCCTGTTCTCCAGACCCCATCAAGCACGACTGGGGTGCTGTCGGTCGACGTATCGCTGCACGTCTTCAAACCCCTACGACACATCAGGAGCTTAGACAGGCACAGGTGCAAGAATGGGAGGCTATACCCCAGCAGCTGCTCCACCACCACGTTTTGTAGCACATGTGTTTCATGACACTTTTCTCAACTTATCACCAATATCGTGGATTTACATATCTGTGTCGTGTGTGTTCCCTACGTGCCTATGCTGTCAGGCCCATTTTTGTGTAGTGCCACGTTGTGTGGCACCACATTTTGCAGTTATCCTTAATTTATGAATATTAGTGTATATTGAAGTTTAATTCTTCAAAGAGACAAGGGTAGAGACGTTACTCGTTGCCGTTTATGTGGATTAAGAACAGCAGAAGACGTATTCATTTTCTTGGGTACAGTAAGTATAAATTTGGTTTTAGTAAACTTCCCAGCAATTATTATGAACTGTAAGCTTCCTAACACGAAATCACGAATTCAGTCGCACAGCTGAGATACTTTTGCACAGGCCCAATAATGATTTTTATCAGATCGTGAGCCGTAAGACGTAATGCATATGGAGTGTTAGGCTTCAATACTGGAAGTCGATCTTAGGTACTGTTCCGCCGGCTACTCGAGCAACGAAAATACTGCAATCGTAGGTGGACGAGGACACTGAACTACTGGCGCTACCCATCAGAAACACTTTACTATTGCGGTATTAGTCACTGGCTCTTTCCTTAGCAAATGTAACAAATCGCGCGTCTAGTGTCTAGCGACGTAACGAAGCGAAACGAGTTTAATGTAGCGTAACGCCGTTTGGCGGCTCCCTCACATTTTGTTGCTCTAAAATAGACCAATTTGTACATAACGTGAGCAGTATTTATGGACGATGAAAATATCGTCTTGGGAGCTACTTTGCAGCAGAAATCTTATCAAAAGATGACAGATGTTTCCTGTTCTTTATAATATTGCTACAGATCTCCTTTCCTTCACATTCGTTACCAAAAATGTTTAAGCTCGTAGCATACGTATACATTACGCCTCAGTCGGTTACATCTACGTATGTCCTGAAACAAAAAAATTCTTCGTTGCTTCTTCTTCTGTTTCCTGCTGTCTACACGTTGTGGTATAGAGAAAAAGGAGAATTTGAAATAAACGGAAGAAAAATGAAAGAACGCTACAGGACGTTATTTGAGATTCAAAATCAGGTGCAGAAGATTGTAAAAACCTTTGTGTACAAAATTTAAGGACAAAGCAACTTTCGCATGATGCGTCACTACCAAGTAACACAGCTCGGTAAAACTTGTAACGTAACTGCAAAGAATTATAGTACAACACAAAATATAGTTAAACAATATACGCAATACAACCAACATAAATGACACTTTTATTCAAATAAAATATTTACACTGAAATCAGACTGAAGTGCCAACGAAAATGGTATAGGCCTGCGCATTCAAATACAGAGATAAATAAACAGTCAGAATACGGCGCTGCGGTCGGCAACACCTATATATGACAACAAGTGTCTGGCGCAGTTGTTAGATCGGTCACTGCAGCTACAGTAGCAGGTTAGCAAGATGTGAGTGAGTGTGAACGTGCTGTTACAATCGGCACACGAGCGATGGGGCACAGCATTTTCCCGTACGATCATTTCACGAATGTACCGTGAATATCAAGGATCCGGTAAAACATCAAATCTCCGACATCGCTGCGGCCGGAAGAAGGTCCTGCAAGAACGGGGCCAACGAGCACTGAGGAGAATCGTTCAATGTGACAGAAGTGCAACCTTTCCGCGAATTACTCCAGGTTTCAGTGCTGGGCCATCAAGTGTCAGAGTGCGAACCATTCAACGAAACGTCATAGATATAGGCTTTCGGAGTCGAAGGCCCACTTGTGTATCCTTGATGAGTGCACGACACAAAGCTTTACGCCTCTCATTTTTGAAAATTTTTGGTAGGTTTCTGTGGGACCAAACTGCAGAGGTCATCGGTCCCCACACACTACTTAATGTAACTTAAACTAACTTACGCTAAGGACAACACACATCCATGCCCGAGGGAGGACTCGAACCTGCGACGGGCGGTTCAAAACTGGTTCAAATGGCTCTGAACACTATGGGACTTAGCATCTACGGTCATCAGTCCCCTAGAACTTAGAACTACTTAAACGTACCTACCCTAAGGACATTACACAACACCCAGTCACCGACGGGCGGAGCTACGCCAACTGTGGCAAGGCAAATCAGAGCGCGCGGCTACCCCGTGCGGCGGCCAACGCCGCCATTGGACTGTTGATGACTGGAAAAATGTTCCCTGGTCGGACGAGTCTCGTTTAAAATTGTATACAGCGTATGGACGTGTACGGGTATGGAGACGACCTCCTGAATCCATGGACCAAGCATCTCAGCAGTGGACTGTTCGCGCTGGTGGAGACTCTGTATTGGTATGGGGCGAATGCAATTGGAGTGATATTGGACCCCTGATACGTCTAGATCAACCATCTGTTTTTGGTGACGTTCGTGGGCCTCTCAAAGGTTTAGTATCCACAGACTATGTACAACATCCTGAGAGAGCTTGGTATACCAATGCAGTTAATAAATACAGTCAAGGTGTACACAGCGGGGACAACAGCCAAAGTCAAATACCATGGGGAGCTGTCCGAGGAATTCCATATATAAAACGGGTGTGAGACAAGTTGATTTTATTCTACCACTGTTATTTAATCTGTCCTAGAGAAAGCAATCCGAGAAATGAAAAGAGAAAACAAAGGGTCGACCCTAAATTGTAGGACAGATTTGTTGGGTTATTGGGTTATTCTACCAGAATCAGAGGAAGAGATGGCAGAAACTGTAGAGGACCTAGCGCAAAATGCAAGTAAGATCGGGTTACAGATTAATGCAGAAAAGATCGAGGTAATGGAGGTATCAAGAGAAGCCCATAATGATATCCCATTACAGGTAGGGATATGAAACTTTGCTAAAGTGGAAAATTTTAAATATCTTGGTACATGGTCCAACAGGCAAAATAATTTAAAACAGAAAATGAACCAACGTATTGTGAAGGGATCTAAAACTTATTTCAGTTTAAGGCAGATAATGTCACCCAAGAATCTGTCAATTAAGACCAAACTTAAAGCATACAATGCCATGATAATGCCAGTATTGTTGTATGGCACAGAAACAAAGAAGGATGAAGAAAACTTGTTGGTCTTCAAAAGAAAAATTATGAGAAGGATCTTTGGACCTGTCCAGGAAGAGAGCTCGTGGAGACACAGAAAAAACTAAGAATTGTATGATCTGATGAGGCAACCGAACATCGTTCAAAAACTGAAAGCGCCGAGAATAGCTTGGCAGGCCACATTGCTAGCAGACCAGACACATCTCATGCAAAATCCGTACTTATGGGAAGACCTGATGATAACCGTCCAATTAGAAGACCCAGGAAACTGTGGAGGATGAGCTACAGAAAGACCTTTGCCAGCAAGGAGTCCGTGAGAAATGGGTCCAAACTGCACAAGATCACCATTTATGGAGGAGCATTGTGAGGTTGGCGCATGATCTTCAGGGTCGTCGATCGCCGATTTGAAGATGATGATGATGATGATGATGATGATGATGATACGTCTAGATACGACTCTGAGAGGTGACATGTACGTAAGCATCCTGTCTGATCATGTGCATCCATTCATGTCCATTGCACATTCCGAAGGACTTGGGAAATACCAGCAGAACAATGCGACAGCCCACACGTCCAGAATTGCTACAAATTGGCTCCAGGAACACTCTTCTGTGTTTAAACAATTCCGCTGGCCACCAAACTCCCCAGATATGAACATTATTGTGCATATCTGGGATGCCTTGCAACGTGCGTACAGAAGAGATCTCCACCCGCTCGTACTCTTAGGGATTTATGGACAGCCCTACAGAATTCATGGTGTCAGTTCTCTCCAGCACTATTTCAGACATTATTCCATGTCACGTCGTGTTGCGGCACTTCTGAGTGCTCGCGGGGGCCCTACACGATATTAGGCAAGTGGGCCAGATTCTTTGGCTCTTCAGTGTATTATGGACCCCTGGGAATAGGTGGGACACGATTCTTCATAGAATGTGTGACCGTCACGGACAGCAGTACCTGCCCTGCGAAGTGCTCTTATTATGGCCTCGAGATTGGTAAGGAATTTTTGTGGTACGGCGTTCCATTTCTCCAATAACGCGATTGATAAGTGCTGTATGATCGTTCCTGTCATGATGACAACGGTGGCCGATACTAAATGGAAACATATAAATAAGAGCAGGTTTGTCAGTAGCGTCGATAAGGTGCTGGCTGCGTGGTCTGGATCTCCAACGACTACAGTTATTAGAAGTCGTTGGTAAAAGATACTACATATTGTACGTAACTGGTTGTACAGGATTCTTCTTGGCTGCATACGTATAATTATAAACAGATAGCGATTGAGGCGTTACTTAGGCCATACGTTACCTAGCGCCTTGTTAGAGGTTGTTTCCTATCAGTTGAAGGCTTGACGTCCCGAGCGAGAGTGGACGAGAGCTCGCTATAAACTTGATAGAAGCTGCGGAGCGGCGCCAGCGGCTCTGGTCGCGACTCGCGGCTCCAACGATACTAATACGGACCGCGGTCGATAACTGAAACCTCTAACAAGTGTGGTATCGAACGTTGATATCACATTTGGGGCATGTGGACGTGCTGCACTGTGTCTGCCCAACGCATACCACAGGTGCTCGATGGGATTTAATCCGGGGGAACGGGCAGGACAGTCCACTCGCCCAATATCCTCTCGCTCGAGAGCTGCTACAACTGCTCTGTTCTACGCAGTCTCGTATTATTCATAAGAATGAAGTCAAGGCCGATTGCACCCCTGGAGCGATGCACACGAGGAAGCAGTAGAGTGTCTCAATAACGTTGACTTATGAGGGCACTGTGATCAAAGATTTTGGGGTTAGTACCTCCATGCAACATTATGTCTCTCCTCATCGAAACACCTGGGCCAACAAAATGATCATGTTCAACAATGCTGCTGGATGCATTATGTGTTCGCATCTCCCGCCACCTGCGGGTACGTCCAGAATCTTCTCTCAGCCGAGGAGGACGTGTGACCCTACCGCTGTTGGTCCAGTCCCTATTCTCCTGACACCGACGAACACGGTGGCACCAACGTGCAGGTGTCAGCGGAACACAACCTGCTGTTCGTCGGCCACTGTGGAGTGTGAGATTACGCCCCTTGCAGTACTGTTACATGTGGTTTCAACTGCACCCGATGTTTGATGTTGGTCCCTTCTTACCTGCTGCACGATGTAGCGGCCATCTGCTGCTGCGTTTGGTCGTGGTCGATCACTTACTCTCCAAATTTGTTTCCAGATTTTTGAGTGATGAACAGAAAGAAAATCGTGTCTCAGTTTGCACGAGTTCAATGATCCTCAGATCCGATCTCGCAGCGGTTACCTGCTGGAGTATTTGGCCGTGATCGATCCCCTCCTCTCCAAATTTGTTTCGAGACTTTTCATTGATCAACAGAAAGAAAATCGTGTCTCAGTTTGCACGGAGATGAAGAATCTTCGTACATCCGTATTTAAACAGCCTGCCATCCATGTGGAGCACGTGTTGATCTCATCGCGCACTTCTACAATGGGCCACACACAACTGATTTCAGCATAGTGTACAGGCCTGAAGATGGCGTTGACGCAAAGCCGAAACTAGTAGCGAAGGAAATAACAAGTCTTAAGTACAGCTGGAGGAATTCCATTTTTAATAAAAATAGGATCTGGATTTCGTGTCCAGAATTATAACTGGAGACGAGACTAAAATTAACAGTTCCCAATGGAAAACCAGTGAATCTCCTCGTCCTGAAGAGGCGCATCAGACAAAATCGACTATCTAAGTCATACTCACTGTATTTTTTTTTTCAGAGTTCAAACCAAGGGTATCAACTATAACCGCCGAATTTTACAAGGGTGTACTGTAACGATCGCGAAACTATGTACGAAGAAAGAGACCAGATGAAAAGGGCCAGTGGCTGCCTTCTCCACCACGACAATACTCTGTGCCACACCCCGCCTTTGATTCGGGAGTTTCTAACCAAAAAAAGTGTTCCTGTCTGTCCACATTCACCTTACTCACCAGATTTAGTTCCATTTAACTTCTGGATCCTTGAGAAATGAAAATCGTACTTAAATGGTAACGAAACTTCCTGGCAGATTAAAACTGTGCGCCCGACCGAGACTCGAACTCGGGACCTTTGCCTTTCGCGGGCAAGTGCTCTACCATCTGAGCTACCGAAGCACGACTCACGGCCGGTCCTCACTGCTTTACTTCTGCCAGTATCTCGTCTCCTACCTTCGTTTCGACACCATTCTTGACACGGCAGCTGAACCCCCTTCCAAAGCAAGTCTTCCAGAAATACCTCCAGTCATGTATTCGACGTTGGGATATAATCAAATTAGGTTTATTACTTTATTTCTACTTACCACACTACATCGTTTATTAAAATTTAATCAGTATTTGCTTGACCATTCTTCTTCATTCACGATATTAATTCGGCAATGATAAATATTTCTGTTATACGGCTTTAATCGATATTGTTGTATCAAGACGACCTTCCTCTTAAAAGACATTTTTTCATCATTGGGATGGAAGGAAGGAAGGAAGGAAGGAAAGAAGAAATAATGGTAGAATACGGTTCAATGTCACATCGGCGACGACATTAGAGACGGAGCACAAGTAAGGATAATGCATGGCTGAGACAGGAAATCGGTCGTGTCGTTTTCAAAGGTGGCTGCTATGGTTAGCAACAAGTATATTTTGCTTGATCTATAACTCACATTAACACCTATTAGTAATATTTACAAGAAACTCTCACAGGTTGGAAGTCATGTATGACATGTAAGCTACCCGAATCTTCTACAGCGGCGAATAATCGGAGTCCACACGGAAAATACCAGAGAGGAACGTGTCCTCGTCTAGCAGAACAACACAGAACAAGTCCAAGTCCGTAGGCTAGGTTACGTGGCTAGCGGGCACTGACTGATATGCAGACAAGTTCTCGATAACAACTGATCTGGAATTAGTAACAACCGCGCCTATGTGGATAGTAGTTTCCTGCATACGATTTATTGGTGGAAGGTTGCGGAAACGGTACGCTAATGGCGATGCATTCTCCTGGTTACCGCGTCTACCGGCGACACCCAGCTGAAACATGCTTATCGATAACGTAGCTGGGCTACTCATCACGTGATCCGTCGGGTACACAAAATCATCTCACCAGTCGCGTTTAGATTTTTAGGGGAACTTACAATCGCATGATCCGACGGAGATGTGAACCTAATTCCCTCCACCAACTGCGAGTTTAGTACCACAGCCGATACACCGCTTTTACCTCTGAGATTCAAACCAGCCACCTGTTGACAAAGCGTGTTCAGACTAGACTGCGTTAGTGACCTCAGTTACGAAGGCGGGTGTACCGGTATTGTTGAAGTATGATTGTATATGATTTCTGTAGAAATTTTCTGTTCAGTGATAACAGGCGCTTCAGTCCGAAACCGCGCGACTGCTACGGTCGCAGGTTCGAATCCTGCCTCGGGCATGGATGTGTGTGATGTCCTTAGATTAGTTAGGTTTAAGTAGTTCTAAGTCCTAGGGGACTGATGACCTCAGATGTTACGTCCCAGAGCGATTTGAACCATTTTAAACGGTAACCATATTCACGCCAAAAACAGTTTTTACATGGAAGTTTACAGCTGTTTTGCATGTATAATAAAGAAATGAGCACTACACATGTACTACATCACAAAAAGAACCCAATAGCGATAACCTTTTCTCATCTTCGGGGAGAAACAAAACAAGATATCAGTCACATCGAGAAGTACAGATGAAAAAGTTATTGTGTAGAATGTGAGGAATGAAATGTATTATACAAATTCTAAACGTTACGCGTTTAGAATTATGGTACACGTATTTTATACAGATATTAGCGAACCCGGCAATGCTTAGCAACTGCTATATGTAAGGGATTTGGGTATACGTCCTGAGGACTATATCAGAACGCATATTTCGACTCCTCGTTGCCACTCTGCCCACTTTGAAGATACGGCACTCGAAGTCAAATAAATCATGGAATATGAATAAAAATACTTTTTTGTCTTCTATTCTGCTTTTATTATTGCAACGGCCTTCCCGCAGTGGATACACCGGTTCCCGTTAGATCACCGAAGTTAAGCGCTGTCGGGCGTGTCCGGCACCTGGACGGATGACCATCCAGGCCGCCATGCGCTGTTGCCATTTTTCGGGGTGCACTCAGCCTCGTGATCTACATCTACATCTACATCTACATCCATACTCCGCAGGCCACCTGACGGTGTGTGGCTGAGGGTACCTTGAGTACCTCTATCGGTTCTCCCTTGTATTCCAGTCTCATACTGTTCGTGGAAAGAAGGATTGTCGGTATGCTTCTGTGTGGGCGCTATTCTCTCTGATTTTATCCTCATGGTTTCTTCGCGAGATATACGTAGGAGGGAGCAATATACTGCCTGGCTCTTCGATGAAGGTATGTTGTCGAAACTTTAACAAAAGCCCGTACCGAGCTACTGAGCGTCTCTCCTGCAGAGTCTTCCACCGGACTTTATCTATCATCTCCGGTGCTCTCCGTTGGATCTTCTCTATCTCTTCTGTCAACCCTATCTGGTACGGATCCCACACTGTTGAGCAGTATTCAAGCAGTGGGCGAACAAGCGTAGTATAACCTACTTCCTTTGTGATTCCAATTGAGGAGCTACTCCGGTCAAAGAAAACCATCATAACGGCTGGGAGAGCGGTGTGCTGACCACATGCCCCTCCTATCCGCATCCTCACCTCTGGATGACACGGCGGTCAGATGGACCCGATGGACCACTTGTGGCCTGAAGACGGTATGTGCTTTATTTGCTTTTATTGTTTGGGGTTTTATTAATTTTTTGTACAAAAATTTTAAAACTTCAGAATTCACAACGATTTTCGTTGTCCAGTTACTGTGTGGCAAGTGCAAGATTTGCTATTCTGAAATACTAGTTCGTGAAAGGTCAGCATTTAACGGCGTGAAAATTTTGTTTAAGTGTTTAAATGCCCTGCTGTCGAAGTTAAAGCCGACTGCGAGGCAGAATAGTATTGTGTAAAAATTTTAAGTAAATAGCAGAGGAACTTGTAGAGATTTTGCAAGCAACTTTTCCCCATTATATATTAATACAGATAAAAGGCAAGAAAGATCATTGCAATGGCAAATTTTTGCTAACAGTGAACTGAAAGCACAGCAAAATTTCATTAGCGGTATGATAGAAATGATTGTAACATTTTAGGTTTTGGAGATGTTTCAACACGTTAAGATACGAATTAATTGAAAGTGAAATGAAGAATTTTAAGATTATTCATTTGAAGAAACATTCAAACATGCCTATGTTTAAAATGGTTATTGAAGTAGAGATGACTCAAATACTAAATACATGAAAGTGCAAAGAAGAACTACTGTAGTGTATGCTTAACAAATAAATGGAAATAAAAAGATTGGATGACTGTATTGAGAAATTGACAATCCAAATGAAATGAGCGAAAAAGAAAATAAAAAGCCATCGCATATAAGCACTTGTACAAGTAAACTATTTTGTGATCTGTTTGCGGTGGTTTAAAGTCGCGGTGACATTAGTACCCATCGGTCACAGGTGCGGGCACGGCGCCGGATTTCCGGAGTCTTCTGCGAACACCTGGTACGTGAGAATGGTACCAGCTCTGAGAACAAAGCCATTGACGTCAGAGCGCTAGATTCGAACGGAAGATTTGCCACGGGTCAGCTGCCAGTGTTCTTTCGAATGACGCAGCTGACAAATAAGCGACTTGCATCGGTCGAAGGAAGGTCAAGGTTTCAACTTCCCATCGGCGTAGTGGCCACCAGAACGCAACAAAGTCCGACAAGGACACCAAGGTACTCGACAGTGGTCTTACTGAATGAATCTTACCGGCATTCTTTTAAAGTGCTTTCGAGATTTTTTTAGTTTCTGTAAGGCCTTACTACGTACCAAGCTGCACCTTAGAACTAAAAAGCTAGTAGTGAAAAAGTGTGCCGGCCGGTGTGGCCGAGCGGTTCTAGGCGCTTCAGTCTGGAATCGCGCGACCGTTACAGTCGCAGGTTCGAATCCTGCTTCGGGCATGGATGTGTGTGATGTCCTTAGGTTAGTTAGGTTTAAGTAGTTCTAAGTTCTAGGGGACTGATGACCTCAGATGTGTTCACAGCCATTTGATCTTTTTTTTATCATTTAAAACGCTTGCCATTGCAACTGAACGAAACAGATTAAGAGTTCGATATATTGAAACAAATCAATGTAGTGAACGGTTGTAGAGCTTACCATGTCATTGATCTTTATAGGAAATGTAATCACGGTGAGCACACGTAGACAAACATACCCACAATGGGTGCGAAAAAGATACCAGTAAATGTTGCTGTGACACGCAATGTTTTCAGGCAGTCAAGCGTCTGGACAAGTTCAGACACTTCCTTGAGACCACGTTTTAGTCACAACATTTTCCTAAAGGTTGTTGTTGTTGTTGTCTTCAGTCCTGAGACTGGTCTGATGCAGCTCTCCATGCTACTCTATCCTGTGCAAGCTGCTTCATCTTCCAGTACCTACTACAACCTACATCCTTCTGAATCTGCTTAGTGTACTCATCTCTCGGTCTCCCTCTACGATTCTTACCCTCCACACTGCCCTCCAATGCTAAATTTGTGATCCCTTGATGCCTCAAAACATGTCCTACCAACCGATCCCTTCTTCTAGTCAAGTTGTGCCACAAACTTCTCTTCTCCCCAATCCTATTCAATACCTCCTCATTAGTTACGTGATCTATCCACCTTATCTTCAGTATTCTTCTGTAGCACCACATTTCGAAAGCTTCTATTCTCTTCTTGTCCAAACTAGTTATCGTCCATGTTTCACTTCCATACGTGGCTACACTCCAAACAAATATTTTCAGAAATGATTTCCTGACACTTAAATCTATATTCGATGTTAACAAATTTCTCTTCTTGAGAAACGCTTTCCTTGCCATTGCCAGTCTACATTTTATATCCTCTCTACTTCGACCATCATCAGTTATTTTACTTCCTAAATAGCAAAACTCCTTTACTACTTTAAGTGTCTCTTTTCCTAATCTAATTCCTTCAGCATCACCCGATTTAATTTGACTACATTCCATTATCCTCGTTTTGCTTTTGTTGATGTTCATCTTATATCCTCCTTTTAAGACACTGTCCATTCCGTTCAACTGCTCTTCCAAGTCCTTTGCCGTCTCTGACAGAATTACAATGTCATCGGCGAACCTCAAATTTTTTACTTCGTCTCCATGAATTTTAATACCTACTCCAAATTTTTCTTTTGTTTCTTTTACTGCTTGCTCAATATACAGATTGAATAACATCGGGGAGAGGCTACAACCCTGTCTCACTCCTTTCCCAACCACTGCTTCCCTTTCATGCCCCTCGACTCTTATGACTGCCATCTGGTTTCTGTACAAATTGTAAATAGCCTCTCGCTCCCTGTATTTTACCCCTGCCACCTTTAGAATTTGAAAAAGAGTATTCCAGTCAACATTGTCAAAAGCTTTCTCTAAGTCTACAAATGCTTTTTTCTAAGATAAGTCGTAAGGTCAGTATTGCCTCACGTGTTCCAACATTTCGACGGAATCCAAACTGATCCTCCCCGAGGTCCGCATCTACCAGTTTTTCCAATCGTCTGTAAAGAATTCGCGTTAGTATTTTGCAGCTGTGACTTATTAAACTGATGGTTCGGTAATTTTCACATCTGTCAGCACCTGCTTTCTTTGGGATTGGAATTATTAAATTCTTCTTGAAGTCTGAGGGTATTTCGCATGTCTCATACATCTTGCTCACCAGCTGGTAGAGTTTTGTCATGACTGGCTCTCCCAAGGCCGTCAATAGTTCTAATGGAATGTTGTCTACTCCGGGGGCCTTGTTTCGACTCAGGTCTTTCAGTGCTCTGTCGAACTCTTTACGCACTATCGTATCTCCCATTTCGTCTTCATCTACATCCTCTTCCATTTCCATAATATTGTCCTCAAGTACATCACACTTATATAAACCTTCTATATACTCCTTCCACCTTTCTGCCTTCCCTTCTTTGCTTAGAACTGGGTTGTCATCTGAGCTCTTGATATTCATACACGTGGTTCTCTTCTCTCCAAAGGTCTCTTTAATTTTCCTGTAGGCAGTATCTATCTTACCCCTAGTGAGATAAGCTTCTACATCCTTACATTTGTCCTCTAGCCATCCCTGTTTAGCCATTTTGCACTTCCTGTCGATCTCATTTTTGAGACGTTTGTATTCCTTTTTGCCTGCTTCATTTACTGCATTTTTATATTTTCTCCTTGCATCAATCAAATTCAATATTTCTTCTGTTACCCAAGGATTTCTAGCAGCCCTCGTCTTTTTACATACTTTATCCTCTGCTGCCTTCACTACGTCATCCCTCAGAGCTACCCATTCTTCTTCTACTGTATTTCTTTCCCCTATTCCTGTCAATTGTTCCCTTATGCTCTCCCTGAAACTCTGTACAACCTCTGGTTCTTTCAGTTTATCCAGGTCCCATCTCCTTAATTTCCCACATTTTTGCAGTTTCTTCAGTTTTAATCTACAGATCATAACCAATAGATTGTGGTCAGAGTCCACATCTGCTCCTGGAAATGTCTTACAACTTAAAACCTGGTTCCTAAATCTCTGTCTTACCATTATATAATCTATCTGATACCTTTTAGTATCTCCAGGGTTCTTCCACGTATACAACCTTCTTTCATGATTCTTAAACCAAGTGTTACCTCTGATTAAGTTTTGATCTGTGCAAAATTCTACTAGGCGGCTTCCTCTTTCATTTCTTAGCCCCAATCCATATTCACCTACTATGTTTTCTTCTCTCCCTTTTCCTACACTCGAATTCCCGTCACCCATTACTATTAAATTTTCGTCTCCCTTCACTATCTGAATAATTTCTTTTATTTCATCGTACATTTCTTCAATTTCTTCGTCATCTGCAGAGCTAGTTGGCATATAAACTTGTACTACTGTAGTAGGTGTGGGCTTCGTATCTATCTTGGCCACAATAATGCGTTCACTATGCTGTTTGTAGTAGCTTACCCGCATTCCTATTTTCCTATTCATTATTAAACATACTCCTGCATTACCCCTATTTGATTTTGTGTTTATAACCCTGTAGTCACCTGACCAGAAGTCTTGTTCCTCCTGCCACCGAACTTCACTAATTCCCACTATATCTAACTTTAACCTATCCATTTCCCTTTTTAAATTTTCTAACGTACCTGCCCGATTAAGGGATCTGACATTCCACGCTCCGATCCGTAGAACGCCAGATTTCTTTCTCCTGATAACGACATCCTCCTGAGTAGTCCCCGCCCGGAGATCCGAATGGGGGACTATTTTACCTCCGGAATATTTTACCCAAGAGGATGCCATCATCATTTAATCATACAGTAAAGCTGCATGTCCTCGGGAAAAATTACGGCTGTAGTTTCCCCTTGCTTTCAGCCGTTCGCAGTACCAGCACAGCAAGGCCGTTTTGGTTAATGTTGCAAGGCCAGATCAGTCAATCATCCAGACTGTTGCCCCTGCAGCTACTGAAAAGGCTGCTGCCCCTCTTCAGGAACCACACGTTTGTCTGGCCTCTCAACAGATACCCCTCCGTTGTGGTTGCACCTACGGTACGGCCATCTGTATCGCTGAGGCACGCAAGCCTCCCCACCAACGGCAAGGTCCATGGTTCATGGGGGGGAGGTTCCAACTTTACCTTCCTAAAGGTAAAGTTGGGAATTTACAGAGTTTAAGAGGAATGACTCATTATACAGGGTGAGTCAGGAGGAAAGCTACACTATGTGATCAAAAGTATTCGGATACCTAGCTGAAAATGACTTACAAGTTGTTGGCACATTCCATCGCTAATGCTGTAATCCAATATGGTTTTGGTCCACCCTTAGCTTTTATGACAGCTTCCGGTCTCGCAGACATACGTTCAATCAGGTGCTACAACGTTTCTTGGGGAATGCAGCCCATTCTTCACGGAGTGCTGCACTGGGGAGAGGTATCGATATTGGTCAGTGAGGTCTGGCACGGAGTCGGCATTACAAAACATCCCAAAGGTGTTCTGTAGGATTCAGGTCAGGACTCTGTGCAGTCCAGTTCATTACACGGATGTACATTATTAATAGGTGCTCGATCGCCATCCCCGAATTGCTCTTCAACATTGGGAAGCAAGAAGGTGTTTAAAACTGCAATGTAGGCCTGTGCTGTGATAGTGCCTCGCAAAACAACAAGGGGTGCAAGCCCCCCATGAAAATCAGGACCACACCATAACACCAAAGCCGCCGAACTTTACTGTTGGCACTACACACGCTGGCAGATGACGTTCACCGGGCATTCGCCATACCTGCACCCTGCCATCGGATCGCCATGCCCTGATTCGTCACTCCACACAACGTTTTTCCACTGTTCAATTGTCCAATGTTTACGCTCCTTACACCAAGCGAGGCGTCGTTTGGCGTTTACCGCCGTGATGTGTGGCTTATGAGCAGCCGCTCGACCATGAAATCCAAGTTTTCTCACCTCCCGCCTAACTGACATAGTACTTGCGGTGGATCCTGATGCAGTTGGGAATTCTTGTGTGCTGGTCTGGATAGATATCTGCCTATTTCACATTACGACTCTCTTCAACTGTCGGCGGTCTCTGTCAGTCAACAGACGAGGTCAGCCTGTACGCTTTAGTGCTGTACGTGTTCCTTCACGTTTCCACCACACTATCACTTCGGAAACAGTGGACCTAGGGATGTTTAGGAGTGTGGAAATCTCGCGCACAGACGTATGACACAAGTGACACCCAGTCATCTGACCAAGTTCGAAGTCTGTGAGTTCCGCGGAGCGCCCCATTCTGCTCTCTCACGATGTCTGATGACTACTTAGTTCTCTGGGATGGAGTACCTGGCAGTAGGTGGCAGCACAATGCACCTAATTGAAAAACGTATGTTTTTGGGGTGTCCGGATACTTTTGATCAGACAGTATATATGCTTTGCGGGGTGATAGTATTTGTGATTATAAACTGAAAACATTAAATGGACATATGTCCTGTACTCAACGGTTTCCGAGGAAACTAATGAAAACAATGAAGCTCAAATGCCTCTGAGCACTGTGGGACTTAACATCTGTGGTCTTCAGTCCCTTAGACTTAGAACTACTTAAACCTAACTAACCTAAGGACATCACACATATCCATGCCCAAGGCATGATTCGAACCTGCGACCGTAGCAGTCGTGCGATTCCGGACTGAGCGCCTAGAACCGCTCGGCTACCGCGGCCGGCAAACAATGAGGAACAGGACAAATGCAGGGGGATAGTAAGTGAATCATAGTGATATAATGTTTCGTTTATTGTGCACATCTTCTCTCAAATGATGTTTAAACGTCCACCGTCAATACAATGCATTCCGCAGCTCTTGTATATAGATGCTGTATTGCTGACTTGGGCTCGTTAGTATAGTACTTTACATGAGCACTTGGAAACTGCTTTCTTAAGCTAGCCCCACAAACAGTAATGTAATGGAGTAAGATAAGGGTGATCTCAGTGGCCAAGAAACGACTCCATGGCGACCGATCCAACGCCCAGGACACGTTTCAGTGAGATACTGTGTCCTGGCCATACAGATGGTACAGGAGCTCCGTCGAGGTGAAAGTACGTGCGAAGTCACATTGTCATATAACACTGTTAAACACTGGTGCAATTACCGTGGGCTGAGACGTGACATAAATAGTGTATAAGCTTGCAGGTCTCTTCACCCCTCTCTGCGCATCGAAATGGTCAGTAAAGACTGCACTACATAGCCTAAAGTCGCTTTGGTTGTATTCGTATATGAGTTTTGGTGAAGAAGGAGACTTAACTGACTCCCGTCATTTTCAACCAGTTATTTGTCGGATATGGTTAAGAAACGGGTGTATATTTTGAAGTTTTTTGTTCAGAATCGCGAAAACTATCAACCCTCAAAGCAGGTACCCTTCTTTCTGACGCACCCTGTATATCGCTGAACCAGAACTCCACCGACAGAATTTCGTAGGTTGTTCAGGGATATTTCCTGAGTACTCTGTGATTTTTCGGTGGCTCGTTCTAGAGTAATAAGTAATTTCGATTTATTCGGTTTTGTTGCGAGAATTATCTTTGTTTCTGTAAAAATAGTTTCACAACATTGAGTAATCTTTTAATACGCAGTAGTAAGAAAGGATTCTATTATCCGTGGTCGCCTTTGTTCAGATCCGATACTTCTGTGATGGTGTCGCCGTCGTTGCGGGAACAGCTGAGCTTAGCTTTGAGGTCCCGACCTTACACTGTATTCAGCGAACACATTATATGAAATGCATATCGGTCAACTCCTCATTAGTTATTTCGATGTCACTGTTTATCATTGTTACAAAGTACAACTAACACCGCGGGAGAAAATAAACCCGAGCCAGAAAATAGCAGCGCAAAGTACAAGCTTTAGGGCGACGAGTGGCCACTACTGCTGCTGTCAGCAGAAAGTACCATGAGTAATCCGAAGGAGTTTGTTTCCAAACAGGACACACAGCGCATGTCGTCCACATTTGTGCTGTTGTGCAGGTATTTTCAATGCAGTAACGATAACAGGTGCTAAAAGCAAACGAGACGCAGTTACTCTGTAAGGAGTCAACGGAGACCATTGGTTCAAATGGCTCTAAGCACTATGGGACTTAACATCTGAGATCATCAGTCCCCTAGACTTAAAAGAAATTAAACCTAACTAACCTAAGGACACCACGTATATATATGTCCGAGGCAGGATTCGAACCTGCGAACGTAGCAGCAGCGCGGTTCCGGACTGAAACGCCTAGAACCGCACGGTCACAGCGGCCAGCAGACCACTGGTTCCTTATACCAAAATACTCAGAAAATACTCCTGAAACTCCGAAATTTTCTTTGTGGAGTTCTGGGGTTATATTCCCAAAATACACTGGTGTCCGAAACTAGAGCAACAAATCGCTACGTCCCCGTCCTGTGTCTAATTCACGATGTAATTATAAAAACTGTCAACAGATGTCCGTACGATCGTAACCTGCACGGAAGATGGCATCCTGGTCAACGGACAACCACGCCAATCATGGAGTTGTAGACCTATCGTATCAATCGGGATAGTGTTTGGTGGGTAGTCTGTGACATTACAGCCTTTATCACTGCGATTTTTAACATGTAAAAGTTTTTTTTCTGTATTCGCGTCAGTATGTGCGAACTTTTAACATATACCAATGAATGATGTAACCAGATATCTTTGCCGCATTCCTGAAAAGCGCAGAATATCACGACAGCTATAAACTGTTATACGCTGCTATCGATCAGTAAAAAACGACGCACCTATGTTTCAAAAGAACAATTACCCTTCTTTAGTTCTGCAGAGAGCCGCGCCGCTCTCTAGCTGTTCTTCTGTGAATGTGTTGCGAGTCGGACGCAAAAGTATTGTGCTCCATACTGATATAATCATTTTATTGTAACTTTAAGAGTTTAAGTGATTAAAAATATATGTAGCCACAAACAAGCGAGAATGTGTATCATGAAAATTCGCTCCACCGCCACAATGGGTGGCCATGTTAATGTAAGTTTCCGTTTCATAATATAATACTTGAAGCCTTGAAGTTTATTTAATTTCAAAGAAAATCTCACAACCTTATTTTCATTAATCATACTTGTGATAGTCTTTTCTGTTTAAAAGATTTATGCAGCTTATGATCCATTGTGTGTTCTGTCGGAACAGGAGGCTGTCGTGACGACATCGTTATAGTATTTATTCCAAGTTCTTTCAGTTCGGTTTATATGTTCGTACAAATCCAATTAGTTGGTCCCTTAGGTTTCTTTCATGTAACACCGTCTGTTTCCTCCGCGCGATCTTTCTCCGAAAAAAAAATTCTGTTCATTTTTTTAGTAATTTTCGATATCGCGAATGAGAAAAGACAGCCGCCTCCTGCTCCGAACGGAACACCACGACTTTTCTAACGTCGGAGAGTACCGCACGAATTTTCCGCTAAAAAGTAATAGAATTTCTTAAAGCTGGATCAATTACACATGTTGCTGCTGTTCTCCGACAAATCTGGTGTGATTAATAGTAATTTATTCTGTCACGACAAAAAGAACCAATTTTACTTTTACCAAAGCAACAAAGCTTTCAATTAAATTACTAAAAAAAAAATCATACCAGAAGTACCACATCCACAATCGCTGTGTACATAGTCACAGACGGTGCAATATGGTTCAAATGGCTCTGAGCACCATCGGACGTAACTTCTGAGGTCATCAATCCTCTAGAACTTAGAACTACTTAAACCTAACCTAAGGACATCACACACATCCATGCCCGAGGCAGGATTCGAACCTGCGGTTCCAGACTGTAGCGCCTAGAACCGCTCGGCCTCGACGGCCGGACTACCAGCCTCTTTGCCGTGGAGGGCCATGAGAAGAATGGAAGCAGGACAGTGGCAAACTGATGTGGCCCGATGGGAATAATGTGAATTGTTCTGTTGTTTACGGATGTGGCGACAGTTTGCTGAGGTCGAAACTGTATCCCGACGACCAGTGCGGGGCCGACCACGTGTAACACCAGAAAGAGAGAAGTGTTATTTGGCTTCAAGGGCACTACGATACCGCCTTAGTAATGCACGGCAACTGGCATCTGACCTCGCAGCATCCACTGGACGTGTTGTGGCGAGGCAAACGTGGTACAGACGGTTTCGGCAGATTGGCCCTTACTGTCGGAGACCAGCTCCCTGTGTCCCTCTGAGCGCCTTCACAGAAGGTAACGCCTAGAGTGGAGCCGTCAACATGCCACTCAACATGCCACCTGGACAGTCGAACAGTGGGCCAACGTTCTTTTCACAGATGAATCCCGATTTGGTGTGAACAGTGATTCTCGACGGATTCGAATATGGAGGGAACGTGCAACACGATTTCGGGAAAGAGACTGATTGTGGAAAGGATCATCGCTAATGGTGTAGGCAGGGATAACGTTGGCCACTCGAACACCTCTTGATGAAATTGTACAGTTAAACCGGCAAGATTTAACTGCTGTCAGGTATCGTGACGAGATCTTGGGATATCATGTGCGGCTATTGGGAGGTGCCATGGGCCCTGACTTCGTACTGATTAAATGGTTCAAATGGCTCTGAGCACTATGGGACTTAACATCTGAGATCATCAGTCCCCTAGAACTTAGAACTACTTAAACCTAACTAACCTAACGACATCACACACATCCATGCCCGAGGCAGGATTCGAACATGCGACCGTAGCGGGCGCGCGGTTCCAGACTGAAGCGCCTAGAACCGCTCGGCCACACCGGCCGGCTCGTACTGATGAACGATAATGCCCGACTTCATAGAGCACGGCTAGTTGATGTTTTCTTGGAAACGGAAGCTATTGCACGAGTGGCGTGGTCTGCTCACTCTCCGGATTTGAATCCAACAGAACACGTCTAGGATGCGTTAGTGACACGGATTGCCGGCCGCGGTGGTCTCGCGGTTCTAGGCGCGCAGTCCGGAACCGTGCGACTGCTACGGTCGCAGGTTCGAATCCTGCCTCGGGCATGGATGTGTGTGATGTCCTTAGGTTAGTTCGGTTTAAGTAGTTCTAAGTTCTAGGGGACTAATGACCACAGCAGTTGAGTCCCATAGTGCTCAGAGCCATTTGAACCATTTAGTGACACGGATTGCATCACATAAGCGTCCACCAACTACTCTCCAAGACTTGGGAGCAGCACCCTAGCAAGAATGGTCGTTATTGCCTCAACATGAGAATGATGACATAATTCAGAGCATGCCCCGTCATTTGTCGGGTCTGTATTGCTGCCAGAGGTGAACACACCCCTTGCTGAGAGCATTAACCAGTTGTCGAGATGTGTGTGTAAATCTGTCTACTGATATGCATGTCGCAGTTGTTTACGTTTACACTGTTTCTACGTTACTATCACCTGATTATACTGTTTTGAGACAAAATAAAGGCAACCTTACCAAATTGCGGTTTGATGCTGTAATTTTTGACACCAGTGTAATATGGGCTTCGGTATCCACGTTGTGTGGCAACGTCCTAGTTCCTGTTTTCAGGTCTAATGGCACATTTCTCCTAAGGACTCGGTGGAGTCCTGGCAGCTAAGGGGAAACGTTCCATGTCAACACCTAAATGCCTACCACGTGATGGTCTCTTCGTCCTACGAGAGAGGAAGGAATAGTGGGCCAACATTTTAGTTACTTCCTCATACATGTCGCGATATGAGGATGCCGGGAAAATCAGTGTAGTTAGAGATCGCACGGAGACTTAGCATCGGTCGTTCTTTCCCTGCAGCATCGCGAAATGAACGATAAGGTGTGAAGTTATAGTGCTACCAGGAGTACCCTTCGCTCGCAAAGTTTGGATGTAGATGTAGCCGCCGTTCAGAGATACCTGTGTGGAAAAATGCCCTGCGGTCTACTCTGAACGGCGCACGTATAGCCTGCTTGTAAAAATTAACGGTTGTTTGAGGGTGCCATAAAGAGGTACTAATAAAAATCCAATTTAAGCTGTTTATAACAGGGATCTGAACTCTGTTCTTCTGTAATTAGCACATCGTAACCCTGTGCCAACGAAGTCGGAAACACTCACCTATTTGTTTTCCACACATGGTATATCACAGTATATTTTAAGACATTACTGCCAGTAATTTAAGCATCTACGTCACTATATATATTATACGAGAGAACTGACAGAGAAATCAGAACAGAGTATCTTCTGGGCAAGCAGGTCTTGTGTTGATAATATCTGCAGCATTAGACAAGTGACTAACAAGAGAATGCCACGTAACTCGGAGAAACACATGGTTTTTACACACTTGCATAAGACCTACGACAGTGTCCCACTGGGAAGCTCTGAATAGCCACAACATTCCTAAATATGACGTAAAAGCCGTTAGAAAACTTTTTCCAAGGAAAATTTGTTGTATCCAAGTTGGGAAGTTGGTATCACAGAAATTTAATGTTAGAAAAGACTCAGATAAGGACGCAGCTAGCGCCTGTCTTCTTTAAAATATGTTATGAACAAAGGAAGGAAAACTGGAAACGGAAGTGCAAAAACAAAGGAATTAGAATGTATGGTGACATTCTGTCGTCCTTAAATTTCGCCGGCGATCAGGTCCTTTTCGCCGAGGAAGAAGGGGATGTAAGTTATATGTTAAGAAAACTTAAAGAAGGACATGAGCATTGGTTGTGGAAATAAACGACTGAATATTTGGTTGTCGGAGGTATAGGAAGGGATCTTGATATGGGTGATGTGTCTATAATAATGTGTAGTCGCTCATATAAATATTTAGGGACAATCATTTCGGACAAGGGTGGAAGCAACAAGGAATTAGGCACCTACTCTCCATTAGTTGGAATAACAACACGTCAAAAATTTTAAAAAGGAGGTTACGCAAAACTATAGTTCAGAGCCGTGCTGAACTGTGGGAGGTCTACAGGGTCAATGAGAAGAAATTAAAGGCAATGGAAAAGCCGTTTTGGAGAGGAATTTGTAAAATAACGAGTAGAGACAAAATAAGAAATGAAGTGCTACGCCAACAGATGGAAGCTACACAGGGTATTCCAGGCACAACTGAAACAAAACTCTAAGTGGTATGAACATCTTAGAAGAATGCAAGAGAAACGATGGCCCTCTAAAATATGGCGCTGGGGGCCTCCAAGGCACATAAGAGATACGAGCCTGAATGCGTAGAAAACTCGCAGAAAGAAGAGAATCTTTTCTTTTCAGTTAAAACTTGATGCCCTTAATGTCTCGTTTTCTTACATCACGTCTTCGAATATGACCATTCATGCGACGCAAATTCTCTATTTCCCTAAGGCATCGGTAAGTCAAAGTGAGAGTACTGACGTGTGGAAGTGTCCTGAAAGGAGAATGATGCTCGTACACACGAGCCCGGTTCATTGCGTATCACCACGCTGTAACAGATAATGATGTCTACGAGCACAGAAAATTACTAATTCCAGCTGGGCGCTGAATATCACGTGTTAACGACAACATCCAGCAATGGACACTGAAGATTTAGTAGCACATCAATAACTTAACTACGAGTCGGCTAAGGTGAGTTGTTTGCTACGAACGAAGAGTCTCACCCACATATAAAAATCGTGTCAGGTTAAAAAAGAAATGTTCCTGGAGGAATCGAAAAAAAACCTCTGTGAGTGATTTGTCAATTTTTGATATGTGTCTTAAGCATGAACCGCTCCCTTTATAATAATAAGAGTAAGTAATGATGACCGACATGTCTTGTGACTTTGCCTTGGATGGACAGCAGATAATTGGTCGGAATATCAGTTTATGAGCTGGATGATTATTATATGTTATAGATTCTCCTGCACGCAAGTGCAATACTGCACAGTGGCTGTATTATTATGGGATCTGTAAGTGAAAGTAACGGTCACTGCAAAGCCTGGCGGTCACACATAGCCTTTACCTTCAAGGAGTATCGACGAGGCTGGCTAGTCGCCTTCCGACAGGCATACCTCCATCAGCAATACATTACGCCTTTCTCTCGCTGCAAAGTGAGCAAAGGTGTGGGATCCTCAAGTGAGAAGTGGTTGTGAAGTGCTGTAATTAGTGATCAAGCTGCGCCATTTATCCTGGTGGCCCGTAAGGGCAGCCCTTCCCCCTATCCGCTCGTTAGCTCGCTCAGTCTCTCTCTCTCTCTCTCTCTAACTCCTTCCGTTTTGTATCAGTGTGATTTTCTTGCATGTCACTTGCCACTTTCTTCAACTTCGCGTACCTGCTAGCACAATATTGTTTATGTAACTCTCCAGGATTTCCCGGCGATCTAATGACATCTTGGGTTGTCGTGTGTTGTGCCGGATATCAGCGTCGCACCTGTTGAAGGTCACGAGCTACGTGACCGAAATATCGTGCAAGTACGACGCTGATATCCGGCAGAACACCCGACAACCCAAGATGTCAATATTGTTTATAATTACACGTCTTATATAATATATTTCTATAACTTAGTGAAATTTAGATAGGCATACAGTCTCTATTGGTAGACGAAGACTTCATGAATACCGTAAAAGCGGGCATCTTTGGGATACTTTCAGCATTTTTTGTAACATATTTTGTAAAACACGAGAGTATGCTGAAAAGTAACGTCACTGAATATTTTATTCTGATATCAATATCGGTTAAGGTACTACATCTCATGTATATTACTCAGTCGACTTTTTCACTTCGCTGTTGCATGTTGCAGGCCCTCTGCCGCTAGAGGGATCCTAGATGAAGTGTGTAACAAGGCGGTGTGTAACGTAACTATGTCGGTGCCTGAAAAACAGGGGCTTGTTTCAAGTTTCGAATGCGAAGAGTTCGTCCACACATGGAAAACCTTCTGCTTCAGCGTGAAAAGGTGGAATGTAAAATGACTCGTTCCACATCATTACGATTTAACGTCCAAAATGATCCATGGAACCTAAAACAAACTGCGAGGGCACACACGAGCGCTGTGACATCTGCAATAATCAGACGCTTAGGGTTGCCTGTCATCGATCACACTCCATACGTTCTCGACTTGGCTCTATCCGAGTTCCACTTCTTTTTCCATGTTCTTTAACATCTTCGAGGACTTCACTTTGATAGAGATGAAGTGGTGAAAGTAAAGGTGAGGTTGTGGCTCCGTCAACAAAGCTAAACATTCTACACTGACGGTATCAACTAACTGATCTCTCGTTGAGAGAAATGTGTTCGTCGCCAGAGTTACTATGTTGAGAAATAAATATGTAAACAAGAAGAATAAAGATGTAGAATGTTAATAAAGTTTCTTTTATTCAAAAATCCTTAAGACTTTTCACATAAAAAGTTCTGAGGCGTTACTTTTGTACCATACCCTCATACGTACTGCGACATTTAAGTTTCACATGCACGAATTTTATAACATTTGTACTTTAATTATAACAGAAATGAAGTTTTAATATACAATGAAGCATTCGGAAAATGCAATACCAAGTGTCAGAAAGTTACCCTAAACTCAGGACAACATTGTGGCGTGAGGTCTAAGACAGGTTATGTAGACTTAAATTCATCTGTCAGGACGACGGGGAGGCCTCGTGTTTCTTCATGACATACAAATTTGTCATGTTTTATGACATATTTTATTTATACACAGAAAAACATTGGTCCTGCGTTTGCCAATTTGGTGAGATTTAGATTTCTAATTTTATTAAAATCCAAATAATTATAGGTATACCGTCGTTGAAATAAAATAAGAGTTGAAAAAAGTAAACTGCGCTAAGCAAGGTAATAACACGAAACTTTTTCACTGTTTAAAAACATGCCATAACACTTACATTTAACACAAGATCTTCTACGGAAGGTGATTAGTTCAGACCTTCAGATACTTACTTTAAGGTTCAGAGGTATGAGAAAAAAAGTCAGTACACATTCAATACAATAGTTTGAGTAACGGCATGTTATACTTAGAAACAAATTTAAGCTGCAAAATAAAACTTTGTGCTTTTTACCAAACTATTCACAAAGAACACTAATTTCATTAATGAGACTTGTTTTCTATAATTATATTGCCAAATTTGTTCCAGCAGGTATGTGTGCTCTCACAAAGTTACCCCTGTAATCTACGAAGCTAACCTTTTCCGTTTTTCAATGGTCGAAGAAATGTTTTGTAACATTTAACTCTGGTACAGAGTAATGTGTACGTGTAGCTTATTTATATCAACTTACCTTCAGTTTGTTAGCTCTTAACAGTTGTCGGCAACAGTACAAATTTTCCAATAAACCTTAAAACAGATTTTTCCATCTTACAACAAAATAGCTTTGCTACCAGATCACGCTTGAAGCACGTAGTTGTAGCTTCCATCAGTACAGTACTGAAGAAGAACACATGTAGCAGAGGAGTACGTTTTATGTTGATCCGAACTGCAGTATTTAAGAACTTGGCGCACGCTGTTGTCACAAAATAATACCTCAATCACAGTGTTTCCCACTTTTACGGTACCTTAGGGGTGAAAATTTTTCTTGTACTTTCTGTTTAAGCTGTTTTTCTATTATTCGTTTATTCTATATTTTATCCCCTCCCCCCCCCCCCCCCCCTTACTCCTGACATTCTGTCACACCAGTTACCCATTTTCTCTTTCTTGTTTTCACTGGTATACACAGTTGTACCGAAAACCAGCAGTTTAAAAAACCAACAAAATATTCGGGAAAGTTTGATACTAATAGATTGCTTTTGATGAAAGACGCTGTCGTTGACTTTTCCATCTAAGTCTTTAGGGCACGCCTGCATCAGCTGCCTTGAGCAGGTTGTTACTTCACCAGAATTTGATGTAAATGAAACAAATTGTAACAAGTAGTCCTTATTTTAATGGGAACAGCTTTTCACTACACTATACTGAATACATGTAATACCTATACTACTGGCCATTAAAATTGCTACACTACGAATATGACGTGCTACAGACGCGAAATTTAAACTATGATGCTGTGATATGCAAATGATTAGCTTTTCAGACCATTCACACAAGGTTGGCGCCGGTGGCAACACCTACAACGTGCTGACATGAGGAAAGTTTCCAACCGATTTCTCATACAGAAACAGCAGTTGACCGGCGTTGCCTGGTGAAACGTTGTTATGATGCCTCGTGCAAGGAGGAGAAATGCGTACCATCACGTTTCCGACTTTGATAAAGGTCGGATTGTAGCCTATCACGGTTGCGGTTTATCGTATCGCGACGTTGCTGCTCGCGTTGGTCGAGATCCAATGACTATTAGCAGAATATGGAATCGGTGGGTTCAGGAGGGTAATACGGAACGCCGTGCTGGATCCCAACGGCGTCATATCACTAGCAGTCGAGATGACAGGCATCTTATCCGCATGGCTGTAACGGATCGTGCAGCCACGTCTCGATCCCTCAGTCAAAAGATGGGGACGTTTGCAAGACAACAACCATCTGCACGAACAGTTCGACGGCGTTTGCAGCAGCTCGGAGACCATGGTTGCGGTTGCCCTTGACGCTGCACCACAGACAGAGAATTTTGTCACTAAAAATATTTCAAAGAGTGCTCAAGACACTTTACAGAACAATGTTTTGATAGGAAGAAGTATATATATATATATATATATATATATATATATATATATATATATATATATATATATATATATATATATTTATATATATATATATAATGTGTATGTGTGAAAACTTTATTGAATATTTATTCAACATTTTCAATTGTTATCCGAAATAACTTGCAGCTTGTTTCTTATGAACATTTAAAAGGCTAACCATCCGATGCTAAAAAGTGTCGTTACTGGTTTCGAATCGACAGTTTCATCTTCAGATTGCTCTTCACGTTCGTGATGACATTTGGCTAAAGCGTGAACAACCGTCTGAAGATGAGCCTGGCGGTTCGAAAATGGTAATGGTGCTATTTATTTTCAGTAAATGCCGTTATTCAAGATAGTTGGTTGGGGTTTTTACATTCTGGAAAAAAAGTGTATTTTTACAGCTGCTGGGTTACTAAGTAATATGTAACGTAATATTTATTCTATAATATAGCGGACTCTTGACATAAAATCTTCCGAATTACTTATAGATACGGTCAAGCGTAAAAACGTCATCTCAATAAACAAAAACTCTTACTACGGGCTTGTTTATTATAAAGAGAAAAATGAGTAAGGAAACACTGACGAAAAATAATAGACAAGCAGAAGTCGCTAATATGCTCCACATCATAATTCCAAATAACAATTTTTGGGTGGCAGTTTTGCATTTTATACTACAACTGCATTATTACAAGAAAGATTCAACAGTCCGATGAAGTGCAGCACGAAACAAAAAGCGGTGGCGACAATAATTTCTTTTTACATCTGTGGTGTGAAACCTGTGGCAAAGAAGCGTAATACCCTTTCACTATCTGATCAAAAGTATATCGAAAGCAGTTAGTGGTTTAACTAGAAGTGTCTCCAGCCTTCACCTGTATGATGGGTTGAACGCTGGTGATGACATTGTCAAGGAGGTGTCTGAATGTCTGTAAAGGATTTCTTCCTCAGGAGCTGAAACCAGACAAAATCATCATGCCAAATGATAAGGTAGGGGCGAAGTTGACGTTGTAGCTCATCCCGGTGATGTTCCATTCGGTTCAGTGGGGACTCTGGCAGTCCATTTCAGGAATGTTATTGTCCATAAACCATTTGCTCACTGAAGCTCCTTTACGGCAGGGTGCATTGTCATGCTGATACAACCACCATGTCTGAACTGTTCCTATACTGTAAACGGTGTAAAATGTATTAACATCGTTAGCATTTAGCGTTTTTTAAGCGCAAAAGGGAGGCAACCCCTTAACCATGAAAGACGACCTCACACCATGCTTCAACATTGCAGTACACATGATGGTACCTAACATTCTCTACGCATTTACAAAACCCAAAGACTTCCATCGAATTGCCAAACGGTATATCGTGAGTCACCACCCAAAATCACTCCTTTTCAAATATCCATTGTCCAATGACGTCGCTCTACACCATTTCAGCCACTGCTTAGGACTGACAATGTCAATGTGTGGCTGCTGTATCACCGTACCCCACCCATTTAAACTCCTTATGCACAGTTATTGTCCGACATGGACTGCTGGTAGTGCTTTGAAAGTCACGAGTGATTCTGTCTGGTGATTCCACTCGATTTTTTACAACCACCACCTACAATGCGTGACATTCAGCACAGGAGATCTGTGTGGTCTTGATTTAGATGTGGTTGTTCCTTCGTGTTTCCACTTCACAGCCATATCACCAACGGTCTATTTGGGCAGCTTTAGAATGGTTGAAATGTTGCTGATGGATTTGTTGCTCAGGTGACAACCAAGGACTAGTCCATACTCGAAGTCACTGCGTTCTCCTGAATGACACACTCTGCTGTTACTGCTTCTCTACTGTCAATACTATACTCCCGCCTCCTTTTATGCTGGCAGGTCCACTCCTACGATGTCCGTTGGTCAATGTCGCATTACATAGAGGTTTCGGAATACTTTCGATATGGTAGTGTACGTCCGACACATGCAGTGCATATTGTTAAGATGGTTATGAAATACGTGCACAAAATTCACAGAACTTATAACGGGATCTGTCTGTATTAGGGATGCAATTGGAAGGTGGTAGATTGAATGAAAGTCAATTTCGCACCTTACATGAGAGATTTTATACGTCGTAACAAGGAGATGAATATGTCAACTGACATACTTTGGCAATAATGAGCAGATTTTTTATCACAATGTACAGTGTGTAATGCAATGGGATGACAATCAATTCGATGGTATTAACACACCAAACCCAAATCCAGCATCTCAGTGACCTAAAAAAGAGGAAAAAAGCTGCTGGAGGAAACATTTTAATTTGGGGGCAGACGCGAGTTGAGCCATCACAGCCTGAGTACTACAGAATGCTTTTAAAAGGGGTTGGTGACCTGCAGCGAGAGAGACAATGAACGCGCCAGGCGATACATCGAGGGGAACAGGTAGTGGTGGTTAGTGTTTAACGTCCCGTCGACAACGAGATCATTAGAGACGGAGCGCCAGCTCGGGTTAGGGAAGGAGTAGGAAGGAAAGCGGCCGTGCCCTTTCAAAGGAACCATCCCGGCATTTGCCTGAAACGATTTAGGGAAATCAAGGAAAACCTAAATCAGGATGGCTGGAGACGGGATTGAACCGTCGTCCTCCCGAATGCGAGTCCAGTGTGCTAACTACTGCGCCACCTCGCTCGGTGAACAGGTAGTGGGCCAGTGTTGGTTGTGACAGGGAAATTCTTTAGAAAACTGCATTGAGTAATTTCCATATGGATACAAATAGACCAGCGATGTCACTGATTACGTGAAAGACCAGTGGTATGCACGTGATGTGCGCGTGTAACTTTTGGGCGTCAGGAGCGGGCAAAAAATGTCCGATTGACTGAAATAAACTAGGAAGGAGTAGTAAAGGGCGATATTTCAACGCAGTTAAACAGTAGGCCCTTTGCGACTGGCGAGGTAGTTTCCACAAGAACGCTCCCATTGGACTGAAAAAGCTGTGACGTGAAGCATGAAAGGACAGTTTGCTGCGAAAGACTCAAGACCGAAAACTTCGAGGAATCTTCTCTGAACCAGTGTCAAGTGTAGAACAGGGTGCATCATGCTCTGTATGGTGCCAAACGGGGAATTTTGTGAGGACACTGCTTTCACTTTGGCTGACATTCAGGTAGAAATTAGTTAAGAATTGTTGAGTTCTGATAACAGACGAACGAAACAGCCATGTAGACAATTGTTCTTGTGAGAACTGAGAGGGCACTGAAGTATACATGCTGAACCACCAATACTCATGTATATCGCCATATTTTCCAGACTAGGGATGAGTGCATGTTTCCTCACCCAACGAGAAACACAGTACAGTTTCAGCTGATAAAATCAGTAAAGGTTTTGATTAGCTTTATGTAGGATTTTCAGAGGGCGAGAGCAGCCATGCAGCCGACTCCTCATTGCAACTAAAGATAAATGCCGCTGGCAGAGGTGTAAACTTGTTGGTTCACCACTGAAAGTCCACTGTGAACTCGAGCAACCTTAAATAATCTTTTCCTCATCTTGTCACAAAAACTAACCGTCCTCCGTAGACTTGTGAACCGTGAAAATATAATTTCAAAATCTTTTCTTAAAGAATTTACTTTATTTACTAGCGATTCATCAAGGACATTAACACACTATGTGAGCGTGGAAGTACATCTACATCTACATCCATACTCCGCAAGCCACCTGACGGTGTGTGGCGGAGGGTACCCTGAGTACCTCTATCGGTTCTCCCTTGTATTCCAGTCTCGTATTGCACGTGGAAAGAAGGATTGTCGGTATGCTTCTGTGTGGGCTCTAATCTCTCTGATTTTATCCTCATGGTCTCTTCGCAAGATATACGTAGGAGGGAGCAATATACTGCTTGACTCTTCGGTGAAGGTATGTTCTCGAAACTTTAACAAAAGCCCGTACCGAGCTACTGAGCGTCTCTCCTGCAGAGTCTTCTACTGGAGTTTATCTATCATCTCCGTAACGCTTTCGCAATTACTAAATGATCCTGTAACGAAGCGCGCTGCTCTCCGTTGGATCTTCTCTATCTCTTCTATCAACCCTACCTGGTGCGGATCCCACACTGCTTAGCAGTATTCAAGCACTGGGCGAACAAGCGTACTGTAACCTATTTCCTTTGTTGTCGGATTGCATTTCCTTAGGATTCTTCCAATGAATCTCAGTCTGGCATCTGCTTTACCGTCGATCAACTTTATATGATCATTCCATTTTAAATCACTCCTAATGCGTACTCCCAGATAATTTATGGAATTAACTGCTTCCAGTTGCTGACCTGCTATTTTGTAGCTAAATGATAAGGGACCTATTTTTCTATGTATTCGCATCACATTACACTTGTCTACATTGAGATTCAATTGCCATTCCGTGCACCATGCGTCTATTCGCTGCAGATCCTCCTGCATTTCAGTACAATTTTCCATTGTTGCAACCTCTCGATACACCATAGCATCATCTGCAAAAAGCCTCAGTGAACTTCCGATGTCATCCACCAGGTCATTTAGTAGTTGCCAAGGAGTAGCTGATTGAAACAAATTAAATTCCAACCAATGAAAATTTTATTCATAAAAGCCTTTTCAAAAACAGATTTTAAATTTATAAGCAGAAAAGCATCCTCGAAATATCGAGTTACAATTTAACAAATGTGAATTTTATTCCTAAAGCCTTTTCAAAACAGTTTTAAATTTATAAGCAGAAAAGCACCCTCGAAATATCAAGTTACAATTATTCAAAGGCAGAATAATTTTTTTTTTTTTTGTTACAGTAGGAGCCTTTGGGCTGAGAAGCTTCCGCTCCCTTTTAACACGGCCGTAGTCACGACCGCTCACAACGACCTCGGAAAAACTACACTGGTGCAAATCTGCAACACACCACATTACTTTAAACTAAAATTTTTAACAACTCACACAAACACATTAACTATGCACCCGGCAGAGGGATGGGGTACAAAAACTCACACTAAGATCTTATTTTCCACCAAAAGTGCAATTTGTTTTCTTTTAAAAGGGATCTTACGGTGGAAGGGTGGCAACTTTATAAAAATGACTATTTAAATAAAATCAATGAAATTCAAACTTACATAAAGCGTACAACATGCTCTACATTACACACACACACACACACACACACACACACACACATATATATATATATATATATATATATATATATATATATATATATACTCCTGGAAATTGAAATAAGAACACCGTGAATTCATTGTCCCAGGAAGGGGAAACTTTATTGACACATTCCTGGAGTCAGATACATCACATGATCAAACTGACAGAACCACAGGCACATAGACACAGGCAACAGAGCATGCACAATGTCGGCACTAGTACAGTGTATATCCACCTTTCGCAGCAATGCAGGCTGCTATTCTCCCATGGAGACGATCGTAGAGATGCTGGATGTAGTCCTGTGGAACGGCTTGCCATGCCATTTCCACCTGGCGCCTCAGTTGGACCAGCGATAGTGCTGGACGTGCAGACCGCGTGAGACGACGCTTCATCCACTCCCAAACATGCTCAATGGGGGACAGATCCGGAGATCTTGCTGCCCAGGGTAGTTGACTTACACCTTCTAGAGCACGTTGGGTGGCACGGGATACATGCGGACGTGAATTGTTCTGTTGGAACAGCAAGTTCCCATGCCGGTCTAGGAATGGTAGAACGATGGGTTCGATGACGGTTTGGATGTACCGTGCACTATTCAGTGTCCCCTCGACGATCACCAGAGTTGTACGGCCAGTGTAGGAGATCGCTCCTGGTGTGCCTCGGTCGTATGCAGTCCTGATTGTGGCGCTCACCTGCACGGCGCCAAACACGCATACGACCATCATTGGCACCAAGGCAGAAGCGACTCTCATCGCTGAAGACGACACGTCTTCATTCGTCCCTCCATTCACGCCTGTCGCGACACCACTGGAGGCGGGCTGCACGATGTTGTAGCGTGAGCGGAAGACGGCCCAACGGTGTGCGGGACCGTAGCCCAGCTTCATGGAGACGGTTGCGAATGGTCCTCGCCGATACCCCAGGAGCAACAGTGTCCCTGATTTGCTGGGAAGTGGCGGTGCGGTCCCCTACGGCACTGCGTAGGATCCTACGGTCTTGGCGTGCATCCGTGCGTCGCTGCGGTCCGGTCCCAGGTCGACGGGCACGTGCAGCTTCCGCCGACCACTGGCGACAACATCGATGTACTGTGGAGACCTCACGCCCCACGTGTTGAGCAATTCGGCGGTACGTCCACCCGGCCTCCCGCATGCCCACTATACGCCCTCGCTCAAAGTCCGTCAACTGCACATACGGTTCACATCCACGCTGTCGCTGCATGCTACCTGTGTTAAAGACTGCGATGGAGCTCCGTATGCCACGGCAAACTGGCTGACATTAACGGCGGCGGTGCACAAATGCTGCGCAGCTAGCGCCATTCGACGGCCAACACCGCGGTTCCTGGTGTGTCCGCTGTGCCGTGCGTGTGATCATTGCTTGTACAGCCCTCTCGCAGTGTCCGGAGCAAGTATGGTGGGTCTGACACACCGGTGTCAATGTGTTCTTTTTTCCATTTCCAGGAGTGTATATATGGGCCCTCACTTAAGTTCTATAAATTCATTAACACCGAATGCGGCAAACATGACAGAGGCAGCTATTAACGTACAGCAATTGACGGGGGGGGGGGGGGGGTTACTAAACAACCCGACGCGCAGATTGCTCTAAACCTCCCTAATTCCGCAAGAGGAAACCGGACCATCCCATTCACAATAACCACCTTCCCACGGGTGGGCAAACGGAGAAGAATGGTGGGACGAACCCAAAACAAAGCGGCTGGTGACCTCACCAAGAAAACAAGTAGAATTTAACAAGGAAATGAAACAACATATCTAAAATCACTTAACTTCTAATAAACTGCGATTGGTGACGAAGACCTGGCGCAGCACCCTCAACGCTCTCCCGAACCGTCCGCTGCCAGCCGCTTCAACGGACACAGGAAGGCGCGCCGATCTCCCGTCGCACGGCGTCGCAGCTCGCTCCGGCCAGCCCGATGTCGAGGCTCCGCTCCTGTTGCTCTCTTGTGAGCCGCGAAGCCACTACCCCTTTCTATACGGCGCTGCCCGCTGGAATCACGTGGGGACTTCACAGTGCGCGACCAACCAACCGACCAATCCAACCGCCAATGACCACCGCCCGAGCAAATCGAGCAGACTGGCGGCCTAACGTGCAGACTCAGATGCAGGAACTCAGCCCCGACCGGGCGACCGCAAGCTGTGTTCTGTTGCTGGCGGAGTGGCAAGACTCTCATTTTCTGATAGTGCAGTTTGATCCAAACGAGAGACATACTCGCACTCAGACAGACACTGACTGCACCACATTGAGCCGGCTGACCAACTAAGTAGACTCGCCTCGACTGACCTACTCTCCTCTACAGAGCTCATAGCGGCCCTTAAATGCACGTGAACAGGCAACCTTTCCGCTTTCCCACCAGAGGGAGACACCAAAGCTGCGATTACCACAGCGGCACCACCGTCAGAAACGAAGGGCGACTGCTTCACACAACGCTCTTCAGAACAACACTTTTTTTTTAACCTCGGCTCAACTTGATTGTCATTTGTCATTCTATATCGTGTCGAACTTAGAAATGGGTCAAATAGCTCTGAGCACTATGGGGCTTAACATCTGAGGTCATCAGTCCCCTAGACTTAGAACTACTTAAACCTAATTCACCTAAGGACATCACACACATCCATGCCCGAGGCAGGATTCGAACCTGCGACCGTAGCAGCAGTGCAGTTCCGAACTGAAGCGCCTAGAGCCGCTGGGCCACAGTGGCCGGCCTGAACTTAGAACCGGAATCGGATGATTTTTCGTAATATTGGCCAACTTCACAGTGTGGTAGTATGAATAATCTTGTAGAGAACCTTCCATTTAAATCTGATGTTGTGTTTAGGGTTATTTCTACTGAACAGGACGTAATGCGTTACATTGAAAACTGTCCTGTAAGTGTTATGTCACAATCTACGTAAATTCGTGTACTTCTTTGACTGCACTTCTGAATTTAAACAAATTGTGTACAGCTAAACACCGATGTGCTCTGTCTTAGAATAAGCGTCCTCTCCTAACCCCAGTCATTTAGTCTATAGACGCTAATGCTCTCACAATGTGTTTTTGCTGATGTCTGACGAATGTAAAATGGAGTGGAGTGTCAGACTATGACATTCACAATCTCCAGAGGGTTTACAAGCCTTAGGCCGCGCCGAATTCACGTGAATTGGGAGCCAGTGTATACTGATGACAAAAAATCCTATTCACAGCGTGTGAATGGTCACGATGCCAATATTCCTACTCTTTTTGCGATTTGGTCTCTTCGTTGACGGGGTCACAGTTGGTATTTTGTTCTCAGTAGATCCCCACCGTCCGTCTCCGTAGCTGAGTGGTCAGTGCGGCTGACTAGCATATGGGGATCCGACCTCACTTACCGGTACTGTCAAGGATTTTCTCTTAGTGACAGGAATGGTACGGGATTACCCACCCACGTGAGGTCAACTAAGAAGCTGTTCGACCTATTTTTCGCGGATCCACAGTTAAGACAACTGACAACGGTCGGAAGATCAGTGTGCTTGGCGACATTCCCCTCCATACCGTATCCAATAGTGACAGGGCGGTCGGCCGGTCGAGATTGGCCCAACTGCGAGCGCATGAATGTTCACGATGCAGATCTTCCACTCTAAGGCGGAAAGTTTGCGATTTGGTCTCTTCGTTGACGGGGACGGAGTTAGTATTTTGTTCTAAATAGGTCCCCACTGTCCGTCTCCATAATTGAGTGGTCAATGCTGCAGACTATCATATGGGGACCCGAGTTGACTTACCGGTACTCTCAGGGATTTCCTCTTCGTGACAGGAATGGTACAGGATCACCCACCCTCGTGGGGTCTACTGAGAAGCTAATCGACCGATTTGTAGAGGATCCACAGTCATGACACCCGACAACGGTCGGAAGGTCAGTGTGGTTCAAATGGCTCTGAGCACTGTGGGACAACTGCTGAGGTCATCAGTCCCCTAGAACTTAGAACTACTTAAACCTAACTAACCTAAGGACAGCACACACATCCATGCCCGAGACAGGATTCGAACCTGCGACCGTAGCGGTCACGCGGTTCCAGACTGTAGCGCCTAGAACCGCTCGGCCGGGAAGATCAGTGTGCATGACGACGTTCTCCTCGATACCGTATCCAAGACGCCATTCGCAGAGGATGACAGGGCGGTCGGTCGGTCCAGATTAGCCCAACTTCGAGCGGGAGGCGGTACTCTACTTTCACTACCTCCTCGCTGACGACTTCGAGCACTTTTACCGTTGAAACAGGGGGCCCAACTGTCAGGTATCCTTGAGGCAGGTGAAGACCGTAGGTGTCGCAGCGACCGTGGCAGACGGCGCTCTCGCGCTGTTCTTGAGTTCCGCTATCCGCTAGCGTCCAGTCGTTCCCAGCAAGAGGTTCCGCGAGGCGGTGGAGGCCGCTGCGCTTCACCTGGCCAGGGACGCCGCAGCGGATGGATCGGCGCAACGCGGGGATGCGATTGGTCCGGCGCGTCTCCAGAGACTGTTCCCAGTCCTCAGAGCCACCACGCCCCGCTGACTCACACGCACTTAAACTAGCTGACGCAACGCGTTCTTCTGTAGTCGTGTTTCGCGGTCATCTCGTCGCTAATGTCTCAGATTTCTCGATAACCTCGGCGAGCATAATCCTAGCATGCAACTCTTCAGCGAAAGGATGCATGTAAATGAATAACGGGAGATATCATTGCGTCATCGCAGGCAATGAAGTGTCTAAACGGTACTCCCGCCTTGCCCTTGAGGTCCGTATTAGCAACCTTCCAGGTAATGACTGCACAGAACGTGAACAATAGAAACACGACGACGCTGTAAACCTTTTTTGCGCATTGAAGGGTTTGTCGTTAACAACTGCCCTATTATTAAAAACGCTCGCCTTGCAGAAGTCTCGGAACAAACAAACACTTCAGAAAAAGAAATAAAGGAAGGTTAGAACTGTTTCTCATTTTGTCTAGCACTGGAATAGTGGTTTTAATTAAATTCACATTTAACAACCGAATTGATAGGCATTAAATCACGTAATTGTTTCTTCGGAAAAACAAGTGTTAAAACGCGGATAAGTTTGACGAAACAAAAACATAAAAAAGTATCACTCACAAAGTGGTGACATAACTTAATATGCTTGAATATGCATATTCAATTATTTATCTTCCTACGCACACATGGTCTACATAGTTCATTGCTCTGCCCATAAATCTGTTGGCAGTTTGTTACTAATGCACCAAACGTGTTGCACTATGCACAAGCCGGCCGTTGTGGCCGAGCGGTTATAGGCGTTTCAGTCTGGAACCGCGTGACCGCTACGGTCGCAGGTTCGAATCCTGTCTCGGGCATGGATGTACGTGATGTCCTTAGGTTAGTTACGATGAAGTAGTTCTTAGTTCTAGGGGACTGATGACCTCAGATGTTAAGTCACATAGTGCTCAGAGCCATTTGAACCATTTGAACCACTATGCAGACGGACAAGAATACGGCATTCACTCTGGGATATCCACACCTCAACTACAAGTGGAAACAAGGAGCCAAAATACCAACATAACAACAGGGATTAGGGAATGAAATTGTGGACACATAAACGACACTTGCTGAGGTTTAGAAGCAATACGAAAATCCTGGCTTAACAATATGTTAGGTGGAGACATGTTCTCATGAACTTAGGAGAACGGTAACATTGAATGTCCACTAGTTAGAGCTATGGGGCATATACTGTTCGGAGGATAGCCCAACATAATCAGCTAGAACAGTAGTATTCAAACTGCACCCAGCGGACCGGATGTGGCCCTAATCAAGGATCTGTGCATCCCCCGGTTCTCAGTCGTGTTTCATAATAATACACTGAAGACAAAAAAACTGTTATAGGCATTGATATTCAAATACAGAATACGGCAAGTGTTTGGCGCAGTTGATGGATCAGTCACTGGTGCTACAATGACAGGTTATCAAGATTTAAGTGAGTTTAAATGTGCTGTTATGGTCGGCGCACAAGCCATGGGTTACAGCATCTCCGAGATAGCGATGAAGTGGGATTTTCCCGTACGAACATTTCACTAGTCTACCGTGAATATCAGGAAGACCCTGCAAGAACGGGACCAACGACGACTGAAGAGAATGGTTCAGCGTCACGAAAGAGCAACCCTTCCGCAACTGCTGCAGATTTCAGTGCCGGCCAGAATGCGAACCATTCAACGAAACATCATCGATATGATCATTCGGAGCCGAAGGTCCACTCATGCTCGCTTGATGACTGCATGACAGAAAGCTTTATGCCTCGCCTAAGATAGTAGCATAGACATTGGACTGTTGGACTGTCGATGACTGGAAACATGTCGCCTGGTGGGACGATTCTCGTTCCAAATTGTACCGAGCGGATGGAGGTGTATGGGTATGGAGACAACCTCATGAATCCATGGATCCTGCTTATCAGCAGGGGACTGTTCAAACTGGTGGAAGCTCTGTAAAGATGTGGAGCATGTGCACTTGGAGTAATGTGGAACCACTGATACGTGTAGATACGACTCTGTCTTCTGTCTGACCACCTGCATCCATTCATGTCCATTACGCATTCCGACGGACTTGAACAATTCCAGCAGGACAATGCGACACCCCACACGTCCAGAATTGCTACGGAGTGGCACCATGAAGACTCTTCTGAGTTTAAACACTTCCGCTGGCCAGCAAACTCCCCAAGTATGAACATTATTCAACATATCTGAGATGCCTTGCAACGTGCTGTTCAGAAGAGATCTCCATCCTCTCGTACACTTACGGGTTTATGGTCAGCCCTTCAGGATTCACGCTGTCAATTCCCTCCAGTGTATCGTCACGAATTTCACTTATAACTTTTGACTCAGTCATTTACGGTACATGAACACTTAACTCAGATTGGTACATTTACCTTTCTCCATCATCCCTGAAAGTTTTGTAAGAGGATAACGGAATCACCCTGTATTTTTCATCACAGAATGCGCATTGAATTTTATAAATATCAGATCAGATCATTAGACCTTATTTATCTTTTTATCGACATCGTGGTTCAGGTCATATACGTCACTAGATGATTTGTCTGTAACGCTATTTTAGCACTGTACGTTTTACAAATCTTTGCGATCTTTTGTGAGAAGGTTCCATAGCACAGCGTCACGATCATTTTCGTTTTATCTCCATTAAGTTCTGTGTTTATTACCTCTACGCAGGAATTTATTAACAACACCTTTTTCGTAACTATTGTTAAAAGCTTAATGATGTACCTACAAGCTTAAGAGCATCGAACAGTCGTACATTAACCATGATACTGACAACATACCTGTACCAGGTTGTGTTTTCTATGCAGTTCCAACGTTAAGAGGACAGACCTGTAAGGAGTTACATTTCAGGTAGCACCTTTGATTGATTATGATTTGGGGCATTACGCGTTGTAAGTGGAATGCTGCGGCCAGTGTGTAATCTCTGTACCAAAAATCACCCACTTGTTTGTTTTTTAGGTACAGAGAGCCTGCCGAGAGCGAAGGACCTGACACCGACAGTCACGTGACAAACTGTTTGTGATAGCGACTCCTTAACGAAGACCTGGACTGTTATCCTTGATCGCAACTTCCCTTGTACCAGCTATCACTCAAACACAGGTAGTTCACACTGTAAGAAGAATTGTTACTTCTTTATCAGCTTTGACTAGGCGGTAGGTTGCCAGATTCGTCTCGTTGGAAAGGTAAATGTATACCTGCATACGCCAGAAATCGATAATGGTAGGATCGTGACATGTTAACGGCTATAGTTATACCATATCTTCGAGGTTATTGTGACATCACAAGATTGCATGTTGTACGTGTTGTACAGACCTCCCTCGATACAGAGGGTGTCCTGCTGCTGTCGTAGCCAGCAGGCTCTCCAGATCTCCCAGCCACTGGCAATATTTGGTCCCGGCTTGCATAGAGACCTGCATACCCCCACTCGCCAGCCACGCGATTGACAAACTCGCACAGAGCTGAAGCAGCTTGGAATGATCTTCTGAATCTGCTAAGCTCGATGCCCACCCCGTTTGAAGTCACTGTTGCCGCCAGAGATTTCAGCTCTGTGTACTAAACTTCTTATTCTTTTTGGCATCATCACCCTTCTGGCTGGTTTGATGCTATCAGTGAGTGACTTCCATACACTGCTATGCTCGAATCGTACATCTTTCCTCAAAGTATGGCCAATGTTTAATACTTGTAGACTTCATTTAGCCAAGAATGCCCTTTTACCTCTGATAATCTGTTTTTCGTTCGTCATGTGTGATTTTGCTTTCAAAGTTTTCAGAATTTCTTCACTATATCTACGTCTCGGTCATCAGTTTTGATAAGTTTATCGCTAACTCCATTTCTGTTATTTCTCATTACTTTCCTCTTTCTTCGGTTTATTGGAAAACCATATTCTGTATTCGCTGGACTGTTCATTCCATTCAGTATGGAATGTAGGTCTTCACTTTCGCTGAGGATAGAAATGTCATCAACGAAGTTTACAACTGATGCTCTTTCACCCTGAAGTTTAATCCCACCCCCGAATCTTTGTTTTACTTCCATCTTACTCTGTTAACCGCGAAACCTTGTGGCATAAGCCGTATCAATTAAGACAGGAGGATTACCTTCACAGTTTCCGATGTTATTTAATTTCACATATGTTAAAATTCAGGAGCAACTAAAAAAGACGTATTTTTTTGTTTTCTGCAAAAAAAAAAATTCCTGCCTCGAGATACGGGCCTCCAAAGATGACACTGCGAACAACATTTTGAAGATGCGAATTTCGGAAATTTTCTTAAAATTCTGCATCCTACAACAGTTCTAGATATTTTGTTAGTTTTTTTATTTGAAAGATAATTGCTTTATGATTACAAAGAAATTCTATGTTTCGACATATCTGTCAAAGTTCTTTTACTGTCGCCTTTTGAATTTTTTTATAATTTGTTTCAAAAAAATTTTTTTTACGAAAATGCCAGTCCAGGAAAGTCAGCTTTTTTCTGTTGATTAGTACCATGTAGTACTATATTCTTTGTAAAGGAGAGCTCCCACTTTTAAGTTGGACAGGTTTTATTTTAAAAAACCATTATTTTTAACTTTGAAAGGTAATGTATGTCTTCACTGAAGTTGATTCTTACCAATTTCTTTGTTTATTTCTATTGTCTTTGTTGCAGCTTTTTCTTATCACTTTCTTTGTTGCAGTTGTTTCTTTTCACTTTCATTGTTGCAGATATTTCTTACACTTTGTTGTAGTTTCTTGTCAGTTTTTTTTTTGTCGTGGTTGTTCATTGCAGGTTTCTGTAACGTAGTTGTTCAGTACTAATTTGTTTTCTGAAGAGGCTTGTATGAAATCTGAGGCCATCGAGTAAGTTCTGTGTTTTCATGAGGAATTTGCCAGTTGACAAAATTGCATTGTGTTTTGTGAAAAGGAGTATTTGAAATGTCTTCTGACTGGGGCCATAGGAGAATGAAGTGTGCTGACTATTTGCATTTCCATAAAAGAGTGATATATAAGACAAACCAAAAAACAGACTTTATTCAAGTTGGGAATAAGTGTTCTCATTTCAAGATTCTGTTTCAAAGTGAAGATGTTTCCAGTGACGACTGTTTGTGTTCTAAATGTCTTGACAGAAAAACAACAATGATAGTATTTGAACAGTTGAAGCCTCCCATGGTGCAGATGAGGCAGATTTTGCGTCGATACAGGAAGAATAAAATACACTGAATCGTTCAACTACAGAGGTAGGTGTTAGCTCTGTTAAGAAACCGTGCTCAGTGAAGTCTAGTCATAGGTTCCATGCATCAAGAAAGTGCAGAGAAATTACTAAATCTGTGGATGAATATACTACAGCAACACTGACTGCACACTTCAAAGTAGAAAATCCATCTTCAGAAGAAAATGAAGCATAGCACTCTTGCACCTCTTGCCAGGAATTTTTCACAAATATCAGTTCAGCTGTTGAACACCGTGCATCCTACAGTGAAAAGGCGCAAGTTTTAACTATTATTCCAGAAACATTTTCAAAGAAAACAATTTTGAACCAGTTACATCAGTATGAAAGTGCATGATAGACAAATTAAGAAATGTGAAGTCCGTAAAAGGAGTCTTTGGAAGACCAGATCCCTATTATGGTCATCCTGTAGAAGCAGCTCAATTTCAAACAGTGCAGTCATTTTATCTGGAAGACAAATAGGTCGGTTATCGCTAGCGTGCCAACAAAAAAAGACACTATAACTGTAACAGTTGAAGGTAAAAAAGTTGTGAAAGTGAAGAGGTACTTGACCCGCAGTATTAAAGAAACTCTTGCAATTTATAAGAGCAACTATACAACTTCACATATTGCAAGATCAAAATTTCATGGACTACGACCAAGTGGGTAGTTCTACACCCACCTAGAGATGTGTGTTTATGTGAGTACTGCGCGAATTTTGAACTATGTGTGGTAACTTTGAGGAACTTAATGGGGATCGTGACATATGACACCTTGGTTGGGTGTGTGAAGTCATTAGTTGTCTGTGAGGTAAAGCGAGAGACTTTTTTGTTTCGAGAATGTCGTGCCCTGGAAAGGGAAAACTGTCTTTACAGGCACTTGGCCCGGAAGATGTCGCAGATAACTCTGCAAAAATTACGTATGCGACATGGTAGGAAAATAAACTAACTACGAAAATGGTTAACTTTGACAGTTTCATTGATGAACTTGGTAAATGGTCAGTGAAAGCAGTATCACACCAGCATCTGACGAAATTGCAACAACACATTGCAGAAGTGAAAGGGTGTGTACAGGATGAAGAACTATGTTTAGCGCTCACTCTGGTTTTGTCGAGAACTGGTCTATAATTCTCCCACAAGGGTATCACTGGAGCAATGACCATGTTTTAATTTTTATAGGAGTAACTTATTTTCAAAACAAGATCACAAGTATTGCAGTTATAAGTGATGACACAGGACATGACTCAGCATATGCTTTGCTAGCAGTGCGCAAAATTCTTCAACTGCAAACAGGGGCAGAGAAGACCATCGTTATTCCCATTTTAAAAATCGTTACCAGCTGTTTGAACTGAGTAAGTCGCTTGTGCCAACTGACTGGGTAACAGTGCTACTGGCCACGGGAAGGGGCGTTGTGATGGTGTAGGATGCCTGCTGAAGCACCATGCTACAAAACAATCTTTCCAGGCCCAATACAGCTGCGATTGAGAATGCTAATGATTTATCGAGTGTTGTGAAATCTTACACATCCCTCTTTTGTCCAAAGAGGAAATCGAAGATTTCCGTGAGCAGAAAAAAAGAATGCTCCAAACAAACTACTCCTGTAAAAGGAATTCAGAAGACACATTTTTTGACTCAAAGTGATGGGCCAACTCATATTGCAAGCACTTTAAAGAGCAAGATAGAATTTTAAATGGTTCCAAAATGTATGCGAAAGGTCCAAAGACAACACCTCAGAAACAGCAGGATAATATTCAGATTCACAACCTGAGAAGGGGGATGTTTGTTGCGTGTGTGAATGACTGTGACTGGTGGATTGCAGAGATTATAGATACCAGTTACGAGTTAAACGAAATTGTAGTAAATTTTATGCTACCACATAGACCAGCTGCTGGATATAGATTTCCAGCTGAAGGACAGCAACAATGCTATCAGTGCTCACTTCCTGTTCACAGTGTTTTGAAGAGTGTAAGAGCTCCAGTTCCTATTGGTTCAACGGAAAGGCATCACTCTATATCAAAGGAAGATACTGAATCAGTGGAACACATTTTTAGTTCATTGACTGGCTAATTTTAGTGCAAAACAGAGTGCACAGAAGTTGCGTAAATTGAAACATTTAAGTCTTTGGACCAGTCACATACATTTTGGAACCATTTAAAATTCTTGAAAAATAAGTCTCTTTCCAATCTTTCAAAACTACAATTATGTTAAATAAGGCCAGGTTTTGATTTTTATGAGCCTGTTATGTGATAATGTGGTAATAATACAGGTTTTATGTATGGCAAAAATTTCTATTGTTTATAAAACCTGTTGAACCTAAGAGTGGAAGCTCTACTTATCAGGGAATGTGGAACTATATGATACTAATCAATAGAAAAAAATCAAAATTTTGTGGACAGGTATTTTTGAAAAAAAAAAATCTGTAAATTACAAAAAAAATATTCGAAAGCCGACAGTAAAAGAACTTTGACAAATATCACCAAACGGAGGATACGACTGTAATCATAAAACAATTATCTTTCAAATAAAAGAAAGCCCCACAAAATATCTACAACTGTTCCAGAGATTTAGCATATTAAAATTTTTTCCAAAATTCGCATCTTCAGAAAGGTATGTGCAATGTCATCTTTAGAGAGCTGCATCTCGGAGCAGAAATTTTCTTGGAGACAACAAAAAACAGGTGTTCCCTACTTAGTCCTTCATTTTAGCATATGCTAAATTCAATAGCATCCGAGAGTATGAAGCTAAGATTTTCTCCTAGCCTGCCTGAATTGATATGGACTATGCCTTATATATAAAAATGGTTGCTCGTACACCAATTTGAGATTGATAGACTTTGAATTGTTTGACAAATCACCATGAAAGTAGGCACACATATCTGTTTTTTCATGGAGAAGGGTTTTCTTGATGGTTTTTGTACTATTCACTTCGCAGTAAATCTCCACTAGTTGGTGCTGCATAATAGCAACCTACATACCGTTGAACCGACCGTAAAAGTCGTTTGACGACTCAGTTCTCAGTAAAAAGGGTTAGTGACTGTGACTATGATCAGTAATTGTCAACTGAGTTTGAAATGGAATTCCTTTTCCATCTTCTTGAATGCTGGATGTTATTATATACAAGGTGTTTCAAAAATGACCGGTATATTTGAAACGGCAATACAAACTAAACGAGCAGCGATAGAAATACACCGTTTGTTGCAATATGCTTGGGACAACAGTACATTTTCAGGCAGACAAACTTTCGAAATTACAGTACTTACAATTGTCAACAACAGATGGCGCTGCGGTATTTTCCACATATCCACCATGCGTAGCAATAATATGGCGTAGTCTCTGAATGAAATTACCCGAAACCTTTGACAACGTGTCTGGCGGAATGGCTTCACATGCAGATGAGATGTACTGCTTCAGCTGTTCAATTGTTTCTGGATTCTGGCGGTACACCTGGTCTTTCAAGTGTCCCAACAGAAAGAAGTCACAGGGGTTCATGTCTGGCGAATAGGGAGGCCAATCCACGCCGCCTCCTGTATGTTTCGGATAGCCCAGAGCTTTCACACGATCATCGAAATATTCATTCAGGAAATTAAAGACGTCGGCCGTGCGATGTGGCCGGGCACCATCTTGCATAAAACACGAGGTGTTCGCAGTGTCGTCTAAGGCAGTTTGTACCGCCACAAATTCACGAAGAATGTCCAGATAGCGTGATGCAGTAATCGTTTCGGATCTGAAAAATGGGCCAATGAGTCCTTTGGAAGAAATGGCGGCCCAGACCAGTACTTTTTGAGGATGCAGGAACGATGGGACTGCAACATGGGGCTTTTCGGTTCCCCATATGTGCCAGTTCAGTTTATTGACGAAGCTGTCCAGGTAAAAATAAGCTTCGTCAGTAAACCAAATGCTGCCCACATGCACATCGCCATCACCAATCCTGTGCACTATATCGTTAGCGAATGTCTCTCGTGCAGCAATGGTAGTGGCTCCGAGGGGTTGCCGCGTTTGAATTTTGTATGGATAGAGGTGTAAACTCTGGCGCATCAGACGATACGTGGACGTTGGCGTCATTTGGACCGCAGCTGCAACACAGCGAACAGAAACCCGAGGCCGCTGTTGGATCACCTGCTGCACTAGCTGTGCGTTGCCCTCTATGGATGCCGTACGCGGTCGCCCTACCTTTCCAACACGTTCATCCGTCGCGTTCCCAGTCAGTTGAAATTTTTCAAACAGATCCTTTATTGTATCGCTTTTCGGTCCTTTGGTTACATTAAACTTCCGTTGAAAACTTCGTCTTGTTGCAACAACACTGTGTTCTAGGCGGTGGAATTCCAACACCAGAAAAATCCTCTGTTCTAAGGAATAAACCATGTTGTCCACAGCACACTTTCACGTTGTAAACAGCACACGCTTACAGCAGAAAGACGACGTACAGAATGGCGCACCCACAGACTGCGTTGTCTTCTATATCTTTCACATCACTTGCAGCGCCATCTGTTGTTGAAAATTGTAACTACTGTAACTTCGAAAGTTTGTCCGCCTGAAAATGTACTGTTGTCCCGAGGATATTGCAACAAACGGTGTATTTCTATCGCTACTCGTTTAGTTTTTATTGCCGTTTCAAATATACCGGTCGTATATATATATATATATATATATATATATATATATATATATATATATATATAATTACTGATCATAGTCACAATCACTAACCCTTTTTCTGAGAACTGAGTCGTCAAACGACTTTTACGGTCGGTTCAGCGGTATGTAAGTTGCTATTATGCAGCACCAACTAATGGAGATTTACAACGAAGTGATATATATAATAACATCCAGCATTCAAGAAGATGGAAAAATATTATAACATCCAGCATTCAAGAAGATGGAAAAGGAATGGTATTTAATGTTTACTAACCATTAAATACCATTCCTTTTCCATCTTCTTGAATGCTGGATATATAACATCCAGCATTCAAGAAGATGGAAAAGGAATGGTATTTAATATATATATATATATATATATATATATATATATATATATATATATATAACATCCAGCATTCAAGTATCAAACACTCGAAGATCAAGCACACATGCTCGGCAGTAGAGCTACCGAAACATTTAAAAAGGGAGACGCACGAAGTGAATCTGTGCGAATCAGAGACTGTACTTCAAGATCAACACCAACAGGCGACCTGAACGGAAGCCTGAAGAATTAGTGTCTGTGGAACCATGGGAAGAAAATTACATTTTCAAACAACATACGTTTGCATTTACTTGGAGACGTTTCTGTAGAAATGTTTTCCAAGTAACTTTTGGATATGGGCAAGGGCAAACTTCCGGTTCTTCCTGAAGCACAGATGTCGTTCTCACCGAACTTCTGTCAACTTCAGTTATCATCTGAAGATCTTGAAAATAAAGGTTTTCCGAATATCGGCAACAACTTCAGGTCGTGACTGGCTATGCGAGCGAGCTATTTAGCTCTAAAGAATGATGACACAACTGAATCAGTAATAAATTCAACTGAAAATTCCTGGATGGGTTGTTGTTGTTGCTGTTGTTGTGATCTTCAGTCCAGAGACTGGTTTGATGCAGCTCTCCTTGCTACTCTATCCTGTGCAAGCTTCTTCATCTCCGAGTAACTACCGTCACCTACATCCTTCTGAAACTGTTAAGTGTATTTATGCCTTGGTCTCCCTCTGCGATTTTTACCCTCCGCGCTACCCTCCGATACTAAACTAATGAACCCTTGATACCTCAGGACGTGTCCTACCAACCGATCCCTTCTTCTACTCAAGTTGTGTCACAAATTCCGCTTCTTCCCAATTCTATTCGGTACCTCCTCATTTGTTATGTTATCTACCCATCTAATCTTCAGCATTCTTCTGTAGCACAACATTTCGAACGATTCTATTCTCTTCTTGTCCAAACTATTTATCGTCCATGTTTCACTTCCATACATAGCTACACTCCATACATATACTTTCAGAAAAGACTTCCCGACACTTAGATCTATACTCGATGTTAACAAATTTTTCTTCTTCTGAAACGCTTTCCTTGCGATTGTCAGTCTACATTTATATCCTCCCTACTTCGACCATCTATGCACAAGAGGCAAGACGGAATAATAAGAGTGGACGACCAGGAACGAAGTGCTCTGATTTAAAAGGGTGTAAGACAGGGGTGTAGTCCCCCCCCCCCCCCTTCTGTTCAATGCGTTCATCGAAGAAGTAATGATGGAAATAAAAGAAAGATTCAGGAGTGGAATTCAAATTCGAGGTGAAAGCATATCATTGATACGATTCACTGGTGACATTACTATCGTGAGTGAAAGTGAAGAAGAATTACATGATCTGCTGAAAGGGATGAACAATCTAATGAGTACAGAATATGGACTGGGAGGAACTCGAAGAAAGATGTAATAATGAGAAGTATCAGAAATGAGAGCAGCGAGAAACTTAACATCAGGTGTGATGGTCACGAAGTCGATGAAGTAAGCAAAAATGGCATTCCTGGCCAAGAGAAATCTACTATTATCCAATATCGGCCTTAATTTGAGGACGAAATTTCTGAGAATATAGTCTGGAGTACAGCATTGCTTAGTAGTGAAACATGGACTGTGGTAAAACCGGAACAGAAGTGAATCGTTGCGTTTGAGATGTGCTACAGACGAATGTTGAAAATTAGGTGGACTGATAAGGTAAGGAACGACGAGATTCTCCACAGAATCGGAGATAAAAGGAATATGTGGAAAACACGTATAACGAGAAGGGACAGGATGATAGAACATCTGTTAAGAGATGAGGGAATGACTTCCATGGTGTTATTGGGAACTGAGAGGGCAAAAACTGTAGGGGAAGACAGAGACTGGACTAAATCCGGCAAATAATTCAGGACGTCGGTTGTAAGTGCTACTCTGATAAGAAGAGAATTTCACAGGAGAGGAACTCGCGGCGGGCCGCATCAAACCAGCTGACTGATGACCAAAAAAGAAAGCCGATAGACGGGCGAATAATATGGTGTATTGGAATCTTGAATAAATGTAAATTGCTTTCGGGAAAAAGTGTGAAACGTCCTCTTTGAAAAATTATACAAGACTGTGCTTAAACTGACACACAATATTTTTAGCGCAACGCAATCCGACTTTCATAAATCCCTACAAAAAAATGGCCCTGACTAACATTAACCTATACGTTTCACAAATCGCTTGCCGCACCAAAAATCTTCGTTACTCGAACTACTGCAATACAGGGAGCGCCCATACTGCCAACTTAATAGTGTTCAAAAGTCATAATATACACTCCTGGAAATGGAAAAAAGAACACATTGGCACCGGTGTGTCAGACCCACCATACTTGCTCCGGACACTGCGAGAGGGCTGTACAAGCAATGATCACACGCACGGCACAGCGGACACACCAGGAACCACGGTGTTGGCCGTCGAATGGCGCTAGTTGCGCAGCATTTGTGCACCGCCGCTGTCAGTGTCAGCCAGTTTGCCGTGGAATACGGAGCTCCATCGCAGTCTTTAACACTGGTAGCATACCGCGACAGCGTGGACGTGAACCGTATGTGCAGCTGACGGACTTTGAGCGAGGGCGTATAGTGGGCATGCGGGAGGCCGGGTGGACGTACCGCTGAATTGCTCAACACGTGGGGCGTGAGGTCTCCACAGTACATCGATGTTGTCGCCAGTGGTCGGCGGAAGGTGCACGTGCCCGTCGACCTGGGACCGGATCGCAGCGACGCACGGATGCACGCCAAGACCGTAGGATCCTACACAGTGCCGTAGGGGACCGCACCGCCACTTCCCAGCAAATTAGGAACACTGTTGCTCCTGGGGTATCGGCGAGGACCATTCGCAACCGTCTCCATGAAGCTGGGCTACAGTCCCGCACACCGTTAGGCCGTCTTCCGCTCACGCCCCAACATCGTGCAGCCCACCTCCAGTGGTGTCGCGACAGGCGTGAATGGACGGACGAATGGAGATGTGTCGTCTTCAGCGATGAGAGTCGCTTCTGCCTTGGTGCCAATGATGGTCGTATGCGTGTTTGGCGCAGTGCAGGTGAGCGCCACAATCAGGACTGCATACGACCAAGGCACACAGGGCCAACACCCGGCATCATGGTGTGGGGAGCGATCTCCTACACTGGCCGTACACCTCTGGTGATCGTCGAGGGGACACTGAATAGTGCACGGTACATCCAAACCGTCATCGAACCCATCGTTCTACCATTCCTAGACCGGCAAGGGAACTTGCTGTTCCAACAGGACAATGCACGTCCGCATGTATCCCGTGCCACCCAACGTGCTCTAGAAGGTGTAAGTCAACTACCCTGGCCAGCAAGATCTCCGTATCTGTCCCCCATTGAGCATGTTTGGGACTGGATGAAGCGTCGTCTCACGCGGTCTGCACGTCCAGCACGAACGCTGGTCCAACTGAGGCGCCAGGTGGAAATGGCATGGCAAGCTGTTCCACAGGACTACATCCAGCATCTCTACGATCGTCTCCATGGGAGAATAGCAGCCTGCATTGCTGCGAAAGGTGGATATACACTGTACTAGTGCCGACATTGTGCATGTTCTGTTGCCTGTGTCTATGTGCCTGTGGTTCTGTCAGTGTGATCATGTGATGTATCTGACCCCAGGAATGTGTCAATAAAGTTTCCCCTTCGTGGGACAATGAATTCACGGTGCTCTTATTGCAATTTCCAGGAGTGTATATAGCAATTCATGACATCCAGTCTTACAAATTTCAAAACTCCATTTCTCTCCCCACATCCACCACTGCTGGCGGCTCACCTCCAACTGCGCAACGCTACGCGCTGTCCACAGCCAACAGCCCAACACTACAATAACGGACAACAATGCAAACTAGCTACAGACTGCACACTGCACAGCCAGTGATTTTCATACAGAGCGCTACGTGGCGTTACCAATAAGAAAACGTAAGTAGCATACTTACAAGTGTGTTACATTACTTATTGAATGCCCCTCGTAGATTTCAAACTACATACAGATCATATTTTTTCGTATATGCAGAGGTAAGTAAATATACACAGATACGACAACGTCTGCGATTTTCGCTAGTAACCTACAAATTTAATCACATAGTCTTCCTACCGTTTTGTAGAAACACAATAAATGAAAACACATTTTCTATCTTTCCTGGTGTTGATATTTTAACAGCCAGCAGTTTGTTTGACTCATAACTCCTCACCGTCACTTACAGCATTTGTCTCATATAGCACATAGCATACAGTCTTGTAAAGGAAGAATCGGACTCGCCACAACAAACTTTCATATGCGGTTATCTGCACGAAAGATGTTAGTTTAGGTTCTCTGATACATATCGCTGGCAGTGGTGTTGAGCTCAATCCCTGTAACGTAGTATTGTTCTCGAATGCATTGCGAGTACATCTGACATACGCATAATGTGCGAGTACATCTGACATACGCATAATGTGCAGCATACAGATGAGCAGTCCGGCAGCGCATCGACAGGTCTCAGGGCCTGGCGATTTGTCAGACTGCATTAACCAGGATGGAAGCCGTCGCTGCGTATGAATCAGCTATCACCAGATGCAACTGAGGCCCGTACCACTGGATGAGGCACCGACAAGGCGATTTCCACACAGGCAGTCTGCATCAGCAGCTACTGTAGCGCATAACTGAATAGTAAAGTCGCCCTGATGCCCCATTCACAGACTGTGGTAGGGGAAACCGATGTGGAATATAAAACACAGTTACGCAGTAGCTACGACAGTAGTCCAAGTGAGATAAAGGTCTTACATGACATGCTAATAATAACATAAACAATGCACGCCACAGGTAGGTGGAGTGTATGGAGTATAAAGACGAATCCGCTAAAACTAGCGTAAGATGTACAGGGTGGCGCACTAAATGTGTTACCAATTGTTTCTTTCACAATTTATGACGCACATTAGATATCCCGCTGGGATCTCTACAGCAGTACCAGCAGAGCTTGGAAAAACAAATGAGTTACGAAATGACGTGTAATTCACGATACTTCCGCTAGGAGGCTACTAAGCAGCAATGGTTGACAATGGAAGACTGACGACACAGCCACAATCGGCAATTGTGTTACTTTTTCATGAAACGAAAAGCCTTGTGGTGACTGAGAGGCGTTTTCGACAACAGTTTAACACACGATCCCGAAACGCACACGTGATTTTAAGGCGCTCAGAAGACTTATTCTTCAAGCTTGCAGTGAAATTGTGCCGTAGGGTAATCACTAACTCCAGTGTTCGTTTGAAGGAAGTTAGGAAACGAAATGGTGGACATATTGAGCACGTCATGTGTTAGAACAAATCCCCATGAACGGCTCTTCATTGTAGTATGTGTTCCTTTCAGATTGTATTGACAATAAAGTTTATATTCAAAACCAAAATGGTAACCCATTTCGTGCGCCACCCTGTAGAATCTGAAGAACAGTGGAATCGATGCAATATACAAGTTACTGTAATCAGTCACATTTTACCACGTCTTTATTAAGTCGCTTTCTGTCTGTCTGTTTGTTCGATACAAATTTTGCAACTGATTTTAAACCAATTACCCGATAAGCTAGAGACCTGAAACCTTCGAACTGACTTCGAACTAGATGACAAAGCGATGTTAACTCCCTTTCTTGCCCGGTGTGTGGCGGAGGTATTTTGTTTACCTCGGTTTATTTTCCAATGACTTGGAATCTCCAAGATAGCTTATAAATGCATGACAATGCAATATTAATTCGCTGTATTGTCTGGCGTTTGGCGGAGGGAATTTTGTGTTCACGGCCACTTCACCATTTTCCTGTTCCAGCCGTGAATGTGTTACGTGACCGTTGTTTTTCCAAAACTGTCCCGTAACTAATATAAAATCAAAATATAAAGACCCATCACATCGAAAAAATTAATCAACACTGAGAAATGAAAGGCATATCAGTACCAGCGTGATTTTCGGTGGTTAATTATTATAATTAACATTTTATTTGGAACTGAATGGCTTATATAAGTACTAAGCCACTTTGCAAGCATATTGGGATGAGCAGCCAGCTCTCGGCCTGGCAGCGGTGTTAAGTAGCTGGCTGGACAGGTAGACCACACCAAGGGGAAGCCCCAGAATGGCAGTGCCATCCGGCTGACCAGACTATCCTTTGAGATACTTCAACTGGACACTGGGTGCCATAGGCAACGTAAATACAACCTCGCAGGACGTAAGGCCACCAGCAGCGACTACTTTTATGAATCGAACGTGGAAGAAGGAGAAGTGATGTTTTTAGCAATGTGCGGAAAAGCACTATTGCGGAAAAAACGTAGAACAAATAATTTCGTTAATATTTTTGTATAATCGTGAATTATTTAAGAATAACCATTTCAAAAGGACTTCTAGGATTAAGAACTTATAGTTATCTCGAATTTTGTTCTGTAGAAGTGTATAAATAGCCGAAGCAGAAGTGTCTCTCTCTCATTTTTCTCATTTAGTCAGTTTGTCATTTTGTGACGGCTCATCATCTCTCACGTTGTCTATATTGTGTTAGCTCGTGTGAGCATGACTTTTAATTGTGAAAATATGTAGTGTGAAAGTATTCAAAACTTTAATTTCAGGGGTACCTCTCATCTTACCTAAAAGGTAAGGTACATTTCACCTTTGTGAAAGGGAAAAGTTTTGTTATTAAAAAGATGTAATAATAATTTTTTTAATGAATTCAGAGAAGTGAGACAGGGAGTTTCAGTAGAGAGGAATAAATCAAAGCTGAAACTGTGAGAGCTTTAATTATTTTTGATGGCTACATTAAGCAGCGCGGAACAGCGATCGTCATTTTTTCGTGAAATCGAACGAAAGTTAACGTAGACATAGCATCTTTGACTGCCACCATTAATGATCGTTTACTTTATAACAACTTGCAAAAATATCTTTTGACGTGAATATACCATGTTCTGGGATCAGAAAGAAACCAATATTAATCACTAACACTACCAACACCACTAGTTAAGAAGTATCAAGATTACAAGAGCCACCACCCTTTGAGTCCACAAAAACCTGGTGTTTGCCCAAGAGATGAACGGCTGGGACTGGTTAATGTAAATAAACTGGAAGTTAAGAGAGAGAAACTCTACTGTACTGCCGAGTTCCCACTTCATTGGTCTCAGAAAGAGAATGGGAATGAGAATGAGATGCCTTTTCTCAGCATGAAATTGTAGGAAGCGTGGTAGGGGATAACCGCCTGAAGCAAAACTGGGAAAGAGAGCAATGTCTTTTAAGGAATCTTTTTACTCGGCAGCGCTCGGGCCTCCTACCCCGGCCAGTCCGAACAAAGACAAAAAGCAAAATGCAAAAATACGAGTCTTCCTTTTTTAGGAATCAGTCAGTTCAAAATCAATCCACTACCGGGGGCCTTCACCATCGGACTTCTCTTCCACCGGGATTTGTCGCCGACAGGGTCCATCTCAGAGGAGATGAGCTCAGGGAGGCTGACTTGAGGTTATCCGCAGGCCATCAGAGACTGTTTCTGAAGCCGCTTCAGCCTCCACCTACAGACCGAGATGCTGTGAGCGAGCCATGGCAGCGAAATGACCCGTTCGGAGAGTAAAGTTATATTTATACAGTTTCAGTTACTCCGAGCTTCACTCTGAAGACTTACTTTCGGATTCGTATGACCAATATATCTCCAGCTCCTGCCATAGATGGAACACATTCCCTTCTCTAGCGCTATCTGTCTTCTATACTAACATCACGACAATCACGATATCATTTGGCAAACGTAATTGCTTCATGTTCATATTCGATTATTAGAGTATTACCCTATAACCTTTAGTCAGATGTGTCAAGGTTTTGTTTTAGAACTGATACTGCTTGTAAAATTGTTTATGAGTCACTTTAATACAATAAACTGGACCGTAATTCTTGTTTCATTTAGTGTCATAGAATTTGTACACTCATGTTTATAAATTAAGGATAATGCTGATACACGGTGAAACAACGCACTGGTGGGCGGTCTGTGGATTTAAACCACCTCGGGGTCGTCGTCGCACGGTGGCGCTGGCAGCAGTCCACATAGGCCGAGATGTGTTGGTGCATGTCAGAGTACGATGCAGCGAGTAAGTGTGCAGACGTTTTCAGATGTGCTAATGGTGACTGTGTGTTGAAAATGGCTCAAAGGACGCATTTTGATGACGTTATGAGGGGTAGAGTACTAGGGCGACTGGAGGCTGGTCAAACACAGGAGGTCGTAGCACAGACCTTCCGTGTGCCACAAACTGTGATCTCATGATTGTTGCAACGATTCCGGCAGACAGAAAACGTGTCCAGGTGCTACAGTACGGGACGTCCACAGTGTACAACACCACAAGAAGATCGATATCTCACCATCAGTGCCCGCAGACGGCCACGGAGTACTGCAGGTAGCCTTGCTCGTGACCTTAGCGCAGCCACTGGAACAGTTGCCTCCAGATATACAGTCGAAAGGTGCATTCCATTGATCCCTGGTCACAGGAGAGCCCGTAAAGGCTGGTGTCAAGAACACAGTTCATGGCCATTGGGATAGTGGTCCAGATATAGTCTGAACAGTTATTCTCGCCGGGTTTTCATCTGGCGTGAACCAGGAACCAGATACCAACCCCTTAATATCCTTGAAAGGGACCCGTGTGGAGGTCGTGGTTTAATGGTGTCGGGTGGGATTATGATTGGTGCACGCACACCCCTGAATGTCTTTGACAGAGGAACTGCAACAGGTCAGGTGTATCGGGACGCCATTTTGCACCAGTAAGTCCGCTTTTTCAGGGGTGCAGTGGGTTCGATCTTGCTCCTGATGGATGACAACAGACTGCTCCACCGAGCTGCGATCGTGGAGGAGTTCCTTGAAGCAGAAGATATCAGGCGAATGGAGTGGCCTGCCTTTTCTCCAGACCTAACCCCATCGAGAACGTCTGTGATGCTCTCGGTCGACGTATCGCTGCACGTCTTCTAACCCCTGCGACACTTAAGGAGCTCCGACAGGCACTGATGCAAGAATGGGAGGCTATATCTCAGCAGCTGCTCGACCACCTGATCCATAGTATGCCAGTCCGTTGTGCGACCTGTGTATGTGTGCATGGTGATCATATCCCATATTGATGTCGGAGTACATGCGCAGGAAACAGTGACGCTTTATAGCACATGTGTTTAGGGGCGGTTTTCTCAACTTATCACCAATACTGTGGACTCTACAGATCTGTGTCGTGTGTATTCCCCAGGGCAAGTTAGCATTTATTTAAATTACCCAACCCGCGTGGACTTACAAATGTTTCGTGGGAAGAACGATTGCCGGTACGCCTTTCTGTAAGATCGAATTGTTACCTTCGCAGTCTTTTCGCGATATGTACATGTGAGAGAGCATTAAGATTATAAGATGTGTATATTTCTATTGTTTATTGTCAAACCACAATTTATGAAAGATGTTTATATTTTATTAATAGGATTTAGTAGGAATAATTAATGTTTGTCTTGTTGGAAATAATTGTGCGAGCAGGGAATGTCTGCACCAATGTGTTGTTGGCAGGAGAGACCGCATATTGATGTAATTTTAAAATTTGTGGGAGAGACCGCGTATGGATACGTTTTAAGAAAAGAGCGGGAAAGACCGCGCATTGATACATTTTGTAATGTTAGCAGGGATTGTCTGCACCAGAAAGCATTGTTGGCGGGAGAGACCGCAGCGTTCCTGGGAAGTCAGTGGTAATCGAGATGTGAAGCGAGTCGTAGCAGGTCTGAAGCGAAAGGTTGAGAGGAGCCGTGTGCCTGCCGCCACCAGCTATGATTTACAAGAGATTATAAACAGATCTACAGTCATCAGCTAACTATTACCATAAGAGGAACTAATATTGTTGAATTATTTTTTTGAGAAACTCAAGACTACTGAAAGTATGTTTGCGCAATGCTAGTTGTAAGATTATTGTAAAAAGTAAGTCCCATTTGAACGTTTGTAAAATCATTTCATCCAGAATATAATTAATTTTTGCCAGCAATATTGCATTACTGATTATAAATCCATCCCAAAAACCATAAACGTAAAACTTTTCAAAATTTTATTGTTGCCATAAAAAAGTTTAACTATGGATTACGTAACGTCAGTCAAATTAACTAAAGAATAGCGTCAGCTTTGCTATTAAATAATAACGTCAGCTTTGGTAATAAATACTGCCACTTATTATGACAGCTCACCAGCAGCCAATAAAGTATAGTAAAAGAGAGTAAGTATATTCATGTCGCAGTTCGATGTAGCAGTCAGATGGCGATCCAGTAACAGTAAAAAAAAAGGGTAAGGAACAGTTTTGGGTTATTGCAGATAACGATTGAGGACCACGACGACGACACGTTCTATGTTTCGTCGAAATAATCAGAAAATCACTTTTAATAAGCAGCAACAGGTATGCGAAGATTGAGAAAGAGAAGATTGAGAAAGAGAATAAATTTCAAAGGAAAGATTTCATTTGTTATTATTAAGCAAGAGATATAAATCCTAAGGGAAGGTTTCATAGGTTATTGTAGAAGAGAAGATTGCGTAACAAAAGAGATATAGAGGAGACGGGAAAGTTTCACTTGTGACAAAAGAGATATAGTGCAGACGGGAAGGTTACAAGATGATTGACTGAAGTGAAGAGAAACTGTAACAAACGCTCATGTCTCTGTTGTAATCTCATCAAATGTTTGAAATCGATCAAAACTTTTCACACACACAGGACCTTAAAGCAGAAAATAATTATTTAAATAAAAATGAACTTTTAATATACCACTTTTTTAATGCAAGTATTTTCATAGCTATTAAATATTCACAATCACACGTTTTCAGGACTGTATATATAAGGTTAGGAAACTGTATGAGCCTAGAAAAAATTATTTTATACGTTTTATCCTATATAACTGGCTCTATGCACAATGGGACTTAACAACTGAGGTCATCAGCCCCCTAGACTTAGAACTACTTAAACCTAACTAACCTAAGTACATCACACATCCATGCCCGAGGCAGGATTCGAAGGCGGCCTAGGTGGCCGAGCGGTTCTAGGCGCTACAGTCTGGAACCGCGCCACCAATACGGTCGCAGGTTCGAATCCTGCCTCGAGCAGGGATTGTGTGATGTACTTAGGTTAGTTAGGTTTAAGTAGTTCTAAGTTCTAGGGGACTGATGACTTCAGAAGTTGAGTCCCATAGTGCTCAGAGCCAGAGCCAGGATTCGAACCTGCGACCGTAATAGCAGCGCGGTTCCGGACTGAAGCGCCTAGAACCGCTCGGTCACAACGGCCGGCAACCTATTTAAAAACATAGTATATTAAAAATAGATTTTTTTAAAAAATAATTATTTAGTCCCTCACGTCACACTTTTCTGAGGATTATACACTCCTGGAAATTGCAATAAGAGCACCGTGAATTCATTGTCCCAGGAAGGGGAAACTTTATTGACACATTCCTGGGGTCAGATACATCACATGATCACACTGACAGAACCACAGGCACTTAGACACAGGCAACAGAGCATGCACAATGTCGGCATTAGTACAGTGTATATCCACCTTTCGCAGCAATGCAGGCTGCTATTCTCCCATCGTAGAGATGCTGGATGTAGTCCTGTGGAACGGCTTGCCATGCCATTTCCACCTGGCGCCTCAGTTGGACCAGTGTTCGTGCTGGACGTACAGACCGCGTGAGACGACGCTTCATCCAGTCCCAAACATGCTCGATGGGGGACAGATCCGGAGATCTTGCTGACCAGGGTAGTTGACTTACACTTTCTAGAGCACGTTGGGTGGCACGGGATACTGCTGACGTGCATTGTCCTGTTGGAACAGCAAGTTCCCTTGCCGGTCTAGGAATGGTAGAACGATGGGTTCGATGAGGGTTTGAATGTACCGTGCACTATTCAGTGTCCCCTCGACGATCACCAGAGGTGTACGGCCATTGTAGGAGATCGCTCCCCACACCATGATGCCGGGTGTTGGCCCTGTGTGCCTCGGTCGTATGCAGTCCTGATTGTGGCGCTCACCTGCACGGCGCCATACACGCATACGACCAAGGCAGAAGCGACTCTCATCGCTGAAGACGACACGTCTCCATTCGTCCCTCCATTCACGCCTGTCGCGACACCACTGGAGGCGGGCTGCACGATGTTGGGGCGTGAGCGGAAGACGGCCTAACGGTGTGCGGGACCGTAGCCCAGCTTCATGGAGACGGTTGCGAATGGTCCTCGCCGATACCCCAGGAGCAACAGTGTCCCTAATTTGCTGGGAAGTGGCGGTGCGGTCCCCTACGGCACTGCGTAGGATCCTACGGTCTTGGCGTGCATCCGTGCGTCGCTGCGGTCCGGTCCCAGGTCGACGGGCACGTGCACCTTCCGCCGACCACTGGCGACAACATCGATGTACTGTGGAGACCTCACGCCCCACGTGTTGAGCAATTCGGCGGTACGTCCACCCGGCCTCCCGCATGCCCACTATACGCCCTCGCTCAGAGTCCGTCAACTGCACATACGGTTCACGTCCACGCTGTCGCGGCATGCTACCAGTGTTAAAGACTGCGATGGAGCTCCGTATGCCACGGCAAACTGGCTGACACTGACGGCGGCGGTGCACAAATGCTGCGCAGCTAGCATCATTCGACGGCCAACACCGCGGTTCCTGGTGTGCCCGCTGTGCCGTGCGTGTGATCATTGCTTGTACAGCCCTATCGCAGTGTCCGGAGCAAGTATGGTGGGTCTGACACACCGGTGTCAATGTGTTCTTTTTTCCATTTCCAGGAGTGTACATCCATCATCAGGTTCATAATTTCTATTAACAACGCATGGACGAGTTACGTATAGGAATTTTAGTGAGGAACCTGTGACAGTGGCCGGCAGTCAGTCAGAAGGCGATAACTTGTTTAGTACGTGAATAGATGCAGCTTGGAAGTTTTGATTACATAGGTGAACAGTAACACAACTAGAAACATTCCATTCGGTGCCCACAGACTGGTTTTCGAGTCGTATTTAGGTAACATACAATTTCTGTAAATTGAACTATCCAAGGATTTCACATTAGGAATTAACAATGCTGCCAAAAGTGGCAAATTTAATGGAACATAAGCCTCGCCGCAGCAAGAAAGCATTTGAATCACATGTATAACAAAACACAGCACTGTCACTGTTAGCATAATGCACCTCCCCTCCTCCTCCCCCTCTCTCCACCCCTCTCCCACCACTCTCTCTCTCTCTCCCTCCCCTCTCTCTCACACATTCTTTCAATCTCTCTCTGACTGCTGCGGTCGCAGGTTCGAATCCTGCCTCGGGCATGCATGTGTGTGATGTCCTTAGGTTAGTTAGGTTTAAGTAGTTCTAAGTTCTAGGGGACTGATGACCACAGATGTTACGGCCCATAGTGCTCAGAGCCATTTGAACGATTTTTAGTCTCTCTCTCTCTTTTCCTCTCTCCCTCTCTTCCTCTCTCTCTTTCTCCCCCCTTCTCTTCCTCTTTCTTCTCTCCATGTCGCACGCCGCACTCCCTCCACCTCTACACACACACACACACACACACACACACACACACACACACACACATGATAAACAGCACTATTTAAATAAAATTTCCCATGAGAGAGAACGAGAAAAACAAATTGAAACAATATGCTCAAACCCACGCTGTGTTCGTTTATCTCCGACTGAACGCATTTGTTAACTTTGCAACATTATTTCACCAGTACATTTTTTAGCTGTATTAAATTTAACGTTTTTTATCTCTTAATAGAACATGGCACTGTTTTTAATAATCCAATGTCCTTACATAAAGCAGCTCCGTTTCACTTGTCTGCCGTTTGTGATCTAGTGGCTACCGTTACTGCCTCCAGATCCCAGGATCCCGGGTTCGATTCTCGGTGGGGGATTTTCTCTGCCCGGGGACTGGGTGTTTGTGTTGTCCTTATCATTTCATCATCATTGTTCGTGATAGTGGCTAGATTGGATTGTGTAAGAAAACTGGGTTGTGTAAAACTTGTGAATTTGTAAGGGCGCTGATGATCGAGCAGTTGAGCGCCCCACAAACCAAACATCATCATCTGTTTCATTTGTGAAGAAACTATGATTACAGTTTCAAGTTAACCGTCTGAAGAAACCTAACTACAACTCAGTCAAGAATTTGGCAGTAATATAACATCTATGACCTGATTTATCGTTGAAAGTTATAGACAAAAAATTTGCGTCAGGCATGGCTTACCTGCAGGTGGACGCTGGAATGTTCACCATAAAAATTAAAATTAGCACGAAAACGTGTCAATGACGCTGCAAGCATAATCACATAATCTTCGAGAAAGCATACCTACAACAAAATACTAAACAAGGAAGTTGAGATTATGACACATTCACTGATAATAATCTTTGGTGCACGTACCGTGCAACTCACTGAAAGAGACGGTCTTAGTTACTGCGTTGTTGCGTCCTTTTTTAATTTTTAATGTTCAATAGTTTTTGGCATCAATGTTCGGAGGAAATTTGTGATTATGGCACAATGTGAGAGCATTATGTACTCACTCTTTGTGAAAAAATGGCTACTATTTTTTCATTTTTCATGCAATTTAATATTTCAGGCATTCTCTTATAGCGTCTTAGGGAAACTACGGAAACCTGAATCTGGATTACAGTGTTGTGTTTGTTGTTGTGGTCTTCAGTCCTGAGACTGGTTTGATGCAGCTCTCCATGCTACTATATTCTGTGCAAACTTCTGCAACCTACATCCTTCTGAATCTGCTTAGTGTATTCATCTCTTGGTCTCCCTCTACGATTTTTACCCTCCACGCTGCCCTCCAATACTAAATTGGTGATCCCTTGATGCCTCAGAACATGTCCTACCAACCGATCCCTTCTTCTAGTCAAGTTGTGCCACAAACTTCTCTTCTCCCCAATACTATTCAATACTTCCTCATTAGTTACGTGATCTACCCATCTAATCTTCAGCATTCTTCTGTAGCACCACATTTCAAAAGCTTCTATTCTCTTCTTGTCCAAACTATTTATCGTCCATGTTTCACTTCCATACATGGCTACACTCCATACAAATACTTTCAGAAATGACTTCCTGACACTTAAATCTATACTCGATGTTAAAAAATTTCTCTTGTTTAGAAACGCTTTCCTTGCCATAGCCAGTCTACATTTTATATCCTCTCTACTTCGACCATGATCAGTTATTTTGCTCCCCAAATAGCAAAACTCCTTTACTACTTTAAGTGTCTGATTTCCTAATCTAATTCCCTCAGCATCACCCGACTTAATTCGACTACATTCCATTATCCTCGTTATGCTTTTGTTGATGTTCATCTTATGTCCTCCTTTCAAGACACTGTCCATTCCATTCAACTGCTCTTCCAAGTCCTTTGCTGTCTCTGACAGAATTATAATGTCATCGGCGAACCTCAACGTTTTTATTTCTTCTCCATGGATTTTAATACCTACTCCGTATTTTTCTTTTGTTTCCTTTACTCCTTGCTCAATATACAGGTTGAATAACATCGGCGAGAGGCTACAACCCTGTCTTACTCCCTTCCCAACCACTGCTTCCCTTTCATGTCCCTCGACTCTTATAACGCCATCTAGTTTCAGTACAAATTGTAAATAGCCTTTCGCTCCCTGTATTTTACCCCTGCCACCTTCATAATTTGAAAGAGACTGTTCCAGTCAACATTGTCAAAAGCTTTTTCTAAGTCTACAAATGCTAGAATCGTAGGTTTGCCCTTCCTTAATCTAGCTTATAAGATGAGTCTTAGGATCAGTATTGCCTCACGTGTTCCAACATTTCTAAGGAATCCAGAATAATTCGTGTTAGTATTTTGCAGCTGTGGCTTATTAAACTGATAGTTCGGTAATTTTTACATCTGTCAACACCTGCTTTCTTTGGGATTGGAATTATTATATTCTTCTTGAAGTCTGAGGGTATTTCGCCTGTTACATTCATTACAGTGTAGACTTTTAAAATTATTACTTCACCCACTTCTCTGCCCACCGAGTCTAGTGCTTTAGCTACCGCACCATCCCGTTTTCGATACCCCAGCACCCAGAACGTTTCTAAAAACAACGTTGATTTTGTAGATGAAATAGTATATTACCGTTTCCTGTTTCCCGCTCGTTCTACTTCGTTTAAACTACCCACCTGACTGAACTACCAGCGAGAGGAAAAGGAAAAGCATGGCCTGTGAGCAGCTGAGAATGCACATGTATTAAGTCCTACGCAATGAGTGGACGCGCTTTGTCAGCTGAACCTGCCCGTACATAATCAGATATACGGCTGCATACAGCTGACAGCAGAAAAGAACTGCAGTTGGCACAGCTATTCATCTCGCCGCGACCTCTACGCTGTCTGCAGGTAGCAACAAGAGGCTCTGCCTAAGAATACACCGTGGCCGTCCTTCAGGGAGCAGGTGCCCCATCTATCACGACACGCATCTCGCAGCCCGTCCAGGCGATTCGCCAAGTGAGCGCGATACCGACGTGCAGCCTAGGAACAATGATGTTTATGGTTTATTCAAATGGAAGTCAGTGACAGCGACACAACGCAACAGAAATAACTATAGCACACCGGAAATGTATTTTAGGATAAGGAGAGTAGACAAATCAGGCAACAAACTTTAAAAATCCTGAATGAAAGTAACACTGGATCGAACAATAACAGTAATAGTAATAACTAGAGACCGCATTGTATGCATCGTAAAAACGTTAAACGACGCAAGAAAATATGAATGAAAAATGCTTTAAAATGCACGAAAACTGTCTAAATATGCAAGATGAAATAATAAATAAACATGGTAGTTACTGCGTGCAAAATATCTCAAAGTCGAAACTGTGCATGTCAATTACTAGGAAAAGCGCCGGCCAAGCGAAAAATCAGTACATTTAGAACGCTGATACCATTTTCGGAATACTGTCTGGTATAGATTAAGAAGGGGGCCTTTCTAGGAATATTTTCTAAAAATTTGCAAAAGGAGGACTCATACCGTGTTTCAATGTTGTTCCTTCTCTACTATTGTTATTGGTAAAAGGTGGATGAGATGCAAGTGAGTCGTAGGGACACAATTGATACATACAGGACCGACTTCGAGATATATCGCACGCAGAGTAGCACGCTCAAACACTCCGTAATATTTTATTTTAAAAACAACATATAATCATTAGTTTTTTGAAAAGCATTAATTTTAATTAATACTATTGGGGCAAAGCATCATTTACAGTTTATTTTACATTTTTCTGCTATTGTAAACATAAACGAGCAAGTACTGTTCCAAATGTTCGGTAGTAAGATTGTGTCTTTGATCACTGAAAACATTTTATTACCTGAAAAGGACCGATTTACATCGACTGAGGTAACTGGGCATTATTTGAATTTGGGACCTGTGTTGGCTCTTACTGTTGCTGATAAAGTTCAACCGTCCCATCAATGAAACTATCAATTTGGCACAACAGGTCAAACCCTGGATTATTGCTTAAAGTGTTTTGAAACTTTTCTTTAAGTTTTCTTGGGAATACCTCCGGCAATGAGGAGTTCACTAGAATAATTCTATTCATTAACTGAATAGATTCATTCAACGCCAACCCTTGAGTTTCAAGCGTTTTAGTACTTGCAGGTATATGGGAAAAATGAGTGCTAATCACACCATTGTCTTTCTTAATACCGGAATCATTAAAAGCTTACTTGCACTGGCAAACTGCCAAAGCCTCTGCACTATCAAAGTCGATTACTACCCCTCTAATGGCCTCGAAATGTTCATTGTAAAACAACAGATCTTCGACCCACGTAGCCCAACAAGTTAGCTCTAGTTCGGGAGGTAAAGGCACATTTGGTGGTTTTTCTTTGTAGGTCTTGATGCGAGCAGGCGCCTTTAGAAACACTTTCCCTGTGGACGAAATCAGTTTATTGACATTCACAAACGTGGAACGTATTTCTTCAGCAAGGCGATGTACTTCATGAGCGAAGCACGTCACATGAATCAAACTGGGATAAAGTACTCGGAGAGTTTTCCCTGTTTTGATCAACTAGGGCGCAGCATCTGAAATAGACACAAACTTCCTTTCATCTGCAGAAAATTCTGAAAATATTTTTCTAGTACCATCGTTCAAAAATCTGGCGATCGTAGAATGATTTACATTTTCAAGTTTTTCGCAGGCCGCTAAGTAGGAAGAAGAAGGCTCTTCTTATAAAGCACCAACAATTAAATTTGCAATGTAACGGCCACAAGTGTCTGTAGTTTCGTCAACTGAAATCCAGATAATGCTGCTCTTGTTCACTGCGTATTTCTTCCAGAACATTTACGTTAATTGTCGGTATGTAATTTTTACGCAATGTTGATTTATCGCGTATATTTTGATTTAAACAATGTTTGCGCAGGAAGCCTTTGAGGATATGGTTCGTAAGTTTGTGAAGAATAATACTGCCTGCAATGAATGCTTCACACAGGTCCATGTTAAACCAACATTTGGACAAATCCCTGCTACTGCAACTTGCTGTTGTCAGAAGTTGTTGTCGTGGTCCTTTCTTCTTCTGCTTTCCTACGATATGAAGACTTGTCTTGACATGCTGGTCTATTTGAAACTTCGTTTGCACGAAACGTTTTTCTCGCAAACTCGACAATATAAAACAATTCCGTCATATGTAAATGTTCCAGGATGGTCAGCTATCACGAAACAACGTTTCTTTTTTCGGGCGACATGGCGCACAACACATTACACACTAAACGTCGTAAACACTTTCAGCTGTGCACAAGTAAATAGAAAGCTAAACTCAAACAATGGACGTGCTACTAAAAGCTTGCATAGTTTAATGTAATTGTTGCCGATGCGTACGGTATGACAGCGGAGTGGATTAACCGGGTTCGTGGGTGCATGAGCACTGACTCTGTCTGCCTGTTCCTGCCCCTCTCCTGTAATGATTTCGCTAGCAGTGGCCTCTCGGTTAGCGACTGCACGCAGTTCTAGGTCGCTGTCAGTCTGTAAGGCATCAAAGCTAAATCGAGCTAGAGAGCGCCCGTCTAAAGTTTTAAAATATTGTAGACATAGACCGAAAATATGCATCATCACTAATTTTTAGTTAAAATATGCAATAATTCGGAAAAGGAGCCAAATATGCAAATGCATATCCGACATGCAAATGCATATAATCCGGTCTCTAGTAATAACATACAGTACAAGAACTATTTCAGTTTGTATATCCCAATAACGGCCGATGAAAGGTCCCTTATAAGAAATCTCCAGCATTCTCCTAAAATGATAGTTAATTAGTTATCCCCAAGTTCTGCGGATCGTAACTGCGGCGTTGCTCTCTACGATGTGGAAGAAATCAGTTCTCCAACTATACTACACATTATTAGCGAAAAACAGGGCAAAATGCTGACCATTTGCTTTTCTGTTAAGTTACATTTTTCTATATATACAGTGACTCTTAACTATGCTCATACACTCCCTTCCTTACCCAAACACACGCTCATAGACGCCAGAAATTTATTTATGGAATATAAGGAGTTGTCAAGTTGATATGGTTTCAGTGTGTTTCTGAAGCTTTTGCTTCACTGGAGTGGTCAAGATAAATGGGAAGCTCTGTATAAGAATATATTATAGGAGGGTGAAGGTGTCGTTAAGTCAGTATGCCTAGTCTGTTCCAGAATCTTCATCTCTGAGTAACACTTGCACCCTATGTCATCAATTATTCATTGGATGTGTCCCAGTCTGTTTCTTTCTAGTTTTATCCTCTACAGCTCCCCCTATTATCATGGAAGCTATTCCCTAACGTCTTAAACATCCGCTCCATCGTCCTGCTCCTTCTTTTTGTCACTGCTTTCCAATGTTCCTTCCATTGCCAATTATGCGGGAGACCACCCCCATTCCTTACCTTACCAGTCCACCCACTTTTCAGCACCCTTCTGTAGCACCACACCTCAAATGCTTCGATTCTCTTCTGATCCAGTTTCCCGTAGTCCATGATTAACTAGCATACAATGTTATTTTCCAAATGAAAATTCTCAAAAATCTTTTTCTCAAATTAAGAACTATGTTCGATACTAGCAGACTTAGCCTGGAATGCCCTCTTTGCTTCTGCTAGAATGCTCTTTATACTCTCCTTGTTTCGTTTGTCGTTGGTTATTTTGCTTCCAAAGTAGAAGACTTCCTTAACTTCGTCTACTTCGTGACTACCAACTTTGATGTTTAGTTACTTGCTGTTTTCATTTCTGCTACATCTCATTACTTTCGCCTCTCTTCACTTTACTCTCAGTCCTTATTCTGTACTCATTGAAATATTCATTCCATTCAAGAGATCCTGTAATTCTTCTTCACCTTCATTGAGTATAGCTATGACATCACCGAATCTTATCTTTGTCGCCAAATTTCAATCCCACTTTTGAATCTTTCTTTTATTACCGTCGTTGCTGGTTTGATGTTTAGATTCAACAGCACGAGCGAAAGACTGCATCCCTTTTGAATCCGTTCACTTCGTTCTTGCTCTTCCATTCTTATTGTTCCCTCTTGGTTCTTGTATTACTCATATTGTCCTATAGCTTATCCTTAATTTTCTCAGGATTTCGGACACTTTGCACCATATTACATTTTCTAACGCTTTTTGCTGCTCGACAAATCCTGTGAACGTCTCTTGACTTGTCTTCAGTCTTGCTTCCATTATCAACCACAACATGGGAACTGCCTCTATGGTGCCTTTACCTTTTCTATAACCAAATCGATCGTCATCTAACAGAGCCTCGACTTTCTTTTCCATTCTTCTGTACATTCTATTCTGAGCAATTTCGATGCATGAGCTGTTAAGCTGATTGTATGGTACTTCTGGCACTTGTCGGCTCTTTCAACGTTGAGAATTGTATAGAGGATGCTTTTCCTATAGTCCGATGGTATATTGCCAATCTTATACAGTCTACACACTGGCGTGAATAATCGTTTTGTTGTGACTTCCCCTAATGATCTTAGGAAGTCCGACAGAATGTTACCTATCCCTTCTTGCTTATTTAATCTCGAGTCTTCCAAAGATATTTTAAACTCTAATACTGAATCACTTATTTCTTCCATATCGGCTCCAATTTTTTCTTCAATCACGTCAACAAACCAGTCTAACCCTCATAGAGACCTTCAGTGTATTCTTTCCACCTATCCGTCATCTCCTCTGCAATTAACAGTGGAATTCCCATTACGCTCTTAATGTTGCCACACTTACTTTTAATTTCATCTAAGGATGTTTTGACTTTTCTGTACGCTGAATGAGTCCTTCCCACGATCATTCCGTTTTCCATTCCTTCACGTATTTCCTGGTGTCATTTCCCCTTGGTTTCCATGAACGTCTTATTTATTTGACTCCTCAGTGATTTACATTTGTGTATTCCTGTCTTTGCCTGAACATTTTCGTACTTCCTTCTTCCGTCGATGAACTGAAGTCATTCTTCTGTTACTCAAGGTTCTTTCGCATTTAACTTCCTAGTACTTATGTTTCTCTGTCCAACATCTGTGGCTGATCATTTTAGAGATGTCCACTCGTCTTCATCTGAACTGCGTGCTCTGGTATCCCTTATCGCAGTATTCACATCCATAGCGAACTTCGAACGCGTCTCATGATAGCTGAGTACTTCAGTATCCTATTTACTTCCACATCGGTTCCTCGACACGACCCCTTAGACTTCAGTAAATTGTAATCTGACTCAACACACAAGAATCAAAAGACTGGCTTCTTGCTGTAAATGTTCAGAAATATAGCAAATTAGTGTCAAACTCCATGATTATAAACATGTTACACTACGTTACTATTGTTATTATAATTATAATATGTTAAATTTCACCGTGATCGTTGAGGAAGTTGATGTCCGTGCACTGGCCCCCAGGTCCTATAAGATTCCAGAACAATGGTGAATGCGAGTCTGTGCGATCCTCTGATCTGTTGTTTTCTATTCTGAGTTGATCTGCTCTTCCCCGTCACCCCTGAAAATTTGTATTTCATTTTCATGATTTTGCTGCAATTCACACTTAGGTGTCTAGCAGAGTGTTCTTCGAACCACCTTCAAACTATTTCTTTACCGTTTTCCCCTCTAACCACCCCTGGGAAAAATGAAAACCTAAATCTTTCTGTATGAGCACTGGTTTTTGTTATTTTTTTACGACGATCATTTTTCCTATTGACGCTGGAGACAACAAAATATTCTGACACTGTAAGCAGAAAATTGCTGATTGGATTTCGTGATAAGATCTCGCCACAAGGAAAAACGCCTTTGTTCTAATGACTGTCACCCAAGCTGTCTTATCGTATCCGTCACACTCTACCCACATTTTCGGGATAATACAAAAACAGCTGCCATTCTTTTGCCTTTTTCGATGTCCTCCGTCATTCTTATGTCGTAAGGATCCCGCAGTCGTACTGTACCAGAGGAGGGACAAGAAACCTGTTGGATCTTCTCTTTTCTCTTTCTGCCCCACAACATTAGCTACGTGAGCTTCACAATTTAAGTTGGTCGTAATTGTAATTCCTATTTATTTAGTTAAATTGTGTTATTTATTGAATAACGCAACTTTAATGGATTTCTTTTTGTACTCATGTGGATGACCTCACACTTTTCTTTATTTAGAGACTTTCGGCACATTTCGCACCATACAGAAATTTTGTCTAAATCACTTTCCAATTAGCTTTCATCTTCTGTTGACTTTACTAGACGGTAAATGACAGCATCATCTGCAAAGGTCAGATTTTCTCTTAAACCGTTTTCATATATTAGAAAGCGCGGAGGACCTAACCCTTACTTATGGAACGCTGCATATCATTCTGTTTTATTCGATGACTTTCCGTCAACTGTTACGTGCCGTGACGTTTCTGATAGAAAATCTCGACCGAGCTAGGTGACGCATTGGTTAGCACACTGGACTCGTGTTCGGGAGGTCGACGGTTCAAAGCCCCGTCCGGCCATCCTGATTTAGGTTTTCCGTGATTTCCCTAAATCGCTTCAGGCAAATGCCGGGATGTTTCCTTTGAAAGGGCACGGCCGATTCCTTCCCCATCCTCTTCTTGGGTTCGATGGCCTAGTTGTTTGGTCCCCTCCCGTAAATCAAGCAACCAATCAGGAAATCAGGAATCCAGTCGCACAGCTGAAGCAATTTGTTTAGAGTCTCTTGTAATGGTGGACGTTGCAACATTATTTTTATGTCCATTTGTAAACGGCCCATTACTCTGTCTCCTCGAAGGAGCCTGACTGTACGGGATGCTACGCAAGTGCCAGAGAATGAGACGGAGAAGTTCGTTAGCATTTTTGTGGCGACGAAAATGTTGAAATCGTTTCTTCAATTTCCTGAGGAAGCGCAGTACACGTCATAGTTGATCGTTGCACCACAAAGGAGGACATCAAACAGATCAATCCCTTCAGAATCTCAGAAGACCCCGCCACGATTTTACCGGTTGAGGGAGCGGAGAACTTTTTCTTCGCAGGAGAGTTTGTGTGGCGCAAGTCCACGGACTGCCGTTATGTTTCTGGTTCGAAGTGAAGAACCAATGTTTCATCGCCTTCGCGATATTTAACAAAAAATTTTCACAGTCAGCCCGTAACGCGCAAACAATTCCGCACAGATGGTTCTTCGTTACTCTTTACGATCTTAACGGCGGCGAGGGACACGTCGCTCACACACCTTTGAGTATCCCAGCTGGCGGAGTAATGTGTCAGCAGTACCTACAGGGACGTCCGTTGTGCAGCGATATTTGATTGTGATCTGTCGATCAGCTTGACTGAGAGTGTCAGCCTGTTCCAACATTGCAGGAGTCATAGCTGTGTGCGGTCAACCGCCACGACTGAGGTCTGACAGATTCAAGACCTTGTTGCGATGACGACTCAGGTGCTTATGTTCACTCTCAGATCACCGTAGACATTCTAGAAGCTCCTATGAATGTCTACCTGCTTTGGTTTTCCTCCATAAGAAATGCAATGGCGGCTCTGTGCTTGGAAGGCACCTGCGTTACAGACGCCAGTTTGAAAGCTACGTGTAATGCCGCCACGTATCGAAACTTCATGTAACAATAGCGGCTGAAGCGGGAATATTCCACATGTTCCACAAGAAATGACGCATTTATTTCAATCGAAACTGGCCGAGAACAAAATGTTGTTGCATACTTGTTGAACGTCCCTCGTAAATCGATCTGCACTCATTGTTTATTAAGACAATGTACACAACTGCCACTCTTGGTGAGTAAGTGTACGAGGGTAATTTTTGTTTATTTTGTTTATTTTGGTACTACTGTCGTTTTACGTTAACGACGCTTTCTTTGTTTATTCGTTGTCATATCTCTGCAATTTTCAAGCCGTTAGGTTAGTTTCATTATCGCTGCTATGCTGTTAATCATGGATGCTCTGCTGTGTATTTGCACCAAAGAAGAGTAACGTTCAGTGATTCGTTTTTTGTGGTCGGAAGGCGTATCAGGGACCGAAATGCATCGAAGACTTTCGGTACAGTACGGGAACAGTGCTTTGCCACCACGGAGTGTCTACGAATAGATTGAGAAACTCCGAAATCGTCACACAAGTCTTAGGCACGATGAAAGAGCCGACGACCGTTTACCGCCACAATGAAGAAACCTTCGAGCGTTCACCTGAAATGATTCTCTCAGACAGACGATTAACTATTGACGAAGTGGCACATCGTCTGCAAATTAGTCACGGTTCTGCCTACGAAATCATCCACAACAGATTTGGGTTTCATAAAGTTTTGCAAGATGGGTCCCAAAACAAGTTGCACGAAAAAACGCGCTTGCACATCTGCAAAAAACATTTGGATCGCTATGGTAACAAAGGGGACAACTTCTTAGACAGGATTGTTACTGGTGACGAAACATGGATCCATCATTACGAGCCGGAGAGTATACAGCAGAGTATGGAATGGAAACGTCCAAATCAGCCGTGCAAGAAAAAGTTGAAGACCCAACCGTCCGCAGGAAAACTGATGCTTACGGATTTTTGGGACTCACAAGGTCCAGAACTAGAACATTATGGGGAAAGGAGCACAACAGTAAACAGTGTATGTTACAGAGAGATGCTTACTGCCTGGCTGAAGCCGGCAATTCGAAGCAAACACCGAGTATTGCTGTGAAAAAGTGTTGTGTTGTTGCACGACAATACCCATCCGCATACTGCTGCCCACACCGCTGAAACGCTCCAGAAACTCAAATTTGAAGTACTGGGTCATCCTCCATATAGTCCCGATCTTGCCCTTCTGACTATCACTTGTTTGATCCACTCAAGCAGGTATTAAGCGACCGTAATTTTGCCTCGAAAGAAGCAGTGAAAGAAGCGGTGCATTCCTATCTCGCAGCTCAACCGAGAACCTTCTTTTATGAGGGGACCAGGAAGCTTGTACAACTACGGACCAAGTGAGTTGAAACGCAAAGAGATTATGTCGAAAAATGATGTTCCTGTAAGTTTCCTACTTGATTACAATAAAATTTTATAACTAATTTGGGGGTAATACACTACTGGCCATTAAAATTGCTACACCAAGAAGAAATGCAGGTAATAAACGGGTATTCATTGGACAAATATATTATAGTAGAACTGACATTACATTTTCACGCAATTTGGGTGCATAGGTCCTGAGAAATCAGTACCCAGAACAACGGCCTCGGGCCGTAATAACGGCCTTGATACACCTGGGCATTGAGTGAAACACAGCTTGGATGGCGTGTACAGGTACAGCTGCCCATGCAGCTTCAACACGATATCGCAGTTCATCAAGAGTAGAGACTGGCGTATTGTGACGAGCCAGTTGCCACCAGAGAGCAGCCGTTTTCAATTGGTGAGCTGTAGAATTTGCGGTCGTGCATTGTCCTGAAGAAATATAGGGTTTCGCTGGGATCGCATGAAGGGTAGAGCCACGGATCGTAACACATCTGAAACATATCGTGCATTGTTCAAAGTGCCCTTAATGCGAACAAGAGGTAACCAAGACGGGTAACCAATGGCATCCCATACCATCACGCCGGGTCATACGCCAGTATGGCGATACACGCTTCCAATGTGCGTTCACCGCGATGTCGCCAAACACGGATGCGATCATCATGATACTGTGAACAGCACCTGGAGTCATCCGAAAAAATGACGATTTGCCATTTGTGCACTCAGGTTCGTCTTTGTGTACACCATCGCAGGCGCTCCTGTCTGTGATGCAGCGTCAAGGGTAACCGCAGCCACGGTCTCCGAGCTGATAGTCCATGATGCCGCAAACGTCGTCGAACTGTTCGTGGAGATAGTTGTTGTCTTGCAAAGTTCCCATCTGTTGACTCTGGGACCCACGATCCGTTACAGCCATGCGGATAAGATGCCTGTCATCTCGACTGCTAGTGATACGAGGCCGTTGATACCCAGCACGGCGTTCCGTATTACCCTCCTGAACCCACCGATTCCATATTAAGCTAACAGTCATTGGATCTCGACCAAAGAGAGCAACAATGTCGCGATACCACAAACCGCAATCGCGATAGGCTACAATCCGACCTTTATCAAAGTCGGAAACGTGATGGTACGCATTTCTTCTCCTTATACGAGGCATCACAACAACGTTTCACCAGGCAACGCCGTTCAACTGCTGTTTGTGTACGAGAAAACGGTTGGAAACTTTCTTCATGTCAGCACGTTGTAGGTGTCGGCACCGGCGCCAACCTTATGTGAATGCTCTGAAATGCTAATCATTTGCATATCACAGCATCTTCTTCCTGTCGGCTAAATTTCGCGTCTGTAGCACGTCATCTTCGTGGTGTAGCAATTTTAATGGCCAGTAGCGTAACTGACTTACCCTCGTACACTTTACCAAATCGCTTCGACTTAGGTAGATGTAATAACAGTGTGTTACGTTGTATACTAGACGAAATTGGAGGGTTATAGCCCTTAGGCACGGAAAACAGCGTGTGACGATGCTGCGTACACCTAGAGTTGCCACGTCGCACTGCCGAGCTTTCGGCCGGTGACGTAAGGAGACGTTCTCGCGGCTGTGGAGGTTTCTAGAGCGACCTGGGCGGGCCGGGATGCGCTGTGCTCTGCCGCGCCTCGCCGGGGCGAGGTCCTCGCCTTGGGCCGCGGAGCGCGGCTAAATATACGCCAGTGGCAAGGACGCGGCCTCCAGCCCCGGGCCCACGCCGCACCCTGCCTACAGCTCTGCACTACGACGTGGCAACTCTACGAGTACGCAGCGTCGTCATACGCTGTTTCCGTAGGTACGAAGTATAACCCTTCCATTTCGTTCAAATATTCAGATGTGTGTGAGTTCCTAAGGGACCAAACTGCTGTCGTCATCGGTCCCTAGACTTACACACTACTTATGATAAGAACAACATACAAATCCATGCCCGTGGGAGGACTAGTCCCCCTTCTGCCGCTATACACAGTGGTCCATTAATCGTGACCGGGCCAAATATCTCACGAAATAAGCGTTAAACGAAAAAGCTACAAAGAACGAGGCTCGTCTAGCTTTAAGGGGGAAACCACGTGGCGCTATGGTTGCCCCGCTAGATGGCGTTGCCATAGGTCAAACGGATATAAACTGTTTTTTTTAATAAGAGCCCTCATTTAATTACATATGCGTGTAGTACGTAAATAAATATGAATGTTTTAGTTGGACCACTTTTTCGCTTTGTGGTAGACGGTGCTGTAATAGTCACAAACATCTGGCTCACAATTTTAGACGAACAGTTGGTAACAGGTAGGTTTTTTAAATTAAAATACAGAACGTAGGTCCGTTTCAACATATTATTTCTGTTGTTGTAATGTGAGACATGTACCTTTGTGAACTTATCATTTCAGAGAACGCATACTATTACAGCGTGATTACCTGTAAATACCACATTAATATAATAAATGCTCAAAATGATGTCCGTCAACCTCAATGCATTTGGCAGTACGTGTCACGACATTCCTCTCAAGAGCGAGTAGTTCGCCTTCCGTAATGTTCTCACATGCATTGACAATGCGCCGACGCATGTTGTCAGGCGTTGTCGGTGAATCACGATAGCAAATATCCTTCAACTTTCCCCACAGAAGGAAATCCGGGGACGTCAGATCCGGTGAACGTGCGGGCCATGGTATGGTGCTTCGACGACCAGTCCACCTGTCATGAAATAAATGCTATTCAATACCGCTTCAAGCGCACGAGAGCTATGTGCCGAACATCCATCTTGTTGGAAGTATATCGCCATTCTGTCATGCAGTGAAACATCTTGTAGTAACATCGGTAGCACATTACGTAGGAAATCAGCATACATTACACCATTTAGATTGGCATCGATAAAATGGGGATCAATTATCCTTCCTCCCATAATGCCGCACCATAAATTAACCCGCCGAGGTCGCTGATGTTCCACTTGTCGCAGCCATCGTGGATTTTCCGTTGCCCACTAGAGCATATTATGCCACTTTACGTTACCGCTGTTCCTAAATGACGCTTCGTCGCTGAATAGAACACGTGCAAAAATCTGTCATCGTCCCGTAATTTCTCTTGTGCCCAGTGGCAGAACTGTACACGACGTTCAAAGTCGTCGCCATGCAATTCCTGGTGCATAGAACTACGGTACGGGAGCAATCGATGTTGACGTAGCATTCTGAACACCGACGGTTGTGAGATTCCCGATTCTCGCGCAATTTGTCTGTTACTGATGTGCGGATTAGCCGCGACAGCAGCTAAACATCCTCTGGGACATCATCATTTGTTCAGGTCGTGGTTGACGTTTCACATGTGGCTGAACACTTCATGCTTCCTTAAATAACGTAACTATCCGGCGAACGGTCCGGACACTTTCATGGTGTCGTCCAGGATACCGAGCAGCATACATAGCACACGCCCATTGGGCATTTTGATCACAATAGCCATACATCAACACGATATCGACCTTTTCCGCAATTGGTAAAAGGGTAATGTATCACGAAGCAAACACCGTCCGCTCTGCAGAATGTTGCGTGGTACCACGTACTTATACGTTTGCGACTATTACAGCGCCATCTATCACAAAGCGAAAAAGTGGTCCACCTAAAAGATTCATATTTCTTTACGTACGACACGAATATGTTATAAAAATTGGGGTTCCTATTTAAAAAACGCAGTTGATATCCGCTTGACCTATGGCAGCGCCATCTAGGGGGCCAACCATAACGTCATCTGGATTCCCCCTTCAAGCTAGACAAGTTTCGTTCTTTGTAGTTTTTTCGTCTGATGCTAATTTTGTGAGATATTTGGCCCGGTCACTATGAATGGACCACCCTGTATAACGTAACAGATGGTTACTACGTCCACATAATTTTTTCTAAAACCACCTATACCAAATTCATCTGATCGAGGCGATTTGGAAAAGTGGTCAATTTTACACTAAAATGGTAGTTGTGTACATTGTCTTAATAAATAATGAGTGCAAATCGATTTACGAGGAGCGTTCAACAAGTATGCAGCAACATTTCTTTTCTCGGCCAATTTCGATTGAAAATATGGGGAATTTGTTGTGGGACTTTGTGGAATATTATCGCTTCAGCCGCTATTGTTTCATGTAGTTCCGACACGTAGGAGCGCTATACGTAGCTTTCAGACCGGCGTCTTTAGCGGAGATGTGTTCCACAAGAGAGCCGTCATTGAGACGCAGACATTCATAGGAGTTTCTAGAATGTCTACGGAGATCTGACAATTGACAAAAGCACGTTGAGTCGTTGGGCGAGGTGTCTGCCATCATCGCAACAAATCCGCGAAAATCTGTTGGATCTCACATGTGCCGGCTGGTCACACACAGCTGTGATTTCTATAATATTGGAACGTGCGGACACTCTCAGTCAAGTTGATCAACGGATGACAATCAAGCATCTCGCAGCACAACTGGACGTCTCTGTTGGTAGCGCTGACACATTAGTCCGCCAATTGGGATACTCAAAGGTGTGTGCCAGCTGGGTGCCTCGTCGCCATTAACGACCATCTGTGTGGAATTGTTTGCTCGTTAACGAGCTGACAATGACATTTTTTTGATGAATATCGTGACAAGCGATGAAACATGGTTTCATTGGCACTACACAACGTCACCTACGAAGAAAAAATTCATAGCCTCACGCTCAGCCAGTAAAATCGCGGCGACGGTAAAATCATGGCGACGGTCTTCTGGGACTCGTGAAGAGGCTATTTTGCATGATGTTCTCCATCATGGTGCAACGATCAACTATGAAGTGTGCTGTACTACATCAGGAAAGTGGAGAAACGACATCAGTGTGTTCGTATCCACAAAAATACGAATGAACTTCTCCTTCTCATTGACATCGTAGGGCCACACAGAAGTCTGCACACCCGAGAGGAGCTCACAAAATTTTACTGGACTGTTCTTCCTCATCCGCCCTACAGCCCGTATCTCGCACCTTCCGAATTCCATCTGTTTGGCCCAGAGAAGAATGCACCCGGGGAAGCAGTAAGTGGATGAAGGGGTGGTTGGTTACTGATGCGGCATGACGTTGGTTCCGACGTCCACCATTAGAATGGAACCTGCAGGCATTAGTCCCTCCCGATAAGATGGCGTAAGGCGGTCGCATTAACGGAGATTATGACAAAAAATAGGTTTATGTACCCGAAAGAGTGAGGAATAACATTGTGCATTGGAATCCTGAATAAAAATGACCTGCTCTCTGATAAAAGTGTGCTTCATTGCTTATTAAGCGCTCATCGTAGATTGAATAGTCAAATTTACCATCAGTTAGTGAAATTCCAATCATCGAATGAAATAAAATGGTTCAAATGGCCCTAAGCACTATGTGACTTAACATCTGAGGTCATCAGTCCCCTAGACTTAGAACTACTTAAACCTAATTAACTTAACGACATCACACACATCCATGCCCAAGACAGGATTCGAACCTCCGACCGTAGCAGCAGCACCGTCCCGGACTGAAGCGCCTAGAACCGCTCGGCCACAACGGCCGGCGGAAAGAAATAAATCGGTCTCCACACCTAAAGCGAAAAAACTATTTCTGTAACCACCTCGACAGAATCAAACTTAAGTTCACGTAACAATGAGTTACCTATGTATCGATGGTGTCGGCAATTGCTTGAGCAAGAGTAAAGTGTAATGTTTGAGGGATAACAAAATTCTAATACTCGTGATGTAGAGCCTGCAGAGCAAGACAAAATGTCTGAAGAAGTTATAGCACCAAAACGATATTCATGCCATGTTTGACTTACGTAACCAACTCTGTATCTGCATCTACAGGATTATTGTGCAGTTCACAACAAGTGCTTGGCAGAGGTTTCATCCAATCACCTTTAACCTACTTCTGTAATGTTCCACTCTCGAATAAAGCTCGCGAAAAACGAACACATAAAACTCACCGTGCGAGCTCTGATTTCTCTTATTTTATTATGATAATCATTTCTACTTATGTAGGTGGCCGCCAACAAAATATTTTCACAGTCGGAGGAGAAAGTTGGTGATTGAAATTTCAGGAGAAGGCGCTGCCGCAGCGAAAAACGGCTTTGTGTCAATGAATGTCACCCTACCCGTGGTACTCTTTTACCTATTTCGCGATGGTGCAAAATGAAATGGCCTTCTTTGAACTTTTTCGACGTCGTCCGTCAGTCCTATCCGATACGGATCACACACCATAGAGCAATACTCCAGAAAAGGGTGGACAAGCATAGTGTAAGCAGTCTCTTAAGTAAATTTGCTCTGCCAATAAATCGTAGTCTTTGGTTTGCTTTCCCTATAACGTTATCTGTGTCTTCGTTCCAATTTGAGTTATTCATAATCGTAATACCTAAGCATTTAGTTGAGTTTACAGCCTTTAGATTTGAGTGATTTATCGTATAACTGAAATTTAGCGGATTCTTTTTAGTGCTCATGTAGATGACTTCACACTTTTCATGCTTTAGAGTCAATTGCCACTCTTTGTACCATACAGATACCTTGTGTAAATCATTTTGTAATTCGTTTCGATCATCTGGTGTTACATGACGGTAAATGACAGCATTATCTTCAAAAAATCCTAGAAGGCTGCTCAGACTGTCTCCTAAATAGTTTATGTGGAACAGGAAGAACAGAGGGCCTACAACACTTCCTTGGGGAAGGCCAGATATTACATCTAGTTTACTCGATGTTTTTCCATCACTTATTAAGAACTGTGCCCCTCCTATCAGGAAATGACGAAGCCAGTCACACAACTGAGACGACATTCCATAGGTACGGAATTTAATTAGAAGTCACTTGTGAGGAAAGTTGTCAAAAGCCTTCTAGAAATCTAAATATCAATCGCAAAAGTTTTGTTTGTGAGTGTTTCAGGTTGTCGTGAGAGAAGCAGAATGACAATGATTCAAGAAAAGGGCTCGGTATACGGAATGGTTTATTCAGACCAAATTGGAATCGCTGGTTCGAAGGAATTTTCAAACATGATATACGAAGCAATCAGTGTCGCGGACGTAGGTACGTCGGTGGTAAAGGAATTTTACGCAGACAGGAAGCGTTGATATGAAGCATCATACTGGACGACCTGGAACAGGTGAAGGACACACAGAAGGTCATTACACTAGCTGACCTTTTTCTGTGAGGGTATATCAAGGATAATCTACCAAACGCTTGTCAACCACATCGGTGAGTTGAAGAACGAAATCGCTGCTGCCATTGCCACAGCCGATCCGGACATCTTGCGCAGACACTGGATAGAGCTTGCGTACATACTGGATGTTGTGCGTACCGCCAAAGATGCACATGTTGAAATTGATTGAATGGCATAAAAACTTTGTGAGATAGTGTGTCACGTAGGACAAACATGGTGTAAATATTTTAATCCGTTTGGATGCCACAACACATGAAAGTTGTGTCGTAACTTTTGAGATATGCTTTATTTAGTTAAGTCAAATTTGATGCTCAAAATTTTACATTTTTTGAAACTAGTGATAAACAAAATCATAACTGAATGAATCACAGTAGTATGCAAAGCGGTAAAAATTAAGTAGTATAATCTCATTATAATCGTTACTGTCACGGATTTTTACAGATAACATTTACGAAAATTCACTTTCAGTGTTATTTTATTTCAACGTTAACCACTTCAGAGCAACAGTAAAATTACCGTGGTAACCCTGTAACACGATACCCAAGACGTCGATAGAAAAAGTGACCACAATAACAGAAAATGAATTAATATTGTTATATGAGAAGTAAAAATCACAATTATTTGCTAGATTCAATTGTTCAACAGTTCTCTTAAACGTTAATCCCAAAAGTTAGTCGTTACTGTTTTGCTGAAACTCTGACAATGATTTTAATTAGTTGGGGACAATAGGTACTTTCAATCTCAAGAAAAACTTAGTAACTGTTCTCATTCTTAACCAAATTTAGCATTCTGATGTGACACCTGTTCCTAGATGGATGACTATGAAAATGTAATAAAGTCAACACAAAAATTATCTAGACCAAATGACTCAAAATACAGGCAAGTCTTTTACAAAGCTAAAAATCTGTATTAAAGGATGTAAATCATGGACCGCAGGTCACTTAGAAGGCGCAGTGAGTTGTGCCTTCAGGGAAACGGCCAATCTTTTGAACGCCTCTCTTAAACGAACAGGCCAACATAAAAGCCAACTGAACACAGCCATTTGTGTACATCATGTTGCATGCACCGCTAAAAGTCTGAACGTTTCTAGCTATCTACCTAAAATTGATAGAATTTGATTTAAAATGATCTGTACATTATAGTATATAAACTGGCAGGGACTGTTGAATAAACTAGTTTGCTCTGATATCTTCGTACGCAGAAAGGGTAACTGGACGAATATGTTCTGAAAACGACTATGCTGCAATCTGTCTACTCTTTTCATGTCCCCAAATGCTGAGTGAATAAACTACACTCCTGGAAATGGAAAAAAGAACACAATGACACCGGTGTGTCAGACCCACCATACTTGCTCCGGACACTGCGAGAGGGCTGTACAAGCAATGATCACACGCACGGCACAGCGGACACACCAGGAACCGCGGTGTTGGCCGTCGAATGGCGCTAGCTGCGCAGCATTTGTGCACCGCCGCCGTCAGTGTCAGCCAGTTTGCCGTGGCATACGGAGCTCCATCGCAGTCTTTAACAATGGTAGCATGCCGCGACAGCGTGGACGTGAACCGTATGTGCAGTTGACGGACTTTGAGCGAGGGCGTATAGTGGGCACGCGGGAGGCCGGGCGGACGTACCGCCGAATTGCTCAACAGGTGGGGCGTGAGGTCTCCACAGTACATCGACGTTGTCGCCAGTGGTCGGCGGAAGGTGCACGTGCCCGTCGACCTGGGACCGGACCGCAGCGACGCACGGATGCACGCCAAGACCGTAGGATCCTACGCAGTGCCGTAGGGGACCGCACCGCCACTTCCCAGCAAATTAGGGACACTGTCGCTCCTGGGGTATCGGCGAGGACCATTGGCAACCGTCTCCATGAAGCTGGGCTACGGTCCCGCATACCGTTAGGCCGTCTTCCGCTCACGCCCCAACATCGTGCAGCCCGCCTCCAGTGGTGTCGCGACAGGCGTGAAAGGAGGGACGAATGGAGACGTGTCGTCTTCAGCGATGAGAGTCGCTTCTGCCTTGGTGCCAATGATGGTCGTATGCGTGTTTGGCGCCGTGCAGGTGAGCCCCACAATCAGGACTGCATACGACCGAGGCGCACAGGGCCAACACCCGGCATCGTAGTGTGGGGAGCGATCTCCTACACTGGCCGTACACCTCTGGTGATCGTCGAAGGGACACTGAATAGTGCACGGTACATCCAAACCGTCATCGAACCCATCGTTCTACCATTCCTAGACCGGCAAGGGAACTTGCTGTTCCAACAGGACAACGCACGTCTGCATGTATCCCGTGCCACCCAACGTGCTCTAGAAGGTGTAAGTCAACTACCCTGGCCAGCAAGATCTCCGGATCTGTCCCCCATTGAGCATGTTTGGGACTGGATGAAGCGTCGTCTCACGCGGTCTGCACATCCAGCACGAACGCTGGTTCAACTGAGGCACCAGGTGGAAATGGCTTGGCAAGCCGTTCCACAGGACTACATCCAGCATCTCTACGATCGTCTCCATGGGAGAATAGCAGCGTGCATTGCTGCGAAAGGTGGATATACACTGTACTAGTGCCGACATTGTGCATGCTCTGTTGCTTGTGTCTATGTGCCTGTGGTTCTGTCAGTGTGATCATGTGATGTATCTGACCCCAGGAATGTGTCAATAAAGTTTCCCCTTCCTGGGACAATGAATTCACGGTGTTCTTATTTCAATTTCCAGGAGTGTAGTTTGCTATGATATCTTCGTACGCAGAAAGGGTAACTGGACGAATATGTTCCGAAAACGACTATGCTGCAATCTGTCTACTCTTTTCATGTCCCCAAATGCTGAGTGAATATTATTCTAAAATATATTCAGCTGACACCTTGATTGCTAAAATGGTACCAATGTTGATCGATCGCTGAAAGATAAGTGGCCCCGAGTTCACACACATAGATACGAAACAGTCTAAAAAAAAGCCATGGAAGGTATAATAGGATGGGGAGATTATAAAGAAAATATCCCAAGAACTTATACCTCAACCACTTACTTGTTGTTGTGGTCTTCAGTCCTGAGACTGGTTTGATGCAGCTCTCCATGCTACTCTATCTTGTGCAAGCTTCTTCATCTCCCAGTACCTACTGCAACCTACATCCTTCTGAATCTGCTTAGTGTAGTCATCTCTTGGTCTCAACCACTTACTTATGATACAAGTTTATTCTAGCGCCTGCACATTACGCTCTTTCCAGGAACACGTGGTCTGACACACACCAGTGTTCTCATAAGATATGTGGTAACCAAAAAGCAAATTACAGCACGACTTTAAAATACCCGGTCTTTCGGTAGCCGTACCCCGTCTCTAATTACGCTTTTGAAGTATGAAATACCGTATAGGCCTCAGGGAATGAAAGAAAATATTGAAACGACCGGTAGTTGACTAACATTGTAGGGGTACAACAGGAAGAGTGGAGAAAAAAAGCTCCATTAATGCGTTGCAATTTGCTTGATGTGTACAGCGACATGGTCAATCCTGATGCGAAGATCTGTAAGACTAGTGTGTGTGTGTGTGTGTGTGTGTGTGTGTGTATGTGTGTGGCCGTGTGTGCGTGTGTGTGTGACTGAGTGTGGTTACAGGCTAAAATGTACAGCCGATCAGCTGTAGTGAAAAGGTGTTGCAGCTGGTTACGAAATGAATAATCTTCGTTCAGGCACAAGTAAACAGAAATCGCAGCGTGTGATTAACAACATAAATAACTAAAAATTTTATATAAACTGCATTAATTTTTTATTATATTAGATGTATTTGTGTCAACAGGACAATGCTGCTGATTGCTTGCTAATTCTATTGTTAGACTACAAAGGTTCCGAAATCGTATTTTAGGACTCCTGTAAGAAATCGATATTACGAATGTTGAAAGTAATTTATTTCATTACCCCTCAGTTTGAAACAGTGAACTGTACATCGATAGCAATTAGAGATCATAGAGTAATAGATTTCGTAGGGGATTAATTCATTTCGCTAATTCAAAAACTGTACCACACATGAACAAAGGAAGCCTTTGCTTAAAATTCACATTCAGCTAAATAGCCCTTCTGAGGTGTAACATTTATCAGCAGATGATTTACCCATAAACCTGCAATCCAAACTCATCAGTTGGATTAATGTTCTGAAATATAAATCGGAATGTTAATTTTGGAAATAATACAGATTCGTAAAATCTAAGAACAGTTTGGAAACAGCGCAAAAATTCATTAAAGTTGATACACTTTATACACAATTTCTCAATACTTTTAAATTTCACCCTACGTTATTTTATTAACATGGCAGACAAGTTTCGGGCTGTAATAGCGAAGTCAAAAATGGTTGCTACCCCATTACCATATATTCTAAAAGATTTAATATGCAAAAAAATACTTATAATCTGATACTACTATAACCTAACAAATAGGTAGACTTCAGACAGACTATTTCTGTTACATGTATATAAGAAAGTACTTGAAATACATGATGAGTTAATGGTGTGGTAGGTTACATAGACACGCAACGCTTTTAACTTCTGTTAATCCCAACGAAATGGAGAATCGCCACAGTGTATAAATATGTATGATAACAGTCAATCAGTTGTTTAAAAAAGATTTGCACTTTGCAGATATATTTTACTTATTGATATTGACTTTTTACGCCACTTTAAAACCTAATGGCACAAGTGAATTTCGGGACCAGAGATTTGAAACCGAAATCAACCATCGAGTTCATCAGATCGAACTGACGATATCCAAAATATGGATTTTTGGAGTCGAAACTTGGAGAAATACTCTGTCCACTGGTATTGCTTCATCTTCCTGTGCGTCTGGCAGTATTCGCGAAGTCGTATTCTGTAAGCCTAGACATACTTATAAATAACCATATATTTATTTGGTTAATATGGTTATCCATGTCAGTTGAGGCTAAATTTCACACAATCGCCTACAATTCTGTCGTAAAAATTTGTTTGCAGGAGTGTAAGAGATTCCCCTGATCTTAGAGAAATCATTCATACCTTCATAACGTTAATGTACGTCTGATAGAATTTAGTTCAATATCTTTTTCATGACTCTCGCAATAATTGTTTGTTTATTTTAAAATAATACAAACATACTCAGCCCGACCAACTGCCATGTGCACGTAAAAACCTGAGAGGGATGTTCATTTCATAATAATTGTTAATGTAATGAATTAGATTAGATCTTGCGTCCGTAATGAAGTCGTGAGATTACATTTTACAGGCTCTGTCATTGACACTTTTCCGTTGTTATCTGGAATGCCCTCTACATCCTGTCGTATTCATTTACCATCCGGAGAAACGTTTTACAGTACTTCATAAAGATGAATTAGTCCTCAGTGAATGACTATAGATATAGTTATGGTTCCAGCATGATGCACTATAAAAATTAACTATACTGAGCTATGATTACAGAAATGAGATAAAACGATTACTTACTTTACAGGAAACAATTAATTCATAACACTTTCAAATCGCAAGTCGCTGACCGTATATCAGAAGAACAATGCGTGTTGGGGAAGCCATGGCAAAAAGTGAGGGAAGGGAGGGTGCATCAGGGTACAGCATCTTCTCACATTTAGATTTTCTTGGCCTTGGTTTTTTGCATTCGTGCAGCTGCAGGGCGGGACGGATGTTTACCCATTCTCATAGCAATGAGGCACTGCACGCGCCCCCGCTGCTATTATTGAACATTGTTGATGGGTGCAGAGTACGTCGTTGTAGAATGAGGTTACCTGTGGCCGGTGCTTTCACAGCCGCACGGCCAGTGCTTTTATATTATACTGATCAACGCTAACACTACAAATGGACTGAAACGCAGGACGGAATATGTCATCGTTCTCTCTGACTCAAGGTCGTTCCTCATCCTGCTCCACCGTCTAAGAATGTGCGTACCAACGAACCATAGCCGACGAAAACGCTGGCACTACACTCATGCTAATAAATTAAGGATAATTGCACAATGTGGTGCCACACAACGTGACACTACACAAAACTCGCGCTAATAGCGTAGGCACATAGTGAGCACACACGACAAAGATCTATAAATCCACGGTGTCGGTGATAAGTTGTGAAAACAGTCTCGAATCACATGTGCTAAAAAACGCCACTGTTTCCTGCACATGTACCCCGACATCAATATGGGATATGATGACCATGCACACGTATACAGGCCGCACAACGGGTTGGCATACTCTGGATCAGGTGGTCGAGTAACTGCTGGGGTGTAGCCTCCCATTCTTGCACCAGTGCCTGTCGGAGCTCCTGAAGTATCGTAGGGGTTTGAAGACGTGCAGCGATACGTAGACTGAGAGCATCCCAGACGTTCTCGGTGTGGTTTAGGTCTCGACAAATGGCAGGCCACTCCATTCGCCTCATATCTTCTGTTTCAAGGTACTGTTCCACAATAGCAGTTCGGTGGGGTGGTGCGTTATCATCCATCAGGACGAAGGTGGGACCCACTGCAACCCTGAAAAGGCGGACATACTGATGTAAAATGACGTCCCGATACACCTGACCTGTTACAGTTCCTCTGTCAAAGACATGCAGGGGTGTACTTGCACCAGTCATAATCCTATCCCACACCACATAACCACGACCTCCATACAGGTCCCTTTAAAGGACATTAAGGAATCTGGATCCTGGTTCACGCCAGATGAAAACCTGGCGAGAATCACTGTTCAGACTGTACCTGGACTTGTCGGTGAACATAACCAGGCTTTCCGGGGTCTCCTGTGACCAAGGGTCAGTGGAATGCACCTTGCAGGTGTCCGGGTGAATAAACCATGTCTGTTCAGTCGTCTGTAGACTGTGTGTCTGGAGACAACTGTTCCAGTGGCTGCGGTAACGTCCCGAGCAAGGTTACCTGCAGTACTCCGTGGCCGTCTGCGGGCACTGATAGTGAGATATCGGTCTTCTTGCGGTGTTGTAAATTGTGGACGTCCCGTACTGTAGCGCCTGGATACGCTTCCTGTCTGCTGGAATCGTTGCCATTATCGTGAGATCACACTTTCTGGCACAAGGGGCGCCCATGCTACGACCTGCTGTGATTGACCAACTTCCAGTCGCCCTAGTATTCTACCCCTCATAACGTCATCAGTATGTGTTCTTTGAGTCGTTTTCAACACAGTCACCATTAGCACGTCAGAAAACGTCTGCACACTTATTCGCTGCACCTTGCTCTGACATGCACCAACACACGCGTGTGTGGACTACTGCCAGCGCCACTGCGCGATGACCGCAGTCAAATGCACCGCATGGTCGTACTCCGAGGTGATTTAAACCCGCAAACCGGTCACCAGAGCGTTGTTTCACCATGTATCAGCATTATCCTTAATTTATGAGCATGAGTGTACTTTCTCACTTCTATAGCGAACAGAAGAAAGAGGCAATGCTTGAGATAAAAGAGCGTTTTGGCCTAACATACATATATTGAAATGTTGAATACGTTGGCGACCAAGACAGTTCATGATAGAGTAACAATCCTGAAGGGCATCCAAGCTAAATATTATCTTGGGATTGCCGGCCGGGGTAGTCCAGCAGTTCTAGGCGCTACAGTCTGGAACCGGGCGACCGTTTCGGTCGCAGGTTCGAATTCTGTCTCGGGCATGGATATGTGTGTTGTCCTTAGGTTAGTTAGGTTTAAGTAGTTCTAAGTTCTAGGGGACTGATGACCTCAGAAGTTAAGTCTCATAGTGCTCAGAGCCATTTGAACGATCTTGGGATTACGCGATCCAAAGAGAGAGACGAATGTGTCGACGAGTGGCAACTACGATGACAAAAAGAAATTCCAACACCAAAAAGGAGGTGTGCGAAATAAAGTTAGTGGGTCTGTTTCTACATCTCAAAGACGCCGTCTGACCAGGTTTAGCGCCAGTAGCTTTAGAGTGAAGTTACTAGGTATGAGGGTGCAAGTCAGGTTTACTTTAAACACCCGCAGTACTATCGTAAGCATTAGTTACCTTTGAGATTGGACATAGTGAACTGATGTTACTGAAGAACGGCTTTCTAAACATTCATGGTGGCGTCTGTTTGTTCTATATCGTGTCTCCCTACCACTTTCGCGCAACGACGCTCTGAGCGTGTTTTTTAGGGAATTAACTAGTTTGAACCTGGGACCTGTTGCTGGTAAGGAGACGCCAGACCACACATGACATGTAGAATTCAGAAGAAGAGTTCAATGAGACTAGCGATGATATAACCAAATACCTAATGATCTCAGCGTCAGCTCCACTGCACTCCCTGTAAAAGAATCTTAATACTAACTAAATTTAGTGGAAGGGGTTCAAGGATTTCCTAATTTTAGTTCGCTGGTAAAATAACGTCGAAAAAGCAGTTAAGTTTACCATTGGAAATTTATTCAAATCACAAGACATCTTTTATAAATTGCACTATTGATAAAAGGAAATGTTTTAATACAGGATGGCAAAAACCAACTGCGTTCAACAAAAATGTGAACGAATATTCCCTGAATGGGTTTCCAAGTTCTACCATGGATCGAAGGGTGACCTATGCCATATCTCATCTATAATCTAGGTTTAAATTAAGTTTCACAAAAGAGAAAACTATCAAAATGCTCTACAGTAACCCTCAATTATCTTTAATTACTTATCTAACTTGTCGTAAATTACAGTGGCTGATGTGGCTTCTCAATAATTATATAACAGAGAAATCATCGCGTTTCAGATTTTTACTACAAGTGGCAAATGTGAAAACCATGAGTTTTAATTAACGATCGACACTAGTATTACGCAAAAAAGGGGTTAAAAGATGAGACTTCTGCAGTTCTGAGTGTAGCTTTATGCACTGTTATGCGGCATAGCGTGCGTTCATTACCTTGTCGGTGTTCGTCAGGGGGGCGGCGGCCGGCGCAGCAGCCATCCAGCTCGCCGTCTCGGAACTAACTCTCCACTAACTTCTCCTTACTACAATTTACCGAAGTTAGTTTAAAAAAACTATCTGGCTATGTTTTCATCTGACCAATCAGGGTCTCAATGTTAACCTTAAGCTCCGCCTACAAAAATTCTGTCTATCCAATGAGAAACGTTATACTTTTCGTGGTGGGGCAATGTTTTTAAAGTTTGCAACGTAACAGAGACGCTAAAAAGTCTCACGCTAAAACTTGCAGCTGGTGTAGTCCTTTTAGCGTTATCGTAAGATCTATACTGTTCTTCTGGAGGGCTCTATCTTTTAACATGGGCTGGGGGGTGGTCCTTGACGTACCTGAGACACGAAAAAGTCTCACGCTAGAACTTGCGGATGGTAGTGGCCCTTTTTGTGTTATCATAAGATCTATACTGTTTTACTGGAGGGCTCTAGCTTTTAACATGGGCTGGGGGTGGTCCTTGACGTACCTGAGACGCGAAAAAGTCTCATGCTAAAACGTGCGGGTTGTGTGGCCCTACTGGTTAGCTGGCGCCGTAGGTGTCCAGACCTTCCCTTATCGTAGGGCCTTCTAGCTTAACACGGTTCTGCTCTCGGCTTCTGTCCTCGTTTCTCCCCTCGGAACTGCGTCTGCCTCACGGTGGGAAGGTACGTCATGCATTTAGGCATTCTTGTGTTAGTCTGTGGTATTCCATTTGTTCACTCATTACTCGTATTACTTTGGTTAATTTAATGTCACGATTTATTCGGAGCTATGTGACATACTACTAGATTTGCTTATTATGTCAGGGTTTTCATGGTAGGTGTTGGAGTTGCCTGACACCTTACAACTTTTAAACGACGAAGAAGTCATTATCAACAGCTCACTGAATGGAACTAAATCGCGAAAGAGGGCTACGAGAAGCTGGAGGTTCCTTCCACGATACTACAGAAAGACTTGGGAGGAATGTAGCCGCTGTACATGACTGCAGGCAGCGGTGGTCACAGCCGCAACAAGACCGGGATCCGGACGGCTACGTGGCAGTACTGAGAGAGAAGACAGTCGTGTTCGGCGTGTGGGAGTGACGCAGCAACAATTCGAGCAGTAGTAGGCACCACAGTGTTACAAACGAACTGTTACAAATCTGTTAAATCGGTTACTCCAAGGACAGCTACGAGCCCTGCACCCTGTAGGGTGCATCCAACTTTACACCAACCACCACCACCTAGAGAGAAGGCCGCGGCGCGCTGTTCTGACTTCACGCATAGCGGGCCAGGGTTGGTTGGCCTGGTGCTGCGCTGAAGAATCGAGACGCACGGCCTGCAAATCTTTGTCAAACAGTTTTACAGAATCTGTTCCTGTAAAGAATAATTGATTTCTGAAATAATTTAGCTTTATATGGCAGCTTCATGATGAAGTGCCATTCATTTCGATAATGGTCATAACTATTGTGGTACTTCACATATGAGTATCAAATTTGAGAACGTTGCCATCAAAAACAGGGGTCGCTATGAATTTGTGTTTAATGCATATTATACATTCTATGGCTGAGTATGAAATACAGATGAGGTTTTGAAATTTTCTTAAAACGTTGGATCAATATCTGCTTCCAATCTCGAAAAAATTCAGCATCTGCAGCAAGTTCACTTCCGTCGTAACGCGCAGGAATGAAATATTCATAACGCCTCTCATATCTTGTAAACCGCCGGAGATAACGAAAGGAAATTTTGGCAAATGACACCACTCAAAGAGGAGAGTACTTTGCCGTATGGTTAAAATACGTAACTTTATCTATCGCGATATAGCAGAAGCTATAGTTTTTAATTCTCTTTTACCGGTAATGTAATTGGTTAAGACTTATCAATAGCCAATGAAAACGTACGAGTGCGGGATGTAAATAATATTGCGATATACATGATAAAACAGGGTACATTTGTGAAAAATGAACTGTGATAAACTACATTCTTTCTGGACCAGAGGACTATTATTTACGCTCACTTGAAAAATTCTGCAGTAATACTGTGAATACTGTGTATAATATTAAATTCCTCTGCCTTCAGTATCCACAAATCTATATTTCGTTTTCAAAATCAAAATAAAGCCATTTGAAAACGAATACGATTTACTGCGAACCTTTGCTCACAATTTTAGTCAAATGTATCCAAAATTCAAGATATTCCACTAGAAAAAAATAATAATTGTACTAGATATATAGCTTTTACATACCTTCGTGTGCTCAGTGGGTTGGAAATTGTCCCGATGAATCGCTGAGAGCAATTTCGGACGCATAGTCACATCTTTTGGAAAGGAAAACAACATTGCTTTCGGCACAGTTCCGTAATTACCACGACACCTTGGCACACATTATTTGTAAAACATGTTCACAGTAGCTTCACTACACGTAAACACTGTAATCGCTAGTTCTAAGCACGAATGTAGCACTCGATCCAATAAACGTGTAGATAAACAAACGCTTCGAAACACAACATGGTGGCCCGCTCGGAGTGACGTCACGACCTGCTATGAATTTCGCGCCGCGGCCTTGTCTCTAGGTGGTGATGCACCAACCCACCGCCGAGGCAATGTATGTCGGCGGCATAGATTCGTCCGACAATCAGCATCAAATACCGGTTCTCTAAATTTTCTCAGTAGAGTTTCTCGAAAAGAACGTCACTTCCCTCCAAGGATTCCCATTTGGGTTCCCGAACCATCTCCTTAACACTTACGTGTCGTTCGAACCTACCGATAACAAATCCAGCAGCGCGCCTCTGAATTGATTCGATGTCTTCCTTCAATCCGACCTGGTACGGATCCCAAACACTCTAGGCAGTACTTAAGAATAGCTCGCACCCTTTTCCTATATGCGGTCTCCTCCACAGATGAACCCCACTTTCCTAAACATTTTTCAATAAACCGAAGTCGACCATTCGCCTCCCCTATCACAGCTCTCACGTGCTCGTTCCATCTCATATCGCTTTGCAGCGTTACGTCCGGATATTTAAACGACTTGACTGCGTCCAGCTGGGCACTAGTAATACTGCAACCGAATATTAAAGGTTTTTTCTTCCTACTCATCAACATAACTTATAATTTTCTACATTTAGAGGTAGCTGCCATTCATCCCACCAATCAGAAATTTTGTTTAAGTCATCTTGCATCTTCTCATAGTCACTCAACTTCGACACCTTACCGTACACCACAGCATCGTCATCAAACAACTACAGATTGAGATTTTCACTCTGCAGCGGAGTGTGTGCTAATATGAAACTTCCTGGCAGATTAAAACTGTGTGCCCGACCGAGACTCGAACTCGGGACCTTTGCCCTTCACGGGCTAGTGCTCTACCATCTGAGCTACCGAAGCACGGCCCACGCCCGGTTCTCACAGCTTTACTTCTGCCAGTATCTCGTCTCCTACCTTCCGAACTTTACAGAAGCTCTCCTGCCTTCGAGCCACTCACATTTCAGTAAACGTATTCCATACGCTCACACCTTTGTTAATAGCCTGCAGTGGGACATCGTATCAAATTATTTTCGGAAATCTAGGAATTGTAATCTGTCTGTTGCCCCTCATCCATAGATCGCAGTATATCATGCGAGAAAAGGGCAAGCTGAGCTTAGCACGAGCGATGCCTTCCAAAAGCATGCTAATTCGCAGGAGAGCTTCTGTAAAGTTCGGAAGGTAGGAGATGAGATACTGGCAGAAGTAAAGCTGTGCGGACCGGGCGTGAGTCGTACTTCGGTAGCTCAGATGGTAGAGCACTTACCCGCGAAAGGCAAAGGTCCTGAGTTCGAGTCTCGGTCGGGGCACACAGTTTTAATCTGCCAGGAAGTTTCAACGACAGATTGCTGTCCACCCAGTTAACCAAATCATTTCTGCATATAGATAACAACAGCGGTCGTATCACACATCCTTTGGGCACTCCTAACGATATCCTTGTCTCTGATGAAGATGAAAAAAAAAAATCAAATGTGTATGAAATCTTATGGGACTTAACTGCTAAGGTCATCAGTCCCTAAGCTTACACGCCACTTAACCTAAATTACGATAAGGACAAACACACACACCCGTTCCCGATGGAGGACTCGAACCTCCGCCGGGACCAGCCGCACAGTCCGTGACTGCAGCGCCTGAGACCGCTCGACTAATCCCGCGTGGCCATGAAAATTCGCCGTCGAGGGCAACATACTGGGTTCTATTACATAAGAAGCCTTAGAGCCACTCACATATCAGTATTCCACATGCTCACACCTTTTTTAACAGCCTGCAGTGGGACACCGTATCAAATGATTTTCGGAAATCTAGAAATTGGAATCTGTCTGTTGCCCTTCATCCATAGATCGCAGTATATCAAGCGAGAAAAGGGCAGGGTGAATTTAGCACGAGCGATGCCTTCCAAAACCATGCTAATTCGTGTACATAAGCTTTAGAATCCCGCCTCGAAGGCGGCTCGTGGCTGTGCTCCTGAGATATGGAAATTTGGTCGAATGAAGGAAGCGAGTAGGAGCAGGTGAGGTAAAGCACTTCGGTACTGCAAGTAGAGTTAAAGCACCTTTACTGGTGTATAAACATATAGAAACACATTACTTAACTTTTGGTACAGATGAGCACGTAGGTGCGATACAAACACATTACTTAACTTTTGGTACAGATGAGCACGTAGGTGCGATACAAACACATTACTTAACTTTTGGTACAGATGAGCACGTAGGTGCGATACAAACACATTACTTAACTGTTGATACAGATGAGCACGTAGGTGCGAAGCCGTTCATGTATCGAAGTTAACAGTTACTAGAAGTTACAAAGGCAAAGTCTATAATGGCTAGCCCCTCTACAAGTAGAAGCTAAGTTGCTAGGTCGTATGCTCTTGATCAGCTGGGGCAGAAAGTAGAGCGGCGCTCGTTGAGCCCCACAGCGTCGGCTAGAGGGCGCTGAGGTCGGCGTAGTTGGTCCGCTCTCGTAGTGCCAACCTACGCTGTGGCATCGTTTAACTATCGATACCACATAAGTTTCTGTCTCAAGAAAGCTTATTATACTCCTACTGAGAGTAGGTTCAAGGATATTGCAGCAAACACAAATTACTGATATTGGTCTGTAATTTTGCGCGTCCGTTCCATTACCCTTCTCATGTACTGGAGTGACCTGTGCTTTTTCCAGTCGCTTGGGACTTCGGGCTGGGCCAAAAATTAACGATAACTGGAAGCTAGGTCAGGAGTCAATGCCGTACTCTTTATAAAACCGAATTGGGATTCCATCCGTGATTTATTTGCTTTCAAATCTCAGTTGCTTCTCTACACATTAAAAAAAATGGTTCAAATAGCTCTGATCGGTATGGAGCTCAACATCTGAGGTCATCAGTCCCCTAGAACTTAGAACTACTTAAACCTAACTAACCTAAGGACATCACACACATCAATGCCCGAGGCAGAATTCGAACCTGCGACTGTAGCGGTCGCGCGGGTCCAGACTGAAGCGCCTAGAACCGCTCGGCCACAGCGACCGGCTGTTTCTCTACCTGGGATGCTTAATACTATATCGTCCATAAGGGAGCCTGACTGATGGTCAAATAACGGTCTATTTGTACGATTCTCCTCTTTGATTTATGGAAATCAGGGGAAACCTAATCTGGATGGTCGGACGCTGGTTTGAACTGTCGTCCTCGAGAATGACAGACAAGTGCGCTAACCACCGCGCCGCCTCGGTCTGTGCTGCATGCAGATCTCTGCAGGGGCTTGGTCGCTGCGAGTTGTCTGCACGGGCTTGCAGCGTGCGAGAGAGAGTGCAAATGCACTTGGAATAGGTTGGTGCAAGTTGCCGAGGATGACTAATGCTTCCTCGCCTAATAACGCAAGCGAGTGAGCGCTTGCCCACTGTCACGCGGATGCTAATTTGTCCACAGCCGCGAGGAAAACAAGAGTTCGTACTCACTTGGATACAGGCTGGAATTTGGAGAGCGCGCGAGCGTGTGCACGATGTGCTTCCCTTATCATTACGTCTTGTGCTTCCTTCTTGTTTTTAGTTATAATAATACTCAGTCGCTGTGGTGATATTTTATGAATCTCAGATAAACACGATGAAGTACTCCGTAGAAACAAATAGAAAATCGGCAGCTAAAAAAAAATTCTAAATGCGTTCCAGCTGTTGCTGAGCTCGTTGGTGCCGTTACGTTTTGACGAAGCGTGTCTAGAGCAGCCTTCCAGCCTGCTTGCCCCTATCTCCGCCGCAACCGTTAGAGCGACATAACCCGCCGCAACGGAGACACAAGAGCACCTTTGAAGGGCTTATTTCAATAGTGGTACAAGTCCATTTTTGTTCATTCTGAGATACAGAATACTAAAGTTAAATTAGCGCTGAAAAATCTGCACTTGATATACCAGAAATACTCAAGTATATATACTTGAATATTTGTGGTATTTCAACTGTAGATTTTTCAGCGCTCATTTAACTTTAGGACTCTGTAACTCAGAATGAACAAAAATGGACTTGTACCACTATTGAAATAAGCCCTTCATTTGTATTGAAGCAGAGTGGTTAAAGCACGCCAGTTTGGGTTTCCGCAAACGTGGTAGGCTTCACGGGACCCGTTCAGCTTGCTACAGGTGGCAACACGTTGTCCTCTCAGTCCAATGTGACTAGTCAGGTGAATGTTTATGTAGGTAGTTCCACGGCATCTCCTTTATCATAACGGTGGTAGCAGCAAAACGAAAAAAACCAGGCCTGAAGGAGAATGACGAAAAATTAAGAAGTGATGAATATATACCAGTCACAAAACAACCAAGTTCAGCAGGGGGAAGTATGTTATGTGTTTATAAGGCAGCTTCAAATAAATTGGTAGGCTATTGGAATGCAAATTGTGTGGAAAGTTACTCATTCAAGAACCTCGAGATTGTTACGGTCGATATGTGTGTGGAAATGTGTGCTAAGGCATTTTAGCAGTACGTAATATCGGCTTTCTAAATTTACGGCAAACGTTGATTGAATAAGAGAAAATATGGCTAAAAAATGGTTCAAATGGCTCCAAGCACTATGGGACTTAACTTCTGAGTTCATGAGTCCCCTAGACTTAGAACTACTTAAACCTAACCAACCTAAGGACAGCACACACATCCATGCCCGAGGCAGGATTCGAACGTACGACCGTAGCGGTCGGGTGGTCCCAGATTGAAGCGCCTAGAACTGCTCGGCCACTCCGGCCGGCTGATTCTCACAAATTCACTCATCAAAACCTACAGGTTACTTCTCATTGGGCTAGAATCATGAAATTTTGCACGAAACATGGTTTCACACTAAAACCAAAAGAAAAAAATGCGACAACTGTAAATCTGTAATTATATTACACTCATTCTTTTTTTTCATTTGTTATCATACAGTCTGTGTGTCTGTCTGACTGTCCGTCCGTCTCTTAACATCCCTTTTCCTCAGGAACTGGTGGACGAACATCAAGTTGAAAGTTATGTTACATACTAAGGCCTATGGTCCCTTGGCCGTAAAACAAATGTTAGGTTCTAAGTCAATGCAGTCAAAAGGTACTCACAGACTCACTCAAAGAACTTATAGGGTACTTCCCGTTGATCAACAATGATGAAATTTGGCAAGTGCAAGTAAAGGAAAGAAAAATCTGAAAATTTTCGATTTGTAATTGTATCATACGAAAAAAAATGTTTTTGTCATTTGTTACACGACGTCAAGCTTGAAATTAAAACATAAGCTCTGCATTCAGGGTGACTAGATCACAATGGTAAAAATCAAACATCAGGCAACGAATGACTTTATTGCTAACATGAATTTATCCAGTATTACCTGGCCTTTTTTTCCCATGTCACGTTTTTATTTTACTGTCCTTTATATTTCTCTTACCCTACAGGGAGGCGGCTGCGTGCCTAGTATTCTAGATATGTGGTCCGATTTCGTTTCACTTGTGTAGCAAGACTACCTCACATTTACTCTGTTTGGAACGAACAGTATACTTTGACTTATTCAAAAGTGCTCTCTGTTATTGGTCTGTAGCTTTCCCCCTTTGACTTACTTAGAAGTGCTCTCTGTTATTGGTGTGTAGCTTTCCCCCTGACCTCTTAATGCTTTATGGTATTGATTTTATCAATCAAAACACTTGCACTAAGTGAATAGGTCTGATGTTTCCACAGTAAGCGGACGGAAGTTGTGTAACCTCCCCACAATAAAATAATATTCACATTTAGCGTAATTACCCAACAGTGAAAATATGTATAGCGTTGACATTTAGTGTAACCTAGCAACAGTTTATTATTCCGTAACCTACCAATAATAATGTGACTGATTTCTCAATAAAATTATGACTCATTTATAACCTTTCAATAATTGACTGTGAATTTAAACTGGTAAGTTTTCAATGTCAGCAGTGCTGCGTCATGGCCCTGAAGGATCATACTCAATAAATTGAAAATGCTTACCTCAATAAAGTCACCGAATAACGCATATACACTCCTGGAAACTGAAGTAAGAACACCGTGAATTCATTGTCCCAGGAAGGAGAAACTTTATTGACACTTACCTGGGGTCAGATACATCACATGATCACACTGACAGAACCACAGGCACACAGACACAGGAAACAGAGCATCCACAATGTCGGCACTAGTACAGTATATATACACCTTTCGCAGCAATGCAGGCTGCTATTCTCCCATGGAGACGATCGTAGAGATGCTGGATGTAGTCCTGTGGAACGGCTTGCCATGCCATTTCCACCTGGCGCCTCAGTTGGACCAGCGTTCGTGCTGGACGTGCAGACCGCGTGAGACGACGCTTCATCCAGTCCCAAACATGCTCAATGGGGGACAGATCCGGAGATCTTGCTGGCCAGGGTAGTTGACTTACACCTTCTAGAGCACGTTGGGTGGCACAGGATACATGCGGACGTGCATTGTCCTGTTGGAACAGCAAGTTCCCTTGCCGGTCTAGGAATGGTAGAACGATAGGTTCGATGACGGTTTGGATGTATCGTGCACTATTCAGTGTCCCCTCGACGATCACCAGAGGTGTACGGCCAGTGTAGGAGACCGCTCGCCACACCATGATGCCGGGTGTTGGCCCTGTGTGCCTCGGTCGTATGCAGTCCTGATTGTGGCGCTCACCTGCACGGCGCCAAACACGCATACGACCATCATTGGCACCAAGGCAGAAGCGACTCTCATCGCTGAAGACAACACGTCTCCATTCGTCCCTCCATTCACGCCTGTCGCGACACCACTGGAGGCGGGCTGCACGATGTTGGGGCGTGAGCGGAAGACGGCCTAACGGTGTGCGAGACCGTAGCCCAGCTTCATGGAGACGGTTGCGAATGGTCCTCGCCGACATCCCAGGAGCAACAGTGTCCCTAATTTGCTGGGAAGTGGCGGTGCGGTCCCCTACGGCACTGCGTAGGATCCTACGGTCTTGGCGTGCATCCGTGCGTCGCTGCGGTCTGGTCCCAGGTCGACGGGCACGTGCACCTTCCGCCGACCACTGGCGACAACATCGATGTACTGTGGAGACGTCACGCCCTACGTGTTGAGCAATTCGGCCGTACGTCCACCCGGCCTCCCGCATGCCCACTATACGCCCTCGCTCAAAGTCCGTCACCTGCACATACGGTTCACGTCCACGCTGTCGCGGCATGCTACCAGTGTTAAAGACTGCGATGGAGCTCCGTATGCCACGGCAAACTGGCTGACACTGACGGCGGCGGTGCACAAATGCTGCGCAGCTAGCGCCATTCGACGGCCATTATTATTAAGAGACTTTTTTAAAACATTTTACATGGGACCTGACATAACAATAGTACATATGCGTGAGGGTGCTTTTACCATATACTATATTGCTCGGGCTCCGCCATCGCTGCCCACGACCGGTCCAGGCAACTCCACACACACTACTGCTCGCTACTACTTACTCCTACTGCTACACAGTTCCTACTGCTGACAACACTTTTCTCTGGTCTGAGATTCTCTTATAAATTATGAGAGGCACCCACATGCCTTGCTCATACTGTGGCATCAAGCAGTCAGGTCTGCAAGATGAGTGGTCTGCCTAGCAAGTGGATTCATTCTTATTTATCGAGTAACATGAACTCTAGTACTCACCATTAAGTTACAAATCATTCTCCTGTATGAATATTACGCAACGGGTACGGAAACGCACATCTGACTATTAGTAATTTATACAACTCTGACTGTTCACTACGCACTGGAAATACCACATTTTCTTTCTTATTTAACGGCTTTGATCAATACGTGGCCATCGCACTGAATATGAATGGCGCACACATTATAAATTCTGGGTATCGTGACAACATACAATTCGAACGAAAAGGCCACCAATCTTTTTCTTTTCACTATCTTATTTATTCCGATAAATTCTATAACCTAAATACACAAATTCTATAATCTACAACAATAACACATGAGAAATTCCGCCCAGTGGGCATGGCTTTACATGGGTGATTCTCTATCTTATGGTCTCGTAATTATTTAACGCTACAGTGCACTTTCTGGATACGATGGTGGATCTTTTGCTATATCTCACACTTCGACTCTCACACCCATCATCACGAAAATTTACTCCAGACCGAGTGGTACAAAAAGGAACATGCATAACCCACTGCCTCTGAAACTATCTTGTTACTCTCCCATGCCAACCAGACATACTTAAATTTCATGAAATACACCACACTGGCAACATGCAATACAAAGAATAGTCACAATGTTACAATCACATCACTTTCAGCTTTCGCACTTCAATTAGTATTTATCCCAGTTTCACACGACACTGCCCCACTTCGTAACGTCTCTTTCCTACTATGAACTCTGGAGGATATATGCACGTCTTCCCGTGCAATGCAAACCAAGTGACGTTGCTGGATAGACGGCTGACTCACCTTGCTTCACTCTCAGAGTATTAGAGTTAGAATCTAGCGTCAGACGGAAACATAAGACACAAAGGTAATATTAATATCATATTCATCACACACACGAGTCCTCAACTGATACCATGGACGAGTACTTCTCTTTATCCTTCGTCTCATACACAGATTGAGACTCACACAGTACTCACCACATGGAAGTGCTCGTCTCTAAGTCCTGCACACGCCATTTCTTAAATATTTACAACTTATAGTACACACGCTAGTAATTCAGCTCAACTCAAGCACTCGGAAGTATTTCAACTTATTGCTACACGTGGTTTCATTATGACCGTTGGTCACTTCCGAAGATTACTACGATCCCCTTAATATTACCTGTCTGACATTTAATTCTCCCCACAAAAGTTCCTGAAATAGAGAAATTATTATTCTAAACTACTCTTAAGTATTCCACGTGCATACAATTTTGTCCATTCTTTTGTCTTTACGGAGCACACCTAAGACAGGTCTTACCAACACAAGATCCAGCAGCAGAGTGCTGAAACATGGCCGTTCTTCAGGTCAGCTCGCACCTCCGTCGAGGTGGGGGCGCACCTTGCTACCGTATTGGTCAGCCACATTTCAGGCGCTCAAAGCTCAGGTAAATTTCATCTCTTTGGTTCCACCAAAGGTGGCCAAAGGACCGTCTCAAAGATGATCATATATTCACATTCACTATCTGCGGTTAGCAGACGACCATACATTCATTCATTTCGCGGATCTCACCAGATTGGATGTAGGGATTTATTTTGTGGGAGTGCACATGTAATAAATTAAATAAATAAATTGTCACTCTTTGCTACACTGGTATCCGGCTTCGGTGTATTAAGTGAAATTGAGTTATTATTACAAAAAATATGTTGTTATGACAAGAATAACGAAGAACGTTGTATCTATTTTCAATGTCGGGCGGTACTGTACCCTTTCAACCTTACATATCGCAGGCAGCGCGTGAGCAATCCATCGAAATTACATCTGATCGAGAGCGCTAGCAACAAATTCATTAATCATGGACCTCTTACAATTGGTAGGTGAGAATTTCGTACTCTGCAAACATGGTAACGGTGGCAGGTAGTACCTCTGATTCCTCAGTCATTCGACGTTTACTCTGCAAGAGCTATATAAAAAAAAAACTGACCCTGGCTTACAGTGCAGTCTCCAAATGCCAACGAAAAAAAACTTTGCTCGAGCCCTGCACATCTGGCCGCTCGTTGAAAGCGTCACATTTAGCTGTCAAAGGTCCATCAATCTAGACCAGTCGCAAACGACGGCTGCTCGAAGCAGCTCGCTACAACCGGCCTCTCAAGGGCGACGCTACAAAGCGCCCAGCAGAAATAAGCGTTCCAATTCGCGCGGGTGTTTATGCCGCTGCCCTGTGGCCCACATAGGCCCGCGGCGACGGCACGTCTCCCCGCAGGCGTCTGTTTGCGTAACCCTGAGCGCCACGTTACGTCCGGGCCAGCCTTCGATCACGGCTGGCAACTAGCGATCGCTCGTATCGCACAGCAAACACCGTATTCATTACGGCGATAACGGGCAAATATTGTTCTCCGCCCTTGGGCCGTACTTGGTTTCATTGCCACGGCGGACGGGCGAGCGAGCGATAACAAGTTATCGAGAGGACAGTGTTCCCACCGCTGAATTTACCTCCGGGGGCCGACTTGACCTCGTCACAGATTGAGGATGACCCGGTTACGACCGGCAGTAAACACGGCCGCCATTCGGGTCCCGTCAATTAAAAAAAATCCCGCGTCACAGATGCCACGCGCCGCAAGGTGGCGTGCGGAGCATAGATTTTATCGTATTTATCACGACCAACGCTTTCTGGAAACGTCCGTTCACTTCAGAACCTCCACACACCGCCGTGATACCGTACGCCGAACCAAAAGTTGTCCTTAAAGGTGACGTGGAAAAAGTTACAATGAAAGCGAAGGAAGATTCATCATACACATTGTTCCCAGTGTAAGCTTCTAATGGTTCAAATGGCTCTGAGCACTATGGGACTTAACTTCTGAGGTCATTAGTCCCCTAGAACTTAGAACTACTTCAACCTAACTAACCTAAGGACATCACACACATCCATGCCCGAGGCAGGGTTCGAACCTGTGGCACCTAGAACCGCTCGGCCGACCACGTAAGCTTCTAATAAAAAACTAGCTGAATTGAAAGAAAATGAATAAACTGATCTCAAAAACGTTCTTGTGAGTCCAGTCCACTCACTTTACTACGCAAATTCTTATATTGGGTAACTAGTTCTTATATTTGTGTTCGTGTGCATCCATTTCCTTATCCATGCGGGGTAACCGCGCGGTCTTAGGCGTCTTGTCACGGTCCGCGCGGCTCCCCCCGTCGTAGGTTCGAGTCCTCCCTCGGTCATGGGTGTGTGTATCGTCCTTAGCTTAAGATAGTTTAAGTTAGATTAAGTAGTGTGTAAGCTTAGGGACCGATGACCTCTACAGTTTGGTCCCATAAGACCTTACAACAGCGAGCCGGAGTGGCCGAGCGGTTCTAGGCGCTTCAGTCTGGAACCGCGTGACCGCTGCGGTCGCAGGTTCTAATCCCGCCTCGGGCATGGATGAGTGTGATGTCCTTAGGTTAGTTAGGTTTAAGTAGTTCTTAGTTCTACGGGACTGATGACCTCAGAAGTTAAGTCCCATAGTGATCAGAGCCATTTGAACCATTCTGAACCTTTCCACAAATTTCCAAATATATTATCCATTTCCTCCTTATTTACTTGTCCGATCAGTCTATTGTCTATGTCGAGTTCAAGTGCACGTTCCATTTTTCCTCGTTCCTTTTCCTTAATTCTCTCTTACAAGTAATACTGGTCCTTCTTCCAACCATTGCGCGAACTCCGAAATGGGCAGATATTGAAATAAGTGATGGCGAAATGGACAATGAAGTGACGTAGCTCAGTAGTGGAAAGACATCTGCACCGTATGACCTGTGAGATTCTAGAGAGATAATGCGAAAGAAATTGTTGCTCTCTAGTACGTTTATCGTAGGTCGCTGTAACAACAAAGGCAGCCAAGCGATTGAAAACAAAAAGATGTGTCGAAACTATTGAAGCAGAATCGTCGAAATGATGAGCATTGTTATAGGTCTTTACCGCTGGCGGCAGTGTGTTGTAAAATTACGAACATGTTCTGCGTTCACACATTATGATGTTTCTGCGGAACGAAATCATCTCTATAAACAACACTATAAAGAGAGTCACTGCAAAACACATGAAATCCAGAGTGCCGTAGACAAAGGCGCCCATGTCGATACCTTCCCTCTTTACTTCCGAAAGGTGTTCTTCGCAGTTCCGCAGCGTCGTTTACTGAACAAAATACCAACTTAATGACTACTGTCCCAGATTTGGGACTAGAACCAGCATTCTGTAGGAGAAGAAATCAGTATATTGTTCTCAACGGGACGAAATCGTTACCAGGGAGTTTACTGGGCCATTACTGTTTAATTACTGATTATTAACTAGGTCATTTATAGATAAGTTAAACAGTAATGGATTCATCACTTAATGCTTGTTCTTGAAACTTTGTAGACACACTTTTGCGGGTTAGGTGATGTTCTTCAAAGGAGTGCCAGTTCAGGTTTGTCAGCATTTCGGTGACTCTACTCTGTGAGCCTAACAAACCTGTGACAGCCGTGCTGGTCTTCTTTTCACACGCTCAGTACCGCTGTTAGTTCTATTTGGTATGGGTCCCACACGTTAAAGTGGCATACTAAGTCAGGTTATACAAATATTTTCAAGCTCTTTTGTAGACTAACTACATATGAACCGAAGTAAGTCACCTCTTTTACTTGGACTGAGCCTACTTAATCATTTCGTTTTGCGTCCCTACAAACTATTACTCCCATGCGCTTCTATGACTTGACTGACTCGAATTGTGACCTTTTTTTTACGTCGTGTCACAAGCATCGATAGAAAGACATACAGAACTGAAATTACGGAATACATAAAGCGAAGAATCTAAAGCAAACATACCCAACAGGGGCACATAGGTTGAATACTGAGAAGAACTGCATATCTTAGGCTATCCAGAATCTCACACCAAAGTAGTGTGGTAAGCATAGGAATTGTTGGAATAACGCCGGCTGACTATATAATAGCTTCCAGCTGCTTCAGTAAGCCTTTCAATGCAACAGCTGAAAGAAGGGAGCAGAGGAAGAAAGAAACACTACATTGTTGAGGAGAGGTATTCTGATTTACTGACGGGTCGAAAACAGACGAAGGCAATGGATAGGGTACGGGATCGCAGTATTTACACTTATTCAGACAACAAAGCAGCTCTGAAATCTGTATCAGCCCCTGCAACGAGATCAAAGGTCGTTGCAGAATGACATGAAGCCTAGGGGAAAGCAACAGGGTAAATAAACCTGCTATGGATCTCTGGTTACTCAGGAATCGGTGGCAGTGAACGAACCCCTAATCTGGCCAGGGCAGGTGCAACGTCTCCATTTATTGGACCGGAACCTCTTCTAACTATCGTCGGCCGGAGTGGCCGTGCTGTTCTAGGCGCTGCAGTCTGGAACCGCGTGACCGCTACGGTCGCAGGTTCAAATCCTGCCACGGGCATGGATGTGTGTGATGTCCTTAGGTTAGTTAGGTTTAAGTACTTCTAAGTTCTAGGGGCCTGATGACCACAGCAATTAAGTCCCATAGTGCTCAGAGCCATTTGAACCATTTCTGCTAACAATCACTAAGGCAATTTAGAATGAAAACTATGTAGTTGCATCAGGAGGCAGCACGTAGAATGCAGATCTCAGATCCTAAAACAAAAACACCGCTGATGATGCCACAGTCTGGAACCGTGCGACCGCTACGGTCGCGGGCCCGTATCCTGCCTCGGGCATGCGTGTGTGTGTGATGTCCTTAGGTTAGTTAGGTTTAAGTAGTTCTAAGTTCTAGGGGACTGATGACCTCAGCAGTTAAGTCTCATAGTGCTCAGAGGCATTTGAACCATTTGAACAGCTGATGATACTGAAGCCCTGTTTCAAGAGAGGTTCTGTAACCCAGGACTTCAACAGAAGACAGATTAATATCATAGTATGACTTCTGGCGATGATAACGTTAAGAAACACCTACACACGATGGGTACAGAGGAAGAAGCCCCCAGGTTTAGACTGTATGGTGAGGAGGATGAAATCGCACCCTGTCTTCCACTACGAAGCGTTGTGGGGTGGCAGACACAGAATATTCGAGTCATCAGATCCCGAAGGAATCGTGTCTAATAAGGAACCAGTAAAGGGTCTTCTGCTACCCTTTAGGTGCACCAGTTGGCGTTACTAGAACCACAGGGTGCGAATTGGCACAATAAACTCAGTTTCCCTGAGCGCACCTATGAGCTGGGAGCACTGTTGCTTTTGTCTCCCTGCGCTAATCGTACCATATCAAATCAAATCAGTCAAACATATCCAGACATACAGAGAAGGAAAATAACACCATGGATGACTAAAAGCAGACAACTGCAAGCGCATTTGGAGCAGCCTGAAGTAGATGTTCCTCGGTGAAGGATGAGGGACAGAACCGGTAACAGAGCAGGTATTTCATGGTTTCCATTTCTCTGCGGTCGCCATTGGTAATGAAGGCTGGTAACTGCCATTTTTGCCTATTACCTATTGATATTCCGACTCAGAGAGCAGGCGCCTACGAGCAAGCAACTTATCTTGATGGTCAGGAGGAAGAGTTTATAACGATATGTTTACGTAATGTGTATACATAAACATACGTTATAAACGTCCCCGTTCGTAGTCGCTAATTATAACAATATGTTTCTTTTGTGCTGCAACATATAGCTATAATCAGCGGTGGAAATATACTTGCGAACGCCCACCGTGTGCGGCTGCCTCTTGTTGGATCGTCTGATCAGTCGGAAGTTGCATTGCAGAGGAGAGCTCAACATGAATTTCCTAAGGGACCGTAGTTTATCATGGATTTACTAGTAGAATGAGGCGCGGAGAAAATATTTCGCCGCATACAACTTCCGTCCGATTTCGACGAAAGAATTCATGACTGTGAACTCTCTATTTGGCAGAAACATAAAGAAAATTAAATAACGTCATGAAGGAGTGAGATATAGATTCCACACTAAATAAATAGTCCATACACCAATTCCATTTAAATCTGAATTTATGGCAATTAATAGATGAACTTACACTACAATGAAGAATTTTAACATGGATGCCGTTTATCTGGCACTTCTCTTCTCGTAATGAGAATAATTCCTTTGACGTTTTCACATACACGCCGCACAATAAATTTACTGCTATGCAGTATTGCACTTTTACTTTACACTAAAATAAATTTTTTTTTGACGATAATAATAATACGGCAAGACATGCGCGTCCGACACAAGTTACAAGAGACAAGAGAAGAATGAGTAACTGTTCATCGAGAACATCTCGTACATAAAAAAAAAAAATGTGTAAAAGTGTTCTTCTTCTGTCCGTTTTTCGCGCCGCGGTTTTCAAAGTCAATAACTCACTGCATCTCTGACGGCGCTTCGACAATAAACATGTTACGTCACAGGTCGTTCACCTTTTACATTCTCGCAACATTATTTGCTAACTGTAGCTGTTGCCGAGCGACTGCTGTATTAGTGAATGATTTAAAGTGATAAGGCAATCACATAATGTTACAAGTTTCAGATAGTCGAGCCCAATGGGAAACAAAAAATTGTTCAAATGGCTCTGAGGACTATGGGACTTAACATCTGAGGCCATCAGTCCCCTATAACTTAGAACTACTTAAACCTAACTAACCTAAGGACATCACACACATCCATGCCCGAGGCAGGATTCGAACCTGCGATCGTGGCAGTCGCGCGGTTCCAGGCTGACGCCCCTAGAACAGCTCGTCCACATCGGCCGGCCACTGGGAAACATTTACAACTCGTACTTTCCACATTCACGTTCTTGGCTTGGAAGGAGTCGTTTGCAATTTGTTTATTGCTTTCATGAAGGTTCCCTGGACCTTAGTCTCTGCACACTGCATGTAACGTATGGTAGGCTTGGTGACCAAGTTGGTTGGTTTTACGCTGTCAGCAACCTAACGACCGATATCTGAGAGAGCAATACATGCCAGATTATGTACCTTGGCATTATGGCTCTTTGATATTGTAGGTGAAGGGTACTATGTTTCTGCACTTTTTGAAGTGCATCATTTTATATTACCCGAAAGATTCAGCCAATATATCTCTATTTGCACCACTCTGAAACCTAATATCTTGGTATTCATGCAGCTCTTTTTCAGATATTACTTCACTATATTTAATTTCTCAGCTACAAAACGTCTGAGGTTCCTGTTAATATAGTGTTTCGTGTCATTAATATACAACGTGAACAGGAAGGGTCTCAACACACCTGCATCTGTAAATAATTTTCCTCGCAATTACTATGCTGCAGCCTACGTGTCGAGATATTTTCAGTCCACCACAACATACGATAACAAAGGTGCATAATCAGGGGCTGTGGCCATTGGAAAGGAATTCCTATCCCTTATTACCAAAATAACAGAGAATACTGCGCACGTAATCTCTCTAGGGGATCTGAGAGTACGAGAGAGGTAAACACGTTTCTGACAAACAGACGCCTGTAGTCTCTTTGGGCGTGTTTTCTCCCCCGTTCTGGAATAAAGACCGCTCGTTTGAACCAGTGAAAAGCTGCAATCTTGGTCCCGTGAACGCAAACAACCGCCAGAGCAACGATATAACTCGCTCACTTGACACCATATTTACACACTGGTAAAGTTGCCATCTGGATCCCGTGAACGTAAACAACTGTCACATCAACAACGTAACGCGCATGACGCCTACTCGTTATCAGATGTACGTACTGGTAGTGATTAACGACGTATAAATAGAACTTCTCTTTCATATATAAAACACCTTTCCAAAAATGACGACTTGGTATGTAATCCCGCACTATCGTGGGTTCCAAGAGCCGGAGAGGAGAATTATTTTCTTTTCTTTAATGGGCATACAGACTTCACCGGCCGCGATTATCTAAGAGTAATCCAAGAAAATGACTTACTCAGTCCGAATTAAAAATTTCAAATAGTGTGGCTTTAACGCTATTTTTTGCTGTGGAGTGTTATGACATCAAACATAAACACTTTCAATCGTGCTTAATATATTATCCTATAGATAAAAGCTATTTTACGGATGTTTTGACTCCACTAACTGCTGACGCATGAAGAATTTTGAGAACGGCATTGACGCGCCACTGAGTTCTCGTGCATGGGTCTCAATGTCGGGGGGACATTTGCAATGCTGATGTTCTGCGACTGCACTGTGCATGACAAGAGATCTGTTTGTTGCAAGTGTAACGGAATGAAGCTGACACCAACGGAAAAAAATTTCACGCATCTAAGAGATGTGTCACACATAATGAGGACAAAAGTTAAACACAAGAATTGTTCATTTGTTATTGGTTTCTCCGTCTTAAGGTTACTGCAATTAAGTGAAGAGAATTTTACACCGGAGACGTCTCTCATATTTTCAAAGCATCGTCTGTGGTCATTCTGCAAACTGGTTACATATGTTTGGACATTTTTTGCTATTTTAGATTAAAAACAGCATTTTGTTTATAAAGTCGGTATACAATTTATTTACGGTGTTTCTGCTTATTGTCTACATATTCTCCAAAACGTTGATCTTTTCTCTTTGTTAGAGTAAGCTTATGCAGAAGGAAACTTCATTTGGCAGTTTTTGCCTTTCTGTACTTTTTCTTACACAAGTACAGTGTAAATAAAATTATAAAGACGAAAACTGCGAAGTTTATATGTGTAACGAAGTTTCTTTCGCATCAACTTTTGTTTACAAAGAGGGAAGAAACAGTGGTTTGGAAAATATGGACGAATAGGTATAAACATCGTAGGTAAAATGTACATTAGCTTTGTACGAGTTACTGTTTTTAATCTAATACAGCAGAAAATGTACAAACATGTGTATCCAGTTTGCAGAATTACCACATAAGATGCCTTGCAAATAAAAGCGAAACGTCTCTGGTGTAAAATTCTGTTTCATTAATTGCAGTAAGTTTAATACGGAGAAAACAATAGTGATTGATTTTAACAGCTGCTGAGGAAGATGGCCCTGAAAACAAACGTATTATAACTGTTGATGTTTTCTAGATGCTACACATCGGGCAATTACCTTGATGCTTCAGGATGTGGCCTATCTGCCTACCCATTCTTTTAGTCTTTGTGCGATAATTAATTTTCTCCTCGTTTCGATTCAGTACCTTTCCTTTGGTTACCCAATCTAATCTCTTGCATACAGAGTAACTAACAAAGGCTGCTTACGCGCGATACAGAACCAATAATGTACATATTTGTAGATGCTCTTATTGTACAACCTTATCTCTACTGGATTTTTAGCAATCTTCCTCGTTCAGTAATTACGTGAATTAAGTATTTATGTCCTCGAACTGTTTACTGCAGCACACATCGGAAAAAGAATTAGGACCATTTCTACCACTCTGTTTCACATTGTTTTCTTCCACACAAGTATCATTAAAATATATTTCACTTAAAAATCTCATATGTGGCCGTCGTGCAAGGAGCTTGTGGGTCTCACCATTATGGCTGGAGGAGCCATAGGTCGCACATACTATACTGACTCCAGAATGAGATTTTCACTCTGCAGCGGAGTGTGCGCTGATATGAAACTTCCTGGCAGATTAAAACTGTGTGCCCGACCGAGACTCGAACTCGGGACCTTTGCCCTTCGCGGGCAAGTGCTCTACCCGAGTTTGAGTCTCGGTCGGGCACACAGTTTTAATCTGCCAGGAAGCCATGTCTCCGCAGTATCCTTTCTTTCAGGAGTGCTAGTTCTGCAAGGTTCGCAGAAGAGCTTCTATAAAGTTTGGAAGGTAGGAGACGGATACTGGCAGAAGTAAAGCTGTGAGTACCGGACGTGAGTCGTGCTTCGGTAGCTCAGTTGGTAGAGCACTTGCCCGAAAGGCAAAGGTACCGAGTTAGAGTCTCGGTCGGGCACACAGTTTTAATCTGCCAGGAAGTTTCACTATACTGACTGTTTAACAACCATTCATGTGGCTGCATAAAACTTCATCTTTAACATGAATGAAGTTTTAACTTACACAAAAGACTAGAAACTTTTTTTTATTTTCACAAGAACAATCACGTTTTACTAGTATATATATTTTTTAGATGCTTGAGCATAAGTGCTTCGCGTAGCTTTTACAGTTACATTTAAGGTCGTGCCTTCCACCGAAAAAACGATAGTCAAACTCATGCCACGCCTTTGCAAAACACAAGAAGCCTTGTGGAGTCTCTCTCCAGGTCATCTGTGGTATGTGGCTGCTGCGTTTCCCATACTCTTTATGTTGTGGCCCTTAACTCTGAACGACGGCGTTCATCCACCTTTCGCGTGATTTTGTAGTTTTATCAAGTTCTGCAGAATGTCTTTTCTCTGCCTGCTTTTTCTCTTATTTCACTTTTATTACGTTTGATATTCAGTTTTGCATATGCTTTCCTCAAATTCGACGATTGTTAGATTGTATGAATGTAGATGTAATTGCAAAAGCATGCGTGTTGGTAAATTCAGAGGGACTTCCTTGGTTCAGGTTTGTAGCAGGAATGCGGAAAGACCGTTGAGTTTAATTTTTCGAAGCTGTCTTCGAGCGTCAGTCTGGACGGACATCTGTCAGCCTGGACGTTCGTAAAACACGGCCTCCTGTCATTTCCGCTGGACCTTCCTGCAAGTCAGTCAGTTGTTCATAAGTTAAACATTGAACTGATGATAAATTTTGACGTAAGAAACCAGGTGCTATGTCTCCTATATTTTGACTGGAGGAGACGTCTGGTACCACCGAATAATTGGCCTTGTAGATTGTTCAGTTCGCTCCCTGGAAGTCTGTTTCTGTTCCTGTCAATGGAGTCTAGGCAGGTTGGATTTTGTACAGAAGAACAGTTTCTGTGCTGTGTTCTGGTCTTATGTGGCCGCTTGGAAGGTGATATTGGTTGGAAATGTGATGAGATTTTCGGGTTAAGAACTTTCTATAATTCTGAAGATGTAAGGAACTTTCTATTAGTTTTAAAGTCGCTTTTCAGAACTATTATGCCGTTCTCGCAGGTGATAACGTCGCTATCGTTGACCTAGATTCAGATAGGGCAGACTTTGTTGTCATCTAGTCACGTTTCATCACTTGCAGCGTAATCCTGGTTAAGTCCGTGTTTCCTTTCGCTGTAGGTCACAAGCCAGTTTTTTTTTTGCGTGTTAAATGTTCTCTGAAGCTGAAGGATACTCTCCATCTTGTGAATAAATCCAACTGGAAATCAACTTAGTTCGACAAACATTTTCCCAATGTACATACCAGCACATCCTTTCACCTCCTTTGGTCCTTAACCTCAATTACTCTGTAAGAGATAGATTGCAGAAAGCATTTAGTGAAGTGCACTCCCTGATCGATAAATCTAAAGACCAGTATTTAAATTTCCGTTGTGCAGTTGTTTTGTAATAGAATGTAGGGCCAAATTCAATTAACATTTATGTGACATCAAACGGCTTGGCATTCAGTGGAAACAGAGAATGGTAAGCACGGTTTTGTTCAACAGGAAGCTAACGACTACAAGAGAGTCTGTGTTACATGGTGAAAGTACGTCCCACGGAAAAACTCATTAACAGTGTTTAGACGATTTCAGTATTTTATAAACAGAGTCAGCCTTTAACTTTCCCAGTTAAATGGGACATAACTTCATCACTGACACTAAACGTAAAAGAAAAAATCCCGTGCATTGCTCTTGTTGGTTGAGCGTTCGTGACTCGGGATTGCTCTCAGTGCTTCCGGTCTCTCTAGGTGTTCACAGAACAAAACGCAATATTACACTAAATAAACACTAAATAAGATAGGTATTTCTAATTCAGCTGTTCACGAGACGACTAAATGACAAATTATTTACTTACATCCAGATACTCAGCAACCACAAACAAAGGCTAAAATCAAGAAATGTGCCAGCATTCCCATCCTTAGTGTCACGCTCCAGCAAAGAGTAAACATATTATAATGCACTGACAACTGTGTGATCAATTTCTTAAAAATAACTAGTTTGAGCAACTACAGATACACAATCTAAGCCAGCCGGAGTGGCCTAGCGGTTCTAGGCTCTTCAGTCCGGACCCGCGCTACCGCTACGGTCGCAGGTTCGAATCCTGTCTCGGGCATGGATGTGTGTGATGTCCTTAGTTATGTTTAAGTAGTTCTAAGTTCTAGGGGACTCGTTTTTCTTAGAAGTTAAGTCCCATAGTGCTCAGAGCCATTTGAACCATTTTTGAACTCAATCTAATATCAAGTTCAGACCTTCACAAGACGATGCAAGTATTCCTGTAAAGATTACCCCACGACCTACATCGAATAGAATTGGGAAAGCTGTCGTTTACATTTCAGACAACGCACAAATCTTGTAAGAGTATGCCGTTTCTACAGATCATGCGTAACTCCATGTGCTTTGGAGATCTTGCATATAATGTTTGACATTAAAAAGTCTTAAGATCGAATTGTGTTACTAAATCACCATAAGGATTTAGATGACATTAGCAATTTAAAATGAAAATAGATTTCCACGGCATCAGTGTTTTCTTGTCTTTGTCTAACATACGAACTGCAAAATGACTAAAGCACTGTGTCTATGGTACTTGAGGTTAAAAAAAAAGAAAATCAGCCTTGCTATATCACTGCGACCCGGTATTCTTAGCTACGCCTTTTTTTTTCCTAACAGTGCATCAGCGGTCGCTTAGCAACGATCAGTACGTCTGCACGCTTCCATACCACGTTATGTTCACGTCTCCCTTCCACTTATCAAGCAATCATTGAGCGTAACGTGCGACGTTAAACCGAATCGAATATTGCATGGAGCATCTGTGAGTCCTTGTCGCACAATTCAGTTCCTTTGTCTATAGCAATAATATATTTTCTTAGAATGCAGATAATTCCGTATTTAAAGAAACAAAATTTGATAACGATAATGTGAACCGAAAATTATCCTCATATCAAGATAATTCTTCAGGATCGGATATTTCTATATTCTAGGAGAGACATGTTTTGGTAATTTCCAAGAATGATTGCCTATCAAAGTCGCGGGGTCCAAACGATACATATCGAATGTGCGATCGTAAATCGATCATGCGTCTCTGGCGGGCGTTATGAGTATGTTTACGTTGGTCACTACAGCAACGACAAAAGAAGAGAGTTACAAAAATACTTGTAATTGCAAAGGAGGCGACTTACCTCACTCGTTGTCGGTGTTGTCGTCATGTGAAAGTCCATTACGGTGGTGTGGATGGATAATTTGGAAGAGACGAACCATGTATTCTTCCTGATACTCGTTCGTTTTTCGCACTGTCCGCAATGAAATTGTAACGGTATTTCAGCGTGTGATGGCGTCGCCAGCAACACTCTAAAATTCTCCACGTGTCATGTTGTTAATTTCTCTAGTGATGTCGCGTTTGGCAATTTCTATTGTGCGAGGTTTTGTCGGCATACACTTTGCTTTTTAGTCTCTCTGATAAATAAAAATATATACGATGTTAAGTCCAGGGACCATGGAGCAAGAGACTGCAACTGACAAGTCTGTCTTCAGGGAAGACGTTGGTGATGTGGGCCATACTTTGGTTGGATGTATGAGCGGTTGCTTCATGTTGTTGGAATACTGCACACAGCTTCTCTGCGTGCTATTTGCACACTGAAAGAATTAAAGATCTCTAGATACCTGGTCCTGTTTAAGGTGTAATTGTAAAATATAGGGGCCAATAACACGTATGCCGGACAATGCTCGCCAAGCACCTATGGTCTCTGAGTGGAGAGGTTCCCCATGCAGAATATGTGGGTTGTCCCGCGACCAGTATCTTCAGTTCTTGGAGTTTACTTAACCCGACAAATGAAACCATGAAGTAAAGCAAGGCGTCCAAATAAACGTTAGCAATTGATGTTAACACCTATCTTCTTTCAGTGGAGTTGTTCTTTATGCAGAAAATATGGGTTATCCTGCGACCAGTATCTGCAAATCTGGGAGTTTACATACCCTGAGAATTGAAACCAGGGCTTATATGACATGAAATAATGCACGGGGTCCGAGTAATTTTAACGCTTGCACTGCACTTACACGATAGGCTTTTATTTCATATCTTTAAGTACACGCTGACACGATGTACGAGATACAGCAATCCGCTGCGATAATCTCCTTACCGAATTGCGAGGACTTTACGTATTGTCCATGCGAAGTCTGTTTGTAGTTTCACTATCGGTAGCCCATTCCTCTGCTCATTCTGAACAGATTCTACAGTCCTCCATTTCTTGTGCAGATCTTGAATAGTGCTGGCTGTGGGGAGTTTCCTACCAGAATACTTCATTTGAAACATTCCTTTACATTCCTTGATGAGTCTGTCTTTGTGCAACACTCCGCAATATCAATTGCCTGTTCTAAGGCAACTGTCCCACTTCCGTAATAAATCAATATGAGATTCTCACAACAGCTGACGCACGAATGCACAGCTACACTCAACTTTTCGATAAAATGCAGTGCAGCCGACTTTCGAGACAGTGTTATTACTTCACAAGGAGTTTCACTAGAGATGATTAACTGATACCTGAGACTTACCAGTTTTATGTTGGACACCCTGTGTAACAGGTAAACAAGGAAGACATATTACACCAGGCAGTAGGGCTTTTTATATAATGAAAAGGGTGTAGAACTCTAAACATTGGGACCAGAAGGTTAATGAAAAGTTATTTTCAAAGAACAACTCTGAACGGGCACGAACCGTTGACAGTGGGGAAGCCAGAAATTAAAACACCACGAACGTCTGAAATATGGGTTTTCTATAAAAAGAAATAGTTGTCATTATCCATATACATAAAGCTTTGCACTAGAAAGATTCACGAAAAGATATTTGTGGAGTGTAGTTCTTCATGAGTGTGAAACATAGACATTTTATAACAGCACAAACATCTCCAAAAACATTTTAACTACGTTTGATTCACTATTACGTTTTTAATTTGATTACTACAGAAACTTTTAACATCGTGATTCTGTGTCTGACTGAGTGAGTGAGAGAATAGTGAGTTTATGTGAATGTGTGATCTACCTGAAATTTTAAAATTTGTGAAAGTTCCTGATTCCTTCTCATTTTTGGTTGTGATCAATTCAACGCAATTTTTATAGCTTTGAACCTACTATTTGCTCTTTGTTGAAAGTTATTTCATGCTAAGTCTACTAGTGTTGTCTTCACGAACGGATAAAAAAGATTTTATTAGTTTTTAAATTCACTCGTTCAAGGAAAATATATTTGGACAAGAATAACCTAGACATTGAGCAATAACAACAACGAAACGTGGGCATTAGAGAGGACAGAAGTGAACCGCTTAGAAATGTTTGAAATGTGATGTTAGAGTGTTGCATTGATCATTTAAGGAAGGAAGACGCCTCACAATGAGTTAAAGAGAACAAATCGCTAATAAAGATGACAGGAAATCGATACACACAATAGTAGGACACACATTACGACATGGGTTGTTCCTGGAGACTGTAGCTTAAGGAATGAAGAAAGAATGGCATGAACAGATTCCCATACGAAGATATATCGCAGATGGTTTGATATGTCGGATGCATCAGCCGTGCCGAAATGAAGAGGACAACGGGCAAGCTATAGGACAGGAAGACGGCATGAAACGACCGTTAGAGTTGCTGACTAAAATTATAACAACGTGCCCCGAAGATTAAGTACCGGTACAATCAAGTACAGCAACGTTCTATCAACCAACTCCATGTGGTACGTGACCGTCAACGAAAAAATAGCAATTAATATTTAAAAAAAAAGAAATAACACGTCCACCTGAGCACAGCTCTGAAGTTTGAAATATGTAGTCTAACTTACACGCCAGATCATAGGTTAATCTTCGAAACGCATCTGAGATCTGCTCGTGCAACCGAAAGAGACTTGTAATCATAGACCGCAAAACACCAAATTCCACTGACATAATGGAAATGATATGGCCGCAAAAATAGCAAAAACACCTAGCAATGTGGGTGATTGGACTCGCGTAATCCACAGTCGACCGCCCTTTTTCAACGCTTATTTCCCGAACGTAGAATCAGAATAACAAACAAAAAATTATTTGGCAACTGGCTGAACACAACGATCACTCCATGATAACTAAGAAGCTGAAGAGGAAGAAGAAGAAAGGAAAGGAAACCCTGCGACCAGCCCCCGAAAACCATTTGTTAGTCCAGCGACTGCCGTGTCAATTTCAGCATTCATCATCAGATGTAGTATGAAGGGGCACTCCCAGCCGCTGTCGACGTTTCGAGCTTGGAGACACTACCTCTCGGTCAGGTAGCACCTCAGTTGGCATCACAAGGCTGAGTGAGTGTACCCCTGTACCAATCCTCCTACCAAGCAAATTGCCTGACAGCACAGGGAATTGAAACCGGGCACCCCACATGTGGATCTGTATCGTTGGCCACTCATCCACGGGAAGAAAAAGAAGAACAATAAAAAGAAGAAGAAGGAAGGAGGAAGGAAAGGAAGCTGCAACAATATTATATTAAGACCAACATGTTACAAGGTGCCAGGCTTTCATTCATACGACGGAAGAACCTCAAATAAAACACAAGGCAGAATTTGTATTATACTTCTAATTTTTTATGTTGCAATGTCACTACGTACAATACCTTGTAATTTTATTAATGAATTTCGTTTCATGAACAAAATATCCACATTATTATATTCATTAGAAATTCGTATTCTATGTGTTTTTAACTATTCTTCAAAGCATATATGAGCAATGATTTTTACGTTCGACGCTTGCTTCTCGAGCAAACGGTCGTTGTAGTTTTCGGACACGAAAGTACTTGTGCCTCATACTTTGACTTTCTTCTCACCTTTAGAATTGCACAGGGCTTAAGGTTTGTTGAACGAGCGTCAGCTTTCGCAGAGTCTTGCGTAACCTAAAATGTCAGTACACACGAAGGCCGCCTCTCAGAGTTTTCTCTCGATGCTGGACAAACCCTTCACCCAGTATTTATCGTCATTGACCACCAGAAATTCTCATGTCTCAAAGCCTTAAGCTGAATATTCTGTCTCCTTTTAATTAGAACTCTTAATCCTGCAACATTTTTACTTGTATAATATCCCTGTATTTGCATTTGTACTTTCTGATATTATTGTTGTTTTTTCTTAGACACTGTTATTATCCCAAATAGTGTTAATTATCGGACTGACAGCTGAACAGCTAGATCCGCTTCTGCCTTGGATCTGTTATTATTATTATTATTATTATTATTATTATTATTATTATTATTATTATTATTATTGGAATCTGAGAAGGTCTCTTTCAATCTTTAATATCGAAAGTCAAATGTAAACGTAGGCTTCGGCGGCCGTTGTCACAGTCAATAAAATTCTTCTGGGTTTAAGACTGCATTGTCATCTACAAAATTCCGACGTTTCGGCGACTGTCTTTTAGATTTATAGATGACAATGTGGCCTTAAACCCAGAAGAATTTTATTGACTACAATATCGAAAGTTAGTAATTCAGTGCAAAAATGAATTTACAAGTACACATCATTTTCTCGCGGCATTGTTAAAACTTCAATGTGACAATGAATTTATTGAAGTCGGCAGCGGACAGTTCAGTTTTATCAATTGTTGCAACAGCACATTTCTAAAGTCTTGCCGAAGAAGGTATGGTTGTCCACCTCCTCTTTATCACGTTCATTGAGCGTATACGGTATAAGATCAGTGTGGTGCAGAAGTTTCTTGAAGCGGCTTTGATTCAAGAGCAGATGGTCTGACAGTCCTTGATGATGATAATGATGATGATGTTTGGTTTCTGGGGCACTCAACTGCGTGGTCAGCAGCGCCCAGACGAAATCACAGTTCTTACACAGTCTAATTTCTTTCACAGCCCAATCAGCCACTGTCATGAATGATGATGAACTGATGAGGACAACACAAACACCCAGTCCCCAGGCAGAGTATATCCCCAACTCGGCCGGGAATCGAACCCCTGACGCCATGATCCAGAGGCAGCAAGGTTAGCCACTAGACCACGAGCTTCGGACTGACATTCCTCCTACAACTCCTTGAACATCGGCAGTTTTCATAACACTAATGTACTGTTGTGAATGACACATTTGTGGGTAAATTGTTACCATACTTCTTCAAGACCTTCGTTACACTTTGCAACACAACGACTTTAACAAGGCTCATTACGCGTCGGGACACACATGCGCGTTCGCGAGGGATCATTAACAAAGAGAGAAACCGCAGATAATTAATAATCAATGCAAATCATTGCAAATTCCGGACACGTTCTTGGTGTATGTGATGCCCCCGGTGTAATAATGACGTGGACTAGTGGGCCAACCAGACTAGATATGGCTTTTACGTGGTTTCCCACAACCTACTTGGTGAATAGCGGTCTTGTATCCATATTCCGCCTCAGTTACAAGATTTGTAAATATTTACAATGTTGATCCGTAAAGTTTTGGGCGTGGAGCCGCATAAAATTCATCTTCTGATATTTCGGCTGTATATCGTCCAGCCATCATGAGAGTGAGCCGAGCTGACTTATGCTCCATCACTTTCTCCTTCCCTTGAAACCCGCGGACGGGTCACTGCGCATGTGGCCATAATACACAAGGCGCCAAAGACGTTGATCGGCGGCAAAGAGGTACAACATATGCATGAAATTCGATCTGTCCATGCACGATCGATCCACACCGCGATATCGATCCATCACTGCGAGCTGCGTCGTTGCTACATCTTTGTGAGTTTCTTACAGAAAGTGCCGGATTCCATGATTTGTATAATTTCAAGCAGCTATCTCCATTAATTAAATTCGTCGCCAACCGAATTTCAGTTGCTTCTTTCACTAAAGAGTCCCAGAAAGACGAAATCGAGGCTAAAATTTCTACGTTATCGTACACCATAGTGTACCCAATATCAATAAAGTGCTCTGCCACCAACTAATTACTAGGTTGTAAGAGTCGGGTGTACCTGCGGTGCTCCGTGCATCTCTCATGAATTGTACGTGTCGTCTGTCTGATGTATGAACGGCGACGCTCACAGGAGATCTTGTACGTTCCAGGCGTCCGAAGCACCAAATAAGTTTCAACAGAAACCAGAAGTGCTCCTGTCTTCGCTGGAGGGCGAAAAGACACTTTCATTTAGTGTTTACTGAGGATCCTTTTCATTTTTAACGCTAGGCTTCCCACGTATGGCAGAAAAGCTATGGATTTAAAACTTTCCGTGTCTTCTTCTGCATTCCTTATGCCCACTGTTGGTCTCATTCGTTGTGCCTTACGTATCTGCTGTGGGGAATGCCCAAATCTCTTCTCCGGTGTAGAAGTTCATGCTCCTGACTGCTCTCGTTTTCTATGACGTGTGCTCTCTTTTTACCAGAGTCCTGAGAACGCTCATTGACTGCATCGTATGGTGGCAGCTATTTACAGGTAAATATAAATCCGTACTGCTAGTGAAGATACATTTGTGTTTTTTTTTGATGTTATGTTACGACGCAGAGATGGTGACATCTTGGGACACTGTGACGTCCGTTGTGATTCGTGACGTCACATACAAAGGAAATTACATATATATTTTATATATTTTTATTTTTAATTTATCGGCATACTTCTTTCTCTCAGGGATCTTGTCTTTTCTTATCACTTTTACTTACCTACGTAAGTAAATATGAAGCGGGTTTTTGAAGGGCCTCAGTTATTCGTGTACCAACTTTAGATTTTGAACGTGATGACTAAAACATAGTTGCCGTTAACTGCATTGAATATAATTTTGTTAATTTCTATTTATTGATTACAAAGCAAGGCTTGAGGAAATTTCGATTGTTGCCGTGGAGCGGCCAAGATAAAACTTACCGAACTCATGGAATCTGTATAGTTTAAAAACATGAACTTTAACGTAAATTAATTATCTGTTGCAATTTAAAAAGGTTCTTATAACGAAATCTCTAGCATTTACGGTTACTGTTAACACTTTGAAAAATAAATTAATACTTCGGCGCGTAATGGCCGACCAGAGGCTGCATAGGAAGATGAGTTTCTCGCAGCGCAAATTACTGAAAAAGTGCTTATTAAAAATAATTAGCCACTGCGAGCATTTGAGGTGACAACTATTACAAAGAAATTAATTTTGTAATAATAATAACAAGTTTATTTTCGCAATAAATACGAATAACTTACATAAAATATGTGTAGCCGCTCAATGGCTGCCTTCCGTGTAGCGAAACAAAACAGTGTGTGTATCACAAAATACGTCGTTCCTCCTCGGCCGTACAATCGCGTCTCTTTCGATCCTTTTTTATTTTCCTAGACATTAAATAAAGATGCTACCGCTGCATATTAGCTGTTTCAAGAACATTAGCTATATCTTTTACACTAATTATATTCATAAAATACGTAAACTACGATTTACAACCGCTAAAAATGTCAATATTTATGTGACGTAGGTGGCAGCTATTTGCAGGTAAATATAAATCCGTACTGCTGGCGAAGATACATTTGTGTATTTTTTGATGTGTTGTTACGACGCAGAGATGGTGACATCTTGGGACACGTAGTATATAGGAAACCGACCCATACGGACTTATATTTACGTGGGCACAGAGTTAAAAGGAGGGAGAAAGTGCTGGAGCGTTAGTCACCTCGATTCATCTGGGAAGATGGCTGGGCGACGTCCTGTAGAAATATCAGAAGAAAATGTGAAATTTATGCAGCTACACGCACGAAATTTTATAGAACAATCATTGCGCCGCGAAAAATATGAAGATGCTCATTTACAAGACGGAGGCACATTTCCGGAAGAGGTAACCCTTGAGGCATACAGATGGGGCACACAAATTCCGACCACGCAGTTGGCGCGGTGGATGGGGCAGTGAGGGCGGGTGGGAGGGGGGGGGGGGGGATAGTGGAAGGCATCTAACCACTCTCTACCACTAACAATGTCAAATCCAATAGTTAACATGCCGACCCAGCGTAGATAGGGGATAAAGGTATGCAAAAGAAGAAAAAGAGAAGAATTTTACTTCGAGGTTCCCCGAACATTACTTGCAAATTTATCAATGTTTAATAATTCAGAGAGAAATGACACAGTGACAGACAGATTTGTGATGACCAAGTGAGGAACAGTGTTCCTGAATCTGAATGAAAATGCCATCGTTTTGAAACAATTTAACTGGTTGGTCATGATGGTGCAACCGTTAAAGCGAGATAAATATTCAAATCGCTGTTCTCCACCGCGTGGACTTGGAGCGATACAAGGACGACCACGTTTCGACGGCTAGAACGAAGACAGGATGTGAAACGTATGCAGACATAAGATGATGTCTGTTCCCTAAGCCCAACTAGACAGTCTTAGACCACTACCCTCCCCAGCAGCTAGTACTAGCCTTTTTTTTTTTTTTTTTTTTTTTTTTTTGGTCAGAAGCTCACAAGATTATGGTCTCTCCAAAGACAAAAAAAATCTCTGAGTGCAGCTCCCCCTCGCAGTTTTCCAGCTCCTCTTAGAACCATCGACACCAGCAATAGGACTCTATGTTAACGCGATATGTTCTTGACATGCGCCACCATGCGTCAGGTAAGTTTCTCTGTTCAGTGCTTTGAGCCGAAGATAGTAACGTTACTCGTGTAGAGGCGTCACCGTTTAAAATTAGCCTTCGTGACTACTTCGCGCACAGGCACCACGTGGTAAAGAGTCATCACAACCACCCCCCTTTGTCATCTCGATAGTCATGTCACGGATTTCGCTCTTTCTCAAATATTTTATGAGTCGCTCATGAATTCAGTTGTCTCTACAACGTTATTAATCGAAGTATTGTTTAAGGTTTTCTTGTAGTTAAGTAGGCTGATACCGGCACTAATTGATTGCTATCTCTGTATTTAAATATCTTTAACTCATCATTGAAAGCTGCTCTACGCTATGTGTTTTTGAACTCTAGAAGATTGTATCCTATTGTTAAAGATTAATCTGTGCTGTTATTGTTGAAACTATTGTCCACCTCCTTCAACGGTCTCCTGATTTATCGGAATACACTGCAAGTATGAACTATGTTGATTGCTTTACGTGAACTAGATTGAGTTAGTTCTCAGTTACGTTCTTGGGAGCTTGTAAATTCCCGCTCCAGAAAGGCTGAGCCAGTTACTTCGGCCTAAAAAATATGTTGCGAGCAGTTTACAACTGCCAACCCGACGCTTTGGGAACAGCGTAAGGGTGGAGGGTGGTGTGAACAAAACATCTAAGACTTTAGCTGTAACTCTTGGTAGCAAATCGAACCTGGGATTGCACACTGTCTAATTTCTTCAGTGTAAGTGGCTATTTCTGCCAATATTTCGGATTTCGTTTCCCTTAAGGCTGGAATGTGCCTTTATCTAGCAAAAGTGAATATCCTGGTCTGATACAGCTGGATGTCGAAGTAACTTCCTATACACACAACAACAACACAACAACGGCCGGTATGAACATGATTATAGAGTGTAGAGTTAGGATTCTCTGTGAGAGGTAGAATGGTCACCAGAATGCAATAGCAGTTTTTTTTTTTTTTTTTTTGGCAGATTTCTTGATGCCTTCAGATGCTATTGTCTTCATTTCAAATACGATTGAACAATTTCGGCCTTAGGTCAAGTATCTAATACTGAAGTATCATTCATTGGATATATATTGACACTTGTGATTTTCATGTAGAAACGAGGCATATCCGAAGATATATAATTTTGAATTTTATTTTATTAGTTTTGTTTATTAATAGAAACTGTTATGTAGGCATGCTGTTCCTAGTTTGTTTAAAGTTTTTTCCTGTCTACTCAGTTTCTATTTTTATTTATTTACTGTTCAATTTTTTTTTTATTTTGCGTTGTATTTGCAACACACTGTCAAAGATGTTATTTACTGTATAATTCTCCTTGTCTTCCAATGTTGTTTACAAACATTGTAACTTCTTTGGTGACAATACTCAGTAAATGTCTGAAGATTGCCTTGTGAGCAGAAAACCGGTTAACACAATATAAGCAATACTGTAGAACGAAAGCAAACTAGTGCTTTTCATTTATTATAATGTTGTTCTATCGAAAACCGACGGAAGGTTCAGTTAACAAAAATGGTACAAATGGCTCTGAGCTCTATGGGACTTCACTGCAGTGGTCATCAGTCCCCTAGAACTTAGAACTACTTAAACCTAACTAACCTAAGGACATCACATACATCCATGCCCGAGAAAGGATTCGAACGTTCGACCGTAGAGGTCGCGCGGTTCCAGGCTGGTAGTGCCTAGAACCGCTCGGCCAGTCCGCCCGGCGGTTCAGTTAACAGGGTGTACTAATTATTTCCGGCAATTTACTTACTGCATGGCCCTCGCACATACACAGAGACTTCTTATTAGGATTCAGAAATTGGGAAAGTACACATTTCACCATAGCAAGGCATCTTCCTTCTTTGAACTACTGACAGTTGGACTTTAAAACTGAATCCAGCGAAGACGACGAATTGCGTACGCTAATTTCCAGTGAAGACAAAAAATTATTTACATTAGTTTCAACCATCTCACAAAATAAATTATTACAGGTACGTTTTCCATCTATCAAAATATTGTCAAATCTGATGTGCTTATGTTGATTTGCGTAGCTGTTGTTTGTAATAAGACTGTAGTCTATTAAAAGATATGATTTGCAGTTGTTTCTGCTTTTTAAATGGAGCATTTACAGTATTTTCACTTCTTAACATTCCTGTTCTGATAGAAATACGTTACGTATTCGAATTTTGGAAGAACCTCTGCACTAAAAATAATTTTTCATTTTCGGTTTGCAATAACTAGGAATCGCTTTCACCACATTCTGAGAGTATATTTGTCGTGATCAGGTTTAATTCATTCTCAGCTGTCTTCGTTAGCTCGTATTTCTGTTTACAGTACAATGTCATCAGCAAAATGAAGAATGGAACAAATATATACCATTACAGGAATCCCTTCTGTATTTCCCAGTACAGGGATGTGGAAACTTTGTCTGCTAACAACAGGTTTGATGAAGTGGAACTGTCTTGTCCGAAGTCTGTTTCAATTATGACTTTACCACTATCCTGGAAAGGTCCAACGAAATCCGTAGCTTTGATGTATATATTCTGTAGCATGATGAATGTCATGTTTCTCATTGTCTGTTAGTATTACAGGTGGAAAAAATGACTTAACTGAAATAAATAACCGGTCATGAAGTATTCACAGACAGCGAAATAACCTGTTACATTACCAGGCAGTTATTTCAGTAACTGTAAGTACCGCACATTATCTGTTTGCCAACGTGCGTACGTCGTAGTTCACTATTACCCCTTACCACGAGTATTGAATACATTGACCATATGATGTTCGTACTACCATGGAAATAACTGATTAATAACTAATACTGCACGCAATCTGCTTACCGAGGAATGTAGTTTTAATTTGGTATCGCCCTGTCCGACCATAGTGACCTACGATATTCGTACGTCCTTGGAGGTAACTGACGCAATAACTGGTAGTTACAAGGATGCAGGGATATTAGAGGTTACTGGTAACCGGAATGCTGGGGTCCTTTCCCGTTTGGTTTGTCGAAGACAATGATAATTTTCGTTCGCTTTCGTTACCGACGGTGAACCTGCTTTACTAATTACATTTCACATTAGGTCACGATCACTAACTTGTATACAGCGTCTGAAACATCATTAATTGGAAGGTTCTGGAATTGTAGTCAGCTCAGGATTGCTACATATGTGCGCTGATGAGCCATAACATTATGACCACTTCCCTCAGCGACATTGGATAACGCCTGGAGACGTGGCGCGCACGTGACGCGGCAGCGAAAGTATGTAATCAGAGCACAGGCGGACGGGGATCGCCCTAGCGAAGATATGGGCTGCAAATGAGGAAATCCATTGAGATAAGCGACTTTGACAAGGGGCATATTATTATTACGCAGATACTGTGAACGTGTGCTTCAAAAACTGTGAAGCTGGCCGAATGTTCACGTGCTACTGTCGTGAGCATCCACGGAAAGAGGTAGAACAGTGAAACTACCACTAGGCGCTAAATGGTTGGACGTCCACGAATCTTCACAGAACGCGGGGTTCAGAGGTTTGTATGCTCTGAAATGTAGGATGTATAGTGGTCTGTGGCATCTCTGTCGAAAGAGTTCAATTCTGGTGCACGCTAAAGTGTTTGGGAGTACGCGGTTCGTCGTATATTGTTGAACATGCAGTTCCACAGGAGACCACCCCTACGTGTTCAACAACATCGTCATTTACGATTGCAGTGGACACAGGAACATTGGAATTATACCGTCGATCAATGAAAACTTGTCGACTCTTCGGCTGAATCACAATTTTGCTACACTAGGTCCTTGGTCGTCTCCACAAACACCGTCATCGATGGGAACGGCGGCTCGAAACGTGACGTGTGAATCAGTCGCAGCCTGATGGGAGCAGTATTATGCTTTGAGAGACATTCTCCTGCGCTTGGATGGGGCCCGTTGCAGTCATCGAAGACACGCTGTCAGCTACGAACCACCTGCATACCTACATACTTCAAGTCTTTCCCGACGGCGATGCCATCTTTCAGCTGTGTAATTATCCATATTACGGATCCAGAGCCAATGCACATTTGTTTTAGGAGAATTAGAGTGAACTCACGTTGATGTCTCGGTGACCAAATCCTGAACCTATCTAGGATGCTATCGGGAGCCATCATCGCGCACGCAAATCAGCGGTCCGTTATTTATGCGAATTACATGACCTGTGTATAGACATCTAGTGTCATATGTCTCCACGAACCTATCAACAAACTGTTGGATTTCTGATACGAGGTATCAGTGATGTATTTCGTTCCAAAGATGGACAAACAAGTTATTAAGCAGGTGGTCATTACGTTTTGGCTCATCAATGTATAGCCAGCTCAGCCTGACCTTGTGGCACAGTTCAGCAGCTATTGCTGGTAGTTATTTACAACGGCAGCAAATGCTGTTCCGTGATTGCTAAACTAATAAATAGAGGCATCCACAATAACTTTTACCAGATGCGGAGAGATACTATGGTGTATTTAATAACTAAAAATCAGGTATACTTAAGAAATGAAACGGCGAGAAGAAATTGGCGGAGCGCTGAAGGACTACGTGGGAAGATGTCTGAAGTAGACAATATTCCCTCAGAATGATCGGGCTCCTTGGGAGAGTCACGGCAAAACAATTCCATCTGGTGCGCGAGGTATGCAAGATGGGAGAAATCTCCTCAGATTTCAAGAAGAGTGTAATAATTTCAATTCCAAAGAAGGTAGATTCTGAGAGGTGTGGGTACTATCGAGCCATCGGTTCAGTAAGTCACCATTACAAAACTCTGACACGAATTATTTACAGAAGAATGAAAAAATTAGAAGAACCCGACCTCGGGGATGATCAGTTAAACTTCCGGACAAATGTAGGAAAACTGAGCTTACGACCTACCTTAGAAGATAGAGTTGAGAAAGACAAACCTAAGTTTTTGCATTTGTAGATTTTCATAAAGCTTTTGACAGTGTTGACTGGATTATACTCTATAAAATTCTGAAGATAGCAGGGATATTGTATAAGGGGCGAAAGGTTACTTACAGCCTGTACAGAAATCATCCTGTATTCACAAGCTGCGACATGGTAGCGAATTGAACAGTGACCCGGCTGGCCGTTGTGGCCGAGGAGTTCTAGGCGCTTCAGTCTGGAACCACGCGACAACTACAGTCGTAGGTTCGAATCCTGTCTCAGGCATGGATGTGTGTGATGTCCTTAGGTTACTTAGGATTAAGTAGTTCTAAGTTCTAGGGGACTGATTACCTCAGATGTTAAGTCCCATAGTCCTCAGAGCCATTTCAACCATTTGAACAGTGACCCGAATATAGAATAAATTTCCTTTACTTTATGTCTATGGTCACAAATTTTTTCCAGTATGGTTCGAGTACATCAGGATAAGTTTTTATAAAACAGAACTAAACCGCTAGTCTGATGACAAAAAATTTGTGTCCATAGACGCGAAGTAAAGCAAATTTAGTCAGCCTGTAGTTGCAAGAGTCAAAGAATATGAAACGGAGATAGTGGCTGAGAAGGCAGTGAGACAAAGTTCTAGCTTATTCTGAATGTTATTCAATATGTACATTGATCGAGCAGTAAAGGAAACCAGGGAGGACGTGGGAAGGCAACTGAAGTTCAGGGAGAAGAAATAGAATCTTTGAGGTTTCCCGATGACGCTGTAATTCTGTCGGAGAGAGCGACGGACTTGGAAGAACAGTTAAAGGAAATGTATAGTGTCTCCAAAGAAAATTATACAATGAACATCAACAGTTGTAAAATAAGAATAATGGAGTGCAATCGAATTATATCACGTGATATTGAGAGAATTGGATTAGATAAATATGCACTAAATGTGGTAGATTAGTTTTGCTACTTGGGCAGCAAAATAACACTAAGGAGGAAGGAGAGAGGACGAAAAATTTAGACTGGAATAGTAGGAAAAGAGTTTTTGAAAAAAATAATTTGTTGTCGTCTAACGTACATTTAAGTGTTCGTAATTCTTTTCTGAAGATATTTTCCTGGGGTGTAGCCTCGTACGGAAGTGAAACGTGGACGATCAGCAGTGCAGGAAAGAAGAAAATAGAGGCTTCTTAAAAGTGGTGTTGTAGAAGAATGCTGAAGATTAGATGGTTAGATAGAGTAACTGACGAGGAAGTAGTAGGAGAAAGAAGAAATATATGACACAACTTAACTGAAAGATTTCCTGAAGCATAAAGGAATAGTGAAGTTGCTGATGGGGTGAGGTGTTGGGAGTAAAAGTTGAAGAGGGAGACCAAAGTTCGAGGGAGCAGGTTGAAATGGATGCAGGTTGCAGGCGCCATGTGCATATGAAGAGGCTTGGAGAGGATAGACTGTCGTGGAGAGCTGCACCAATCAAGTCTTCGGACTCAAGATCGCAAAAACAACAATAACAGCAACAGTAACAACAACAACAACAAGAACAACAAAGCAGTAATAACAACAACTTCTAAACGATCCATCACAGTAATACAGGGTGATTCAAAAAGAATACCACAATTTTAAAAATGTGTATTTAATGAAAGAAACATAATTTAATCTTCTGATATACATAATTACAAAGAGTATTTAAAAAGGTTTTTTTTCACTCAAAAACAAGTTCAGAGATGTTCAATATGGCCCTCTCCAGACACTCGAGCTAGCATATCAGGTGTAACAGTTTGGATAGCTGCTGTTATTTCTCGTTTCAAATCATCAATGGTGGATGGGAGAGGTGGCCAAAACACCATATCCTTAACATACCCCCATAAGAAAAATTCGCAGGGGGTAAGATCAGGGCTTCTTGGAGGCCGGTGATGAAGTGCTCTGTCACGGGCTTTTCCCTTTGCACAAACACCCATTCTCTGTAAACTGTTTATACCAACGTTTAATACACCACCTATCAGGAGGTTTAACACCATACTTCGTTCGAAATGCACGCTGAACAACTGTCTTCGATTCACTTCTGCCGTATTCAATAACACAAAAAGCTTTCTGTTGAGCGGTCGCCATCTTAGCATCAACTGACTCTGACGCCTAGTCAACAGCGCCTCAAGTGAACAAATGTACAACTAAATGAAACTTTATAGCTCCCTTCATTCGCCGACAGATAGTGCTTAGCTCTGCCTTTTGTCGTTGCAGAGTTTTAAATTCCTAAAGTTGTGGTATTCTTTTTGAATCACCCTGTATAATAATACTTTTGTAGTTGCTACCCACCATCACTACGTTCCACTGAATCTCATACAAATATGAGTAATTTTCATTGTTTCTGCCAGAAACAAACGTTCGTAGACCAGACGGAGGAGCCTCTTTTGTGGAAATTCGCCACACACTCACGCCGCACAGGTTGCTCGAGACAATTTTATTCTGACATAGCCGGCCGGGGTGGCGGAGCGGTTCTAGACGCTACAGTCTGGAACCGCGCGACCGCTGCGGTCGCAGCTTCGAATCCTGCCTCGGGCATGGATGTTGGTGATGTCCTTAGGATAGTTAGGTATAAGTAGTTCTAAGTTCTAGGGGACTGATGAACTCAGAAGTTAAGTCCCATAGCGCTCAGAGCCATTTTTTTATTCTGACATACATGATCTGCAGCCACGGTATATGGTAGGCTACCATTCATTAAACCGTAGCTACTGAACAGTCACGTAGACACCTCAGTACAGATTGAGAAGCTTATATCCACGAATCAGCATGATTTTAGAAAGGATCGCACATGCTAAACTCAGTTTGCCCTTTTCTCACACGATATACTGCAAACTATGGATGAAGGGCAGCAGGCAGATTCCGTATTTCTAGATTTCCGGAAAGCGTTTGACACGGTGCTCCATTGCAAGCTGTTAAAGAAAGTTCGAGCATATGAAATAATTTCACAGATGTGTGAGTGGCTCGAAGACTTCTTAAGTAATAGGACCCAGTAAGTTGTCCTGGACGGCGAGCGTTCATTAGAGACAGTGGTGTCGTCAGGGGTGCCCCAGGGAAGTGTAATAGCACCACTGTTGTTCTCTATTTACATAAATGATTTGGTGGACAGGATGAGCAGTAACGGCGGTTTTTCGCTGATAATGATGTGGTATCCGGTAAAGTGTCCAGGTTGAGTGACTGTAAGAACATACGAGACGATTTAGACAAAATTTCTAGATGGTACGATGAATGCCGGCTAGCTCTAAACATGGATGAGTAGGAAGAACAAACCTGTACGATACAGTGTTACTAGTGCGTCCTTGACACAGTCAATTCGATTAAATGTCTGGGAATAACACTGCAAAGCGATATGAAATGGAACGAGCATAAGAGAATTGTGATAGAGAAGGCGAATGGTAGACCTGGGTTTATTGTGAGAATTTTGGGAAAGTGAGGTTCACCCGTAAACGAGACCGCATACAGGGCGCTGGTGCGGCCTATTCTTGACTACTGCTCGAGTTTTTGGGATCCGTACCAGGTCAGATTGAAGGAAGACACTGACAGTTTAGAGGCGCGCTCCTAGATTTGTTACCAGTAGGTTCCAAAAACACGCAAGTGTTGCGGAGATGCTTCGGGAACTGAAATGGGAGTCCCTGGAGGGAAGGCGACGTTCTATTCGAGAAACACTGTTGAGAAAACTCAGAGAACCAGCACTGGAAGTTGACTGCCGAACGATTCTACAGCCGTCAACATACACTGCACGTACGGATTGCGAAAATAACATACGAAGAATTGGTGCTCATTCGGAGGTATGTAGACATTCGTTTCTCCTTCGCTCTACTTGCGAGTGGAACAGTAAAGGAAAGAACTAATAGAAGTACATGGTACTCTCCACCACGAACCGTACTGTGGCTCGTGGAGTGTTTATATACAGAGTGTTACAAAAAGGTACGGCCATACTTACAAGAAACATTCCTCACACACAAATAAAGAAAAGATGTTATGTGGACATGTGTCCGTAAACGCTTAATTTCCATGTTAGAGCTCATTTTAGTGTCGTCAGTATGTACTGTACTTCCTCGATTCACCGCCAGTTGGCCCAATTGAAGGAAGATGATATTGACTTCGGTGCTTGTCTTGTCATGCGACTCATTGCTCTACAGTACTAGCATCAAGCACATTAGTACGTAGCATCAACAGGTTAGTGTCCATCACGAACGTGGTTTTGCAGTCAGTGCAATGTTTACAAATGCGGAGTTGGCAGATGCCCATTTGATGTATGGATTAGCACGGGGCAATAGCCGTGGCGCGGTACGTTTCTATCGAGACAGATTTCCAGAACGAAGTTGTCCCGACAGGAAGACGTTCGAAGTAATTGATCGGCGTCTTAGGGAGCACGGAGGACACCTGCAATGGACGAGGTAATTCTTCGTGCAGTTGACGATAACCCTAATGTCAGCGTCAGAGAAGTTGCTGCTGTACAAGGTAACGTTGACCACGTCACTGTGTGGAGAGTGCTACGGGAGAACCAGTTGTTTCCATACCATGTACAGCGTATGCAGGCACTATCAGCAGCTGATTGGCCTACACGGGTACACTTATGCGAATGGTTCATACAACAATGTGCCAATCCTCATTTCAGTGCAGATGTTCTCTTTACGGATGAAGCTTCATTCCAACGTGATCAAATCGTAAATTTTCACAATCAACATGTGTGGTCTGACGAGAATCCGCACGCAATTGTGCAATCACAGATTTTCTGTGAACGTTTGGGCAGGCATTGTTGGTGATGTCTTGATTGGGCCCCTTGTTCTACCACCTACGGTCAGTGGAGCACGTTATCATGATTTCATACGGGATACTCTACCTGTGCTGCTAGAAAATTAGACATTACAAGTGCGACACAACATGTGGTTCATGCACGATGGAGCTCCTGCACATTTCAGTCGAAGTGTTCGTACGCTTCTCAACAACAGATTCGGTGACCGTTGGATTGGTAGAGGCGGACCAATTCCATGGCATCCACGCTCTCCTGACCTCAACCCTCTTGACTTTCATTTATGTGGGCATTTGAAAGCTCTTGTCTACGCAACCCAGGTGCCAAATGAGACTCTTCGGGCTCGTATTGTGGACGGCTGTGATACAATACGCCATTCTCCAGGGCTGAATCAGCGCATCATGGATTCCATGCGACTGAGGGTGGATGCATGTATCCTCGCCAACGGAGGACATTTTGAACATTTCCTGTAACAAAGTGTTTGAAGTCACGCTGGTACGTTCTGTTGCTGTGTGTTTCCATTCCATGATTAATGTGATTTGAGGAGAAGTAATAAAATGAGCTCTAACATGGAAAGTAAGCCTTTCCGGACACATGTCCACATGACATATTTTCTTTCTTTGTGTGTGAGGAATGTTTCCTGAAAGTTTGGCCGTGCCTCTTTGTAACACCCTGTAGATGTAGATGGAGACCAACGGCCACTAAGTTACAGTTCTCCACAACCATTGAGTGACTGTCGGCAGGGTAGTCGATAGTTAATAGGAAGACCTTGGGAACTTCCTGCGCCGCATTGGCTACGGGGATTCACGAATTTTCCCCAGCCAGGGAATAGCCCGTGTCGCACCGTTCCCGGTATCCTGGTGAGGGCGTGGTGTGACCTTGGCTGTCTCGTAACTGCCGCACGACGCTTTCCGCCATGTCGTGAGTCACGCTAGGCAGCATCAAAAATTCTGTCAAGTAATAATTCCCTAGAAAGAAAATGTTGACACAGTACACTCCTAGTAAAGACTGACATTAAGTAAGCGCGAACTTCGTACGAACCCCTCACCGCAAGCAAACGTGCATGTCCTAGCGACCACTTATCCAGCAGAAATTCCGCAGTAGACTCAGAACTAATAAAGCAATGAACAATGGAGTTACATCCTCCCATCAACTTCAACATTAGCAGAGCCCTTGTATTATCTATCCTCCTCTACACAAGCTAGCCTGACTTCCGCAATCATCAAATTCCATCACTGCTAATGCACTGCGAATTGCCTTCCGTATCTACCTACTCTCCCTAACAAGAATTCTTTACTAGTTTAACATGTTCCCTTGATCTCTGCCCACATTTCATCTTTGTCTATATCAGTATAATACGGGAGGGTAATTACCCCTTGGGTAGGGTCAAGGGGTAAAACGAAAGTTTCTGAGGGTCAAAACCGAAACGGAAACGATTATATTACCTCGGAAGGAAATGTAGCAGTCATTATTTTTGTTAACAGAACTACTAATTACTTTACCAATTTCGGGTGCTTTCCTGCGGAGTGTGCACATTTAGATCATTCCACAACAGAAATAGCAGATCTAATATTTTCTCTTAACACTCTAATTTTATTCTTACTTTTCGTAAGTGTTGCTACTGAAATTTGAACACAGCGAATTACAAACACAGTTTGCATGACTTTCACGCAGAGCAAGGTAGCGCAGTGGTTGCGCTTCTGTTCGAGAGGACGAAGGTTCAAATCCGCTTCCGACCATCCAGATATAGGTTTTCCGTGATTTCGCTATATCTCTTCAGGCAAAGTCTGGGATGATTCTTTTGGAGGGGCAAGACCGAATCTCTGCCCATTCTCCTTGTGCTCCGTCTCTAATAATCTCGATATCAGCGGGACGTTATACTCTAACTTTCCTTCCTTTTTTCATATCTTTTACACCTGCAAATACAAACGATGTGCTTTTGCACTATCAACCAGCTCCAATTTCACGTAATAGATATGCTTTTGAGCAGTATTATGGCTATGATATTTAATAACGTTACAGTCCATATAGATATTACATTTTTCATCTAAATAGACCATAACAAAAACTAATATTCAACGCCAGTATGGCTTTGTTTGAGGCAACAGAAAACATTATGCTTTTCAGTTGTTATGATGTCATTTCTATATTTACTAATTTTTTTGCATCAGTTATTTTTAATTCGAATTTTGGCCAACTCAGGACCACTTGAAGACGCTGATTTATGACATTATATTCTTTTCCTCACTTTTCTGGCTTCCGAATTCTTCTTCATTTTTGCTCTCTAGTGTTTTCTTCATTCTGCTGTCCATGTCCGTCCTCTCTTATGTTCTGTTTTCTTCCGGAAACCATTTCTGTTTTTATGCCTTTGAGTATTAGTCCCAGTTCCTGCAAATTTTTCTCAACTTCTATAAAGTATGAAATACAGGTTTTAAGATGGATTTTTTGTCAGCCTCTTGTTATCCACTGGTTTTAAGTGAACGTAACATATACTTCTCTGCTTTCTCATTCTGTCTATTACATTTTTGGGTTCTTTATACTTCTCCCTATTTTATTTAATAAAGTGCACTGAGCGTGCCCGTATGATTCTTAAGAAATGCATATATTAAAAGCAAGTGTTTGTATGTTAATGCAAGTATACGTACATGTTGATGCTACATAGGTGCTGGACCGATTGACGTGTATGGTATTTTTTCGTTGAAAGTAAATATCTTAACAGTTCTAAATTAAATATGTTTCTTCTAAATCAGTTGTTTCTTTCAGAAAACAGTTACTGTATGTTTGATTATAATATGGTGCACATTTCAGTTTCTTCAAGCAGATCTCTCGTTTTGCTGGCAAAGAGTGGAGTATTTCCACGTGTTTTATTTATTAATTAATTTATTTTTGTTTGAACATATGTGATTCTTCGTTCACTTTCAGTTACGTGGCAACAAAAGTGCAAGGCAATAATGTTAAACCAAATCGATTGTAACATCTGGTTCCTGTCACTTGCGTTTACTGCTCTGTAGCCTAAAGTGTAAAAGACACACAGACTGTTTTTATAATCTATTGTGTTCATTTTCGATAGCAACGCTTACGAAATAAAATAAAGAAATGTGAGTGATAAGAACGAACGATAGACCTAACCGTATGATTCATTTTATCCATAGTCTTTACACGTCAGAGTGAGAAAACACCCGAAAATGACAAAGGATCAGAAATTCGATAACATAATAAATGACTGGTTTTTGGAATTCCTACTTCAGTAATAAGACACACAGTCACGGTGCTCCGATACCCATTATGAAAAAAAAATCGGGAACGCTTATAATGCAGTCACAATTGAATTACTTTTAAACAGTTACCTCCATTATCACTGATCCGTAAGACTCTTTTATTAAATACGTAACCACTAATTCACGAAGATATATAAATATTTTAATACATTATTCTACAAGTAAAACTAAAGGAAGAAGTTCATATAAACGCAGGTCCGCAAATTTTTAGTTACGGGGTTACGGCTAATGAAAGATTTTTGTCTGAAATTTAGCAACTTCGCTAATATGAAGCCATCGCAAAAACTGTACGAGGATAAACTAAAGCACGATTTCCATTTATTATGTTGTTATTGATCTGGTGAGTCTTATAAAACACGTCCCACACATGTTGTCTTAACATATCGAGAGCTCGTACTGATTAGGAACACTAGGTAGAGAACCTGTCTCCCGTAACATTCGAAATACTCCACCAATGGTTCGTGCATTCGGAATCCTTCGAGTTGGTTAACGTGCGCGATATTCGTTAACTGCAGCCGTAGCATTACCAGCACATTTGTCATAAATAAACCCCATATCGGCGTATTCCTCTGTCAAAAATTTGAAAAACATCCCTCTTTCATAAATAATCTACAAACTACAACATTTACTATGTAGTTTCACTTAAATATACTGTTTTTATTATGTTCTTTCACTGAACAATACAGAAAACTAACGTTTCTACATTCTTAATGGAAAGAAGACCAATAACAACAAAATACATGGAAATCGTGCTTTACTTTAACCTCGTACAGTTTTGCAATGGCTTCATATGAGCCAAGTCGCTAAAGTACACGCAAAATCTTTTCTTAGCCGTAGCTGTGTAACTAAACATTTGCGGATCTATGTTTATATGAACTTTTTTCTTTAGTTTTACTTGTAGAATAACAAATTAAAATATTCGCATATCTTCGCGAATCACCCTGTATAAGGAGAACTGTGTGGTTAAAATTGTTAAAAGCTGCTCGCTGTTATAGAAGAGCCTGTTGCCAATAATGGTCGTTGCAAAATGCATTATGTCGCACCTTGCTACAAAGTAACATCAAGCCAGTTTTTTTTTTTTTTTTTTTTTTTTTTTACCTGTTGCCAGCGTTGTAGTTTCAGCACTTTGAACATGACATGACACTATTTCTTTACTTGAACTATAAAAATGGTGCTACTGGTTATCACAGTTAGTTAACCATCAGCAGGGCCCTATACTTTCATCATTTTTACCGAGACAATTAGTCGTAACTGAAAGAGATAGAGTTATTTCAGTGGAGAGAAAATCAATAACGTTTACAGTTAACAAAACCACGCAATGTATGAAGTCAAGTACAGAAATATTTAATGTTCCTTGTGTTTCGCAGTGCTTCTACTTCATCGATTCAGTAACTGAAACAAGACAGAGTAAAAAAAAGTAATTTCAAATAACTGACAAAGTAAAGTGACTATTCAATTTTCACTAAAGTAACTATTATAATAATACATTGTGTTTGAACGTATTACATGCGTTTTTGGCTTCCATAACATCGGATTTGCAAAAGTATTTGTTGTCTGTTAATGAAACTATTACAAAGTTTTCTGAAGTAACTTTTATTATGAAATAGTGTGTAGTCGTGGATATCTGCTTCGCAGAACCTGAAGCCTTTGATATATGCTACACAAAAGCTGAAGACAGATAGCATTACAGTAAGTGGCGTCATTTAGTACACCTCGCGTGACGTGTTGCTAGTTAATAATTATTTTTAGTTTTTGTTAATTGCAAGTAATTCCAGTGCGTTCCCAGTTAAGTTAAAATCATTTTACCGAGTGTGAATATTCGAGACAAACCCCAGTATGTGCGTTTTTGTCCCGCCACTGTCTTCTTACAAACTTCTAATTACTACGTAATTTCAGTTCAGTAGCTAACAAACATTCACTTTTGCTCTCTTTCATGCTGGCGACAGTAATTAATAAGTCTGCAACCCAAATTCTGTACAATTTCAGTCATTTATCCAAAATTGTATCTAACTACAATAAATCATTTAACTGCTTACAAAATTTATTTTTCGTCGTTGCTTTACACTGTGCGGCAACATTCGGTTGTAATTGTACTGCATTCTTCCGATTAGCATTATTCTTCGGAATCGACGCCTTTCCAATTAAATTAGGAAGATTAGGTAACACGGATCATTAAAATCACTGAATGAATGGCGGAGAGTTTAGCCACGTTAGAAACTCTTATATAAACTTACTGCAAAATAATTAAATATTTCATTACGATCGGTTCTGAACGGAATGTGTACAAACAGCCGCGACAGGTGTGTAAGATAGCCATCGAATGGTGTTCCTTCTAAGGCGAAGGTGAATATTTCTTGGCCTTAATTAAATTTTATTTTCATTGTTTTGGTACTTTTTGTATATTAAAGTAATTCAATCATCAACTTGTCTGTGGAAAATTTCGTTTATAGGACTTTTTAAAATAAATGTATTGCGAATGTTTATCAAATCACACTACTGAAGTACCGTGTAGTCATAAAATGGTGTGTTGTGATATGATCGGCACGGAAGTCCATGTAGAGCTTCCAAAAGCATTTATAAAGAAAATATTCCTTCACTAGCAATCAATGTCTGCATTGCAACGTGGCCGCACTTCCCCTGAAGGTATTTAATGTGATGTACATCCCTAAAGTGCCAACGTGAATGAAAACATAGAGCATCATTCGTTACATTAACAAATGTTTCAAATGGCTCTAAGCACTATGGGACTTAACATCTGAGGTCATCTGTCTCCTAGACGTAGAACTACTTTAACCGAACTAACCCAATGACATCATACACTTCCATGCCCGAGCCAGGATTCGAACCTGCGACCGTAGCAGCAGCGCTGTTCCGGACTAAAGCGCCTAGAACCGCTCGGCCACAACGGCCGGCGGAGAGTTTTCAATAAGCTACATTGCACATGAGTGTCAAATATACACTTTGAAGAATACAGTGTTCAGAGTACCAGAGATGCAATTACAACCATCTCATTAAAAGAAATTGCAAATAGTGCAGCTAAATGATTTTGATCCTGGATTTCAGTTCTCTTAATGGATTACGACGCAACGCATGCACTGAGACTGTCGATCGTCACTTTGAACAGTCTGTACGAGACAAGTTACTGCAATAAGGTGTACGAGGGGCGTTCAATATGTAAAGCTATACTTCTAGGCTAATTTCTATTGAAAAAAGGCGGGATTTATTGTGAGACATCGAGGAATATTCCGGCTTCAGCCACTGTATATTCATGAAGTTCCAATAACTGGCGGTGCTACACGTAGCCCTCAAAATGGTAACGGAGGTACGTTCTAAGGAGAGAGCTGCCTCTGAATTTCTTTAGCGGAAAACCAGAGCATCGCAGACATTCATAGACGCTTGCAAAATGTCTACAGAGACCTGGCAATGAACAAAAGCCCGGTGAGTCATTGTGCGAGGCGTCTGTGATCATCACCGAAACAAGATCGCGGAAAACTGTCCAGTCTGCCGCCTCCCGGCCGGCGGCACACAGCTGTGACTCCAGCATTGTTGGAACGTGCGGACACTCTCATTCGAGATGACTGACGGATCACAATCAAGCACCTCTCTAGTCAAATGGACGTCTCTGTTTGTAGTACTGGCACACTCGTCCATCACTTGGGATGTACGGCTCATCCACCGTACAGCTCCGATCTCGCGCCTTCCGACGTCCACCTTTTTAACCCAATGAAGGATGCACTCCGCAGAAAGCAGTACATGGATGATGGTGAGGTTATTGGTACAGCAAGACGTTGGCTCCAATGTCGGAAATATAGTAGTACCATGCGGGCATAGGGGCCATCCGGGTAAGGTGGCCTAAGGCCGTCGCATGGTATGGAAGTTAAGTTGAAACATAGAGTTTTGTATCCAAAAGAGTGGGGAATAATATGGTGTATTGAAATTATGAATAAAACTAAACTGCTTTCAGAAAAAGCGGCCCTCGAATATGTTCCTGTCAGTAAGAAAACAAGTATTAATGTATGACCATTGGCTTTGTCTCAAAGCAGTGAGTTCAGGAACGTCTAAAGTCCGTGTAACTTAGATGCTGGTGGCTTGGGACTCCCTGTATACACTGTCCAAAAAGTTACGAGACAGGTTTTATTCCTGGCGTAATAGCGACATCAGCGCAATAGCTTCGGTGGGAGCTTAAACTAATGACGGTAAGCAGCAACTCTGCATTCGACCAGTATGTTGTGAGTAGACAATGTTAACAGTGGACTTGCGGCCGTAATGTGTCAACGTTGTTTTGTCACAAATCGGTACGGTGCGGGGAGCACATCTTGACTCCCTAACAAAAACAACGACGCGTAGACGCCTGCCGCAATTGGACTGAAATGCTAAACGCGAAGAATTTTTTTTCTTGAAAAAGTCATCACGGGTGATGAGACTTGCTGTAGGCAATACGCACCTACCACAAAACTGCTAACTGCAGTAATTCACATGATGGATCAACGCCTTACCAACATAATCGACTTTCAAGCCAACGTGACTCGCGAAATAAACGGCACCATAAAGAAGGACTTTCGTGACAGTTTCACCGGAATATATGGACGTTCTGTGCGTTTACCCTACTGGGGCGAAACTATGTAGAACACCTGAAGCGCTAAAACCACCATCTTAGAGTTCCTCTGCTTTTTATTCATCCAGTCCCGAAAGGTTTTGGACTTGCGGAGTAAGAATGTTAAAATGTGTGTGAATTTCTAGGGGACCAAACTGCTGAGGTCATCGTTCCCTAGACTTACAGACTACTTAGACTAACTTATGCTAAGAACAACACACACACACACACACACACACACACACACACACACACACACATGCTCGAGGGAGAAGTCGAAACTCCGGCGGGAGAGGCCGCGCAATCCGTGACAAGTCGCCTCAAACCGAGCGGCCACTCCTCGCGGCTCTTGCGGATTACTTTATCCTCAGAAGGGAATACACATTCATATCTTAGATGCTGGCTGAAAATACACGTGAGGAGCGATAACAGTAGGTCCCGTCGAATAAATATGACGCATTGTGCTTTCCACATACAGCAGGTGATAAAATAGTTACAGGAAAAAGGAAGTTCTTGAATTCACAACATTGCGTCTGCACCTGTGGAGAGAAGAGGAAAAACAATGCACCTCTAGGAAGCGATATAGTGAGGCGTAATCCACCTGAGAGCTGTTATCAGGAAGGCTGCGCAACATCATCCGAGCAGAAACGCCAACTCCGTGTTAGAGATGTGACTCATCGTTTGCAGTGGAATCGATAACGCAGATACCGTGCAAGGGCAATCTGCGTCACGGTGCCCCTTTACACGCTTTCTGAGCTGTGTACACGTTTCCAGGAAATCGGGCGCTCATCGCTTCGTACGTAGTCTAGACTAAATAAAGTCTGCCGTAATAAAGCGTGACGAGGTGCAGAATTGGTACTGGGTCCTAAAAGGCTATTTACTTCACCGTGCACTGTGCACACACTGTGTGGAGTAATAAATTGCACTTATATGACTATACACACATCAAAGAAAATTTTGCATCACCTCGATTCAGAGAGTTCCGGAACCTGTACAGAAAATTGGAATACAGATCAACATAAACATCATTTCCGCCCTCTTTATTGCTCATGGAAACCACTCATTGCATGTTGTACCACCATACTGTGAATCCTTCAGAGGTGGTGATCTAGATTGCTGTACACAACAGTACCACTAACACCCAGTAGCACGTCCTCTTGCATTGATGCACGCCTTTGTTCGTCGTAGCATACTATCCACGAATTCAACAAGGCACTGTTGGTCCAGGTTATCCAACTCCTCAACGACGATTCGGCGTAGCTCCCTCAGAGTAGTTGGTTGGTCACGTCTTCCATAAACAGCCCTTTTCACTCTATGTCAGGCATGTTCGATAGGGTCAATGTCTGGAGAACATGCCGGCTACTCTAGTCGAGCGACGTCGTAATCCTGAAGGAAGTCATTCACAAGACGTGTACGATGGGGGCGCGAATTGTCTTCCATGAAGACGAATGCCTCGCCAATATGCTGTCTATATGGTTGCACTGTCGGTCGGAGGATGGCATTCACGTATCGTACGTGGGCTCTACATAATGTCACCACAAAACAGCAGGGTACCTCCGCCTTGCTGCACTCGCTGGAAAGTGTGTCTAAGGCGTTCAGCCTGACTGGGTTGCTCCAAACACGTCTCCGACGAGTGTCTGGTTGAAGGCATATGCGACACTATCGGTGAAGAGAACTTGATGCCAATCCTGAGCGGTTCATTCGGTATATTGTTGGACCCATCTGTACCACGGTGCATGGTGTCGTAGTTGCAGAGATGGACCTCGCCAAGGAGTCAAGTCACCCATCACGCAACCTATCGCGCACAGTATGAGTCGTAACAAGACGTCCTCTGGCTGCACGAAAAGCATTATTCAATATGGTGACGTTGTTGTCAGGGTTCCTCCGAGCCATAATCCGTAGGTAGCGGTCAGATGGTCAGACGTGTGTGAAATCTTATGGGACTTCACTGCTAGGGTCATCAGTCTCTAAGCTTACACACTACTTAACTTAAATTATCCTAAGGACAAACACACACACCCATGTCCGAGGGAGGACTTGAACCTCCGCCGGGATCAGCCGCACAGTCCGTGACTGCAGCGCCTTAGACAGCTCGGGGTAGCGGTCATCCACTGCAGTAGTAGCCCTGGGGCGGCCTGAGCGTGCCATGTCATCGACAGTTCCTGTGTCTCTGTATCTCCTCCATGTCCGAACAACGTCGCCTTCGTGCAGTCCGAGACGCCTAGGCACTTCCATTGTTGAGAGCCCTTCCTGGCACAAAGTACTAATGCGGACACGTTCAAACGGCGGTATTGACCGTCTAAGAATGGTTGAACTACAGACAACACGAGCCGTGTACCTCCTTTCTAGTGGAATGACTGGAACTGATCGGCTGTCCGATCTCCTCCGTCTAATAGGCGCTGCTCATAAATGGTTGTTTACGTGTTTGGGAGGGTTTAGTCGCGTCTCTGAACAGTCAGAGGGACTGTGTCTGTGATACAATTTGCATACCCAGCGTCTATCTTCAGGAGCTCTGGGAGCCGAAGTAATACAACTTAATTTTGGAGAAGTAGGGGTATGGGGAAAATAAATGCATCATTAATTATAACAATATGGTACACTCTTGGAAAAAAGTAGTACACCCTTTTAGAGGTTTTCTAATTCACTCAAAATCTCTTGAATATGTATATAAAATGATTAAATCTACAGATTAATAGCAGAAGCGGATCTGAGGTACCAGGTATACTGAAACACCTATCTACATCCACATCCATACTCCGCAAGCCACCTGACGGTGTGTGGTGGAGGGTACCTTGAGTACCGCTATCGGTTCGCCCTTCTATTCCAGTCTCGTATTGTTCGTGGAAAGAAGGATTGTCGGTATGCCTCTATGTGGGCTCCAATCTCTCTAATTTTATCCTCATGGTCTCTTTGCGAGATATACGTAGGAGGGAGCAATATACTGCTTGACTCCTCAGTGAAGGTATGTTCTCGAAACTTCAACAAAAGCCCGTACCGACCTACTGAGCGTCTCTCTTGCAGAGTCTTCCACTGGAGTTTATCTATCATCTTCGTAACGCTCTCGCGATTACTAAATGATCCTGTAACTAACCGCGCTGCTCTCAGTTGGATCTTCTCTATCTCTTCTATCAACACCATCTGGTACGGATCCCACACTGCTGAGCAGTATTCAAGCAGTGGGCGAACCAGCGTACTGGTAACCTACGTCCTTTGTTTTCGGATTGCATTTTCTTAGGATTCTTCCAATGAATCTCAGTCTGGCACCCATATCAGTACGTGGTTAGCCTCCACGAGCGGCAATGTAGGCGCTGACTCTGGCATCCAGTCGATCGTACAGACAGCGAAAGCTGTCCTGGGATACGTTTGCCTCGCCTGCTCGACCTGTTCATGTAGTTTTGTAGGAGTTGTTGGTTGACGAGTTGCACGAGTCACTTCTCGTCCCATCACATCCCACTTGTGCGCCACTGGAGGTATGTTCGGAGATCGTGCTGGCCAGGGAAGTTTCTGCACGTATTGCAGAGCACGTTGACTTTCAAGGACAGTGTGTGGGCGAGCATTAGCGAGCAGCAACAACACGTCACCTTTCTGTTTCAAGAACGGGAAAAGATCCGTTCTAACAACATTCTCCAGTTACCGAGAGTTTGTTAGCAACCCGCCCCCCCCCCCCCACGAACACAAAAGATGAAGGATAGTTTTAGCTTATTGCACTCCATACCATAAAGCCTTGGGAGGAGCCAATGAGTCAGACGACTGCGCTCTAGACACAGCGCTCACCAGGTGCACGACATTCGCGGAAACGACCATCACTTGCATACAGGCAGAATCTGCTTTCATCACTGAAGACCACGACGTGCTGTTCCATCTTCCGGGCGACATTCTGGCGGCACCATTCGAGCCGTGCACGCCAATACTGTGGCGTGAGTGTAGGACGGGCTTGAGGTGTACGCGCCCATAGTCCCATTGCTAGTAACCGATTTGCAATAGTTAGTGTCGACACGTCAGGGCTCTCAATCCCACTTATCTGTGCTGCGGTTGTTGCACGATCTCCAACTGCTGCCCTTACAACAAGATGATCCTGGCTGGTGTCTGTGCTACATGGACGTCCACAACCTCTGCTATGTGTGTGAGAATGTTCATGTGACCATCGATACCTGCATCGTTGCACAAGTGACGCAGGACGTCCAACTGTGTGTGGCAGTTCTCCGAAAGGACCATCCTGCCTCTCGGAAGACCACAGTTTCAAACTCGCTCATTAGGCTGTAGGAAGCGCAAGTGCGTCTGTGTGGGGCAGGCCTGGGTGACCGGGCGGTTCTACAGGCTACAGTCTGCAACCGCGCGACCGCTACGGACGCAGGTTCGAATCCTGCCTCGGGCATGGATGTGTGTGATGTCCTTAGCTTAGTTAGATTTAAGTAGTTCTAAGTTCTAGGGGACTGATGACCTCAGATGTTAAGTCCCATAGTGCTCAGAGCCATTTGAACCATATTGCGTATCTGTGGCATGGTTGCCTGCTTGCTTCACACTTCTGCACCACACTGAGCCTTGTGGTATGACCATTCCCTATTAAAGGGTTGTAAGTAGGCTGTTTAGGTTTTTTTATTGGTAACGCCGCCGCCACGTATCGCTCTGTATGAAAATCACTGGCTGTGCCGTGTGCATTCTGTGGCTGGTTTGCATTGTTGTCTGCCATTGTAGTGTTGGGCAGTGGCAGCTGGATGCTAACAGCGCGTAGCGTTGCGCAGTTGGAGGTGAGCCGCCAGCAGTGGTGGACGTGGGTAGAGAGATGGCGGAGTTTTGAAATTTGTAAGAATTGGTGTCATGAAGTGATATATATGACTACTAAGGTAAATACATTGTTTGTTCTCTATTAAAATCTTTCATTTGCTAACTATACCTATCAGTAGTTAGTGCCTTCCGTAGTTTGAATCTTTTATTTAGCTGGCAGTAGTGGCGCTCGCTGTATTGCAGTAGCTTGAGTAACGCAGATTTTTGTGTGGTAAGTGATTTGTGAAACGTATAGGTTAACGTTAGTCAGGGCCATTCTTTCGTAGGGATTTTTGGAAGTCAGATTGCGTTGCGCTAAAAACTATTGTGTGTCAGTTTAAGCACATTCGTGTAGAATTGTTCTAAGGAGATGTTTCAGGGTAGACATAAATGACTCTCTGGTAGCTATGCCACTATACTACCTGGTGGCGGCCGACGTTGAAAACATTATCAGTATATCTACACTTATGCTCATATATTAAGGGTAATGGTGATACATAGTGAAATAACGCTCTGGTAGGCGGTTTGCGGGCTTAAATCACATCGGCGTATTACCATGCGGTTCATTTGACCTGCGGTCGTCGCACGGTGGCGCTGGCAGCAGTTCACACACGCAGAGGTGTGTTGGGGTATGCCAGAGTACGGTGCAGCACGTAAGTGTGCAGTCGTTTCCAGAAGTGCTAATGATGACTGTGTGTCGAAAATGGCTCATAGAACACATACTGATAACGTTATGAGGGGTAGAATACTAGGGCGACTGGAGGCCGGTCAAAAACAGCAGGCCGTAGCATGGTCCCTCCGTGTGCCACAAAGTGTGATCTCAAGATTATGACGATTCCAGCAGACAGTAAACGTGTCCAGGCGCTACAGTAGGGGACGTCCACAGTGTACAACACCACAAGAAGACCGACATCTCAGTGCCCGCAGGCGGCCACGGAGTACTGCAGGTAGCCTTGCTCGGGACCTTACCGCAGGCAGTCTACAGATACACAGTCGACTGACCTACAGACGACTGAACAGATATGGTTTATTCGTCCGGAGACCTGCAAGGTGCATTCCACTGATCCCTGGTCACAGGAGAACCCGTAAAGCCTGGTGTCGAGAATACCAGTACATGGTCATTGGAACAGTGGTCCCAGGTTATGTTCACGGACGAGTCCAGGTATAGCCTGAACAGTTCTCGCCGGGTTTTCATCTGGCGTGATACCAACCCCTTAATGTCCTTGAAAAGAACCTGTATGGAGGTCGTGGTTTGATGGTGTGGGGTGGGATTATGATTGGTGCACGTACATCCCTGCATGTCTTTGACAGTGGAACTGTAACAGGTCAGGTGTATCGGGACGTCATTTTGCTCAGTATGTCCGTCTATTCAGGGGTGCAGTGGGTCCCACCTTCCTCCTGATGGATGATAACGCACGGCCCCACGGAGCTGCCATCGTGGAGGAGTACCTTGAAACAGAAGATATCAGGCGAATGTATTGGATTGCCTGTTCTCCGACCTAAACGCCATCGAGAACGTCTGGGATGCTCTCGGTCGACGTATCGCTGCACGTCTTAAAACCCCTAGGACGCTTCAGGGGCTCCGACAGGCACTGGTGCAGGAATAGGAGGCCATACCCCAGCAGCTGCTCGACCATCTGATCCAGAGTATGCCAACCCGTTGTGCGGCCTGTGTACCTGTGAATGGTGATCATATCCCATATTATACTGGTAGAAGTAAAGCTGTGAGTACCGGGCGTGAGTCGTGCTTCGGTAGCTCAGATGGTAGAGCACTTGCCCGCGAAAGTCAAAGGTCCCGCGTTCGATTCTAGGTTGGGCACACAGTTTTAATCTGCCAGAAAGTTTCATATCAGCGCACACTTCGCTGCAGAGTGAAAATCTCATTCTGGAAATATCCCATATTGATTCGGGGTACATGCGCAGGAAACAGTGGCGTTTTGTAGCACATGTGTTTCGGGACTTATCACCAATATCATGGACTTACAGATCTTTGTCGTGTGTGTTCCCTATGTGCCTATGCTATTAGCGCCAGTTTAGTGTAGTGCCACATTGTGTGGCACCAAGTTCTGGAATTATCCTTAATTTATGAGCATGAGTGTGCTATACACCAGGTGTTATAAGCCGTCATCGGACCAAATCGTCGTCGTCTTTTCAGATGTATCAGTTTTTTTCCGTCAGTTTACAGTCTAACTGGAAAAAGCTAAATTGAAGTCCAGTTGTGTTTTACTACATGATCACGGTTTTTATGCTTCAGATGTGAGACTGATATTCGTCCAACTGAAATGTCACATTAACCATGTTCTCATTAACCTTGTCGGTTTACGTCAAGCTTCTGCAGCTCAGCCAAACATGTAACTTTGCTCAATCTTCTAAGAATTTTTTACAATTTGTACAATTATTTACCAAATGTAAGAATAGTTTCTGTATGCAGGATCAGTTCTTTCATCTTTCCATGTGATTTGAGCTACTCTTCAGACCGTACCTTTCAGTAAATGGGTTCCTATCCGAAATATTACGTACTCACACAGATAAGTATCTGAAACTAGAGGGATAAATTGTAGGATAAATCCGGGACAGGCGCCGCGTGCGATGTAGACTCCGCACCCCTCGTGGTTTCGGCAGATACAGATTGAGTGTACGCATATCGGCACTACAGTTGCTCAGTGGACACCAGACTATAATAAACGTTTTTATGTTTCGATCGAGGACGCGTTACATAGACGCTGAGGTAAGCCATATACCTTCAAAATTTTTCAGCGTCGCCCTAAGTTCTTAGTCTATGTCAAATAGTGAATATTTCCAAATGTTTGCTTAGTTGTATTAATAGTAAGTTCGGTTGGGCGTGTTTTGAGTCTAGTTCGGCCATCTTGGCTATCAAGATCATGAATTTATAATGTGCAGCGACTCTCCCACACAGATCAAATAACAGTTCTAAGTAGGTGAAAACATTTCTGTTTTGTCTGTGTTTTCTTTCAAATGACTTAACATGCACAACGTTTCAGTTCCTGACAACACAAAAGAGTCAAAAGAGTATCACTAGATGTGCGTAAGGAGTGCGGAGAATTATACTAGAAACTAGCAAAAAAAAAAAAAAAAATAAAAAAAAATAAAAAAATAAAAAAATAAAAAAAATAAAATAAAATAAAAAAAATAAAGTTTGCTTACGTTGCACAATTTTTAATTTGTTGTTAAACGAAGACTGCACGATTTTCGATATATTTTGTGTCGACTGAATCCTGTAAAAAAGATAGAAAACCAAATGAACTAAGTTTGTAAATATTACTTTTGTTTTGATTTAACGTTTCAGCAGGATTTATTGACTGCATTAACTAAAGATAAATGGATTATATGTCTTAGTTTTAATGTTTTCAACTATCAGTAAGTAACTCCTTACCTAAACCAGTGAACTGCTTAGATATATAAATAAGGTATTTTAAAAAACCTATTGTTAACAGCCCATACTTTTTTCTTCATCCCATAACACATTTATAACAACTTAAAAAACAGGGTAGTTTCCAGTATTTATCATGTGCTGCATCACCCACAGCATAACTGATAGATGCCGCATTGTAAATATGTTTTCATAGCCAAATATTAAGTTTAAATGTTAAATCAAAAACTTTGTCTTAGACAACTGGTGTGCTTAGTTGTACAAAAAGAGCGTTACTAAAGGTGCACGATAGCATTTTACGTATGTGATTTGGAAAATGTGCACCATCTCTCCCAGATTAACCCTACGTACTTCCTGAAGTATATGAGCAACGTCAAACTGATACACTGAAGCGCAAAAACAATAAGCAAAATACGTCCACTGAGACAGCGGCGAGACTGAAAGCATTGTTTTTTCCTTCTTATTAAAAGAAAGAAAAGTAGCCGAAGTAAATCGAGAAAAAGAATAAGTACCAGTAAAATTTCTGCGTTGTGCCTGATACAGCTTCTCATTTGCAGGCTGTTTGGAAATTCCAGTTACAAACTTATAAGCCTTGTAGAGGCGAGTGAGTACATAATATTTTGAGCAGGGACCGTTCTACGACGGTTGTAATTCAGATGTGTATCGCGCCCACCTCTGCTGAGGGAAAGAGAAAAGTCTCAGAGCTGGTTGTTCCTGTATGTGGTAGGGCTGACAGGACGACGTGTCCTACGCCAGACCGTCACCTGACGTTGTTTAATGCCTGCCCTGCTGCTAGCCCTATTCGTCTCCGATACGGTAAACATGGTTCGGTACGCGTTTTCAGAATACATAGACGTGCTCCTTATTTATGGCGAAGCTCGAGGTAATGGAAGAGCTGCTAGTTGGCTCTATCACGAACAAATTATGCCACGCAGCACGCCGTCATACAAACTTTTTCCCCAAGTTACGCAGCCGCTCTCAGAAACAGGTACCTCAACTGTGAGGAGGCAGGATTACAGTGCTCCACGACAACGTCACACGCCCGAATTTGACGTACTACACCTTGTTGAAGAGAGCCCTTCAGCGAGTACTCGAACAACTGCGCATACAATCGGTGTTTGTCACAGTATCGTCTGTGACGTTCTGCGTGAGCAACGATTACATCCGTACCACTTGCAAAGAGTACACGCTATGCGTCCAGCCGATATTCCACAACGCGTTGCCTACTGCATGTAGTTTCTGCACCGCTACATCGAAGCACCCCTGCTTCAAAGTCGAGATCGGTTGATAGATGAATGTGAGTTCGCTAGGCATTGTGTTCACAGTTTGCGAAATAGCCATGTCTGAAAAGACGTGGCCAAGTATCTTCAGGGATTTCAGCACCGGTTTGGCATTAACATGCGGGATAGTCATGTGATTCTGCCATACCTCCTTCCACTCGAGCTAACATATCGTGCATACTTGATCTTTCTATAATACGTAGTGGACCGGTTCTTGGAAGCTGTGGCACTGAATGTCAGTCAGAGAAAGTGGTTTCAGAGTGATGAGAATCACTTCATTTCTCAAGTGCGGTTGTGGGACATCTCAACAGACTATAAGGTGAAAGATGAATAGCTCGAGACGGTTCAACCACGTGGCCGCCGCGATCGCCGGATTTAAATCATATAGACTTGTGAGCTCGTATGCGAAGTTTCATTTACGACATTCATGTAGAGACAGAGGAAGATCTGCTGGCACGAGTTCTGGCCGCTGCACTAGAAACTGAAGAGACACCAGGTGGGATGGAGAGTGTGTACCAGAATGTGCTTGGTAGGTGCAATGTCTATAACAACATTGGTGGTCGCCACATCGAGCTACTGTTGTAATCCATCAGTACAGTTCCTTAGGTACAGTATGCTGGGTTATTTTTTGTTCTGGATAATGTAAACACGGCGAAAGAGAAATAATTTACACACGAATAAACATGACCAAGTGAAGCAATAAAGCAAGACTGTGTAAACATTTCACCAATATATTATGTGTGTATGTAGAGCATTCATAATTATTTGACGTTTTATGCATTTTTTAACTTTGAATCCATGACATACTATTATCTTTGACAATCGTATTCTTGTTAAATGAATTAGTGATTATGATCTGTGTCTCAGATAAAAAGGACAATTCAGTACATGTATAAATAGTAAAAAGCACTGTAATAATCTCTCTGTTCTCTTTGAGTTTCGTTACGAGTAACACTTGCGTGTTAAGCAAATGTATATGCTGGCCGTGAGTCTTTTGTTCATGAAGCTTGAGATCCGCCATTAGGCGAGTTGTTGTAAAAAGGTGTGTAAAATAAATACATTTTTGTTTGAATATATAGAGTTTGAGCAAATATGTTTTTAAAATAATTTGTGAAGTTGCCAGCCGTTCGTCCCGTAAATAGTTCAGACATTTTCGGTATTTAATTTAGTGGAAGCCGCTGCACCAACCTGCGAATGCAACGGTATTCAACAGTATTCAAAAATCCACTGCATAACGTAACCAACATACAGTGCTGTGACGATCATTTGAATTGATTTACTGACTTTTCTGAATACGATGCAAGGTAGTGAGTTCAGATACAGTTTTCTTTCTTTCTTGATTACATTACAGTAACAACTGGATGTTTCCTACATGATTATCCAGAGCAGATGTGGAAAAGCAATAATTTTATCCACGATGTGCCACATTTATGATAATAGTGTTTATTCCCTCTCGCACTCCATGTCTGAACTTAACATATGTGTGCTAGTGTGACTCATACAGCGAAAGTGAAATATTTACTCAACATTACTCAAAGTTACTTGCTTTTATGAAGAAAGAATTACCAAGTAAAGACAGTGTAATAACAATGAATCAAAACCATATCAACTCGTTACAAATAATTCTGTGTACTGCCATCGGCTCTCAGTTTCAGTTTTATATCAGTCTGAACATTGCAAATCCAAACATTAATATCGTAAAGCAAAGTTACTAGTTACTATGTACCAACTTAATTGCTGCTACACATGTATAATCATATCTCAATAAATAAAACCACAAGCCGAAGAAAATTAACTGCAGTAGTAAAAAGGTGGGAGGAAGAGTAAGGGAGACGGAATACTTGGTAGGTACAATGTCTGTAACAACATTGGTGGTCGCCACATCGAGCCGCTGTTGTAATCCATCAGTACAGTTCTGTACATACTGTATGCTGGGTTATTTTTTGTTCTGGATAATGCAAACATGTAACGTTAAGTGTTGATACAAAAAAAGTACTAAAGTGATAAATGGATGTTTCATTAGGTTTTCTTCGAATTGTTGCCTAAAAATTATACTGCGCCATACCTAATTCAATTCCTTTAGCAGAAGTGGATAACTTAAACATCTGAATTGAAACCGTCGCAGAACGGAAATTGTACGTTTCCGGACATGGATTTCTATTCAATATATTATCTACTCTCTCCGCTCTGCAAGTCCTAGAAGTTTGTAACAGGAATTTCCGAACACCCTGTACACATTCTAAGACTTAAGTAAGGTCCATCCACTACTTAGAGCTAGAAATGATACAGAAGGCTAGTATTTCACACATGCTCTTTCCACGCAGTTCCCAGTGACTATGCAATTCCGAGTGAAAGCGGCGCGGGACAAACCCGGTGCAAACACTTGGCACGTTCGCAAGCATTGTTTAGCGACGGCTGTCGCGCGCCTCGACGAGATGCCACACTCCAGATGTGCCCACGAAAGCGTGACACGAGACTCGCTTTCCTTTGCACGTTTATCGTGCCTCCAGTGGAAGGCACATTGAACATATGCGAAATGCAAATGAAAACTTTGATCCTGATCTCTCTTTGGTATCACATGGTAAGTCCCTCGACGATCCGTCTCCGCAGGGCTCTGTGTTGGGCATGGTGACATGCTTGCTGCAAACCCATCCCGGTCAGGCTGTTAATCTGGTCTATCCACTGCAATGGTGCGGGTCATCTAAATCTTCAGCCGTTACCATCGCCTATTGGCTTCTGGCAATGTGACCAAAATATTTTAACTGATTTTGGTTGACGAGAGTCAACAGTCTTGTTGTGATGCCGAGCTGTCTCAGGAAAGTTTCATTTCTTCGATCTGTTGTCCATGACCCTAAATGTAATTTTAAAAAGGATTACAAGTTTGTATTTGCGTGGAAGTGAAACCACATAACACTGTAAAATGAGATGATTCTTTTCAACTTAAAAGCTTGTAGTCTTACGTGTAAGTTAAAATTCAATTTGAATTCATCCACGTTATATTGTACATTATGTGGACTGCGACTGTATTTTAAATTTATGAAATAATTTCAGCTGCTTCAGTGACTTTTTACTAATATTTAATTAGCATAATACGATTCGGTAGCACACTGCCTTCTTTAAGTACTTTCCAGTTTCATGTACATTGCATTAAAACAGAGCACAGTGACATTTCTTTTGGCGCTACGCTAGGGGCATGCTGCGGTACTATGACACTGGGACTTCCCTGTGTATAAGGACTTCAAATGCAGTGAAGAGCCAAAGAAACTGATACACCTGACTGATATCGTCTAGGGCCCCGCAAGCAGGCAGAACGGCCGCAGTTCAACATGACATGTACTCGAATAATGTCTGAAGTAGTGCTGGAGGTAATCAACACCATGAATCTTTCAGCGCTGTCCGTAAATCCCTAAGAGTACGATGGATGGAGATCTCTTCTGAACAGTTCGTTGCAAGGCATCCCAGATATACTCAATGATGTTCATTTCTGCGGAGCTTGGTGACCAGAGGAAGTGTTTAAACTCAGAAGAGAGTGCCTGGAGCCTTTCTGTAGCAATTCTGGTATTCTGGTCGTGTGGGGGTCGCATTGTCCTGCTTGAATTGCCCAAGTCTGTCGGAATGCATAATGGAGATGAATGGGTGCAGGTGATCAGACAGGATGCTTACGTACGTATCACCTTTCAGAATCGTATCTAGACGTATCAGGGGTACCACATTACTTCAAATGCACACGCCCCACACCATTACAGAATCTCCCCCGGCTTGAACAACCCCCTGCTGACATGCAGGGTCCAGGGATACATAAGTTGTCTTCATACCCGTACACGCCCGTTGTCTCCATACAATCTGAAACAAGGCTCGTCCGACCAGGAAACATGTTTCCAGTCATCAACAGTCCAATGTTGGTGTTGACGGGCACAGGCGAAGCATAAAGCTTTGTTTCGTGCTGTCATCAAGGGTACACAAGTTGACCTTCGGCTCCGACAGCTCATATCGATGATGTTTCATTCGTTGAGTGCTTCACATGCTGACACTTGTTAATGGCCCAACATTGAAATCTGCAGTAATATATGGAAGGGTTGCACTTCTGTCACGATCCTCTTCAGTCGTCGTTGATCCCATTCTTGCACGATCTTTTGCCGGCCGCAGCGATGTCGGAAATTTGACGTATTACCGAATTCCTGGTATTCATGGTACACTCGTGAAATTGTTGTATGGGAAAATCCCCAGTCCATTGCTACCTCGGAGATTGGAGAGAAGAGGAGTTTCTGGCACAACTTGACAAGAAGAAAGGACCGTTTGCTAGCACATGTTCTGAGACATCAAGAGATCACAAATTTAACATTGGAGGGCAGCGTGGAGGGTAAAAATCGTAGAGGGAGACCAAGAGATGAATACACTAACCAGATTCAGAAGTATGTAGGTTGCAGTAAGTACTGGGAGACGAAGAAGCTTGCAGAGGATAGAGTAGCATGGAGAGGTGCATCAAACCAGTCTCAGGACTGAAGACCACTAACTTTCCGAGCTGGTAGACAAAAGACTGAAATATGGTTGGTCGGCGTTCGGAAGAATCTGTAGAGAGGGATAATATTCCGTGGTTTCGGGAATTCGATTCGTTTTCGGAATTACGATGGTGGAGAACCGAGCCTTGCTGGGAAGCCAGCCGTGGAGAGACGAGGTCTTCTGTTGTGAGTGCCCATGTGTGATAATCGCTGAGTATCAGCTTTGTTGGTACAGACGGACCTGCTGGCTTTGCTCTCAGGAGAGTTTATAGTTAGAACAGTTAGGCACTGTATGTTGCGAACCTATACGCTTCTGGACTTCACCTCTGGGTTGGAAGTCGTCGTTGAGTTCGCAGCGTGCAGTAATTGAGAGCACTTCTTCTGCCTATACTTACGTTGAGACGTTATCTGAACTCCGTCCTTGTGGTTGGGAGTTCGTGTTTCTCTTCCGTAGAGCACAGAGAGGAGAAGACAGTATTAGAGTATATTAGCCAGAGGACCGCCTTCTACCGTCCTAGAGTTTCAAAGAGTGTATTTGTGGCTAGAGTTCTTCGATCGTCACAGACGTGTAAGAGAACCATCACTTCTACACACCGGCCGCAGTACATACGGTGAGATCGCATATTGCTTCGTCTTATTAGGGCTATAAAAGCTAAACAGCTGTGATCACGTTTGTTTATTTCCACTGAGGTTCCACACCACCGTAGATCATCTTCGAAAGCAGTGTCTTCTGGTGTTTGGTACGTATATGACGTCAGTCATTTCACGTTATTGATATTAAACCGCGCACTCATAATAAGGGAGGGAGTTGGGCAATTGAATAGTAATATTATTCAGGAAATGTAAACTTTGTGATAAAAAGTTTTTATCTACAATAAATGTATAAGCAGGAACCACTTTTATCATTTAGTAGTATTAGTTGTCTTCATCATTCATTTGTGTTTAGATTGTAATTTATATAATTAAGAGATCCTAAGATCTGCTTCAGGAGGTTGTCAGGCAGGGCCAAATCTTCATTTTAGCATTTATTATTTTCCGTTGCGCACAATAATTTTACACCCGCTGGCAGTAGCATCTCTGAACTGTAGCAGTTCTTTCTATGTATGGTCCAAGTTTCATCGACGTACGTTACTTTGACACGTGATGCGAAAGTTGCTTTCGTCTTTAAGTTTATCACATCAGTGGAAGCAGTGTGATTGGAACGCCCCAGACGTCGGCAGGCACACTACGCTGCCGGCGCCCCAGCGGCGCTTACGCCGCGGTGAGCCACGGTAAGTCCCCCTGTGCGCACGCACAAGTCGACGACGATGGATTTACCGGTGCGCTGTGGCGTAGAGGCGCCCAGACTAAACAGCGTGTCCACGGCACCTGCTGCAGTCGAGCGGGGCGGTTCACACGCAGCGCTGCCTTCTCCTCCATGTGGGCTGCTAGCGACCAGGAAGAGGATTACGACATTCCGACCAGGATTCTGCAGTGGCGAGTTACGAACTCACGTCCGTCCAACCAACCACATTTAGCTCTTGGTTTCGACGAACCGCTTCATCCCGAAACTGTAACATTCAATTCGTAATTTCCGAGGACCATTTAATAAGTAACACATCACTTTCTTCTGAAAGCTTGTTGATTTTGTTCAAGATTCCAGTACACCATATTATTCCCCACTAAGCTGCCTAAAAAACCGTATTTTTCAATATAATCTCCTTTCAATGAGACTGCCTTAAGCTACACTACAGTTCATTAAAATTGCTACACCACGAAAACGACGCGCTACATACGTGAAATTTAACAGACAGGAAGAAGACGCTGTGATATGCAAATCACTAGCTTTTCAGAGCATTCACTCAAGGTTGGCGCCGGTGGCGACACCTACAACGTGCTGACGTGACGAAAGTTTCTAACCGATTTCTCATACACAAACAGCAGTTGACAGGCGTTGCCTGGTGAAACGTTCTTGTGATGCCTCGTGTAAGGAGGAGAAATGCGTACCATCACTTTCCCGACTTCAATAAAGCTCGGATTGTAGCCTATCAATATTGCGGTTTATCGTATCACGACATTGCTGCTCGCGTTGGTCGAGATCCAATGACTTTTAGCAGAATATGGAATCGGTGGGTTCAGGAGGGTAATACAGAACGCTGTGCTGGATCCCAACGGCCTCGTACACCAGCAGTCGAGATGACAGGCATCTTATCCGCATGGCTGTAAAGGATCGTGCAGCCACGTCTCGATCAACAGATGCGGACTTTTGCAAGACAAAAACCATCTGCACGAACAGTTCGACGACGTTTACAGCAGCATGAACTATCAGCTCGGAGACCATGACTGCGGTTTCCCTTGACACTGCATCACAGACAGGAGCGCCTGCGATGGTGTACGCAACGACGAACCTGGGTGCACGAATGGCAAAACGTCATTCTTTCGGATGAATCCAGGTTCTGTTTACATCATCATCATGGTAGCATCCGTGTTTGGCGACATCGCAGTGAACGCACATTGGAAGCGTGTATTTGTCATCGCCTTACTGGCGTGTCACCCGGCTTGATTGCATGGGATGCCATTGGTTACCCGTCTCGGTCACCTCTTGTTCGCATTGACGGCACTTTGAACAGTGGACGTTACGTTTCAGATGTGTTACGACCCGTGGCTCTACCCTTCATTCGATCTCTGCGAAACCCTACATTTCAGCAGGATAATGCACGACCGCTTGTTGCAGGTGCCGTACGGGCCTTTCTGGATACAGAAAATGTTCGACTGCTGTCCTGGCCAGCGCATTCTCCAAATCTCTCACCAGTTGAAAACGCCTGGTCAATGGTCGCCGAGCAACTGGCTCGTCACAATACGCCAGTCACTACTCTTGATGAACTGTGGTATCGTATCGAAGCTGCATGGACAGCTGTACCTGTACACGCCATCCAAGCTCTGTTTGACTCAAAGCCTAGGCGTATCAATGCCGTTATTACGGCCATAGGTGGTTGTTCTGGGTACTGATTTCTCAGGATCTATGCACCCAAATTGCATGAAAATGTAATCACATGTCAGTTCTACTATAATATATTTGTGCAATGAATACCCGTTTATCGTCTCGATTTCTTCTTGGTGTAGCAATTTTAATGGCCAGTAGTGTAATATGCCCGTACAAACAGTGATCTCAATTTCGATAGCGCGAAGTATTTAGCTGACGGTTAACTTTGTCCTACACGTAGCTGCATTTGTGGAAGTAGAAGAAACACGCTTGTGTTGCCTGCACTGCGCGCTTGCAGTATACGGAGGCCGAGCTTGTTCTCCTCCTCACCCCGCACCTCCACTAAGCAGCAGTTGTGCTCGCTCCCCGCTCCCCGCAATAGAAGATGCCAAGTAATAGTTCGAGTATAGTAACTACGATTGTGTTGCTAACCTCAGCCCGTTATGTTTTCCGTTCGATTCCTGTGCCACTAACGGAATACCTATGACTGCATAAAACGGCCTAAAATAGAAAACTGCGATGGTTGCACTGCCTGCCAGGGGCTGGCACGCAGCCGGCGGCGGCGCTAGCTCTGTGGTAATCGCTCTATTAGCGTCTCATCCAGCTCAGGAATGCCGCAGCAATTGGATGGCGCGCTGATGTAAGCGCGGCTTCATTCACTGTGCCCACTGCCGGAGAGTTTTTCCAGAGAGAAATCGCATCGCTGCTAGCTATCACAGCCAGCGTTTCACTCAGCTCTCAATCGAGAGGGCGAGCTTTTCAGAATCGTAAATCACTATCACTTCAATTCCGCTCTCCCTCGCATACAAGCACACACACACACACACACACACACACACACACACACACACACACACACACACACGCGCGCGCGCGCGCGCGCTTCATTTGATTTCGATGGTCTCTGTCAACACTTTCTCCTCCAAGAGTGCGACACGTCTATTTACGATTAAAAGTTAAAGATTTATAGATAGTGAAGTTAACAGGAATAAAGAAACAGGCGGAAGTTAGTCCACTACTTAATATTTTCGAGAGGTATAACCGCTCTTTTAATTAAGAACAATATTATCAGGCTTATTCTGATATAGGGGAGAGGTGATCGATACTACAGGAAATAGTTAATAGCATTGAAAAAGTTTTAATTACAATTATCGATATATAATCTCTCATCAGAATAGCGCCCGCATCAAAGTATCGCTTCAGCGAAATCAAAGAAGGCTTACCGCGGCTTATTTGTTTATAAATTCTACTATACAGGTTCGTTCATTCATAGTGACCGGGCCAAATATCTCACGAAATAAGCATCAAATGAAAAAACTACAAAGAACGAAACTCGTCTAGCTTGAAGGGTATGGCGTTCGCTGATTTATTCAGAGGTTTGGTATTTAACTTATTTGCAAATGGAAATGATAATCTTATTTTATTACATTGAGTAATTACTAAATAATTTTTCTCCCGGCTAAAGAATTGGTCAAGTTGCTAAAGAACTCCAAGTTAACGTCGTGTTAAAGTGTTGTCTGTAAGTTGTGTGTCACTAAATCACAGTTCATACAACAGGATCTATACAACTATTGATTATGATGGAAGCAGTTATCTTCAGCAAAATGATCATTAAAACCACCGAATATCAGCCGTGCACAACACTGACGTATGTTACCTGAAACAATATTCTTCGCAACTCGTGCGTAATTAATTTCGGCTCCATACATCAGCTAGAAAAGTTTGTTATAACGATCGTGCTATGAGCACTGTTTTTAAAGAACCAATTTGAATTATTTTCATTAAAATGAGTTCGGAACAACCGGTGCACATTTATTTTTACACATTTGTATTACGTTCGGCATTTATGTCTGCAGAGTTACGTAATTTGAATTTGCCGCTGAGATCATTATTAAGATGGCGGCAGACAATTGATAGAGACTTACTATTGTTAGAGCAAATAAGTAAACATTTAAATTGCTTATTAAACGCTATAAAATGTACTTTCGTATTGTGCACTATTTAGACTTCATCAAGCAAACATATGATTTGTTTCTAAGGAAAACACAGACAAACACGCGATACAAATCGCTATCATCAATGGCTGCGCTCGTTGCAGGGGAATGAAATAATTAACACAGATAATGCTTACTGAGAGAGGAATTAGAGTTAGAAATAATTAATCACCCATATTTATAATAATAATGAACTCTATTTTCAAGTAATAATTAACAAATAATTACAATTTCTTAACAGACCTCAGTTTGATATGCGCCCGCAACTTACAAAAGCCAACCAACAAAAGGTAAAAATAAAGAAAGACAAACGCAGATCATGAAAAGAATTTACAATTATCATTGTCTTTGTATGATACACTGTAAGTAGGCTGTTTAGGTTTTTTTATTGCTAACGCCGCCGCCACGTAATGCTCTGTATGAAAATCACTGGCTGTGCCGTGTGCAGTCTGTGGCTGGTTTGCATTGTTGTCTGCCATTGTTTTGGGCAGCGGCAGCTGGATGCTAACAGCGCGTAGCGTTGCGCAGTTATAGATGAGCCTCCAGCATTTGTGGATGTGAGGAGAGAAATGGCGGAGTTTTGAAAATTGTAAGACTGGATGTCATGAACTGATATATATATTTTGACTATTAAGGTAAATACATTGTTTGTTCTATTAAAATCTTTCATTTGCTAACTGTGCCTGTCAGTAGTTAGTGCCTTCAGTAGTTTGAATCTTTTATTTAGCTGGCAGTAGTGGTGCTCGCTGTATTGTAGTAGTTCGAGTAACCAAGATTTTTGGTGAGGTAAGTGATTTGTGAAAGGTATAGGTTAATGTTAGTCAGGGCCATTCTTTTGTAGGGATTTCTGAAAGTCAGATTGCGTTGCGCTAAAAATAATATTGTGTGTCAGTTTAAGCACAGTCTTGTACAATTTTTCTAAGGGGACGTTTCAACACATCGATATGTCTAATTACATAATAGACTATTATATAAATAATTAATATTTATAAGTTTTCACTGTTTTTTCATAAGTCGAATACATAATGTTTATAACTGTTAGTGGCATAATCCTCTCGTCGCACTGTAGCCAAAAATTTATCTCGTGGATGTTACAATGCCCCTTGGGCTGAGAAAAAAATTAGTTTATCTATTGTATATTTTTTATCAGTCAAAAGATGCAAATGTTTAGTTTCAATGTTGGTTTAGACATGATAAAATTATAGTTGAATCTTGTACTTTAAATGACTTCAGTGACTGTGTCATCTCGGAAATTGCTGCGGGTACTGCCCGGATTAGCTTATCCCCCCCCCCCCCCCCCCCCCCACCCATTTGGGTTCACTGGACTAGGAAAACCGGGACTAAAACCGTCCAAGGGGCTTCAAGAAAATACTGACACCTACTTTTAACAGTCAGGCTTGACATGAATGTAATAAAATATGCTGGAAAATGCAAATTTATGACTCTGTTGTAAGCATCTGAGATAATGAATGTTTTTTCATGGTGGTACTTCATAATTTCCAAAGTCACTCATTTATCAAATGTGATAACAATTTGCTGCTGACGTCGTAAGACCGCCCCCGCGTCGAGCCGTTGGACAGCAGACAGGTAGTGGCTGCTGGTGGACCGCCCCCGGCCGAGTCGGTGCGGCGTCGGCTGCCTCGTGGTTTTGATCTGCTGCTGGCTAGAAGTTGCGCTGCAGTAGGTCTTGTTTCTCATTTCCCACGTGCCCTCAGTTTAAGACGGGTACATGAAACGTCAAAATATAAGCATCAGTGACAAGATTGCTATTCCCATCCTGTGGAAAAGTTTATTAGTGTCCATTTCACTCGCATTCACACGGATGGAATTAGACTGTTTTTGGAGTATGTTCTGTATTTTGACACTGTTCAACACAGTGTAGTGATTCACATGTAAGTTTATCACAATATGCACATTTTGAACACTGCACCGTTAATCATACAAGTGCCCGGAGTGTGCTTCGTTTACTTAAGCGGAATGTAAATATTTTCGCGACGCGCTGCGTAGCTAACGTTGCATTACTGTTTTGCCGCGCGGCTGGCTGTACAGTCTGTCATATTAAATTTGGCACGCGGACACGCTTCATACAAAACTACTAAAGGTCATCAGTTCAAATTAATTATTAATACAGTCAACAGTACTCAACGTTCATAGCGTTGCTGCTAACTTTGACACTCCAAGAGCGTTCATAAGGTTACGTGATCACAGTTTTTATCACTTTTCATCATTATTCACAATATAAATCACAGTTCTTCACGCGTCCACTAGTTCCTGCGAGACACGCTTCACTGTTCTGATTGCTGTCAGTAGTTTTCCACAGTACTTAACAGACAATCTATATGCAAAAGACACTTTTCAAGTAATGAGGCCTGGTACACTTGCACGTAAGTTCATATTACCATGACTGAATAACAAAATTTAAAATTTTACACTGTCACATAAACATGAGACAATATAAAACTTTAAGAATCTGCTACATTATCTTGACCATGAGATCATTACTGAACTGTCCAGATAACAGTACATTTCCATTTTTATTACAGAAAGATATATTTATATTTTTTATTTTTTTATTGGGATTGTTATTTACCATGTTTTGGGACAGATGTCCATGTTCGGTTTATCTAACAGGAATGTTGCCCATGAGAGCATTTTAAATGACTTTGTAATGAAACCGTGTACGTAAATCAGTACACATTCAGATTTCGCTTCACTAGTGGTGAAAGCAGTTTATTTTATTTTATTTTTATTTTTTTTCTCAGTCACACAGCCGACACACCACCAACACTCGCTACGTGTGTGGGACTACATGACTCAATCTTATGAAAATATTTTTGTTATATCCTTAAACAAATGAACAAATATATTATTTAAGCATTTCAATCATTTCTATGCTACGTATAGAAAGGTAAAATTCCTCGCATTTAATGCAATAACACTCAAGTGTTTATCAAGTCATTATCCCTTTTAGAGTAAAAATAAATTTATTATGGAGATTCTCTACTCCTTGTTCAAATAAGTCAACAACATTACAGTGTAATATTTTACCCAAAAGCTTATAAACTAATACATACATAATATTATCAATTATTACTGCTAATTATTTTACCATAAACATTATATTTACAGTTATGGGGGAAGTGCACTTGCACTTCTGATTGGTCCTTTGTATCACTTCGTTTTTCTCCGTCCAGGGGACCGCGTAAGATGCTCTGTAATAGATCTTGTGCGGATATACTTTCATATTATACTGCCAATCTTTTATGATTCCAGGGCGTTCAGTGAATATTTCGAGGTATGCGGATAATAATTCTGTTAATTGTCTAGCCTCTGAAGCATTAATGCAAGTGGCCTCCTGTACCTTCTCTTCTATTGTTGTGACGATGTCACTCACGTTGCTGGGTGCATCATTATTTCGATTTTTGTGACACATCTGTGGGTGCTTATGATCCAACACTAACAACTTTTGTTTGCTGACAGAAAGATTCATTTTTCACATCAGCGGAAGGTTCGCACCGAACTCCCGATTCAGCATTAATGTTATGGGTCGCTGTTGGTACTTAAGTGCACATGTCCCACGGGCGAGATCAATTACAGCTTCCCTTTCCCGAAGGAACTCAAGACCCAGAAGCACCGGTACTGACAAGTTATCCATTAGTAGGAACGTGCATAATAAGCGATCATTTCCCAAGGAAACTTCCACCTGTGTCTGGTATTTTATACTCTGTGCCTTTTTTTCCAATGCCCCTATAACCTTACAATTTGCAACGGCAAAATCGGCAATCTCCTTATCTCCGATACCTTCTTGCAAAACTGCGTGCTCATAACTGGTACATTAGCACGTGTGTCAAGCAGAATAGTAGTTGTTACACCATTTACAGCCCGGGTGACACTTGCTTGGATATTTTCCTTTTATGGCTTATCAGAAACAACAGGTTCCTGATATAGCTCATCTTCGATCCTGTTGCCATCCTGATGCCGTATCATGTTTATTTTTTGTTCCGTTGACCTATTGCCTTCATTGTTGGCCTCGGTCACCTGGCGAAAGCCTACAGGGACCGAAATTAGTTTGTTGGCTTCTGAGTGTTTTGTTTTGTTTCCGAAGGTACCTCCACTGTTCTAATATTTTGTGAGTTTTCAGTCGGAGGAGGCCTGCTTGGATCCCACCATGGTGGATATTGATTGGTTGGTATAGATATAGCCTGTACATAATTTATTGGCTGACGTGAATTGATAGAATCTTGTTGCGGCTGCCAATGACTTGGCCCTGGCTGTCGTCAATATTCATTGCCACCCCGCATATTTTTAGGCTTCTCTTTACATGGACTGTCTGACCTGTTGTCATTTCGTCTCTTTCGGTTGTTATTGTTATTGTTTGGATTTTCATTGTGGTACGGCCTCTGATTACCATTCGGTTGTTGGTGTTCTTCGGCCTTTTGAATAATTACTGTTATTATTATTAGGATAACCAAGATTTTGGTTGTATGGATTCCTACTAGCATTATTATTATTGTATTTTCCGTTACTATAAGATTTACTTTTATTTTTCTTTGGACTATCTTCGCCCCTATTTTCCGTTATTTCCATTCCATGAATTTTTTCTACTACGACTATTATTATTGCTGATCACGTCAGAATTTTTTCTTGCGTCTTCTTGCACTAGATCCAGAGAATCAATTGCAGACAGAAATTCTTTCAGATCGGTGTCTGTAACATTAAATAATTTTTCTCTAATATGTATGGGTAATCTAGCTTTTAACACTCGCAATAAGTCTCTGGTGGTTACTGGCTCATCCTAGTACCGGGTCATGTTAATATATTTGTCGAAGTTCTTTCTTAAGGAACCTGACTTCGGATTGAACATTTCTGCATTGTAAACAATTTTACGGAGTCGCTCTTGAGTAGACAGGAAACAAAGCAAAATTTTGGTAAGGAATAACAGTTCAGCGAGGAGAAAGAGGAATTTTAAAGTTACCAGTGACATTGTGTTTCTGACAGGACGGCTTCGAAGATCAGGAGAACTTAACAGTTAATTTCCCCATAAGAGATTCATACAATAAGATTAGCATGTACAAATGTAAAACAATGGTAATGGGGAATATTAGAATTAAATCCGGTGCTGGTGGGTGAATTGTGAGAGCATAAAACGGATTCTGCTTTTTAAGGAGCAAAGTAACTGACGACAGCATAAGAGAATACAATAGCGAGAAATTTGAAGACTGGTAATAGCGAGGAATTTGTTCACATCAAACTTGAATTCATGTGTTCGGAACTATTTTCAGAAAGTATATTTTCGTAGTGCAAACGTAACTAGAAATAAAAGGTGGGCGATAAACGGCCCACACAAGAAGATAATAGAAGCTTTTGAAATCTGTTGAAACACAGAGCAACTAATGAGTAGATACTTAATACAAGAGGGGAGAAAAGATCTTTATAGCAACATAAGAGTTAGAATAATATCACACACCCTGAAGCATCAAGATAGTTCAATGGCTCTAAGCACTATGGGACTTCATTTATTACTGCTAAAATGGCTTGTTCAGATAAACAGCTTGAGTAATTTTGAACAATGTTCGAAAATTCACTATCAGTTAATTCATTTGGGCTACTGATAATGTTTCATAAATCGTTTGTAATCTCGATTTGGCCGGTTTGACAATCACTGTGTGACTGCCTTCACTAATGTGCAAGAGTTCTCAACAAAATGTTTCGGTTCTTCATCACCGGAAAATTGAACTTAAGTGTACTTTCCTGACTCGAGATCAGAGAAATCAACTGCATTTATTTGAGCTGCTGAAGTTGCTTTTTGGAATAACAGGAAGCGTTTGCCGAAAATGTCCAGAACCTGTAAGTACTGCACCTCCTACTAGCCGTGCGGGATTAGCCGAGTGGTCTCAGGCGGTGCAGTCATGGACTGTGCGGCTGGTCCCGGCGGAGATTCGAGTCCTCCGTCGGGAATTGGTGTGTGTGTTTGTCCTTAGGATCATTTAGGTTAAGTAGTGTGTAAGCTTAGGGACTGATGACCTAAGCAATTAAGTCGCATAAGATTTCACACACATTTGAACATTTTTGAACCTCCTATTACCTCCGGATTACCTTGTAGGTCTATGACATTCACAGATCTTTTGGAAAATTATATAACATTTTGTAACGTTTTACAACGTTCTCCAACATTCCTGGACATTCTAGTCTCGGGCACTTTGGCTCTAGATTCTGAGCTGCTTCATCGTGTTTACATAAGAAGTCCATTGATACGATGCTCTCTTTCGACACTCATACACTCATATGTTCGAACTCAGCCCCTACAATTCCAAATAAAACCTTCTTCATGTATATATATATTACAAAATTAATTATCGGCATTCTTAGTTTTTAAATTAATACGAGCTGTATGAGTATGAATAGCTCAGACGGCAAGTTAGGACTATAAAGAAAGACTACACAAGGGAAACGAACTTGAACACACCATTTTGTAAGTTTTTTTTCGCACTTTTCATTCTCGACTCCAAGGAGTAGAGCGGGCTGTTTTACATCCGGCCCTTTATAGATTCTGGACTTTTCTGCCTATTTCCAGGAAAGCTTGTACTGAGAATAAATGGAATGGGCTCTCCAATTCCGGTGTTTGCCTGAAAACCAAGGAAAACCTCTCGAAAGCCTTAGTCTAATCCGCAGGATCTGAACTATTTATTCGAGATAATGTTGTTCTTGGTGCCAGACAAAAATTAAAACTATTTTTGTTTCGTATGTTCACGTCCAACACTACAGGCACTGTGAATGTATGTGGAAACGTATTGTGCAAGAGAAGAGTAAATAGATGAAGAAGGGTGAGAAATATGGTACTGCTAAGAGAATCTGGCAGAAAATTAAATGACTACGGCATACCCTAAGGATTATTAACCTATTTGAGAGAACTTATCACGACGAAACTATTCCACATGGTGTGAAATATGTATGAGACTGACGAGTTAGAAAGATTTCCCGTTAGTGTATTCGTCTGGAGTGTAGTTTTGTATAGAAGTGAAACGTGGACGATGAACGTTTCTACTAGAAGAGAAGAGAAGATATCGAAATGTGGTGATGTAGAAAAATACTGAAGATCATACGGGTACTGAATTGAATTTAGGAGAAAATTTATTTATTGGCACAACAGGCCAAAAGAAGGGATCGTTTGCAATCACACATCCTGAGGGCATAGAGAAATCGTCAATTTCTTAATGGAGAAAAGTATGGTCTGGTTGCAGTAAGCAGGTTCCAATGGAAGTAAGTTGCAATAGCTACGTAAAGATGAAGAGGTTTGCATAAAATAAAATAGTGTGGAGAACTGCATTAATTCAGTCTTCGGACTGAAGACCATAATAATACCATACAAGGCGTAAAAAATGAAAAGAATGTATAAAAATGTAGTGTGTTTACAGGCGAACGAAAGAAACCCAGTTTACGTGACAAAAATGTGACAGCTTCACGGCTAGGGATCTATAAATGTTTTGACGCTAGAGGTGTACAGAGTCGGTGTTCAAACTGCTGTGTGATCAATACTGTTTTAGAGATGTTACTAAAAATTTCCTTCGTTAACCTCGAGAGAGCCTATGACGGATTACCTTGTGCATGACGTTAAAATAATTATTGTAGCTCAATGCACAGACTGAAAAAGATCATTTCCGTTTGTCAAAGGAAAGTATAGCCTCCATGTATACAAAAATGATAATGGACACAGAGTTGTTCAGTTTTCACTAGCACATATCATGACTGTAGGTAGCAGTATGTTCCCACACAAAAGGATCCATGAGGCAACATGGTGTAGCCCTGATCAGCATATCTTTAACAAAAACGATCATATAATTATTGAATTACTAGATGCATGTACCAGAGAAGTTAATGTTATTTCAGACAAGCACCTTGTAACTGTTTAACTAAGAGTTCGAATACCTAAAGCAACAAAAGTGAAAGTAATATATCAAAGAAAGTATATGGTATCAAAGTTAAAAAATGAAGAGACTGCTAAAATGTACTCTGAGAAGGTTACTAAGAATCATGAACTATACACTCTTAGTGCAAGTAATATTCCGGCTCAGGAATGGAGTGCCTGCAGGGACGCGATCACTAAGGCAGCAGAAGAAGCGCTACGGAATTCCTGGTTTGATGAAGACCGTAAGAGAACAAGTTAGCGGTAAGAGATTATCAAGATTAAAGGAAAGAAGAGAAGAGTCTACATAGGAAGAAGTAAAACGGAATGGGAAAGAAAGCAGATTGAAGAATCGGAGACTGTTGTAAAAAGTAAATTACGTCAGAAAATTCAGTCAGAAAATTAATAGTGAAAGAGGACGATTAAAGCCGCGTATTAATATACGAAAAAGTAAAAATGGGGAATTGCTAACTTATGACCAAGGGATATTGGAACGTTGGGTAGAGTATTTTAGAGAGATGTTGCATCCTCCAGAGTACCCTACTGAAGAGATTCTAATCCATCCAGAAGAAGATGATGCTATAGTCTCTCCTCTCGCTCAAGGAGGCGTGGACATAGCTATCGCCAGACTGAAGAACAATAAAACTCGTAGTTAAATCGGAGGATATACAAGATTTTGTGTCTCATCTGGTAAAAGGGAAGAGTTGCCAGAAGAATGGAATATGGGGATAGAGTGTTTGATACACAAGAAAGGAGGAATGTTTAAATGCGGCAACACAGAGGCATAAAACTCCTAAATATCGCATATAAAGTATTGTCAAATACCTTGTTTCGTAGACTCTCACCCACAGCAGAAAACTTGGAAGTTATCAGAGTGCATTCAGACCAGGAAAGTGAACTGTGAACCAGATATTTACCCTCCGGCATGTAGTAGAAAGAAACAATGTAGTTAATGTTGGTGTGCAACCTCTTCATTGATTTCAAATCTGCACATGACACAATAAACCAGGGTAAACTTTATGAGGCAGTGCGGGAAATTCAGGTGCCTGGTTAAGTTGGTGCGTTTGGCAGAGGTCACCCCGATGCATCGCCGGTGTACTGTGCGAGGGCAGTCTAGGCTAGGCTATCATTCTATTTTGCCACACGAACTGGGGTAAGACAAGGGGAAGGGCTTTCCTTCCCACTCTTCAATTTGGAACTCGAAAAAGCGGTGTGTGAATCGGGTATCCAGACAAGAGGTACTATCTACTGTAAGTCCGTACAACTGCTGGTATATGCAGGTGATTTGTATCTGATGAGTAGAACATTTAGAGATCTACAAAGTGCATTCTCAGCTCTAAAAATTAGTGCAGAGAAAATGGGCTTGAAAATTAATCGGGGAAAGACCAAGTACGTATAACGGTGAAAATCAACCTTTACAGTCTACAGTGACCCTTGGTGGAATGAATTTTTCAGCGAATGGAATGTTTCACTTATCTGGGTGCAAAGACAGAAGAAAATGACAGCAACTCGATGAAATTATGGCCCGCATAAGCGCTTCTAACCGATGTTATTTTGGAACGCTGCGACATTTTCAATCCAAGTTTCTATCATGAGAGACTCAGTGTCGAGTCTATGAAATGCTGACACGCCCAGTAATTACGTATGGCTCAGAAACGTTGACGATTACAAAACAGGGTGAAAGCAGTCTGAGATTAAACGAAAGAAGTGTATTTTGGACGTGTGTATGAAAATGAAAGTTGGCAAGCCTAAGGAATGACGAGCTTTATGGGTGCTGTTAGGGAAATGGTGTTGTTAAATTCATAAAGTAGTGTAGACTGAGATGGGCTGGGCATGTAATACAACACGATGAGACAGATCCTGCAGGGAAAGTTTGCTGCAGTGAACTAGGGGGAAGAAGAGCAAGAGGACGACCGTGGTTGAGATGGAGTAACGAGGTTGTAGAAGACGCTACCCGAGTTGGTTGCCGTAACAGGAAGTCTACAGCAAAGTCCAGAGAATGACGGAAAATTATGACCAAATGGTTCAAATGGCGCTGAGCACCATGAGACTTAACATCTGAGGTCATCAGTCCCCTAGAACTTAGAACTACTTAAACTCATCCATGTCCGAGACTGGTTTCGAACCTGCGACAGTACTGGTCGCGCGGTTCCAGACTGAAGCGCCTAGAACCGCTGGAAAATTATCAAGAGGGTCAAGTTCCATCGTGGGATGACAATGGAAGAAGAAGATGTCGGCCGTGGTGGTCTACCGGTTCAGGCGCTCAGTCCGGAACCGCGCGACTGCTACGGTCGAAGGTTCGAATCCTGCCTCGGGCATGGATGTGTGTGATGTCCTTAGGTTAGTTAGGTTTAAGTAGTTCTAAGTTCTAGGGGACTGATGACCACAGATGTTAAGTTCCCATAGTGCTCAGAGCCATTTTTTTGAAGAAGAAGATGGGCGGTCAACAGAATGTATGAGGGACAGCCAAACGAAAACCGAACATCCACTACTACACCCGAGGGACCATGGAATGGTTCCATTCGGAAGTAATCTCGACCCACAATGAGAAATTTACCCCACAGGAAGACGAGAGGTTCAATTACAGTTCCACAGAACGCGTCGGCAGCTGACGGATACACAACCGCACACGCCCTTGCAGTTCCTCGACCGACTGAAATCGACGTCCACACACATGTCTTTGTCCAGGTAGCCAAAGATGTGAAAATGACACGTGAACGATCCGGTGTGCACGGAGGATGTTGCAGTGTTTCACGACCATATCACTGAAGCGTAATTTTCGTCCGATTGTTATGTTGGGACGGGCCTTGCGCGCCACAAGATCATTCCGTCCGACAGCGTTCCTGGGACCTTACACTGATTTTGGATCCAAGGTCGAGGAATTAGATGTGCAGATGGCCCCTGCAGCCTCAATTCTGCGCCAGGGGGGGGGGGGGGGGGGCAAACAGCAAAGACAACATTGGAAGCCTCCCAAACATCTCCCAACAATGCTGTCCAAAGCTATTCACACAAGTTTCGGTAAGTTCATGATGACCTTCTTCTTCGACTGCAGGGGACCACAGTTATGAAGACACTTTGGATAAACTTTGTCGCGCCGTAAAGTCAAAACGTCGAGGAATACTCTCGGACAGAATCATCCTGTAGCACAATAAAGTCCTCTCCCGTACTGACAATCGAACGAAGACTATTAGGAAACAGTGCAACATCCCCCTTAAACCCTGGATAGTTGACCATGTGATCTTCACATGTTTCGTGGCCTGAAGAAAGATATGCGCGAACGTCAGTTTCAATTAGACGAAGAAAGTGCAAGAGTGGGCGCCAGCGGAAGACCACGTTCTATGAAACAGGAATCGATCGAGTCGTCTCCCAGTGAAATAAAAGTCGAGGGTGTTCAGTATTCATTTGACTGCCTCTTATAGATGGCAAGTTAGAGTGCATAAATAGAAATGATTGGCTGGGATTGATAGAACGTTTGTGGAGCGGATACCAGGTAACATTGGCACAACAGAATATAGATTGGTTCAATGTTTTGTAGATGTGGAGGGTGGGGGAGCCGTGCAATTAGCATTTTTTGGCCAGTTGGAAGTTTTAAACTTTTGTGAACCATCTGTTCGATGGTTAGTACATCGGGTTTCCACGTTAGTTCATAGTCGAGGGTTGGTCCCGAGTGTTTTAGTGTGTTGAATAATAGGATGTAAAAGTCGTAAATGGTTATGGAGAGGTCATGCGGATGGAAGTGGTGGGTAATTCGTCCTGCAATTAATGCCTCTGTTTTGGATGTGTATATTTAGAGCAGCCATTGGCTACACCAGGAAATAAATTGGTTAAGTCGGCTGATGGTATCGATGGCACTTCTGGATTTTGTGGAAGACAGTTAGGAAAGTGGTGTCATCAGAGTACTGAAGGAGGGGATGTACGTGCACTGATTAGCCAAAATATGCTGAATACGCCTGTTGCGGTCACGCGACACGGAAATGAAAGCATATAATCGGAGCAGAGACGAATGAGGAAACATTTTAGCGCCGACACGGCTCGCAAATGGGGAAATCCCTTGACCTAAGAGACTTTGACAAAGGGCACATTTTTCGGCCCTGCACTTGCGAACGAGCATCTCGTAAACAGCGAAACAGGTATACTGTTCAAGTGCTACTGTAGTGAACATTTGAGGAAAGTGTAGACATTGAAACCACAAGTTGTTAGAAGTCCACCATTCATCAGAACATGAAAGTCGGAGGCTAGCTCGCTCTGTAAATCAGGATAAGACAGCGACTTTTGACAGATTTGATGACAGTACAAAGGTTTCGGAGTTCACATTTTAGCGTACATTGTCGATCATTCGGCTCCCTAGCTAACGACCCCTATGTGATCCCATGTAGATACGACGATATCGTAAAATATGGCTGCAGTGTGCACGGAGTCCCAGATATTGAACCCTATTATTTAAAGCGTATCGCCTGGTCGGATGCATTTATGTGCCTGGTTATAACAGGTCGATGGCTGCGTCCGGATATGCCGTAGTCCAGGCGAAATTCTGCCCGAAACGAGCACGTGCCACGGATGCAAGGCAATAGGTGTAATATTACGCTGTGGGAGATGTGAGAGACATTCACCTGGGCTTCCCCAAGACCGATGTCAGTGATCAAAGGCTGCCGTGACACCTGTAGACCAAGGCTATATACAACGTACTGACATGAGGAAGGTTTCCAACCGATTTCTCATACACAAACAGCAGTTGACCGGCGTTGCCTGGGGAAACGTTGTTGTGATGCCTCGTGTAAGCAGGAGAAATGCGTACCATCACGTTTCCGACTTTGATAAAGGTCGGATTGTAACCTATCGCGATTGCGGTTTATCGTGTCGCGACATTGCTGCTCGCGTTGGTTGAGATCCAATGATTGTTAGCAAAATATGGAATCGGTGGGTTCAGGAAGGTAATACGGAACGCCGTGCTGGATCCCGACGGCCTCGCATCACTAGCAGTGGAGATGACAGGCATCTTATTCGCATGGCTGTAACGGATCGTGCAGCCACGTCTCGATCCCTGAGTCAACAGATGGGGATGTTTGCAAGACAACAACCATCTGCACGAACAGTTCGACGACGTGTGCAGCAGCATGGACTATCAGCTCGGAGACCATGGCTGCGGTTACCCTTGACGCTGGGAGGTCGTCTGTAGCAGAGTGGGAGTTCGTCTCGAGGTGTGGCAGGGTGCGAAAGACATTCCGGAGGGCTGAACGGAAGGCCTCTCCAGTTTGTCTGACGAACCGGTTTCAGGCTCTGTCTCCGGCTGATACTGATGTTCGGCCTGACATGGCTGCTTGTCCTGTTCCAGAGGTTGCCCCTCAGTGTGCAAGATCCGGGCAGTCGCAGAGGATGGGCTTACTAGTAGTTGGGAGCTCCAATGTCAGGCGCGTAATGGGGCCCATTAGGGATATGGCAGCAAGAGAAGGGAAGAAAACCAATGTGCACTCTGTGTGCATACCGGGGGGAGTCATTCCAGATGTGGAAAGGGTCCTTTCGGATGCCATGAAGGGTACAGGGTGCACCCATCTCCAGGTGGTCGCCCATGTCGGCATCAATGATGTGTGTCGCTATGGATCCGAGGAAATCTGATTTGGTGAAGACTGCCAGCCTCGCTAGTGGGATGAAAGCAGAGCTCACCATCTGCAGCATCGTCGACAGGACTGACTTCGGACCTTTGGTACAGAGCCGAGTGGAGGGTCTGAATCAGGGGCTAAGACGGTTCTGCGACCGTGTGGGCTGCAGATTCCTCGACTTGCGCCATAGGGCGGTGGGGTTTCGGGTTCCGCTGGATGGGTCAGGAGTCCACAACACGCAGCAAGCGGCTACACGGGTAGCAGGGGTTGTGTGGCGTGGACTGGGCGGTTTTTTAGGTTAGATGGCCTCGGGCAAGTACAGAAAGGGCAACAGCCTCAAAGGGTGCGGGGCAAAGTCAGGACATGCGGGGACCATGCAGCAATCGGTATTGTAATTGTAAACTGTCGAAGCTGCATTGGTAAAGTACCGGAACTTCAAGCGCTGATAGAAAGCACCGAAGCTGAAATCGTTGTAGGTACAGAAATCTGGCTGAAGCCAGAGAGAAATTCAGCCGAAATTTATCCTGTGAAATATTATGGGTGGAGGTTACACTCAACAACCAAGCTAGGATAATAATTGGCTCCTTTTACCAGATATAGACTGGGACACTCAGATGTTTAGGACGAGTGATAGGGACTCGGCATCGAGTGACATTATACTGAGTGCACTATCCGAAAATTACCTCGAGCAATTAAACAGAGAAGCGACTCGTGGAGATAACATCTTGGACCTACTGATAACAAACAGACCCGAACTTTTCGACTCTGTAAGTGCAGAACAGGGAATCAGTGATCATAAGGCCGTTGCAGCATCCCTGAATATGGAAGTCAATAGGAATATAAAAAAAGGGAGGAAGATTTATCTGTTTAGCAAGAATAATAGAAGGCAGATTTCAGACTACTTAACAGAGCAAAACGAAAATTTCTGTTCCGAAATTGACATGTTGAGTGTTTGTGGAAGAAGTTTAAGGCAATTGTAAAATGCGTTTTAGACAGGTACGAGCCGAGTAAAACTGTGAGAGACGGGAAAAACCTACCGTGGTTCAACAACAAAGGAAACTACTGCGAAAGCAAAGAGAGCTTCACTCCAAGTTTAAACGCAGCCAAAGCCTCTCAGACAAACGTAACCCAAACGATGTAAAAGTTAGCGTAAGGAGGGCTATGCGTGAAGCGTTCAGTGAATTCGAAAGTAAAATTCTATGTACCGACTTGACAGAAAATCCTAGGAAGTTCTGGTCTTACTTTACATGAGTAAGTGGCTCGAATAAGCATATCCAGACACTCCGGGATGATGATGGCATTGAAACAGAGGAAGACACGCCTAAAGCTGAAATACTAAACACCTTTTTCCAAAGCTGTTTCACAGAGGAAGACCGCAGTGCAGTTCCTTCTCTAAATCCTCGCACGAACGAAAAAATGGCTGACATCGAAATAAGTGTCCAACGAATAGAAAAGCAACTGGAATCACTCAACAGAGGAAAGTCCACTGGACCTGACGGGATACCAATTCGATTCTACACAGAGTACGCGAAAGAACATGCCCCCTTCTAATAGCCGTGTACCGCAAGTCTCTAGAGGAACGGAAGGTTCCAAATGATTGGAAAAGAGCACAGGTAGTCCCAGTCTTCAAGAAGGGTCGTCGAGCAAATGCGCAAAACTATACACCTATATCTCTGACGTCGATCTGTTGTAGAATTTTAGAACATGTTTTTTGCACGAGTATCATGTCGTTTTTGGAAACGCAGAATCTACTCTGTAGGAATCAACATGGATTCCGGAAACAGCGATCGTGTGAGATCGAACTCGCTTTCTTTGTTCATGAGACCCAGAAAATATTAGATATAGGCTCCCAGGTACATGCTATTTTCCTTGACTCCCGGAAGGCGTTGGATACAGTTCCGCACTGTCGCCTGATAAACAAAGTAAGAGCCTACGGAATATCAGACCAGCTGTGTAGCTGGATTGAAGAGTTTTTAGCAAACAGAACACAGCATGTTGTTAGCAATGGAGAGACGTCTACAGACGTTAAAGTAACCTCTGGCGTGCCACAGGGGAGTATTATGGGACCATTGCTTTTCGCAATATATATAAATGACCTAGTAGATAGTGTCGGAAGTTCAATGCGGCTTTTCGCGGATGATGCTGTAGTATACAGAAAAGTTGCAGCATTAGAAAATTGTAGCGAAATGCAGGAAGATCTGCAGCGGATAGGCACTTGGTGCAGGGAGTGGCAACTGACCCTTAACATAGACAAATGTAATGTATTGCGAATACATAGAAAGAAGGATCCTTTATTGTATGATTATATGATAGCGGAACAAACACTGGTAGCAGTTACTTCTGTAAAATATCTGGGAGTATGCGTGCGGACCGATTTCAGGTGGAATGATCATATAAAATTAATTGTTGGTAAGGGGGGTACCAGGTTGAGATTCATTGGAAGAGTCCTTAGAAAATGTAGTCCATCAACAAAGGAGGTGGCTTACAAAACACTCGTTCGACTCATAGAGTATTGCTCATCAGTGTGGGATCCGTACCAGATCGGCTTGACGGAGGAAATATAGAAGATCCAAAGAAGAGTGGCGCGTTTCGTCACAGGGTTATTTGGTAACCATGATAGCGTTACGGAGATGTTTAGCAAACTCAAGTGGCAAACTCTGCAAGAGAGGCGCTCTGCATCGCGGTGTAGCTTGCTCGCCAGGTTTAGAGAGGGTGCGTTTCTGGATGAGGTATCGAATATATTGCTTCCTCCTACTTATACCTCCCGAGGAGATCACTAATGCAAAATTAGAGAGATTCGAGCGCGCACGGAGGCTTTCAGACAGTCGTTCTTCCCGCGAACCATACGCGACTGGAACAGAAAAGGGAGGTAATGACAGTAGCACGCCACACACCGTTGGGTGGCTTGCGGAGTATAAATGTAGATGTAGATGTAGATGTAGATCACAGACAGGAGCGCCTGCGATGGTGTACACAACGACGAACCTGGGTTTACGAATGGAAAAACGTCATTTTGTCGGATGAATCCAGATTCTGTTTACAGCATCATGATGGTCGCATCCGTGTTTGGCGACATCGCGGTGAACGCACATTGGAAGCGTGTATTCGTCATCGCCATACTGGCGTATCACCCGTCGTGGAGTGCCATTGGTTACACATCTCGGTGACCTCTTGTTCGCACTGCCGGCACGTTGAACAGTGGACGTTACATTTCAGATGTGTTACAACCCGTGCCTCTACCTTTCATTCGATCCCAGCGAAACGCTACATTGCAGCAGGAGAATGCACGACCGCATTTTGCAGGTCCTGTACGGGCCTTTCTGGATACAGAATATGTTCGACTGCTGCCCTGACCAGCACATTCTCCAGCTCTCTCACCAACTGAAAACGCCTGGTCAATGGTGGCCGAGCAACTGGCTCGTCACAATACTCCGGTCACTACTCTTGATGAACTGTGGTATCGTGTCGAAGCTGCATGGGCAGCTGTACCTGTACACGCCATCCAAGCTCTGTTTGACTCAACGCCCAGGCGTATCAAGGCCGTTATTACGACCAGAGGTGGTTGCTCTGGGTACTGATTTCTCAGGATCTATGCACCCAAATTGCGTGAAAATGTAATCACATGTCATTTCTAGTATAATATATTTGTCAAATGAATACCCGTTTATCATCTGCATTTCTACTTTGAGTAGCAATTTTAATGGCCAGTAGTGTAGATTCCTTTACTAAATAGCGTACCCGTAGGTTATCAGTGTATGTCCTGGCTGATACAAATGTCTTATCTCAAGGTCACTGAGAAAGACTTCTAGTGTCAGGTTACACACTTGTGTTCCTGGTGCCTCCTACTTCTTCTTTCTTCAGCGCACTTCCACCGTAGCAAGCAGTTCACGATTCACTACAATGTCGCAGAAACCACATTTTCGATATCACTGTGGAAAGTCTTAAAGACCATTTCATTCGGTGGTTGCCGGTCTCAGCCGCTTTCTCTGCATCTGCGGAGTATATTGTCTAACCGGGATGAGCACACGCTGACGTGTAGTTGAATGCCTTGTGAAATCGCCCTTGGCCTTGTGGATACTGCGTCTGCAGTATCGTCCAAGATGTACCAGTTGGCGTTTCTCCTCACTGTCATTTTGGGGTCCATTTCTTAACCGTTGTGTAAAGTAACTGAACCCTGTCTTAATTTGTTTTTAAATGATTTCAGACTGCGTTAAAACGAAACGATCTTGGATCAGTATTCACAGTTTATTTGTAGTCATTTCGTAATCACGGCAGTTTTCTGTAGTTATTGATGCATGTACTCAGAATTTAACAAGCGGTGCATCCAAACTGCGTATTTCGGCAGTGTAAGGAATTCGTGTTAGCATTTTGCAGGCATGGCTTACTAAACTGATAGTTCCGTAATATTTGCAGCTGTCTACACCAGCTTTCTTTGGAATTGGAAGAATGTCTTAATTTCAATTCCAGAGAAAGCAGGTGGTGTCAAGAGTAAACATGCTAGGCAGTACTGATCCTTCTACTTCCCTTAGAAGATAGGTCAAAGAACGACAGATCTAGGTTTATAGGATTTGTAAACTTAGAACAAACTTTTGACATGTTGACTGTAATACTCTGTTTGAAATTCTGAAACTATCAGGTGTAAAATACAGGAAGCGAAAGGCTATTTACAACTTGTACAGAAACCAGACGGCAGTTGTAAGAATCGAGGGGCAGGAAGGGAAAGCAGTGGTTTAATCGGGTGTGAGACAGGTTTGTAGTCTATCCCCGATGTTATTCATTCTATATATATTCAATCTGTACATCGAACGAGCAGTAAATGAAACCAAAGAAAAATTTGGAATGGGAATTAAAGCCCAGAAAGAATAAGTAAAAACTTTGAGGTTTGCCAGTGACATTTTAATTCTGCCAGAGACAGAAAAGATCTCGGAAGAGCAGTTGAACGGAACGGAAAGTGTCTTGAAAGGAAGATTTAAGTTGAATATGAACAAAAGCAAAACAATAATAGTGGAATATACTCAAAATAATCAGGCGATCCAGACGGAATTAGATTAGGAAACGAGACACTAAAATTAGTAGATGAGTTTTGCTATTTGGGTAACAAAATAACTGACGATGGCCGCTGTAGAGAGAATATAAAATTTAGACTGGAAATGACAAGAAAAGCGATACTGGGGGAGAGAAATTTGTTAACATTGACTACAAAAGGTCTTTTATGAAGACATTTGTATGGATTGTCAACTATGGAAGTGATCATTGACAATAAATGTTTTAGACAAGAAGAGAATAGAAGCTGTTGAACGGTTGGGCTGCAGAATAATTACGAAGATTAGCTGAGTTGATCGTGTAACTAACGAAGAGGTACAGAACAGAATTGGGAAGAAGAGAAATTTGTGGCACAAGGTGACGAAACGAAGGGATCGGTTGACGGGACGTATTCTGAGACATCAAGGGATCACCAATTTGGTATTAGAGGGTAAGAATCGTAGAGCGAAACCAAGAAATGAACACAGTATGCAGATCCAGAGGGATTTAGGTTGCAGTAGTTATTCGAAATGAAGAGCCTTGCAGAGCATAGAGTATAGAGGTGTACAAATTCTCCTTCCAGCCTGATTCCCCCTGTCTCCGTCGCAACCATTAAAGCAGCTCAGACTGCCGCAACGGAGACACAAGAGTAGATGCGTACTGAAGCGGAATGGTTAAAGCACGCCAGTTTGGGGCAAACCTGGCTAGTTTTACGGGACCCGTTCGCCAGCCGCACCTGACAACAGGCTGCGGTATCAATCCAACGTGACAATAGGTATATGTTTGCATAGATAGTTTCAATACAGTTCATTTGTCATAAAGTTGAGGGCAGCAAAACGAAAAAAGCAAACTTAAAGGAGATTCCGAAGTTACGAATTGGGTATTATTTACCATTCATGAAATAGAGCCCGAGACCAATAAGGGAAAGCCGGCAAGAGTGGCCGAGCGATTCTAGGCGTTACAGTCTGGAACCGCGCGACCACTCCGGTCACAGGTTCGAATCCTGCCTCGGGCATTGGTGTGTGTGAAGTCCTTGCGTTAGTTTGGTTTAAGTAGTTCTAAGTTCTAGGGGACTGATGACCTCAGAAGTTAAGTCTCATAGTGCTCAGAGCCATTTAAACCAATTTTTGAACCAACAAGGGAAACATTTTCGTCTGTTTATTAGGAAATTTTATATAAATCAGTAGATATCTCGTATTACAAATTGTGTGAAAATTCAGCAAAACCTCATTAGAAAACATCAAGTATTTAATGACATGTTTGTAAATTTGACCAAGAGTTTACTCACTTCATAAATATTTTGAAAGAGTACAAAGACTTTGTGGCCGACAGTGCGTGGAAATCTTTACCAAGGACTTGAGGCCACTTAGCAGTATATAGGCTTTCTAAATTTAGAGCAAACATTAACTGAAATAGGTAAAAGGTAGGGCTTAGTGCACATTGAAAACTATTCTAGCGGTACGCAACGCATGTCGAAGAAAGCTTGGTTTGAAAGAAAAGCTTCTTCTTTCAGACATGCACTTTTTAAATGAACGTAATATGTAAACTGAACTTCGTGTTTGCTAAAATGCATTTGGGAAGTTTAGAATTCACCCAAAATACACATTCTAAAAAATATAATTAAAATAGGTACAACTTATATCATATTTTGCTGAAGGACCTCAAGGTTATAGAAACTAGACTTCCAGAACCTTACTTTAGTTTGCGTTGGCGCATAATAAACATCTTTAGATTCTTAAGCACAAAGGATCTCGACTTCAGAGATGGTTCTGCTTCCTACAGAAAACATTTATTAGAGGTGACCTGATGATGGCATAAATCGAAAAGAGACAATACTTGTAGAAAGCGGATGAAGTTTCTGCTGATTAATTAATAATTTTAAGGATAATAATTACAATGGACATACGATAGCACCGCACAAGTCGTGCAACAATAATGAGTCCGCACAGGAGAGTGTGTGTCAGTTAATTTACGCACAGCGACATACACTCCAGTCAGGCTTATAGTTTCTTGCATACACGATAAATCTGTAATACTGGATTAGTAGGTGACAGTTCTTCGAGCGTGGAAATTATTTACTTCCTCTTCTTCGTCGAAGAGAATGTTCCGGCGTCCAACTTGCTCTGCTTATATTTTGTGCTTCCCCGAAGTGTTACTGATACCTGTAATGCAGATAGATAGCTCAGGTGAAATTAAGAGTTAGTAAATGAAGTTGCCTTCTTACTACAAGAGTTAACGCGTTTCACACTATCAGTGAACTAAACAGAAATCCACTTATTCTATCATGGACAGGAAGACGTAGATAGTACAAGATCGATAGAACATCCCATAGGAGTTTAACTAATTTAAGAAAATTAAGTTCTCCATTTTTTCTCGCTAGCTTCAAAGGCTTGATTTCTGTGGGCATATCGCATTCTAATCTTTGTGGTAAACTACTTGGACGAATGAATGGATAAAAATACACAGAAAAAATAAAACATATAGCCATATAGATAAATTAGCATAAGTTCCAATACAAGTTGCAGAGAAATCTGTTCTTATCTAAATAAATAAATAAGCTCGATATATGCGGAAAATGAAGAAAATAACAAACAAAATCCCCAATTTTCTGGCCTACAATAATCTAAACTAAATATATATTCCATTGGGCCTCGTTGTGTGACATTCCGGTAAAAAAAAAAAAAAAAGGCTTTACATCAACTTCCGAAGATTACTCATAATGTTAAGTTGGTATTTGACATTGTTAAAGCAGAAGACAGGTATTCTGTAATGTTTAAAAAAAATCCTGAATCACGATCGATAAATTCCTGTATTGATTACCAGTTTCAGCTCGTTGACGACCCGTCTTCTGATCATTAAAAATTATTACTTAATTCATTGTGTATCAGACATAGGCACTACACATCGTCATAATCTATTTAGCTGAATCTCTTTTGCTATCATGTACACACTAAAGTAGGTCGTCATATTTACGTAATTTACAACGTTAACCACACGTGTATCCAGTGCTCATATTGCAACACTTACGTTTAAATGCAAGGGGATTGATAGAAGTAACTATTATACCGTTCATCTATGATTGTAAAGAGTAATACAGAGACTTCCTTGTTTCTTTAGCCAGCATTGTGAGTGACAAACCATATTTACATCCATACATGGACTGTGTGATAGTTACCACTATCAATTTCTTGTATTTCACCACAGTCATGTTCAGATCAAGAAAAATAATTACTTAATTCAGTGTGTACCCGTCACCAGGCATTACACATAGTCATAATGTGTTTAGCTGAATCGCTGTTGTCGTCATGCGTCACTAAAGCAGGTCGCCATGTTCACACAATTTAGAAAATTGTCTTTAAACGATAGTGTGGCAATACGAGCACTGGAGACAAGCATGGCTAATGTTCTAAATGACGACCTGCTTTAGCGATACATGACGACAACAGCGATTTAGCTAAACATATTATGACGACGTGTAATGCCTGGTGGCTGAAACACACTGAATTAAGTAGTAATTTTTATTGATCTGAAGATGGCTCGTCAATGAGCTGAAGCTAGTAATCAGTAAAGGAATTTTAACGACCTTGACATAGGATTTCTTAGCCACGTATTTTATCACAGCACTATAATGAGAACGTATAGAATGAATTGCTACCTAGCGCAGCACAGCTGTAAGGCGGGCAGTCAAGCAAGATTCCTATAGCTTGCTTGGATTGGAAATAGCATATATATAGGGTGGTCCATTGATAGTGATCGGGCCAAATATCTCACGAAATAAGCATCAAACGAAAAAACTACAAAGAACGAAACTCGTCTAGCTTGAAGGGGGAACCCAGATGCCGCTATGGATGGCCCGCTAGATGGCGCAGCCATAGGTCAAAGGGATATCAACTGCGTTTTTTAAAAATAGGAACCCCCATTTTAATTACATATTCGTGTAGTACGTAAAGAAAAATGAGTGTTTTAGTTGGACCACTTTATTCACTTTGTGATAGATGGCGCTGTAAGAGTCACAAACGTATAAGTATGTGGTATCACGTAACATTCCGCCAGTGCGGACGGTATTTACTTCGTGATACATTACCCGTGTTAAAAACGACCGTTTACCAATTGCGTAAAAGATCGATTTCGTGTTGATGTATGGCTATTGTGACCAAAATGCCCAACGGGAGTGTGCTATGTACGCTGCTCGGTAGCCTCGACGACATCATCCAAGTGTCCGGACCATTCGCCGGATAGTTACGTTATTTAAGGAAAGAGGAAGTGTCCAGCCACATGTGAAACATCAACCACGACCTGCAACAAATGATGATGCCCAAGTAGGTGTTTTAGCTGCTGTCGCGGCTAATCCGTACATCAGTGGCAGACAAATTGCGCAAGAATCGGGAATCTCAAAAACGTCGGTGTTGCGAATGGTACATCAACATTGCACACTTACCATATTTCTAAGCACCAGGAATTGCATGGCGACGACTTTGAACATCGTGTACAGTTCTGCCACTGGGCACAAGAGAAAATACCGGACGATTACAGATTTTTTGCACGCGTTCTATTTAGCAACGGATCGCCATTCACCAACAGCGGTAACGTAAACCGGCATAATATGCACTATTGGACAACGGAAAATTCACAATGGTTGCGACAAGTGGAACATCAGCGACGTCGGCGGGTTAATGTATGATGCGACATTATGGGAGGAAGGATAATTAGCCCCCATTTTATCGATGGTAATCCAAATGGTGCAGTGTATGCCAATTTCCTACGTAATGTTCTACCGATGTTACTAGATGACAGAATGGCGAGATACTTCCAACATGATGGATGTCCGGCAAATTGCTCGCATGCGGTTGAAGCGGTATTGAATAACACATTTCATGACAGGTGGATTGGTTGACGAAGTACCATACCATGGCCTGCACGTTCACCGGATCTGACGTCCCCGGACTTCTTTCTGTGGGGAAAGTTAAGGATATTTGCTATCGTCATCCACCGACAACGCTGGACAACATGCGTCAGCGCATTGTCAATGCATGTGTGGACATTATGGAAGGCCAACTACTCGCTGTTGAGAGGAATGTCGTTACACGTATTGCCAAATGCATTGAGGTTGGCGGACATCATTTTGAGCATTTATTGCGTTAATGTAGTATTTACAGGTAATCAGGGTGTAACAGCATGCGTTCTCAGAAGTGATAAGTTCACAAAGGTACATGTATCTCATTGGAACAACCGAAATAAAATGTTCAAACGTACCAACGCTCTGTATTTTAATTTAAAAATCTACCTGTTACTAACTGTTGGTCTAAAATTGTGAGCGATATATTTGTGACTATTACAGCAAACACATTTATTTAGGTACTACCCGAATGTGTAATAAAAATTGGGGGTACCTATTTTAAAAAACGCAGTTGATATCCGTTTGACCTATGGCAGCGCCATCTACCGAGCCAACCATAGCGCCATCTGGTTTCCCCCTTCAAGCTAGACAAGTTTCGTTCTTTGTAGTTTTTTCGTTTGACGCTCATTTCGTGAGATATTTGACCCGGTCACGATCAATGGACTATCTGAGGTCATCAGTCCCCTAGAGCTTAGAACATACACATCCACGAAAGAGGCAGGATTCGAACCTGCGACCGCGCAGTTCCAGACTGAAGCGCCTAGAACCGCTCTGCCACACCGGCCGACGTCCATTAAGGAACTGCCAAATGTCAAGTACACTTTCTTGCCATCAGCAAACAAGTGGTGCGCAACGTGTCTACAAATCCACCTCACAGATTTCGTCTCCGCTTGCGGGAAGTATCCCGCTTCCGGAAAGAGGAGTAGTTGAGGAGTCGTACGGGTAATTAGGGGCAACTTCTGTCGCACCAATAACCAGACGCCTCTAGCCGATCTGCACACCAGGCGGTGCTCGTCTGTGTCCATAAAATCACAGTCGACACACAACGGGGTGTCTGCGAGGTGAGTCCTGTGAAGGCGTGACCGGCATACTTGGTTTCCATTGACAGTGAGGTGCCACGCAAACTGGACGTCAGTGTCAAGATAAGAAGCGGCCATTGCCAAACGGCATGGGAAGCTTCCCTTCAACCACTTTCGGTGACCTGCGCTGCTGAAGGGACCCATATATTGCCTTCGTGTAAGTCAGGTGCGCCGGCAGTGTCACAGTACGGACGCAGTTCAGTTCAAGGAAAAAGTTGCGGAAGTAAAAGAAGGGCGGCCGGACTTCCGAAAGTTCGATAGGTCCTAAGAGAGAGTGTGGTGCAAGGGCCTCCAGCAATAGGCTGGTAAGGTACGTGGGACTATGGCGCCACAACGTCATATGAGAGCCAATAAAAAGGGCTACCGCTCTGTCAGGCACATGATACAAACCTAAACCGCCCCTACACTGAGTGAGAATGAGGGTTTCGTACTTTATCTTGATCAGCAAGCTGAGGCAAACAAACGAACCCAATACCGCTAGCATGCGCCGGGCCATGGATGGCAGAATAGTGAAGCGTCCCCAACTCTCTTGTGGTTCCCTTTTTAGGTACTCCACGTCGACGTCTGCTCGTAGATACGTATCGTCGGTAGGTTTTCCGGCTTTACTTCCCGACGTGACAGCGACGACTCTCCGATGAGGTGCGGGCCTTGTGTTTAGCTGTTACTGCGAGTCTCGTAAATATCGCTTTTGTTTAGTAATTCGCCCGGCTAAGACTCTCCCCTTTTATGATTAAGACAGCCTGCGCCACCTTTCGGAGGCAGTGGGGGCGTCAAAGAGTCACAAAAGTTCATATTAAGCAGTCCGTAAAACACGTAAAAGTTTACTTCCGTTAGCGTGTTAGGTAATGCCTACGCTTTCCGCTAGATGGTGCTGACGTACTGCTGAATAGCTTTGGTTCCGTGAAACCTTCACTGATTAGTACTAGGTAAATGAAATAAATTCAAAAATGTTAAAATGTCTGTGACATCTTATGGGACTTAACTGCTAAGGTCATCAGTCCCTAAGCTTACACACTACTTAACCTAAATTATCCCAAGGACAAACACACACACCCATGCCCGTGGGAGGACTCGAACCTCCGCCGGGACCAGCTGCACAGTCCATGACGGAAGCGCCTCAGACCGCTCGGCTAATCCCGCACGGCAATGAAATAAGTATTGTATTTCACTTTCATTCTACATTCATGGATGAAGATGGTGATGGATGACGGTCTATTAAAAAGGTTCCTAGGCTAGAGGAATCTAAACAGTCCGCAAACGCCGATATGCACGCGCTCTACGTCCAGATTCTCAACTAACGGCACACGACACTTTCAAAAGTCCACACGTTAATATCTGAATGTCGGTACCTCTGAATTCACTCGGATCAGCAGACAATTCGAGTTTCTGTCGTCTATATGTCCGTAAAGTTCCAATCTAACAGTAAAGTCCTAAAATCCCCTTAATACTCCGTTGCTACCAACAGTCAGAGATCATACACTACATCACCTTTAATCTCCGTAATATTCTAACAGTTTATCGTGAATCTTAACACGATAAAGTCCAATCTAATTATTGTCTCGCTGACTGACACGGGTTCCCCGCCCTTTAACGAAACAATCAAGGAAAAAAGGCGGCAATAATGACGATCAGGCCTTTTTATAGGTTTTTCATCACAAGATTTTTACGTCACTGCCTTCTCCAAGACGGAGCTTCCGTAGCTTTCCTGTACTTAGAAGTTAAACTACTTGCAGATATACTATAATTTTGGTCTGCAATTACCGAACTCTGATTCTACACTATTTTCCCCTCTAAAAATTCTGTTCTTAATTTTAAATTATTCTTTTATCACTGTAAACTGAACCGAGGTGTTACAATAGGAAGTGTCTGTGCCACGTGGGGGATACGTGACGCCAAATATACATTTACGTATTGTGTGCGTTGCAGAAGATCGAGTGCTCGTAAACGGTGATCTAAGAGGCCAGCTCATAGTTGTGGAGGGAGACGTCGGCAGTTGAGAGCAACTGTCCTTCGCAGATCACCCTCCGGTAGAAATCGGCGGCAGCTTGCTTGGCTAACGGGCAAGCATGGGTGGGTTGAAAGCGGAATGTGTACACCTCTGATAGAGTAGCTTGGAGAGTTTCATCAAACCAGTCCTCGGACTGAAGACCACAACAACAACAACGACGACGACACAAGATATGAAGCAGAAGTGAGAGGAACGGTCATGATGTATCTGGTGTGATAAACGCTGCTGCATGTGAGAAACTGGTACAGCGTGAACACAGTGTTCAGAGGGTCGGGGGATCGCAGCCGGCGCCCTCGCGGTGGAAGGTGTGCGCGGCCAGCGTCCGCTCGGACACGGAAGCCGGCCAGCAGCGGCAAGTGCAAGGTCCGCGCGCCACCCGCTCCGTGACGTCAAAGGCGGCGCGAGGCCGGCCGTGACGTCAGCGCCGCGTGGCGTCACGTGGCCGCGGGCCAGCCGCCAGTCGCTGCCGACGTCTGGCCCCGCCCACTCACGGCGGTTCCCTTTCTCCGCCTTCCAGATACGCTACACCTACGACACGCAGATTCTCCTGGCTACAAGCGCATCTCTTTACTTGCACGTCGCCATATCCGGCACCGCCGCTCGTGTTGATCTGTACTACTGAGCGATCCATATAAACCTGAACTATTTCAATGCGTCATAATTTCTTACCGAAAGCACATAGAAAAGGTAAAGTTGTTTCAATGATCGCAGAAGCTCTTGCAGAATCAGAAATACCGCCAGCTGTTGTCAAGGTGAAACTTCCAGGCAGATTAAAACTGCGTGCCCGACCGAGACTCGAACTAGGGACCTTTGCCTTTCGCAGGCAAGTGCTCTACCAACTGAACTTCCCAAGCACGACTCACGCCCCGTCCTCACAGCTTTAATTCCGCCCGTACCTCGTCTCCTACCTTCCAAACTTCACAGAAGCTGTCTGCAAAGGTAGGAGACGAGGTACTGGCGGAATTAAAGCTGTGAGGACGGGGCGTGAGTCGTACTTGGGAAGCTCAGTTGGTAGAACGCTTGCCCGCGAAAGGCAAAGGTCCCGAGTTCGAGTCTCGGTCGGGCACACAGTTTAAATCGGCCAGGAAATTTCATATCAGCGCACACTCTCCTGTAGAGTGAAAATTTCATTCTGTCGTTGTGAAGGTGATAGTTGTTTCAGCGCATGAGGCCCTTTGTCCGGTATAATGCCAACTTGTTCACGTTGTCAGCTCGCTAGTACCCTTGTCGCTCTCAGTTTGTGAACTCTGAGTGTGTATTTCGGACCGCGCGACAATAACGAGCAAATTAGTGCTTCGTTCGCAGCCACCTGGCAGAAACATGAAGTACACATTTCCAGAGCGGGCTTTTATAATGAAAACTTTCTGGAAGACAGGCTCATTGGTTACAAGACAACGAGAATTCCTGACAGAATTCAGTGTGTGCGATGTTCCAACAAAAGCAACAGTTTTATCGATTGTAAAGCCGTCGGCACACGGACCGTGCATCCGAACGTTGGGCGCTGAGCGTGCCGAGATTCTGACGTCATAGGGTGGAACAGCACGTTCGGGAGTCTTTCCGAGCGTGCAGAGCAATATCTGGCATGTCAGATATTCTGAGCGTGCGTCCGAGCGTTGGCCAACGAGATGGCACAACGCCACCTACGTCACACGCAAGCCGTCTCCCTTCAGTACAGAGTTGTGAGGCGCCATATTGACATTCATTTCAAGCATATATGTATACATGCCGTTTCTGAGCACCAGAAAACTGAGAATCACTGGAAAACCCGTTGTTAACTGTGTGATTCGTTCCAATAAAATGATGAGAAACATCATATTCGTGGCAAAAGAATTATTGTAACTTGCGAATTATGAGAGTAGGCTATTTGAAGGCAGCGACACACTGAACATTCACCCAAAACGCAATGTTCTTGGTATAATTTGTTATACTTAAATTTCAATTAATAACATAATTATCTACGATTAACGTTTTTAGCAAGGTGTAACACGATATGATTAGACACCATGCGTGTGTTGTTGGCGTAGCGTAATGAGTAGCGTCAGTTTTCACTTTCGTAATTGGGGTGGTGGTTCGCGTCCAAACACTACCAATTTTTTTCCCCTAACATTCGCGTTTTTATTATTAGTTCAATATAAGTATATGCTATAGTATTTGATGCTATGTAAATATAAGTTCACTTTTTCTGAGGGGTGACTTGCCGGCCGTGGTGGTCTAGCGGTTCTAGGCGCGCAGTCCGGAACCGCTCGACTGCTACGGTCGCAGGTTCGAATCCTGCCTCGGGCATGGATGTGTGTAATGTCATTAGGTTAGTTAGGTTTAAGTAGTTCTAAGTTCTAGGGGACTGATGACCAGATTAGTTAAGTCCCATAGTGCTCAGAGCCATTTGAACCATTTGAGGGGTGACTTTGTTCGATTGGCTTACTTTAGAGGACAGCTTGCGCTACTTGGATAAAGATATTTTGCTCCTTTTTCTCTTACACTTCGTAATTCACATCTTGCAAAGATTCTGCTACTGGGTAGGAACAGTGATCAAGTAAGACTGACCTTCGGGTTTTACTAAAATGTGGGAATGACGAAATAATGTTTACCTTATGCGGAGAAGTATTCCAAATTTGTACCGCACTGTTTGTAGTGGAACTTTTATTAGCCTCTGTCCTCACTGATTAGACATGGTACTTTCCTTTTCGTGGACGATGGAGGAAATGTGCGTTTTAATAGAGCTAACGCGGGAATTTTACGAGCGCCCGTTGAGTAAACAGTGTGATTTACGAACTAGAAACATCACTCAACTGCCGCTGGAGTGCGTTGCGATCGTGTATACCACATTGGGTCCCACGTACCGTATGCACAAGTCGCACCGCTCCTGAGCGTTCAGCAGCACATTGAACTTGGCACGCTCCACGTTAACGTTCGACTACACGGTCCGTGTGCCGATGGTTTAAGGAAGCTGGAGACAGCTAGTGTATTAAACAGTGACAGTGGTAAATATAGACCATCACTGAGTGCAGAGGTTACTCATAATGTTCGAACCAGTGATCTGTATACTACCTGGATGTTGAACTTCAACTGTCTGATCTTGCCACCCATAGACACTCATATTTCGTTACTTGCCAGACTGGCTGCTAGGAAATTTCACTAGAACACGCAAAGAAAATACTTTTCGATTCCACTCCCACATCACCCTATTGCATCACATACTAACATAACATTCAAAACAAGAAATGAATCTGCAATTCTTTGACACGTATAGACCGATAGTAAATTGTTTGCCAAACTACAACATGGCGGACGATGTAAAAGCACATGAATCTGCAGACACGTTGCTGTTCTATACTCAGAGACCAGACTTCTACATCCAGGTTGTATAGAGACCACTGGAAGACGCTAGGGGAACTTTCCAAGGAAATCGTTGCGTCGATTGAATCAGGAGGCAGGCATATCATATGGCAAATGTTAGAGAGCTGTGAATAAATTAGCATTGCGCCCATTCTGAGCGCACATGACGCAACTGCGAGGGAATCAACTGCAAGAAACAGATTATGAGAAAAGAATATGTTATGTCGAAGGTTCCAGGGGTTTCTTATTCGAAGTCCAGACAGTCTCTCCGTAACTTGGTTTACAGATGAGATATGGTTCCATCTGTCGTGTTACCTCAACACACAAAACACCAGATACTGGTCTGGCGTAAACTGCCACATGATGCACGAAACACCACTGCACGATGAAAAGGGTGGAATGTGGTGTGCGGTGTCAGCTTACAGGATTATTGGCCTCGTTTTCTTTGATACGACCGTAGACACTACAGTTTGTAAGGGCATCTTCAAAACATTGCAGCTGGATGACGTCGAACTTACAGAAGGTTATTTCCAGTATGATGAGCAATGTCTCACACTTCTACCGCTTCCATGGAACTTGTAACTAGTTTCTTTGGTGATCAAATAATCTCAAAAAAATTGTGGCTCTCCAATGATCTGACCTAAATCCACCTCCGCCCCCCATCCAGGATTTACTTACTTACTTACTTACGATACACTTGTCTCTGATGAATACTCGCTGTTGAGGACAATATACTGGCTTTTATTACTTAATAGGTCTTCCACACCCTCATTCCTGGGAACCTGTTCCTTATGCTCGTGCTAACGTTGCCGCAGTGGGTTGCCGTGTCAAACGCTTTTCGGGAATATAGGAATATGGAATCTTCCTGTGTCGCTTCATCCATATTTTGCAGTGTATTAGGTGCGAAAAGGACAACCTAAGTTTCACACGAGCGATGCTTTCTCAAACGGTGCTGATTCTTGGACATAAGCTGGTCCGTCTCTAGGAAATTTATTGTAACCGAACTAAGAATATATTCCAGAATTCTACAGCAAAGCCATGTTAGGGACATTGGTCTGTAATTTTGTGGGTTACTTCTTTTACTCTTCTTATGTACAGGAGTCACCTGTGCTTTTCTTCCAGCCGCTTGTGGCGTCAACTGGGCGAGAGATTCGCGATAAATGCAAGCTAAGTAAGGGGCCAGTGCTTTAGAGTACTCTTTGTAAAATCGAATTGGGATTCCATCTGGACCTGCCGCCACATTCCTTTTCAACTCTTTTAGTTGTTTCTCTACTCTTACTTCAGAACCTCCTTAAAATCTTTGTTGCTGCGTTGCCACACACTTTTCTCTTTCTGCGCATCTTCTCCTTCTATAGGCAGGTAAAACCACCTCGTATCGCACATTTACGTGAAAAGTTGATCGGTGGCTTGGCGTAGCTGTGACACGATTCAGCAACTTGCTAATAAAGTAGACTCGTTTCACTCACATCCACCAGAAATGACATTAGGGATTTCATACTGGCAGATGTGACTCTCTCGCCTGTGAAGGGAAGTTTAATAGAGTTTCAGGGCCTGCCGACGACCAGGTCATTAGAGATGGAGCCCAGGTTCGAACTCGGGAGAAATAGGGGTATGAAACGTCCCCTTAGAAAAATTATACACGACTGTGCTTAAAATGACAAACAATATTTTTAGCGCAACGCAATCTGACTTTCAAAAATCCCTACAAAAGAATGGCCCTGACTAACATTAACCTACACCTTTCACAAATCACTTACCTCACAAAAATCTTCGTTACCCGAAGTACTGCAATACAGCGAGCGCCACTACTGTCAGCTAAATAAAAGATTCAAACTACGGAAGGCACTAATTACTGATAGGCATAGTATATATATATATATATATATATATATATATATATATATATATATATATATATATATATATATATATTTCATGACATCCAGTCTTACAAATTTCAAAACTCCGCCATTTCTCTCACCACATCCATCACTGCTGGCGGCTCACCTCCAACTGTGCAACGCTACGCGCTGTTAACATCCAGCTGCCCAACACTACAATGGCGAGTATTACAACAATGCCAACCAGTCACTGACTGCACACAGCACAGCCAGTGATTTTTCATACAGAGCGCTATGTGGTGTTACCAATAAAAAACCTAAACAGCCTACTTACAGGGGAAGGCAATCGATGCCTCCGTTTCAAAGGATCAATCATGGCATTTGCTTTAAGTGATTTAGGGAAATCACGGAATATCTGTAAAAACTAAACTCCTCCCGAACAGGCCACGAAGGCCCAAAGGCACCGACCGGCCGTCGTGTTATCCTCAGCCACAGGCGTCACTGGATGCGGATGTGGAGGGGCATGTGGTCAGCACGCCGCTCTCCCAGCCGCATGTCAGTTTCTGAGACCGGAGCCGCTACTTCTCAATCAAGTATCTCCTCAGTTTGCATCACATGGGCTGAGTGCACCCTGCTTGCCAACAGCGCTCGGCAGACCGGATGGTCACCCATCCAAGTGCTAGCGCAGCCCTACAGCGCTTAGCTTCGGTGATCTGACCGGAAACGGCTGTTACCATTGCGGCAAGGCCATTGGCACGGAATTTCTATAAGAGGAGTCAAATGAAAAAGAGGCAGAGTATATAACGAGCATGGCACGGACTTTGGTAAGGCAGGCAGGCGTGTGGATAAAAGTGCCCTCTACTGGAAATCAGTAAGGAACAGCGCTGACGTTCACTGCCATGCCGTTTGTCTATCAGACGTGCTCGACGTGAGGTCAGTGAGTCCTTTGTCAGTCTGACTCCGCTGTGAAGGCCGGAAAAGAGGAACAGTGAGACTTAGTGGGAATTTTGAGTGTGGAACGAATCTCAGAAAGTGAAATTCATGCCAGAATATCTGCTGTGTATGGTGAACACTACGTCACGTACTTGTCTGTTAGTGTGGAATAAACGATTTCGAGAAGGCCGGGTGGCAATGAAAGCCGTCACTCGGCCAAGACAGGCTCAGCGTGTCATCACCTCCCCTGTCAATGCTAAGGTGGATGCTGCCGTCATGACTGGCCGACAGCGGACGGTGGAAGACATTCGGCTCATGTCGATTGTCAGACAGGGAACCGTTCACGCCATCGCTACAGAGCACCTGAAGTTTCGTAAAAATCTATGCGCAGTGGATTCCTCACAATCTGACGGAGGAGCAGAAGTCGAGCAGAATTTTGTCATCACTGCGTCATCTGAAACGGTCTCACGACGAAGAATATCGTTTCCAGTCCCATATTGTCGCGGGACATGGAACATAGCGCTATGGTTTTGAGCCGGTGGGCAAGCGTCAGAGTCAACAGAGGAAACACATAGACTCACACCCACAGCAAAAAATTCAAGGCGCGCACACCGACTCCGGGAAAGTCATGATCTTGACAATCTGGAAGACGGCGCCACAATTAACGCACAGCGGTACATGGACACTTTGCAGAAACTGAAGCACGCCGTCAAGCCCAAACACCCAGGAATACTGACGGAGGGCATCATTCTGATGCAGGATAATGCCCGCTCACATGTTGCCAAGGTTGTTTCGACTATGGCGCAAAAATTTCGCTGGGAAGGCCTTACATACCCACCATACAGCTCCGAATTCTCACCATGCAATTTAAATATTTTTGGATAGCTGAAGACAGACATTCGTGGTTGTCAATTTGTTTCGGACGAAGAGGTGCACACCTGCCTACAATCGTGGTTCCGTAAGCAACCGCAGACATCTTTCCATGAAAATGGTCATGAACATTCACAAATGCAAAAAACTTATTTTTTATGTTATCTGTTTCGGTCTGTTGCAGACCATTTTCAGACCTCACACCATTATGGTAGACCGTGGCGGTGAACAGAGCAGGTTATACGACTCCACGAATGAGTCAGCGTTCGTGGAATCGTGGCGCCTGCTCTGTTGCAGTTGTGACTGTTCATGTTCATTGTTCAGTATGAAGAAAAAACGCTGCTCTCCAAAAGAAATGTTCTTAAAAATTAATGATCCCCTTTCTCATAATGGAATAAAAGTAGTAACAGCTAAGGCGACCACTACTTACATTTTTATGCATCTGTCTTGTTTTCATTTGACTGCCCCAAATCGGCGATATTATCACCGCCCTCCCGAATATGGGTCCACTACCTCACTCGCCAATACTTCCCTACTGTCATTATTTACATTTTTGTACTATAAGTGGTTCCGTTTCATTTCTTGAACTATACATTTAGAGAAGTCTTGGACTGTTTGCTCAATGTAGTACATGTCCTTTTGTGTGTTAATTACGGATCAGTAATTACGGCATCAAAAGACAGTGTTTAGAACGAGCCATTGGCGCATTGGTAAACGCCCCTATAGAGCAGTCAGTAGCTGTGCGACTCAAAACCACGTGAGTCCTGTGTGTAAGGGTTCAGAGAAACACATTTGACAGTTATCCTCAACTACTGACCACTCTTTCATCACATTTCAGCAGTAACGTAGAGTAGTTACTCTTCTCGTATCAAGGATTACATGAAAAACAATAGAATTTATTGGTGAATCTCGATGTCCTTAAGACGGTTCCAGACTTGATATTTTTATGGTTACAATCTGCATGTAACTGAAGAAATGAAATTGTATGTCGTAGCTACGTAACTGAGCGCCGATTTCGAAACTGCCGTTTGTTTAACACTATCTATCACGCAACAAGACTGTCATTTAATGTCTCAATCATTCATGTTGTGTGTTTATGTCATATTACACTGGCTAAAATCACCTAAATCTGTGACTCGTCGTAATTTGCACAGAGATCATCAACTACAGCCAGAATGTACCGTGGATTAATACTGAAGGAATATAAACGTGAAACTGAACGTGTGTAAAAGTCAGACGTTCCCTGTTAAATGACATATCAAGGGAACGTAGTACGCATTTATTTAATTTTGGCCCCGTAGTCTTCTCGCCAACGGCTAACGCCTGGTAGTTAGGCAACTGGCGGACCACTCCAGTAACAGAGGGCGTCGACCTCAGGCAGCATGGCTTCTGAAACTCATACGCGAATGGATGTAGGGCAGACCACGTTATCGCTTTCACTCCTGTGCAACGGGACGTAGCTGCGTCGTCTACGTAACGAATCTCACATTTCTCTACAGTTATTCTCTTACGCAACACAACTGTATCATGCTGGCAATAGTTTCGAGCAGCAAATGACGGCTTCATTCTATGCCGCAGTCAAGATAAGAAATGTTAATGTTAGTGCAATATAGAAGATCCGCTGTTTTTGCCTTCTTGGGGAGCGCAATAACACTTCTGTATATCAACAGTCTAATATTTCTTCTTTTTTTTTCCTCTCTATCGCTGGCTTCGGGTTTGGGTAAAATCGGAATGCCAACGAGTTAATGTCAATTTGACAATGATGAAGAAGTAAATTAGCTGTGTCGTTTTCAAAGGAATAATCTTGGCGTTTGCCTTAAGGGAGGTAGGAAGTCAAACGGGCCGACTTGGAGCAGGAGAGAGACCACAGGACATTTTAATTTCCACTGTCTATACTTTTACAAATTAATTCATAAAACTTTGTCAGCATGACCAGAAAGGATTCAGGATCCACTCTCTAGAACTTATTTTGCTTATGAAAAAATGAATGAGCTGTTACATTTTAAAACTCATGTTTAGAAAAATCTCAAATTTTATAATTAATTATCTCAGTTTTAGCACAGATTTTAAAAGATTTTGAAAATTCTACTGTTTCATACACCTGTAAGTATGGTTTGACTGCTGTACAAAATTCATCGAAGAATATCTCTTTACTTATGAAGAAAAGTGTACCTAGAGCAACAAATGCAGCCAATATTAAGTCAAAAAACGATGAAATATCACACGTAAAAAAATTATTTTGCCATGTTTCTGGACTTCTGCTGTTTTGAATGTAAATCCTGAATCATTCCTGGTCACGCTGATAATTTTTTTAACTTATTTGTAAAAGTGTAGACAATGGAAAATAAAATGTCCTGTGATGTCTCTTTTGCTCAAGTCGGCCCGTTTAACGTCCTACCCCCATTAAACGACTAATGGAGATCAAAGGAAACCTAAATCTGGAAGGCCAGAAGGTGTTTTGAACTCCACTTGTCTCGAATTCAATTATAGTAATTACTATTTACAAATGTCGTTTATATAATGCTGTTATTATACCATTATATGGCTCTCACAAGACATTTTCATATGTCCATCTTATTTGATTGACATATTCTATGTCTACATCTACATCTACGTGGATACTCGGAAAGTCACACTTAAGTGTCTGGCAGAGGGTTCATCGAACCACCTTTGCAATTCTCTATAACTCCTCTCTCGAACAGAGCGCTGAAATCCAACGCCTGTATCTTTCCGTGAGAGCTCTGATTTCCCTTGTTATATTACGATGATTGTTTCACCCTATGTAGGTCGGCGCCAACAAAATATTGTCATATTCGGAGAAGAAAGTTGGTGACTGAAATTTCGTAAGAATATTCCGCCTCAACGAAAAAGCCCTTTGTTTTAATGATGTGCACCCCCAAACCTGTATCATGTTCGTGACACTCTCTCCTCTATTTGTCGATAATACAAAACGCGCTGCTCTTCTGTGACCTTTCTCGATTTGCTCCGTTAATCCTACCTGGTTAGGATCCTACACCGCGTAGCAGTACTCCAAAAGAGGAAAGACAAATGTAGTATAGGCAGTCTCTTTAGTAGATCTGATTCATCTTCTAAGAGTTCTGCCAATGAAACGCAGTCTTCGGGTCACCTACTACAAATCTGCTTCGTTTAAGTTTTGTTTTCCTTAGGCTACACTCGTAGAATGTGGTTTGTTGATAGCAACCACATGGTACCAACATTGAATTAGTCTTCTGAACTAGCGTTCAGTCTGATTTCTTCGAGGATTGTATTACAGATTCTCTCTTGTTATTACTCTCGAGTATTAGACTCTTTGGTCATCTGAGATTATATAGAATCGAGATGGCAGTGGTCTATTAACTGTGAGGAGTGTATGCTCAACTTATCTTTTTCAAGATATTGTCGGAATCTAGTTATGTTGTTTCATTGTTACATTTGGTATGCGAAAGTATCTTCTATGAGAAATAAGCATTTTTAAACCAACAGATTTTACAATTTTGTAAGCTAGTTACGTTGCATTCCACGCTTAAATGAGAGACGCTCCAGTTAGAATGGGTTTTATGTCTACAGCGGCGTGTGCGCTGATTTGAAACCTCCTGTGCTTGGAACCTGGGACTTCTTGCCTTTCGGGGGCAAGTGCTCCACCGACTGAGCAACCTAACCTTTCTTGCAACTGCAAAAGGTATGCAGCTACACTTCTGTGAAATCTGGAAGACAGGAGATGAGGTACAGGTGGAAGTGGACCTATGAGAGCGGGTCACGAGTCGTGCTCAGTCGTTACAGCATTGTCCGTGAAAGGCAAAGGTCTCAGACTGGGTTTTTGGTCCAGCTCACAGTTTTAATCTGCAAAGAAGATCAGAGCACACTTAACTGAAGAGTCAGAATGAATTCTGGAAACATTTCCCCCAGCCTTTGGCTAAGTCCCTGCATTTGGTGTAGCTCACAGTTTTAATCTGTCAAGAAGTTTCAGATCAGCCCACACTGAAGAGTCAAAATTCATTCTGATGACAACCTCTCCAGGCTGTGTCTAAGCCGTGTCCCCGCAATATCTTTTCTTTCAGGAATGTTAGTCCCTCAAGTTATGCAGGAGAACGTTTGTGAAGTTTGGAACGTAGGATATGAGTTACGAGGGCTGCTATATATATTTCTGGCCTAGGCAACACTAAATGTTGCCAGGTGCAATCTGACATTTCCATTGGAAAGTTTGACATTTTTTAGCATAAATGTACTCAGAACTTTTTGACTTACGACAATTTTTTTTTCTTTTACAAGGACTTGAAGAAATCAATTTGGCACAAAAATGGAATTTACTCGTGAACACTTTCGTGCGATCATTTTTCACAACTTTCGACGTGGATTATCACGACAAGAGTGCATCGATGAACTTAAATCTTTGTATGGCGACGAAGCACCATCCTATAGCACTGTGAAAAACTGGTACAACGAATTCAATCGTGGCCGACGCTCGCTCAAAGACGAATTCCGTGAAGGTCGTCCAAAAACAGCCGTTGTGCCAGAAAACATCGATGCCGTACGTGAACTGATAATGCAAGACCGTCATGTGACATACCGTGAGATAGAGGCATGCCTAGGCATTTCTCCCACCAGCATACATTCGATATTGCATGAACACCTGGCCGTAAAAAAGGTTTGTTCTCGTTGGATCCCGCACAATTTGACAATCGTTCAAAAGAAAGCTCGTGTGGATTGGTGTAAAGAAATGCTGAAAAAATACGATCGCGGTGCTTCAAAAGACGTTTATAAGATCGTCACAGGTGACGAATCATGGATCTATGCGTATGAGCCCGAAACAAAACAGCAATCGACCGTGTGGGTCTTCCAAGACGAGCCAAATCCAACGAAAGTTGTTCGTGGAAGAAGCACTTCGAAGCAAATGATCGCCTGTTTCTTCGGCAAAACTGGTCATGTGGCGACTGTTCCGCTTGAGCAACGTAGGACGGTCAATTCTGAGTGCTACACCACCATTTGTTTGCCTGAAGTCTTTGGAGAAATTCGAAAAATGAACAAGAGAAGACGAATCATTGTGCACCATGACAATGCGAGCTGTCACACATCGGCTCAAACCAGCGCCTTTTTGTCCGGCCAAAACGTCGAAGTGATGGGTCATCCGCCGTACAGCCCTGACTTGGCACCCAATGACTTCTTTTTATTCCCACACATCAAGAAAAAAATGCGTGGTCAACGATTTTCGTCGCCAGAAGATGCTGTTGCAGCATTCAAAAACCATGTTTTGGAGGTGTCTCGATCGGAGTGGAAAAAGTGCTTCGAAAATTGGTTTGAGGGCATGCAAAAGTGTATAAATCTTGATGGAGAATATTTTGAAAAACAATAAACCATTTTCGTTGATAAATATTCGTATTTTCATTATTAGGCCAGAAATATATATAGCAGCCCTCGTACTCGCGGAAGTAAAGGTGTGTAAGTGCATCGTGAATCGTGTTTGGGTGGTTCGGTCGGTAGAGCACTTAGCCAAAGGTAAGTGTCCCAGTTTCGAGTCCCAGTCTAGCACGCAATTTTAATCTTCCTGGACGTTCCTAACTCAAATCTGTTTCGTCTTTTATTATAGTGGTCCTGGAGGAGTGACATAAGCTGTATTCCTCTACACCATGACCTGATGCCACGTGGAGTGTAACTCACCTACCGTTGTTCAGGTATCGTGTGGAGGTGGACTATATAATAGCTTTTTGGTCGCCGTTACTTATCTGCATTAACTGTTTGACTCGTCCGCGTAGCTAGATCTTGAGGCACCAGACTCCTTTCTCGAAGATGCCAAGTAGATGCCAGCTGAAAATCTCAATCACCAGCCACTAAAAATAAATGCAAGTGCTGATTCCTTATCGCTTATGTATTTCACCTCCGTTAGACAACGTGAACATTAATAAAACCGACAAACTTTGGAGACTGATTCCTGACTGAAAATAGAGGAGAAAAGCTCCTATGAACATGTGTCCGAAAATGTATCGTTGCTACGGTAGACAGCGTTGACGAATGGAAGTTCTTTTGACCACGTGCCGTGTGTTTCATGCTGTGCTATTGACGCAGTGCACTGCAAGCCCTGCTATTTGGCTGTTGTGTTGTGAGGGGTAACATTTTACATTGGAGAAAGTGATGTATTATTCCTCACCATTGTAACCTACAAGGACTGTCGTCATCTTGAGCCAACACCTATTTCTTTTAGTAAGTGCTTTTTTTGGGCCCCATAGTGTGCGGAAAATTTTGTGTTTCTTTTGCTCGTGTCATGAGAGCAAACGTGGACCAAACGTATCTGCAAGGCAGGGGCGATGGGCACCTGGACTCCTGCACATGGGGACACCTGCTTGTCGGAGCACTTATACCATGGAAATGCCGTCCCAACTAGGAGATTCGCTGCTGACTGCAGAACCTCTCCATGCAAGACAAAGGTCATGACGTCATTTGTTAGAAAACTCAAAGAGACATACAGCGCGAAAATGACGAGGCTAATATGTATTGTGAAGTTTTATAAAGTCATATACCGTAAGATGGAATGTATACGGGGTGAACAGTAATAAAACCGACAAATTGCAGGGATGGATTCCCGACTGTAAATGGAGGAAAATAGATCCAACGAACGTGTGTCCGGTGTGCGTTCAGCGACAACAGATCGTCCCGGAACACAGTACAGAGCTACATCGCGTCTGCGTCACAGCATATGTTCGAAGTGGACTCCATGGGTTGCGATGCGCGCATCCACACGTCGCATCATGGATTGACGCTCTCTTTCGCACATTCAGGTCTTTCTGCGAATAGCGTCACAGAGGTCTTGAACACGCAGTTGAAGGGTCTGCACATGAGGAAACTGGTTCAGAGCCGACCGATGTGGCCGACCGGTTCTAGGTGCTTCAATCTGGAACCGCGCGACCGCTAGAGTCGCAGGTTCGAATCCTGCCTCGGGCATGGATGTGTGTGATGTCTTTAGGTTAGTTAGGTTTAAGTCGTTCTAAGTTCTAGGGGACTGATGACCTCAGATGTTAAGTCCCATAGTGCTCAGAGCCAACTGGTTCAGAGGTAAATATACAGTGAGTTTAAGTCCGGTGATCTAGCAGGACATGCTACAGGGCCTCCGCGTCCTATACAGCGTCCGGGGAAGATGTCGAAGTGTCGGGCAACTGCAATGCGCAGTTGGAGTGGTGATCCATCATGCAGAAACCACAAAATTTGTTGTATTGCCAGACGAGGACCAGGCAGAGTATTCCGCAGGAAGTCCAGGTTCGTTCCTCCGTCGAGGCGTTGTGAAATAATAACCATTTCTAGTATGTGATTGCCAAGAATCCCTGCCCACACATTGATGCCAAACCGATGCTCATGAGACGCCTCAATCATTCTCGTAGGATTGTCTGCATCCCACAGATGACAATTTTGGGGATGGTGATGTCGAGTCTGGTAAAGTTTCCTTCGTTGGTAAAGAGGACTGATGAAGGAGATCCCATAATTGTGATGGTCTAGCGCAAAAAATATGCAAAATGCATGATAATGAAAAACAACTAAGGTCGTCCCACGTTGTTGCGCAAAACTGAGATTTGCAAATAATTCAAATTCTAAGCAGTGGCTACAAAACTGTTAATCGTCCTCAAGAGTTGCTCTCTACATCGGTTGACTCTACTTAGCAACTGCGCCAGCGGATTAAGGCTCAATGACAAGTGTATTTCACTCCTAAGCCAAAAATAATTTAAAGTTTTAAGTAGTTGTCCCTGGATCTAGAGGTAGCGTCTGTGACCAGTAAGCAAACTGTCCTCAGTCCTTGTTCTGCCAACGGCCTTGTCATAGAGGGAGGAGGAGCGGACAAAGGTTCAGGACACTCCCTTGCCCATAGGATGAAAAACTTCCCTTAAAGGGCGAATGAATGAGTAATGATCAAGTTTTAAGTAGTTGTCCCTGGATCTAGAGGTAGCGTCTGTGACCAGTAAGCAAAATGTCCTCAGTCCTTGTTCTGCCAACGGCCTTGTCATAGAGGGAGGAGGAGCAGACAAAGGTTCAGGACACTCCCTTGCCCATAGGATGAAAAACTTCCCTTAAAGGGCGAATGAATGAGTAATGATCAACGCCATGAGGATGCAGAAGGCAATGAAAATCATTGTATCCACAGGACATGTGGGCTGTAATTGAAAAATTGTCGTGATGATCTCTCCATTGGTGAGAGATTCAGGATTAGTCCCCCATTCGGATCTGCGAGAGGGGACTGAAGTGACGGAGGTGACCACGAGAAAAAGATGGAATAACTAACGAAGGAATAAAATTATACGGAGCATGGAATATCAGAAATCTGTACGTATTAGGAAAGTTAGAAAATGTAAGAAGCGAAAGCTCAGTCTACATACAAGGGGGAGGGGGGATCAGTGAAGTGAAACAGAAAGAAGATGAGGCTTTCTGGTCAGTCGAAGATAGCTAATATCAACAGCAGCGGACAATGGGATAACACGAGAAGGATCTGTCATGACTAGGAAGATAGAGGAGAGAGTGACTTACTGTGAACAGTTTAGTGATAGGTTTGTTCTCGTCAGATTTGAGAGCAAAACCAACGCCGACAACAGTAGTTCGGGTACACATGCCGACATCGCAGATGGATGATGAAGGGATAAAAAATACATATGAGAATACTGAACGGGTAACTAAGTTGCTAAAGGAAGATAAAAATGTAATAATCATGGGGGACTGAACGCGGTTGTAGTAGAAAGGGTTACAGGAGAATGTGGGCTTGGCAGTGGGAATGAGAGAGGAGAAGGACTGAGTTCTGCAATAAATTTGAGACGGTAATAGTGAATATTCTGTTCGAGAATCACAAGTCGAGGAGGTATATTTGGAAACTACCTGGAGTCACGAGAAGAGTCCGGATGGATTACAGAGAGATATTCCGAAATCAAATATTGGATTGTAAGGTGTGCCCAGGAGCAGTTCAGACTCAGATCGAAGTTTAGTAATGATGAAGAGTAGACTGAAGCTTAACATAATCATAGGGAGGAATGAGTAGGAAAAGCAGTGGGGTATGGAAGTACTGAGGATTGATGAAAACAATATCAAATTCGCTGTATTAAAAAGGGAAATCACAGTTGTTGAACAGACAACCACAGGAACGAGGGAGACAACTGCGAAGAAAGTAGAAATACTTCAATTGATCAACCAAAAAGAGAAGTACAAAAATGTTCAGGAAAAGGGAGGAAGAAAATAATACAAATCCCTTAGGAATGTAATAAATAACAAATATAGGAAGTGCAGCAAAAACTATCGTCTGAGCGACTGACTTAGCATATAGAAAAGTCGAATCAGTCTTCGGTGAAAATAGAAGCAAAGGTGTAACATTTAGAGTGCAGTAGGAATTCCACTGTTAAACGCAGAGTAAAGAGTGCTTTGCTGGAAACAGTACATCGAAGGCATCTATAAAGAAGAAATTGGAGTCGATATAGAAGACATAGGGGATCCAGTATTAGAGTCAGTATTTGAATGAGTTCTGGAAGACTGGAGAACAATGCACAAAGCGGCAATAAAACGACAGTCTTATTGATGTGTAGAACATACGAGCCTAGCGACGTACTCTCAGACTTTCGGAAAAATATCATCCACACAATTTTGAAGACAGCAATGGCGATAAATACTAGAACAATCGCACAATTAGCTTTGAAGCTCATGGATGCGAGATGCTGACAAAAGTAACATACAGAAGAACGGAAAAGAAAACTGAGGATACATCAGATGACTATTAGTTTGGCTTTAGAAAAGGTAAAGGCAGCAGAGAAGTAGATCTAACGTTGCGTTTGATAAGGAAAGCAAGACTGAAGAAAAACCAGCACGCTTTTACAGGATTTGTCGACCTAGAAAAAGGGCTCCACAATGTCAGTGGGACAATATTTTCGAAATTCTGAGAAAAATAAGAGTAAGCGAGAGGGGAAGGTGGATAAATACAGTATGTGAAAGAACTAAGAAACAAAAATACACTGGATGATCAAGAACGATGTGCTCGGATTAAAAAGGGTGTAAGACAGGGACGCAGCCTTTGGCACCTATTGTTCAATCTAAACGTCGAAGAAGCAGTAACGAAAATAAAAGAAAGTCTCAAGGGTGGAACTTAAATTCAGGGTGAAAGTATATCAATTAATAAGATTCGCCGGTAACATAGCTATCTTCAGTGCTAATGAAAAAGAATTACAGAATCTGTTGAATGAAACTAACTATCTAACAGGTGCGGAATACGGATTCAGAGTAACCGCGAGAAAGTCCAGAGTGGTGACAAGCAGCAGAAAAGAATGTAGAGAGAAACTTAACATCGGAATTTGTGGTCACGAAGTGGACAGAGGTATGAAACTTTGCTACCTAGGAAGTAAAATATCCCACAACGAACGAAGCAAGGAGGACAGAAAAAGCAGATTAGCACGTGCAAAGAGGGCATTCCTTGCCAAGTGAGGTCTACTGGTTTCAAACATAGGCTTCAATTTGAGGTAGAAATTTCTGAGAAGTTAAGTTTGGAAAACAACATTGTACAGTAGTGAAAATCAGTAAAGGTAGGATTACACGAAAGTTACAGTGCAATGTCCGAAGCATACATGTATCGAATTTACTGTGAACATAGTAGATACATATAAGACATAAACAGTTACAACTGAATTACAAAGTTAATTTCATTACACGAGTAACAAAATAACGCATTTACATTTTCTCAAAGGGAATTGATATAAAGGCACTCACTGTGCTGTTATGTTACTGCCTTGTTAGTACCTAGTCTAACCTCCATTCTCCCTGCTGTTGTGGTCTTCAGTCCTGAGACTGGTTTGATGCAGCTCTCCATACTACTCAATCCTGTGCAAGCTTCTTTATCTCCCAGTACCTACTGCAACCTACATCCTTCTGAATCTGCATAGTGTATTCATCTCTTGATCTCCCTCTACGATTTTTACCCTCCACGCTGCCCTCCAATACTAAATTGGTGATCCCTCGATGTCTCATAACATGTCCTACCAACCGATCCCTTCTGCTAGTCAAGTTGTGACACAAGCTCCTTTTCTCCCCAATTCTCTTCAATACCTCCTCATTAGTTATGTGATCAACCCATCTAATCTTCAGCATTCTTCTGTAGCACCACATTTCGAAAGCTTCTATTCTCTTAATTACTTAAAAAATTCGCATCGGCATTGATTTTGTTAGGATTTGCAGTTCTTGCAATGAAGTTGTCACCCACTCCTCTCATATCGCTCTTTTCAGTTCACATACGACCTGAAATTGCCTTCTATTGCAATAAACACGGCTTGCAAGTATTCCAGAAACGTTTGCCACGGGATTCAGATCCGGGCTATGTGCAGGCCGAGACAAGACATCGACATCCTTATTTTTTAAACGGCCATTTCATCTAGCAAAACCGTGCACAGATACTTTATCTTGTTGAAACATTAGACTTTCGTTCACTAGGTCCTCACACATTCGAATCAATTCTGTTTTTGGCATCTCAATGTAGATAGACTACAGTCCAGTGTTCAGCCAAGAAATGCGTGATTTATTTTTGGCGCAGAAATCTGCCCAAATCGTAACACTTCCACCACCAAAATTTCTCCTCATTCTTACCTGCAGCTCTGCTTTCAGATCACACTAAAAGTATTGAAATCTCATCTAAATTAAACTTCATGCCATCGCTGAAGACCACTTTATCCCTTTGTGGAATAGATGACACATGTTTCTCAGCAAACTGCAATGTATCCTGTTTATGTTAGGGTGTTAATGCGGGTTTCTGCTATCGTTTCTTGAATGCAGAATGTCTGTCATGTGAGAATATTGGTCGCACTCGTCTAGCAGTTAACTAGAATTGGAAATCAGCAACTTTGCACAAAGGTAATCATTTCTATGCCTCAGATAATTCCTACGCCTCAGATAATTTACAACTTTGTCCATATTTTCCGTTCTGTCCACATCCTACGCCCAATCTAACGAAATTATCCATCACCGTACTTCAACCTATTGGCAATTTGACGATTAGTGAGTCCCATTTCCTTGTACGTATCGAGTTTTTCTTTTTCATCACATGATAACTGTTTTCCACGTGGCATTGCTTCATCTGGTGATTTATTACGCTGAATTCCCACGTTCCATGGTAACCAGCAGACGATCTCATCCTACCATTGCCTGTGAAGTAGAAAAAGGATGTCATGGATCATCTGAACGTATTTTTCTGCTGAATTTAAGTGATGGACATCGTGAGGGGATTCAGAGCGGATGAGGAATTTGATAGCATTGTTACAGGGCATTTGCTGTAACTGAAGTAACGGACGAATACGATACATGACAAAATAGGAGCTTTAACGCTTTCACGACCATTCGGACGCGTGTGTCCCATCAAAGGTTATCAGAGAATCATTGCGAATTTTCTACATATGTTGCTATACAACGACGTTCCAATAGCAAAGGGAAACCTGTTAACGGCTTGCAGAATCATAATAGTTACAGGTTGCACCGGTAGGTTGTTCTGTCATCTAGTTTATTATCAACCGTCTGCTTGCTAGGCAGATTTTTGCGACTCAGATTGCTTTTACGTCTGCTAAATAGTTCGCGTCACTAAACTGCATTCACGTACTGATGTTTGGCGCATCACGATCGTTGCCCGTATGAAGGACCTTTAATGTGAGTTGAAAACGTGGAGAGATACTCTGTTTTCTATATATCTTGTGGGCATTCTGTAGTCCCTTTTGAAGTCACGAAGGTACTTATGAACCGCCCTGTTAGTCCCACCTCTCTACTTATTGGTAAACGAAACGGCGAAGAATTTTTTTTCCCTTGTTGTTACGTCCGACCAAGACATTAATTAAAATAACTGTACACTATGAAATAAATATTGGTAGAGGAAGAGTTAACTCAAAGTGTCTTGAAAGAGTACTCCAACGGTTTGCGCCAGTCTTTTCGTTACGCGTGTGATTTGATTACGTAATTTTGCGCCTGAAGATTTCCAAATTGTTCTATAATGTCAAGTTTTTCATGATTTGTATTCGCAAGCTCTTTAGGAGGATTTTAATATTATGAACAGTGGGTCAAGTTTCAATGGAATGGGCACCTTGCAAATTGTCTGTCATATTTGTCAAGTTCCTTAGATTCAGTGTATTACGTGTCGACTACTCGCGAGTAGCTTTTGCTGTTATCTGTGAACCCTCCGCGCGACCGCTACGGTCGCAGATTCGAATCCTGCCTCGACCATGGATGTGTGTGATGTCCTTAGGTTAGTTAGGTTTAAGTAGTTCTAAGTTATAGGGGACTGATGATGTCAGAAGTTAAGTTCCATAATGCTCAGAGCCACTTGAACCAATTTTTTTTTTTTTTTTTTTTTTTTTTTTTTTTTTTTTTTTTTTTAACGCTCTCGTCTGTTTCTGTATGTCCGCTGTGACGTCTTCTATGGTACTGACAACAATCCACTATGCAGCCTTAAATCTGTTCAAACTAAAGTCTGTTGTTGAAATACTTGAGTGCTAGTTATAAATGTTTTTGCTACTAGTTGTACAGGCTCAAGCAGTTCGGTCAACAAAACAACTAGCGACATATGTTATAAAATTTAGCAACTGCTTACATTTAAACAATGTAAGGGAATGGGGCTCTGTTTTTCACTCTTAATGGCGGCTTTGTGATTGGTATTATAATATTGTAAGTAGGCTGTTTAGGTTTTTTTATTGATAACGCCGCCGCCACGTAGCGCTTTGTATGAAAATCGCTGGCTGTGCTGTGTGCAACCTGTGGCTGGTTTGCATTGTTGTCTGCCATTGTAGTGTTGGGCAGCTGGATGTTAACAGCGCGTAGCCTTGCGCAGTTGGAGGTGAGCCGCCAGCAGTGGTGGACGTGGGGAGAGAGATGGCGGAGTTTTGAAATTTGTAAGACTGGATGTCATGAACTGCTATATATATTATGACTATTAAGGTAAATACATTGTTTGTTCTCTATTAAAGTCTTTCATTTGCTAACTGTGCCTATCAGTAGTTAGTGCCTTCCGTAGTTTGAATCTTTTATTTAGCTGGCAGTAGTGGTGCTCGCTGTATTGCAGTAGTTCGAGTAACCAAGATTTTTGGTGAGGTAAGTGATTTGTGAAAGGTATAGGTTAATGTTAGTCAGGGCCATTCTTTTGTAGGGATCATTGAAAGTCAGATTCCGTTGCGCTAAAAATATTGTGTGTCAGTTTAAGCACAGTCTTCTATAATTTTTCTAAGGGGACTTTTCAATATGTATTACTTTTTTTGTATTAAAGCATTTATGTAGGCTAATTATACACAATAATCACTCGGCCTCCATAACGAACTTTCATGTTGGTAAAAATTTGGATATAGTCTGTCAAATGATTTGAGTGCACAGTAAGTTTCCTCTTCAGTCCCAATAAAATTCCTTCACACACATGCCCTCCTTCGTCCAAGTTCCTGAACGACGAACCCTGCTGTGTTGCCACAGTATCAGAAGTATGCCCAACTGCAACTCGTTCTGATCTTCCAAGAAATTCGGAAAGTCAGTGCTTAGCATCATCATCATCATCATCATCATCTGTTTTGCCAAACCAAACGGAAACCATAGCTACAATTCGTGTGAGAAGAAAGAAAATTTAACTTGTCACGTGACTTCTCTTGTTCATCTTAATCTTAAAAGAGGAAACTACACGTTGAAAACTTTTAAAGGAGAAAGTATAGGGGAGCATAAATGTGCTTTATGTTCAAGAGAAACCTAATCCAGAATAGGATTCATTTTCATCATTACCTGCAGATGAGTCGGGGGAGTAAAACATACCTTGTGGTTCCTGCATCATCAAATATTACGTCCATAGAACGGTGAAGAAACGAAAATGGACAGGTATGGTAAGTGCAAGATGCGGTTTCACGAAATTTCTATTGGTGCTGCTACCCGCAACCAATTCCTCTCAATTTCGCTGTGGGAAATGCATGTATCAACTACTGGAACAACTGAAAAGCGTAATCTTCCATATAATGTATAACTGTATAACAGTTTGCAATTATTCACGTAGCCCTAATTGCAATTCAAATAACACCACAATTTTTTAGTTTTTCCGTTGTTTCCACATTTTAAATTTCTGTATTTACAATGAAGAAGAATAGATCTTCATTCACTGTTCCTGTGTCATACAAAACTTAAAACCATTACATTTTAACAAGTTTAATAAAATATTTACTATCCCTTTGGACCCGAGAAGCTGAACTGATTCATTTAGACCTACCTTGTACTGTGCATAAAATCAAGAACGAGTTTGTATTAGTGACGTGCTACGCAAAATTGTAATCTCCTCACGTGCGTCTTCTCTGGAATAGAAGGTAATATTTCTCTAGAGCTAAATGTTTGACGAGCCACACTAGATTATCAAGATCTCTTGGTCACTTATTTCGAATGCATAGCAGAGTGGCACTCGAGGCAACGATCGAGTGGGGTGGATTGCATTCTGTTTTTGATCAGTATTTTATTCACAGTCGAGTTCAGTAAGACGGTACTTTAGTCACCTAATAGGTTTTGCGTCTGGTATGTTTTTGCGAATGTACGTTATGAAGCAGGTCTTTGTGCCACCGTGTCGGGGGCTCCACGTCTCTTGTTTAACCGTAAGCGCTTTGTCTTGTTAAAATCGTTGTATTCTTGAAATAAAGTAATAAGTACTAATTTAATTGAAAACTTGCATGTTTATTTAAAATAAATTCCTTTCATCAGTTTAATTAAATGAAGTATACATTTTACAAATGGTAGCTGTGGTTAACCAAGAAGTCTTGTGCAGCAGTTGTATGTGCAGAACTAACTACATAAATATTCACCTACCTTTAATTCAATCATTAGTTCAATCAGAACCACTTCTGTCCGAAGTAATTATTCAGATGGCAAGCATTCTTTTTTATTAGTTCAATATCTTCAGATCACAGAAGCAAAGTTAGCATCGAGAGCAACTACTAAGACAGTCGGATATTGTATTGTGATTGTGGCATTATCAAATCACAACAACGTCGTATGATAAATGTGTGATGATTGATTGCATGATCTTGGGTGCATATCATACTTATCAGGTGAAAACTAAAAGTTGTTTATGGGTTCAAACTTGGGTACAGTAAAGAGCAAGTTACTCACTGACCAATAGTAAAACATTTCTTATGCTAAAGAATATTTCGTTGTGTCTGTGATGAGTCATAACTGATTATATAATATCATTTCTTTGGGGTTTATTCACCTTGAAAAGGGGCAATTTTTATGTGAAATACTTTGACCACCGAAAGCAGCAGCGTAAGGACACAAACAACGTAATTTACAGACACCATACAAGCTGCTGTTGATTCATTTGGTTGTTTCATGCGAAAGGCTGCAAGATGTTCATTAAACTTCATTCTGAATTTTTTGTTACTGTCCTGTTGTAGAAACAGTCGCAGTTTTGACAACTCATCGTACATAATCCAAATGTCCTAGATTGTGATGCTTGATTTGTTTGGTACATGGCGTAATTTGTGTGTGCAAAAACTGATATTTACATTGAAAATTTGTAAAGGCTTGCTATTTTATAAGATAGGTTTTCAACAAGTTTCATACTATTGAATACTTTTTTGCCATATCAAATGGTATAGAACGATGGAACTACCGTGTCGTTCTTCTTTTACAATTTTCTGTGAAAGGAATTTACTTTGTATGGGATGTGTCTTATGTTATGGGTATCTTAGTTGATAGTGTTTCGTTGATTTTAAATCGACTCAACATAAGCTGATACACAGAGTGATCAAAGAGTGATCATACGAAGCGAGAATCAAACAAGTTAGAGGCCACAAGTCAAGCAGATTCTTGCAACGTGCAGGTACACTGTAAGACAACAAAAGAAAAAAAAGTCCACCATGAAGGAATTATCCGAATGGGACGGAAATCGGTAGATGTGATGTAAGTGTACAAACAAATGGCTACAATCTCAGAAAAACTGGATGATTGGTTCAAGAGAAAGAGCTTCACAGACTGAACAAGTCAATAACGCATTGGTCCACATCTGACCTTTATGCAAGTAGTAATTCGGCTTGGCATTGATCGGTAGACTTGTTGGATGTCCTCCTGAGGGACACAGTGCCAAAATTGTCCAATTGGCGCGTTAGATCGTCGAGATCCCGAGCTGGTTGGACGGTCTTGCCCGTAGTTTTCCAAACGTCCTCAGTTGGGGAGACATCCGGTGACCTTGTTGGCCAAGGTTGGATTTTGGTGGCACGAAGACAAGCAGTAAAAACTCTTGCTGCGTCTGGGCGATCAATATCTTGCTGAAATGTAAGCCTAGGATAGTTTGCCAGAAAAAGGGGATAGAAACTGTCGACGTACCGCTGCACTGTATGGGTGCCGTGGATGACTACCAAAGGGGTATTGATATGAAATGAAATATCATCCCAGACCATCACTCTTGGTTGTCGAACCGCATGGTGGCGACAGTCAGGGTGGGATCCCACCATTGTCCGGGGTGTCTCCAGACACGTCTTCCCTGGTCATTGGGGCTCAGTTCATCACTGTTCTACTCCAGCGAAAGAGATTCCAGGCCAATGTTCCGGACACTACTGGAAACAGGCTTGTTGGTGCGCAGGGTTCGGGCACCATGAGCTCTACCCCCTTTCTGTGAGCCGCCTAATAATGGTCCTTGTACTCACTGAATCACAAGTTGCACGTCGCATCGATGATAATGATGAATAAGGGGCTCTGAGTGCCTCTCTGGCGACAGATTGGGCTTCACGTTTTATCGTCTCTTTAAGTAGACAATTTCTTCTTGTCGCTGTGTTCAGCCATGGTTCACCCATTGCTGCAAACATCGTTGAATAGTAGCGAATCGACGATTACTTCAACCAGCTCCTTTGAGCCGAACTTCACGTCCACTCTCAAATGACAACATTTGTGTATATTGTTCACGTGCCTGTCTACGAGGTGTGGTGTAGTTGCTGTCCAACTGAGTACACGGAATAAAATCCGCAAGGACTTTATGCCCTGGCACCGACATCTACCTGTTTACTATCCTTGCCATATGCACGGTGAAATCGCGCTGCAGCGTCCAACATTCATCCATCGGCAGCCAAAACTTACGATTTTGATTTTCGGTCGATAACTCTAGGTATATTAATTTGTTATCAATTTGCACAACTCTTTTGTGGTGGGTCATTTTTCCCCCTTTAGCTTATTTTATAGAGCTATAGCTTGTTTTTACTAGCACTCGTAAGTTATTACATTTATGTAACAACAAAACCGCCTATAGATGTGGTTGCGTCACTAGGTCATGTCAGAAAGATTGAATTTTGGAAGTACTGTCGATGAAGCTTTCACGTCGAAAATCATGGTCAATCAAGTTACGTAGAGCAGTATGGAAGACTGCGAGAATCCAAAGTGTATTCCTAGGCGTGTAAGTGGCTTTCAGCTTCGACACTTTCCTGTTATGACTCCGAGTGTCGCGGTCTGGCGAGCGTTGACTTTTTCGGTAGAAAGAGAGAGCTCAGAGCAGATGGTGGAGTCATAAACTAGTTGCAGGTGTTGAACAAAAATGACGCACTTGGTTAGAGTTAATTTATGTCAATAATTCCATCTCTTACCGTGAAAATCTGAATTCGGTGTTTTTGTGTGACTTTTCCCTATTGATTTTGAACTGTATTCTTATTTCTTTGTGTTGACTGTCGGCGGGAGTTGCTAGTGACCGGTAGGAGGCGATGCGTTGACCTGTTAGCGGAGAACGTATTCCCGTTCAATAGCCGCATCTCGGAATCTTTCCCGAAAGTTGTTAGTTTGCCGGCCGCGGTGATCTAGCGGTTCTAGGCGCACAGTCCGGAACCGCGCGACTGCTACGGTCGCAGGTTCGAATCCTGCCTCGGGCATGGATGTATGTGATGTCCTTAGGTTAGTTAGGTTTAAGTAGTTCTAAGTTCTAGGGGACTGATGACCACAGATGTTAAGTCCCATAGTGCTCAGAGCCATTTGAACCATTTTTGGTTGTTAGTTAGCTACAGGACTTTTAATTATTGACTTTGTAGTTGCGGGAAGTTTAACCTGTCCCGCTGGTCATAGCAAAGCTGGCGACCCTTATTTAGACTGATTTTACATACGTAACAGAGCAGAGAATTAATCCGGAACCACACATAAAATGTCCGGTTAATGTGTGGAGCAGCATCTCTTGTAGTTTGTCTCGCAACTGCACTTCGCCAAGAGTATGTGGATTCTGGGCATGGCGGCCGATTGTGCCTTTGTGCAATGACACGGATGTTCCAAGACACAGAATAAAGGAACGTTTCAATTATTCGTTTTTTTTATGGCGAATCAAGCCAACTATGGAGCACATGTAAAAATTAATTAATATTTCTTTTACTTGAGGCAATTCATTTGCCTTTCTTCACAACATCATTAAACCTTTCTCTCAATCGTTTCTTCCGTTCCTCGGTGAAGACTGGTCTGCGCATGCTTTCTTCATCCTGCTTTAAACTCTCAACGTTCTTCATTCTTAGTGAAGACTAACATTGTCAGGGAGGAGAGGGCATTTTAATTTAATTCAGTAAATAATTTTTTTAATGTAAAATGATTTTTAACGCCTGGACCACAATTATCAGTATACAATTAAAGCAGAATGGCTAGTTTCGTTTGTTTTCTACAACTATCTTCGGATCTCTCAAATCGTAATAAAGCGGTGAACATGCATTGAAAAACATCGTTAGCTGTAGTCATTCAGTGACATGAATTTGTTTTATGAGCCAACAAGACAGTGACAGTATGTACTTAAAACTTCATCGCGAGCGAGACAGATTTTAAACCACAATCTCGCAATACCACGATATTACGAATGCTACTGGCCATTTCTCTACTTTATTACTGTCATCTTGCTAGCTTACGGTTTACAATCTGGCACGGTCATGATGAAGTTCTTAACTACAGACTGCCATATTATTGTTGGTACATAACACGAATGCATGTCATTGCAGAAGTACAGCTAACAATGTTTCTCATTGCGTGTTTACCGTTTCTTTACGATTTGAACGATCCGAAGATGGTTGTAGAAAAAAACCGAAACTAATCATCGCGCTTTAATTGTATACTGAAAACTGCGGTCAAGGCGTTAAAAGCATTTTATATTAAAATATTTTGTTAATAAAGTTCTTAATTACGGTTCCGAAGTTTTGTATGTTTTGTATAGGCCTATCTCCCTCAGCAACACAAATTTCTTCTAGGTCTCTTTGAGTTAACTGAACCCGATGTTTCCGTTATTTTTGCTATTAAAATACTGGGATATTTGTTATCATAACCTACTTTCCTAATTTTTTATGTGGTCTAAGTAACAGTGGAGAGATATGCGGGATCTGTTGAATGGAATGAACAGCTAATGAGTATAGAATTCGGACTGAGAGTAAATCGAAGATAGACGAGAGTAGTGAGAACTAGTAGAAATGGGGAGACAAAACATCAAAATTCGTGATCACAAGAAAATGAATTCTGCTACTTAGGCAGCAGAACAACCCACGACGGACGGAATAAGGAGGACATAAAAAGAAACCTAGCACTGGCAAAAAGGGCACTCCTGGTTAAGAGAGTCTCCTAGTATCAAACATAGACCTTAAACTGAGGAAGAAATTTCTGAGTATGTATGTTTGGAGCACAGCTTTGTATGGTAGTTAAACATGGACTGTGGAAAATCCGGAACAGAAGAAAATCGAAACATTTGAGATGTAGTGTTACAGAATAACGTTGAAAATTAGGTGGACTGACAAGGGAAGGAATGAGGACGTTCCCGCAGGAAATAACCTTCATAGTAGTAGAGGGAGCTGTAGAGGGTAAAAACTGTGGAGGAAGGCAGAAACTGGAATTCATCCTGTGTTTACATGAAATGGAATGGGTCCTCTGGCCTGGTCTTGGCAGCCAGAGACTGTGGGCGTGTGTGTATGTGTGTATGTGTGCATGTGTGTGTGTTTTGTGTTGTGTTGTCTATCCTGATTAGGCCTATTTGGCAGAAAGCTTCGTTTGACAAATTTTTTGTTGTGCCTATTTGCGACTCCCCATCTCCGCTATATGGTGAGTAACAACTATCTTCTTCATAATATTTTCATTGTTCCATTCTGGATTTTCGATTGTTTGATTAATTGATTTTCTGTTCTTTCATTAAGTGGGTATAAGTAAAAAATTATTGTATGGCAAATTTTCTTTAATTTAACTAGTACGTAAAAATTATTGTAACGCAAATTTTCATTAATTTAACTAGTACAGGTATGTTTCATTTTAAGGTAATATTCTGCTTAGAAGAAGTGGACCACCGCAACAACACTTGCCAACTGCAGACAAATTTGTTCATGTATCCAAACTGCTGGAATTTTAATCCCTTGTTTACATTTGCCCTATAAATGGGACTTAACAAGCGAGGATGTTGCTTCTCCTGTCTTTAGTACAGAATAACATAAAATTCACGAGCTCTTGTTGTTTTGTTGTTGTTGATGATGATGATAATGATAATGATGATACCAGTCTTTCTGCTATATGGCGATGGTAATGGTCGACTGTACTGGTGACAGTAGGTAAGGAATTTTGGGTAGACTGAACCTACCGATACAGGTCACGTAGTTATGTTTCGGCGTGTGACTCTATACTGCACAATCAGAAATAGAAAAGAAACTAATATTTTTTTATTTTTCTTCTGTATTTGGTCTGAGCACTATGGGACTTAACTTCTGAGGTCATCAGTCCCCTAGAACGTGAACTACTTAAACCTAACTTCTTTCATGGTGTGTGAGAGAGAGAAGTGGTTGAAACCGTCCTAGGATGTAGGATGTTGGGAGATGAAAGGGAGGCCGAACTGCAAGCAATGGTTAATGAAGGATGGGATATACGGGGTGGTCAGAAATAGTCTGAGAAGCTTGTAAGGGTGTTTCAGGTTAGACTGTGCTGGGAAATAATAGTTACGAAAAAAATTCGGTACGTTGCGCATTTCCGAGTTACCTAACATTGAAGTTAGTCAATCACGCCATTGCGAGCGGAATTTCAAACAACCCGCCAGAGACTGTATTGCCAAACGTGCTCTTTGTTTGGCTTCCTAAAACCGAACGACAGTGTGCTACTAAAATTAGCGGATTGTAAGGTTCAAACCCTAGCCAAAAGGCTGAGCAGTCTCGTGCGCTATCATCTAACTATGAGAACAACTGATACCAATTGTATCCAGCAGACTATACAGCGGATCGCTTCGGGTTTCGCGCATAACGGCCTGATTGCCTGAGTTGAGTGCTAATTAACTTGGAAACGGGGCATCAAATCTAAATTTTTTCTTAGCAGTTATTTCTCAGCACAATCTTCCCTGCAACACCCTTACAAGGTTTTCAGACTGTTTATGACATTATACGATGGGTACCTGGCAGTCACGTTTATAGGAGACTTCTTGCAAACGAACGTGTATATGTTTGAGGTGTTCTTAAAAGAGAGAAGTGTGGGAGAAAGTAGTCGTATGCGGAAAGCGAGGTGTTGTGCACATCGAACAAGGTCTTGGAGGGAACGGTGATTGCTTGATACATGGCAGGAGTAATTTTATCGCGGCCACAACAACGGAAAAAAGGCAGGATAGGGCCCAAGAACGGCAGCTTTAGTCCTGACGAGTTCAGCGAGTTCCTGACGCAGCCAGTGGCCTTTCGCGCTTACCTCTGCGCCGCGGTCCAGCAGGACTATAGAAGGACGTTTCGCCGTGACCAAAGCTCAAGGTCGGCCAAGCGCGGGCACCAGAACACGGCAGCGGTCTGCACGCCGCAGTGGGCAAGGTCGCGTTCCGTACTGTTCCAGGCGCTCTCTTCCGGGAAATACCCACGGAGCGGTCGCTGGGGCCGCTTTCAATGGACGGCGCCGCCTGCCTGGTAGCTCCGGCGTCCTGGCTCACTCTAGACAAAGGGAAACACACGCAGGAGCATTGAGGCGTTACTTTCGTTTTGCCTCAGGTTACAATAAGAAGTAATTATGTTTTCTATATCGAGATATAAGTTTTTCTTTGATTGCTAGCAGCTTCAATACTTCGCCGGGTGAAAGGAATATTTGACGCATTTCTTTATTTCTTTTCATCATTTCACAAAGAGGTCACACGCCCTTTATATGTATACTCCTTGTTCCATCCTGTATGAGTGTGCATGGGTATGAGTGGAAGTCAAATGTAGCGGGAGCATGGACCAAAGGGAACAGTTTAAGGCAATAGCAGTCATTACCAGCATTACAAGAATAACGGCAGGTAGGCCAGAGCAGTAGGCAAAGATGAAAACAGGCACGAGGGTAGGTTACAAAGTTGGTGCGGGGGTGAGGTGAGTCTCCCCACCACCGCGTTTGAATAGGAAAGTTGGTCAGATTTTGGCGCGTGGAGAGCACTGCGGGGCCAGCCATGAGACGGACCGGACGTGGGAGCACAGCAGCTCGCAGATTTGTTGAGATAGAAATGAGGTAATATGGCTAAACATTCACGTCACGGTATGCTCATAGCACGGATTCAACATACCCTCATCGGTACAGGTTACAGTTTTAATTTATTTGCAATATTTTTCTCTGAAATGTGTTTGTGAAATTTTGCTTTTTGGTAGTGAGCATGCAACAGGAACCATCAGTTCATGAGCTATAAGCTTCACTTTTAGCTCAATGAGTGCAGATTGCGTATCGGATGGTAGATCGAGAAATTTCTGTCGCGAAATTTAATTATTCTTGATACTTTCTTTGTGAGTTCAGTTTGCACTTCATTTGGCTCCAATAGTACATCATTTTTGCCCAGAATCTTTTATTTGATAGAGACTATCTACCTTCAGCAGTGGCCTACCTTAAATTTTTAGTTGTGTAATTCATGCATGACGATAAGTGAGTCTTAAAGAATGAATGACGATTATCCCGCTACAGACGGTGTGGCCCACTTATGTATTTTTTGTGTTATTATGAAATTATGTGTCATATATGAAATTATTCGTGTAGTGTTTTCGTTTTGTCATTGTCGTACTCATGAGAGGTAACGCTGATTCAGACATAAGTTTTGTAACTAAAGAAAAATTGTAATGTGTCGGCTTCTAAAGTTTTCATCAAAGTAGAAAATAAATCTATTAAATGTGAGTCAGCATTTCAGTTAAGAAATATTCCCCCAGTCAGCTGAAAAATGAAATGGGTAAGATGTATCTTATTCAGTTCGATTTTCTAAAGTTAATGAAAGACAGAAATAATCTGCAATGTGAATTTAGATAGGCTACCCGCAGCTATAGTGACGGCTTTGAGTTCAACCACCCCAGAACGTGTTGTTGTTGTTGTCTTCAGTCCTGAGACTGGTTTGATGCAGCTCTCCATGCTACTCTATCCTGTGCAAGCTGCTTCATCCCCCAGTACCTACTGCAACCTACATCCTTCTGAATCTGCTTAGTGCATTCATCTCTTGGTCTCCCTCTACGATTTTTACCCTCCACGCTGCCCTCCAATGCTAAATTTGTGATCCCTTGATGCCTCAAAACATGTCCTACCAACCGATCCCTTCTTCTAGTCAAGTTGTGCCACAAACTTCTCTTCTCCCCAATCCTATTCTATACCTCCTCATTAGTTACGTGACCTACCCATCTAATCTTCAGCATTCTTCTGTAGCACCACATTTCGAAAGCTTCTATTCTCTTCTTGTCCAAACTAGTTATCGTCCATGTTTCACTTCCATACATGGCTACACTCCAAACAAATACTTTCATAAACGACTTCCTGATACATAAATCTATATTCGATGTTAACAAATTTCTCTTCTTGAGAAACGCTTTCCTTGCCATTGCCAGGCTACATTTTATATCCTCTCTACTTCGACCATCATCAGTTATTTTACTTCCTAAATAGCAAAACTTCTTTACTACTTTAAGTGTCTCATTTCCTAATCTAATTCCCTCAGCATCACCCGATTTAATTTGACTACATTCCATTATCCTCGTTTTGCTTTTGTTGATGTTCATCTTATATCCTCTATTCAAGACATTGTCCATTCCGTTCAACTGCTCTTCCAAGTCCTTTGCCGTCTCTGACAGAATTACAATGTCATCGGCGAACCTCACAGTTTTTATTTCTTCTCCATGAATTTTAATACCTACTCCAAATTTTTCTTTTGTTTCCTTTACTGCTTGCTCAATATACAGATTGAATAATATCGGGGAGAGGCTACAACCCTGTCTCACTCCTTTCCCAACCACTGCTTCCCTTTCATGCCCCTCTACTCTTATGACTGCCATCTGGTTTCTGTACAAATTGTAAATAGCCTTTCGCTCCCTGTATTTTACCCCTGCCACCTTCAGAATATGAAAGAGAGTATTCCAGTCAACATTGTCAAAAGCTTTCTCTAAGTCTACAAATGCTAGAAACGTAGGTTTGCCTTTTCTTAATCTTTCTTCTAAGATAAGTCGTAAGGTCAGTATTGCCTCACGTGTTCCAACATTCCTACGGAATCCAAACTGAGCCTCCCCGAGGTCCGCATCTACCAGTTTTTCCATTCGTCTGTAAAGAATTCGCGTTAGTATTTTGCAGCTGTGACTTATTATACTGATAGTTCGGTAATTTTCACATCTGTCAACACCTGCTTTCTTTGGGATTGGAATTATTATATTCTTCTTGAAGTCTGTAGGTATTTCACCTGTCTCATACATTTTGCTCACCAGATGGTAGAGTTTTGTCATGACTGGCTCTCCCAAGGCCGTCAGTAGTTCTAATGGAATGTTTTCTACTCCGGGGGCCTTGTATCTTAGAGAAACTCGCACCAGTTTCCGTTGCGCACATTTCAAAAATAATTAATTTGTTTATCAGGTTATTCAAATAAGGGTCACAATATAGACACCATTTCTTATGGGCCTGTATATTAGCAGCCAAAACGCAAAGTCGAGTACAATTCTCTGAGATAACGCGAGGAGATGGTCACACGGAGTCAATATAAAGAACCAGCATACAGCCAACGACCAGTCATATAGCAGCATGTTCCAGGCCATATGAAGCAACAGGTTTTGTCAGCTACATTTGCTACAACATGCCTACCCTATAAACACTTTCTAAAAAAAGAGGAATTGTCCGAATGGGTAAAAAATCGGTTAAATATTATGGACACGTACAAACATATAAATGATTACAGTTTGCGAAGAATTCATAGATTAATTAAAAAAGAAGAAAAAAGCTTCCACAAATCGTGCAAGTGAGTAACGAGTTGGGCCATCTATGGCATTATAGAAGCAGCTACGAGGCGTGTTGACCACAATCTATTGGTTATGAACTGTAGATTAAAACTGAAGAAACTGGAAAAAGGTGGGAATTTAAAGAAATGGGACCTGGATAAACTGACTAAACCAGAGGTTGTACAGAGTTTCAGGGAGAGCATAAGCGAACAATTGACAGGGATGGGGGAAATAAATACAGTAGGAGAAGAATGGGTAGCTCTGAGGGATGAAGTAGTGAAGGCAGCAGAGGATAAAGTAGGTAAAAAGGCGAGTAGAAATCCTTGGATAACAGAAGATATATTGAATTTAATTGATGAAAGGAGAAAATATAAAAATGTAGTAAATGAAGCAGGCAAAAAAGAATACAAACGTCTCAAAAATGAGATCGACAGGACGTGCAAAATGGCTAAGCAGGGATGGCTAGAGGACAAATGTAAGGATTTAGAGGCTTATCTCACTAGGGGTAAGTTAGATACAGCCTACAGGAAAATTAAAGAGACCTTTGGAGAAAGGAGAACCACTTGTACGAATATCAAGAAACCCAGTTCTAAGCAAAGAAGGGAAAGCAGAAAGGTGGAAGGAGTATATAGAGGGTCTACACAAGGGCGATGTACTTGAGGACAATATTATGGAAATGGAAGAGGATGTAGATGAGAACGAAATGGGAGATACGATACTGCGTGAAGAGTTTGAGAGAGCACTGAAAGACCTGAGTCGAAACAAGGCACCAGGAGTAGACAACATTCCATTAGAACTACTGACGGCCTTGGGAGAGCCAGTCCTGACAAAACTCTACCATCTGGTGAGCAAAATGTATGAGACAGGCGAAATACCCTCAGACTTCAAGAAGAATATAATAATTCCAAACCCAAAGAAAGCAGGTGTTGACAGATGTGAAAATTACCGAACTATCAGTTTAATCAGTCACAGCTGCAAAATACTAACGCGAATTCTTTACAGACGAATGGAAAAACTAGTAGAAGCCCACCTCGGGGAAGATCAGTTTGGATTCCGTAGAAATGTTGGATCACATGAGACAATACTGACCCTACGACTTATCTTAGAAGCCAGATTAAGGAAGGGCAAACCTACGTTTCTAGTATTTGTAGACTTAGAGAAAGATTTTGACAATGTTGACTGGTATACTCTCTTTCAAATTTTGAAGGTGGCAGGGTTAAAATACAGGGAGCGAAAGGCTATTTACAATTTGTACAGAAACCAGATGGCAGTTATGAGAGTCGAGGGACATGAAAGGGAAGCAGTGGTTGGGAAGGGAGTGAGACAGGGCTGTAGTCTCTCCCCGATGTTATTCAATCTGTATATTGAGCAAGCAGTGAAGGAAACAAAAGAAAAATTCGGAGTAGGTATTACAGTCCATGGGGAAGAAATAAAAACTTTGAGGTTCGCCGATGACATCGTAATTCTGTCAGAGACAGCAAAGGACTTGGAAGAGCAGTTGAACTGAATGGATAGTGTCTTGAAAGGAGGATATAAGATGATCATCAACAAAAGCAAAACGAAGATAATGGAATGTAGTCGAATTAAGTAGGATGATGCTGAGGGAATTAGATTAGGAAGTGAGACACTTAAAGTAGTAAAGGAGTTTTGCTATTTGGGGAGCAAAATAACTGATGATGGTCGAAGTAGAGAGGATATAAAATGTAGACTGGCAATGGCAAGGAAAGCGTTTCTGAAGAAGAGAAATTTGTTAACATCGAGTATAGATTTAAGTGTCAGGAAGTCATTTCTGAAAGTGTTTGTATGGAGTGTAGCCATGTATGGAAGTGAATCATGGACGATAAATAGTTTGGACAAGAAGAGAATAGAAGCTTTCGAAATGTGGTGCTACAGAAGAATGCTGAAGATTAGATGGGTAGATCACATAACTAATGAGGAGGTATTGAATAGAATTGGGGAAAAGAGGAGCTTGTGGCACAACTTGACAAGAATAAGGGATCGGTTGGTAGGACATGTTTTGAGGCATCGAGAGATCACCAATTTAGTATTGGAGGGCAGCGTGGAGGGTAAAAATCGTAGAGGGAGACCAAGAGACGAATACACTAAGCAGATTCAGGATGTAGGTTGCAGTAGGTACTGGGAGATGAAGCAGCTTGCACAGGACAGAGTAGCATGGAGAGCTGCGTCAAACCATTCTCAGGACTGTAGACAACAACAACTTCGTTTTGAAATTAAAAAAAGACGTGCTAAGATATCTGAATAATTTTATTTTTACATGGAGGCGTGTACGTTAATCTACTTTCCTACATACTTTCCGTCGATATCGAGGCTCTTGTCATAACGTTGTACCAGTTTTTGAATACCCTCCTCATAGAAGTCTGCCGCCTGACTTGTTAACCATTTCATCACCACTGTTTTGACTTCGTCTTGATGACGCTGACCGCCCAATTGTTTCAAGTTCAGGAACAGATAGTAGTCACTGGGCGCAAGATCGGGGCGGTACGGAGGATGATCTAGAGTTTCCCAGCGAAAGGATGTGATGAGATCTTTGGTCTGATTCGCCACATGCGGACAGGCATTGTCTTGGAGGAAAACGATGCCCTTGCTCAACTTGCCATGTCTTTTGTTCTGAATTGGACGGTGCAGATTGTGCAATATCGTACAGTAAGTTGTTGCATTGATTGTCTCATTACGAGGCACAAATTCCACAAGCCATACTCCTTTTCTGTCCCAAAAAACAGTGCACATGATTTTCAGGGCAGAAATTGTTTGCTTAAACTTCACTTTTCTGGGTGAACCTGAATGCCGCCAGTCCATGGACTGTTGCTTTGATTCTGGTGTGACGTAGGCCACCCATGTTTCATCTTGAAGATACAGCTGGGCGGTCAGAGTCTTCAAGACGATGACGAAGTCAAAACAGTTGTAATGCAGTGGTAAACAAGTCAGGCGGCAGACTTCTATGAGGAGGGTATTCAAAAAATGGTACAACGTTATGACAAGTGCCTCAATATTGATGGAAATTATGTAGAAACGTAGATTAAGGTACAGACTTTCATGTACAAATAAAATTATTGAGATATCTTAGTGCGTCCTTTATTAATTTCAAAACGCCGCTTACTTCAAAAAACACGCCTGGTATTATGCTTGCATTGATAGAGCTATTGGATGTCCTTCTGAGGGATATCGTGCCAAATTCTGCCCAGTTGGCGTGTTAGTCCCACAAAATCCCGACCTGGCTGGAGGACACTGCCCATAATTTTCCAAACGTTCGTAACTGGGGAGAGATATGGTAACTATACAGGCCAAGGTAGGGTTTGGCAAGCACGAAGGCAAGCAGTAGGAACTCTCTCCGGATGCGAGCAGGTATTAACTTGCTGCAGTGTAGATCCAGAATGGCTTGCCATGCAGTACAACAAAACGGGGCCTACAATATCGATGAGCCGCTGTAGTGTAAAGATACACGGATGAGAGCCAAGGGGGTCCTGCTATGAAATGAAAAGGCACCCCAGGCCACTACTCCATGTTTTCTCGCTGTGTAGCGGGCGACGATCAGTTGGTATCAATCATTGTTCTGAGCGTCTCCGGGACTCATTTCGAAGTGGGATTCTTCACCGAAAACAACTCTACTCCACTCAAAGATATTCCAGACTGAAGGCAGGTCTGGAGATGCTCCGGACAGCAGTGGGATACCATCATGCCTCTCGCCCGCTATACCGCCCTACAATCAGGAGTGATAGGATGTCTTAGCATTGAAGTGGATCTGAAAGTGTGGCTGCTCACCGACTCGTAGAAATAAGAACTACCAACAGCCAACACTAAAATACTGTCATCTTCAGGCTCCTGTGCAGACTGAATGGTGATATTAGGAAAGTTACCACATATATTCACTGCTCTCGCGGATTTCTGTATACACGATGTGTGCACTCCAGCCATCTAATAACAACTACCTTGAGTGATCGTATGTGGTGCCATTTTATTTCATAGCAGGACGCCTTTGATTGTCATCCGCGGCATCCTTACAGCACAGCGGTACGCCAACGATATTCTACGCCCCGTTTTGCTGCCCTTCATGGCAAGCCATCCTTGACTTACATTCCAGCAAGATAATGCCTTCCGGCACACAGCGAGTGTTTCTACGGCACTTCTTCGTGCTCGCCAAACCCTACCTTGGCAAGCAAGGCAGCCAGGTCTCTCCCCAATTAAGACATTTGGAGAATTATGGGCAGTGACCTTCAAAAAGGTTGGGTTCAAATGGTTCAAATGGCTCTGAGCACTATGGAACTTAATATCTGAGGTCATCTGACCCCTGGAACTTAGTACTACTTAAACCTAAATAACCTAAGGACATCACACACATCCATGCCCGAGGCAGGATTCGAACCTGCGACCGTAACGGACGCGCCGTTCCAGACTGAAGCGCCTAGATCTGCTCAGCCACAGCGGCCGGCTCAAAAAGGTTGCGATTTTGACCAACTAACGCGCCAGTTGGACAGAATTTGGCACGAATCCCTCAAAAGGACATCCAGTAACTCTACCAGTGCCAAGCAGGATAAAACAAATGGTTCAAATGGCTCGGAGCACTATGGGACTTCACATCTGGCATAATCAGTCCCCTGGACTTAGAAGTACTTAAAACTAACTACCCTAAGGACATCACACACATCCATGTCCGAGGCAAGATTCGAACCTGCGACCGTAGCAGCAGCGCTGTTCCAGACTACAGCCCCTAGAACCGCACGGCCACACCGTCCGGCGTAGAAATCAATGTATTTCTCCTTCCCACACCGGCCTTACACCTATATCGGTATTGCTGTTTTGTTTATACTCATCCTTTCTGTCTTTCTGCCCCGCCATATCCGACCCTCCACACACAGATACGCACCTCGTGACGCTACACTAAGAATCGGTAGTCGCCTCAAAATAAGACATTTGGCCACTTCTATCTCTATTGTTGTCTTGGCTGCGCCACTGTCGACTTACCACTCTTTGATGACGTGTGAATGGAAGCTGTAAGAACGATCGACTTGCTTACAATTTGTGTCTCTCCCGACGTTGTAGCACTTTCTGCGAACGAGAGCATTTACTAACTCAATACACGTGACGTAGCTGTATAATCGTGCAGAACCAAGCGAAGAACGTGTCTATCCTTTCATGCACTAGTCGCGTGGGGCCGATGAGGTACTGCGTGGCGTTCAGTACGAACAAACAACTTTCTGCGGAGGACAACCTCAACTCTGAGACATTGTGAATAACAATAAAAAACACTCAACATCCAATAACGATTGCAATTATCATAACAGTTACAACAATTAAAAAAGACAATAATGATGAGTTGTTTCCAAAGCCGCATAGCTGTAAGAAGGTCCTTTATGTGCATCTGGAATGGTAGAAACGCAGAAACATAGACATTACACGTATTCAACAAAATAAAATTATAGGTAGTCACAACGGTTATGTTTTCATAATGTAGATGGATAATTATGGAGTCACAGCATTCTGGAAGTTATCCACGTCGTCAGACCACATTGGTGGGGTGTCACGATGAAATTGAGTACACCAGAAAGATTTTTCCGTAAGTATGGTTCAAATGACTCTGAGCACTATGGGACTTAACAGCTATGGTCATCAGTCCCCTAGAACTTAGAACTACGTAAACCTAACTAACCTAAGGACATCACACAACACCCAGTCATCACGTTTCCGTAAGTATGACTGCTGAAGAAGCCAGGCCTGAAAAAAAAAAAAAAAAAAGAACGGGACGCTAATTTGAAAGGGGATGTCTAAAAATTAACTTAGCGCTAGGGTTGGGTTGGGTAGTTTTGGGGAAGGAGACCAGACAGCGAGGTCATCGATCTCATCGGATTAGGGAAGGACGGGGAAGGAAGTCGGCCGTGCCCTTTCAAAGGAACCATCCCGGCATTTGCCTGGAGCGATTTAGGGAAATCACGGAAAACCTAAAGGAGGATGGACGGACGTGGGATGGAACCCTCGTCCTCCAGAATTCGAGTCCAGTGTCTAACCACTGCGCCACCTCGCTCGGGTTTTAGCGCTAGGGAATGTACTATATGCACACGGCAAGATATCATTCAAAGTGGATTTGAAAGGGCGAAAACGGAACAAATACTAAAAGTAGCCTACCGGATAACACGCCGTAGGATATACCAGGGTTGAGACTTAAATAATGGCAAGTATTTACTTACAGCTGGCAGAAAACAGATACGTGTTTCATAGTTTTACTGACCTTCAAAGTAGTAAACAGCCTTGTGTATAACCCGCTGCCAGCGATGTGGAAGTCGTAGGATACTCTTAGCAGTGCCTGTTGTGTTGACAGTTCAAGCGGCGCGGTCTATTGCCCGATGCATTTGTAGCAGTTCTGAAGTGAATATCGTGAAGTGTTTCCTTCAGTTCAGAAATCGAGTTCACCTACGAGGGCTTAAGTAAGGGTCTGCTAAGTGCTGTACCATCTACTGCACTCCCCTGTCTTAAGCCCTCGTGTGTTCAACTCGATTTCTAAACTGAAGGAAACGTTTCACGTCATTCACTGCTACAAATTCGTCGGGCAACAGACCGAGCCGCTCGAACTGTCAACACAACTGGTACTGCTAAAAGTATCCTACTATTTCCACATGCTGGTGACTACTTTGAAGGTCAGTAAAACCTTAAAACACGTATCTATTTTGTACGAGCTTTAAATAAATAGTTACCACTGTTAAAATTCCAACCCTCGTATTACAACTTCTTGTAGCTGCTCAGGTGTTTATTTTTTTTTCATCATTCCCACCATGTGCTTCCGCCTTCCAGTGTATTGCTAGCCTCCATGGGCTGCTTTTCACCACATTGGCTTGTTAGCAATACATAGATGTGTGCGCATCATAAAGGATTTTAAGTTTAATTTTATCGGTTACGTGCAGTTAGTGTCTCGCATACCCTGGTAATATACTGAAGTGACAAATGTAGCGATATGCATATATAGAGATGGCAGTAGAGTCGCGTACACAGAGTGTAAAAGGGCAATGCCTTGGCAAAGCTGTCATTTATACTCAGGTGTTGCAGGTGAAAAGGTTTCCGAAGTGATTATGGTTGCACGGCTAATGAGGAATGGTAGGAATGGCAGTTAGAGCTAGACGCAAGGGACATAACATTAGGAAATCGTTAAATGTTTCAATACTCTGGGCTACACCGTGTAAAGAGCGTGCAGAGAATTTCAGAATGGACAACGCAGTGGCCGACGGCCTTCACTTAACGACCGAGAGCAACGGCGTTTGCGCAGAGTTGTCGGTGCTAACAGACAAGCAACACTGCGACAGATTACCGCAGAAATCGATGTGGGACGTACGACAAACGTATCTGTTAGGACAGAGCGGCGAAATTTGGCGTTAATGGGCTATGACAGCAGACGACCGGCGCGAATGTCATTGCTAACAGCACGACATCGCCTACAGCACCTGTCCTGAGCTCGTGACCATATGAGTTAGACCACAGACGACTGGGGAACCTTGGCCAGGTCAGATGAGTACCGATTTCAGTCGGTAAGAGCTGACGGTACGGTTTGAGGGTGGCGCAGACTCGACGAAGCCAGGTACCCAAGTTATCAACAACACACTGAGCAATCTGGTGATGCCTCCATGACAGTGAGGTCTGTGTTTACGAGGTTAATCCCAAAAGTAAGGTCTCCTATTTTTTTTGTAAGTACAGAAATCAGTTTGTGTGGTAGTTGGTCACACTGTTATGAAGAGTGCTTCACGCGCACGCCACGCTGAGGCGCTCAGCCTTGGCTTGGCAGCCGTTGAGAATGGAGTTGCCTTTGGGTGTTACCGCCAAGTGCGAATTGCGCGCAGTTATTCAGTTTTTGAAGGCAAAGGGCCCTGCGCCGATTGAAATCCACAGCTAATTGACGGAAGTATATGGTGAGTCGCGCATGGATGTCAAAAATATTCGTAAGTGGTGTAGAGAGTTTGCAGCTGGTCGGACCGAAATTCACGACGAACAGAGGAGCGGGAGACCGTCAATTTCTGAGGAGACAGTGTTGAAGGTTGAACAAAGCATGCGTGACGACCGGCGGATCACCCTGGATGATCTCTGCACGTTGGTTCCTGATGTTTCCCGAAGAACCGCTCACAGAATTTTAACGGAAACATTGAACTACCTGAAGGTGTGCACAAGATGGGTGCGACGCATGCTGACTGAGGACCACATGCGGCAACGAGTTGATGCTTCCCGTGCATTTCTTCACCGCCTTCCGGCTTGTCCCGGCGGAGGTTCAAATCCTCCCTCGGGCATGGATGTGTGTGTTTCTCCTTAGGAAAATTTAGATTAAGTAGTGTGTAAGTTTACGGACTGATGATCTTAGTAGTCAGGTCCCATAAGACTTCACACCAATTTTTTTTCACCGCCTTTCAGCCGAACAGGACAACTTTTCAACCTGAATTGTAACGGATGACGAAGCCTGGCCATACCACTTTACAACTGAGACCAAGCAACAGTCACGCCAGCGGTGGCATCCTCCTTCGCCGAAGCCACGAAAATTCAAACAAACACAGTCAGCCGGTAAAGTCATTACAACCGTTTTTATAGGATTGGAAAGAGATATTGTTGGTCGACTTTATGCTCACTGGGACCACAATTAACGCGGACAGGTACTGTGAGACTCTGAAAAAACTCGAACGGGCAATTCAGAACCGGAGAAGAGCAATGTTGAGCAAGGGCGTACACATTCTCCATGACAACGCTCGCCCACACATCGCTCGGCAAACCGTTGGTCTCTTGCAACAGTTTCAGTGTAACATAATCACCCACCCACCCTATAGTCCTGACTTGGCGCCCAGTGACTATCACCTGTCCCCTAAGTTAAAAGAACATTTGGCCGGAAAGCGATTCATTTCCGACGACGAGATGTAAGAAGAGGTTCATAACTTTCTGAACAGCATGGCGGCGAGCTGGTATGACATGGGCATACAAAAAGTGCCACAGTGTATACAAAAATGAATCGACAGAAATGGTGATTATGTCGAAAAATAGCTAAATGTTCAGGCTGTAAACTGATGTAACCCATTGTAGAAATGGCTGGCTCTGAGCACTATGGGACTCAACTTCTGAGGTAATAAGTCCCCTAGAACTTAGAACTACTTAAACCTAAGTAACCTAAGGACATCACACACATCCATGCCCGGGCAGGATTCGAACCTGCGACCGTAGCGGTCTCGCGGTTCCAGACTGTAGCGCCTAGAACCGCACGGCCACTCGGCCGGCCATTGTAGAAACAAACAGGTCTATACTTATAAAAAAAATTGGGGACTTTACTTTTGGGATTACCCTAGTACATGGAATGGACTGAGTCCTCTGATCCAGCTGAACCGATGATTGAATGTGAATGGTTATCTTCGGCTCTTTGGAGATCATTTGCAGCAATTCATGGACTTCAGGTACGCAAAGAGTGATGTCATCTTACTGGGACACAATTGTTCTCGATTTATTTGAAGAACATTCTAGTCAATTTGATCGAAAGGTGCTACCACCCAAATCACCCTACATGAATCACACCGAACATTTATAGGACGTAATCGAGGGATCAGTTCGTGCACAACAACCTGCATTTGCAACCTTTCGTAACTGCTCAGGTCTATAGAGGCAGCATGGCTCGATATTTCTGCAGAGGGCTTCCAACGACTTGTTGAGTCTATGCCACATCATGCTGCTGCAGTATGGCTGGCAAAAGAAGGTCCGACACGATGTTAAGAGGTATCCCATGACTTTCGTCACTCACTGTACGTCCTACAGGGCGTTATCCGCCAGGCTTTTTTTCATACTTCCATTCTCGGCATTTCGGTTCTATACTTAAGTACACTACTGGCCATTAAAATTGCTACACCAGGAAGAAATGCAGATGATAAACGGGTATTCATTGGACAAATATATTATACTAGAACTGACATGTGATTACATTTTCACACAATTTGGGTGCATAGATCCTGAGAAATCAGTACCCACAACAACCACCTCTGACCGTAATAACGACACTGATACGCCTGGGCATTGAGTCAAACAGAGATTGGGTGGCGTGTACAGCTACAGCTGCCCATGCAGCTTCAACACGATACGACATCTGAAAAAATGACGTTTTGTCATTCGTGCACCCAGGTTCGTCGTTGAGTACACCATCGCAGGCGCTCCTGTCTGTGATGCAGCGTCAAGGGTAACTGCAGCCATGGTCTCCGAGCTGTTACTCCATGCTGCTGCAAACGTCGTCGAATTGTTAGTGCAGATAGTTGTCTTGCAAACGTCCCCATCTGTTGACTCAGGGATCGAGACGTGGCTGCACGATCCATTACAGCCATGCGGATAAGATGCCTGTCATCTCGGCTGCTAGTGATACGAGGCCGTTGGCATCCAGCACGGCGTTCCGTATTACCTTCCTGAACCCACCGATTCCATATTCTGCTAACAGTCATTGGATCTCGACCAACGCGAGCAGCAATGTCGCGATACGATAAACCGCAATCGCGATATGCTACAATCTGACCTTTATCAAAGTCGGAAACGTGATGGTACGCATTTCTCCTCCTTACACGAGGAATCACGACAACGTTTGACCAGGCAACGCTGATCAACTGCTGTTTGTGTATGAGTAATCGGTTGGATACTTTCCTCATGTCAGCACGTTGTAGGTGTCGCCACCGGCGCCAACCTTGTGTGAACGCTCTGAAAAGGTAGTCATTTGCATATCGCAGCATCTTCTTCCTGTCGGTTAAATTTCCCGTCTGTAGCACGTCATCTTCGTGGTTAGCAATTGTAATGGCCAGTAGGGTATTAATTTTTAAATGATATCTTCCAGTGTACTTCTAGTACTTTCCGTCGGTGTTACTTTTTTGTAGGCATTTCATCCCCTTTCACATTAGGGTCCCACTCATTATTTGTTTTTTCCCTGTTTTTTTCTAGGTATGGCTCATTTACAAGTTATGCTTTCTACCGCCTGAAAAACATTTTTTGGATGTACTGTATTTTATTACGACATCGCATCAGTGTGGTTTGTCTCTTAACGTGTATAACGTCCCAAATGCTGGTGGGACTCGATAATTGTTCATCTACATTATGAAAATATAATCATTGCCGGTACTTGTACTGTATTTTGCTCATTGCCTACACTGCCTATGGTTCTCTATTTATACCATTTCATAACATTTTACACAGTGATGTATTTTTGATAGTCAAATCTGAAGATGTATCTGTACTGACGTGAAACGTGCAGCTGCGAATAAAGCACCTTCATACAACTATGCGGCTTTTAGGAATAAGTTCAAATGTTCATACGTGTGTGAAATCTTATGGGACTTCACTATTAAGGTCATCAGTCCCTAAGCTTACACACTACTTAACCTAAATTATCCTAAGGACAGACACACACACCCATGCCCGAGGGAGGACTCGAACCTCCGCCGGGATCAGCCGCACAGTCCATGACTGCAGCACCTTAGACCTTAGAAACAAGTCCTCACTCTTGGCTTTTTTAGTTTTTATGATAATTTGAATGGCTGTTCAGTGTTGATTGTGTATTTTATTGCTGTTCAGCATGAATTCTGTAAAGTCTTCACAGCAGCGATAGGATACGATCTAGACTTTGTCAAATTCCTACATGTGCTTTCAGAGGTTTCTTCTGACAACAGGCATAACACGATCTTTTTAAAAATAACATTAAAAACTTTTGTCTGAATGAGACACGCCCTGCGCAGTCTTTCTATACGCGCGAGGGCAGGTCAAAAAGTATGCTAGTTCGTTTCCTCGCAGACACAGTTTTGCTGCGGTACAGGTAACCGCTGCTTGACAAAGTGGAAGTGAAATGGCGCGGCTGCTGGAATCGTATTGCAAAGCTGAAGAATGCAGGACAGTACGATTCTTGTGGACAAAACGCTACACTGCGCACAGCTTCAGAGGGAAATTCTGGTGGTATACGGACCTAATGCAATGTCTGCCTTAATCGGAATGGTGCCAACAATTTGACCAAGGACGCACAGATGTGGAAGACGTGACCAGGAAGCAAGGGCACAGGCATTGGTCACAGACGACAGTGTTCAGATAGTTGAGTTCAGGCAGTCACAGATTTTCCGACGCTCACGTCGTCCGCCATGGCGTTACCCCTATCTAAGAGTACGTTGTGTGGTTGCGCTGAAATGCCAGTCATTTGCATATCCAAGCATGTACTACATGTACATGGATACTCTGCAAATCACCACATTCACAATTCCCTATTATTACAATCTCGTATGGCGAACGGAAAGACTGAACACCTGTATCTTTCCGTACGAGCTCTGAATTACCTTATTTTTAACATGGTGATCGTTTCTCCCTGTGTAGGTCGGCGTCAAAAGAATATTTTCGCATTCGGAGGAAAGCGTTGGTGATTGGAATTTCGTGAGAATATTCCTTTTTTGTTTTAATCATGTCCATTCTAAATCCTGTATTATTTCAGTGACACTCTCTACCCTATTTCGCGGTAAGACAAAACGTGCTGCCTTCTTTGAACTTTTTCGATGGACTCCGTCAATTCTATCTACGAAAGATCCCATACCGCGCAGCAGTATTCTAAAAGATGACGGACATGCGTAGTGTAGGCACTCTCCTCAGCACATCTGTTATTTTCTAAGTGTCCTGCCAACAGAACGCAGTCCTTGGTTACCCTTCCCCATAACATATTCTGTGTGTTCCTTCCAACTTAAGTTGTTCGTGATTGAAATTCCTAGGTATTTAGTTGAATTTACGGCCTTTAGATGTGGCTGATTTATCGTGTAACCGAAGGTTAACGGAGTCCTTTTAGCACTCATGTGGATGAACTCACACTTTCCGTTATTTAGGGTCAACTGCTCATTTTCGCACCATACAGGTATCTTTTCCAAATCTTTTTCCAATTTGTTTTGATCTTCTGATAACTTTACTAGTCGATAAACGAGAGCGTTATCTGCAAACAATCTAAGACGGCTGCTCGTATTGTCTCCCAAATCGTTTATATAGATAAGGAACAGCAACGGGGCCTATAACACTACTTTTCAGAGCGCCAGAAATCACTTCTGTTTTACTCGATGCCTTTCCGTCAATTACTACGAACTGTGACCTATCTGAGAAGAAATCACAAATCCAGTCACATAACTGAGACGATATTCCATAAGAACGCAATTTCACTACAAGTCGCTTGTCTTGTACGATGTCAAAAACCTTCCTGAAATCCCGAAATACGGATTCAATTTGAAATCCCTTGTCAATAGCACTCAACACTTCATACGAGTAAAGAGCTTCATGAAGATATGATATCTGTTGCCTGTTGCGTTCAAGTGCTGAAATTTTAGCGACCACCAGTAATGTAAAAAAAAAAATCAATAGATCCCATAACTGAGAAATAAGCGTGTGGTTGCCGATAAATGCAGGCACGCATTATCGAAGAGAAAATGAGCAATTGGGGATCAACCTCTCCATCATGCACGGACAGCAACAATCATTTACATTACTGACGTTGAGTTACATTCATCGAATTAATCAGTCGATCAACTACCATTACTCAGTAGGATTTCGGTTGAGTTTGTACTTCCAAGGACACGTTTAACTTGTCTAGTTCGACTAAAACCTTTTCGTCACCTGCCAGCGTCCGAGGAACAGGTCTCAGAGCATGAGGTGTTATTGCTCTCCATTAGTGACTGCCGTACAACGGTGTACGTAGCATTTGCATTTTGCGTGTAACACACTGTAATGTACTGCTGAGAAATGGGAAATGTTACAACACGAAGGACAACTCCGATATTTATCACACTTTGTGGAGATTATCGACATATAACGCCTATGAAACGATAAATCTTTTATTACATTCAGAATTGGTGTTCTTTGTCCCCTCACATCTCTGTAAGAGACAATCCAGCGGAAGAGGTAAGCCAGACATTGTGTTTGTGGTGTGAACAGAAGTGTGGAGTCCGCCATGCTACTGGAAAGTGCTGTGCTATTTCGTATCCAGGTCACGAATGGTACGACAACAGCGTGACGTATTTGTGCCACATAACGGAGAGCATTCAGACGCTTTCATCAATTATGAAATCAGACATGTTGTCATATCCATCAGATCCCCACACCACGAGCCGGCCGAAGTGGCCGAGCGATTCTAGGCGCTACAGTCTGGAACAACGCGACCGCTACGGTCGCAGGTTCGAATCCTGCCTCGGGCATGGATGTGTGTGATGTCCTTAGGTTAGTTAGGTTTAAGTAGTTCTAAGTTCTAGGGGACTGATGACTTCAGAAGTTAAGTCCCATAGTGCTCAGAGCCATTTGAAACCACACCACGATACCAGAACTGGGAGAGGTGTGGGTCTTGAGAATCGCTGCTTCCTCTGACCTTTCATCAGGTCTTCTGTTGACACGTTGATGGCCATGGGCCAAACAGGAACGGTATGGAAACTCATCCCTGAACACCACGGAATGTCACTCAATAGCTGACACTGGTTCTACACCAAGCAAGAGGTAAACGACAAATTACAACTTCATATCTCAATCAAGTTTCCAATAATTCGCTCCTCTACCCGCACTTCAACTGTTGTTTCCTGTCTATGCGTCGAAGCCAGTCAAAGTAACCTCTCATATGGATGAAATGTTCAGCCAACTTGCCGGCCGGAGTGGCCGTGCGGTTCTAGGCGCTACAGTCTGGAACCGAGCGACCGTTACGGTCGCAGTTTGGAATCCTGCCTCGGGCACGGATGTGTGTGATGTCCTTAGGTTAGTTAGGTTTATTTAGTTCTAAGTTCTCGGCGACTGATGACCTCAGAAGTTAAGTCGCATAGTGCTCAGAGCCATTTGAACCATTTTCAGCTGACCTACCCGTCAGTCATACAAATACTGTAGTATCTGTTTAGTGCCTTTCGGTGAAGATGTTCATGGTGTAACACTTTCTATTTCCGTCAGTGTGTGATGGGCATTTGTTGTTTTTTCTAGTTCATGTGTATTGGCGGATTGATATTAAACGTTTTGTAATTGTGTTTTGTGACTTGTAGCTTAAAGCACCTGTCCGTTGTCCAAAACATAACGCTGTAGGCAAATAAAATAATAGTGTTCTTTACTAACGTTTCTATAGCTGTCCCACCCAATAGCTTCATTTATTAAAATAATTGTAACTGCTTCATTTCAGTGCTTTGGCGTAACAGTTAATACCACCATTCAGTAACGCATATACATCCAACAATCATCATGTACTGACACCAAGAGTATTATCTGTAAAATCCCACAATCATGGAAATAATGGAGTATCAGTTTGAAAGGACACGGTCAATAAGTTTAAGGTGTAACACTTCCGATTTTTGCACTGCATATGTGTAAACATTGAATGACTGTTGTACATTATTGTATGGAAAATAGTTAAGTACTCAAGAGTTTCTCTTGAGATGATAAGCTGCCTTATTTTTCTTAATTTTTAAAGAATTATTACTGAAATGCCCGTCTTTTCCTTCTCATGGATGTCCTTTGTACTTGGCTTGGCTGTCGGTCTTCCTTTCGCCTTGAATGGCGGCTTCCCGCTTTTCTTGTGACGCTCGTAGTTTCTACAGCTGTTGCCGACGTCAACAGGTTCAATATAAAGCGTGGAGATTATTACGTGTATATTACTCAACGGAAATGTGAATGAAATAACTCTGAGAGGGTTTACTCTGTGAGACAGTTACATCGCGGTTGCGGCGCCAGCGCACGGTAATTGGTACTACAGCCTGCTAGGAGTTGGTTTCTAGCAAGAAAGTATCCCTGCGAATCCGTTTTATTACGGCTGTCTAGTTAACCCACTCGCAGGTGGTCAATGAAGTTGTCTCAGTGATCGCAACAGGAAGCTATGTCTTGCTGACGTATTAATCAGATAACAGACGAATAACGAGCAACTATTGGTAAACTCGCTGGGAAATTCGGAGCAGGTTCGTACGTACTGAATCGTCTCCTTGAGGATATGCCAGGTGTAGCTGTTGCATTTCACTTTATTCTTCTTTTTCTTTCGCTGAAGTGTCTCAAATTTAACAGCCATTGCCTTCAGCCCACAATAATGTGGGAGTGAAATTTGATATGGTTCAATGCACTCTGAATTTGCTAAGTGCCTTGTCCAACTCCACGGTATTTCCGTCTCTAAAAACATCAATGTCGATGGCACGATAAATTATTATTCTCCCTCTAGCTTCCACGATCGATTAGGACCTCCATCTTGAACATAGCTTGAGATATCTCGGGTTTGTTCCATATGCGAGTTGGAAAATAATTTTAATGAGGTATTGTCATTTCTACATCTATCGACTTATCCGTGCTATACAAAATAGAAAAAAATATTCTGAATTTAGCGGCATTTTCTTTTCAGAAAGGGAAGTATACTCCGTTCGAAATCAACGCAACAGATATGTTGCGTGGTTACAGTGATTTCATACTCCCACATTTTTTCTACATACGTGTAGAACAGAAAGTTTCCATTCACAGGTCAAAGGTAGGCAGAATCCAAGATATCTAAATTGATTAGCCAAGGAATGCTGATGACCGATCTACCACAGTGATGAACTGCTGTTTGCACTCAAAACAACTTTTTATCGCTATGGCAGGTATTGCACTAGCATGTGCTAGGTGAGAGAAAGAAGATGATACTGGAATTTCTATAGATCAATTGGAGCTGCTTTCTGAACATCTCTGATGGGTGATCCAGAGTACATACGTTTCAAATTTGGGCACGGCCACATAATCTGAAATACATAACGATGTTCCTCAAAGGCCTATCGAAAAGAAGATGCATTGGTTAGGACACTGCGTAATGTGGCCCCTTCCTTCTGCGAAGTGAAAACATAGACCACTACCAGAGTTTACGTGATCCTGGTGACGTGTGAGACGTGAAATTTCATTGCAGTACGTAACTACTTCACAGTCATTAAACTAATCATTTCATCGACGCTCGTAATGTTCTTATTATACGCCTGTTTGTGAAATTACTTTAATAATGATCGCTAGCCTGAAAGCGTTATCCGGAGCACAGTATCACATCAAAGTGGATTGTGGAATATGAAAGAAACCAGAAGAGAAGAAACTGGAAGCATGTGAACTGCGGTGTTACGGGAGAACGTTATAACTCAATGGACCAAATTAAACTCGATGCAGAAAGGTGCTAGAACTGACAGGCAAGAAAAGAAGTCTGTGGAAAACTCTTACCAGAAGAAATGATAGGTCACAGAGGATTCAGCTATGACATTAAGGAATAGTGAACGTAGTGTCAGTAGCCACACACGATGGGAAATTTGGAAAATATGTACTCGATTTTGAAGATATTGGGTGTAAAGACTGTGCAAAATTAATAAAGGTTGTAAGACGCTTAGAATGCCATACCCTTTAAGCCACTGTTTTTCTAGAAAATTAATAAATAAATAAGTTTTTGGCATAGTTGCAGTTAGCTTTAGAGCCCTAACTTTTTAGAAGTAAAATACATCAGACTTGTACTACTCTTCGTTACGATTTTAGACTACTATGATCCGATGCTGAGTCTGAACAAGTCGGAAAACCAATTACTGACTTGATTTACTTCCTGCTGTTTTACACTCTTTGTAATAAATATTAACAGACTGACTGACTAAATTCTTCCTCTTAGAACAAGTGTGGTAGCAGTATGTGGCATTCAGAATTGTCCAGCGGCCCAGGCACTGCGGGAGATTAGCCATTGCTTTTATCTGTCTTGAGGATGTGTGTGACGAGTCCTTGGGTAGCACGGAGTTATCTCTCTGTTGTCATGGCTATACGAATGACGGATGGAAGAAGATGACACCAGGTCTCATTTTCTTTTTGTCCGATAAACAATGGCCACAGAAATTTGTTTCACCACCAGCACTGCAACTGGTAGCCTCAGATTGAACAAGTAGTGCACTTTCACGAAACACATCGCCTACAAATGCGTACATCGACGTAGAGAATGAAGGATGTGCTCCAATGGTTAATACGGTGGACCTCTATTTTTAGGTTTTTGGCTTTGAATACTTTTGAGGTCACGGTAAATTATGTTTTCTTAGGTTTTCCTCGATCTGTTTAGGCGAGGACTACTGCGCAATAGTTCTTCCATCGCTTATTTACTGAGCTAGTGGTCCTTTCCTAATTACTGAGACTTTGAAGTCGACGAAGCTGCTTAGAAGGAAACTCACAAAACTCACTATCTAACGTGAAAAAATAATAAAATACGATCAAAAAAGTTTTGGAAGGAAATAGCTGGTAAGCAGACTGGCAGATTTAGTTTTACTTATCTTTTATTTAGATTTACAAGTTTGTTATATACTTTTCCCTAGTAAGAGAGGCGATGAAATGGCCATCATATGTTAATTAAAACATAAATAAATCAGTAGGAATAAAATTAATGCTCTTCAGCTTGATGAACTGACTTAAGCGGTAAGGGACTTGAAGGTACATAAGATTCGACAGGAAGTACTGTGAGACAAATGTGGGATGAGTATTGGTAGGGGACAAGAGAAGGGATGTAGGTGATAGCAGACGAACAAAATTACAGCTATGTTGGACTGGAACATTTATTTAGAATGAAAATTGTGGGGTAATTTATCGTTGATATGCTGGGTGGGTCCTGGCTTTCTCTATTGACTTCTGCCGTTTCTGTGTTCCTATAAATAGCTACACTGAAAAGGCAAAACAATATGAACATTGCCCACAGCGACGTTGCATGCCCCTATGCCCATATGACGTGGTAACAAAAGTATGTAAGCGGAGCAGACACGGACGGGTGTCACCCTAGCGAAGGTATGGGCTGCAAGTGGGGAAATCCATTGAGATAAGCGAATTTCAAAGGGCAGATTATTATCACGCAGAGGTTGCGGTCGAGTATCTCGAAAATGGCGAAGCTGGGTGAATGTTCACATCCTACTGTCGTGAGTATCTACAGAAAGAGGTAGAAGGACAGTGCAGCTACCAGTAGGCGCTAAATGATTGGACATGCAGGACTCTGCACAGCTTGTGGAGTTCGGAGGTTAGTCTGCTCTGTAAAGTAGGACAGATGGAGATCTGATGGCATAGCTGCCGAAAGAGCTCAATGGTGGTGTAAGCACAAGCGGAATTGATTGCAGACCTCGCATTTTTAGTGGAATTGGCTGCCCACTGCCCATATTATGACACTTCATAGTGAAAGACAGCTGATTTATGATTTGATGGGGATGTATTTAAAAAGACAGTCGTATCATGGGAGGTAAAAATTCTGACAAAAAGACCATTAACTTCGCTAAGCTCACTGGTGTCAAAGAAAACGCGAGCTCTGAAGAACTCATTCTGGCCTGAAAAGGATTGCAAGGATAGATCTCTAAACGTTTTTAGAACACTGCCAGTCTTACATCCGTTTTCGAGCTGTTTTCGAAACCGTTGGGCATTTCAGCCGAAAGCGCCCTTAGGCATGTCAAGACGCAATTAGTTGAACTGCAGTGCAATTCCTGTTTCAAATACAAGTGCTTTTACGTTAAAACTGATCAGACTTTCCACAAAACTGAAACTAAATTAGTCACGATTACATGGCAACCTGAGCGCGAAAATCTGTAGAATGTGTGTGTCTTTATTCCGGACAGTTTGTACCAGATAAAAATTATGACTTCTGCGCGCCAGAAATAAGTTAATAACATTGATAAATTGTTTTGTTTGTGATCTTTGCTGATGAGAAATGTGAAATATAAATTGAAACCTCAAAGAAACTGGTATAGGCATGCGTGCTCAAATACAGAGATATGTAAACAGGTAGAATACGGCGCTGCGTTCGGCAACGCCTGTATAAAACAAGTGACTGGCGCAGTTGTTAGATAGGTTACTGCTGCTACAATGGAGAGTTATCAAGATTTAAGTGAGTTTGAACGTGGTGTTATACTTGGCAAACAAGCGATGGGACACAGCATATTCGAGATAGCGATATAGTGGGGATTTTCCCGTACGACCATTTCTCGAGTGTACCGTGAATATCAGAAATACCGTAAAATATCAAATCTCCTACATCGCTGCGGCCGGAAAAAGATCCTGGAATAACGGGACCAGCGACGATTGAAGAGAATCGTTCAGCGTGACAGAAATGCAAACGAAAATTGCTGTAGATTTCAATGGTGGGATATCAACAAGTGTCAGCATGCGAACCATCCAACGAAACATCATCGATATGGGATTTCGGAGCCGAAGGCCCATTTGTGTAGTCTTGATGACTGTACGACACAAAGCTTTACGTATCGCCTGGGCCCGTCAACACCGACATTGGACTGTTGATAACTGGTCGGACGAGTTTCGTCTCAAATTGTGTCGAGCGGATGCACGTGCACAGGTATGGAGACAACCTCAAGAATCCATGAATCCTGCATGCCAGCACAGGACTGTTCAAGCTGGTGGAGGCTCTGTTAAGGTGTTGGGCGTGTGCAGTTGGAGTGATATGGGACCCCTAATACGTCTAAATACGAGTCTGATAGGTCGCATGAACGTAATTATCCTGTCTGATCGCCTGCATCCATTCATGTCCATTGTCATTCGGACACACCTGGGGAGTTCCAGCTGGATAATGCGGCACCCCACAGGTCCAGAATTGCTACAAAGTTTCTCCAGGAACACACTGCCGAGTTTAAACGCTTCTGCTGGCCACCAGATTCCCCAGAGATGAACATTATTGAGCACATCTGGGACGCCTTGCAACGTGCTGTTGAGATCTCCACCCCTCATACTCTTACAGATTTATGGAGAGTTGTGCTGGATTCATGGTGTCAATTCCCTCCAACACTACTTCAGACAATAGTCGAGTCCATGCCACGTTGTTCAAATGGCACAAATGGCTCTGAGCACCATGGGACTTAACATCTGAGGTCATCAGTCCCTTAGAACTTAGAACTGCTTAAGCCTAACTAACCTAAGGACATTACACACATCCATGTCCGAGGCAGGATTCGAACCTGCGACCGTAACGGTCGCGCGGTGCTAGACTGAAGCGACTAGAACCGCTCGGCCACAACGACCGGCCCATGCCACGTTGTGTTGCGGCACTTCGTCTTGCTGACGGTGGCCCTAAACGATATTAGGCTCGTGTACCAGTTTCTTTGGCTCTTCATTGAAAAACCAAGTCGTATATAGTGTGACTGAATTGCCCCTTTAAATAAGGCACACGTTCACAGTTTCCCCTTCCTCGCGCGTCGCATCTGGCCGCGCGAGGGAACGGTGGTGTATGCAGTTAGGCATAGCGGTGGCCCTAAACGATATTAGGCTCGTGTACCAGTTTCTTTGGCTCTTCATTGAAAAACCAAGTCGTATATAGTGTGACTGAATTGCCCCTTTAAATAAGGCACACGTTCACAGTTTCCCCTTCCTCGCGCGTCGCATCTGGCCGCGCGAGGGAACGGTGGTGTATGCAGTTAGGCATAGCGGTGGCCCTAAACGATATTAGGCCCGTGTACCAGTTTCTTTGGCTCTTCATTGAAAAACCAAGTCGTATATAGTGTGACTGAATTGCCCCTTTAAATAAGGCACACGTTCACAGTTTCCCCTTCCTCGCGCGTCGCATCTGGCCGCGCGAGGGAACGGTGGTGTATGCAGTTAGGCATAGCGCTATGGCACTCGTGCCGGGCATAACTCGCGACCCGATTTCTTGGTTGCTCCTGCTGTAGAATCTCACAGGTACCCCATACATTCCTGATGCCTTTCCATTATCAATCGATTTTAGTTGATTTCTGTTCCGTGACCACGTATCTCAGTATCTGCTCAAACGGTTCAAATGGCTCTAAGCACTATGGAACTTAACATCTGAGGTCACCAGTCCCCTAGACGTAGAACTACTTAAACCTAAATAACCTAAGGACATCACAGACACCCATGCCCGAGGCAGGATTCGAACCTGCGACCTCAGTGTATGCCATTTCGGCTCTCCTGCGATGATTGACGTGTGTGTCAGCACCTGCAGTTTAAAAGAGGGCCGAGAAAGCAGAATGCGACTGGGAGTGTCGAATTGCGACGGCGATTGGCGGCAGAAGAAAAGAGGAAGACGTGGATTTAAACGCTGGCGTCAGCGCGCCCGCCGGCCGCGTTGTGACGTCACGTCCTCCGTGGGCAGCGGCGCAAGGCCCCACGCTAATAATACGGAGTGCGAACTTGAGCACGAAAGGTCAGGGGTCGACCGCGAATAGCGGGCCTCGCTCCGGCCCTGACCTTCGCGCCGAGGACCCGCAGGGGCGGGGGACGGGGGCGGTGGGGGCGGGTGGAGGGGAGGGGGCGAAGGGGCGGCTCCCAATGTCGACGCGACAGCGGTCGCTTTCTGCTCGTCACGACAGACCGTCTGTCTAGGGGATTCTCGCTGCAGGTGAACAAATACAAACTTTTATGCGAAATTTTCCTTGCTGCTACACTGATAGAAACAGAACACAACAACCCAACACTACAAAATTCATACTTCTGCCGAAACAGGAACTGTTACATTCTGGGTATCTGAGCGGAACGTTTTCCTTGCTGCTACACTAATAAAAACTGAACACCTTAATCGAACGCTACAAAATTCATACTCTTGCAGAAATGGAAAATGGGAAAATGTTACACTCTGACCACCTGAACGGAACGTCATCAATCTGATGCTTCCGCATTTACGTGCTAGTGTTATATGTTGACTAACAAGTGGACCTCACCCATTTTCGTCCAAAGTTATGTTATATGCAGGATTTCGCCTGAAATGAAAGTGACGGAAGTTGGACCTCCAGATCCCCAAGCATTTAGAAAAAATTGCATTTTTCGTGAGGGTCCAGTCCCCTAGACTTAGAACTACTTTGACCTAACCGACCTAAGGACATCACACACATCCATGCCCAAGGCAGGATTCGAACCTGCGACCGTAGCAGCAGCGCGGTTCCAGACTGAAGCTCCTAGAACCGTCCGGCCTCAGCGGACAGGTTGTTAGTTTCTACGCAGCGGTTGTCACAACGTAAAGAGTAGAGAACAGTAATCCGAGGGTTGTAGAGTCATTCTTACACCGGAAATAAACCGAAATAATTGATACACTGTAGTCAATAATGCTTTCGTAAAAGGCATGAAATGGAAAGGTAAAGAAAATTTTAGACCGAGGATTCAAATGGGGTGGATGAGTAAGTGGCAAAAATTAGAACGATTCTAGGCGCTACAGTCTGGAACCGTGCAACCGCTACGCTCACAGGTTCGAATCCTGACTCTGAAATGGATATGTGTGATGTCGTTAGGTTAGTTATGTTTCAGTACTTCTAAGATCTAGGGGACTGATGACGTCAGAAGTTAAGTCCCATAGTGCTCAGAGCCATTTGAACCATTTGAAAAAATAGAAATGTCATCAAAATCTGGGAAACTTACAACAGTTTTATAAAAAGAATTTTTCCCTGGTGTGATGCAACCCTACGGCCAGGAGAGCAAATTTATTCTGTTAACTGGCTCGTGACGGTGACAAACAAATCCACAGCTATACGGCGAAATTATTCAAGATGAAAATGGACTGCCATTGTCCAGTGTTAAAATAGTTCCACCTCTCCCCCCCCCCCCTACCTCCACGCCCCCAAATACGCTCCGCTTGTGCGATCCTCCAACGTCAGTTTTTATCGTCAGGCAAAGCATATGATGAAAAAGCTTCAAAACTGCTCTTATCTCACAGGGAGAGAAAAAGAAATCAGCATCCCATGAACACTGCATCACATTATGTTTCACTCTGCACGACCAGAAATCCGCGTCAATATTTGGCGAGAAGATAGGTTCTGAGTGATTTGTTTGCCAAATTGTACCAGGAGAGACAACATTTTGAGAACGCAAACCTAGTTTGTTTTTTCCATAGATACTTAATAACAACCTTCTAATTGTAAAAATTCGACCTTTATAACGTGTGTAACATATCGATAAAATCATGGCGTCCCCCGTTTTTACGGCGAATATCACCACCAGATGTGTAAATCATAAGCTGTAGAATAATAAAAGCATCTAATTTTATGTACGAAGTTTTTGTATTCGCCTTATAGTCATCTTGTGTAAATTTATTTCCAAATGCAAATCATCAACTGTACAATAATAAAACCATCCTATTTTATACACGAGGTATGCCTTAAAATCCATTCCTGAAAATTTATTTGCAATCCCAAACTTTCTTTTTTATCCATTTTATGAAAACATTAATAAATACAATACACCGAGCATTGTTTTGGTTTATTTACAGTGTAACCTGTAGGGTGAAGATAAAGGTTTCCGCACAGGGAATCGACCAAATTAATCTCCGATTACCGTTCTGCACTCTTTCGTACCAACCGCTGCGTGGAAACTGGGGTAGCGTAGATGCCTCATGCCTCTTCCGATCCGCGTTTGTTTTACTACTCGTTTAGCCATCTTTATGCCCCACTTCCTTCACTTTCATTTCTGGCCAAGTCCTGCGTATATCATCAATTCGGAGAACACAGGTAATGACGAGTAAGCACCGTCCACTTGTAAGTTTTTGTCCTTATGAGAGCTTACTTTTAGAGCAGAAAACAGCCGTTGCTACAAAGGAAGTCAGTATTAGGACATAATGACTATGGGTGTTGTAGCGATGCGGACCTGGTTTTCGTACTATCTCCTCGGTAGCACAAATCAAGATCACCGCGTAGCTGAAAGTCCAAATGAGTGCGGGATGTTGTTTGCTTAAAAGAGGTACAGAACACCACTTATAGACTACATTAACACACACATTCATTTTTTTCTATGTTCACTTACTAATAACGATGGCCAGTTTGTCAACTACGAAAATTTATGGACCTTAACCAGATCAACACCAACGATTACAGTGCCGAAGCCAACTGTTGTATTGTGGTACAAAGCACAGTTCAAGCTTACACGAAAAAGTCACAATTTGTATATCCAAAAATCACTAGTTCCAGTGACATTAACACTTCACTCTCTTGGTAATCGAAGTTCTGCTTCCCTTCAACAACTGCGAGGGTATTCAATAAGTAATGTATCACTTTTTTTCTGAAAGTTGGTTCGTTTTATTCACGATTTCAGTACTCCATAATGCTCCTCACTCTTCTGGCTACAAAACCCTGCTTTTTCAACATAATCTCGGTTCACTGCGGCAGCCTTCGCCAACCAGCATGACTGCATGATACCACTCTACTGGTCGACGTACGATTGGTGGACGAGGGTGTCAACACTATCAACAGAGACGCGCAACGGGGCAGCGAGGTGTTTGATTGTGATCTGTCGATCATCTCGAATGATGAGTGCACACGTTCCAGCTTCGCAGGAATCATAGCTGTGTTCGACCGACCGGCACGCAGAAGATAGAACAGGTTTGCACGACATATTTCTATGATGACAGTCACCTCGCCCAAATACTCACCATGCTTTTGTTCACACTCATGTGTCCGTAGACATCTGCAAGTACCTATGAATATTTGCGATCACCGCCGGAAAAGTCCCGGTACTAGACACACTGTGATGTAGCATTTATGATTCTACTCATCTGTTACGTTTTTCTACTCTCGAAAATAGCCATTTTTTCTCTAATTTTTGTTATATTTTGTATATGAGTAATATGAGTCAAATGTATTGATATTACAAAAGTTTAATTTAGCTTTCTCCCTCTTAAATTGATTGAGGTTCAAATTTGTGTGAAATCTTATGGGACTTAACTGCTAAGGTCATCAGTCCCTAAGCTTACACACTACTTAACCTAAATTATTCTAAGGACAAACACACACACCCATGCCCGAGGGAGGACACGAACCTCCGCCGGGACCAGCCGCACAGTCCATGACTGCAGCGCCTAAGATCTCTCGGTTAATACCGGGCGGCTAAATTGACTGATGAGATATTCCTTTCGTATTAGGCTGTTTCCAGGAGTAGCTTTAGTTTGACTATGGAGCATGTTAATTAAAAGTTACAGATAACTAAAGTTAGCGATAGTTCAATACGTGTAAAACTATGAGCTAAACAGCGTAGTTCCATATAATAACGAACACCATTGGAAAGTTAAGGATTCCGACTTCCTATTAACGTATTTGAAATTACCTAAAACTTGTTACCTTCCGAAATAACTTAACTCTAACTTCTTAGCCACTGAGAATTTTCGTTGCAGATTTCGTCATAACCAATGTTATAGTCCGAATTTCGAATACATAACTTTGTTATTTTGATTTTTCTCTGCAAATTTAAGTGCAGCATTAATTAATTAACTCATTAACAAATAATTTTATGTAATTTAGTATAATTTGTAACACGGCTTTTGTACATGTAAGGCAGTCGCATGGAACGGAGATTATGTTGATAAACAGGATTTCGTAGCCAAAAGAGTGGGTAATAATAAGACATATTAGAATCCTGAATAGAACCAACCTGCTTTCGAAAAAAAGGGTCGCTTATTGAACGCCCTGGTAATTGTTGAAGGGAAGCAGAAGAATTGTAAATCCTTTTGTATTTCTCATGAGCGAGATACCAAATGGCATATTCCAGCAGTTAACGCAAGATCCCCCACTAAAATGGACGCTTTTAGGAATCTACAGATTCTTGTCTTCCCTGTCCACGCCTATGATTTGTCGCCCTTAGAGTATGTTTGGGATGCCATGTGAAGTTGTATACTTTCATACCAGCTTCCATTCTGCGATCTTCACGAGCTGACGCAATATGTTCTTCTGACATGGCTAGAAATTCTTCATTCGGCAACGACTACAAAAGTGTTTGTGTCCATGGAAGTCTCACCTCAAACTTACTGATACGTTACTTCAGAATGGAATAAAAGTTTGATCAATTAATACCGGACCTCACGAACATATTCCCAAGTTTCGTAAATACTGGATTGGTGCTTCACAAGCGACACTTAATATAGGATCTTATTTAGGTCATGAAAGACTCATTTTTTCTTCAACTCTGTAGCTGTACCATATACACACATTAAAAAAAGCTTTACATCACCTCGGTTCCGAGAGTTCCGGAACCCGTACAGAAAATAGGAATAGAGATAAACATACACATCATTTCCACCCTTTTATTGCTCATGAAAACCACACATTGCATGTTTTACCACCATACAGCGCGACTTGGTCCAGATTGCTCTACACAACTGTACCTCTAATACCCAGTAGCACGTCCTCTTGCATTGATGCATGCCTGTATTCGTCGTGGCATACTACCCACAAGTTCATCACGTGACTGTTGGTCCAGATTGTCCCACTCGTCAACGGCGATTTGGGGTAGATCCCTCAGAGTGGTTGGTGGGTCACCTCGTCCATAAACAGCCCTTTTCAATCTATCGGAGGTATGTTCTATACGGTTCATGTCTGAAGAACATGCTGGCTGCTCTAGTCGAGCGATGTCGTTATCCTGTAGGAATTCTTTCAGTAGACGTGCACTATGGGGGCGCGAATTGTCATCCGTGAAGACGAATACCTCGCCAATCTGATGCCGATATGGTTGCACTGTCGGTCGGAGGATGGCTTTCACGTATCGTACAGCCGTTACGGTGCCTTCCATGACCACCAGCGGCGTACGTCGGCCCCATATGATGCAAAGTCCTAAACAGCAGGGTACCTACACCTTGCAGCACTCGCTGGACAGTGTGGGTTTAAGGCGTTCAGTCTGACTGCGTTGCCTCCAAACACGTCTCCGACGATTGTCTTGTTGAAGGCATATGCGACACTCATCGGTGAAGAGAACGTGATGCCAGTCTTGAGCGGTCTATTCCGCATGTTGTTGGGTCCATCTGCACCGCACTGCATGGTGTCGTGGCTGCAAAGATGGACCTCGCCATGGACGTCAGCATGCAGCCTATTGCGCACAGTTCGAGTCGTAACACAACGTCCTGTAGATGCACGAAAGGCATTACTCAACATGGTGGCGTTGCCGTCAGGGTTCCTCCGAGACATAATCCGAAGGTAGTGGTCATCTACTGCAGTAGTAGAGTAGTAGCCCTTGGATGGCCTGAGCGGGGCATGTCATCAACAGTTCCTCTCTCACTGCATCTCCTCCATAACCTAACACCATCGCTTTGGTTCACTTCGAGACGCCCTTGTTGAGAGCCCTTCCTGGCACAAAGTAACAATGCAGACGCGATCGAACCGCGGTCTAGGCATGGTTGAATTACAGACAACACGAGCCGTGTACCCCCTTCCTGGTGGAATGACTGGAACTGATCGGCTGTCGGACCCCGTCCGTCTAATAGGCGCTGCTCATGCATTTTAGTTCACATCTTTGGGCGGGATTAGTGACATCTCTGAACAGTCAACGGGACTGTGTCTATGGTACAATATCCACAGTCAACGTTTTTCTTCAGGAGTTCTGGGACCCGGGATGATGAAAAACTTTTTTTTTATGTGTGCACAAAACAATTTTATATTATACAATGCTATAATGCTCGCAACTAGTGACCAATTATCTGTGCATAGATAAATCAACGCTATTTAGTGGGACAGTCTCCCTACAAGAATATACACTATCTGCTCAGAAGTATGCGGACACCTATTAGTGTATCTTATTATGGACTGTGTCCACCTTTCACCGTTATGACTGCTTTAAGTCTTATGGGGACACTTTGAATGAGATGCCTGAATATCTTTGGAGGAATGGCTCCCCGTTCTCCCTCAAGAGCCTAAACCTAAGGAGGTTGTGGTGTTGGATGCTGAGATCTGACCCAAAGCCGATGTTACGTCTCATGCCTAAGGTCTTCCGTTGGCTTCCGGTCGGGACTCTGGGCAGGCCAGTCCATTTCAGGAATTTTATTGTCCACAAGACATGCGCTCACAGACGCACGGATGGCTTGTCACGTTGATACAAAGAAACATCGTCTCCGAAGTGTTCCCCTGCTGTTTACAATAAGCAATGCTATAAAAAGTGTTTATAGCCTTCCGCAATCAGAATTTTCCTAAGCGCACCATAACGACGAAGAACACTCCCACACTGAAACAGCACGTCATCCGTACTTTAGTATGGGCACTAAACATCATGTCCAATTACGTTCTCCAGGCAGTCGCGAAATCCAAATTCTTCCATCGGAGTGTCACGGGGTATGGCGTGATTCATCAATCCAAATCACTCGTTTCCAATCACCCAGTGTCTAGTGGCGCCGCTATTTACACCACCCCAAGTGTCGCTTAGCACTGACTGTAGAAGCGCCTGGTTTTTGAAGAGCCGCTAGACCATTGTACCGAATTCTTTATAACTCCAGGCGCACTGTCGTTGTGCTAGCTGGACTGCTGGTAGCATTTTGGAGCTTATCAATGACTCCTTCCGCTGATTTCGTGCGACTCTTTACAACCTCTGTCCGCATTGCTCGTCGGTGCCGTCAGTCAGTATATGAGGTTTACCTAGTCTTGCTTTGACTGTGGTTCTCTCGTAGCGTTTCCATTTCCGAATCATGTCACTGACAGTAGACTTGAGCAGTTTTAGAAGGACTGACATGTTCCCGAATAATTTGTTATTCGCGTGACGTCCAATGACCGGACCTAGTGGTCAGTTCCACTTTATATAGGGGTGTCGGATACTTTTGATCAAATATGGTACTTACACACACTACACGTACCATTCAAGCACATCATTATTATTACACAGCAGGGCTTAATACCCTCATCGTAAATTATTAAAATAACAGCTTTAGAGCAATGCAGTCACATAACAAAACCAGCCTACGTGCCATGGCCTGACACCAACTAAGCACGTCACTTAGGTGAATCACGCAGCATTTGGAAACCAAGTGCGACGCTAAGTCGATGTTCAAAGAAACAGTGAGAGAGAAACTTACCGCTACAGTAAGGTGAACTGAAATTCGTACCGAGGAACAAAGCCAGCATCCCTTCAAAAAGCAACACATACAATTAGATATCCGAAATCAAAGTGCAGTTCCAGGAAGCGCGGTTGTGCAAAATACTGTGGCCCTTAGGATTGACATTCTGCCGCGCTGACAGCTCGTCAATCGGGGTCGGGCGACAGGGTACTGGACGACACAATGTGACCACAGTGCGAGATGACAGCCGTCTTGTCTGCTTGGCTGTAACGGAGAGAACTGGCTCTTCCAAAGAGTTAGCGTCGACTGCAACGGGTGAGGACATGTCTGCGTCGACGGTTCGACACCGTCCTCTGCAAGCTGGGCTGGTGGCACACAAGCCATTGCGTCGCTTTCCATTGACCAGCCTCCACCAACGCCGCAGACTGCAATCGGCACGTGAAGGCCGATATTGGCATGCTGAGTGACAAAATGTAGTGTTTTATTATGAGTCCCGCTTCGATTTGTCCTACAGTGACGGCCACATACGCGTTGAACGCCGTCGTGGTGAACGCAATCGGGCAGATTATATTGTTGAGCAGCATAACGGACAAGCTTCATGTGTCATGGTTTGGGGTGCCATAAACTATAACACACGATCTCGCCGCCTACGTCTTGAGAGCAATTTAAAGGAAATAAAGGAGATTTAACATCCTAAGGCAATTACCCTCCTGCAGGTCCAGAATGAGATTTTCATTCTCCAGAGGAGTGTGCGCTGGTATGAAACTCCCTGGCAGATTAAAACTGTGAGCCGGACCGAGACTCGGACTCGGGACCTTTGCCTTTCGCAGCCAAGTGCTCTACCATCTGAGCTACCCAAGCACGACTGACGCACCGTCCTCACAGCTTTACTTCCGCTAGTAACTCGTCTCCTACCTTCCAAACTTTACAGAAGCTCTCCTGCTGTGAGGTCGGGGCGTGAGTCGTGCTTGGGTAGCTCACTTGGTAGAGCGCTCGCCCGCGAAAGGCAAAGGTCCCTAGTTTGAGTTTTGGTCTGGCACACAGCTTTAATCTGCCAGGAAGTTTCATATCAGCGCACACTCCGCAGCAGAGTGAAAATCTCATTCTGGAAACACCCCCCAGGCTGTGGCTAAGCCATGTCTCCGCAGTATCCTTTCTTTCAGGAGTGCTAGTCCTGCAAGGTTCGCAGGAGAGCGTCTGTAAAGTTTGGAAGGTAGGAGACGAGGTACTGGAGGAAGTAAAGCTGTGAGGACGGGGCCTGAGTCGTGCTTGGGTAGCTCAGTTGGTAAAGCACTTGCCCGCGAAAGGCGAAAAGCTCCTCCGGGTCGTTCAACGAGCCATTTTTCAGCTGGACAATGCCCAGCCGCATACGGCAAGGAATGTGCAAGACTTATTCCAAGAACAATGGCTACCACCGCTTCCTTGGCCTGCCCGTTAGCCTGACTTGTTGTCCATCGAACATGTCTGGGGTATGTTCGATCAGCATCTTGTTCGTTCATGTCCTCCTGCAGTCAAGCGGATATTTTGTAGATGCGCCTACAAACCGCATGACAGAGTATTCACCAGCAGCATATTCAGGCGCTCATTGATTCCATACCGCGACGTGTAACGGCTCTGATTGGAGCTCGTTGCCTCGCGGGATTAGCCGAGCGATCTAAGGCGCTGTAGTCATGGACTGTGCGGCTGGTCCCGGCGGAGGTTCGAGTCCTCCCTCGGGCATGGTTGTGTGTGTGTGTGTGTGTGTGTATTTGTCCTTAGAATAATTTACTTTAAGTAGTGTGTAAGCTTAGGGACTGATGACCTTAGCAGTCAAGTACCATAAGATTTCACAAACATTTGAACGTTTTTTTGCAGCTCGTTGTGACACTACTCTTTACTGAATTTCCACAGTCACAGCGCCTGTACAGGTCTGTAATGTTAATCGTTCGTATAGCGTCACGTCCGTAGCTGGTGCTATAAATTTTATTGTGATCACATCTCTTTGTCTTGGTGTTTCATTTTTTCCAAACAGTGAACAACCGAATGTAAATGTGTTAAGTGATGGCGTTGGGTTGATTCCCGTACTCTAGACAATTACACATCCTACAAAAATGGTTAAATTTCAGCTCGTAACATCATCGACACACCCAACAAAGAAACACCGTCACAGTTTTACCTTATTGTAACCGCCAGCATTGCCATACGGGTTAAAATGCCGCTTCCATGACGAACAATTGCGCCGGGCGGATTAACGACGAGGGTTAGACTGCTGGCCAGCCTGGATGTGGTTTTTAACCGCTTTCTCACTTCTGACTAAGTGAATGCTGGGCAGATATCCAAGCAGCGTCTCACTTACTCGAATCGGCAACACTTAGAAAACTTTCGCTCAGTTTCAAATGAATCGCAGGCAGTTGGGGTGCACATATTCCGCCCCAGGTGAGGAGGGTAGGGGCGAGGGGTAACAGTCTAGCGATAGATAAGGCATCCGGCCATTCTTTAAATTAGCCATGCGAAATCCGTTAATAACTCTGCGCAGATGCGCGGGACAAAGGCACACAATTAACGTACATGTAACTGTAATGCACCTGATGATGGTAGTATGCCCCCAATCCCGTCGTGCTAATACATATTAGTAAAAGGTGAGTGAAACAAGAAAAAAAATTAATAAATACGTAAAGCAGTTGCTGATTCAACCATGCATACAACATGGATAAATTTAAGTTTAGTGTAATTACATTGTGCTCATACAGTTAGTTTTCAAGAGAGGGAGTGAACTAAATCTTTGACTGGATGATAGGAGTAAGGAGGCGGGCACAGAGAACCGTTATTAATAGCTGCTTTTATTTTAATAGGTATTGGCTGCTATTCGCGATTAAAGAGAACACGGAAGTGCAAAAACCAAATTTCACAGAAACTTCGCTTAATGGAAGTCTATCAAACTGAGTGAACACCTATCTTTGCTTATGCGTAGATACCCTAACCTGTCAGAGAAAACGGCAGTCAAATTTTCCGGGCACTATATGCGTCTTTTAGTGAGCGATAATGTCAGAGGGAATGGTGGCACAGTAACTAGCGTCTCAGCCCTTCAACGTTGCGCCCCGTACCGAATTATTGTTTAATTTTATTTTATTTTGCTTTATTTTCTTTGATCTATCCACGTCCTTCGAAGATTACTACACTATATTCGCTTTCAAGTTAGGGAATACAAGGACGTTGTATTAACTATAAAATTACAACTGCGTTCTACAATAAGTGTCCTTAATTTTCAGGGGATACAATCTATTAAAACTCTCATATTCTGATATTTGTTTCTTATGACAGTTCTCATATTAATTCTTATATTTTATTCTTATGTTTACTCTTCAGGTAGATTTGTTGCAGCCCTTGGATGATACATAGCGTAAAAACATTCGAAACATAGAAATTCCGAACACCACGAGCATTTCGCGAGTGCAGGTTTGCCACTTCGTATGAATCTCAGTCGAGAAAGAAACGTCGTTAACGCTGCTGCTAATTTCATGCGTTGGCAATAATTTCGCCACAAATCACCCATGACTAATCACTGTATTAAAAGCCGGTGCTTGCAGTTGATTATGAATCCAAATATGCTCCAGGAATTTCACCGAAAACAATTTCAAAACATTTTCTCATTTATTTGTTTTTTTCTTGAAATTTACTCACCAGACAGGCAATAAATGGAAGAATAGGGAGAACGTTATCTTAATGTGCATTGGAAACGTTAGTTCAAATGGCTCTGAGCACTATGGGACTTAACATCTTAGGTCATCAGTCCCCTAGAACTTAGAACTACTTAAACCTAACTAACCTAAGAACATCACACACATCCATGCCCGAGGCAGGATTCGAACCTGCGACCGTAGCAGTCCTGCGGTTCCGGACTGCAGCGTCTAGAACCGCAAGACCACCGCGGGCGGCGGAAACGTTAGTGCATAGTCTTCTACGGACATGAGCAGTTAAATGAAAACCAAAAATAAATATAATAATCTGGTATCGAACAGTGGGCGCAAAAATATTCAGGCTCGACGCTAACCACTGTGCCACCGATTCATTTCAGCCACATACTCCCTAAAGTAGCTCGAAAACATTGGCCGTCGTTTTCTCAGAAACGGTCGAACATCTACGGATAAGCCGAGACACGGGTTCGTTTATTTTGACTCTTCTTCCACAACAAAGTTTCTGGGAAACTGAGTTGTGGCACTTGCCGTGTTCTCCTCGTAAAAGGTAAGGGAGTATAGTAAATTACTGGTGTATTACCGCGAAGCCCGCTCTCGGGCGAGACAATAGAGTGCAGCGGAAGCATACGGTCGTTTACGAAAGTTATTATTGCGCAGCAACGAGTCACAAAGCTTTACTTTTCTATTTTCTCAGGTTCCGTGGCATCATCTGAGTGAAGAATACTGAGGCAGGATTTCTTTCGTATCTAGCAAACGACAATGCCTTCCATCAAGTAAGTATTCTTTATCGAGATATTCTACAGAACTGTTGAATGAGCTACTCAGGTATGAAAATATGTGTTATATATACCTTGATTCATCTTCCGTAGTGTACCGCTCAACATGGGCATGTAGATAATTTAAAAAAAAAAAATCCTGTACAACCGATGTCGCCCTTTAATCACAAAAGATGAGTGCCTAAACTTCAAGCGAGCTGCCGAGTGCTCTGAATGTAAAACAAAATAATTATCCGAGGCGATTTGTAAACAATGGCACTCCTATTTGCTGGTCAATTAAGCACTCGCTTTACACTGCTTGAGGTCACTAAATAATAAAAACCGCATAGGCGTAAAAAACGTCATTGACACGTTTCGGACATGCAAAAAATTCTGTGAAAAAAATCGTAGTTATCATACGTCCACAAATTAAGGATGACACGTTATGTGATAACTCACATTCATAGACAGCCAAGTCTATATACCAGAAACGACTTTGGTTCAAAATATCAAGTGGTAACTCTACTAATATCGCTGCACAACTGACCGTGGCCGACTGCCTCAGGATAAGCTACCATTAAGGAGGTAGCCCTCTTTGAACTCATGAAAAATAGGAGATGTTCCATGATTTTCTTTCAAGTAAAACAAAAAGAAATGCTAAAACTGATTATATAGTTTTGTTCCTTACGCTTTTGTCTTTAAAAATCATTTTCGTGTCAACATCGGACGTTCCCCATAACCGCTTAATCAGTTGGAAGGACCCCTTGCAGCTGGAAATATAAATTGGTCATCGGTGGGAATTCCCGAAGCCCTCCTGTTGGACATGTAACAAAATAATTTTATGTAAGTCATTTTCAGTATATTTCCTATAAGTACGCATAGGATAAGTAAAAAATACTAAGTTCCAACAAAATGGTGACGTACTGAAACAAATGTCATTTTCTTCGCCCTCAAAGTCGAGACATAAGCGTACACAGGAAACACTTTTGAAGATATCGTAAAGCGGCTTAATAGGCTGATTGAGAATTCAATTTAGAATGCCGGCATAAAATTCCGGTCAAAATCGTATGTATCGTTTTCATGTTATGTTTCCCATCAATTTGAAAAATATGGTTTCGAGAAAAATGCGTTTAAAGTTTTTCTGGGTTACGTTTTCTGTAGGTAACTAAAACATCTGTCACCTGCTGCTCTGCTCGCTCCGTATGCTTTTCGTCCGCCTTTGTGCAGAAGTTGTAACGAGCTCGTCCGATTTGAAGTTCGAGCACGTTCATAATTTCCACGCTGCTTGTTACGCCCTTAAACACCACTACGCAGTATAGGTGCAACGGTGTAGGGACCGCTTACTTAATGTCGATAGGAAAAATATTAACAAGCTCAGCTACTAATACAAGTGCAGTAGCATAAAATAACAATAAAACAACGAATGAATGTTTCGTCGATTCTTGGTAGAATGTTTAGTACATCATGAATGAAAACACACACAACACAGTTGTAATATTCTGCAATACTTATTATTTGTGCCACGGATCGGTTTCCGGTCTTACGGCGCTATCCGGTACTACATACTTATCTTTGTATCCAATGATGGCGTAACATCCGAAAACTGGCTATGAAACAAATAATAAATACTGTAGAACATTACACCAATGCTCCGTGTGATTACATTCATAACAATAAAGTATGTTAAGGGAGTGTTCTTATTGATGGAAACTAAGATTCAAACTTATAAATGTGAACAGTTCACTTTCAAAAGCAAAACCTGTCGCTAATAGACGTGTTACGTGCGCGGGGTGAGAGGTTTGGGAGCAACGGAGGACAGGTGACATGGCGGGCAGAGCCAGCTTGATAGACAGAAACGCTTTTCTGCAGAGTATCATATACAGCTTGTAACATTCAGACTTTTTAAAATGTTAAGTAACGAGTTTTGAATCATCACTTTTGGTGTAACTTGCGCTTTGGAACTTGTAAGACATCAACCCTTTTCATGCAGAGTTCTGCAACGCCATTCCTGGGCTCGTAACCATTTCGGTTGAATCCTAGACGGCTGGGAACCCGTGACCTGATTGGGTGAGTCCCGATTTCTGTTGGTAAGAGCTGCATCAAGTGTGGCGCAGACCCCATGAAGCCATAAACCCGTTGTCAACAAGTCACTGTGCAAGCTGGTGGCGTCTCCATAGTGATGTGGGCGCTGTGTTTCTGTCGAATGGACGGGGTCCTATGTCCCAACTGAACTGATCTTTCGCTACTTGGAATCCATTTTCAGCCATTCATGGACTTCATGTTTCCAAACAACGATGGAGTTTTTATGGATGACAATGTAGGATGTCACAGGGACACAGTTGTTCACGATTGGTTCAAAGAACATTCTGAACAGTTCGAGCGAATTACTTGGCCACCCAGATCGCCTGACAGGAATCCCATCGAACATGTATCAGACGTAATCGAGAGGTCAGTTCGTGTACAAAATCCTGCACCAGCAACACTTTCACATACATGGATGGCTACAGAGGCAGCTTGGCTCAGTGTTTCTGAAGGGGTCTTCCAATGACTTGTTGAGTCCATGCCACGTCTAGTCTCTGCACTACTCTGGGAAAAAGAAAATCCGACACGATATTAGGAGGTATCCCACGTGTTGTGCCACCTCAGTCAATTGGAAATGTATACAAAGACACTTAAGTGGTCGTATATTTGAATTCTATTTCATAAGTGACACAGAAACGAGAATAAATTGGCGAATCTTCAGTTAACTGTGTGATTATTATGACTCAGTACATGGCCATTAATACATTAAAAGCTATACAGACTATCCATGCGGTCTGAGTCATCTTGTCACGGTTTGCATGGCTTCCAGTTCGAAGGTTCGAGTCCTCCCTTGGGCATGGGTGAATGTGTTGTCTTTAGTGTAAGTTAGTTTAAGTTAGATTAAGTAGTGTGTAAGCTTAGGGACTGATGATCTCAGTGGTTTGGTTCCATAGAACTTACCACAAATTTCCAAAAAAGTACATGAAACAGTAAATCTTTCGACCCTGCCAGGACATTTCCCTTGTCGAACCATCTTAGAGGTAACTAACTGCGACTATAATTATTTCATGTTTTTACTGATAGTGTAAAGCAATTTTAAACAATCTGAATCGGAGGTGCAATTTCAATCGGAAGTTTCGAGCTTTCAGAGTGGGAAGAGAACCTGTGCGACCTCCTACTTTCACCTATTTAGATATCTTAGTGGTCCCACCACAAGGATGCGTTACTCTACAGTGGGTCCCGCCTCCCAGAAGAGCGACTGACGTGTGGGGCGGCGGTACGTGCGTCTGCACTTGGCCGCGGTGGGCGGTGCGGCCTTGCGTCGATTTAAAGCGAATCACATGACGCCCGCTAACCTTGGTGAGTCCTCTTGGCAGCGGGTACGCTGTACTTTGAGCGCTGCGTGGCACACGTCGCGTCGGGTAAGCTCCAGACGGATCTTCGTCTCTGAAAACACTACAGTTGCACAATGTCATCACAGACCATTCGTTAGGGCACTTATTTTGTTACTCACACGGCAGCATTCCAGAGACAGGTTGCAAGGTTCCTAATAGGACTTAAAAATGGATTACCTATGAAAATAACTCCTAATATGCCCTGACCTAAAAAAAGTGAATATTAGAAAAATTAGTAACGCGGTCTAAGTGCACCAATTTTATACTCGTAAGATAATGGCCGACAAACCAGACATTGCCCAGATATTTATTTTGCCTGTTTCCTATTAGAAATTAAACAAAAAATGATCTAGATTTGTAGTGAGTTATCAAAACAGTTTCATTGCCATGAACTCGTGAAAACACCTATGAAATCATGAAATATGCTTAGCGTACAAATGTATAAGTACAGTATTAAAATTAAGAAACAAAGATCTGGGACAGTTCTTGTGCGCTTGGCACTGCTGCTCCGTGTGTCTACAACGCGATTTTGTTAATGTCGCTATGACAACGCCTCTTCAGGCTTCATAGACGGCTATGGTTTTCACCTAGAGCCATTTGCCCTTCACAGTTGAAAACTGTCAAAATCCCTGCCAGATGTCAGGGATTTCTATATGTTGAGTCATTTGTAGGTGTGTCTTACTAGTAAAGAATAAAAGTATTAAAACTTCATGCATGATGCGGTATTTTTTTTTACGTATCTCAGTGTTTGTGACATCGTTATCTCTTGAACTATGCGTCTTACAGTGATATATTTGTGTACTTACATTCAGTGGCATGTGTGGATACTGTCAGCGAAATATGTTTCGAATAGAATTGATAGCTAAGAAGTAACAAATTTAAACTTCATGCACGATGCGGCTGTTTTCCACGCATTGCTTATGTTATCATATCATCTGAGCTATAATAGGTGGGTGATTCCTAACCCCACATCGATTTTACCAATTGCTGAAGGCAAGTACTACATTTTGCGTCGATTGATTGTATGCTGACTGCTAAGTGCAAGTGGCATAAACTCTTCTGAGTAGCTGACTGATCGACAAAGAAAAACTGATTCCAGAGAATACTTGAATGTAAATTCATATAACTGATTTTAGAAAAGCATTTATGTGGCAGTAGTACGTGTAACACTAGGGCTCAGAAATCATGAGGTACACAGAATTCCAACCCCGATAACAACTAGACAGAACAAAATTAATACGAGTCAGAAATTATTGTGACGAAATTGACTGTTGTATTATTCAGACGGATTAATAGCAAACAGATATCCTACCCAATCTCAAAACGTACTCTCTTTACAAAGACACAAAGGCTGCGCGTCCTAACCATGAAAATTTCGGTATCTTCGCGATGCGAATCGGGTAAGTAATTACGCATGAGCTACAGATATGTACTAGCTGTGAATGATTAACAGAATTGTATTGTAGTTGGACTTTTCCTGCAGATAGCTAAACTACCTGTTACCTCCACAACATACAATAAAAAAACAATCCACGTCGTCAAGCGCCAGAAAAGTCAAACTTTAAGCATGTCAGGATGCAAAGTGGTTATTTAAACTTACGACCCATTATTCGCAGCGACGCGGACCGTGACCTAATAGGAGCTCAAAGAATACGTCCTGAACACCTCAAAGACTGAGCCATAGATAACTAAATCGTTGGCGGTAGATACCTAGGTACAAATTGCACCCTTGCAGTAAACACGCTGTAACTAATACGCGAAATTCTGAGTAGTGAAAGCAGCAAATTAAATTCTGAAAAATACAAATGTAACACTAAACTTGTAAAGTCTCATTATTCATAAAACTTTATGTTTACGATGTTTCCGTATCCCCAGAACTATGTAAGATGTTAACTTGAAGTTTTTATGACAATTTCATACTTTATTATAATTGTGCAGTACACTCTTACATTTACATTGTTTCATGGAGACGGATAAAAGGAGGAATGTCGTCTGGTGTACGAATTAGCTTCTCGTTACAAGCGCGCAAGCTGCAGTTTTCTAGACGAACAACTTCATAGCGTGGGATACAGTCACCTGCGCTCCTCTCCATATAGCATCTGCAAAAGCTAAGAGCTGCCTTTAAGACTGAACTACATACTGCAATACCAAAAGATTGCATCGGATGCTTCCAGGCCTGTCACAGCAACAAACCGGTCCGGCAAGAACTGAGAAACATAGCCCATGTCTGGAAACGTAAACCAAGAACGCTACAGAGTCGAAATTGTAGGCGTCACTGCCTTGTGCTGGGTAGAAAATGTGCGAATGTTCGTCGACGGACCGGTTTGTTGCTGTGACAGGCCTGGAAGCATCCGATGCAATCTTGTGGTATTGCGATATGTAGTTCAGTCTTAAAGGCAGCTCTTAGCTTTTGCAGATGCTATATGGAGAGGAGCGCAGGTGACTGTATCCCACGCTATGCAGTTCTTCGTCTAGAAAACTGCAGCTTGCGCGCTTGTAACGAGAAGCTAAATCGTACGCCAGACGACATTCCTCCTTTTATCCGTCTCCATGAAACAATGTAAATGTAAGAGTGTACTGCACAATTATAATAAAGTATGAAATTGTCATATAAACTTCAAGTTAACATCTTACATAGTTCTGGAGATATGGAAACATGCTTAAAACACAAAATTCCGTGTATTTAAAAATTAATTACGGTTCGGATGTTATTGCAATGTGTGTGAAGTGAACCGGAAGTGTTCGTGAATAAAGAATCTTGAATTTCTGAGCAATTAAGAATGTCAGCGCATGTGGAATAACATTGTGCAACAGCCGTGTGAGTCACATGCGTTGAGTGAAAGGACAAATGTGTCAACGGGCGGTAACGTATCGGAGGAGCAATACATTTACACCAGTCCAAAAGATGAGTAAAGGTACGATCATTAAAAGTTCATTTGGCGGTATTTTGGCAATTAGCAAAAATTTCATTTAAGAGCTATGACTGGTCAGTTAAGGATTTTTATTAGTCATATGAGAACACGTACAACTCTCATTGACCTTCACTGGAGTCTACCAGCCAGATAAGTGCCACGTTCCCGTGTTGTGGAGCCAGGAGATGTAGTGCGCAGGATACACACAAGCTGGGAGTTGGAACTGCATCCCCGGTGTGTAATTCTGTGTGTGCATTGGCTCTGATGAATTTATTAAATTGTTGCAGAGATTCTTTTCGATATGAACAATGAAATCGCAGTCAGTCATACGAGGACATTTTTTGGATATATGATATTCATAGTTGTTCTGGTGAGTTATTTTGATGAAGTGATACAGGCTTCTATCGCTAGATGTCGCAAGTTCACGTGGCATATTAAACAGAAGTTGCTTAGAAACAACGTCATTGAATATGTCGAATGTTTGGAGGGTATAGTTACTTATTGTACAGCGAGTGAAATTAAAAATGTTCATACACTGACTTTATCATGATTTACAAACGGAACGTCATTAATTCTAAGTAACTACTTTTGTTAGTGCAAATGTCTCGCGTGAAATAACAGCTGACCTTTAAACTGAATTTCTGAACAGTGCACCAGAGACTTGTAGTTTTTATTAGCACACGGGTTTGTAAGCAGTTATGTGATTTGGCTATTTTGAGAACGTACAAAATTTATTTCTAAAGCACGTATTTCAGCTATTAGGGGACCTTATTCCAAAAGGTAAAACGAGCTCTCAGCTTTTTCAAAGTAAATGTGATGCAGGATAGGGACACGTTCAAGCAGTCATAGTTTCTCACAGCTTTGATTGGCCGATGTGACCTTTTCCAAGCGCGATGTCAATAAACAGTTCAGTTCTGAGCCTCCATCCACATACCCAGCTTTTGGATTTCATCGACAATTATGAATTAATTAAACTGGCTATAGACCAATTCGAGGAGTTTCATTCCAGGATTCACTTGTGCTATGTTCTGCGTTCCATGCACCAAGTAGTAAGCAACAACATATCTTCACAAAATTACTTTTATTATATAAAAAAAAGTTCTCAATCACATTTCCCAATAACGACAGCTGTCGTGCACGATTTTTCAGTGTTGCCAATCTAATCTTGGAAGGCAATCACAAAAATAAAATATTTAATGTCTGACGAGCTGCGTCAACAACAACTCACTCAGAACTGAAATGACACAATTTCAGAGACTTTACTGGTCTCATACAGATACGATTTTATGTATGTAGACTGAAGTGGCGAATGAAAATTTGTTCCAAGGACAGGAATCGAACTAGGTCTCTTGCTTACTAAGCATCTGCGTTAGCCACTAAGCCACCTTGGCTGTATCAAGACTGGGAATTGAACCTGATAGCCAAGTTGGCTTAGTGGCTAAGGCAGATCCTTAGTAAGGAAGACACCTGGCTACGATTCCTGTCCTTGGTACAAATTTTCACTGGCCACTTCAGTCTACATACATAAAATCATATCTGTACGAGACGAGAAAAATCTCTGAATTTTGTCATTTCATTTGCATAAGTACCTGCAACTGAGTTTCACCCAGAATCTCCCATTTATGTTCGATGCTGATGCTCTATTCCAGAACACGGTGAGCCTCGGCAATTCTGTTCGTGTGTAAGGGGGAATTTAAAGTAGACTGGGGTGGCAGTGAGAACTGGGGTCGAGGGTAATCTGTCCAGTTGTGTGTACCGCTGTACTAAGGTGGCCTAGTGATTAACGTACCTGCCTAGAAGGAAGGAGACCCTGGTTCGATTCCCGTCCTTGGTACAAATTTTCACTCACCACTTCAATCTATAGACAAAAAATCACCCAGAACAATCTTCAGGCATCTCTCAAAAATCTATATGTGGTATCTTCCAGAGATCGCGGTTCCACGCCAAAGGCGGCAACACGGATTGATAACACGGACATTAGGGAGTGCTCGCTGCAATCCCCAACAAGCAAAAAGATACACTGCAGAAGATACGCTCTCCCTCTCAGCAATACAGCGCCCTCGTACTAAGGTCAATATAGAGCCGAGCTAGGGAGAGCTCTGCCCATGTTTGTGACCTCAACTTCAGCATTCAAGCACATCATGAAGGAACAATGACTTTGAAGTTTCAGACAAACATGTACTTTAGTTAAAGTTGAACATTGTGCTTCAAGAGAGCAGTTTGTTAATTAATGTTTCAAGTAATACTTACATTGTCACAGCTGTAAGTATTTTACGTTCTGTTGTGGCAAAGAACTGTCTCAATTTAGGTAAATTATTTTATTCATTCATGTAATAAATTGAAATAATATTTCATCTGTTGTAGTTAAAAATTAACCACGTCCCAGAGCACTCTAATAACCTACAGCTGTTGCCGGACGATTGTAGTCTCGTCTGGTCACAACACTGTATTATACCCACCATACCTCTCCCCATCAGGATAAGGGATATGAAATCACAAAACGAAGTGTAAATATGAACTTCGTGGTAGAATTAAGTTGCCTGTTGGCTAGCACTATTTTAATTTGTGTTAGTTTAGTCCGCCCTCTTCGCTGAGTGATCAGCACGTCTGATTACCATCCACTGACCCCGTGTTCGATTCCCGTCCGGGTCAGATTTTTGCCGCTCGGAGACTGGGCGTTATGTTATCTTCACCGTCATTTCGTCGTCACCAACAGCAATTAGCCCACTGTGGAGTCAAGTGAAAAGACTTTCATCTCGGTGACCGAACTTTCCCAGGTGGAGACTCCCGGCCATCAATGTCATACGATCAATTCTTTTTTTTTTTGTATCAAAAGAGTTTTTCTTTTCCATATTAATTAATCGTAATATTTACTAAGTTGGTCACAAACATAATTTAGTCAACTATTCCTTCCAAAAACCGTTTTGCAATCCTAGCACTATAAAGTAAATTAAAAATTTTAGAAGTTTAAAACAACTACGGAATGGTGTGTAAAAGTCCCATTTTAAAGGAACTTTTGTGCTGATACCAAAACTGGTCTTAGGTTTTGCGAGTCTCTAATATTTCCAAAGTTATGCAGAATTTAATGTTATCACTAATATTTCGTTAATACTAATACATCTGACCCGTTTGTGTTACAGTTGCATGTGCGAAACATTGTTTTGTTCGCTAGTTCGCTAGCCTCAGCTGAGTGTACGTTTAATTGAATTTCGGTATTGCATCATTACTTCTCTCGTTAATACGTGACACTATTTTATAATTAACCAACTGAGTTGGTCTGCCATGAAACCTATTATCCTGTTATGAACTTCAGTTGTTATAGAGCCAAAATTCATGATAGCAAAATGATGAACTAAACTGGTTTCAGCATTTGAAATGTGCATTTCTTACAAAAATGCTAAAATACAATTTCAAAAGGATTGTGTGATATCTATGGAATCACCAAGAAATCAACTATGTATGGTGTACGTGTTCTTATGTGTAAAAAATAGAATTTACGTAACATCACTTTAGGTTAAGGTCAAAGAGTTTGTTGCTAGGATTCGTGATCGACTTTGCTTCAACAATCGACAATTAATCGATTATGAAATTGTATTATATGGAGGATCAACTTCGTTTGTCGCCCGAGATCAGTCTGCGGAATGTATGGAACTTATTGTGGTCAGTGAAACCATCTCTTTCAGCATTACAGTCACGAGGAAGCAACAGAAATGGCGCTACCACGATCTAAAGTCCCGAATACTGTCAGTTTCGCTTAAGGTCCGTCAGCGTATAAAGCATACGTTTGCTGCCATAGTGGTGGCCGAGTGACAGCCATTGTCCCCTATAACTTAACCATTCTGTAGCGCCGTTAGCTGACATACCCCTCGAAGATAGTCGGTTCTGTTTTGATGTGTATAATCCAATTTTTTTCTTCATAGTGGGTGTTTGTATAGAAATTGCAACGAATCGTTTCATGATGTTTTCAAAAACTTTTATTTACCAATCAGCCGCCCTTCGATCCTCTTTAGGCGAATCAACGGATGATGGCGATTCTGGTTTACATGGCATCTCACCGAGTAGCTGCACTTACAGAGACGAAACCAGGATGCGATGAAAAAATTCTCTTTTGGTCTGAAACTGTTGTATATTATTAGTTAATTAAACTGTTTACGGTCCTTTTAGCCACTAATAACCAGATTTAGGACATTTAAGGCTGTTGGAAAAATCGGAAAAAGTGCGTCATTGCTATGTTTGATTTTTGACAACGCGGTCTTTTTCAGTACCAGTCCTGTGCCAGTTTATGTGAAATACTGAATACTCTTTATACGTAAAAAAAAACTTTATCCTCGTGTAATGTGTGCTTTATACGTCGCATTCAGCTACTGAGCAAAACTGACGGTTGATCCTGTGTTGTGAAATGCTGAATTTGGAATAATGAAAATAAATCTAATTGAATTCCAACAGAAACTAATTATGTCCTCAGTGAAAGCTACTTAAATAACAATCGATACTGAAGTGCGCCGTGAAAGCTACGTAACATGAAGTTTAATGACTGACTTGAAATATTCACGAAATAAAATGGTGTTCAGCAGTGTAGAAAATAGCTGTTTAAGATAACCAACACTGCTCAGTGTAAATTAATATGCTTACTTGGCACAACAGCTTGAAATTCTGGCTACGTACTGTTTGCTCACAAGAATGCAAAGTGAGATCTGCCTTGAAAGAAAACTAAGTTATCTCATGCCCAGCATTGTGTTTTGTGTCTGGCGTAGTGACGTCCTCGAAAACAAAGTGAGATCAGCAAATATAGAAGCTAAAGAAAAATAATTACTCTAATTTTTATTTGCTTATCAGAAACAATCCGTGACAGCGTGTGGCTTAAGGTGCAATGCACACACAACAAAATATTTTAAACTTTACGAAGAACGATCGAGAAAGCTTTTAATTTAAAGCAAAGCGTTAATTAAAAATTAAACTCTGATTATTGTCAAAACTGACTGTGCAGCATAAGAAGACTCTAACAGTTACTAAATTCCCTCATTACAAAAATTATAGACATTTCAACTGGTTACGTAATTTGTGACATAATGAAAACAAAGATATCAGATTAACACTAATCCTGAATGTTATTAGTTATCTAAGGAACAGAGATTTCCTTCAACTGATAGTTCTGACATACGAAACACTTCATTCTTGCGCGTGGATGGGTTACATTGAAATATTCCTCCAAAAATCTTCTACATCAATACAATCAATAAAATAGCTTTATTAACAAGTTTCCACTCCATAATAAAGTATTCCACTTAATTTCTGCCAGATTCACAGATATCACATCTCGTTCTCTAAGACTCAACTGTTCGCTTCTGTGCCTTAATAATAATGCCCCAGTGCTGCACAGTTGACTGGTAAGCAAGCGCACTACAGTTTACAATAAACACAGAGTCAAGGATCTTATCCACTACTCGTGCAGCGCGTTTATGCATCTTTGTCCCATTACAGCAAAGGTGATTCATTTTCAATGACAAAAAACCTCAGAATATGCTTGGCACAAAATACAAAGTGCCTGTAAACCCCCATCATCTGATTACGAGTCCACAGTAGGCAGAAAGCCGTCTAATGGGAAAACAGAAGTTTTTAAAAATCTAGTGAAGTGAATGGTCGCTGTTTCCACGCAAATCATCCACTATATTAAGAAAATTTGCAGTGTTCGGCGTCCAGAATAGATGAAATATTTTTTTTGTTCTTCTTGCATTTAACCAGACGACAATCTAAACTTATGTATCCAGAATCAAATACAGAATGTCTACTGACGACGCTTTACCCGTAAAGCGTAACGAGTTCGGTGTTTTTTTTTTTTTTTCCCAGTACATCTAGGACAGAACGTATCTTTAATGTTTGGAACTATTTTACTTCCGGGATATTATGGCGATACGAATGGTATCCAGACACAGTAGCCTCTTACCGTTTCTCATTACCGTACCTTTCCACAGACTGGTCATTAGCTGGCGATGAACAAGAGTATATTAAAAACAACCACTACTTTTTATCGAATCATGTACTTGTCAATGGCATTCGACAGCGCGTGAGAAACAAGAGCCATTAATACAGGACAATTCCCTGTTCGCTAAAGCATTTGGCACGTTTCCAACAAACTGTTTTCGCTGGGAAATGTGTCGAGATGCAGCGTAGCGCCGTTAGTAGCACTCAGATATTGAAAACTATCTTTTTCCTGCAGCGTGTTTGCGGATTTCACACTTAGGTGTAGCTCCTTTGTGTGCCAAGTTTTATTGCAAACTGCATTTTTTCTGCACGATATACCACAATCCACTAAGGCAATACGTCGTTCCGTTTAAAGAGCTCCTGCAAATATCTTGCCAGAGGAAAGAATTACGTCTGGGAATATAGCAAAACTTTATGAAGTATTGTGGATATCATGGGTATCCAGGTTTCGTGGATGAAGCCAATAAAGAATCTTATGTACAAGATTTGCAAAAACAAACGACTACGCTTCAAATAATAATAACGTCATAGTCGACAGCTGAAGTAGTCGGTGTGTTATCTCGTATGCAACGAGATTTATATTGGCGACAACAGTTATCTATGGAACAGTGCAGTTTGAATCTGGGGAGCGGGCCTGTACGTTTTATATTTTTCCATATTAAATCTCCTTTAGCTCTTTTGGTACCATTCTTTCATTTTTACGCCTCCAACGTAGGAAGTTCATCTTACTACGATATTATTTAAAGATGTTGTCCTCTGAGATCTGCTGCAGGGCAACGATATATTTTTTTACTGTTTGGACGTTCAGTTGTCTTCCTTCTGTGAAAATGAAGAGAATGCCAGACAGAAGAGTTGTCAATCATCGGCTCATTGAGTTACATGTTTTCCTGTCGCGGTCCGCCACATGTAATTTTCTCCTATAACAAGAGGCGTAATTATCTTAATAATAGTTCGGAAAAAGATCTCAGACTCACATTTACTCAGTGATTTATTGAATGTATGACTGGTTCTCTGATAATTCACGTATTCAAATAAAAACAAAGGCAAATGGAACTGATTCTTCGTTATTTCTCTGTGCGAACTAATCAGCTCAGAATGTTATGTTTCCAGCTTTTTATGCTACGTAGCAACGGAATCAAGGAATAATTGTTCTCACATTTTAATTTCTGTCCATGAAAACAACCTGCACGGTAAAGAATAATTAAAAAGCCACGAGATCGAAATGTATGAATGTGACTTTTCATCGTATGTCCCGATAAACATCCTGTGGAATAGTACCATTGTATAAGGAACTAAATCTGTATTCTCGCAAGTTAAAGGACACCAACAGAGCTAAAAAATTATACCAAATGGAAGAATATATAGGACTGAGAACGTCCTGTAAGTTCAAGAGTCATTTTTTAGAGGTCCCAGAAAACTGTCACCCCCTTTTAATTTATATTTTAATACCTCGAAATAGTCGGCACATTATATTATACAAGAGAATGTAAAAGTGGATATGGGAAAGAGAACTACGTCACGAAGTCAAAACATGTGGTAAAAAAAAGAATTTTCTAAAAATTATGTTCGAAAATCAGGATATGGACGAAAGATTAGTATTCGCAGATCTGCGTAGAAAGAACAAGTTAATCATTGATAGACGCACAAGGATGGGATAGGAAATCGCCTTATACTTGTCAAAGGAACTTCTTTGGCGCTTGTAATTGGCGGCTTAGGACATCCACTGGAAACACAAATGTCGATAACTGGAAGGAAATTCCAGCTATTTTCCTCGCAAATACGAGTCCAGAGTAGGTAAGGACATCTTGCATTACCACATCTAAGACCAAATTCTACACCATCGTCGGTCAGCGTTGTACAAGGTATGGTGTCTCGTTAGTAAATTTTACAATCAGGCGTAGTGGTGCAGATACTCAACAGTATAAATATCGTGCGAGATGGCGCAGTAATTAAGAGAGCAGTACCATTCAGGAGACCGACAGTTCAAATTAATGTCCTGTCTTCCTGGCTTTCTCGTGATTTCTGTTAACCAAAAGCAAAAGCATATCATCACTTAGCCACTGGAATACACTTCACACTCTCGGGAGAAAACTCAACCGTAAGTGAATAATAGCGGTACAGAGTTGCTGTTTACCACAAAAATAAATATGAAAGGGAAATACTGTTCTATTAAATACGGAGTAGCTAACTTAAGCGTTACTTCACCAGATTTTTTATTTGCATATATCGAAATAATTCTTTGTTAGTTCGTTGAAAAGAGAACGAGCGATATCTACTTTTTTTCATATAATAAGCACCAGTCTCAGATATGGATCCTGGTTTCCTTTTCATTCTAAAGGATTTTGTTTTTAAACAGAACGACAAGAAGAGGCCTACCAAGGCCTGAATACTAATATCGATTACTTTGCCTCGTTCTAAAAATCAAAAAATAAAAACCACTGCTAACTTAAGTGGATTGTCTGAACGGAGATTTTGTTTTTGATTAACACAGATAATATTTTCGCAGCTCCGTAATTTGTATAACTTTTTAATGAGTAGTAAGGTCTTGAGAAGGTATTCTGGCGTTCATTATGAGGTTCAAGTGGTACGCCCTCCCCGCTACCAAAGGCAGGAAACAAGCGCGGAGCCAGTGTGTCGAGTAAGATATTTATTCCTTGGTGAATAGCGAATACTTGACCCAATCTACAATACGCAGTCATCGACAAAATTTTTAACCGTTGCTATTTATAGCTTCCGTGTAATTATCTTAAACTACAATTTGTAAGCATGCTCGTTCACGTGCACGTTTTCCTTTCTCAGTGTGAAGTGTGGAAGGTTAAATGATTTGTCGCCATGAAATTTAATCAATAGCTGGTTGCTGTATTCTCAGTTTCGGATGCTTCCTAGAACACAAGAGTCCACGCAAAATGTGGGAACAGACAGAACTAATTTCATGAGCACGTGCAGTAGCTGTCTGATACAAAAGAAAAGAATCCGAACCAGAACATGTGCAAGTGATGCCTACCGAGTTCCTGTGTGTTGGTTCTTTCGCTATTTATGTAATACGAATACCTTGAAACAGGAGAAAACAAACATCCGTAACATTCGCAGATGTTCGTTCCAAGGACACACAAGAACTCGTCTACACATTTGCGTCTACCGTGGTCTCCTTGCTACCGCAGCACAAATATTAATCACTGCAAACGCGATGTTGTTACGGACGTAGTATGTAACTGCTGCCAAGTGGTTGCTACGGAATCTAGTTTTATACAGATGCGTAGCTTTTCAAACAAGGCAGAGCATTTTCCAAATTTTGTCATTACTAATCACATGGTGTCTTCAACGTTTTATTCGTGTCACCAGGCTCTTATAGTGAAATTGTCAAGTCAGATAATATAATTTAAGAAAAATAAATTGAAGACCACGAAGGGATTATTCGAATAGAACGGAAATCAGTAGATGGGACATACACTACTGGCCATTAAAATTGCTACACCAAGAAGAAGTAGATGGGACATACACTACCGGCCATTAAAATTGATACACCAAGAAGAAATGCAGATGATAAACCAGTATTCATTGGACAAATATATTATTCTAGGTTCGTCGTTGAGTACACCATCGCAGGCGCTCAAGTCTGTGGTGCAGCGTTAAGAGTAACCGCAGCCATGGTCTCCCAGATGATAGTGCATGCTGCTGCAAACTTCGTCGAACTGTTCGTGCAGATGGTTGTTGTCTTGCAAACGTCCCCATCTGTTGACTCAGGGATCGGGACGTGGCTGCACGATCCGTTACAGCCATGCGAATAAGATGCCTGTCATTTCGACTGCTAGTGATACGAGGCCGTTGGGATCCAGCACGACATTCCGTGTTACCCTCCTGAACCCACCAATTCCATATTCTGCTAACAGTCATTGAATCTCGACCAACGCGAGCACCAATGTCGCGATACGATAAACCGCAGTCGCGATAGGCTACAATCCGACCTTTATCAAAGTAGGAAACGTGATGGTACGCATTTCTCCTCCTTATATGAGGCATCATAACAACGTTTCACCAGGCAACGCCGATCAACTGCTGTTTGTGTATGAGAAATCAGTTGGAAACTTTCCTCATGCCAGCACGTTGTAGGTGTTGACACCGGCGCCAACCTTGTGTGAATGCTCTGAAAAACTAATCATTTGCATATCACAGCACCTTCTTCCTGTCGGTTAAATTTTGCGTCTGTAATCAAAAGGCTGTGAGCACTATGGGTCTTAACTTCTGAGGTCATCAGTCCCCTAGAACTTAGAACTACTTAAACCTAACTAACCTAAGGATATAACACACATCCATACCCTAGGCTGGATTCGAACCTGCGACCGTAGCGGTCGCGCGGTTCCGGAGTGTAGCGCCTAGAACCGCTCGGCCACCCCGGCCGGCTTCGCGTCTGTAGCACGTCATCTTCGTGGTGTAGCAATTTTAATGACCACTAGTATATATGTGCAGATAAACAAATTATTACAGTTTCAGAAAAAATGAATGATGTATTCAAGAGAAAGATTCGCAAATTCAGCAACTTAGTGGTTGGTTGGTTGTTCGGGGAAGGAGACCAGACAGCGTGGTCACCGGTCTCATCGGATTAGGGAAGGATGGGGAAGGCAGTCGGCCGTGCCCTTTCAGAGGAACCATCCCGGCATTTGCATGGAGTGATTTAGGGAAATCACGGAAAACCTAAATCAGGATGGCCGGACGCAGGAATGAACCTTCGTCCTCCCGAATGCGAGTGCAGTGTCCAACCACTGCGCCACCCCGCTCGGTCAGCAACGTAGTGAGTCGTTGGTCAACTTTGACTGTTATGCGAGCACTTATTCGGCTTGGTATTAATTGACTGTGAGGTTGGACGTCTTCCTGAGGGATACCGAGTCAGATCCTCTCCAAATGGCGCATTGCATTGTCAAAATCCCGAGGTGGTTGGAGGGCCCTGCCCATAATGTTCCAAACGATCTCAAGTGTGGGGCGATCTGGCCACCTTGCTGGCCAAGGTAGGGTTTGTGGAGCACGAAGACAAGCACTACAAACTCTCACATAGGGCGAGTGGGCTTTGCCTCGCTGAAATGTAGGCCCAGGATCGCTTGTCAAGAAGGGCAACAAAACAGGGCGTATTATATCGTCGAAGTACCGGTGCTATAAGGGTACCGCGGATGACAACCAAATGGGTCCTGCTGCGAACAGAAATGGGACCCCAGACCACCACTCTTGGTTGTCGGGTCATATGGCGGGCGACACTCAGGTTGGTATCCCACCGCTGTTTCGGGCGTTTCCAGACACGTCTTCGCTGGTTGTCGGAACTCAGTTGGAAGTGCCATTCATCACTGAAGAGTCTACTCCAGTCAGTGTGATTCCATGCCGAAGAAGTTGATGAATTACATTACATGTAGACAAGGCTGCTTGCGAGTATCTACACTGAGTTGAGAAAAGTCACGCGAAGCGGTAATATTGTGTACACACGGTAGAAAAGGGCAGCTCATTGGCGCAGCTATCATCTGTACTCAGGTGATTCACTTGGAAAGGCTTCTGACATGGTTCTGGTCACCCGACGGGAGTTAACAGACTCCGAACGTGGAATGGTTGCGACATCACCATCTTTGTTTACACGTGGTGAAACTTCTTGGCGTGTGACTGGCGCTTTAAATTATCTGTATATGAATACATAAAAAAAGTGCATCGTACAGTCTTCGCTGCTGCATGATCACAAGAAGTCAGCACTGGAACGAAATGGGCACCGCCGCCTAAAGGAAATTTAATGATGTGGGAAAACAAAAACTGAAAGCTAATGCAAAATGAGGAGTCCTAATGTGAACTAGCCGTTTGAGGATGAACTTGTCGCTTCGAAAACGGTAACGGGGATATTTAAGTGTGATTGGTGATATTTGTTTTACGGGCAGTGCCTAACATTTGCTAGAGACATCATCAGACGCCTTCACGGCTTAGTCTCAAACTAGCTCAGCAATCCGAACTATTCATACGTAGAGAAAGTGGTTCAAATATCGGCTAGGGTCCAAATTCAGGCCAGCTAGATGTTTTGTACTGGAAGGTGCAGCAGCCTAGTGGAAACAGTATGAACCAGCGCTTTAGACCACTTCAGATGTTGTGCAAAACCTATCCGTTTCAGTTTCAACATAAGCTCAGTTTTACTCGTCTTAAAACTTTTACGTATACGGATTCGTTATTATTTTCTTGAAGTTGTGAGTTTAGGAATAGTCTTCTCTCTAGTATGTCGTGTTAGGATAATTTTAGCTTTTAGGACACCTTTAGATTTAATAGCTACTATTATTCGTTGTTTTGTAATTATCCTACAAAATTACGTAGAAGTAATGGTCTAAATTCGGGCTATTACGTATGGTCTAAATTTCAGCTGTAACCAGATTTTGGACCTTTTTGCAGTATGACTGATCTGTACCGTTACCTCCCTCCCTCGGGCATTGGTGTGTGTGTTTATTCTTAGGATACTTTAGGTTAAGTAGTGAGTAAGCTTAGGGACTGATGACCTTAGCAGTTAAGTTCCATAAGATTTCACACACATTTTTTGAGTACAGCCAATACTTCCACAGATTGCTGAATTTATATACATCATACAAAGACAATAACCTATCAGGAGCACACATCATCTAATGACACAACAGCAACCAGCTGCCGCTACTTCACAGAAGTAACAAGTGTTAGATGTAGATTATAATTCAATTTCAATCACATTCAGACATGTAACAACGCTTTTTTTTTACCAAAGTACAGTGGAGTAGCTGTCACAATTGTAGCATCTACAATCAGATATGTACAGTTAGATAACTTGCTTCAGATCTACGACCGGCATACGCACACATATCAGATGGTTTTATTTTCCAGGAATCTTTCCTTGGCTTTAGGCGACAGCAGAATGTTTTTATCGTAACCTGTTACAGACAAACTTCTTGCACAGTACTTCATAACTTGAAATTTTGTCAAAATAAATGATCATTTAAAATAAATATTGCGTTATGGAATCCATGGCGATCCGGTGGTTCCGATAACAGGGTTCAATAGACTTGCATGATACACCAAACAGAAAAAAAAATTACGTCGTTCCGAAGTTAGCCAATACTGGTTTTGCCAACTGACAACGACGCAACCTCATACGAAAATCCCATTTGCCACAATATTCTTCATAAATTACGAAAAGCGGCCAAGCACAAAAATTAGCATGAAAAATAAATCAGTAGAAAAATTAATAAATAATTGAAACAAAAATGTTACACGATTCAACAGTAAACAGATAATGAAATACGGCAGCGTATTTAATATAATCAAAACTACACTACTGACCATTAAAATTGCTATACCAGGAAGAAATGCAGATGATAAACGGGTATTCTTTGGACAAATATAATATACTAGAACTGACATGTGATTATGTGATTACATTTTCACGCAATTTGGGTGCATAGATCCTGAGAAATCACTACCCAGAACAACCACGTCTGGCTGTGACAATGGCCTTGATACGCCTGGGCATTGAGTCAAACAAGGCTTGGATGGCGTGTACAGGTACAGCTGCCCATGCAGCTTGAGTAGTGACTGGCATATTGTGACGAGCCAGTTGCTCGGCCACCATTGACCAGACGTTTTCAATTGGTGAGAGATCCGGAGAATGTGCTGGCCAGGGCAGCAGTCGAACATTTTCTGTATCCAGAAAGACCCGTACAGGAACTGCAACGCGCGGTCGTGCATAATCCTGCTGAAATGTAGGGTTTCGGAGCGATCGATTGAAGGGTAGAGCCATGGGTCGTAACACATATGAAACGTAACGCCCACTGTTCAAAGTGCTGTCAATGCGAACAAGAGGTGACCGAGACGTGTAACCAATGGCACCCCATACCATCACGCAGCGTGATACGCCAGTATGGCGACGAAGAATAAACACTTCCAATGTGCGTTCACCGCGATGTCGCCAAACACGGATGCGACCATCATGATGCTGTAAACCGAACCTGGATTCATCCGAAAAAATGACGTTTTGCCATTCCTGCACCCAGATTCGTCGTTGAGTACACTATCGCCGGCGCTCAGGGTCAAGGGTAACCGCAGCCTCCGTGCCGATAGTCCATGCTGCGGCAAACGTCGTCGAACTTTTCGTGCAAATGGTTGTTGTCTTGCAAACGTCCCCATCTGTTGACTCAGGGATCGAGACGTGGCTGCAACATCCGTCACCACCGTTGCGGATCAGATGCCTGTCATCTCGACTGCTACTGATGCGAGGCCGTTGGGATCCAGCGCGGCGTTCCGTATTACCCTCCTGAACCCACCGAGTCCATTTTCTGCTAACAGTCATTGGATCTCAACCAACGCATGCAGCAATGTCGTGATCCGAAAAATCGCAATCGCGATAGGCTACAATCCGACCTTTACAAAGTCCGAAACGTGATGGTACGCATTTCTCCTCCTTACACGAGGCATCACAGCAAGGTTTCACCAGGCAATGCCGGTCAACTGCTGTTTATGTATGAGAAATCGGTTGTAAACTTTCCTCATGTCAGCACGTTGTAGGTGTCGCCACCGGCGCCACCCTTGGGAGAATGCTCTGAAAAGCTAATCATTTGCATGTCACAGCATCTTCTTCCTGTAGGTTAAATTTCGCGTCTGCAGCACGTCATTTTCGTGGTGTAGCAATTTTAATAACCAATAATGTATCTACTAAACTCCCCGAAAAATATTTAGCTACGTCACTGTACAACATTAGAAAGCTTCGTTACGCGATATACGTCATCTACTGGAAGCAAATCACTAAGTTCGTAAGCACTTTTTTTTAAAAAAAATTGCGACGGTTGTCCGGTAAGTAATGTAACACTTTTTTTCTCTCGCCCAATTTCGGTTTAAAAAAAAAAGTTATTCGTTGTGGGCCATCGTGGAATATTCTCGCTTGAGCCTCTATAATTTCCGAGGTGGCAGTGCTGTACGTAGCCTTGAAAGTGGCGCCTGTAACGGAGGTGCATTCCGAGCAGAGAGGTTTCATTGAGTTTCCTTTGGTGGAGAACCAGAGCGTCGCATATATTCATAGATGCTTTGGGAAAGCCTACGTAGACCTTGTAGTGATCAAAAGCACGAAGAGTGGTTGGACGAGGGATCTGCCATCATAGGAAGGTCGCGGAAACCTGTCCAATCTCCCCCGTTCCGGGCGGCCTTATAGTGTTGTGATTCATGCAATGTTGGAACAGCACGAATCTCTTAAGTTCCTAATTCCAGCTGTTTGTCCTAATGAAAGGAAGCAGTACGTGGATGATGAGCAGGTTATTGATACACCAAGACGTTGGCTTCGACGTTGACTCATAGAGTAGTACCATGCGGGCATATGTCAGCCCCCCCCCCCCCCCCTGCCCCAGTAAAGCGGCGTAAGGGCGTCTCATTGAACAGAGATTATATAGAAAAACAGGAATTTTTAGCGAAGAGAAAACAAATGTGTTGCATTGTACATTGTCGTATATTCTTCCTTGGAAGGCTGATGAAATAATAATTAGATTTAGTACTTACAAAAAGATGTTTAAGTCACCTCAAAATGGGTGATTACTACACTCCTTCTCATCATCAATATTCTGGAAACAGATGTCTGAAAAATTAGACTTATACTGTATAAGCCATCTTCCGTTAAGTCAGTCAACACTACGCTTTCGTTTTATTATAGTTATAACACAAAAGATGGAAGGCTGATTCAATGGCACTACTTACCGATTTATGCTGGTGTTTAATCTTAATAAATACGAAGTACATTAGTCCATATACTTAATTTAAAACATTTCCTAGCTCTCACTTGCACTCTGTCACACCATAGTTTCGCAGCTCTTCCGTCTTCGATCCCCCGGTCGACTACTGGGCACTACACAGTTAATCGTGTACTGTTTGGTGCCTGTTTTCGCCATCCAGCGACAAAATCGGCAACCATCAACGGAAAGTAGAAAAGTCTCACTCCGTCACTAATCATTAAAAAAAAGGCGTTTTTCGTTGCGACGGGATCTTCTCATGATATTTAAATTACCAGTTTTCTCCAGCGATTGCGAAAACATTCTGTTGGCACCCACCTATATAGGGAGAAATGATCATCACGATAAAATAAGAGAAACCATGGCTCGCACAAAAAAATTTAAGTGCTCGTTCTTCCCGTGTGCCGTTCGAGAGTAGAACGGTAGAGAGACAGCTTGAAGGTGGTTCATTGAACCATCTGCCAGCCACTTTATTATGAGTAGCAGAGTAATTACGTAGATGTAGATGTAGAATGTCCATTCAAATTATTGTCTCACCGTCATGAAAGGCTCTTATTTCATCTCCCCCTCCATCCATTAATACTTTGCGGCAAAATTATAAAGGTAACATGATCTTGGGTGCCTCTCTCCAGACGGCAGTGTAGCTTCTGTTACTGAGAGAATTCACCGATTATGAGCCCCTCAAGAATCTGGTTAAGCACGGATGTAGTATATTCAGTCATTTGTTGGTGAAATTCCATTTCGTTTTTGTGAATTTGTTCGAAATGTGGACCATTTATTTATATGGTCTAATAGGTAGCAATTTTATTGTATCTGAAAGTGACCTTCCTTTCTCATATGCCCAAAACTGATCACTGTCGACCACTTTAAAAGGCGCCTCGTTGCGCTGTGGGTAGGTGAAAAGAAAGATAAGTACATAGGCGGAAAAGAGATAAACTGGGAATAATTCTAGAGACAATACACGCCGCAAATAAGGAGATCCACTGACATAAGCCATTTGGAAAAAGAGCAGTCTGGGAACGCGCATCTTGAGAACGGCATAGCAGGTCGGCTGCTCACCTGTCGCTGTCGTGACGATTTACGAAAAGTGGTTGAAGGACAGTTGTTGTTGTTGTGGACTTCAGTCCTGAGACTGGTTTGATGCAGCTCTCCATGCTACTCTATCCTGCGCAAGCTTCTTCATCTCCCAGTACCTACTGCAACCTACATCCTTCTCAATCTGCTTAGTGTAGTCATCTCTTGGTCTCCCTCTACGATTTTTACCCTCCACACTGCCCTCCAAAACGAAATTGGTGATCCCTTGATGCCTCAGAACATGTCCTACCAACCGATCCCTTCTCCTGGTCAAGTTGTGCCACAAACTTCTCTTCTCCCCAATCCCATTCAATACTTCCTCATTAGTTATGTGATCTACACATCTAATCTTCAGCATTCTTCTGTAGGACCACATTTCGAAAGCTTCTATTCTCTTCTTGTCCAAACTATTTATCGTCCATGATTCACTTCCATACATGGCTACACTCCATACAAATACTTCCAGAAACGACTTCCTGACACTTAAATCTATACTCGATGTTGACAAATTCCTCTTCTTCAGAAACACTTTCCTTGCCATTGTCAGTCTACATTTTATATCCTCTCTACTTCGACCATCATCCGTTATTTTGCTCCCCAAATAGCAAAATTCCTTTACTACTTTAAGTGTCTCACTTCCTAATCTAATTCCCTCAGCATCACCCGGCTTAATTCGACTACATTCCATTATCCTCATTTTGCTTTTGTTGATGGTCATCTTATATCCTCCTTTCAAGACACTATCCATTCCGTTCAACTGCTCTTCCAAGTGCTTTGCTGTCTCTGACAGATTTACGATGTCATCAGCGAACCTCAAAGTTTTTATTTCTTCTCTATGGACTTCAATAAATACTCCGAATTTTTCTTTTGTTTCCTTCACTGCTTGCTTAATATACAGATTGAATAACATCGGGGAGAGACTACAGCCCTGTCTCACTCCCTTCCCAACCACTGCTTCCCTTTCATGTCCCTCGAATCTTATAACTGCCATCTGATTTCTGTAAAAATTTTAAATAGCCTTTCGCTCCTTGTATTTTACCCCTGCCACCTTTAGAATTTGAGAGTATTCCACTCAACGTTGTCAAAAGCCTTCTCTAAGTCTACAAATGCTAGAAACGTAAGTTTATCTTTCCTTAATCTTTCTTCTAAGATAAGTCGTAGGGTCAGTATTGCCTCACGTGTCCCAACATTTCTACGGAATCCAAACTGATCTTCCCCGAGGTCGGCTTCTACTAGTTATTCCATTCGTCTGTAAAGAATTCGCGTTGGTATTTTGCAGCTGTGACTTATTAAAATGATTGTTCGGTAATTTTCACATATGTCAACACCTGCTTTCTTTGGGATTGGAATTATTATATTCTTCTTGAAGTCTGAGGGTATTTCCCCATGTGTCATACATCTTGCTCACCAGCTGGTAGAGTTTTGTCATGACTGGAGTCCCAAGACCGTCAGTAGTTCTAATGGAATGTTGTCTACTCCGGGGGCCTTGTTTCGACTCAGGTCTTTCAGTGCTCTGTCAAACTCTTCACGCAGTATTGTATCTCCCATTTCATCTTCATCTACATCCTCTTCCATTTCCATAATATTGTCCTCAAGTACATCGCCCTTGTATAGACCCTCTATATACTCCTTCCACCTTTCTGCTTTCCCTTCTTTGGTTAGAACTGGGTTTCCATCTGAGCTCTTAATATTCATACAAGTGCTCCTCTTTTCTCCAAAGGTCTCTTTAATTTTCCTGTAGGCAGTATCTGTCTTACCCCTAGTGAGATAAGCCTCTACATCCTTACATTTGTCCTCTAGCCATCCCTGCTTAGCCATTTTGCACTTCCTGTCGATGTCATTTTTGAGACGTTTGTATTCCTTTTTGCCTGCTACATTAACTGCATTTTTATATTTTCTCCTTACATCGAATAAATTCAATATTTCTTCTGTTACCCAAGGATTTCTACTAGTCCTCGTCTTTTTACCTACTTGATCCTCTGCTGCCTTCACTACTTCATCCCTCAAAGCTACCCATTATTCTTCTATTGTATTTCTTTCCCCCATTCCTGTCAATTGCTCCCTTATGCTCTCCTTGAAACTCCGTACAACCTCTGGTTCTTTTAGTTTATCCAGGTCCCATCTCCTTAAATTCCCACCTTTTTGCAGTTTCTTCAGTTTTAATCCACAGGTCATAACCAACAGATTGTGATCAGAGTCCACATCTGCCCCTGGAAATGTCTTACAATTTAAAACCTGGTTCCTAAATCTCTGTCGTACCATTATATAATCTATCTGAAACCTGTCAGTATCTCCAGGCTTCTTCCATGTATACAGTCTTCTTTTATGATTCTTGAACCAAGTGTTAGCTATGATTAAGTTGTGCTCTGTGCAAAATTCTACCAGGCGGCTTCCTCTTTCATTTCTTTGCCCCAGTCCATATTCACCTACTACGTTTCCTTCTCTCCCTTTTCCTACTGCCGAATTTCAGTCACCCATGACTATTAAATTTTCGTCACTCTTCACTATCTGAATAATTTCTTTTATTTGATCATACATTTCTTCAATTTCTTCGTCATCTGCAGAGCTAGTTGGCATATAAACTTGTACTACTGTAGTAGGTGTGGGCTTCGTATCTATCTTGGCCACAATAATGCGTTCACTATGTTGTTTGTAGTAGCTTACCCGTATTCCTATTTTCCTATTCATTATTAAACCTACTCCTGCATTACCCCTATTTTATTTTGTGTTTATAACCCTGTAGTCACCTGTCCAGAAGTCTTGTTCCTCCTGCTACCGAACTTCACTAATTCCCACAGTAAAAACACGAATAGGGGACAGTGTTGACGTCCAAGCCTCATCATAGAAAATGAAGGTCGGAGCCTTCCTCTCCCAGAGAAGCAGGATAAGTTACGTTTTGTGGCATACCTGATGAAGAGCACAGTGCTGGTGCCAGCACAAGTGTTTCGGGGCACACCGTTCAGCACTCACAGTTAAACATCTCAGCAGACGATGTCTACGTGTGTCCATGTCGATCCTACAATATCGTCAATTATGATTATTTCTGTGGTCACGGTGTCATCTGTACTGGAACTTAAATAGATGGAAATGCGTCATCTGGTCGGATGAATCTCGTTTCTTATTACACCAGATCGAGAGTCGTCTCCAGATGCTCCGTCATCCAGGCGAAAGTCTGTCCAAACTATGCACTGTACAGTGGACATCGGACGGTGTGAGCAGTATTATTCTACGGAGGACATTCAGCAATACCAGAATCGTTCTACAATGGTTTGAGAAGGGTGACGGTGGACTCACGTTGTCTTGGCCACAAAATTCACCTGATCATAATCCGGCGCATACACGTGTTGTTCCACATACATCCGAAAACGAATCCATGTCATTCGGATTCGCTGTTGTATTGCTTTCCAATCTGGACAGCAACTGTTACATTCATGGTTTTTCTTTCATCCTTCCTCCAGGCGTCCCGTAATACGATATTCCAGCAGAACAGTTTGCAGTCCCAACCATACCCTACTTTAAATATACGGCAATTGTTTGGGTTGTGCCCCTGACACTAAGTGCTCACTAGTTTGACATAAAATGTTGTTAATCAATGCCGTTATACTACGTGATCAACAGTATTCAGGACCCGTATTTAATGCAGAATTGACTGCTGGTTGTAACTAGAGGTTGATCTGCCAATATAAAAACAGGCTGTGTTGTCAGTAGAGAAGTAGCAACAGAAAATGGATATCAGAAGAGTTTACCAATGATGGCTGGTGCTCATATGCTAATGTGCTACGGTACATTGTATATCTTTCACTTAAATTATGTCATTTCTCTTCCAATTTAAGCCGCAAATCGTACTAAAATTACGTTGTTTCTCATCGAATGCGTACAGATATGCAAATAAAATGTGTGAAAAGGTGTTTTGTAGCTCTCTCTTTGAGGTAACTAGAACTCAGAGTCGTGAGCTAAGATGATAGGTAGCTACATTACAATTAACTCAGAGAAGGGACGCAGCTACCTGTTTTCGACTGTGCATACTCTGGTGTAACGCCATTCCCGCTCGCACTAAGTTCTCACACCAACGGGTCAGTATTTTCTTTGGAAGTTCGTGTAAAATATTGCGCAGGCAACAAGGCGAATTCTGTAGACGATCTGCTAAAAAGGCCCTTTCCCGGGAGATCTTTAGAGGAGAATGTAAGAGTTAAAGAGTTAGGTAGACCCACAAAAATTTGAAATCTAACAGTGGGAGGGCATGGGATGTGACTCACCAATTTGGCTCAGACTAAATGGATTTAAATGGCACGCAAGAATCATCCCTTTGCTGCATCGAAATATATCATAGTCACTGCGAACAGTCTCTCTTCCACACACTTGCTTTCCATAATTTTAGCTCCAGTTTGATTGTCATTTTCTGTACAAAAATTTTCTCGCCTTGGGAAGACAGTGTGGAAATATGAAGGAAATCGCTAGTAAGCCCAGTAACCTTAGCCGACGTCAATGGTTACAGTGTGACTTCAACTGATTTGAAGACTTAGCCTCCAGGAAATTAGCCTGTCTTACTACTACACGGTCTGGTTTCTATACATGTTGTAGATAATTTCTCACATCCAGTTATTTATTCCTGACAGCTTCAGAACTCTAAAGAGTTTATTCCAGTTAATGGTGTCAGACGCTGTTCCTAAATCCTCAGACATTCCTTACGTCTCTTAGTCGGAATTCCATTGTCTCGTACAAAGTCCCACTCACGGCGGCGGCCAAAATCCTGTAGTCGTTGCAGTATGCTACACAAAATTGCTCAGAAACTTTTAGTGATAGGCACGGATTAATTCTCAGCACTGCTACACTGTTAAATCAGTTTAATAAAGGTCGCCATCTTCGCTTTGACTCACGAGATTGGGATAAAATTGTCACTGCTCATATTCCATTAATAAATGCCTTGTAGTGATCCAGCCACTTTTAGAATAATTCCCGGATATTTCCACTAGGCTGCATAACATAAGTCACAAGCATACGTCACATCGGAACCGCGCGACTGCTACGGTCGCAGGTTCGAATCCTGCCTTGGGCATGGATGTGTGTGATGTCCTTAGGTTAGTTAGGTTTGAGTAGTTCTAAGTTCTAGGGGACTGATGACCACAGATGTTAAGTCCCATAGTGCTCAGAGACATTTGAACCATTTTTTTTGAGCCATACGTCACATCGCCTCGAGCTAGTTTCTAGTTATTCCCGCTGATCCTTCAAAAAGCAAAATACTTGCGAAGGTCGATGTCATTAGGTGAGAAGACACACAAAAACACCACACTTCAAGATTCCTTAGAAGTTCCATAGAAACAAATGTACTTCACTGGCTTCAGTTAGACTTCTTTATTCAACAATACGTTCAGATAACAAAACGCTCCAGTACCTGGTGAGAAACCTTTCCCAACCGATCACATACACACACACACACACACACACACACACACACACACACACACACAGACACACAGCAGCAGCAGCACCACATAACGCACACATAAAAAGTTGGAGATGACTAAACAGCATTCTACACCAGCACATCGGCTGAAAAATTCAGATTTTATTACGCTTGTCGCACCAGTAGAATGACTTAATCGATCACTGGTACAGTCTCAAGGCACAATGCCACTGTCCATCACGACGCACAACTCACTTTTCACATCCACGATGTCTGCCAGCCGACTCGTCACGGCATGATCTTCCAGCTGCTTTATGTGAGCGCCGTTACCCTGTTTAATGTCAGCACTAATAACACTATAGCGTAAACTGATCATTAAACGTTCGTATTCGACAGGTGCTGGAAAAGACTGCCGTCACGAGTAAATCACTAGATAGCCCTTGAGTCAGCACAGTTATCACATGACAACAACCTGTTTAGAGCGAAAACTGATATGCTGATCCGTAATCTGCAGGTTGTAGTAAGCCCCTTGTGAACACCAGCTCTTGTGTACACAATAGCTGAGTGAACGAGCCAGATGCACTGTCAAAAATGACGTATTACAATCTATGAATGCTATAATTTTTTCCCCATTTTGGAGGTAAGTAACATACTGGGTGTTTCGAAGAGGACTTTGCGACTACTGTACAATTTTAAAAACTCGTATAAATTTATTGAACGAAGATATAGAGCTGAGTTTAGTGTTATTTTGTAGGTAAACACATCAAGTTTTTTTACCCTAAACTAAAGATGTATGTGCATTCCGTTGGTTATTCTGCACACATCCCATCGGAAGTCAATTTCTTCCCAAACTCGCTGTAGCACAGCAGATGTAACTTGCTCAGCGGCGGCGTAAATTCTTGCTCTAAGTTCAGGTAGAGAAGTCGGCACAGGAGGTACAAACACGATATCCTTGGTGAATAGCCATAAAAAAAAAAGTCGAGTGGTGTCAGGTCTGGGGAACGTGGGCGCCATGCAATGGCGCATCACGGCCAATCCATTGACCTAGTAAGCGGCCACTGAGAAAATCCCTGATGTCAGCCTCGTAGTGGCGTGGTGCCTCATCTTGCATGAAGTGAACATTTCGTTCTTGGTCATCCTCATCGAACTCTGGTATCAAAAATTGTTGTAACATGTCCAGGTACACTATCCCGTTGATGGTTTCTCACAGAAAAAAAGGTACTGTACACTTTTTTCTTGCTCAATGCACAAAAAACGTTCAGTTTAGGGCTATTACGAAGATGTTGCAATGTTTGATGTGGAATTTCACTGCCACAAATCCTACAGTTATATGTTTTACCCTTGCCACTTAAGTGAAAGATCGACTCGTCAGAGAAGGTTTTGTCTAAAAAGTTTTCATCCTCATGTCCTCGATTTAACATATCCGCAGAGAAGTTCTTGCGAAGGATTTTTTCAGTGTTCTTTATTGTTTGTGCGATCGTCAATCTGTACGGTTTCAAATGCAACCGGTTTCTCAACACACGACAAACAGTCGTATGTGGGATCTGTAGTTCGCAAGATGCACGCCGCGTCGATTTCGCAGGGCTGTTGACAAAACGTTGTCTCACTCGCCCAACGACGTCGTCACATGTGCCCGGACGACCTGATGGTTTCCCATGTCTTACCCAGCAACCTGTTCCTACAAAACATTTGTGCCACTCATAAATTGTAGGCCTACTAGGTGCATCTTTAGCGTACATGGTACGGAAATTACGCTGTATTGTTGTCGCCGACTTCGATTCTTCAAACCAAAACACAGAGCTAGCACGCTCCGTTCCAGTTAAGGCAGTCATCCTTAACGTAACTGCCGCTATCCCCCCATACGGTGCGATTCGGCACTAGCGAACTATGCGATACAAAACTTGACGTATTTCCCTTCAAATTGACACTACAATCATCTCTGTTAGGTACTATGAATCATTTCATATGAATTTTCAAAGTCCTTTTTAAAACACCCTGTACTTCAGGTGCTGATAAATTTCTTTAGAATCTATATCGATCTTTCCACAAGTTGGGCTTATACCAGTCATTCCATCCTTCTGATGACAATTCGCGAGAGTACCCTGCCTGACAAAATAAAAGTGAAACACTGAATTGACGGGTGTGTAGGTGATCACAGTTGCAGATCCATGTGACAAATAGTGACAGCTACCAGAAGGCATTAGTGTTGTCGCGTTTAGTGCTTTTACAAGGCCTGTAAAGTTGTACAAGGCGCGTGAGCAGCGTCAGATGTCCAGTGATCACTGTGACTGATATGGAGATGCCGCGTACTCGTGTGGGACAACAATCTCAGCACCTGACATAGTTTGAAAGGGGTCTCATTATGGGAACACATTTGTCTGGCTGATCGAATCTTGTAATATCCTGATTTGTATGACATTCGGATCTGGCAGCGGTGCGATGTTGAACCTCACAGGAACGCGAGGGCAGGCATACTGATCTGATCACGATTAAGGATCACCGCCGCACTGAGCTCGAAGCACGCCTTAGTCCCTTCAGTTCCGCTACTACCATCCGAGAACAAGAAATGAACTCCCTGTTACTGTGTCATTCAGTACCGTAGGTTGGAGACTAGCAAAAACAGGACTAGGGAATTATTGTTCCATGCGTAGGCTGCAGTTAAGATCACAACAACAATGGCTGCGTTTGGAGTCGTACAGTGACCAGGAATCATGGACTCCTGATGAATAGCGTCTCACTGTGTCTAGTGATGAATAGCGATTCCCCCGTCGGAGATTCGAGTCCTCCCTCGGGCATGGGTGTGTGTGTGTGTGTGTCGTCCTTAGCGTAAGTTAGTTTAAATTAGATTAAATAGTGTGTAAGCTTAGGGACCGATGACCTCAGCAGTTTGGTCCCATAAGTCCTTACCACAAATTTCCAAAATAATGTTTCTGCACTAGCCCGTATGACCATCGTCGGCGAATATGGTAGCAAATTTCCTCCAATGTTTTGGAGAGGTATAGCGGTCTTAGCCTGGCATCGTGATGTGGTGAGCCATGAGGTATAACTTCAGGATAGGCCTGGTAGTAATTTAGGTTACTGTGAAGGCAAAACAATATGTCATGGACATTCTGCGTCATTATGTGTTAACTCTCATGCGACAGCATTGTGGTGCCATTTTCAAAAGGAACAATGCTCAAGTCCATACATCGCACGTGTCTCTATGAACTTTCTGTACGACGTTCAGGTACTGACGTGTCCAGCAAGATCTGCAGATCTGTTCCTCATAGAACACGTGTGCGGCCAGCTCAGATGTTAACCCTGTGACAGCGCTAAGTGTTCGGGATATGATGGACCAGCTACAAGAGTTGTTGGTCAAATTGCCTCAGGAAAGTGTGAAATGGCTTTACGACTCCTTTCCCAACATAACCATTGGATTCATCCAGATAAGATGATGTGCAGCGTCATACCGGTAAGTCTTTCATACTGCCAAGTTGTAAATTTGACTCGATTTTGTAATCACTTAATCAGCATCACATCCGATCTCAACCCGTGAAGTTTCATTTGATTTCCCCCTCCTCTTCTGTATACTAGAGGTTTTTGTGATACAGTGTATTTTTCAACCATCAGTTACTAAACTGATCTCTCGGTAATACGCATATCAGCATCTGCCTTCTTTGGTGTCGAGATATTACATTCTTATTGAATTATGAAGGTCTCATACACCCCGGTGGGCTAGATGAGTGGTTTGTGGGAAAGATGAGGTGCTAGTGGTAGGGCAAGGGGGGGGGGGGGGGGGCGGGGAGAGAAAGAGCAGATAAGCAGTTGTTAGCAACCCACTTACTAAATGAATCGACTTGATTTACTTTCGGTACGATGGACGTGGAAGAATTATGGGCAAATTTTAAACACATTGTAAATCACGCATTGGAGAAGCATGTGCCGAAAAAGTGGCTTACCGACGGAAAAGGCCCAACGTGGTTTAACAGCGCAATTCGGAGAATGCTCAGGAAGCAAAGGCAGTTGCACTCGCGGTACAAGAAAGATCGGGAGAATGAGGACAGGCAGAAGGTAGTAGAGATTCGTGTTGCTGTAAAAAGAGCGAAGCGCGAAGCATACAACCACTACTACCGTCATACCTTAGCAAAAGATCTTGCTGAAAACCCAAGGAAATTCTGGTCCTACGTAAAAAGCAGGTCGAAAGCTTCCATCCAATCACTCACAGATCAGTCTAGCCTGGCAACGGAAGACAGCAAAACGATAGCTGAAATTTTAAATTTAGCATTTGAGAAATCTTTCACGCAGGAGGATCGTACAAACATACCGCCGTTTGAGTCTCGTACAGAGTCCCGTATGGAGGACATAGTGATAGACATCCCTGGGGTTGTGAAGCAGCTTAATGGGTTGGAAATAAATAAATCGCCAGGTCCTGATGGGGTTCCAGTTCGGTTTTACAGAGAGTACTCTACTGCATTGGCTCCTGACTTAACTTGCATTTATCGCGAATCTCTTGCCCAACGTATAGTCCCGACGACTGGAAAAAAGCGCAGGTGACGTCCATGCATCAGCACGGCTTTAGAAAACATCGCTCCTGCGAAACGCAACTCGACCTTTTTTCAGATGATATCTTGCGAACTATGGATGAAGGGTATCAGACGAATGCCATATTCCTTGAGTTCCGGAAAGCGTTTGACTCGGTGCCCCACTGCAGACTCCTAAGGTACGAGCATATGGGATTGATTCCCAAATATGTGAGTGGCTCGAAGACTTCTTAAGCAATAGAACCAAGTACGTTGTCCTGGAGGGTGAGTGTTTATCGGAAGTAATGGTATCTTCTGGAGTGCCCCAGGGAAGTGTGGTAGGTCCGCTGTTATTTTCTATCCACATAAATGATCTTTTGGATAGGGTGGATAGCAATGTGCGGCTGCCTTCTTTGGTGTCTCGATATTACGTTCTTATTGAATTATGAAGATCTCATGATGCTGTGGTGTACAGGAAGGTGTCGTCGTTGAGTGACTGTAGAAGGATACAAGATGACTTGGACAGAATTTGTGATTGATGTAAAGAATGGCAGCTAACTCTAAATGTAAATAAATGTAAATTAATGCACATGAATGGGAAAAAGAATCCCGTAATGTTTGAATACTCCATTAGTAGTGTAGCGCTTGACACAGTCACGTCGATTAAATATTTGGTCGAAATACTGCAGAGCGATATGAAGTGGGACAAGCACGTAATGGCAGTTGTGGGGAAGGCGGATAGTCGTCTTCGGTTCATTGGTAGAATTTTGGGAAGATGTGGTTCATCTGTAAAGGAGACCGCTTATAAAACACTAATGCGACCTATTCTTGAGTACTGCTCGAGCGTTTGGGATCCCTGTCAGGTCGGATTGAGGGAGGACATAGAAACAATTCAGAGGTGGGCTGCTAGATTTGTTACTGGTAGGTTTGATCATCACACGAGTGTTACGGAAATGCTTCAGGAAATCGGGTGGGAGTCTCTGGAGGAAGGGAGGCATTCTTTTCGTGGATCGCTACTGAGGAAATTTAGAGTACCAGCATTTGAGGCTGACTGCAGTACAATTTTACTGCCGCCAACAGCTATTTCGCGCAAAGACCACAAACATAAGATAAGAGAGATTAGGACTCGTACAGAGGCATATAGGCAGTCATTTTCTCTCGTTCTGTTTGGGAGTGGAACAGGGAGGGAAGATGCTAGTTGTGGTACGAGGTACCCTCCGCCACGCACCGTATGGTGGATTGCGGAGTATGTATGTAGATATAGATGTAGATGTAGAGCCTTCTAAGTGATGCCAGTATCAAAATTTGTAGTGTAGCTTTCTAAACAATTGTGTGTCGGTGTAGTTAGATTCCGTTCCTTGCCACCGCTCCCAGAAGCGGAGGTGACGATAGTTGTGCAGCCGTGTCTAAAGTTTTCAGCAGGGTTCTCGGACGGCGGCCGGCCGCGCCCTTGGACTGGAGCCGGCAGTTGCGGGGGCGGTCGCCGTCTGGTGTGTCTCCGTCTGCGTCGCGCTCTGGGTCTCGCCCACGGCTTGGCCGCCGCACTTTCTCCAACGGCCAACAACTGCAGACACGCTAGCTGCGCGCTATTTCTGACCTCCGCGTGCTGCCGAGCGAACGTTATTCTCTCCGAGAAGTAGCGGACACCTACGCCTTCGTATGGCGTGATAAGTTGCGTCACAATTTAAAACTGCGCTTTCTGCAATCCCTAACGACCCACAAAAATAGGACACATTGGAGTTTGGCTCAATAAAGGCTGTTGTATTCCTATATTAACCTTTAGCTTGTACGGCCACACCTTAACGATAAATCGTTAAAATAGTTATGGATATGCTCTTAGAGTCGGAAGACATCAGTGTTAAATATAAATCAGATACGAACCTAAACTAGAATTTTTCTCCTGAGGAAAAAAATTAACAAAACGTTACAATAGTGTAGCCCAAACATACTGAGGGGACAAACATCATGGAATACCTCCTAATATCGTCCCGGACCTGCTTTCATCTGGCGTAGTGCAGCAACTTTAAGACGCATGGACTCAACAAGTCGTTGGAACTCACCTGCAGAGCTACTGAGCCAAGCTGCCTCTATCACCGACCATAACAGCGGAAGTGTTTCCGGTGCAGAATTTTGTGCACGAACTCTCTTCTTGATTATGTCTTCTAAATGTTCGATGGGATTCATGTTGGATCTGGGTGTCCAAATCATTCGCTGGAACTGTCCAGAATGGAATTGCGAAAAGTTGTGGCCGATGACGAGGGGGATTGTCATCCATAGAAATTCCATCGTTGTTTGGGAAAATGACGTCCATGAATGGCTGCAAATCGTTTCCAAGTTGTCGAACATCCAGATGAGCCAGTCCATTCCATGTAAACACAGTCCACACCATTATGAAGTCATTAACAGTTTCCACAACGGCTTGTTCACAACATGGGCTCATGGTTTCGTGGAGTCTGCGACACACTCCAACCCTACCATCAGCTCTTACCAACTGAAATCGGGACTCATCTGACGAGGCCACGGTTTTCCAGTCGGTTAGTGTCCAACTGATGTGGTCACGAGCCCAGGAGAAGCGCTACAGGCGATGTCGTGTTGCTATAAAAGGCACTCGCGTTGCTCATATGCTGCCTTAGTCCATTAACGCCCTATTTCACCACACGTCTGCCATTGATTTCTGCGGCTGTTTGAACAGCGTTTCTTGTCTGTGAGCACTGGCAAACGTACGCAAACTCCACTGCTCTCGGTCGTCCAGTGAAGTCGGTCGGACACTGCGTTGTCCGTGGTGAGAGGTAATGCCTAAGATCTGGTACTCTCGGCAAGCTCTTGACACTGTGGATCTCGGAATGTTAAGTACCCTGACGATTTTCGAAACGTAAACTCTCATTCGTCTAGCTCCAACTACCATTCTGCGCTCAAAGTCTGTTCATTCCCGTCGTGTGGCGATAATAACATTGAAGACCTTTTCACATTAACCAGCTTCGTCAATGCACTGTTCTTCTATAGCTTGTGTACGCGATACTACCACCATCTGCATATGTGCGTATCCCTATCCTATGACTTTTGTCACCTAAATGCAATATTTTGAAGGAGGTACGCAGCTCATGTAAATGAAACACAGGAGAAAGATGACATGCTTCTACATTGTATTAATTTCTATAGTACCCTAAGGTAGCGTTATAGGTCCGTTACTGTTTACAATACACGCAAATCGCCTCGTGGATAACACTGAAAGCTCCATGACACTGTTAGTGGCGATACAACAACAACACTGGACAGTAGTAGCCGCGTGGGGAGCCTCGGAAGAGAACGATGGATGCCAGATTGTAGTCATCATCGTCATACGGGTGCAACACATGATGTCATGTTATATGGTGCAATTGGGTGGATAACTCAATCGCTTCTGTATCTCATACCAGGAAATTTAAATGGCAGCCGTTATATTTCAGATGTGTTATGGCCGGTGGATTTTCCTTCTGCATGAAATTCCAACAAGATAACGGAAGACAATATGTTGCCCTCGACACTGACGGTGTTCAACTGTTGCCCTGATCAGGTCGTTTTCCATATTTCTCAGCCAGTGAGTACATCTTGTCATATGTTGGTTACCAAACGCTGCGACAGATGAACTCTGTTGTACAAACGTGGAATGACGTATCCGTACGTTTTGTTAATCTCAACTCGACGCGATGCTCACCTAGGCTAGAGGTATCGTGCTAGATTGCTCACGCTGTATATCCTCAAATCACCCGCAAACTTAATTATGTATCCTTCCGACTGTATGGTATACGCACAGTAAATAAAACTTCGTTATTTTGTATCCTTCCTAGTCTTGCTAATAACAGAAAAATGCAAACAGCTGACTAGGCTTCGTCTTTTCTGGGATGATCGTCAAGGCACTCAGCGACAAAAATATGCCTTTTGTCAACATGGCTGTACCGTGGTGGAGGTGAAATAGGTCCCTACCAACGGTTCGTGTACAGAGAGGGTGCAAAAATTTACCGGAAGAAAACAAGGAGAAAAGACGTTTTGAGAAATGATAGAGACAAGTATGAAAGTTTTTCTACCCCTATCTGCCCAGGAGAGTAGGCCTATCCTAAGGGCTATGACTGTAAACGTACCCTGATACCACGATGTCACTTCTACAGTGCCTCTTCGTCCGAGATAAAGAAACGAGTACAACTCAACGGACGTCTGTCGGTGTATCACTAACACAGTTTATGTATTAACAGTGCCCTTGGATCACACAGCTGCCGCCTACACAACTCCCTCATGTTCAGCAACGGAGTTCTTGCTGCTATTTTGCTACCGTGTTGTAGAATGACAGAGGCGAGCGGGAAAATTGAGATTTGTGGTAACTACTATGCGACCAAACTTCTGAGGTCATCAGTCTGTAGGCTTACACACTACTTAACCTAACTTAAACTAACTTACGCTAAGCACAACGCACACACACCCATGCCCAAGGAAGGACTCGAACCTCCGACGGGGATAGCTGCGAGGCGAGCGGATGCTGAAGCAAAAACACTGTTTGACCGAAGTGTTCCGATTCTTGCCGTTTTCTGTGGATTGACGACTAAAGCAAGACGTGACGGTGGAGGAAGCAAGTAAAAATATGGAGGGCACAGGCGTCCGCAAGGGAGGACAAGAGAGGGAGCACTTGTCTCCTATCCCCTCCCCCCCTCCCCCCCCCCCCCTCTCCCAACCTTCTCTTAGAATCTGAAGTACAGAAATTTTATTCACTTACTGAGTGGATAACCACCAATTCTCTAGGATGTTACTTCGAAATAAATTTGCTGAATTCGAATAACTTGGCTTTAGCTGTGTTCGAAGCAGGACTCGAACCCGTGTTTCCCTCTTATCGCGAACGGTCGCCTTAACCATTAGGCTATTTGTGCTCACCTTCCAGACTGACCCAAACTACCATCTGTCACACTGTCTGCATCCCTAACACACAGTCTCCTACAGTCATCTACACTCCTGGAAATTGAAATAAGAACACCGTGAATTCATTGTCCCAGGAAGGGGAAACTTTATTGACACATTCCTAGGGTCAGATACATCACATGATCACACTGACAGAACCACAGGCACATAGACACAGGCAACAGAGCATGCACAATGTCAGCACTAGTACAGTGTATATCCACCTTTTGCAGCAATGCAGGCTGCTATTCTCCCATGGAGACGATCGTAGAGATGCTGGATGTAGTCCTGTGGAACGGCTTGCCATGCCATTTCCACCTGGCGCCTCAGTTGGACCAGCGTTCGTGCTGGACGTGCAGACCGCGTGAGACGACACTTCATCCAGTCCCAAACATGCTCAATGGGGGACAGATCCGGAGATCTTGCTGGCCAGGGTAGTTGACTTACACCTTCTAGAGCACGTTGGGTGGCACGGGATACATGCGGACGTGCATTGTCCTGTTGGAACAGCAAGTTCCCTTGCCGGTCTGGGAATGGTAGAACGATGGGTTCGATGACGGTTTGGATGTACCGTGCACTATTCAGTGTCCCCTCGACGATCACCAGAGGTGTACGGCCAGTGTAGGAGATCGCTCCCCACACCATGATGCCGGGTGTTGGCCCTGTGTGCCTCGGTCGTATGCAGTCCCGATTGTGGCGCTCACCTGCACGGCGCCAAACACGCATACGACCATCATTGGCACCAAGGCAGAAGCGACTCTCACCGCTGAAGACGACACGTCTCCATTCGTCCCTCCATTCACGCCTGTCGCGACACCACTGGAGGCGGGCTGCACGATGTTGGGGCGTGAGCGAAAGACGGCCTAACGGTGTGCGATACTGTAGCCCAGCTTCATGGAGACGGTTACGAATGGTCCTCGCCGATACCCCAGGAGCAACAGTGTCCCTAATTTTCTGGGAAGTGGCGGTGCGGTCCCCTACGGCACTGCGTAGGATCCTACGGTCTTGGCGTGCATCCGTGCGTCGCTGCGGTCCGGTCCCAGGTCGACGGGCACGTGCACCTTCCGCCGACCACTGGTGACAACATCGATGTACTGTGGACACCTCACGCCCCACGTGTTGAGCAATTCGGCGGTACGTCCACCCGGCCTCCCGCATGCCCACTATACGCCCTCGCTCAAAGTCCGTCAACTGCACATACGGTTCACGTCCACGCTGTCGCGGCATGCTACCAGTGTTAAAGACTGCGATGGAGTTCCGTATGCCACGGCAAACTGGCTGACACTGACGGCGGCGGTGCACAAGTGTTGCGCAGCTAGCGCCATTCGACGGCCAACACCGCGGTTCCTGGTGTGTCCGCTGTGCTGTGCGTGTGATCATTGCTTGTACAGCCCTCTCGCAGTGTCCGGAGCAAGTATGGTGGGTCTGACACACCGGTGTCAATGTGTTCTTTTTTCCATTTCCAGGAGTGTATATCGAACACAGCTGAAGCCAAATAATTCCCATTCAATGAATTTATTTCGAAGTAATTTCTGATAGTTGTATATCGTCTATGGTGATTGTTCATCCAGACATGCAAGAAAATACCAGATATCGAAGCGGGCGTAAGACGATAACATCTCAAGTTTCAATTCCTCGGTCTTATTCTCAGTAGCGCGGGAATACAGAGCAGAGCTGCGAGCATTTAGTGATGAGAACAGGAGACTATGGTATGGGAATGAAGACAGTGTGCAGACGGAAGCTTGGGTCAGTCCAGGAGGCGCGCTTGAATAGCCTATAGATCCGCTTCGAGCGCCGAGCGGGAAGGTTGCTGTTTATCTCACTTCCCGCAGCATCGGTTGCGTCTTTACCTCTTTAGTGTTGTTCTGTCTGCCGAGTGAGTCATAGCACTTCCGCTCTGCCGTCTTGTTTGTTTGTGTTCACCTATTTGCAGTGGCGTGGGCCGATCCGCTGTGGCTACCATGGTTTCCGGGTGTATTCTACGAAAATGTACTGTGAACTTTACTTTCGATAAACCAACGAAACAAGTGCAGCCCACGTCTCTAGAAATCCGCGATTGGCTTGTCGATACACTTCGTGTGAACTCCGATCGGGTCCACACCGCTTATTTTGACGCACACGAGTTACGCGTTTTACGTGAAATTTATGGACCTCCTTGACGCTGAAAGATTACTGTCTCGAGATGGTTCTCATGTCCTGTTGAAGCATCGTGACAATTGCGTTAGTATGGTGTTGCTCGCAGATGCTGAAATTGACTATACCAATGTTCCAGTGTTCAACCTTCGGCCGGAGGTAGATGACAACTGGCTAAAGGACATATTGTCTCCTTATGGTAACGTGAAGAACGTTTGTCGTGAACGTTGGTATACTCAACACAGATTACAGTGTTATAGTGGAATTCGTTCCGTGGAAATGCGTGTCAATCGCAATATTCCACCAGATTTACAAGTGTCTGGTTACCGGGTTCGTATCATGTGTACTGGTCAAGAGAGAACATGTTTCCCATGTAATGAAAGTGGACACGTTCCATCCAATTGCGCGTGAGGTGTGTTTGTATTAAAGACGTCATTTTCCAGCGCCGCAAATTAACGGTTGCTGATTTTGCTCTTTCCACTCACAAAGTGGATCTACACTCCTGGAAATTGAAATAAGAACACCGTGAATTCATTGTCCCAGGAAGGGGAAACTTTATTGACACATTCCTGGGGTCAGATACATCACATGATCACACTGACAGAACCACAGGCACATAGACACAGGCAACAGAGCATGCACAATGTCGACACTAGTACACTGTATATCCACCTTTCGCAGCAATGCAGGCTGCTATTCTCCCATGGAGACGATCGTAGAGATGCTGGATGTAGTCCTGTGGAACGGCTTGCCATGCCATTTCCACCTGGCGCCTCAGTTGGACCAGCGTTCGTGCTGGACGTGCAGACCGCGTGAGACGACGCTTCATCCAGTCCCAAACATGCTCAATGGGGGACAGATCCGGAGATTTTGCTGGACAGGGTAGTTGACTTACACCTTCTAGAGCACGTTGGGTGGCGCGGGATACATGCGGACGTGCATTGTCCTGTTGGAACAGCAAGTTCCCTTGCCGGTCTAGGAATGGTAGAACGATGGGTTCGATGACGGTTTGGATGTACCGTGCACTATTCAGTGTCCCCTCGACGATCAACAGAGGTGTACGGCCAGTGTAGGAGATCGCTCCCCACACCATGATGCCGGGTGTTGGCACTGTGTTCCTCGGTCGTATGCAGTCCTGATTGTGGCGCTCACCTGCACGGCGCTAAACACGCATACGACCATCATTGGCACCAAGGCAGAAGCGACTCTCATCGCTGAAGACGACACGTCTCCATTCGTCCCTCCATTCACGCCTGTCGCGACACCACTGGAGGCGGGCTGCACGATGTTGGGGCGTGAGCGGAAGACGGCCTAACGGTGTGCGGGACCGTAGCCCAGCTTCATGGAGACGGTTGCGAATGGTCCTCGCCGATATCCCAGGACCAACAGTGTCCCTAATTTGCTGGGAAGTGGCGGTGCGGTCCCCTACGGCACTGCGTAGGATCCTACGGTCTTGGCGTGCATCCGTGCGTCGCTGCGGTCCGGTCCCAGGTCGACGGGCACGTGCACCTTCCGCCGACCACTGGCGACAACATCGATGTACTGTGGAGACCTCACGCCCCACGTGTTGAGCAATTCGGCGGTACGTCCACCCGGCCTCCCGCATGCCCATTATACGCCCTCGCTCAAAGTCCGTGAACTGCACATACGGTTCACGTCCACGCTGTCGCGGCATGCTACCAGTGTTAAAGACTGCGATGGAGCTCCGTATGCCACGGCAAACTGGCTGACACTGACGGCGGCGGTGCACAAATGCTGCGCAGCTAGCGCCATTCGACGGCCAACACCGCGGTTCCTGGTGTGTCCGATGTGCCGTGCGTGTGATCATTGCTTGTACAGCCCTCTCGCAGTGTCCGGAGCAAGTATGGTGGGTCTGACACACCGGTGTCAATGTGTTCTTTTTTCCATTTCCAGGAGAGTAGAAAAAATTAAATTTTATGTTTTTAATTGAGGTTTCGTTCGAAAATTGTTGAGTTGTAACGTTAAACAGTGGTATGTTGCTGTAAAAATAGAGGAAACAATACAGATTTATCGTGTAGTCCTAGAAACAGCCATTTCCTCAACAAAGAGGTAAAATAAAATAACCATAAAACAACATTTACCAAGCGCCCCTTCAATACTTCGTCATAGAAAACTCATAGAAAACATGTTTCCGTTTTTATAATCAACTTTCGCATTTATGAACAACAAAAGAACTGGCACTGCTAAGAGTATCCTACGGCTCCAACATTGCTGGCAACGGGTTATACACAATGCTGGTCACTACTTTTAAGATCAATAAAAGTTAGAAACACGTATCTGTTTTGTACAAGCTGTAAATAAATAGTTACCACTATTACAGTTCCAACCCCTGTATAATAGTGTAATACTGGCCTACTGCGGCGAGATTCAACTGCCGGCAACATACATTGCGCGTAAGGACCATGAAGATAAGCTACGAGAAAGTAGGGCTCATCGGAGGCATATAGATAGCCGCTTTTCCCTCACTCTGTTTGCGAGTGGAACAGGAAAGGGAATGACTAGGAACTGTTTGGGTACCCTCCGGCACCCACCGCACGGTGGACTGTGGAGTATCTATGTAGGTGTAGATATAGACGTAGATGATCGTTTATGGGAGCCTGCGGTAGTTTTACAGCCCTGGTGTAGATGTAAACATGTGTAACTACAGAGTGCTTTAGAGGGCTGGTGGCAGGCACGTGAGGGAATGCCAGCGAGCGGCACCCGGGGGCCACGTGCTCGAGGACGCGGTGGAGGCTCGCCCCGGCGGCCGTGACAGGCGTGCAGATGCTGGACGCGCCGAGGCCGCCGCAGAGCCGGCCGTCCCGTTATTCCAGCTGCGGCCTTGGGCCGGCGCTTCCTCCTGCCTGCTGCCCACAGCCGGACGTCCTTCCCGCCACACTGGCATACACGCTCCCGAAGTAGCTGGCGAGCGTCGCGAAACTAGGCGGCCCAAGGTCGCGCCTCTCTGTCCCCCCCCCCCCCCCTCCCCTCTCCCTGTTTCGCCCCTCACCTTGTGATACCACCGCCACTGGTTGACTCCATTCGCTTCCCGCATCTGGCTGATTTTTGCTTTGTTCCGTGAAATGATTCGAATTAACGGCACAGTACGAGCGCAAAAAGTATTCCACTAATTGCAAACACTTGAGGAAATAAGATACTGAAGAGCCAAAGAAACTGGTACATCTGCCTAATACCAAGTAGGGCCCCCGCAAGAGCGCTGATGTGCCGCAACGCGGCCTGGCGTGGATTCGACTAGTGTCGGAAGTAGTGATGGAGGGAATTGACATCGTGAATCCTACAGGGCTGTCTATAAATACGTAAGAGTACGAGGGAGTGCAGATCCTGCACTTTGCAAGGCATCCCAGATATGTTCAGTAACGTTCATCTCTGGGGAGTCTGGTGGCAAGAGGAAGTGTGCAAACTCAGAAGGCCGGCCGCGGTGGCCATGCTGTTCTAGGCGCTTCAGTCTGGAATTGCGCGACTCCTACGGTCGCCGCTTCGAATCCTGCCTCGGGCATGGATGTGTGTACTGTCCTTAGGTTAGTTAGTTTAAGGAGTTCTAAGTTCTAGGGGACTGATGACCACAGATGTTAAGTCCCATAGTGCTCAGAGCTATTTGAACCATTTGAACCATCTCAGAAGAGTGTTCCTGGTGCCACTCTGTAGCAATTCTGGACGTGTGGGGTGTCGCATTGTCCTGCTGGAATTGCTGAAGTTCATATGGTTCAAATGGCTCTGAGCACTATGGGACTCAAATGCTGTGGTCATTAGTCCCCTAGAACTTAGAACTACTTAAACCTAACTAACCTAGGGACATCACACACATCCATGCCCGAGGCAGGATTCGAACCTGCGACCGTAGCAGTCTCACAGTTCCGGACTGCGCGCCTAGAACCGTGAGACCACCGCGGCCGGCAATTGCTCAAGTCCATCGGAATGCACCATGGACATGAATAGGTGCATGATGCTTACGTACGTGTCACCTGTCAGTGTTGTATCTAGAGCTATCAGAGGTCTCATATCACTCCAACTGTACACACCCCACACTACTACAGCGCCTCCACCACTTGAACAAGCTCCTGCTGACATGCAGGATCCATGGATTCATGACGACGTCTCCACACCCGTACACGTCCATCCGCTCGATACAATTTGAAACGAGACACTTCCGACCAGGCAACATGGTTCCAGTTATCAACAGTCCAATGTCGGTGTTGACGGGCCCAGGCGAGGAGTAAAGCTTTGTGTCGTGCAGTCATCAAGGGACACGAATGAGCCTCCGGCCCCGAAGCCCATATCGATGATGTTTCGTGGAATGGTTAGCACGCTGACAGTTGTTGATGGCCCAGCAATTAAATCTGCAAAAAATGGCGGAAGGGTTGCACTTCTATCACGTCGAACGATTCTCTTCAGCCGTCGTCGTTCCAGTTCTTGCAGAATCGTTTCCCGCCCGCACTAATGTCGGAGATTTGATATTTTACCGGATTCCTGAAATTCACGCTACACTCATGAAATGGTCATACGGGAAAGTCCCTATTTCATCGCTACCCTGGTGATGCTGTGCCCCATCGCTCGTGTGCCGGCTATAACACCACGTTCAAACTCACTTAAATCTTGGTAACCTGCCATTGCACCAGCAGTAACTGATCTAAAAACTGCCCCAGACACCTGTTGGCTTATATAGGCAGTGCTAACCACAGCGCCGTATTCTGCCTGGTTACATATCTCTGTATTTGAATACGCTTGCCTATACCAGTTTCTTTGGCGCTTCATTGTATGATTGCGAAGAATCTGCAGTAAGACTTTGTTTAGTCATAGAATACTTTCGATTGCAATACCATTTTCTGCTGATTCTACAATGTAATGACAGTATCCGGGTACAGGCTATTTCCTGGAGAGAGAGGAGCTTTGCTACGTGGCTGCTGTTTCACCTTGTTTCATTGCTTGGTATAAATTCCTATACGTGACTAATTCGGAAGGTACCTGCATTCATCGATTGACGTACACCTTGTGCACCTGTCTTTCAGCTGACATGCGACATGGTGACAACAATGTCTCATGGAGTTCTTTGGAGCAGTGGTCAGTCAGGGTTTGGCTGGCGAAAGTTTCAAAAGCTGGTGGTGGAATTTCGGACTGATTTATATGTAGATGAAGGCACTTGCTGTTTACGTAGTGAGATCGTATGATCTTCTTGTATGTAGGGAACTTATTGCTATTGTAAATTTTTGCATAAACTTCATTCGGCTTGTGATATTTCTTTCACACACGGTAAATCCATTCATTTATTGATGACTCATGTGAGATCAAGCTTTTGCGAATGACTTCCACCTTCAACCGGACGTGTGTGAGGACATAGTGCATTGCATTAATGATTCCTACAAGGAAGAATGCAGTCACATTAATGTTCTCAATTGTGATGTTGTACATTTTCAGAGTTGTAACTTTTCAATTGGTTTTCGCACCAGGAGATTCCAACTAGAAGTTCAGTAACATGAAAACAGTAATCTTACATTTGGCTTACCCTGCTACGATTAATCATATCTCAAAACGTAAAACATAATTATGCCTTGCAATTAGTGTTGCTGCCAGGATTAATCATGTCACTCAACACACTACATAATGATATCTTATAGCACCTGCACATAAAACAGCCCGGATTTCGAAAGCATCACTCATATGCCACTCATATAATAAATAGTTCACTCTTTTCATACGTGATACTCTTGAAAACAATGCATGTGGGCAATAAATTTCTGGGAAGTTCTCGTCGGTGTAGCACAACGAAGAATGTTAGTGAAGAGCTAAGGGAATAGGTTATCATACGTGTGAATGGCTGAAATTTTTGACTAATGGAATACAAGGGACACTGTTTCGTCACAGACAAAGCCAATACCAGGAGTGGCCAGGGTAAGTCTGCCATGGTCTCTCCTGATTCCATGTGCATGCTTATATTTCTTACCGGTCGGTTCGACTCGTACGAGAATGTTACAGCAATAATTCGTAAGCTCAGATGAGAATCTTTGAAGCGAAGTAGATGAACGTTTCACGACAAGCTTTTGAGTTACTTTAAGGATAGACTGTAAAAACGTTATGTATCTTCCAATACTCCTTTCAATTAACGTCGTTAAGGAGAAGTGTGAGAGATTAGAAGTCTTACAATGACATACAAGAAAGCATTTTCGCATCACTCTGTTGGTGAGTGAAAAAGAAAATCGAATGACTAGCAGTCACACAAAGTACCCTCTATCGCACACTGCGCGCTAGCTTGTCAAACTGGTGTGGAGCTGTTCTGCGGCCCCGCAACAGAAATGTGTTTCTGGTGGGGTGGACACAGCTGTGAAGCGATTTGCTGAGTGGATGATTCCGCTTGCGTGTAATACGATTCTATATACTGATGGACAAATTATATACTTTTCTGTCCATAAATGTAATTCATGGGAAAGGAAGCCTCTACATTGCTACAAGAAGAGATCTCGTGGAAACTTCACGTAAGCTGTTTGTTGGCAGACGTCCCGGCATACCTAAGCGCTAGGTGCCAACGAGAACACAGAAAACGCCCGTCTCCGGAGAATGACGGTGGCAACACGGAATATTGCTATGAAGGTAACTAGAAAACAGCGAACCGACAAGAATTGGCAGTCAGGAAAGGAACTTTCCTGTAGCGGGAAATACGTCGCAACTAAACCGGGAAGTTCCGATCGCCATGTTCGCGTGGGCATTTGTTCAATGGGCATATAAATTAGCTCCAAGGAGTCTTGGAGCGAACCACGAGTTTGTAATGCTGCATTCCACTGGCTAGAGAACGCGCAACAGTCGAACCAATAAGAGGAAAGAAATGCAAGAGCAGGAGGACACTTTGTGCGAGACGAGTGTTCGTTTGGAGCCATCTTTCAGGACGTGAGGTGGTAGAGCCTTGTCCGATAAAAGGCCAAAGCCTGTAAACTGAAATATTGCTTTCTAGGTGGACTGCGAAAGTGATATGGGAGAGTCCTTTCCTATGAACAACAGCTCAGTAGATGTCAGTCGATGTGAAATGCTTAATCGTATTGTTTATGCTAATTCACAAGAGTTAAATACGTGTTGTGACGTTTCAGTACTGTCCCACGTCGAATTTTTATTGTAATTTTAATATTATGTATACGTCTAGTGAGCAGTGAAACTCATATCTGGACATACGCCACATCTGATTTATGAAGCTACAAAAGAAAGTCATCTTCAATAAAAGTGTTGAATCGCTTGTCGATGTGTTCAGCACTGATTGCACGGGAATGGCAAATGTAGTCGTCTCGAGTCTGTATTGTGCAGTCTCTGAGCGGGAGCCGTAAGCGGCATCAATATCGAACGAAATGGGCCTAATGATGATCAGTGAATTTGTATGCGATTATTGGAAATGTTTTACTGCTAACTATGAAATAATGCCAAATTTCGTGAACTACATTAGCAACTTTGAATTAGATGGCCTGTTTAGGCCCAATCATGAGGAACCACAGAAAAAAAATGAATTGAAAATTGCGCCACGTAATCATCAGCCACACGAGGGAGAAGTAATGTGATGCAATTCAGTTCGCACCGTCAGACCAAAGGGGAAGCAAGCGGATAGCGTCAAAATGTACTCGCCAACGTTCATGTGTTACTGCCTGGTACCCAATATTCCATTACCACGTTTCTGTCATCTCTCTTTCATAGCTGTGTGCACACTATACTCATTTTTAGGTGGCTTTTAGTAACCAGAGTGGGCTCAATTCAATGAATTAACTGAAACCATTAGCATAAGGTAACCACATTACTTTAAAATTCCAGCTTCAGTATCCATTACGTTAAACCGGAATTGCAGTTCTAACAGTTTGGTCCCCAAAGTGTGAGGCGAGACACAATGAGATGTAGTTATGTATGACTCCAAGCATGTCTCAACACATGATTCAAACATTAGTTATATATGTATATATTGTACAAAAAACACCGATCCGCACGACCAGACCATGGAAAATCGTCCTCTGTGGTGAGTTGCTGTTCAGATTAGTTAACGCATATGTTAAGAGTCCACTGAAAGGCAAAGCTTACTTCTACTTACCCGCTGAGCTGTCATGTGGGAGCTATTCATTGAAGTGAAATTTGACTCCGACTAACTTTGCCACCGTCTCTCAAAAGTAACCGTTTGTTCACTGCTTATCTGCGCATTTATCACATGAAGGCACAAGACAGGTGTTTTATTGGTTCAATGAATGTTCCACTGAATTGAAAGACCTTGCCTGGACACAGAAGGCACCCATGGGTAGCTGTCAAAAGAGAAGTGTACACACTGAACCTTTCTCGTATCTTCGGGGGTAATCTGGAGCAGCTGTATAGAGAATCTGTATCACGATCGTTTGCCTGAGTGGCCGTGCGGTTCTAGGCACTACAGTCTGGAGCCGAGCGACCGCTACGGTCGCAGGTCCGAATCCTGCCTCGGGCATGGATGTGTGTGATGTCCTTAGGTTAGTTAGGTTTAATTAGTTCTAAATTCTAGGCGACTAATGACCTCAGAAGTTAAGTCGCATAGTGCTCAGAGCCATCTGAACCAACGATCGCCACCATTCGAACGACATGGATTCCTAATCTGCTTGTTAGTACACATCGTATGTGTTTTATTGCGCTTCTACCAGGTCAATGTATCACATAAATCGTTTTTTGTGCAATACTATGAAGGAGAGTATTCACTATTTAATATTGTTATGTACTGTTTTGTTCGAAAACAACGACGTTGCACATACATCTATTTGGAGCTGTGTTTGAGTTCAGCAATTTATAGTGCTTTAGTGCTGAACACTTGGTCCTCCTAAACTTCTGGATTAATATCGTTCCTAGGTGATGATCCTGCCACTTGCGTCCTCCGGAATATACGGAACACAGCCATACTTAGAATTGCACTGAGCTGCCTAGTACTCAGGTGGAACTGAGTGAAGGCTAACCTCCAACAAAGGGCCCTCAAGGCAAAGTCTATTTTGCGCTTAGGCCTTGCATTACATGTATAGCTCCCAAGTAGACATCCATTCGCCAAACTTCGATATACGCCAGCACACGGCACCACTCAGCACAGTATAAACAGTACCTCGAGAGAGCATCAAAATTATGTCTACAGTCGCTACCAAGAATAGCCAAACTGGACGGTCTATATGCGATCGTAGTTATTGTTCCATGGACTCTGTGATAGACCTGAGCTAAAGACAGGTCAGTGCAGGTAATCACTGAACTATTCCCGTGTTCTACTTTCATATTAAGCTTAAGTATTATGAAGTTTCCATTAATACACAGTATGTAACGGGTAAATGTGCACATACACTGGTGTCCACAATTGAAGCAACAAACCGCTATTTCCCCGTCCTGTGTCTAATTCACATACAATCATACAAACTGTCAATAGATGTAAGTTGAATCGCATGGCTCTGCATTGCGGTCAACGGACGACCACGCCAACGACGATGTGAGGCATGTATCAAACGGGGTAGTGTTTTCCGGGTTGTCCCACATCCACAATTGTTGCATACACAGCCACAGACGGTGCAGTATGGTACAGAAAAGACGTCAACCAGACTCTCTGTTGTGGAGGGCTGTAGTAAGAATTGAAGCACGACGATCGTAAACTGACGTGACCTGATGGCTTAAAGTAAATCGTTCTTTTGTTTCTCGGATGCGGCGACAGTTCAGAGACCGAAATTATTTACCGAAGACCAGGGCAAGGCCGACCGCATGTGACATGAGAAATATTTAGCTGTGTGGGCACGACGCTACCGTCTTAGTACTGCACAGTAACTGGAATCTGATCTCGCAGCGTCCACTGAATGTGTTGTATCGAGGCAAATGTTGTACAGAATGCTTCAGCAGAGTGGCGCTATTGTCGAAGACATGCTGTATGTATACCGCTAAAGCTTCTTCATAGAACGGAACCTCTAGAGCGGAGTCGTCAACATGCTGCCTGGTCGATCGAACAGTGGGTCAATGTTTGTTTCATAGACGAGACCCGATTTGGTCTGGAGAGTGATTCCCGACGTATTACCATCTGGTGGGAAAGTGGAACACGATTTTAGGACCCAAACATTGTGGAAAGAGACCGATATCGAAGAGGATCCATAATGGAGTGGACAGTGATTGCCGGCCGCGGTGGCCGTGCGGTTCTAGGCGCTGCAGTCCGGAACTGTGGGACTGCTACGGTCGCAGGTTCAAATCCTGCCTCGGGCATGGATGTGTGTGATGTCTTTAGGTTAGTTAGGTTTAAGTACACTCCTGGAAATGGAAAAAAGAACACATTGACACCGGTGTGTCAGACCCACCATACTTGCTCCGGACACTGCGAGAGGGCTGTAAAAGCAATCATCACACGCACGGCACAGCGGACACACCAGGAACCGCGGTGTTGGCCGTCGAATGGCGCTAGCTGCGCAGCATTTGTGCACCGCCGCCGTCAGTGTCAGCCAGTTTGCCGTGGCATACGGAGCTCCATCGCAGTCTTTAACACTGGTAGCATGCCGCGACAGCGTGGACGTGAACCGTATGTGCAGTTGACGGACTTTGAGCGAGGGCATATAGTGGGCATGCGGGAGGCCGGGTGGACGTACCGCCGAATTGCTCAACACGTGGGGCGTGAGGTCTCCACAGTACATCGATGTTGTCGCCAGTGGTCGGCGGAAGGTGCACGTGCCCGTCGACCTGGGACCGGACCGCAGCGACGCACGGATGCACGCCAAGACCGTAGGATCCTACGCAGTGCCGTAGAGGACCGCACCGCCACTTCCCAGCAAATTAGGGACACTGTTGCTCCTGGGGTATCGGCGAGGACCATTCGCAACCGTCTCCATGAAGCTGGGCTACGGTCCCACACACCGTTAGGCCGTCTTTCGCTCACGCCCCAACATCGTGCAGCCCGCCTCCAGTGGTGTCGCGACAGGCGTGAATGGAGGGACGAATGGAGACGTGTCGTCTTCAGCGATGAGAGTCGCTTCTGCCTTGGTGCCAATGATGGTCGTATGCGTGTTTGGCGCCGTGCAGGTGAGCGCCTCAATCAGGACTGCATACGACCGAGGCACACAGGGCCAACACCCGGCATCATGGTGTGGGGAGCGATCTCCTACACTGGCCGTACACCTCTGTTGATCGTCGAGGGGACACTGAATAGTGCACGGTACATCCAAACCGTCATCGAACCCATCGTTCTACCATTCCTAGACCGGCAAGGGAACTTGCTGTTCCAACAGGACAATGCACGTCCGCATGTATCCCGTGCCACCCAACGTGCTCTAGAAGGTGTAAGTCAACTACCCTGGCCAGCAAGATCTCCGGATCTGTCCCCCATTGAGCATGTTTGGGACTGGATGAAGCGTCGTCTCACGCGGTCTGCACGTCCAGCACGAACGCTGGTCCAACTGAGGCGCCAGGTGGAAATGGCACGGCAAGCCGTTCCACAGGACTACATCCAGCATCTCTACGATCGTCTCCATGGGAGAATAGCAGCCTGCATTGCTGCGAAAGGTGGATATACACTGTACAAGTGCCGACATTGTGCATGCTCTGTTGCCTGTGTCTATGTGCCTGTGGTTCTGTCAGTGTGATCATGTGATGTATCTGACCCCAGGAATGTGTCAATAAAGTTTCCCCTTCCTGGGACAATGAATTCACGGTGTTCTTATTTCAATTTCCAGGAGTGTAGTTCTAAGTTCTAGGGGACTCATGACCTCAGATGTTAAGTCCCATAGTGCTCAGAGCCATTTGGACCATTTGATTTGGACAGTGATTATGTTGACCACTCGCCCGCATCAAATAGTACAGGTGAATCAGCAAGGCTTAACAAGCTGTCAGATATCACTTCGAGATTTCCGACCTCATGTGCGGTTACTGCGAGGCCCAATTTCGTATTGATGGACTACAATGCTCGACCGCATAGACCATGGGCGATTGATGTTTTCTTGGAAACGGAAGATGTTGCGCACATGGTGTAGCTTGTTCGTTCTCCTGATTTGGACGCTATAGAGCTTGTCTGTGATGCACTAGGGAGATGGGTTGCATCTCGTCAGCATCCATCAATCACTCTCCAGGACTTTCGAGCAGCTCTACATGAAGAACGGGCGTGATTGACTCAAGATAAGATTGATGATATCATTCACAGCACATCCCATCATTGTCAGGCCTGTAATGCTGCCACAGGAGGTCAACCCTATGCTGAGCACATTAACCAGAAGAAAAGAACATTTTGGTGTACGGTTATGCGTGTTGCAGTTTTTACGTCCTGTATTCTTTACATTGCTTCTACTTTACTATCACCTGTTTTTACTGTTTTGTGGCAAAATAAACGCAACCTTGCAAAATTTCCCTTTGTTGCTTTAATTTTGGACACCAGTGTATTTTTACTGGTGATCGAGATCAGGGTACTGTACAGACTATTAATTGTAGCTATTAGGAATAGTATGTTTTTAGATCGGTTAGTACCTCTAAGTACAAAGGGGAAGAGCAAGCCATTTAATGCTTATTCGCCCTGGGTAGCAGGTCAGGCACTAAAGTGTCGATATGTGGTCGCGAAACAGTTGGCCTGTACTGACAGGTGTAATCCACTTAATGGTCCAATTGTGCTCATGTAGAAAACATCAAGCGGTAAATTATGTGACGTGTTAGTGGGAGGACTGTCTGATGCAGACAAAGAACAACTAACAAACTGATGTGTGTACATTTCCTCGCATTACCTCATATTAAGGTGTCACACACAAAAATATCTGCGCTTATACTTATTACACTCTGTATTATTGTAAATGGTTGTAATCTGTGTTGGCCGGCCGCTGTGGCCGAACGGTTGTAGGTGATTCAGACTGGAACCGCGCAGCTGCTAAGGTCGCAGGTTCGAACCTGTCTCGGGAATGGATGTGTGTTATGTCCTTAGGTTAGTTAGGTTCAAGTATATTCGGTCCTGTGATAAGGCCTTATAGTTGCTATATGCAAGCAAGACATCTCATAATAGCAACTACTTCTGGTGGAAGGGAGTTCTCCTCCTCCCACATTTATTGTTTGACGTCAAGTGTGTTTAGTGAGTAAAAAAATGCCAAACATGAACCTGTGCACTTAGCACCACAGGCCACAAATGGCCATTGAATAAATTCAAGAATCTGCTAAGTTTGTAACGAAATAAATAGAGGCAAAACTATCAACAATCCAGAGGTTGTTGGAACAACACGGCACTGTACTAGATATCGTTCTTTCAGAGGCGATATGGTTTTCCCTGCCTCTGACCTTTGAAATGACTCAACCAGCCAATTATAGCGGGACCTACAGGATGATGTGCGTTCCGAATGGTTGTGCAACTTGGCATTTTTCACCGTAACAAACATTGCCAGAAGTGAACAGAGTAGGAGATGGCACCTGAAAAGTTTAGGACTCACTGGGGATCAAACGCGTACCCTTGAATTCGTAATCTTTTACGGCTGGGGCACTAGAGCCAAGGATACTTTGCCCAGAATGTCTCGCTTTCCTTCAACTACAGGCTCGGTTATTTATATGAAAAAAAGCTACTATGTTTCTCCGTTCGTTCTGAATCATCACACGTGATGAGAGAGAGCACTGCGCAAAACAGCTCTCGGTGTTAGGTAGAAGAAGACGACTGAGGTCCCACACACGCTTTCTATGGCTCAAATGGCTCTGAGCACTAAGGGACTCAACATCTGAGGTCACCAGTCCCCTAGAACTACTTAAACCTAACTAACCTAAGGACATCACACACATCCATGCCCGAGGCAGGGATCGAACCGTAGCCGTCTCGCGGTTCCAGACTGAAGCGCTTAGAACCGCACGGCCTGACCGGCCGGCGACGCTTTCTAGATTCAAGGTTGGTACGTGGAAGATGTGGAGGAATTTTGTCCAATGGAGAGTTTCTAGGAACTGATCCGTTTCGTTGTACCGTTTCCTGTTTACTGAAATTTGATTTACCTGTTTTATAAAGAACATGGAGCTGAGGATCTGGCGTGACGATTTTTACTGTGGCTTTAAACTGGACTTAAGTTTTCCTGGCATAACTTCTTCTAATCTACGGAGGAGCACGGAGCCGGCCGGTGTGGCCGAGCGGTTCTAGGTGCTTCAGTCTGGAGCCGCACGACCACTACGGTCGCAGGTTCGAATCCTGCCTCGGGCATGGATGTGTGTGATGTCCTTAGGTTAGTTAGGTTTAAGTAGTTCTACGTTCTAGGGGACTGATGACCTCAGATGTTAAGTCCCATAGTGCTCAGAGCCATTTGAACCATTTGATTTGGAGCACGGATTTCAGCAGCTGTACACACAATCGATTGTGCTGCTGTAATAGTCTGTCTGTGCCATACAGCATGTCCCCGACATCTGTCTGATAATGATGTTTCTGGATTCGTTGTTTTTATCTGGTTATTTTAAGATGTTCCCTAAATCTGAGAAAACGAGAAAATATTACGTCTAGAAGTTTTGGATGCGGGTTGTGGTTTAACTGTATTTCGTGGAAGTTAACACTGAGTTTTATCTTTGTGGGATTATTGTTTGGGTAAAATAAGTGGTCTAAATTTGGGCTAGTCCTGAAAATATTTATTTAAAGAATACAATATTATGAACATTTTATAAAGTAGTTTATAAATAATATTACGTATTTTTATTTTTAAATCGCTGCGGTTTATCAAAAAATATGGTCACATAATGCAAAACATTCTGTTCTATTATCAAAAGTCACAAATATAAATGTTTATGAGCCCTTGCACATTCGCTTCGTGCCCCCATACATTACACGTAATACACATAATCCACAGGTCACCTTGCAACTCATCAGAAAACTTTTCCTCACAAAAAATGCATTCTGCATCGTCAGTGTCTGGCTCCGTTTTTCCTGCAGGGAAGTCTAAATCACTGAAGTCGCCAACAATAAGTGGCCTGGCCGGTTCATCTATCTGTTACTCATTTCAACTTTCTGCCTGCTTCTTTAGCCATTTCCTGTGTGTACTGTTCTCTTTTCCTTTTCTTTTTCTCAGCCTTTCATTTCTTTTTTAGTGACCCTTCAGGTTCCTTTTCAAACTTCAGTTTCTTTTTAAAAGTGTTTCGTTTGGTAAGATAAGAAGAATTTTTTTTCTATGATGACGTTTTGTAACTTTGTTTTGTAAGCAGTGCCTGTCATCAAGACCTGTCCAACAATTTACATTATTTTTTGCTTTTTACTTTGTTGTCCGCCCCGATAGCTGAGTGGTCAGCGCGGCGGTCTGTCACTCCAAGTGTCCCGGGTTCGGTTCCCGGCTGGGTCGGAGATTTTCTCCACTCAGCGACTGGGGTTGTATTGTCCTCATTATCATTTCATCATCATCAGTGGAAGGCAACGGGAAACCACCACTGGAATCACTTACCTAGTCGCTCGCCGGCCGCGGTGGTCTCGCGGTTCTAGGCGCGCAGTCCGGAACCGTGCGACTGCTACGATCGCAGGTTCGAATCCTGCCTCGGGCATGGATGTGTGTGTTGTCCTTAGGTAAGTTAGGTTTAAGTAGTTCTAAGTTCTAGGGGACTGATGACCACAGCAGTTGAGTCCCATGGTGCTCAGAGCCATTTGAACCATTTTTGAACCTAGTCGCTCATGCGGTGGACCTCTCTGACGAGGCTTTCCCCATGACAAGACCTGCCGTAAGGCAGAACACAGTTTTTTTTAATATTTGTTTGTCGTAGGAACAGGACGAATGTAAGGACTAGCAGCCGATGGGGTAGATCTGTTTGGCTGAGGCTCTTGGATTAAAGGGGCTTACAAGTGAAATGTACGCGGCGTAGCACTACCCGAAATCATGGAAGATCTTGAGTTGTTTTATTTTGGTATTGATAACGATCTACAGCTTTTCGCTGCTTCATTCCGGGAGCACTTTTTTTTTTCTCAAGTGATAGCAGTTTCTCCTGTTTGTAGTTTCAGACAGGTTTTCCAAACAGTTCCATCATTTCATAAATAGTTGGTGGTCTGTTTGAATGGCTAACGCATTGCTTTACCTTTCCACTGCAGTGAATTTTCAAATATCACGTGAATATTTATCCTAGTGGTTGCACTGTGTGAGTGCTACGTAGGAAAGGTGACACAATAATGACGTGAGTCCTTCTTGCAAAATGGAGGAGGTGACACTGGACACAGAAATGAAACTCCCATCCAAGATCTCGAACCTCCGCCGGGACCAGCCGCACAGTCCATGACTGCAGGGCCCAGACCGCTCGGCTAATCCCGCGCGGGTATTGTCTATACTACAGCTTCGTAATGCTAGGCGTCGTGAAATTAGTGGAATGAACTTACTGTTTTAATGCTCATCCGTCGAATACAATACTGAATAACATTACTGAGCTGCGTGAAGTGCGTAACCTTCAAGATTTCTACCCTGTTTGCATTACTAACTGTTAATTAATCAGTTCCTCCTGCCCTAACAGGGGAACATAAGTTCGTATTCAAACAAGGGTAACGGTTTTTTTTTTCCACAGAATTTCTACTGTGATTTTTGCTGTCAAAGAGTACATATTCTATCGAAGATGTAATTTTTATAATGATTATTCGGAATCCGTTGATTATCGTTTAATGACTTTTTTCACTTAAATTGGAGCATTGACATACACGGACTGCGTTGATAAAATTTCATTTAATAGAGTTATTCTTGAACAACCGATTGTTAACAGTTGCGGTGGTCTCGCGGTTCTAGGGCGCAGTCCGGTACCGTGCGACTGCTACGGTCGCAGGTTCGAATCCTGCCTCGGGCATGGATGTGTGTGATGTCCTTAGGTTAGTTGGGTTTAAATAGTTCTAAGTTCTAAGGGACTAATGACCACAGCAGTTGAGTCCCATAGTGCTCAGAGCCATTTGAAACATTTTTGTTAACAGTTGGTATACTTTTTTGTCAGCACCATTGTATCCAGTAATTGAAAAATATAGAATTCAAAAAATTGCTATTTCCCTCAAATCCAACACACAGTCAGTACTCCGTTCTTGAGTTTCAATCTGTAGAATATATGTACACGCAGAAATAATATACACTTCTGTTGAAAGATCTTCCAACTGTAGTTTCAATAACCTTGTACTGTATTACATCTTGTAGCAGAGTATCGCAAAGACAGAACACGGCCGAAGTGTCCATTTCAAAATCAGGGAAGTAACTAAATTTGAATAGAGATCTGATAATACTTTTTTAACCGTTAAAGAACAATGTGCAACGATGTTGCAGCCGACCATAGTCGACCTTCTTGCGACTGCATATTCACCGAGCACTTTCGTTTGAAGGCCAGCTCCTCGTATCGTCATCTACATCGCATAGGCTTCGATCGGTCACATCGTTCAGTGAATCATGAAACATACAAAAGGACAAGTCCATTATTACTCTTAAATTTATCCCCCTATGTCAAAACTGTGACATGGAAGCGGTAGAAAAGCGAGTTGATTTACTTTTGTAACATTAGAGCCAATAGAAGTTGCCACTTTTCCGTAGTTGCTGGCGGTGCTGCTGTTTCTGTTGTTGTTACTGCTGGTGGTGTTGTGACAGTCAGTGGCAGGATCTGCTGCCGTGCTTTCAGCAGTGTAGAAACCAAGTAACAGTTCAGTACATGTCGTAAAAGAGCAACACGACACGCGACTCCTTTTGCAGCCTCGTCACCGATTAACTCTGTTGTGTCGTTAGTCGCGATACCGAGAATAACACAAGGTTAGCTCCAGTTCTTTCTTTACCCGCTGGCCATGAGGCAGATAAAGCATCAGGCGCGGGCCGCTGCTGGGCATACGACTCGATATCGCTCTGGTGTGGGCTGCCTCGTGTACAATTATCCTCTCATCAGAGGGTTGATTTTGTGCTTCATGTAAGATGTGTCTCGAGCAAGGATTTAGCTGTCTCTGCTCCGGACAGGAGAGTACAAATACAGAGTGCTTACTGGTATGTGTGTTAGTATTACTGATGACTGCTGATCTCTGAGGCCACCGCGTCCTCCAAACCTAGTAAGCTGTGAGCGCCTTTGCGGTTGTATTGGTGCTGTTCTGTCAGAATATTCAACTGTGTTGCCAAAACCCGGATATGATGCATTACGAATTAAATGTTGTCTGGAATGATTATACATTCGTTGATGCCTCACCGCAAGGTTTATGTGAGTTATTCACCATTTCGATACTTTCAGTTTGTAACTACTGTTTGCACTGCAACAGATACTAGCCCAAAGTGCCTACTACACTAGTAGCAGTCCGAGTAATGAATGACGTACCACGAATTTAGAAATACACTTCTATTCAGTCTCTGAATCAAACATGCAGTGAAGGAAAAATGGTTCAAAAGGCTCTGAGCACTATGCGACTTAACTTCTAAGGTCATCAGTCACCTAGAACTTAGAACTAATTAAACCTAACTAACCTAACAACATCACACGCATTCATGCCCCAGGCAGGATTCGAACCTGCGACTGTAGCAGTCGCGCGGTTCCGGACTGAAGCGCCTAGAACCGATTGATGCATGCAGAAGCATTTACTATATTGTGATCCGTTACGGAGGCCTTTAGTTTCACTATGTCTCCGAGTATGCTTTTGATGTAGAATTGGGACTGATAGTGCAAGGTGATCTGATTGTATTGCCGACAGCCAACATTGAGAACAGTGTAAACTGCTGGATAGTTGGCATTACAAACAAATAATGCTGGAGTTCTACGGCTTTTGTACAGAACCGATCGGCGCGAAACAAGGTCAGTGTTGTTAGAGTCTGATGCGAAGCGGTATCATGAAGTGTGGCCCTTATAGCTTTTCCGTCATTGTCGTGTCACTGTAGAGCCTAGAACCGCACGGCCACTCCGACCGGCGCAGTGAAGGAAACCAAAGAAAAAATTTGGAAAGAGATTTAACTTTCAGGTAGAAAAAATATAGACTTTCTGGTTTGTTAGTTACAATGCAATACTATTAAAGACGGAAATGGACCTGGAAAAACAGGTGAACATACTGAGTAGTTCTGGAAAAGAGATTATCACATCAACATTCGCAAAGGTGAAACAAGGACAATGACATGTTGTCGAATTAAAGGAGAGTCTAAGGGAAATAGATGAGGAAATAAGACACTAAAAGTGGTAGGTGAGTATCTCAATTTGGGCGGCAAAATAACATACGATGTTTGAAGTAGAGAGGATATAAGATGCAGACTTGTAACAGTGTGAAGATTTTTTCTGAAAAAAAAATACGTAAAAGTGACAACAGCCAGGTGCTACGGATATTCTTCCGAAATTATTTGTCTGGACCGTAGCCTTGTACGGGAAAGGGGACCATAATCAGTTCAGCTAGGAAAAGAACAGAAGCTCATGAAACGTGGTGTTACAGAATAACGTTGAAGGTTAGACTTGAAGATTAGATTACTAATGAGGAGGCATTGGTTGTAATTTGTGGAGATAGGAGTTTGTGGCACAACTTAATTAAAACAAGGCATAGCTAACCTAACGTGCAACTGCTGGTTTAGTGCATTAATAAATAATTGCACACACATCAAAAAAAGTTTAGCATCACCTTTACAGAAAAATTGGAATAGAGATCAACATAAACATAATTTCCGTCCTTTTTATTGCTCATGAAAACCATACATTGCATGCTGCACTGTCATGCAGCGACACATTCAGTGTCACGTCCTCTTGGATTGATCCTTGCCTGTATTCGTCGTGGCATACTATCCACAAGTTCATCAACGCACTGTTGCTCCAGATTATCCCATTCCTCAACGGCGATTCGGCTTAGATCTCTGAGTGGTTGCTGGGTCACGATATCCATAAATAGACCTTTTCAATCAATCCCAGGCATTTTCGATAGGGTTAATGACTAGAGAACATTCTGGCCACTGTAGTCGAGCGATGTCGTTATCCCGAAGGAAGTCATTCACAAGATGTGCTAGATGGGGACGTGAATTGTCGTCCATATAGACGAATGAGTCGTCAATATGCTGCCGATATCGGAAGGAGGCTGGCATTCAAGTATCGTACAGCTGTGATGGAGCCTTCTATGATCACCAATGGCATACGTCGGCCACACATAATGCCACCACAAAACAGCAGGGAACCTCCACCTTGCTGCACTCGCTGGACAATGTGTCTAAGGCGTTGAGCCTGACCGGATTGACTCCAAACACGTCTCTGACGATTGTCTGATTGAAGGCATATGCGACACTCATTGGTGAAGAGAACGTGGTTCCAATCCTGAGTGGTCCATTCGGCATGTTGTTGGGCCCATCTGTACCGCACTGCATGGTGTCGTGGTTGCAAAGATGTACCTCGCCATGGATGTCGAAAGTGAAGTTGCGCATCAAGCAGCATCTTGCGCACAGTCTGAGTCGTAACACGACGTCCTGTGGCTGCAGGAAAAGCATTATTCAATATGGTGACATTACTGTCAGGGATCCTCCGAGCCATAATCCGTAGGTAGCGGTCGTCCACTACAGTAGTAGCCTGAACGAGGCATGTCATCGACGGTTCCTATTTCTCTGTATGTCCTCATTTTCCGAACAACATCGCTTTGGTGCACTCCGAGACGTCTGGACACTTCCACTGTTGTGAACCTTTCCTGGCACAAAGTTACAATGCAGACGCGATCGAAACGCGGTATTGATCGTTTAGGCATGACTGAAGTACAGACAACAAGAGCCGTGTACCTCCTTCCTGATCGAATGACTGGAAATGATCGGCTAATAGGCGCTACTCATGCATGGTTGTTTACATCTTTGGGCGGGTTTAGTGACATCTCTGAACAGTCAAAGGGACTGTGTCTGTGATACAGTATCCACAGTCAACGTCTACCTTCAGGAGTTCTGGGAACTGGGGTGATGCAAAACTTTTTTGATGTATGTATATCAGCATGTTATAAAACATGTGATGTAGACCTACTTACCTCATGTAGGAGATGATTTTTGATCATTAAATCTTGCTGCATGAGCATATAAGCAAAAAAAAAAACAAAAAAAAAAAAACATTTCTGCTTCATTTCCTTGACTAACTGCCCAAGAATGCTTCGAGTGCGAGGTCGCAAAAATCCAATGATCTTTACGGGGTATGAATGCAGAGTCTCGCGGCGATAACACTGAATGAAGTGTTCTCGTGTTTCCAGCCTAGTCAATTGCTTAAAACTACACGAGTTTTTGGCCAAGCACTCCCTGGCCATTATCAAGTGGCAAACCAGCAGCCCATCAGCAGTCATTCCATTGACCATGGCCAAGGCATTTTAATCACTTGACGCAGCTGAAGTCCGAGAACATTTATTCAATTCCGTAAACCATTTTTCAGCAGATAATATTTGACAAGTGAGTCCACAACGTTTTTTTAATTAATTGATAATAAATTCTTTTGCACAGTACGTTTTTCTAGTGTAGATATTTAAGAATTTACTTACGTATTACTATTTATTTCTTTATTATGAAACTTCTTATTTATTTTTCAATTCGATGAATACCTACATACACTCAGCAATTATTAATTACAGTTGTTCATGTTTTAGATTAATTAACATACTTTCATGTGAAACAACGAAGCACCTGTCACCTCCATGTTGTTATTTCAGTTGTACATTATGCATGGACTGAATTTTAAGTCAGGACCATACAAAATACTTAAATTATTAAGTAAAATTGTTAATTGTCTCTACAAAATCGTAAACTGTTGGAAAAGCTCTGAAATGAGAAGTTATAGGCTCAAAATTTGCGGGTGTATCGGGTTCTGCGCTAAAAGTCTCGGTCCAAAGACGCACTAAAAACCTAAGACAACTACATTACACTTGTGCTGAAGTGAAATGTGGACGATAATCTATTCAGGAAAGAACAGAGTAGAAGCTTCTGAAATGTCATTGCTGGCTGGAATGTTTTTTTTTTTTTTTTTTTTTTTTTTGACTGGAGTGTTTTTCCTCCGCATACATTGGCCCCTATGACAGTGAGTATGTAATAGTTGTGTTGTATGTGTATTTGCAGAGCGCAGGTGAGTGTGTTGGACTTCTATAATGTGGCGTTATATTTGTGTTGTAAAAATATGTTGAGAGAGTGCCGGGGGCGATATCTGGTGTCGACACATAGTCTACTCCTCTACAATAGCGTCAAGGGGGCTTTCAGCATTAGTACCAAGGGGGCAGCCGTGCTTAATGTCCGCATCCGACAGATAAATCACCATCAACAGTGGAACACGTCCTCACCTCAGGAGACATTGCAGAGAGATTTGGATTTTAATACAGGACATTAACGCAAAGACTTGTCATAAGGAAATTTACCACCACCTCTCCTCCCTTTGCCGGCCAAGTATTGGCAGTGAAAATGACATCCATCAGGGATCGAACCGGCGTCCTCGGAGTCGAGTGCCACTGCACAGTGGTGCGTTAGCGACTTCGGCTGTAGGGAAGGGTTTTTGAGATGTGCTATTACAGAAGAGTGCTGAAGATTAGATTTCTAGATCGTCTTACTGATGAGAAAGTAATAAGTAGGAAACGGTGAGGAAAGAAATTAATGACAGAAGTCAAGTACTCATCCAGAGACTTCATGTATTCGTCCATTTCGTAAAGGAAAGGAGTGTTCCCTCAGCATCGCCCACCGACTACATTCCGTTACCTGTGTTGTACTTCTGTCCATCTTTTAAGTTCTTTTCAAACATCTACCCATTTCGTTCAACTGATCTTACCCAACCTTTGTCATCTCCGACAGAATTATAATATCATCGGCGAATGTCAAAATTGTTGTTTCTTATCCGTGAACTTTAATCCCCTTTCCAAATTTCACTTGGTTTTCTTTATTGTCTGTTCAAAGTATGGATGAATGTGTAACGGAAGTAAATGGGGGACGTAAAAGGGAAAATATGGAAGAAAAACGTTGTAGTTGTTGCAAAATCCTTCTAGGTAAGCTGTATTAGAAGAAAACTGTGCCAAGAATATGCACTCACCATTATGTATGTCGCGGAGGGACCATGCGAATAAGATAAGAGAGATTAGCGTGGATACAGAGCCATGTAGACTATCATTTATCCCTCTTTCAATACGCGAATCGAACAGGAAAGGAAGTCGTTTACATTCGTAAGAAATATAGTCCCCCATGCACTGTTCTGTGTCTTGTGAAGTACATGTAGATGCTGGTACATAAGATATTCAAATTAATAATTAATATACTTGTATATCAACTTTTAGCTTTGTTCACTTGTTCTGCTTGTTTTTGCACTCCGTCTTTAGGCGACAAGTCGCCCATCGGGACCATCCGACCGCCGTGTCATCCTCAGAGGAGTATGCGGATAGGAGGGGCGTGTGGTCAGCACACCACTCTCCCAGTCGTTATGATGGTTTTCTGTGACCAGAGCCGCTACTATTCGGTCGAGTCGCTGCTCAATTGGCATCACGAGGCTGAGTACACCCCGAAAAATGGCAACAGCGCATGGCAGCCTAGATGGTCACCCATCCAAGTGCCGGCCACTCCCGACAGCGCTAAAGTTCAGTGATTTCACGGAAACCGGTGTATCCACTGCAGCAAGGCCGTTGCCACGCTTGTTTTGGGGTGATTCTTAATTATCTACATCTACATCTACATCTTGCTGTGCGTAGCGGATGGTGCCCCGTACGACTACTTGTTCCCTTTCGCGGATAGAGCGAGGGGAAACGACTGTCTACATGCCCCGTATGAGCCCTGATTTCTCGTGTATTATCTTCGTGGTCGTTACGCGAAAAGTATGTTGGCGGCATTAGGGTATTTCTACAATGAGCTTCAAATGCCGATTCTCTTTTTTTAATATCATAATATCATTCATCGAAGAGAATTTCGCCTTTCCTCCAGGTATTCCCATTTGAGTTCCCAAAGCATCTCCGTAACTCTTGCGAGTTGTTCTAACCCACCGGTTAGAAACCTAGCTGCCTGCCTCTTAATTGATTGGATGTCTTCCTGTAATCCGACTCGCTGCGGATCCCAAACACTTGAGCAGTACTCAAGAATAGGTCACACTAGCGTCCTATATGCGGTCTCCTTAAGAGTTGAACCACATTTCCCTAAAATTCTCCCAATAAACCACTCGCTTTCCCTATCACAATCCTCACACGCTTGTTCCATTTCATATCGCTTTGCAACGTTATGTCCAGATATTTAAAAGACGTGACTGTGTCAAACAGGACACTACTGACGCTGTATCCGAACATTACGGTTTGTTTTTCCTATTTACCCACATTAACTTATGGTTTTCTACATTCGGAGCCAGGTGCCATTCATCAAACCAACTAGGAGTAATTCATTTTGTATCATCCTACAGTCCCTCACGTTCGAGACCTTGTGAGGTGGCTATAATTTCGCACCTTACAAGCACCCATCCACAGATTAGATTAGAGATTAGATTAATACTTGTTCCATAGATCATGAATACGACACTTCGTAATGATGTGGAACGTGTCAGGTTAATGAAAGATAACTGTACAAGATATTACATTACACAAAATCTTGCATGACACTAATGCTTAAGTTAGTTTTTTTTTCCCTCCCTTAATTTATATCTAAAAATTCAGCCAATGAGTAGAAGGAGTTGCCATCTAGAAATTCTTTTAATTTACTTTTAAATGTTGGTTGACTATCTGTCAGGCTTTTGATGCTGTTTGGTAGGTGACCAAAGACTTTTGTGGCAGCATAATTTACCCCCATCTGTCCCAAAGTCAGATTTAAACCTGCATAGTGAAGATCATCCTTTCTCCTGGTGTTATAGCTATGCACAATGCTATTACTTTTGAACTGGGCTGGATTATTAACAACAAATTTCATAAGTGAATATATATACTGTGAGGTTACTGTGAGGATCCCTAGATCCTTAAATAGATGTCTGCAAGATGACCGTGGGTGGGCTCCAGCAATTATTCTGATTACACGTTTTTGAGCAATGAATACTTTTCTACTCAACGATGAATTACCCCAGAATATGATACCATACGAAAGCAGTGAATGAAAGTAGGCATAGTAGGCTAATTTACTGAGATTCTTATCACCAAAATTTGCAATAACCCTAATAGCATACGTAGCCGAAATCAGACGTTTCAGCAGACCATCAATGTGTTGCTTCCAGTTTAACCTCTCATCAATGGACACACCTACTTTGCCGTGACCTACAAACACAATTAGGTATCATGAGATGGGTTGTACATCGTATATATGAATATATGAAAGAGAATGACGTTGTAGAGAGGGAGAAGATTCCGTGGTTTCAGGAATATGATTCGTTTTCGGAATTACGAGGGTGCGGAGCAAAGCCTTGCTGGGAAGCCAGCGCTGGAGGGAGCTCCCATGTGTGACGGTTGCTCAGCATCACCTTCTTGTTGGTACCAACGGAGTTACTGTCTTTGCTTTCACGAGATTTTATACACTCCTGGAAATGGAAAAAAGAACACATTGACACCGGTGTGTCAGACCCACCATACTTGCTCCGGACACTGCGAGAGGGCTGTACAAGCAATGATCACGCGCACGGCACAGCGGACACACCAGGAACCGCGGTGTTGGCCGTCGAATGGCGCTAGCTGCGCAGCATTTGTGCACCGCCACCGTCAGTGTCAGCCAGTTTGCCGTGACATACGGAGCTCCATCGCAGTCTTTAACACTGGTAGCATGCCGCGACAGCGTGGACGTGAACCGTATGTGCAGCTGACGGACGTTGAGCGAGGGCGTATAGTGGGCATGCGGGAGGCCGGGTGGACGTACCGCCGAATTGCTCAACACGTGGGGCGTGAGGTCTCCACAGTACATCGATGTTGTCGCCAGTGGTCGGCGGAAGGTGCACGTGCCCGTCGACCTGGGACCGGACCGCAGCGACGCACGGATGCACGCCAAGACCGTAGGATCCTATGCAGTACTGTAGGGGACCGCACCGCCACTTCCCAGCAAATTAGGGACACTGTTGCTCCTGGGATATCGGCGAGGACCATTCGCAACCGTCTCCATGAAGCTGGGCTACGGTCCCGCACACCGTTAGGCCGTCTTCCACTCACGCCCCAACATCGTGCAGCCCGCCTCCAGTGGTATCGCGACAGGCGTGAATGGAGGGACGAATGGAGACGTGTCGTCTTCAGCGATGAGAGTCGCTTCTGCCTTGGTGCCAATGATGGTTGTATGCGTGTTTGGAGCCGTGCAGGTGAGCGCCACAATCAGGACTGCATACGACCGAGGCACACAGGGCCAACACCCGGCATCATGGTGTGGGGAGCGATCTCCTACACTGGCCGTACACCTCTGGTGATCGTCGAGGGGACACTGAATAGTGCACGGTACATCCAAACCGTCATCGAACCCATCGTTCTACCATTCCTAGACCGGCAAGGGAACTTGCTGTTCCAACAGGACTATGCACGTCGGCATGTATCCCGTGCCACCCAACGTGCTCTAGAAGGTGTAAGTCAACTACCCTGGCCAGCAAGATCTCCGGATCTGTCCCCCATTGAGCATGTTTGGGACTGGATGAAGCGTCGTCTCACGCGGTCTGTACGTCCAGCACGAACGCTGGTCCAACTGAGGCACCAGGTGGAAATGGCATGGCAAGCCGTTCCACAGGACTACATCCAGCATCTCTACGATCGGGAGAATAGCAGCCTGCATTGGTGCGAAAGGTGGATATACACTGTACTAGTGCCGACATTGTGCATGCTCTGTTGCCTGTGTCTATGTGCCTGTGGTTCTGTCAGTATGATCATGTGATGTATCTGACCCCAGGAATGTGTCAATAAAGTTTCCCCTTCCTGGGACAATGAATTCACGGTGTTCTTATTTCTATTTCCAGGAGTGTAGTTAGAACGTTTGGCACTGTACTGTTGTGAACTTATACTATTTTGGGCTTCGCCTCCGTGTTGGAAGTCGTCGTTGAGTACGCAGCGGTTAGTAATTGAGAGCACTTCTTCTGCCTATACTTACGTTGAGACGTTATTGGAACTCCGACCTTGTGGGTGGGAGTTCGCGTTTCTCGTCTGTACAACACAGAGAGGAGAAGACAGTATTAGAGTACATAAGTCAGACGCCTTTTGCCGTCCTAGTGTCTGAAAGAGTTTGTTTGTGGCTGGAGTTCTTCCATCGTCGCAGACGAGTATGAGAACCATCACCTCGACGCACCGGACGCAGTACATGCAGTGATATCGCAAGCGGCTTCGGCTTATTAGGTCTATAAAAGCTAAACAGCTGGGATCACGTTACTTAATTTCCACTGAGATCCCACACCACCGTAGATCATCTTTGAAGTTAATGTCTTCTAGTGTTTGGTACGAAGATGATGTCAGTCATTTCACGCTATTGATATTAGATTGCGCAGTCATAATAAGGGGCAGAGTCGGGCAACTGATTAGTAATTTTACTTAGGAACTGTAAACTTTTTAATATAAAGACGTTTTTCAATGTAGAATAAATATAAAGCAGGAACAACGTTTATCATTTAGTAGTTATAGTTGCCTTAATCATTCATTTATGTTTGGGTTGTAATTTATATGTTAAAGTCCATTAAGAGATCCTAAGACCTGCTTCAGGGAATAGTCAGACAGGGCGAAATCTCCATTTTAGCGTTTATTATTTTCCGTTGCGCACATCCCTTTTAAACCCGCCTGGAGAAGCATCTTGAAACATTCCCGTACACCACAACTTCATCAACAAACAGCAGATTGCTGCCCAACCTATCCTCCAGATCATTTAAGCACATAAGCGTGATATAGGCAACGCACCCGGATAATCAAGCACGTCTAATCGTCGCTTCCGGAATTCGGGGTGGGACGTCGGTTAAGGATCGAATCCGTCCGGTGGATCAACGTGCAGGGCCGCCGAGCCGGCCAGAGCTTTTGAGATGGTTTCCCACATCCGACTAGGCGAATTTCGGGCTGGAAGCTACGGCCCGCCTCAGTTCAGCAGTGCGCAAACGTTTAGAAAACGACCCTACACTTTCATGTGGGATAATACTAGACGCAGACAGTTGGGGTACGCCAACTCCGTTCCGGGAGAGAAAGGGATGGCGACAGGAAGGGAATCCAGCCATCCTCTACCACTAACATTGCCAAATCCCGTGAAGATACAGAATAAGGCGACAGGAAAATGAAGCAACAGCATGATACAGGCGCTCTTCGTGATTGTGAGATCCCATCCACAAGGATGACCAGTGATTCATCTTGCGGGACCCGGAGCTATAACCGGATCTTTGTACCGAAGCCGCTGGGGTTTAGCACTCAGGATAGGAAAATGCGAGTAATATTTTGCCGTTGCAGGAACTAGCTGCAGTTTCAGGGCGCTGTATTCTTTGTATTCAAATCTGCTTGTTATGTACGTTTTCGGCAAAGAGAGTGGCCCTCTCTTTTAGGAGGCTGCCGTACTTTCAAGAAACAAGACGCGGGCTGACGTGCAGTCGTCGCTCGAGCAATGCATTCAGCCTCGTTGACGAGGTCGCTCCCAAGGCCTCTCTGCAAAAGACTTTCATTTGAAACGGCGGTATTGCGTATCTTAAACTGTGCGATTTGTAGAGATTTCCCCCTCGTTGAAATAATGAAGTTGTCTGGCCTGTGTACATTTATAATACAATGGACGTTTGTGGTAACTTTCACTCCACTCCTACATCTTCCGCAAACACCTGCAGTATGTGACGAGGCGTCAAGATTGCACAGCACTCGTTAGTGCGACCTTCACTTCGCTACTCCTCGATATCCTCTCGATATAACGGGATCCGCACAGCCGGACAACTTTTCTGTTATGCAGCTGCCGATGAACGAGGTATGCGCGCCGTCGTGTGAGTGTTATGAAGACCTGTTGGCGCCCAAGGTAATAGGCGCTTGTTAATCTCACAACAGTTAGACGAGCGGAAAGTGACTCAATCAGATGCTGGGAGGTCTCTATGGTTATTTTGTCTGCAGTGCTCGCCACAGCTGTCGACGAGTACGTGTTGCTCTAGAGTCGCTGAGCAAGGTAGTCTCGGATATGTTCACGTGGTACCACAAATTAGGGGCCGAGAGAAGTGTTCTGAGCCCCGGAAGGCGTTGATACAGTGATTTCCGTATTCTTTTGTTTGTATGTCGACGAGTATCATTATGCCACAGAGCGAGCTGGCGCACTGGTTACCACAATGGATTTGCATTCGGGAGGACTAAGGTTCAAATCCGCTTGTGGCCACTCATTCTCCTATTTAGGTTTTCAGTGATTGCCCTAAATCACTCCAGCCAGTACCGTAATGGTTCGTTTTCTTCCCCATCTTTAAAACATTCCGAGATTGTGCTCCGCCTCTAATGAACTCGATGTTGACGAGTTCTATGGCATCACCGGAGGGTCCTCTAACGGCTACGGCCAGACTCCATGCTCTCTCGGCAAAGGGCTGCTAGCGCAACAAATTACTCAATTGCTGCTGCGCACCTTTAGTTGGAAACATTCTCTGCTGGACGTGGATTTATTGTCAGGAAATTCTACACTCATAAAACCAGTTTAAGTAGGGCTCGCCAGCCTCGCTTTTATCCCAGAGACAATATTAAAGTGGTTGGTATTCCTGATAGTATGAGGGGACTGGCCCGCCCGGTTAGTCGAGCAGTCCAACACACGGCTTTCTGGAGCGGGAAGGAGCGCCTGGTCCGCGGCACGAATCCGCCCGGTCGACTTATGTCGAGGTCCGGTGAGCCGACCAGTCTGTGGATGGTTTTTAGGCCATTTCCCGTCTGCCTCGGCGAATGCGGGCTGATTCCCCTTATTCCGCCTCAGCTACACTATGTCGGCGATTGCTGCGCAAACAAGTTCTCCACGTACGTGTACACCACTATTACTCTACCACGCAAACATAGGGGTTACATTCGTGTGAGACGTTCCCTAAGAGGGGGAGGGGGGGAGGGTCCACCGGAGGCCGAACCGCGCAATAACCCTGGGTTCGGTGTGGGGCAGCGGAGGGGTGAAGTGGACTGAGGTAGTCGTCGTGGGGTTGTGGACCACTGCGGCTGCGGCGGGGACGGAGCCTCTCCGACGTTTATAGGTCCCTGGTTAACATACAACATACAACATGAGGAGACTTCCAGAAGTAAGTTGGCCATGATTACGACAGGTGAGTAGCTTCTACTGAATGCTCCACACTGCACTTGTAAGTGACACACATACATGATGTTATTTTCCATGTTAGTCACCAAATCTCCGCAAACAACTATCGAAACTTTCTGCCAGTTGTTTAGTTCCTCGATTCTAGAAATCAGTTCCTTGGTCACGGAGCCCTTTGACAGCCTCTGTGTGAGGGTCTCACCCCCTCCTCTCCCCCTCCCCCCCTGTCCCCGTCTCTTCCTCTCCAGCTCCCTACAGAAGTTCTTTCTGCCTTCCGGAAAGATGGAAATCACATGGTGCAAGTTTTGGACTTCCTGATCAGCATCATCTATGTGCGCTCTTGATCAAATTGTTGACACCATTTTACTACAGCTCGAGACGATATTTGGACCATGTATCGCCTGAATTTCACCGTGTATATGTGAGTATAATAGACGTTTTGCCCACAAGAATCTACTGTCCCGAGTACTTCAACTAAGGATTAAGTTTCACTCGTTCACTGTTCCCCTATAGCAACAGGTCTCTACACGAACCTCATAACGACTCTGGAAATTCGCCGCTCTTGTTTTGGTAAGGTTTTAAAATGGGACAACATATGTAACTTACTTTTAAACACTACATGCACTCATAAATACCCTGTAGCAATCCAACGCCTTACTAAGTACACTTTGACCACTGCATTGGAAAAGAAACGTCTCAAACACTCGCGACGTGTCTTCCAATTATATCTAATAGTGTCTGCCGATAATATCCACAAAAAAGTACTACAGTTCAAAGTAAATACTCGCTGCCTGGGGTCCAATCAGACTGCGAGGTTCCGTTGGTGCCGCTCCGATTTTTATAACTCAGTTACACTCACGTCGTCCGCTAAGCCCTTTGATAAGTACCGCCACTCTGGCCACAAATGGGCTAATCGGATCCGATCGAGTCAGACATCAGCCAATGGTATCAAGTGAGTGCGGTATGGAATGGAAGAGGAGAGGGCGGGGGGGGGGGGGGGGGGGGGTGTTCAGCACACTGAATTTCCGGCTGTCGTCGTGTTAACAGACGTGGTGTTGCCACTACTCGGCCACGCAGCTCCTCAAGCCTTGGGACCACGAACCGTTCCAGTGTCCCACCAAGGGAAAATCCCTAGCGGTAGCAGGAATCGAATCCAGTTCCTCCTCGTGGCGGCCAGCCGCGCTGCCCACTAAGCCACGGAGGAAGCCACCAGTTGTTTTTCACAGCCGGTATTGATATTCCATGAAATGAACGTTGCGCACCTCTGCTGGATATGATGGCTGGCGCTATCTCAGTAAACTGAGTACCGGTCTCCAGGACGCGTTTAAACTGAAACCTCCGTCCCGATTTATTAGGTTTTTCCCACATCTTTATTTTCTTAGGCTCGTTAAGTACGCTGCCCCAGAAACACGTGCGACGACACTTGTCTCGGTGTATTTCATTCCATGTTTAAACTGTCGGAAGTACTCGGGGACAGGTGATCATCATGGTCGTTTTAGACGATCCTGTCTCTGATGTTTCTTGCACATGTCAACTGTTCTAAAAATGTGCGCCACGTATGACGAGCCACATCGGCTTTTCCGTTATTTGGGAAATTTCCAACTTTACAAACGGGTAGAGTGTCAATCACATGGATTAATGAAGCTACTCCATCATTTGCAGTTCTTATCGAGTAGATACGATAACATACATGGAGTGAATTCAGAGACGCGCTGCTAGGTCCGTAACAGATCGGTATAGTCCATACGAAAATGTAACAGATATACTCGGGGTACTTGAAAGCGATTCTTTGGAAGGAAGTCGACGTTAATCTTGTAAAACGATATAGCGTATATTTAGAAAACTAGTATTAGAGGAAGAGTGCATATCAGTTCTGCTGTTACCTTCATATACAGGGTAGACCATTTTAATCCTCGGGAATAACTCGGGATGGAGATGAAATACAGCAAATTATTTAGATGAAAGTTATAGGTGGAAAAGAGGGTCACGCATTGTTAATGGTATGACTTTGAATGTGATTTTCAAGGTGATTTAAAGATTAAAGTGATTTTTTACACTGAAGAGCAGATCTGCCTCCTATTGTGTAGGGCCCAGCGAGCGCTCAGAAGTGCCGCAACAATCGTGGCGTGGAGTCGACTAATGTTTGAAGTAGTGCTAGAGAGAAGTGACACCATGAATCCAGCAGGGCTGCCCATAAGTTCGTAGGAGAGCGAGGGGGTGAACATCTCTACTGAACAGCACGCTGCATGGCATCCCAGATATGCTCAATAATGTTAATGTCTGGGAAGGTTGGTGATCAGCGGGAGTGTTTAAACTCAGAAGAGTATTCCTGGAGCCACTCTGTAACAATTCTGGACGTTTGGGGTGTCGCATTGTCCTTCTGGAATTTCCCAAGCCCGTCGGAAGGAGCAACGGACGTGAAGGGATACGGGTGATCAGAAAGAATGCTTACTTACGTGCCACTTCTCAGAGTGGTATCTAGACGTATCAGAGGTCCCATATCACTCCAAATGCACACGCTCCACACCATTACAGAGCCTCTACCAGCTTGAACAGTCCCCTGCTGACGTTCAGGGTCCATGGATTCTTGAGGTTATCTATATACCTGTACACGTCCATCCGCGATACAATTTGAAACGCGACTCATCCGACCAGGCAACATGTTCCCAGTCATCAGCAGTCCAATTTCAGTGCCGACGGGCCAGGCGAGGCGTAGAGCGTTGTGTCTAGCAGTCATCAAGGGTACACGAGTGGGCCTTCGGCTCCGAAACCCCATATCGATGACTTTTCGTTGAATGGTTCGCACACTGACACTTGTTCTTGGCCCAGCATTGAAACATGCAGCTATTTGCGGAAGGGTTGCACTTCTGTCACATTGAACGATTCTCTTCAATCGTCATTGGTACTGTTTTTACGGGATCTTTTACCGGCCGTAGTGATGTCAGACATTTGACATTTTACTGGATTTCTGATATTCACGGTACACTCGTGAATGGTCGTACGGGAAAATCCACACTTTATCGCTACCTGGACGCTAATTGGAGTGGCCATCCCGAGGAATGACAGGCAAGGGACTTATTCAGCGAATTATAAATCAATTATCTACGTTACCTTTATGTTTGTTATGTCTTGAAAATGCCATAACGACATTTATACGCTGTGATTTATTTATTTTTGCCAATAAACACATGAATTAAAATTTAAAATTCATATATATGTTTGCTCTTTCGAAATTCGTCTTCAGTAATAGGGTTTTCATTAAACAAAACTCAAACTACGAATGACCTTCGATAATTGCCTTTAAAATTATGGTTACTGGTAATGATTCATAGATCCGTACGCCACTTCCAATCTGCATCTAACATTGTACTTTGCTGCATCCCTCCTCTATTCCGAGTTTATCCTTACTAGAACTAAAAACATATTTGCTTATTTGACCTTGGAAATGTATCATTCTAGAAGTAAAATTTGCCGCTGTTTTCAATTCTTAAATCAACTATTAGACACTCACTTTGAAAAAATCACTTTAACCTCCAGATCACCTTGAAAAATCGTATTCATGGTTGCGGCCATTAGTAGCAACTTGTGACCCTCTTTGCCACCTACAACTTTCATCTAAAACATTTTACAGCATGTCATCTCATTCCTGACTTATTCTACATTATGGATTAAAATGGTCCACCCTGTATATGCCATGAGAGATTTGGCAGCACATAGAGGAATGTAGACAGTAGTTTTCTCCTTGGCTCAATCGGTGAATGGAATATAAAGAGAAAATCTCTAATACTAGTACTAAGTACCATCCACCACGTCTTACACAGCTGCTTGCTGAGTGGATATGTAGATGAGAATTTAGATATTGTAAAGAAACTCAAGTCCTAAATGCAAACTTTTGTCTTCGATGATGATCGGTAATATAAGAGGAGAAGAAGCATTCTTACTACCATAAGCTAGACGATATTCAAGGTCTGAGGAAAACAGGATAACGTCACGTTGATACCAGAACTATGAAGACCACTGATACACATTACAAGTAATTATGAGATACCATAATGTGCCTGCAACAGAAATCTTGGCTGTAGTGGTTCTTAACTGCGTGTTGTTTGTGTTTAGCAAGTGATAGTGGAGTCACTGGTGGAATCATTGGCAGATTTTGTAGTTAGTATGCCGTTAGGTAATAGCTGAATGTCAACCATATCACCATTTCATAGTTGTGGAGGAGATTAGAGAAGAGAAAAAAAACATTCAGCGGCAGGACATACAAGGACTGCCAAGGACTACAACCCAGCGCGAGGGTCGTTCTCTTGCTCTAAGTGCCTGAAGATGTCCAACCGGCTCCTATGGCCTTCACGACAGCCTCTGCTGCACACATCATTATGTGTTTGCTCTCCTTGCTCGGTGATCCACCAAACCCATTCCCATATTACAACGACACCGTCTGTTTCAGTTAGCCGGCCGCGGTGGTCTCGCGGTTCTAGGCGCGCAGTCCGGAACCTTGCGACTGCTACGGTCGCAGGTTCGAATCCTGCCTTGCGCGTGGATGTGTGTGATGTCCTTAGGTTAGTTAGGTTTAAGTAGCTCTAAGTTCTAGGGGACTTATGACCACAGCAGTTGAGTCCCATAGTGCTCAGAGCCATTTGAACCATTGTTTCAGTTACTAGCGCATCTCCCACAGTGAGTGTACATGGAAACAGTAGAATAGTGTCCTGTTTATGAATGCATCGTTGTTAAGTCTGAAGAGTGATTCTCACCGTCCGTTCATCGAGCCACTGGTGCACATTTTAGCCCTGCCAACGCTGTGGAAATGGTCTGACGTACCTGCATCAGTGTTCTTGTCCCATATGACAAAATGTTGGATGCACTTCCGCTCAAATGTTTTCTCCGGGTACTGTGATGACCGTGATCTATTAAATATGACTTCCTATTTTCAGCTTAAAATATCACAATGCCCGCCCCCATAGTGCTGGCCTGGCCTTACGAGTAATTGCAGCGCCAGGAGGCGCACACTACAGCTCATTGGTTCCTCATAGGTCGTTGAGTGTAGCTGGCTTGTATTGATAAACTTCATTTTTTAGTGTCCTCCATAGGTATAAGTAAAGAGCTGTAAGGTCTGGAGACCGTGGTGGGTACTCAACAGATCCTCTTCTACCTGTCCACCCTACAGGTAGATTTTCATCCAAGTAGGTTAAAATGGCTCTGAGCACTATGGGACATAACTTCTGAGGTCATCAATACCCTAGAACTTAGAACTACTTAAACCTAACTAACCTAAGGACATCACACACATCCACGCTCGAGGCAGGATTCGAACCTGCGACCGTTGCGGTCGCGCGGTTCCAGACTGTAGCGCCTAGAATTGCACGGCCACAACGCCGGCCATCCAAGTAGGCTCTGACATCTCTGGGATAGTGAGGCGGAGCGCTATCGTGTTGTACGTAAAATCTTTAATTTCCACACACCTCTCGGATGGCAGGTAGAATAGATGTCTGCAGCGTGTGAAAGTACACCTCACCAGTTACGGTATCTTCAAAGAAGAAAGGGCCAATCAAACCGCGCGATGACAGACCACAGCACATATTAACACCCGGTAGATGTTTGTCCATGTGAACATGAGGATTTTCAGGAGTCCAGTATACTCAGTTATGGCAGTTTACAGTACCATTCAGTTTGAATTGCGCCTCATGAGACCAGATAATCATCCCTGCAAACCGGTCATCCTCGCGAAGAGTGCCCTTCAAACCACTCGCAGTACTCCATCCTTCGAACCGGGTCGCCCTCGTTCACAGCGTGCAGCGGTCATGGAATGTACGCTTTCCACTTTGCAACATTCAGAATTCGTCATACGCTTGATCGGCTTACTCCGCTTTCACGTGCACCTTGCTTCACAGATTTCTGAAGTGACCTAGTAAAACGTTACACCACAGCAGCGCTGGAAGCTGGACTTGTCGATGTTTTTGATCGGCCAAAACGTTTCCTTACGCAAATCCTGAACAGCACCGTCGGCTTTAAATTTATATCGAATACGATAAATTGTTGCATGTTTTGGTGGTTCAGTTTTTTACATATTATCTCGTTGCCGTTGTACCTCCATCATGTTTTCGTGCTTCCAGTACCACTTCAGTACGGTCTTGAGTTGCTCATACGACTATCTCCATTCATTCATTACTGCACTGTCATCTGCCGGAAAATGCGCGCCAAGATCTGTTGAGAAAAATATGGACTACGCTACCGCGCAAAATTGCAACGATATGTCATTTTGCTCCAAAGGTATTAACTATCAAAAAGTGTCTTCACATTTCTGGACCCCTCCGTATACATTCAATATCCCCTAAAAGATGTGGCTCCCACACACTTCAACAATAATCTGGTATCAGTCGTGGAATATTCTGTAACCAATCTAAATTTTGCACAACTTTGGAAGCTATACAAGATCTGACTGGGCATTCGTCCAGCTTTTTCCACGCAGAACATCATTATAGAAAACTACGTCATCAACACAAAGTGGGAGGTTTCTGTAGACCATTGTTGACCTCCAGAATGCACTTTTCAGAAATTGGAAGGTGTGGAGATGAGGGGCGTTGAACGCCGAGCTTAATGGCCAGATTCTCAGGGTGGGGTGGCGTGTCCATCGTGTACTGCCATGGAAAATGCTTGTCATCAGCAAGCCACCACTGGGCGCTGATGACCACGCTGTTTAGCGCCCGTAAACCTCAAACACACACACACACACACACACACACACAACCCACCACCAGTTGTATTCCTCTCACAACCCGTAAGCACTTTCTCGTACAACGGTGTGTACCCCTGTGAGGTAGGCTTCAGGCAGAGCACGTTGAGCCGGAGCAAAAGAAATGACTCTGTGACAGCTCTGTCCAAGCGCTCAACCATAATGAAAGGCAAGTTTTGAAAACTGATTACATGGATCTTAAGTGGTTGTACAGATGTGAGAGGCTGACTATTTCCGTACACCGTCGGTGTTCATATGTATGTATATGGAAATGAAGTCCCATGCTTGTTGACAGAGCGTAGGGGACGATGTGGGAGACCCGCACCGCCGTACTAGGCAAGGCCCTAATGGAGGTGGTTTGCCGTTTTCTTTCTCCGACCGTAATGGGGATGAATGATGAGGATGAAGATGACATAACACACAGTCATCTCGGGACAGGAGAAAATCCCTGACCCCGCTGGGAATCGAACCCTGTGCTCGGGAAGCAAGAACGCTACCATGAGACCACGATCAGTGGACATGTATGGGTATAGAAAGATAAAACCTTGCAGCTAATATAAAAACATAGAGAAACTGCTTATTGCATACTTTCTTCTAAAAAATTCTACATAGCTCTATTAGCTTCTAAAGGTTTCCGCGGGGTTCTGAAGAGTTACGTTCATTGTATTCGCTTAATGTTGGATTCAGTGTAATCGAGACCATTATGAATCAACCTAGCGATTGCAAACACTATGGATACGACACTAATACTGATTATGTTCGTCAGTTTTTCTCCGTCCTTGTCTCTGACCTTTATTTCCATCACCATCGTGTTTGTCAGTTTTTCTCAACCCTCATCTCCACCCCTTATTTCTTCCCTCATCGCTAGGAATGTTACGAGTGGCTTTCGCCCTCAGTCTTATTTTTATAGAGCGGCTCGTACATGTCCTAAGTTTTATTCGAAGTGCTCAAGGAATTAAAGAGTTATCCTTAGTTTTACATGTTACTTCTTCCTCCTGCCATTCCTAATTCTAGGCGTATTGTAAACCAATGAGCCACAACATTATGACCACTGTCCACCGCAAGATGAATGACGCGTGGTGGAGTTTCGGGCACGTGACGTAGTAAGGAAAGTATCGAGGCCACGAGAAAGACAGGCCATGGCGTGCACAACAAAGCAAGGGGTACAACAGACCTTACTATTGCAAGCAGCAGCTTCAGGCGGGGAGCCAGTTACTATTTCAGACGAGTTTAATAATTCTTGGCTTCGTGTTCAAATGCATGCAAGTTTTCGATAGCACACGACAAAATTAAGACCTTTAGTGGATGCCTTTTCAATTGAAACGTCCCCTTTGAAAAATTATACATGACTGTGCTTAAACTGACACATAATATTTTTAGCGCAATGCAATGTGACTTTCAAAAATTCCTACAAAAGAATGGCCCTGACTAACATTAACCTATACGTTTCACAAATCACTTACCTCACAAAAATCTTGGTTACTGGAAGTACTGCAATACACCGAGCACCACTACTGCCAGCTAAACAAAAGGTTCAAATTACGGAAGGCACTAACTACTGATAGGTATAGTTAGCGAATTAAAGATTTTAATAGAGAACAAACAATGTATTTACCTTAATAGTGTTCAAAAGTCATAATATATATAGCACTTCATGACATCCAGTCTTACAAATTTCAAAACTCCGCCATCTCTCTCTCCCCACATCCACCACTGTTGGCGGCTCACCTCCAACTGCGCAATGCTACGCGCTGTTAACAGACAACTTCCCAACACTACAATAGTGAATGTTACAACAATGCTAACCAGCCACAGACTGCACACAGAACAGCCAGTGATTTTCATACAGAGCGCTACGTGGCGTTACCAATATAAAAGACTAAACAGCCTACTTACACATTTATGAACTGATTTCTCGTGAACCTTGCACGGAGCAGAGCGTTGCGAAATGTGGCGGACAAGCCGACAAGTGATGTCACAAGTTGGTTTCAGGGCCCATACATCTCGTTGGCTCTATAAAATATGCAAGAGCATCAGAGACGAGTAGGGAATAATTCTAGCGACGATATGAGTCAGGAATAAGGACACACACTGAGGTAAGCGTGTAAGTGCATCTCGTAAACGGCGAATCTGGTCGGCTGTTGCCTTAGTGCTGTCTGAGCGTTTATGGAAAGTGATTGGAGAGCAATGACACACCGAGTGGAAGACATGGTGTTGGACATCCACGGCTCATCGCAGAACGTAGATGTCGCAGGCTTGCCCATCCTGTACTGTAGGACAGGCAGCGATTTGTGACTGATCTGACGGCAGAGTGTACAAATTCAAGTGTTTCGGAACACGCCAGTTAGCTCACATTGTTGCACATGAAGTTCTGGAGCACGCGGCCACTACGTGTCATGCTGACGTCAACGATCTTCAAGGTTGGATCGCGAATCAATATAATAGAGTATCTGTTCGAATGAATTACATTTCTTGTTATATCAGGCAGATGATCGTGTCCGGCCACGCTGTCATCCAGGAGAACGGTTTCGCGAAACACGCAGCACGCCACGTACACAGGCCGATGGAGACGGTATTGGTCTATCCATCACATGGGCTTTCGTATACAGTATGGCGGTGAAGGCACCATGACAGCTATGGATTAAGTGAACGTTATTGTGGACCATCTGCGTCCCTTCACGCTTGATGTCTTGTCTGATGGCGACGGCACCTTCACAAGACCAGAACCGTGATATGTGGTTTGAGGATGGTAACAGTGAACTTAGGTCGATGTCTTGGCCACCAATTTTGCCTGCTCTGAACCCTATGGAAACCTTCAGGGAAGCGCAAAATCTGTACCTACAAAACCAAGGGCCAATAACTTAGGGGAATTGCGTGTCCTGAGTGTAGACATCGTAGCCACCTACCTCCAGACCCCTGTCTATTCCTTACCACCCAGAATTGCGTTTCAAAGATGGACTATCACATTACTAAGCAGGTGGTCTTTATGGTTTATCTCAAAACCTTACGTATCCAACTACTGCGTTTTCTTAAAGTAGTAAGACATTTCGCTATTAAGTTTGGTTGAAAAATATCCACGAGCTTCAGAGCTATGTTTATTGTTACATGTAACACTACTCCCCACTCCTAACGGTCAAAACGTTGTTAACAGACAGTATTCTTTTACTGTCTTATACACAGTGCTACAGTGGTATACACAGCTAATGTACTAGTCATATTTTAATGTTAATTCCGAAAGAATTTCGGCTTAGAAGTTAAAGAGGGCCTAAAGGTCCCAATCTCGCCAGTAAAGTAACTGCACAAATAAACAAATGACTTACGCGCATGAAACCTCGCGTCACTCAACTGTTTCCACTAAGGTGACAAATCTCATGGGACACCTGCTAATATCGTGTCGGATCTCCTTTTGCCCGGCGTAGCTCAGCAGTGGGACGTGGGATGGACTCATCAAAATGGCTCTCAGCACTATGGGACTTAACTTCTCAGGTCATCAGTCCCCTAGAACTTACAACTACTTAAACCTAACTAACCTAAGGACATCACACACATCCATGCCCGAGGCAGGATCGAACCTGCGACCGTAGGGGTCTCGCAGTTCCAGGCTGCAGCGCCTAGAACCGCACGGCCAATTCGGCCGGCTCCGTGCCACACTCGAACCCTACTATCAAACTGGAATCGGGAGTCATCTACCAGGCCACGGTTTTCCACTCGCCTAGAGACCGACAGATACGGTGACGAACCCAGGAGAGGCGCTGCAGGCGGTGTCGTGCTGTTAGCAAAAGAACTCGCGTCTACTGCAATAGCCCGTTAACGCCAAACTTCGCCACACTGTCCTAACGGATACGCTCGTCGTACATCCCATGTTGATTTCTGCGTTATTTCACAGTATTGCTTATCTGTTAGCACAGGCAACTCTACGAAAATGCCGCTGCTCTCGGTCGTTAAGTGAAGGCCGTCGGCTATTGCGCTGACCGTGGTGAGGAGTAATGCCTGAAATTTGATTTTCTTGACACACTCGTGACTGTGGATGTCGAAATACTGAATTCCGTAACGTATTTCCGAAATGGAATGTCCCATGCGACTCGCTGCAACACTCCATAGATCTCGAAGCACTGAATTCGGTAACGTATTTCCGAAATGGAATGTCCCATGCGTCTCGCTGCAACACTCCAACTACCATTTCGCTTTCAAAGTACCGGGTGATCAAAAAGTCAGTATAAATTCGAAAACTGAATAAATCACGGAATAAGGTAGACAGAGAGGTACAAATTGACACACATGCTTGAGATGACATGGGGTTTTATTAGAACCAAAAAAATACCAAATTTCAAAAATGTCCGACAGATGGCGTTTCATCTGATCAGAATATCAATAATTAGCATAACAAAGTAAGACAAAGCAAAGACGATGTTCTTTACAGGAAATGTTCAAAATGTCCACCATCATTCACCAACAATAGCTGTAGTCGAGGAATAATGTTGTGAACAGCACTGTAAAGCATCTCCGGAGTTATGGTGAGGCATTGGCGTCGGATGTTGCCTTTCAGCATCCCTAGGGATGTCGGTCGATCACGATACACTTGCGACTTCAGGTAACCCCAAATCCAATAATACCACGGACTGAGGTCTGGGGACCTGGGAGGCCAAGCATGTCGAAAGGGGCGGCTGAGCACTCGATCATCACCACACGACGCCCGCAAGAGATCTTTTACGCGCCATCTGTCGGACATTTTGTCAACTTTGTTTTTTTTTCGGTTGTAATAAAACCCCATGTCATTCCAAGCATGTGTGTCAATTTGTACCTCTCTATCTACATTATTCCGTGGTTTATTAAGTTCTCAAATTTATACTGACTTTTTGATCAACCTGTATGTTAATTCCAGTCTTGAGGCAATCATCAGGTAGGAAACCTTTTCACGAGTATCACCCGGGTGCAAATGACACTGCCCTTTTATACCTCGTGTACGCGATATTACCACCATCTGTATGTGTGCTTCCGGTATCTCGTGACTTCTGTCTCAGTGTAGACAAGCCAGTCTTGATTGTGGATGCAGGCGTGTGGCACTGCCCGACTGCAGCTTGGATTCCAGACAGCGAGTAGCACGGGCGAGTAACGCCGCGCTGCAGCAGAGCACGTTGTCACGCGCCGCCAGATCACGTGTCACGTGTGGCCCTCACTGCGAGCAAGGCCGCAGCGCACTGCGTTCTGGCAGCCGCCACGTGTGTCAGCGTGGAAACACGTGGGGCGTGTCTCGCTAGCTGAGGACCAGTATCTGCGACACACTCACCTGAGACATCACCTTTCTTCTACGCAGTACCAACTCGGAGGACTTGCGTTTGAAAGGACTGTTGTTCAAATTCCCATCCTTCTATCCAGATTAAGTGTCTACATCTACATCCATAGCAAGCCACTTGACGGTGTGTGGCGGAGGGTAATCTGAGTACCTCTATCGCTTGTCCTTTCTATTCTAGTCTCGCATTGTTCGTGGAAAGAAAGATTGTCGGTATACCTCTGTGTGGGCTCTAATCTCTCTGTTTTTATCCTCATGGTCTCTTCGCGAGATGTACGTAGGAGGAAGCAATATACTCCTCGGTGGAGGTATGTTCTCGAAACTTCAACAAAAGCCCGTACCGAGCTACTGAGCGTCTCTCCTGCAGAGTCTTCCACTGGGGTTTATCTATCATCTCCGTAACGCTTTCGCGATTACTAAATGATCCTGTAACGAAGCGCGCTGCTCTCCGTTGGATCTTCTCTATCTCTTCTATCAACCCTATCTGGTACGGATCCCACACTGATGAGCAATATTCAAGCAGTGGGCGAACAAGTGTACTTTAACCTACTTCTTTTGTTTTCGGATTCCATTTCCTTAGGATTCTTCCAGTCAATCTCAGTCTGGAATCTGCTTTACCGACCATCAACTTTATATGATCATTCCATTTTAAATCACTCCTAATGCATACTCCCAGATAATTTATGGAATTAACTGCTTCCAGTTGCTGACCTGCTATATTGTAGCTAAATGATAAGGGATCTTTCTTTCTATATATTCGCAGCACATTACACTTGTCTACATTGAGAGTCAGTTGCCATTCCCTGCACCATACGTCAATTTGTTGCAGATCATCCTGCATTTCAGTACAATTTTCCATTGTTACAACCTCTCGATATTCCACAGCATCATCCGCAAAAAGCCTCAGTGAACTTCCGATGTTATCCACAAGATCATTTATATATATTGTGGATAGCAACGGTCCTACGACACTCCCCTGCGGCACACCTGAGTTCCCCAAGTTTCTTGAGGTAAATGGTTGGATTACTCCTTTCAAACGAGCATGGGGTATTTTATCACCATCTTTCCCAATTCGATCTGGTGTTCCGTCTCTAATGACATTGTCTTCAACAGAACTTGACACCCTACTCTTAATTGCTGACTTCGTTCTTTTGCACCCACACAGTTTATGGCGTTGTATCCGACCTCGAACGCATGTCAAATGGAAGGTTATACTTGGATTAGAGGTATAAATATTTGCCCAGTGGGGCTGACATAATTAATAATAGCATTCCAAAACAACTAATAACGAAGTCGTTATCTACGAAATTAAACAAGAATCACAAATCATTTAGTTTAATATCTTGAAAGCGCATGGTGAAACATCTAACAAAGATTGACAAATCAAAACTAATACCTTGGCAAGGCTGGTTAAAGAAACTGGGATTTGATTCTAATAAACACGTATCAGTACAAACAGTTACAATTGTGTAGCCGTACAGCGATTGCCTGAATTTTGGTATTAAAAGGCAGATAACGCCAACTGGCGTGTTAAGCCGTCGAAATCCCGAGATGGTTGCAGGGCCCTGCCCACAATACTCCAGATGTTCTCAGTTGGGTAGAGATCCAGTGACCTTGCTGGCCAAGGTATGGTTTGGCAACAAAGAACACAAGCAGTAGAAACTCTCGCCGTGTGCGAGCGGACATTATCTTGCTGAAATGTAAGTCTAGAAAAGCTTGCCATGAGGGGCAACCAAACGGGGTCCTGCGATGAAAAGAAACGGCACCCCAGAGCATCACTCCAGGTTTTCGCGCCATATGGCGGGTAAGAGTCAGGCTGGTATCCCATCGGCGTCCGCGGCGTCTCCAGACACTTCTTTGGCCTGGTATCTCATTGACGGGAGTAGAACCGTCTTCAGTAATGACTCCTGCTTCGAAGTGAGCCCGACGTCAAGTGAAGAGGTGTCTTGACCGCTGGACAGCGGTGGAATACCAGCCTGACCATATGGCGCGTTAACCAGGAGTGACGGTCTGGGGTAATTTCTCTTCATAGCAGGACCGCTTTTGTTCTCATCTGCGGCATCTTCACTGCATAGCGGTACGTCGATGATATTCTACTCCCCCTTTTGTTTGCCCTTAATGACAAGCTATTCTGAGCTTACATTTACGCACAGGGCGAGAGTCTCCACAGCTTGTCTTCGTACGCTAGCTTGGCACGTAAGGTTGCTGGATCGCTCCCAAATTCAGAAAGTATGGAGCATTATGGGCAGGACCCTCCAGCCAAGTCGGAATTTTGACGATCTTACGAGCCAAATTTTTTTTTTTTTTCGGTTGTAGTTGTGCAGTTGGACTACATTCCTTTACCACTGTCTGCCGTCGTTGTGGTCTTCAGTCCGAAGCATTGCGTGCCCTCGGGGACCACACTATAACAGCCGCAGCTTTTCGTGTTTCCAATTGCTCGCAGTATCAATGTAACAAGGCAATTTTGGCTAATGTTACAAGGCCTGATCAGTCAATCATCCATAAATTTGGGAAATTTGTGTTAAGTTCCAATGGGACCAAACTTTTGATATCATTAGTGCCTAGGCTAACACACTACTTGATCTAACTTAAACTAACTTAAGCTAAGGACAACACACACAACCATTTCCAAGGGACGACTCGAACCTCCGACAGGGGCAGCCGCGAGACGTAACAAGGCGCCCTACACCGCGCGACTACCCAGCGCGAATAATCAACCTTACTGTTGTGCCTGCTGCCTCCTCTCAGGAACCAGACGAACGAGTGGCCTCTCTACAGAGTGAAAAGTTGATATTCCTTCACATGCAGACTTCCCACGCAGCATTTCTCGTCACACAGGCGGTCCGGTGACAGGCGAGTTCTGCTGAGCTTGGAAGGGTTAAGCCAACCGGTGTGAGGGAGTCGAGTGGATGCTTTCCAGACGCCGACATTGTCATAAGAGCGGGAGCTACACGCCCAGAGGGGCCAGAAGGGGCGGTTGGGCTAGAGATTCCGTTACTTCGCAGAAACTTAGTGAAAACACTTTCTGGCGGGCTACCAGCGAGGCGTGGGAATGACTTGTGTTCCCAGGCAGTCTTGGCGGGCAAATTCCCGCGTTTTCTGCAAAATCATAACTGTGATTGGCTTGCTCAGGGCATAGCTCCGTGACGTAGCAAAATCGGCGCAGAAATTGGCGCCAAGTATCTCCATTCGTGGAATAGTACTGCGGCGGCAACAGAGGGGAATATTTTCCGCCGGTTTTTGAGTTGCTGATTGGAACGTATAACCACGACCACTGTCGTGGGGGCGGGAATGTTCTGTGTTCGGCTTATACAGGTGCTCTCGAGAGAGTCGGCTCTCGCCTTTCGGTCAGAGAAGGTAACAAAACTGAGCTCTCGCTGCTATGGACAGCCTGCGTTGCGTTGGCTGTCTAATATACTTTCATTTAATTGTAACTGTTTGACGAAGGTGCTGAAGTTTCGACTATAACTTAAATTTCCGTGTACAGTTGGCAACTGAGCGTTCTGCGTACAAGCGGCCTATGTTGTCCGTCTTGAGCAGTTTTGGCTAAAGTTGACTGTATCGGAGTTACTGTGTGACTTAGCTTGTTACAATCAATCACTGTACCGTCAGTGATTGTGTGGCGAGCGTTCTTCGTCTCCCGCAAAGGCCAATTTGTATTGATAGGAAGTCTTTAGTCTGGAACAACCAGACCAGGATAATTTGTTTTGGGCTATACTCGCGACATTATCATCACCACGACGGGACGTCTAAGCAACCAGCCATCGCTTCCGGTACGCCAGATCGTGTTCTTGCAGTTAAGAAGACAGCTCGGTAATGTACGTCCGCAGCACCGGCAGGTTAGGGACTTTTGCTCTGTGATAATCAGAGCTCAGCAGAACGCGCCTGTTCCTGCCTTTTCTTGCGTGGTTCTGTCTTGGGTGTTCATTGTCTGAGTTCTCACTACTGTAGCAGCAATTAATGGTGGGTTGGCTGGGTGTTTCCCTCAAGATTTGAGTTACAAGGAATTGGCTCCACATACCACTTCGTCATAAACGTCACAATCTGGTTTGTGGACAACTTCACCTTCACAGCATTTATTTGAGTATTGTAAATGTTTCATGTGCTTTGTTTATTATTTTGAGTTTAGTCACAATAAATTGTTATTTTGGACATAACTTTCGTTCTGTTAATCGGTAGAGCAACCCTTTCATTTTTCACTACGTTAATGAAACTTTCCTGTATTTAATTAATTTCCATTAAATTAAATTATTGCAGGTGCCAAACACTTTTCTACTCCACTTGCAGGGTCGATTACAGTCAGTTCGTGTTTCTTCTTAATCCATGTGCAACAGCAGAAGTCGGAGTTAGAAAAGGGGGGGCTTAGAGCATCATTTCCATATGAAGATTCTAGAAAAATTTAGTGTTAAATACACTGCTAGCCCCGGCACCTCGCAAAGTGCAAAATGGCTACTCCTCTAAGAGATGAACTTATTGCGCTGAATTTGCAGTAGCAGTGTTCAAGGAATACTCCTATTTTTCCTCGGGTCACTTAATTTTTTTTCTCAATTGTCCTGTATACTTTCAAGCAATTGAATATTTTTTCGCAAAAAAGAGATTTCACACTGGTAGATCTGATACCCCATTTGTCGAATTTCCGCTCGCCGTTTGGCTGTCCAAATTATGACAAAAAACCTGACCCAGATTCTTCTGGGCATAGTACTAAATTGCCGCCCTTGACTGGTCCGCTGTGAGCAGCAGGGCTCTATCGGGCGTCGCGGCCGCTGCGTCCTTGTCGGGCACCGCGGTTGCAGGGCGGCCACTTCCTGCGCCGCATTCCGCCGCTATCTGCCGGCCGGCTTAACTGCGCTCCGTTCAGCGCAACCCACGTGCACGCCTCGCTTGTGCTCTGCGTAATCCGAGACGCAGCTCGCCCGACCTCGGCACTCGCTGGGACGCAGTTGCACTGGAAATCGAGTCGTCAACTTATTCCCGGAAAGCTGCGCAGCCATCGACCTTGACTGACCGAGCAGCAACGGTCGACTCTGAAACTATGCACAGACGCGCATAAACAATTGCAACAGTCAGATTCAAAGGAGGGCAATCGTTAAGCCGTAGGCACACGGACCGTGCTGTCGAACGTCAACGTTGAGCGTGCAGAGCTAAGACATAGCTTTTACTCAACCCTAACTTTTGGTGAGGTAAGATGGTGGCGTCAGGAACTGTGTGCGTGGTTTTAACACTAATTTCTGAAACTAAATGTCGTTTTAAGGTTTACGAGGTAGCTTAAAGAATTTCTGGATTTGAGAAAATATTTGGGTACTAGCTGAGTTTAAAACATAACGATGTAGAACTGTAGAATGGTTCGCAGAGACCGAGCGAGGTGGCGCAGTGGTTAGCACACTGGACTCGCATTCGGGAGGACGACGGTTCAATCCCGTCTCCGGCCATCCTGATTTAGGTTTTCCGTGATTTCCCTAAATCGCTTCAGGCAAATGCCGGGATGGTTCCTTTGAATGGGCACGGCCGATTTCCTTCCCCATCCTTCCCTCACCCGAGCTTGTGCTCCGTCTCTAATGCCCTAGTTGTCGACGGGACGTTAAACACTAATTTCCTCCTGGTTCGCAGAAGAGCTTCTGTAAAGTTTGGAAGGTAGGATACGAGGTACTGGCAGAAGTAAAGCTGTGAGGAGGGGGCGTGAGTCGTGCTAGGATAGCTCAGTTGGTAGAGCACTTGCCCGCGAAAGGCAAAGGTCCCGGGTTCGAGTCTCGGTCCTGCACACAGTTTTAATGTCCGCCTCCGTAGCGTAGCGGTAGCGTTACCGCTTACCACGCAGGGGGCCCGGGTTCGATTCCCGGCAAGGGACTGGGTGTTATGTGTCCTTCATCATTTTCAGTCAGCCTTTGGCGGTGCAGCGGTTCGGGCGGTGTTTACGTCCCTGCCGCACGTCTGCGCGAAAGGTGTTTACGTTACGTGTGTATCGGTGTGTCGCGGTATACATAGAACGAATCATGGCCTTGTCGTTCCGCAAATCGACACTGAAATTTAGTTTTGATAACGAATATGCTCGACCGAAGGCTTACGAGATCGAACGTTATTTACGGGACGAGGTGAAAATCGAACCTCGCGTTCTAGTTGGAATCCACTTATCTATAGTCAGCAGCGTGGTCTATGTCAAGCTCATAAATGAAGCGGCATGTGACGAACTACTACTTCGACACCGACAAGGACTTCGTTTCTGTCATTCGGACTGGAATGTTGGAGCGGTAACAGTTGAACACGCCGGCATGGGCCTCCGAACGATCCGAGTCTTTGAGCTTCCATTCGAAGTGCCAGAAGAATTGGTGACAGACGCCCTGCGTCCTTACGGAACGGTCCTATCCCACGTGGCTGAAAAATGGGCGAGTTTCAAGACGTATCCTGTCCTCAATGGCGTCAGACAAATACGGATAGAACTCCGAAAACACGTCCCGTCATACATGTAGATCGCCGGGTGTAGGGCGATTGTCATTCACGACGGGCAACCGAGGACGTGCTCTGGATGTGGGAAGGAGGGACACATACGTTCTGAGTGTGCTCAACGAAGGTTATTACAGCTGCCACGGGATGATCTACCCCTCATGCCGCATCCGACTGTGCTCCCCATGACTTACGTCGCCGCATTACGCGATGACGGGGGCCGCGAGACAGACGAGTACCAGAACAGACAGACAGCGGCGGATCGTGGCGAGCCACAGAAAGACGACGTTGCGCTGGACCGCCTGCAGCAGTCACAGGACGACCTCTCTTCGGTTCTGCTTGCGACCCCTTCAGATAAGGCACTTGGAGACGTCGATAATACGACGGCGCACGATTCCGACGTCCCCCACGAACAACTGGAGACCATGCTGACCTCTGATTCCGAGGCCCGGCAACGCAAACAGCGATCACCAAAACTCCGGAAGAAGCGCCGCCTCACGGTGGAGAACGCCCACTCTGATATAGCAGACAATTCTGAGAAGTTTACGGGTACAGAACAGACGACCGTGGGTACAGAAGAACTGCCTAGCGTGGATGCAACGGTGGCCAGCGGGACGGCGGCACGACCTACCGCTGACGATGCTCCAGACACAGCGAAGGAGCTGGATAGACGGCAACAGACCACTGAGGAGGCTACGGCGCCTGCACCGCACGACAACGATGGGACACTAGGGGACTGGTCAGAAGAGCCACCCCCGTGGGGAACAGATGATGCCGGAGGACCTGCTCCCAATCACTCTCCCGGTGTAAGACCGGCAGAGTCCACGGTATGATGGCAGACCATATGAGGGGACGGCGGGGGGCGTCAGACCGACAGCAGCCTATGTACGGCAAAATTAGCGACAGTACGGTACCCTATCTACGTTGACCGCCATGCAACAAGCTTATCGGATAGCGTCTGTTAACATCAATAGCATTAGGACGCCGGTAAAAAAATCAAGATGCTCAGTGACATGATAAAGGCTGCGGATTTAGACATAGCACTATTACAAGAAGTTCGGGTACTACCCCCCTCGGACTTTTACGGTTACGACATTTACTGTTCCCCGTGTGACGAGAGAGGCGTTGGCACAGCTATACTATTAAAGGAAGGGATACGTGCAGACAAAGTAGAGTACACTCCTGGAAATGGAAAAAAGAACACATTGACACCGGTGTGTCAGACCCACCATACTTGCTCCGGACACTGCGAGAGGGCTGTACAAGCAATGATCACACGCACGGCACAGCGGACACACCAGGAACCGCGGTGTTGGCCGTTGAATGGCGCTAGCTGCGCAGCATTTGTGCACCGCCGCCGTCAGTGTCAGCCAGTTTGCCGTGGCATACGGAGCTCCATCGCAGTCTTTAACACTGGTAGCATGCCGCGACAGCGTGGACGTGAACCGTATGTGCAGTTGACGGACTTAGAGCGAGGGCGTATAGTGGGCATGCGGGAGGCCGGGTGGACGTACCGCCGAATTGCTCAACACGTGGGGCGTGAGGTCTCCACAGTACATCGATGTTGTCGCCAGTGGTCGGCGGAAGGTGCACGTGCCCGTCGACCTGGGACCGGACCGCAGCGACGCACGGATGCACGCCAAGACCGTAGGATCCTACGCAGTGCCGTAGGGGACCGCACCGCCACTTCCCAGCAAATTAGGGACACTGTTGCTCCTGGGGTATCGGCGAGGACCATTCGCAACCGTCTCCATGAAGCTGGGCTACGGTCCCGCACACAGTTAGGCCGTCTTCCGCTCACGCCCCAACATCGTGCAGCCCGCCTCCAGTGGTGTCGCGACAGGCGTGAATGGAGGGACGAATGGAGACGTTTCGTCTTCAGCGATGAGAGTCGCTTCTGTCTTGGTGCCAATGATGGTCGTATACGTGTTTGGCGCCGTGCAGGTGAGCGCCACAATCAGGACTGCATACGACCGAGGCACACAGGGCCAACACCCGGCATCATGGTGTGGGGAGCGATCTCCTACACTGGCTGTACACCTCTGGTGATCGTCGAGGGGACACTGAATAGTGCACGGTACATCCAAACCGTCATCGAACTCATCGTTCTACCATTCCTAGACCGGCAAGGGAACGTGCTGTTCCAACAGGACAATGTACGTCCGCATGTATCCCGTGCCACCCAACGTGCTCTAGAAGGTGTAAGTCAACTACCCTGGCCAGCAAGATCTCGGGATGTGTCCCCCATTGAGCATGTTTGGGACTGGATGAAGCGTCGTCTCACGCGGTCTGCACGTCCAGCACGAACGCTGGTCCAACTGAGGCGCCAGGTGGAAATGGCATGGCAAGCCGTTCCACAGGACTACATCCAGCATCTCTACGATCGTCTCCATGGGAGAATAGCAGCGTGCATTGCTGCGAAAGGTGGATATACACTGTACTAGTGCCGACATTGTGCATGCTCTGTTGCCTGTGTCTATGTGCCTATGGTTCTGTCAGTGTGATCATGTGATGTATCTGACCCCAGGAATGTGTCAATAAAGTTTCCCCTTCCTGGGACAATGAATTCACGGTGTTCTTATTTCAATTTCCAGGAGTGTATTTGCCTTCTGCCGGTGGTGGTACGGCCGTGACCATAGGTGGAATACGTTTGATCAACATATACGCACCGTCAGGCTCGGATAAGAAAAAGGACAGAGCAGATTTTTACGCCCATGAGGTTACACCGTTGTTCCAGGGACGATACGATGGTGGCATACTCGGCGGAGATTTTAATTGTGTGCTCGACAGAAAGAACCAACAACCTAACTATACTGCTAGCCAAGAACTTAGGGAGTTGGTCAACGGGATGGAATTAGTCGATACATGGGACCTGAAGTATCGCAACCAACCAGGAGATACATTTTTACTAGCCACTCCGCGGGCCGTTTGGACCGGATCTACGTTTCAAGGGCGTTAGCAATGTCGACGGTGGACGCAGAAATATGGCCGACAGCGTTTACAGACCACGAGGCATATATTTGTACGGTTAACCTCGATAGACAGCAGGTATGGAGACGGAGGGGTAATTGGAAGATGAACGTCTCCCACCTGCGAGATGCAGAATGCCCGACGCATGGTGGAGGACGCGTGGCATGGCTGCCTCCGTCGCCGAAATTCTTTCGGTTCTGTCCTGCAGTGGTGGATCGAGTGCGCGAAGCCAGCTTTACGGAGGACGTTAATAGGTTACGGGAAGGAGGTTACTCAATGGCAGCGCACGACCACTGAGTTTTACTTTACGGCGCTACGGGAACTGTTAGCTGAGCCACCTATACCAGAACGCCAGATGGCCGTCCATCGAGTTAAGACGAAGCTGGTACACCTTGCGACGCAGAAGATGACAGGTACGATGATACGCGCGAGGTTGCAGGATTTCCTGCCCAACGAGGTTCCCTCGATGCATTATGTGATAAAGGAAAGACGAAGAAGACTCAGGAAATTAATACATGAGATCGATCTCGGCGATGGCAGACGTTTTACAACACAAAGGGGCATAGCACAGGCGTTCACGGATCATTTTAGCAGATTCTATGCGAGCAACGGGGAGGGTCAGAGGGAGCTGGGGAACGTCCTGGAAGAGATCCCAGACGCGACGAGTGTGAACGGGGAAGCAGACAGGTTATCTACGTGTGAAGAGCTGGAGGAAGCGATTACAGGAGGTGCTTGCAACAAGTCCCCAGGTCCAGACGGATTCCCGTTGGAATTTTACCGTGCCTTTGTGACCATTATGACACCGATGTGGCTATGTATGTTTAATGAGCTGCTGCGGCAAGCAGTACCGGTTCACATTCAATTCACGGAAGGGCTCATGATACCGATACCGAAGCCCCGTGGCGGCAAACGGCCTTGTGATTATCGCCACTTGACCCTCCTTAATAGTGACTACAAGATCTTCATGCGCATCCTGGGAAGTCGTATCAAACAGTCGGCGGAGAATCGAATACATGCCGATCAGACCTGTCTTGGCGGCATCGGTAATATCCACACAGCCTTGGGAGACTATTGTGACGTCGTCGCCCTCGCGGCTGCGTGCCGCCTCCGGAGGGCGATGGTTGCAGTAGATTTCGATCATGCTTTTGATTGCGTGGATCATGTGTACCTCGCGGCGGTGATGAACAGGAGGGGTGTCTCGCCATTATTGACCAATGCTGTGATGCGGCTGTTGCACGGCGCCAGATCAGCGATGGTGGTCAACGGAGGGAGAACTGAGTATTTTAAGATCTTGAGATCAGTGAGACAGGGTTGCCCCTCATCGATCCTCCTTCATGCTATCGCCTTAGAACCGTGCCTAGCAGGCCTTCGCCGCCGTCTTACCGGGATCTCCCTACGGCATTTATCATTCACATGCAGAGCATACGCGGATGATATTGTGTTCCTCGTACGGATTGAGAGGGAGACTCAAACAGCACTGGATTGGCTACAGACGTATGGGATGGCAGCTGGAAGTGTGGTCAACTACCGAAAATCACAATTCATGCATGTGGGGCGTGGACTAGAACCAGGAACGGAAGGACCCTTACCTGCGGTGGAAACCCTCCGCAGTTTGGGTATCACCTTTCATAAAGAGACAGCGAGAACAGCTGCGGACAACTACCGAAGACTGTTACTCAGAGTCCGCACGGCGGTGCGACTAAACGCCCTACGGTCGATGGTTATGCTGCAGCGAGTGTTACTCGTCAATCTTTATCTCGCGCCCGTGATGTGCCACCTGACACACCCTCTCCTCTTGCCGCGCACGATGGCTATGAGGATTCAGGCGGCTTTTGGGTACTATGTGTGCCTGGGACAACTCTTTAAGGTACAGTACAACACGCTTACCCTCCTAGCGCGAGAGGGGGGCGTTGGTTTAGTGAACGTGCACGAGAAGGCATGCGAAAATATTTTGTTGAGCCCAACCTACATAGGTAGGAATGATCATCAAAATAAAATAAGAGAAATCAGAGCTCGAACAGAAAGGTTTAGGTGTTCGTTTTTCCCGCTCGCTGTTCGGGAGTGGAATAGTAGAGAGATAGTATGATTGTGGTTCGATGAACCCTCTGCCAAGCACTTAAATGTGAATTGCAGAGTAGTCATGTAGATGTAGATGTAGATATATATTAATACTATGCTCATACGGAGGCGCAACAGGAATCACTCGCTTACGGGGACGATCGTCGAAGAACTCGTACCAACATCGCATCTTCCTCCAGTCAGTGCTAGCCATATATCGCCCCCTTTAACGTATGTGCGCACGTTCATCGTGGAACACAGTTACGTTCGAGAGCGTTTACCAACGACCCGACAGTCGACATCGAAGGACGTGTACCATCTGCTTCTTCGACAGATCGCCCGGAATAGGGTGGAACGCAAACATCCAGCTGTTAATAGGCACGTGGTGTGGCGCACGGTCCACCACCCCCACCTACCTACATCAGTCAGATCAACATGGTACATTGTCGTCAACCGAAAATACCCTACAAATGATAAAAAAAGTACGCAATACATTTGGCGGATTCGCCCTTGTGTCAGCAATGCGGCGTGCTGGATACGGACGACCATCGGCTGGTCTGCGGCGAGGCGTTGGCTGTCTGGACTCTCGCAAGAAAGATAATAGCGTTCATATGGCGCACTATCTATACAGCAGTCTGTTATGACATAGTATTTTTTCCAGAGGAAACGTATTTTCCGCGTCATAAGACGAACGCAGTGGCGTGGATCGCAGGTATGACGGTCCATTGCATCTATAGAGACACACGTACGAACTTACTGAACGTCCTGGATTACTGGCAATACTTGCAAGATGGACACACAAAACTATTACGGCTACAAAAGTACAAGGATTGGTATGCCAATTCCCTAGTAACGGTTTTTGCGGACCCGCCATATACTTGGGGTGTGCCGGGTGCGCAAAGATGAGCGGCGATGCTTTCGTTGTGAAACCGACAAAGTAATGTGAACGACCAAGAAAACTATGCGAGTATGCGACCTACGAAAACCTCACGCTTGAACAGTTAGCAAATGGATGTACTTCAAATTTTGTTGTCATATCCATAAATACTTTTCTTTAGGGTGCCGGAGGTGGCCCCACTTTGATTTTGCTGCTATTTCATGCTGCATGGTGGGACGGCAGCGAGGTTCCTTCTAAGACAGTTATCATGTGCCAGGACGTACTATGTTTATTTTGTGAATAATAAAGGTTTATGTTTCTCCTACCTTCCTTCATATAAAATAAATAAATAAAAAAAACCTCAATTAAAAAACGTTGGTAGAGCACTTGCCTGCGAAAGGCACAGGTCCAGGGTCCGAGTCTCGGTCCTGCACACCGTTTTAATCTGCCAGGAAGTTTATATCAGCGCACACTCCACTGCAGAGTGAAAATCTCATTCTGATGTAGAATAGAGTTATGAGAAGAACATCAATTTACTTATATAAAGGTTAAAAGCAGACTGTATCTTTTGTAGAAATACTAAAATAAATAAAGGCACTTGTTATCGCTGGATCCTGCTGCGGTCTCAGGTTCGTATCCTGCCTTGGGCATGGATGTGTGTGATGTCCTTAGCTTAGTTAGATTTAAGTAGTTCTAGGTTCCAAATGGTTCAAATGGCTCTGAGCGCTATGTGACTTAACTTCTGAAGTCATAAGTCCCCTTGAACCTAGAACTGCTTAAACCTAACTAAGGACATCACTCACATCCGTGCCCGAGGCAGGATTTGAACCTGCGACCGTGGCGGTTGTGCAGTCCCAGACCGTAGCGCCTAGAACCGCTCGGCCACTCCGGCCGGCAAAGTAGTTCTAGGTGTAAGGGACTCATAACCTCAGACGTTAAGTCCCATAGTCCTTAGAACCATCTGAACCATTTTGAGCCCTTGTTATGAACAACAAACAGCACGTTCTGCTTGCAGGATCACTTTCTTAACGAGCATACTATTCAAAGAAAAGCCGAAGTCGATCAAAATTGGTTAAAGGCACATCGTTAAGCTGTGTCTTTGAATACTAGATTACTAAACCCGCTAAAACAGAAATAAACTATTTATATACAATCGGTATTTCGGATAAGACAAACTATAATGTTATTTTTTTAGCCTTTAGTACAGTACAAAAGCAAAAATACTTAAGATGTTTCTAGTTACGCTTGCATTGAGACACGTTCCTTTCCTTTCACAGGAAACACGACGCATGTATTGACCACTATGTCAAAACTCTAAAGCTATCGGAGTTGTATCAGTTTATTCCCATTTCTTACGAGTGTCTTATCGGCAAATAAACGGCTGTTCACACAAGTCCCTTGCGCTCGTCGGCATATTGCAGCTCTAAACTGCTGCCTTCAGTAACGTCAGTGATACTGTATACGACAGTGCCAGTCTAGTAATGTATGTCTGTGACTGTACGCTCAGGAACTATGCGACTTGTGCATACGGCACGTGTTCTCAACGTGGTACACGTGATCCCTACGCGCTCTAGCGCCAGTTGTCTCCCGTATCTCGCTAGCACATCACGACGTTTACGAAATGGACGGGCGTAAAATTCCTGTTAGCTCTATTAAAGCGCACATTTGTTCCTTTGTCCGTAGGCTAGCAATGTTGTTCTGTATAGTATATTTCATATCCATGGACATGTTATGCGGCAAAGTGAAAAGTACAATGTCCAGACAATACGGACATCGGCTTATGAAAGTTCGATTACAAATAATGCAACACAAATTCTTGCTTTATCACTGTTCTTATTCAGCAGCAAAATCTTTACAGCAAGTGAAATAAGGAACTTAAAACAAGAAAGTGCAAAATATCTTACTGCAAGTAGCGCAGGCTGTTATATAGGTTAAGTCAATAGAAAATGACCGCACTTACATTTACATAACGTCGAATGTTATAGAATATATTTGTATTAAACTAATGAGAAGGTATCGTAACTTATTAGAAACCGCGAAGTCTGGTTGTAAAAATATTTAGATATAGTGTGCCACGAACCAGAAACGGGTAAATTGGTATCAAATCTACCACTAATTGTTACCGCCACTTGAATTCTACGAAAAAAAGAACTATCCCTTTTCCAAGCGTTGCCCATGACTTTTCCCAAAAATTCTTCCAAGCCATAGGTTCTGCGAGTCTATAATTTGTTTTCTTTTTTAATTTTTATTTATTTATTTTATGTAATTGCATGATTATAATTGGTAAATGTGTTCGAATCAAAATATTATCAGACGAAATGTTACAATAAAAATGTAAACTAGCTTTGTATAATGTTTGCGCTACTTCAGCTTAAAGAATCTTTCTTCAGGAAATGACGCAACTAGAGTTTCTTGTCCACTGCCATCTGCATTTTCTATGTCCATCAGTAGCGTAGAAAGTATTTACAACATAACATACTTATTGCGCGTTGCTAATGCCAAAATAATTGCAGCGTTCCTGGAATCAACTAATGTACTCATTACACTATAAAAAAAGCACTCCATCTTCAGGCCACAAGTAACCCATCGGGACCATCCAACCGCCGTGTCATCCACAAATGAGGATGCGGATAGGAGGGGCGTGTGGTCAGCACACCGCTCTCCCGGTCGTTAAGATGGTTTTCTTTGACCGGAGCCGCTACTATTCGGTCGACTCATTACACTATACCGACAATGAATGTAGCAGGACCATATTTTACATCTCTCGGTGTACAAAAAGCTTTAATTGTAGATATGTTGTTAATTGACATTCAATTATAACAAATTGTAACAAGAAAATTTAATTTCTTATCAATTCTCACTGTGACGTTGTCTTGAAACGACATACTTTCATAGTACTAAGTTACAATAATTCTTTAATCATCAATATTATGTTTCCTATCATTTTATTACAACAAATCATACAATTAACGACGGGTTTTCGAGACATTCAGTTGTCTGACGTCTAGAAACGGTAAATATACGTATGGGATTCAACTATGGTGTCTTGTGAGTCTGTACTGAAGAGAGATGTGACGTAGGTGGCGTCCTTCCATCTCACTGGTCAACGTCCAAATGCACGTTCATGTCAGGCATTGTATGCACGTTCGGAAAGACTCCGGAACCTTCTTTTTCCCACGCTATGACGCAGAAACTGGGCACGCCCAACGCTCAACGTTTGATTGCACGGCCCGTATGCCGATGGCTGTAGAAGCTTCCTAGCAGCTTAAATGGGAGCTTAAAACCCAGAAACCCAGAATCTTGCCTTTCGTGTGCAAAGACAGAATGTTCTTACCGAGTGAGGCACGACTTGTGATCTGCTCTCTCAGAGAAAAAAAATAAAAAAAATACTGTGAAAATTGATCAATAGATGGCGGTGTACGCGTCAGAATGCGTAAATGAAAACACCTGTCACGCACACGACCCATTCAAGTCGGTATAAACACGCCGGGTGCACGGCTTTTCCTCCTTTGCTCTGCGACGTTCGCCTGTCTCGGTGCAAGATCGCACTCTGCTTGTAAAGCTGTATTACAAGAATGATGACTGTGCACACGTCGCTCTGAAGAAGTTCCGGGCACTGAAGGGTTTGAAAAAATGCGTTGGTGCGATGACTGCCGTGGGTCTGGAGGAAATGACTCGGAAATTAGAAAAGACGATTTCTTTTGGTGTGCAAAGAGAAAACGAATTTTTTTCGACATCAGTTGAAGCAGTGGCCACAGCAATGCACGAGGAGACGAGTGATGGAGTTCAAACGTGTAGTTCACAGAGGATTGCCAGAATATTGGACATACCCGTGAGCACGGCCCGTAAATTCCTACGACACATCCTTCTTTGCTATCCGTTCAAAATTAGCGATGTGCACGAGTTGCTTGTTGTTGACCTGCCAGCAACAGATACCTGTGCTTTAGAATTTCATGCTCGCTTGGAAGTGGACAATGACTGGCCGTGGAAAATTTTGTGGACAGACGAAGCCCACTTCCCTCTGACGGGATATGTCAATACACAGAATTGTCGTACATGGGCAAAGGAAAATCCACACGCAAATCAACCAGTACCACTTCATCCTGAAGAGACCACTGTGTGGTGCGGGTTTACGCCACAATTTATCATAGGGCCATATTTTTCGAAGAGACAGCTGCTTCCGGTCCTGTCAGGTGTACCGTCACTGGTAAGCACTATGAGTGTCTTTTGCGCAACCATGTCATTCCAGCTCTCCAACTGCGTGGATGTGTGGATGAGAACATTTTTATGCAACACGGTGCACCTCCGCAAATTGCAAATTCAGTTAAGCAGCCGCTGAAGCGCCGTTTCGGAAATGCTAGAATTATTAGCCGCCATTTCCCTACAGCCTGGCCGTTTCAATCACCTGATCTTAATCCGCGTGACTTCTGGCTGTGGGGCTATCTGAAAGATGTTGTGTTCAGTGTTCCGATTGCAAACAGCTGCATTGAAAGCACGCATTGCGCAACAAGTTTTGAAGGTGACCCCGGAAACACTTCGATCAGTTGTGGAACATGCTGTTTCTCGGTTTCAACTTGTTACAGAAAACGATGGACAGCGTATTGAATATGTCTTGCACCAGTCACATGGAAATTAATAATCCTATTTGATTTTGATGGATTTTTTATGCGGTTTTTGGCCTCAGAACAATTAAAAACCGATTTTCCCATCCGATGTGATATGGCCTGGCGGTGGTGGATAGACTTACGTAACCACAGTATCACACCTGTACACTCATGCACACGGAGTAGTACAGTTTGTTTAATTTGAAACGCACACCTTAGGCATTGTTGTATGATTCATTTGTCATTTGTAGCCGACTACTATTAAATTATGACGCTTACAGCGTCATCCACCGCTACATTTTGTAGCTATTTATTTTCCTTCCGCCATGCGTTTTCCCCCTTCTCCTATAATATTGCATTGCAATTTGACGTCATTTGACCAGTGGTGTTATTTCTACATTGGTCTGAAAGTTTAAATTTAATTATAATCTCCCTGTACATCGAGAGAGTGCTGTGGCCACTGCTTCTACTGACGTCGAATCAATTCGTTTTCTCTTTGCACACCAAAAGTAATCGTCTTTTCTAGTTTTCGAATCATTTTCTCCAGACCCACGGCAGTCATCGCACCAACGCCTTTTTTTGTATTATCGAGAAATAGGGGATAGAATGTCACTGACATAACACAGGATTGGAGATGGGCATAATTAAAACAATGGCGTTTTCCGTTGCGACGGAATCTTCTCACGAGATTTCAATAGTCAACTTTCTCTTCCGAATGCGAAAATATTTTGTTGACAGCTACGTAAATAGCGATAAACGATCATCATAATAAGATAAGGGAAATCAGAGCTCGCACGGAAGATACAGGAGTTCGTTTTCTCTGTGGGCTGTACGAGATTGAAATAATAGAGAATTATTGTAAAGGTGGTTCGATGTCAGGCATTTAAGTGTGACTTGCAGAGCATCCATGCAGATGAAGATGTAGATAGCACCCTGAAATTATTAAATTTTATTTTAAGACTGTTACTTCAGTCTATCATTCAGAAAGGAAAAGGAAAGACGCGTTAAAACATAACTTTTCAAGGAAGGTAGATGAGGAGAGCCGGTTCTTGTGGCCGAGCGGTTCTAGGCGCTTCAGTCCGGAACTATGCTGTTGCTACGGTCGCAAGTTCGAATCCTGCATCGAGCATGGATGTATGTGATATCCTTAGGTTAGTCAGGTTTAAGTAGTTTTAAGTCTAGGGGACTGATGACTTCAGATGTTAAGTCCAATAGTGCTTAGAGCGATTTGAACCTTTTCTTTTTATAGATGGGGATAAATCTCTTTCAAACAATATATCGCGGTATTTACTTGAAGCAATTTAGGCAAACCACGGGAATACTGAATCTCAGTGGCCGGATTTGGCTTCACGCATGTGGGTAACAATATTCAGACAAAACAATAAGTTTTCAAGTACGTGGAGACTTCAGAAAATAAGTTACACATTTCATTCCAGGGTAAGAAAATTGCGCAACAGGAGTGGTTCATTGTCAGAAGACAGTGTTCTGCTTTGGTACCGTTAAGGGAGTGAAACGGTACGGCAACTGGAAACGCACTATACGCAACACATTAAGATTCTTGTTGGCAAAACTTCTAAATGTCATTCAGGTTACCGAGACATCCTTGCAGTATACGGGCCCAAGGCAATGTCGCGTCCAGCCGTAGTTCAGTGGTGACAACAATTTGATCTAGGCTGCACGGTCCTGCGTGGCTGAGAGCGGGCATTTGAATCTGACAGCAGAACTGTTCTGCCACCGTCGACGCACATTTCGCTTAAGGAGCACGAAGACAAGAAATTAGGACACGTACGGAGGCATATAGACAGTCGTTTCTCCCTCGTCCCGTTTTCGAGCGGGACAGGAAGAGAAATGACTAGTAATTGTACATGGTACCCACCGAAAGGCACCATACCGTGGCTTGAGGAGTATGTGTGTAGATGCAGACTTAGATGCTGATTGAGAGCTCCAGATCTTGCACCATACGATTTCCATCTGTTCGGCAAGCTGAAAGACCGTAAAATGGGGGAAGAATAGTGGGTCACGTTTTTCCAGCGACGAGAACGTTCACAGAGCGTTTCTCGAATAAATCCGTCACCAAGGAGCGGATTTCTGTTGTCGACAATTGGTTCAAAGTTCCAGTCGTTGTTTACATATACTCGGTGATTATGTGGAAATATTATATCCGTGTCACTTTGATGTGTAGTACAGCATTCACTTAAAGTTAACTGAGCTGCCATAATAATGTGTAACTTACTTCTTCATGTCTGAGATGATACCATCTCAGAGTGGGTCGCGCCGCGATCTCTCTACAGGTATATTAGGGATCAGAAGGTTAAAGACATTGTTCGCCTCGATATCTGCGTGGTTAGTGCAATGCCCGGTTCGATCCCCGCTTGGGTCGGAGATTTTCTCCGAACAAGGACTGGTGGTTGTGTTGTCTTTATCATTATCTCATCCTCATCGACGCGAAAGTCGCCGAAGTAGCGTCGGCTAAACAGACTTGCACCAGGCGACCGGTCTACCCGACGGGGGGCCCTCGCCACGGAACATTTCATTTTTTTAAAGACTTTTCTGGCTGAGCGTACCTTTCGTAGCTCTTAGGCCAAGTTCTACTATTTTCTTCACATAGATCTTAACTAACCACACCTCTATGTATCGGAAGATTAGGAAAATTATTATTTAGACGGGTTCACTCCACTCCAGCGGTCGAATTGTGGGCATTAAATAGTATAAATGCTTCCCAAAAATAATCTCTTGGAGTAATTACGCGTTGAAACCAAAGATCTTCTATTCGTATATCCCGCAGATATACATTACTAGACTGGCAAAGACATAGTTTTTACTTAAGCCTAAGATGGCGGCGTCAGGAGGTGAGTGTGTGGTACTAACACTATTTTCTGAAATGAAATGACGTTGTAAACTTTACGAGGGTGCTGAAAGAACTTCTGCAGTTGAGCAAATATTTGCGTACTAGTTGAGTTTAACGCATACAACGCAGAATCGTGTTCTGAGAATAACATCAACTTACATATTTACACGTCTGAAGCAGACTGCAGTTTTCTTAAGATCACTCAAATGGACAAAGATACTTATTATCAGTGACAAATGGGACGTTCTACTTGTACGGGGAAGATGATCAAAACTTGTTCAAAGCAAGTGCTATGTCTGTTAATACTATATTATTAAACTCCCTAAAATAAACTATTTACATACTACCAGTACTTCTGATAAGAGAAACTGTGATGTTATTGGTTAAGCCTAAATACAATGCAAAAGCAGAAATGCGTTAAGATTTTTCCAGTTGTGTCTGCATTGAGGCATATACCTTTCCTTGTATCTTCTGTCTGCTGTATGAAAAATTTCAGGCAAATAGGACGCATGTGCTAACCATTATATCACAATTCCAAAGGTACCTTAGTTGTATCAATTTAGTCCCATTTCTGACTAGTGCTTTATCAGTAAATAAACAGCTGTGTACACACTTTTTGCACTCGCCGCCATAATGCTGTTATAAACTGCTGGGTTCAGTGACACCAATGATATTGTATAAGGTATTGCCAGTCTAGTAATGACTGTCTGTGATTTATCCGTTACTACGCAAACCAAGGATGATAGTCAACACCAAGATCCGCAAGCACAATTCATCTCTGGTGAGCCTATTGACAAGTATCAATGCAGGAAGTTATTAATTATGTAATTTGCTTTCAGTTTAGACAGCTCTTGAATAATAAAATTGATAATGTTTCACTGATATGACCTATCAGATCATTACGCTTCGAAAATAATTCCTACATGCACGGTTTATATCACACTGCTCGTAAACTTCAGAGATTAAACACCACTTTCTTTTACCGCCCTAAGTTATATAAATTTTCATTCAGAAAAAATCACCGCTCTTACTGATCTTCACGCACGTCTCGGTACAAATAAACTTGAGTCATAAATTTTCAAAATCATTAATTTTTTCACACTTTTCTTTTTTAGAAGACCCAAAACGTTTTATTTCCTAGCACGATACACAGATGACTGCTACGTAAGTATTTGAGTAGACGTCTGTCATCAAGCGTGCCTCTTTCAGAACAGCGAACTTCGAAGTGTGAGGGGGGACTGAAGTGACAATATTACATTTTCGTTTATGAAACATAATTGTTAAAAACATAGGCCCTAGCATCTAATGGAAACTTCCAGCATCGTCTTATTGCGCATGGTCGTCGGTTCTCTGATGTCTGCGTCCTGCGACTTCAGCATTCCGGCCCAGGTGGGAGATGCCTTCCGCTGCCGCTCCGCCCAAGATACATAAGAAACAACAAAAACATACATTTGCAGGTTTCAGAACAGAAATTGACATAATTTATACAAACATTGTCTGTGTTATACCATATTTAATGCTGATACCATAAGAAGAAAGGTGTTTGTTCATTTGCAAGGTTATTTATATGGAAGCATGTTGAATATCACGCCACGTGATAACAGCGATCTCACATGCAAAATTGTCTACGTGTAATCACTGGTTGGCATCAAAAGTGAAGCAGTCATAGGAAATGGTCGTATATCAGAGAACTTAGAAAGTGCACACATGCTCAGAAAGAATGTAAATAATTTGAGTCACTGTTGTCTCTGGCAGTTAGAACGGCCATCAGAGTGGAGGAGCGTCGTTCATGTTCAGTCAGACCTGTTAGGTTATATGAGGGACGGGATCAGCATCAGATGTTGGTTGAAATGGTGCAAATCGCTCTGAGCACTATGGTATGGGACTTAACATCTGAGGTCATCAGTCCCCTAGAACTTAGAACTACTTAAACCTAACTAGCCTAAGGACATCAGACACATGCATGCCCGAGGCAGGATTCAAACCTGCGACCGTAGCGGTCGCGCGGTTCCAGATTGAAGCGCCTAGAAACGCTCGGCCATAGCGGCCGGCTTCGGTCAGTTTATTAGTAGGCTTGGGGAGGTATGTGGTATCAGATGTCTACCGACAGGTCACGTATAACGGGTCTTTGACTTGCGTACGCGGTGATGGCGATCCAGATGGGTTCCACACGATTTACATCAGGCGAATTTGCTCGCCGAGACATCAGTGTGAGTTCACTATAATGCTCCTCATGCTACTGGCACCCAGAAGCGGACAATTATACTGCTGATAGATGACAGCACATTCGGGGAAGACATCAAGCATGAAGGGATGCACGTGGTTCGTAGCTGTCAGCGCGCCTACAATTACTACCACAGGTCCCATGTAAGCGTAGGAGAACGTCTCCCACATCATAATACTGCTACCTCTAGCCTGTGTCCGTGACGCGATGCACATTTCAAGCCGCCGTTCGTCTCGATGACAGCGTTTGTGGCGACGAGCCACCTACTATATCAAAAATTGATTTACCCGAAGAGCCGACACGTTTCGATTGACCGGCGGTCGAATTCCGAAGGTTCCGTTCCCACCACAATTGTATTTGACGTTGTCGTTGGGTTAATAACTGTACATGTAGAGATGGTCTGCTGTGGAGCTTCATGTTCAATGTTCAACAATGTGCAATGAACGGTGTGCTCCGAAACACCAACATTGTGCTCTTTGGGCAGAGATGCCACAGATCACCATCTATCCTACTTTACAGTGCAGACAAGCCTCCGAACCCCACGTTTTGTGAAGAGCCGTGGACGTCCAACCATTTAATGTCTAGTGGTAGTTTCACTGTCCTTCTACCTCTTTCCGTAGATGCTCACGAAAGAAACACTTGAACATTCGACCAGCTCCGCCGTTTTCGAGATACTCGTTCATAGACTCTGCGTAATAATAATCTGTCCTATGTCAAAGCCCCACACGTCCCCATTTGCAGCCAATATCGTCTCTAGGGTGATCCTCCATCCGCGTTTGCCCCGCTTACATTCTTTTTTACAGCGTCACGTGCCCGCAACACCACGAGGCGGCATCCAACACAGCGATGGGCAGTGGTCATAATGTTTCGGCTGATGAGTGTATATGCTCTTAAGACGTACGCTATAAACGGTTGGCTTCCCATATCCTGTCGACCAGTGAAACGGTACAGTAGTTTCCGCTCTATAAGCAGCAGGTTTCGCTGCTCGCTCGCACCGGGAAATAGAAATAGAGGCGGCTCCGCAGTCAGTTTTATTACACGACGCGGCCGGTCGCGGGTGCATCAGAACCCATGTGGACGGGTGGAAAGAAATGTGTCAGGCTTCATAATACTTGTTTATATGTGTCGCGTATTATGCATTTCTTGTACGTGAATGTGAATCTGCACATGAACTTTCGTAGTCCTCCTCATACCTTTACGTAAAGCGTGGCCAAATCTTTGTTGGGAAGTACTTCTGTAGTATAGTAGTGCCAACCATACTCACGGGTAGGGGATCTGAGAGACAGCACAGGCAACTAAAAGTCGCCATCGCTTATAACAATGGTCGCGAAAGGGAAAGAACTTGCTGCTTTAGACTACACGGTAACAGCAGTTGCCATAAGCCACCGCTTATAACAATGGTCGCGAAAGGGAAACAACTTGCTGCTTTAGACTATACGGTAACAGCAGTTGCCATAAGCCACCGCTTATAACAATGGTCGCGAAAGGGAAACAACTTGCTGCTTTAGACTATACGGTAACAGCAGTTGCCATAAGCCACCGCTTATAACAATGGTCGCGAAAGGGAAACAACTTGCTGCTTTAGACTATACGGTAACAGCAGTTGCCATAAGCCACCGCTTATAACAATGGTCGCGAAAGGGAAACAACTTGCTGCTTTAGACTATACGGTGACAGCAGTTGCCATAAGCCACCGCTTATAACAATGGTCGCGAAAGGGAAACAACTTGCTGCTTTAGACTATACGGTAACAGCAGTTGCCATAAGCCACCGCTTATAACAATGGTCGCGAAAGGGAAAGAACTTGCTGCTTTAGACTATACGGTAACAGCAGTTGCCATAAGCCACCGCTTATAACAATGGTCGCGAAAGGGAAACAAATTGCTGCTTTAGACTATACGGTAACAGCAGTTGCCATAAGCCACCGCTTATAACAATGGTCGCGAAAGGGAAACAACTTGCTGCTTTAGACTATACGGTAACAGCAGTTGCCATAAGCCACCGCTTATAACTATGGTCACGAAAGGGAAAGAACTTGCTGCTTTAGACTATACGGTAACAGCAGTTGCCATAAGCCACCGCTTATAACAATGGTCGCCAAAGGGAAAGAACTTGCTGCTTTAGACTATACGATAACAGCAGTTGCCATAAGCCACCGCTTACAACAATGGTCGCGAAAGGGAAAGAACTTGCTGCTTTAGAATATACGGTAACAGCAGTTGCCATAAGCCACCGCTTACAACAATGGTCGCGAAAGGGAAAGAACTTGCTGCTTTAGACTATACGGTAACAGCAGTTGCCATAAGCCACCGCTTACAACAATGGTCGCGAAAGGGAAAGAACTTGCTGCTTTAGACTATACGGTAACAGCAGTTGCCATAAGCCGTCGCTTATAACAATGGTCGCGAAAGGGAAACAACTTGCTGCTTTAGACTATACGGTAACAGCAGTTGCCATAAGCCACCGCTTATAACAATGGTCGCGAAAGGGAAACAACTTGCTGCTTTAGACTATACGGTAACAGCAGTTGCCATAAGCCACCGCTTATAACAATGGTCGCGAAAGGGAAACAACTTGCTGCTTTAGACTATACGGTAACAGCAGTTGCCATAAGCCACCGCTTATAACAATGGTCGCGAAAGGGAAACAACTTGCTGCTTTAGACTATACGGTAACAGCAGTTGCCATAAGCCACCGCTTATAACAATGGTCGCGAAAGGGAAACAACTTGCTGCTTTAGACTATACGGTAACAGCAGTTGCCATAAGCCACCGCTTATAACAATGGTCGCGAAAGGGAAACAACTTGCTGCTTTAGACTATACGGTAACAGCAGTTGCCATAAGCCACCGCTTATAACAATGGTCGCGAAAGGGAAACAACTTGCTGCTTTAGACTATACGGTAACAGCAGTTGCCATAAGCCACCGCTTATAACAATGGTCGCGAAATGGAAAGAACTTGCTGGTTTAGACTATACGGTAACAGCAGTTGCCATAAGCCACCGCTTATAACAATGGTCGCGAAAGGGAAAGAACTTGCTGCTTTAGACTATACGGTAACAGCAGTTGCCATAAGCCACCGCTTATAACAATGGTCGCGAAATGGAAAGAACTTGCTGCTTTAGACTATACGGTAACAGCAGTTGCCATAAGCCACCGCTTATAACAATGGTCGCGAAAGGGAAAGAACTTGCTGCTTTAGACTATACGGTAACAGCAGTTGCCATAAGCCACCGCTTATAACAATGGTCGCGAAAGGGAAAGAACTTGCTGCTTTAGACTATACGGTAACAGCAGTTGCCATAAGCCACCGCTTATAACAATGGTCGCGTAAGGGAAAGAACTTGCTGCTTTAGACTATACGGTAACATCAGTTGCCATAAGCCACCGCTTATAACAATGGTCGCGAAAGGGAAAGAACTTGCTGCTTTAGACTATACGGTAACAACAGTTGCCATAAGCCACCGCTTATAACAATGGTCGCGAAAGGGAAAGAACTTGCTGCTTTAGACTATACGGTAACAACAGTTGCCATAAGCCACCGCTTATAACAATGGTCGCGAAAGGGAAACAACTTGCTGCTGTAGACTATACGGTAACAGCAGTTGCCATAAGCCAACGCTTATAACAATGGTCGCGAAAGGGAAAGAACTTGCTGCTTTAGACTATACGGTAACAGCAGTTGCCATAAGCCATCGCTTATAACAATGGTCGCGAAAGGGAAAGAACTTGCTGCTTTAGACTATACGGTTACAGCAGTTGCCATAAGCTTGCGCTTATAACAATGGTCGCGAAAGGGAAAGAACTTGCTGCTTTAGACTATACGGTAACAGCAGTTGCCATAAGCCATCGCTTATAACAATGGTCGCGAAAGGGAAAGAACTTGCTGCTTTAGACTATACGGTAACAGCAGTTGCCATAAGCCAACGCTTATAACAATGGTCGCGAAAGGGAAAGAACTTGCTGCTTTAGACTATACGGTAACAGCAGTTGCCATAAGCCATCGCTTATAACAATGGTCGCGAAAGGGAAAGAACTTGCTGCTTTAGACTATACGGTTACAGCAGTTGCCATAAGCCAGCGCTTATAACAATGGTCGCGAAAGGGAAAGAACTTGCTGCTTTAGACTATACGGTTACAGCAGTTGCCATAAGCCAGCGCTTATAACAATGGTCGCGAAAGGGAAGAACTTGCTGCTTTAGACTATACGGTAACAGCAGTTGCCATAAGCCATCGCTTATAACAATGGTCGCGAAAGTGAAAGAACTTGCTGCTTTAGACTATACGGTAACAACAGTTGCCATAAGCCATCGCTTATAACAATGGTCGCGAAAGGGAAAGAACTTGCTGCTTTAGACTATACGGTAACAGCAGTTGCCATAAGCCACCGCTTATAACAATGGTCGCGAAAGGGAAAGAACTTGCTGCTTTAGACTATACGGTAACAGCAGTTGCCATAAGCCATCGCTTGTAACAATGGTCGCGAAAGGGAAAGAACTTGCTGCTTTAGACTGGAGCACAATAACATCATATTCCTGCATTCTCACTAGGGACGTGACTTCTGAGGTGCGCATGAATACTTCTGCTCGAGTGCGAACGTGCTTGATCTTTCTCGGGTGGACAACCCTACGCTTGCTCGTGATAAAACGCAACCATGGCTCTCGAGGAAAACGTCTCGAAGTGTGCACGTGATAGAAGGCGTGCGCAACGTGACTGATATTCACAATAAGACATGGATAGGGGGTGGAGGGGTGGGAGAGAGGGGGGGGGATGTGTGTTGGAGGGGGAGCACGCTGTACCGTCACGTGAAAGACGACACGCCACATGTGATACGCAGCGTCTCCTTACCGTGAAATACATGCATCTTGCAGGTGATCCGCCCGCACACAGTGCCGTGACGGTAGCTCCTAGTCCCTGTAAGAGAAAATTAAGCTTACGTTTAATGTTAAAACTATGATTACACTGTGTTACACACTTTTTGTAAAAACAAAAGAAATATGCTACACATTCACTACAGGCCTGCTTCGGTTCTAATAACAATGTCAGTAGGTACTTGCATATTTCTGAGATAAACAATGTTTTAACTTGTTATACGCACGAATAAAAAAAAAGGCTTCCGGTGCAGGAAAGTTATTGATCTGCATGCATAAACAAATACCACTTGAGAATGTTTTAAAATCCGTTAGACCTGTATAAAATATCAATGATTTTTTTATTTCGAAAAACGTAGTTACTGTCCCTGAGGAAAAATGAAGTATGGCATTCACTACCAACAAATTCTTTGTGGCTGTAGAGCCTAGCATAAGGAAATTGACTGAAATTAGCACCGGCTAGGCCTTGGAACGGATCATCTTAGCCGGCCGGAGTGGCAGAGCGGTTCTAGGCGCTACAGTCTGGAACCGCACGACCGCTACGGTCGCAGGTTCGAATCCTGCCTCGGGCATGGATGTGCGTGATGTCCTTAGGTTAGTTTAGGTTTAAGTAGTTCTAAGTTGTAGGTGACTGATGACCTGAAAAGTTAAGTCCCATGGTGCTCAGAGCCATTTGAACCATTTGATCATCTTGTAGTTTCTGAACTCAATGTTTCAGTGACAGGTCACTCGAAGTTACAGTATTCCGCAAATGTAACTAATGGTGGAAGTCGTATCTATAATGTACGGTGAGCCAGTAGGGTTCGACATTTTTTTTTACAATACAGCAAATAACAAAAATAACAATTAAAATATGATTGCTACTTACAGCGCATACCTCTTTTGAAAAATGCGTCTTTAAATAGCCACAATAATAACAAAGATCCCTGTGGTCTCTTTGTGGCTGTTTAACACATCAAGAATGGAATTAACAACAGCGACAGTTATTTTGAACAGATTGGCAAGCTGAAAATTCATTGAAACTGTCCTTAACACAGCTGTATTTGCAATTATCAAAGACGAGTATGTAGTGAGAATCATTAATTTTTCAATATCGTGTTGGTTTACTTCGATTATTGTATTAGAAGCTTCATATTTATACTTCTTTTGGCATTATGGATCTAGCCTTTTCAAGTTTCCGTACGTTAGTAGGTAAAAACGGAACACTCACAGTATCACTTTCTTGTCCGTTTGTCTGTCTGTCTGTCTTTTCATAACCCTTTTTCTCAGGATCGGGTCGACGTATCAAGTCAAAATGTATGTCACATATTAAGGTCTACAGTTCCGTGGTGTTGCAAAAAAAGTCAATATTGTGAATCAGTGCAATCAAAGTATACGGCTATTCGTGTCACATATTTTGATACTCCCAAACTCACTCATTAAAACGTATATGGTACTTCCCGCTAGTGTAGCATCATGAAATTTGGCAAGAAGCAAGGTTTCACTAGACAAATAAAAGAAAAACGTCCCTAATTTTTATTATATCACATAAAAAATTATCATTTGTTATCCGACTATCTATCTGGCCGACCGCCTTTGAAGAACCCTTTTGTCGGGGTCGGATAGACGTAGCAAATTGTTACTTATGGTAAAAATTGATATCTATAGTCCTTTGCTGGTATAAAGATGTTAATCTTGTAAGTCAACGCAACAAAAGGTACAGCCTTTTGTGTTACATTTTTTGATACGTGCAATGTCACTCACTACTCTCCCTCACACGAAATCATGAAATCTGGAATGAAGAAAACTTTCACAGCACAAGTAACGGAAAAAATGAGAAAATTGTTAATTTGTATTTATTAGAGCACATGAGAAATGTTTCCTTCGTCATTTGTTATGTTACTCAAACCTGAGATTAAAACATTCTCGAAAGCCTTGGAATACCTGGAACCGATATTTTGCTACTATCAATGTCGATAACAGGCAAAAATGAATACAATTCACCTGCTTCGAGGTGACTGCGTGTTGTTGTGTCGTCTTCATCATCATCATTCATCCCCATTACGGTCGGAGGAAGGCAACGGCGAACCACCTCCATTAGGACCTTGCTTAGTACGGCGGTGCGGATCTCCCGCATCGTCCCCCACGCTCTGTCAAGAAGCACTGGACTTCATTTACATTATTTATATTCATAATTAAGTTTGTACGGAGCCCTCAGTGCCCGAGTCCCACTCGCGCTCACCAATTATTTTATTTATTTATTTTGAATTCCGTTAAATGTTGAACATTTGTGCTGTAAGCATGTATAGCACAACATTTTGATTAGATTCGGTAGAAATGAGGCAAAGGTTAGCAAAGGAATGGTAGGATAAATAAGAAAAGTCGTCAGTTCAAAGGTCGTTAGGAACAGGTCAAAGGTTCGGACACGAAACAAGGAGAAATTAAGCGGTCCTTTGTTCTTTTTACAAGTGCTGCGGGACAGTGCGAACAATAGCTATGCGGTCATGGTACAAGTTACTATATAACTCGGAGAATGTTGGCCAAATCTGAAAATGTGGGTGTGCATCAGTGACGTTTTTCGATTCTGTTGGTCCCCTACTGAAAAATAAGGCGGCAGAGTAGTGCATGCCAGTTCATAAAGAGCCTTTGGTAGTCGTATCACGTGCAGATGGTTCTGTCTCGTGTTCATTGAGCAAATACCACAGTTCCCTCTGAATGAGCCCAAGTATTTAACCACAGATTTCATGAGACCTCTCTCTTCCGAAACGACAAGGTAGAACTACCAGACGTTTGAAATTCGCGACTCCCAAAGGAAAGCATTCTGACTGCTACTTTGCTACTTTCTGGGTTAAGATTATCCTTTTTCAATGGAGAGAGTTGCACAAACTGTGGTTCTATACATGACTCAGTAAAAATCAAGAAAGCTAAGGAAGATTTCTCGCTTCAGTCTGAGAAGTACAGGAGATTTTTCCTGTAGTGAACAGAACAATATTCACTGTCTGAAAAAGATCCTGAATAAGGTATTTTCAAGATAATTATTATAAATCATCGCATCTAATAACTTAAAACAGTTGATTTCATGGATTTCTTAATCATCCTGTGACAATAAATGTTCGCTTTATGAAAGTTCTGTGTTCACGAATCAGCATGGTTTTAGAAAGCATCGCTCGTGAGAAACCCAGTTTGCCCGTTTCTCACACGATATATTGCGAACTACGGGTGAACGGCAACAGGCAGATTCAATATTTCTAGATTTCCGGAAAGAATTTGACACGGTGCCCCATACAAGGCTATTAACGAAGGTAAGAGCTATGGAACAGATTCATAGACACGTGAATGGCTCGAAGACTTCTTAAGTTATAGAACCCAGTATTTTGTCCTCGACGGTGAGTGTTCATCAGAACCAACGGCATCGTCAGGAGTGCCCCAGGAAAGTGTCATAGGACCGCTATCGTTCTGTATGTACATAAATGATTTGGTGGACAGGGTGGGTACCTATCTGGTTGCTTGCTGAAGAAGCTGTGACGTACAATAAGGTGTCGTAGTTGTGTACTGTAGGAAGACACAAGACGACTTAGGCAAAATTTCTGCTTGGTGTGATGAATCTCAGCTAGCTCTAAATTAGAAACATGTGATTTAATGGTGTCATGAATAGGAAAAACAAACTTGTAGTGTTCGGATACGGCATTACTAGTGTCCTGCTTGATACAGTCACGTCGTTTAAATATCTGAGTGTAACGTTGCAAAGAGATGTGAAAAGGTACTAGCATGTGAGGATTGTGATACGGAAGGCGAATGGTCGACTTCGGTTTATGGGGAGCATCTGTAAAGGAGACCGGATACAGTACACTAGTGCGACCTCTTCTTGATTACTGCTCGAGTGTTCGGGATCCGTACCATATTGGATTAAAGGCAGGTACTGAAGTAGTTCAGAGGTGGGCTGCTACGTTTGTTAACAGTAATTTGCAAACAACACGTAAGTGTTACGGAGATGGTTCGGGAACTCAAATGGGGTTCCCTGCATGGAAGTAAACGTTCTTTTCGAGAAACACTATTGAAAAAAATTAGAGAACTGGCATTTCTAGCTGACTGCGAGACGACTTTGCTGCCGTCAACATACATTGCTCATAAGGACCACGAAGATAAGATACCATAAATTAGGACTCATGCAGAGACATATAGATAGTGTTTTTTTCCTCGCTCTATTTGCGAGTGGAACAGGAAATTAAATGACTAATATTAGTGCACGGTACCCTCCGCCACGCCCCGTACGGTGGCTAGCGGGTATCTGTGTAGGTGTAGATAGGTAGGTGTAGATACTAGAAGAATTATGTGTATGGGGCACTGTTACGTAAAACGACAATTTGTTTTTTCTAAGTCGAGACCTAATACTATACGCTATAATCTTTCCAAAATCTACGTATTTTCTAAACGCACTTGGGTCATCTGCAAAAAGAATAAATTTGAACCTGCTATTTAGTTTACTAGTAGGTCATGTAAATACGTATATACAAATCGTTTAAAAGTAGCATAGTATTGTGCTACTTGTGCCTGTATTGTAAACATGAAAACATTCCAGAATGAGACTTTCATTCTGCAGCGGAGTGTGCGCTGATATGAAACTTCCAGACAAATTAAAACTGTGTGCCGGACCGAGACTCTACCGAGTTGGCAGAGCACTTGCCCGCGAAAGGCAAAGGCCCCGAGTTCGAGTCTCGGTGCGGCACACAGTTTTAATTTGCCAGGAAATTGTTGCAATAACTGTTCTGCTACCTTAAATTTTCAAAAGGTAAGCAGCATTCCTGTCTTTTCTTCATTACTGTAAATTGTTCTCCCATAAGCCTTGGACTGCGGATGGGAGTCACGGTGTGAACATTCCTTGTGTTTAGATTTGTTTATGTTGTGTACTTCATACACACTGGTAAGGGGCGGTGGACTGCAGAGTGTTGTGGCAACTGTCGTCCTAGGATAGCTGGACCGGAGCAGAAATGATCAGCGAGCAAGTTAGCACAACAAACAGAAGATTTAGGTAACTTATATTTCTCCAAGTGTACGAGGACTTATTACAAATAATATAGCAAAACACAGAGTCCTGCTATGACGTGTGAAATAGAATGTGGCTCTCTGAACTAAAGCAATAACAATGATGTCAAAGCCGCAACTAGGCAATGTGTGCGTAGCGTCACTCAGCGAAGAGGAACCAAGTGTGAATGGGATGTGCCGCTGCTTCCGACCATCTCTTATTGCGGCACCAGAGGGCGCTCGCAGTCCACAGCCGTGGCTGTGCAGGTGGTGACCATTGGATCCATCAGATCCACATGACTGCTATCGACGTCTGGATGAAAATTGCAATTCTGTTACCAACTTTGACTCCAGGGAGTGGTAACGATACATGATATCACAGTTTACTGTCAGCTTCAGCAAATGGGCGAGTTACGCTACCCCAGGTACCTGTGTCCTATATGCTCGTACAGGAGAGTCAGTCAGTTTTGCGTAATATTTTTAATAACGCCATGCATCCATGAACTGCACGCTGTGATACGTTTCTGATCTCATCTCGAAGAGAAGAGCTGGAATACTGCATAAAAAATATAGGATATTACTTCCAAAAACCGGGTATGTGCAAGTAGGATTCACGCTCTGACAGTTCCGTATAAACTTAATTATGAATATAGAGTACAATAATTATTTCCTATGGTTCAATGGCCAGGTGTAAGTCTTTCTAACAGGCTTTTGGCAATGTGCGTGTCCCTTTCCTCCTCCAGTTATTCAAATGGGAACAGAGGACCCTACAGCTTAACGTGGAATCACATGTTGTTTCTGGCGTATTCCACATAGTTGAGGGGTGAACGCTAGCTTAAAAGGAAGACTGAAAAACGCGTGAACCGAGTTTGATTGGACACCGAAACCTCTCGGTTTCCATGCACGCGCGTAAGCTCTAGACCAACATGTCCAACATGCATGAGAGTATTTCATCTATAGGTTTTGATGAGTTCGTTTGTCGTTGTCCAAATGTGACATAAATGGCCGTATCTGTATTAACGTAGAAACTTAAATATTTGACGGCGCCAAGGGACTGTACACCTCCTCATTTGATATAAATTTCAACTTACTACCTTTACCGTTCCTGAGAAACAGGGATCTTAAGAATCGGACAGCTAAACAGGTGGAGAACGGAGTGACCCACTAAGGGTTTCGTTGTTACCGACTGAAGTACAGAACGCTAAAAGGGCATACTGCTTCTCATACCAGCGTGCGGAGCAAATGTATAACAAAGCCATTAGTGCTGGTTGATGTTACCATGGTAGCTAAACTGCATCTGCTTGATACAGTACTTATTTTTTATCCGGACAAAAAGTTATTTTTCAGTATCTATAGAATTCACCAGCAGCCGTATACTTCAAGATATTTTATTTTGTTCTGAAAGCATCCATTTCGGCATTTCGTTTTGCCATCTTCAGGCCCCATACGCTTCCATCAAAATAAACGAAGTTGTCGTATACTGACATCAACCACTGGATATCGCGAATTCCGATTGTTATAAAATTGATTGATACGTAGACGTGACAGCTGTTGGATTGTAGAGTATGAAGCCTGAAGATGGCAAAATAAAATGGCGAAACTGGTTGTTTTCAGAATAAAATAAAATATCTAAAGTATACGGTTGTTGGTTAATTTTACTGAAATTGAAAATTACTTACCAGCCAATGTCCCCCGGCTATGATGGACCAACACAGATTAAAAGTTATTTGGAGTAGACAATGTAAATGGGACAGCCTATACACACGGTTTCGGCGCAAATATCTCTGGTACGAATGTACGACAAGGACTCATGAAAATAAATACTATGAGACTTTCTAAAACATAAGAAAATATTAGTTTCAACGCAAACTTTTATAAATAGGCACCTCCATATTGTTTCTTACGCAATCAATAACTTCAAAAATCACGAAAAGAATGACGTTGGTTGCATCAAAGTATGTCAATTATGTCCCGAGAAATTACAAAGCGAAGTCGATACTTGAAATAACGAAAGACGCCGCTATTCCACATCTTGAGATGGAAGCGTGAACTCCACGTTGCTCGCGGTTGCGACGTAACTGGCGTACATGATCTTACTTTCACTGTTATCAAGAGGGCCGAAACTAACAACACCGTTTCTTGCCACAAACACTGATATGTGGGGACCACGCTTGCATCTCGGGATGTGTAATAGCGGAGCGTTTCCTTTATTTCAAGCGTCAACTTCACCTTACAATTTTTCAGGGTGTAATTGAGCATGCCGATGCAACCAACATCATTCTTTTTGTGATTTTTCATGTTACTGATAGTGTAAGAAATAACACCGGCGTCTAGTTAAAAAAACATAAGTTTGGGTTGAAACTAATATTTGCCAACGTTTTAGAATGCCTCACAGTATTTACTTTTATGAGACGGGTATGTCTTACACTCATTCCGGTGAAAGTCGCCTTTCAGTATCTATTGTTGTTCCAGCGATATTTGCGCTGAAAAGTTTAGTAGGCCACCACGTATATCTATATACAGGATGTTCCAAAAAAAAACCAACAGATTTTAGGGACAGGTTGTTATAAGAAAAAAATATCTAGTAACACGTACCTTAAGAGATGTGAGCACTTGTTCACCTTCCATACTACGAAACAGACCTCTTCTATTGCAAACTCTTTGCTTTCCATGTTTTGGGAGAAGGAAATACTGATCAAAAATAGAAAAAATATATCTGGTAAACATAGGGTCTAAAATTCATGCCGGTACTTTAAAAGCTATGAGCAATCATTCATTTTCGATAGTGTGAAACGATCTTTCTGCTGATGAGGTTCTCACAGCTCTTAAGGTATGTATTTTGGAGCCCATATTTACCAGATGTTTCTTTCTTGTTTTTGTCCATACTATCTCCTCCCAGAATATGAAAAGCTAAGAGCTTGTAAAACTAAAGACGTTTTTCATACTATAGAAGATGAACAAGTGTTCATATCTCTAAAAAAAAAATGGTTCAAATGGCTCTGATCACTATGGGACTTAACATGTATGGTCATCAGTCCCCTAGAACTTAGAACTACTTAAACCTAACTAACATAAGGACAACACACAACACCCAGCCATCACGAGGCAGAGAAAATCCCTGACCCCGCCGGGAATCGAACCCGGGTACCCGGGCGCGGGAAGCGAGAACGCTACCGCACGACCCCGAGATGCGGGCTCATATCTCTCAATTGCGCGCTTTAGAGTCCTTATTTACTGGATAATCTTTTCTTGTTTCGGTGTAAAGTTTTTTTTTTTTACACCTTGTAGAATCAGTTGGCATATAACAAATCCTTGCGGCGTCCTACAGTAGCCTATCAGTCAGATAAATGTTAGCCCCCAGTTTCTTGAAAAGAAAGGAATCAAAGTAGACCTTTCCCCGCCGTTCCTTAATGCTCCAACTTAAGCAAAAATTACGTATGCTCAACACACATTTCCGGCATGCTCACAAGTGATTTCGACGCACTACCATAAAACGGAATCTTCTCTCCTCGAAGATAACTGGTAAGAGAAAGTACCTTGACTTCCCTGACTCAGAGCAGAAAGCTACACAGCATGTTCTCTCTGCCTCTCCTTCCTTCCCCCTTTCTCTTTCTTCAGCTTGAAATAAACGACTAAAACACGTGGTGTCGTCTTTCTTGAAGTACGTGGGCTTGCTGCATGGCTCCCCTGATCGTTAATATACAGGATATTTCAAAATGCATATACGGGTTTTAAGTTTTTGTAGTACATATTACATTCACCTTACAATTATAAATAGTACACCAAATGAAAGGGAAACACTAACAGTTTTACTTACAATTATTCAGTGTGAACACCAATTACACATCGAGTCGATAGGCGAGTTGTTCCGAAACCTTGATCAACGTGTCAGGAGTAACTGTTGTAATAACACTGTTTCTAACGTCGGACAGATCAGCTGGTCCCGGAGGCACACACACATTATCGCGTCAGATCACGTGTGGACGTGGAGTTCATGCTTAAACTGCTGCGTCAACTGTCCCCTTGCGCCCAATCCACTGGTCGGATACAACGTCGTTTAACCAGTCGCGTACTGAGTTATATCAGTGAGACGGCGCACCATCTTGCTCCCAAATAAAGATGTGTTGTTCAGCTTCTTGCCGTTGAGGCACGTCCCGTAGCTGCAGCACATCAAGATGAGAAACATCAGTTACAGTTGATTCACCAAAAAGAAAGGCCCATAGAGTTTCCGCGGGGATATTTCTTGGGGCTTAGTGCGAAAGACTCTCACTGGTTCAACACGTGTTTCAGTCACTGTTTGTCATCCCATACTCTTCCCGTTGCACGCAGGTATACAAACAAAACTGTTTGAGCTGCTCTTTCATTTGGTGTATTGTTTAGAATTTTAAGTTGAACTAATAAATGCTAAAACACCATAAAACCGGTATGTACATTTTGAAACACCCTGTATAAATCGAGACATAGTTCGCCAAGTAGCTTAAATTGTCATTAGCTCACCTAGAGTGTCCCGTTCCAGTAACTTCGTCAACGAATAATCCCTGACGGACCTGGGTAGCGCCGCGCGGGGTAGCCGTGCGGTCTTAGGGCGCCTTGTCACGGTTCGGGTGGCTCTCCCTGTGGCAGGTTCGATGAGTTAGTAGTCTCAGGATAGAGACCGACCTGGCTCACGCCGGTCTGAACTCAGATTATGTAAGAATTTAAAAGTCGAACAGACCTAATCACTGGGGCATGGGTGTGTGTGTGTGTTGTCCTTAGCAGAAGTTAGTTTAAGTTAGATTAAGCAGTGTTTAAGCCTAGGGACCTCAGCAGTTTGGTCCCATAGAACTTACCACAAATTTCCAATTTTTACCTGGGTATCGAGCGCTGCTCAACCACGTAGGTGCACTGAGATTTCTTTGTATTTTTGTATTTATTGTTCTTCTAATTTAACCGTACACGCGTAGAGATATCAAAACTGAGGTGCCGTTGTAGATGTTTTTGCAGAAACCTAGTTCAGTTTTACTGGTGCAAAGATTTTTGTCTCTACAACTTGACTGGCAAGCAATTTCTCCGTCAAGGATGGCGTGTTGTATATAATCACTATATTGTGCACCACTATTTGTAAATCATAATTGTCACCATGTCTGCCGGCCGCTGTGGCAGAGCGGTTCTAGGCACTTCAGTCCGGAACCGCGCTGCTGCTACAGTCGCTGGTTCGAATCCTGCCTCGGGCATGGATGTGTGTGATGTCCTTAGGTTAGTTACATTTAAGTAGTTCTAACTATAGGGACTGATGACCTCAGATGTTAAGTCCCATAGTGCTTAGAGCCATTTAATCACCATGTTTGACTGTTCCGGAGGAAGATTTTAGAGTGCCAAGTTACAATTCAGCAGTGTGAGGCAAGAAAATAAATATGAAAAAGTTGAAACAATCACCATTCATCAGTAGTACTAGCAAATTTTTGAGCAGATCAACATTTTCCAGCTACTGACTTCTCTAACACCAAAACGCAAACAGAACGAGACATTTCTTACTACTAAAGAACAATTTGTCACGGCGTGATGGCGTGCGACTGTCATTCCATCCTGAATTGTGGGCTCACACTGAGACAAGTTTAAACAGAATCGATCAATTAACTTGTCAGTGTCACCAACGACGAGTTTACTACAGATGGGTCCCAACGCTCCGCAACTGCAGATGGCCTTCGCAGCCACGATCTGCTGAAATATTTGAGCAGAGGAAGGAACGGTACAAACGTGTGTGGATGCAAATGCGTTCTGCTTTGAAAGTGTCCGCTAGTATGTAAATAGGTTTGTTAAATAGGCATATTAGAATCATCCACATCGTTTCCCTTGTATTGGACGTCGTACACTAAATTATGCCACATAACTTAAAACAATGACTATAGTTAGTTAATAGTTCACTGCCTCTCAGTTGATCGATCTCCTGAAATTAGTCCATTACCTTCCACTTTCTGTTTCTCTTTATTCCTTCCCCTGCCCCCGTACACAGCACTGTTTCCTTAGCTCTCTTCCTAGCATTGTTCTAACACTGTCAACTATGTTCCACTGCCACTGTGTCCCTCTCGTACTCTTAACACTCCCGCTATCTCCTTCACTCTTTCCATAACATGACCTCTACCTACCAGCTTCCAGTATTTATTACTTTTCGTCTCTTTCCCGCTGTCACTGTCTTCTTGTCCCTCAGCATAAAAAAGTGCGAATACGTTCGCATGCCAAACATTTTGGTAAAATTTTTAAAGGTGCTGAGGAAGGTAGAATGAAGCAACTCATACCACACTTTTCAGTCAGGGTCTTTTAAATAAGCAGACAAACATTCGCAATTTTTGTGCTCCGATAGGAGCATTTTTCTGGTGCAGCCCTTGTCTTCCTTGCTGCAGCAGCACACGTAATACATATGAAAAGAAATGTACTAGTCAGTAAAATTGAGGTAGTTTACTTATGTGAAAGTCAAATAGGGCAGAATTAATTTTACACCTCAGGCCGAATTTCACGTGATAAAGCTTTTGCATGTTCTTCAGTACTATAGCATAGGGTTCCCGGGTGATAAAAGAAGAACAGCTTATCCTCCGTGCTACGTCTCTTTATAAATTATGTAATCGCCTCACACCGGATTTACGTGCTTATTTTACGTATTCAAGCAGGGAAACTTCCAACCTCTGTATCTCGGAAATGGATACAGATATCAAGAACATTTTCAACGTTGTTCGAGATCGGAGTCTTAGAAATACGTCCCAAATATTACAGCTATTTGATGGGCATAGACGTCTCGGAATCCGCGGCAGGGCCTTGGTACCAAGAACAACAAGTTATTCAGGTGTTTCTCGATAACGCTTGAAGATTTCTGAAAACGGAGACATGGCTCTTCTAGATATGCCTAGACAATATACTGTTAAAGTTTGAGCAATTTTCTGTGGATATTTATTATTTTGATTTCGCGTCATACCGGTTTTTGTGTGTAGAAGTAGGTAAATTTGAACCTCTGTGTCTTGGAAACAGATAAGCGTATTAAGAACATTTTCAAGGTTGTTCTACATTGGAATCTTAGGAATATATCGTAAAAAATTCAGCCATTTGCCGTGCAATGGCATCTTGAAATCTTCAGCTCGGTTTTGGTCCGCTGGTGACGGCGAATGTATAATAAAAAAATCCTTTATGTGGGTTTTCCGAGGAATCACCCATGAACTAATGGTGCCTCCATAAGTTCAACAAGCCCACCGTAGACCACATCAAATGCAAAATGAACCAACCGATTTGCTTCACTTGTCTCAGTAGGAGGAAGTGTGTAATATTCATACTTCGACCCTGTATTGTAGGATAGTAGCACTAACCGATCCCTATTTGGGCATACAGATGGTCCCTAGCGCGACGGCTATCCAAAACATTTGACCGTACCTTTTTGTCAACAGTGAGAACCGGAAGATCCCGTCTTTATGCGAGGCGTTTTGGAACATATTTGTAGGAGTGCTATCTTCGTTTGATTCCTGTCATGTTCATTTAATTTCTCAGGATGCTAAAGAAATATTGGAAACATAGGACGGGCGAGTATTGAAGCGATTGCCGTTACTGGTCGTCTAGAAACACCTGCCGGTAGAGCAGACACCAGCCACTTGCTGTCTGGAACGTGCGACCGCCATCTCTTCTGGGAAGCGAGTGCGGCAAACAGCCGCGCCGTTGTGAAGTGCAGTGCGGTGGTACCAGGCGGCGCCATAGCGACAGCTCAGCTGATTCCTGGGCGGCGGTGTAACCGTAGCGCCGGATGTAAGCCGGCACGGTCGCCCAGGGTCGCCGCAAAGCGAAAAACAAAGCCGGCGCCCGTGTCGCGGTCTCCGCCAATTCGCTGGCGCAGCCTCTGCCGCCGCGCCAAGGTCGAGGCCACACGGCGCTGGCCCGGGGCTTTCGTAACAGCGAGGCAGGTGCGCGGCGCGAGCTGTCCCAAACAGCACTCGCCGTGGGCGCACCCACTAATGGCTCTGAGCACTATGGGACTCAACTGCTGTGGTCATTAGTCCCCTAGAACTTAGAACTACTTAAACCTAACTAACCTAAGGACATCACACATCCATGCCCGAGGCAGGATTCGAACCTGCGACCGTAGCAGTCGCACGGTTCCAGACTGCGCGTCTAGAACCGCGAGACCACCGCGGCCGGCGCGCACCCACTACTCCGTTCCTCGCCCGCTTCTGTGCAGGGCCGTTTCTACCACTAGGCAAGACGAGGCGGCCGCCTAGGGTTGCAAGATTTTAGGCGCAGCAAATGGATGAAAAAAATAATTTCAAATGGCTCATCGAAAAAGAAATCAAATGAGGAGAAAAACGAAGAAATAAATAAATTAAAATACGGAATTGTTTTCGAAAGCATTAGGAAAAAGAAGAGGTTGAAAAATCAGCCAGCCAGTTGTAAACTAAAGTTTGCTAGTTTCGATATTTGCAAAAAAATATCTTCTGCAGAGTCCGGCCGGAATGGCCGCGCGGTTCTAGGCGCTGCAGTCTGGAACCGCGCGACCGCTACGGTTGCAGGTTCGAATCCTGCCTCGGGCATGGATGTGTGTGATGTCCTTAGGTTAATTAGGTTTAAGTAGTTCTAAGTTCTAGGGGACTGATCACCTTAGAAGTTAAGTCCCATAGTGCTCAGAGCCATTTGAACCATTTTCTTCTTCAGAAATAGCGGGCCTAAAAAATTATTACACGAAATGACGATACATTAGATTAGATGAAACCGAGCGGCTCTTGTCATTTCCAAAATTTAGATAGAAGCCTGATTACAGTATCGTACTTCAGAATGCATGCTCAGTAAAGGATAAAATACACTACCGGCCGTTACATTTGCTGCACCACGAAGATGACGTGCTACAGACGCGAAATTTAACAGACAAGAAGAAGATGTGATATGCAAATGATTAGCTTTTCAGAGAATGCACACAAGGTTGGCGCCGGTGACGACACCTACAACGTGATGACATGAGGAAAGTTTCCAACCGATTTCTCATACACAAACAGCAGTTGATCGGCGTTGCCTGGTGAAACGTTGTTGTGACGCCTCGTGTAAGGAGGAGAAAAGCGTACCATGACGTTTCCGACTTTGATAAACGTCGTATTGTAGCCTATCGCGATTGCCGTTTATCGTATTGCGACATTGCTGCTCTCGTTGGTCGAGGTCCAATGACTGTGAGCAGAATATGGAATTGCTGGTTTCAGGAGGGTAATACGGAACGGCGTGCTGGATCCCAACGGCCTCGTATCACTAGCAGTCGAGATGACAGGCATCTTATTCGCATGGCTGTAATGGATCGTGCAGCCACGTCTCCATCCCTGAGTCAACAGATGGGGACGTTTGCAAGACAACAATCATCTGCACGAACAGTTCGACGACGTCTGCAGCAGCATGGACTATCAGCTCGGAGACCATGGCTGCGGTTACCCTTGACGCTGCATCACAGACAGGAGCGCCTGCGACGGTATACTCAACGACGAAACTGGGTGCGCGAACGGCAAAACGTAATTTTTACGGATGAATCCAGGTTCTGTTTACAACATCCTGATGGTCGCATCCGACATCGCGGTGAACGCACAATGGAAGCGTGTATTCGTCATCGCCATACTGGCGTATCATCCGGCGTGATGGTATGCGGTGCCATTGGTTACACGTCCCGGTCACCTCTTGTTCGCATTGACGGCACTTTGTACAGTGGACGCTACATTTCAGATGACTTAAGACCCATGGCTCTACCCTTGATTCGAATCGTGCAGCCACGTCTCCATCCCTGAGTCAACAGATGGGGACGTTTGCAAGACAACAATCATCTGCACGAACAGTTCGACGACGTCTGCAGCAGCATGGACTATCAGCTCGGAGACCATGGCTGCGGTTACCCTTGACGCTGCATCACAGACAGGAGCGCCTGCGACGGTATACTCAACGACGAAACTGGGTGCGCGAACGGCAAAACGTAATTTTTACGGATGAATCCAGGTTCTGTTTACAACATCCTGATGGTCGCATCCGACATCGCGGTGAACGCACAATGGAAGCGTGTATTCGTCATCGCCATACTGGCGTATCATCCGGCGTGATGGTATGCGGTGCCATTGGTTACACGTCCCGGTCACCTCTTGTTCGCATTGACGGCACTTTGTACAGTGGACGCTACATTTCAGATGACTTAAGACCCATGGCTCTACCCTTGATTCGAATCGTGCGAAATTCTACATTTCAGCAGGATGATGCACCACCGCATGTTGCAGGTCCTGTGCGGGCTTTTCTGGATACAGAAAATGTTCCACTGCTGCCCTGGCCAGTACATTCTCCAGATCTCTCACCAAGTGAAAACGCCTGGTCTACGGTGGCCGAGAAACTGCCTCGACACACTACGCCAGTCACTGCTCTTGTTGAACTGTGGTATCGCGTTGAAGCGGCATGGGCAGCTGTACCTGTTCACGCCATCCAAGCTCTGTTTGACTCAATGCCCAGAAGTATCAAGGCCGTTATGACGGCCAGAGGTGGTTGTTCTGGGTTCAGATATCTCGGGAACTATGCACCCAAACTGCGTGAAAATGAAATCACATGTCAGTTCTAGTATAATATATTTGTCCAATGAATACCCGTTTATTTTCTGCATTTCTTTTTGGTGTAGCAATTTTAATGACCATTAGTGTATTTGCATAAGTTACATGTACATCATCCAACAGACGAAGGCCAACTGTTATTTTATCCTGTTACGCCAATTACAGTTTTATGTTACAAGAGCCTCTACCTGTGGGCATCTACTAGTGAGCATGAATTCTGAAGTACGACATATGTAATCTGGCTTCTATCTAAAGCCCTGGCTTGGGATAATTCTTGTTTCGTAAAATTTGTATATGACAAGGGCCGCTCGGCTTCATCTAATCTAACGTATTATCATGTGATGTATTAATTTAAGGGCTTACTATTTATGAAGAAGATATTTTTACAAATATCGAAACCCAGGGCAAGGGTTAATAAGCCTTTGTTTACAACTGGTTGGTTGGTTTTTCAACCTCTTCAGATTTCGCAGCCTTGTTCAAGATTTTGCATAAGGGATAGTTACTCAATAATTCTTCACTTACTTTGACGAAAATAAAGTCGTCTTCACTTACTTTGACGAAAATAAAGTCATTGCCTCTACCTACCTGAAAACTAAAGCAGCCACTACTGAGACTTTTGACGTAGTGTTTAACGACCGCTACGAGAATCTCAATGGGTTGTAAGCAGTCACTCATCGCTAATGTAGGGCCACTGACTCCAGGGAAGGGAACAGCTAGTGCTTTTAACCGTACACAACATCCATGCTTAACCAGGATCCGAACCCGGACCCATCTCGAACGAGTGATCAGAAGCCAGTCGCTTGGACCACTGCGACACCGAGGCGGCTAATAAAACTCTCACCAAGGCATCGTTTATTTCTTTAATCCCAAGAAAGTGGATGCTGAAAAAAACGAGATTTATTCCTCATTCTAAAAATATTTTAGTTAGAACAGAAACGAAATAACATCACGGTTATCCAGATGACCTAGTCTGAAGAGTCGGCATGTCTTTCATCAGTACAGCATAATTTCTAAGCTCAAGGTAAAATTCATTCTCACCAGAAAATACTTCCACACCTTTGTTAGCCCATTTTCTTGCAAGTAAATAAAACAAGTAATTGATGCCGAATTTGTTTGCTCTCAATCAGTTGAATTCTTATTTGAAATGTTTAGCAAATGCTCCCTATTTTAATTGTCTTGAGGAATTTCAAAACTTTGAGGATAAAAGTAAGAAATTGAGTGCGTTTGTTGTCCTGTCAATTGTAAAGGAACTGAAGACAAAGCATGAAAACCGAGGTCTCTCCCAGGAAATGAAAACATCTGGTCATTTTAGTTTCATGATTAAAATTATGATAGGAGATTGGCAGTGTTGTGCAGTTGGATGGTGGCAGTGTTGAAGGAGAGAGAGATATCGGGCGGAGACACTGATGGTAAAAAGAAGAGGGTGCATAACTTTCCAATTCTCGTCTAGGGCGCCAAAACACCTAGCAATGTCCTTGCTACTATGCTCCTCGGCGACTATAAGCTCGTAATTCCTATTATCTACACTGTCAAAAAGAAATGCAACACCCCCAGGTCATATTATTGGCAAGTGAGATGACATTTTCAAATGGTTCAAATGGCTCTGAGCACTACGGAACTTCATATCTGAGGTCATCAGTCCCCTAGAACTTAGAACTACATAAACCTAACTAACCTAAGGACATCATACGTATCCATGCCCGTGGCTGGAGCCGAACCTGCCACCGTAGCAGTCACGTGGTTCCGGACTGAAGCGCTTAGAACCGCTCGTCCACCACGGCCGGCTGAGATGACAGGAAGATCATCTGTGTAGGAGTACATGATAACAAATTCAAGCCAAACGAAACACACAAGCAATAGTAAAGCGTACCCAAACAGTGCTTCAGTACCGTTTGGTGGAAACGCAGGCGTATTTTCGCACGCAAATGATCATAAATGTGACGAATGGCGTCGTGCGATAGATTCTCCGCAGCACCTTGCACCGTCTGATGCAATTCGAAAATGGATCTTGAAGGCTCAGGTGGACGAGTAAGTCGACACTTCATTTCTCCCTTAATCCGACCTCTCACGGGACGTGTAAACGAACTCGGGCGATGAACTGATAACGTCACAGCGTGGAATAACATGTCCCGCTACACTACGGGGAGCGAAATAAAGAATGTGTCTTGTCAGATTTCTGCCTCGTGCACAGAAACGTGGCCAATGACATGCGACATCGTTTTACGTCACTAGCAGAACATACGAGCTGCCATACTGAATGGCCTTAAACATCACATTGGGGGCGTTTTCTTTGTCATAGAGCACGTGGTACGAATATAAGCTGTTCCAAAGCATCAGGAAAATAAGGCTCTCTCTAAAACCCATCGCTTTAGCTACGATTCGTTATAATAAAATGATAGGAAACTGCATATCGGTAGGTAACGCTTTCCTATAGGTAACGTTCTTAGTGAGGTAACTTGTGCGCTACGAAAGTACACTCCTGGAAATTGAAATAAGAACACCGTGAATTCATTGTCCCAGGAAGGGGAAACTTTATTGACACATTCCTGGGGTCAGATACATCACATGATCACACTGACAGAACCACAGGCACATAGACACAGGCAACAGAGCATGCACAATGTCGGCACTAGTACAGTGTATATCCACCTTTCGCAGCAATGCAGGCTGCTATTCTCCCATGGAGACGATCGTAGAGATGTTGGATGTAGTCCTGTGGAACGGCTTGCCATGCCATTTCCACCTGGCTCCTCAGTTGGACCAGCGTTCGTGCTGGACGTGCAGACCGCGTGAGACGACGCTTCATCCAGTCCCAAACATGCTCAATGGGGGACAGATCCGGAGATCTTGCTGGCCAGGGTAGTTGACTTACACCTTATAGAGCACGTTGGGTGGCACGGGATACATGCGGACGTGCATTGTCCTGTTGGAACAGCAAGTTCCCTTGCCGGTCTAGGAATGGTAGAACTATGGGTTCGATGACGGTTTGGATGTACCATGCACTATTCAGTGTCCCCTCGACGATCACCAGAGGTGTACGCCCAGTGTAGGAGATCGCTCCCCACACCATGATGCCGGGTGTTGGCCCTGTATGCCTCGGTCGTATGCAGTCCTGATAGTGGCGCTCACATGCACGGCGCCGAACACGCATACGACCATCATTGGCACCAAGGCAGAAGCGACTCTCATCGCTGAAGACGACACGTCTCCATTCGCCCCTCCATTCACGTCTGTCGCGACACCACTGGAAGCGGACTGCACGATGTTGGGGCGTGAGCGGAAGACGGCCTAACGGTGTGCGGGACCGTAGCCCAGCTTCATGGAGACGGTTGCGAATGGTCCTCGCCGATACCCCAGGAGCAACAGTGTCCCTAATTTGCTGGGAAGTGGCGGTGCGGTCCCCTACGGCACTGCGAAGAATCCTACGGTCTTGGCGTGCATCCGTGCGTCGCTGCGGTCCGGTCCCAGGTCGACGGGCACGTGCACCTTCCGCCGACCACTGGCGACAACATCGATGTACTGTGGAGACCTCACGCCCCACGTGTTGAGCAATTCGGCGGTACGTCCACCCGGCCTCCCACATGCCCGCTATACGCCCTCGCTCAAAGTCCGTCAACTGCACATACGGTTCACGTCCACGCTGTAGCGGCATGCTACCAGTGTTAAAGACTGCGATGGAGCTCCGTATGCCACGGCAAACTGGCTGACACTGACGGCGGCGGTGCACAAATGCTGTGGAGCTAGCGCCATTCGACGGCCAACACCGCGGTTCCTGGTGTGTCCGCTGTGCCGTGCGTGTGATCATTGCTTGTACAGCCCTCTCGCAGTGTCCGGAGCAAGTATGGTGGGTCTGACACACCGGTGTCAATGTGTTCTTTTTTCCATTTCCAGGAGTGTATATCATTTCAGTGCTACAGCACAATGGTGATCTATGAAAAGCGCGGCTTTTTGGAACAGTTTGTGTACTAAACATCAAATAATGAGATCTGTAGATACCCTCTTTACACATTGTGTATAATATTAGGACACAAGGTAATTACGTCGAAACTTTAGCGGGGATGATAGCGGTGTAGACTGTGAGCAAAAAAAAATAAATGTTGCAGATTCGAGACCACTTTCTTCCAAAACATTTTTATTTCTTCTCATCCTTTGTTTTGTAAAAGATTCTGGATCTTTCTTATGCATTTAACAGAAGTGTTATCACGAAAGTCGATGTTAATTATTTTGAATAACGTATTTGCTGAGCTTCTTGTTGCAAATGCCAACCAATGGAATGTTTCTGCTGTGCGCAGAAATCTTAACGTGACTTCCTGTCTACATCTGAGAGTAAACACAAGATACACATTGGAAGTTCTTACTATTATGAAACTTTCTGTAAAACATCTGTCTCTGGGTTTATGGGCTGGCTTATCTCCGTGCACTGTAGGTAAAGATCTTTTTCCCATTGTGGTGAGCACCTTAGAAAGAATATGTCCATCCACTTGAATGAAATCACGAAACGAATACGTTATTTCAGACTACTGCTACTCAACATATTATGTATGCACAAACAAACATTAGACACTGTACATTAATTACATTCCCTTTAAAACCAAAAATAGGATGAAAATTCAAATGAGTTAATGAATAACTTCTACTACACTCATGCTCATAAATTAAGGATAATTGCACAATGTGGTGCCACACAACGTGGCACTACACAAAACTGGCGCTAATAGCATAGGCACATAGGGAAAAAACACGACACAGATCTGTAAGTCCACGGTATTGGCGATAAGCTGAGAAAACCGTCCTGAAACACATTTGCTACAAAACGCCAATGGTTTCCGCGCATTTACCCCGAATCCATATGGGATATGAACACCATGCACACGTACACAGGCCGCACAACGGGATGGCATACTGTGGATCAGGTGGTCGAGCAACTGCTCAGGTATAGCCTCTCATTCTTGCACCAGTGCCTGTCGGAGCTCCTGAAGTGTCTAGGGGTTTGAAGACGTGCAGCATACGTCGACCGAGAGCTTCCCAGACGTGCTCGATGGAGTTTAGGTCTGGAGAACAGGCAGGCCACTCCATTCGCCTGATATCTTCTGTTTCAAGGTACTCCTCCACGATGGCAGCTCGGTGGGGCCGTGCATTATCATCCATCACGAGGAAGGTGGGACCCACTGCACCCCTGAAAAGGCGGACATACTGGTGGAAAAAGACGTCCCGATACACCTGACTGTTACAGTTCTTCTGTCAAAGATATGCAGGCGTGTATGTGCACCAATCATAATCCCACCCACACCATACAGGTGCCTTTGGAGGACATTAAGGGGTTGGTATCTGGTTTCCTGGTTCATACCAGATGAAAACTCGGAGAGAATCACTGTTCAGACTACACCTGGACTCGTCCGTGAACATAACCTGGGACCACTGTTCCAATGACCATGTACCGTTTTCTTGACACCAGGCTTTACGGGCTATCCTGTGAGCAGGGATCCGTCGAATGCACCTTGCAGGTCTCCGGGAGAATGAACAATGTCTGTTCAGTCGTCTGTAGACTGCGTGTCTGGAGACAACTGTTCCAGTGGCTGCGGTAAGGCCCCGAGCAAGGCTACCTGCAGCACTCCGTGGCCGTCTGCGGGCTCTGATGGCGAGATATCGGTCTTCTTATGGTGTTGTACACTGTTGACGTCCCGTACTGTAGCGCCTGGACACGTTTCCTGTCTGCTGGAATCGTTGCCATAATCTTGAGATCACACTTTGTGGAACACGGAGGGCATGTGCTACGACCTGCTGTGTTTGACCAGCCTCGAGTCGCCCTAGTATTCTACCCCTCATAACGTCGCCTATATGCGTCCTTTGAGCCATTTTCAGCACACAGTCACCATTAGCACGTCTGAAAACTTCTGCACACTTACTCGCTGCACAGTACTTTGACATGCACCAACACACCTCTGCGTATGTGGACTGCTGCCAGCGCCACCGTGCGACGACCGCAGGTCAAATGCACCCCATGGTCCTACCCCGAGGTGATTTAAGCCCGCAAACCGCCCACTAGAGTGTTGTTTCACCATGTGTAGTATGTACCTCAGATGGTTATACAGCACTAGGTTGTGTTCCCCAACCTGCAATACGCTCGCTACTCAAGCAGTATCTTAAGCGCGTCCACTTCGTAGAGAAAATATGTGGTTTGCGTGCCAAACAGAGGCGAGAGCGTCCAGTGGGCGAGAGATCTGGTGATCCTCCTTGCCAGGGCAGTGGTTGCGCACTAAGAAAAGCATATTGCACCCCTGCAACATTATATGGACTGAGCCATGGTGTGGCTCCCATTGGCGCTGTTCGTAGGTTGCCGTCCTCTGTTGGAGGCCAGACGGTATCGTTTAATTGACATGATTGCGGTTGTTTATCTTCTGCTCGTGTTGACTGGCGCCACTTGGTTTCGCAAGCGTTGCCTGTCCGCTAGCGGCAGCAGCGGCGTTTATCTACAAGTAGTAACTGTGGCCCTATCTTTGGGGCGACGTCGTGATTCTTCCAGGTTATGTCAGTGGGCAGTTCGGTTGGGGACTCAGGAGGAGCCAGGTCCGCGCAGTGCCAGAACACGCCGGGATTGCGGGCGGCGCGCATGGACTGCCGGATCGAAGGCCTGTGGTCACAAGGGTGCACGACCTCGTCGTAAATTGGATCCTGCAAGCTTTAAGTTGGGTTCATTCGGATTCAATTAGAGAAACCTCCACCATTTTGAGATCTTGCGATTCTCCAGTGACTTGGGTTCGTGTTTGCTGCTCGCAGTGTTACCGAGGTGAAGAGCAGCGTGTGGAGTGCTTGGGGAAAGCAGATTTTATTAGATTTCCTCGACTTCTAATTACTGTTTATTGCGTTCAGTTTGTTACTATTTGTTAAGTTCAACCAGCGGCATTTTTCCTGCCTCGTGCCCTCCAACACCCCAGTTACATGCCCTTGGGGGTTAGTGTATGTAACGGCAGTGTACGTTTCCTCGCCTTCCGCTGCTGTCCAGTGAGGCGGGTAGTTTTGACAGCTTTCTTGATTGTAGGTTGGTTGGCGATTCTTCTACTCAGGTGGTAGTGATTCTCTTTCTCGTCCAGGCGCTCTAAGGACAGCGGAATCCAGCCCGCCAGGTCCGGCTTTGGCGTACTTTTACATCTTTGCATTTAGTTTATTGGACGTCAGGTAGCCTCAGCAAGATTATCATTAGTCATTCGTTAGACTGCCAGTAGTCTGAGTTACCATCTTGTGGAGTGAATGCACCTCTTGGCTTCCTATCTCATCCCTCGCGAAAGTGTTTTTTGCCGGACCTACTCAGAGGCCGATTCGTGGTGCACCGTCTGTGACTGGCCCTTGTGTTTTATTATTGTATTTGCTGTTTTGTTGTTTGTTTCTAAAATTGTTTATATAATTGCCATTCTTGATGTTACAGCAGGTTTAAATGATTGTGCTGCCAACTTTACCATCATTTTGTGCTGCCAACTTTACCATCATTTTGTCTGGTCTGTTTTGTGATCAGTTGCTTGTCCTTTTAAAATAACCGTTGCTGTTGTATTTGCTGTTTTACTGTACATAACTGCCGTTCTTGACGTTACAGCAGGTTTAAATGATTGTGATGCGAAGTTTACCATCATTTTGTCTCACCTGTTGGGTGACCAGTTGCCTGTCTTTTTAAATTAACCTTTTCTATTGCATTGCTGTTTTATAGTGTGTTTGTTAAATTTTTTATAATTTCCGTTCTTGGTGTTAATGGCCGTGACTGTGGTTACTTGCCTTAAAATGCTAATTGAGATCACATTGGCTTGTTTTTAAAACATTATTTGCTGTGTCTGTATTTTATGCTCATTTGGTAAATTGTAACGCACTGAAAGCACTATTAATTACACAGTTGTTTATTCTTAACAACATGTGATATCTTTATTTATTGCTGAGTCTGGAATTACTGTTTAAAATAAATGAGTGAAATTGCTAAAAAAATCAATAGTAACTGATTACAGCCCCGTCCACAATCATAACCGAATCCTGGCTTCCTTGACTACAAGGTTCCATGGACGTGCATTGTCGTGCTGAAAAAGCACCTCACCTTACTGTCAAACAAATGACTGAAGCATTGAGATAACATCCAGTACAATGTCACCGCTACTGGTTACTTTACCCTGCTGCAGAAACACCAGGTGTGGCCACAAGGTGTAACTGATGCCCTCCCCAATCCATGACGCAGGGGGTGGGACCTGTGTCTCATGCGCGAATGCACTGTGAAATAGACAGCTCATCAGGTCTATGGTATACGCGTGTGCGTCCATCACTCGCATACAGACAGAGTCTGCTCTCATCGCTGACGACAACACAGAGCCGTTCCACTCTCCAGTCAACTCTTTCACAACACCAGGGTATCCACACATTGCAATGCCATGATGTCAGTCGTAGCCTGACCCGAGGCACACGTGATCTTAATCTAGCTGCAAGCAGAGGTCCCCAACGGTCCATGAAGACATAGCAGAAACAACACGAGGGCGGATTTAGTCCCTGGATGATATTAGCCCAGTGTGTCGATCCTGCCGTGAGTCTGTACTTTGCGAATGTTTATAACCTGGTCTATGGGTGTGGGGATGATCCACAGACCACTGTTGAAAGCACCGACGCACAACCGATAGATCGTGCTAAACATGTGTTGCAATTGACCGGTACGAAAACCATGTTGAGTAGTTAGCTCGGCAGCCCACACGCAATGGAAATATCTTAGACGTTGTAGCTACAAACAGGCCGGACCCTGTCGACAATGTCAGTATAGGAACGGGGATTAGCGACCATGGTGTCATTATAGCAACTATGATTACGAAGGTTAATAAGTCAGTCCAGAAGGCTAGGAGAGTATTTCTGCAAGATTGAGCAGATAAGAAGTTATTGGCGTCGCACTTAGACCGTGAATTGCCATCACTTAGTTCTAGCAGAATGGATGTAGAGGAGTTACGGGCAAGTTTAGACAGATTCTAAATCTGCCGTCTGGAGAACTATGTGCCTAGTAAGTGGATAAAGGATGAAAAAGACTCACTATGGCTTAATAAAGAAATTCGGAGGGTGCTCAGGAAGCAGAGGCTGTTGCACTCTCAGATCAAAAGGGAACGCACAAGTGACAACAAGCGAAGGTTGTAGAGATTCGTGCGTCTGTAAAAAGACCCAAACGCCAAGCACACAACAACTACCACCGTCACACCTCAGCAAAAGATCTGGCAGAGAACCCGAGAAAAATATGGTCTTCAGCCCCTTATTGACCAGTCTGGTGTGGCAGGTAAAGACAGCAAAACGAAAGCCGAAGTTTTAAACTTCACGTTGAAGAAATCGTTCAGATAGGAGAATTGTACAAACATAACGTCATTTAACCATAGTACAGACTCAGGTACGGACGACACAGTAATAAGCATCCCATATGGATAACATAGTAATAAGCATCACTGGTGTAGAGAAACAACTGAAAGATTTGAAAGCAAATAAACCAACAGGTCCGGATGGAATCCCAGTTGGTTCAAATGGTTCAAATGGCTCTGAGCTCTATGGGACTTAACATCTGAGGTCATCAGTTCCCTAGGACTTATAGGACTTAGAACTTCTTAAAGCTAACCTAAGGACATCACACACATCCATGCCCGAGGCAGCATTCGAACCTGCGACCGTAGCGGTCGCGCAGCTCCAGACTGAAGCGCCTAGAACCGCTTGGCCACTTCGGCCGGCGAATCCCAGTTGGATATTACAAAGAGTACTCTGCGACAATGGCCCCTTACCTTGTAAGGTAGCTATAATTTTGCACCTTACACGCCGTCATTGACATTCTTTGCCGTGGTCTACAACCGCATTAGGTATTATTTTATAGGTATATAGGAATATTTAAAGGAGTCTGACATTGTCATGTACGCCTTGTAAATAATTTTTAACGCTTATGGCATGAAAGGTAACGGAGTGTCTTTATTGTCATATTAGTAGAGGTTGGAACGACAGCTGAATTGAAACAGCATATGGAACTCAAGCCCTGGGTGGAAGGTCCATACAGGTGTGTTGGTCGTTTAAACACAGGGAATAGCAAACCGGACGTCATAGCACCTAAGCGCTGGAGCACAATAGAGTCGCGGTCGGCCAGTTTTTAGCCGAACCGAAAGGATTATACTTCGGAAACAACTAAAGTCTTGGACGCAGGTGAGAGGAACGAAGAACCCGCACCTCAGAAACCACACAGCCTGGGTTATTTCCAAGGATTTTTAGTCAGAAGCATACCATTGTACGAGTATAGGTTCTTCCTCGCACTCTTTCCGTGCTGGACGACAAAAGACTAAAATATGGTTGGTCTGCATTCGGAAGAATCTACAGAGAGGGAGAATAAGGTCAGCGACGAGGTCTTCCGTTGTGAGCACCTGTGTGTGACGGTCACTTGATATTGGCTTTGTCGGTACAGACAGACTTGCTGTCTTTGCTCTCAGAGAGCAGTTAGGCACTATACTGTTGCGAACCTACATGATTCTGGACTTCGACTCCGGGTTGGAAGTTGTCGTTGAGTAAGCAGCATTCAGTAATTGAGAGCACCTCTTCTGCCTATACTTACGTTGAGACATTATCTGAACTCCGCCCTTGTAGTTGGGAGTTCGCGTTTCTCGTCTGTAGAACACAGAGAGGAGAAGACAGTAGTAGAGTATATTAGTCAGAGAACCGTCTTCTGCCGTGCTAGTGTTTGAAAGAGTTTGTTTGTGGCTGGAGTTCTTCCATCGTCGCAGACGAGTACGAGAACCACCACTTCCACGCACCGGATGCAGTACATATGGTGATATTGCAAATTACTTCGGCTTATTAGGGGCTATAAAAGCTAAACAGCTGTGATCACTTTAGTTTATTTCCACTGAGGTTCCACACCACTGTAGATCATCTTTGAAAGTAGTATCTTCTGGTGTTTGGTACGTAGATGATATCAGTCATTTCGCGTCATTGATATCAGACCGCGCAGTCATAATAAGGGACAGAGCTGGGTAATTTGTAGTCTGAAAGTGTTTTAAATCTACAATAAATATATAAGCAGGGACAACATTTATCATTAGGTAGGATTAGTTGCTTCCATTATTCGTTTATGTTTAGATTGTAATTTATAGACTTAAGAGATCCTAAAATCTGCATCAGGGGGTAATCAAATACGAGCAAATTTTCATGTAGCGTTTGTTATTTTCCGTAGCGCACATTCATTTTACACCCACCTTGAGTAGCATCTTGGAACCTAATTTGCATTTATCGTGAATCTCTCGCCCAGTCCAAAGTCACAAGCGACTGGAAATGGTTCAAATGGCTCTGAGCACTATGGGACTCAACATCTTAGGTCATAAGTCCCCTAGAACTAAGAACTACTTAAACCTAACTAACCTAAGGACATCACACACACCCATGCCCGAGGCAGGATTCGAACCTGCGACCGTAGCAGTCCCGCGGTTCCGGACTGCAGCGCCAGAACAGCACGGCCACCGCGGCCGGCACAAGCGACTGGAAAAAAAACACAGGTGATTTCAGTAGGGTAAAAGAACGGACGCGCAAAATTACGGCCAATTTACTTAACTTCTGTTTGCTGAAGAATGCTTAAACTTGCTATCAATCTGAATATACTAAACTTCCTTGAGACTGAGGATCGTATGTCCCCAAATCAGCACCGTTTTAGAAAGGATCACTCGTACGAAACTGATTGCACGTTTCTAACACGATATACAGAGAACTATGGATGAAGGGCAAAACCAGATTCCACATTTCTACATTTCCGCAAAGCATTTGACACGGTACCGCATTCGAGGCTGTTAACGATGGTACGAGCATATGGCATAAGTTCACGGATATGTGAGTGGCTCGAAGACTTCTTAAAAAATAGAACCCAGTGTTTTGTCCTCGACGGCAAGACAAGGGTATAATCAGGGTATCGTCAGAAGCGCCCTAGGGAAGTATGATTGGACCGCTGCTGTTCTCTATGTACATAAATAATTTGGCGGATAAGGTCGGCAGCATTCTGAGGTTGTTTGCTGCTGATGCCGTGATGCGCGATAAGGTGTCGAAGTTGAGTGACGGCAGGAAGATACGAGACGACTTAGGCAAAATTCCCAGTTGGTGTGATGGATGGCACCTAGACCTAAATGTGGAAAAATGTAAGTTGCTATGGATGAGTAGGGAGATCAAACCTGTAACGTTCGGATGCAGTATTATTAGCGTCCTTCTTGTCACAGTCATGTCGTTTAAATACCTGGGCGTGACGTGGCAAAAGCGATATGAGATGGAATGAGCATGTGAGAACCGTGGTAGGGAAGGTTAATGGTCGACTTCGGTTTGCAGGGGGAATTTTAGGAAAGAGTGCTTCATCTGTAAAGGAGACTGCATATGAGACGCTGGAGTTGCCTGTTGGGATCCGTACAAGGTCAGATTGAAGCAATTCAGAGGTGGGCTGCTAGATTTGTTACCAGTAGTTTCGAACAAGACGTAAGTGTTACGGAGACGCTTTGGGAACTCAGATGGGAATCTCTGGAGAGAAGGCGACGTTATTTTCGAGAAACACTACTGAGAAAATTTACAGAACCGGTATCTGAAGCTGACTGCCGAACGGTTCTACTGCCGCCAACATACATTGCGATAAGAATCACGAAGATAAATACGAAAAATTAGGGCTCAGACGGAGGCATATAGACAGTCGTTTTTCCCTCGCTCTATTTGCGCGTGGAACAAAAAAGGAAGGGACTAGTAGTTGTATAAGGTACTCTCCGCCATGCACCGTAAGGTGGTTTACGGAGTAGCTGTGTGTATGTAGAAACGTTCACTTGAGCTTCCCTCAGGCCCACAGTGCAACGCTGTTCAAATGGCTGAAGTTGTTCAACAGAGGAACGTACTCGTTGGTGGAGCGTAGTTGTACCCTAGAATGGATATTGCAAACACTCTTCGCCTCTAAGTCAATGTTACTGCTTGCAAAATCGAAAGAGCTGGTGCGCATAGATGCTTCCTTAGAGCCATCTAATCGCCGATAACAGTAACAAGTGAATCTAATGGCTTCCAGTAGCAAAAATACTTTGATTTTCAGTACTTCATACAATTAGCGAACGAATTCAAAAATTTAAAATACTTTCGTATTCTATCAATAAGAGCAATAGGGTAAGATGGTACAATTTCGATCATTTCGGACAAATGTTACTGTCACTGGAAATATATTGAGAAAAGAAGTAATTTTAACTATGGCCCTTGTTCTTGGATGTTTCATGAATATGTAACACAAATCTTAGACAGTTACAAATGTTGGTGTAAACGCAAAAACTGGTTACACAATTGAGAAAAATCGATCGAAAATGTACCACACTAGGTGCAATTGTGCTCACTTCCTGGTACAATTTTGATCACTGGCATCTTCCATATAAAAAGCACTTTTTCCTTCGGGCACCAACGCATACTTCGTGCTACCAAACATTGCATTTTTGGCAGCGAATCCAGTAGCCCTTAGTTACCGATTCTGCACTATAATAATTCAATAAACAAGATCCACAATTATTCTCGTTTTCTGGTGATTTGAAGTTTAGTACACTTCTTTCATCATTACTCACAGACGTACATTTCTGTTTATTGTTCTTGTTGCATTTGTTCATTGCTGTCCTTGTGCCCTGTTGAAAAAGTTTTCTCTTGCTGTGGAGGTTTTCCAGGTTTTCATCTGAAATGAGTCTAGCTGATGTCTGTGTTTTCCTATTCCGAGACGATAATTTTTTCTTTGGACTTGGCAAAATGTCCTTGACAGCATCGTGCTGAGAAATGGTACTGGACCCTGGCTTACGGATTTGCCGTGTTCTTCAGTTACATCTTTTGAAGATAAGGATTCTTCTCCCATAATCCTGTTAGTAGCTTGACTGGTAGAGGTTAAAGGAGCAGGAGCCTCAAATATCGTTGAAGGTACAAATTTCTCCTGGGGAACAATGTCTTTGCAAAAGGGCATTATTCCTCTACGTTGGAACCCTTTGACTGCGCACCCAACGGACGCAGTTTTGCTCCAGGCATCACAGAAAATAGTACAGAATCTTTGTTTTGTAATGCTTTCATTGGGATTGCGATGAATCCAGTCAGTTGCAATTCTGTGATACTGAAGCTTTAGGGACTTGAAGAAAGTTCTATCTAATGGTTGCAGTACATGTGTACTGTGGGGAGGCAATCCCAAGAGTTTTATCCCATTTTCCCGACAATATTCTACAGCATCAAAGTTGGTATGGCTGCCATGGTTGTCACTAATAAAATGTGTGATAGAGCTGCGCATTGTCTTGTATTTCATGAAGTGTCGAAGCCAGACCATGAACAATTCTTCATTAATGCGCCCCGATTCACTCATCTCCGTAATGAAACCGGGAGGTAAGCCATCTTGAAATTTAGGGCGTTTCCTCACTCCTTTAAAAATTATCATTGGTGGTAAATACGTACCACTTGCATTCATGCCTGCAGCAACAGTCACATTTTGTCCTCTTTTCACGTTTTTAGCTAAACAACTTCTCGCTTTCCTTTCTGACTTATTATTTTTGTAGGTCTGTTGTTACACTCTGGTTTATCAAACAAATTATATTCCTTTAAGATTTCTTCTAAATTCTGAAAATATTTACTTACTTCTGCTTTATTTAAGCTCGCGAAATACACTCGGGTTTCCTCAGGCTAAGTAGAGTGTGTCTCTTAACAAATGCTTTAAACCAATCGATTCCAGCAACCTTGCTTTCTAAGTTCCATGGATGTTTCAAATTATTTTCCTCAGCTAGCCGAAATGCAGCTTTTCCTAACTGGAGTGGCGACAGACCCAATCCTCGCTGTTCTAGAAATAAAGCTCACTGGACCAAGGCATCTTCCATTTCAGAACTGAGTACCGTTGGGTGAGCAATTCTGGTTTCTATTGGACTAGTTGGGGTTAATCCAGCTTGCATTTTCATTTTAATGCAGAATTTATTTGCAATAATTTTGTATAATATGTCTATGGTAACCAATCGTGATGGACTAAACTAAAAAACTGCTTTGATCGAAATTGTACTAGGGTATCGAAATTGTACCATATTTGTGATCGATCATGTACTATTGGCGTGAGTTATATCACGAGTAAATAGTAGTGAATCGTGCCAAGAGATGGCAGTACATGTCACAGACACTTTCTCTGTAGGTGCCTCAGAACACGCCCTAACGGAAAACAAGTTTCTAACCTCACTGATATAGAATTTGCAAGCGCGTGGAAACTAGAAAATTTATATGAGCGAGTTAGACTAAGCAGCTTCACTTACCTCTTAACAGGAAAAAATTTATATCTCTGTAGCACAAAGTGGTGTATTCCTAGAAAAGATAGGAGGAGCTGTAGAAACCTGCTACATTACAATGCCACGAGACTGACAAATGGCGTGAAACCTTATGTTGATCGGAATTGTACTTATATTGAAATTGTGCCACCTTACTCTGATCATATATTGAAGGTTTAATACAAATGTCAAGTGCTACCGTCATAAATTGTTTATGTGTCTTGAGGTAGCACAACCCATGACGTGCAAATTATCCAGACCGTATTCTGCATCTACATCTAAATGAATGCTCTGCAAAGTGTCTGGCAGAGGGTTCATCAAATCACCTTCACAAAAATTCTCTGGTATTCTAATCTCGAACAGTGGGCGGGAAAAACGAACACCTATGTCTTTCCGTGTGAGCTCTGTTTTGCCTTATTTTATTATAATGACGGTTTCTCCTTATGTAGGTCGGCGTCAATAAAATATTTTCGCAATCGGAGGAGGAAGTTGGTGTTTAAAATTTCGTGAGAAGATTCTCTCGCAATGATAAAAGCCATTTTTTTAATTATGTCCGCCCCAAATCCCGTATCATCTCAGTAACACTCTCTCCTCTATTTCTCGATAATACAAAACGTGCTGCTCTTCGTTGAACTTTCTCGATGCACTCCGTGAATCCTATCTGATAAGAATCCCAGCAGCAATAGTCCAAAAGAGGACGGAAAAGCGTAGTGAAGGCAGCCTCTTTAGTAGATCTGTTGCAGCTTCTAAGCATTCTGCCAGTAAAACACAGTCTTTGGTTTGCCTTTCCCACAATATTTTCTGTATGTTCTCTCCAATTTAAGTTGCTTGTAATTGTAAATCCTAGGTATTTAGTTGAATTTAAAATCTCTAGATATGACTGATTTATCGTGTAACCGAATTTTAACAGACTCCTCTTAGCACTGATGGGTATGGCCTCACACTTTTCGTTATTTAAGGTCAACTGCCAATTTTCACACCATACATATATCTTTTATAAACCGTTTTGCAAGTTTTTTGATCTTCTGATGACTTAAATAGAAGATAAACGACAGCATCATCTGCAAACAACCTAAGACGGCTGCTCATATTGTCTCCTAAATTATTTATATGGATAAGAAACAGCAGAGGGCCTATAACATTTTCTTGAGGAACGCCAGAAATGCACATATACTCATCTCAAACTAGCACTAACATCCAATGTCCTACATTATTTGTTCGACATATTCCAATGATTGTCTTCTCCTGTAGTTTTTCATCACTGTGGGCCAATCTAGCACCTTGGAAGTCGTCTCTTGGTGTCTGAAAACATGTTCCATGCCTCTTCCCATCTTGTCACTGTTTCCCGTATAATCTTTTCCTCGCAGATTTTGCTGAGAACCCGTTCATTTCTTGTCTTGTCAGTCTCTACACTTCAGTCTCTTCCTGTGACTCAGTCTCTTCCTGTGACATCATTTTCCACATGTTTCTGTTCTCTTCTTCTCCGGTTTTCCCACAGCCCACAAGTTCCATGCGTATATACGGATTTCTTCCACGTATTAAAGGCTATGTCCTACACTAGTAGGCTTTTGTTGGGCAGGAACGCACTCTCTGCCTGTGCTAGAGAGCTCCTTCTATCTTCCATGCTTTGTCAATCGTACATTGTTTTGCTTCTGTTACTGTCAAAGTGGCAAAATTCCATCATTTCGTTCACGAGGTGCTCCCAAAGTGTGTCGCTAGACTAATTTCTGCTAGTCTACATTATTTTAATCTTTCTTTGCTTTACTCTCAGTCTACAGTCTCTTCTCACTAGATTGTTGATTCCATTCAGCAGGTTCTGTAATTTTTCACACTTTCACTAAGAATAGTAATATCACTAGGAAATCTTACCATGCATTCACCCTCTGCTTCAATTCTGTTATTGAAACTCCCTTTCAATATCTCCGTCATGCGATCTGCATATTCAACAACATGAGAAAGAAGCTGCGTCTCTGCCTTACGCCCTTTTTAATCCTAGCGGAATTCCTTTGTTCTTCCATTTACATCAACCTCTCTTGATTCTTATGCATACTGCATATTTCTCGTTTTCCCCTATAGCTTATTTCCAACATCTGGTACCACTTTACGTTGTCCAATGCTTATTCTAAGTCGACAAATATACTATGAAGGTGTCTTTCTTTTTTCTTACGTTTTGCCTATATTTTCAAGTGCAACGTCAGAGATGTCATGCTTCCCTAAAGCCAAACTGATCGTCATCCTCCATATCCTAAGCCTTATTTTGTATTCCTCTGTGTATTACTCACGTCAGTAACCTAATCCAGGAGAAAAATGCGTAAAAATGAATAAAAAGGTCAACTACTCAAACACAAGGGGTGATACGGCACCCACCGACCGGAGTTCCTTTCCCTTAAATGCTATCTCCGTCTGCTGAAGATATCGTTGGCTCGCCACTCTACCAACGGCATGTTTTATTTCAAGCCTATTTTATCTCTACTGGAATGAGTGCATTCAGTCTTGAGAGAATAGACAGAAAATTTGTTGGCATGTTCGAGTACTGTATTGTACATATTGTCATTTCTTATGGACACGAAAGGGTAAAGCATGTCCCATCGGAACGACAGCAAACCTTGACAGCAGACATGTAGGTTGCTTTGTCAACTATTGACTCAGTTTTCAATACACAGCCTGTTCACTCTGTTCCAATGTATTAGAGATACTAATAGATGGATATCTGTACCTCTCCGGAAAGCTAGACAAAAAGCTTTAGAGCAGTAACTCCTGCATTCAAACGTACTCTGAATAGACGGCAAGGACAGTCATTACATTCAGGTATGAAAAAAGTCTACGGCAATAATAAAACAAGAAAGATAGTGCACACGTGGAACTCAAACTGCTTTTCACTCCATGTCTGCTCTTAATATGTTTTTCTTTTTTGTCCTCCCCCGTCCACCAAGCCGCATCACCCCCCCCCCCCCCCCAATGTTGCCCACGTCCGTAAGTCTAACCTTAAAGTACCCTACACGTAATCCCTGGGTGGTGCTAAAGGAGCAACAACAAATAGGCGATCAGACATAAAGTCTCCTCTTACCTCCTGATCAAGATACAACACAGAATTACGATGATTACGAACGACTTCTCAAAGGGTCCTTCTAAGGGCCAAAATACCATTAGGATCCTGGGATCTGTCCTACGTGTGTGTCAACTGACCATTGAAGGTATTAGTCGTGCTAAAAGTGAAGCCTTGTCTAAACTGCTCTTCTCTCATAAAGTTGGTCTGGTAGTCATACAAGAAACAAAACCAGTGAGGAACAGCAGCTGCGATCCATAACAAATTACATGTGGTGTCCATCTTAGGGCCATTGCTTTTTCTTGTGTACATTAATGATCTCTCATCAGTTACACTGCCAGTGCAGAGTTCGTTTTGTTTGCAGATGACACAAGTATTGCAATAAACAGTATGTCGAGTGTAGGTCTAGAAAGATCTGCTAATGATATTTTCATGGATATTAATAAATGGTTTAAAGCCAACTCACTGACATTAAACTTCGTAAAGACTCACTATATGCACTTCAGAGCCTGTAAGAAGTTTCCACCCAGCATATGCCTTAAGTACGAAGAAGAGCAGATAGAAGAGATTGACAGTCTGTAATTCCTGGGATTACAACTTGATAATAAATTCAGTTGGGAGGATCATACCACAGAACTGCAGAAACGCCTTAACGAATCTGTATTTGCAATTCTTGTGTTAGCAGACATAGGCGACAAAAAAGTGAAAAAGCTTGCATAATTTGCCTACTTTCAATCCATAATGTCATATGGTATAATATTTTGGGGCAACTCTTCAAGTCAAACAAAAGTTTTCAGAGTCCAAAAGCGTGTAATACGTATTATTTGTAGAGTAAATTGACGGACGTCCTGTAGAAACCTCTTCAAAGAACTAGATATACTAACTACTGCCTCTCTGTAGATTTACTCCTTAATGAAATTTGTCCTAAATAATATATCTCTTTTTCCAACAAACAGCTCAGTTCATACATACAATACCAGGAACAAAACTGATCTGCACAAGGACTTAAAAGCACTTACTTTAGTTCAAAAAGGGGTCCACTACTCAGGAACACTAATCTTCAATAATTTGCCAGCAAATATGAAAAAAATTTGGTTACAAATAAAGATCAGTTTAAAAGGAGCCTTCTACTCCACTGACGAATTTTTTAATAAAAACAAATGATGTATTGTATATATTCATAATATTAATATTGTTATTTCAGAATTTAAAAAATTAAAAATAAAAATTGACATGCTCCACATCCACGAGGATCTCCTCAACACGGATCTATGGAACGAAAAACTAATCTAATCTAATCTAATCTCTAATCCAGAGGAAAAATAACCAGGATACGTAGGAGCAACGTATCATCATGCCTACGGTATTGCTACATATGTGCGAAATACTATAGATAAAGCCTTTCTTCTGTCTACTAGCACTGTGGATATCCACTCCATTGTCATTAGAGTAGGCGACACTAAGGTTTCAAACATCTACAAACCTCCGAACTCCAAGTGGTCCAGTCATGTTGTAGACCTCCGACGACAACCAGCAGTCTACATTGGGGACTTCTACAGCCACTACCAGAATTGGAAACACAAACTTAATGATCAAAATGATGAAGCAGTAGTGGAATGGATGGACAGAAACAACCACTTCCACGTCTATTATGCCAAAGAACGAAGCACGTTCAACCCAACAGCCTTGAAAAGAGGGTACTGTCCTGATCTATGCTTTGTGTACAGACATGAAGGAAACAAACCTCTACTAACTACTCGAAAGGTGCTTAATGATTTCCCTCATAGCCAGCACAGACCTGTGATACGCTAAATCGGCATCCAAATCCCTATCCCTCGACCACGCTTTCAATAAGGCCAGTTGGCCTGGCTTCACAGAAGATAATTGTTTACGTCGAATACCAACTACATATGAAGCTTATGAACGATTCATTGGAGCTATGATATCTGCAGCAAAAAAAACATATGCCAAGAGGGTATCCCCAAGAATACATTCCTGGATGGAGTGATGAAAGCGAAAACCTTTACCAATAATTTACAGAGAGCAATGAGCATGAAATTGCAGATCAACCTTTACACAGCCTAGATGCAGCCAGGAAGAAAAAATGGGAAGATAAAGTTAGCTCACTTGACAGTTTACCAACTAAAACTCAAGACTTCAGTGGCATTCATAGATTTAACAGCGGCCTATGATACAATATGCAAAGATAGAGTGCTCTACAAGCTTCTTACAGTCATTCCGTGTAGAAGAACTGCACAAATTTTGAAAACCATACGGAGTCAAAGAAAATTCCGTGTGTATAAGGGGAAAGATGTAAGCAATAAAAGATCGCTGAACAACGGGCTACCTCAATGGTCGGTTCTCGCTCCCTTTTTGTTCAGACATGCCAGAGTCGCTTTCAAGGAAATTCGGATATGCAGATTGGCAATTGCTATCGGAAAACAAACCATTGAACAAACGGAAGAGATCCTGACAGAAGACCTCAAGAAGCTGACTCAGTACTTCAAAAAGTGGGGAGTCAAACCAAACACCAGTAAAACTGAAGTTTGTTGCTTTCATCTAAACAACAAAATGCCTAATAGGGAGTTAAACGTGTGCATGGACAACCAGTAATTGAGGCACAACATATACCATAAATACTTAGGGGTCACACTGGATAGAATGCTGTCTTTCAAAGATCATCTCCAAAATGTTGCTGTACAAATAAGAACTCGCAACAATGTAATTCATAAACTGTGTGGAACAACTTGGGGATCTACAACCGCAACTCAGCGATACACAGCTCTAAGGTTGGTGTACTTGACTGCTGAATACTATGCTGCTGTCTAGCTCAATAGTGGCCATACAAATATCATATACTACTGGCCATTAAAATTGCTACACCACGAAAATGACGTGCTACAGACGCGAAATCTAACCGACAGGAAGAAGATCCTATGATATGCAAATGATTAGCTTTTCATGGCATTCAAACAAGGTTGGCGCCGGTACCGACACCGACAACGTGCTGACATGAGGAAAGTTTCCAACCCATTTCTCATACACAAACAGCAGTTGACCGGCGTTGTTGTGATGCCTTGTGTAAGGAGGACAAATGCGTAACATCACGTTTCCGACTTTGATAAAGGTCGTATTGTAGCCTATCGCGATTGCGGTTTTTCGTATCACGAAATTGCTGCTCGCGTTGGTCGAGAACCAATGACTGTTAGCAGAATATGGAATCAGTGGGTTCAGCAGGGTAATACGGAACGCCGTGCTGGATCCCAAAGGCCTCGTATCACTAGCAGTCGAGATGACAGGCATCTTATCCTCATGGCTGTAACGGATCGTGCAGTCACGACTCGATCCTTGAGTGAACAGATGGAGACGTTTGCAAGACAACAACCATCTGCACGAACAGTTCGACGACGCTTGCAGGAGCATGGACTATCAGCTCGGATACCATGGTTGCGGTTACCCTTGTCGCTGCATCACAGACAGGGTGCCTGCGATGGTGTAATCAACGACGAACCTAGGTGCAGGAATGGCAAAGCGTCATTTTTTCGGATGGATCCAGATTCTGTTTACAGCATCATGATGGTCGCATCCCTGTTTGGAGACATCGCGGTGAACGCACATTGGAAGCGTGTATTCGTCATCGCCATACTGGCGTGTCACCCGGCGTGATAGTATGGGGTGCCACTGGTTACACGTCTCGCTCACCTCTTGTTCGCAATGACGGTACTTTGAACCGTGGACGTTACATTTCAGATGAGTTACGACCCATGGCTCTACCCTTCATTCGATCCCTGCGAAACCCTACATTGCAGCAGGATAACACACGACCGCATGTTGCAGGTCCTGTACGGGCCTTTCTGGATACAGAAAATGTTCGACTGCTACCCTGCCCAGCACATTCTCCAGATCTCTCACCAATTGGAAACGTCTGGTCAATGGTGGCCGAGGAACTGGCTCGTCACAATACGCCAGTCACTACTCTTGATGAACTGTGGTATCGTGTTGAAGCTGCATGGGCAGCTGTACCTGTACACGCCATTCAAGAGCTCTGTTTGACTCAGTGTCCATGCGTATCAAGGCCGTTATTACGGCCATAGGTGGTTGTTCTGGTTACTGAATTCTCAGTATAATATATTTGTCCAATGAATACCCGTTTATCATCTGCATTTATTATTGGTGTAACAATTTTAATGGCCAGTAGTGTATGTACCCACCAGAACACGAAATATTATAACACTAATCATATGATAATTACACTTACAGGAAATTAGGGAAAGTTACAGAAACTGAACATCTTTAGGGATATAATGTAAGATAAACGGTTAGGTATGAGAAACAATAAAAAGTACTGTTAATATGAATGCAACGCTCGTAATACGTACATCGTTTTTTATGTCAATTGGAAACATTCATCTAGGCCACGAAGTTGGACCGCACTTGACTGCTCCTTACGTGGTGTCAAGAGAATTGTTACTAAGAGGGCAAAACAATGATAACGTAAACTGAAAAATCAAACCTGTGAAAGGTTGATGGACTTCCACTCAAATTTTGGAGCAGCTCCAACTTCCGCGTATTTGCAATACTTTTAACATAATGCAAACCTCTTGGTGAACTCAAAAAATGCTATAGAATCTGTGTAATAGGGCGAATGCGTAAATTAATTATACGGTGTGACGGCACAATGGAAGCGGTACCCACCACAGGTTTCAGGAACCACCATATTCTTGTATCTTGTCAGGCAGCACTTCATTGTGTGCTTAATAAACGTGAAAAATTACCGTTTAACTTTCTACGGAGAATGGAAACCCATAGTGGGATAACAACAAGATCAAACGCAAACTGTTCTCCAGTCGACAACAGAGGCAGAGAGAAAGTCTTAAAATTTTCATGCAAGAAGCGAGTTCTTTACTTGCACTCACTACGATACCAATGACTCGTATAATGAAGTGAATAGTGTGCACTTGAATGTAACAACTGGACTCTGTGTAATCATCCCACCATGGTAACGGACCTGAGTATCTCTCAGTTCAGCTTGCATAAATGTTGTAGCAATTTGTAGATGCTCGGAAACTTTTGTAATTTATTGTTTTTCGAAATAAATACATCAAATTAGAAACTGCTAATTGGAGTAATCTATAAACCTCCAAACGTCGGTGCCATGTCCTCCTTTCAGTCTGCCCTGTCCTCACTCGTGACACAGTATGAACACATAATCATTATGGGCGACACAAACATCGACTTACAGTTAAAATCTCCCTCTGCCGAAAAACTAAGGTGACTGTTCCACTCCAATGTTATGAGTAACACCGCTGGACCCATCTCATCACACGCCACACAGCCACACACTCATAGATATAGTAGCAACAAAGAAACCAGATAAAATAATCCGCGCCAATCAGACATCCGCTCCGGGACTCTCTGCTCATGACGTGATATTCTTAAATTACTCAGTGCATACTACCAAATAAAAATCTCACCTGGTAACCTACAGAAACTTAAAAAATGTTAACCATGACGCTCTTCAAAAGGATTGTTCAGACATCCCTTGGCATGATATAAGCAATGAACCGACTTTAGACGGAAAAAATCGGCAATTATGTCGCAAAATTATTGCACTGTATGATAAACATGTTCCTCAACGCACTGTCAAGGTAAAGAGAGCTCCCGCTCCGTGTCTCACCACTGCATTACGCCAGTTAATGAATAAACGCGATGCTGCACATAGGGCTTTCAAGCGTAACCCAACTCCCGAGGCGTACGAAGCTTATAGGAAACTCCGAAACAGAACCAAGCAAAGCGTGAGGAATGCCAAAATCAGACATGCCCGCTCTGTCGTATGCGGCATATCAAAACCTGCCGCACTGTGGAAAAAGCTGCGCGGTTTCGGTATAGGGAAGCGAAGATCTGACGCTGTTTACCAAGCGTCTGCAGAAAAATTAAACGATTTCTTCTCAACAGCTGTAAACTGCCACGCAGCGACAAATTACCAGCCCCAAGATATCAATCTCTCGAGAGACAAGTTTTTCCTAAAACATGTCACTATCGGCGCAGTACACAAGGCAATTATGAGAATCTCTTCCGATGCAGTAGGAAATGATGGAGTGAACATTGGCATGATTAAGAACGTCGTAGACACTATTATTCCAGTTATCACAGACATCTTCAACCTGTCTCTTGTCAGTAGTACATATCCTACTGAGTGGAAGCAAAGTTTAATTCAACCTATATCCAAGACTGACAACCCTAAGTCGCCAGGTGACTACAGGCCGATCAGCATACTACCTGCAATATCTAAAGCCCTAGAATACATTGTCCATGAACAGCTGACGGATTACCTCAAAACTCATAACATCCATAACGAATATCAGTCAGGCTTTCGAAAGCACCATAGTACAGCAACTGCATTAATCAAAGTAACTGATGACATTAAACATGCTATGGACAGACGTGAAGCTACTATCCTAACACTGCTTGACTTTAGCAAGGCTTTTGACACTGTTGACTTCGATATATTACTAATTAAAATGAAACAGCTGAATTTCTCAAACAGCTCAATACACTGGTTCGAGAGCTACCTCAAAAACAGAAGCCAACAAGTCATTTGTGGGTCGGAAAAGTCATCATGGAAAAACGTGCGCTCTGGAGTTCCCCAAGGCTCCGTCCTTGGTCCACTACTCTTCTCACTGTACATTAATGATATTTCTTCAGTGATTCACTCCTGCAACTACCATCTATATGCCGACGACATCCAACTGTACATAAGTGCAAGCCCCAAAAACATTGCTGACGCAGTAGCGAGTATGAACGCAGATCTTTGCTCTGTTTCTCGATGGGCACAGAACCTAGGTCTTAAACTAAACCCCAAGAAATCCCAGGTCATACTTATATCTCATCCAAAGTTAATCAGCCGGTACTTTCGCGAAACAGTCCCTCAAATACTCCTCAATGGTACCCAACTACCATACCAAAAAACAGTAAAAGACCTTGGAATAATCTTGGATGAACACCTGAACTGGGAAGAACAAACAGTCATAGCTTGCCGGAAATCGCTCTCCTCCCTCCATGCAATTCAAAAATTTAGAAAAATATTTCCAACCCATGTTACACAAAAATTAGTCCAAACACTAGTCTTGCCTAATCTTTACTACTGTGATGTAGTTCAACACGGCACAAATAGTGAAAATTCTAGATGCCTCGAGCTAGTGATGAATGCTTGCGTTAGATAGGTGTGCAATATTCGGTTGTATGATCATATCAGTCATTCATACTCCCAGCTAGGTTGGATACGCCCACATAAGGCACGCGATCTCCACACGACGTGCTTACTTCATCGATTTCTTAGCCACTGGTGCACCCAATACTTATCTTCTCACATTAAACACCTATCATCATTCCACAATCGCAATACCAGATCGGATACGTCTAGCATCTTGGCTGTACCTTTACATAACACACAATCTTTCTCCGTGTCAATCTCCATCTCAGCCATACGACTATGGAACGCGCTCCCCTGTGATCTGCGTCTTATCCAGATCTACTCAACATTCAAGAGGGAACTCAAAACTTACAAATTAGGGACGGTATAGCCACCATTATTGTGCCCCTCTCATCTATTTCTTTCTCCTCTCCATCACAGCTTCGAATTTTACCATTCTATTTCTCTTCCTCTAAGCTATCTACCTCTTATATATCTCTTTTACCCCATTCTATCGTCTCATGTCCCTGCTCGATGAGAATAGCTCACAAGCTCCAAGAACATAACGAGAAAATTCCCAACTAACAATAGGACTGACATTCACAAAAAAGTATGTTTACTTTCATGTACATAGTCATTACTATTATTATTATTATTATCATTATTATTCTTAATTGTTATAATTATTTTTTATTGTTATAGTTATCATTGTAGTACTGTTATAAACTCTATTTTTTTCTTTATCATCAATACTGCATAATACGTTATATGTCCTTAACGTTCTGTAGAAACTGTAACTCGTTCAATCTGAGAATGCATGGTTAGGTGTAAGAGAGGGCCTGAACGCCCTAATCTTGCCAGGTAAAATAAATGCATAAATAAATGAATAAATAAATAAATATAGTCTTTGTCTATTATAAATCAGTCGTTTCTAGAACCAAGAATATTCATGGTCTTTTATGATTAAGAACTCAGCTGATGTAGTTTATCACGCTATAAGCATTACTTATTTCTGCGTTGAGTACCCGCCAGATTCATCAGCTTGTTACAACTCGTCCGTTGTCATGGAGAGTTCCAAAACAGTTTTAAAGAGCTTGTAACGTTCCCTCTTTCTGTTTATTTAGGTTTGATTTGTTTGATTGTTATTCTTTATTTCTATTATTCGGAATCTTTTTTTTTTTAATTGAGCCTGAAACTTACGTAATAAATACTTCGCGTGAAGTACGATTTGCAGCATAAACAAAAATTAATTTCGGAAATATAATCCACTGAATATTAAAAGTAAAGCTTTTGAACAACGCGCGTGACTGACTAGATACATTCAGAGGGTACGTACATTCGCGTGCGAGTGGTTGCGGTCTGATGAGAAATTTTCATTGTGAAATAATTTCGTCGTAACACACTCGGAGATTGCGAACGTACATTCAGAGTAGAGGCACGTACGTTTTATCATTCCCCGTGGCCTGGGTAAAAGAATGGCAATTATTTAAATCTAAGAGTATTTCTTTTGCATCGGACTAGTATTTTTATAAGAAAAAGAAAATTGCAGGTTCTGAATGTCTCGGCAAAACGAATCGGAAGTAATTTTAGCGGCCACGAAAGGAAAGTAGAGAGCACAATCACGTACCTCTATTGTTGAGCAGCGCCGTTTTGAAGATCTTCGGTTCCATCTAAAACTCGCCTTCTCTGCTTAACATAAATACTCCATAGGCATGGGAATAAGGCTTGTCGTGTGATGAAAATAATATAAAACACATCTTGCGTCTTTTAACTCATTCATTTACCACACACGCACACACTAGTAATCAGACAGTACGACATCCCACCAGCCCATCAGAACAAAAAGTAGTCGTTCATACAAGAAATAAAAAACGAAGGGCGAAATTGTTCCTATGTCTCTCAAAGATAAAAAGTTTACCAGATATTTCTCTGGTGTGTCACTGGAACAATTTTTCAGCACCTCTGCGATTAAATCACAATATTTTCAGTTCCTTTACAAGCTTTATAAATTTCACGTTCTTTATATCCACTTCAGTGTCGTGAGATATCTTTGCTATAGTCATTAGCCTCGCTAACCATTGACAATGGACTCCAATGTCCTGTTTCCTGTAACCACGACAGATTTAGCGGGGTCCAAAAGTCCTACATGAAATCCGACCAGCCTAATGAGACCAATATTTAAATTATTTGAAATTTGTATGCAGTGAAACTCACGCCCTCTTTTTTAGGAGACGATGAAACGAATGTGATTAGCGTTTTAAGATGCTGTGAAGCGTCTGACCTTTTACATGGGTTGCTGGGTAGATGATTTTAAGGTGTGCAAGAGTGGTTTGCTGATGCTACTCTCTGCCTAGTGACTAGTCACTCAGAGTTTCCTGTTACATTATTTTAAGTATCGTGCGGCAATAGTACGTGTATTCCAATAAAGTATTCTACAACTTACTGTAAACACAATGGTGTGTGTTTCGTACTTAAGTTAGAAAGCGTGAATGCAGATGAGTGATAATGGAGAAGAGTTTATCGAATTTCTATTTATATTTTACAATATTGAAGGTATGTTTAAATATTTCAGGTTTACAGGTGCCAATTCTTTTTATTTTATTTTTAAAAATCAACAGCCACAGTTTGCAAAGATTTGGCTAGGTTTCAGTCAGGATAACCCAACCTTCTTCAGAATAAAAGTAACTACCGTTTGTCCACAGTGGACATCATCAAGCTAAAACTACAAATCCATAAATTATCGTCAGATTGTAAAAACTTATCTGAAACTGCCTCGGCCCCACTTCGCGACCGCGATGCGGCAACGCCAACCTAACTCCTGACCTTGAATGTACTAGTAACATGAAATAAAAGGAAGGCACAGCTGAGAAAAAGGGCGTATATGTTATCCTGTGCAGAACTAGCTTAGATCTAATGTCTTAACATTTATGAAGTATTCGTTGAACATGATATGAGGAAGACATCACGTGCTTACAACGTGTGGCTTTTCTAGGAAAATTTGGTACTTAAGTACGACGTTTAATCACCTTAAAAAGCTTAGCAGAGGGAAGGATAATACACCACTACTGGCCATTAAAATTGCTACACCATGAAGAAATGCAGATGATAAACGGGTATTCATTGGACAAATATACACTCCTGGAAATGGAAAAAAGAACACATTGACACCGGTGTGTCAGACCCACCATACTTGCTCCCGACACTGCGAGAGTTCTGTACAAGCAATGATCACACGCACGGCACAGCGGACACACCAGGAACCGCGGTGTTGGCCGTCGAATGGCGCTAGCTGCGCAGCATTTGTGCACCGCCGCCGTCAGTGTCAGCCAGTTTGCCGTGGCATACGGAGCTCCATCGCAGTCTTTAACACTGGTAGCATGCCGCGACAGCGTGGACGTGAACCGTACGTGCAGTTGACGGACTTTGAGCGAGGGCGTATAGTGGGCATGCGGGAGGCCGGGTGGACGTACCGCCGAATTGCTCAACACGTGGGGCGTGAGGTCTCCACAGTACATCGATGTTGTCGCCAGTGGTCAGCGGGAGGTGCACGTGCCCGTCGACCTGGGACCGGACCGCAGCGACGCACGGATGCACGCCAAGACCATAGGATCCTACGCAAGGCCGTAGGGGACCGCACCGCCACTTCCCAGCAAATTAGGGACACGGTTGCTCCTGGGGTATCGGCGAGGACCATTCGCAACCGTCTCCATGAAGCTGGGCTACGGTCCCGCACACAGTTAGGCCGTCTTCCGCTCACGCCCCAACATCGTGCAGCCCACCTCCAGTGGTGTCGTCTTCAGCGATGAGAGTCGCTTCTGCCTTGGTGCCAATGATGGTCGTATGCGTGTTTGGCGCCGTGCAGGTGAGCGCCACAATCAGGACTGCATACGACCGAGGCACACAGGGCCAACACCCGGCATCATGGTGTGTGGAGCGATCTCCTACACTGGCCGTACACCTCTGGTGATCGTCGAGGGGACACTGAATAACGCACGGTACATCCAAACCGTCATCGAACCCATCGTTCTACCATTCCTAGACCGGCAAGGGAACTTGCTGTTCCAACAGGACAATGCACGTCCGCATGTATCCCGCGCCACCCAACGTGCTCTAGAAAGTGTAAGTCAACTACCCTGGCCAGCAAGATCTCCGGATCTGTCCCCCATTGAGCATGTTTGGGACTGGATGAAGCGTCGTTTCACGCGGTCTGCACGTCCAGCACGAACGCTGGTCCAACTGAGGCGCCAGGTGGAAATGGCATGGCAAGCCGTTCCACAGGACTACATCCAGCATCTCTACTATCGTCTCCATGGGAGAATAGCAGCCTGCATTGCTGCGAAAGGTGGATATACACTGCACTAGTGCCGACATTGTGCATGCTCTGTTGCCTGTGTCTATGTGCCTGTGGTTCTGTCAGTGTGATCATGTGATGTATCTGACCCCAGGAATGTGTCAATAAATTTTCCCCTTCCTGGGACAATGAACTCACGGTGTTCTTATTTCAATTTCCAGGAGTGTATTATACTAGAACTGACATGTGATTACATTTACACGCAATTTGGGTTCATAGATCCTGAGAAATCAGTACTCAGAACAATAACCTTTGGCCGTAATAACGGCCTTGATACGCTTGGGCATCGAGTCGAACAGTGCTTGTATGACCTGTACAGGTACAGCTGCCCATGCAGTTTCAACACAATACCACAGTTCGTCCAGAGTAGTGACTGGCGTATTGTGACGAGCCAGCTGCTCGGCCACCATTGACCAGACGTTTTCAATTGGAGAGAGATCTGGAGAATGTACTGGCCAGGGTAGCAGTCGAACATTTTCTGTATCTAGAAATGCCCGTACAGGCCCTGCAACATGTAGTCATGCATTATCCTCCTGAAATGTAGGGTTTCGCAGGGATCGAATGAAGGGTAAAGCCACGGGTCGAAACACATCTGCTGGCCGAGCGGTTCTAGGCGCTACAGTCAGGAACCGCGCGACCTCTATCGTCACAGTTTCGAATCGTGCCTCGAGCATGGATGTGTGTGATGTCTTTAGGTTAGGTTTAAGTAGTTCTAAGTTCTAGGGGACTGATGACCTCAGAAGTTAAGTCCCACAGTGCTCAGAGCCATTTGAATCTTTTTTTAAACCCATTTGAAATGTAACGTCCACTGTTCAAAGTGTCGTCAATGCGAACAAGAGGTGACCGAGACGTGGCATCCCATACCATCACGCCGGGTGATACGCCAGTATGGCGATGACGAATACACGCTTCCAGTGTGCATTCACGGCGATGTCGCCAAACACGGGTGTGATCATCATGATCCTGTAAACAGAACCTGGAGCCATCCGAAAAAATGACGTTTTGTCATTTGTGCACCCAGGTTCATCGTCGAGTACACCATCAAAGGCGCTCCTGTCTGTGATGCAGCGTCAAGGGTAACCGCAGCCATGGTCTCCGAACTGATAGTTCATGCTGGTGCAAACGGCGTCGAGCTGTTCGTGCAGATGGTTGTTGTCTTGGAAATGTCCCCATCTGTTGACTCAGAGATCGAGACGTGGTTGCACGATCCGTAACAGCCATGCGGATAAGATGCCTGTCATCTCGACTGATAATGATACGAGGCCTTTGGGATCCAGCACGGCGTTCCGTATTACCCTTCTGAACCCACCGATTCCATATTCTGCTACCAGTCATTGTATCTCGACCAACGCAAGCAGCAATGTAGCGATACGATAAACCGCACTCGTGATAGGCTACAATCCGACCTTTATCAAAGTCGGAAACGTGATGGTACGCATTTCTCCTCCTTACACGAGGCATCACAACAACGCCGGTCAACTGCTGTTTGTGTATGAGAAATCGATTAGAAACTTTCCTCATGCCAGCCCTGTGTGTATGCTCTGAAAAGCTAATCATTTGCATATCACAGCATCTTCTTCCTGTCGGTTAAATTTGGCGTCTGGAGCACGTCATCTTCGTGGTGTAGCAATTTTAATGGCCAGTAGTGTATGTTCTGTGGAGCTCGTTACTTGCTTACTTTGCCATGCAACTTGTCTTGCTTGATTTTGTTATAACTTGTGGCTCCTTGTTTTATCGTTAATTTGATCTCGCGAGCTCCACAGATTAGGAGATATTGTTGCGTTTACTCTACACGATTTTCCGAACTTTTTTGTACCTCTCAGCTACGTTAGCAACAATATGTAATTTTATTTTTGTTTCAGGGAACTTCTCTGGCTCTTAATTTTATTGTGATTTATGTCAGTCATTAGGGAAAATAAATATCTGTTAATCTCAGTCTTGACTCAGATTTCAAGATCCCTCGCTGTCCTAAAATTTTTACTTGGTTAAGTGACCCACTAATAACAAATCTAACCTGTTGTCCACCCAATTTGTTGTCCTCAGTATGGCGCTGATTTCGTTATACCTAGTAGGCATACTCAACGCTCAGTTCTATTGAGAATTCAGAGAAAAGAACGAGCATTTCCCTCTCTTGTTTTCTATGATCATAGATTTGTTTAGTAACGAGCTTGCACTTGCACTCATTGCCGAAGATCTGATTACGGTCAACTTTCAACTTTAACTTTTCATAATGATAGATAGCCTATCTGCCAACACTTTCAGTACCTCATACCCAGATCGGCGACGTTTCAATTTAATACTCTCACTTTCTAGAATCTGTTTTCATTGCTATAGAGCTGAAACTTGCACTGTTTCGTCGTAACAATGGTCTGGTTGACGAAAGCGACAGCTCCCGCTATGTAGCTGAGTGTTTGCTGAATGAACAGAGAGATTAAAATTGTTGCGCCGTGCTCGGATCCTTCTCTCTGCCTTTTGTGATCCAGCACGCAATTTTAATCATCCCAGAGATTCATTACAAAGCATATCCCGATGTAGAATAGGGCATTGCACACAGAAGCTGTAGCGAAGCCATTTCCCTTCTGGGGATAAGCCGAGAAAATTGATGACGGGTGACAGATGTGAATAAGCAGAAATAGGCGACATGTAGTCCACATTCGCAAACGAGGTTTCTCGAAGCAAGTTAGCCGGCAGCACTTGATATGAATGTAGCAAGATCGAATAGCTGAATATAAAAAAATTTACCGTCTGTCCGACATAGGGGGCAAATGTAATGGCATATTAGAGCCTCATTTAGGAATCCCCTTATCATATGAAGGGCTATATACTTTGATATGTGTGTCACTTACTCTGTTCCTTTCATTCCGTATTCACATACTGTGCAGGATTTTTTCGGTTGGGAATGGAGGCCTGGGATAATTAACTGACGACGCTGAGCTGAATACTACACTCCTGGAAATTGAAATAAAAACTACGTGAATTCATTGTCCCAGGAAGGGGAAACTTTATTGACACATTCCTGGGGTCAGATACATCACATGATCACACTGACAGAACCACACGCTCATAGACACAGGCAACAGAGCATGCACAATGTCGGCACTAGTACAGTGTATATCCACCTTTCGCAGCAATGCAGGCTGCTATTCTCCCATGGAGACGATAGTAGAGATGCTGGATGTAGTCCTGTGGAACGGCTTGCCATGCCATTTCCATCTGGCGCCTCAGCTGGATCAGCGTTCGTGCTGGACGTGCAGACCGCGTGAGACGACGCTTCATCCAGTCCCAAACATGCTCAATGGGGGACAGATCCGGAGATCTTGCTGGCCAGGGTAGTTGACTTACACCTTCTAGAGCACGTTGGGTGGCACAGGATACATGCGGACGTGCATTGTCCTGTTGGAACAGCAAGTTCCCTTGCCGGTCTAGGAATGGTAGAACGATGGGTTAGATGTACCGTGCATTATTCAGTGTCCCCTCGACGATCACCAGAGGTGTACGGCCAGTGTAGGAGATCGCTCCCCACACCATGATGCCGGGTGTTGGCCCTGTGTGCCTCGGTCGTATGCAGTCTTGATTGTGGCGCTCACCTGCACGACGCCTAACACGCATACGACCATCATTGGCACCAAGGCAGAAGCGACTCTCATCGCTGAAGACGACACGTCTCCATTCGTCCCTCCATTCACGCCTGTCGCGACACCACTGGAGGTGGGCTGCACGATGTTGGGGCGTGAGCGGAAGACGGCCTAACTGTGTGCGGGACCGTAGCCCAGCTTCATGGAGACGGTTGCGAATGGTCCTCGCCGATACCCCAGGAGCAACAGTGTCCCTAATTTGCTGGGAAGTGGCGGTGCGGTCACCTACGGCACTGCGTAGGATCCTACGGTCTTGGCGTGCATCCGTGCGTCGCTGCGGTCCGGTCCCAGGACGACGGGCACGTGCACCTTCCGCCGACCACTGGCGACAACATCGATGTACTGTGGAGACCTCACGCCCCACGTGTTGAGCAATTCGGCGGTACGTCCACCCGGCCTCCCGCATGCCCACTATGCGCCCTCGCTCAAAGTCCGTCAACTGCACATACGGTTCACGTCCACGCTAACAGTGTTAAAGACTGCGATGGAGCTCCGTATGCCACGGCAAACTGGCTGACACTGACGGCGGCGGTGCACAAATGCTGCGCAGCTAGCGCCATTCGACGGCCAACACCGCGGTTCCTGGTGTGTCCGCTGTGCCGTGCGTGTGATCATTGCTTGCACAGCCCTCTCGCAGTGTCCGGAGCAAGTATGGTGGGTCTGACACACCGGTGTCAATGTGTTCTTTTTTCCATTTCCAGGAGTGTATTTATTAAGAAAAGCCTCCCTTCTATGAAGCTAGTACTCTTTACTGGTTGCAGGCCAGACCATCAGCTCAGGGGCACACACTGGGCTCCACGGTTTCTCCGGTCATAAGCACCTATCTCAATCTGCAACTAAGACAGGTATAGCCGGCCGGGGTGGCCGAGCGGTTCTAGGCGCTACAGGCAGGTTCGAATCCTACTTCGGGCATGGGTGTGTGTGATGTCCTTAGGTTAGTTAGCTTTAAGTAGTTGTAAGTTATAGGGGATTGATGACCTCAGCTGTTAAGTTCCATAGTGCTCAGAGCCATTTGAAACATAAGACAAGTATAAAGCAACGGCCACTTACAGTGTTCCCAGAGCCTTTAACCCAAATGAATAGTGGTTAATCCAATAGCGACACAGACAGACTATAAAAGTACTGCGGTTAGTTAAATTCAAATAACAAAAGCAATTTCATTTTCTTTGAGTTCACAATAACTTAGATAAAAAAATTTAAAACATATATCCTTACAGACACTGAAATTACTATCTCCAAAGTATATCCATTTATTAATAAAAATTCTGCTGGATAAAACAATTAATATATATGTCTGATAGTAAAACCTGAGCTTAATTACTTTGTCCCCGTGGACAAGAATCATTTACAATAGACGTAAACCAAATACAGCGAACATACACACACATCGAGCATCAATTGTAACACCCCACCCGTCACTTATATGGTTTTGGCGTGTGTTCACCCCAGGTAATTGACTAACAGATCAACAGAGAGTGCAAAACTGCTGCAAAATCGGATAACACAAAGAAAGTAATATGGCCCTGTGACTCCTGATTGAACTGCGGTGGCAGTGTTGACATTAATTGATTCAGAATTGATTAATTTATTAATTAAAAATGGGTGTACATTGATGTTATATTCATCTATTGAATACCAGATGCAAATGTTGAACATAAAATTAATTAAGAAAATGACTTGGGATTTCAACAACTTGATTGAAAACAGATGCAGTCGATTAGCACAAATTTATTTTAACTCACGACCTTCAATCATCACATTACATGACTGTGCTAACAGGCAGTGGTAATAAATTGCGTTTGCAGGGAGTAAAGCGCGATAACTCAAAAGTAATTTCTATCGACTAACCCAGGCGTAATGCGAACTGCGAGAAGAATTCTCCAATACACGTCCCATGAAACCATCGTGGAAACTTTGCTGACGTGATCCAACAAATTAATCAGTGGCCTAATTCAAGCCGGAGCAGGTGCAAATCACCGAATTCAGCGTGGCGAGGTGGCGTCGTTGTGTGGACGTCGGCCGGCCTCGTGGTGCTGCAAGGCTGCACTCGTCCATTCACTCCTAGCTGTCTTGCTCAGTACATGGCTGAACCAAAACTTTCTATCTGCAAGTTCAATCGTTCCGTTTGCTAAGTCCTAAACTGCAGGCAAGCTGAGTAAAGAACGCCACCTCCGCACTCTAGGCAAGCTGGGAACGGAAGACCTCTACAGGGACTTCTCCCAGTCTGCTCTTCGTCTCGTTTTCCCCTCCAGCAAAATCAATTACGGCAATTCCAGCCCAAGTAGAGTTAATTATGCGTCGCTTCCCAGTGACGACCAATGCCTGCTCTGGTAAGTGAACAAATTCCTACAAAATTTCCCTTCCTCTCAACTTCTGCTATTTAGCTCCTTCCAGGCCAGCCATCAAGGTTAGCATCTGCACAAAACACCAATCTATCCGGAATTCTGACTCCCAGGAGAGTACTTCAAATTCCTCGGTCCTATGTTCCCATCGGAGGCCGGCGTATTTCATTCTGTCGTCCTTCACCTGATTTACTTCAGACTCTGCGGACTGTGAATTCAACGTGAAGTTGCTATTGTCACGAACACGCATTTTTTTGGGCTCTGTTGACCGCTCCACCATAGCTTTGCGTGGCTTTCTCGCATGTTTCACTGAAAACGGGATGACGGACATTTATCAACAGGCGTACAAGTTCTCCGTCTGCTTGACGGTACACCAGCATGGGGTCAACCACCCAATCACTGTCACTCATCTTAAGGCAGCTGGAGGCCGCACCCCGTTACTGCTTTCTCAGAGCTTGCTCCCCAGCCAGTCATGGTCAACTCTGAATACTTCCCTGGGATAAACTAGCCTCCAGTAAATCGATGTGTTTCCACAGAGTTTTCATGTCGTGTGAATTACCTTAAAACCATCACCCGACATTAATTATTCCAATATGTCCATACTATACCCTCTACAAGATGCATTGTGCCTTGTCAGTCGTTTTTCTTCAGCCCTACTGTTTGCTCAACATGAGTTAGGTGATCTTAAATGACTTCATGTAAGGGGCATAGTTCTTGCCATCTCACACAATCACTATAAACTACACACGTACGACACAATTACTAATGCTCACTGCACCAGCTTATCATGCAACATTGCACTTTAGTTCGTTATTGCCCAAACATCACAACCCAAACAAATCGTGCAGCTGTACTTGATGGCTGAGCGCAGTTTAAGATAAAATTTTGTTAATGAATAGCAGCCTTACTTCTGATTTAAATTATCTCAAGTGAATATAATAACTTACCTTACCGTGGTGCACCACTTTTAAGATAAAAAGAGGTGGCCCTTTGAGGCACCAGAGATTCTAATTTTTTTAAATCTGAATGCACGCTGACCAGCAGTGAAACAGCTCACTGCTGGCGTACCACGCCTCAACGTCTCGGTTTTACTTACGAGGAAAACTCCCCATCGTTTCCCCCCCTCCCCCCCTCCCCCAGCAATTAGTGGTAAGATGCCCCAATGGACAGCCTGTCAAAAACTGAACACAGATCAAGAACGAAAACAGGAAGAAGGTTGTCTGAACTGTGAAAAAAGAAGGAAATACAAACGGTGAGCGGTCCAAGCCCTAGGTACGGAGAGAACATGAATAGCCATGGCATGTTGGTTAAGTGGTCTCGATGTTGGACTGCAAACGGGGAAAGCCATCTTCAAATCTCTGTTGCGCCTAATTTTTTTCCGAGAAATTATGAGCTGTCCATCCTGTCATTGACATGTGTGTTCGCTGCATTCAAATTTGTGTCTGTACCGTGAAGTGTAAGGTTCCACACAAGTACCACAAGTTATCATTTTTGCGTTCTGTTTTGGGTTACGGCTCTTGAGTTCTTTTGTTGCAACGTACTTCACCCCCGTTTATATGTTGTTTTCGGTGTGTGTGTTTGAATTTCTAAGAGATCAAACTACTGAGGTCATCGGTCCCTAAACTTACGTACTACTTACACTAACTTATGCTAATAACAACACACAGACCCATGCCCGATGGAGCACTCGAACCTCCGGCGGAAGGGGCCACTCTAGTAGTGATATGACTCCGATCGGCTCTGTGACAGGTCTATGCGGCATCTCGCCAGCTCTCACTATTCAATGCATTTACTTGCGACGGTAATATATTATTACCACATGACTCATATTTTATAACTAATGCAATTGCCAAGGCTACGGAAGAAGAACAAACTAATCAATGAACGGACGGAAAGTTCATAAATGGGTAAAAAAAAGAAAAAAAGTTGCGGGATTTGAACACGCATATCCCCTTTAGCAATCCAACACCGCGGCCGCACAACCCCAAGGTCGCTCCTCCTGCAGAGGGCTCGATGTTGCACGTCTTCAGCTTCGACCTTTCACTATTTCTGTTTTGGTTCTTTTTTCACATTTTAGTACAAGTTCTTCCAGTTTTCATGCTTTATCTGTATTCAGTTTCCGACGGTCTGTCCACTGAGCCATTTTACAACTAAATTTGAGAAGGTGCCAGATTCATGCAGGACAGCAGTACCGCACCCTTAATGCTTAATCCCTATAATCCTTACGGCGTACCTTAACCAATGTTATGATTATAGGGGAACTTTCATTGCATCGTCCTCCTGAGGTCACACTAAAACGCTTCAATAATTTAGGAAAACTGGATAGCCCTTTGCGCACATAACACACACTGGGAACGTAACCACATTCCCATGTAAGAGTGTAAAGCAACACTGCCGACCCTTACTGCAGTGACCAAAATAGAAAAAATGGACAAACCACAACTTTTCCTAACCTCGGCAAACAAGACCCATAGCAGCAAGTGACACGACAATGACGGAAAAGCTAAAAGGGCCACACTTCATGATACCGCTTCGCATCAGACTCTAACAACACTGACCTTGTTTCGCGCCGATCGGTTCTGTTCAAAAGCCGTAGAACTCCAGCATTATTTGTTTGTAATACCAACTATCCAGCAGTTTACACTGTTCTCAACGTTGGCTGTCGGCAATACAATCAGATCACCTTGCACTGTCAGTCCCAATTCTACATCCAAAGCATACTCGGAGACATAGTGAAACTAAAGGCATCCGTAACGGATCACAATATAGTAAATGCTTCTGCATGCATCAATCGGTTCTAGGCGCTTCAGTCCGGAACCGCGCGACTGCTATGGTCGCAGGTTCGAATCCTGCCTCGGGCATGGATGTGTGTGATGTCGTTAGATTAGTTAGGTTTAACTAGTTCTAAGTTCTAGGGGACTGACAACCTCAGATGTTAAGTCCCATAGTGCTCAGAGTCATTTGAACCATTTGTGCCAGACCGTGCGACCATCGTATACTCCGGTTGGCAGTTGAACGAATGCTTGTGGACACGCCGTTACGTGCAGCCTTATTATGTAACGTTATTCACTTGTATTGTTTCTTATTGTAGTTTTAAGGTTTTGCTTCAGTATTAACTGCTGTAGCTACTGTAATATTGTTGCTTTGATGTTCTGCGGGCGCCCGATTTTACGTTTTCAGTTTGATCTACGGTCTTGTCCTGAAGGTAAAGGTGACTCCGATCAACAGGAAACGGTAATCTAGTTCCTGTTCGTTGTAAGGATTTGTTTTAATGTCTTATCTTAAACAATTTTTTTCTTCCCTGTTTAATACTTACCATCGTTAAAACAAGAATTGCATTACAACTTGAATGACAGTATAGTTAGATCAATTTACAATAATTGCTTGTTCCTGATGAGGTGTTAGTTACTACAGAAGGTTGTATGTTTTGGTTTGTAGGCCTCTCTAGGAAAGCGGTACGATAGCGGTTCCAACAGGGGGTGGGGGACCCTTCTTTTAAAACACAATTGCGCTTTTGCTTTATCAGTACCTCTGCATAATAAAACATTTCTTTTAGGCGGATAGTTCAAAGCACTCTGTGGAACCCGCAGTTCACTGCTGCCGACGAACCCTGTATTCCCAAAAGAAAAACATTTAGCACTCCATAATACGACGCCGTACTACCGTACACCACATCGGTGACTCACAAAAAGTGGAAGTAATTGCCAGAGCCAAGTGCCGCTGTTTGGTTGCCCCAAGCACTTCATGCCTCTCCTAGGGGTCGCCTCGCTGACGACGTAGAGGCGAGTGTCACAGAAGTTCGCCGTCCCGCGGACGGATGCGGGAATCGAAACAACCGGAACGATGAATATATGGCGCACCATAGTGACACAAACGTAACACTGCTCTTCATAAGCATTCATTGTAGTCATTACAGGTGCACCCTTGACTCCTTTCAAGCCTATTAAAGGAAGTTCTACATCTACATCTACATGGATACCCTGTAAATCACATTTAAGTGCCTGGCAGGTGGTTCATCGAACAACCTTCACAATTCTCCATTATTCCTACCTGGTATAGCGCACGGAAGGATGAACACCTATATCTTTCCGTACTAGCTCTAATTTCCCTTATTTTATCGTGGTGATCGTTCCGCCCTATGTAGGTCGGTGTCAACAAAATATTTTCGCATTCGGAGGAGAAAGTTGGTGATTGGAATTTCGTGAGAAGATTCCGTCGCAACGGAAAACGCCTTTCTTTTAATGATTTCCAGCCCAAATCCTGTATCATTTCTGTGACTCTCTCACACATATTTCGCGATAATACAAAACGTGCTACCTTTCTTTGAACTTTTTCGATGTACTCTGTCAGTCCTACCTGGTAAGGACCCCACACCGCGCAGCAGTATTCTAAAAGAGGACGAACAAGTGTAGGCAGTCTCCTTAGTAGGTCTGTTACATTTTCTAAATGTCCTGCCAATAAAACGCAGCCTTTGGTTAGCCATCCCCACAACATTTTCTATGTGTTCGTTGCAATTTAAGTTGCTCGTAATTGTAATATCTAGGTATTTAGTTGAATTTACGGCTTTTAGATTAGGCTGATTAATCGTGTAACCCAAGTTTAACGAGTTCCTTTGAGCACTCATGTGGATGACCTCACACTTTTCGTTATTTAGGGTCAACTACCACTTTTCGCACCATTGAGATATTTTTTTCTAAATCGTTTTGCAGTTTGTTTTCTTCTTCTCATGACTTTATTAGTCGATAAATGACAGCGTCATCTGCAAACAACTGAAGACGGCTGCTCAGATTGTCTCCCAAATCGTTTATATAGATAATGAACAGCAAAGGGCCTATAACACTACCTTGGGGAGCGCCTGGAATCGCTTCTGTTATATTCGATGACTTTCCGTCAATTACTACGAACTGTGAGAGGAAATCGCAGTGGCCATCACCAGAACTTTCCAGAGCAGTAAAGCTAAACTCTTACATGCTTCCTAATATTAGTCAATAATTGAGTTGCCACAATAGTTAACACATTGGACTTGCATCCTCCACAAAATGAGTTCTTATGCCCTTTTGACTAAACTGATTTAAATTGTTTAAATAAGTCGATTAAAAAAGGCCAGGACGGTGTCTTTCAAAGCACACGACGCCTTCCTGTTTCTTCAGTTACTGATGCGTCTGCTCCGACTATAATGGGTTCTTCATTAGAAGGACGCTTGACCCTTTGCTTCCCTGCTGCTAGCTAATGAATTATTGGCTGATTTTCAAGCGCTTACCTTTTTTAGCCTTGCTTTATGCAAACATACTACGAGGTCTAAGGGATGAATATTCTAATCTGCTTCAGCAGTAGCCACCACCACTGCAGCAAATGCTGCTGTCGCCTGCGCTCAGCACAACAGCCACACCTCAGCTCGTCACTAGTCGTATGGTAATGAAAAGCTGAGGTCTGTAAGACGGGAAGGAACAATCTCTTGATGTAACAGAAGAAGTTACGCGAGTAGATGACAGATCTTTGGACGACTTACGATCAAACAGCGCGGTATGCAAAGATAATATTCCTTCGAGATTTCTGAAAAAAATTGGCGGAAGTGCCAATGAAACGAACTACTCAGGTAGGCTACCAATTTTTAAACAGAAATTTGCCCATGGAATAGAAGGAGATATCTAGGAGAAATGATTTTACGTTAGTTTTAAAACTTGCTTTTCTACCTGTCAGAAAAGTATTGACCAAAATGATCAAAATGTTTCTGAGCAGCTGACGCCTTCATAATTTATAATAAAAGTCATTTTTTTCTTCTAGTGTTGCAGGTAGGGTTATCATTATTCCTCTCTAATTGTTATGAATAATTTATGCCAGATTTCATTAGCGGCTATACACTCCTGGAAATTGAAATAAGAACACCGTGGATTCATTGTCCCAGGAAGGGGAAACTTTATTGACACATTCCTGGGGTCAGATACATCACATGATCACACTGACAGAACCACAGGCACATAGACACAGGCAACAGAGCATGCACAATGTCGGCACTAGTACAGTCTATATCCACCTTTCGCAGCAATGCAGGCTGCTATTCTCCCATGGAGACGATAGTAGAGATGCTGGATGTAGTCCTGTGGAACGGCTTGTCATGCCATTTCCACCTGGCGCCTCAGTTCGACCAGCGTTCGTGCTGGACGTGCCGACCGCGTGAGACGACGTTTCATCCAGTTCCAAACATGCTCAATGGGGGACAGATCCGGAGATCTTGCTGGCCAGGGTAGTTGACTTACACCTTCTAGAGCACGTTGGGTGGCACGGGATACATGCGGAAGTGCATTGTCCTGTAGGAACAGCAAGTTCCCTTGCCGGTCTAGGAATGGTAGAACGATGGGTTCGATGACGGTTTGGATGTACCGTGCACTATTCAGTGTCCCCTCGACGATCACCAGAGGTGTACGGCCAGTGTAGGAGATCGCTCCCCACACCATGATGCCGGGTGTTGGCCCTGTGTGCCTCGGTTGTATGCAGTCCTGATTGTGGCGCTCACCTGCACGGCGCCAAACACGCATACGGCCATCATTGGCACCAAGGCAGAAGCGACTCTCATCGCTGAAGACGACACGTCTCCATTCGTCCCTCCATTCACGCCTGTCGCGACACCACTGGAGGCGGGCTGCACGATGTTGGGGCGTGAGCGGAAGACGGCCTAACTGTGTGCGGGACCGTAGCCCAGCTTCATGGAGACGGTTGCGAATGGTCCTCGCCGATACCCCAGTAGCAACCGTGTCCCTAATTTGCTGGGAAGTGGCGGTGCGGTCCCCTACGGCACTGCGTAGGATCCTACGGTCTTGGCGTGCATCTGTGCGTCGCTGCAGTCCGGTCCCAGGTCGACGGGCACGTGCACCTTCCGCCAACCTCTGGCGACAACATCGATGTACTTGTGGAGACCTCACGCCCCACGTGTTGAGCAATTCGGCGGTACGTCCACCCGGCCTCCCGCATGCCCACTATACGCCCTCGCTCAAAGTCCGTCAACTGCACATACGGTTCATGTCCACGCTGTCGCGGCATGCTACCACTGTTAAAGACTGCGATGGAGCTCCGTATGCCACGGCAAACTGGCTGACACTGACGGCAGCGGTGCACAAATGCTGCGCAGCTAGCGCCATTCGACGTCCAACACCATGATTCCTGGTGTGTCCGCTGTGCCGTGCGTGTGATCATTGCTTGTACAGCCCTCTCGCAGTATCCGGAGCAAGTATGGTGGGTCTGACACACCGGTGTCAATGTGTTCTTTTTTCCATTTCCAGGAGTGTATGTATTCTGATGATGCAGTTAAAATGCCCAACTCCTTGAAGAGGTACCCACATGAAGAGTGCAGATGAACACATATTGTTCTTACTGCTCGCTTTTGTGCAATACTTTCTTTCCAAGTGATGAGTTATCCCAGAAAATTATTCCATAAGACATTAATGATTAGAAATACGTATGCAAAATATGTCAGAATATGGATTTATTTTTTTCCAAGTCCAGAAATTATTTCAAGAGCAAATGTAGCTGAACTTAATTACATGAGGAGCTCAGTAATATGCTTCTTCCGATTCTAGTTTTCGTGAACATATGCACTCAAAAATTTGGAACAGTCTGCCGTATTTACTGACTCTTGTTCGTGTTCTAAATTAATTAATAGTATGACTCTGTTGTACGGAACTGAATATAGAGTGTTTTCTCAAAATTTAGAACTAGCCGATTTTCAAAAACCACATAACAATTCTTTGAAAAACCTCATCTGTCTCTTCTGTTGCTTTTTCTCTAGTGCGATTGATTATAACACTGGTATCGTCTGCAGAAAGTACCAGTTCCTTGTTGAATGCTAAGCAGGTCATTCACAGATATAAGGAACATGAGATTATACAAAATAGAAGCCTGTGTGACTCCCTTCCTGATTTGTCCTCAGTCCCTAACATTTTCTGCTTTTCCAACACTGAGTTATTTAACACAACCTTCTGTATTCCGTTTGTTAAGTGTGACTCAAACCAGTTATATGAAGCCATGAATTCCATAAAACTAAAGTTTTTCTAAGAGTACAACATAAACAACCAAATGCCTTGGAGAGATTACAAAAATACCAACTGGAGATGTTATATAATTTTAAGCTTGTAATGTTTGGTGAGTGAATGAGTAAATTGCGTTTTCAGTTGAGTAAATCATCTGTAATCCGAACTGTTACTGCTGAGTAAATTGCTTCTACTGAAATGTGAAACTCTTCTTGAGTACATTATTTTTTGGAATATTTTGAAAGAAGATGTCAGTAAGTAAACTGGACAATACGTAATAATTTAAATCTTGCTTCTATTTGTCTTATAAAGACGCTGGACAATTGCATATTTTATCCTGTCTGGAAAAAGTACCTGTGTCAGTGACGTATTTCATATGTTACTGAAGACAGAATAACTTCCGAGAATTCTGTCTGAAATTCCATCAACACCATATCAGCTTTTCTTCTCTAGATCTTCGCAACTACATTAATTTCAGTGAAGGATGTTGATGTTACTTCTAGTTGCTGCTTGATTGACCATTTAATCCTGCTTCTGCTGCTGCTTGAAAGTGATGGTTAAAAGTATTTAAAACTAGCGAATTATGAGTCCCAACATTGTCATTCAGAATGAAAAATATTTGTTGACCCTTCTAGGACCGTACACTCACGGAATTTTAAGAGCAACCCACATTATGATGTTAAATACCCTTTTGCAGTGTCTGCCACTGGAGTTGAGTGAGCATATCCGAGGCAATTTAGCGCTTACTAAACGAACCTGTGACGATCGAGCTGCTCTTCTTTGGTTCCTCTAAAACTTAAAAACTTCAGCCTGGCCGGCAGTATCCAAGCATCGGTGGAACGAAGCTTTTGTAAGCTCCTTCCTTCGTGGCTGATCTTAATGTCCAGAGGATTTTTGAAATGGATCTGTCTGGTGCCTCCTTTTCCTGTGATTAGATTTACTTGGCCGTTCCACTCTAAATCCCTGTGCATGCAAAAATCCAGATATTTAATGAATAAGACTATTTCCAGTGATCATGTAGTCATACAACAACACGTATCTTTGCCCATTGATTCGCAGTGCCTTAAATTCGTTAAAGTGTTGAACAATTTGTATTTTATTCGCTAGGCGATGTTGTGGGACTGACAAGTCTAGGAACATGGCCTCAACATGTGTACCAGTATCTACCACCTTATTGGTCTTGTGGACGAACCGAGCGAACTGGGTTTGACAGGTTCGTTGTATGTGCTATCTGCGTTGATTTTTACACAGGAGGTTTTCGGTCTTTAGAAAGACTACCATAAAGCGTGTTGCGTAATTCTACGTATGAAATCAGGCCTGCAGTTGCACGTATTTGTTGCACAACTATTCTTGAAAATAGCAACTACATGCACATTTTTTCCAATAACTTAGAACGCTTAGTTCCTCTTGTGGTGTTACCGCCAGACATCACACTTGCTAGGTAGTAGCCTTTAAATCGGCCGCGGTCCGGTAGTATACGTCGGACCCGCGTTTCGCCACTATCAGTGATTGCAGACCGAGCGCCGCCACACGGCAGGTCTAGAGAGACTTCCTAGCACTCGCCCCAGTTGTACAGCCGACTTTGCTAGCGATGGTTCACTGACTTCTACGCTCTCATTTGCCGAGACGATAGTTAGCATAGCCTTCAGCTACGTTATTTGTTACGACCTAGCAAGGCGCCAGTATCCATACTATTGATATTGTGAATAATGTGCCATAAAGAGCGACGTTCTCCATGAATGGATTAAAGTATTCCACCAGCTACGTCCGTTTTTCTCAATTCTAATTCCCTTGTCATGTTCCAGACCTCACGCCAGCCTGCGTGAGCTGAGACGCGTGCATTTCGGCCACCTTTAACCATACGGTTGGCTTTCCTGCCAACTACAACTGTGGCGACGAGAGTAAAAGTGTTCTTATCTAAATTGTCCTGGTTTACTTGTGTAATGGCTTCGCCACAATCTCCAGATGTACTTTACGAATTTTATCGCTTACAGAATCAGCAGACGCAGGCCTTACTGGATGCCATTGGACAGCTCGTCCAGGGTCAACGTGCAATGTAAAACGATGCGGCAGCAGCCGCTTCACCGCTAACGCAGCCACAACACGCTGTTGCACCTACTTTTCGACCTTTTGATGCTGCACTGGAAAGCTGGACAGAGTGGTCATGCCAATTTGGATTCCATCTCGCCGCCTACAGAATTCAAGGTAACGAGCGGCAGCCTTTTCTGCTTTCATCCGTCGGGGTGGCCACGTACCGTGTGATAGTCAAATTATTTCCCCGACGCGACGTAGCAACTCTGTCCTACGACGAAATTTTGTCTGCATTAGATGCGTATTTCAAAGAATCAGTCAATGTAGTTGTCAAACGGTATACCTTTTTTCGTACAAAACGTACGGCAGGTTAGGCTAATCGGGAGTGTGTTGCAACCTTGCAAGGCCTTACTAGGGATTGTGCTTTTGAGTGTCAATGTGGACTCCCTTATTCAGATACTATGGTACGTGATGCAACTGTACAGAACGTTTCTGATGTTCGTATAAGGGAACAGGTTTTGAAACTAGTAAATCCCTCCCTTCAACAAGTGTTTGACATACTGGATCGGCAGGAGACACTTGACTTTGCTCAGGAATCATTTGAAACTTCGCCAGCAGTGTGTCAGGTTCACCGGCCCGCCGGGCGAGCTGCACGGAACAGTAAACAGTCCTCGCGCCCGGCCGCGCCACTGCCGCCAGGCTCTCAGCCACGTGTGCGTCGCAGGCAAGCAAATGCAGTGATAAAATCATGCCCGCGGTGTGCTACTAAACATTCGCGTGAGAATTGCCCATCACGCCAAGCTATTTGCTTTTATTGTAATAAAAAAGGACATGTTCAGAGTGTTTGCCAGAAAAAGCTCAGATCGGAAGCTCAAAGCCCTTCCAGGCCCTTTGCTCCGCGCTGGAATCGGAATCGAACCAAGGATACTCAGGCTCGCGAAACTTCGCCCATGGAAATTCGTGTAGTTCATTCCACTCCGCCCAGTGCCACTCTCTCTGACAGTGACTGTGTTCGTCCCAAAAATAGTGTGCGTCGACATCGCCGAAAGTCCCGTCAAGTCGCAAGTGATTATGTGCCAGTGTCAGTTCACGTTGCACGAGACAGTCGCTCTTGTCGTCAGCAGGACAATAAATTTTTTGTAGACTTGGACATTAACGGCAAAGCGATACCATTCCAGCTCGATACCGGAGCTGCAGTTTCACTGAACAATCAAGACACTTACAAACTGCTGGGCACACCTCCGTTGCGTGCCGCAAATGTTACGTTAAATAGCTATTCAGGACAAAGGATCCCTGTGTTAGGACACTGCAGCCTTCTTGCAACACACAAAGGACAAACAAAACTTGTCATTTTACGTCCTTCGTTCTTCTTCTGCAGTGAACTTGTTTGGTTTAGATTTATTTCAGTTGTTTAACTTGTCTATAGTAAATCAGGTCCTCTCAGTGAACCAGACTGTTCCTTCAGACAGTCTTTCTCGTCTATGTGAAGAATTTGCAGACATTTTTGCACCGGGCCTCAGTTGCGCTAAGAAGTATAAAGCACATTTGGAACTGAAATTAAACGCGCAACCGAAATTTTTCAGAGCGCGCAATGTTCCCCACGCATTGCGTGATGAGGTCGCAAAAACATTACACGATTTGGAATCACAGGTGTGATTGAAAGTGTGCAGGCTTCTCTCTGGGCATCACCCTTAGTAATTTTGCCAAAACCTTCCGGCAAGTTGAGACTTTGTGTGGACTTCAAGGCAACAGTGAATCCACAACTAGTGATTGCAACTTTTCCTTTACCCCGCCCGGAAGATCTTTTTGACAAACTGTGCCCGGGTAAATATTTTTCGAATTTGGATCTCGCAGATGCGTACTTGCAAATACCGGTGGACGAAGAATCGCAGCGCGTTTTGGTAGTTAACACGCATCTTGGTTTGTATCGATTCAAACGACTGCCATTCGGGTGTGCATCCGCTCCTGCATTGTTTCAGCAATATCTACAAACTGTGTGTGCGTCGGTCCCTACTGCAGCAAATTATCTGGGCGATATTGTGATCTCTGGAAAGACGGAAGAAGAACATTTGGCCAATCTCAGAACATTATTTCAGGTCTTGCGGCAAAATGGTCTTCGCTTGCGACAGGACAAATGTGTGTTTTTTGCTCGGCTTACCATACCTGGGACATGTACTCAATGCCCAAGGCATACATCCCAGTCCCACGCACCTTCGTGCCATTCAAGACTTGCCTTCGCTGCAGAATTTGAAGCAACTACAGAGTGTGCTGGGAAAAATCAACTACTATAATAAATATATTCCGCATGCCTCTTCCATTTCAGCTCCGCTTCATCGCTTACGCCGTAAAGGTGTTCCGTTCGTCAGGACGACGGAATGCGAACGCGCCTTTCGCCAGTTGAAATCGGCGTTGCTTTCCAATACTTGCCTTACGCCATTCGATCCCCAGAAGCCCCTTCTGTTGATGGTGGATGCATCGGATTTCGGGATCGGTGCTGTGCTTGCGCACAAAGATGGATCGCACTGTCGCCCTATTGCCTTTGCGTCCAAATTGCTCTCGTCTGCGCAAAGAAATTATTCACAGATCGAGAAAGAAGCATTGGCTCTCGTATTTGGTGTTACAAAGTTTCATGATTTCTTCTATGGTCGTCACTTTTCCATAATCACAGAACACAAACCTTTGACATAGCTTTTTCATCCGACCAAGCCTGTACCTCCACGTACAGCGCAGAAATTCATTCGCTGGTCTATTTTCCTCTCGCAGTACCGCTACGATATCTTGTATCGGTCCACTGCTAAGCACGGAAACGGCGATGCGTTGTCCCGCTTGCTTGTTGCCGAGGATAGGGCATTCGATTCCTCCGAACTTGCTTGCAAGTTCATTGATGCGGAAACCGATGATGTGGTCGAATCGTTTCCGATTGATTTTCGTCGTGTAGCTACAGCCACAGCTGCTGACCCTGTCCTTGCTACCGTTTTGCGTTTTGTTGCTACGCAATGTCCCTTGTCAAAGTCACGGATCGGGGACCCGTTGGTTAGCCGATTTTTTGCTCACAAGGAGAGACTTTTTGTACGATGTGGTGTTTTGTTGTTGCGTTCTGATAATGATCAGTCCAGGGTCGCGGTACCACGTTCGTTACAGTCCTCTGTCTTACAGCTTCTCCACCAAGGACATTGGGGTATAGTGAGAACGAAACAACTTGCTCGTCAGCACTGTACTTGGTTCGAAATCGATGCCGCGATTACGAATATGTTCTCTTCTTGCATGGTGTGTGACGAACAACAATCAGCACCACCGCGGAAGTTCTTTGCATGTAAAAAGCCACATCCCGTTGGCAACGCTTACATATCGATTTTGCTGGTCCATTCTGGAATGCTCGATGGTTGGTTGTGGTAGATTCATTCAGTAATTTTCCTTTTGTTGTCTGGATGTCTTCCACGACATCATCTGCCACCATCCAAGCGTTATCTGCTATCTTTTGCATTGAAGGTCTTCCACAGACTATTGTTTCCGACAATGGCGCACAATTCATGTCCACAGAATTTCAGTCATTCTGCAAGGCCAATGGTATTCAACATCTGACGTCCGCGCCGATTTCGCCACAGTCAAACGGTGCCGCTGAACGGTTGGTCAAGACTTTCAAGTCACAGGTGTTGAAGTTAAGAGTCACATTCTCGGGAGGACGCGTTATTGCTCTTTTTGTCCTCGTGTCGCTCTCAGCCCCGAGATGGTCGCTCGCCGACTGAGTTGCTCCACGGTCGCCCTCATCGAACCTTGATGTCTTTGCTACATCCGCCGCATCAGGTTCCTGTGCAGACATCTGCTTTTGCTCCAGGCGACGTTGTCTACTATCGCCACTACCGAGGTTCACGTCGTTGGCTCGAAGGGCGCATACTTCGCTGCCTCGGCCGCGCTATGTATCTGGTTTTGGGGGCCTCTGGTGAGGTGCGTCGGCATCTCAATCAGCTGCGCCTCTGTCGTCGCACGGGATCTGCCGCTCGCCGTCTGCTTTCAGCGACGGTGCCGTCCGGTCAGCGCCCCGGGGACCCATCTACTGGCTCGCCTCAGCCTCAGGTGTTACCGACGCTGCCTTCCATTTTGCCCCATGGCGACACGCTGCCGCCGCCGCCATCGCCGCCGCCGCCTGTTCTCCCGCCGGCGACGCCCGCAGTGGACGCGTCACTGCAACCGCCGGGCGTCTCCCTGGGTCACGCGCCGCCGATCGCTTCCCGTGACCAGTTGTCCTCCGACATGGGACTCTTGCCCGCTCCGGACCATATGTCATCTTCGCCCGTCGGGTGCCCCGGCCCGATGGAGGTCGACCCTTCGGCCCCTCCTGTCTCTCTACGGGCGCATACACCCTGGCGTGCACCCTGGAGCAGGTTTTCAGGCGTTTCCTCGCTCCCCGCGGTCCGAATGGCAGGGTGCTGGTGGCACAGCCTCGCCTCTTGTTAGGCTCCCCACCTCGTCGCATACGTCAACATGCGGTCCTCCACGCGGCGGGCGGAAGCCTTATACCACAACCGTACGCCGATTTGAGGGGGAGGAATGTGGTGTCACCGCCAGACACCACACTTGCTAGGTGTTAGCCTTCAAATCGGCCGCGGTCCGGTAGTATACGTCGGACCCGCGTGTCGCCACTATCAGTGATTGCAGACCGAGCGCCGCCACACGGCAGGTCTAGAGAGACTTCCTAGCACTCGCCCCAGTTGTACAGCCGACTTTGCTAGCGATGGTTAACTGACTTCTACGCTCTCATTTGCCGAGACGATAGTTAGCATAGCCTTCAGCTACGTTATTTGCTACGACCTAGCAAGGCGCCATTATTAGTACTATTGATATTGTGAATCGTGTACCATAAAGAGCGACGTTCTCCATGAATGGATTAAAGTTAAGTATTCCACCAGCTACGTCCGTTTTTCTCAATTCTAATTCCCTTGTCATGTTCCAGACCTCACGCCAGCCTGCGTGAGCTGAGACGCGTGCATTTCGGCCTCCTTTAACCATACGGTTGGGTCTCCTGCCAACCACAACACATCTAACGGTCGTCCATAGACTATTGTCAGTGGAGGATAATGCTCTATGTAGAATGACGCAGGTACAGGTAAGCAAGCTTCTCTGAAAGAATCAGCACAGATCCGGATAAAGTTATACATGTGAAACATTGCTCGCTTTCTTCTTACACGACATCTTGTAAACAATAGATGTAAGCGAAAGGAGAAATTGTTCCTTCCTAGATTCTCATAGAGCGTTCGACACGGTACTATATCATGGACTACAATCTAAAATACGATCATATGGACAATCTTCGCAAGTACGTAATGGGCTGGATGATTATTTCACTAACTTATCGGAGTACGTTATGGTAGATGACGAACTTTCCACATAAATGAAAGATGCGTCGTGTGTGCCGCGAGATGTAATATGATATGTAATGTTTTAAATACATGCGCATATCAGCAGAAGTTTTTCTTCACCCGACCTGTCATACTTTGTGTTGCTATCGTGACTGTTCTTGTACGAATCGAAAGGTAACCTCTGACGTTATCTGTAAATATACCCACGGTTAACAAGAACGCTACGTTCGGGTGGAACGCCGCACTCGAATGGATTGTAGCATTTCAGTTCAAAGTAAACCACGAGTAGGCAGGCCTTAGAGATGTCTGTGGAGCAGTACAGTGAACATCCGTCATGCCACCAAGGATAATAGCGACGAATGATCGGCTCTGCGTAATCGCATCACGCACAGACGCTTATCAACAAGGGAAGTTACTCAACGAGTGCACCGGACTGAAAGTAATGTGACGCGAACATTGAATCGCTTCCAGTTGAGAGGTGGTCTTAGAAACTTACACCACACACGCTGTCTACTTTCCACAGGTGTACATGTTGCTCGATATGTATGGCTTTTGAATCAAAGGAACCATGAGCTCAGTGTTCCAGAACTGAATTCGGCATTCGAATAGGCCACAGGAAGCCATATACTGCATCAAACTGTTACGAGACGATTGCGTGATGTAATTTTCCATTCCCGATGACCATGACGAGCACTACGTCCTACATGACTATAGCATGGACTGCAATACACATGGACCAGATGCCATGTATAACTGACACCGAAGGACTGGTGTTGGGTGTTGTTCACGGACGAAACCTGTTTGTACCCTGATAATCGCGGTCAATCTGGTGATATGGAACACGTTCAAATCTGCGTGCAACTAGGTGGTGATGGAGTGATGCCGTGGGGCGGTGTCACATGGCGCCATGGCACACCTCTCCTGGTTCTGAGAGTAGTCTCACTGTTGTACAGTACAGGGACGAGATTTTGCGAACAACAGTAGAATCGTATCACCGAAATTTTGGTGAAAAGTTCATCTTGATGGATTATAACTAGCGTGCTGAGCATGCTGTTCTCGTAAACATGCTCTTTCAGCATGCTAGAATCACCAGAAAGGACTGGCCTGCCTGTTCCCCAGACATGAAACCAATCGAAAATAAGAGGGATTGACTGAAACGAGTTGTTTTTCGATGTCGACAACGACCACATATTCTCTGTAGCTTACCGAAAATTGCCATTGAAGAATGGGACAATAAATTTAGACCACAGCTGGCTCAATAGTCCCATCCTTGGTATGACACGACAGATTTAAGCCTACGTCGGACCAACGCGACGTTCTGCCATGTATTGATGTTCCTCTGGAGGGCTGCGGAAAAAAGATTTTGAACTGGAGGCGGTAAAACTCCGTATAACCGAAAGCCAGTTGCTTCAGCGGTAACTGCCATTCTTAACCCGCATCCATCGACGAAGTCTAACGCACGCCTGTGTCGTGGAGCCCGACTTGAAGGTAAGACGGCTCGAGTTCTGGTTCAAAAATGGTTCAAATGGCTCTGAGCGCTATGGGACTTAACATCTGAGGTCACCAGTCCCCTAGAACTTAGAACTACTTAAACCTAGCTAACCTAAGGACATCACGCACATCCATCCCCGAGGCAGGATTCGAACCTGCGACCGTAGCGGTCGCGCGCATCCAGGCTGTAGCGCCTAGAACCGCTCGGCGACCCCGGCCCGCTCGAGTCCTAATGGTGGATGAAATTTTCACTGCCAGTACTTGGTCGGCACGGGGAGAAGAGGTGGTGTCCTAAAGTTCCTGTCTTTCCGCCAGTGTCCTGGATTAAATTCCAGACCTCTCCGCAATGCCTCATGAAGTGATGTGTGCGACACTGTAGAATGGGAATGTTAAGTTTGGGAGCCTCCTTGGTGTTACTCGAGGACAGTAGGCTATGTGTGGGCACCGACAGTCACCCACTCCCTTCATACAATACAAACACCACACTACACTACACACGCCTCCATTACACTCATCTACACTCCAAAAACACTTATACGACACAGCTCACACATATCCACAAGGAAAGGCAACACCGTATGTGCAGGAAGGGCATACTTTCTGAAAGGCGGATGAACCCAGTCCCAGGGATGTCCCAGTCGACAACGCCATAAGACATTTACAATCTTTTTCATTTTGTTGTCATTCTAGAATGCTTACTGGGCGATGGTTTCCACATCAGAGGAAAGAGGAAGAAGTCAGTGGCTGCTGTGTCAGGAGAATGGAGGGGTTGATACACAATTTGATAACCCAAGGAAGCAACATGTGTGTCTGTCCTGAGGAGAATGAGCTGGGGCATCGTCATAGAACAAATATAATCTCTAGCACAGAACAAAATTTCTGTTAAAATAGGTATCAAATATCTGTAATATGGTACAATATGTCATAAGGCTTCATTTTGGACAGAAATACGTGAAGATTCCAGAATGACACCTTGCTGATGTGGCATGTCATAAGGCTTCATTCTGGACATAAATACGTGGAGATTCCAGAATGACACCTTGCTGATGTGGCATGGCGTCACCTTCCCCCCCTCCGCCCCCCCTCCCCCACACACACACACCCCTCGTGGGAACAACGTCCTGACTTGCTTTTGGTAAAGTAAGGCTCCAGATATCAAGTATCTCTAAGATGGTGCAATATGTCATAAGGCTTCAGTCTGGACAGAAATACGTGGAGATTCCAGAATGACACCTTGCTGATGTGGCATGGCGTCACCCCCCCCCCCTCCTCCCCCCTCCCCTACCCTCCCCCTCACACACACACCTATCGTGGGAACAACGTCCAGACTTGCTGTTGGTAAAGTAAGTAAGGCTCCACTGCATTAAGAGGCACGAAATCCCCTTTGCTGGGATTGGCTCAAACGCTCAAGAAGAAGCTCCCTTATCTCGGCAGGAACTTGAAGGTCAGTGCGAGTAGCAGCAGTCTGGTAGTGGGGTTACAGTGGACAGTCGTATCGGCTGTGGCTCTCGACCGTTATGCTAAATATTCAGGTATAAAAGAGGCTGGGAGGGAGGGCCGCTGTAGATTGCCAGATCGGTGGTGTCTCTCGTCAAATGTTGAGAAAAGTCATGGAAAATATTGTTTATTGAAGGGTAACACAACTGTAAAGGCCCAAACAAAAGCGTTTTATTGACTTTTTTTGGAAGGAAAGAAAGTTAATAGAGAAATAATACCTTGAATGGATATATTTAAGAACATTACAAAAATTTTTGTCGGAAAATATTACAGAATGGCGGTACTGCAGCAATTCTCTCGACCATGTTGAATTTGAGGTGATCTGCGGCGCGCACAATAGCTGGCGAAAGTTTGACTGTGGGGAAAAAAAATCAACTAATCTACATGAGTGTAGCTAATGAACCACGTTGGAAGTTTTAGAAATATTGATTTCTGTGTAATTGACGAGTGTTTAAATTACGTCGTTCAATTTTCACCAAAAAAAGGACAGTCATTTTTAATAAATATTGTTTAAAATAACTAATCGAAAACTTCCTAATGTTATTTCAAAGTTGTAGTTAGGGTTGAAATTTGTCGGAGTTATGCTGCGTGCCGTTTTGAAAAATCATATTCCGAGAAAAACGCGTCTGAGGATTTGAAATGTGTTACAGACAGGAACGAATGAAAAAATTCTGCTTTTAAGAAACTCTTACCATTGATCTGGTATCCCAGGACTGGCCTGTCATGCTGTTGCAGTCGAAAACATGTCCAATAATTTATCATTGAAGTATTGAAGTATCGGTTGCGTCAAATCCATGAACGCACAAAACTTTACACCTCCGTTTACCCCTAATCGAAGTATCCGCATTGCTAGAACGCAGATAACCTTTGTGCTACTTACTGCAAGGTAGTTATGGATTTCCTCCAGTTATCGTAATTACAGCGCCACATCTATGTGAGGGCCGCCACTGCATCGAAGTGACGTCTCTGAAGAAGCAAGGTTAGTGGATTACAGAGAGCAGTCGTGAGATGTCACGGATTTGCACTTTCGAACAACAACCCTTGCGTGTACGGTCTCTCAGTTACAACCAGAGAGCGAGACATGTACTCGTTAAGGCAGGGAGAATGTTCTAACAGGTTTCCGTGACGTTTCGAGCTAATAGTCTACCGTAACGTGTAGAGGAGATTTCGGTAGTATGCTCTTGTAACAGTCTGTCATTTACGGGTGTAACCTATTAAAGTCTCTCCATGGCAGTCCCAATGACAATCATCGTCGCCACGCCACGCCCCATGATGGTTGAGTCATCGCCTGTTTCGGCGGTGGTGAATCTACAAGTTTCCACAGGTTGTTTTGCTTCACTGGTCGAGATCACAGTGATACATGTAGCACTCGTTCATGGTGATTTCGCAGCTAAGTTACTCTTCTGGGTTGGTCTGACACAGCTGCCACATTTCCTCTGCAGCTTCTGTTTGGAAGGCTTTTTGTAAGGGTGTGAGCATTTGCACAACACAGCAAATAGCTACCTTTGGAACATTTAAAATGTCGTATAACATATTGAAAACTGGTTCATGGCTGTTACTTTTTCAGTTATCGCTCCGTTCTTAGATCACAACGGCCTCCACTTTTCTAGTGATTCCCGGTTCTTCAGTGAAAGCTGGACTACTTAATTCTTCCTCATTCAGATGTGCTTCACCAAACTGCAATCGTCTTCTCTACGAAACCGATGTGTCACAGAATGATATATTGTTGCCGTGCACTTGCACCACTTCAGCATTTGTCAGTGAAGGCTTGCTCCTCTTCGAATGCAGGAAACAAATTATCGACCTTACTCTACTTCATCAATGGCCAGCGCCATCTTTTGGTTCCTCTAGCAACATGCTGGGTTACTGTGGCGCATGGATTTCAGTATGTACCAGAACCATAGACTTGGACCTCTAAACTAACAAAAAATTAAACACGTAACTTCGATTTTTCTAGGCTGTAATTAATATTTTATGACGCCTCCTCGTAATAATCCAGTTTCAAAACAGCAGTCCAAACAGCTGGTTGTTGAATGCGAAAGAGCATCAGAACTGCGAAAAATGGGTGAAAAACGATGACCGATATGTTACGGAACTAACAGGGTATTATCTTCATGGTGGTGAAAGCAGATGCACTTTAGTGAAATCTTGTCGTGCTCAGATCCTCTTTAAAATGGTTAAAAGTCATTTAGCTTTCTGCTGAGTACTCACGCACCCTTTGTCAACAAATAGTAATCAATGTAAATATATCACTGTCACACAAAAGGAGGCGGGGGGGGGGGGGTCCCTTGTAGTTATGCCCCTACGCCATCTGTTGGCAGACGACCTTCAAACCATTATCAGAACATCTACTATCGTCCAAGAGGCAAATGCCGTCAACGGCTCAAAATAGAGTCGCCTTTTCGGGTGTACTAATTTTTTCTCTAGCAGTGTATTTCTAGAAATCTTGGGTGGATTTTCTTTTTGTAGCAGAAGACGTACAGCAACCAGCCATGTATCTATTTTTATTTGTACCAATACGCGTTTCGGTGTTTCGCCCAGCTACAGCTGGCATAATACATATTTAAATTTTCAGTTAGCACATCATTAGAAAATCGACAGTAATTTCGACGCTGCATATGGCTGTCTGTTTTGATTGTCTTTGTTCTAATTTTCGTCATTTATAAACGTAACACAAACGCATTTTCTTTGTATGTTGCAGATAAAAGCGGACTACTTGCCGTGACACAAAGACATTTTCGCACCACGCTTATGAATGTGGGGTATTGGAGCAGCAACAAGTAGAATATAAAGGCAGCTACAGCATCTAGATGGCCATCGATATTTTTATCAATGTGCTAATTGGAGATTTTAATATGTATTACGTAAACTGAAGATGGGCAAAAGTCCAAAACCCGTATCGGTATAAATAAAAACACATAACAAAGTGATAGGTTGCAGCATTTCTTCAAGTAATATACAATGAGGAGACAAAATTCAGGGAACAGCGATATGCAGACATAAGGATGGCAGTACTTTCGCGTAAACAAGGCGCGAAAGGGCAGTGCATTGGCAGAGTTGTCATTTTTGGTCTTGTGCTTCATGTGAAAAAGTTTCAGACGTGGAGGTCTAACTAACTTTGAATGCGGAATGGTAGTTGGAGATTGACGCATGATACATTCTATTTCGGAAATCGTTAGAGAATCCAATATTCCGAGATCCACAGTGTCATGAGTGTGCCGACAATACCAAATTACAGGCATTACTCTTACGATGTCCTTTACTCAACGACCGAGAGCAGTGGCATTTGCACAGATTTGTCAGTGCTAACAAACAAGCTCAAATGGCTGTAAGCACTATGGGACTTAACATCTGAGGTCATCAGTTCCCTAGAACTACTTAAACCTAACTAACCTAAGGTCATCACACACATCCATGCCCGAGGCAGGATTAGGACCTAAGACCGTAGCAGCAGCGCTGTTCCGGACTGAAGCGCCTAGAACCGCTCGGCCACAGCGGCCGGCGACAAACAAGCAACAATGCGTGAAATCAGCGTGGGAAGTACGACGAACTTGCCCGTTAGGTCAGTGCGGCGAAATTTGGTGACATAAGGCTATGGTAGCAGACGAGTGACGCGAGTGCCTTTGTTAACAGCACAACGTCGCCTAAGGCGCCTCACCTGGGATCGTGGCAATATCGGTTGGACGCTAGACGACTGGAACACCGTGATGTTGTCAGATGAGTCCCGAGCTGGGGTCGAGTGTGGCCCAGACCCTAAGAAACCCTGGACCCGAGTTGTCAACAAGGCACTGTGCAAGCTGGTGGTGGTTCCATAATGGTACGAGCTTTGCTTACGTGGAATGGACTGGGTCCTCCGATCAGAATGTACCGATCATTGATAGGAAATCGTTATGTTTGGCTACTGGGAACCATTTGTAGCCGCTCATGGACTTCATGTTCCCGAACAACGACTGAATTTTTATGGATGTCAATGTACCATGTTAGCGGGCCACAGTTGTTCGCGATTGGTTTGAAGAACATTTTGGACAGTTCGAGCGAATGATTTGCCCACCCAGATCGCCCTACATGAATCCCATCGAACATTTATGGGACATAATCGAGAGGTCAGTTCGTGCTCATAATCCTGCACCGGCAACACTTGTGCAAGTAGGAACAGCTACAGAGGCAGCATGTCTCAATATTTCTGCAGGGGGCTTCCTACCATTTGTTGAGTCCAAGTCACGGTGACGTGCTGCAGTATGCCGGGCAAAAGGACACAATGAGGTACATCATGACTTTTGTCACCTCAGTGTGTAATCCAAAGTCGCGTAGCTCATCAAGTACAATTAATAAACCACTCCTTTCCTATGTTCAAATGGAGAGAAATTTACAGTCGTTTAGTTAATTAAAGTCGGTGAAACAGTAGGCCAGTAACCACAGATAAAGAACGTATCGAATGGCAAGGCTGAGATAGTAGCATTCTTGGTGGTACTGTATTGAATGATACAACTGCAGAAACTGCAATTGCAGGAGTTATTCTACAGCTGCGGGCCAGATACAGTTATCCACCACGTGCAAATGCATCAAGAAAAGTAGGGAAGGTAGAGAGTGATTCTGGTATGGCACGTGCAGAGTGACTAGCCACTTCGTGCGTCGGCCACTGAGAGAGGCGGCAGTGAAACCGGGCTCCCGCTTCGCTGCCACCGGCCAGGGGCGTGGACGGGCGCGGTGACCCCTGTGCGGCAGCCGCCCACGCCAGAAAGTAAAACCGCCCCCGCGGCGAGCCGTTCCGGCACCCCCAGACGGGCCGAGCTCTGCACGGCTGCGGCGGCGCCGGCCTTGGCCGTGACCGCTGCACTGCGCATGCTCCGTGCCCTACCCTGGCTGGCCACCGCGCCTCGCCGCTCGCCGCCAGGGGTCGATACCGCCGTGACCTTGACCTCCGCACGCGCCCGGAACACTGCGCTGCGCCTGCAGCTGCCGCCAGGCAGCCCGCGTTCACGTGCAAGGGTCGCCGCGGCCCGACTCTGAATACCGAGAGACTCTGCCAACTCTGCCTCGCCCTCATCCCACTCCAGGGAACACTGACACAAACTTACAAGCAGGACACTAATACTGTGAATGAATGTAGTCCGAGAAAAAAAATTTGATTTTCATTGTTTCCCCTAGTTATTAACCGGACTTAAATATTTAAAACGCTTTCATAATCTATTCATTAACAGCATTGTTTTATTTTTATTTCGCTTGATATAAAAAAAGGGCTCTGAGCACTATGGGATTTAACATCTTAGGTCATCAGTCCCCTAGAACTTAGAACTACTTAAACCTAACTAACCTAAGGACATTACATACATCCATGCCCGAGGCAGGATTCGAACCTGCGACCGTAGCAGTCCCGCGGTTCCGGACTGCAGCGCTAGAACCGCACGACCACCGCGGCCAGCGGTTGACATCAAGGATGTATTAGTTAGATTGAACAGCAATGGTAACACAATATACAGAAAGTACACACGAAATAAATAACATGCATTCGTGATCAGAAAAGTCTTAGGTTAAGTGGATAAATCAATATTACCCATATGAATAGTGTAAATTAAAAATAAAATACTTGGATAAATTATACATTTTTCATAATCAGAATAGATGTTCTTCGTTTCAGACTGTAATAGATAGGAAAGTTCTTTAAATATTTTCAAGCAGTCGGTTGTAGGTGGATATCTAAAGTTGCCAACCAGAAGATTGCATCTTAAAAGGCCGCACGTATGTTGGATAGCTGTTTCCCAGGAATATTCTTTCTTTCAGGTTTGCTAGGCTAGGTAGGTGTGCAGAAAGGCTCCTGTGAAGTGTGGAGAGACCCACTGGCGGAAATCAGCTTCTTCAGTACAATATGTTCATGCTGAGGTAACCAAATTGACAGTATTGATTAATGTACCAATTAACCACGTTAAAGTACCGGTAATCTACTTGTCAAAGTTATTTACTTTATACAGTTGACTGACAACTAGTATAAGGTATTACTTCATCACTGGAGCCAGTGCTGCCACCGAACTATGGATACTTTCGTTAGAAGGTGGTTCTATAATCGAAACTAGCTACAAGTGAAAAATGTATTGCATTGCTTTCAAAATAAGCTTTAAAATGTTTTTATATCAAAAATTTACTTCTTTCTCTTAACAGTCTCTATAATTTTGATAAACTTTTAACGTTCTCTTAATAGTTCACATTTTCGCTTTATTATTGTACAATTATGCTTAATTATGCCGGAACAGTTTACCGACAGGCCTGTTAACATTTGTCATTTATGCGTGTTTGCCCCTGACATAGCGACAACCGGTCAGAAAGCAATGTGATGCGTGTGGTATACAGTTTGCCACAAACCTATTTCGTTGCACTGATACGGATGCAGCAGGTTTCTGAAGAAAGGAAAGATGGGGTTAAAAATTCCGTCGATCTCTTGATCGTTAGGGATGGAGCACAGCCTCGGAGATGAGAAGGATGAGGAAGGAATTCTGCCGAGCTTTATTCAATGCAACCATACAGACTTATCTTAAGCAATTTACGGAAGCAACAGAAACCGTATATCTTGATGGGATTTAAATCTCTCCACCTGAATATGAGTCCAGAGTTTTACAGTTGAATCAGTTTGCTCGGTAAGGTGGATTCGGACTGAAACGGGAGTGTAAGACTGTTCTGGTTTTCTTACGCCTTCGTAAAGTGCTGAAAATGCAAAACAGTGACACGTATTTCTCCACGAATGACGGGGCAGTAAAATCAGTGCTAAACTCGATTCCTCTCTACAAAGCATTTACACGAGAATCTTTACGTCTGAAATTTTGCCATTTCTTGCGGACGAATATAGAACAGCGTGGCGTGTATTGTATCTACAAACAGCACTTGACAGACCTGAACAAATACACGTTGAATACTGCGCTTGCGCACAGTGCTGGATAGGTGGAAACCAGGCAAGTGATGTGCTATGGAGCCGTGCGGCGGTGTAAGCTTTTATCCGAGATGGTTCCGTCACTTAGTCTCAGTGGTCGTTGTCACGGAACGGTAATGACCTCCATTTGGCTGTACTAAACTAGAGGCCCGGTATTTTCAGCTGGGCAACATGCACAAACGTTACAACTCTCGCGACATTCATCCGGGTGCTTGCTGGCTAATTTGAAGCATCATCCCTATAAAACGCAGATGCTTTATAGTGGAGAGGTATTAACAGGTGAACCATCCCCTCGCCAATTGCACTAGCACTCATGAAATCATCAACCGAGAACCACTACTTCCACAACAGCTGTTGATGTCTGATGAAATAAACTTTTCCGTCACTGTATATGTTAATAAGTCACAAATCTGATGGTATGTCTCCAGCTCTATTTCACCCAACGACTTCAGATATTCCGAAAGAATGTTACCTGTGCCTTCTGCCTTATGTGTTCGCAAGTCTTTCAAAGATCTATTAACCTCTGACTCTAATACCGGATCACCTATATCTTCTTGTCTTTCCATATTGACTCTCATTTATTCCTCAATCACGTCATCAAACAAGTCCCCCTCTCCGCCCGTTCCCTCTTACCTTTTCTCTGCCTATTAGTCGTAGAGGCCTTCAATTTACTTTCCCCACCTATCCGCTCGCTCCTCTGCGCTTAACAATGGGATTCCCATTGCACTCTTAATGTTGATACACTTGCTTTTACTTTCACCGGCGACGTCATTGATTTCACTGAAGACGTCTCCCCGCTTAGAAAGGCAGGTAATACCAAAGATATTAGACAGGCTCTGATCATGCTCAAATTTCTACTTCAGATTTTATGTTTCGACCTCGCAGCTTGTATTTCTTCATTATCTTCTGGAGTCTCTGATTAGATGAATACTGTCGACAGTGGACAGTGTTTAGCTAACCGCTACGCCAGAAGATCCTGAATAAGATCCCAGCAGAGGGCTCGAAAGGCAGAATGTGAAGTAGAAATTTGAATGGGATTATTACGCGGAGATTTTAGGTTAGGCTTTACCGTGACTGTTATTGACATTAAATGACATTTATTTAATAAAACGGTGACTGGTAACAGTAAAGTTGTTGTTTCATTTAATTATTACGAGGCCCAACAACCGAGATTTTACTTTCAGTGCCGCCAACCACGAAACTCCGCAGACGTAGAAACGCTATTCTATTGGTAAAAAACTCTTTAATTGAAAGGTGGTCCGATATTCCGTAGGCTCATACGTGGTTCGTTGGGCGATAGTACAGAACTGAGCAGAACTCCTTCCAGAGGTCACGAGGCAGGATGAGAACCTGGGCACCGGTGTCTGCCACCTTATGTCTCTCGTGCAGGAACAGAGAGAGAGCTGGGTTTTGAGGAATCCATGTCGATTCCTACTGAGCAGATTTTCGGTCTCCAGAGTGCTGATAATACGCTATCATAAAATGTTATAAAATTCTGTAACAGATTGACGATCCTTCTTGAAAACAGGAATAATGTGACCGTTACTTGGAACGCTTCGTCCTATAGCGACTTGCGGTGGAATGCTGCCAGGAAAGAACTCGTACTTCCCCAAAGTCAACGGTATGGGTATCACATCACGTCCTGTCTCTTTTCCTCAGTTGAAGGACTTTAGCTGACAGTCAGTCACTGTTGATTTGATCCCAAACCAGGTGGGGTTAACGTCACAGACATATTGAAACATGTAAAGGGTGACAACCATTGAACTATATGGAATAAAATCGTCATAACTTCTGAACGGTGTGCGTTAGGACGTTCAAACTGCACGGTTGGCGGCGTGGCAGATGGGAATTAGTATGTGCATGTGCACGCGGCTTGTTGTTGTCGGCTATTTGCTCGTGAAAGTGTCACGGTACAGCGTGCCTGAGCGTATAGGTCTTGTAAAGGCCTACTATGCGAGCAATAACAACCCGTCTGTGGTTCAAAGGAAGTTTTCGACCGCGTTCAAGCTGGAGACAACCGGACCAAGTGTGCTAACGATCAAGAATTAGATTCGCAAGTTTGAGAGAATGGGTAGTGTTCGTGATTACAGCGTTGGCAATGTCGCCCGTCCAAAAAGGGTTAAATCGGCTGAAAACGCCGGGAAAATACGCGCTGTGTTTCAAACAGCCTCAGGAAATCGATCTGACGAGCTCTACAACCGGTGGGAGTCAAGCGGGAGACACTGCTTCAAATTGTTGCTGAAGACCTGCATCTCTTCCAATACAAAATTCAAACCCATCGGCCATTATGTCCCAGGGCCATAGAACAGCGGTTTTGTTTCGTCAACACTACTTTCCACAGAATTGACGAAGAGGACTTTGATGTGAATATGTTTTGGTTTAGTGGCGAAGCCCATTTTCATTTGGATGGGTTCGTCAATAAGCAAAATTGACGCATTTGGGAGGCTGAGAATCTGCATTTCGCGATCGAGAGACCTCTTCACCCTCAACGAGTGACTGTATGCTGTGCAGCGTCCAGTCACAGAGGAGCACTTCGAGGACCGCATTCTAGCTCTGGGGTACCCAGAGGCTACTGGCATGGACCTCTATTGGTCGCCACTCCTTTTTGTGGGCCTATATTAAGGGCAAAGTGTACAAGAATAACCCCAAAAACCATTGCTGAAACCAGCCATTCAGGATTTCATCGACAGCGTCGATGTTCCGACACTTCAGCGAGTCATGCAGAATTCTGCTATTCGCCTGCGTCACATCGTCGCCAATGATGGCAGACACATCGAACTTGTCATAACCTAAATCCGAAATCTGTAGTGTCGTTTACATGCTGAATAAAGTGTGTGTACGCCGTAGTTTGTAACTGAAGTACGTTTTTTTCATATAGTTCAATAATTTTCAGCCTATAATTCAATAACGTATTCTAGAATTTAAATTTTATGAATATTTTGAAAATTTTTCATGTAGGATTAAATAATGAGAACCAAATTATTTAGAAATGTTGAGACTGATTGATGCTTTTTCCCTTTTTTTTAAAAAAAAAAGGAGATATTGGTTAATCTTAAGGCTGCGCCTTGAAATACTAGTTAGCTCTATGTAACAGAGGCTTGGGGGTGTGACTTCTGTGGAGTACAGCTCTTATAGCTGGGCAGCTCGTATTATCGCGAAATAGGGGAGATAGTGATTTGGAGTAGCAATCATTAAAACAAAGGCTTTTTCGTTGTGACGGAATCTTCTCATGAAATCTCAATCACCAGTTTTCTCTTCCGATTGCGAAAACATTCTGTTGGCACCCACGTACACAGGGAGAAATGATCATCACGATAAAATAAGAGAAATCACGGCTCGCACAGAAAAATTTAAGTGCTCGTTTTTCCCGTGTGCCGTTCGAGAGTGGAACGGTAGAGAGACACCATGAAGGTGGTTTATTGAACCCTCTGCCAGGCACTTTACTGTGAATAGTAGAGTAATCACGTAGACGTAGACGTATGCTTACAGAAGCCTTATCTGTCTTAGCCTAAGGCAGTCGTACTAACTACTACATAATGTTTACGTTCTGCTGCTTACAAAAACAATAGGAATCGACAGTGTGTTAGAGCCTTCTTTTTCGAGTCCCCGCCCCTTTATCTCTCTAAATCTGATTGCTGTATAAGATGAGGAACTGTGTAATTCCATACCTCTGACGCAGAAATTTTACAAAATTCCTGTGACTCCCACTGGTCTGAAGACAGTCTAATAAGAGTGAAACCGGTCGCCAGTAAAGAAACAAAACATCATGTGCGATCACGAGTAATTATTTTGATTAGAATTACATGGACTGCTGCTTTTCCCAACAAGACTTCAACAATTATTAACTTGACAAATTGATCACAATGTCAGCAGAATCTCAAGCCTTTACCAGTATCGAAATCACGATCCGCGACTGGTCTAAATTAAGAGTTACGTTGGTGGGAATTATTCAACAGCTACGATGTCGGTGGTCGATGCACTCGCCAGCAAGAGAGAGGGAGTGAGGTGCCAGCTACAAAGCGCACTGACTCACACATCGCGGCCGTGCCGGAACTCGCGGCCTGAATGGATGTGACGGCAGGCCTACCTGTTGCTCGCAGGGTGTTGCCGCCCCTGTCCGTGGAGCAGCGGGCTGAGCCAGCAGGGATGTACGGCCCGCCTGATATCGATGGGGCCTGGCTACAGGGCGCTTCTCTCTGGAAGAGTAGCTTTGCGACGCGACCATCACAACTCATTGGCCACATCGTGGAGGCTGTATACAGGATCGTCAGAAACAGCCTCAAAAGCTTGTAAGAGTGTAGCAGGGGAGTTTCTGCTGAGAAATAAATGTTAAGAAAAAAATCGATAACTTGCACCGTTTATGAGTTATTAAGCGTTTAAATTAGCCAATCAGGTCATTGCGCGCTGAAACTGAAGCATTTGGATGCGCTGAAATGGGGTAATCCACTGACAACTGTGGGTACGTGAGTTACCACTTACTGGAAAGCTAATTGTCAGTTAAAATTTGTCTTCTTTGGAAAAGATACGTTTGTCCGGATTGAGGAAACAAACACATTTGTCGACACCGACTCTGTCAGGCTCTTTGAATGTGAGCGCGTGACGACCTAATCTGCTAACTTCAATACGAAATCACTTGGAAACGGCGCAACATATTGAATTTTTTTCCTTAACATTTGTTTCTCACCACAGCCTCCCCTGCAACACTCTTACAAGCTTTTGAGTCTGTTTCTGAGCACCCAGTAAATACTGATGAGTGAAAACATTATAACCACCTGCTTTGTAGCATTTTGGTCCACCTTTGGAACGCAATACAGCATCGATTCTATTTGGCATGGATACAAGTTAGGTTTCCGTAAGTGTGCGGCACCAATTGTCTAAGCACAAGTCAGAAATACCAGCAAATTACGTGCTCCTGCTTTGTGGCCAGAGAGCTGGTGCCCAATAGCAATCCAGAAGTGTTCTGTTGCGTTCAGATCAGACAATTTGGTCACCACGATATTAGACTGTGATCACCATTACTTTTCAGTAATTCTAGAAATATGCCCACTGGAATAGGAAATCAGGAATAGGGGAGCCTTTTATTGGTTAAAAAAGGGAATCAAATGGAAGTAAGAAGGGCGCTTGGAGCTGAGGTCAAGGCAATAAAATATCGAATGTTACAACTGCGGCAAAATGAATGGCACAGGTAGGAGAACATACGACTTTCTCCCTAAAATCAGGGAGAGATTTAACCCATCGAGTGGACTTATACATTACCTGACTGGCCATGGCGTTTATGCCACGTATCTACACAAAATCAGAAGACAGATGAACGACAGCTGCACCCTCGGCAGTGTGGGGACACTAGAACACGCACTGAGACGCCGCATGCTCTATAAATGTGCAGCGCATAATGGACGCCAGACATTAAGGGTGTTGAATCCTAAAGAAGCAGTAAGGAGCGAGTCGAAAAAATGGTTCAACTGGCCCTGAGCACTATGGGACTTAACATCTGAGGTCATCAGTCCCCTAGTAGAACTACTTAAACCTAACTAACCAAAGGACACCAGAAACATCCCTGCCCGAGGCAGGATTCGAACCTGTGACCGTAGCAGTCGCGCAGTTCCGGTCTGAAACGCCTAGAACCACTCGGCCACCGCGGCCGGCCACGTTGTCAGCAATGTGTGCTGATTGGTGTGCTCCGATACACTTGCTCCGCCACCAGAACTGTACTCTGCCATCATATCAGACACAGATCGTCTACCCCGCTTTAGTGCGGACAATCCTCCGTCCTCCGACACTCTCTGATGAGGTGTGGGACGTTCAACCCCTCTGAGCTGGTGGGCTGCTGGCGCCAGTCTCCATCGATTGTCATCCCGATCGTTGTGAGTCGATTCTCGTTGCCTGCTTGTCTTCTTCGCATCTTTGGCGGATGGCTATTTACCTCCGGCGCGCGCGCTCTGCATGGGCTTGCGTTCGGGTATCAGCTGTGTGAGCGACAGTGGCGTGTGGCGCTGGCGAGTGGCCGAGTCGGTACGACGGAGCGTGGGCACCTGCTGCGGTGTGTTTCGCCGTTTGAATGCAGATCCGCTGCAAATGGTGATTGCGATTTCCTGGAGATTTGAAGGACAGATTTCCTTCGCGTCTGTTACATGTTACTCAAAGTGAACGAACTGGAGTCGTCCAATTGTTTCTCGGTGGGTTCTGATCACATTGATTACCCGAGTGTACTGAAAACTATCTTGGTTGTTTCAGTTATTTGTCACTGTTCATGGTCTGGGCGCCTGACATGTTGATGGTATTTAAGGGAGTACTAGTTACGCACAACGAAGAGACATGAAGCCGCGCTTAATGCGTAGTTAGAGGTAATGCCAAATAGTACGTAGGTCTGTGCATGACGTTCAAGAGCAGACCGAAATAATTTTCCTGTTTCCTGTTCCTATGTTAATATTTTATTTCTTTGTTCTAGAGAATTGGCTATTCAAATTTTAAGAGCCGTTACTGGGCAAATCCTCATCTAGGTTAGTCAGAGTTGGGTTCATTGGTGCGGTGTGTAGTTAAAGGTTTATTTATAACCAGTTGAGCAGATATGTTTGTCTATCTCATGCGCCAGTATGCTGTCTGCGGCTGATGTGATTATGTTTCAGACAAATGGCAGTGGTCGACGCTTGGAAATCTCCAATCGGAGTATCATGGTGGAAGAGGGAAATTAGGGACCTGGATCGATGTCTGTGGTTACGTTGTTAGTGTCCTGCATTTCCATCTTTCCGGTGGAGCGTTGTGGTTTTCTGGAAGCTTAATTCTAGCCCAAAGTTGAGTATAGCTCCATTTTACCTTCTCGTCCGTGAATCTCCTTTAACTGGTAACACCTTTCGATCTGCTCGCATCCATCACTACTTTTCAACATAAAAATTGTAGTGGCTCCATGTTAAGACTATTGATATCCTATTATTATATTCTGGCCACGAAATGTACGGGAACTTCGTACCAGTGAGTAATACTAGAGGAGCTCAGCCGAGTGTATTAATCTTATATTACCTCTAATTTGTTACAATTGCTTAAAAATAGTCCATGGAAGCAGTTTTAGAATTTGATGTGGGAGGCAGTTCCTATGTAAGTCGTGAAGCATTCAGTTATGTCAGTTAAATTTTATTGATGGGGTTTTATGAACATTGTTTTAATTAGTGAAAATTGCTTGAGTAAATTGTGAAGATCTGGGTCTGTCACATTTAAATGCGTTAATGTTTCAATCTGAGTACTAGTGTTGATTGTGTAGGCCAGATCGTGTTACTCTGGTTTCATTAACAGCATGTGTTTGTAATAATGAAGTGTTTGGCAACTACAAACTGTTTATGTGTTTAATTTCGATATGTCGAAAGGAATGACGCATCACCCTCGTCACCTACTCATGGCTTCACCCTCCTCCAATTATTTTCCATATATCCCCATGACAGCAGCACGCGAACTGCAGACCAGCTTCGCCACCTGCGAGATCTCAGACGGCGCACAATGACAATCGGCCCTTTGTCAAAGTCGTTTATGTCCGTGGATTTCCCAATCTGCGGCCCGTATCGTCCCTGGAATGGTTCCCCGTTCGTCTATGCTTCACTTACGTGCTTTCCTTACGGCGTCACGTGACCGCTACACCGCCTGCCATCACTCAGTATTACGGTGGGTAGCGGTCATATTGTTGTGGCTCATCAGGGCATCTCTCCGGAGTTCCACATAATAACCCCATCACCATATAAATAGCTTGTCCGAAATCACCTAACAAATTACGCTGCAAGTTGTTTTTTCAGTCATTCGTACTTACGTTACTCTGGTGCATTCAAGAACAAACGAAGCAATCGTCCAACACGAGAAGGGACGAGTGCAGCTACAGGCAACTAAACTAGATTGTATTAACACAATGCACGTTGTGTGTTAGGCACGAGTACGGTGGCTGACAATGCACTTTATCCAATAATTTCCAGTATGGTGGTGATAAGAATGACTAAAAATTGTTTTTCCCCAGAAGTCTCGAGGAAAATTGTCCACTTCATAGGTGAGTGCTCATCGTGACTAACTGTCATGTGGCGGACTTTGATTCGATTTTCGGTAGAGCCAGGAATTTTTATTGGGTAAGAGGAATGGTACGAGATGCTCTCAGCATCGTGTGCCAACTGAAGAGCTATCTGACTGACTAGTGACGGTTCCAATTTCAAGAAACGCGACAACGAACGAGGCAGCAGTGTGCTGGTCCCATGCCCTCCATATCGCATCATGTGACACCATTGACAGCGAATAACACGGAGGTCGGTTATGTCCCAGCGGAGTGTGCGCTGATATGCAACTTCCTGGCAGATTAAAACTGTGTGCCGGACCGAGACTCAAACTCGGGACCTTTGTCTTTCGCGGGCAAGTGCTCTACCAACTGATCTACCCAAGCACGACTCACGCCCCGTACTCACAGATTTACATCTGCCAGTACCTCGTCTCCTATCTTCCAAATTACAGAATTTCTCCTGGGAACGTAGCAGAACTAGCACTCCTGAAAGAAAGGATATTGCGGAGACATGGCGTAGCCACAGCCTGGGGGATGTTTCCAGAATGAGATTTTCACTCTGCAGTGGAGTGTGCGCTGATGTGAAACTTCCTGGCAGATTAAAACTGTGTGCCGGACCGAGACTCGAACTCGGGACCTTTGCCTTTCGCGGGCAAGGTTCACATGTTCGCAGGACAACTTCCGTAAAGTTTGGAAGGTAGAAGACGAGGTACTGTCATAAGTACAGCTGTGACGAGGGGGTGTGAGTCGTGCTTGGGTAGCTCAATTGGTAGAGCACTTGCCTGCGAGAGGCAAAGGTCCCGAGTTCGAGTCTCGGTCCGGCACACAGTTTTAATCTGCCAGTAAGTTTCATTATTACCTTTTTTATTTCGAGGAAAATTGCGTAGCTATAGCTTGTACCAGGTATGCTACAGAAACTCAGTATATGTATAACAATACAACTACTTTTATTTCTCCCTCGTCTCTTTCATGAAAGGTACAGGATAGTGGATGAGTAAATAATGACATTTCAGCGAAATGTACGTGGAAGTAAGTCCATCTGCAATCGCTGTGTATGGTAATATTACACAGCAGTGGGTTTCTCATTCAGAAATCCCATTTGAACGTCGATTATTTCTGAGAAGATCGTATTATGCGTGACTGAAGAAGGAAGAAAAGTCTACCAACATATATCGGAACTAACAGCGGCAGGTCCGCGATCTGTCGAGACTGTGGTTTACTGTTACGCGATTTCAGCGGTTCCACGCGACTAACGCCTTAGATGACAGACATTGTTCGCTCGGCAATGTAGGATCGTATAGCAACGTCGCTTGCCTTTAGTTAGGAAATGGGCATGTTTTCAATAAAATAAATATCTACGTCCGGAACATTATGGTCTCCTACCACGGCGACATTGTCGTACCTCCCTTTAACGCAACTGCAGACATATGAGGACTGACAAAAGTGTGAACAGTGACAACACTGAGCGCAACAGTGGATGTCTCTGCGGACGGGGAGCCCCAGAAGAATTCACGTTGTCAGAGTATCGCCATCGGAAAACAAGCTTAGCACCTGGCGTGGTGGTGCAGACAACACGATCTCCTGTTGTCCATATAACCAGTAATTTGAACATCAGACGTTACATTTATGAGATATCCCTATTTTAGAGGTTTCCGTAACATCTTCAACAAAGTAACATAAGACTTCATATTATTCGTGGAGTCCTGACTTACAGAGGGTGTGTGACTGTGATCCTGGCCAGCACATGCTACACATCTCTCATCCACTGAGACCATCTGGTCATGGGATACCGAGAGTCTCGCCAGCCCTACGATTGACGAATCCTCGAACAGAGTTGATGTACGGTATTATGGAATGACGTACTCGTACTTAGCATTCAGGTTGAGCTCGACTAGATGAAAAGGTTTCCGACGCGATTATGGCAACACGACGGGAATTAACAGACTTCGAATGCGGAATGGCAGATGGAACTAGACGCATGGTACATTCCATTTCGGAAATCGTTAGAAAATTCAATATCCCGCGGCCCATACTGTCAAGAGTGTGCCGAGAATACCCATTTCAGGCATTATCTCTCACCACGGCAAAGCAGTGCCCGACTGCCTTCATTTAAATACAATAGTACTAATGGGGTTATGTCCTTTGGACATAAAAATACGCAACAGGCCACCTGGTACTGGATAAATAAGGACAGAAGAAAAATAATTGAAGAAATTACGGGGGTATACGTAGGAGATAAACCAAGCATTAAAAGAAGGGGGATTGAATTATGGCAGGATCTTTGGAATAACGATGAGACAGGGCGAAGAACACATGAGCTGCTTCCAAACATAGAGGAACGCTTAAAACTTACATATATCAAACCAACTAGAGGCTTGCTGCACTTTCTTACTGGGCATGGACCCTACCCGACATATCTGTGTCGGTTTGGGAAGAGGGCCACACCAGCGTGTGACTGTGGAGCAGTGCAGGGCACCCCAGACCATATGGTGTACGAGTGCCCCCACTTCGACGATGTTGCACAACAATTTAGAGAACAACTACCAAACAACGGCAGGCACCACCTGCTCAGGCAAGAGGACACATTTAATGTCCTGAATAAACTAGCAGATGCGATCTCAAGCAAAGTCCTCAAAGAATACCTGAGAAACAACTAATGAATAAACACCAGACTTAGACTCCGTACACCCTCCCTGTTCCGCCAGGACATAGACTTGGCCAGCCGCCTCACGGCTGGAACCCCCCATGTTTAGGAGTAGTTTTGGAGGGGGGGACTTGAAAACATACCGATCATGGCAGTAGATATAAAGATCGATTAGTTATAGGCTCAGAACTAGGATAATTAGATTAGCATAGAACTGTAGCGACAAAGTCATCGTCCAGCCTAGTGCCGGGGGCATTCTCACTGGGATTAGCTCAGTGAGAAAGGCCAGCAAAATTAGGTTTGTATCTTCTGGCACACCTGTGACGCTGCAGGTAGAGTAGTCATAGTAACTTGTTAAAAGTAGTGTCAAAGGCTAACAGTAGCAGAAAATTCAATCTAATAATCATAACATGTGTAGTAAATAACAGTAGAACAGTCCCCATAGTGGTGAAGGCATTATAGTATTAACCTGTAGTGTTAGAAAGTGAAAGCTGAATATTGACAATCGTGATAGTTAGAAATAGGACCTACTAATGTACTTAGGTAGTAGGTTAATTTGTATAATTATAATGATTTGAATAAAGATTTTTTTTAATACCACGAGCAGCGGCGTTTGGATAGAGTTGTCAGTGCTAACAGACAAGCAACACTGCTTGAAAAAACAGCAGAAATGAATGTGGGACGAACGACGAACGTGCATTAATAGGCTGTGGCAGCATACTACCGACGTTAGCGTCTTTGCTAACAGCACGACATCACCTGCAGCACCTGTCGTCAGCTCGCGGCCCTGTCGGTTGGACCATAGACGACTGGAAAACCATAGCTTGGTCAGATCAGTCCCGATTTCAAATGGTAAGAGCGGATGGCAGGGTTCGAGTGTGGCGCAGTCTCGACGAAGCCATGGACCCAAGTTGCCAACAAGGCACTGTGCAAGTTATTGGTGGTTCCATAATGGTGTGGGCTGTGTTTACAAAAATGGGCAGAGTCCTATGGTCCAACTGAATCGAACATTGACTGGAAATCGTTGTGTCCGGCTAGATGTTCCCACACATGCGTCTTGTCACCGGGTCACTGTTGTTTGTGATCGATTCGAAGAACTTTCTGGACTGTTCGTGCGAATGATACTGCCGCCCAGATTGCCCAACCCATTTATGGGACATAATCGAGAGGTCGAAAAATTCGTAGTAGTAATTAAAATCCATGGAGAAGAAATTAAAACTTTGGGGTTCGCCGATGGCATTGTAATTCTGTCAGAGATAGCAAAGGACTTGGAAGAGCAGTTGAACGGAATGGACAGTGTCTTGAAACGAGGATACAAGATGAACATCAACAAAAGCAAAACAAGGATAATGGAATGTAGTCGAATTAATTCGGGCGATGCTGAGGGAATTAGATTAGAAAATGAGACACTTAAAGTAGTAAACGAGTTTTGCTATTTGGGGAGCAATAGAGAGGATATAAAATGTAGACTGGCAATGGCAAGGAAAGCGTTTCTGAAGAAGAGAAATTTGTTAACATCGAGTATAAAGTGTCAGGAATTCGTTTCTGAAAGTATTTGTATGGAGTGTAGCCATGTATGGAAGTGAAACATAATAGTTTGGACAAGAAGAGAAAAGAAGCTTTCGAAATGTGATGCTACAGAAGATTGCTGAAGATTAGATGGGTAGATCACATAACTAATGAGGAGATATTGAATAGAATTGGGGACAAGAGGAGTTTGTGACAAATTGACTAGAAGAAGGGATCGGTTGGTAGGACATGTTCTGAGGCATCAAGGGATCGCCAATTTAGTATTGGAGGGCAGCGTGGAGGGTAAAAATCGTAGAGGGAGACAAAGAGATGAATACACTAGGCAGATTCAGAAGGATGTAAGTTGTAGTAGGTACTGGGAGATGAAGAAGCTTGCACAGGATACAGTAGCATGGAGAGCTGCATCAAACCAGTGTCCGGACTGAATACCACAACAACAACAACAACAATCGAGATGTCAGTTGAGGCACAAAATCCTGCACCGGCAACACTTTCGCCTTTATGGACGGCTATAGAGCAGAATGGCACATTACAGGGGACTTCTAATGACTTTTTGAGTCCGTGCCTCCTTGAGTTAGTGCACTACGCCACGCACACGGAGGTCCGACACGATATTAGGAGGTACCCCATGACTTTTGGCATGTCAGTGTATATGCGCACAAGTAAAATTTCCTCATTTTCTACCTTTCCTGGTGTTTTTAATGACGAGAAGGGCATTCGTGTAATTGCACGTACGTATTCGTACGCCGAAGAAATTGTGGTGGCAAGGATTAAGCTCTGCGGAGACTTAAGAACGCTGTTGCTGCCACAACGCTTTCCACAGTGCTGTTGTGTGGAACATTGCGTAAGCGCAGAGTTGGCAGTAAGCTGCGAGCTTGTATTGGCAGCAGGTCGCGGTTAACGTTAGCACAGCCGGGCCATGCAACTTATCGCGGATCGTTCGTGGCCAAGGCCGCACGTGCGCTTCGCATCCCTGGCCGTGACTTCTCCGGTCGCCCTGAGGACGACGTCATTCACCAGCGAGGCTGCCGCTACCAGTGACCCGGAAACTGAGCGAGGCCCCTTGTTCTTTCCTCGTTTCATTGACATTTAATGTCACATCAAGTTCATCGCAGATATCTTTTAAAATTGGCATTTGGCTATACATGTTAGTCGCTCTTTAATATTTCCAGAAGGACAGCTGGACAAATATACAGAGCGTTTTCTGCAAGAGTATGCACAGAGATTTGGAATATCGTCCTGAGTGGTACTGAAATGTGGACAACGAGGAAGGAAGATAGGGTGCAGGCTAGGGAATTTAGAGATGTGAGAGTGATGGAGGATAAAAAAAGATTGGACAGACATAGATGATAAACGGGTATTCATTGGACAATTATATTATACTAGAACTGACATGTGATTAAATTTTCACGCAGTTTGGGTGCATAGATCCTGAGAAATCAGTACCCAGAACAACCACCTCTGGCCGTAATAACGGCCTTGATACGCCTGGGCATTAACAGAGCTTGGATGACGTGTACAGGTACAGCTGCCCATGCAGCTTCAACACGATACCACAGTTCATCAAGAGTAGTGACTGGCGTATTGTGACGAGCCAGTTGCTCTGCCACCATTGACCAGACGTCTTCAGTTGGTGAGAGATCTGGAGAATGTGCTGGCCAGGGCAGCAGCCAAACATTTTCTGTATCCAGATATGCCCGTACAGGACCTGCAACATGCGGTCGTGTATTATCCTGCTGCAGTTTGAAACAACTGTATTTCCACGAACCTCTCCCTCTGAAATCAGTAAAATAATAAACTCACTGAAAAGTAAAAGCTCTTACGGAATTGATGGCATTTCCAGCAAGATACTTAAAACTTGTTCCCCACAGATAAGTAGGATTCTCAGTCACGTATGTAATACCTCTTTGGAGCAGGATGTTTTCCCCGATAGACTGAAATATGCCATTGTAAAACCATTGCATAAAAAGGGGGATACGTCGGATGTCAACGACTATCGCCCAATCTCTCTTCTGACAGCTCTATCAAAAATTTTTGAGAAAGTAATGTATTCAAGAGTAGCCTCCCATATATGTAAAAATAAAGTACTAACAAAATGTCAGTTTGGTTTTCAGAAAGGCTTTTCAACAGAAAATGCTATATACGCTTTCACTGATCAAATATTAAATGCTCTGAATAACCGGACATCACCCATTGGTATTTTTTGTGATCTCTCAAAGGCCTTTGACTGTGTAAATCATGGAATTCTTTTAGATAAGCTAAATCATTATGGTTTGAGGGGGGCAGTGCACAAATGGTTTAACTCATACTTAACTGGAAGAATGCAGAAAGTTGAAATAAGTGGTTCATGTAATGTTAATACAACAGCTGATTCCTCAAACTGGGGTCTATCAAGCACGGGGTGCCACAGGGTTCGGTCTTAGGTCCTTTACTGTTCCTGATTACATTAATGACTTACCATTCCATATTGATGAAGATGCAAAGTTAGTTCTTTTTGCTGATGATACAAGTATAGTAATAACATCCAATAACCAAGAACTAACTGATGTAATTGTAAATGATGTTTTTCACAAAATTATTAAGTGGTTCTCAGCAAACGGACTCTCTTTAAATTTTGATAAAACACAGTATATACAGTTCCGTACAGTAAATGGCACAACTCCAGTAATAAATATAGACTTTGAACAGAGGTCTGTAGCTAAGGTAGAATTTTCAGAATTTTTAGGTGTGTCCATTGATGAGAGGTTAAACTGGAAGCAACACATTGATGGTCTGCTGAAACGTCTGAGTTCGGCTACGTATGTTATTAGGGTTATTGCAAATTTTGGTGATAAGAATCTGAGTAAATTAGCTTACTATGCCTACTTTCATTCACTGCTTTCGTATGGTATCATATTCTGGGGTAATTCATCGTTGAGTAGAAAAGTATTCATTGCTCAAAAACGTGTAATCAAAATAATTGCTGGAGCCCACCCACGGTCATCTTGCAGACATCTATTTAAGAATCTAGGGATCCTCACAGTAACCTCACAGTATATATATTCATTTATGAAATTTGTTGTTAATAATCCAGCCCCGTTCAAAAGTAATAGCAGTGTGCATAGCTATAACACCAGGAGAAAGGATGATCTTCACTATGCAGGGTTAAATCTGACTTTGGCACACAGGGGGGTAAATTATGCTGCCACAAAAGTCTTTGGTCACCTACCAAACAGCATCAAAAGACTGACAGATAGTCAGCCAAAATTTAAAAATAAATTAAAAGAATTTCTAGATGACAACTCCTTCTACTCATTGGCTGAATTTTTAGATATAAATTAAGGGAGTGAAAAAAACTAACTTAAGCATTAGTGTCGTGCAATATTTTGTGTAATGTAATATCTTGTACAGACATCTTTCATTAACCTGACACGTTCCACATCATTACGAAGTGTGGTATTCATGATCTGTGCAACAAGTATTAATCTAATCTAATCTAATCTAAAAAAAGTAGGGTTTCGCAGGGATCGAATGAAGGGTAGAGCCACGGGTCGTAACACATCTGAAATCTAACGTCCACTGTTCAAAGTGCCGTCAGTGCGAACAAGAGGTGCCGAAGACGTGTAACCAATGGCACCCCATACCATCACGCAAGGTGATACGCCGGTTGTTGTCTTGCAAACGTCCCCATCTGTTGACTCAGGGATCGAGACGTGGCTGCACTATCTGTTACAGCCATGCGGATAAGATACCTCTCATCTCGACTGCTAGTGATACGAGGCCGTTGGGATCCAGCACGGCGTTCCGTATGACCCTCCTGAACCCACCGATTCCATATTCCGCTAACAGCCATTGGATCTCGACCAACGCGATCAGCAATGTCTCTATACGATAAACCGCAATCGCGATAGGCTACAATCTGACCTCTATCATAGTTGGAAACGTGATGGTACGCATTTCTCCTCCTTACACGAGGCATCACAACGTTTCACCAGTCAACGCCGTTCAACTGCTGTTTGTGTATTAGAAATCGGTTGGAAACTTTCCTCATGTCAGCACGTTGTAGGTGTCGCCACCGGCGCCAGCCTTGTTTGAATGCTCTGAAATGCTAATCATTTGCATATCACAGCATCTTCTTCCTGTCCGTTAAATTTTGCGTCTGTAGAACGTCATCTTCGTAGTGTAGCAATTTTAATGGCCAGTAGTGTAATAAAAACCAACAGGAGGAACTGGATAGGATGCATATCATGAAAGGAGGAGTGATTTATAAATGATCTGGAAGGTTATATGGAAATTAAGACGACCCGGGGGAGGATCAGATTCGAGATTTTCCGCGCGTGGTAGCCGCGTGGTCTTAGGCACCTTGCCATTCTTCGCGCGGGTCCCCTGTCGGAGGTTCGAGTCCTCCCTCGGGCGTGGGTGTACGTGTTGCCCTTAGGGTAAGTTAGTTTAAGTAGTGTGTAAGCTTAGGGACCAATGACCTCAGCAGTTCGGTCCCGTAGATACCACAAATTCCCAAAATTTCAGATTCTGCATGTTGCGATTGATGACAGCGCATACAATAACATTAAGAAGGAAGCGATGAACTGCGAGAAATGGAGACGCAATGGACATCAGGACTTATTACTGTTCAAAACAAAACAAGAATTTTATGTCAATTTTACTCAACGTGATAACAACAGAGCCGCCGAGAAAAAGGCTATCTTCTGACTATTGTTCCAATAACTTACGGAAATGCAGCGGGTGGCCTTTTCGAAACCGCTCGATATTTCGACAGGTACGACCCCGTCATTTTCAAGACACAATTGCAGCTAGAGAGCGCTGTTTCTTACACACTCACACACTCTGTAAACACTAGTCGCCAGCACAGATCGAAAGTTGAGCAACGCCGGAAGTTACCGATATTGGACATTCATAACCAGAGAGGTATAATAAGGGGAGTTGACATGACGTCACAAACCTGAAGCCGACGTCCACCATATTAGTAGCCACAAACATTAGATTTTGGTGGAAGTGTTTTGGTGAAACTTCCCAGCTTGCATAATTTACTAGTGTAATAGTCGTTCCGATTATAGTCTGAAGTGTAAACGAATCACATTTCATTCGTAGGTGAACTTGTTCAATCGATATTCTCCATTATGTACATGATTTGTAGGTGCGTTGGTTACTTTTACTGTAGTGGATATATTTCTTCAGTTTGGCCTTAGATTTCCCACGAAAAGAGCGCTCTGGCTGAATGCTGTGGCCGGGCGGGGTGACCAAACGGTTCTAGGCGCTACTGTCGGGAACCGCCCGACCGTTACGGTAGCAGGTTCGAATCCTGCCTAGGGCATGGATGTGTGTGATGTCCATCGGTTAGTTAGGTTGAAGTAGTTCTCAGTTCTAGGGGACTGATGACCTCAGAAGTGAAGTCCCATAGCGCTCAGAGCCATTTGAATGCTGTGAGAGGGAAATATTGCAAACCTTTCGGACATAGCAAAATATGTTCTCAGCATTTACGGGAAGATGAGGTACGTGGAATATCAGTTTCGTCATGTCGTATTAAGGAAAATTCTGGAATACGACAACAGCCTTTTCACGTCACATGCTTCGCTTCTCGGTTAGTCGAAACGTGTAACAAAAAGAAAGTTACATTAACAAGGCTAAGTGCGTTTTATTACTGAATCAAGTAAGCTTTAAGACCAGAAAAACGTCCAAAATGCCTTTCGGCCATCGTTTTATTCACGGCAGTACTGTAACATTTGCTATATAAAACAACTGTTGCGTGCACGCGACGTAATTTAAAAACAAGAATCAATTGTAAACGGTAGGCTGCTAAAATTTAGGGGCTACTAAAATGGTGTCGCCAGCTTCAAAGCTGAAGTCTGTGGCCTCATTTCCCCTTACTATGCCTACATGTCCATAACCAACTGGAGAGGTTCATTGTCTCTGTCCTTCCAAGGATTCCATGCAGAATTTAAGAAAAAAATCTTATTCACTATCAATAACTTGTGATATTGTTCATCGTCTACAGTGTGTGTGTGTGTGTGTGTGTGTGTGTGTGACAACAAAAATTATGGGATTTACAGCTTCAGAAATATCGTCGGTTGTCGAAGATGTCATCTGACGGCATTCTCGTAAGTTACAGGGGCATTTTATATGGCGGGAGAAACTTAAGTTTCACATCTCACGTATTGTTGCCGTTATTCAGTCTCTCATACCCACACTCCATGAGTCAGTCTGGAGAGGTATGGGATTTGGAAATTAACACAGTGCATTTGTAGCGCCTCGTTTGTAAAGTTGATGAAGAGCGATTTCATCTGCTCTACTTTCTTTAAAATTATATTCAAATGAATAGGAAACTGCCACTTGGAGAAATGTATTGGTGATGTATGAGTAATCTCTTCAAGTGATTAATCGACCAATTTGGCACGGTTATTGTAAATTTCCATAGCAGCTAGTCAGTTATCTAAATTTCCCTCATTAAGTGCGACATTGATTGCATATTGATTAAAGTAAATATTAATTTTGCAAGTTAGTACAGGACAGCTACATTGTAAGTTTAGTGCGAGAAAAAGTGCTCCAGTTTGGACAGTTAGGTGGAAGAATATCGAGCGTTCGGACAGTCTGACACCATTGGAAAGCAATCCAGGGCGCGTGCCCTGATTTTTGTAGCACGTGGCCACGTCTTGCCAGTTGTGGCAGAAGCATAGCTTTGGCTTGTGCGGCCAAACAGTCGGGGGTGTTCCTTCATTACACCCCTCCTGGGATTGACAAGCAGAGGCAGGTGGTGAGAAATACGCTCGGCAGACAAATTTGAACGTCGAAACCACAAAACCGCCAGCTACTCAGTTCTCGACCCACTTCGATCGTCGCTACTGGAAGTTCGCGGTGTGAACAGATTTTCCTCATGAGATGAGATCATCTTCCCATAGCTTTCCTTACTGAAACTCCATTGTCTCAATTTTCCTTATGTTCTAGTATTTGGTGCAATGCTCTCTTTTTGTGTATTCCTGAAGCTGCACTCATCAACGACCACGTTTCGAGAAACGAAAGTAGATGTGACTGTGCTCACTGAGACATTAGATGTCACATAGATAAGAAATTAATACTACTTATTCCACTTATGAAGGGTAGTCGTCAAGTTTTAAATATGTGCTTAAAAAATCCTAACTGTGACCACGAAACGGGGTGACGGTGCTAGTCACACTGTACATGTTGAACAACTTGGCGGAGACCTTGGTTGTTGAAGTATATATTTTGGCTGTTCGTGAGAGGTTGCAACTCGAAAATCACCTGAAAGTGCCTGGCACGCAATGGTTTCTCCATCCCAGAACAAAGAAAGAAGTAACTGGCTCCATGTCAATAAATAACGTGTGTCTGTCCTGTATAGGATGGGTGGGGCGTTGTGAAGCACAAACGGCCTCTTCGTTCTCACAGCGTTCCGTAATGTCGTCAGGAGATTTCGGTAGTATGCTCCTGCGACGGTTTCTCCTTTAAAGGTACAATTAGCTTGCAATTTCTGCCGGGATGTTGGCCTTCAGGCCTTTTAGGGTCTTTCCTTGGTTTACTTACACTCGAGATTTGAAAAACCCCTAACAAATTTGGGGAGGGGCAGGCCGCTCGAAATCGCCCCTTATTGAAATGAGTTGCTCCGTGAAGTGTTCCATCAAAACATTGATGTCCATGAAGTGTGAGCCGTTGCTCGGTAATGTTGAAAGCAAAAGTCCTCTAACTTCAACTCATCACGTCGTCGATTTAAAAAAAAAAAAAAAAAAAATCCTACAGCTCGTTCACATACCGGTCTAAATTCACTGTCACTGTGACGCCATTTTCCTTTAAAACCCAGAGCGAACAATTCCAGCTGATAAAATTGCACATTATACATCTACATCTACACCCATACTCCGCAAGCCACCTGACGGTGTGTGGCGGAGGGTACCCTGAGTACCTTTATCGGTTCTCCCTTCTATTCCAGTCTCGTATTGTTCGTGGAAAGAAGGATTGTCGGTATGCTTCTGTGTGGGCTCTAATCTCTCTGATTTTATCCTCATGGTCTCTTCGCGAGATATACGTAGGAGGGAGCAATATACTGCTTGACTCTTCGGTGAAGGTATGTTCTCGAAACTTTAACAAAAGCCCGTACTGAACTACTGAGCGTCTTTCCTGCAGAGTCTTCAACTGGAGTTTATCTATCATCTCCGTAACGCTTTCGCGATTACTGAATGATCCTGTAACGAAGCGCGTTGCTCTCCGTTGGATCTTCTCTATCTCTTCTGTCAACCCTATCTGGTACGGATCCCATACCGTTGAGCAGTCTTCAAGCAGTGGGCGAACAAGCATACTGTAACCTACTTCCTTTGTTTTCGGATTGCATTTCCTTAGGATTCTTCCAATGAATCTCAGTCTGGCATCTGCTTTACCGACGATCAACTTTATACGATCATTCCATTTAAAATCACTCCTAATGCGTACTCCCAAATAATTTATGGAATTAACTGCTTCCAGTTGCTGATCTGCTATTTTGTTACTAAATGATAAGGGGACTATCTTTCTATGTATTCGCAGCACATTATACTTCTCTACATTGAGATTCAATTGCCATTCCCTGCACCATGCGTCAATTCGCTGCAGATCCTCCTGCATTTCAGTACAATTTTCCATTGTTACAACCTCTCGACACACCACAGCATCATCTGCAAAAAGCCTCAGTGAACTTCCGATGTCATCCACAAGGTCATTTATGTATATTGTGAATAGCAACGGTCCTATGACACTCCCCTGCGGCGCACCTGAAATCACTCTTACTTCGAAAGACTTCTCTCCATTGAGAATGATATGCTGCGTTCTGTTATCTAGGAACTCTTCAATCCAATCATACAATTGGTCTGATAGTCCATATGCTCTTACTTTGTTCATTAAACGACTGTGGGGAACTGTATCGAACGCCTTGCGTAAGTCAAGAAACACGGCATCTACCTGTGAACCCATGTCTGTGGCTCTCTGAATCTCTTGGACTAATAGCACGAGCTGGGTTTCACACGACCGTCTTTTTCGAAACCCATGCTGATTCCTACAGAGTAGATTTCTAGTCTCCAGAACTCGAACATAATACGTGTTCCCAAATTCTACAACTGATCGACGTTAGAGATATAGGTCTATAGTTCTGCACATCTGTTCGACACCCCTTCTTGAAAACGGGGTGACCTGTGTCCTTTTCCAATCCTTTGGAACGCTACCCTATTCTAGAGACCTACGGTACACCGCTGCAAGAAGAGGTGCAAGTTCCTTCGCGTACTCTGTGTAAAATCGAACTGGCATCCCATCAGATCCAGCGGCCTTTCCTCTTTTGAGCGATTTTAATTGTTTCTCTATCCCTCTGTCGTCTATTTCGATATCTATCATTTTGTCATATGTGCGACAATCTAGAGAAGGAACTACAGTGCAGTCTTCCTCTGCGAAACAGCTTTGGAAAAAGACATTTAGTATTTCGGCCCTTAGTCTGTCATCCTCTGTTTCAGTACCATTTTGGTCAGAGAGTATCTGGACATTTTGTTTTGAGACACCTACCGCTATGATATGAGACCAAAATTTCTTAGGATTTTCTGCCAAGTCACTTTACAGAACTGTAGAGACCATTGATGCAGTTTTAGAGGGTACTGTTTCTTTTAGCATCTAAATAAGTGCAAAATAGGGTTCATCACTGAAAAAAAAAATTGCTTCCTCAGGAACGTTTCCGAGAAGTACCTCAAATGTGCTCCTCAGAGAATCAAATTCACATTCAGAGTGGCCTGCCCGCTCCTCCGATTTGCCCCCTTCCGAATTTTTTTGCATGCTTTTTGAAATAAGTGTTTATGTCAACTGTCCAAGGGCCTACAAGACCTGAAGGCCAACATCCGGGCATAAATTGTCAACATACTCGCTACTGTGCAGGTAAGGGTCACGAGAAACGCCAGAAATCGGTTTATTCAGTGTATGGGCTATGGTAGGCGTTACTTGCCTAATACGAATTTGAAAACTGTCTCATAAAAAAACGTAGATATGCACCTACTTTATTAAAAAAATTAAAATTTTGAGTCGTAAAGTGGGTTTTGTTGCCTTCCCAAATCGTGAAGTCACGTTGCCACACGCTGTATGATGGTACCTCGTTGCCCTACACTTCCAGCTACTCATCGTGTGTTGTTGCAGCGTTGTTCCGCTTTAGACAGTGAAAACAAACTACCACACAATACTCCACTTTACCAGTGGGCTTCTCCATTGCCCTTTGGTTGCTTCAGCAGCGTGCTGTGGAACTATAATGCAAGGGTTTCAGAGTGAACCAGTACTGCTAATTATGAAAAAATTTACTACGCATCTTCCTTTTTCCGAAGCGACAGTTAAAATTTTATGGCTACGCCTCGTAAATAAATTCAAATATAATTGGCGGCACACACTGAAGTCTGTTAAGCTTAACGCGGTAGTAGAAACCAGCAGAGGATAGCACATTTTGACGAGCTCCAGTACTTGACTTGCATTGTATCTTTCCATGCGGTCAGTGAAGATATGACTCCCATTTTCTACTTTGTCGCAATTGCATAACGGCGATACCACCAAGTCGGTGCGATATACGTCTTTTCTGTAGCAGCCGTGGGCGAACGTGAGACATGTTCTTGAATGTTGTGGACCACTGATGTTCTCGTGCCAGAATTTAGTCACCAGCAACACATTAATTTTGGCTTAATCTCTGCCTTTTTATTTGGATGACTCTGGCCATTTCCTGCTTCACTGCTCCCTGATTAGTAGTCTGAAAACGTTTTAAAGAACTGCACCTTGTATTCGTACATGTTCCCTGTTTTCGCTGTAATTGGCTGCTTTGACAGGCTTGTCTGCTGTGTCATTTCCAGGAATACCGCTGTGAGCTTTTGCCTAGCGTAAGTACATTCTGAGAAACTGTAAGCAATAGGAAATACGGATAAAACACAGTATGTACAAGATTTAGGAGGAAACAATAAAAGTGGAAGACCACTGAGAAATTGTCTGATTAAAATGGGTGTAATACAGTTATGTAGTCTTCGTTCCTACTGCTTAAGCTGTACGGTGCAATGACGGAAGGCTCAAGAATTCGGATGTGGCGCTAAAGTTCAGAACTAAAGGATATCAGTAACAGGATTCGCTGATGATATTTCTGTGCTCAGTGAAAATGAAGAAGAGTTACAGGACATGTTGAATGGAACGAACAGTCTAATGAGTACACAATATGGATTGAGAGTAAACAGGAAAAGAAGTAATGGGCGGCAGCAAAAATAAGATTAACGATGAATTTATCATCAAAACTGAGGACAACGAAGTGGACGAAGTTAAGAAGTTTTGCTATCTTCGAAGTGAAGCAACACAACAGGCGAAACAAGGACATAAAGAGATTATTACAGCCAACGAGGGCGTTACAACTGAAGAAAAACTCTGTTAGTATTAAACATCGCCCATAATCTAAGAATTTCTGAGAATGTAAGTTTGGAGCACAGCACTGAACCGTGGGCTGTAGCGAAACCAGAAAAAAAGAGATTCACAGTTTGAGAAGATGTTCCTCAGCAGGATAAGTGGAATTATATTTTCCTTTAGAGGCCCAAACAATACCAGATAATATATTGGTGCCTTTATGTAGATGGTATCATATGCCTTGTAGATGAAACACCAAGTCACATCCCACAACTCCACAGTGATATAAACAAAGTACACCCAAAAATAAAATTCACCATAGAAACAGAACACGACAAAAGGTTAAACTTCCTTGACCTCACAATATACGCACACAACAACCAACACCAATTCTCTATATTCAGGAAAGTGACCACCACCAGCACAGCCATTCACAAAGATTCTAATCATCCGATTACACACAAACTAGCCGGCTTCCGATATATGCTACACAGACTGAACAAAACCACACTCACTGAAAATAACTACGAGAATGAATTGCAGACAATCGGACAAAATCAGTAAAGAACATTCTTTATCTTTAACAGCCATAAAATAAAAAGCCCACTGAGGATGCTGCAACTGCAGTGAAACGTGTTTGGATTAAAAAACAAAATTGTGTTTTGCTAAAGGCGGACCCTATCCAAAAACATATGGACTTATAAGTAATGAAGAGGTTCTGCACATAATTTCGGAGGTTTTTCTTTGCCCGGGAACTGGGTGTTTGTGTTGTCCTCATCATCTCATCAGCATTCGGAAGTGCCGAGACTGGAAACGGAAAGATTTGGAACTTGTACGGGCACTGATAACCACTATGTTGAGCGCCCCACAAACCAACATCAACGTCATCATCACAGAATTTCGACGAAAGGGTGACACCGAGCAGGTTGACAGGAAATGTTTTAAGACATCACTGAATAACTTTCAAGGTGCTAAGAGAGCGTAAAGGATAAAAACTGTAGTGAAAGACAGAGACTGGAAGGTATCCAGTCCAAAAACTAGTTGGGGCCGTGGGGCGCAAGTGCTACTCTGAGATGACGAGCTTGAGAGACGGGCACAAGAGAGGAACTCGTGGCGGTTCGCATCGAACCTGCGAGAAGACTGAAGAAAAAAAAGCATCACTCTGGTTCCTAGTTGTGAACGGTAATGTTAACTTCGTGATCACTTGACGATTGTTTCACTCAACGTATTAGAATCTCAGTAATCTGGAATGATACTTATGCTTCTCCATCTATAGAAGTACTTTCAGTAAAACAATGACAACGAGGTGATTTTCGAGTTGGAACCTCTCACGAACAGCCAAAATATATACTTCAACAACCAAGGTCTCCGCCAAGTCATTCATCGTTGGGTAAAATGAGCCGCATTTAAGGGTTAACATGTACAGTGTGACTAGCACCGTCACCCCCGTTTCTTGGGCACAGTCACGATGTTTTAAGCAAATATTTAAAACTTTATGACTACCCTTCATAATTGAATTACCTCTCTTTTAACCTGTATTTCTGGCTGTACAGCAAAATAACATATCTCCATGAAACTTGGACCGTGCATAGTAAGAATTGCTACAGTATTGCACAGAAGGTAACTAAAAGAATTACGCAGTAAGATGAACAGAAATGACACTACTGTTCAAAGGCAACAGTGACACTAAAATCATACTGAAGTCTAATTACTAATAGTCCCTGGGTATTACAAAAGGCGAGACATGGTTCTTAATAGGCTGTATGATCACCACACAGATGGCAGTGTAAGTAGGTGCGCTGCTAGGGTTCTGGTACAAAGTAGGACGTCTATGACGTTACTGGTAACTTCGCAGATGACGACAACAATGAGTCATTAGATTTTCGCCTCCCCTCCATCACTCTTATCACGGACAATTAAAAAAAAAGTATTGGGAAATTTAAAAAGAGCTCAGTTTTGGTAGTGAGTTTACCCCCATTCCTATTACGTCACTGTGGAAGTACGGCTGTTGTCCCAAGAATAGATTTCCTGGTAGTTCTACAACTGAAGATGTATTGTCACGCTGGTGGAAGACGGTCACTTGTGCTAAATATAGAGTTCAAGACAGCCACTGGAAATAGTTAAGTGTGCTAAGTATAGAACCCAAGTTCGCCGACCTGGGAAACTGGCGCAGTCTATCTTACAACAGAATCCAAGATGCTAGGACAAAGTGAAGTAATCAGCCTGATGATCCATTTAACAGTCTTGCCCAAGCTATTATTCACTCTGACATGTATTGCTATTATTTCAGTCATGATCATCTTCTCCTAAGCTTAAAATTGTGGGAAAATTCACAAAATTCACTTTTTTTTAGGTTTAAAAAGGGTGACAAAATCAAAATATACTCAACCTAATTTTAAAATAGTGGTGAGTCCACTGGTTGTTGTATTGGTTTGGAGTACACGACCGCGGAGTTTGTCCACAAGTTTAATAGACGCAACAGATGCACATAACAGAGACTTTAGTCATCAATAGTATATTCTCCTTTACAACAGTCTACCAACGCTGTGGTAACTTTTCGATTCCGCGACTGTGGAAATCACATGGTTTTGAGGCGAAGAACTCGTCGAGCCACGTTCGGAGCGCATTTTCATCCGGAAAGGAAGTTGTAAGGTGTCGGGCAAATCCAACAGCTTCCATGAAAAACCTGACATGATAAGCAAATCCAGTAGTATGTCACATAGATCTGAATAAATCGTGACATTAAATTAACCAAAGTAATACGAGTAACGAGTGAGCAAATGGAATACCACAGACTAACACAAGAATGCCTAAATGCATGTCGTACCTTCCCACCGTGAGGCAGACTCAGTTCCGAGGGGAGAAACGAGGACAGAAGCCGAGAGCAGAACCGTGTTAAGCTAGAAGGCCCTACGATAAGGGACGGACTGGACACCCACGTCGCCAGCCTACCGCTAAGACCACACCACCCGCACGTTTTAGTGTGAAATTTTTTCGCGTCTCTGTTACGTCAAGGACCACCCCCCCCCCCCCCCCCCCCAGCCCTTGTTAAAAGCTAGAGCCCTACAGAAAAACAGTATAGATCTTACGATAAAACAAAAAGGGCCACACCACCCGCAAGGTTTAGCGTGAGACTTTTTCGCGTCTCTGTTACGTTGCAAACTTTAAAAACATTGCCCCACCACGAAAAGTATAACGTTTCTCATTGGATAGACAGAGTTTTTAAGGGCGAGCTTAAGTTTAACATTGAGACCCTGATTGGTCAGATGAAAACACAGCCAGATAGTTTTTTTTAAAACCAACTTCGGTAAATAGTAGTAAGGAGAAGTTAGGAGAAGGGTGTTAGTTCCGAGACGGCGAGCTGGATGGCTGCTCCGCCGGCCGCTGCCGCCCTGACGCTGCCTACACACCACAAGGTAATGAACGCACGCGATGCCGCATTTTTGAGCGCATAAGGCTTCCCTCAGAACTGCATAAGTCTCATCTGTTGCACCCCGTTTTTGCGTAATACTAGTGTCACATTTGCCACTTGAAGTAAAAATCTGAACGCGATGATTTTTCTGTTATATAGTTATTGAGAAGCCACATCAGCCACTGTAATTTACGACAAGTTAGATAAGTAATTAAAGATAATTGAGGGTCACTGTAGACCATTTTGATAGTTTTTATCTTTTGTGAAACTTAATTTAAACCTAGATTATAGATATGGCATAGAGCATCCTTCGATCCATTGTAGAACTTGGAAACCCATTCAGGGAATATTCGTTCACATTTTTGATGAACGCAGCTGGTTTTTACCATCCTGTATTAAAACACTTCATTTTATCAATAGTGCAATTTATTAACGATGTTTTGTGAGTAGAATAAAATTTTCAACGGTAAACTTAATTGCTTTTTCGAGGTTATTTTACCAGCTAACTAAAAATAGGAAAGCCTTGAACCCCTTCCACTAAATTTAGTTAGTATTAAGATTCTTTTACAGTGAGTGCAGTGGAGCTGACGCTGAGATCATTTAGTATTTGGTTATATCATCGTTAGTCTCACTGAACTCTTCTGAATTCTACATGTCACGCGTGGTCTGGCGTCTCCTTACCACCAACAGGTCCCAGGTTCAAGCTAGTCAATTCCCTAAAAAACACGCTCAGAGCGTCGTTGCGCGAAAGTGGTAGGGAGACATGATATAGAACGAACAGACACCACCATGAATGTTTAGAAAGTTCCATGAAAGGTGTCCGATAGAGAGCAAAAATGTGAAAATCTGAGGTCGTAAGATCATATGAATAAGGTGGGTGTGGATGACTTCTCAACCCAACTCCTAGACAGCGTTTTTTGTCAATGCAGCACACTGTGGGCGGGCGTTATCGTGGAGTAGCGTCACTTCAGTAGGTCTCCTTGGCCATTGTTCTCGGACTGTGGCTGCAAGACGCTTCAATTGTTAGCGTCAGTAAGTGATGGCTGAACCTCGGAGAAGCAGTTCTTAGTACACCACACCGTCGCTGTTCCACCAGATGCACAACATTATCTTTTGTGCTTGCGCGTGGATTTTGTGCGGGGAGTTGCTGCTTTGTCTGGGCTCAGCCATTCCTTTCTTTTCCTTATGTTAGCATAAAGAAACCACTTCCTGTCACAAGTAACGTTACATGTTGTGTTGTTCACGAGCCAATTGACGACGCACAGGGACGCACCTATTTCCATTCGCTGTTTTTTTGTGATTTTGGCTTAGAGTATGCGGTACCCATACATCCGACTTTTTAACCACACCCATTGCATGAAAATGTCGCACGATTGTGGAATGATCATAGTTCATCATCTTGGCAGTTCTCGAATACAATGACTTGGATAATTGTGTATTTGTGTGTTTAAAAGACCTTCAACATATCTCGGAGGTCATCCTGAATGTGGAGAGTCACTAATATCAAAGCGACCTCCTTAAAACGAGAAAACCATTTTCTTGCAGATTAATTCTTCTCGGGTTATCAGCCGAGTGTAGGCGTTGCCTTGAGGCAACGTTTCACTTCGCTAGAAGATGATTGGTACGAAACTCATTGACACGTTGCGACAAGAAGACGCCACCACTCGGCTCATAACCCGAGAAGAATTCATCAGTGGAATACGCCGAGAAAGACTGCAATCGCATACGTTTCCTTGCAGTGCTCTATCCAATGGCATTATCCATATACAACGCACAAATATTACTGGCTGTGCCTGCTGCTGTCACCCCTCGGTTTATCTCAGATGAATATGTCAGAAATGTTCCTATTTGCCGTCCGCGGTGGGCGAGCGGTGCTAGGCGCTACAGTCTAGAACCGCACGACTGCTACGGTCACAGGTTCGAATCCTGCCTCGGGCATGGGAGTGTGTGATGTCCTTAGGTTAGTTAGGTTTAAGTAGTTCTAATTTCTAGGGGGATGATGATCTCCGATGTTAAGTCCCATAGTGCTCAGAGCCATTTGAACCATTTTTGTTTCGCTTTCTCCACATCGCATTCCATTTTCTAGCGTCCACAGCTGCATTCAATAGCTCCAAATGACAATATGTAAACTCCGATAGCAACAACGAACTACAAATAAAAAAATGACAGTCGATAAATAAACCCATAGCACCCGGAACAGCAACATGCAACACAAAAACTCTACAAACTTCTGAATCAACCTCACACGACAGTTCTCTGGGGAGACCCCACTGGGTGTCGCTACTAACGAGCACTTGTCGTAACTCAAATGGCTCTGAGCACTATGTGACTTAACTTCTGAGGTCATCAGTCGCCAAGAAATTAGAACTAATTAAACCCAACTAATCTAAGGACATCACACACATCCATGCCCGAGGCAGGATTCGAACCTGCGACCGAAGCGGTCGTTCGGCTCCAGACTGTAGCGCCTAGAACCGTACGGGCACTCCGGCCGGCACTTGTCGCAACTCTACAACTGTGTAAGTCAGTCATGCAGCCTGTATGGCTGTGAAATGGGGGAAAAGAGTAGAAGAGGTATTCGCTTGCGTCTTTATTTTACCACCACAGTCCCCATGCCGCGCGGAAACGTCAGTCGGATTGAAGGCGCTGACTCTCGACCGACCCCGCCCATCGCACGCCCCCAGCTGTGGCGGTCTGGCGCCACTACGGAAGCATTCACCCAGGCTGGCTTACCACGTCAAGCTCAGCTCTAGTATCTCCAGAGCACACCGCATGACGTCACGCGGCGCCACGCCAGTGGCAGCTTTTACCTGCACACTACGATCTTGAACTGGCCAGCGCCACTCCATCAGCTTGGAATGCAGAAGATGTTTGTCAGCCTCTTAATTTTAGAGTAGGACAACAGCTACGCCTTAGGTTTGTGAAAGCATCCGCCAAGCCTCCCCAGTGAAGACTGTCCCATGCCAATCTGATTGGTACGAAGCTACTTTCAGTGGTCCGGGATGTTGTAACATAGATGTGCACCTAAGCCATATGCGTATAACGTCAGTGGGAGCTATTTAGGCCTCTTAGTGATGACATCGAATATAGATTTATGTATCAGGAAGTCGTTTCTGAAAGTATTTGTTTGGAGTGTAGCCATGTATGGAAGTGAAACATGGACGATAACTAGTTTGGACAAGAAGAGAATAGAAGCTTTCCAAATGTGGTGCTACATAAGAATACTGAAGATAAGGTGGATAGATCACGTAATTAATGAGGAGGTATTGAATAGGATTGGGGAGAAGAGAAGTTTGTGGCACAACTTGACTAGAAGAAGGGATAGGTTGGTAGGACATGTTTTGAGGCATCAAGGGATCACAAATTTAGCGTTAGAGGGCAGCGTGGAGGGTAAAAATCGTAGAGGGAGACCGAGAGATGAGTACACTAAGCAGATTCAGAAGGATGTAGGTTGCAGTAGGTACTGGGAGATGAAGCAGCTTGCACAGGATAGAGTAGCATGGAGATCTGCATCAAACCAGTCTCAGGGCTGAAGACAACAACAACAACAGTGATCAAGAGTGGGACACTGTTAACATTTCGAGGGAGGAGATCTATTTGCAGCACCTAACATACTTCCACCCAACAATATATTATCTAGGCGCTACGGTCTGGAGCCGAGCGACCGCTACGGTCGCAGGTTCGAATCCTGCCTCTGGCGTGGATATGTGTGATGTCCGGCAAGATCCTGCAAAAACGGGATCAGAGACGTTTGGATGTCAATGTGACAGAAGTAAAGTCTTTCGCAAATTGCTGCACATTTCAATGCTGGGCCATCAACAAGTGTCAGCATGCGAAACATTCAACGAAACATCATCGATATGGGCTTTCGGAGGCGAAGCCCATTCGTGTATCCTCGTCGACTGCACGACACAAAGGTTTACGCCTCGCCTCAACATCTCTCCTCAGTTTCCTTTCCTCTGTGTGTAGTTGCCACACCTTTTGTCATAGACATAGCTTTCTGGCTGACTTGCTTGTAGCCTACTCCTTTTTAGTGGTGAGTTTATTGCTGGAGATGCCTCACGCAGTTGTGTAGCTGGTATATGTGAAGGGCGGCAACCCGCGGTACACCATTGTGTGGCTGGTGGCTGTGCCCTAGGCGACAGTGTATCACCTTCAGGAATCGTCTGTATCATATTTTGGAATGGAGCGTATGATATTTAAGGATTATATAGACTGCTTGATAATTTTCCGTACACCTAATCTCAAAATAATGATTATTTCAGAAGATAGACAATAATTTTCGGTGCTTGAAACATAAATTTTCTAAGACCATAGTCAATAACTGCGTAATTGTGGCGATGTTGTACAACAGTGTGCATATTTATTTTCGGTCTGAAACTATTGTTTGTTAATATTATTTTTTATCCCAAAGTGAGGTTTCTAATTAGAAAACAAATTAGGACTAACTATTCTTAAACAACGGCAGCATTACAAACAATAAGAACGTTTGAGATATGTATGGTTTTCTTTAGATAGATCGAGCGTATCATTTTTAGGACATCTTACCCTACAAGGTACCTTCCGCCTCTAACTGTGTGTAGACTATTTATGTGGATATAGGTGTAGTACTCTACGTCATTTACCACGAATCTCTTGACCAGTTCAGAGTCAAGCGATTGGAATTATAGCGAAGGTGAATCCTGCATAAAAGGAGGGTAAAAGAACGTCCTCGTAAAATTACAGAAAAATAATCTTAACATCGGTTTGCTGCAGATTTCTAGAGCATATACTGAGTTCGAATATAATAAATTTCATAGAGATCGGAGAGATCATGTCCACGAATCAGAGCGCCTTTAGAAAGCATGGCTCATGGGAAACCCTGCTTGCTCTTTTCTCACATGATATACTGCGAACTATGGATGAAGGGCAACAGGAACATGCTATATTTCTAGATTTACGAAAAGCATTAGACATGGTACCCCACTGCAGACTGTAAACGAAGGTATGTGCATACGGAATAGGCTTCCAGATACGTGACTGGCTCGAAGACTGTTTAAGTAATAGAACGCAGTATGTTGTCCTCGACAGCGAGTGTTCATCGGAGACAATGGCAACATCATGAGTACCCCAGGGAAGTGTGGCAGGACTGCTGATATTTTCTGCATTAATAAATGATCTTGTAGACAGGATGGGCAGCAATCTGCAATTGTTTGCTTATATGATGCTGTGATGTAGAGACAGATGTCGAAGATAAGAGACTGTTGTTTGATAAAATACGACCTAGACAAATCTTATAGCTGGCGTGGTGAATGGAGCATGGTTCGTAAAGTAGGAAAATGTAAGTTAGTGTGGATGAGTAGGAGAAAGAAACCCGTAATGTTTGGAAACAGCATTATTAGTGTCCTGCTTGACACATGCACGTCGTTTAAATAGCTGATCGTAACGCTGCAAAGTGATATGAAATGGAACGAGCATGTGAGAATGGTGATAGGCCAGGAGAATGGTCGACCTCGGTTTAGTGGTAGAATTTTAGGAAAGTGTAGTTCAACTACAGAGGAGATCGCATTTAGGGCAATGGTGCGACCTATTCTTGAGTACTGCTCAAGTGTTTGGGATCCGCAACAGGTCAGATTGAAAGAAGATATCGAAGCAATTCAGAGGCGGGATGCTAGATTTACTACCGATAGGTTCGATCAGCATACTAGTGTTAGGATATACTTCGGGAGCTGAAGTGGGAATTCCTGGACGGTAGAAAACATTAACTTCGAAGTACACTACTGCGAAAGCTTAGAGAACTGGCATTTGAAGCTGACTGCAGAGCGATCCTACTATCGCCAACATTTATTTCGCGTAGAGACGTTGAAGATAAGACACGAGAAATTAAGGCTCATACGGAGGCATATGGACATTCGTTTTCCCCTCGCTCTATTTGCGAGTGGAACGGGAAAGAAAACGACTAGTTGTGGTACAGGGCACCCTCTGCCATGCACCGTACGGTAGCTTGCCGAGTATGTATGCAGATGTAGATGTATATGCTCCAGAGAGCTCACTACACCTGTGTTCGACGAGCCCAAGTCCAAAGAGAGAAAGAAACTATCAAATCTAACTTTATGTGTGTGATAAAGATATATGCGAGGGTTACTGTAGACTTCTTTTACCTTTGGAACACGTGTTGTCCAGATGACAGAGGAATTAGTAGGATATTCAACTGTGAAAATGTATGCCTTTTTTCATTGTTCTATTATATTTAGTTTTCGTATAACCTAGTAAGTAGCAGACACCATGTGTTTTTGACAAGAAAATGGGAACGGGTTCACTGAGTGACTCAACTTGAGGGAGCCTTCGGTTTCAGGTCGCTGACGTTGGCTTTGAGGCTACGAAATAATAGTGCAGTGATATTCCACCGTTACTGAATTTATGCTGTATTCTACTACCGCACTGAATTCCGTTACTTCATAACATGACTGATTCATTACACACTATAAGAATGTTCTTTTTTCTGGCATTTAACCGGTATCTTCACAGCGTCGGCAAGTTAATTTATAGATTTCGCATTGTTAGTGGGAGAGGATGCCCGGATACCCTTCGTGTCGCTTCTGGTTCCCTCCCTCCCCCCTCCCCCCTACAGAATTACCGATCCCCTCTGCGTCTAGTGTTATCTCATGTGAAAGTATGCGAAAGTTTTGCGAATCGTGTGACTGAATGGGTCATGGTTACCAGCCCAGCAGCCCAATACCAATTCATGCGTGGAAAACCAGCTAAAAATGACATTCAGTCTAATCAGCACACCGCCCTCGTTAAGTCGCGGGCGGCTTCCATACGGGGCCGGAGCGCCTTCCCGAATCCCTTAAGTGCGGGGCTAACGGAGTGGATGATAGGCTACAAGAAATAAATGATGGATTTAGAAATTGACCGGATTCTGCCCACATGGAAACCAAAATGAAACTTTTGAAGGCCTTTGCAAACTGTATGATACGTTCTCATCGCCCCTATAAATGTGAATCAATAGGTACAACTCACTACACAGTGACCTTAAAAGTTTTCTCCTCCAAAACTTCTTGTTAGATCTAAGAACGAGCTGTATTACCGCAATTTTGATTGGCATTTATAAGGTGGAAGAACAGAAAAATATGGTCAGATGTGAAAAGAACTCGTGAGTGAGGGTACCTTATAAAATTAATTACGTATGTAGACACTTCATCTATTCCGGTGATCGGGGATATTGATGATTTCAGCCTATTGTCGACTCTGATATTGCCAAAATATAGGTCCCAGAGATTTCATGACTTTCGAGAATGTTTTAATTTCAAGTTGGGTAACGAAGGACAAAATAAAAACTTTTTCGTGTGATACAAACGCAAAATTAACAATTTAGAAATTTTCCCTTTACGCGTATTGTGAAACTTTGCTCCTTGACAAATTTCATTATTCTAGGTCAACCGCATAGATTTTGATGAACGGATTTTCGAGTATCAAAAGTATGTTATATACACGCCAAAGAAACTGGTACAGGCATGGGCATTTAGATACAGATATGCAGTGTGTAAACAGGCAGAATACGGTGATGCGGTTGGCAACGGCTATATAAGACAAGTGTCTGGCGCAGTTGTTACTTCTGCTACAGCGACAGGTTACAGAGATTTAAGTGAGTTTGAACGTGATGTTGTAGTCGGCGCACGAGCGATAGGACACAGCATCCTAAGTAGCGATAAAGTGGGGATTTTGCAGTACGACCATTTGACGAGTGTACCGTGAATACCAGGAATCCAGTGAAATATCAAATCTCCCACATCGCTACGGCCGGAAGAGGATCCTGCAAGAACGGGACCAACAATGACAAAAGAGAATGTTTCAGCGTGACAGAAGGGCAACCCTTCCGCAAATTGCTGCAGATTTCAATGCAGAGCCATCAACAGTGTCAGTGTGCGAACCATTCAACGAAACACCATCGATATGAGCTTTCGGAGCCGAAGGCCTTCTCATGTACCCTTGATAACTGCACTACACAAAGCTTTACGCCTCACCTGGGCCCGTCAACACCGTCATTGGACTGTTGATGACTGGAAACATGTTGCCTGGTCGGTGGAGTCTCGTTTCAAATTATATCGAGAAGATGGATGTGTAAGTGCATGGAGACAACCTCATGAATCCAGGGACCCTGCAAGTCAGCAGGGGAATGTTCAAGCTGGTGGAGGATCTGTAGTGGTGTGCGGCGTGTGTAGTTGGAGAATATGGGGCCCCTGTCACGTTTAGACACTAGCAGGTGAAAAACGTGCATAAAATTCTGTGTGATCACCTGCTTCCATTCCTGTCCATTGTGCATTCCGACGAACTACGGCAATTACAGCATAACAATGCGACAACCTACATGTCCAGAATTGCTACGGAGTTGCTCCACGAACACACTGCTGAATTTAAACACTTCCGCTGGATAACAAACTCCCCAGACATGAACATTATTGAGTAGATCTGGGACGCCTTGGAACGAGCTGTTCAGAAGAGATGTCCAGCCCCTCGTACTCTTACGGATTTATGGACAGGCCTGCAGGAGTCATGGTGTCAATTCGCTCCAACACTACTTCAGACATTAGTCGAGTCCATGCCACACGATATTAGGCAGGTGTACCAATCTGTTTGTCTCCTGAGTGTAAATGGCTGTATCTCTTGATTCAGTTGAGTCAGTATCTTTAAAGTTTGAGACTACCAAGAGACCGTCGACATTAGTATGTGACACAGATTTGAATACGCGAAAGTGTTTCACACGAAAGCCGCCTTACAGACGGATAGACAAACAGACAGACTGACAAAAATGACAAAAAATATTTTTTCATGTTATATAAACAAAAGTTAACCCTTTTCAGATTCTTTCCGATACGTGTAGTATGAGACCGCGTTTCTTGCCAAATTTCAAGATTCCAGATTGACGGGGAGTATCAAATGGTTCAAATGGTTAAAATGGCTCTGAGCACTATGGGACTTAATATCTAAAGTCATCAGTCCCCTAGAACTTGGAACTACTTAAACCTAACTAAGCTAAGGACGTCACACACATCCATGCCCGAGGCAGGATTCGAACCTGCGACAGCAGCGGTCGCGCGGTTGCCCACTGAAGCGGCTAGAACCGCTCGGCCACACCGGACGGCAGTGGAAGTATCCTATATGTTATTCTGAGTTAGTTTGTGGGTATTAAAATATGTGGCATAATTGGCCGTATTCTTTGATTGGACTGACTTAGAAGTTTGAAATTTCTACTCTGCCAAGGGACCACAGATCTAAATATGTGACATGAGTTTGAATGTGATTCGTCTACTTGTTCCTCGTAACATGCTCGCAGACAGACCAACAGACAGACAGACGGATCACCAAGCGATCTTATAAAAGTTCCGTTTTTACGTATTGAGGCACGGAAGCCTAAAAATCAGCTATATTTGAAAAAAAAAAAAGTTAAAGGAGATGTGTTTATGTTGAAAACATTACGACAAGCGGTTAATGTTTTTTGAGCCCTTTGTGACTATTCGTCAACGTGGAAACCGATCACTACTATCTTTGATGCACCAAAAGATATTTGAGAGGAAAGGGCTAAGTGTAGCAGACTGTGAAATGTAGCAGAAAGCTGACGGAGACGCCACCTTTTCTTGTCTCCGCCCCGAAGCCAGACTCGCCGCGTCCTTCCGCCACAACAGGCCGCTCCCAGACGGCACGTGTGTCTGCTACGTACACACAGGCAGTTGAGGTCACCCAGGCGGCAACTGCAACCGCTCGTGCTCGCTTCCTGAGTAGCCGACCTCTACAAAAGGGCCGCTTCTCGTGAACAAGGCAGTTCCAGGTACCCTTTTAGCTTGGCCACTATTGCTTGGTGGTTCTAATCGGATACTTATTGTATTTGTACTTACCGGACCTCTGTGACGATAACTGAAGATCACTCAGCATGTCGTAACACATATAGGACTCTTCAAAAAACAAAAAAACAAAAAAAACTATGTAATAAAACTTCACGTGTACATGTGTAGAAATGCAAAAACAATGCATTGCACGATGGTTGTTGCTGTTGTTATTGTCGTCTTCAGTCCTGAGACTGGTTTGATGCAGCTCTCCATACCATTCTATCCAGTGCAAGCTTCTTCATCTCCCAGTATTGACTGGACCCTACATCCTTCTGAGTCTGCTTAGTGTATTCATCTCTTGGTCTCCCTCTACGATTTATACCGTCCACGTCGCCCTCCAATGCTAAATTTGTGATCCTCTGATATCTCAGAACATATCCTACCAACCGATCCCTTCTTCTAGTCAAGTTGTGTCACAAACTCCTCTTCTCCCCAATTCTATTCAGTACCTCCTCATTAGTTATGTGATCTACCCATCTAATCTTCAGCATTCTTCTGTAGCACCACATTTCGAAAGCTTCTATTCTCTTCTTGTCCAAACTATTTATCGTCCATGTTTCACTTCCATACATGGCTATACTCTACATCTACATCTACATCTACATCCATACTCCGCAAGCCGCCTGACGGTGTGTGGCGGAGGGTACCCTGAGTACCTCTATCGGTTCTCCCTTCTATTCCAGTCTCGTATTGTACGTTGAAAGAAGGATTGTCGGTATGCTTCTGTGTGGGCTCTAATCTCTCTGATTTTATCCTCATGGTCTCTTCGCGAGACATACGTAGGAGGGAGCAATATACTGCTTGACTCTTCGGTGAAGGTATGTTCTTGAAACTTTAACAAAAGCCCGTACCGAGCTACTGAGCGTCTCTCCTGCAGAGTCTTCCACTGGAGTTTATCTATCATCTCCGTAACGCTTTCGCGATTACTAAATGATCCTGTAACGAAGCGCGCTGCTCTCCGTTGGATTTTCTCTATCTCTTCTATCAACCCTATCTGGTGCGGATCCCACACTGCTGAGCAGTATTCAAGCAGTGGGCGAACAAGCGTACTGTAACCTACTTCCTTGCATTTCCTTAGGATTCTTCCAATGAATCTCAGTCTGGCATCTGGTTTTCCGACGATCAACTTTATATGATCATTTCATTTTAAATCACTCCTAATGCGTACTCCCAGATAATTTATGGAATTAACTGCTTCCAGTTGCTGACCTGCTATTTTGTAGCTAAATGATAAGGGACCTATCTTTCTATGTATTCGCATCACATTACACTTGTCTACATTGAGATTCAATTGCCATTCCCTGCACCATGAGTCAATTCGCTGTAGATCCTCCTGTATTTCAGTACAATTTTCCATTGTTGCAACCTCTCGATTCACCACAGCATCATCTGCAAAAAGCCTCGGTGAACTTCCGATGTCATCCACCAGGTCATTTATGTATATTGTGAATAGCAACAGTCCTATGACACTCCCCTGTGGTACACCTGAAATCACTCTTACTTTGGAAGACATGTCTCCATTGAGAATAACATGCTGCATTCTGTTATCTAGGAACTCCTCAATCCAATCACACAATTGATCTGATAGTCCGTATGCTCTTACTTTGTTCATTAAACGACTGTGGGTAACTATGTCAAACGCCTTGTGGAAGTCAAGAAACACGGCATCTACCTGTGAACCCGTGTCTAAGGCCCTCTGAGTCTCGTGGACGAATAGCGCGAGCTGTGTTTCACACGACCGTCTTTTTCGAAACCCATGCTGATTCCTACAGAGTAGATTTCTAGTCTCCAGAATAGACATTATACTCGAACATAATACGTGTTCCAAAATTCTACAACTGATGGACGTTAGAGATATAGGTCTATAGTTCTGCACATCTGTTCGACGTCCCTTCTTGAAAACGGGGATGACCTGTGCTCTTTTCCAATCCTTTGGAACGCTTCGCTCTTCTAGAGACCTACGGTACACCGCTGCAAGAAGGGGGGGCAAGTTCTTTTGCGTACTCTATGTAAAATCGAAATACATTCAGAAACGACTTCCTGACACTTAAATCTATACTCGATGTTACAAATTTCTCTTCTTCAGAAACGTTTTCCTTTCCGAAACCAGTCTACATTTTATATCCTCTCTACTTCGACCATCATCAGTTATTTTACTTCCCAAATAGCAAAATTCCTTCACTACTTTAAGTGTCTCATTTCCTAATCTAATTCCCTCAGCATCACCCGACTTAATTCGACTACATTCCATTATCCTCGTTTTGCTTTTGTTGATGTTCATCTTATACCCTCCTTTCAAGACACTGTCCATTCCCTTCAACTGGTCTTCCAAGTTCTTTGCTGTCTCTGAGAGAATTACAATGTCATCGGCGAACCTCAAAGTTTTTATTTCTTCTCCATGGATTTTAATTCCTACTCCGAACTTTTCTTTTGCTTTTCATAACTGCTTGCTCAGTATAAAGATTGAATAACATCGGGGAGAGGCTACAACCCTGTCTCACTCCCTTCCCAACCACTGCTTCCCTTTCATGTCCCTCGACTCTTATAACTACCATCTGGTTTCTGTACAAATTGTAAATAGCCTTTCGCTCCCTGTATTTTACTCTTGCCACCTTTAGATTTTGAAAGAGAGTATTCCAGTCAACATTGTCAAAAGCTTTCTCTAAGCCTGCAAATGCTAGAAACGTAGGTTTGCCTTTCCTTAATCTTTCTTCTAAGATAAGTCGTAAGGTCAGTATTGCCTCACGTGTTACAATATCTCTACGGAATCCAAACTGATCTTCCCCGATGTCGGCTTCTACTAGTTTATCCATTTGTCCGTAAAGAATTCGCGTTGGTATTTTGCAGCCGTGACTTATTAAACTGATCGGTAATTTTCACATCTATCAACACCTGCTTTCTTTGGGTTTGGAATTATTATATTCTTCTTGAAGTCTGTGTCAATTTCGGCTGTCTTTTACATCTTGCTCACCAGATGGTAGAGTTTTATCAGGGCTGGCTCTCTCTAGGCTGCCAGTAGTTCTAATGGAATGTTGTTTACTCCCGGGGCCTTGTTTAGAATCATGTCTTTCAGTGCTCTGTTAAACTTTCCCATTTCATCTTCATCTACATCCTGTTCCATTTCTATAATATTGTCCTCAAGAACATCGCCCCTGTATAGACCCTCTATATACCTTTCTGCTTTCTCATCTTTGGTTAGAACTGGAATTCCATCTGAGCTCTTGATATTCGTGCAAGTGATTCTCTTTTCTCCAAAGGTCTCTTTAATTTTCCTGTAGGCAGTATCTATCTCACCCCTAGTGAGATAAGCTTCTACATTCTTACATTTGTCCTCTAGCCATGCCTGCTTAGCCATTTTGCACTTCCTGTCGATCTCATTTTTGGGACATTTGTATTGCTTTTTGCCTGCTTCAGTAACTGCATTTTTTTCCTTTTATCAATTAAATTCAGTATCTCTTCTGTTACCCAAGGATTTCTACTAGCTCTCGTGTTTTTACCAACTTGATCCTCTCTGCTGCCTTCGCTATTTCATCTCCCAAAGCTACCCATTCTTCTTCTACTGTATTTCTTTCCCCCATTCCTGTCAATTGTTCCCTTATGCTCTCCCTGAAACTCTGTACAGCCTCTGGTTCTTTCAGTTTATCAAGGTCCCATCTCCTTAAATTCCCAACTTTTTGCAGTTTCTTCAGTTTTAATCTACAGTTCATAACCAATAGATTGTGGCCAGAGTCGACATCTGCCCCTTACAATTTAAAACCTGGTTCTTAAATCTCTGTCTTCTATCTGACACCTTCCAGTATCTCCAGGCTTCTTCCATGTATAGAACCTTCTTTCATGATTCTTGAACCAAGTGTTATCTATGATTAAGTTGTGCTCTGTGCAAAATTCGACCGGGCGGCTTCCAGTTTCATTTCTTAGCACTAATCCATATTCACCTACTACGTATCCTTCTCGTCCTTTTCCTACTGTTGAATTCCAATCACTCATAACTATTAAATTTTCGTCTCCCTTCACTGCCTGAATAATTTCTTTTATCTCATCATACATTTCTTCATCATCTACAGAGCTAGTTGGCATATAAACTTGTACTACTGTCGTATTCGTAGGCTTCGTGTCTATCTTGGCCACTATAATGCGTTCACTATGCTGTTTGTAGTAGCTTACCCGCACTCCTATTCATTATTAAACCTACTCCTGCATTACCCCTGTTTGATTTTTTATTTGTAACCCTGTATTCACCGGACCAAAAGTCTTGTTCCTCCTGCCACCGAACTTCAGTAATTCCCACTATATCTAACTTTAACCTATCCATTTCCCTTTTTGAATTTTCTAACCTACCTGCCCGATTAAGGGATCTGACATTCCACGCTCCAGTCGGTAGGACGCCAGATTTCTTTCTGTTGATAACGACGTCCTCTTGAGTAGTCCTCGCCCAGAGATCTGAATGGGGGACTATTTTACTTCCGGAATAGTTTACCAAAGAGGATGCCATCTTTATTTAATCATACAGTAAATCTGCATGCCCTCGGGAAAAATTTCGTCTGTAGTGTCCCCTTGCTTTCAGCCGTTCGCAGTACCACAGCAGCAAGGCCGTTTTGGTTAGTCTTACAAGGCCAGATCAGTCAATCATCCAGACTGTTGCCCCTGCAACTACTGAAATGGCTGCTGCCCCTCTTCAGGAACCACACGTTTGTCTGGCCTCTCAACAGATACCCGTCCGTTGTGGTTGCGTCTACGGTACGGCCATCTGTACCGTTGAGGCACGCAAGCCTCCCTACCAACGGCAAGGTCCATGGTTCATGGGGGGGGGGGGGGGGGGGGGGGTGCAAGATGGTAGAGAAGCCGAAAAGCCTCATACACAAGTGAATGAACAGCGCTGAATTTTAAATCAGTCAAACTGGATATATAAGAAAGAATCTTAAAGCATATTTTACAGCTAAGAAGAAGCACTTAAGCCTGTACATTAAGAAGCAGTGATGAAATGCACTGTCCGATTAACGTTAATCTGACCACCCGTCAAAAGCCTGAATAACCACCAGTTGCAGTGCGAGACGTGAAGGAGGGGCGTCAGTGAGGTTCTGGAAGTGACCAACTCGGGTGTGGAGCCAGGCCGACTCTAGGGCAGTGGCCCGCTGCGCTAGGTTTCTCGGTTGAGGGTCCATGGCGCGAACAGGAAGAGCGAGATGGACCCACAGATTCTCGATTGGGTTTAAATCCGGAGAATCTGGTGGTCAGGGTAGTACGGTAAACTCATCCTGCTGCTTTTTGATCAACACTGCGAGATGTATGACACTTTACATTGTCCTGCTGGTAGGCGATACCGTGATAGAAAGATGTCTACAAAAAATCTCTGCTGTCGCTCTATTATATATGTATTCCAATCGAAAAATTACGGTAACATTATGTGGAAGTTTCACACAAAAATAGTTTCAATACTCTCACCATCTGCTCGATGTTTTTTTTACACTACTTGATCCAAAGTATCCGCATACCCATCAGTCGACATTTTATTTTGATCATTTTAGGGGTTAGTTTATTAAAATTTCGGTTTTGGGGACGGATGATAGAAAGCTTTTCCACCTTTGAAGTTTTAAAAGTGGGGGCTGGACTTATTTCCGGTTCACATGAGCGGTTTTTTTAAACTATTAAAACTATTGTTTATATTCTGTTTTTACGTCTTTATTTTTTATTTTGCTGGTGTTTATGTTTTTCTTCTAAACGTAAAGACTTATTGATGGTTCTATTGAGATTGGAGTATATTGTTCTTTCTTTATTTATATTATCATTTTCGTTAGTGAATTTGATACGGAGTAAGAATGTCAAATCAAATACCTTTACATGTCTAATTGCCAAGCTTACTTTATTTAGCTACTAATTTCGGCAATTTATTAAGCCATCTTCAGGCGCCGACCGATGTATAGGAAGATTTCACCTCGGTTCTGGTCAAAATAGAGGCCAGCATTTGAATGCTGGCCCGTATTTTGACCAGAACCGAGGTGAAATCTTCCTACCCGTCGGCCAGGGGCTTGATGTAGTAACGCCGAAACTGTAGCCAAATGAAATAAGTTTGGGAATTAGACGGCTGAAAGATGTTTGATTTGACATCCCTTAGCAAACAGGCGAGTCCCGCAAACATCTCTGAAAATATAGACACACAGATACTTAATGTGAGTCGTATCCACGCTTCTCCTTTAAGATTGAACTCTGCTGGGGACATTTTCAGTGGGGTATCTGGATCTCTATGAAGTAATGGCAGCCCATTCTTCTCATGAGCCGAAACCATAAAGATAGTGATGTTGGACGCTGGCATATGAAACCTAGTCGACATTCTAACTCACCTCAGAGGTGTTCCATTGGGTTCAGGCTGGAACTCTGGGCAGATCAGTCCATTTCAGGAATGTTATTTCCACAAAGTACCAACGGCGCAGTGGTTCAAATGGTTCAAATGGCTCTGAGCACTATGGGACTCAACTGCTGTGGTCATCAGTCCCCTAGAGCTTAGAACTACTTAAACCTAACTAAAGACATCGCACTCATCCATTCCCGAGGCAGAATTCGAACCTGCGACCGTAGCAGTCGCACGGTTCCTGACTGCGCGCCTTGAACCGCGAGACGGTGCAGTGGGAACACCGGTTCCCGTCAGATCACCGAATTTAAGCGCTGTCGGGCTGGGTAGCACTTGGATGAGTGGTCCTCCGGTCTGCCAAGGGCCGTTGGCAGAATGGATGCCCCCAGCCCTTGTGAGGCAAACTGAGGAGCTACTTGATTGAGAAGTAGAGGCTCCGGTCTCGGAAACTGACATACGGCTGGGAGAGCACTGTGCTGAGCGCATGCCCCTCCATAGTCGCATCTAGTGACGCCTATGGGCTGAGGATGACACGGCGGCCGGTCGGTACCGTTGGGCCTTCATGGCCTGTGCGCGAGGAGTTTAGTTTAGTTTCAGTTTTATTTCCACAAAGTACTGGCTCACAGACCCTTTTCTAAGACAGCGAGCTATGTTATGTTCATCCAATCATCGTTTCCCACCTGTTCCTCCACTGTACGCAGTACACGTTGCTTTGAAACATGCTCACATCACTCCGCCTTTTGGGTTTTTCTAATAGCGGTAAGAGGATCGCATCCTAAATACGGAGAGGACCCCTATGCCGCAAGAGCACTTCTTTCCGCACAGCACATGACGGCAGGTAACGTTTTCCAGGCATGTAAGAAGTCACATGGAATCACAATTACTGTACATCGCAAGTATGTGCGACACTTCGATGTGATTTTTCATAATTTGCTTTAAATTTTCAGAAATGTAAAACTGCGTATTAGAAAAAGACACAGAAAAGTAGCTTCCTCTGACTATTATACCGATGAATCATGGTGGAATGTGGGAAGATGCAGTCACCCTACAGAGGAGACTTCTTACGAAACATTATGCGTTCATTCACATGCTGCTCATGTGTACGAGGCTCATGCCAGTTAGGACTGACGCGGGAGTTTTGATGTGTTCACCGTAGGGCAGCACGCATGGTCACAGGTTTGTTTCACTCACGGGTGAGAGCCACAGAAATGTCTGATCAAAGATACCTGAACGCACCAATGTATTTGCGGAACTGATCAACAGATGTCACGAGAGACGGACCGGCAACTATAAAAAAAAAAACAAAAATAAATAAATAAAAAAAACGCGGAGAGTATTGTACTGTCAGTAGAACCGAAGTAACAGCAGGATGGGAAGATCAGCAGAACTCAGTGACTTCGAGCGTAGACTAGTCATTCGATGTCACTTGAGTGACAGATATGTCAGCAACATTTCAGCCCTTATAAAGGTGCCCATGTCAACTGTTGGTGATGTAGAAGTGATTGTGGCAACAAGAAGTAAGAGCCACAGCTGAACCAAGATCACGTTGGCCTCATGTAGTGACGGGTAGTGTAATATCGGCGTATACCGGGTGATCAAAAAGTCAGTATAAATTTGAAAACTTAATAAACCACGGAATAATGTAGATAGAGAGGTAAAAATTGACACACATGCTTGGAATGACATGAGGTTTTATTACAAGCCAAAAAAAGTATTGCTAGACGTGTGAAAGATCTCTTGCGCTCGTCGTTTGGTGATGATCGTGTGCTCAGCCGCCACTTTCGTCATGCTTGGCCTCCCAGGTCCCCAGACCTCAGTCCGTGCGATTATTGGCTTTGGGGTTACCTGAAGTCGCAAGTGTATCGTGATCGACCGACATCTCTGGGGATGTTGAAAGAACATCCGACACCAATGCCTCACCATAACTACGGCCATGCTTTACAGTGCTGTTCACAACATTATACCTCGACTACAGCTATTGTTGGGGAATGATGGTGGACATATAGAGAATTTCCTGTAAAGGACATCATCTTTGCTTTGCCTTACTTTGTTATGCTAATTATTGCTATTCGGATCAAATGAAGCGCTATCTGTCGGACATTTTTTGAACTTTTGTATTTTTTTTTTTTTGTTATAATAAAACACCATGTCATTCCAAGCATGTGTGTCAATTTGTACCTCTCTAACTACATTATTCCGTGATTTATTCAGTTTTCAAATCTATACTGACTTTTTGATCACCCGGTATATTTATTCAGAAAATACATCATTATGTGTGGAATCTGAGTGAACATTCTCGTGATATTAATAAAAAAGGACTTCATCGTTAGTAAGATAATGAATAATTATTGTCAGTGACATAATTTAATATTCTGTGGAATCCTGTATCTCAGACAATACCAATGGAAAAAAGATAAAGAAAATCTCCATCTTTTGTTATCTATGATTCTTCTAGAGTAATCCATCTGTTTGTTCGAAATGTTGTAATGATAGGACGTGATTGACGTCTTGTAGCACTGAGGTCGGGAGAAAACTGTATTTTATCGCTAACTTAATATTTGAAAAATAGAGTTTGTGCCATTGGAAAGAATCAACTTTGTTGGAGTTTTATTTCATTGTGATTCTCAACATACATAAATGTCTTGATCAAACAAAAAGGAGCGAAGCCATTAGCGCTATTGATCTACAGCAAGTATTATTGGTAAATGCTGAATAATAAGTTATTAACATTGAGAAATGCTTTTAAATGTTAATGCATATAGTAAAGGTACAGAAAGGATTTAATAGATATTGTTTGTTGATAGTAAAACAATGCCTGACCAGATTCGATAAGTGGTTGTCTTTGTTAGCCGCCATCTTAGTGAAATATTGCAGTGGCAGTTTTAAATCAAACTTTTAAAAATACATAAATCTTGATGGTCAATTTTTACAATAATAACTGTGTATTGGTGGCCCAGAACCCACTCAGATGTAAAAAATTCGACTTTGGTTGTGAATAATCTTTAAATATAGTGTAAACAGCACCTAACGTCATAAAATTGTTCTCTGCTAATGTATGGACACTGATTATTTCGTAATAACTTTTCTGAAATATTTTTGACAGGACATAATCGTGTGGTATTGTGTGTAAAAACTGTTCATTCTGCTAAAGGAAAAGTGTTTCCACTTTGAATAATAGTTCGGTAAATTGTAAGAGATCACTCTTGGGCCTGAACTTAGTGCTATTTACACTGCTTGACAGACAACATTGCTACACGATACCAAAATAATTATCTTTAGCCGCGAGAGGCAGCATTAAATGAAACCTCATTCATGCTAATAATGAGAAATTGGTTTTGTTGTAGTCCTGCCCACGATTTGTAAAATACAGCAATCTAACCTCACGCATAACAAGAACAGTCGACCATATCAGGGTTGGCTGTAAAAGATCACATGAAATCAGCGGAAGAAATAACTCGTCAATTCCAAAGTGATACAAGCAGTCCAGTTAGAAGTGACTATGCATAGGGGCTAGAGAATCATATTACACTGTTCGAGCAGGTCCTCATAAGCCAATCGATTAGTAGTTACGCTAAGTGAAGATCAGAGTGGTGCAAAACGCGCCGCTATTGTGCAGTGGATGACTGCAAATAAGTGATTTTGGGTGACGGACCACGATACACCCTTTGCTAATCTGATGGAAGGATTTAGGTTTGGCGAGAACCTGGAGAACGTTACCTGCGATCAGGCGTAGTGCCAACATCATGTACGGAGTAGGTTGTGCTAAAGAATGGCATGTTTTTCGGGGTTAGGATGTTGGTCCCCTTATTTTTCTTAATGACTGAATGTGGCAGAAAACCCAAAGAGATTCTGGCCATACATAAAGCACGCCAGTGGCAAGACGCAGTCAACACCTTCACTGCGCGATAACAACGGTGAAGTCACTGATGACAGCGCCGCTAAGGCAGAGTTATTAAACACGGTTTTCCGAAAATCCTTCACCAAAGAACACGAAGTAAATATTCCTGAATTCCAAGCAAGAACAACTGTCAAGATGAGAAACATAGAAGTAGATATCCTCGGTGGAATAAAGCAGCTTAAATCACTTAATAAAGGCAAAGCCTCCGGTCCAGATTGTATTGCAGTCAGGTTCCTCTGAGAGTATGCTGATACAATAGCTCCACATTTTCAATTATATAGAACCACTCGCTCACAGAAATACCGGTACCTAAAGACTTGGAAAATTGCTCAAGTCGCACAAATACCCACAAAGGGAAGTAGGAGTAATCCGCTGAATTACAGGCCTACATCACTAACGTCGATTTGCAGTAGAGTTTTGGAACATATACTGTATTCGAACATTATGAAGAAAACAATTTTATGATACATAGTCAGCAAGGATTCGGAAAATATCGTACTTGTGAAACATAACTAGCTCTTTATACTCATGAAGTAATAAGTGCTATCGACGGGGGGGTGTCAAATTGATTCCATATTTTTAGATTTCCAGAAGGCTTTCGACACCGTTCCTCACAAGCGTCTTCTAACCAAACTGCGTGCCTACGGAGTTTTGTGCCAGTTGTTCGACTGGATTCGTGATTTCCTGTCAGAAAGGTCACAGTTCATAGCAATAGACGGAAGGCCATCGAGTAAAACAGAAGTAATATCCGGCGTTCTCCAAGGAAGTGTTATAGGCTCTCTATTGTTCCTGACCTAAATTAACGACATAGGAGACAATCTGAGTAGCCGTCTTAGATTGTTTGCAGATGATTCTGTCATTTACCGTCTTGTAAAGTCATCAGATGAGCCCAAAACTACTTGCAAAATGATTTAGATACAATATCTGTATGGTGTGAAAAGTGGCAATTGACCATAAATAAGGAAAAGTGTGAAGTTATTCACATGAGTACTAAAAGAAATCTTCTAAATTTTGATTACGCGACAAGTCACACAAATCTGAAGGCTGTAAATTCAGCTAATTACTTAGGGATTACAATTACAAATAACCTAAATTGGAACGATCACATAGATAATATTGTGGGTAGAGCAAACCAAAGACTGCGATTCATTGGCAGAACACTTAGAGGGCGCAACAGGTCTACTAAAGTGACTGCTTACACCACGCTTGTCCGCCCTACTCTGGAGTATTGCTGTGCGGTGTGGGATCCACATCAGGTGGGACAGACGGATGACATCGAAAAAGAACAAAGAATGGCAGCTCGATTTGTATTATCGCGAAATAGGAGAGATAGTGTCACACACATGATACGTGAACTAGAGTGGCAATCATTAAAACAAAGGCTTTTTTCGTTGCGAAGGGATCTTCTCATGAAATTTCAATCACCAGTTTTCTCCTCCGATTGCGAAAACATTCTATTGCCACCCACCTACATAGGGAAAAATGATCATCACGATAAAATAAGAGAAAAAATTAAGGGCTCGTTTTTCCAGCGCGTCGTAAGAGAGTGGAATGGCAGAGAGACAGCTTGAAGGTGGTTCATTAAACCCTTTGCCAGGCACTTTATTGTGAATAGCAGAGTAATCACGTAGATGTAGATGTAAATATGAAACATTTTACACACAATTTCAATAACTTGCCAGCAGCCATAAAAAGCTTAATAACCAATGAATTTCAGTTTAAGAGAAGCCTAAAGGATTTATTGATGGCCAACTCTTTCACTTCCATTCATGAATTTCTCAGTAGAACCAACTGATTTGTGTGTGTGTGTGTGTGTGTGTGTGTGTGTGTGTGTGTGTGTGTGTGTGTGTGTGTGTGTCTGAGAGAGAGAGAGAGAGAATCTATACATATGAATATAAAAAGTACAATCTAGCTTCTGCACCATTTCAGTGCAAGAATGTGTTCATTGCAAATAAGTTTTTAGTAATTCTATTATCTGTATATCTACCACCTTATAAACAAAAACCTTTTTTAATTTTAAATTCAGGTCATTACTGCGATCTTAGTAAACGAGTGTTGTAAAATTACCTTTAATAAAAAAAAGTTGGTATCATTCCACTTGAGACCAGTGGAAGGTATATTAGCTTATTTGCTTTAGTTGTAAATATTTGTCATATATTACTGTTTTTACGAAAAGTTCTACATCCTGTAGGACCTTCTCACTATGGATCAACTGGAATGAAAGTAAATCTAATCTAATCTAACCAGCGTGACAATGCACCCTCTCACGAAGAACCATGCGTGAGGCAATGTTTTGTGGAAAAACCATTCCTCAAATGGAGTGGCCCGCCCAGAGTTCCAACCTGAACCAAATGGAATGAACCCAATGAAGTGAGTTAGACGTCGACTTTGATCCAAATCCCTCCTTCTCTCGTTTCCTCTCTTGAGGAAGGATGGGCGGCTCTTCCCCAACAGAGATTCAGACACCCCACTGAACATTTCCTCAACAGACTTCAAGCGCTCATAAAGGCGAACGGTGGGCAACCTGCATATTAATGGCCACTAGTAGGCGTCCGGAGACTTTTGATCAGGTAACGCAAAAACTTCAAACAATTGGTGAGAGTACTGAAACTATGTATGTGTGAAAATTCGACTTACTGTTACCGTTGTGTTTCAGCAGGAAAACAACTAAAAGAATAGTAGCAGAGATGATCTGTCTACTTTATTCTATCACATACATCGTAACAGATTCTTTGAAAACTATGAGGTACACGTCAGATATCTGAAAACGACAACGAAACATTTATGTAGATTTTTTACTAAAAGTTTAGTCCTCCAAAAAAGGAGAGATCGGAGCTAGTATTAGACGTATCACGGTGCAGCTGTGAGAAAGGACAGCTGAATACGTGAGAGCTCACGAAAATATTCAGGGTAAGCCAATACACAATGTAAACTTCAGTATTTGACAATAGAGACCTACGTGGCTGCAACTGTACGCATACTGTCATTGAAGCAGTTGCAATCAATAAGACATAAATTCATATTACTGATGCCAGACGTGTTGTTAGGTGAAGAAAAACTAATATTCATATTTAATTTTATTTCTCAAAGCAGTATTTTCCTTTATTGGCCGTTTGTAACCTGCGACTGAATTTTATGTTAGAAGCGACCGTTCTTTGGCAAATCTAGTTTAGAAGCTTGTTGGTAGCTTCTCGGGTGTTTAAAGGTACGTACTAGTGTTAATCGGCGATGTGTGATTCATCGTTTTTCTAGAGAAGCTTGCCGCATATAACGCTTCTTCGTCGTGTGCAGGATAAAGGGCCATGTTAGGTGTGGTGGCAGTCACTGTTCGAGCAACTTACGTAGAGGCTAGCAACTGTATGAATGAAAACGCTTTTGGTGCTAAGTGGCGACGGAGAAAGTGTCGCTGAGGCAGAAAAAAGCAGGCTCGTGTTCCACTGCAGCGTGAACTGTCGAAGACGGCGGAAATAGTGACAACACAAAAGCCAATCCCGAGAGCCGCTGTCTGCACAAAGGGGAGAAAGCAGTTGAGAATCAGTGGCACATGAAACGTTTCATCGATTGGAGCAGATCTCTGTACCAACGTCCTTTTGAATCTAAACAACTCTCGTTTAAGAATTTACCCCGAAGGGCAAATTGCGGAGAAGTAATCACGCTATTTCAATGAGAGCAATGAAGCTTCTAAAAGTAAGCCGGATATTTTGTCGAAATGAGTAGACAACGTCTGTCAGAAAAACAGTTTAACCAATGCTGATAATTCTTTCGTCACACACTCAGAAAATAACCAGGTAACGCTTATCTGCATACGTAATATTCTGTAGACCATTGACAGGTCACTCCCCCAGTGATGCCGTGGAAGCAAGTCTTACAGCGCACGCTACTTCTGAATGATGATGACAAGAAGACGTGGTCGTACCGACAATATACTCCATACCGATTAGATGTAGATGTAAAGGTAAACATGGTCCGTAGTAGACTATAAAATGGTTCAAATAGCTCTGAGCACTATGGGACTTAACATCTAAGGTCATCAGTCCCCTAGAACTTAGAACTACGTAAACGTAACTAAGCTAAGGACAGCACGCAACACCCAGTCATCACGAGCCAGAGAAAATCCCTGACCCGCCCGGGAATCGAACCCGGGAACCCGGGTGCGGGAACGCTACCACACAACCACGAGCTGCGGACCAGTAGACTATAATACGACGTTTATTTAATCGTGCGATTAGCTAATTTCGGTTAAGCGTCATTGTCAAGCGCCTGTAAAACCGAAGCACTACATTGTCTGCACACATTGCCATGTATAAATGACACTTCACGCACCTTACATTAAGATAAAACATTATTGTACAGATTTCTTACTTACATTTGTAACATCTGTATTTCATGTCATTTTCAAATCACTCTTAATTACAATTCCGTCGTTTTACAAAAGGATCCACTCTACAGTGACACCTTTTAACGTCGTATTCTGAACTTTGCTCTATGGACAACAACATGGTAACTGAGAGCAGCTGGTAATTTATTGTCACAGGTACAAATTCATCCAAAGACATTAAGACTCTCGACAGCACATACCATAAACACGTTACATGTATTGCTGGCGCGCCAGATTTAGTTGATGTCATCTATAAAAACAGTCAGCGACCCGTTTTACAAGTGCTTAGTCGAAAATAGCTAATCACAGGATTAAATAAATATCGCATTACAGCCTATTACGGATCATTTTTACGTTTATTAAGCATCTGGAGGCTGTGGGTCCTCATAAACACACAATTTTGAATATGTATGTAAGTTATAGAGGAAGCGGAAGTTTCAAGAAATGTTGTAACGGGTCAAATTTGGTTGCCTTTAGTGCCATCGTTTCAAACTATTGTGATCGCAGCCAAGAAGTAATTTAAGTCGAAGAGCTTTATGTACGATTGCAGCCAGGGCGTGCGCCATGGTACTTACGTTAGAGTCTGACATTAGTATCTGATATTCACCTCGACACTTTTTATACCTCCTCTAAAACTTATAGTCGTAGCCGTCCCATCTTTCGTCCAGATTATAGTGGTTTATCCTTGCTGATAAGTGACTCGTACTTTTCTCTCTCCATGAAGAGCTGCTCATAATTGGAGTTTTCCCGTTCCACTCTAAGATGTACGTAGAACTTCTGTGGTCCAGCCATTGCTGCACTGCTATCAACCATAGCCACTGCCGTATGACATTGTAATAACCAACTGACGACAATTACATTCATGTCGACGCCTGATACTATTGCTGGAGGCACCGTAAATAACCTGCTACTGTGCACATCCAGTAAGCGGGCCAATCAACGTCAACTAGTTGTAGAGTTTATTTCAATGTATGGTAAGCTTTCACTGGTCATTTTAGTGATGGTATACAGGAAAAAAATTGGAAATTTGTGGTAAGTCCTATGGGAGCAAACTGCTGAGGTTATCGGTCCCTAGGCTTACACACTACTATATATAACTCAAACTAAGAACAACACATACACCCATGCCCAAGGGAGGACTCGAACCTCTGACGGGGGGAACGGCGATGGTATACAGTCACTAGGGAAGGTTTACCTTCACTAACTACCCGTTTCCACTGTAACATATATGCCAGGTGCATCTGAGGATAGTATTGTACCCATGCAATCGATTGTGCCACAAAACAAAAAATTTTGAACATAATTTTAGCAGTCAGGGGCAGAACTTTTCCATAATTACTACTCATCAGATGGTCAAATGACTTTCTACCACGATGGAAAGTAAAAATACATTTCTAAGAATTATTTACTTTTTGTATGTAGTCTTCAATTCTGTTTTTCTCATATATGTATGAAAGAAGATAGAAAATGTCATGCACGACACAGACTGTGTTGGATAGGGAGCTGATACTTTGTACCTACACACAGCACCTTACTACTGGAATCTTTGTCGGAAAAATGGGTAGTATCTGTCAAAGTGGACACCTTGGAGGCTGCTTTGTTTACTCGAGACATTCCGACAGTAAACAGATAACTCTGCTCACGTAACCAATTCGCCGTAGCGAGATAGTCGCTTGCCTTGGGCTTGTCTGGAATCCCAGACACGCAGGCATTAGTGATCACTGTGTCAACGAAGCGCAAACAGATTTAGAGAGTTAAGCCACGTGGCGTCAGTCGATGTGCGAAAAATCCGCACGTGTCAACTGTGCTTCAAAATCAACGCATACGAAACGAACTGCGTGGCTGCCATTGTGACGCATAACTAAATTCTTTTTTTTTTTTACGTTTCAGCTAAAGAATCTTCTCTAGCGTTTATCAACTGTTAAAATATCTAACGTTCCATGCTTTTGCGAGCAAAATACTTTAAGCATGCAACATTTTCCATATGTGATTCTCTATATTTTTAAAAACGACCCCTAGATAGCGCTACTGAGACGTTACGTGATTTCCTTTTAAATCTGACATTTGTTAACGTCAAAGCAAAGGAAGCTTAAAAAGAAACAGTGTTGTGTACAAATTTTTCCAAAGGCCTAACAGAATATCGATGTCTCGAATCACGCCGTTCAATATTTTGTAATCGTCTTCAGAAAATTTATACTCGTGTTTACATCAGCGATGAGTTTCGTGAAGATCAACAAAACTCTGACGTACAGCAAGACTGTTCACAGGATACAGGTGTTAAAAAAAGTACACTCATGTTCAGAAAAGACAGAAGTCCTGTTGCCTACTAGGAACACTGTCCGCCGTGCTAACTTGTTCCATACGTGATAGGATCGACGGGTATAAGGCGCGAACGGCGTCCTGTGGTATAGCCATCCATGCTGCATTCACCTGGTTCCAAAGTTCATCTGTGGTGGTTGGCATTGGGTCACAGTGCTGCACCCGTAGTTTCTGCATATCCCACACATTTTCGGTTGGTGACAAGTCTGGTGATGCGACGGGCTAGGGCAATAGTCGGACAACCTGTGATACCCAGAAGGCACGTGTTCGTACAGCAACATGTAGTCGTGCATTGTTGTGCTGAAATATGAAATCTGAAGCGTTGTACAGAAAGGTTACGGCTACGGGTCGCAGGATGTCATTCGCATGACACTGGTCGCATTGCCCTGGACCAAAGCCTTCTGTCCGCAGCTCGTGGTCGTGCGGTAGCGTTCTCGCTTCCCGCGCCCGGATTCCCGGGTTCGATTCCCGGCGGGGTCAGGGATTTTCTCTGCCTCGTGATGACCGGGTGTTGTTTGCTGTCCTTAGCTTAGTTACGTTTACTTAGTTCTAAGTTCTAGGGGACTGATGACCAGAGATGTTAAGTCCCACAGTGCTCAGACCCATTTGAACCAAAGCCTTCACACAGCGGCCATACTGCCACGTGACGTCACAAACTGTTGACGATCTTATCTTCAGTCGGCAGTCCTGTTGGCATGTATGTTGCGTTGAACGTGTGTGACACGTGAAAGTGATATATATTTCATACAGTATTCGCCTACAGTTCTTCGAAGTATGGGATACAAGTGCTGCGTTCCCTTTTGCCAGGGAAATTATAAATCCTTAAAAGACATGAAAGTGCACATGTTTCGATTTCCCGAACGTGTGAAGTTGAGAAATCGCTGTATTGCAGCTATTCCTAGACAGGAATTTGTGTCTACGCATCATTCAAGGGTAAGTAAACGGCAAAAAATTTGTAGCGTGTTATTTGTTTCCATTGCACCACATTTGCCAATTGTTTTTAAAAGCAGTTACGTATCATGTACCAGTATCACTTGTTCCTCAATTCTGGACCATTGCTGCGAGGTTAATACGAAGCTGGCTGTGAAATGTCTCTCATATTTGCAACTACTGTCACACAGAATAGTTATATGAATTAGTGTGACACGAAAATGTTTAGTATTCCTTATCATTCCTACCAGACTATTGAGTTTCCAGTACTTTTATTTGGAAGAGCTACTGAATGATTTTGTTCAGTTTTACATATACAGCTATTCTGAAATAATTTCAATTTGAGTCAACTACCTTAGAAAATTGCTTTAATGAACTCAGTGTTCGACAGATTAAGCAATATAGAAATCAGAATTTCGCGGTAAGTGCATATGATTAAATCAACAGCACTCTGTGATACGAATTTCAATCAAGGATATGCGAAAAAGAATCTTTTCATGTCTAAGGTTCTAAAGTTCTCGAGAAACAGGGAAATCAAATATTTTTTCGGGTTTTTCGATTTATTAAATATTATGTCAGGAGGTGCTCCATTTCGTCAAATGATTTGAGTTTCGTGTGAGGTCAGCAAATTTTGAAGTGTAGAGGAAAATGTACGAAAATAATCTGGGAAACAAATTCTTAAATTCTGTAGGAGCTCCAGCTGCTTTATTTAAAACGAAACCGTCTGCTTGTTGTTGCATATTGCCGATCTTTTACTGCAAGAAAGCGTAGCTCCTGAGGTAAAAGACAGAATTAAAAATTACAGTTTGTATTCAAGCCTAGAAACGCGTATTAAGGCAAATCGTCAACATAATTTTACATCTTGAAATAACATAGGGCAGTTTTGTGCAGTTACTTTACGCAATGATATAAATTTCCATACTTTCATTAGAAGGACATGTAGAAGAGGAAAGCACGAGAATCCCTATGCGGTCTCAGCTCTAAAACTCTTAAGGCTCGTATAGCTGCAGAGTGCTTAACAGGGGCGTTCCGATACAGACCTGACCATCAGTATGTGATGTCAAAAGTGTGCGCGCAGGCCTGCAGTCTAGGTGGTGTCGCCTGGACGCGCACAAACTAGCCGCTCCCCACCGTCTGCGGCGATACAAAATGCGGACGTCATTGTCAAATAAACAGAACCTGGATTCGTCTGAAAACACCATCTGATGCCATTCTTATCCCCAGTGACGTTCTGTGCACCATTGCCGTCTAGCATCTTTCTGCATACTCTTCAAAGGTAGGTGGAGAAGTGGACGACGCGCGCGTAACCGATGCAGTGATAAACTGCGACGAATTGTCACCCCTGGTAGTGTTCTACGGGCATCCGTGAACCATTCTGCACACACCCGTTACACTGCTGACACACTTCGTCCCACACGAGCAGCAATTTCCCGGATGGATGCATTACATTCTCGCGTGCCAAAAATCCGTCTTTAAGTCATTGATTAGACGGTATGGTTAGCGTATACATCTGCGAGGCATCTCCGCACGTCTGCTCAAGTTACACTGATCCATTACCTTAGGTTTATAGCGAAAACGAGAGGTACAGGGACATTTTACTGGTGTTGCACGGCGATATGGATGTTGACCTTAAACCCCCAGCCGACAAATGCCAATAATTTCTGCAGAAAATACTAGCCTACATGTTCTGTGAATATGAACGTCTTATCTTTAGTCGTTCAAAGCTATTTTTTTCTGTATTCTATATATTTTAAGAGGTGGTAGTTTTGACCAAACCAAAACATGAAGTCCAGCAAACAGGTTGACTGGTGAAAGGTAGCTTTAGTTCCTATCAAACTACGAGGGTTGGAACTTAATAGTGGCAACTATGTATTCACAACCGATACAAAAGAGTTACATGTTTGCACCTGTTACTGTCCTTTAAAGTAGTCACCAGCGTTGTGTAGAACCCGTTGCCAGCAATGTGGAAGGCGTAGTATACCGTTAGCAGAGCCTGTTCTGTTGATGGTGCGAATGGAGCGGTCCAAAGTTATGGTGGTTCTCGTGTACGACCGTGATGGTGTTATCCTAACGCTTTACGTTCCTCCACGGCAGACCATCAAGGCACAGTATTACTGTTCGTTTTTGGAGCATCACCTGCGACCAGCTTTGCGAAAGAGGTGGCGACACTTTCTGCGCAACCCACCCATCATTTTTGCACTACAATGCGCGGCCGCATACAGCGCAAGCTGTGGCTGCTGTGTTCGGTCAATGTGACTGGGAAGTACTGTACCATCCACCATAGTCTCCAGACTTAAGTCCTTGTGACTCTGATTTGATTCCGAAGGTGAAGGAACCACTTCGTTGCATTCGCTTCACAACGGTTCCAGAGACTCGACAGGCAGTAGACCGCTCCATTCGCGCTATCAACAGAACAGGCTCTGCTAACGGTATACTAAGCCTTCCACATCGCTGGCAACGGGTTCTACACAACGCTGGTGACTACTCTGAAGGACAGTAACAAGTGCAAACATGTAACTCTTTTGCATCGGTTGTGAATAAATAGTTGCCACTATTTAAGTTCCAAGTACTTGCATATTCTGCTAGAGGAGGTACCATACCAACAAAGGCTGGAATGTGGTTCATGCGTGATTAAGCACCAGCTCATTTTCTCTGAAATGCCCGACAACACCTCAAATAAATATTAACGGGCAAAGGATTGGTTCGCGGGTCCAGTACGTTCCCCATCTCGTTCGCACCATGTTAATCCCTTTCACTTTTGGTTGTGAGGCCAATTCAGATCCTTGTTGTATGCAAGCCCTATTAATGATGCAAAAAAAGTGCAGAAACGCGTCATCAGACTTCCAGCGCATCCGTGAGCAACGTGAAGTTTTTCAGAGAGTGATTGCTCCATAAGACATGGGACAGAAGCAAGCTTTATTATGAAAACCGTACACCCAACCACAACGAGACCGTGGAATGGTTCCATTCAAAAGCAATCACCACACGCATCAAGACATGTATCCCACTGAGAGACGAGACGGTCCAGCATCTGTTTCGTGAAATACGATCGGCCACTGATGGATCTACATCTACATACATACTCCGCAATCCCCCATACGGTGCGTGGCGGAGGATACCTCGTACCACAACTAGCATCTTCTCTCCCTGTTACACTCCTAAACAGAACGAGGGAAAAATGACTGCCTATATGCCTCTGTACGAGCCCTAATCTCTCTTATTTTTGTGGTCTTTCCGCGAAATATAAATTGGCGGCAGTAAAATTGTACCGCAGTCAGCCTCAAATGCTGGTTCGCTAAATTTCCTCAGTAGCGATTCACGAAAAGAACGCCACCTGTCCTCCAGAGACTCCCATCCGAGTTCCTGAAGCATTTCCGTAACACTCGTGTGATGATCAAACCTACCAGTAACAAATCTAGCAGCCCGCCTCTGAATTGCTTCTATGTCCTCCCTCAACCCGACTTGATAGGGATCCCAAACGCTCGAGCAGTACTCAAGAATAGGTGTTTTATAAAAGGTCTCCTTTACAGATGAACCACATCTTCCTAAAATTCTACCAACGAACCTAAGACGACTATCCGCCTTCCCCACAACCGCACCAGCTCTGGCACTTCCTTGTCCGACGAATGTCTTTGTTATCGCCAAACATCCGATTATCACGCGGTGAAAGATCCGCACTGTATGCGGGATGTTTCAGTATTTCCCCAACAAATCGCTGAAGCGTAGCTTTCGTCCGATTCGCAATCGTGGAACCACAGACAAGGCGCGCTGCTATTTAGACACTTCGCAGAAATGCGACGCACCATAAAGTCAAAACGCCCAGGAGTGTTGGTGGACGGAATATTCCCGTTGCACGATAACGGCCGACCCCATACTGCCATTCGGACGAAGGCTACGCTTCATCAATATGGTTAGGAAACAGTAAACATCCTCCGTGCAGCTCGGATCTATCACCGTGTGATTTTCACGACTTTGGTGAGCTGAAGGAAGACATGTGTAGACATGGGTTTCAGCCGCACGAGGAAGTGCAAGAGTGGATACGGTTGTGGATCTGACGTTCTACGGAACAGAAACTGATTGTCTCATCTCCCAGTGGAATAAATGTCTCAACGCGTTTAGTGATTAGTTTGAAAGGGACCATTCCGTGATTCAGTTGGGCACGTGTTCGGTTTTCATTTGACTGCCCCTCATATGAATGGACAACATATTGAGCATCTCCTTTAGCAATGGCTCACAAGTGCATGCCGTATATAGTGGCAAGCAAATTACACAGGAACTTCAGTTGTTTCACAGTAACAGGACAACGTGTTCTCATTTGCTTACAGTAGACGACATATGTTTCGCAGCTATGAAGATGAGCAAGTGCTTACTGCTCTTAAGGAATTCATTTTGGAGCGTATGTTTACTGGATATTACGTGTTCTGGTCCATATCACCACCTCTCAAAATATGGAATACTTGTTTTTATCACTCTGGATATACACAGAAACGCCAAAGAAACTGGTCTAGGCATGCGTACGCAAATACAGAGATACGTAAACAGCCAGTATACGGAACTGCGTTTGGCAACGCCTTTATAAGACAACAAGTGTGTAAAGCATTTGTTGGATCTGTTCCTGCTGCTACAATGGCGAGTTACCAAGATTTAAGTAAGTCTCAACGTCATATTACAGTCGGCGCACAAGCGATGGGACACAGCACCTCCGAGGTAGCGATGAAGTGGGGATTTTCCCGTACGACCATTTCACGAAAGGGACCACCGACAACTGAAGAGAAACGTTCAACGTGACAGAAGTGCAGCCCTTCCGCAAACTGCTGTACATTTCAATGCTGGTCCATCAACAAGTGTCAGATTGCGAACCATTCAACGAAACATCATCGTTATGGGCTCTTGGAGCCTTCATGACGGCACGATAGAAAGCTTTACTCCTCGCATGGGCCCGTCAACACTGACATTGGACTGTTGATGACATGAAACACGTTGTCCCGTCGGACGAGTTCCCTTTCAGATTGTGTCGAGCGGATGGACGTATACAGGTATGGAGACAACCTCATGAACCCATGGACCCTGAATGTCAGAGGAAACTGTTCAAGCTGGTGGAGGCACTGTAATTGTGTGGGACGAGTGCAGTTTTAATGACATGGGACACCTGTTACATCTACATACGACTCTGACAGGTGACGTATGCGTAAGCATATTGTCTGATCACCTGCATCCATTCCTGTCCATTGAGCATTCCGACGGACTACGGCAATTCCAGCAGGACAATGCGACAACCCACACGTCCAGAATCGCTACAGAGTGGCTACAGAACACTCTTCTGAGTTTAAACACTTCCACTGGCCACCAAACTGCCTAGACAGTGTCAAGCGTATCTGGGATGTCTTGCAACGTGCTGTTCAGAAGAGATCTCCACTCCCTCGTACTCTTACGGGCTTCTGCCCTGCAATATCATGGCGACAGTTCCCTCCAGCACTAATTCAGACATTAGTCAAGTTCATGCGATGTGGTGTTGCGGCACGTCTGCATGCTCGCAGGGGCTCTGCACGAAATCAGTCAGGTGCACTAGTTTTTTTGGCTCTGCAGTGCAAATGACCAAGTGGATGGTGGGAGCCCCAAAAGCGTTTCCGTAGAAAAATGGCAGTGCTAGAAAAACGAAGCCAAGTACACGAACATCTGCTGGGGAGCGACGCTCTGTGCAGGGATTGACGACCGTTCAGGAACGTAACGTATTGCCCTTCGGTAGCCCAAAAGACTTGTTATTGTTTGATTACACGATTGCAAAGCGACTGCTGGAAGCAGTCACATGAATTATACCGGGTGTCTGTTTTACAAGTCATCAGGCTAATTTTATCTAGTGTTTCGGCAGTTATTTGCAATTTCGTTTTTGCACTGTATATCTATAGATAGACCAAATATGTTTTTCAGGCATCGATTTGTTTCCCGTTACAAATAAAATTATTTTTAGAGCGGAATTAACCGTACCCATCCGATAGAGCGCCCCGAATTAGCGTAGTCCGATATTCGTTTTGCCAATATTTATTAACGGGGACAGTAAAACACAGAGAATAAACAGCAGTCCAGCAGCGCCACATGTTTGGCGGCAGCAGTCAGCGTGGGCGAGGCCATTGCTGTTGCTGCAGAGTACTGTTTACTCTTCGAGTTTTACTATCCCTGTTACGTACCGGTAAAACAAATATAGCGCTACACTGATCCGGCACCGTTCTGTCGAAAGGGCACGTAGAATTTAGATTTAAAAATAATCTTATTTATAACGGGAAACAAATCAACGGCGTCTGTCGACAATGGGCGTTGCCTGATAGACATGATGACCACTATTTGTAATTGCTGACTCAAGCTACACGATGCAAGAAGGAAATTGCCAGTATCTGCTGAAACACCACAGAAGATGCACCTAAAGACTCTTAGGAGAGACGCCTTGTATATCCGGGAGTACGCGCATGGAGCATGAAACACCACAGAAGATGCACCTAAAGACTCTTAGGAGAGACGCCTTGTATATCCGGGAGTACGCGCATGGAGTATTAAATTTGTAATGAACACACAGAAATAATCGTAAGAAATGGAGAACGTCATACTAGATTCATTGGAAGAATTCTCAGGAATTGTAATCCAGCCAAGGAGGAAGTAGATCATAAAAAGCACCGTTTGACCAGTACTTTAACACCACTCCTCAGTCTTGGACTCTTACCAGGTAGGAAATAGAGAATATTCATGAAGAGTAACACATTTTGTTACAATTTCTTTCAGTAAGGGCAAGACATCGTGGAAACGTTTGTATAACTCAAGTGGCAGACCGTGCAACAGACGCGTCGTGATGCACGATGTAGTTTACATTTGGAATACCAGGAGCGTATTGCTGCAGTTGTAGAATGTTGCTCCGGAAGATTTAAACCTATCCATAGCCTCATACACAAACAACGAGTGACCGTGGCGAATAGCACCATAAGGAGATGCATGCAGAAGTAAAATTCTATCTACTGATCTGACAGGAAATTCTACGAAGTTTTCATCTTATTTTAAAACAGTAAACTGATCAATGCCATTTGTCCACACACTCAGGGAAATTAACAGCATCGACGAAATAATAAATCTCTTTTTCCAAAATTGTTTATCTGAGAATGATTTTTCCTGTGGTTCTTCTTTTCACTCGTTCTACAAACAGTAAAATGCCACACTCGGAAGTAAGTGACTACCGGACGGAAAATAAACCAAAGTCGATTAACACAGGAAAATGAACGGACATGATTCAATACGTGCGCGATTCTACATTCCTTTTGCGCAACGGGTTGCTCCTATTCTAGCAGCACACTGTCGTAGATCTACGAAGATTCAAATGGTTCAAATGGCTCTGAGACAATGCGACTTAACTTCTGAGGTCATCAGTCGCCTTGAACTTAGAACTAATTAAACCTAACTAACCTAAGGACATCACACACATCCACGCCCTAGGCAGGATTCGAACCTGCGAGCGTAGCGGTCGCTCGGTTCCAGACTGTAGCGCCTAGAATCGCACGGTCAATCCGGCCGGTATCTACGAAGGAAGGAAGTGATAGGATGAAAGCGTAGGTCAGTGCCACTCTCAAGAAGATTGTCGAATTCATGTACACAAATATTTATCTACACTGAAGAACCAAAGAAACTGGTACACCTGCCTAATATCGTACAGGTCCCCCGCAAGCACGCAGAAGTGCCTCAGTGAGACCTGGTATGGACTCAACTAACGTCTGAAGTAGTGCTGGAGGGATTTGACAACATGAATACTGTACGGTTGCCCATAAATCCGTAAGAGTACGAAGGGGTGGAGATTTCTTCTGAACAGCACGTTGCAAGGCATCCCAGATATGCTAAATAACATTCATGTCTGGGGAGTGGGTGGCCAGCGGAAGTGTTTAAACTCAGAATAGTGTTGCTGGAGCCACTCTGTAGCAATTCAGAACGTATGGGTTGTCGCATTGTCCTGCTGGAATTGCCCTAGTCCGTCGCAATGCACAATGGACGTGAATGGATGCAGGTTATAAGCCTTACGTACGTATCACCTGTCACAGTCCCATCTAGACGAATCAGGGGTCCCATATCATTCCAGCCGCACTCGGCCCACACCCTTACAGAGCCTCCACCATCTTGAACATTCCTCTGTTGATATGCAGAGTCCCCGTACACGTCCATACGCTCGATACAATTTGAAACGGGACTCGTCCAACCATGCAACATGCTTGCACTCATCAACAGTCCAGCGTTGGTGTTCACTGGCCCAGGCGAAGCTTAAAGCTGTGTGTCGTGTGGTCATCAAGGGTAGACGAGTGGGCCTTCAACTCAGAAAGCCCTTATCGTTGATGTTTCGTTGAATAGCTCGCACTCTGACACTTGTTGATGGCCCAGCACTGAAATCTGCAGCAATATGCGGAATGGCTGCACTTCTGTCACGTCGTCGTTGGTCCCGTTCTTGCAGGATCTTTTTCCAGCCGCAGTGATGTCGGCGATTTTGTGTTTCACCGGATTCCTGATATTCACGGAAAACTCATGAAATGGTCGTACAAGAAGATCGTCACTTTATCGCTATCTCGGAGATGCTGTGTCCCATCGCTCGTGCGCCGACTACAACAGCACGTTCAAATTCACTTGAATCTTGATAACGTGTCATTGTAACAGCAGTAACCGATCTAATAACTGTTCCAGGCGTTGCCGACAGCAGTGGCGTGTCCGGCCTGTTTACATATCTCTGTATTTTAATACTCATGCCTATACAATATTCTTTGGCGGTTCACTGTAAATTTATGACGTGAATCTGTGATTGACTTTTTGAACATATTTTATGCTCGAGCATTTTGCCTTCCAGAAGGCCATAATTCTCTGATGTAGGACTCAACATGGGTTCCACCAAAAGAGATTGTGTGAAACCCAGTTCATTCTGTTCGCCCATGAAACTCAGAAGGCACTAGATAGCGGAACCCAGATAAACTTCGTGTTCCCCGACCTTCGGAAGGGGTTCAGTAGAGTTCCGCACTGCCGCCTAATTAGTAAGATAATAGCGTACGGAATAACAGGCCGTCTTTGTGATTGTACTGAAGAGTTTGTGACAAATACAATACAGCAAGTCATTTTTAACGAAGAGTTCAGGCTCATAAGGGTGTTCGCCGACGATGCTGTTGTATATAGAGAAGTTGCAACTACAGAAACTATGGCGAAACACACGGGGTCTGCGGAGGACCGATGATTGGTGCAGGATGTGGCAGTTGACCCTCAACATAAACAGATGCAGCGTAGTGCGTGTAGATGGGCTGAAACCCCATTACTGAATCATTACATGATTTCTGAACAACCTCTAGAAGCAACAAAACCATTCAATATCTGGGAGTATTGGTACCGATCGATTTAAAGGGAAACGACACTTAAAACTAACGTTACGAAAGGTACATCCCAGCCGGAGATTCATTGAAAGATCCTTAGGAAATATAGTCCTCAAAGCATGAGGTAGTTTGCAAAACCTTCATTCTACCGTTATTTGATTATTGCTCGTCTGGAACCTTACCAGATGGGATTGATAGACGAAATAGAGAAGCGTCATGGAGATGTTCGGCCAGCTCCGGTGGCAGGGGTTAGAAGAGAGGCGTTGTATTTCACTTTGTGGTTTGCTGTTAAAATTACGAGAGCGTACGTTCTTAGAAGAGTCAACCAACATACCGCTTCCTCCAACATGTAACTAGCGAAAACACTACGAACATTAAATTATCGAGCTCAAATGACGTGTCGACGTGTACCAACAGTCTACCCGTCCACTGTTCGACACACACACACGAAACGTAAGGTTTTTGCACAGTATGGATGTAGATGTTGAATATCTGCAACAGTGAAGTTTACTCTTCTACTAGAATTACCAATCGAAGGACATTGTCACGTGCTGTTTACCACTGCATGAGAGAAGTTTCTACGCTGACAAGGAGTACACTGCCAGTGGACCCGGTTTCCTAGAAATCTAGCTCAGTGTTTCGGCTTATTCGTGAACACTCAACCGTTTCTGAAAAATAGGCGGTCAAAGTTTTCGAGGTATTTTATGTGCATTTTATCGTTTGCTCTCCTCAGACGAAATGATGTCACAGTGTGTAGCGTCATAACATCTTAATTTTGCACCCCGTATAAGGATCCGGATTATTATTTTTATTTTTGTATTTCGTTTATGTGCCTATGTCTATAGAAGATTACTTAACGAATATTTTCCACTGTATACTGATGTAGCGTTGTTATTATTCGTCTGTTAATTTATGTCAGATGAAAGAATTTAAAAAAATGAGAAAATCATTTCAAATCGTTTTCAGTGAAATTCCTGTAGTGTATTTTGATTCGCAACGATCTACAAGGTTCAGTTTTCGGAAAAGTGGTACGTTACGCATGGTTTACCGTGAATTTATTGCCAACACGTGAAATCCTTTACAGTGTAAATGTCGTTTCTTTCCCGAGTGAGATTCATGTGAAGAACTATCACTGTGACAAACCTGCCTACGCATAATTCTCTTGGTGTTAAGAATACCTGTGTTTTGAATGTTTCTACGACAGGTATCGTCCAAGGGAATGAACCAAATCTTCCTGAAGAATAAACAAATAAATAAAATATAATATAAGAACTGATCTGAGGATGAAATATCACAGTATGAGAATTTAAAAAGATTTTAACCTCACACATCCATAAATCTATGACAGTTATTGCTAAACCCGATTGTAATTTTACAGATGCTGTAACGCCCTTGTGTACCCTAAGGTGTTGGTAAGAAACATTCCTGTAGTAACCTTCTACTCACTTGAGTAGATAAATGAAAAAACAAAAATAAAATAAATGAAAAGAATATTCGTGTTTCGAAGATACTGCGGAAAATTAAGAAGCCGCGACGCTAACGACTGAGTCACCACTTCGACTGAGCCGCGCGGGGTAGCCGTGCGGTCTGAGGCGTCTTGTCACCGTTTGCGCGATTGCCTCCGTCGGAGGTTCGACTCCACCCTCGGGCATGGGCGAGTGTGTCGTCCTTAGTTTAAGATCGATTAACTAGAGCGCAAGCTTAGGGACCGATAACCTCAGCAGTTTGGTCCCGTAAGACCTTACCACAAATTTCCAATTTCCACTTCGACTGAGGATACCGCGCGGTAAAAAGCACATAAAGTACCTCTAAAACACCTCAAAAACTGTGAAAGTCGTTTTTTCAGAAACGGGTATCTACCGATAACACAAGGCACATGTTCGCATATTTTGACTTCCTTTCCACTAAACGAAGTTCCTTGGAAATCGGGTGATGGCACTTGGCGTGTTCTGCTCATGAGTATACAGCTGGGCTCTATGCAGCCCTCAACGCCTTCAAATACCATGCACAAAATTTTTTTAGTCTCTGACTCACTATGTGTAAACTATCACTCCTGCAGAAATAATGAACAGGATCCTTTCACATTGGAGGTCACAATTTTCAAATAGTTCGAGAAAAAGGTGTCTGAAGGTCACTTTTGTATGTTTTCTTGAATAATTCGAAAACTACAGCCTCTAGCGAATACACATACCACTACAAAATGTAACAACCTCAAATTTCCTACAAAAAGGTCCTGAAACTTCTGTGTGCTGGACCGAGACTCGAACTCAGGACCTTTGCATTTCGTGAGCAAGTGCTTTACCAACTGAGCTGCCCAACCACAGCTTCAATTCTGCCAGTACCTCGTTCGCTTTCTCTGTATCACTAATAACTTAGTTTGCACATAGCAAGTGAGAGAACATGAAAGTCCTGTACGTGGTATTTGAAGGTGTTGCGAGTTGCGTAAAACCGAGAAAAAAGGGCAGCTGAACCATCCTGTGTAAAAGAGATGATCGCAAGCTGTGATAAATTTCTCCACACTGGAGACTTATGTAGGGAAGTAGTATGCGTGGTTTTGGTTGGGCTTTGAACACCATTGTTATTGCCAGTTGGCCCTTTTTTCTACACTGGCTGTCTGCTTACAGCCAGAATATTATGACCACCTACCAATAGCCACCTTTGGATCGGATAACAGCGACGACGTGTCTTGGCATGGAAGCACTGAGGCCTGGCTAGGTCGCTGGAGGGAGCTGGCACCACATTCCAGACACTCGTTTCACCTAATTCTCGTAAATTCCAGGGAGGAGGACGATGAGCTCTGACGCCAAGTTCAGTCACATCCCAGATACGTTCGATCGGGTTGAGATCTGGCAGTTGGTGGGTCAACACATCAATAGGAACTCACCACTGTGTTCCTCGAATCACACTTCTGAGGTTGTGACATGGCGCATTATCTTGCTGAAAAATGTCACTGTTGCCTGGAAACATGATCGTTATGAAGGGGTGTACATGGCCTGCAACCAGTGTACAGTACTCCTTGGCCATCATGGTGCCTTGCACGGACTCCATTGGGCCAATGGATGCACACGTGAATGTTCCGCGGAGCATAAAGGATCCACTGCCAGTTTGTCTGTGTCCTACAGTATACGTGTGAGGGAACTGTTCCCTGGAAGACGACGGATTCGTGCCCTCCCATCCGCATGATGAAGAAGGTATTGGGATTCATCAGACCATCACCGCTCTGCCACTGCGACCCTCTGCCACGACCCATTAAGTCGTAGTTCTCAATTTAGTCATGTTAACACTGGCACATGCATGGGTCGTCGGCTGCAGAGGCTCATCATTAGGAATATTCAGTGCACTGTGTGTACAGACACATTTGTACTCTTTATGTATGTTTGCAGCTGGGAATATTCAGCCGCCAAATAATTGTTAAAATCTCTTGTGAAATCTTCAGCTGTCCTTTATCTTGCACAGTTCACTACTACTTTCAGTCAACTGAACATTATCAAGCTAAGCTGGCATAAACGGCAGGAAATTTATATCATAATTTGAACAAAAGTAATTTACTCTTTTGAGCCCACCGTAGTACGTAAAAATGTATTACAATAATTTCCGTGTACAATAGTTTTTGTCAAAAAGCGAAGTCCACATCGACAGCTGGTAGCACTTGCTAGAACCAACAAATAACTGATTACACACTACTTCATCTCACGTACTCCACACTAGCTGCTTGCACACGTGACTTATTTTCTTGTTATTATTCATGATTTGGAATCAGATACAAGGGTAGGTACAGCCATATTTCATTTGTGTTTCTTTTGTTGTTTTTCTTCCCAAAGCTCTTCCAAATGCTTCGCAGATAGCTTGATATTTATTAACCGTATTCTCAATGTCGCTGTCATAGTTAAAACTAATATCGTATGCCAGATAAACGATGTGGGACATTTGTTCTAAATTTTCCTCATTTATCATCATTTACGATCTGACTTGTTCCCTTCCTTTGAAAGAAATTATTTTTGTCTTATTTGCAGATATAGTTAAATTGTAGCATACGGCGTTTTGGCTCCATCAATATCTCTTTGCACATTGTCTTCTGTTTCCTGTATAATCATCTGGTCAAAAGCACATAATTTGTTATTTAGTGGTAATTGTAACATTTGCTTCTATTTTATTTCAAGTTGTTGCCACTCACTGAGGCTTACCTAAATGCTTCTGTTGTATTTCATTTATTATATATTCGACTACTGTGATATGACTATATTTGATCATACTCATCTAACATTTCAGCTTATAACTGTTGTAAATTTGTGCTTTCACACCTTATATTTTATTTTATTTTGTAATGTATATAGGTTTTATGTTGACACTGTACACCAGTTAGTGGTTGCAAATATGCCTTCTCTTTTGATTATAGACTAACGAATATCTCGGCCTCATCGTTCATGATGTTAACTTACGAGGCACATTTCATGTTATGTTATGTAAATTGTATCTACTGTCAGTATGAGTTCCTTTTCTATGTAAGTAGCATACATGTACCTTTTTCATGTTGTCCACGATGTTCTGACAAGCAGTTCTTCGCTATGTACGGTTTCTTTGTAAAGTTAATCAGTCATTGTTAGCGTTACCTACCGGCCTTCTTTTACTTCTTAGATAGCTTAGTCTGATACTGATTCTTTCCGAAAAGACTACGGCACTGTCATGATTGCCTATATAAAATGAGATCTACATCATGTTCAGCGTAAGTCTCACATTCACTAGCCTTTTACTAAAGATCGATTTAAATATGAGTATGATATTAATTGAAAATAGTGTGTATGGATCACTAACATCCATATTTATGTTTGTGTGTACATATTTGCTGTCGTTATTTCATGTGTACACTTTATTCCACAGCTTTTATCTGGTGGTGAAATTTTGAAGCACGTAATGCTTAATAAGGAATAGTTGCAATCAGGATCTTTTCTCGTCTCCTACCTTCCAAACTATACAGAAGCTCTCCTGCGAACCTTGCAGAACTAGCTTTCTGAAAGAAAGGATATTGTTGAGACATGGCTTAGCCACAGCCTGCGGGATGTTTCCGGAAAGAGATTTTCACTCTGCAGCGGAGTGTGCACTGATATGAAACTTCCTAGCAGATTAAAACTGTGTGCCGGACCGGGACTCGAACTCGGGACCTGGCAGAGGTACTGGCAGAAGTAAAGCTGTGAGGACGGGGCGTGAGTCGTGCTTGGGTAGCTCAGTTGATAGAGCGCTTGCGCGCGAAAGGCAAAGGTCCCGAGTTCGAGTCTCGGTCCGGCACACAGTTTCATTCTGCCAGGAAGTTTCATATCAGCGCACACTCCGCTGCAGAGTGAAAATCCCATCTGGGAACTAATGAACTGTTTACAAATTACAGTTGTTCTTGGAAAATAATGACATGTTCCTAGAGTACAGCTACATAAAATAATCTCGTCATTAATAGGTCCCAAATTATACCCTTGGAACATGTCACCAAAGTTTATTGTTTTCTTTTCTTTCAAGAACAGTTGTTTCAAGCACGAGTGTGGGAAACAGATAACATTTCGAGAAGGTCGTGTAGTGGCGAAACGACCACTTAGCATCAGGATAAAGACTAGAAAGGTGATAGAAATAGGCAAGCGACCCGCCAACATGAAGAGAGAGACAAAGCTGTCTTCCATTGTCTTGGCTGCCAGCAGTAACTGCGCTACGGGACGACAGCTCTGGCAAAGCAGTCCACACAGTAGCGCGGGAGACCACCGTAGTTACACAGAGAAATGGCAAGCGTCTGACGGGACCAGGCAACAAGTAAACAGCGCAATAACGAAGTCTATGTCCACCAGTAACAAGAAATTAAGCAAACACCAATAAAGAACATCCAACACCATTCCACCTCATTCTAAATACCGTATCGCGAAGACAGCAATTTCTCCTAGCATATAAGAACTAAAGTTTTTCTCAGTCAGTAGTAATCGAAATACCTTGAGGATGGCCATTTGCAACAGCGGACGAAATGTCGGAGAATTTCCTGCAGGGGAAGGCGGGACAAGACAGGGAGGTGGGGTAAGACGGGGAAGGGCTATAAGCTACAGTTAGAGTGCTGCCATCTGTGGATAGCTACGTCAACATCATCAGTACACAGGTTCCAGTGTGTTGACATTGCTGAGCCTTAGTTTCACGCCGGTTTCTGTGAGCTTTGGAAGATACGTACAATTGCTATACTGGTTTGCAATGTTTCACACCTTTCGAGGTCCTAAAACATGTGTTTCGTGAACATTTGTCCAGACTGTATATACAGCACTGAATAGTACGTCTTATTAACAGTAAATTGCTGTGTCAGTAGTCAATGTTCACTACATAGTGTTCATGTAGGCGTAATATAACTTGACAGAATGGTAGGGGGCAAGACGGGATGGGGCAAGATGGGGAGCTTCCCCGTCTTGCCCCTACTATTTGTCCAACCATTACCTTCTTATCGTCTCGTTGCGGGTTTTGAACACGTACATTATACGTTGAATACAATTGTAAATAGAATGGTATTCGTTATTCCAATGTTTCCTAACTAATTACAAAGTATGCCTTAGGCTATACGGTGAATAAAAATACACTCCTGGAAATGGAAAAAAGAACACATTGACACCGGTGTGTCAGACCCACCATACTTGCTCCGGACACTTCGACAGGACTGTACAAGCAATGATCACACGGACGGCACAGCGGAACACAAGGAACCGTGGTGTTGGCCGTCGAATGGCGCTAGCTGCGCAGCATTTGTGCACCGCCGCCGTCAGTGTCAGCCAGTTTGCCGTGGCATACGGAGCTCCATCGCAGTCTTTAACACTGGTAGCATGCCGCGACAGCGTGGACGTGAACCTATGTGCAGTTGACGGACTTTGAGCGAGGGCGTATAGTGGCATGCGGGAGACCGGGTGGACGTACCGCCGAATTGCTCAACACGTGGGCCGTACACCTCTGGTGATCGTCGAGGGGACACTGAATAGTGCACGGTACATCCAAACCGTCATCGAACACATCGTTCTACCATTCCTAGACCGGCAAGGGAACTTGCTGTTCCAACAGGACAATGCACGTCCGCATGTATCCCGTGCTACCCAACGTGCTCTAGAAGGTGTAAGTCAACTACCCTGGCCAGCAAGATCTCCCGATATGTCCCCCATTGAGCATGTTTGGGACTGGATGAAGCGTCGTCTCACGCGGTCTGCACGTCCAGCACGAACGCTGGTCCAACTGAGGCGCCAGGTGTAAATAGCATGGCAAGCCGTTCCACAGGACTACATCCAGCATCTCTACGATCGTCTCCAAGGGAGAATAGCAGCCTGCATTGCTGCGAAAGATGTATATACACTGTACTAGTGCCGACATTGTGCATGCTCTGTTGCCTGTGTCTATGTGCCTGTGGTTCTGTCAGTGTGATCATGTGATGTATCTGACCCCAGGAATGTGTCAATAAAGTTTCCCCTTCCTGGGACAATGAATTCACGGTGTTCTTATTTCAATTTCCAGGAGTGTACATAAACCGTACAATGTCAGTATCCTTGCTATGCTATAACGACTGACTATTGGAAATATGGTATTTACTGTATAATATAGATTACCAGGAATGATCCGACTCAATAGTACGTTCCACGTGTTTTATTTCAGATGGTTCGCAAGTATCGGCGACAAACGTCTAGGCAAGATCGGTCATTGGAGTCAATGGAAGGCGCTGTAAATGCTGTTACAGAAGGTCATATGGGTTCTTTGAGGGCTGCTCGACAGTTCAACGTGCCACAGAAATCTGTGTTTCAGCGTCGGGGTGCCCACGATACTTGTGGATGGACAGAAAGTTATGATGACGAGGCTGTCCACACTTGTGTACTACGTGAATGTAAGAGGCCTAAATAAAACGTAATACCTGATTCTACAATTCGCAGAACCATATTTCGAAACCTTATCGTCACATGATTTCGTTATTCCCGTCCTTATTTAAGCTTTGGAGATGAATTCATGCAAGTTCCCCATCTTACCCCGCACATGGGGCAAGACAAGGAATTGGTAGTTTATGTTTCAAATCGAGATATTTCTGACTAAATGTAACAAGTATGCAGGTTTCTTTGTATGCTATTGTAATTCAATGGTTAAGTAAACAAATGACGATCAAACCTACTTGAATTTGTTTATTTTTGTCCCTTTTGTAAGGATTTAAAGTTAGCTTCCACATCTTGCCCCACCTTCCCCTACTGACAACGTGGGCACGTACCTTGATGAATTTTATTGACACTGAAAGGATACATGTTTTATTCTTATTATTATTTTTACTACTGGTGTTACTTTTTTACCAAATCCTTTTCTGTGTTATGTAACTATTCCATAACTATCACAGAATGTATTGCTTAACATCTACTTTTTAAGTGTCTTTCTTAAATAAGTTCGTTGGAGTAATCTTTTTAATCTTATTTGGCAGTTTATTATACAGGTTCATTTCGTGGTAGAAATGACTGTTTTCAGTTTTATTTTTATTATTTCCTTATAAATGTAAGTCCACTCCAGATACTGTTCCACTGTCATGGTCAGAACTGTTCATGCAGTAATTATCATCGTTTTACTATGTGCTCAGTTGATCTGTAAATGTACTCACATGATGCAGTGTTTTGAACAGATCTTTCAAATGCGCTCGCCTAATACTTTTGATTGCTAATCTTATGGCTCTTTTCCATAGTTTGAAAACTGTGTTTATATTTTGAGCATTTGTTTCCCAGAAAATAGTGTAAGTACGCTGTTTAGGTTTTCTTATTGGTAACGCCGCTTAGCGCTCGGTATGAAAAATCACTGGCTGTGCTGTGCGCAGTCTGTGTTTAGTTTGCATTGTTGTCTGCCATTGTAGTGTTGAGCAGCGGCAGCTGGATGCTAACAGCGCGTAGCGTTGCGCAGTTGGAGGTGAGCCACCAGCGGTGGTGGACGTGGGGAGAGAGATGGCGGAGTTTTGAAATTTGTAAGAATTGGTCTCATGAACTGATATATATATTATGACTATAAAGGTAAATACATTGTTTGTTCTCTATTACAATCTTTCATTTGCTAACTGTGCCTATCAGTAGTTAGTGACTTCCGTAGTTTGAATCTTTTAGTTAACTGGCAGTAGTGGCGCTCGCTGTATTGCAGTAGTTTGAGTAACGAAGATTTTTGTGAGGTAAGTGATTTGTGAAACATATAGGTTAATGTTAGTCAGGGCCATTCTCTTGTAGGGATTATTGAAAGTCAGATTGCGTTGCGCTAAAAACTATTGTGTGTCAGTTTAAGCACAGTCGTGTATAAATTTTTCTAAGGGGATGTTTCATAATAGTTCCGTAACTATCAAGCGAGAGTGTGTAACTAAAACACATTAGCTGTTACACACTGACAGGACTTTAATGGGAAACCATGTTGACGATATTCTGTTTGTTAATATCTTTGTGTGTTCCCACTACTTCACCTGAGAAACAATGTTCATTACTAGAAATTTTGTGTTTGTTGTGCAGTCTATAGTGGCGACATTTTCATTTTAAATTAATAGTCTCAGTTTTCCCTCTTCAAACTAGAATTCATTCCATTTTTTATGTTCACTGTTATTTTCTTGCAATTTTAAACTTCCTTCAGGGTTTCGTTTGCTTTCTCTCCAAGGAGTTCTCTTGTTTCTTCAGTGACTGTAATGGGGCTGCCATCAGTAACGCCAATTTTTCCCTATGATTAACATCATTGGGAAAATCACTGATGCGCAACAGGAACGGTACTGATCCAACTATGCTAACCTGAGGAGTACATATTGCATCTCGTTATCCTGCAGTAACCGTCTACAATGTCAGGACAAATGTTTATAACGATGACAGAGGTACCCATTCATCTATAGTCTGCAACGAACTGGGACAGAAAATTGACGAAAAAATTCTTGAGAATCGGCTTTTCGCGATATCTCTCCTGCCGAGCCGAGCAACTTTCCACTGGTTTCTCGGAGTGTTTTATATTGGCTCGTCTCCATACAAGTCGATTATTTCAAGTTCTGTGTTTGTTGAGTTCCAAAACTCTCAGGTGGAAGTATTACATCCAGAAACAATTTTTTAGTCAGATGTGATAAATAGTTAATGTTTGGCAATAAAACATGTGTATAGATTTAAGGTTTATTTAATGAATATGCTTTAAGAACTCCAGTTTTTGTTTTTAATAGGGAAACTTCAGACACTGTTTCAGTCTCGTTTTCTACACCCTGTGTAAGGAATAAGGAGCTGAATGAACTTCAGCATGTTCAGAATTCTTCTTATCCCCAAAATAACTTCTATAAAAAGCTACTGCCTACATAATTGCCATTTACGTTCAGAATGCTGCGGACCCGAATAAGAGATTTCATGGTACTCATCGTATGCGCCTGGACTGTTAGGCTACCAGTGACACATTATTCAGTCTGCAGGCGTTTGTGAATATGACACGGCCTTCAAAACTCATAACGCAGTAACTTTTTCCTTATTCGTTTGTGTCAGCTGCACCATTAGTGTGACATACTCTCAAAGCGACATTCTCGGTCTTCCAGCTACATGATGTATCTATTTATACATAGAGAACCTATACGCAACTGTATATTAAATTTATTCCATTTGAGTGGAATATCATTGTAATCGTCAGTTCAACAAGAAGCATAACATTTTTACAAGTTCTCCTTACCACAGGGACACCACCAGATTAACCTATCACACAGTCTGTCCCCAAAACACGTAAACTCTGCTCGTCCATTACAGACCTGCCTATTGCACGATACAGTCAAAGCACAACCCACATATTTTTCTTGTACGCATTTATAGGGTGACCAGTATTGTTTACCCTTATTTTATGTTTTAATATTAATTATATTTATGACGATAACGTTTGTTTTTTGTTACAGGTGTACTAGGGAATCCATGAAGTTTCTGTACAGCTGTGTCTCAATCAACATTTTCACGATAAGGAGCACTGCGTGAGTCAAAATGGCTTACCCCCAGGATTAGCTCAATGTGTTGTATCTCTAGCAGAAACCAAATCACTGATTACTGTGCAGCGAAAGTTGGTGTCCAGTTGTGGAAAGAAATCACCTGATTTCAGGTTAATCTGAACATGTATGGAAACTTTTTTGGCGTCATTTCAGAAACTGATAAGCAGGAGGAGACCTTGCAGGCAGTTCAAACTTCATTCACGAGTTCGCCACAGAAATCGATTAGACGAGCTTCGCGGGAGCTTCAAGTGCCAAAGAGAACAGTACATAAAGTGGTTTGCTAACTTCTTAAATTGCATGCTTACAACAAGACATTACAACATGATGATCCCCCAAAATTTGAACAATTTGTAATCAGCATGCTGAGCGGTTTGAGTGAGGCTAATGATTTTTTGAAGCGTTTGTGTTTTTACGATGCGGCTAGGTATAATGTTTGTGGTTCAGTAAATTACCATAATGTTCGGATCTGGGGATCACAAAATCCTCGTGACGTATGGGAAAACATTCGGGACAGCCCAAAGGTGTGCGTCAATGTGTCATCGAGTGACTGGTCCATTTTTCTTCCTTGAAGGTAATGTAAGTGTATATGCTTATCTAGACATGTTGGTGAATTATATGCTGTTCTCCAGATACAGGATATGCAAGACACTATCACCTTTCAGCAAGATGCGCTCTCCCTCATTGGGCTCTAGAACTCTGCGATTTTCTTAATATAATCTTCCCCAACATGTGGACTGGCAGAGTCTTTGGGGGGTATGTGAGATATCCTGTGTACAAAACAGCAGTCTCTGATATTCTGAAATTGTAACAAAGCATCAGCGATGCCATTTGCACGATCACGCCAGATATGTTGCAGAAGGTATGGCAACAGATTGAATACCGGCTTTCAGCAAGATGCGCTTCCTCTCATTGGGTTCTAAAACTCTGCTATTTTCTTAATGAAATCTTCCCCTGCAGGTGGACTGGCAGATACGGCCGAATTCCATGGCCCCCGAGATCGCCTGACATTACCTCCTCTGATTTTTTTCTTTGGGAGTATGTGAGATATCTTGCATACAAAACAGCAGTCCCTGGTATTGTGACATTGCAACAACGCATCAGCGATGCCATTTAGATAAGGTTCAAAACTTGATGAGAAGAGGCATACGTGGTGTAACGCATGTTTCATTTAAGGATAAAGAAATATATTGTTTTGTTATCAGGGTAAGCGTTAATAAACATCTTGTACTTGCTCCCTTTAGTTGTGCTGGACAAGAGTTACATAAACAGTGGTCCACTGACACAAAAGACAACCTTGCTGACGAGTTTATAAGCTATCCGATAACTGCAGAAAGTTGACAGGATGTTATAGCGGATTTCTTTTTAAAAAATGTTCGAATGTGTGTGAAATCTTATGGGACTTAACTGCTAAGGTCATCAGTCCCTCAGCTTATACACTACTTAGTGTAAATTATCCTAAGGACAAACACACACACCCATGCCCGAGGGAGGACTCTAACGTCCGCCGTTACCAGCCTCACAGTGCATGACTGCAGCGCTCGGCTAATCCCGCGTGGCTGTTTTTCTTTCCCCCCCCCCCCCCATGTACATACAGCAATTCTTCGAGCGTCGTTAGATACCGTCAGTCTACGGTAATGCTCCAGCAGGCCTTGTAAAGAGAACGTGTTACTCGCACCAACGACCTGTTGCTTTCTCTTTAAATAAATGAATGGTGCTGTTATTACACAAGTGCCACGTCAACCGGCGGCTGTTGTTATTTGTTGCCAACTGGCAAACAGATCCGTCATACACTCACAGGCACTGAGGTTTCGCTTCAAAATGACATCAGTTTCAGCAAGCATACTTTTAAAAAAAACACACTTAACCACGGCTTCATTGTTCAATAAACAGAGGGTTTATGCAGTAAATTCTGGAAAGACGTGGTGATTCATATGAAATTTTAATCATAACTGGAAATAGTCTGCCCCTATCACTAGCAAGGTAGTGAGCATGACAATCATTGCTCCTGAACATAGCCTACCACTGCTATGAAGAACACACTTTAACTCGCTGTAAGGTTAATACCCATGGCTGAAGTATTGACAAGTGTTGGAGAGAGCAAGGGTAGGGATAGCGAGTATGAGAACTGCTATGCAGAACTAAACTCCCGACATAGGTTCTTTATGTGGCTTTGCTGCGGTGTGTGGAGAGTGGGCGGCAGCATCTGGAGTTGCGGCAGCTACGAATTACTAATAACGTAATAAAATAGAATACCTGCAGTCGTCCTTACTGAGCCGTGTGTGGCTCACGATTGTGACCTGTCCTGCAATTCTGAAACGGCGAGAATTTTTTAATTTTTTTATTTTCTGTCACTGTCTTCTAGCGCCACTATCCTTGCTTACCTTCGCTGTCCGTGACGGACAGCACAAGCGTTATCGATAGTAGGTTCGTGTTACTGTCTGTGGAGCGACCGCGAGTATTTCCGGGTTCTGCTCCGACAGGAACGAAGCGGTGTGACGGAGTCGGTGGAGTAAGCCGGTGCAGTGACTCTGCAGAGTCACTCGGAAGGCAGACAGTCGCATTTCAGTCAGTCGGCTCTGAGTCTCAGTCGCCTTTGGGTTGTGTACTGAGCCGGGTTCGTCGTTACTCGGCTGTTGGACGAGTTGGCAGTCAGCAGCAGGCACGTATGCACGGTGCAGGTACGCGCCGGGACCGTGGTCGACGCAGACGGAAGGCCGTTGGTCGGTCGGTCGGCTGGTCGTCAGATGGCTACATGTGGTCTGCTGAGCACTGACACAACGATCAGACGGGAAAGAGTTGGCAGCCAGCAACAGTCGGGTCCGTATGGTGTTAGTATCTGTTGGCGAAAGTGGGCTCCCGTTGGTCGTTTGCTCGGCCGGTCGTCTCTTTCGACGACGTCTTGGATTCTCAGGACGAACACCATTTTCCGAGTCGGAATGTGGTTGGACCTTGTTGGTTCGTTGGAAATGAGTAGCGACGTAGTCTGCACAGCGCGAAGCCAAGCCGGGGCTTTTGGCGGCGGGCACACGCTGTTGCATTTGGAGGCGCTAGCCATGTGAGCAACTTTTCGCTTTGCTCCGGAACAGGATCCTTAAGTTGAGTAATTAGTTGCCTGTTCTTAAAACTCGACTGTTACGATTTCTTCGCTTTTGTGGATTGTTCTTTCCTCAGCCGTTGAGGCGTGTGTTGTCTAGAACCCGCAGCCTTCTTCCGTAGTGATTTGACAAATGTGACACCACTTGTCATTGTTTTAATTTGTGTTTTCCCCTTTTTTTAATTTTCTAAGTACTGCACTTGGCCTTCTCTAGTGTATTAATGCTGTTTTAAGTGAGTGAAATTAGGCCTTCAGCAGTTTTTTATTTAAATTTCTTGTTTGCTCCGTGTTTAGGCCTTAAGCCGCGTTCGAGCCGGCCGATGTGGCCGAGCGGTTCTAGGCGCTACAGTCTGGAACCGCGCGACCACTACAGTCGCAGGTTCGAATCCTGCCTCGGACATGTAAGTGTGTGATGTCCTTAGGTCAGTTAGGTTTAAGTGGTTCCAAGTTCTAGGGGACTGATGACCTCAGAAGTTAAGTCCCATAGTGCTCAGAGCCATTTGAACCACTCAGCCGCCTTTGTTTTAAAATTGTGGCTTACAGCCGTAATGTGTAAATTCCTGTTTGTAAGGTTTCTCTTTAATCATCTTGAATTCTTAATATGGGCTTCAGCCTTACTCTGTAAATGCTTATCTTAAGGTTTGTCTTTAATTATTTTGAATAATTGTTTGGGCCTTCAGCCTTCAAGATATTTCAAGTTTGTTAAGATTGTTATTCTGTTGTACTGTATAAATGCTTGTCTTTAAAGGTTGCCTTTTATTATGTTGAAATATTGTTGGGGTTTCAACCTAGGAATTAATTTAAATTTTCCTTAATATGGCCTTTAGCCGAAATTGGTAAATGCTTGCCTTTTAAAGAATTTCCTTTGCTGATTTGAAATATTATTTTTGCCTTTATGCGAGAAGATATTTTAATTTTCCTTAAGTAAGGCCTACAGCCGGTTGTCTAAACCCTTGTGTTTTAAAATGAATTATTTATACTTTATTATTGAGAAGTTACTTGGGCCCTCAGCCGTGAATTGATCCTTGTTGTTTTAAAGAGGAAACTGTGCACTGTGTTTTCGAGGAATAAAGTTGTGTGTTCTTGTGTAGCTAACAGTAACTGGTCTTGGCCCCTTTCCACAACCCGATGCGCTCTGTCCTGCGATACCAGATTTCACTTACGATGTTATTTATTATATGGCTACGATTTTCAGTGCTTCAGTGGATCTTCTTCGGGCCTTAACTGACGCTGAGGGTGCTAACTCAAACCGCATACGTGAGTCCATCAGCGTCCGACATCTATGAAGTTGGTAGTTGATTGTTGAGACACAACATCGTTGGGACAGATACTCTGAGTGAAGCAAGATTTGGTAACTGGTGGCTGGAGACACAACATCTTTGTTACAGGTAGTCTGAGTAAACTACTTCATGCATGTTGACTACTGATAGAATCGTGTATACGATCTGAGTTAAGCCTCTCAGCGTTAGGCCTGAAGATGGTGCACTGAAGCAGCGAAAATAGTAGCCATATAATAAGTAACATCGTAAGGACGGCTGTAGGTGTTCCAGTTTATTAAATAAGCAAACGGTCGAAGTCTATCAATCGTCCATTCAGAAGGATGGACACATCAAAAAATTACTAATAACGTCGCGACGCATTTGGTGAAATTAATGGTCCGTAAAACATGGCTTAATGAGCAGAGTACATCCTTGGCTCGCCAACACTCGTTAAACATGCGCCCTCAGCCTGTATCGGGAAACAGACCAAGATGAACGCCCTAAGCTAATCGCTGTTGTACTAACTGTTCATCTTCTTTGTCTTGTGCGGGACGGCTCCTCTACATCAATATCTAATCGAAACGAAGCGCAGACATAAACTGAGAATGGGGCGAGTTTCGCTCGAAGTTCTGTACATCATTTCCAAGAAACAGGAGACTCTCCAAGTCTACACGCTACCAACTTTCAGCGGCGACGGCACGAGCGCTAACAGCCACCCGCTGGACTCAGGAGTGACTGTTAAGGACCTCATTCCATTATTACCCACTGTGCAGTTCATGTTCTTCGGAAACCGAGCAAATAAAACTGCGAGCGAACATCGCCCCACTCTGTGCCTTCGCTTTCGTTGCGATTAGATCTTGATGGAGAGTAGTCGTCGTGATAATATAAAGGAGATGGGCCATTAGCAGAACAGCCCTTACCCAGGGCGTCTATCTTGGTATGTTTTCCGATACGGACTGATGCGCACGCTTAACAAGGCCTTCAGTGAAATAGCCGCATCAAGTTGTGCAGTAGCTGCTTCTCATTGGCCATCACCTTGCGGATTTTAGTTAATGAATCAACGTCCGGTGTCATCACACTGAAACATTCGCTACAGTGACTCCTGGAGATGTCATCTCTTTGCTCAGACTAACGTACTTGAATATGTAAATTCCGACCACAAAGTTTCCTTGAAACTAAACTCATAGCACAGTTACAGTTAAAAGAAAACAGCCCTCGGTCACGAATTTTTAACGAATTTAACCGGGTTTCAGCACTGCTAGGAGCGTCTTCCTCAGAATTTAAACCAAAGAATTGTCTATAACATGGTCACAGAATTATGACTAAACTATTAACGGTCTCTGAACGTGCAGCTATGTACAAAATTTTGTCATAGCACAGTCTAGCAAGATTTAAATTACATGACTACCATTCGTTATTCTTACTAGTTAAGTGATGCTATTTTTCAAGAGAAAGCTCTTGATATTTGAAATGCAACAAACCAAGGACCGTCGCTCTGTTCTACTGTAAGTGTGCCGTAGCCGTGCTCGTGGTATTCTCCTCTGTAATTCAGTGAAAACATTTCAGCTGACCAAGGCATTACGCAAGCAGTCACGCAGATGTTTTGTAACGCTGTGTGGAGGATCAGCAGAGCGTAAAACGCTGTCATGTCCAGCGATGCACCCGTGTCGCAACAGCTTTTTCACCGACCCTCGTAATTCTCTTGCCACGCATTGATTTCTGTGAGGATTCGTCTAGCTTATGAACTCAAAAGCGCGTACAGCCAAGTGCAATTGAATGAGATGTGGATGCTGTGTTGGGAGGGTTCGGGTGCCACGTGACTGGGATATCGTGAGACATGGTGTAGATGTTGTAACGTCCCCACAGTCCAATTGTTCACACCACTTCACCATGTGATTGCGTACCTGAGAATTTCGAAAACACGGCTGTTAGTTCTTAATTGAAATTACATTGGATAATTTTGAAACAGCATAGTCACCAGTCCCATTAGGCAAATGTCACTGCATAATCTCTTGCTTACAGTAATGACGTACGTAGTCTACAACTGTGTACTAAACTCGATTACGTAATTTTTCCAGCTGAACCTTCCTGCGATTCCTGAATTTAGAATGCTTGAATTACTCTGTTCAATAATTTTGATTACACGTTCTTAATGCCATGAAACCTTCTGTGATTACTACACTGAAGTCACAAAAGCCATGGGATCTAATATCATGTCAGACATCCTTTTGCCAGGTATACTGCTGAACTCGCCTTGTCATGGATTCAATAAGTCGATGGAAATCCCCTGCAGAAATGCCCATATTTGCGAAAGTGTTGCCGATGCAGGATTTTGTGCACAAACTGACCTCACTATTGTGCCCCATAAATGTTCGATGGGATTCGTATCGGTCGAGCTGGGTGGCCAGGTCAGTCACTCGAATTGTTCAGAATTTTCTTCAAAACAACCGCAAACAATTGTGGCCCGGTTCCAATTGTACAGTTCTTTGAAAATATGAAGTCCATGAATAACTACAACAGGTCTGCAACCAGCCGAACATAATAACCATTCCATTTAGATAATGATCGGTCCATTTGGACCAGGGGACACAGTGCTTTCCATGTAAACATAACCCACATCATTATGCAACCACGACCAGTTTCGATAGAACGTGGGCCTATGGCTTGCTACACCAAGAAGAAATGCAGATGATAAACGGGTATTCATTGGACAAATATATTATGCTAGAACTGACATGTGATTACATTGTCACGCAGTTTGGGTGCATAGATCCTGAGAAATCAGTACCCAGAACAACCAGCTCTGGCCGTAATAACGGCCTTGATACGCCTGGGCATTAACAGAGCTTGGATGACGTGTACAGGTACAGCTGCCCATGCAGCTTCAACACGATACCACAATTCATCAAGAGTAGTGACGGCGTATTGTGACGAGCCAGTTGCTCGGCCACCGTTGACCAGACGTTTTAAATTGGTGAGAGATCTGGAGAATGTGCTGGCCAGGGCAGCAGTCGAACATTTTCTGTATCCAGATAGACCCGTACAGGACCTGCAACATGCTGTCGTGCATTATCCTGCTGAAAAGTAGGGTTTCCCAGGAATCGAATGAAGGGTAGAGCCACGGGTCTTGACACATCTGAAATGTAACGTCCACTGTTCAAAGTACCGTCAATGCGAACAAGAGGTGACCGAGACGTGTACCATGACGCTGTGTGATACGCCAGTACTGCGAAGACGAATACACGCTTCCAATGTGCGTTCACCACAATGTCGCCAAACGCGGATGCGACCATCATGATGCTGTAAACAGAACCTGGATTCATCCGAAAAAAAAATGACGTTATGCCATTCGTGCACTCAGATTCGTCGTTGAGTACACCATGGCAGCGCGCCTGTCTGTGATGCAGCGTCAAGGTTAACCGCAGCCATGGTCTCCGAGCCGATAGGCCACGCTGCTGCAAACGTCGTCAAACTGTTCGTGCAAATGGTTGTTGTCTTGCAAACGTCCCCATCAGTTGACTCAGGAGTCGAGACGTGGTTGCATGATCCGTTACAGCCATGCGGATACGATGCCTGTCATCTCGACTGCTAGTGATACGAGGCCGTTGGGATCAATCACGGCGTTCAGTGCTATACCCCTGTACGCACCGATTCCATATTCTGCTAACAGTTATTGATTCCCGACGAACGCGAGCAGCAATGTCGCAATACGATAAACCGCAATTGCGATAGGTTACAATCCGACCTTTATCAAAGTCGGAAACGTGATGGTACGCATTTCTCCTCCTTACACGAGGCATCACAACAACGTTTCACCAGGCAACGCCGGTCAATTGCTGTTTGTGTCTGAGAAATCGGTTGGGAACTTTCCTCATGTCAGCAAGTTGTAGGTGTCTCCACCGGCGCCAACCTTGTGTCAATGCTCTGAAAAGCTAGTCATTTGCATATCACAGCATTTTCTTCCTGTGGGTTAGGTTTCGCCTCTGTAGCACGTCATCTTCGTGGTGTAGCAATCAGAATGGCCAGTAATGTAGGATCTGCAGCACAATCTGACCCTACCATTAGCTCTTCCCAACAGAAGTCGGGATTCACCTGATCAGGCCACGGCTTTCCAGTAGTGTAGCGTCCAATCGATATGGCCACGAGCCCAGGAAAGGCGCTGCAGGAGATGTCGTGCTGGTAGTAAAGGCCACTCGCGTTGGTCATATGGTGCCATATCCCAGTAGAGCCAAATTTCGCCCCACCGTCAGAACGACTACGATTGTAGTACTTCCCACATTGTTTTCTGGCGCTATTTCACGCAGTGTTACTTGTCTGTTCTCACTGACGACTCTACGCAAACGCCGCTGCTCTTGGCTGTCAAATGAAGGCCGCCGGCCATGGTGTTCCCAGTAGTGAGAGGAAATGCCTTAAGTTTTGTATTCTCAGCACACACTTGTTGCTATGGACAGCGACATACTGAATTGCTTAACGATTTCGGAAAGGCAATATCCCATGCGGCTAGCTCCAACTACCATTCCACGTTCAAAGTCTGTTAATTCCCGTCGTGTAGCTATAATCCCATCGGTAAGCTTTTCACATGAACCATCTGAGCACAAACGACAGCTCCGCCAATACACTGTCCTTTTATACCTCTGTACGCGACACTATCGTAATCTGCTTACGTGCATGTCTCTGAAATCCCTGGGCTAACAGGACAGAGCGGAAATGGGCCAAAATAAGTTATTGTCAGTTGCACTCAACATATAAACTTTATTTCTTAAAACACACATTCACACAAGAAAGAATCAAAACTCCCAAGGTTTTCGTGATTTAATGTACATCGGCTGAAGGCCACATCGAAAATCCAAGGCACAAGTCCTAGCACAGAATTGAGGTACAGCAGTTCTTCTGGAGGTTTCAATTCCTAAGAGAAATTTTTTTTGTCTTATATATAAACAGGCTGAATACCTTAGCTTAAATTTTCCCCATAGAACGAAGCTGAAGGCCTCACATTAATCAAGAACAATGTTACCGCTTAAGGCCGAGACAAAGATTTTCAAAGTTTAATATAAATAGGCTGAAAAGTCGGCTGAAGGCCGCATATCGACAAAACAATTTAACGACTTAAGGCCTAGGAAGAAGAGCTTCTAATTTGAATAGGTTGAAGGCCTTATTTTAAAAAATTTCATGTAAAACTCGGCTGAAGGCCTCATACTAAGGAATAACAATCTTATAACTTTATGGCAAGACAAAGATTTTAAATCTTTAATTTAAGAGAGATTAAAACTCGGCTGAAGGCCACACACCATGCAGAAAACAATTTTACGGCTTAAGGCCTAAAGGGAAGAGCTTCTAAATTTCAACTAAAATAGGCTAAAGGCTTTATCCTAAAATGCTTCACATAATTCTCGGCTGAAGGCAACATACGAAACCCAAACAATCTCACGGCTTAAAGCCCAGACAAAGAAATTTCCAATTTTCAATTTAAGCTAGAAAAGTCGGCTGAAGGCCGCATAAAAACTGGAACATATTTCTTACCGCTTAAGGCCTAGACAAAATTTTTCAACTTTTGATTTGAAAAGGCCGAAAACGCGGCTGAAGGCCACATACCATCTTGAAACCTATTTACAGCTTAAGGCCTAGGCACAAGGAATTTTCAATTTTAATTTTGAAAGGCTGAAACTCGGCTGAAGGCCACATACCAACATGAAACATTTTTTTTTTTTTTTACTGCTTAAGGCCTAAGAAGAAAAGCCTTACGATTTTAATAAGCTAAAACTCAGCTGAAGGCCACACAGAGTACTTAAGACTAAAAGGAAATCAGCTTGTAAAACACAAGGAGCGGTGCTCAGAAGGTTCCAAGGCTCCGTCTGGGAAGTAACACTAACGCACGTTTAGGTGAGACAGGCAGTCAGACCGACAACCTCTCAATCGGAAGGCACCGCAACCAAAAGCCAGTCGACGAAGCAACCAACAAGATCAGTTCCGCTCCACCTGACCAGCAAAACGACAACAAGATGTCAATAGCACAACGTTCAGGAAACCGGTTCCCAATCCAGCCAAGTCAGAATAAACGCCTAAAACTACCAACGCCACCTCAGCTGTCGGACTACACGCTGTGCTGGGCAGCATCAACACGACAAGGAAAATACACAGCCAAAACCTACGGCAACGGCCAGGGCGTGTCACCGGAACGTCAACGGCCACAAGGAAGAAGATACCGCTGGTACACTACATTAATGAAGGAATGAATTCATTTAAGTCAAACACGGCACAGGAAGACGGCTGCAATTCTAGGCGACTTCAATGCACACACGTTGTTGCTCGCGGGAATCTCCCAGAAAGCGACAATCAGGATCAAACGAAGATATGTGATAGCACTTGAGGCTTGATAGTAGGTTAAGTGAGTACTCAACTTTAGTGTCCAGGATCGGTGGCGACGAACTTCGTAACGCTCGCGAGAAGCGCCTCACAACTCCAACCGCGCGTGCACGTTGCCAGCGACTCTGGCCTGACTATGCGCCATGGAGACTTCATCGCTGCTCTACTCCAACCGACCTACCGCCACACACAGCACACCCGGAAAATACACTACTGGCCATTAAAATTGCTACACCACGAAGATGACGTGCTACAGACGCGAAATTTAACCGACAGGAAGAAGATGCTCTGATATACAGATGATTAGCTTTACAGAGCATTCACACAAGGTTGGCGCCGGTGGCGACACCTACAACGTGCTCACATGAGGAAAGTTTCCAACCGAATTCTCATACACAAACAGCAGTTGACCGGCGTTTCCTGGTGAAACTTTGTTGTGATGCCTCGTGTAAGGTGGAGAAATGAGTGCCATCACGTTTCCGGCTTTGATAAAGGTCGGATTGTAGCCTATCGTGATTGCGGTTTATCGTATCTCGACATTGCTGCTCGCGTTGATTGAGATCCAATTACTGTTAGCAGAATATGGAATCTGTGAGTTCAGGAGGCTAATACAGAACTCCGTGCTGGATCCCAACGGCCTCGTATCACTAGCAGTCGAGATGACAGGCATCTTCTCCCCACGGCTGTAACGGATCGTGCAGCCACGTCTCGGTCCTTGAGCCAACAGATGGGGACGTTTCCAAGACAACAACCATCTGCACGAACAGTTCGACGACGTTTGCAGCAGCATGGACTATCAGCTCCGAGACCATGGCTGCGGTTACCCTTAACGCTGCATCAACGACAGGAGCGTCTGCGATGGTGTAGTCAACAACGATGTTGGGTGCACGAATGGCAAAACGTCATTTTTTCGGATGAATCCAGCTTCTGTTTACAGAATCATGATGGTCGTATCCGTGTTTGACGACATCGCGGTGAACGCACATTGGAAGCGTGTATTCGTCATCGCCATACTGGCGTATCACCCGGCTTGATGGTATGGGGTGCCATTGGTTACACGTCTCGGTCACCTCTTGTTCACATTGGCGGCACTTTGAACAGTGGACGTTACATTTCAGATGTGTTACCACCCGTGGCTCTACCCTTCATTCGATCCCTGCGAAACCCTACATTTCAGCAGGATAATGCACGACCGCATCCTGTACGGGCGTTTCTGGATAAAGAAAATGTTCGATTGATGCCCTGGCCAGCACATTCTCCATATCTCTCACCAATTGAAAACATCTGGTCATTGGTGGCCGAGCAACTGGCTTGTCACAATACGCCAGTCACTACTCTTGATGAACTGTGGTATCGTGTTGAAGATGCATGGGCAGCTGTACCTGTACACGCCATCCAAGCTCTATTTGACTCAATGCCCAGGCGTATCAAGGCCGTTATGACGGCTTGAGCTGGTTGTCCTGGGTACTGATTTCTCAGGATCTATGAACTCAAATTGCGTGAAAATATAATCACATGTCAGTTCTAGTATAATATAATTGTCCAATGAATACCCGTTTATCATCTGCATTTCTTCTTGGTGTAGCAATTTTAATGGCCAGTAGTGTATATCCGGTACACCAAAGGTAGTACAGCAGTACTAGCATCGATACACGCTGCTGGTGCCACTCACGGACCGAAGACAGCAACGTTATGGCAGTTACCAAAGAAGAAATAAGATACCACTAGACTGCAACCAATGATAAAAAAAAGAAGGAATGACGCGAGCTAGCCACGGCTCAGTCGCTATCCGATGATTTTTGTCACTTCAGTGTAAGCCTTTGAAATGATAGTGGACACGATAACACATAGACCTCGCAACGAACTTATACTTACTTCCACAAATTTATTTTTAGATGAAATTATCAGAACAGAAATAAAACTTTCGAACGACTGACATCTTCTACTAAAGATCAGCTGTTGAAACATACCTGAAATGCTTCGCTTCAAGCTTCGACCGAGCAGTAACATAGAAAAAAAAATCAAATTTCTTTCAACATTGAACTTGTTAACTGCCAGCGTTCAAGTTAAATCAAATCTTTACTTTCAAATAAAGGAATACAAGAAGTATGGCCTGATACTGTACAAACTGACTCTTAACTGAGTTAGATTTATTCGTGAATTTTTGAAACGAAAATATTTTACACGATTCTGTTAAATTCTTTACATGTTTATGTCAATCAGTCATACAAATAGGAATCTTGGTACCAGGAACCTAACCCAAGTAATAATGATACTGGTCAACAATGTAGTGTATCATGAACAGTCTATATTGTTGCAAAACACTATCTTACAGGAAAATATCCGTTTGCGATAGAGTCAATGCGGTTTACAATTTAAATTACTCATAACTCTAAACTTTCAGCTTACAGTCTCAACGTGCTGGCATCGCCGCATGTCACAATGTTGAGGAGAGGTTGATCGGTTGCGGCAGTGGTCCAGAACTGCTCCATAACCGAAGTTTGCGACAGCTCCTTAATTAATGTTGAGGAGTATTGTAAACTGGTCTCAGAGTTTTCTTCTCGGCACACTGCAGCCCGCAAGTGTCACACTTGCTAGAATTTCGCGTGCTGTTAAATCGCGCCTTGCAAATGCACTTGAACACAGTAGCCGTTCATGATCCCATCCTGTGGCTGAGACTATGTGGTAACTACGTGATCTACACCCGTAAAATTCACTCTGAGAACAGTGTGTGCACGTGACCAAGCCATGTTCAGTCACTGTTAGGAAACTTACAAGTTTGTATACACCTTTACAATTCTGTTTGCCCTATCGTATCCTAGCGATTACAGCAGTTACATATTAATATTATAAGCTTACAAGCATTACATTTTTAACTAAAGAGCATTTTATCCAAAATGCACACGAGACGATAAATCTGACAGTTACTTCATATTTGAGAAACGCAAAGATTATGCGTAACTGACACTGCGGTGGGTTGTTACAACGTGACAGTCCAGCACAGGACGAGCTAGCAATGCAATAACAGCGTATTTTATCACGGCCAGATCCAGGCTTCCCGACGCATACGACACTATATCTTTGAGGTTGATCAAGCCCTGGACTTCCCACTTGCCACAATGTCAAGGGGGTACCATACGAGGCTGTCTAGTCCACTTTTCACTCGTTTCATCATCCCCAATATCTTCGCAGTATGTTTGTATTGGTTCTACATGGGTTTCTTCACCTCTGAGTTATGTGAAAAATATGTTTTCGGTCGCTTAGGTGTATTTAACGGCTTTGACGTGTTAGCCCCGCTAGTAATTTCGGCCAACGGGTTCCTGGCCGCGGCTGAATGGTCAATCCTGTCCAGAGTCTTGGATGACCTCTCACTGGCCCACATGCTGAGTGCTATGAAGCTGCATGACTCACAAGCAAAGCTAATTAATTTACTTTGTCCATTTCGTTGTTTCCTACTGGTTAAAAGAAACGAATTTTTTTTTTAATTTGTTAAACCCAACAATGAGACGTTACATATATGTTAACTCTGGGAATGATCAGGGCCGCACAGAGCAAGACAGCAAAAAATCGACTCTGTTTAGGCGTAAGTTCACTCTTATTAAAGCTTCTGATTCCAGTCAAAGCAATAAGAAGCTTCACAACACTTTGGTGAAGTATTACGTAATTCTACAAGACAGTAGAACAGATGACTTGCCTCCGGGTTTAGTGCTGAGTTTAGATCAGCCGTTATTTTTAATAATAATAATAACAACAATAACAATGTAAAGTTTTCATACGTTTTCTGCCATTGTAAATAATTCGCCTTTACAGTACCGGGACAAAGATGAATGAGCGCGCTGCACGTGTAGTAATTAAGATCCTTGACTCTGTGTTTAAGTTTATCTGTGGTTCGCTTGCTTGCCTGTGGGTTGTGCGGCGCTGGGGAATTCTTTTTTGAGGCGTAATAGCGAGCAGTTGAATTTTTAAAGAAGGAGATTTGATATTCGCGAATCTGAGAGAAATTATCTGTAATACTTTAGTATGATGATAAAACTTGTTTGTAAACAAGTCATTGATTCTAAGAATGGAGAAGACTTTTGCAGAAATTTTTCAAGGTAACCAATACATGCACGACAATGAAATGTTTTTCTCTCAGAATTATTAATTGAAGGAAATCTTTGTCCCACAGATAAGTAATAACGTATATGTTTAGTGTTAATTCGAACTCTTTGTCTTCATTATGTCACAAACAAGCAAATGGTTGGACTGTGTAATTTTTTAATTGAGAGAATATCGTAATATTCTATATGTCGTACAGTCCTTTTTTTTACAGTAATAATAGTTTAATTTTTCAAGCTCCTTCATCAATTTTAGCATAGTTTTCAGTATTTTTTCGAGAGTGCATTGCACCTTATGCCGCACAAAGTCAGATTGTTTCTGATAAGCAAAAAACAAACTTTGTAGTGAGTAGTTTATTTTTTCTTTAGATGCCGCATCTGCTGATTTCTTTCTGCCTTCGACGATGCCATTATACCCGAAGCAAAACTACATGCTGAGTTTGAAGTAAGGTACTTTTATTTGAGAATTATCAGGGGTTGTGCTCAGCAAGCAGATTAATTTACAGTGAACGATGAGACAACCCCAATTTTTTTTTTTCTACTGCGTAGAGCAGTATTTTTATTTTAGTGGACATTTCATGTCGTAAATTGCACTTCATGTCACGCAACTTTCATAACGTACTTCAGTATTGAGTTTCAGTTCAATTGCTTTCACTGAGTACACAAGTAGTTATTTTTGGCATTTTATTACATTAATTTTCATTATTTCAAATTTAGCATTTCACTGGCTTCAAAGTTTTATTTCACGACACTGTACACATGCGCAACACACGTCAAACCAACAGACAGTATTGCTCAGCAATTGAAAACAATATCTAAAGCACACATTGCACAGAAAAACAGTTTTTGAAAAAACAATATGCAGTATTTCCATTTACTGATAAATTTTTATAGAAAGCTGACAATAATAATCAAATGGAGACAATGCAGTATTAAGTCTAACAATGAATAAGAAAACAAGAACGCAAGTAAGTTACTATGAGTAGCACAGTGAAAGCATTATCGTAGCCAACGTACACCCAAAGCCAACACCCAATACAGTAGTATAAGTTCATATGCCAACTACCTGCGCAGAGATGATAATATTGAAAGAATGTATAATCAGATAAAATAAACTATTCAGATTGTGAAGGGAAAGAAAAGTTTGACTGGGTGAAATCAGTTCGATTATAGGAAGAAGAAGAGAATAATAATAGTAGAAGAATACAGACTGGGGGAATGGAATGACAGAGGAAGCCTGATACAATTTTGCTCAGAGCATAATTTAATCATGTTTAACACTTGGTTTAAGAGTCATGAAGGTTATACACGTGGAAGAGACCTGGAGACACTGGGAGGTTCCAGGTTAGTTATATAACGGTAGAACAGAGATTTCGCAACCAGATTTTAAACTATAAGATATTTTCAGGGGCAGATGAAGACCACAATTTATTGATTATGAACGGTATATTAAATCTAAATAATTTTCAGGAAGATAGGAAATTAAGGAGCTGGAACTTGGATAAGTTGAAAGAACCTGAGGTTGTTGAGAGTTTCAAAGGAAGCATTAAGCAACGACCGACTGAAATAGGGGAAAGGAACATAGTAGAAGACGAATAGATAGATTTTAGAGATGAAATAGTGAAGATAGAAGAGGATCAAATAGGTAAAAAGATAAGACGTGGTACAAATCCTTGGATATCAAAGGAGTCAATTTAATTAAAGAAAGGTGAAAATAACAAAATAAATGAAGTATGCGAAAAGGATTACCAACATCTAAAATATGAGATTAACAGAAAGTGCGATGTGGTTAAGCATGAATGGTTGGAGGACAAATGTAAGCTCTATAGCAGCATGTGCAACTAAGTGAAAGGTATATACCGCCTACAAAACAATTAAAGAGGCCTTTGGAGGAAAGAGGAGCAATTGTATGAACCTTAAGAGCTCAGAAGGCAAACTTGTAATAAACAAAAAAGGCAATTAGGAAGGTGGAAGAAATATATAAAGGTACTACACAAGGGAAATGAACTTGAAGATGGTGCTATAGAGAGGAAAGCAGACTCGGGTGAGACAGGAAATATGATATTGCGACAAGAATTTGGCAGAACACTGAAGACCTAATTTGAAACAAGGCCTCTGGAGTGGATGACATTCCTTCAGGACTACTAATGTCCTTGGTAGAGCCAGTCATGATAAGACTATTCCGTCTGGTGTGCAATAGGTGTGAATATTACCGAACTGTCAGTTAAATAAGTCATGGTTACAAATTACTGGCACGCATTATCCAAAGAAAAATGGAAAATTTTCAGAGTCTACCTCGGCAATATGAGTTTGGCTTCCGGAGAAACGTCAGAACACGCGAGGCAGTACTGGCCATGCAAGTTCTCTTAGAAGATAGGCTAAATAAAGGCAAACTTAAGTTTATAGCTTTTGTAAATTTAAAGAAAGCTTTTGACCACGTTGACTAGAATTCACTGTTTGAATTCTATAGGTAGCAGCGGTAAAATACAGGGAGCGAAAGGCTATTTGCAGCATGCATAGAAACCAGACAGCAGTTACAAGATTCCAAGGTCATGAAAGGGAAGCAGTGGTTTAAAATGGAGTGAGACAGGATTGCAGCATATCCCTTATGTTATTCAATCTATTCATCGAGCAAGCAGTAAAGCGCCGCTTAATAATCCATTCTATTACCTTCGCCGAACATGGCAGTAACGTGAAGGCAAATTCGACTAGGGTTTACCAAAGCTTTATCCTGTTTTTTGCATGTGGATAATACGACATGTAGTAAGCGAGTCAATTTGGATGTCTTCAGTCCATACGCTATCGTAAATTATGAGCAGCATCAGTTTCCTTTGTGTGGGATGGGTCGCAGCAGTGGGTAGTCAATAGAACTCGTGCAGTACTCTTCCCTTGGGTGAGCGCAACCTCGAACTCTTACAGCGAAAAGGGTTGTTTCATTACAAAGTACACTGTTGTCTTCTTCATATTCCAACTCGCCTTCTTTGTCTATTACGTCAGATGGGGCTATCATACATTACAACGTTAGTGGAGGTGCGTGCATCTCCACTGTCAGATCGTTTTTATGCTCCTTATTACATTCCAATTCCTGGTTAACTGTGTGTCTTTGCAGACCGCAGAGCAGAAATTTTGAAACTAATTGCCTATTTTGTACTTGAAAATTTTCTTGGCAGTAGCTCGTGCGTTCTGAAGAGCAATAAAGTTTGTGTGATTAGAGAGATTTTTGTACTCTCTTAAGGCCCTCCTGTGTTCCTTGAGGACTGCGTCACGTTCTGAATCCCACCAACAGAGTGATGGCGTACCAGGAGTCTCGTATGCCGTTTTTGAGGTATTGAGAGTTCCGCTGCTTCATCGATAGGCGGTATCAAGACTCCACAACCTCTTTCTGGATCCCCAGCGTCGATGATCGGTTACAGTTTTTCCTCCACTTGTTTTCGTAGACGATCAATTGGCAATTTTTGTGTTTCATGCTGGTTGCATGCTGATAGGTCGATCATTTACTATAATTTAACAAATGATCCGAACCTGAAGTACCCGGTATCACTTCCCATGTTCGAGCACACAGTGCAGGGGATGCCACGTTCTAGCCTACCGCCATCGGGACTGCATTTGCTCGGAGTTTTCGTTTTGCAGAGTCATCGTTTTATATGCGTACCTTCACAACTTTTATAATAAACAGGAAGTACGATTTCATTATAAATGTCAGTAAAGACATAAGAAGGAGGAGGAGACGGCATAGCAGGAGACAGTTGAAGAAAATACGTTTAAAAATCGTCAGTTAATGCCCGTGGAACTCTTTATTGCACACTTCTTGATGACATCGTGAAAACCCATGTTTATGTATCAAAATATGTGGTGCGTGGTAGAAATCTTCTCAGTGACAAATCTAAAGTGTTTAGTGAGAAAAATTTAGGTGTGCAACAATAAGAATGCAGTGGGACGAGTGTTAAGAAAACAAACACTCCAAACCGACATTTCACGACAATTAATCTGTAAAAAACACACTACATGTCATAATGAAAGCTCGTAAACCGTCTGAAGCTGAATCCCAACGATTCGAAACCGGTAACGATAGCCTTTGAATAAAGGAACTGACAGTAAATTTGTGGCTGGTTGCTGTCCCATCACCATCAACATTCCAGGGATTTTTCCAACATGATAACGCTCGCCCCCATACCGCCGTTGCAACCCAACATGTTCTACAGAATGTGAGTATGTTGCATTGGCCTGCTCAGTCAACAAATTTGTCTGCAATCGAGTACATATGGATCATCATCAGGCGACAACGCCAGCTTAACCACAAAGAGCTTTTACCGTTCCTGTATTGACCGATCAGTTGCAACAGGAATGGAACTCTATCCCACAAACTGACATCCGGCACCCGTACAACACAATGGACGCACGTTTGCATATTTGTAGTCAACATTGTGGAGGTTAGACCGGTTATTAATGTTCTAGTATTTCACATTTGCAATGGCTTAGGTCGCGCTTGCAACATTACCTATGCAAACATATTCCAGAAATTTCATTACTTTAAATTAGTTATTTTTTGGTGTTGCGGTTTTTTATGTCAGTGTAGTACATAATTAAAATTTCTGGAACATTCCGAATATTTCCACAAGGGTTTAAATAATGACAATGAAGCACCTAGCAACCTGGCAACCTAAGCACGATTCGACTGAGGTATGGAGTTTTCTTTGCGAGAGCTGAGTTCCAGCATTTACATCACTAGAAAGGTAATTTCAGTGTGTTCACTTACCAGAGGCGGTGTATGGAGATCAGATTTCTAAAACGAGTTTAGGGAGCCTATGCAAATATAGTGACAATGAAGCAGGTGATGATTAAGTGATACTGGCAGTATGCGTGCGACGCCGCAACGCTGTTTTGGTCTATTTGTTGCCCCGCATGGGCGGATTACAAGGCAGGATTACGGCAGTATTCTGTGCAACCATCTGCACCAATGCTAAGTTCTCTGTCGTGCTCGTTAACCCACTGTAGCACACTTGTTTCCCTGTGTTGCAGAAAGCTATTCTACTGAATCAGCATGAATGGATCCAGATGGTCCGAAACAATGTTCGTGTAGATCACAGCTGACTTGTGCCTTTGATTCCTACCACAAATCCCATGGAAGCTCAGCTGAATGTTCTTTGCAACATTAAGTGCCTCCGTCCGTGGCGTGGTGTATGTTTTCGAATGGTTCCACATGAATCATCCGACCAAGCGCATGCTGCCATTGATTCACAGTCCAGTCTCCATAATCATGTGCCCATTGCAGTGGTAATTGACAGCGTCGTTCGATCAGCATGGGAACACATCGTGGTAGCTTTCTGCGGTACCCCGTGTTCAAAAATGTGCTCTGAATTGCGGCTCTTAAGCACTCGTGCCTGTGCCAGCATCACATCCCATCATCAGGTCAGTTACAGACAGTCGCATGTCCTGCTTTACAGAGTGGACAAATGTCTGACCTCCATGTTAGTATTGGGGCGAAACCAGTACAGCCCCAATGCCTGTTGGAATTTGAACTTCCCGCCAGGGAGTGCCACATTACCGCCATCTTGGATAACGTAACAGCCGCCATACTGGATGACATCATCAACTGACATCACGGATGCCAAACGTCATCGCCGCCATCTTGGATATCGGTACTTTGGGGCCATACCCACCTTGGGTTTGGGTGACGTCATTGCCGCCATCTTGGATAACGATTCTTTGGGACCGCACCAACATTGGGGCCATACAGGCTTTGTCCCAGTACTCACATTTTGTGATGAGACGTGGATGTCCAACACCTCACATACTCAAAGTTCCACTGTTCGTCAACAGTATTTTCTATAGATCCTCATGACAGTACTATGCGAACAGCCGATCAGCTTCCCCGTTTCCGAGATGTCCGTCCTCAGGCGCCGGGCCATTATAGTCTGCACTTTCTCACTGATGTCTGGATATTTTCCATTTGCAGCGCGTTTCTGCCCATTGCACACCTGCAACGCCACCAGGTAGCAGTTAATCCTGTGATGTGAAGTGGTTTGTTTGGTTTCGTAGTTTATATGTACGAGGGGCATTCAGTAAATAATGAAACACATTTTTTCTGAAAACGGTGGAACCTGGTAATCAAGGGAAGGCAGGATTCGGTTACGATTGTGGATGGGGCTGTAGTCAGTTACTATTGGTTGCCTTTTACAGTTACACACAATTTATTTTAAACCAATAATTCCAGATAATGCCACACGTCATTAATGAAGGAATAAACAACTGTGTAAATAATAGTGTTTTCAGTGAGTTACAATTTAGCAAATCACCATTAAATACAGATACAGCAGGTCATGTTTTAAAAGCAAGCCACTGTGATCTGGGCAGAAGGCCTTACACGCCAGGAATGGCGATAAATTAAGAAGAGTATAAAACTCGCTAGAACTTAAAAAAATGGCTCTGAGCACTATGGGACTCAACTGCTGAGGTCATCAGTCCCCTAGTACTTAGAACTACTTAAACCTAACTAACCTAAGGACATCACACACACCCATGCCCAAGGCAGGTTCGAACCTGTGACCATAGCGGTCTCGCGGTTCCAGACTGTAGCGCCTAGAACCGCACGGCACTTACAAAGTACAGGTATTGAAATATTAAAGGCAAATCTCCACAAACACAGCAGAAGGCATCAGACGCCAGGAATGGCAGTAAATAAGGTTTTAAAGGCTTACTGAGTAAATACAAATACCAAATTAGAATTCTAAGGCAAGTGAACAGAATCACGGCTGGATGCCTTACACGCCAAGAATGGCACTAATATAAAAAAAATTAGAAACCTGCTGTAAAACAGCAAATACAATAGCAAATATTAATTAAAAAACAAGCAACTGATCACCAAATGGGAGAAATAAGATGATGGTAAACTTTGTAACACAACCTTTGACGTACGCTGAACACTACGCTGTTAGATTTATTCTAGAAGGCGACCAGAACTATTAGACATACATAACCTTTAAAATAGACATTAAAGGTATTGTAATAAATAATACAATAATAAAAGACAAGAACCAGTACATGAGTTCCTTAAATGGTACTACGGCATATTATACCTGCAGAAGGCATCGACTGGAGGGGCGTTACACTGACTTACTTACCATCAGGCTTTCTTTTAGAACACACATGTCTTACAAGAACCAAGGGGCCAGAGGCGGTGGTCCAGGAATCGACCTCTGAGAAGTGCCGCCAACAAAGACTTTCGCGAGCAGTGAGATAATCAGCCAAGAGTTGCATTCACTTCACAAGATGGTAACTCAGACTAGTGGCAGTCTAACGAATGACTAATGATAATCTTACTGCAGCTACCTGACGACCGATAAACCAAGTGCAACGATGGAACAATACGCCAAGGCCGGAACCGGCGGTGTGCCCTACGTCCCCAGAATACTGTGCTTAGAGCGCCCAGAACGGGAAAAGAATCCCTAGCACCAGAGTACAAGAATCACCAACCGGCCCCCCAGGGCAGGTAACTGGGGCGTTAGCGGCCACCAGCAAGAAAAATTATCGCTGGTGAAACTTAAGAAATTGTAACAAGTTGAACGCAGTAAATAGTAATAAGAAGTCGAGGAAAGCTAAACAGATCCGCCTTCTCCAAGCACTCCGCTCGCTGCTCTTCGCCTCGGCAACACTACGAGCAGCAACACGAATCCAAGTCATTGGAGAATCGCGAGATGTCACAATGATGGAGGTTTCTCTACTTGAATTGAAATGCACTCATCTTAAAGCCTGCAGCATCTGGTTTACGACGAGGTCGTGCACCCTCTTGACCACAGGCCTTCCATCCGGCAGCCCATGTGTGCCTCCAGCGATCCCGCCGTGTTCTGGCAATGGGCGGATCTGGCTCCCCAAGAGTCCCCAACGGAACTCGCGCACTCACACGACCCAGAAAAACCACGACGTCGCCTCAAAGATAGGGCAACAGACATACCAATAACCGCCGCTGCTGCCACTAGCGGACAGGACACGCTAGCGAAACCGAGTGGCGCCAATCAACACGAGAAGAAGAAAAACAACAGCAACAATGAAAACTAAACGACATCGTCTGGCCGCCAACAGAGGGCGGAAACTTACAAACAGCACCAACGCGAATCGCAGCACGACTCAAGCGGGTTGGTTTTATTGGGGTTCCGATACACTAAATTATTCCCCAGTCTTTTCGCTACAAAACCCTGTATTTCAAAATAATCCCCGTTCAATGTGGCGCCCTTAACGCCACTATATTGGTAGACCCTGTATGCCAGCATGGTGCCACTCTATCGGTCGAAGTCGGAGGCAACGTCTTTATGCATCAGTAACGTCCCCGTCATCCGCGTACTGCATCCGGCGAAGCTAGTTCTTTATTGGGCCAAACAGATGTAAGTCGCAAAGTGCGAGATCCGGGCTGTAGCGTGTACGTGGAAGAACAGTCAAATGAAATTCTGTGAGCTCCTCTCGGTTGCACAGGCTTATGGAAGCCCTTACTTTGTCATGTAGAAGGAGAAGTTCGATTGTGTTTTTGTAGCGACGACCGTGCTGAAGTCGTTTCTTTAATTTTCTGAGAGTAGCACAGTACACTTAGCAGTCGATCGTTGCACCAAGAGGAATGACATGGAACAGAGTGATCCCACCAGAATCCCAGAAGACGGTCACCATGACATTACTGCCTAAGGATGCGGCTTTGAACATTTTCTTCTGAGAAGAGGTGGTGTGGCGCCACCTTTTATTTTTATTTTTTATGATGTGGCATTAAAAAATACACGCAAACCTAAATTTTTACCGTTCTACCACCAACCGCCAGTTTTAATAGCTATTTTAGTGCTTTAATAATTTTCAGCCCTGGTCGATAACTGATCAATTATCACTTGATCAACGACTCGATCGATTCTGATGAAATTTTAGTTGTATATTCGGTATGTCCGAGAATCAGTCGTAATCTATTTTTCATACCCCTAAGTGATAAAGGCGGTTCCCACAAAAATTGTTCTCTTATTTTTGGACAGAACTTTCTATTTTTATTTTTTATGGTGTGGCATTACAAAATATACGCAATCCTACATTTTCACCCTTCTGCCACCAACCCCTACTTTTAATAGCGATTTTAGTAATTTAATAATTTTCAACCCCGGTCGATAACTGATCAATTATCACTTGATCAGTTATCCCCGCCAGGTGTCTACCGGTGATAGTCTTTCACTATCCGACAGATAGGTAGTTGAAGAAATCGTACGAAAACCATCGACTCGACTATCCATCTCTGAATCGACGTAACTAGACCGAGAAGTTTAGCTAGGTAGCACGCGTCATTCGCCAAACCGACATTTAGGTCTAGCGCACAGGCATCGATTTTTATCGCACGGGAATATATCGTACGATCAAATTCTTTTAGTGAAACAAATAAGTTCCTATGCTCTCCTTTGTTCCTCTAAAAGAACTTCATCGTACAATATTTTTACGTACGATAAAAATCGATGCCTGTGCGCATGGCCTTATTAATAATGCTGGGGAACAGGTTTGCACACGAAATTGCAGCTATGTTTGTATGCTCATGGACCAGCAGTGTATAAGCTGCAATTGTTAAATCCGCGCGATCTACCGTAGAAACGCTAGAACTAATAGTGGCCGATACTGCTCGACTTGCCCCTAAGCCTTTTCTCACTCCCTACACGGTTTGTTTGTGTCACGAGCTTCCGCCAACGACGGCTATTGTGTTAGACATATACGCTGTGTTACACGTATACATTATTCTTATAGACTAGAGATAATTTATATGGCAAACCAACGTTTGCCGGGTCAGCTATAACATATCAAGATTTTCAGAGGTGGAAGGAAGTTTGCCGAGTATAGCTAGTATTGATTATATAATTTTTTATATTGATTATATAAGTTATCAATAATTACTTTCTCTCAATTAGTAGCATTAATTCGGTGGATGTCACAGGTTCCTCACATAGTCCACCCACTACACACATATGTTGTGCTTTGTCCCATATATCGTTGATGATAAAAAGTGAGACAAACATGTAACCAATGCTAAATAGTTTAAAATAAAACTGTCTTCTCCAAGCTGCAGATAGTACATATCGTACTTCAGAAATTTCTTCACTACTCGCTTCGAAACAGATAAATGAATTGTCAACACGACACAGCAGCAACCACATAAGAGCTACCGCAATACTGTATTGTTATTACTATTATTATAAGTGGTTGTGATCATCACCAAAGCGTTAACAGCCTGAACTCTTCCAGTTTCTGCCAGGTCAGAAGTAAGGAATGCAGCAATCAAGCATACTGCACGTATTTCAACTTCTTTTAAATGGATTGCAGTGTGCAGGTCAAGCAAATGCTGCAATGGAGATGAGTAATGCAGGGGAAGCAGATATTCTTATCTGAGAAGGAGTTGTGAGTAATGCTTACGATGCACTACGAATTCCTTCGTCACTCATTCTAAAACACACACACACGCTCTACATTTCAGTTAGGTACTAAATTTGGTGATAATGCGTGGGGGGGGGGGGGGTTAACAGACGGCAGTGGAGTAGGGGTTTCTGTTAGGGAGGGGGGACTAGCTACTGTCTAATTGCACTCAGCGTAATGATCTAAGAAAGACTGGGAACCACTGCCTTACTGCAATTCCTACAAAAAATATCACATAAGCTACTGGAAACTGATTGGTACGAAATATCTCAAAGACTCTTCAGTTTCATTTAAGGAAATACGTAACGAGAGAATGCGATTAGCGTCCGGCCGTTCGCTGTCCAGCAGTACGTCACCATTTTCCCATATTTAAAACTTGAAATAAAAATCTAAAAGCTCAATGAATATTATCTGCATGAGGAAAATTCGGATAGGTGATGGTACTGAAAAGACGAACAGTGCTATATATCGGACATTACAATAACTGTTCACGTAATTTAGCATACAAACTTACATGCAACTTACAGAACCACAGGAACCGGAACCGGGCAAGATCCACAGACAGTAGAAGGATGGTTCTTCATTTTCTTCGATGATAAAGTAGAGACATAGATTATACATAAACATGAATCGATAAAAATGACACAAATTTCTCATCTTTCCACCGAAGAAAAAGAAACTTCACAAAATTCTATCACTGAAATTATGAATTGATAGAAATCTCAATTTATTCCAGTGACAATGTTTCTATATAGACCTACATATCGGTCTCAAAATTTTAAATGCGTGTATCTCGAGAGAATTCTTGTTAAACTGCTACAATTTGCATGAAAATGTTATGAGATGACGCGGCCACCTGGATGCACTTTTAATAATTTCTCTTATGTCTTGACTATACTTTTATTTTTCATCTACCTTACGCGTTTCGACTTCCCGTCATTTTCAAAGGCTACAAAAATACAACATAAAACTGGTATGAGACAATATGAAAATATGATACATTTCACCACTGATAAGAGACAACTAGAATGTGGCTTCCTAGCTTTAAGTTGTCATCTACAAACATTCGTAATCACATTTCAAAATGATGGACGGGATTTTTTTAATATTTTAAGATTAGCATTGTGTACTCCTTGACCCTTGCCCTTCCCGTAATTGCTACACGGCGATCTAAATATTTGTTACTTACAGAAAACATTTTTATCGTCATACAACTACAGAAGGTCTCATGCACGTTATCTTAAGTATGCCAATTTTAAACAGTTCCCTTACAACCCTGTAGTAATCTATATAATTTTAACTTTTATTAAATATCTATAAACTTTTACTAATAGTAGTAATTTATGTGCTGTAAGTGGTACACAAAACAAAAGATTTGTTTGTTAACTGACAGTTGCCCCAGCACCAATCAGCGCGCTCTTCCAATGTATTAGAAAACTGTAAAACATTGTTTTGTAAAGTAGTATCATTTCTAAAACATTGTAAGTAACTCTCTTATTGAGTGCTGAAATTATTTTATACGTTGTAACGATGAAAATTATTATTGTAAACAAAAACAAACTGCAGCGTGTACCACGCACCCAGCACCGCCAGGATGGTCTAGTCCACTTGGCTTCCTAAATTTTCTCTTGGTAGCAATTTGCACATGTCTCCTGCTCGACAATATTGACGTGATACTCACTCCGTCTTCAGGCCACGAGTGGCCTGCCGGGACCATCCGACCGCTGTGTTATCCTCAGTGGAGAATGCGGATAGGAGGGGCGTGGGGTCAGCACACCGCTCTCCCGGTCGGTATGATGGTATTCGTGACCGATGCCGCTACTATTCGGTCGAGTAGCTCCTCAACTGGCATCACGAGGCTGAGTGCACCCCGGAAAATGATGACAGTGCATGGCGGCCCGGATGGTCTGCCATCCAAGTGCCGACCACGCCCGAGAGCGCTTAACTTTGTAAGGTGTCAGGCAAATCCAACACCTTCCATGAAAACCGTGACATGATAAGCAAACCCAGTAGTATGTCATATAGCTCCGAATAAATCGTGACATTAAATTAACCAAAGAAATACGAGTAACGAGTGAGCAAATGGAATACCACAGACTAACACAAGAATGCCTAAATGCATGTCGTACCTTCCCACCGTTAGACCGACGCAGTTCCTAGGGGAGAAACGAGAACAGAAGCCGAGAGCAGAACCGTGTTAAGCTAGAAGGCCCTACGATAAGGGACGGACTGACACCCCCGCCGCCAGCCTACCTGTAAGACTACCACCCGCACGTTTTAGCATGAGACTTTTTCGCGTCTCTGTCACGTCAAGGACCACCCCCCAGCCGATGTTAAAAGCTAGAGCCCTCCAGAAAAACAGTATAGACCTTACGATAACACAAAAAGGGCCACTACCACCAAAAAGTTTTAGCGTGAGACTTTTTGCGTATCTGTTACATTAGGCCCACTCCCCAGCCCATGTTAAAAGATAGAGCCTTCCAGAAGAACAGTATAGATCTTACGATAACGCTAAAAGGACCACACCAGCTGCAGGTTTTAGCGTGAGAGTTTTTCGCGTGTCTGTTACGTTGCAAACTTTAAAAACATTGCCCCACAACGAAAAGTATAACGTTTCTCATTGGATGGACAGAATTTTTGTAGGCGGAGCTTAAGGTTAACATTGACACCCTGATTGGTCAGATGGAAAAACAGTCAGATAGTTTTTTTTTAAAACCAACTTCGGTAAATTGTAGTAAGGAGAGAGTTGCTTCCGAGATGGCGAGGTGGGCAGAGCTGTGCTGCCCGCCGCTGCCCTGACGCTGCCTAAACACCGACAAGGTAATGAACGCTCGCGATGCCGCATTTTTGAGCGCATATGGCTTCCCTCAGAACTGCATAAGTCTCATCTGTTTCACCCCCTTTTTGGGTAATACTAGTGTCGATCGTCAATTAAAACTCATGGTGTTCACATTTGCCACTTGAAGTAAAAATCTGAAACGCGATGATTTTTCTTTTATATAGTTATTGAGAAGCCACATCAGCCACTGTAATTTACGAGAAGTTAGGTAAGTAATTAAAAATAATTGAGGGTCACTGTAGACCATTTTTATAGTTTTCTCTTTTGTGAAACTTAAATTAAACCTAGATTATAGATGTGATATGGCATAGGTCATCCTTCGATCGATTGTAGAACTTGGAAACCCATTCAGGGAATATTCGTTCACATTTTTGATGAACGCAGTTGGTTTTTACCATCCTGTATTAAAACACTTCATTTTATCAATAGTGCAATTTATTAACGATGTTTTGTGAGTAGAATAAAATTTTCAATGGTAAACTTAACTGCTTTTTCGAGGTTATTTTACCAGCTAACTAAAAATAGGAAAGCCTTGAACCCCTTCCACTAAATTTAGTTAGTATTAAGATTATTTTACAGGGAGTGCAGTGGAGCTGACGCTGAGATCATTTAGTATTTGGTTATATCATCGCTAGTCTCACTGAACTCTTCTGAATTCTACATGTCATGTGTGGTCTGGCGACTCCTTGCCAGCAACAGGTTCCAGGTTCAAACTAGTCAATTCCCTAAAAAACACGCTCAGAGCGTCGTTGCGCAAAAGTGGTAGGGAGACACGATATAGAACAAACAGACACCACCATGAACGTTTAGAACTTCGCTGATCAAGGGAACCTGTTTATCCACTGTAGCAAGGCCGTCGCCTATGCTGACGTGATACAATGTATCTAATGTTTCTATGTGGCTGACATAACAATGGTAAGGTAGGAAGCGACGTTAGAGTCGTTATAACATATCAATGGTGAAATGTATCACATTTTCGCATAGTCTGACCTAAGTTTTATGTTGCATTTTCGTAGCCTTTTGAAAATGACGGGGAGTCGAAACGTGTAAGGGTGATGAGAAGTAAAAATGTGGACAAGACGTAAATCAATTGATTGAAAGTGCTTCTTAAACTGGTTAACATGATCAAGAAAAAGAAAAAACTACTTGGTTTTACGGTCTTCGAGTTAATAATGCACCTGTAATTTTGGCGAGAACCGCAAAAAAGCGTACTTTTACATAATTTTTGTTATTTATTTACATTTACTGGCAACGAAATAGGTCGATTTTCAGTACGTACCTTTTCAATTAGCCACTATTTTGAGACGCACTTCGGGAAATATCAGTTTCGAGGTTCACGTCATAATTTAATTCTGATAAAGTGCATATACAAAAACAAAACGAGGATAATGGAATGTAATCAAATTAAGTCGGGTGATGCTGAGGGAATAAGATTAGGAAATGAGACACTTAAAGTAGTAAAGGAGTTTTGCTATTTGGAGAGCAAAATAACTGATGATGGTCGAAGTAGAGAGGATATAAAATGTAGACTGGCAATGGCAAGGAAAGCGTATCTGAAGAAGAGAAATTTGTTAACATCGAGTATAGATTTAAGTGTCAGGAAGTCGAAGGTTCAAATGGCTCTGACCACTACGCGACTTAACTTCTAAGGTCATCAGTCGCCTAGAACTTAGAACTAATTAAACCTAACTAACCTAAGGACATCACACACATCCATGCCCGTGGCAGGATTCCAACCTGCGACCATAGCGGTCACTCGGTTCCAGATTGTAGCTCGTAGAACCGCACGGCCACTCCGGCCGGCTGTCAGGAAGTCATTTCTGAAAGTATTTGTATCGGGTGTAGACATGTATGGAAGTGAAACATGGACGATAAATAGAAGAGAATAGAAGCTTTCGAAATGTGGTGCTACAGAAGAATGCTGAAGATTAGATGAGTTGATCACATAACTAATGAGGAGGTATTGAATAGAATTATAGAGAAGAGAAATTTGTGGCACAACTTGACTAAAAGAAGGGATCGGTTTGTAGAGCACATTCTGAGGCATCAAGGGATCACCAGTTTAGTAATGGAGGGCAGCGTGGAGGGTAAAAATCCTAGAGGGAGACTAAGAGATGAATACACTAAGCAGGTTCAGAAGGATGGAGGCTGCAGTAGGTACTGGGAGACGAAGAAGCTTGCACCGGATAGAGTAGCATGGAGAGCTGCATCAAATCAGTCTCAGGACTGAAGACCACAACAACAACAAAGTGCATATGTTCAATGTTGATTGCAGACCTGTACTTCACTCTCAGTCATGCGAACTGTTTAGTTGTGCAATCCACGCAGAGGTATTTTTCCAGCCAGTTTGTGCTGCATAGGCTTATCAATTTAAAGGTCAAAAATTATTTTCATAGTACTTAAGATATGTACTATTATTTGTTGATAAAGATTTGTATGGAAAAATAAGTCTTCCCAGAAAAGAAACGTTGAATATGAGTATAAAATAAAGCTCCCAGACCGGAGAGCAGGGTCAGGGATTTTCTCTGCCTCTTGATGACTGGGTGTTGAGTGACGTCCTTTGGTTAGTTAGGCTTAAGTAGTTCTAAGTTCTAGGGGACTGATGACCTCAAACGTTAAGTCCCATAGTGCTCAGAGCCATTTTTGAGCCAGACCGGAGAACCCCCAGGATAATGGTAGATACGCTCCTCGGCGTGGCCTGTATTGGCAAGCGCGACGCGCGCCGTGGAGGGGACAAGTAGATCACGAAGCTATGCGCACATCCCGGCGGGCCCCCGCGTCCTTGCCCGGGCCGCCACCTGCGACGCGATGTGCTGCTGACGTCAGCACGGCACGGCGGACTCACCTTATGTAAACGCCACGGGCTCAGCCGGCCTTGACCTTGGGGGGCCGCCGCCGCCCTGACCCAGGAAGCGTTTCGCAAGCGGCCGCTCCGTACTGCGCCGCGGTCTCCTCCGTCGCTCGGCTGCGCTTTCTGCCTTCCACCGCCAAGTGGCCGTCAAGTTGCACAACTGCACTAGTTTCGGAGAGAGTAAGTCACAAGGCCCCGGGAGTAGACAACATTCCATTACAACTACTGACAGCCTCGCAAGAGCCAGTCCTGACAAAACCCTACCATCTGGTGAGCAAGATGTACGTGACGGGCGAAATTCCCTCAGACTTCAAGAAGAATATAATAATTCCAGTCCCAAAGAAAGCAGGTGTTGACAGGTGTGAAAATTACCGAACTATCAGTTTAATAAGTCACGGCTGCAAAATACTAACGCCAATTCTTTACGGACGAATGGAAAAACTGGTAAAAGCCGACCTCGAAGAAGATCAGTTTGGATTCCGTAAAAATGTTGGAACACGTGAGGAAATACTCGCCCTACGACTTATCTTAGAACAAAGACTCAGGAAAGTCAAACCTACGTTTCTAGCATTTGTAGACTTAGAGAAAGGTTTTGGCAATGTTGACTGGAATACTCTCTTTCAAATTCTGAAGGTGGCAGTGGTAAAATACACGGAGCGAAAGGCTATTTACAATTTGCACAGACACCAGATGTCAGTTATAAGAGTCGAGGGGTATGAAAGGGAAGCAGTCGTTGGGAAGGAAGTGAGACAGGGTTGTAGCCTCTCCCCGATGTTACTCAATCTGTATATTGAGCAAGCAATGAAGGAAACAAAAGAAAAATTCGGAGTGTTCATTAAAATCCACGGAGAAGAAATAAAAACTTTGAGGTTCGCAGATGACATTGTAATTCTGTCAGAGACAGCAGAAGACTTGGAAGAGCAGTTGAACGAAATGGACAGTGTCTTGAAAGGAGGATATAAGATGAACATCAACAAAAGCAAAACGAGGATAATGGAATGTAGTCGAAATAAGTCGGGTGATGCTGAGGGAATGGATTAGGAAATGAGACACTTAAAGTAGTAAAGGAGTTTTGCTATTTGGTGAGCAAAATAACTGCTGATGGTCGAAGTAGAGAGGACATAAAATGTAGATTGGCAATGGCAAGGAAAGTGTTTCTCAAGAAGAGAAATTTAACATCGATTATAGATTTAAGTGTCAGGAAGTCGTTTCTGAAAGTATTTGTATGGAGTGTAGCCATGTATGGAAGTGAAACATGGACGATAAATAGTTTAGACAAGAGGAGAATAGAAGCTTTCGAAATATGGTGCTACAGAAGAATGCTGAAAATTAGATGGGTAGATCACACAACTAATGAGGAGGTATTGAATAGAACTGGGGAGAAGAGGAGTTTGTGACACAACTTGACTAGAGGAAGGGATCGGTTGGTAGGAAATGTTCTGAGGCACCAAGGGATCACCAATTTAGTACTTGAGGGCAGTTTGGAGGGTAAAAATCGTAGAGGGAGACCAAGAGGTGAATACACTAAGCAGATTCAGAAGGATGTAGGCTGTAGTAGGTACTGGGAGATGAAGCTTGCACAGGATAGAGTAGCATGGAGAGCTACATCAAATCAGTCTCAGGACTGAAGACCACAACAACAACAGACATTTAGGAACTAGAAGCCTCCTGTAACTCAACATTCGTTTACTGCCGGCGATATTTTACAGAAACTATAAAAACTTAGCTCCGACTTCAATGTGAGATGTTTTCATAGCTTCTACAAATGAAACTGCTGTTTCAGCATCATTGTGTGATAAATACGGTAATGTTACCGATGAGAGAGCCGAAAAAGCGAAATTACTAAACACTGTTTCCCGAAATTCCTCCGCCAAAGAAGATACAGTAAATACTCCAGAATTAAAATCAAGGACAGGTACATCAGTGACTTGTAGACACCCTCGGTGTAGTCAAACAAAAGTAACTTCTCATGCATATCAATTAGGTTCCTTTTGGAAGTAAGAGCTTCATCTTTAGCAATTACACACAACTGCTCATCGACGAATGATCCATATACAAGGACTGGAAACTTGTTCAAGTCACATCAATACACAAGAAAGGAAATAGAATTGATACGTCGAATTATACACTTATATCACAGACAACAGTTGGCAACAGGAGTTTGGAACACATACCGTGTTTCGTTACGAAATATTTGGAAGGAAATATTTTATCGTTCTTGTGGAAAACAACTGGCCCCTTGTTTGCATGAAGTAACAGTACTATCGACAGGAGATCTCAAATGGCTTATGACACAGTCCCTCACAACCAGCTTCTTAATTAGTTTACATGCCTGTGAAGTATCGCCTCATTGCCGCGCGAGATTAGCCGAGCGGTCTTGGGCGCTACAGTCATACTGTGCGGCTGGTCCCGGCGGAGGTTCGAGTCCTCCCTCGGGCATGGGTGTGTATGTTTGTCCTTAGGATAATTTAGGTTATGTAGTGTGTAAGCTTAGGGACTGATGACCTTAACAGTTAAGTCCCATAAGATTTCACACACATTTGAACATTTTTTGTACCGCCTCAGTTGAGCGACTTTATTTGTGATTTCCTGGCAGGAAGGACACATTTAGAAGTAATTGACGGGAAGTTGTAGATGAAATACAAGTTACTGTACATATGGCGTTCCAAAGGAAGTATTGTAGACCCTTTGCTGTTTCCAGTCTATACATTTATTCCACTGTGAGACAAGACGGTCAATGAAAAAATGTTTGCGGTTGTCTACTGAGCCATGATTGTGCCCAGGCGGGCATCTCTTCCTCGTAAGCAAGTCGACGGACACGAATGTCCTCTTTGGGGCTCCAGAGATATGGAAATCGCATGAGGAGAGATCGGGCCTGTATGGAGTATGTCTAAGGACCCCAGCGAAACTTTTATAGAGTACAACAACAGGCTCGCCATCTTCAGGAAAGTCATAATGACCTTTCCGTTTGACTGCATGAGCCCGCTGCTCATTGACTTTCTGGAACACGGCGCCACAACTAACGCACAGCAGTATGTGGACACTTTGCAAAAACTGAAGTGCGCCATCAAGTTCAAACGCCCAGCAATGCAGCAATGTTGATTGACGGCAACATTCTGTGTAGGATAATGCCTGCCCAAATGTTGCGAGCTTAGTTGAGAGATACTAATATGTTATCCCATGGTACTTTTGTTCCGGCCAGAGTTCATCAGTCATGGTGTGGATGACAAGTGGTGGCAACTATGTTCAGACGTTTTCAGTGGTTAGGGCAACAGTCGAATACCCTCTGCATGTAGAAGTATCAGGAACACAAGGGCAGTGTGTGATCTTGCGTTATCCTGTTGATAGTCCAGTTATGTGGACCAAAGGCGATCGTGATGTGTACCCGAGGGTACACCAAGCCATCACGCCATGTGCTGATCCCATAGAATGATGACAAATACAACAATCACCTTCTGGATGTTGTAACGAGTTGACAACTGTCGTTCTCCATGGAGCCTCCGCGTATGTATAAGTCCATTGTGGTTTTGATTGCACAACAGGTACTCAACTAAAATGAGGCTGTGGAGTCACTCCTGCATCCATTGTTGTCAATGGGCATATCATGTCGGCATGCCACAGGCTGCTGCTGCATCAAGGCAAGCTGCAACGATGGTCGTCTTGCTGATCGTCTGTGGTCCTCCAGACTGTTACATTGCGTGTGTGCATACTTCCCTTGCTGCGAAGAGCCCCATGTACATAACGATGCTGAATGATCCCACATGGCGTAGATTATAATATGTCAGTCCTCTCGGGCGCTAGTTACGTGGTGCCACTGATGTACAAGAAAGCGTTGATTATGGCCTCTGAAATCTACCGACTCCATTTTGACGCGACAGTCGTGGGAATCCCGACCAATGGACTCAACTATGTGGTGAACAATATATTAAGTATTCATAGACCTCAAAAATGCTACCGTTGTCGATTTCCGGAAGTCTCTACTTCTTACATAAGGCGTAATACGAATTTCTCAAGGCAAATGCAATTTCTGGATAAGAAACCAGCCTTGAAATCATCCTCCACATATAGATTGCATGTATTCACTGAAATGCCAATCATTTGAATATCTATGCATGTATTATGCTGCGTAATAGTTTGACGCGCGTTGTATGCAGCCTTTTTGGAGCTGCAGTTTGTATGGCATGCAGTGTATTTGCACGTCAGTAAAATCAGAAACTGTTGCTGGGTACCATTCAGTAGCATATTGCTCCACCCATTGCACTGAAACAACCGTAGATACCACTCAGCATAACATTTCCAGTGTGGTTGAAACGTTACTGCTCAAGCCTGTTCCCCATCCCATCCTAGAGGCCTGCTGAGGTAGGTCCCCGTGAGGACGCAACGCAAATTTCAACTGATCCGAAGCACGCTCAGCAGGCTTTATATGAGCAGATCTCGTAGGTCATTTCCTTCTCCCAGAGAAGGGTGGGCACAGAGTGCTCGTGCACTGTCATCATGAATCTTGAAGGACTACCCAGACGTTGAAAGCATGACAGCATGAGGGACCTGTGCGGGCAGTGACGAGAAGTGCGCGACTTCGGTACGTCATATCACCCAAAATATGCCTGACACACTTCCCCACTAAGCCCGTGGTACCTGGCCACGTAAACTCTCTTCGCCGATGATTGTCTGGCGTCACAAAAGTCAGTGAAAACAACTCGACATCACTGACTCATGTTCCACTCCAGGCGCCCCCTCCCTGCCGGCATTCTCCGCACACCACGGCGCTGAGCAGACGGATGCATACTATCTGGGTCGCCAAAGCCTTCACAGCTGCCTCCAAATGGCACTGCACAGTTCTGTTGCATTCTCCACCAGATATCTAAGAGGCATACATTTTAGGCAGCAGTTATCAGCTGGTGACCACTACGACGCAAAACCTCACGCTTTGTTTCAGCGATAGCCGTTCGAATGTCGTCTCAGTGTTGTACACCAATTTAGAGGGCAACTTCCGATGCTATAAACCCTCTTTGCCACAATGTGTCCATCTGCGCACGATATAGGCTTGAGGATGACGATAAACTGAACAGTGTGCACAAGTCGCGTTGTCCCATTCATGGTTGGTATTACAGCATGCTGTGCTGAACTGCCGTCAGACGACAAGGAATGGACTTCCTGCAACATTCTGCGTCATTCTGCGCTATTAGTCGGAGATTAAGAGCAGCCGGACCAGGGAATTGCTGTCCCATGCGTGGACTGGCATTAACACTGCAACAGAAACGGCTGCTCCTGTAGTGATGCTGTAATCTGGAAGCGCGAACTGCTAGTAAATGTTGCGATGCACTACCCTAGATGATCATCATCAGTAAGTGTGGCGCCAACATTGGGAGGGGTCCCTTTCTGACACGTTTTTGGTGAGATGTGTTACATATCGCGTCATGGTGGGACGACCATTAGGTATGGCTTCGGGTCATGATTGGTAGTAGTTACGGTAGCTCTGATGGCACAACGTACATCACGTACACCTTGCGTTCTCATGTTGCTACCTCTCATACGACAGCACTGTGGCGCCATTTTTCAACAGGACAATGCTCGTACACATATGACACGTCTCTGCGAACTGTTTGTGTGATGCTGAGGAAGTCCTGTGGTCAGAAAGACCCCCAGTTCTGTCCACCCCTGCCACACCACCCTACCCCCAGAATATGCGTCGGACCAGCTCGGACGTCTTCATAGGACTTGCTGAAATGATACCAGGTAATAAATAAGAACATAAAGAACTCTGTCCGAACAGGCCATGAAGGTCCAACGGTATCAACCGGCCGCCGTGTCATCCTCAGCCCGCAGGCGCCACTGGATGCGGTTTTGTAGTGCTATGTGGTCAGCACACCATTCTCCCTGCCGCATGTCAGTTTACGAGACCGAGTTTACTTCTCAATCAAGTAGCTCCCCAGTTTGCCTCACAAGAGCTGAGTCTACCCCGTTTGGCAACAGCTCTCGGCAAACCGGGTGGTCACCCATCCAAGTGCTAGCCCAGCCCGACAGCGCTTAGCTTCGGTGATATGACGGGAACCGGTGTTACGTCTGCGGATAGGCCGTTGGCAATAAACATGAACATTAGAGTAATTCTTTCAGTATAGTAAAATGCCTAGTTTCAATATCTTAACGTACTCTTCCGTCCTACTTGATAGGACAATTTCATATTTATCAATGAAAAATACGAACTGTAGATACTCTGTAGTCTACAGTTCCTGGTTTTTATTGATAAATAGTTTTATTGATTAATGGTGCATCTCATAACTCGAATGTTTTGGATTAGTTTTTGGCTTTATCTATAATAACTAGTGTTGCAAATTTATGATACTCTGTTGATGCAGAGTCAAAGTATGTGGCGTATGAAGTACTTTGTTGTTCTCGAAACATAGCTGACCTCGATACTACAAGTGCAATAGAGATTAATAAGGATTTTTATTGAGTGTCAGTGGAGTCAGGTATTCGTTTCAAGTTTGGATATTCGATTCACTCTTTACGTAACAAATATGAGTGCTAAGGTGACCTTAGTAGGTATGCAAGCGAGTAGGGATTATAGCAAGTCACAAGAAAATCAAATACAGAAGAAAGCTCAATGAGCTCAATGAGCATTCTACAGGTGCAAAACAGAGGGATATGGAGCAATGATTCATGCACTCGACTCGCATTCGTGAGGTCGGGAGCTCCGTCCCCCACGAGCCTCTTACATTAAGATTTCCCGTTATTTCCCTAAGTCGCTTAAGACGTAAGCCAAATTAGTCCTTTTAAACATCACTGCCGATTTTCTTTCGGCAGCCTTGTCCTGCTCTATCTTGTGCTCCGTCTTTAACGATGTCATCGACGCGATGCTCAATTCACTTGGATTACCTGGTATGAAGGCAATGACATTGCTATGATGATTGCGAAAGACTGAAAGAGAAAGGAACCATGCGTTACAGAGTTGGAAAGTTACGACGCCATGTCGCATCAAGTCAACTACAAAGTTTAATCAGGATGCCTGAAAGGATGAGTGTTATGATCAGGATAAGAATGACGTGGCCGATGTGAATCATCTAACACTGGCGCGCAGAAAATATAAGAAGCACAAGCATTACTGCATAGGGTTTTCTCCTGTCTACAGGTGATACCTCCTTGATCTAAAGATTCAACATAAATAAGAACAATTTGATAGCGGAGTACTTAAAGTGGGACATATGAGAAAATACAGGGTAAGTAATTCTTCCTGTTTCTGAGATGAAATGCACTCCGTCTTCAGGTCACGAGTGGCATACCGGAACCATCCGACCGCCGTGTCGTCCTCAGTGGAGAATGCAGATAGGAGGGGCGTGGAGTCAGCACATCGCTCTCCCGATCGTTATGATGGTATTCTTGACCGAAGCCGCCACTATTCGGTCGAGTAACTCCTCAATTGGCATTACGAGGCTGAGAGCACCCCGAAAAATAGCAACAGCACACGGCGGCCTGGATGGTCACCCATCCAAGTGCCGACCACGCCCGACAGCGCTGAACTTCGGTTATCTCATGGGAACCGGTGTGTCCACTGCGGCAAGGCCGTTGCCCTACTCTTTCTGAGATAACTGAACCAAATTAAGCATATGTTGTCATTATGTTATTGGCTACACTCTGGGATTTGTTTTCAATATTTTGTCAAATTATTTGATCAGGACGTTGCCAAATACTTTCAGAAAACATACTCTCATATGAGGAACATTTGATCAAAAATTACTGTATGGTACGTGGTAGGATATGTGTGAGTACCTGTTTTTTTATATCAGAATTCTGGCCACAAGTTTTTAAGTTTTGTGTATACATAGCCATTTTTTCATATAAATTTGACAGTAACGCGCTTTGAAAAATTTTGTACCGCATGAAGTTGAGTTATAGAACGAACAAAGTCAGTAGCAAATTTGAGCTTTGTATTTGCAATGGTTCAGCAGAAAATGTTCCTTACTCACTGAAAAATAGAAGTTTCGGAAAAATACAAAAAGTAGATTTTTTCAGCATTTATGCCTGAAAAAAGTACCTTAATACTGGGGAAACCCACACATTTGACCTTTTTGGTCTTTATATAGCTCATTTCTTCTAGTCTGGTCCTCCTAGCTTGCGCTTTCGGGTGTATCCTCGACTGACACACGCATATCGTCGCTATTATTCAGTAGAGTTCCAGGGAACCAACCTGCATCAAATCCTAGTCTCATAGGCGTCCTGATTCTTTCAGTGTTACCATCACTCAACACCAGGCTAGCGCCATATGAGAAAATCTTAACCATAGTAGATGAGCAAAATGGTATCTTTTTGCGACACTTCTAAATGAGGTTGTTGAAGCTTTCGTTCGGGTTTTGGGTTCTACAATGGGAGCACTTTTTTAAAATAAATCTTAATCAATTGCATCGTAAATGGTCTCACAACCTCTATACTCTGCAGGCAATTTCTGTGATGGCACGAAATGTCGCAAACAAGGACAGAGTAGTGTGGAAAAAGGGGCGTGGTGCTGCGCATTGATTGAGACGAGATGGCTTTTGCAGCGTTTCTAGCACGAATTTAACTCTGTAAATTTGAGACAATATTTCTATCACGCTACAAAACTACCTGGTGGCAAAAAAAAATTTCAACATTTTTGACTAATTTTACGAACATCCTCTCCTAGAAGAAGCTGGGGAAAAAAATATTCAAATGTGTGTGAAATCTTATGGGACTTAACTGCTAAGGTCATCAGTCCCGAAGCTTACACAGTACTTATCCTAAGTTATCCTGAGGACAAACACACACACCCATGCCCGACGGAGGATTCGAACCTCCGCCGGGACCAGCCGCACAGTAGCTGAGGGACAAACCGCGGGAAACACCACAAGGAGGATAAATGGTTCAAATGACTCTGAGCACTATGTGAGGTCATCAGTCGCCTAGAACTGAGAACTAATTAAACCTTTCCAACCTAGGACATCACACACATCCATGCCCGAAGCAGGATTCCAACCTGCGACCGTAGCGGTCGCTCGTTTCCAGACTGTAGCGCCTAGAACCGTACGGCCACTCCGGCCGGCTTAGGAGGATAGGGGACAAAGAATGTCGTATGGACATATGATATATGAATGGGATGTCTAGGCTGCAGGATATTGATAAATTCATGATGCCTGTACAGTACAGTGCAGCGCACGACATACTGCGGTGAGACCCACCGTTAGAGGTGTAGATGTGGCCCCTAGGAGCCTCTAAGCATGCGCTAACACGACACAGCAGCGACTGACGCACACGTTCAAAGTGCCTCCCTGAAACCGAATGGCGTCACAGGCAGCATGAATGTGTTGTTCCACTGTCTGCATTTCCCACGGGCTCCGCATACACTTCTTTCATGTGGTCCCCCACTAAAGGGTTGAGGTACGGCGGACCGGAGGGCAATGTTACTAGACCATCTCATCCGGTGTCCGAACATTTGCGAACACGAACAATTGCGACCCCGCACATTGGCGGTTTTATATGCTGCGAAGGGTTGGGTATCCTTGTCTCTTCCTCTTCTCTCACGATTCGACCCCGGAAATTCCACTTGCCGTTTTACCTGCTCGAAGGTGATAACGCCACGCTGGCCGAAACACAAGTCATGATGCTCACTTTGCTTCCGAAGTTCCTAGTGTGAACATCAGTATGGAAGTTATTACGACCACTAAGGGTACGCCTTCTGCTCATTAGACTAGTTACACGTATCGTAAAGCGAGGGAATCTGAAGAAGCTGTCTTTACGTGGGTGCGCTTACACCAAAAATCGAATCATTGCAGGGCAAGGATACATTCGAAGCTTGGAGAAGTGTTTCACGTATCAGAACGTCTTTGTGGACATGCCGATGATGGAGCTCTAGAAGTTCGGAAGCAAGTGGAGAGAACGAAAAGGAAGGCTCAAGAAGAAACTATGCAGTTGTCATAGATATATGTTGATCAAATGGGAAATCTTCATAATAAAGGTTACGTCTTTGTTACAGTGATGCTTGACTCCGAATCTGTGAGTAGGATCTGGCATCGACAGCCAAGTCAAGCGCACCAACAAGACCCCAAGAATTCTTATGAAGTTTGTCTTCATGAAGATCTCATAAAAATATGAGATGGAAGTAGTTTTCTTCGAGACGGCGATAGATTAAAAGAAAGACCAATCATTTTTAGTAAAAACAAATGAAAAGGGAGCTTCGAAACACCTTCCTATTTTTTTTTATGGATGGAAAATTTACGAGCTGCAGAAAGCATTTTGCACGAATCTGTACCACAAACGCAGACGTTTTCACAGTCCAATCTAGTCACTCTCACAAATGATGATGATGATCTGTACCACAAACGCAGACGTTTTCACAGTCCAATCTAGTCACTCTCACAAATGATGATGATGATGAAATGATGTGGACAAACACCCAGTCCCCGGACAGCGAAAATCGCCAGCCAGGCCGGGAATCGAACACTGGAACCTGTGATCCAGAGGCAGCAACGCTAGCCCCTAGAGAAATTTTGCCTTAAATACATGATCTAATGGCTGAGTTGGTTAGTTGATGTCAGCCAAGAATGCCTTTAAGGCGACAAAGACGCCATCATCAAAACCTCACTGAGACTGAACGATGTCATGTAATAGGGCTACGACAAGCTGAATGATCCTTCTGTGATACTGCAGAAAGACTTGGCAGGAATGTAGCCACTGTACATTACTGGCGGTGGCGGCCGTCAGAAGAACGTACATCATAAGAATACTGCCCTCCGGACGGCCACGTGGCTCTTCCGAGAGGGAAGATCACCGTGCCCGGTGTATGGCTCTGTCGCACCGTCCCTCATCTGCATCAGCAATATGAACAGCAGGTGGTATCACTGTAACACAACGAAGTGTTACAAATCAGTTACTTCAAAGACAGCTGCGAGCCAGACGCCCTGTGGCGTGCTTTCCACCGACCCCAAATCACCGCCGTTTGCGACTTGAGTGGCGTCAAGCGAGAGCTCGTTGGATGGCGGGGCTGAAGGCCTGTTGCATTTTCTGATGAAAACTGGTTCTGCCTCGGTGCCAGTGCTGGCCGTATGCTGGTTAAAAGGAAGCTAGTTGGGGGCCTGCACCAACCCGTCTGCCTGTTAGACACAGTGCACCTACACCTGCAGTTATGGTCTGATGTTCGATATGTCAATTTGGTGATTCGACCTGTTATGCTGCCATTCATGAACAGCATTTCAGAGGTATGTCTCAACAGGATAACGCTTATCCACATAATGCTGTTGTAGCCCAACATCCTTTTCGGAATGTCGAAACATCGCCCTGGCCTGCTCGATTACCAGATTTGTCTCCAGTCGAGACATATGGAGCATCATCGGACGACAACTTCTGCGTCATCCGCAACCATCATTAACCGTTCCTGTATGTAACCATTCCTGTATTGACCGACCAAGTGCAACAGGCATAGAACTCCAGCCCTGAAAATGACATGCGGCACCTATACAACATTCTGGCGGCTACACCAGTTATTAATGTACCAGCATTTCGCTTTCGCGATGGCTTATTTCTCGCTTACCTCTGATCTCGCAATGTTAATCACTTCACATATGTTACCCAACAAAGGTATTCCCGAAATTTCATTTCTCTACTGAACCGTCAATTAGGGCGGTTCACAAACAACTCAAGCATACATGTTATTCCAAAAACGTTATCGTGGAAGTAGGGGCCAGGAGGTGCTGGTGAAATAACACACACTGCTAAGGTTTCTTTTTATTTTACAACGTTTTCTCAATAATAAATTTTTAAGTCTGGCATTTAAAAAAATATTCAAAAACAATTTCGAATAGCTGACAAGTCACGTACATGCGGGCAAGGCAGACTTAGCCCCTGACAGCGAAGAGGTCGGGCAAAGCACGTCGCGAGCAGTTGACGACCCCCAACAACAGGGCCGTTCTCCCGCGCCACCTCTCTCGGTCACCGCCCAGTACGTACTCCCTAGATCGTCAAGCGACCCCGTACACTTTCTCCACCTCCCGCCAGAGGGCGGTAGCGATCCAAACAACGTGCCAAACCGAGGGCGCCACCGCAAACACTAGACGCGAAGCGGAAGCAATCCGCCTAGCGCGCTTTTCGAAGAGCCGGATACAGCTACAGCTCTTCTACATTGTTTTTCTTTTTATATATGGTCTTTCCGTCAGTATATTTCGGTTTGCCGATCTTGAAAACAGCTGTATATTTCAGTAGTTGGAAATATGTTGATATTACATTCAACTACCATATCTGAAATCCATCTGTGTAGTGAGGCGCCATCAATATTAAAATAATACAATAATATCAGTATTATCACGTGTGGTAAAGTGATATGTCAAATGAGGCTTTGTCGGCTAAGATGCGGAGACGATGGCTCAAAATATCGGACACGATGAGTACGAGGAAGGCCTCCTTGCTTGAGACATCACTGCACAAATTACCTAGCGAAGTGAGTGACCGCAAATGTTTGGCAAACTCTCCCCGACCGCAAATGTCCGCGACCGCAACTGTCCGGAATTCCCTCCTTTACTTCGACTGGGGTGAATGATATCTACACTCATGCTCATAAATTACGGATAATGCTGATATATGGTGAAAAAACGCTCTCGTGGGCGGTTTGCGGGTTTAAATCACCTCGGGGTATGACCATGCGGTGCATTTGACCTGCGGTCGTCGCACGGAGGTGCTGGCAGCAGTCCACATACGCAGGGGTGTGTTGGTGCATATCAGAGTACGGTGCAGCGAGTAAGTGTGCAGACATTTTCACACGTGCTAATGGTGACTGTGCGTTGAAAATAGCTCAAAGAACACATACTGATGACGTTATGAGGGGTAGAATATTAACGCGACTGGTAGCTGGTCGAACACAGCAGGTCGTAGCACGGATCCTCTGTGTGCCACAAACTGTGATCTCAAGATTATGGCAACGATTCCAGCAGACAGGAAACGTGTCCAGGCGCTACAGTACGGGACGTCAACAGTGTACAACACCATAAGAAGACCGATATCCCGCCATCAGTACTGCAGGTAGTCTTGCTCGGGACCTTACCGCAGCCACTGGAACAGTTGTCTCCAGACACACAGTCTACAGACGACTGAACAGACATTGTTTATTCGCCCGGAGAGCTGTAAGGTGCATTCCACTGCATTCCACTGGCCCCTCCTCACAGGAGAGCCCGTAAAGACTGGTGTCAAGAACACAGTACATGGTCACTGGAACAGTGGTCCCAGGTTATGTTCACGGACGAGTCCAGGTATAGTCTAAACAGTGAATCACGCCGGGTTTTCATCTGCCGTGAACCAGGAACCAGATACCAACCCCTTAATGTCCTTGAAAGGGACCTGTATGGAGATCGTGCTTTGATGGTGTGGGGTGGGATTATGATTGGTGCACATACACCTCTGCATGTATTTGACAGAGGAACTGTAACAGGTCAGGTGTATCGGGACGTCATTTTGCACCATCATTTCCGCCTTTTCAGGGGTGCAGTGGGTCCCAGCTTCCTCCTGATGGATGATAACGGACGTTCCCACCGAGCTTCCATCGTGGAGGAGTACCTTGAAACAGAATATATCAGGCGAACGGAGTGGCCTGCCTGTTCTCCAGACCTAAACTCCATCGAGCACGTTTGGGATGCACGTCTTCAAACCCCTAGGACGCTACAGGAGCGCCGACAGGCACTGGTGCAAGAATGGGAGGCTACACCCCAGCAGCTGCTCGACCACCTGATCCAAAGTATGTCAACCCGTAATGCGGCCTGTGTACATGTGCATGGTGACCATTCCCATATTGACGTCGGGGTACATGTGCAGGAAACAGTGGAGTTTCGTAGCACACGTGTTTCGGGACGGTTTTCTCAACTTATCACCAATACCGTTATTTACAGACCTGTGTCGTGTGTGATCCCTATGTGCCTTTGCTATTAGCGCCAGTTTTGTGTAGTGCCACGTTGTGTAGCATCACATTCTGCAGTTACACTTAACTTATGAGCATGAGTGTAGATGCCCCTTCACGGAAAAGAGGACCTGAGCTGGAGCCCCATCGTGTAATAGCCACGTTATATTTTGTACCAGGAAGCTCCCCCACCAGCAGGGAAGACAGAGCAACCCACAGGAAGTGTAGATTTACACTCCTGGAAATTGAAATAAGAACACCATGAATTCACTGTCCCAGGAAGGGGAAACTTTATTGACACATTCCTGGGGTCAGATACATCACATGATCACACTGACAGAACCACAGGCACATAGACACAGGCAACAGAGCATGCACAATGTCGGCACTAGTACAGTGTATATCCACCTTTCGCAGCAATGCAGGCTGCTATTCTCCCATGGAGACGATCGTAGAGATGCTGGATGTAGTCCTGTGGAATAGCTTGCCATGCCATTTCCACCTGTCGCCTCAGTTGGACCAGCGTTCGTGCTGGACGTGCAGACCGCGTGAGACGACGCTTCATCCAGTCCAAAATATGCTCAATGGGGGACAGATCCGGAGAGCTTGCTGGCCAGGGTAGTTGACTTACACCTTCTAGAGCACGTTGGGTGGCACGGGATACATGCGGACGTGCATTGTCCTGTTGGAACAGCAAGTTCCCTTGCCGGCCTAGGAATGGTAGAACGATGGGTTCGATGACGGTTTGGATGTACCGTGCACTATTCAGTGTCCCCTCGACGATCACCAGGGGTGTACGGCCAGTGTAGGAGATCGCTCCCCACACCATGATGCCGGGTGTTGGCCCTGTGTGCCTCGGTCGTATGCAGTCCTGATTGTGGCGCTCACCTGCACGGCGCCAAACACGCATACGACCATCATTGGCACCAAGGCAGAAGCGACTCCCATCGCTGAAGACGACACGTCTCCATTCGTCCCTCCATTCACGCCTGTCGCGACACCACTGGAGACGGGCTGCACGATGTTGGGGCGTGAGCGGAAGACGGCCTAACGGAGTGCGGGACCGTAGCCCAGCTTCATGGAGACGGTTGCGAATGGTCCTCGCCGATACCCCAGGAGCAACAGTGTCCCTAATTTGCTGGGAAGTGGCGGTGCGGTCCCCTACGGCACTGCATAGGATCCTACGGTCTTGGCGTGCATCTGTGCGTCGCTGCGGTCCGGTCCCAGGTCGACGGGCACGTGCACCTTCCGCCGACCACTGGCGACAACATCGATGTACTGTGGAGACCTCACGCCCCACGTGTTGAGCAATTCGGCGGTACGTCCACCCGGCCTCCCGCATGCCCACTATACGCCCTCGCTCAAAGTCCGTCAACTGCACATACGGTTCACGTCCACGCTGTCGCGGCATGCTACCAGTGTTAAAGACTGCGATGGAGCTCCGTATGCCACGGCAAACTGGCTGACACTGACGGCGGCGGTGCACAAATGCTGCGCAGCTAGCGCCATTCGACGGCCAACACCGCGGTTCCTGGTGTGTCCACTGTGCCGTGCGTGTGATCATTGCTTGTACAGCCCTCTCGCAGTGTCCGGAGCAAGTATGGTGGGTCTGACACACCGGTGTCAATGTGTTCTTTTTTCCATTTCCAGGAGTGTACATCACCTGTAGGGTGTTGTGCAAGGATGAATGTTTCCACGTGGCAGAGTGTGATCTCGCCACTGTTATGGACAACATTACCGTCCTCTATAGTTCAGAAAACTGTCCTCTATAGTCCAGAACTAAAACACAAGTACAGACAGAAAAATCCCACTTGCATGTTGCTTTCTCATGTATGCTTTCCATCACTGAAACCTACATTGTCAAAGATCTTTTACCTCCACCTTCAGTTGCGTGTACCTCCCTTGGAAAGCATTTCTAGACAAGTATCCACAAGATCTTTTTTGCTCTTGAACCCCTTATGGGTCATTTCCTGCAGTTTGTCACCATTTAGCAAAATCACCCTATAAATAAAATATATTTGTATGTGAATATTCAAACTATTGTGCCTTTGTAATCTTGAACAAGATATTCGAAGTGTAACCATTCTAAGGATAAATTTGTGTGTAATGTAATATTATGCATAATGTACTATAATTAATTTTCCACAGTATATAACACCAATTGTTGGTTATAATTAAAGTGCAGCTACTCATGGAGGTACAGTGTGGACTGTAATTATAGTATGGTAGCGAAACTTGACAGATATGCTAATGCGTTAATGCCGAAACGACCTAAGCTGGAAAAAAATTAGTTCCAATTTTGGACACCAGGTTCAAATCGGTTGCTGTACAGCATTTCCTCGATGTCTCCGACTTTCATATTGAACAAATTGTGCAAGCGGTGGTTAATAATAAAATCGACATTACTTCTTTCTCTCTTGTTTGACCTTCTCACTTCATGTCCCGTCCCTAATCCATTACATATGAAAACATTTATACACATTTTCTTGCCATCGCAGCGCCAGACTTGCACCTGGTGGCCAGAACTGGAAGTAATTTTTTTTCAGTTGTAGATCGGTTCCGCGCTAACGCATTAGAATACCTACCATGTTTCCCACTTAAACGGCAAATACAACCTACAACGAATTTCTGTGAGTAGACGCACTTTAATCGTAATCATCCCGTATTTATAACGCTGAGATTATTCTGGCAGTTTAACTTAATGAAAGTTTCTTTGCTGCTAGCATGGCATTTGAATATCCCGGTGGATGTGTCGAGCGACACCTGTGAGTCACATAGAGGGCGAGGTTGATGCAGCTTGACCAAAGGCAGCATGACACGTGCGGTTGCCGAGTCTCAACGGCCAGGGCGAGACAGAACGACATGGACCACGCGGCTGGAACTGTAATTGCAGTTGGAAGGAAGGGGCGACTATGGTGCCGAAAAAGCAGGATGTGCTTCTGAATGTGGTGGCGCTCCAGAGCCACAGCAGTGTCACCCGTAGCTGTGAAATACACTCCTGGAAATGGAAAAAAGAACACATTGACACCGGTATGTCAGACCCACCATACTTGCTCCGGACACTGCGCGAGGGCTGTACAAGCAATGATCACACGCACGGCACAGCGAACACACCAGGAACAGCGGTGTTGGCCGTCGAATGGCGCTAGCTGCGCAGCATTTGTGCACCGCCGCCGTCAGTGTCAGCCAGTTTGCCGTGGCATACGGAGCTCCATCGCAGTCTTTAACACTGGTAGCATGCCGCGACAGCGTGGACGTGAACCGTATGTGCAGTTGATGGACTTTGAGCGAGGGCGTATAGTGGGCATGCGGGAGGCCGGGTGGACGTACCGCCGAATTGCTCAACACGTGGGACGTGAGGTCTCCACAGTACATCGATGTTGTCGCCAGTGGTCGGCGGAAGGTGCACGTGCCCGTCGACCTGGGACCGGACCGCAGCGACGCACAGATGCATGCCAAGACCGTAGGATCCTATGCAGTGCCGTAGGGGACCGCACCGCCACTTCCCAGCAAATTAGGGACACTGTTGCTCCTGGGCTATCGGCGAGGACCATTCGCAACCGTCTCCATGAAGCTGGGCTACGGTCCCGCACTGTTAGGCCGTCTTCCGCTCACGCCCCAACATCGTGCAGCCCGCCTCCAGTGGTGTCGCGACAGGCGTGAATGGAGGGACGAATGGAGACGTGTCGTCTTCAGCGATGAGAGTCGCTTCTGCCTTGGTGCCAATGATGGTCGTATGCGTGTTTGGCGCCGTGCAGGTGAGCGCCACAATCAGGACTGCATACGACCGAGGCACACAAGGCCAACACCCGGCATCATGGTGTGGGGAGCGATCTCCTACACTGGCCGTACATCCCTGGTGATCGTTGAGGGGACACTGAATAGTGCACGGTACATCCAAACCGTCATCGAACCCATCGTTCTACCATTCCTAGACCGGCAAGGGAACTTGCTGTTCCAACAGGACAATGCACGTCCGCATGTATCCCGTGCCACCCAACGTGCTCTAGAAGGTGTAAGACTACTACCCTGGCCAGCAAGATCTCCGGATCTGTCCCCCATTGAGCATGTTTGGGACTGGATGAAGCGTCGTCTCACGAGGTCTGCACGTCCAGCACGAACGCTGGTCCAACTGAGGCGCCAGGTGGAAATGGTATGGCAAGCTGTTCCACAGGACTACATCCAGCATCTCTACGATCGTCTCCATGGGAGAATAGCAGCCTGCATTGCTGCGAAAAGTGGATATACACTGTACTAGTGCCGACATTGTGCATGCTCTGTTGCCTGTGTCTATGTGCCTGTGGTTCTGTCAGTGTGATCATGTGATGTATCTGACCCCAGGAATGTGTCAATAAAGTTTCCCCTTCCTGGGACAATGAATTCACGGTGTTCTTATTTCAATTTCCAGGAGTGTAGCTACTAACTATACTTGCGAAGAGCTTTTGGAGGTTGTTTTCTTATCAGGACAACCAGTAAATTGGTTATGAGAATGCATATATAAGTCATCTGGAGGAACTGACTGTAAAACTTGATTTACATGACTTTTTTCTTTTCAATATTTTATTAGTTGCGCCATCTGATTTTATTGTGTTGTTTAATTGGGCAGACCACTCACCTGTCGCTCCTCTACACGAAGTATTGCTGGTTGTGCAGCCAGTTTTGTCTAAATCCAAAATTAACAAATAAAACTAAATTTGAATGGATAATGGAGAAGCCAGAATAAATTAACTGAAAACACACCTTATTTTTATAGCATATTTTACCATGTGCTACTTCAGAATTACTAGTAGTTCAGAAATTTATAGTTTCTTGTGTTCAAAGGCAGCTTTTGTTTTTAGTACGGGGACATCCGACAAGTGTTCTACTTAGCCGGAAATCAAAAGGTGCACAATTTTTTCTAAGCTTCATGTGTGTGCGGTCTTCGACAGCCTTGGAAATAAATCGTATAAAAAAAAGAAATTATTTTTCTTCTTTTTCTTGTGCCTTTGTCCCACACCGGCATATGTCCAACATGGATATAAACGGATTTGGCGTAGTTGGATGCCCTCTCATCGCCACCCCGTTACCCCTCGGGAGGGAATGTGTGTACACCAAATGCCTGCGTGTAGTGTTATTCATGCGAAAGTGAGAGAAAGTTTTCTAAATCTTTGGGACGTGAAAAACCGCCCAAAAACCACATCTAGGCTGACTTGCACACCTCCTCGCCCCAGGAGGGGGTCTTCAGTGTCCAATGCTTCCCGGGGGGGGGGGGGGGGTTAATTGTATAAAAAGAAACTAATCGCATTAATAATCTGGTAATTAAATAGTAAAGTTTTTAAAAACAATAATTCCGCAAAACAGTATATGTACGTAATTTAGTCTAAACTAATTTTTACATACTCATATGAGCATCTACAACAAATAATTCTAAAAATCTTGGCCTTTTTAAACATGCTGAGCAACACACTTGTTGCTAAATCCCCACATTGTAGATCTGTAGAAAGAACTGGTAAGAAACAGGGTAAGTACTGTCTCCTTTTGACACTTTAATAGTTAACAAACAATCATTTGGATTGAGAGCAACAATACATATGATACACATAAATACGTAACGCTCAATTTTTTTGCATGATTTCTTCTATATCTTAAACAGTTACCATTTTTTGGGTCTAGTTTTTGTACATCCTCGTTGTACCAATTTGCTGCCAGAAGCGATAATCGGATTGCGACAGTATCTTTCACTTCGTCATCGCCAAGAAAGGACGTGGTGTCATCACCCAAGACACGATGTGTCTAATCACTTTGCACCTACGCCCCAATCTCTAGTGACGGTCGCCACATTCTCACCTGAACATTTAGACGTATTTACGAAACATTGACTCCTTCTTTGTCTCGTCCTTCTAAACATCACAAATTTGACTGCAATATTATGTTTCAGTAACTAAATTTCCTTCCATGTATACTCTGCATACTCTAGAAGTATCATACAGTCACGATATACATGTGATGCTAAGTTGCTGTCGGCGGTGTTCAGGATTTAGTAAGGCACAGTCATTTCTCAGTCCCTAAAGCTCCATTTAATCCAAAGAATGTCAAGCGACAGTTTCATACAACCAGCAGCAAATATGGACGTTTTTTGAGTGAAAATTCTATGTAAGAAACATTTACTTCATTGCTAGCATAAATAAGGCACAAGCCGGGCCTAAGACGATTAGCGCGCTCCCAAGTGCACACTAAATAGCTATAATGAAATAACTGTTAAGTCAATTACTACAACACAAGTGTTGGCAGCGGTGGTTAAGTAATTTTACTAGTTTTCACTTTCAGAAGGATGTCACAGACACTACACACCTTTTCACATTCGTTACTGTATATTACTGTATAATCCATTCTTATAGTATTTTCTTTCAAGTCGTTGGGTATCCTTCACGGTATCAGGTTGTTCTTCAGGATAGATTGGTCAGCCTTCCATCGTTCTCCTGCTTACTCCCATGAGTGTTCAGAGAATGTTCCACAGTTGCTGGATACCGTACGGTATGACGATAGTTTCAGCCATTCTGTATCTTGGGTTACAGAAATGCGCCTCTTCTTCTTCCTGTGAATTCAAACATTCGTTCGTCATTGATGTAACACGTCCGCCTCCATTCCGGTTTGGTATGCATCCACCATCTCTCCTTATGCTGCTCTAAACAGTTTGTGACACAAATGGTAAGTATCTATCACTTTAGCAAAACTGTTGCTATGTAGATCGCATGTGACTTCCGCATGAATAAAGATAGCGCCATGTCACATGTCGGCTCTATCCCGGTCTCGTCGTAGATCCCCGTTCTTTTCCACGGAAGTGTTATCCTCTTGGAATGTTGCTCCCACAAAGGTATTTCCTTTCGTACTAGGAACCGCACTCAGTGTTCCTTCCTCTCTTGCCTAACCGCTCTACCCAATTCTGCCGTCGGTCTGACCGCGATGATGATGCATTGCTCTCGATGATTTCGTGTATAATACAACATTTTGAACACCTTTGTCCATCTTACATCCTCAAATTTCTCTGATTTACATATTATTACCACCCACCTTAGCTTTTCGGGTTGCACTACCAATCTTTATCAAAGCAAAAATGATTATTAAAAACCTCTTCTCCCTTAAGATACACTCCTGGAAATGGAAAAAAGAACACATTGACACCGGTGTGTCAGACCCACCATACTTGCTCCGGACACTGCGAGAGGGCTGTACAAGCAATGATCACACGCACGGCACAGCGGACACACCAGGAACCGCGGTGTTGGCCGTCGAATGGCGCTAGCTGCGCAGCATTTTTGCACCGTTGCCGTCAGTGTCAGCCAGTTTGCCGTGGCATACGGAGCTCCATCGCAGTCTTTAACACTGGTAGCATGCCGCGACAGCGTGGACGTGAACCGTATGTGCAGTTGATGGACTTTGAGCGAGGGCGTATAGTGGGCATGCGGGAGGCCGGGTGGACGTACCGCCGAATTGCTCAACACGTGGGGCGTGAGGTCTCCACAGTACATCGATGTTGTCGCCAGAGGTCGGCGGAAGGTGCACGTGCCCGTCGACCTGGGACCGGACCGCAGCGACGCACGGATGCAAGCCAAGACCGTAGGATCCTACGCAGTGCCGTAGGGGACCGCACCGCCACTTCCCAGCAAATTAGGGACACTGTTGCTCCTGGGATATCGGCGAGGACCATTCGCAACCGTCTCCATGAAGCTGGGCTACGGTCCCGCACACCGTTAGGCCGTCTTCCGCTCACGCCCCAACATCGTGCAGCCCGCCTCCAGTGGTGTCGCGACAGGCGTGAATGGAGGGACGAATGGAGACGTGTCGTCTTCAGCGATGAGAGTCGCTTCTGCCTTGGTGCCAATGATGGTCGTATGCGTGTTTGGCGCCGTGCAGGTGAGCGCCACAATCAGGACTGCATACGACCGAGGCACACAGGGCCAACACCCGGCATCATGGTGTGGGGAGCGATCTCCTACACTGGCCGTACACCCCTGGTGATCGTCGAGGGGACACTGAATAGTGCACGGTACATCCAAACCGTCATCGAACGCATCGTTCTACCATTCCTAGGCCGGCAAGGGAACTTGCTGTTCCAACAGGACAATGCACGTCCGCATGTATCCCGTGCCACCCAACGTGCTCTAGAAGGTGTAAGTCAACTACCTTGGTCAGCAAGATCTCCGGATCTGTCCCCCATTGAGCATGTTTGGGACTGGATGAAGCGTCGTCTCACGAGGTCTGCACGTCCAGCACGAACGCTGGTCCAACTGAGGCGCCAGGTGGAAATGGCATGGCAAGCCGTTCCACAGGACTACATCCAGCATCTCTACGATCGTCTCCATGGGAGAACAGCAGCCTGCATTGCTGTGAAAGGTGGATATACACTGTACTAGTGCCGACATTGTGCATGCTCTGTTGCCTGTGTCTATGTGCTTGTGGTTCTGTCAGTGTGATCATGTGATGTATCTGACCCCAGGAATGTGTCAATAAAGTTTCCCCTTCCTGGGACAATGAATTCACGGTGTTCTTATTTCAATTTCCAGGAGTGTACATTACAAACTTTACAAATACTGAACTACTAAGACACTTTACAAAAATTCTGTATTAAAAACTATACATTAGTTTCTCATTATTAAATCTCTTCATAATTTTACATCTATTTTAACAGATCAACATCTTTTATCCCCATTCTATATGTACACTTTATTTTTTCTTTTCACTATTAGTATAAATGTAGTGGTTTCCTCATCATCACGAAGAACAGTAAGAGAAAACGTGATAGTGATGAAGGTTAGTGTGTTAGTATGTCGCTTTTTTTTTCTAACTACAGATACATCATATTATAAAACTCAGCACCTTGACTCCGACGTCTTTTTCTCTGCAGTCTCTTCTTTTCGGCATAAGCTGCAACAGAACTTCAAAATACAATATATATCTCTTCTTCTTGTCTCCCTTTTAAAAACTTTCTCCACTGTGCTTTGTTTGTTGTTCTATCAGTAGTAATTATCCCTATCAACTTCTTATAAAGAGTTAACTTCTATATTACTTTCTCCGTCTATCTTACTCTTCCTTCATCCCTGTGTTAAACTCCCGTCCCTCTATCTACATACTTGAAAGAAATAACATGTTTCTTGCTTTCCTTAATAATTCAATTCTCTCTCTTAATTATCTCCTAACAACCTCTTACATCCATTTCCCTAACATCTCCTTTGAACATCAGTTAAATACTTCTCATACTCCCATAAATATCTCCTCAACAAAATGTTAGCCGCCCATTACGGAATAAACCACAAATTAATACTTCCTTCTTACACAATACTTCATTCACATAATTTCGTGTCTTCCTTTCGTCCACAAAAAATTTGCTTCTTTTCACTTTACGTTACGTTTTAAGAGAGAACCTACTACCATTTCGTCAAATTATCCTCATGCTAATCTCTATCTTTCTCCTGTATTTCTACTCGGCCGCGGTGGCCGAGCATTTCAGTCCGTAACCGCGCGAGTGATACGGTCGCAGGTTCGAATCCTGTCTCGGGCATGGATGTGTGTGATGTTCTTAGGTTAGTTAGGTTTAAGTAGTTCTAGGGGACTGATGACATAGATGTTAAGTCCCATAGTGCTCAGAGACATTTGAACAATTTTTCTACTCATTTCCCATGACACATTGCCTTTTCAGAATGATTACTTTAGTTCTCGATTTATTGTTCTACCTTACATACTATCTTTTTAATACTGAGAAAGCCAATCATTTATTTCAGTGAGATAAGTACAAATTTAAAAAAAATTATGTGTATGCATTTTATTAGCTTCCCTAGTTTTTGACTTCGACATTTTACTCTCATTGGAAATTACATATCTAATACATCTAATTTTTCTTATGAAGTTAATATTTCATGTTTTACTCGTTATACACTTTCAAGTGACTCACATGGCTCAAGCCCAATTGTTTTCCTGCTTTTGGGTCAGTCAATTCGACTGCATTATCATGAACCACCTTACTTACATAGGGCCTTTATACACGGAAAAGAATTTATGGCTTTGATGCTTTTTCTTCCTAGAGAGATGGTGGGTTTTCACAAGTACTTTTCGTCCCATTGAAACTACTTGTGGGGTTGCCGTTTTGTCTGCCCGGTTCTTTCTATTAACGCCGCAGCCTTCAAATTTCTCAGTGCCAATTTTACTACCTGTTGATGTTGTACTCTTGGGGATTTAATTATTTCCCGAATTTTATCCGGTGCCGGCTTATTTTTTATTATCCTCTTGGCATACCAGTTCTCTCCCAGTTTCGTATAAATGAACTAAATCCTCAACAGTACGGTCATCGTGAGTTTTTGTACACCTGCATACATTAACTTTTGACAACTCATCATCATCGGACGATTCCCAGTCAACTGTCTCTCAGCATGCTGGCATTTGTATCCGATCACACTCTAAGCCTACTTCAGAATCTTGTTGATCAAAGCCAATTCTATTAACACATTTGATTAAAAAATCAACGTCATTTGGCCATTGAAACTCTTGTGACTGGTTTTCGTATCGTTCATCTCGTCAATTCTGTTCCTTACCAGGATTTGGTGGCCTCAACTCGACTTCCTGTACCGATTCATCTGGGTTGCATTGTCCTGCTGAAGCCTGATTGCCCCTACGTTTCTGCGCTCTAGGCATTGCCGTTCCACCCGAGTAATTTGGGTTTTGTGGTGGAGAACCTCTAAGTCTTCCTACTTCGTTTGCACGATGATCATATCGCGAATTATAATTACCACCATAATTTCTGGAACCAAATCCATCATTGTAATTCCGCGGGTCATCAGAACCATAGTTATTGTTTGACCTCTGTGGGTTGCCAAAACCATAGCTGTTATTATTCCATGGGCGATCACTAATGTTCCCAAAACGATTACCTTTCCCCACTTTACCATCGCCATTATAACCATTGCTAAAGGCCAATCGGTTCCTATTACTTCCCCTACGTCCGCCCCAGGTAGATGAGTGGTTAGCCGGCACGGTAGCTCAACGTGTTCGGTCAGAGGGTTAGCTCCCACTGTAATAAAAAACTGAGTTAATCGATCAACAACGAACTTAAACGAATGTCTTACGACGTCCGCTCCGAGCAGATCCAACAAAATGAGAAAAAAAAGTGGTCAGCGCGACAGACTGTCAATCCAAAGGGCCCGGGTTCGATTCCCGGCTGGGTCGGAGATTTTCTCCGCTCAGGGACTGGGTGTTGTGTTGTCCTAATCATCATCATTTCATCCCCATCGACGCGCAAGTCGCCAAAGTGGCGTCAAATTGAAAGGCGAACGGTCCACCCGACGGGAGGCCCTCGTCACACGACATTTCATTTTACTTCCCCTACCATTAATTTCTCTCACTTCACTGGAGATGAATTCAAGTTCTCTTAAAATCCATTTAAATGCCTGTGTATTATCTCCAGCTCTGCCAACTAACGATTGCTGATAACGCAAGGGTAACGTCATTGTGCACATACGTATCAGCTCCCCATCACTGTGTGGATTGTCTAAACATTGATTCTTTTTCCTCATTCCTTCCAAAAATCTAACTGGCTTCTTTTCGCCCGAATTTTCAAATCACGTCTTCTGCAACAATTCATATCTTATCCTATTTTGGGTTTCCGCGGACCAGTACCGCTCCAAGAAATCAGACTTGAATTGTTCATACGAGTAACAGTTTGCAGAGACTCTTTGTATCGTTTCCGCCATTGTGCCTTCCGTAAGACCACAGGGACCGATGACCGTTGCAGTCTGGTCCCTTAAATCCCACAAACCAACCAACCAACCATAAGACCACAAATGAAATCAAGTTTATGTTTAAATGACCAATGTTCTGGTAAACCGATTTGGAACTGATGGATGAACGTGCGGGGGTGTAAGCCGTTCCCGTTTTCTTTGTAATGCTGGAATTTTCTGACTGTCAAAAAATGATCATTGTCAAATTTCTCTACTGCACCATATGGCGTTTGTGTTTTCGCAACATTTTCCGTTCCCTTCATTTGTGTCATATTTTCCTTTATTCGTCCTACCACGTTTGGGTCCTGAGACGACATATTTGAGTCCAATGTAGTATCCCATCTACGTAATGGTTTGCAATTATCTATAGCGCACGGTTGCTCGTGTATCGCACTGATAGATACGTTACTGGATCTGTATTTTGTCTTTGTAATTGCTTCATATTGACGTGTGGTATCTCGCCTGTTATGCTGAAACTCGCAAATTGAGAATTTAGTGCGTGTGGCGCAGTAAAGTGCTCTGTTGTCGCGTCTTTCCCGTACGTCCGGTGGATCGGCGGCCGCTCCGTTGGTATGCGCGCAGTTTCCGCGTCTTGCACCATTGTCGGCTGTGAACGCACAGTATCTGCTATGCTCACATCTCTTAACTGTATTCCTTCCGTTTGTTTCTGTTTCGGATCGGAAAGCACTGACGCACCATCCTGTAGACATGTAAGTGGAATCTCACGGCTTTTTTACGTTTCCGCAACTATCACGGAAGATTGCATAATGGGCTTGGTTACATATGATTTTTTTCCACTCTTACGTCAGATGGTACTACCGATTCCGTCGCCTCACTACTGCTTTCTGTGCGGTTCTCAATACACCGCTTCAGTTCTGTACGAAGCTGTTCACACCGCTGCTTGTCTTTCGCGACGATACTTACCATGCATATATCGAATCTTTTTAACGTGGCTCGCGTGACAAGTTTTCTGACAAGTTCTTCCACGATTTGTTGCACCTTACCAGACGCCTTATGTGCTAAATTATCAACTCTTTGGTTGACATTAGACACTGCATCCTGCACCTGGGCAATGTCCGTACGCATCTTTTTCTGATCGGCCACAAGCGATTGAATTAGTTCACGTGAGTCTCTCGCTTCTTCCCGGATTTCAATAAACTGTTCATTAACTTCCGCTTTCACCTTTTGCTGATGTTTGCAACTTTTTCGTTTCAATTTTGAGACCTTTAAAGCATCATTTGTGGCCTCCAACCCCGTATTCATGTTTCAACTTTTTCGTTTCAATTTTGAGACCTTTAAAGCATCATTTGTGGCCTCCAACCCCGTATTCATTGCCTTTGTTGCTGTTTTTAAGTCAGCTAACACTGCGCTCATCGTTTCGCTTGTTTGTTTGACAACATAATGAGTCGCTTCAGCATTGCGAGCACACCATCAGACGCTTCGCCATCGTCATCTGTCACCATCTGGTGTAAATTTTGCCATTCGCGTCTTCCATGTGACGTTTTACTGACTTCTGTGCGTAGTGCTGGCGCACCTACACACATTCTTCCCGTAGGAAACTGTCCCTTTTGGTTCAGAATTATAACATTTGGTTCGACGTACCAAAGTTGTACGTCCTCTGATTCTGCTTCTGAACCACTGGATCCGTCACCTGCCCGCTTTTGTACGGTCTCGACCTAAGATACCGATTGCGAAACTGCCTCCGTTCCCTCTGCATTGTCACTCCGTTCGGTTTCGTGTCTCGCGTTCGATGCATTTCCTTGTACTGCATTTTCTATCCTATCAAGATCTTCAGTTTGCCCTACATGTGATGATCTACGTCCGTCCACCATTTCAGATCGTGTAACTGACCTCTGTCTTAAACGACTTGCGTGTGCCTCAGCTCTATTCAGCATGAAGCTATACTACCTGACACGTCTCCAAAATGTCATAAAAAGTCTCTTGTGACATTAACATTTCATTATCAATGCCTTTCACAGTTTGTGGCTACTCAAACCAACTCAACAACGCCGAGAATAACTTCGCGCGAGCCAGAAAGTTCATGCACAAGCTAGTTTTACTCAAAAACACATAAATTTTTTTTACTCGTTAGTACAAAGTTTTCTACCGTGTGGATCACACATTTACAGTAATACGAGCACTATGATAACACATACGTTGTGTAACTCTGCCACTTCTTTTTCAAAAAAATCTTTTTTAATTCTTACTACCAATTTTCAATTACTCCTTCTAATTTGGCCAATTGCCATCCTGGCCGACCAATTGCCATCCTGGCACGATCGCCGTTTTCTGACACTCCACCCCTTTTCACATTCGTCAGACATCAGCAAAAACACCCTGTGAGTGCATTAGAGTCACTAGAATAATGTAGGAGTGGAGCACATCGGTATTTATCTGTACAAAATTGGTTTATTTAATGTATTATTGTCACTGAAGCACACTAGTTTACGTAGAGTGTGACATGAAAATTTCAGGAGAATTGTCAAGATAACGTATTATGTCTTGATCAGCAGAAATAACATTGAACACAGCAATATCAAATTTAAATAGAAGGTTCTCTAAAAGTTTTTTTTCTTACATCTAGACAGTGAAGCACTAAGTTGACCATTATTACATCAAATCATCCGATTGCAGGTTACAAGTCCGGTAGTATTTAGGATAACGATCGAGTCTACGGAGGATGGTAAGTTTTTATGACAAGATATGCAAAATATTACTCAAAGTTGCTGTTGTTCACAGTGGACGCAAGCTGGTGATCCAATATTCTTACGCCTCTTCCAGGGGCATTTACATTTAGCTGCGACGTGTTATCGGCCGCATGGCAGCTCTCGCCCTCTGAATATCCTATAAAAAGTTAATCAAAATTCTTACTGATTTTATCAGCTGAAACTGCCGTTTGAGTCTCGTCAGGCGAGTAAGCATGCACTCACCCTAGTTCGGAAAATATGGCGATATACACGCGCATAGATGGAGCAGTATGTGTACTTCAACGGCCTCTCAGTTCTCACAAGAACAATTAACTAGCGACTGTTTCGTTTCTCCGCTATCGGAGATCAACGACTCTTCAGCTAATTTATAGTTGAATGTCAGTCAAAGTGAACGCGGCATTCACACAAAATTCCTCTTTTTTGTGTCGTGCAGAGCGTATGCGCCGTGCGTCGAATCGAGTGTCATACCTTTTTGGATTTCATACAGAACATTTTGAGAGGCAAATCTGCTCACTATCACCGAAGTATGTCATGTGACATGTACTAGTTACGATGTATGGAGTCTCATGTAAGGTGCGAAATTCAACCAGCCACCTTACATGTCTTTCACAATTAAGGTAATGTAGGGATTAATTTTAGTCTTCTACTTGCAATTTAAGATTTATCAACTTGCTACTACTAGAAAGTTAATTGCAGCCTTCAGTTCCAAGAATCAGAATGCAGACAGTCTTTCTATATCTATCCTTCTGATTGATGGTCTGCGGGACTTCGATCGTTCACTTACGTAATAAAATGAAGCGCCTGTAGCATTGATATATGAATGTTGTTCATCATGAATAATATCCTGTGGGGCTTTTCCATATATTCTGCATATCTTATGATATGGTTGTTTTCTACATTTGGTCTTTTGACACGATTAAGGTACTCATTTTATGCGTATAACATAAGTATGCACCTCCACAGATTGCACCTCGGTATATTATAAGTTTAACGTGAGATAAATATGTATTTATATTTTCATTTTGATGCTTTGCCTATATTAACACTTAGATTTTGTTGACGCTGTTGTTTTGCAAGGGCTACTTGCTCATAAACGCAGATTTCTTTGGTTTATTTATTTCTGAGGGTGCAGTTTCTTTAATACATCTACCATTTTCTACATTTATTTTTGTAGATTAGTAGGTTACTTCATGATTTTGCTGTTTAGTGTGTCATCTCACTGAACAGCTTTACTCATGGAATATTTAAGTAATGGTTTTATTAATAAATAAAACATCTGTACAACGTATAGAGTGGAAACTTGTTATGGTATGCTATACATAATTCTATTTTAGGTATGTGATAATGGATGTATCTGTTGGTTTTTTTACAATGATTACTGTAAATTCATTTGTATAGTAGTGTACTTGATTCTTATTCTGTTTTTAATCTATCTTTGTATTTGCTTGGTGCAACGGCGATGCTATCATTGCTGTTTATGCTTATAGGCATGAAGGTGGCCTATTGATTCGCCAAAACTGGTTCCAGTATAATTAAATAACACCAGACGACAGTTGAAGGAGTTTCATTTTATTACGAGACTGCAGATATGTTCACCTCTCACGGTCTTTTCAGATGACGAGCAACTTCGTTGAGTATTCAAGTATGTTTACTTGTGTATAGAAATTTATGTGATTTCTAACTTAGTGTCATCGTGTCTTAGTATCCCTTTTCCTATTTTTAACAGGACATTTGATAATGGTTCTGTAATAAATCGAAAGCGATAACGATACAATTTACATCAGGCGAGAATGAGATGTATAATTTAAAAAAGAAGATAAGTAAAATTTAATTCTAGTGAATTTAAGTTCTGCTTACGTTTAAAAGTACGGAGAGGAACTTGGTGCCAAAATTCTTTAAGGACTTCGCCATGCTAATTTTTTCAATCTTGACTCCTAGATACTCGGATCTCTGTTCAAACTACAAGCTATATTTCAGTGCCTCTGCTACCAAGAAGTACTAGCCAGAACTGTTAAAGCACTGTTCGCGTAACGTGGGAAATCGGGTTCGACTCCCGGTCCGACACAAATTTTCATTGTCGTCATTCAGTTATACTGTATGACTGATTGTTACCTGTAATCGCAGCTGCGGATGCATTTCGTGTACAATGCACGATTGTTGCTTCCTAGGTGTTTTTCCGACGTTTATCATGAAATGAAGCTAAACAAGGTCAACCGCTCTCGAATAACTTAACCTATTTCACTGTACCTTTAAACTTCCAGAGAACTCGACGGTGAAACATAGTGTTTACATTATATTTTGGTTCTTTGAGATATCTGTCCAGTACTATAACCTACCTTTCTGTCTCCGTAATGACAGATTGTGTATGTGTAATTAACAACGCTGTCACAACATGGTGATCACAGATCCATCCATCTTTTAAAATGATAATGAACAGACCGGATTTGTACGTTTTCTAGACTTCGTAGGTATGTGGCAGGCCAGTTGTCCAAGATCTTTCTCAGAAATGTTGTTCACATTTTTGTGTCGCAAGGAAACGTAACTCTGTTACTTATGAAAAAGTGACACAATGGGAACTGCAGGACATTTGTTGTGAAGTGTTTAAAATATGTTATGAACTGTTGTAACGTGAAAAGTAGGAAACACACTGAAGAGCCAAAGAAACTGGTACACCTGCCTAACACTGTGTAGGGCGCTCGTGAGCACGCAGAATCGCCGCAACACGGCGTGGCATGGATTCGACTAACGTCTGAAGTAGTGATGAAGGGAACTGACTCTATGAATCCTGCAGGACTGTCCATAAATCCGTCAGAGTACGCAATGGTGGAGATCTCTTCTGAACAGGACGTTGCAAGGCATCCCAGATATGTCCAATAATGTACATATCTGAGAAGTTTGGTGGCCAGCGGAAGTGTTGAAACTCAGATGACTGTTCCTGGAGCCACTCTATAGCAATTCTGAACGTGTGGGTTGTCGCATTGCCCTGCTGGAATCGCCCAAGTCCTTCGGAATGCGCAATGGACATGGTTCAAATGGCTCTGAGCACTATGGGACTCAACTGCTGTGGTCATTAGTCCCCTAGAACTTAGAACTACTTAAACCTAACTAACCTAAGGACATCACACACATCCATGCCCGAGGCAGGATTCGAACCTGCGACCGTAGTAGTCGCACGGTTCCGGACTGCGCGCCTAGAACCACGAGACCACCGCGGCCGGCGCAATGGACATAAATGGATGCAGGTGATCAGATAGGATTTAATGTACGAGAGTAATCCCAAAAGTAAGGTCTCCTATTTTTTTGTAAGTATATAGACCTGTTTATTTCTACAATGGTTTGCATCAGTTTACAGCTTGAACATTTAGCTATTTTTCGACATATTCACCATTTCTGTCGATGCACTTTTGTAGAAACTGTGGCAGTTTTTGTATGCCCACGTCATATCAGCTCACCGCCATGCTGTTCAGAAAGTTATGAACTTCTTTCACCTCGTCATTGGAACTGAATCGCTTTCCGGCCTAATGTTCTTTTAACCTAGGGAACAGATGATAGTCACTGGGCGCCAAGTCAGGACTATAGGGTGGGTGGGTGATTATGTTCCACTGAAATTGTTGCAGGAGAGCAACGGTTTGCCGAGCGATGTGTGGGCGAGCGTTGTCACGGAGAATGTGTATGCCCTCGCTCAACATTCCTCTTCTCCGGTTCCGTATTGCCCGTTTGAGTTTCTTCAGAGTCTCTCAGTACCTGTCAGCGCTAATTGTGGTCCCAGTGGGCATAAAGTCGACCAACAATACCCCTTTCTGATCCCAAAAAACGGTTGTCATGACTTTACCAGCAGACTGTGTTTGTTTAAATTTCAGCGTCTTTGGCGAAGATGGATGCCGCCACTGGTCTCAGGTGTAAAGTGATATGCCCAGGTTTCGTCACCCGTGACAACTGAGTCCAGAAAGTTCTCCTGTTCGTCTGCAAGGCTGTGAAGAAATGCGCGGGAAGCATCAACTCGTTGCCGCATGTGATTCTCAGTCAGCATGCGTGGCACCCATCTTGCGCACACATTCCGGTAGTTCAATGTTCCCGTTAAAATTCTGTGAGCGGTGCTTCAGGAAACCTCAGAAAGCAACGTGCAGAGATCATCCAGGGTGATCAGCTGATCTTCACGCATGCTTTGCTCAACCTTCAACACTGTCTCCTCAGAAATTGACTGTCTCCCGCTCCGTTGTTCATCGTGAATTTCGGTCCGACCGCCTGCACACTCTCTGCACCACTTACGAACATTTTTGACATCCATGCACGACTGACCATACACTTCCGACAACTGGCGATGAATTTCAATCGGGTCAGTACCCTTTGTGTTCAACAACCGAATAACTGAGCGCAATTCGCACTTGGCGCTAACATCCAACTGGAGCTCCATTCTCAACGGCTGTCAAGCCACGACTGAGCGCCTCAGCGCGGCGTGCGCATGTTTACACACAGCGCGTGAAGCACAGTGTGACCAACAGCAACAAAAACAGAATTCTGTGCTTATAAAAAAATAGAAGACCTTACCTTTGGGATTACCCTAGTACATGTCACCTGTCAGAGTCATATCTAGACGTATCAGGGGTCTCATATCACTCCAACTGCACACACCCCGCACCATTACAGAGCCTCCACCAGTTTGAACAGTCCCCTGCTGATATGCAGGGTCCGTGGATTCATGAGGTTGTCTCCGTAGCCGTATACGTCCATCTGCTTGATTCATTTGAAACGAGACTCGTCCGACCAGGCAACATGTTTCCACGCATCAACAGTCCAATGCCCAGCCGAGGTGTAAAGCTTTGCGTCGTGCAATCATGAATCGTACACGAGTGGACCTTCGGCTCCAAAACCCCATATCGATGATGTTTCGTTGAATGGTTCGCACGCTGATACTTGTTGATGGCCCAGCACTGAAATCTGGAGCAATTTGCGGAAGGGCTGCACTTCCGTCATGTTGAACGATTCTCTTCAGTCGTCGCTGGTCCCGTTCGTGCAAGAGCTTTTTCTCGCCGCAGCGACGTCGGAGATTTTATGTTTTACCGGATTCCTGATATTCACGGTACACTCGTGAAATGGACGTACGGGAAAATGCCCACCTCATCGCTACCTCGGAGATGCTGAGCTAAGCGGGATTAGCCGAGTGGTCTGGGCGTTACAGACATGGACTGTGCGGCTGGTCCCGGCAGAGGTTCGAGTCCTCCCTCGAGCATGTGTGTGTGTGTGTGTGTGTGTGTGTGTGTGTGTGTGTGTGTGTGTGTGTGTGTGTGTGTGTGTGTGTGTGTTTGTCCTTTGGATAATTTAGGTTAAGTAGTGTGTAAACTTAGGGACTGATGACCTTAGCAGTTAAGTCTCATAAAAAAAAGATCCTGTGTCCCATCGCTCGTGCGCCGACAACAACACCGCGTTCAAACTCACTTAAATCTTGATAACCAGCCATTGCAGCATCAGTAACCGATCTAACAACTGCTACAGACACTTGTCTTGTATAGGCATTGCCGGCCGCAGGGCCGTATTCGGCCTGTTTACATATCTCTGTATCTGTACACCAGTTTGTTTGCTGCTTCGGTGTTACAAATAGCCCATTAAATAAGGGAATAAGGAACGATTAAGTAATAGAATAGGTCTACGAGTTTGTGTGTTTGGCGGAGGTGAAGTTAACAACTGGATGGAGAGCAAAATAAACTGCCTGACATAAAAGTATAGCGAAGCACCCAGAAGACACTGTCGGATGTTAGTGTAACTTCGTACATGTACACACCCCTGGCGGTATGTAAATGATTAGAGCTGGAGTTCTGTGTGGCAGGTGAAACGGCCTCCAGAATACATTAGCGTTGTTCCTGTTTAGAGTTGCTACGAGGAATCGTAGGTTATACACATGGCGTGAACAGGGGCAGATGCTGAGAAACTACTGTGAACTACAGGTACTCGTGTGAGAAAGAGTCATCAGCGCCTTACGAAGCTTGGTAGGACCCTCACAATGCGCGCCTCCAGTTGGCCATCTGGTAGAATCATTCAGATGTTGAACTTCATGGGAACGTAAGGGCCGGAAAAACTCGTCGTGTAAGTTCCGGTCAACCACGTGTGACCACCACAAAGGATGATCGTCGTACTTTGCACCGAGCACATCGTCACGCCTTCACATCTGCTCTCACCATACGAAAACAAATAATGGACTCCCTGCTACATTCTGTGCTATCCTTCATCATTGATAGGTTGCTAGATGCAGCCGGACTAGGGAACTAACGTCCCACATCTGAGCTCCCGTTAATACCACAACACAAAAGCCTGCGTTTGGAGTGGCGCCTTGACCGGAAAGCTTGGACTGCTGACGAATGGCATCGCGTTGTGTTCAGCGAGGAATCGTGTCTGCACCACCCAGGATGAGCATCGTCAGTAAGTATTGGCGGGAGCCTAGGAAGATATCTCATTCTCAGAAGATTTTGGAAACGCTCGGCGTCGTGGTGTGCGGAAACATCTCTTATGATTTCAGGTCACGGGTGGCTGCGAGAGAGGGATCATTGACGGTTTACCGGTACACCACGGACTTTCTGCCCCCTCGTGGGCTACCTCTCATGAGACAGTATCGCGGTGTCTGCTCTTCCGTACATGGTATGTTGACGTACTCCCGTACCCCGCAAAATCCTCATACCTGTCGTCGATAGAACATACGTAGGATCAGCTGACATGTCAACTGCGTCCCAGTGCCAGTACACAACATCATACTGATAATCGGTTTGATATTGCCAAGTCTTTTAGCCGGCCGCTGTGGCCGAGCGGTTCTAGGCGCTTCATTCCGGAACCCCACTGCTGCTACGGTCGCAGGTTCGAAACCGGCCTCGGGCATGGATGTGTGTGATGTGCATACGTTTGTTAGGTTTAAGTAGCTCTGTCTAGGAGACTGATGACCACAGATGGTAAGTCCCATATTGCTTAGAACCATTTGAAATATTTTGAGCAAAGTTCTTCGCAAATATGACTTTATATTATTAGCTCTGAAATTCCGTCAGCCCGCGAGGTTTCTACATCTATGTCTACATGGATAGTCTGCAAATCACATTTCAGTGCCTAGCAGAGGGTTCATCGAACCACCTTCACAATTGCCTATTATTCCAATATCGTACAGCGCGCGGAATAAACCCAGCATCTATATCTTTCCGTGCGAGCTCTGATTTTCCTTATTTTATTACGATGATTGTTTCTCCCAATGTAGGTCGGCGTCAACAAAGTATTTTGTCATTCGGTGGAGAAAGTTTCGTGAGAAGATTCCGCCACAACGAAAAACGCCTTTGTTTTAATTATGTCCACCCCAAATCCTGTATCATTTCAGTGACACTCTCTCACCTGTTTCGCGAAAATACAAAACCTGCTGTCCTTCTTTGATGTTTTTCGATGTACTCCGTCAGTCCTATCTGGTAAGGATCCCACACTGCGCAGCCGTATTCTAAAAGAGGACGGACAAGCGTAGTGTAAGCAGTCCCTTTACTACATCTGTTATATTGTGTAAGGGTCCTACCAATAAAACGCACTCTTTGGTTACCCTTCCCCACAACATTTTCTATGTGTTCTTCCCAATTTAAGTTATTCGTAGTTGTAATTCCTAGGTATTTAGTTGAATTTACGGCCTTTAGATTTGACTGATTTATCGTGTAATCGAAGTTTAACGCATTCGTTTTAGCACTCATGCAGATGACCTCACACTTTTCGTTATTTAAGGTCAATTGCCAAAATTTTCGCAATACATATATCTTTTCTAAATCGTACTGCAATTTGTTTTGATCTTCTACTGACTGGACTAGTCGATAAACGACAGCGTCATCTGCAAAAAAACCTAAGCCGGCTGCTCAGATTGTCTCCCAAATCGTTTATATAGATGAGGAGCAGCAAATGCCCTATAACACTACGCCAGAAATCACTTCTGTTTTACTCGATGATTTTTCGTCAAGTACTACGAACCTCTGTGACAGGGAATCACGAATCCAGTCACATAACTGAGACGATATTCCCTAAGGACGCAATTGCACTACAAGCCGCTTGTGTTGCACAGTGTCAAAAGCCTTCTGTACATCTATCAATACGAAATCAATTGGAAATCCCTTGACAATAGTACGCAACACTTCGTGTGGGTAAAGAGCTAATTGTGTTTCACAAGAAATATGTTTTCTAAATTCGTGTTGACTGTGCGTCAATAGACAGTTTTCTTCTAGTAATTCGTAATATTGGAACACAATATGTGCTTCAAATTGCTGCTCCATATCGACGTTACGGAAATGGGCCTGTAATTTAGTGGATTACTCCTACTACCTTTCTTAAATATTGGTGTGACCTGTGCAACTTTCCAGTCTTTGGGTACTGATCTTTCGTCGAGTGAAATGTTGTATATGATTGTTAAATATGGAGCTACTGCATCATCATATTCTGAAAGGTAGTTAACTGGTATACAGCCTGGATCCGGAAAACTGGCTTTTGTTAAGTGATGTAAGTTGCTTCACTACTCCGAGGATATCTACTTCAACGTTTTATTTTCTTCTCCCCTTCTTGATGCTCCAGTATTCTGTCTTCAGTAGAGAGGTAGTAACAGTAGAATATATCGGTCATGGCAACTCAGTGAGTTCTGACATGGACTAGTAATTGGATGTCATCTGGATAACAGATCCGTCAGTCCTAAAGCTGCCCCAGTAAACTGTTGGTGATGCGAGCGTGAAGCGAATCGCGAAGGAACACCCAAAGCTAAACCAAGCCAGCCAGACTTCATGTAGTGACGGACAGGATCGTCGATCATTGCAAAGAGTGGTCGCATGAAATCGCATGAAAACAGCGCATGGAACCACTCGTGAGCTTCAAGATGATACCAATAGCCCGGCTAGCCAAAATACTGTGCACAGGGAATTAAAAAGAATGGGATACTATGGTCTAACAATTACTCATAGGCCACACATTTCTGTAGTCAATTATACGCAATGCAAAAACTGACAATTGAAAACTAGTGATTGGAATGATGAAACACGCTCTTCCTTGCGGGAATCCGCTGGAATGGCATGGGTTTGTCGAAAGTTACCTACCATTAGGTATAGTGCCGTATTTAGTAAAGTATAGAGGAGGTGGCGTTACCGTATGAGGTATTCTTTTTGGGTAGGTTATGGTCTTCTTACTGCTTTTAAGAAAACGTTAAATGCGGAAGGATAGGAACACGTCTTACAGTATTGTGTATTGCGTACAGTAGAGAAACAGTTAGGAGACAATGACTCTATCAGCATGGCAATCAACCCTGTCATGAAGCAGCATATGTGAGGCAATAATTTGTGCACAGTTACATTCCTGAAATGGACTCTCCTGCCCAGATTCGAAACCAGACTCCAATGAAATACCTTTCGGCTGAGAACGTCGACTTCGTTGCAGTTCATAGCGTCCAAGATCGCTATCTTCTTTGGTTTCGGCGCGTGAGGAAGACTGGGTTGCCATTCCTCCACAGGCATTCGGGCAGGGGAAGTGTTCCTAGCAGAGGTCAGGCCGACATAAAGGTGAAAGATGCGCTTACCCCCATAGTTGTCCACTAATGGATGTACGGATACTTTTGGTCGGGTAGTGTATTAGCTGTTGTACTGCCGAAGACAGTTACACTAAATGGCCAAATCAACGGGTATAGGCATGCCTGCGGTCGGTAACGCCTATATAAGACAACAAATGTCTGGCGCAGTTATCGGATCGGTTACAACCGCTACAATGGCAGGTTAGCAAGACTTAAAGAAGTTTGAACGTGGTGTTATAGTCGGCGCACGAGCGACGGGACACAGCATCTCCGAGGTAACGATGGAGATTTTCCAGTACGACCATTTCACGAGGGGCCGTGAATATCAGGCATCGGGTAAAACATCAAATCTCCGACATCGCTGCGGCCGGAAAAAGATCCTTCAAGAACGGGACCAACGACGACTGAAGAGGATCGTTCAGCTTGACAGAAGTGCAACCCTTCCCCAAATTGCTGCAGATTTCAATGCTGGGCCATCAACAAGTGTCAGGGTCCGAACCATTCAACGAAACATCATCGATGGGGGCTTTCGAAGCCGAAGACCTACTCGTGTGCCCTTGAACACTGCGCGACACAAAGCTTTACGCCTCGCCACGGCCCGTCAGCACCGACATTGGGCTGCTGATGAGTGGAAACATGTGGGCTGGTCGGGAGAGTCTCGTTTCAAACTGTATTGAGCGGATGGACGTGTACTGGTATGGAGACAACCTCATGATTCCACGGACACTACATGTTAGCAGGTAACTGTAAGTTGGTGGAGGCTCTGTAATGGTATGCGACGTGTGCAGTTGGAGTGATATGGGACCCCTGAAACGTCTAGATACTATTCTGAGAGATAAGTCGTACGTAAGCATCCTCTCTGATCACCTGCATCCATTCACGTCCATTGTGCATTCCGATGGAGTTGGGGTGTTTCAATAGGACAATGCGACACCCCACACGTCCAGAATTGCTACAGAGTGACTCCAGGAACACTGTTCTAAATTTAAACACTTCCGCTAGCCACCAAACTCCCCAGGCACGAACATCATTGAGCATATCTCGAATGCCACGTGCCGCGCGGGATTAGCCCAGCGGTCTGAGGCGCTGCAGTCATGGACTGTGCGGCTGGTCCCGGAGGAGGCTCGAGTCTACCTCGGGTATGAGTGTCTGTGTGTTTGTCCTTAGGACAATTTAAGTTAAGTAGTGTGTAAGCTTAGGGACTGATGATCTTAGCAGTTAAGTCCCATAAGGTTTTACACATATTTGAACATTTTGGATTGCCTTGCAACGTTCTGTTCAGAAGATATCTCCAACCCCCTCGTACTCTTACGGATTTATGGACAGCCCTGCAGGATTCACGGTGTCAGCTCCCTCCGGCACTACTTGAGACATTAGTCGAGTTCATGCCACGTCGTGTTGCGGCACTTAACCTTGCTTGCGGGATAGCTACACGATATTACCCTCCGCCACACACCGTCAGGTGGCTTGCGGAGTGTGGATGTAGATGTAGATGTAGATGTAGATTAGGGAGCTGTATCAGTTTCTTTGTCTCTTCAGTGTATTTGGATGTAAAGGAAATATAGAATATTATACGTATTAATTTGCCAGGAAAACAGACGAGGAACGCACATCCCTCCTTGCCAGTCTAATGTCTTCCGTAACTCAGTAGTTTATGGATACTTTTTACGTGGTCCATATTTCGCCGCTCATCCAATCACACACGTGGTGGAAACGGTTCTGGCCCCTTGGGGAAGTTTGTTCTTTGTTACCGTAGAAGGCGCTCCTCCACGGGAGCGACTTGTTTGCCCAGACCGGCCGTGCCTGTTTTCTCTCCGTACCCGATGTAATCGCAGTCAAACGGACGAGCAAGGCCGCGCGCCCGTGATGTAACCGCCGTCTGGACGACCAAGGCCCCAGCCTTGAGCAGCGTCCAGGTTCAGCCAGTAACCCACCACGCCTCAGCCAGCAGGCGAGTTGAGACGGCGCACGCCACAGTGCCCGCTTTCATCCACGTTGGTTCCGTTCCAAGAGATGCGAAATTCGTTATATATAAACACACGCTCGATCCTGCTCTGATTAATGACCACCGGCCACTGAAAATTAGTCTCTCACCAGTGCACCCGCTTTGACTTGACCTGAATGCGAATAAGTGGCACAAAACGGTAACCACCGCTCTATAACAGGGGTGGCCGAGCGGCTCTAGGCGCTTCAGTCTGGAGCTGCGAGACCGCTACGGTCGCAGGTTCGAATCCTGCCTCGGGCATGGATGTGAGTGATGTCCTTAGGTTAGTTAAGTTTAAGTAGTTCTAAGTTCTAGGGGACTGATGACCTCAGATGTTAAGTCCCATAGTGCTCAGAGCCCTGGTTTTCTCGTTTTAAGGAGGATAGTTTTGGCATTAGTGAATCTCCACGTTCAGTAATACATTCGGGATTTTATGAAAATAGTTCAAACGCATTAATCCACAATGGTGAACGTCAGTGTAATCGATTGTTGACAAGTGTGATGTACTGCGGTAATTGCAGCATCATGCGACTTTTGCTTGTAATGGGGAAGATTCAGAAATTGGGTGCGTACGTACCAGATGCTGTAAGTCAAAATCACAAAAATCAGTGGATGACCATATTTGCATCTCTGCTTGCTAGTCATCAATTGGCTCGTGAAAAACATTGACCAATCCTATCTTGTATCATTACTGGTGACGATAAATTGTGTCTTCATGCTAATACACGGAAAAGAAAGAAATTGTTGAGTGCAAACGAAGGAGTACTGTCCGTACAAAGACCTGCGCGCAGCTAGAAAAGATAAATGTTAATACATCTGGTGGAAAAGCTAGATGCGGTGAACTGCCAATTGCTTCCCAGAGGTGTAACCATCATTACTGACATTTATTGTCAACAACTGAGTCGTCATGCACATGCAGTCCAAGAACAACGACGTGGTGGGCTGCGTGAAGTGATGCTGCTGCAGCATAACGCGCGTCCTCATTCTGCAAGATTGTCAAAAAACACTATACAGGAGTTGGATTGGAATGTATTTCCGCACCCTCCATACTCATCTAATCTTAAGCCGTCAGATTTTCATCTTTCCACTCTCTACCGAACAACTTTCAAGGAACCACCTTTCCGGATGAAAAAAGCTCTCTGAACATAGCTCGACGTATCTTCGCCTCACGGCCTTTGTGACCGAGCGGTTCTAGGCGCTTCAGTCTGGAACCACGCGACCACTACGGTCGTAGGTTCGAATCATGCCTCGGGCATGGATGTGTGTGATGTCTTCAGGTTAGTTAGGTTTAAACAGTTCTAAGTTCTAGGGGACTGATGACCTCATATGTTAAGTCCCATATTGCTCAGAGCAATAAGGTGATTTTATACAGACGCGGAATCGAAAGTAACCCGGTCTGTTGTAAATAGTGAAGGAGAATATATTTTTGATGATTAATGTCTCCATTATATGTATTTGTTGTTTTTACTAACTTACGCAAAAACGCTAAGAAGTTACGTACTTACTTAATACAACAAATACGAAGACGTCTGCTGCAGATATTCAAAATAAAAAAAGTTATAGTTGTAGTTATTTAAAAATACACTGTTCGACTTAATGTTAAATTAGAAAAACATGAAGGAGTTTCAAAGAAATTCAACTGGACTCCCAAACAGGAAAAAATTTAAAAAGTAACTTCAATTGCCGTCCCACGCTAAGACCACTGCTGCGGTACGGATAACAGATGCATCACATTGTGCGAATGAAATGGAGCGGCAAACGTTTACTGATACTTGGTGTCTATGTTGAAAAATAGTGTCGTGTATCTGAGTCACTTTCAAGTGACACAGATACAGCAGTCGTTAAAAGTTAGTTGACTTGTTACAATAATATGTGATTTACACTCCTATTCAGAAAAAAAAGCAGCACACCTTGGACGACTAGACATAGGACGTATCACGGTATAAGTGTATATTTTTATTTTTATAATTATATATTTTATGATTTTGGTTGGGGTGGCTTTAAATATTGTGGGCTAGCATGAGACTTTTAATTAACTTACACTGCGATAACACTCGTACGGACATCGGCTGCCCCGAAGTACGTAGGATATAATATTTTTTAAACACAGCGATCGATTCACCGCCTTCTAATAAATAGTTTGCGTGAGCGCTGCTATTTAGAAAAGAAAATATGCGTATTCTCACGTAAACTGTAATTATTAATATGGGTCTCAGGGTCTACTGGTTATTTATGCACCAGATTACACAAGGACTAACTGAGGTATTGCGGAATGTAATGCTTTTCAATATTTCTTATTCATTATTTCCAAGGCAAAACTGGAGAGAATATCGTCTGCCGTTAGGAGGCCAAAATGAAACATACTGAACTCTTTCAGTATGTAACTGAAATTAATTTTAACTTCGAAATTAATGGAAGATCAAAATTGAGAAGCTTTTCTCATTTACATTTAATATTATGACTTGAAATTTTAATTAAATAATACAATCAGCGTGATGTCCAACTAAATCCTACTAGGGGAGATGAACTCCCTGCGCTACGAAGTTCTGTAAAAATTTTGTTAATTATAATTAATGGTTGCGATCATGAGAGGTGACAACTAAGTCAAATATATACACTTTCTAATAACAATTTCCATTACATTTTTCAAAAATACAGATAAAACTTACGTTAATTATCAGACAGCACTACAATGGCGGCCTACCGTTAGACGAAACAAAACAGGAGAGGGAGCTCAATCAAATCATTGTCTCTGATCTTCATGGCCTATGTTACACAGAGGTTATACCAAACAAAACTGTGTTTTTTAATTACATCTATATTTGTGTTTTGATAATAATAACTTACGTTCTTAACTATTTGTTATACATCGCGCACACGTATACAGTCTTGAAATAATTTATAATTCACACGTCTCATAACAAAAACTTCCTTTCCCTTTCTCCAAATGTAAACTTATGTAACGTACCGTCACAGACGTTCATATTCACAGGATGTCTACATTAGTTATGTTCTGCAGAAAATATTTGCATTTGAATCATGTCGGCCCGCGGGTTCAAATCCAACATCGATATCGCGGTACTACACCAACCATCGGTAAAATGTGCCAGCGCCTCTCGTTTTCCCTCTGAACCGAAGGTAATGGACCAGTGTGTCTTGAGCTGACGTGCAGGATGCCTCGCAGACGTTTACGTGAACAGTACCGTCAAATCACTAATTTTGAAAAAGGGTGCATGAAAGAATGTGATGGATCATTCTGGCAAATTGCTGCTCGTGTGGGATGAAGTGTTTCGGTAGCGCAGTGGGTGTGTGCAGAATGATTCACCGAAGGCCGTAGAACACAACTAGGTCGGTCAGGTCGAATTACCCAGACCACCCCACCTAGATGATCCTCATCCTAATGGCGCTGCAGGACAGCCCTGCATCCTCCTCGACTCTGGCGCAACCGTAGAACAGAATAACACATCTTACACCATCACGGGTGAAAGTCCGTAGTCGTTTATTACGGCAAGGGGTTACGTGCGAGTCGTCCATTTCTCCACCTACCTTTGACGAACGTGCTACATGTCACTGTCGACAGGAATGGCATCAGATAGTGCTTCGGGACGAATCTAAGTTACGTTTGTTTGTAAATGATGGCCACGTTTTGGTTGTTCACAGACAGGGGGGCAGCGTCACAGTGATTGCATTCGTACAAAACATACAGCTCCAGCTCGAAGCCATGAGGCCATGTGGTGTAGGGTCCTGTTGAGCACAAACACAAGTCACAGTTGATGCGTGACCAGTGTGACCTGTATGAATGACATCGTGACATCCTGCACCCCTGACGCCTTTTTTTTTCAGCAAGACAATGCACGACCATATGTCACTGCACTAAGATGTGCCTTCTAGGTGTCACAGGTTGTCAGCCTTTTGCCCTGGCCCGCCAGATCACCAGAAGAAAATGTATGAGATGTGGTGAAACGGCGGGTGCAGCGCAGTAGCCCAATGCCGACCACCACAGATGAACTCTGGAACCAGGTGAATGCAGAGTGGATGGCTATACCACGTAATGCCATTCGCACCTTATACGCGTCGATGCCATCACGCATGGAACAAGTTATCGGGACTCATGGTGGACCCTGTGCTTGCTAGGCAACAGGACGCATGCTGAACCGAGGTAACTGGGATGCTAATCATTACTGCAAAACATACTAATGTACATGCCCTATGAATATGAACGTCCTATCTCTAGTAGATAAAGGTAGATGCGACGACATACGGCAATAAAGCAAGTTTATTTAGTTGTAAATCACAAAAAAGAATAATCCTTGAAATAAATCACAAAGGCGTAGGTTCGAAATTTCACAAATATTTCCGTTAACAGTCGCTCCTGTTGGATAGACGAATATATCAGACATCATAATGTTTTCTGAAAACGAAGACTCGTCTCATGTTAATTAGAAATAATCTGGAATAATAATTGTCAGGATCAATGATTCAGGCTACTGCTCTAAATGAGCAAAAATCATTTATGAACTTCAATTCTAATAATTCTTTGTTTATCGAAAGACAATAATTCTTGAAAGTTTCTTACACAAGATGTATCAGAAGTGACTGCCAATATTCGGGGATGTGACAGGAATGATCATTCGAAATAAAAAAATTCAAAATTGTTCATTAGATGAGTTGTGTTTGAAAGTAGCGAAAATGAACAAGTACTCATAGCTTTTAAGGTATGTATTTTCAGCACGTGTTTACTGGACTTTTCTTCTTGTTTTGGTCGTACTACCGCTTCACAAAATATGAAAAGCAAAGAGCTTGCAATAGAAGAGATTTGTTTCACAGTATCGAGGATCAAGAATTAGCTCACAGCTCTTAAGGTATGCGTTTTAGAGGCCACGTTTACTTGACTTTTTTGTGTGGGTGTCTACGGAGAATCTCCTCAGTTGTGATTTCCTGTCAGACTGGTCACAGTTCGTAGTAATAGACGGAAAGTCATCGAGTACAACAGAAGTAATATCCGGCGTTCCCCAAGGAAGTGTTATAGGTCATCTATTGTTCTTGATCTGTATTAACGACATAGGAGACAATCCCAGTAGCCATATTAGATTGTTCGCAAATGATGCTGTCATTTACTATCTTGAAAGTCATCAGATGATCAAAACGACTTGCAAAATGATATAGATATCTGTATGGTACGAATAGTGGCAATTGACCCTGAATAAAGAAAAGTGTGAAGTTATTCACATGAGTACTAAAAGAAATCAGCTAAATTTCGATTACGCAATAAGTCACACATATCTGAAGGCTGTAAATTCAGCTAAACACTTAGGGATTACAAATACAAATAACCTAAATTGGAACGATCACACAGATAATATTGTGGGTAGAGCAAACCAAAGACTGAGATTCTTTGGCAAACACTTAGAAGGCGCAACAGGTCTACTAAAGTGACTGTTTACATCACACTTGTCCACCCTATTATGGAGTATTGCTGTGCGGTGTGAGATACACATCAGGTGGGACTGACGGATGACATCGACAAACTACAAAGACGGGCAGCTAGTTTTGTATTATCGCGAAATAGGGGAGATAGTGTCACAGACATGATACGTGAACTGGAGTGGCGATCATTAAAACAAAGGCGTTTTTCGTTGCGACGGGATCTTCTCATGGAATTTCCATCACCAGTTTTCTCCACCGATTGCGAAAACATTCTGTTGGCACCCACCCACATAGGGAGAAATGATCATCAGGATAAAATAAGAGAAATCAGGGTTCGCACAGAAAAATTTAAGTGCTCGTTTTTCCAGCGTGCCGTTCGAGAGTGGAACGGTAGAGAGACAGCATGAAGGTGGTTCATTGAACCCTCTGCCAGACATTTTATTGTGAATAGCAGAGTAATCACGTAGATACGGATGTAGATGTAGACAGTCCTGATCACTGCGCTATCTGCTGTAACTATACTTTAACGCTCTGTAGGTGACTGCTTGATAGTAGAGCAGATCGTATAACTGTGTACTGCAGTCAAAAACAATCATGTAAAGCATGCAGATCCGTGCTCCTTAATACTACCGTCTCAAGTTTTATACAGAGCTTGTGATGTTCTGCGTGACAGTAAGTGAAACGTGGAAATATTACTTCTAGGATAAGAATCATGACCAAAGATCAAGCCATCTCATTAAACGGTTTCACGCCGAGTCGTTATTATCGACAGCCTACAAAGCGTTAGAACTATCATAAAACTATACAATCATTCTTTCCTGGATAAATTTTGTAATAAATTCACGAAAAATGACGCCACTGGATGAATCAAATGATCCTATTTCACCAGAACAGTGCACATGCTGGTATATTTGCAAAAGCGAAAGTACCATGGCCGAAATTTTATATTTGCTTTAGAGACTGCTGTCTCATTCAGCCTTGCGAAAAGTTTCTCTCCGAAAACCTGAAGAAATCTTGCTGCTGCTGTGTTCCTCATCCCAAAGACTGGTTTGGTGCAGCTCTCCACTTTAGCCAATATACCTGTCATAACTGCAGCCCACATCCACTTGGACATACTCGTTGCGGTCAAGTACCCACACTTCCCTCCATAACCAAACTGATGTTTCCTTGATGCCTCAAGAAGTGACCTAGCAACAGACGCCTTCTTTTAGTCAAGTCGTGTCACAAATTTTGATTTTCCCCAACATCATTCAATATCTCCTCTTTAGTTACTCGATCTATTCACTTAATCTTCAGCAGTCTATTGTAGGACATTTCAAAAGCTTCTATTCTGTTCTTCCTGAGTTGCTTATAGCCCGTTTTCCGTTTCCCTACAAAGCTACATTCCAAACAAATACCTTCAGAAACTAATTTCTAACACTCAATTTCATACTGTATGTAAACAAATTTAACTTTTTTCAGAAATGGTTTCATTGATATTGCCAGTCTGCATTTTTTACCTCTCTACTTCGGTCATTGTTGCCGAAATAGTACAACCCAACTACCGCGTATTTAACCTCTTATTCCAATATAATTCTCTAGCATCACCTGGCTTAACTCGACTTCATTCAATTACCCTTGATCTTTCCAAGACATTACCCACTCCGTTCGACTAATCTTCTAAGTCAATCGACGTCCCTAGTACAATTCCAACGTCATCAGATGGTTCAAATGGCTCTGAACACTATGGGACTTAACTTCTGAGGTCATCAAGTCCCCTAGAACTTAGAACTATTTAAACCTAACTAACCTAAGGACATCACACACATCCATGCCCGAGGCAGGATTCGAACCTGCGACTGTAGCAGTCACGTGGTTCCAGACTGTAGCGCCTAGAACTACTCGGCCACTCCGTCCGGCTTCCAACGTCATCTAAAAACCTCAACTTTATTATTTCTTCTCCTTGAACATATGACGTTACGCGTATTTAGGCGACCTAAGCGGCATCTATGATTGGTACTAGGTGAAGTTAATTCGTCTGGGAAGCTGTACGGCCCCAGAGCCGAGGGAGTACTGCAGCCGGTCCAACTAAGCAACCGGCGCACACCAGCCACGTACAAAGACGAGCAGCACGGCTGGAAATGGGGAAAATCCCAGAATGGGGAGGTGGACACTCGTCGTTCTCTTAACAGAATGCGGGATGCATCAGAAGGCAGACCTGCCTGTGGCAACATTCTTGATTAAATTGTACAGATGACTGGTTCTTGGTGGAGAAGGGTCGCAGAGAGACTAACTTTTGAGGCACTTTATGTCGAGTTCTGGAAGAAGGCATGCCTGAGATGATGTAGGTTATTCGGACGTGGGCGATGAATGGCCGCTCGACACTCTTAACTTTTCCCGATTCCATTACAGAAACGAGAATAGACAGAGTTTCTACTCGTTACCTCACATGCGTCAATTTGTAAATCATCATGTTGAAATCTGAATTGTTTTGAGCTGGCGAATACTTCGTGTATTGTTATCACGAAACGGACTTCGTTTTCACGCGTCTACATCTACGTCTACATCTACATCTACATACATACTCCGCAATCCACAATACGGTGCGTGGCCGAGGGTGCCTCGTACCACAACTAGCATCTTTTCTCCCTGTTCCACTCCCAAAAAGAACGAGGGAAAAATGGCTGCCTATATGCCCCTGTACGAGTCCTAATCTCTCTTATCTTATCTTTTTGGTCTCTCCACGAAATGTAAGTTGGCGGCAGTAAAATTGTACTGCAGTCAGTCTCAAATGCTGGTTCTCCAAATTTCCTCAGTAGCGATTCACGAAAAGAACTCCTCCTTTCCTCTAGAGACTCCCACCCGAGTTCCTGAAGCATTTCCGTCACACTCGCTTGATGATCAAACCTACAAATCTAGCAGCCCGTCTCTGAATTGCTTCTATGTCCTCCCTCAATCCGACCTGATAGGGATCCCAAACACTCGAGCAGTACTCAAGAATAGGTCGTATTAGTGTTTTATAAGCGGTCTCCTTTACAGATGAACCACATCTTCCCAAAATTCTACCAATGAACCGAAGACGACTATCCGCCTTCCCCACAACTGCCATTACATGCTTGTCCCACTTTATATCGCTCTGCAATGTTACGCCCAAATATTTAATCTATGTGACTGTGTCAATCGCTACACTACTAACGGAGTATTCAAACATTACGGGATTCTTTTTCCTATTCATCTGCATTAATTTAGATTTATCTATATTTAGATTTAGCTGCCATTCTTTACACCAATCACAAATCCTGTCCAAGTCATTATGTATCCTCCTACTGTCACTCAACGACGACACCTTCCCGTACACCACAGCATCATCAGCAAACAGCCGCACATTGCTATCCACCCTATCCAAAAGAGCATTTATATAGATAGAAAACAACAGCGGACCTACCACACTTCCCTATGGCACTCCCGACGATACCATCACCTCCGATGAACACTCACCACTGATGACAACGTACTCGGTTCTATTACTTAAGAAGTCTTCGAGGCACTCACATACTTGGGAACCAACCCATATGCTCGTACCTAAGTTAGGAGTCTGCAGTGGGGCACCGAGTCAAACGCTTTCCGGAAGTCAAGGAATATGGCATCCGTCTGATACCCTCCATCCATAGTTCGTAAGATATCATGTAAAAAAAAGGGAGAGTTGCGTTTCGCAGGAGAGATGCTTTCTAAAGCTGTGCTGATGCATGGACAGCAACTTCTCTGTCTCGAGGAAATTCATTATATTCGAACTGAGAGTATGTTCGAGAATCCTGCAACAAACCGATGTTAAGGGTATTTGTCTGTAATTTTGAGAATCCGTCCTTCTACCCTTCTTATATACAGGCGTCACCTGCGCTTTTTTCCAGTCGGTCGGGTCTTTACGTTGGGCAAGAGATTCGCTATAAATGCAAGCTAAGTAAGGAGCCAATGCAGTAGAGTACTCTCTGTAAAATCGAATTGGAATCCCATCAGGACCTGGCGATTTATTCATTTTCAACCCATTTAGCTGCTTCACAACATCAGGGATGTCTATCACTATGTCCTCCATGCGAGAATCTGTACGAGACTCAAACGGCGGTATGTTTGTACGTCTTGGATGATTATTTCGCTGTGGGATTCATCTACTATTCTTGTAACGCCCTGAATGCAACTTTTGTGCATTGGATAAGGTTATTTTCTGTCTGTATTTTAACTGGACATCGTATTTATCTGTTAAGTATAGACATACTTTCATGAATAAACGTTATTCAACATAAGTCTTTGATGTCTTCGTCAATTACAGACGTTAGAATAGAACTCTTTTATTAATTACTCATTTATTTAAAATGTCTGTTTACTTTATTCATTCGCAATTCTAGCCAACGCATTGACTATTTGACTGCAGGACCACTTCAGCATTTTAGCTGCTGGACGTGAAAGCAGACGTACTCGGCTACACATGGCCGTAACGATATCTAGATATTCCCTTTAAACAGAACCGTGCATAGCCCTGTTACATAATGTGCGTGCAACGTCAGGTAAAGACGCAAATGGTTTGCTCTTAGGGATTGCTGGTAAGAGAGCAGCTCATCAGCAAGAAACCATCAGGTAACTTTGCAAACTGTAATACCCTTTCAGAATATCTCCTCGATTGTCTACACTACTTCTTCAATGAACAGACTGGATAGCATCGGGGCAGGCTACAACCCTGTCTCATTCACTTCTCAAACACCACTTCCCTTTCATATCCTTCGTCGCTTATAATTGCAGCCTGGTTTCTGTGAAAATCAGGTTGCAGATAACTTATTGTTAACTACACTCCTGGAAATGGAAAAAAGAACACATTGACACCAGTGTGTCAGACCCACCATACTTGCTCCGGACAAGCAATGATCACACGCACGGCACAGCGGACACACCAGGAACCGCGGTGTTGGCCGTCGAATGGCGCTAGCTGCGCAGCATTTGTGCGCCGCCGCCGTCAGTGTCAGCCAGTTTGCCGTGGCATACGGAGCTCCATCGCAGTCTTTAACACTGGTAGCATGCCGCGACAGCGTGTACGTGAACCGTATGTGCAGTTGACGGACTTTGAGCGAGGGCGCACAGTGGGCATGCGGGAGGCCGGGTGGACGTAACGCCGAATTGCTCAACACGTGGGGCGTGAGGTCTCCACAGTACATCGACGTTGTCGCCAGTGGTCGGCGGAAGGTGCACGTGCCCGTCGACCTGGGACCGGACCGCAGCGACGCACGGATGCACGCCAAGACCGTAGGATCCTACGCAGTGCCGTAGGGGACCGCACCGCCACTTCCCAGCAAATTAGGGACACTGTTGCTCCTGGGGTATCGGCGAGGACCATTCGCAACCGTCTCCATGAAGCTGGGCTACGGTCCCGCACACCGTTAGGCCGTCTTCCGCTCACGCCCCAACATCGTGCAGCCCGCCTCCAGTGGTGTCGCGACAGGCGTGAATGGAGGGACGAATGGAGACGTGTCGTCTTCAGCGATGAGAGTCGCTTCTGCCTTGGTGCCAATGATGGTCGTATGCGTGTTTGGCGCCGTGCAGGTGAGCGCCACAATCAAGACTGCATACGACCGAGGCACACAGGGCCAACACCCGGCATCATGGTGTGGGGAGCGATCTCCTACACTGACCGTTCACCTCTGGTGATCGTCGAGGGGACACTGAATAGTGCACAGTACATCCAAACCGTCATCGAACCCATCGTTCTGCCATTCCTAGACCGGCAAGGGAACTTGCTGTTCCAACAGGACAATGCACGTCCGCATGTATCCCGTGCCACACAACGTGCTCTAGAAGGTGTAAGTCAACTACCCTGGCCAACAAGATCTCCGGATCTGTCCCCCATTGAGCATGTTTGGGACTGGATGAAGCGTCGTCTCACGCGGTCTGCACGTCCAGCACGAACGCTGGTCCAACTGAGGAGGCAGGTGGAAATGGCATGGCAAGCCGTTCCACAGGACTACATCCAGCATCTCTACGATCGTCTCCATGGGAGAATAGCAGCCTGCATTGCTGCGAAAGATGGATATACACCGTACTAGTGCCGACATTGTGCATGCTCTGTTGCCTGTGTCTATGTGCCTGTGGTTCTGTCAGTGTGATCATGTGATGTATCTGACCCCAGGAATGTGTCAATAAAGTTTCCCCTTCCTGGGACAATGAATTCACGGTGTTCTTATTTCAATTTCCAGGAGTGTATATTTCATCCCCGCTACCAACAGAATTTCAAAGAGAGTACTGCAGTCACCACTGTCGAAACGGCAGCACTCCGCCTTCAGGCCACAAGTGGCCCATCGGGACCATCCGACCGCCGTGGCATCACGAGGCTGAGTGCACCCCGAGAAATGGCAACAGCGCATGGCGGCCTGGATGGTCACCCATCCAAGTGCCGGCGAAGCCCGACAGCGCTTAACTGTGGTGATCTCACGGGAACCGGTGTATCCACTGCGGCAAGGCCATTGCCCCTATTGTCGAAAGCTTCTAACAAATATACAAATGTTTACAAACGTTATAAACGTGAGAGTTTTTCACTCTCAGAGAGCTTTTGCGAATAATACGTATCACCTCACCTCGATGGTAGTGGTCGAGAGTACTTGACAGTCAAAGTTTGCCAGTTCGATCAAATGCCAGCTATATATCTTTTTCATTGTACTATTCAGGACATTTCAGATCGATAGAAGACAGTGGCGTAACAATCCCAAAAGGTTTAAAAATTAATTAAACAATCAAAAGAAGCAATAAAGTTCTAATTAGTTTTCAAAAAGACAGAATTTTCAGCATCCTGCACTTGCACTTTTTCTTCCCCTTTAGGGAAACAATAAAAGCAAACGACGACGTAGTGACAATATCGTCTTATTGACAGCATCAATAAATGCCTTAGAGCTGCGTGGTTGCGTTCTTTGGGTCAGGAATGGAACGGTCTGCTGTAATGAATACTGGCAACGGTAACGGATGCACAAATTCTTCAGAGAACACTCTTTGGCTTTTGTAGTTCGTAATACAAACGTCGCAATGTTTTGCGCTGTGGTGTCTCTAATAAATACGACTTGTAGTAAAAAGCAGTTCAGTCACGTCATCCCCGTCCTTCGAATTCGTTTCGCAAAATTTTCAGTATCTTATCGTCTCTGACATTCACAAATGGACAAGCGGCGCATGTGGAGTATTTCGCCAACTCTGTGGGTCTTCTGCTAAGTGCTCTTACGCAATTATGCTGACAGTCGCAGCAGCCGCTCTGGACTTCGAGGAAATATTTGCTGGAGTATTATTTGTCCACAGCGATAACACAAGACGATTTTCTTACGAATGCTTTACTTGACTACTTAGTAGCCCTGTGATCGAGACCCTTGTCTCTTTTGCCAACATGTTTTATTAACTCATCTTTTATGATCCATTACAGAGATCTCTTCCTACTGTTAATCACAAAAAATACACCATCACAACGACTGTGTTCGAGAAAAAGTGTTACTCAAAAATATACTTTAGTATGCTAGGGTCATTGACGAACAGCCTACCCTGCCAGACAAAAAAAGTGAAGCACCCAGAAGCGGAACAGGAAACGAAATGAAAATTCACAGGTTCAAAGGGTAAGTCCCGTTGTTTCAGTGATTACAAACTGTCTAAACATTCATGGTGGTGTCTGTTTGTTCTATATCGTGTCTCCCTACCACTTTCGCGCAACGACGCTCTGAGCGCGTTTTTTAGGGAATTAACTAGTTTGAACCTGGGACCTGTTGCTGGTAAGGAGACGCCAGACCACACATGACATGTAGAATTCAGAAGAGTTCAGTGAGACCAGCGATGATATGTTGTTGTTGTCTTCAGTCCTGAGACTGGTTTGATGCAGCTCTCCATGCTACTCTATCCTGTGCAAGCTGCTTCATCTCCCAGTACCTACTGCAACCTACATCCTTCTGAATTTGCTTAGTGTACTCATCTCTCGGTCTCCCTCTACGATTTTTACCCTCCACGCTGCCCTCCAATGCTAAATTTGTGATCCCTTGATGCCTCAAAACATGTCCTACCAACCGATCCCTTCTTCTAGTCAAGTTGTGCCGCAAACTTCTCTTCTCCCCAATCCTATTCAATACCTCCTCATTAGTTACGTGATCTATCCACCTTATCTTCAGTATTCTTCTGTAGCACCACATTTCGAAAGCTTCTATTCTCTTCTTGTCCAAACTAGTTATCGTCCATGTTTCACTTCCATACATGGCTACACTCCAAACAAATACTTTCAGAAACGACTTCCTGATACATAAATCTATATTCGATGTTAACAAATTTCTCTTCTTCAGAAACGCTTTCCTTGCCATTGCCAGTCTACATTTTATATCCTCTCTACTTCGACCATCATCAGTTATTTTACTTCCTAAATAGCAAAACTCCTTTACTACTTTAAGTGTCTCATTTCCTAATCTAATTCCCTCAGCATCACCCGACTTAATTCGACTACATTCCATTATCCTCGTTTTGCTTTTGTTAATGTTCATCTTATATCCTCCTTTCAAGACACTGTCCATTCCGTTCAACTGCTCTTCCAAGTCCTTTGCCGTCTCTGACAGAATTACAATGTCATCGGCGAACCTCAAAGTTTTTACTTCGTCTCCATGAATTTTAATACCTACTCCAAATTTTTCTTTTGTTTCCTTTACTGCTTGCTCAATATACAGATTGAATAACATCGGGGAGAGGCTACAACCCTGTCTCACTCCTTTCCCAACCACTGCTTCCCTTTCATGCCCCTCGACTCTTATTACTGCCATCTGGTTTCTGTACAAATTATAAATAGCCTTTCGCTCCCTGTATTTTACCCTTGCCACCTTTAGAATTTGAAAAAGAGTATTCCAGTCAACATTGTCAAAAGCTTTCTCTAAGTCTACAAATGCTAGAAACGTAGGTTTGCCTTTTCTTAATCTTTCTTCTAAGATAAGTCGTAAGGTCAGTATTGCCTCACGTGTTCCAACATTTCGACGGAATCCAAACTGATCCTCCCCGAGGTCTGCATCTATCAGTTTTTCCATTCGTCTGTAAAGAATTCGCGTTAGTATTTTGCAGCCGTGGCTTATTAAACTGATAGTTCGGTAATTTTCACATCTGTCAGCACCTGCTTTCTTTGGGATTGGAATTATTATATTCTTCTTGAAGTCTGAGGGTATTTCGCATGTCTCATACATCTTGCTCACCAGCTGGTAGAGTTTTGTCATGACTGGCTCTCCCAAGGCCGTCAGTAGTTCTAATGGAATGTTGTCTACTCCGGGGGCCTTGTTTCGACTCAGGTCTTTCAGTGCTCTGTCAAACTCTTCACGCAGTATCGTATCTCCCATTTCGTCTTCATCTACATCCTCTTCTATTTCCATAATATTGTCCTCAAGTACATCGCCCTTGTATAAGCCTTCTATATACTCCTTCCACCTTTCTGCCTTCCCTTCTTTGCTTAGAACTGGGCTGCCATCTGAGCTCTTGATATTCATACACGTGGTTCTCTTCTCTCCAAAGGTCTCTTTAATTTTCCTGTAGGCAGTATCTATCTTACCCCTAGTGAGATAAGCTTCTACATCCTTACATTTGTCCTCTAGCCATCCCTGTTTAGCCATTTTGCACTTCCTGTCGATCTCATTTTTGAGACGTTTGTATTCCTTTTTGCCTGCTTCATTTACTGCATTTTTATATTTTCTCCTTTCATCAATTAAATTCAATATTTCTTCTGTTACCCAAGGATTTCTAGCAGCCCTCGTCTTTTTACCTACTTTATCCTCTGCTGCCTTCACTACTACATCCCTCAGAGCTACCCATTCTTCTTCTACTGTATTTCTTTCCCCTATTCCTGTCAATTGTTCCCTTATGCTCTCTCTGAAACTCTGTACAACCTCTGGTTCTTTCAGTTTATCCAGGTCCCATCTCCTTAATTTCTCACATTTTTGCAGTTTCTTCAGTTTTAATCTACAGGTCATAACCAATAGATTGTGGTCAGAGTCCACATCTGCCCCTGGAAATGTCTTACAACTTAAAACCTGGTTCCTAAATCTCTGTCTTACCATTATATAATCTATCTGATACCTTTTAGTATCTCCAGGATTCTTCCACGTATACAACCTTCTTTCATGATTCTTAAACCAAGTGTTAGCTATGATTAAGTTGTGCTCTGTGCAAAATTCTACTAGGCGGCTTCCTCTTTCATTTCTTAGCCCCAATCCATATTCACCTACTATGTTTCCTTCTCTCCCTTTTCCTACACTCGAATTCCAGTCACCCATTACTATTAAATTTTCGTCTCCCTTCACTATCTGAATAATTTCTTTTATTTCATCGTACATTTCTTCAATTTCTTCATCATCTGCAGAGCTAGTTGGCATATAAACTTGTACTACTGTAGTAGGTGTGGGCTTCGTATCTATCTTGGCCACAATAATGCGTTCACTATGCTGTTTGTAGTAGCTTACCCGCATTCCTATTTTCCTATTCATTATTAAACCTACTCCTGCATTACCCCTATTTGATTGTGTGTTTATAACCCTGTAGTCACCTGACCAGAAGTCTTGTTCCTCCTGCCACCGAACCTCACTAATTCCCACTATATCTAACTTTAACCTATCCATTTCCCTTTTTAAATTTTCTAACCTACCTGCCCGATTAAGGGATCTGACATTCCACGCTCCGATCCGTAGAATGCCAGTTTTCTTTCTCCTGATAACGACATCCTCCTGAGTAGTCCCCGCCCGGAGATCCGAATGGGGGACTATTTTACCTCCGGAATATTTTACCCAAGAGGATGCCATCATCATTTAATCATACAGTAAAGCTGCATGTCCTCGGGAAAAATTACGGCTGTAGTTTCCCCTTGCTTTCAGCCGTTCGCAGTACCAGCACAGCAAGGCCGTTTTGGTTAATGTTGCAAGGCCAGATCAGTCAATCATCCAGACTGTTGCCCCTGCAACTACTGAAAAGGCTGCTGCCCCTCTTCAGGAACCACACGTTTGTCTGGCCTCTCAACAGATACCCCTCCGTTGTGGTTGCACCTATGGTACGGCCATCTGTATCGCTGAGGCACGCAAGCCTCCCCACCAACGGCAAGGTCCATGGTTCATGGGGGGTGGAGCGATGATATAACCAAATACTTAATGATCTCAGCGTCAGCTCCACTGCACTCCCTGTAAAAGAATCTTCATACTAACTAAATTTAGTGGAAGGGGTTCAAGGCTTTCCTATTTTTAGTTAGCTGGTAAAATAACGTCGAAAAAGCAGTTAAGTTTACCATTGCAAATTTTATTCTGCTCACAAAACATTGTTTATATATTGCACTATTGACAAAAGGAGATGTTTGAATACAGGATGGTAAAAACCAACTGCGTTCAACAAAAATGTGAACGAATATTCCCTGAATGGGTTTCCAAGTTCTACAATCGATCGAAGGATGACCTATGCCCTCAGTAACTATATAAAAGAAAAATCATCGCGTTTCAGATCTGTTCTTCAAGTGGCAAATGTGAACACTATGAGTTTTAATTAACGATCGACACTAGTATTACGCAAAAAGGGGGTATAACAGATGAGACTTCTGCAGTTCTCAGTGAAGCCTTATGCACTCAAAAACGCGGCATCGCGTGCGTTCATTACCTTGTCGGTGTTTAGGCAGCGTCAGGGCAGCGGCCGGCGCAGCACAGCTCCGCTCACCTCGCCATCTCGGAAGCAACTCTCCTAACTTCTCCTTTCTACAATTTACCGAATTTGGTTTAAAAAAACTATCTGGCTGTGTTTTCATCTGACCAGTCAGGGTCTCAATGTTAACCTTAAGCTCCGCCTACAAAAATTCTGTCTATCCAATGAGAAACGTTACACTTTTCGTGGTGGGGCAATGTTTTTAAAGTTTGCAACGTAACAGAGACGCTAATACCTGCAGCTGGTGTGGTCCTTTTAGCGTTATCGTGAGATCTATACTGTTCTTCTGGAGTGCTCTATCTTTTAACATGGGGTGGGGGGGGGGTGGTCCTTGACGTACCTGGGACGCGAAAAAGTCTCACGCTAAAACGTGCGGGTTGTGTGGCTCTAGTGGTTAGCTGGCGACGTGGGTGTCCAGTCCATTCCTTATCGTAGGGCCTTCTAGCTTAACACGGTTCTGCTCTCGGCTTCTGTTCTCGTTTCTCCCCTCGGAACTGCATCGGTCTCACAGTGGGAAGGTACGACATGCATTTAGGCATTCTTGTGTTAGTCTGTGGTATTCCATTTGCTCATTCGTTACACGTATTACTTTGGTTAATTTAATGTCACGATTTATTCGGAGCTATGTGATATACTACTAGATTTGCTTATTATGTCAGGGTTTTCATGGAAGGTGTTGAATTTGCCTGACACCTTACAACTGGAGTGAAATTTGCAAAGATCTTGGTAATATAAGAACGCTTATCAGCGTGGCGTCGTAACCGCTCTGACATGGAAGCATATTCTATTCGGCTGGGAAGGCCATTCAGTTCTCTCCTGAGACAAGTTGGACTACAAATGTCGTTATTAATAAAGGAAAAAAAATTCTGATATGAGTCTCCGACCATTAGACCATTATGAGTATTTTATGAACGAAACCGTCTAGATCGCTACTTAATATATCACTGTTTAATTCGATGTTTCGGCATCAGCCATAGATATCAACAACAAAAATTCAACTTCTGAAACACGTTCATTGGCTGCATTAAAAACTGTAGCCAATCGGAAATCAGTTATTCTAAAACAGTCTTAATCGCATTTATTATCATTATACCGCCAGCCACTTTCAATCCGACGTAGGGATCACCATGCTACCCCTACAGGCGTTCGTAATTGCGAAAGTATTGCCGGTGCAGGATTTTGTACACGAAATGACCTCTCGATTACATCCCATAAACTTTCGATGGGATTCAAGTCTCGCGATCTGGGTTGTCCAATCGCTCGCTCGAACTGTCCAGAACGTTCTTCGCGCTGTGGCCCGGCAACATGGTGCATTGTCATTCATAATGACAGTGAACGACTGTGGCCCGGCGGATGGCACATTGTTATCAACAAAAATTCCATAGCTATTTCGGAACACAAAGTGTATAAATGGCTGCAGATGGTGTCTATGTAGCCGAACATGAACATTTCCAGTCAATTATAGGTTCAGTTTGACCGGAAGACACAGTCCATTCCATGTAAACACGGCCCACACCATTATGGAGCCAACACCAGCTTGCACAGTGCCTCGTTCAAAACTTGGGTCCATGGCTTCGTGGGGACTACACCACAAACGAACCCTATCATCAGCACTTACCAAATGAAATCGAGATTCATCTGACCAGCTCACGGTTTTTCAGCCGTGTAGGGTCCAACCGACATGGTCACGAGCCCAGGAGAGGCGCTGCAGGCGATGTCGAGCTGTTAACAGAGGCACTGACTCGCGTCGGTCGGCTGCTGCCATGGTCGGTTAACGCCAAATTTCGTTGCACTCTTCTAATGGATACGTTCGTCATATGTCCCCTATTGATTTCTGCGCTTATTTCTCACGGTGGTGTTCAAGTGAAGGCCGTAGACCACAGCTTTGTTCGTGGTGAGAGAGAGTGCCTCAGATTTGGTGTTCTCGGCACACTCTTGACGCTGTGAATCTCTGGATACTGATTTCCCTAACGGTTTCCGAAATGTAATGTCCCATGCGTCTAGCTGCAAGTACCATTCGGCATTCAAAGTCTGTTAGTTCCCCTCGTGTGGTCGTAATCTATTTGGAAACCTTTCCACACGAATCACGTGAGTACAAATGGTAGCTCCGCCAATACACTGCCCTTTTACATCTTGTGTACGCGATGCTACCGTCATCTGTACATGTGCACTTCGCTATCCCGTGACTTTTGTCGCCTCAGTGTATGCTGTAGACCAGGGGTTCCCAACAAAATTTTCTCGAGGACCCCCTCATCGAGCGTGATTGGTACCTTGTCATATCACAGTATCAAGTACCTAAAAAAGCCAAATTAAGAGCCTTTTTATACGTTTTCTATTTTTGGTACTTAGAAAAAGAACTGTTCAAATGGCTCTGAGCACTATGGGACTTAACTTCTGAGGTCATCAGTTCCCTAGAGCTTAGAATTACTTAAACCTAACTAACCTAAGAACATCACACACCTCCATGCCCGAGGCAGGATTCGACCCTGCGACCGTAGCGGTCGCGCGGTTCCAGACTGTAGCGCATAGAACCGCTCGGCCACTCCGGCCGGCTGTCTACTTAGAGAAAACATTGACATATTCATTATTGAAAAAATATTGATCTTAAAACTTTTTCAATTTAGCCATCATTGTTATTGTTAAATTTTTTATTATTGCTCAAAATCTCTGGCCTCCAACCTGGGTGTTTAGTATAACAAACTCCTTAAAAAAATAAAAATTGAGTATGGACTGAAAATGAGAGGAAGAAATTAAAACTGAGTGTATTGGTCTTTCAAGTGTACTACACTTGAGACTGCATTCAGTAGACATGTGTGAAAAATAAGAAAACACTAACATCATGGAAGGTATTATTTATTTGAAAAAATACAGTTACACCAGAGTACTCCATCAGTATAGAGTTAGTTTTAATTTTCAGTCCTTAATGAGATGAGTTCAGTCTGACTTTTGAGTCCATTATTTCTGAAATATGAGGTTCCAAACTTGAAACTTTGACTCTGAAATCCGACCACATGACGAGCCCATTCCTATATTTGTTTTTCATGAAACACGTGGAAGAAAATGCTTGCTCACACCGATATGTGGTTGCAAATGGAAGGATCTTTTTCATTGACTTATTTCCAATTTTTTTGTAGTCCTTGCGTGCTGATGCCCAGAAGTCTTTAATTTTATCACCGGTGAAAATGTTTATCATCGTACCACAGCTGGACAGATCCACAAGTTGATCTTGCTTTTCTTCAGTGAGGCCTTGGATTTTGTCTATTTCTTCATAGCTGAAGGGATTTCGAATCCATCTGTCGTCAGGCTCAGGTTCAGGGAAATACTCTCTAAAAGTGGTGGCTAGACTGCATAGATGCTCGGCTACATTGATCTTGATCTGGTCAGGCAAACTCTCCTCTGATGACTGCAAGCATTGTTTTAAAGTAGAAAAGTTAGTTTGTGACTCGATTTCTATACTTGACGCCCAGATCTGACACTTTTTGATTACAGAACTAATCTTATCCTCAACTTTGAACATGTCTACATTTTTTCCTTGTAAACTCAAATTTAACACATTCAAGTGTTCAAACACATCAGCTAAGTACGCAACTGAGCAAAGCCAAGAGAAGTTAGTGAGAAAATCGGCGTAATTTGTGTCAAAAAGTAAGACACGAACCTCGTCTTTAAGTTCAAAAAATCTTGACAAGATCCTACCTAGAGAAAGCCATCTTACTTCCGTATGAATAAGAAGGTGGTCATGCTCACTGCCTATCTCTGTAGACTCTAGGAAGACGCTAGGCGCAGAAGTTAGCGTTCGCTAAGGCTCTGCTCATGCAGGAAGCGGACAAAACAAAAAATCTGTTATCGTACCAAATATATTTAATATATTTTTTATTCTAACAGCATGTTGCAGACCCCTCTGGCATAGTTCGCAGATCCTTGGGGGTTCGCGGACCACCTGTTGGGAACCACTGCTGTAGAGTAATAGCACCACGGTACTGTGATAGCATGAGAGATAGCACATGAGGACACAGGATGCCCATGACGTACCGTTGTGGCGTCAGGGTTTCCTGAGTCGCCACTAACCGTGACCTGGTCATAATCGACTGCTTCTCACAGCATTCCACCAGGAGTAAGACTGTACACCTCTCCAAAACATTGGAAGAATGACTCCATCTCCAGGGCACCACCAAAGTCACCGACGATGGTCATCTGGAATAGCGAAGACTGGTGATACATCGCTGAACACTTTCATTAACAATCCACGATTGCCTCTCGCGGCAACACTCGAAAACCAGTCGTTTGTGTTGTTGGTAACGGTAGCCTATGCACGGAACGTTGATTCCTTAGTCCGACTGCTGCAATTCTCCGACCAATGGTGTGGAATGACACAAAATGTTATGGGAGTCCATTACTTGTTCTCTGATGGGAGGTCCAGATGTGAAGGGGTTACTACGGGCTTAGTGGACGGTACGGCGATCCTGCCTTGTGTTGGTGAGAAGTGGTCGACCAGAACCTTAACGACTAGTATGCCTGCCTTCTTATCCCCATGTAGTTCAACATCGGTTCATAAATCTGGATAGCCTATTGGTTCGACCAGCTGGCCAAGTGGGGACTCAGATTGAGGCACTTTTTAAACTCTGTGAGGTTCTAACAATGATCTTTCATACGTGCATGTAGCTTCTCCGTGTCCATCAGCGTGACCACTTATCGTTTTACACTGCTCACGCCCCTTATGTACCCTATATGGCCTGGTAACAACACTTAACACGAACAACACTAATGCACTCTGGTGGGCTTCTACCTGTCACAGAAAATCGCAGCGCTAATCATTCACGTACCCAAAACTTGTGTATACATTTACGAAATTACACTGACATCCGACCGTCTCTTCTGGGAATTTCAATTTTTTTATCAGGCAATGTAATACATCCAGAGATTGCAACGCCTCCGCTCCTATCTCTTTTTTTAATTAATATTTATTAACGTCTACGATATTGCTTCGGCAGTGGAACGTGACGCACAGGAAACTATTTAATGTTTATGGCACATCGGCGCCAAAGGCGTTTTCGTGCAGTACCGCAAACTGTTCCTGAAAATGCTGTTCAGTATTACGAGAAAGGAAGAGTATCAGTCACGCTTCGGGCGATTAACATGTACGGGCGTTTGACGCATCTCCTAGCCATCGAGGGTAATTTGTGGGTTGTGCTGAATTCAGTCAGTCAAATAGAATCTTTTATTATCCTAATAGTCAACATTTCGGGGATGAGTTCGGCATTCAAGCCAGTAATGCATGAAAACAACGCACCCCCTGAACACCTGCCTCCCAGAGGAAGAACTCTACCCAATACACTACTGGCCATTAAAATTGCTACACCACGAAGATGACGTGCTAGAGACACGAAATTTAACCGACAGGAAGAATATGCTGTGGTATGCAAGTGACTAGCTTCTCAGAGCATTCACACAAGGCTGGCGCCGGTGGCGACACTACAAAGTGTTGACATGAGGAAAGTTTCCAACCGATTTCTGATACACAAACAGCATTTGGCCGGCGTTGCCTGGTGAAACGTTGTTGTGATGCCTCGTGTAAGGAGAAGAAATGCGTACCATCACGTTTCCAACTATGATAAAGGTCAGATTGTAGCCTATCGAGATTGCGGTTTATCGTATCACGACATTGCTGATCGCGTTGGTCGAGATCCAATGGCTGTTAGCGGAATATGGAATCGGTGGGTTCAGGAGAGTCATACGGAACGCCGTACTGAATCCCAACGGCCTCGTAGCACTAGCAGTCGAGATGACAGGCATCTTATCCGCATGGCTGTAACGGATCATGCAGCCACGTCTCGATCCCTGAGTCAACAGTGGGGACGTTTGCAAGACAACAACCATCTGCACGAACAGTGCGACGACGTCTGCAGCAGCATGGACTGTCAGCTCGGAGACGATGGCTGCGGTTACCCTTGACGCTGCATCACAGACAGGAGCTTCTGCGACGGTGTACTCAACGACGACCCTGGGTGCACGAATGGCAAAACGCCATTTTTTCGGATGAATACAGGTTCTGTTTACAGCATCATGATGGTCGCATCCGTGTTAGGCAACATCGCTCGCGGTGAAGCATGTATTCGTAATCGCCATACTGGCGTATCACCCGGCGTGGTGGTATGAGGTGCCATTGGTTACACGTCTCTGTCACCTCTTGTTCGCATTGACGGTACTTTGAACAGTGTACGTTACATTTCAGATGTGTTACGAACCGTGGCTCTACCCTTCATTCGATCCCTGCGAAACCCTACATTTCAGGGCGATAATGCACGATCGCATGTTGCAGGTCCTGTACGGGCCTTTCTGGATACAGAAAATGTTCCACTGCTGCCCTGGCCAGCACATTCTCCAGATCTCTCACCAATTGAAAACGTCTGGTCAATGGTGGCGGTGCAACTGGCTCGTCACAATACGCCAGTCACTACTCTTGATGAACAGTGGTATCGTGTTGAAGCTGCATGGGCAGCTGTACCTGTACACGCCATCGAAGCTCTGTTTGACTCAATGCCCAGGCGTATAAAGGCCGTTATTACGGCCAGAGGTGATTGTTCTGGGTACTGATTTGTCAGGACCTATGCATCCAAACTGCTCGAAAATGTAATCACGTGTCACTTCTAGTATAATATATTCGTCCAATCGATACCCGTTTATCACGTGCATTTCTTCTTGGTGTAGAAATTTTAATGGCCAGTAGTGTATAATTGGCTAGTGGTATCTGCGATTCATGAACCCGACTCCTTGTAGTTGGAAGCAGTTGAAACTTGCAGTACGTCATCACAGGAACCTTGCTCACTCACTGGATGACCTTTAGCGGCTCCACCACTTTCTGGAAAGCGTGTCAATTAGAATTGAAGTTTGTTATAACACACGGAGCATTACGATACTTAATGCTACTCAGCAGCAGATTCCGATATCATATAGGCGCAAAGATACGCATTTTTTTATTAGACTGCCTTAATTTTGATTGTTGTTTCGTTTTCACTTCACAGTAAAGTCATTTATTAGTTCCACAAGGCTGCTTGTTATATTCCGTACTCCCCTTGAATCATAGTTCCACACACGTTATCGGATAGGCAGATGGTGCGAAACTTTTTTAGTAGTTTATGTTAAATCAGTGCGTTAGGCTTAACGACGTCAGCACTCGTGTGCCTTGCAGCAACCTCATATGTCTGGGTGCTTGATGTCGCGTGATTAGGGCCTCCCGTCTGGTAGACAGTTCGCCGGGTGGAAATCTTTCGATCTGACGCCACTTCGGCGACTGCGTGTCGATGTAATGGTGATGATTAGGACAACACCCAGTCCCTCAGCGGAGAAATTCTCCGACCCAGCCGGGAATCGAACCCGGGCCCTTATAATTGACATTCTGTCGCACTGACCACTCAGCTACAGGGGTGCGTGATATTAGGAAGAAAGTACTGCACAGTTTTTATATTGGATGTAGGTTTCACGCCACCGGAAGCCAGTCTGCAGATTTCATTAAGGGGTATGTGGACTCGATTTGTATAGCCTGAGCAGAAGCTGAAAGGGCTTACGTATTCCACTGCAAAATAATTAGGAACAAGAACTGAGGGTCATGACAATGCGCAGCAGTTCGAACGCTACCTAACCATCATCGGTGTGTCAGAACACTAGGGCATGCCAATGCATTGTTTAGTGCCCAGTCAATATCAGTCATTCCTCTACTATCTATCTCTCTACTGTTTACATATGGACGGGGGGAGGGGAGGCTGTTAGTGTATATAATTCTCCGTTCTTCAGCCAGACGATTGTAAAAAATTCCATACACATTAAAAATTGTACGTGGTGGTAGAAAAAATGAATTTTTTTTACAAATAGGACTGATGGCCAGTTGTATAAGTTAAAAGATAAAACACTGACTTTTTGATTCACTAAAAGGTGTACACAGATGAATAGAAAATTAGTGTTTCACACAATATAAAAGACAGACGGTCAGTTACAGGAGTCAAAAGTTATGAAGTTAATATTTTGACTAAATTAGATACAAACTCATGAGTGAAGTGATGAGTGGATATAGACTGCTAGGGATAGGGGTATCGTGCTGCTGTAGCATTTGGGGTAGTGTGTTGGAGGAAGTTTGTGTGGGCGGAGAAATGATTTGGGGGAGTGAAGAGGTATGCAATTATGATCCAAGCCGTACAATGTGAGTGGAGGGGAGTGGTGAAGAAGGAAGCTCTGACAAGGAGAGGAGGGTGATTTCTCCTAGATCTGGCACTACAGTTATACATCAGAGCGGATTTCATGGTCGGGTAAGGTAAGGCGATTAAAGTTTCGTTGGGATGGGACGTGGGGGATGGGCAAGTGTAGTGCTGGAGGAGTGTGGTGGTAGAGACACGGCAGAGTACCATGATAAGTGAACAGGCTGGAACTAGAGGGGGGGGGGGGTGTCGAGTTGACGGATAATGTAGCATGTTCAGATGTGTTCAAGATGTAAGTGTAGGCCATGGGTTTTTATAAGTTGGTGGATGATTCAGTTGGGGCAGGGCAAGCACATCAGAAAGGTTTGGCGGAGTGCGTGGCGTTCAAGGAACTGTAGGACGTGAGAGGAAGAGGGAGGAATGAAAATCCATGCCACATTTGGATGGCAAAAAATAGGTCGGGGTCAAGGATTTATAGATGTGGAGGATCATGGAGGGATTCAGTTTTCAGTCTTAGTAATTTTAGTCTATTGTGGCTTTCTGTGGAATGGTTAGTAGATCGGTCTTCCACATTAATCGGTGATCAAGTGTTAGTCCAAGATAATTTAGTGTGTTAGTTATCTCGATGAGAAGCTGGAAGCTGTGGCTGGTCCTGCCAGTAATTATTACCTCTGATTTGGTAGGGCTGGTTTTGAGGAGCCACTGGTTGCACCAGGGGGTGAAATGATCGAGAAGTAACTGGAGTATGCATTGGGATTTCTGGAGGGTAGGATAGAGGGTCAGCAAGGCGCTGTTGTCGGCACATTGAATGAGATGAACAAGGTGCGTTTGGCATGGCGGCAGTGTAGAAGAGGAGAGAGGAATGATCCTTGGAGCACACCTGCAGTGAGAGGTGCTGTTGATCGTGATGTAAGATGGACAGTTAGAGAGAAAGGTTGCTATAAGGTGGACGTAATTTATGGGAAGTGCACAGGTTAGAACTTAAAGAGAAGGCCAGAATGCCATACAAGGTTATTTGCTTTTTCATGCTCAAAGGAGACAAAAATGAGACTTGAGGCTGTTCATTTGGTGGGATTGGAGATGAGGAAGGTATAGGAGGTGGTCATCAGAGGAACTCTAGCTTTCTCCTGTCTATTCCATACACATATAAACTGAAGTCCCTTGCTGCAGTTATATTTGTACTTTCGAGCTAACGTCAGGAACTTCTGTAGGAATTTTGACACAGTTTTTTTGAAATAGATGGATTACAACAAAGGTTTGTACATATAACTTATAAATATTTCGTGCAAATTTACTGTGCTTTAATGAATTAAAGTCTTCTGCCACTGCGAAAACTATGTCATTGCCATTTAGCAATGAACAGCAGAATTCGTTGGAAACGCAGTAGCTTATAGGGCCTGGTGCTACCGTTCGGCTGCCTTATGCATATTGTCAACATACTTTTCTTCTCGAAATCCAATGCTGAGTGCTAACGTCAGGTGGCAAGAAGGTGCTTTGTAACGACGTTTCGTGACAGATGGCGCTCCATGTCAATATTCGGCGGCGAACGGTCCTGTGTACCGATGTTGTGTGGCAGAGCGTGCTTCTTTCCAATGTTGTGTAACAGAGGATGCTTCGTACTATTCCGACCACTTCGTGCTGTTTAACTACTTATGGGTGTGCGAAATACTAACAGTCTTTGTACACTTGAAATAATACCAACATTAATAACTATTTACGTTAAATAAACATGAATAATAATATTATTATACTATGCACTAAGGTATGCTGTGAGAATAGCTCGTATACAAGCTGATATATCTATATACCGATGTAAACATAATCTGAACTTAACATGCATTTTTCTGAGTTATTTGTCCGTACTGATCACTTGAAAATGGTCCTAGAGGTTGTAACCACGTGATTATGTAAGACTATGTACGTCTGAAAACGATTTAGAACAAATAATATACTGACTGACTGTAAAAGATTGGAAAGTGACTGAAGTACTCCTGAATGCTTCTCTTTCGCTCCTACGCACATGTAGGAATAGCTGATGGACTGCTAGCTGTCACTGTCAATAACCGACACTCAAGAAGCTATCCGAAGCCTGCCACTGTTTCGTCTAAATACATCAGTACTAAACAAATTGCCATCACTAACCCTTTGCTTGGCAAATTGTCTTGCCTGTGATAGTTCACTTCATTACACACGCGCATAGACACAATCACACTTATATTACACAGGTACGAACGTAAAATCATAATAATGTTTACGTTTACCGGGTGATCAAAAAGTCAGTATAAATTTGAAAACTGAATAAATCACGGTATAATGTAGATAGAGAGGTACAAATTGACACACGTTTGGAATGACATGGGGTTTTATTAGAACCAACAAAATACAAAAGTTCAAAAAATGTCCGACAGATGGGGTTTCATCTGATCAGAATAGCAATAATTAGCATATCAAAGTAAGACAAAGCAGAGATGATGTTCTTTACAGGAAAATGCTCAATATGTCCGCCACCATTCCTCAACAATAGCTGCAGTCGAGGAATAATGTTGTGAACACCATTGTAAAGCATGTCCGGAGTTATGGTGAGGCATTGGCGCCGGATGTTGTCTTTCAGCATTCCTAGAGATATCGGTCTATCACGATACACTTGCGACTTCAGGTAACCCCAAAGCCAATAATCGCACGGACTGAGGTCTGGGGACCTGGGAGGCCAAGCATGACGAAAGTGGTGGCTGAGCACACGATCATCACCAAACGACGCGCGCAAGAGACCTTTCACGCGTCTAGCAATATGGGGTGGTTCTAATAAAACACCATGTCATTCCAAGCATGTGTGTCAATTTTTACCTCTCTATCTACATTATTCCGTGGTTTATTAAGTTTTCAAATTTATACTGACTTTTTGATCACCCGGTAGATCGATAGCTTGCTTCACTGTTTTGACTGATTGGTTGTGTACTAATGTAACTAAAGGGAATTTGCTTGTGCCAAATTCAGAATTGTTGAGTCTTTACAGCAGCCTTGTATGTAGAAGTGAAGATTAGAAAGAAAGGGTAACATGAAGTGTCTGTCATAAGTTACTACAGCAATGTAGGGAATTGTTTACGTCAACTACAGTTTCTAGTAATACGTTTTGACAGGGAATGATACAAATGAACCAATCTTTATATGTGGCAGAGGATAAAAGGAATTGATTTTATGGCTGGCTCCAGAAAGTATCAATGTGATTTCTCCCTGCCTCACCTAAGACATAACTGCGGCAGCAGAAGATAATCACTGGAAATGTAGTGCATCGGATGTTTCGGGTGAAACAGGAAGACGTAAAAATGGCTGCGAGAAATCTCGTAAATGAACAAAACAATTTAAAATATACTATGAACTCCCACTGCCGCTACGGCAGCATTTTTTAAATGGAAAAACGATAAACGTTTGGGATGCAGTATGGGGTTATGACTGACGGGGGGAAATGATGGATTCACACAACATTGGACAACCATGTACACATTTATTTGAGTAGTGGTGTCAATTTATTACTTTCTCACTCTCGGCTTTAAGGCGTATCTTGGATCTCACAGTAAATAATTTGACAGTAATTAATCAGTAAGTCATTTGACAATAATCAATCTGTCACAGTCCACCTACTCAAACATGAAAATAAACAGTCACTTTCTATAACTGAACCCTTACCATCCGAGTAGTTACAGCCCCACTCCGCCCTTTAAACAAATAACGCCGTTGACACCTTCGTACAGAGTCTTCGCTGATACATCAAATATTTGTCTTCTTGTGGTGAAATCTGCCTGCGACACTCTTCTTTCCAACATCTCTTGAATTTTGACCTCCTGTTGTCTTCTGCACCGATCCTTTTACTAAATCGTCAGTGTTGGGTCTTGACAATTGCAGTCGTCTCTCTTTGTCTCCGTTCTTCATCGATAATTTCCGAGTCGGCGTCTCTTCTTAAAGTTTAGTGATTGCAACAATTCCTCTATGATAAGATGCTTGCGATTTTGTTGTTCCTCTCATCTCTACAATCTAAAACTGCTTCCACTGAACTCTATACTGTAACTCTCATCTCCACGTTACACCTTCCGATTACTATTGCGAAGAATAGCGTCTTCTTTCCGCAAAATACTACTCTCCTCCAATAACAAAACGACACGGCCCTTCCAGCCATATTTGCACGTTAGCGTCCCAGCTTCAACCTCTCCTCTTCATTTGACACTTGCCTCTTCATAAAAATTTAAAAACATTATGTTTTTCTGTCCGACCGAAGAACTTTCTTTTACGCTACATTATACAGAAATCAAGAAAATCAAGACATACATGCATTTATGTTACTCTTTCTCTGCTTTTTGTGTTGATACGTACAGCAATCTACAAAACAATAAATTAAGCGGACAAAGGTTCCATTCATGTATGATGTTAATTAGCAGTGGAGAAAATCGCCGTTACAGTCTCTCTAATAATTACAGCCTTCGTGCAATTACACTGACCCCTCATTACATGTAAATGAGTTTCCATTGGAAGTTGCTCTGGGTTGAGATCTTTTCGTAATTAACATTTTTTTTTATTGTACATTTCGACCCAAGGTGACACCTAACTTCTAGGAATAATTAGTGCTCCAACCTTTCGAGCCAGCACATCACATGAAACTTTTTGTTGCCTTCAACATTTCAAAGTTCAAACGCAGACGCTGTGGTCTTTTTATTATTTGATACTATCCGGTTGTTCTGGTGTCACAATCGCATATCAGCCAATGATGATGTAAATAGTGTTTCTGTACAGCACAGAAAATTCTAAACCACGTCAGCTCCGATTTTTAGCGCTTATACATTTAATTTTTTGCACATCACAAATTATTTTAAAATTCAGTTTTTCTCGTAATGAGTAGCTGCAATTAGGAAGTTAGACGTTAATAGTGTTATTTTCTTCATTTTTAATAGAGTATACTGCATTTTTTTAAATCTCGGTTTACTGAAAAAAAGTTTTGTAACTTTTACATTGAAACTCAGTCACTGAAGTGTAATGAGTGACTATTACAAAAATATTAACCAAATTAAGTACATACAAATATGTATTAAGAACATGTAAAATTTGTCTACCGTTAGTTAAGATATTAGTTTAGCTGAAACAAAATACAAATATACTGAAAGTCTGTAAATTATAATAGTGTCTACTACGTTAAGTCATTTACTTGTACCAGTTTTCAGTATCAGCGGCAAGAACGTCGGGGTGCGCAATAGCAGCAGAGATGTGCGCTGTGGCAATGCAAAATTCTTGGCGACTTCTGGCAACTGGTGATCTGAGCCGGAAGATTACCTGTCAAACTTGTGGATTTTGTATAAAGATAATGTAAACCTTATTAGTTTAACATGTGTTTGAAACAGATTCACGAATGAAATAAATAAGAGATCGGAGCTTTGATTTATATGGCAAAAATATGTACATCACATACCAATTTTTGCATGAAACTGTGCTGCAGTCCGACCTCAGGGTAATAACATCAGTTACAGAATACTGCACAGATTCGATAAGTATACTTTCATTTATTGTTTGTGCTAACTTCTCATTCCAGGTAAGATAATTAAAACTGCACTTGCGCGTATCTAAACACAGTGTTGGAAGGAAGAGAGAGCTAGTACGGCTTACACCCAGAAATATATCATAAACACCTTTTATTTAGGTACTGTTACGTGTAGAAGTTCTGATTTCCAATTATAGTAGGTTCTAGTAGCTGTAGTAATTTATGACACGCTACGAAAACAAAACAAATAACAAGGAAGATGAAGGGATACACGAGGACTGGGTAATATACACTCCTGGAAATTGAAATAAGAACACCGTGAATTCATTGTCCCAGGAAGGGGAAACTTTATTGACACATTCCTGGGGTCATATACATCACATGATCACACTGACAGAACCACAGGCACATAGACACAGGCAACAGAGCATGCACAATATCGGCACTAGTACAGTGTATATCCACCTTTCGCAGCAATGCAGGCTGCTGTTCCCCCATGGAGACTATCGTAGAGATGCTGGATGTAGTCCTGTGGAACGGCTTGCCATGCCATTTCCACCTGGCGCCTCAGTTGGACCAGCGTTCGTGCTGGACGTACAGACCGCGTGAGACGACACTTCATCCAGTCCCAAACATGCTCAATGGCGGACAGATCCGGAGATCTTGCTGGCCAGGGTAGTTGACTTACACCTTCTAGAGCACGTTGGGTGGCACGGGATACATGCGGACGTGCATTGTCCTGTTGGAACAGCAAGTTCCCTTGCCGGTCTAGGAATGGTAGAACGATGGGTTGGTGTTGGCCCTGTGTGCCTCGGCCGTATGCAGTCCTGATTGTGGCGCTCACCTGCACGGCGCCAAACACGCATTGACCATCATTGGCACCAAGGCAGAAGCGACTCTCATCGCTGAAGACGACACGTCTCCATTCGTCCCTCCATTCACGCCTGTCGCGACACCACTGGAGGCGGGCTGCACGATGTTGGGGCGTGAGCGGAAGACGGCCTAACAGTGTGCGGGACCGTAGCCCAGCTTCATGGAGACGGTTGCGAATGGACCTCGCCGATACCCCAGGAGCAACAGTGTCCCTAATTTGCTGGGAAGTGGCGGTGCGGTCCCCTACGGCACTGCGTAGGATCCTACGGTATTGGCGTGCATCCGTGCGTCGCTGCGGTCCAGTCCCAGGTCGACGGGCACGTGCACCTTCCGCCGACCACTGGCGACAACATCGATGTACTGTGGAGACCTCACGCCCCACGTGTTGAGCAATTCGGCGGTACGTCAACCCGGCCTCCCGCATGCCCACTATACGCCCTCGCTCAAAGTTCGTCAACTGCACATACGGTTCACGTCCACGCTGTCGCGGCATGCTACCAGTGTTGAAGACTGCGATGGAGCTCCGTATGCCACGGCAAACTGGCTGACACTGCCGGCGGCGGTGCACAAATGCTGCGCAGCTAGCGCCATTCGACGGCCAACACCGCGGTTCCTGGTGTGTCCGCTGTGCCGTGCGTGTGATCACTGTTTGTACAGCCCTCTCGCAGTGTCCGGAGCAAGTATGGTGGGTCTGACACACCGGTGTCAATGTGTTCGTTTTTCCATTTCCAGGAGTGTAGATATGTGAGATTTGCTGAAGCACTAAAATCCGTAAATAAATAGAGAAACGGATGGCTTAAACAGAGTAAATTAAAAGCTGAGGGAACTCTAAAACGTTCTGATGTAGTGAAGATGGTTCAAATGGGTCTGAGCACTAGAATTTAGAAATACTTAAACCTAACTAACCTAAGGACATCACACACATGCATGTCCGTAGCAGGATTCGAACCTGCGACCGTAGCGGTCGCGCAGTTCCAGACTGTAGCGCCTAGAACCGCTCGGCCACCACGGCCGGCGATGTAGTGAAGATTACTGCACTTGTTGAATATGTTATGTAAGGAGTGCAGAATGCCTAAAGACCGAGAAAAAATTCACACTAATATTCTAGAAAAATTATAAAGATCGCTGTGGCAGCAACGACAGGTACAAATCTGCTACGCCTATTACGCACGTTGTATATGGAGTTCTCACACCAAACATAATTCCTGTTGAAACTTCGTCTGTTCAGCTTAGTAGTGAAAGACAAACTAACTTCACTGTTAGATTGAGATGGGCGCTAGGATATTGTTATCTTCATTAAGAAGACTGTTGTTGATGGAGATGCTGAAGTCATTATGCGAGGCGTCTTGTCACGATTCGCGCGGCTCCCCACGTCGGAGGTTTGAGTCCTCCCTCGGACATGGGTGTGTGTGTTGTACTTAGCATAAGTTAGTTTAACTTAGATTAAGTAGTGCATAAGCCTAGGGACCTATGACCTATGCAGTTTGGTCCCATAGTCCTTACCACACACAGACACACACACAAACACACACACACACACACACACAAATATATATATATATATATATATATATATATATATATATATATATATATATATATATATATATATTTTCTGGTAACATCGCCCAGGCTGTGGCTAAGCCATGTCTCCGCAATATCCTTTCTTTCAGGAGTGCTACTTCTGCAAGGTTCGCAGGAGAGCTTCTGTAAAATTTGGAAGACGAGATACTGGCAGATGTAAAGCTGTGAAGACGGGGCGTGAGTCGTGCGTGGGGAACTCAGTTGGTAGAGCACTTGCCCGCGAAAGGCAAAGGTCCCGAGTTCGAGTTTCGGTCGGCACACAGTTTTAATCTGTCAGGAAGTTTCATATCAGCGCACACTCCGCTGCAGAATGAAAATCTCATTCTGGAAGCATTCACATTAATTCTCAAGTCTAAAGTTAATAAAAAATGCTCAAAATGGCCGCCACTTGTCTTACATACAACTGCTCTCTGATCTGATCAGTTAGGAATGGTCTGTGAAATCCTGCGACTGTGGGACAGCGGTTTTGTTTACACGTATATTTTTTACTACCAGTCTCGAGTGTCTTTTATTTACATTTTACGCGACGTGTTTCAGAAAATGATTTCTATTTTCACGTGTGTTTTTCTCACAGTCATTGGCATATTTGCTTATGTAGCAATATCCGGTCTACTTAAAAAATATTCAGCTTCAGCCAAAGGCCTACCCGTTGATTTTAAACGAATTTTGGCATAACTTTTTCTTCTGGTAGATGTGTGTACCATAGGAATATCTCATAGATAGGAAAGTGCACTTTAAAATAGGAATCATATTCCGAAACTAGTCGTGTAAGAAAAGCCATGCCGAAACACGTTTAAAATAAACTTGTAGGCCTTGTCCAGAAGCTAAAATTTTTAATCGCATCGGATATTGCCACTATAGAAGTATGCCCATGACTGGAGATCTTTTTAAATTATCTTTTACCGAAGCGGAAAACTTCCGCGTGATGAGAAGCATCACAGTGTTCGTTCGTCGCTGCCAAGAAGAAAAAGACAATCGTCGGGAGAATGTCACGACAGGGAGGTTAATACTCTACGTCCTTACAGAATGCGTAGAATAATGCTTATTAAAATATCCTCTAAGGGCGAAGAAATAGTACTCTTGAATCTTAAAGCAACTTGCTTCGAACTGCTGCTATCCCACTGTTGTATCATACATACTAATTTATGACGATCGCATGCAGTCAAAATTCACGTTGGTCAAGTTATATTAAAGTCATCAGAGAAGTCTCACCAATAGGCTGTAAACTAGGATTACCGTACATTATGTTTATTTCTCGTGAACTCTATTTTCTGTAGATACGGAACTGACTGGCCAAAAAATTCAAAAGGCAATTACAATGTCTGCAGAGGACATCAGAGTTTTTCGAAGTTCATTGTGCCGGCAGTGAGACGTCAATGGATAATTCCATTTACGCTCATAAACAGGAAGTTGCTCATTGCAAAGGAATGAAGGTCATAACAATTATAATTGGCGAGTAATTGATGTGAAATGGAAATAAAGAACTGGAAATAAAGAAGAAAATAAGGAGTTGTCTAAACTATAAGTTTTATGTCTTTATGAAAATGACGTCTCTGAAATATTTCTCTGTTGGAAGACGTCAGATGCTAAGGGCAGGGTGGCGGAGGAAAGGTATGGAGTAGGGAACTGGCTGATTGTGAATTGTCGATGTAAGAACCTTGTACCAGGAATCCATTATTATGTTTTAAAACAACGTAGCAGATATGTAATTTTAGGTGTATGCATACGTTTACTCTGCAGCCTATATGTAGGTACTTTGATAAAGTCTATAGTACAATGTTGTGTAAAAGAAAATACTTCTTAATTCCAATATTAAACAGTAGAAAAGAAAATGGTGTATATCTATCAAAATTTTCGTAAATGTGACATTGTTTTCGCAAAATAAGCTTTGTAATTGTCTGCATGAAAATAAAGTAATTGAAATTGATAGCCTTTCCCAAGAATATTATGTCACTAATTGTACTGCCTGACAAGTAAGTAAAATAATCGAAGGTCAAATTAGCAGGACTGCTCTTGGGTAAGGAGGAATTTACAGTAGTCAGGGGCGGCAGTAAGAATTTGGATCTAAGAGGGAGGCGTGTCAGGGTAATCCGAGCAGTTGTTTGAAACACTCTGCCAACGTAGCTTGATGGCTAACCCATCTGCCTAGTGAGAAGAAGACCCTGGTTCGATTCCCGGCTTCGGTACACAATTTCCCCCTCCGCTTCAGTCTATATAGATAAAATCAAATTAGTAGGAGCTTTCTGTTTCCGCCTGCGGAGCACAGAGTACCAGATGCGGAAAACGAATTTTTATAGCCAATAGAGGGTGTGTCCAAAGTATGGCTTGAGGTTTACATGTAACCGCTCTGCAGACTTTTTATGCCATTACATCACTAGAACGAACACATCTCGTTCAAAACAAGTGTACGTTTTTCATGTGAATTTCATAATCATATTAATAATTTGCATCCGAGGAGATTAACGCAAAGGCTTTTCGCTCGTTTGCTACAAGAGTCACAAATCACCCGTCGCTAATTTTTTTAATTATAGGATATGAAAGGACAGTCTCCGCGATTTATTTTATGCACTTGATCATATCTCTGAGCACCCGTTTCAAGACATTATGCTGCGGCAACATTGCAAAATTGTTTCCTAGTCGAATAATAGTATCACGAAAAATAACGAATTAGAACACGATATGTTGCAAATTAGCGATGTATGACTATGGAATACGACGCAAACAAAAGCACAAAAATGATTTCTTCGAAACCCCGTAATTATTTCCCAGTGTCACGTATAAGTTTAAAATTTGGTTCAAAGATCCTTACAACATTCATCTGTTATGATGCATAAGCGTGGGACACAGTGACGTCACCTTCGAGGTCGACGACCCTCCAAACAGCAATGTGTCGACATATGCGAAAATTCTGGCCAGAACTCCGAAGTTCACGTGAGGTGTAAAGTGGGTTACTGATGTCATATTGACACAAAATTTCACTAAAATTCTGCCCAACGTCACCGTGTATGTGTCACTAGAGGGGAAGGTCGTCGCACCCGACGTTCCCACATTTGACCCCTTCTTTTGACGCCTTCGCGGGGGAAGTCAGAATGGCGACAGCCAAATTTGAAATCACGCGGTTTTCTTTTGGTTGGCCGAGGAAAACATTTCGGTCACACGGCCCCTTAGAATCGACACGATAAGGACTCAGTGGGTGGCTGAAAGGACGTCAATGAAACCACGCCATCCCTTGAGATGCTGATTGCCACACATCTTGGGCCGAAAACGACAGTTCGAGTGCGATAAGCAACAGGACGACGATCTTGGCGAGCTTTGACACTAATGACACCCCACGGATTCCTCAACGTTTCTCTGAAGACGCTGTGGGCGAGCACCCTCACTGAGTGTGATCACCCCCATTTGGAGTGCAGTGCGACTGCAAGTTTCGCTGTGGTGTACGGTGTGTAACCGTAACGGAACGTTCAAATCATTCGATGAAATTTGAAGGTGATCTCAAGCAGCAAATGATGCTTACACTTTTTCAGCCCTCTTGTTTTGCGCTCTCCATTGGCTTGATATGGAGGGGTGTGACATTGACACATGTGTGATTAAAATGGGAGATGGTCCATGTAAGAGCCAATGCGGCAACCACTTCACTGACACTTGCTCAGGTTTTTCGAGCACTTTAAAAATGTACTTATACAGAGTAAACCCATAAGAGTGACATTGCTGGAACGCAAAGATGTAAAGTAGTTGCCTACCTGCAGGCATATAGGACTGTTTGTCACTGGATTTGTGTGTAAAGGTACACCTTTGAAGTGCTCAATAAACCAGGGTATTTCTCAGTCACATGGCACTATTAGCATGTAAGAGAAATTATCCACTGTTATGAACTAGGAAGGCGGTCTGAATCCACAGCACAATCAGTGTAAAATCTATTAGGAATTTCCGCAGGAGCTGGTGTGTTGTACGTTTTAACCGGTCTTAATCGTTTTTCAACACTGCGGATGCTTATTTTGTGCAGTGAGGAAACGTCAGTACGACAGCATTTCGTGTGTGGCTACATACTGCCATGATTGGCTGTACTTCAAGCGACTGTATACTAGTACACCACTGATTTATTGCCGTGATGTACTTTAAATGAACGTATGCTACGACACCAAGGACATGCTTGTACTAAGATGTCTGTAGCTACTTGCAGTCGGATGGCTGTTTATAGTAATTACTTCTGTCATCACATATTTCGTTGAAGCTCTCAGCGATCAGAGATCTAAATACCTTCACCTTTTCCGTAAAAATTAAACTTTCAATCACTTCTTTTTTAAAAAAAATTGATAATGTTGGTTTACTACTCAGAATAGTTAAACCGGAAATTAAAGACGTAGATTATTTTTACTTTCAGGGAATTCAGCACTATAAATACTTTTCGTCACATAACAAGCACACGTTTGATTATTGTATCACAGCACACATTACAACAAATAATTTCACCACAGTAAAACTTTAATTCTTTCAGGTGTAGACAAACGTGGCCAAACGTGAACTAAACTGAACAGAACGGAATAGAATTCTCTATTTTTGTTACAGATTTATTTTTTTTTTAGAACAGAAGAATAGATATCGTAGGAATGCAGAACAAGGCGGAGGCATGCTCTACTGTTCGTTGGCCGTTAGTTAAAGATCTCGCACTGATCGGGCGTGGTCGCCTCCCACACAAGTAGTCGAAGCCGTGTTGCTCCGATCCCGACACGTGAACATGAAATAAACAAGACATCATTTTGAAGATAATTTTAAAATTGTAATGGGAAAAACTTTCAGCGATTAAATTTTACATTAATATACTGTTATATACCCTTATGTTACTCAGTAGGCAAAGGCATAAGTGTGCACCAAATTTCTGGGACAGCATAATTTAGTCCTCCGATTGTCTGTGTTTGCAGTTTCACCATTTGTCTCACGTGCGAGGGTCAACACACGAGTCCTGTTCCATGTCCCCACACCAGGTTCCGGACCTGTGGGCGCGCTGACCTAGGTCAGCAGTGAACCGACCGTGACCCCAGAACGTGGCCCACGAGCAACAGCCACCTTTGCGCCGACGCAAGCGCAGTGTTATCGGGAAAATGTTTCGCGACGCGTGAACGCCGAGTTGCACATACATGTTTTTGAAGAGCAGTGTTTTTCGAAATGCGTGATGTTGTATCGACAGCACGTTTGAGAGATATCTATAAGGGGAAAAGTAAACCGCGTGACGAAATGCACCATCAGACTTGAAGCTGTACCAAATATTTGCTTCCCGGATGTGAGTTAAATTTTAAATACGAGGTCTAATTTTAGAGTTCCGTGCCCCAGTCCGTAAAAAAAAGAAACAGAACCATTATAGCATGTCTTTGTTTCCGCCTGTCTGTCTGTCTGTCGCCTTGTTAATAACTGTTAATAACCCAATTATCTCAGGAACAATCAGACGTACCACCTTCAAATGCATGTCGTATGTTATGGTCTATGGTCCCTTAGCAGTGTAAAAATATTAAACTACTAAATCAGTTAAATCAAAAGATACGACCGTTTATGTCGCATATTTTGATACTCGAAAACTCACTCATGAAAACCTGTGAGATGATTCCCGTTGACGTAGAATTAATTTCAGCAACATCCAAGGTTTCACAGTAAATGTACAGAAAAAATCCAAAAACTGTTAATTTGTAATTACTTCACACGAAAAAATATTTTTTGTTACTTTTTGATTGTCTGTTTCTCTGTCCCTCTGTTAAGACCCCTTTTTCTCTGGAACAGCTTCTCGCATCAAGTTGAAATTTGTCACATATTAAAATCTATGGTCCCTGGGCGGTGTAACATATGTAAGCCTGTAAGTGAATTCAATCAAAGGATTCGGCCATTTACGTCACACTTTGAAACTCGTAAACCCACTCATCAAAAGCTACATGGCATTACCCGTTGAGCCAATCATGAAATTGACAAGAAACAAGCTTCTCCAGTACAGTAAAGTACAAAAAAAGTCTTAAAATAATAAAATTGTAACTAAATCGCACAAAAATATTTTTTGCCAGTAAAACGTACATTGCATTCATCATCCATCAAAAGCATAAATGACGAACGTTACTACATTCAGACATAAAATGTAAGCTGTAGACGTGTTTTAGTAAGTAAATAAAAATATTTTATTTTATCTTCTGCATCTGCATATATACACTCCTGGAAATGGAAAAAAGAACACATTGACACCGGTGTGTCAGACCCATCATACTTGCTCCGGACACTGTGAGAGGGCTGTACAAGCAATGATCACACGCACGGCACAGCGGACACACCAGGAACCGCGGTGTTGGCCGTCGAATGGCGCTAGCTGCGCAGAATTTGTGCACCGCCGCCGTCAGTGTCAGCCAGTTTGCCGTGGCATACGGAGCTCCATCGCAGTCTTTAACACTGGTAGCATGCCGCGACAGCGTGGACGTGAACCGTATGTGCAGTTGACGGACTTTGAGCGAGGGCGTATACGGGGCATGCGGGAGGCCGGGTGGACGTACCGCCGAATTGCTCAACACGTGGGGCGTGAGGTCTCCACAGTACATCGATGTTGTCGCCAGTGGTCGGCGGAAGGTGCACGTGCCCGTCGACCTGGGACCGGACCGCAGCGACGCACGGATGCACGCCAAGACCGTAGGATCCTACGCACTGCCGTAGGGGACCGCACCGCCACTTCCCAGCAAATTAGGAACACTGTTGCTCCTGGGGTATCGGCGAGGACCATTCGCAACCGTCTCCATGAAGCTGGGCTACGGTCCCGCACACTGTTAGGCCGTCTTCCGCTCACGTCCCAACATCGTGCAGCCCGCCTCCAGTGGTGCCGCGACAGGCGTGAATGGAGGGACGAATGGAGACGTGTCGTCTTCAGCGATGAGAGTCGCTTCTGCCTTGGTGCCAATGATGGTCGTATGCGTGTTTGGCGCCGTGCAGGTGAGCGCCACAATCAGGACTGCATACGACCGAGGCACACAGGGCCAACACCCAGCATCATGGTGTGGGGAGCGATCTCCTACACTGGCCGTACACCTCCGGTGATCGTCGAGGGGACACTGAATAGTGCACGGTACATCCAAACCGTCATCAAACCCATCTTTCTACCATTCCTAGAACGGCAAGGGAACTTGCTGTTCCAACGGGACAATGCACGTCCGCATGTATCCCGTGCCACCCAACGTGCTCTAGAAGGTGTAAGTCAACTACCCTGGCCAGCAAGATCTCCGGATCTGTCCCCCATTGAGCATTTTTGGGACTGGATGAAGCGTCGTCTCACGCGGTCTGCACGTCCAGCACGAACGCTGGTCCAACTGAGGCCCCAGGTGGTAATGGCATGGCAAGCCGTTCCACAGGACTACATCCAGCATCTCTACGATCGTCTCCATGGGAGAATAGCAGCCTGCATTGCTGCGAAAGGTGGATATACACTGTACTAGTGCCGACATTGTGCATGCTCTGTTGCCTGTGTCTATGTGCCTGTGGTTCTGTCAGTGTGATCATGTGATGTATCTGACCCCAGGAATGTGTCAATAAAGTTTCCCCTTCCTGGGACAATGAATTCACGGTGTTCTTATTTCAATTTCCAGGAGTGTATAAAGTGAAATGCCCTGCTCGCTTCTTTTTGTGTGACCGGGCTATTCGGAGGTACTGCTGTAGGAATTTTGACGAGCTTTTGGAATTTCAGGACCGATATTTTGCCAGTATAGAAAGCAGGCAAATAGCGTTAAGTTTTTCGATTTCCCAGTTATAAATGAAGTCTGCACGGGACCCTGAGTCGTACTAGCACTTGACCAGTTTTTTTTTTTCTCTGGATCCGATCAGCCGTAAATGGAAGCCATACGAAAATAGTAAGAAAAAAGGTTTACTTGCAACATTTAGCTAAACCTTCCAGCTACTTCTCTACATAGTCACCACTCCGACTTAGTCATCTGTCGTAGCGCGATGTCAACTTTCCAATATCCTCGTCACAGAAGACAGCCGTCTGTGCTTCCCGACAATTTTCTACGCTGGTCTCCCGGTCGTCGTTTGTTCCAAAATGCTGTCCTCATAGCATAGTTCATGTGAGCAAAGAGATGAAAATCAGAGGGAACCAAGTCCAGGCTATACAGGGTGATGTGAAATCGCGCACTCGGGCTTCGCAACGCGACTCCCCACATGCTAGCGATAAAAAAAAAAAAAAAAAAAAAAAAAAAAAAAAAAATGTCTCTCACAAAATTGTGCCCGGCGAGTACATCCGGCAGAAAAAGGACGTTAAAGAGTGGCAATCTGGCAACACTGTAACCACACGCGTGGTAACTACCTCTGTCATTACATATTAGTCGTGCTGTACAATTAGTGCGGTGGTAGAGTTCTGAGTTAAAATACAGGAGGTCGATCGTTCGGTCCTGGGCTGAGGTACAGGCTTTTTATTTGGGAAACGTAGTCCAGGTTGTACGGTATCTGGTATCTTAATCGTCAACCGCGATTGCAGCGGGTCTTCTAGAAAACATTTGCACTTACATACTACAATCGCAGAAATGGTGGATTGGTCAGCTTTGAAAGAAGTCCTTTCCACTTCGTGGGCGTGCAATTTATTCGCACCAATACATCTACCAGATGCAAAACCTGTTTTCTTTGTACCCTCCTCCAATGGTCCCATGTATTAGTACCAACTATTATTCTTGCCTCGTTCAGGTCAATTACATTTCGTTACGGCCTTACTTTACCTGTAGCACTAGCAACGTGCCTTGCGAATAATGTCCAAACTCGGTTATTATTTGTATGTGTTATCGCCATGGTTCCGCTAATTATGCCTTTCAACATTCAGTCTGGTAACCGCATGCTGTTTAGTACGTACCTCAATGCATTATTATTATTATTATTATTATTCTATCGATGAGATTGTGGAAACATCACATTTATTATCGTTAGGGAAACAGTGTAATTCAAAACCGAACATTTCACAATTAGCGGCGTTGGGGTGAATCATGTAGAGCAATATCTGTCCGAGGGGTAATGCGCTGTAGGTGGAACAGCGCACAGGAGTGACGGGGTGTTTATACTGTATGCGCTGTCAACCAGACAGGGACTTGTTGCGAGTGGAGTAACGCCTCCGCGACAGACTCCAATGTAAATGCGTACACGTATCGAATTTTCTCATTGTAAACCTCTAAACTAGTGTGGCAGACGTGTGGCATACACAAACGATGAATATGTGGATATGCTTCTGGTCCTTGGTGCACCTGATAACTGGGCTAGTGTTGCCGCTCGTGAATATGATGCTAGATATCCTCGTCGACACCATCCAGATAAAAATGTGTTTCTTGGTCTGGAGCTGCACCTTCGGGAGTCAGGTTCTCTCCTTCAATCATCGTGTGACAGTGGTCGTCCACGGACTCGTCGTACTCCAGCTACTGAGGAAGCTATTCTGGAGGTCATGCACCAAGAACCTCAGCGAAGTACACGTAGCGTAGAAAGGCATGGTCATTAACGCGCTGCACGAGCATGGGCTGCACCCCTATCATTATGCTTTCACGCAACACGGACATCCTGCAGATCGCCATCAGCAGACGCAATTCTGTGAATGAATCCGACAACAACAGAAAGCGAACGATGACTTCGTGAACATCGTAATGTGGTCAGATGAACCAGCACTCACTCGTGAGGGTGTCTTCAACATGCATAATGCCTACCATTGGTGTGAGGTTAACCCGCTCGTCACCTGCGACTGTGGATATAAAGTTGGCTTTGGTATCAACGTCTGGGCTGGAATACCGAGTGACAGATGTTTAGGCTCCTACATGTTGCCTGCCCGGTTGACTGCACGAAGGTATCATGCATTCCTCTCAAACTATCTGCCTGATGTGCTGGAAGATGTTCCACTACATGTTCGGCAGAGGATATGGTTCCAACATTATGGTACACCTCCACACTCTGGAACTGATGTGCGACAGTATTTCCAGGGAAATGGCTCGGACGTGGAGGTCCAGTCGTATGGCCAACGCGTTCACCTGACGTAAATCCCTGGATTTCTTCCTGTGTGGACACCTGAAGGCTCACGTGTTCTCTACTCCGACGACGAATGTGAGAGAATTGGTAGCATGTGTTCATGGTACTCTTGTTACTGTGGACGCAGATTTGCTGCGAAGGGTTCAGTGCTGTATGATCTGGTGTGTTGCGCAATGTTTGGATGTGCAGGGAGGTCGCTTTGAGCATCTTTTGTTCTGATTACAACTTATTCTTTTGTAAAGGCCATGCGGTCATTAATATAGACATTTTAACTGTCACTGGTTGCTAATGTGCGACATCTTAGTGCTCACATTACATGTAGTATAAATGATAAGTACTGTGCTATAATCTTTAGCATCTCGACATTGATATTGTTGTTGTACTTATTCTGTCCTGTGACGGGTCATTTGTTTCATCTTTTTATCTCTTATTTGTCTATGTTGTTATGTGCAGCATTACCAAATGTTGTAAATTTATGATACATGTGACCTAAGAAACGGCGTATATTACAGTATGTAAAAAAATGCGCCCCAACCCAGGATCGAACCATCGACCTCCTGCATGCTAACCCCTAACTCTACCCACTGCGCCAACTGTACAGAAGAGCCAATATGTTCTGACAGAGGCAGTTACCGTACATGTGGTTACCAAATTGCCACTCTTTAATATCCCTTTTCTACCGGATGTAGTAGCCGGATGAAATTTTGTAACATACATTTTATCGCTAGCATGTGAGGATTCGCATTGCGAAGCCCGAGTGCGCGAATTTCGCTTCACCCTGTATGGTGAGTGAGCTAACACTTCCCATCGAAAACGCTGCAGGAGCGTCTTTGTTGCAGCTGCAGTAAGCGGCCGAGCATTGTCCTGAAGAAGGACAGTGCCTGATAACAATATTCCCCATAGCTTGTTCTTCTGAACTGCCGGTCATAGGCGATTTTTCGGAACCGTTTGATCCATTTGCTGAACAAGATCGTCAGCTAACACTCGTGACTGCCCTGCCCACCTGCGTCTGTAGGTCCTGCTTCAACGTTTCTGCAACAAGCTACAGTTTGCTGTCACGCATGACAGTTACGTTAAGTGAGCTGCATGAAATCAGGCGGAATCCCTCAGTATGAAGAAACCGAATGACAGCACACACTTCACACTTGGCGGAAGACACTATTGTTCTGATGATGATGCTTGATTTGTGAGGCGCTCAACTGCGCTGTTATCAGCGTCCGTACAGAGTCGCAATCCTTACACAGTTCAATCTCACCAGGTTCACGAATGATGATTAAATTATGAGGAAAACACAAATACCCAGTCCCTGGGCAGAGAAACCGGCCGGGAATCGAACCCAGGACCTCGTGATTCAGAGGCAGCAAGCTAGCCACTATTGTTCTAGACAGATTTACGATGGCACTGTGTACTCAGAACTGAAAAGAGCTACGTGACGTGCTCGATGGGCATACTAAAGGCAGTGTACAATTCATCTGCTCAAAGCTTCACCGAATTTTGACTGTGCTTTTAATTTCGCGACCGATAGGACCTTGAAAAGAAATAGCTCTGGTATGTCCCTTGCGCAGCGGAAGAAGGGGAGTGTGCAACGCGTCGTTTCCACGATGATAGAAATGCGTTGTTGCATAAGTAATTATTCCGTTTAGATTTCAAGTCTATATGCTGTAATTTGCCGCGTGACAGAGAGATGCGAGTACGATTTCCTGAAATACTGTAGCTCCGAACTGGTCAGGAGTTGTGGTTTTTGTTTATAACCTGAGGAGAGTGGGAAGGGGCGGGGGTTCTCCAGATCCGTTCTTCCTGTGGTACTCCAGAATGATTTCAGAATATCCTCCTTAGCATCTGGACGTTAGTTGGACAGATTTTCCACTGGGCGTCGACTTCTTATTTGTCAAGAGGATGGTAAGGCAGTGACAATACTCCTGGGCGAGCAAAGAGATAAGCACGTTACAGTTAAAACGCAGGTTGGTTAAGACGGCTACATGCTTTACAATCCCGCCCGGATAGTTGCGTGTGTTAGCATTGCGCTACCGGGATTCGGCCGCGCGAGACAACGCATGGAATCCACCAGACGGATTAATGAGCAGGACCTCTGTGCCGTGCATGAATGAGGTTTTTAAGCGGTTTTCCACATCTGGCTGGGTGAATACCGCGCTACTAACCACGTCTCGCCTCGGACATCTTACACGACTTCCAAACGTTCTCGCACTTTCACACGGGTTAAAATTACACACAATTGTGTCCCAAGGGCGGGGGAGGCGAGGTGACATGAAAGGTACAGGTCACCTTCTACAATTGACATTGCCACATCAAGATTAACGTGCTGATCCCGTGGAGACACAGGATAGGCGAGGACAAAGAGGAAGAAGAAGCTACAGTCTTAACAGGTTCCCGCAATTGCTCTGAAGACGTGAACTCTGATGAGAATCCGTCGTGGATCCATATCCAAGAAAAATGGCAAATACAGCAAGACCTGGATGCGAGGTGTTATCGATTGTGTGACTGATTTTACTGCAGCAACTTCACTACATTGAAGGGGGATCGGAAGTTGTGACTTTCGAAGTCGAGTGTACTATGAGCCGAAGAAGGTGTGATGTGATTCGGCAGTGTTAGATGAGGAAGCCTATACGAAGATGTGCTGAAAATCAAACCTCATTAACATTCTACGTCTTTATTCTCGTGTTTATATACAGGTTGTTTCAAAAAGAATATACGTATTACAAAGTATTATTTTGTCCAAACTATCTATCGCTGCGCCTCGGCTCGGCTATTGGAGAAACGAATACATAGTCTAGTTTATATTAATAGCCGCTAGATGTCAGCTGTCTTCTGTTTTGCTCGGAAACCGTCATATGTCTAAATGGCTACTCCGCAGCAGAAATCATTTTGCGCTCTCAAGTTTGCGAAGCGCAATTCCGTCATTACAGTGCAAAGACTGACAGTCTGGTCTAAAAGTGTAATAAGAAATGGAATACTGATCGGAAGGAAAACGCTGACACAATTACGTTTCTTCATCAACGGCGATACTGCAAAAAGTAACTAACATTCTAAAGTAGTAAGGTGGCGTTCACAAACAATAACATCTCTGGGCATCAACCAGTCGGATTGGATGAAGATCTTAAGCTGTTCTTTACAACGACCTCTGGCATCGCGGCAAAGGAAAAGGATTCTAGTTATAATAGTAGACAGGCGCAAAGTCTGCTGATCAAGCCACAATAGAAAACTGCAGTTTACCTCCGAATGGGTGGAACATTCGCAGGTGGTATCGACAGTGTCTAGCTACGGGGTGCGTATGTAAAGGATAGAGTCCTGGCCGCCCTCTTGTTCCTGAGGAAAATATTGCACGAATTCAAACTACTTTCCAACGTAGTCCTTCAAAATCAACTCGTCGTGCCAGTCGGGAGTTACAACTGCCTACAACAACAATTTGGCGTGTTTTGAGACATCGGGTATTGATGAAGCCGTACAAGTTGCAGCTGTTACAAGCTCTGCGTCCTGATGACAAACGCAAACGTGTAGCATTTTGTAATGAGGTTCTTGATGCTATTAACTGTGATAACACTTTCACACAACGCATCGTGTTCAGTGGTGAAGCCAATTTCCATTTTAGTGGACTACAGAACCCACATGCAGCCATTGAACGTGAACGAGATTCGCCCAAGTCAATGTGTTTTGTGCGATATCCCGATCATCTGTTTACGCCCATTCTTCTTTGATGGAAAAACGGTTAACGGTCAGCAGTACCTAGCTAGGTTGCAAAACTGGTTGTTTCCGAGGTTGCACGAAAACAACTTCATTTTTAACAAGACGGGGCGCCCCCTCACTGGAGTAGGCAAGTGCATGAACATCTGAGTGAAACTCTACAGAACCGTCGGATTGGTCGTCAAGGAACTGGCAACTTAGCATATCTCAGCTGGGCTCCACGGTCACCGGATTTGACACCCTCTGACTTCTTCATATGAATTTTCATAAAAGACAATGTTTATGTACCACCACACTCACAGAACCTGGAAGAGTTCAAGAATCGGATCCGTACTGCCATAACATCAGTGACGAAGGACATGCTTGCCCTAGTATGGGAGGAATTTGAGTATCAGTATGATATTGTTCATGTCGCTGGTGAAGGACAAATTGAACATCTGTAATCTGAACTTGAGAGCTTCGTAAATATGTGTGTAAAGTTACATATTCGTATGTCTTAAAGTTTAATAAATATATACATTCGAAATACGTATATTCTTTTTACAACACCCTGTCTTTGCAGCACCCTGCCTCTAGCGGGCTCCGAATAGCAGCGTGTAAGATAGCGCTGTGAAAAGTATCTTTGTCAGCAAGTGAGAAACAGCTTGTCTTAATCGAGTTTTTGACCGAAGAAAACGTACCTCCACACATGGAGTACCCTCTCCTTTAACATGCCAGTGTCGAACCACACACGAGCGCTGCGACATTTGCAACAATCCCACGCCTTGGGTTCACTGTCCTTCGAGCATCCTCCATACAGTCCCGACTTTGGTCCATCCGATTTTCATATGTTTCTTAAATTTAAAGAACACCTTCAAGGACTTCACTCTGACAGTGATGAAGCGGTGGAAGCAGAGGTGAGGTTGCCGCTCAGTATTCTACAGTGACGGTTTCAGCAAATTGGTCTCTCTTTCGGAGAAATGTCTTCGTCCCCTAGGTGAATATGCTAAGAAATAGACCTGTAGACGTTAAGAATAAATATGAAGAGTGCTCGTTTTACTTTAAAAGTTTTAAGAGTTTTCACACAAAAAATTCGTAGGCATTACTTTTCAGCACGTCATTGTAGCTAGCTGGGAGTGGTGATGGTGAAAGATTATTAAAGAAGGAATAAACTGTATTTTTTCCAGGTAAACTGCAGTGTTCCATTGTGGCTTGATCAGCAGACTTCGTGCCTGTGTACTGTTATAACTAGAATCCTTTTCCTTTGCCGCGATGCCAGAGGTCGTTGTAAAGAACAGCTTAAGATCTTTATCTAATCCGACTGGTTGATGCCCAGAGATGTTATTGTTTGTGAACGCCACCTTAACGTTGAACGACTTTAGAATGTTAGTTACTTTTTGCAGTATCGCCGTTGATGAAGAAACGTAATTGTGTCAGCGTTTTCTTTCCGATCAGTATTCCATTTCTTATTACACTTTTAGACCAGACTGTCAGTCAGCTTCCCTTGGTAAGTTTTCTCTGACTATAGCTATCATTATGCTGTTTTCAGCCTACATCTCTTCGTTAGACATTAGGACATTCAGAGCTCCGCCTGCCAGATGTCTAAATGCCGCCTTTTTGAAGGAATTATGGTGACAGGAATCAGTAAGATTCGCCGCAACAGTAGAATTTGGTGTCGTGTTTTCATTGAAGACATACGTTCCATGACGTCTCGTGATGTTAAAACAAAGCTCATCCTGATGGGACAAGGAATAAAATAACAGTAAAGAAAATGGTCTTTGAACGAAAACATCTCGGTTTCAAGACAGACGATTTATTTTGAACAAAGCATCCTTGTGTTTATATGGGAAATTATCTCTTCCTCCTTCGGTATCTCGGGTGAAAACGACAGAGTCGTTTTAAACGCAGTCGGTCAGTCCCTTCAATCATTCTCACTGATTAACTGTGAAAATAATTGGAAGGTTTGTAGCTGGCATATTGGAAGACGAGGAAATGTTTTCTCAGAGTAAGGAATAAGAATTATTTTTTCTCTCAAGGTGAGAAAAATCCACGAAAAGAAAAAAGATCTCTACCATGGGATTTTCTTCTTTTTTTTCAGTATTTACGGATGTGTTATGAATGGATAATGGGACCATAGGCCGTTAATAAGGAATGTAAATATTGTTGTTGTTACCTACTCCTTATTAGATCATTGCTTCTGCGCAGTGGCAGAATTCTTGAACTATGTGAAGGACAACAGAGTTGAAGGAAGTATTTGAAAAAACTGCTTCTGCTGCTAAAGCAGGACCAAACAGAATGAATTTATTGCACTATTAAAATAAATTTTGATGTTATATGTAACATGTGTGAGTGTGTGTGTGTGTGTGTGTGAGAGAGAGAGAGAGAGAGACAGACAGAGAGAGAGAGAGAGAGAGAGCGTGTGCACGCTCAATTGCAAATAACCATCACATGAGATTTAGTGGATGAATAAAAGAAATGCCTGTTCGGTGATCGGCTGACACGAAACACCAAAAGTATTCCTGAAAAAAGAAAGGGATAGCAATAGTAATAGCGATCTGTTGTTTTTCGTTTGGCTTCGTAAGAAGGCAATTGTGGGGAAGATATTTGTGGGAAAGGTAGTGCACGATGTTTTGTTAGAGTGTGGTTCTTTTCATTTGTGTACTTTTCACGGCTACTAAAATACTCGCAATTCTCCGTGGGAAGCAGGAAGGTACTTCTTCAGTACACTAAGTCGACAGGATTTTATCTAACCACGCTTCTCAGAACCCACAAGTGTTTGCAATGGAGAAATAAATTTCATTCAGGGAAGAGGATGGAGGAATTTAAGCAGCAAATATGAACAACATGGGCAGGATAGATGTGCATCGGAATTTTGTTGTTGTATGGGGGGGAAAGCGTTTGATGTAAGACAAAACTGGCAACTAAAAAAAGATTTCTTCCACTTTCCATTGAATAATTTGTAAATACACCGATGACAAAAGGCCGTTTTGTTTTACAAATAAGTGCCTCCATTTGTTAGTCTTAAAGTTTAATCATGGTGCCACTAAAGTACGCCGAGTGCCATTTTTAATTAATGAGTTAATTAACTTACGCGTTTCGATTTGGAAACAACAGAATTACAAAAACGTGATTAAACTCGTCAGCTGTAAGAAATGAGAATGAAGATGTTTCCGCAGAAATTACTAATAAATTTTGTAGGTTCAGCTCGACCACTAATATGCAATTGAAAAACAGTTTGACAAATCACCTCATTTAAAAGCACGCAACGTTATACAATATTCAATGAAAAAGCGAATGTCATTTAAAATGACATAATGCGCGACTATAGTATCGTAATATCTGAACGCATTTTTGTTGTGCTCTGGTACAACAATCCTCTCAGTTATTTGGATATATTTTAGTAGATAGCAGCTAACTAATTCATATCTGCTGGTGCAATTACCAGACCTCTTTTAGCAGTGACACTGGCTGTCTCAAGCAAGTTATTGGTTGTCTCAGTTCCAGAACGAGGCGACTCGAAAAGTCCAAATTCCCTATTCGGGAGGACGGCGGTTCAAATCCACTTCTGACAATGTAAATGTGTGGTTTCCGTTATCTCCCTACATTACTAAAGGCGAATGTGCCGTTAGTTCATTTTAAAGGGCACGGCTGATTTCCTTCGCCAGCCTTCCCTAGTACGTGCTTCACCCCGTCTGTAATGACATCGTCGCTGAGTGGACGTTAAACCTCTACCTTCCTTCATTCCAAATTCCTTAACAGGAACCTCGTACATTATCTTTGCACCAGAACTACCTGTAAGGGAAAACCCTACTGTTGTCAATAGCAAGAGTGTTCAAGTATATAACGAGCCCTTAAGTGCGCAAGTGAACCCTTGTTTGCTACAAAGTGCAGCAGACGTCCATCTCAATCTGACGGCCAACTTGTGACTCTAGTTCCATCAGTGTTATAACACGTTATTAATAGAAGATGACGCTTTGCCTATGGACAACTGTGTCTTTTATTACATTTTAAATGCATGTTTTTTCTCTACAAATGCGTAAATGTCTTGTAAAACTTAAAAATAGTTTCGCAAACGAAAAAAAAACAATTTTTTCGAAGAATTTAGAAAAATGTTCAGTAACATATTTTAAACGACACAAGTAGTCGATACCAAGGTGAAATTAATACCGTTTACGTAAAAAAAAAAAAATGCTTGTAAGTGTTCCAGTCGACAAGGAATTCCCGTTTAGTAATGGATCGTCTATTTTAAGCACTTGGTTGATGTATTTTTAATGGATATTTCTGACCTGTAGTGCGTATTTATGATGTTTTATAGCATGTTCCAGGAACTACGAGTGTAAAAGTGCATGCTTATTTAGTGTGTAGAGGCACACTGGTTATTAAATATGTTTATAACAGGAGACTTTCCTTGGCAGCTGCAAACATATCTTTAACACCTCTAAACGTTTCTGTCTGCAACATGATATTTACAGGGGTTGACCAAAAACATGGAAACACCAAAAAACATAGTAAAGGTTTCTCGGGTTTCTAGCCACGTCAAGTGGTTTAAAATGAACGAGCTTTCGGTCGAGTACTCCTTGGCCATTGTCAAGTGGTGACTGTCTTCTGGTTGCTGCTGCCGTCCTTATATAGCCGCGCTGCCTTCCGTGACGTCACTTGTACCCCCTCCGGCAATATATATGGAGATTATTGCGTTTTTCCGCCGCTGCGCCCACTTCAACCTCCCGATGGCTGCGTCCCACGCTGTGCTTAGCTGCTGGCCGTCGTCTATATTGATTGTGTTGTCACACGTGTAGTCACCACTTGACAATGGCCCAGGAGTACTCGGCCAAAAGCTCGTCGATTTTAAACCACTTGACACGGCTTTATTAGTACATATCGGTGTGAAACTATGCACTCCTATAACAAAAAACATGTCTAATACAGTACAGGACAACCTGTGGTATTCGAAACAGTTTCCAGTCATCTCGAAATGGATAAATACAGGGTATTTCTGTTGTCAGGGGAATGTTATAACATTCTTCCCGCAAAATAGTGGCAAGCTAAGATAACGATGATGAAGGTGGAAAGCGATCACGCACCCTTCTCTCCAAAGTAGATCACAAATATTATTATATTGAGATGTGGTGACTGTGGTGATCAGGGAGATGCTAAAATTGATCCTCATGCTGCAAAACCAACCCTGGACGATGCGAGCTATGTGAACAGGGGCCCTTCATCTTGGAACACAGCAGCACTACTAGAGTATAAACGTTGTACGATAAGATGAACCTGACCAGCCAAAATAGTCACATAATCTGGCAGGAATGCGACATTCTAGAGCAACCCTGGGGTCGATGAAGGACAACGATATGGCTGACCAAATCATCACCGAACCACCACCATGATTCACCTTAGAAACGTAAACTCTGCCAGGAATTGGGAACAGTGTGCACCAAGACCCAACCGACCAAATGACTATCCTCCATCGCTCCATAGTCGACTTCACAGTTTCCTGTTCCCGCTTTTGCAACCATGCAGTTCGCAGCTTATGGAGCTGCCTTAGCGCTGTTATGTTGCTGCAGGGTTCGCGACTGCGAGATACAGCTTTCCAGCGCCTTTTGCAGCTGTAGTCCTCTTATTTTTCGTCACATCCTCTTTAATGACTGTCTGTCACGATCACTGAACACACGCTTTCTTCCACTTTGTGCCTTATCAGGTGATGGTTTTTCGCTTTCTTTGTGTGTGGTATAAATCTTCGACGTGGTGCCTCCTGAAACACCAAATATTTCTGCTACCTTGGTTACAAAAGCACCACAACATGAGCACCCACAATTTGCACATTTTCGAAGACATTTAGATCTGACATAATGTACTCACAACCACTCTGAATACTGTTCGGAACACGAACTACATCTGAACACGAACTACAAAAGCAACGTATTGAAGACATTTCACGGACGCCATTCGTGGTAAAATACAATAGCGCAATCTGCAGGCTTCCATGGCATCTGCATTTATGTTCATGCGTGCGTTTCTTACACTGTATCCATGTTTTTGTCCAATTCCTGTTTATTAACATGTTTCTCTTGTTAATCAGTGTTCATTCTGCTATTCTTGTCCTTACGGTCACAGACTTCTCCAATCTATGCATTCTCATCAGTTTCACTTGCTTGTCTCGTGAGTTCATGATTCGCCGGAAACAGTTACTCCTCCTTAACGAAGTACCCCTTCGCAATCGTTCGATCCGTCCTATATTTAAATTTTACTAGTTAAAGCTAACATCTATCTAAGCCAGAAAGAATTCCGCTTCTCTTTGTTGATATGTCAGGTCACAATCACTTTATCTCGAATTCCCCATGTGTTTACCAGAAAAAGGTTTGCTGTGAAAGAAATTACTCCTACTTTTGTACAGATGGGCACTAGACTTATTGCAACAGCAGACTAAACGGAGATTCTATCTGTAAAAGAGCGATAGCAAATGAACAATCCTTTATTACTATTTTGATAATGCAACATCTATTCGGAACATGTTATTGACTTACCGTGGTCCCAGACACTTTACAGCAGAAATGGATGCAGATTATTCTGGATTTCCCATTTATAATTTACCGTGTCTCCTCCGAGAGCCTAACAGATAGCATCCGAAACGATTCATTAAAGGCAACGAGAGAATCTCCCTCTCCGGATTCATACACGCTCTACATAAATCAGAGAATGAAAACTTACAACTTCGATATCGGCTGAAAAACTAATTACAGACATAAATGATGCTCTTTTCACGCGAATATAAAAAGTTTAGCTTTGTCATTTAGGGTGTAATTAACTTTTCAAGTTAGCTCCGAGCGAGATCTAATCTGAAGACACATTTGAGACAATTACAGTTACGCAACTTACTGAAATATAATGCAACGTTATGCAAAATTTCAAGGGAATCGGTGAAGAATCTTTGGAGATTTAAGATTTTGGAGAAACAAACATTTACATTAATAAAAGTAAATGCTTCTTTAACGCCACTACGGCGACTCGAGAGTGAATGAGGATGAAAGACACAACAACCAGTCGTCTCGAGGCGGAGAAAATCCCTAACCCCGCCGGGAATCGCACCCGAGACCCCGTGCGCGAGAAGAGAGAACGCTGCTGCAAGACCACGACCCGCGGACAATGATATGGTATTGTTCCTGCATCCACGTTAATTTGTGTTGGCCATGAACAGTGGTGCAGTGGATGGTGTGTCTACTCACTATCTGCAGTTGCTTAGCAATAGTTGTTGACAACACCTACCGTCAACACATTGTTGTCCGTGATAGTGGACTCCAACATATCGTTCATTTCCAAACTGTAGTGCGTGTTCATCCTAAGCACATTGACACGTGAAGAAGCAATGCGTCTACACAGCCTCGAAGATAGGGGATCTAATCTCTCATCACTTTCAAATAACCTGCTATCAAGCTCTGTCCCACGCTCATGCAACTCTCCACTACAGGATATGGGTGCCAGGTGATTACCACGTGTTAGTGATGATTAAGTTATCCTCTGTGTTCTATCAGATGGCTTCCTCCTTCATTCCTTTCCCCAAGTCAATATTCTCCTACCATTTTTCCTTTCCTTCTTTCCGACCGTCGAATTGCAGCCCGACATCACAAGTAAATTCTGCTCTCCTTCAACCACTGGAATAATTTCTTTCAGTCTCTAAGTTATCTGCGGACTTTGTTGGCATATAAACTTGTACTAGTGTGGGGAATGTTAGCTTTGTGACTGTCATTATTCTTTTTGTAGTAGCTTATCCGCATTTGTATTTCTTCTTCATTATCAAACTCACTTCTGCATTACCCCTATTTTATTTTTTATGCATACTCCAATACTCACTTGACCAAGCACCCGAACTTCACTAATTCCCACTGTATCTGACTTCAGCCTATCCATTTCTCTTTCTACACTTAAGCTATCTATTTGGTTAAGGGATCTAGTATTCCACACTCTGACCAGCAGAACGCCAGTTTTACTTTTCCTGTTGATGACATCCTCCTGAGTATTCCCAACCCAAAGATCCGATTGGGGGACTATTTTACCTTCGGAATATTTTACCAAAGAGGATACCACCGTTATTTAACCACATACTACATGTATGGCTAATGCACATAACCAGTGCCTTGGCTTGCCTGCACGAGAGTTTTCGACAATCCCTGTGCACTGATCCCCGTGGGGGCACGGCTGGCACTCAATCTGGGACAGTCTATCTAGCCCAACTTAAAGTCGAGTGTTATGTTGACAGCCAATATAACGACATGGCAGTAATGTGACACATTGAATGTTTGCATTTGTTGTGGCAGAGAGATGCGCTTTCTACAGAGAGCTCATGAATGTCTTGCCCATATACTACACTTTCCAGAGCTCCAGCGGCGTTTGATCACAACCAGTAGCTAGTTGAGTGGAGATAGAAAGTGCTTTGTATCATCCAGCCCTATGAGTTGATCAGAAACTTTTTTACAGTAAACAGGTAACAGCAGCCATCACTTCACTGTGTAGGTGCTGGAACAGACTGATTAACGGATCAGTTGTCTCCCATCTCACAGGGAGACCCATATAACAACAATCTGCGTCAATATCGTTGATTGATTTTCACAGGGAGACCCATATAACAACAACCTGAGTCAATATCGTTGATTGATTTTCAGTAAATAATCTCTCACATAGCTTAGAAAAAGCATAATAAATTGAATTCTGTACAAGACAGGATATAACATCACAACCAAAAACAGAGCATTGTGAAGAAGGTATTACCGGAAACAGAATCCTAAAAATTACTGAATGGGTATATTGACAAGAGCTTGAATTGGAAGTCTCACATTATACACTGATAAGCCAAAACATTATGAGCCCTGGTTAATAACTTGTTTGTCTGGTTTTGGAACGAAATGGATCACTGATTCTCCGCATAAGGAATCCAGTAGTTTGTTGGTAGGTTTGTGGAGCTATCTGGCATTGCATGTAATGCACAGGACATGTAATTCGAGTAAATAACGGGCCACTGATCTGGCGCCCGACAGAGACCCATATGGGTTCCATAGGATTTACATCAGACGAATTTGGTCGCCGAGACATCAACTAAGTTCAACATAATTCTCCTCCAACTACTCTAGCACGATTCTGGCTTCGAGACACGGACAATCATAATGCTGAAAGATGACATCGCTGTTGAGGAAGGCACCAAGAATGAAGGGATGCAGGCGGTTCGCAGCTGTCATTGTGTCTTCGATTACTGTCACAGGTCCTGTGGGAGCGGTAAAGAATGTCTCCCATAGCGCAAAACTTCTCCCACCAGCCCGCGTCCGTGGCGCGCTGCAAGTTTCGAGCCGCCGTTCACCTCGATGGCGGCGTTTGCGGAGATGACCAGCGACTTAGTGTAGCAAAAAAGGGATTCTCCCGAAGAGTCGACAAGTTTCCATTGATCGACGGTCGAATCCCGATGACGATGTCGTTGGGTCAACATGTAAACATATAGGGTTGTTCTGCTGCGGAGCTCCACGTTCAACAACGTATTGTGAACGGTGGGCTCCAAAACGCTTGTGCGTGCACCAGCATTTTGCTCTTTTAACAGTGATGCCACAGATCACCATCTACCTTACTTTACAGAGCAGACAAGTCTCCGAACCGCACGTTCTGTGAAGAGTTGTGGATATCCAACCATTTAGCGCCTAGCGGTAGATTCACAGTGCTTCTACGTCTTTCTGTAGATGTTTACGACATTACCACGTTAACATTAGATTAGCTTACCCGTTTTGGAGACACTAGTTCACTGGCTCTGCATAATAATAACTTGTCCTTGGTCAAAGTCGTTTATCTCAATGGGTTTCCCCATTTGCAGCCCATATCTTCGCTAGGGTGATGCCCCGCTCCGTCTCTGCACCGCTTACATACACTACTGGCCATTAAAATTGCTGCACCACGAAGATGACGTGCTACAGACGCGAAATTTAACTGACAGGAAGGAGATGCTGTGATATGCAAACGATAAGCTATTCAGAGCATTCACACAAGGCTGGAGCCGGTGGCGACACCTATAACGTGGTGACATGAGGAAAATTTCCAACCGATTTCTCATACACAAACATCCGTTGACCGGCGTTGCCAGCTGAAACGTTGTCGTGATGCCTCGTGTAAGGAGGAGAAATGCGTACCATCACGTTTCCGACTGTGATAAAGGTCGGATTGTAGCCTCTTGCGATTGCGGTTTATCGTATTGCTGCTCGCGTTGGTCGAGATCCAATGACTGTTAGCAGAAAATGGACTCGGTGGGTTCATGAGGGTAATACGGAACGCCGTACTGGATCCCAACCGCCTCGTATCACTAGCAGTCGGGACGACAGGCATCTTATCCGCTTGGCTGTAACGGATCGTGCAGCCACGTCTCCATCCCTGAATCAACAGATCGGGACGTTTGCAAGACAACGACCATCTGGACGAACAGTTCGACGACGTTTTCAACAGCATGGACTATCAGCTAGGAGACCATGGCTGCGCTCTGCTGCGTCTGCGATGGTGTACTCAACGACGAACATGGGTACACGAATGGCAAAACGTCATTTTTTCGGATGAATACAGGTTCTGTTTACAGTATCATGATGGCCGCATCCGTGTTTGGCGACATCGCGGTGAAGGCACATTGGAAGCGTGTATTCGTCATCGCCATACTGGCGTATCGCCTGGCGTGATGGTATGAGATGCGATTGGTTACACGTTTCGGTCACCTCTTGTTCGCATTCACGGCACTTTGAGCAGTTGACGTTACATTTCAGATGTGTTACGACCCGTGGCTCTACCCTTCATTCGATCCCTGCGAAAGCCTACTTTTCAGCAGGATAATACACGACCGCATGTTGCAGGTCCTGTACGGTCATATCTGGATACAGAAAATGTTTGGCTGCTGCCCTGGCCAGCACGTTCTCCGGATCTCTCGCCAACTGAAAACGTCTGGACAATGGTGGCCGAGCAACTGGTTCGTCACAACACGCCAGTCACTACTCTTGATGAACTGTGGTATCGTGTTGAATTTGCACGCCATCCAAGCTCTGTTTGACTCAATAACCAGGCGTATCAAGTCCGTTATTACGGCGAGAGGTGGTTGTTCTGGGTACTGATTTCTCAGGATCTATGCACCCAAATTGCGTGAAAATGTAATCACACGTCAGTTCTAGTATAATATATTTGTCGAATGAATACCCGTTTATCATCTGCTTTTCTTCTTGGCGTAGCAATTTTAATGGCCAGTAGTGAATATTTGTTACCGCGTCACGCGCCCGCAACCTCATCAGTCGGCAACCAAAGTCGCGTTCGATGGTGGTCATAATGTTTTGGCTGATCAGCGTAGATGGCCTGAAACGCTTCAGTTCAGCAGTATTTGTTCTGAATGTGAGTGGTAATTATGATGATGAAACTTTCAGGAAGATTACATTCTTTGTATTTTCAAATGTGTTCAAATGTGTGTGAATTCCTAAGGTACAAATTGCTGAGGTCACCGGTCAATAGACTTACACACTTCTTAAACTTACTTATGCTAATAACAATACACACACCCATGCCCGAGGGAGGACTCGAACCTCCTGCGGGAGAGATCACGCAGTCCGTGACTGGGCGCCTCGAATCGCGGCCACTGTGCTCGCACTTTGTATGCTTCCTTTCATCCATGTAATATATAATAATATTGTACGGACAATTTCACAATTAACCGCGAAGCATTCACGGCGTAGAAACCTGCTCTAGTGCTATTATTTTCTTACCTCGCGTAGGAACTGTTTTAAAAGACTTGTAACGTCCGAGAAAAGTGCTCACGAGTCGAATATGGACATCTCAGTTGGTAGTAGCATTGTCCACGAAAGGTGCGGCGGACAGTTTCAACCTTTCAGAAATTCCAAGTCTTGTCGAAAAAAACTTTAAATATTTAAAATATATATTGTCACCCGTCTTGTAAATTGGAACTAATGCCAGCTAATCAACACTGCTTTAAAAACAAAAGTGGACTCAGGTTGATATACTTCTACTCCACAGATGGATTTTTCAACAGATAATATGAGCGTGTAAGTGGCTTTCAGTTTCTACGTTTAAATGGTGACCACTGTAAAAACCATCCAGCAAATATGTAGCATGTAGCCACACTTTTACTGAGATTATGTATTATATTTGAGAGCCTTTTGATGCATTCTGCATCGTAGCATGATATGAGATATATTATCGATAAAGTAAGTAAATAACTTACTTTTCCAGAGTATTCCGTACTTTTTCATTGACCTTCAGTGGGACAGAAGAGCGTTTACTCAATGAAAAAATCGTACACGCAACACACTAATGCCAGACGCTGTTATCGAGTCGGTATCTTTCCCAGCAGAAGTCAGGGTTGGTCTGTGGCGCTAGCTGGTAGTGTCAAGGAAACCAGAGAGCGTATCTGAAAGCGTCTTATCGGCCGATGCAGTCCCATGTTTACAGAAGACACAAGTGTCTCTCGTCTGTTACCACAAGTCGCCACAAATACTTTACTCGCCTCTCTGTGTTTCGAGATTACACTCTCTCAGATGTTCCCAATCAGTTCTAAGAAAATCTATTTTAGCTACAAATTAACCGAACCTGCTGAGTTTCATAAAATTATGTGTATAATCTCTTTTCTGCCAAACACCGTTTCCCGTGAGACCACTGAAGTTAAGCGCTGTTGGGCATGGCCGGCACTTGGATGGGTGACCATCCAGCCGCCATGCGCTGTTGCCATTTTTCGGGGTGCACTCGGCCTCGTGATGCCAATTGAGGAACTACTCGACCGAATAGTGGTGATCCCACGCCCCTCCAATCCGCATCCACCTCCGAGGGTGACACGGCGGTCGGATGCTCTCGGTAGGTCACTCGTGGCCTGAAGACGGAGTGCTTTTAAAAGAATCTTAATTATTTATCTGTGTATTTTATCCGAGAAAAAATTCTCCGAATGAGGTGTAAGAGACTTACGCCAGCAATTTTTCCAATCTTTTTTCTACATGGTTCTTGAAAGGCAGTTATTGATATTCTGTCTCTCTTCAATTATCACTAAAATCGTTCTTCCTTGCTTTTTTCAGTTTACTAAACAGAAAAACATCAGAGGGGAAACATGTATCGCGAATGCGGTGGTAGAAACATATAACAGTCTAAGTTTTGGCCGCAAATTCAGGAATAAACAGTTAAGCTTTAACAACTACATTACTGTAGAGTAATCCACCACTGTCACAATAACCTGCGAAATAGCAAGCAATGTGCTGAAAACGACAGTTCTGTGCGTATAACACAGTGCACATTGTAGAAAAAAAGCCTCATGAGAAAGTAAATAGCGACCAATGTTTCTATCCCGGAAAACAACTGTAAAGCAAAATCACGTAATATGAAGAGAGTGACGAACTGATTTACAAATGGAATGTTTTTTATAAAAAAATCTCATTATACACTATGCCACTGAAATCGAAGATCACACAAACCGGATCCCATTCGTTTGGTCCAAAGTGAAGAACTTCATTAGGTATAGGCTTTCTAGAAAGCTCATTGCACAATAGTGCCTTTGTTCCGAGTAATACACTACTGTTACACTGTGTATGTGTGATAATGTCTTCAGATTGAACCCGGTATCGTCGCTAGATATAACCCGCTGAAATAGTTCGGGATGCTCTCTAATTTCGTTCAGAAACTTTTGACCAATATTGATTTAGTGCTGTTTATGGTCCCAGTTCACTGGTTTAGAAATACATTTTGTTGCCACATGATTCGTGCTTAAAACATCCGAAACAGATGCTTAGTGTGAGTCAGAAATATACCAGCACTGTCACTAACCTCTCTAATCACGATTTGAGTGCTGTCAATAACTATTTTCTTCACTTTTTTTAGCTCTGTCATATATAATATAGGATATAATGGGGATAATGGGTACTCACCATAAACAAGGCCTTCGCAGCGCTCTGATAACCATTTTTACAGTTCGTAAATCGTTGTTTTATTTATAGAAGTTATTCCGAAAGATATAATCATCATTCCAGAGCAGTACTACACTCTTATCCGTGCTAAAAGCACAGTTTAATGTAAATTTTTGGTCAATTTCTCTCACGTACTAATATCGCCGATCACGTTAAAACACATGTAATCTTTACGACAACAAGAAAAGAAGCATCCAATATTGTTTGTGTAAAATATTGTTGATCTTATTGACAGTCGCTTGTTTCTGACGAAAACAATGTAGGTAATCATTGAAAGCTCAAGATTTTGTTATAAACTTATCTTTCAAGCAGAGCAAGAACATTTTTATAAGAAGTGAGTCGAAGTACACCAACGTAACTCAAGCAAATTGTGACAACTGGACTACACAGGCCCCAAATTGAAACATTTCCACTCGTTTTTTTTTTCATGAAATCCCACAGGATTTTCATAAATGAGAATGTGTAAAGACTTTTTATGAAACTCTACTTAATCATTTCACTTGACTTGCTAAAACGTAGGAACTGCCATTTCAAAGTGGAGAGGTCTATTTCGAGCAGGTGGGGTGATGACTCGGTTTTGGACGACATAGTAAGACAAGTTTGCAGTTAATGCCGCAGTTAGCCGGGACTTTACTTGAAGAAATGCAGCAACCAACAAATTTTATCAAAACTTTACTTAAGCTAAGACACTATTCGACACTGACCCACCTACGTTTGCGTAATAAATTTATCTTCGTCAACAGATCTTTTTTCATAAACTTCATTTTGAACGCCTTTTGTTCTATAACTTCCTACATTGTATTCGGGATACAAACACTTCACTGATGCAGCACACCATTCGCCATGTGACATTGGCCTATAGGCCATATCGTGAATGCCGCCCTCGTGAGAGCACCAGTGACACTAAAAGTATGTTTGTTACGCATATACAGTGACACCTTGTTTATCCGGACTCAAAGGGACTGTACGTCAACCGGGTAATCGATTATCTGGGATGTCTCGAAAGATTTAGAATATCATGGGTTTAATGCTACAGATACTATGTGTGCTTTCAAGTAAATACACGAATCATATATTATTGTCATGCAATGTTGAACATAAACTGACAAAAAAACAATGACTTTTAGAGAGTGAAATACTGTAATCAGTAACATTCTTTTGAGCCATATTCATATGTTGTCTATATGACGCACAGTCACGCAGGGATTTCGCCAGGTTGTTTTCCTCTGACGTTCCAAATAGACTATTACTTTGCCCGGCGTTGTTGTTGTCTGTGTATGTGTGATAACGTCTTCAGATTGAGCCCGGTATCGTCAGCTAGTCCTTCATCACTGTCATCATTGTCTGTAGCTGACGGCGATAATTTCGTCATAAGATCTGATACCTCAACCAGCTTAGTGTTATTTCGGGGTCAGTCACTTACATTACTAAACGACTAAAAACGTCACCTGACCCCACTTGCAGGTTGCGTGTTTGGCTACTTCCATGGGCAACAATAATTTGTTCCACAGTATTTAGTGTAATTACAAGCTTAATTTAAAAATTTAAAGTGCTGTCATAATCTGCCGCGCGGGGCAGCCGTGCGGTCAAGGGCGCCTTGCCATGGTTGGCACAGCTACTCCCGTCGGAGGTTCGAGTCCTCCCTCGGGCACGGATGTGGGTGTTTTCCTTAGCGCAAGTTAGTTTAAGTAAGATTAAGTAGTGTCTAAGACTAGGGACCGATGACCTCAGCAGTTTGGTCCCATTGAACTTACCACAGATTTCCAATTTTCTAAGAAGTATAATCTTACGTTAATAGATTGACAAAGTGGGTCACGCATTAAACTTAGAAATTGTGTGTTAGTCTTGAGGCAACATTATTCTCGGCGCGCAGATTGCCCAGATTATATTCATCCAGTATTTGAGCATGAGAGCACTTAGCCTCTTCCCATTAACTTCTCACATAATTTCAGTTCTTTCCAAAACTTTATCGTTTACTATATTTTCCATATTCGTGCTGTAAAACTTCAGTATCAAGCATGACTTTTTAATTTATTACTTTATTATTATTGACTCTATTCCCACCACACTCTTCGGAAAGTATCTACGTATACCACTGATTTGCCTGTAAAATTATATCAATTTCCGACTCATAGTTCAGGTGATATGACATCACAGACGTTAAGGTAGGTGGAAAACTAGCGCCGCGCGGGATTAGACGAGCGGTCTGGGGCACTGCAGTCATGGATTGTGCGGCTGGTCCCAGCGGAGGTTCGATTCCTCCCTCGGGCATGGCTGTGTGTGTTTGTCCTTAGGATAATTTAGGCTAAGTAGTGTGTAAGCTTAGGGACTGTTGACCTTACCAGTTAAGTCCCGTTAGATTTTACACACATTGGAACATTATTTTTGGAAATTTAGCTTTCCTGAAAACGGAGTGCACATTGCATAGACTATAGTCAAGTTGTACCAAGCCAGGATGTGAGTATGGTGGTGGACTAAATTTAAATGTAATGATTTTCGCCATAGACTGCTGCTGCTGTTACGGCCAGCACATCAAATGCTGCATAGTTACTGAAACGATCCGGATAAGCAGGAGACTCAGAATAATGAGGGTCATAAAAACGAGGTTCGACTTGAAACGTTCCTTCCATCCATGCCTCTGAGCTTGCCTCACGACAAGCCAAATAAACCTCTCGGCAGCCAGAATCCACGCACTCTGCAGCCGTCTCGCATAAAGTGATCGCTGTGAGCTTGCTTGCCGGCACCTGCGACGGCTCCCTTGCAGTGTACCGTGTATCGGCCGCTAGCCGGCTGCCCCGCAGGGAGCCGTGAGTTATCAATGATAGCCCCTGTGCTGTTTTCCTCGTAAAGTTCCCTGAATGCTACCTGCGCTGGCCAATCGGGACTACTGTTTGGTGTCTGACGTCAAAGTCTACAGGGCGGGAGTCCTCAGACAACGCCAGTTAACCCTCAAGAGGTGACAGAATGCTACGCGCTCGCCAGTCGATCTGCAGTCTTTCTCAAACGATTTTAAAGAAACTCTTTGGTAAAAAAGAAAAAAAAATCTGATTCTCACACATCTTGTAGCTTTATTCGTCAGCTTCATGACGAATGGCCTTTCTTTTCCTTAATGGTTACAGTTATTGCGATATTTCGAGATTATTGAAAACTACTGCAAGACATTCTTTAAGAAAAACTGGGCTCGCTATGAATTTCCGTTTGACATATGTTGGAGATCATACGTTGCTGCTTATGAAATGTAGCTAACATATTGACTTATTCCTTAAACTTGGAAGTATATTACTCTCTGTATCCAGTCTCGAGGAAATGGAATGTACGTAAAGCATTCCGTTCCGACCGTTCACCAGTGAAAAAGACAGAATGTACACAAATCTCTCATATCCCATAAACAGTTTTAGGTATCGAAACAAGATTCTGGCAAATGATAGAATGCAAACAGGAGAGTATTTTTCCATATGATTAATATGCGAAGCTTCCGTATCTACTGCGAAATTCAAGCAACTTCAGATTTCTCAATGAAATAATATACAAATGCTGGTTTTGTGGCGATATATACTGATAAAATTCTCTCGAGCTTCCAGTCATGTCAAGTGATTTGAAATACAGAAGCTCTTGGCTGGGCACTCCTTGCCCACTGTCAAGTGGTGACTGTCTTATGGTTGCAGAGGCCGTCCTTAGATAGCCGTGCTGCCTTCTGCGATGTCACTAGGGGCTTGGTCCAGCGCCATATAAGGTAATTTTTTTGTTGTGCTCCTGCTTCAACCTTCCGATGACCGGGTCCCAAGCTGTGCTTAGCTGTTGGCTGCCATCTTTAATGAGGATGTTGTCACATTTTAAACCACTTGACCCGGCTAGAAGTTCGAGAGAATTTTATTAGAAATAATTTAATTTCTAAGAACGATGAAATGAGAATTCATCCGGTCTGCCGAACGCTGTTAGCAAGCGGGGTGCACTCAACCCTTGTGAGGCAAACTGAGGAGCTACTTGATTGAGAAGTAGCGGCTCCGTTCTTGGAAACTGGCGCACGGCCGGGGGAGCGATGTTCTGATCACGTGCCCCTCCATATCTGCATCCAGTGACGCCTGTGGGCTTAGGATGACTCGGCGACCAGTCGGTACCTTTGGGCCTTCATGGCCTTTTCTGGAGAAGTTTAAATGAGAATTATTGTGGCTTTTCCAACAATATAATTAAGAAGTTACATGTTTTCTGTATAATGAGAATCGCCTTTTTTCATAAACTATTGTATTGCCCTCAATTGCTAGTTTAATAATACACTGTTTCAGGATTCTGATGCAATTTTGACTGAATTAGAATGTTAATGAAACGAATACATGACAACTCTGCTGACTTTTTCCAAGACAAGCGGTTTTTAACATGGCGAAAAGATCAGTGATGTATTACTCAAAACTCGTCACTAATAACCTTTCTGTAAAGAAAAAAATGTGTAAGAAGTAAGTGGAAAAATAATTGCTACTTCTATTGAAATTTCGGTGGAATCCTATTACCCAGTGTAGTTTTAATAGTGAATGATTGGTGCTGAAACTGGCCGAAGGACATTATTTCAGTAACTTAGTTATCTGATAAATATATAAATAACTAAGAGTACACCGTGTACTACCTAGTAGTTCCCAAACCTAAATAGAGTAAAGGATTGTAGTTTTTAACCACAAACATTTTTAATTTGTCAAAGATATTGATAATCTGTTTACAGCTTAATGGGTAGTGACAGGATTTTGCAGATGAAAATGTTTTCATGTTTGTCACATAACTGAGATAAAGAAATAAAATTGTTTGGCCAGTTTCATTTCCAATCGTTCATTGTTAAAAATGCATTGGGTTATGGGATTGCATCGAAATTTCTCAATAACAGTAGCGATTTACGTTCACCAGACTTCTTATATCCTTTTTAACTTCGGAGAAAATTTATCAGTGATGAGGTTTGAGTAGTATGTGACTTCTCTTGCTGCAATGCTAAAATCAAACCAAAGCGCAGTTTTCAAATATTCATCTCACTAAAACGCTACTGCAGTTAAAATTCTGACAGAATCCTGGAACAATGAATTATTAAATCAGCAACCAAGAGGTGTCAACAGTTTACGAAAAAGACCAATCTCATTATAAAAATAACTGTGTAGCTTCTCCAGTTATATTGTTGCAAAATGCACAGCAATTCTCATGTCTCCAACTGTCGATGGGCCTTAAAAATTATATTATTTCAGTGAAATAGTCTGTAGGTTCTTGAGTATCGCGGTAGATAAGGAAGTTTCGCAAGTAATCACATGGCAAAATATTCTTTTCTTAGCATCTATCGTTTGCCAAAATCTTGCTTCAGTATCTCAAACCGTTTATGATATATGAGAGATTTATAAATATTTCATCCAACCTTTTTCGCCGGGACGCGCATTCAGGGCGGAGCGCTTTACGTATAATCAATTTTCTCAACATTAGAGACAGATAGAGATACCCTTCCATTATTAAAGACTAATTCAATATGTTAGCTACATTTAGCTTATGACCTAACATGCACCAAACGTAGACTTATAGCGAGCAGTGTTTTTCAATGCAAGTCTTCCAAATTTCTGGCAGTAGTCTATTTTATCTCGAAATGTCACAATAACTATGACCGTTAATGAAGTGATAGGCAGTTCATCACGAAGCTGATGAATGAAAATGTAAGATATGTTAGAATCAGTATTTTTTTACCAAATAGTTTCTTTACATTCATTTGACAAAGATCGTGCGCGTTGCTGTTCAGGCACTCAAGCGTGGCTGGTAGCTTCAGCGCCGAATCTTGGACACCGTGTGAGAGGTAGGCAGGTGCGAGGTAGCCGTAAGGCCTTCAGCATGCTGACCGTGCATTCGAACGTTGAGCGTTGGAGTGTGCCAAGTTTCTGACGTCACAGCGTGGGAAAAACGCGAAAGGGGGTCCTTCAGAACATGCCGAGCAATATTCTGAACTTGCGTTTGAACGTTGACCAATGAGATGGAAGAATGTCACCTACGTCACATGCATATCTCGCTACCGTACAGTTAAGGCCCATATGTATATGTGCCATTTCTAAACATCAGGAAATTAAGGATCTCTCGAAAACCTGTCGTTAATTGTATGACCGGAGACGTCAGATTTGTCGTTAAGGAAATATACACTCCTGGAAATTGAAATAAGAACACCGTGAATTCATTGTCCCAGGAAGGGGAAACTTTATTGACACATTCCTGGGGTCAAATACATCACATGATCACACTGACAGAACCACAGGCACATAGACACAGGCAACAGAGCATGCACAATGTCGGCACTAGTACAGTGTATATCCACCTTTCGCAGCAATGCAGGCTGCTATTCTCCCATGGAGACGATCGTAGAGATGCTGGATGTAGTCCTGTGGAACGGCTTGCCATGCCATTTCCACCTGGCGCCTCAGTTGGACCAGCGTTCGTGCTGGACGTGCAGACCGCGTGAGACGACGCTTCATCCAGTCCCAAACAAGCTCAATGGGGGAGAGATCCGGAGATCTTGCTGGCCAGGGTAGTTGACTTACACCTTCTAGAGCACGTTGGGGGGCACGGGATACATGCGGACGTGCATTGTCCTGTTGGAACAGCAAGTTCCCTTGCCGGTCTAGGAATGGTAGAACGATGCGTTCGATGACAGTTTGGATGTACCGTGCACTATTCAGTGTCCCCTCGACGATCACCAGAGGTGTACGGCCAGTGTAGGAGATCGCTCCCCACACCACGATCCCGGGTGTTGGCCCTGTGTGCCTCGGTCTTATGCAGACCTGATTGTGGCGCTCACCTGCACGGCGCCAAACACGCATACGACCATCATTGGCACCAAGGCAGAAGCGACTCTCATCGCTGAAGACGACACGTCTCCATTCGTCCCTCCATTCACGCCTGTCGCGACACCACTGGAGGCGGGCTGCACGATGTTGGGGCGTGAGCGGAAGACGGCCTAACGGTGTGCGGGACCGTAGCCCAGCTTCATGGAGACGGTTGCGAATGGTCCTCGCCGATACCCCAGGAGCAACAGTGTCCCTAATTTGCTGGGAAGTGGCGGTGCGGTCCCCTACGGCACTGCGTAGGATCCTACCGTCTTGGCGTGCATCCGTGCGTCGCTGCGGTCCGGTCCCAGGTCGACGGGCACGTGCACCTTCCACCGACCACTGGCGACAACATCGATGTACTGTGGAGACCTCACGCCCCACGTGATGAGCAATTCGGCGGTACGTCCACCCGGCCTCCCGCATGCCCACTATACGCCCTCGCTCAAAGTCCGTCAACTGCACATACGGTTCACGTCCACGCTGTCGCGGCATGCTACCAGTGTTAAAGACTGCGATGGAGCTCCGTATGCCACGGCAAACTGGCTGACACTGACGGCGGCGGTGCACAAATGCTACGCAGCTAGTGCCATTCGACGGCCAACACCGCGGTTCCTGGTGTGTCCGCTGTGCCGTGCGTGTGATCATTGCTTGTACAGCCCTCTCGCAGTGTCCGGAGCAAGTATGGTGGGCCTGACACACCGGTGTCAATGTGTTCTTTTTTCCATTTCCTGGAGTGTAGTAATAAGCGTGTTACGGAAGTCTGCCGTTTCAAGGAAACGACACACTACTCACTGAGGGTACATATAAAATTCAATGCTATTCGTTCAATTTGTGATGATTATATGTCAGTTAATAACATATTCCCGATCACAGCTTTCAGGACACGGTAAGATGCAAAGTATGGTCATATAATGCTCATCATCGATATGGCGCAAGGAGCAGAATTGTAGAATTGTAATATATGGGGCGATGTGTTTGCTGTCTTGCATTCGTCTAGATCCGAAAAGTGTTCTAGTAGCCATTTCGTTTACTTATCAGTTTAATAAAATTATATTCCACAAGTATAAGATTTGATGTTCTGTATACATACAGTGAGGTGGCGAAAGTCATGGGATTCCTCCTAATATAGAGTTTTCCAGCGTAATGCAGCAGCGCGATGTAGCTTGGACTCAATAAGTCGTTGGAAGTCTCCTGCAGAAATGCTGAGTCAAGCTGCCTCTACAACCATGCATAAATGGCAAAGTGTTGCCATTGCAGGATTTTGTGCCGAAACTGACCTCTCGATTATGTCCCATAATTGTTGCATAGGATTCATGTCGGACAGCTTGAGTAGCCAAATCATTCGCTCGAATTGTCTAGAATGATCTTCAACCAATAGCTAAGAACTGTGGTACGGTGACATGGCGGATTGTCATCCATCGTTGTTTGGGAACGTGATGTCCATAAATAGCTGTAAATAGTCTCCAAACAGCCGAACATAACCGTTTCCCGCCACTGATCGGTTCAGATTGACCAAAAGACCCAGTCCATTCCATGTGAACACAGCCTACACAATTATGGAGCCACTACCAGCTAGCACAGTGTCTTGTTGACTACTTGGGTTCACGACTCCGTGGGGTCTGCCCCACACTAGAACCCTACCATCGGATCTCACCAACTGAAATCGGGACTCATCTGACAAGGCCACAGTTTTCCAGTCGTCTAGGATCCTAACGATGCGGTCACGAGCCAGAATCACGCTCCGCGCAGCTCCCCTCGTCGGAGGTTTGCGCCCTCCCTCGGGCATGGGTGTGTGTGTCGTCCATAGCGTAAATTAATTTAAGTTAGATTAAATAGTTTGTAAGCTTATGCACCGATGACCAAAGCAGTTTGGTCCCATAAGATCTTACCACAAATTTACAAATTTTTTTACGAGCCAGGAAGGGACGCTGCAGGCGATGTCGCGCTGTTAGCAAAGGGACTCGCGTCGGTTGTCTGCTGCCATAGCCCCGTTAACGCCAGAATTCACTGCACTGTTTCCACGGATACGCTCGTCGTACGTCCCACGTTGATTTTTGTGGTCATTTCGCGCAGAGTTGCTATTCTGCTAGCACTGACAACTCTACGCAAACGCCGGTGCTCTGAGCCGTCGAACAAGGCCGTCGGCCACTGCGTTGCCCCTGGTGACTGTATTGCCTGAAATTTGGACTCTCAGCACACTCTGCACAAAGCGGATCTCCGAATATTGAATTCACTGACCATTTACGAAATGGAGTTGCCATGCGTCTAGCTGCAGCTACCATTCCGCGTTCAGAGTCTGTTAGTTCTAGTCATGTTGCTATAATGACGTCGGAAATCTTTTCATATGGATGACCCGAGCCGTGCGGAGTGACCGTGCGGTTTGAAGCGTCATGTAACGGATTGCGCGGTCCCTCCCGCCGGAGGTTCGAGTCCTCCATAGGGCATGAGTGTGTGTGTGTGTGTGTGTGTGTGTGTTGTTCTTAGCATAAGTTAGTTTAAGTAGTTTATAAGTCTAGGGACCGATGACCTCAACAGTTTGGGCCCTTAGGAATTCACACACATTTGAACAAAAAAGAAAAGAAAAAATACAAAAAAAGAGAAGGAAGGATTACCTCCACCTATACACGTACGTATATATCCAATGACTTTCATCACCTCATTGCAACCGCGTTCTTTTTGAGGAGGGGGTTTGTTCCATTGGCTTGATCTGCAAGACACCTTGCACTGTTTGCAGTAAGATATTTTGCACTTCCTTTTTTTTAAAAAAAAAAAAATCTGCCTTTCACATGCTGTAAAGGTTCTGCTGCTGAGTAAGAACAGTGATCAAGTAAGAGTAACCTTAGATTTTACTGAGTAGAATGGTAATATTTACCTTAAGTAGTGAATTACTGAACATTTGTGTAGCACTATTTGTAATGGAACTGCGGAAGTCCATGCCTTATTGCCTTATTGTAGCTCTGTATTCACATGAAAGATTCCAAGATCCGGTCACTGGACTAGACTAAGTTCACTGCTAGCAGTTCAGTGCATCGGCTACAAGTGGTTACTGTTAATCCCCGCCCTTAATAACAACATCAGCAGAACAGGCACATAGTTCCAACTCAACATGGAAAAGGTCTTGCAAACTGCATGCCGATGGATGTTGAGGTTTTTATTTATGTATACTACAGACAGAACCAAATGACTAACGTAAGGAGAAGGGAGTAAATATGCGTTTTAATAGAGCTAACGTGGCAATTTCACGCCCGCCCACTTCGTAATCAGCGCAATGTGCGGGCCAGGTCACAGGCGACAACTGCGGTTGGAGTTCGCTGCGATCGTTTATACCACTTTGTGAAGACGTACCATATGCAGAAGTCGCATCGTTTCTCAGCGTCCAGCAGCACGCTGGACGGCACGCTCAATGTCGACTTTCGAAAGCACTGCTATCCGGCAATCAAGCGCACCAGCTACACAGCAAATTTACGGCGAACCCTTACTTCGTGCCGGCCGCGGTGGTCTCGCGGTTAAGGCGCTCAGTCCGGAACCGCGTGACTGCTACGGTCGCAGGTTCGAATCCTGCCTCGGGCATGCATGAGTGTGATGTCGTTAGGTTAGTTACGTTTAAGTAGTTCTAAGTTCTAGGGGACTGATGACCACAGATGTTAAGTCCCATAGTGCTCAGAGCCATTTGAACCTTACTTCGTATGAGACGGGCTTTGGCGATGCTAGGTGCGCGAGGCAAGTTACGCGACGTACTGCTCCACGGATTTAATTAAAACCTTTTTTTGGTGGATCTGAATTAAATCTCTGCATTGCCACACACGTAAAAGCAGCCTAAATAAGTGCCTCAATCTCGTTTTTAGGTGTGACGCAGGGTTTAACGTCTTCCAACACCAAAGTCAGTAATAAAAAGCCCTATAGCTATATATCCACATGAAAGATTCCGAGAGCCAGTCACAGGACGGGATTATGTTCACTGCTAACAGTTCAGTGCATGGGCTCCTTAAACTGACTACTGTCAATACCTGCCGTTATTACCAGTAACTCAGCATCGAAAATGTCTCGCAAATTGCATTACAACGAATGAAATTTTTTGGTATGTACTAAACCCAGCGAAGTCTGCATTTTCACCCAAATCCTGCTCAAGGTAGCTAATGGATCTATTCCTCTCTGAGCCCTCTTTTTACTGACCAATTCCATGTTCACTAATCAACAAAACGCCGAGAAAAACACAAAAGTGCCTAAGCACACAATATTAGGAGGTATCTGACTTTCGTCACCTCCTCTGTATTAAAATAACATCGAAAATTATACAATATACCTTTATTAAACTACTATGAAAGTATCAGAGCCGGCCGCTGTGGTCTAGCGGTTCTAGGCGCTCAGTCCGGAAGCGCGCGACTGCTACGGTCGCAGGTTCGAATCCTGCCTCGGGCATGGATGTGTATGATGTCCTTAGGTTAGTTAGGTTTAAGTAGTTGTAAGTTCTAGGGGACTGATGACCATGTTAAGTCCCACAGTGCTCGGAGCCATTTTTTGAAAGTATCAGAACCGATTGGAAAACGCGGAGGCTAGTAAAAAAAAAAAAAGTTTGGGTCTAGTAGGATGCGAGCCAGCAAACGCATCAGCCGGTATCTTTCTGCCACTCTACTCATTGCGACATACCAACCATGCATAGGAACGAAGTTTCGAATGTTCTGTAGAAGTTTCGCGCCGGAAAAGTTATCTCTGTATTCACGGAGGGTCACTAACTGCAGAACTGCGAAGTGACAGCCACTTCAAAACACGAACTTCACCCCAAAGACCGCGAGACTTGCCATCTCATCCCAACGACGGCTGCCGGGCGATTCCCGGTTTCACGAGCTCCAAAGTGGTCCACGAAATTACGAGCATTTTATATCTGGGCCTTTCAACCAGTCACAGTTACAAGCAGAAGGTGGGTCTAACAGCCCATTCCCTGCACATGCTTACAGCGCAGATGTGCTCCCTCCTGGCTCGACAGCCAAAAGTATTTCTGCAGCCTATTTTGGCCTATATTGGCATCATGGGGATATTACAGAGCTGTAAACTAGCTAGTCAGGCAGGCTGCGGCCAGCACTCATTTAGGAGAGAAAGACTGGGTCGTCAGTTCCAAGCTAAAGAAAAACGCCCTCCTGCCTGCAACCAGGTACTTGTCCAGCCGACTACAATAGCGGACAGGTATTCTAATGACATGTTTGACCGAATGTCCTGTAATTTACAGAAAAGGCATCAATTCGGAAGTATAATTTGACCAAGTGAATACCGGCGAGTGTACTACTGATCGCTAAAACACAACAATACTGGACAACAACGATCGAAAACAAACTGAGAGCGAAAAGTCATAAGCTAATGAGTCCCGTGCATTGTTAATTTTGATTGTTATCAAATTTTCACGCTGAAGCAACAAGAAAATTAAGGTTTCATTTACTATCCAAAATTTATAGCACATCAACAAAATTATAGATACAATAATTAAATTTACCTTCTCTTCCAAGGAACATTACGGATGTTTCTTCTCCTTGCTTGGTGTCACTCGTTTGTTGTGGCTCCACCCGCTTCTTTTATTATTTTTTTAAGCAAGTGGAAAACTGTTCAAAGTAATTTCGGGCTTGCAGCCGGCAGCCGTTTAATTCATCGTATGATACTTCTGCAGGGCACCTGCCAGTCATCTTCAGGTGAGCCATCGAAGACTGACGATAACTTGCTCCGGTCCGCCACGTGTAGCGCGCTGCGTCATAATTCAAGTTAACAGACGGACCACACACTTCGCTGCGGAGCGCGCTCGCTGGTGGAACCGTGGAACCCAGCTGTCCTCGGCGTTACCACTCGCCGCAGTGGTTGGCGCACTCTGTCCTCTTCGATTAGAACAAATGGCGGGGTTCCACGGACTATCCAACTGGCGGTTCATCAGACTTTCCGCCAGGCATATTTCCACGGATTCTGTAGTAATGGAGTCCCAAAAATATGTTGCAGTAGTCAGAGTCATAGGTCTATCACACGCCATTGCATATCCAGTGCAAATACAGTGTTCGACAATAGTGGACCTGCTTGTTAGCAAATAGATAGTGAAACACTGGTGTCCTTTCACAGTGCGTGTGGTCTTGTCCTATGTAAGCCATATCACACTTCTACAATAACAATTCGTCCTTTACCGATCCCAAAAGGTTCGCAATCTTGCGTCGTGGACAGAAAAGCACTTTCACCTGAAATTTACAGAGGATTCTTGCTACTTTAAACGAAATGTTTCCCACAGAATGAAGAAAAGCTAACGATATCCTACTGCTCGAAAACGACAGGTTACGCCAACGGCCGCATCGAACGGTAATGCCGAGGACAGCTGGGTTACGCGCTTCCACCCGCTCCCGAGAAGTGTGGTCCGTCCGTCAACTTGATCTGTACGCAGAGCACTGTACCAAATATGGCGGATCCGACCAAGTCTCGGTCAGTCTTCGACGACTCACCTGAAGATGACTGGCAGGTCTCTAGGTGAAATATCGTGGGATGGATAAAACGACGACCGGCGGCAAGCTCGAAATTTATTTGAACATTCAATTCGTCGAGAAAATTTTAAAATTCCCTAATGGAGCATTGTACTTCACTACTACTGTCAAATTAGATATGGTGCTATTCTGCAGTACAAGTGATGTGCGAGGACGACAGCGAGAAAGTACTTTATGCACCTGATGGGGACAAGTCTTTATAATGAGTATGCACGCGCATCGTCTAACAGGCCAAGCCACAGGAAAACAGGTACATTATTCAAATGGTTCAAATGGCTCTGAGCACTCGAAAATGTGTGTGAAATCTTATGGGACTTAACTGCTAAGGTCATCAGTCCCTAAGCTTACACACTACTGAACCTAAATTATCCTAAGGACAAACACACATACTCATGCCCGAGGGAGGACTCGAACCTCCGCCGGGACCAGCCGCACAGTCCATGACTGCAGCGCCCAGGACCGCTCGGCTAATCCCGCGCGGCAATCTGAGCACTATGGGACTTAAAATATGAGGTCATCAGTCCCCTAGAACTTAGAACTACTTAAACCTAAGCAACCTAGGGACATTGCACACATCAATGCCCGAGGCAGGATTCGAACCTGCGAGCGTAGCGGTCGCGCGGTTCCAGACTGAAGCGCCTAGAACCACTCGGTCACAGTCGGCGGCAGGTAATTTATTGTCTGCAGTGCTGTGCCGATTCTAGTGTCATGTGTTTGCTGCTAATTTGTAACTGTAGGCGTTGTTATTAAGAAAAGTTGTGATCGCTTTTCCCAATTTCTAAAATAATCAAATATTTCAAAGCAATGGAAATTTTACGAATCAACATTACTCGTTTTTTAAAGTTTTATTTATATATCAAATATTTTAGCACTGCTGCTGTGGTAAATTGATATGCTGTTTATGTAGCTTGTTATTATTTTAAAAAAAGTCATAACCGAGGCCAAACATATACTGGTTATCCGGAACTAAAATCCCAGTGTTAGGTGGTCATGTTATTTTGATTTTTGTATGTTGTAGATGTGCAAGTCATGTTACAGTTAAACAATCTTTGGTCTTGTCGTGGTTCAGTCTTTGCGTCTGCGCAGTCTGATACATTCATAGTAGAATTGTCGTAAGTGATGACGCGTTATTGGTGCTGTGTTGACTTGTGATAATATCTGGTAGATGAAGAAAGATTGATTGTAAAAGACAGCAAGGATTAATAAGATGTATGTATCAGAAATCGAAGTGAATATAAATGTTGAATAATGTTATCATTTTTTTCAAGAGAAGAAGTTTGTGTTAAGACTGCAGCACTGCGCACCTAATTATTAGAAACGAGTATTGGGAGCTAGTTAACTTTGTTCATTTGCTCAGAACTGAGAAAAAGTTCACGCAACTTCCCTGAGTCATGATGAACGTATTAACTGATTAAGCTGTTTGATTTTTACAGAAAATCTCTGTTGACATTGTATCCTCTCTAAATCATTGTTCACTTTGTTATGCGTAGTGTCGTTCAGCCCTACATTATGTTGAAGATCACGAGAAGTTTTACTCTGTCTTTTTGAATCTATACTTCATTCTAAAATCGTTGCCTTGGAATATCATTTCATAGCAATAGTTACTCTCCCCACCTCATTGTTTATCATTATGCATTCCCACATGTGATATAAGACAGTTAAAATATTATTTAGAAATAGAAATCTAGCTTAGGCGCTGCCAGCATGCTGTTTGCTGTTGTTCTTTCAAGAAATCTGCAACAACGTTGTCAAGACGCGAGGTAGGTAGAAATTTTATTAAGGACCAGAGATACTTGTGGAGTTACCAACATCGACTTGGTCATTTACTCACTACTACACACTGCCAAACACCATGTGAGGCCCCAGCGAACACACAGAAGTGCCGCAACACGTCATGGCACAGACTCGACTAATGTCTCAAATACTGCTTGAGGGAACTGACACTATGAGTCCTGCAGGGCTGTCTATAAATCCGTAAGAGTACGAGGGGGTGGGGATTTCTTCTGAGCAGCACGTTGCAAGGCATCTCAGATATGCTCAATAATCTTCATGTCAGAGCAGTTTCCTGGCTAGCGGAAGTGTTTAAACACAGGAGATTGTTGCTGGAGCCATTCTGTAGCAATTCTGGACGTGTGGGGTGTCGCATTGTCGTGCTGGAATTGCCCAAGTCCGTCTGAATGCGTAATGGACATGAATGGATGCAGGTGATCACAGAGGATGCTTAGTACGTGTCACCTGCCGAAGTCGTTTCTAGACGTATCAGGGGTCCCATATCGCTCCAAGTGAACACGCCACACAGGATTACAGAGCGTCCACCAGCTTCAACAGTTCCCTCCTGACATGCAGAGTCCATGGATTCGTGAGGTTGTCTCCATATCCGTACACGTCAATCAAATGATTCGCATGCTGATGCTTGTCTGTTAAAATCTGCAGCAATTTGCGAAAGGGTTGCACTTATGTCACACAGAACGATTCTCTTCAGTCGCCGGTGGTCCCGTTCTTGCAGGATCTCTTCCGGCAGTAGCGATGTCGGAGATTTGATGTCTTACCGGATTCCTGATGCGATACACTCAAGAAATAGTCGTACGGGAAAATCCCCAAATCATCGCTACCTCAGAGACGGTGTGTCCGATCGCTAATGCGGCGACTATAACACACGTTTAAACTCACTTAAATCTTGATAACCTGCCATTGTAGCAGTAGTAACCGATCTAACAACTGCGCCAGACACTTGTTGTCTTACGTAGGCGTTGCCGACTGCAGCGTCGTATTCTGCCTGCTTATACAGGGTTGACCATTGATCGTTCAAATGGTTCAAATGGCTCTGAGCACTATGGGACTCAACATCTGAGGTTATCAAACCCCTAGAACTTAGAACTACTTAAACCTAACTAACCTAAGGACATCACACACATCCATGCCCGAAGCAGGATTCGAACCTGCGACCGTAGCAGTCACGTGGTTCCGGACTGAAGTGCCTAGAACCGCACTGCCACCGCGGCCGGCACCATTGATCGTGTAGTACGTAAAGAAATGTGAATGTTTTAGTTGGACCACTTTTTTCGCTTTGTGATAGATGGCGCTGTAATAGTCACAAACATATGGCTCACAATTTTAGACGAACAGTTTGTAAGAGGTAGTTTTTTTAAATTAAAATACAGAACATAGGTACGTTTGAACATTTTATTTCGGTTGTTCCAACGTGATACATGTACTTTTGTGAACTTATCATTTCTCAGAACGCATGCTGTTATAGCGTGATTACCTGTAAATTCCACATTAATGCAATAAATGGTCAAAATGATTTCCGTCAACCGAAGTGCATTAGGGAATACATGTTACGACGTTCCTCTCAACAGCAAGTAGTTCGCCTTCCGTAATGTTCGCACATACATTGACAATGCGCTGGCGCATGTTGTCAGGCTTTGTCGGTGGATCATGATAGCAAATATCCTTCAACTTTCCCCCCAGAAAGAAATCGAGGGTACGTCAGATCCGGTGAACGTGCGGGCCAAGCTATTGTGCTTCGATGACCAATCCACCTGTCATGAAATGTTCTATTAAATACCGCTTCAACTGCACGCGATCTATGTGCTGGACTTCCATTATGTTGGAAGCACATCGCCATTCTGTCATGCAGTGAAACATCTTGTAGTAACATCGGTAGAACATTACGTAGGAAATCAGCATACATAGCACCATTTAGATTGCCATCGATAAAATGGGGGCCAATTATCCTTCCTCCCATAATTCCGCACCATACATTAACCCGCCAAGGACACTGATGTTCCACTTGTCGCAGCCATCGTGGATTTTCCGTTGCCCAATAGTGCATATTATGCCGGTTTACGTTAGCGCTATTGGTGTATGACGCTTCGTCGCTAAATAGAACACGTGCAAAAAATCTGTCATCGTACCGTAATTTCTCTTGTGCCCAGTGGCAGAACTGTAAACGACATTCAAAGTCGTCACCATGCAATTCCTGGTGCATAGAAATATGGTACGTGTGCAGTCGATGTTGATGTAGCATTCTCAGCACCGACGTTTCTGAGATTCCCGATTCTCGCGGAATTTGTCTGCTACTGATGTGCGGATTAGCGGCGACAGCAACTAAAACACCTACTTGGGCATCATCATTTGTTGAAGGTCGTGGTTACGTTTCACATGTGGCTGAACACTTCCTGTTTCCTTAAATAATCCTAACTATCCAGCGAACGGTCCGGACACTTGGATGATGTCGTCCAGGATACCGAGCAGGATACGTAGCACACGCCCGTTGGGCATTTTGATCACAATAGCCCCACATCAACAGGAATCCACCTTTTCCGCAATTGGTAAACGGTCCATTTTAATACGGGTAATGCATCACGAAGCAAATACCGTCCGCAATGGCGGAATATTACGTGATACCACGTACTTATACGTTTGTGACTATTACAGCGCCATCAATCACAAAGCAGAAAAAGAGGTCCAACTAAAACATTAATATTTATTTACGTACTACACGAATATGTAATAAAAAATGGGGTTTTCTATTTATAGAAAAAAACGCAGTTGATATACGTTTGACCTATGGCAGCGCCATCTAGCGGGCCAACCTTAGCGCCATCTGTTCCCCCCCCCCCCCCCTTCAAGCTAGACGAGTTTCCTGCTTTGTAGTTTTTTCGTTTGATTCTTATTTCGTGAGATATTTGACCCGGTCACTATCAACGAACCACCCCATATATCTCTGTATTTGAATTGGCATTTGAATACCTTTTTCTTTGGCGTTTCAGTGTAATATTAAAAGAAGTTGCATTCACATCAGTTACAGTTCAATTCAGTCTAGCTTCTGTTTAGTCAAAGGTTAGCATATGAGCGTAATTTGGATAACAGTTTATGGGGACATCATTTTGGTAATACGTAGACCTTTATAGGGTGAGAGCTGAAGTTGGGCTAAATTTCATAGAGAAGCACATAGAGTGGAGAGGTTACACCGGTATCGGTTTTCCTAATCGGTGCAGTCAACGGCCACGCCGCCCGGCGCCTCGCCTCGCTTCCGTCGCGCCGCAGGTCCCGGCTGTTTGCGCCTGCGCCGGTGGCGACCTTGGCCTTGGAGCTTCCGCAGCGCTGCATGACGCAGCTCGGCGCTCTGGGGCGCCCGCCGGGCGGCACCGCACCGCGCCGCACCTCCCCTCCCCCCCCCCCCCCCGCCCCCTGACCCAGCCCGGCCCTGCCCTGCCGTGTCCCACTGACACACTTCTGCGGCGCCACGCCGCTGCCGTCGCCGCCTCCCGGGCGATAGATAGCGCCTTGCCCTTTCCCAGAAGGCAAACACCTCTGCAGCGCACACTGTTTACTCGCGGCGCTCGCCTCTGCTTCCGTACGCACTACTCCGATACGCAGTCAGGTAGAAGCTAAAAGAACATATAGTCGATCCTCGTGACCCGAAGCAGACTGGGATTGTTCACCACAGATGGAAATATGCTACAGGGCAAGGTGTAAGAGAAAAATCGATCCACATTGTGATCCTGCTCAGTATTAAAAATAAAAAAAGGCCGTATTTAGTTCTGTAATGAACAGGCCTCTTAAAACTGCCACCACATACTGACGAAGTAGAAAAGCATCTTAACTGGTTCCGAAATATAACTCAGGATAATGAGTAGCACTGACCTTTGGTTAATGAAATTTGTAGTACCACAAAGTCTAAAAGAAATGAATTGCCACAGAACGAGGAACTGCATATACAACAATTTGTATCGATTTCTTTCTACAGCCAGATCTCTTGGAGACATAGCACTCCTTAAAAAGAAAAACATAATTGAGCCGTGGCGCAGCTCTCGGGCGCAAAACGCTATCGATTACCCCTTTGGTTGAGGTTGATCACGAGCGCCTCTTGTCGGAGCGGGACCTAACGAGAGAGTGAGTGCGAGTACGGGATTCAAATGGTTCAAATGGCTCTGAGCACTATGGGACTTAACAGCTATGGTCATCAGTCCTCTAGAACTACTTAAACCTAACTAACCTAAGGACATCACACAACACCCAGTCATCACGAGGCAGAGAAAATCCCTGACCCCGCCGGGAATCGAACCCGGGGAGTACGGGAGTCTGGGGAGGACAGCAGGGGAGAACGGACATTGCGGCCATACTCTGAGCCGACAAGAGAAGAGTTGTTGTGCACGGCCGAGAAGGGAGCGTTGAGCAAGGCGGCAGTCAGCATCGCTTTCCGGGGGACAGAGAGTTGCGGCAGTCCAGCGAGCAGACACCAGCTCCGGGAGCAAACACCAGCTCCGAAAGCAGTGCTCCGGTTTGTGGACGTGACGTGGGTCGTATTTTGGCGCAGTATAGTTTGCTTGGTACGCATCTGCTGCTCCCTTTATGCCCAGGTGTGTTGTTCTGTCCGTATGTGTATTGAAAAGGTTACGCTCCGGCTGGAACAGTGGCTTGTGTTTTACGTTCATGCACCCTGACTCATTTGTTTTGCTGCAGGCAGCTGTAATTTCAGAGATTTTTTTTTTTTGTCGCGATTGTCTTAGCCCGGTGCTGCCTAGTATCCGAGAACAAGACAGCTAACGTGTGACCTGTTGTTTTGGGTTTTGGAGTCCTGTTTGAGCAACCTAGTTATCACGCACACAAATGTATTGTGCCGAGTGAGGTTAGTCCTAATCTTGTGGAACTGAGCTTTCAGTGACTGGCTCGTCTGCAAATTAATTAATTTAACCTTTGTGGTGTGTTGATTTTTTGCTTTCAATGGTGAATTTCTTGTCATTCATTTGTGTATGTTTCGCCGTTAATGAAAACTGTGAGTAAGATAGCAAGGTCTTGAAGGGCTTGCATATCGTGACTGTATTTTTGGCAACTGTTTAATTTGATTTCTTGTTTATCGGTCTGGTGAAAACTTATGCCAAGTTTACTAATTTCCGCCTGTGGTCCGGAAGTTGGTTTGAAGGTACATCCGTTGGTAAATCTTTACTGAACCTAACTGTTAACTGATCTTGCGTTGAACTAATGCCATTTTTAAATCGTTTCTTGTGTTTTATAAATTGTATTACCATAGACAAAGAGATAGGGCACATTCTGTGGTCGAGGGGTAGGCACGGTTGCTGCTTTGCGCTTGGCGTCTTGTCGCTCGCTATCATTTCCCGCGTCAGTATGAGCATCGTGGGACTTTTTTGCTCGCGGTTGTGTGGCCGCTAGTCAGCTGTGCCTGATCCCGCTTCAGGGTGTGCCGTGTTTCGTAAGGCGTACGCCGACTTTCAGTCACTGTTACTCCTGTGTAGCTGTCGGTCGCTTACCGAAACGTCAGTCTGTTTTAGCACGGTGGCCACTGGGTCGTGACGATGTCGGTTGATGACCAGCGTTGGGGCGGTCGTCCGCTCTGAGTGGCTTCGGTCGATTGGACTTGGCAGTTAACTTCTGGTTAAACAGATCAAACTTGTTTATTGGCTGTATACCTACGCAGTTTGTGGGAAAAGTTGTAACTCAGCTTTTCATGATTTTACACAATTCAAGCATTTTGGTAATGCATTTTCCTATCTATGTTTTATTTAAATGAGAATTCTTTATTGGGGTTATTCACCTGTTGAAGCTCAACATGAAATTTGTAACTTAGCTTTCATGATTTTACTTAATTTAAGCATTCTTGTAAAGCAGTCCTTTATCTACGTTTTATTGATTGGTAATTCTTTATTGGGGTTATTCATTGGTGGAAGGTTAAGATATGTTAGTAACCAAGTTCATGTCCTTGCTTAACTGAGATTTGTTAAGAGCCTTTATTGCTGGAAGCTCATTAAAACTTGGGTGCCTTTAATTGTGAATACTGTTGTCTGTCTATGTTGTGGGCTACCCTTCCACTTCCACAGCCAAGCTGTCCTATCTCCCAGTACAATAACGTACACATCACGTATAAATGTCAGCCTCTCGTCTTACATCTCATACATCAATCGACCGCAGCACAAAAAATTTCCATGTAATAATAACTGAACAAGTTATCAGCGGATTGAAACAAAATATACGAGGGTCACTCCAAAAGAAATTCACACTATTTTTGTAAAAATACAGTTTTCATTCTGCATGTGTGAAAGTTTTACAGTGTGTAGATACATCCTTCCCGATTGTTTTCAAACTTAGTTCAACCTGTTCCCGTCAGTGGCGCCGTCACAGCATGTCTTCACTTGACGTTCCTCAGAAGCAACATGCTGTCATAGAATTCCTGTGCTGTGAAAACGAGACAGTGGGAAACATCCATAAGAGCTTGAAAAAGGTGTATGGAGATGCTGCTGTCGATCGCAGTGCAGCTAGTCTGTGCGCGAACAGGTTACGTGATGAAAGCGGGCACGGCAATATTGTGTATTGTCCTCGCAGTGGCAGGCCTCGTATTGCACACACTCCAGACAGTGTGCAGAGAGTTGACGAATTGGTGACTGCTGGCAGACACATCACAGTGAACGAATTGTCACGCTACGTTGGGACAGGGGAAGGAAGTGTTTGCAGGATACTGAAAGTGTTGGCGTTAAAAAAGGTTTGTGCCAGGTGACTTCCCAGGATGTTGACAGTGGCTCACAAAGAAACAAGAAAAACGGTATGCAGCGAACTTTTGGCACAGTACGAGAATGGTGGAGATGAATTTCTTGAAAGAATTGTGGCAGGTGATGAAACATGGCTCCATCATTTTTCACCAGAGACAAAGAGGCTCTCAGTGGAGTGGCAGCATGCAAATTCACCCAAGGAAAAAAAATTGAAAACCACACCTTCTGCTGTTAAAGTTATGGCGACGGTGTTTTTCGATTCTGAAGGACTCTTGCTTGTGGACATCATGCCAAGTGGAACCACCATAAATTCTTATGCAAATGTGACGATGAAAGGGTACACTACCGCCCGACATTGAAAATAGGTACAACATACTTCACAATTCTTGTCAGAACAACATTTTTTTTTGTAAAAATAACTCAATTTCAATTAATACATCGAAGCCGGATACCAGTGTGGGAAAGAATGACAATGTATTTATTTAATTGATCACATGTGCACTCCCACAAAATAAATCCCTACATCCAGTTTGGTGAGATCTGTGAAACTAATGAATGTATGGTCGTGTGCTAATCGCAGATAGTGAATGTGAATATATGATCATCTTTGAGACGATCCTTTGGCCGCATTTGGTGGAACCAAAGAGATGAAATTTACTGAAATGTGGCTGACCAATACGGTAGCAAGGTGCGCCCCCACTTCGGCAGAGGTGCGAGAGGACCTGAAGAACGGCCATGTGTCAGCACTCTGCCGTTGGATCTAGTGTTGGTGAGACCTGTCTTAGGTGTGCTCCGTAAAGACAAAAGACTGGAGACATGGTATGCATGTGGAATACTTAAGAGTAGTTAGGAATAATAATTTCTCTATTTCAGGAACTTTTGTGGGGAGAATTAAATGTCAGGCAGGTAATATTAAGCGGATCGTAGTAATCTTCGGAAGTGACTAACGGTCACAATGAAACCACGTGTGGCAATAAGTTGAAATACTTCCGAGTGCTTAAGTTAAGCTGAATTACTAGCGTGTGTACTATACGTTGGAAATATTTAAGAAATGGCGTGTGCAGGACTTGAAATTAGAGACGAGTACTTCCACGTGGTGAGTACTGTGTGAGTCTCAACCTGTGTATGAGACAAAGAATAAAGAGAAGTACTCGTCCATGGTGTCAGTCGAGGACTCGCGTGTGTGATGAATATGTTCTTAATATTACTTTGCGTGTTATGTTTCCGTGTGACGCTTGATTCAAACTATAAAGCTCTGAGAGTGAAGCAAGGTGAGTCAGCTGTCTATCCAGCAACGCCACTTGGCTTGCATTGCACAGGAAGATGTGCATATATCCTCCAGAGTCCATACTAGGAAAGAAAAGTTACGAAGTGGGACAGTGTCGTGTGAAACTGGGATGAATACTAATTGAAGTTGGAAAACTGAAAGTGATGTGATTATAACATTGTGACTACTCTTTGTATTTTATGTTGCCAGTGTGATGTATTTCATGAAATTTAAGTATGTGTGGTTGGCATGGGAGAGTAACAAGATAGTTTCAGAGGCAGTGGGTTATGCATGTTCCTTTTTTGTACCACTTGGTCTGGAGGAAATTATCGTGATGATGGGTGTGAGAGTCGAAATGTGAGATATAGCAAAAGATCCGCCATCCTATCCAGAAAGTGCACTGTAGTGTTAAATAATTACGAGACCATAAGATAGAGAATCACCCATGTAAAGCCATGCCCACTGGGCGGAATTTCTCATGTGTTATTGTTGTAGGTTATAGAATTTGTGTATTTAGGTTATAGAATTTATCAGAATAAATAAGATAGTGAAAAGAAAAAGATTGGTGGCCTTTTCCTTCGAATAGTATGTTGTCACGATACCCAGAATTTATAATGTGTGCGCCATTCACATTCAGTGCGATGGCCACATGTTGATCAAAGCCGTTAAATAAGAAAGAAAATGTGGTATTGCCAGTGCGTAGTGAACAGTCAGAGTTGTGTAAATTACTAAAAGTCAGATGTGCGTTATCGTACCCGTTGCGTAATATTCAAACAGGAGAATAACTTGTAACTTAATTGTGAGTACTATAGTTCATGTTACTCGATAAATAAGAATGAGTCCACTCGCTTGGCAGACCACTCATCTTGCAGGCCTGACTACTTGATGCCACAGTATGAGCAAGGCATGTGGGTGTCTCTCAACGACACTGAAGACACTTCAAGCTAGACTGAGTCGTGTTCGACCACATCGGCAAGAGCAGGATGTTTTTCTGTTGCACGACAATCCACGGCCACATGTCACTCAAAAAACCATGGAAGCGATCACAAAACTCGGATGGACAACACTGAAACACCCGCCTTACAGTCCTGACCTGGCTCCATGTGACTATCATCTCTTTGGGAAACTGAAAGACTCTCTTCGTGGAACAAGGTTTGAAAATCATGACTCCCTTGTGCACACTGGCAAACAGTAGCTCCAACAGGTTGGTCCAGAATTTTACCGTGCGGGTATACAGGCGCTGGTTCCAAGATGACGTAAGGTAGTGGAGAGGGATGGAAATTATGTGGAGAAACGAAAATATTGTTCCTAAAGGATGTATCTACACACTGTAAAACTTTCAAACATGTAGAATAAAAGATGAATTTTAAAAAAGAATAGCGTCCATTTCTTATGAAGTAACCCACGTAAAATAAGTCTCTCCTCGAAATAGAACAGTAATACCACTGGCAGCTGGAGGGCACTTAGATTGTCACTGAGTCTAAGTTCATTAAATACACACTTTATAAAGGCAGAGTCGTGTGCGATGCTCAGCGTCAAAGTACCACCTGATTGGATGAAGTCCCATAGGAAGACAATTGTGTAAGTTAAACAGCAACAAACTTACATATCCACAAGTCTGCCACAAAGACAGTGTCCCCATCTTCCACAAACACTCTTATATCCACACCGACAGAGAAGTCATCTGGTCTGGCCCAAGTGCTGCACTTGGTTCTAGGATATGGAATGGCCTGTTCTCCATCATTGGACCCCACACAGCATACCTCTCCCCTGCAGGAGGAAACAGCACGATTTATTCTGACGTTTGTGGCGTAGGCAGGTTCCGTGCTGGCGGCTGGAACAGTTGGACCTATGATGTCCATATTCAGTTCTGAAGCGATGTGTGTAGCTATTGGAGGCCCTACTGTGAGCTCCCAGCCAGCAGAGCTGGAGGTGGCTCAGCGATGTCCAGGCAGGAGATGGCTGATGGTTTTGTCCTCCATCTGTGGAACAAAAGAAGGTGGTAATTTCTCTATGTCACGAGCAGGACCATGGTCAGGTCGTAATTGGTTGACATGTTTTCAGCACAGTGTGCTGTCCTGATGTGTCACCTACGCCACGACCCCGCCTAGTAATTTGGAAATTAGCTCCACAAACCACTGTGGCCTTCCTTATTAAATCAAGGGCCCACACTGGGTATGTAAGTGACTAACAGTGACAGTTAGCTCGCTCATTTGGGATACTACGAATGTAGAGTGATGGATAGAACTTTCTTAGCAGGAGACCTGCTGGATGCCAAATAAAGGATGAGTGCGTTGCCTAAGGAGGTAGGATGAAAGGGTGCTGTATGAACTAGCGTGAAGCCATTTTTGTCACCGAAAGAGAGAATACCACAGATGCAAATTTGGAACCACTGGTGTCAGGAAGTCCTTGATTAGAAAAAAATGCATGATAAAGTTTAAAAACTTCGACTAGTTGATGCGGCAGACATAGACAGAACATAAAAGAACCCGCTGCCTGCGTTTGTTGCAATACGCCAAGAGTGGGCTAAGAAACTTTCCACAGAGTCCAAAGACTGGCTCACGTAGAATTGCTGTACCTAGGACTAGACGGTCCCAACCCTATAGTCCGACATATTTGGTCCTGGGATAAGAGGTTTGGTGGGGTCGTATGCAATGAGGCAGGAGGGCCGGTAAACGGCCAGTTTTAAGTCGCTGAAAGCCTTGTCACACGCCGGCGTCCAAGAGGCGGTGCAACCACATGGAGAATTAGCTTCCGGCAGTAGTTTAATTGTCCAAACACTGATGTAATTGGCCTGGTACTGGTAGGAGCTGGAAGTTTTGTACTACCTCAATCTAGTGAGGTTTGGGCAGGATGTCAGAACCACTGCCAACGTGTCCGGGATATTCAACTTGACGAATGCAGAAATAACACTTGCCCTTATTACATTTTAGATTGGTCTGTTGAAGGACCGTGGACAGGTCCTGAGCATCACTGCTGTGACAAGAATGTTGTCTTAGTAATTTGCAGTCACTGGTAATCGCAAGTGAGATGCTCCGATATCGTTGAAATATCGCTGGGATGTTGGCTGTATCAAAGCGAAGTCTGTTGTACTGGAACTACCCAAAGGGTGTGTTGATGACTAGGATACGTCACGATTCTTCAGCTAGTGATTGGCGTCACTCAGGTCAGTATATGGGCCATGAGGTCTACACAAATGCATAAGGCACCATTTGGTTTTTGATGTGGCCCAGTGACTGTTAGGGATTGGAGTGAGGATGCCTTCTTCTTGTAGGTGCTTTAACTCCCCATGAAGCTTGCCGCAGAGCTGAAAAGGAACATTTCCAGCCTTCAAAACTTAAGCTTTTCTAATAGAAAGTCTCTAACGCAGCTTTGTGAAAATATGGAGCTGAATTTTGGAAATTTTTTTTTGAGACATGGCTTTGTAGTCAGGGAGTTGACTATGGGAGTGGATTCGTGAAATTCCAACCCAAATTCAATAAAAGAGATGCATGCCTAGGAGACTGACAGATCTCAAGCGTTCACCACTAGAGTTCTGGCCATGATGTCGTGCGACCAATACTGTACTTGGTGCGTGAATTGCCCGTTAATTTTTCTGAGGTCATTGGTAAGACTTCACATTGGGGTATCAAATGGTTAGAGGAACGACAACCGATGCTGTAAAATGATCCCCCAATCGATAAAGGTCGCAGTAAGCCGCATACCTATCTGCAACGAGTTGGCTACATTGTTGATTTTTACAGTTAGAATATATGTAGAGTGTGGGAGCACTGAATATACGCTATATCTGCATACAGTCAACCCAAGCAGTCCCATGTCTGGAGAATCCATGTGGCGCCGTCCACTGACAGTGCTGATTGACTCACTTTGGCCCAATTTCCAGATATCCAGTCAGAGGTGCACTTTACACTCTTGTAATGGCATTGGTGTCGCTGATGACTGATAAAATACTGACAGCAGGGAGAAATTGTTGGAAAGTATGCAGTTGTAGTGCCTGAACTTTGTAAGATCGATTGGGCATATATACGTAATTGGGTTTGAGGTCAGCGCCCTGTCTGAGTTGCAAACACTTGTGAGAGGTCTTCTAGGATAGTAAACGACTGAAGAGATTGTTCGAATATCGTGATGATGAGAAGAGCAGTGTCTAGAAATGGGTCTGTGACTTTTAAGAGATCAGTGCGAAGACTGTCTTCCGGGGAATGCACTACAATTGACTCTTTGACCAAGGAAGGAACATATGATTACTTGCACTCGGGGTTACTGCACTGAAAACGGCAGACACAAAATAAATCTTGTAGGCAGACAAACTATTCTCTGTACGACTGTCCTTGTAGATTACGAGAGCTAAAACACCTGTGATAGGCTGCTGCCATGTGCACTTGAGAACCAAACTATTCAAATAAACTTGTATTCAACTTGTCAATGAAAAGGAGTTGGGCACTCCTTCTGGATTTAATGGTTCTACAAGGGTTATAAAACATAAACCATCACAGATCTACCGAGCGAGGTGGCGCAGTGGTTAACACACTGGACTCGCATTCGGGAGGACGACGGTTCATCCCGCGTCCGGCCATCCTGATTTAGGTTTTCCGTGATTTCCCTAAATCGCTCCAGGCAAATGCCGGGATGTTTCTTTGAAAGGGCACGGCCGACTTCTTTCCCCATCCTTCCCTAATCCGATGACACCGATGAACTCGCTGTTTGGTCTCTTCTCTCAAACAACCAACCCATCACAGATCTAAAAAAAAAAAAAAATAGATTTTATTTCATTCGTTACATATTTCTCTACTTTTCTAAACAGGTTCCACATTTGTTTAAACATTTGTCGTAACTTTCTGCAAGCTTTTGTACCCTTAAGTCATCGATGTCTGCCTCTTGTGAGGATAACCAGTCTTTAACTGTTCTTAGTTTTCACCTCGTCGTCTCTTACAAAACACTTACCACCAAGGAACTCCTGTAGTTAGGGGAACAAGTGATACTCGCTTGGCGACAAGTCTGGACTACGTACATGGTGGGTGGACAACCAGTTCCCATCCAAAGGATCTGACCAGATTTTGGATGTGAATGACAAAACGGTGTCTGGCATTGTCATGCGGCAACAAAACTCCAGATGTCAGAGGGCCACATTGCTTATTTTGTATTGTACGTCGAAACTTAGTCGATGTATTGCAGTAAATGCGTGCATTTATTACCGTACTTTGCTACATAAAACCGTCTAACAAGACTCCACGTCCATCTCAAAACCTGACTGTCTTAAACTTGTGCATTGAGATCGTCTGCTTGGCGTTGACGTTAACTGGTAAAATGGAAATGAGCATTTGGCGTCATTGGCCGGGAGGCCCCTTGCGGGGCATGTCCGGCCGCCTTGGTGCAGGTCTTATTACATTCGACGCCACATTGGGCGACCTGCGCGCTGGATGAGGATGAAATGATGATGAAGACAAAACAACACCCAGTCCCTGAGCGGGAAAATCCACGACATAGCCGGGAATCGAACCCGGGCCGATGGGACGTCCATTCGTCACGTTGACCACTCAGCTATCGGGGTGGACACGTTGCCTGGTGATTTCGTGTGACGCCATTCCACTGACTGACGTTTACACTCTGGGGTCATGTGAAAAATCCACGTCTCGTTCCCTATGACTGTGTTCTCTAAAAATGTATCACCTTCCTTATGATATCGGCCTAAAAAATCAAGAGCGCAAGTTAGTCTTTCCACCGTGTTTCTCAGCAAGCAGCCTGGGAACCGAACGTGCGCACAATTTTCGAAATTGCCTTTCCAGAGGCAATTTTATCGGAAGCGCTGCGCTCCCCATTTGGAAATTCCAGTGCCAAGATTGAAACTGTAAACTGAACCTTTTCGTCCACGGCTTCGATCAGATCTTCTGTTATCACAGGTGGCAGACCTGATCATGGGCATTTTCCTGTCCATCCTTGAAACCTCTCACCCACCTACGTACTTTCCTGTCACTCATTGCATTGGGACCATACACCTCACTTATCTATCGATGAATTTCCGCTGCTTTAATCTTCCTTGCTGTCAAAAAACTAATCACTTACCGCACTTCACAGTCGGTGGGTTGATCATTTGTTGTCAACATTTTGAACACACACTTTACGCAGCACATTGCGACAATAACAATGTAAATGGCGTCGTTTGACAAGCAAGACATGCCTGAAGTCGGTTCACATGTTCACATGACATTCGATTAGCTACGGCGGTTCCGTTCTTACTTTCCGTATAATCCTCATAACAGGTGATAAATATCCAGTCCTACGTATGGCAAAACGAAAGTTTCCTTGACCCAGGAACTGGTGTTCCATGAGTGCAACATACACTCCTGGAAATGGAAAAAAGAACACATTGACACCGTTGTGTCAGACCCTCCATACTTGCTCCGGACACTGCGAGAGGGCTGTACAAGCAATGATCACATGCACGGCACAGCGGACACACCAGGAACCGCGGTGTTGGCCGTCGAATGGCGCTAGCTGCGCAGCATTTGTGCCAGTTTGCCGTGGCATACGGAGCTCCATCGCAGTCTTTAACACTGGTAGCATGCCGCGACAGCGTGGACGTGAACCGTATGTGCAGTTGACGGACTTTGAGCGAGGGCGTATAGTTGGCATGCGGGAGGCCGGGTGGACGTACCGCCGAATTGCTCAACACGTGGGGCGTGAGGTCTCCACAGTACATCGATGTTGTCGCCAGTGGTCGGCGGGAGGTGCACGTGCCCGTCGACCTGGGACAGGACCGTAGCGACGCACAGATGCACGCCAAGACCGTAGGATCCTACGCAGTGCCGTAGGGGACCGCACCGCCACTTCACAGCAAATTAGGGACACTGTTGCTCCTGGGGTATCGGCGAGGACCATTCGCAACCGTCTCCATGAAGCTGGGCTACGGTCCCGCACACCGTTAGGCCGTCTTCCGCTCACGCCCCAACATCGTGCAGCCCGCCTCCAGTGGTGTCGCGACAGGCGTGAATGGAGGGACGAATGGAGACGTGTCGTCTTCAGCGATGAGAGTCGCTTCTGCCTTGGTGCCAATGATGGTCGTATGCGTGTTTGGCGCCGTGCAGGTGAGCGCCACGATCAGGACTGCATACGACCGAGGCACACAGGGCCAACACCCAGCATCATGGTGTGGGGAGCGATCTCCTACACTGGCCGTACACCTCCGGTGATCGTCGAGGGGACACTGAATAGAGCACGGTACATCCAAACCGTCATCAAACCCATCGTTCTACCATTCCTAGAACGGCAAGGGAACTTGCTGTTCCAACGGGACAATGCACGTCCGCATGTATCCCGTGCCACCCAACGTGCTCTAGAAGGTGTAAGTCAACTACCCTGGCCAGCAAGATCTCCGGATCTGTCCCCCATTGAGCATTTTTGGGACTGGATGAAGCGTCGTCTCACACGGTCTGCACGTCCAGCACGAACGCTGGTCCAACTGAGGCGCCAGGTGGTAATGGCATGGCAAGCCGTTCCACAGGACTACATCCAACATCTCTACGATCGTCTCCATGGGAGAATAGCAGCCTGCATTGCTGCGAAAGGTGGATATACACTGTACTAGTGCCGACATTGTGCATGCTCTGTTGCCTGTGTCTATGTGCCTGTGGTTCTGTCAGTGTGATCATGTGATGTATCTGACCCCAGGAATGTGTCAATAAAGTTTCCCCTTCCTGGGACAATGAATTCACGGTGTTCTTATTTCAATTTCCAGGAGTGTAGTTTGCCCGTGGTTCGACCTTGCTGTCGAACAGTTGGAAAGCTGGCGGCGCCGACTGGAAAACCTTGACGGATCTCGAAGTGACAAGAGCAGATTTCCTGAGGGGACGTGGAGATGGCCACCACATACTCGATAGCCGGCCGGAGTGGACGAGCGGTTCTAGGCGCTGCGGTCTGGAGCCGCGCGACCGCTGCGGTCTCAGGTTCGAGTCCTGCCTCGGGCATGGATGTGTGTGGTGTCCTTGGGTTGGTTGGGTTTGAGTGGTTCTAAGTTCTAGGGGACTGATGACCGCTGCAATTAAGTCCCATAGTGCTCAGAGCCATTTTGAACATGCTCGATAAGGAGTTCCTGGGTACGCACCATCTGCTGGAGTAGTATCAACACGTGGACAGAAGAAGCCACTATTTCCGTCGTGCTGCAAACAACGTTGTAATGAGTGTACTGTCAAGTGGAAAACACACACAAGCACTGACTATCTGGATCAGAATACGCAAGTGAGACTGTTGTAAAACGCGAAACTTTGTCACAAACTGATAAGTCTGCCAATGACGGCACAAGAAATATCCAGGTAACAATGCCTGAACAAATTTATTTATCAAAGATTAACGGCACGCCTCCTCCAAGGCGAAATGAAACAAATCGTAAAATGAGTCTACTGTTCGAAACAGAACAGTAACACTTCTGGAGGCTGAAGGTTAGTTACATTGTCAATGATTCTAAAATAATTAAACACACACTTTATAAAAGGCAATGTCCCCTAGGATGCTCATTGTTAAAGTACAAATTGAATGAACAAAGTTTAAGTCCTGTAGGAAGCAAAATTGTCTGACAGTCGCTCGAAAGTTAAGCAGGAATAAATTTGCAGGTCCATAAGTATGCCACGATGTCAGAGTACCCATCTTCTTTGGCAACCTGGAGTCACGTAGCCAGACGCGAGTGGCAGCGCCATCGTGCAGTCGGCGCTTGAGTGAGAATCCTTATTCATGGACTTCTTGCAGAATTGGCACCTGGCTTACGAAGCTCACTCGGAGCGAACTCCTCTCGCCTGGACAGTGCGCTGCTCCAAATACCACTTGACGCAAGGCTACAGCCTATTTATGACCGCGTGTCTTGTCTAAGAGAACAGGTCAGTGCGTCCCGCAGCCTCTAGCGGTGCTTGAGTTGCCTCCCGGTGGACGGTCGGAGTGTGACCGTCTCTCTTCTGGGAAACTGCCCCCTGTGTCTTAGGCATCTTCGAATGTGATGCTGGTTGCTGACACCACAGGCATTAGGTCTCGGTCCAGCAACATCTTTTAAAATACGACGTTAACGCAATGCATGACTTATACAAAAACACTGGCATTTACTGTTGTGACTGTAATGCTAATTATCTTGTACAAACGGGAAGGGATTTTAAAAAGCTAAGCAGGCATGGCTAGAGGACAAATGTAAGGATGTAGAGGCTTGTCTCACTAGGGGTAAGATAGATACTGCCTACAGGAAAATTAAAGAGACCTTTGGAGATAAGAGAACCACTTGAATGAATATCAAGAGCTCAGATGGAAACCCAGTTCTAAGCAAAGAAGGAAAAGGACAAAGGTGGAAGGAGTACATAGAGGTTCGATACAGAGGCAATGTCCTTGAGGACAATATTATGGACATGGAAGAGGATCTAGATGAACATGAAATGGAAGATATGATACTCTGTGAAGAGTTTGACAGAGCACTGCAAGACCTAAGTCGAAACAAGGCCCCGGGAGTAGACAACATTCTACTGACAGCCTTGGGAGAGCCAGTCGTGACAAAACTCTACCAACTGGTGAGCAAAATGTATGAGACAGGCGAAATAAGCCTCAGACTTCTAGAAGAATATAATAATTACAATCCCAAAGAAAGCAGGTGTTGACAGATGTGAAAATTACCAAGCTATCAGTTTAATAAGTCACGGCTGCAAGGTACTAACGCGAATTCTTTACAGACGAATGGAAAAACTGGTAGAAGCCGACCTCGGGGAAGATCAGTTTCGATTCCGTAGAAATATGGGAACACGTGAGGCAATACTGACCCTACGACTTATTTTAGATTAAGAAAAGGCAAACCTGCGTTTCTAGCATTAGTAGACTTAGAGAAAGCTTTTGACAATGTTGACTGGAACACTCCATTTCAAATTCTGAAGTTGGCAGGGGTAAAATAAAGGGAGCGAAAGACTATTTACAATTTGTGCAGAAACGAGATAGCAGTTATAAGAGTCGAGGGACATGAAAGGGAAACAGTGGTTGGGAAGGAAGTGAGGCAGGGTTGTAGCCTCTCCCCGATGTTGGATGTTGTTGAATCTGTATACTGAGCAAGCAGTAAAGGAAACGAAAGAAAAATTCCGAGTAGGTATTAAAATCCATGAAGAAGAAATAAAAACTTTAAGGATCACAGATGCATCCAGTGCATCCAGTGAAGGTCTAACCTCGCCTCTGTTGCAGCGTTTCACCACTACCAAAGTAAGTCCTCGAAAGTGTTCTTTAAATTTTGTAAACAGATGAAAATCGGATGGGGACATGCCGGGACTATATGAAGAATGACAGATGAGAGTAAACACAAGGCGTCGGATTGTAGCAGATGTCCCTGCACTCGTGTGTGGTCTGGCATTGAATTGCCTCACTAAGGAGGTCTCAGGAGTCAATGTGAAAAGCCGATGATATTAGACTAGTTACACCAACACATAATTTGCATTTTGTGTTAACGTTTATATTCTTCCAAAACATTCGTACAAGAAACTGATTTTACGTATCATGTACTCAGTCTAGCTGCAAAACACTGCCACTATCACCTCCGAGCTCTTAGGCTCACTACTTGAATAGTTTCATATTAATATAAGTTCTTTGAAAACATTGTTCAGCAGAGTCACATTAATTGAGTTATGATTAAAATCGGTTGTTCTCAAATAAATTATAATCACAGTTTTGAAGATAATAAACGACTTATTGTAACAAAAGTGATTTCTCATAAATCTTTTCGAATGCAGTATCGAAACGCTGCTTGAGAAATGTGACTAACAACACTTGATACAAGGTAATTAACATCTCGTAAATTACAGCAGCAATTTTGATGCTAACGTATTTAGATTACATTATATAATGCGGAAACAGATCCTGAGGTTAAAATTTTACATAATAATCGCGTTTTGACCAAATGATAAAAATAATAGTTTTCTTACAACAGAAAATTCTAGAAATCCTAATTACAGAATTAATTACAATGAATCTGATTCGTGTTTTTGTAGAAACATGATCTCTTGAGAGTGAACGTAACTTTCAGTGCATCAGTTAGCCAGAAACCGTTTTATCGAATAGTCGAATTTTGACAATTAATTTCCCTCTTAATGCCTGAACTGATATTAACACTAACATTTCTACGTGATTATTGTCTGATAGTTACACAAATGAAATGACTAGTTTTTCTGTAAATTTTGTAAACTTAATGATTATAATAAGCAACTTTTTCACTAATTAAAGATACCTGTTAGTTATATTTAAATGATCTGTAGTTGACTGTGGCCGTGCGCTACAGTCTGGAGCCGAGCGACCGCTGCGGTTGCACGTTCGAATCCTGCCTCTGACATGGATGTGTGTGATGTCCTTAGGTTAGTTAGGTTTCAGTAGTTCTAAGTTCTAGGCGACTGATGACCTCAGAAGTTAAGTCGCATAGTGCTCAGAGCCATTTGAACCATTTATTGTAGTTGACTGAATGGGTGTATAACGTTTTATGTATCTCGGGTGTACAGTGCTACTCGATACAATACGGCCCACCAAAAGCTGTATTTTAACATATGATATGCTGTGAAATGTGTGTTGCATAAAACGTAAGAGTGTGGTACAGAATCTTCATGTAAGGGTAACCATAGTATGTCCAGTCACATCCTCCATACTCGATAGGTCCTTTCTGCCAATCTGTCACGTCTACACGTCTACCCAACCTACAGCGCTGATTCCGTACAGCCGACTGGTACAAAGACACCACTTCACCGCCATGACTTACGTCGGTTGCGAGGGATCGCCCACATGACCACTTGGTACAAAGACACCACTTCACTGCCATGACTTACGTCGGTTGCGAGGGATCGCCCACATGACCACTTGGTACAAAGACACCACTTCACTGCCATCACTTACGTCGGTTGCGAGGGATCGCCCACATGACCACTTGGTACAAAGACACCACTTCACTGCCATCACTTACGTCGGTTGCGAGGGATCGCCCACATGACCACTTGGTACAAAGACACCACTTCACTGCCATCACTTACGTCGGTTGCGAGGGATCGCCCACATGACCACTTGGTACAAAGACACCACTTCAGTGCCATGACTTACGTCGGTTGCGAGGGATCGCCCACATGACCACTTGGTACAAAGACACCACTTCACTGCCATCACTTACGTCGGTTGCGAGGGATCGCCCACATGACCACTTGGTACAAAGACACCACTTCAGTGCCATGACTTACGTCGGTTGCGAGGGATCGCCCACATGACCACTTGGTACAAAGACACCACTTCACTGCCATGACTTACGTCGGTTGCGAGGGATCGCCCACATGACCACTTGGTACAAAGACACCACTTCACTGCCATGACTTACGTAGGTTGCGAGGGATCGCCCACATGACCACTTGGTACAAATTCTGTACCATCTGCAGTGGTCGACAGTGATGATTGCGCTCATTTCAGGGGTGACTAATATATTGTCTGGTGGGCTTGTTACGTATACAGGCACATCTGATGGGGGGATAAGATGTCCCGAAAGGGAAAATGTTAAACAAATAAATGAAATCAGTACAGCGCAGTCAGAGGGGTCAATTCAGTAAGACAGCTCACCACAACCAACTAACGATTGTTATACTTGCAGTGCGTAGGTCCGGCTATGCCGATATTTCCTTGTCAGACAGGGGCATCATTACGTCGAACACCGGGCTCTGTCGTATCGTAGAATTGCCTGGAGGAAGTGGACAGTGGTTTTAGTCGTTTCTTCTGCAAACGCGAAACTTTTCATGTCACCCTTCCCGCTGCCGTTCACTACAGACTTCCACGTCACTGCTACTGCAGCCTTCTGCTCGCCTTTCGTCGCCACTGTAGGTCACCCCACTCCCCACGCCACATATCGCACTTCACGTCATCGTCGCGATCGTACCTGCCCTCTGCAAGGCTGACCACTGCGTAGTTTCCTCTGAACGTCCGAGACACACTTTACCATATCTTACTCCACCGTAACTACAGAGTGGCCAACGGTAAATACACAAGTCAAAAAATTTTCGCATCACCTCGGTTCCGAGAGTTCCGGATCCTGTACAGAAAATTGGAATAGAGGTCAACATAAATGTCATTTCAGCCCTTTTATTGCTCATGAAAACCACACATTGCATGTTGTACCACCATACAGCGACACCTTCAGAGGTGGTGGTCCAGATTTCTGTACACACCAGTACCTCTAATACCCAGTAGCACGTCCTGTTGCACTGATGCATGCCTGTATTCGGCGTGGCATACTATCCACAAGTTCATCAAGGCACTGTTGGTCCAGATTATCCCACAGCTCAACGGCGATTCGGCGTAGATCCATCATAATGGTTGGTGGGTCACGTCGTCCATAAAAAGCCCTTTTCAATGTATCTCAGGCATGATCGGTACGGATCATGTCTGGAGAACATTCTGGCCACACTAGTCGAGCGATATCGTTATCCTGAAGAAAGACATTCACAAAATGTGCACGATGGGGGCGCACATTGTCGTCCATGTAGACGAATGCCTCGTCAAAATGCTGCCGATATGGTTGCACTATCGCTCGGAGGATGGTATTCACGTATCGTACAGCCGTTACGGCGCCTTCCATAACCACCAGCTGCGTACGTCGGCACCACATAATGCCACCACAAAACAGCAGGAAACCTCCACCCTGCTGCACTCGCTGGAGAGTGTGTCTAAGGCGTTCAGCCTGACCGGGTTGCCTCCAAACACGTCTCCGTCGTTGAAGGCATATGCTACGCTCTTCGGTGAAGAGAACGTGATGCCAATCCTCAGTGGTCCATTCGGCATGTTGTTGGGCCAATCTGTACCGCGCTGCATGGTATTGTGGTTGCAAAGATGGACTTCGCCCTGGACGTCGGGAGTGAAGTTGCGCATGATGCAGTCTATTGCGCATAGCTTGAGTTGTAAGATGACGTCCTGCACGAAAATCGTTACTCAACATGGTGGCGTTGCTGTCAGGGTTCCTCCGAGCCATAATCCGTAGATAGCGGTCATCCACTGCAGTAGTAGCCCTTGGGTGGCCTGAGCGAGGCATGTCATCGACAGTTCCTGTCTCCTTGCATCTCGTCCATGTCCGAACAACATCGCTTTGGTTCATTCAGAGACGCCTCGACACTTCCCTTGTTGAGAGCTCTTCTTTGCACAAAGTAACAATGCGGACAAGATCGAACCGCAGTATTCACCGTGTAGGCGTGGTTGAACTACAGACAACACGAGCCATGTATCTCCTTCCAGGTGGAATGAGTGGAACTGATCGGCTGTCGGACCCCCTCCTTCTAATAGGCGCTGCTCATACATGGTTGTTTACATCTTTGCGCAGGTTGAATGACGTCTCTGAACAGTCAACGGGGCTCTGTCTGTGACACAACATCCACAGTCAACGTCTATCTTCTGGAGTTCTGGGAACCGGGGTGATGCAAAACTTTTTTTGATGTGCGTACTACATTTTCTGTTGACCACCTTGTTAACATATAAATGCGATTGTGTCGTCTACCACACGTAATCGGCCCACATAGTATGCTATTGAGTTCAGTATCGAACGTTAACCAGTGCTGGTGCGTACTGAGGTAGTGGAGGAGTTCCGTCGTGTGCAGAGCGTTGCACCTCTCCCGTGTATAATGTGCCGTGTAAGAAACCTCCATTCCTGTGTTCCAGACGGAACGACAGTGTCCAGATGTAGGAGCCATTTTTTGCACACATTATTGGACAGAATTGACTGCGATGATGCATATTTGACAAATCTTGTGAGGTCTGAGGAGGCGAATTTCATCTGAATGGGTTTGTCAATAAACAAAATTTCCGATATTACTCAGACAAAGGCTCAATGTAGCCCAAAGGTCGTGGTCTGATGTGCTACTGAACAGTCCATTATAATCCTTGCGCCATCTTTTATTCATGTCCTCAAAGGGTGGCCATTGCTTGTCAATTACGAGTGGTATTCGGCCATGACTAACAACTTCTTCATACTGAAGTTTTGCATTATTACCGTCGTTTTGGCACGATGTGGCTATATCCTGTACGGTTCGTAATTCAATGACTACACTGAGCTGCCACTTTCCAGATCGATTACTCTAACGATCCGGTAGCATCCCAATGCGGCGATATCACCTGATTTTTCAGCTCCTATTTTTTGTGGGGGGGGGGGGGGGTGTCATCTCAAGAACAAAATTTGTTTACGAAGACTCCACAATACTGATGAACTGAAAGCTCTGGGAAGATAAACAGGCGGTTCCCCAACGAACAATTGAGAACGTAATGAGGAGATTCTGCGGACGTCTTCAGCAATGGTTCGTCAACGATGAAAGCCATTTGTGTGATATACTTTTTTAAGGAATAAATCCGTGTGTGGCTTTTCATTAATAGAAATTTGTGTAGAATAGTTACCTATAAGTTATACTGAAGTAAATATACGATAAACCTGATATTTTCTTGTGGGCCATTCTGAATAGGAAGTTTTTCCTGTCCAAAGTGGTTTCTTTGAAAAGAGTTCCGTAGATTTTTTTTATCTCGTTCTTGTCCAAACTATATCTAATTACCTCGTGATCTAAGGAATATTTGATGTGAACGCATCTGCGTTCCTTGCTTGCTCCATTCCTTCTGCACTTGGTTGACTAACCAGTTGCTGTAGTTTACTGTTCCATCTGTAATTAACTGATCTGCTGAGGAATAGGATTAAATGAAGATTGCGTTGAGGAATGAGGAAGAGTAGTTTTATTATAGAGGGCTTTATCTATTCCAATGTGCGGGTATAAATATAGAAACATATGTTGGATGTTACTGCTCTTCTAAATTCTCTTTCCTACAAAAAATATCGCTACAGTTTTACAGTTAAATTACTGCAAGTCTATAGCTGAAATTACGTTCAACTGTCACTGTTAGTCATTGTGCTTTGAGCCATTTGAACCATTTTGAGCCACTGTTACTGCCAACTAACCTGCTTGAAACAGATTTGATATTCGCTCGCTGTCAACATCTAGTAACTTGGACGCTTGGGTGCCTCGCTACTTAACCGTCAATGAAGACAGTGTGACAATAGAATATATACGTGCTGTAGGTTCTGCTGGTGCCTTTAACATCGACCGTGTAATAGTTCCCATTATAACAACAGAATGCCGACGTTAAGTGCCAATATTCGGGTGACTGCTGATGTTTGTTTTATGAGTACAAGGACGAGGTCCGAGGCATAATTCTCTGCACGACGTTTTGTCTACCAGTGCTTCGGACATCATCAAACGCTCGAACGAGTCAGAAAGGAGTTAGTCTCAAACAAGTTCAGCTAGCCTAACTGTTTACATGTATCTACGCAACGATCTGTTCGCGGCGTATCAGACCGCTGTCATCTAAGGTAACGGTCTGATGAAGTCACGAAGTTATATGTATCTACGCATGGTCTGTTCCTGGCGTCATCAGACCGCTGACTAAAATTACAGCGGTGAGACAACACCAGAAGCAGACCGTTGCGTAGATACATATAACTTCGTGACTTCATCAGACCGTTGCCTAAGATGATAGCGGTCTGATACGCCGCGAACAGATCGTTGCGCAGATACATGTAAACAGTTAGGCTAGCTGAACTTGTTTGAGACTAATTCCTTTGTGAGTTGTTCAAGGCTCTGGTGATGTCTGAAGCACTGGTAAACAAAATGTTATATAGAGAACTTGAAGTAGATAGTTCCTATGAGTTAGTATGGGCAGAGGTCATTGTTGGAAACCGGAATAAAAAAGTAATTGGATCCTTTTACCGACCTCCCAGATCATATGATACAATTGCCGAAAGGTTCAAGGAAAACTTGAGTTTGATTTCAAACACATACACGACTCATATGATTATAATAGTTGGTGACTTTAATTTACCCTCGATATGTTGGCGAAAATACTCGTTTATTCCCGGAGGTACGCATAAAACATCACCCGAAATTGTGCTAAACGCGTTCTCTGAAAATTATGTAGAGCAGTTACTTCATGAGCCCACGCAAACAGTAAACGGCTTTGAAAACACACTTGACCTCTTAGCAACAAATAATCCCGAGTTAATAATGAGCGTCAAAACGGATACAGGGATTAGTGAACACATGGTTGTCGTAGCGGCATTGAATATTGTAACCTCCAAATCCTCCAAAAATAAACGTAAAATGTACCTATTCAAAAAAGCAGAAAAAATTCCCTTGACGCTTTCCTTCCAAATTAACAATATGAGAGTAGCTCAGATGAATTCAAAGAAATGGTATCGGCAGCAATTGAGAGATTTATATCAGGTAAATTTACAAACGACGGAGTTGATCCTATTTGGTACACAAAACGGGTTAGGACGCTGTTGCAGAAACAACGAAACAAACATGCCAAATTTAAACAGATGCAAAATCCCCAAGATTGGTGATCTTTTACGGAAGCTCGAAATTTACGGCGGATTTCAATGCGAGATGCTTATAATAATTTCCACAACGAAACTTTGTCTCGAAACCTGGCAGAAAATCCAACGAAATTCTGGTCGTATGTAATGCTAGCGGCAAGACACAATAAATGCCTTCTCTGCGCGATAGCAATGGAGATACTATCGAAGACAGTGCTGCAAAACCAGAATTACTAAACACAGCCTTCCCAAATGCCTTCACAAAAGAAGACGAGGTAAATATTCCGAAGTAAATATTCCAGAATTCGAATCAAGAACAGCTGCGAAGTAAATATCCTCGGACTAGTGAAGCTACTTAAATCACTTAATAAAAGCAAATCTTCTGGTCCAGACTGTATACCAATTAGGTTCCTTACAGAGTATGCTGATGCAATAGCTCCATACTTAACAATCATACACAACCGTTTTCTCGACGAAAGATCCGTACCAAAGACAGGAAAGTTGCACAGGTCACACCAATATTGAAGAAAGGTAGTAGGAGCAATACATTAAATTACAGCCCCATATCAGTAACTTGGATATACAGCAGGGTTTTGGAACATATATTGTGTTCGAACATTATTAATTACCTCGAAGAGAACGGTCTATTGACACACAGTCAACACGGATTTAGAAAACATCGCCGCGCGAAGTGGCCGCGTGGTCTGAGGTACCGTGTCATTGATTACACGGCCCCTCCCGGCGGAGGTTCGAGTCCTCCCTCGGGCATGGGTGTGTGTGTTATTCTTATCATAAGTTAGTGTAAGTAGTGTGTAATTCTAGGGGCCGATGACCTCAGTAGTTTTATCCCTTAGAAATTCACACACACATTTGAACATTTAGAAAACTTTGTTCTTGTGAAACACAACTAGCTCATCACTCGCATGAAGTGTTGAGTGTTATTGACAAGGGATTTCAGGGTTTCCAGAAGGCTTTTGACACTGTACCACACAAGCGGATTCGTGCTTTCCTGTCAGAGAGGTCACAGTTCGTAGTAACTGACGAAAAGTCATCGAGTAAAACAGAAGTGATTTCGGGCGTTACCCAAGGCAGTGTTATAATCCCTTTTTTGTTCCTTATCTATATAAACGATTTGCAGATGACGCTGTCGTTTATCGACTCGTGAAGTCATCAGAAGACCAAAACAAATAGCAAAACGATTTAGAAAACATATCTGTCTAGTGCGAAAATTGCCAATTAACCCTAAATAACGAAACGTGTGAAGTTATCCACGAGTGCTAAAAGGAATCCGTTAAACTTCGGTTACACGATAAATCATTCAAATCTAAAGGTCGTAAATTCAACTAAATACATAGGAATTACAACTACGAACAACTTAAACTGGAAGGAACACATAGAAAATGTTGTGGGGAAGGCTAATCAAAGACTGCGTTTTGTTGGCAGGACACTTAGAATATGTAACAGATATACTAAGGAAACTGCCTACACTACACTTGTCCGTCCTCTTTTAGAGTACTGCTGCATGCTGTGGGATCCTTACCAGATAGGATTGACGGAGTAGGACTACATCGAAAAAGTTCAAAGAAGGACAACACGTTGTGTATTATCGCGTAATAGGGGAGAGAGTGTCACTGAAATGATACAGGATTTGGTGTAGACATCATTAAAACAAAGGCGTTTTTCGTTGTGGCGGAACCTTCTAACGAAATTCCAATCACCAACTTTTTTCCTCCGAATGCGAAAATTTGTTGTTGATACCGACCTAGGTGATTACTATTCACAATAAAGTGCCTCGCAGAGGGTTCAATAAACTACTAAACTTTCTACCGTTTCACTCTCGAACGGCACGCGGAAAAAAACGAGCACTTAAATTTTCCTGTGCAAGCCTCGATTTCTCTAATTTTATCGTGATGATCATTTTCCCCTACGTAGGTGGGTGCCAACAGAATGTTTTCGCAATCGGAGGAGAAAACTAGCGATTGAAATTTCATGAAAAGATCCCGTCGCAACGAAAAAGTCTTTGTTTTAATGATTAGCATTCCAATTCACGTATCATGTCTGTGACACTATCTCCCCTGTTTCGCGATAGTACAAAACGAGCCGTCCTTCTTTGAACTTTTTCGATATCCGTCAGTCCCCAACACACAGCAATACTCCAGAAAAGTTCGGACAAGCGTGGTGTAAGCAGTTCTTTAATAGACCTGATGCACCTTCTTACCGTTCTGCCAATAAATAGCAGTCTTTGGTTTGCTCTACCTACAACATTGTCTATGTGATCGTTCCAATTTAGGTTATTTGTAATTGTAATTCCTAATTATTTAGTTGAATTTATGGCCTTGAGATTTGTGTGACTTGTCACGTAATCGAAATTTAGTGGATTTCTTTCAGTATCCATGTGAATAACTTCGCACTCTTCTTTATTCAGGGTCAATTGCTACTTTTCGCAACATACAGATACCTTATCCAAATCATTTTTCAATTCGTTTCGGTCATCTGATGACTTCAGAAGACGGTAAATGACAGCATCATCTGCAAGCAATCTAAGACGGCGACAAAGATTTTCTCCTCTGTCGTTAATATAGATCAGGAACAATAGCGGACCTATAACACTTCATTGGGTTACGCCGGATATTACTTCCGTTTTACTCGATGACTTTCGGTCTATTACTTTCTGGGAATCTAAAAATATGAAATATCTAAATAGGGAGAAACTATCACGATGATAAAATAAGGGAAATCAGAGCTCGTACGGAAAGATACAGGTGTTCGTTCAGTACGCGCGTTATACGAGATTAGAACAATAGCGAATTGTGAAGGTTGTTCGATGAACCCTCTTCCAGGCACTTAAATGTGATTTTCAGAGTATCCATGTAGATGTAGAATTATTCCTTAGGCCACGGCCTTACGCCCACGAAACAAATATCAGCAGTTACCATAACAATTGCAGTCAAGGTTAGCCACGCTACTCCGACCTTGATAACACATGCAATTATTACACTTTCTGAACTACAGTAAAGAGGTGGCCAAGGAAGGAAGTGTGTAACCACTAAATTAATGTTGCCGTGATTCTGAAGATGACGGTGTTTACTAATGAGGTGCAAAGTCCATCTGTTATGAACAATGTAAGTATACAAGGGTTTGGTAAATGCAGACATGTTTGGCTTCGATTGCGAGAGAACACAAAAGATATAGATTTCAAGCATCCGCTTTCCTAGTCACGATTTCATAGCCGCAGTAATTGTGTTTGCAGAAGCTAGTTACCACAGTGCTCAGAAGGAGATGAAGATTAATCGTTAGTTGGAACCTAACCAAAGATGTTGACGCGCTACACAACTAAAACATGATTCTGAAACACAGAAACTGAAGCAACTAATAATTGCAACCACTATCACGGACTTCAGTTCGTTCCTACAATACGGGAAACTGGATTAGTTTTCATTACAAGATTTGTCCTCCTACGTATTCTGGATTGAACATCATATCGGGAAACTCAACTTTATCACACGAATAATAGGTCAGCAGCGTGTGCGAAAGCAAAACGACAACGAAAAATACACAAATACGAAGTCTAGCACCAGAGTCACTTCCCCTTTCCCATATAGGCCCGTCGTGACTAACGAATGGAAAGTACCGTATCAAGCGAGGAAAGAAGAAAAATTAGCGATCTGCCTTTTTTGAGGTTGAGAAACAAACTTGTATTTTTATTCTACTAACTTTTGTTTCTTTCGTAACCTGTTCTCGGCTTAATAGGTGTTGACGTGTAAAAGACTGATTAGCGTCTACATGAGACACTATGTGTAGGAAACAAAACGTTAAAAATAAAGGCTATCAACGCATACAGATTCTTTGATGATGCCATTAGGTGAGAAATATCGCGTACTCATCTCTCGTGTCATGCAGCAAAGACGTTAAACTACGGTGTTAAATTACAATTTACAAGTGAGATAATACCAAACATCATACGTAACGAAAACACTTAATATTAAAATAAACAAGCTGTAAAGCTCATACGGAAACAGAAAGTGAGGTTTAATAGCAATTATAATGTAATACAAATTGCTGGAGATGAATATAATCACAGGGATTGGATCAAAGCTTAAGGGAGAGGATGTGCTCCTCTATGTAACATTTTCAGATGGACCTCCTTGATGACTATTGTGTGCGCAGGTGAATACTGGAAGCACTATATTTAACACAGTTTAGAAAACAATTCCGGCTGACACTCGAACTATAAATTTGCAGTCATAGAAAACTAAATACGAAAGCAACACGAAAGCCTGTCTATAGTTTCGTAAACTGTTCAGACATTACCAATAATAGAATCAACAGCAATAATAATCACGCTAGCCTTGGGATGGGTTCTCTCGAAAACAAACATATTTTGAATCCAAATACAAACTGCAATATTTCCCATGGAAAGTGTAGGACCACGCCTACTCGACATAAGAAAAAAAAACAGACGCGCTGCCGAGAAAAAAGAAGTGATATTAAAACAGGTCTTCCTAAATACTCTACTTAACAAAACTGCTATCCTGTACAACACCATCTCTCCGCCAGCAATGTTAAACCCCATTCATTACTAATCAAATTACATAGAAACTTACGTGAAATAGTTACATTATACCTACAGTGAAATAAATTTATAAAAGAAAATAACAGCAAAAATAATTAACAGATAGTAGAGAGACTGAAACCAAGTAAAATCTTGGAGACTATCCAGGTCTTAACTTCGATAACATCTGAATCAACTTGCATCTTAAAGTCCTCACCAGTAACATGGCAGCTTCTTGGTGCAACGTAGTCAGTGCGGTGATCGCATCGAAGTAAAAACTGAATAAAACACATTTGACAAACTTGCTTATTCGGGACATGCTGCCATGGGATGGTATGTCCGTAAAAGTCCAGTACTGAGGAAACTTGATTTTTTTTTCGTCCAAATCAGTTGCATTGACATAAAATTCAGCTGTAGTTTGGTTGTGTCAGTCAGTAGCAACGGACACGTATAAGACCAATGAGAGTGCTTGTTGGCCACTGGATACTTTACTGTGCTTTTTGGTACATATTTTATGAATAATTACGATCAATAGTAAGGGTGTGGTTTCAAAATTGATGTCAGCCCAAAAAAGGTAGCACTGTAGTTGAATTTTATATTAATGCAACTGAGACGGTTGCAATTTCAAAAAAATTAAACAGAAGTAAATTATCCAATTTCCTCACATTTGAAAAACCGTAGTTTGCATTCTGGTGGATAGCATGGGCACAACTTTGTACGCGGAGTTACCTTGAGAGAACTGATTAACGATAATACAAAGAATAAATCAATCTGATATTCAGGTACAAATGGCATTAAAAACAGAAGAAACGTTTTATCTCAACACCGGAAATGACGCAATTGATAGAATAACACCAAATATCATACATTTCACATTTAGAAAAGACAAAATAATGTTTTCAGACCGCCCAACACACATCAGTGAGGAAGTCAAAAGATCATGAAACTGGTCAAAACACAGAATCTAATTCAAGATATTACATAGTGTGAAGAGAAAAAACGGTAGGAAAAAGTGACGTATCTACTTTATGTCCAAAAAGTTTGTTTCATCTACAATAAAACCCAAAAAATCCCATACTATGCTCAAAACTATCAGGACACCACTATGTAAAGCGTAGTTGGCCCTTATTGTCTCGTGAAGCGGACCTGCCAGTAATACAAGGTGGAGGGGAGTGTTACGTTGTTAGCGGAGAAGCAGTAACAGCAGAATCCGTCAGACAGAAGAGCTCAGTAAATTCGGAAGTGGGCCAATCGTTGGATGTCACCTGAGTAACAAGTCCGTCAACGACATTTCAGCTACTCTACTGCTTATTTCGATTGGTGGTGATGTGAGCGTGAAGTGGAAACGCGAAGCAACAACCGCAGCTAAACCAAAACAAGGCAGTCCTCAAGTTATGATGGACAATGAAAGTGGATCGCTGCGGAAAGTGGTTGTAAACAATAGCATGAAATTACCGAAAGGAATCACACACGAGTCCAAAATGTTACCAGCTAGAACAGTGGTTCACAACTTTTCTTAGACCATTACCCCTGAATTCAATCAGACATTAGTTATTATCTCCGCCCTTCACCCACCCCTCCCATCGTCTGTTAACCACCTCCCCCTGCCCCCTCCCTCCCATCATCAACTTTAGCACCTTACTTAACTGTGGAATGAAAGACTTTTTTTTGGAACACTTATTTTTGAAATGATGAAATATGAATGATTATTAGTTTGTGTGTGTGTGTGTGTGTGTGTGTGTGTGTGTGTGTGTGTGTGTGTGTGTGTGTGTGTTAGAATGAGTGACGAAGGAATTCGTGGTGCATCGCAAGTGCTACTCACAACTCCGTCTCAGGTAAGAAAGTTAACTAACCACTATGAAGGCAGACACTTGCTACAAAACATACTCCTCTCCATTGCAGCATTTGCTTCATATGTGCACTACAATCCATTTAAAATAAACGAAGTTGAAATGTGTGCCGTATACTTGATTGCTTCATTCCTTACTTCTTAACTGACAGAAACTGGAAGACTTCAGGCCGTTAATGCTTAGTGTCTGACCACAGCCAATAACAGCAACAGTAATAATACTGTGTGTAGCAATATAGTAATACTTATGTAGTTATTGCTGTGTCCTGTTGTCAATTAATTCATATGTCTGTTTCGAAGCGAGTAATGAGGCAATTTCTGGACTACTGCAGGTACTGTCTACAGCTTAAAGAAGACATTTTCTTGATATATTTACCATTTGTTGCGTATATGCCTCACTTTTATCATCAGCGATGTACTGGACAAAGCCGGCCGAGGTGGCCGAGCGGTTCTAGGCGCTACAGTCTGGAACCGCGCGACCGATACGGTCGCAGGTTTGAATCCTGCTTCGGGCATGGATGTGTGTGATATCCTTAGGTTAGTTAGATTTAAGTAGTTCTAAGTTCTAGGGGACTTATGACCTCAGCATTTAAGTCCCATAGAGCCACAATCTATTGGTTATGACCTGTAGATTAAAACTGAAGAAACGGCAAAAAGGTGGGAATTTAAGGAGATGGGACCTGAATAAACTAAAAGAACCAGAGGTTGTACATAGTTTCAGGGAGAGGATAATGGAGCAATTGACAGGAATGGGGGAAAGAAATACAGTAGAAGACGAATGAGTAGCTTTGAGGGACGAAGTAGTGATGGCAGCAGAGGATCAAGTAGTTAAAAAGACGAGGGCTAGTAGAAATCCTTGGGTAACAGAAGAAATATTGAATTTAATTGATGAAAGGAGAAAATATAAAAATGCAGTAAATGAAGCAGACAAAAAGGAATACAGACGTCTCAAAAATAAGATCGACAGGAAGTGCAAAATGGCTAAGCATGGATGGCTAGAGGACAAATGTAAGGATGTAGAGTCTTATCTCACTAGGGGTAAGATAGATACTGTCTACAGGAAAACAAAAGAGACCTTTGGAGATAAGAGAACCACTTGTATGAACATCAAGAGCTCAGATGGACCCCGGTTCTAAGCAAAGAGGGGAAAGTAGAAAGGTGGATGGAGTATATAGAGGGTCTGTAAAAGGGCGATACTCTTGAGGACAATGTTATGGAAATGGAAGAGGATGTAGATGAAGAAGAAATGGGAGATACGATACTGCGTGAAGAGTTTGACAGAGCAGTCGAAACTAGGCCTCCGGAGTAGACAATATTCCACTGGAACTACTGACGGCCTTGGGAGAGCCAGTCCTGACAAAACTCTACCATCTGGTGAGCAAGATGTATAAGACAGGCGAAATACACTCAGATTTCAAGATGAATATAATAATTCCAATCCCAAAGAAAGCAGGTGTTGACAGATGTGAAAATTACCGAACTATCAGTTTAATAAGTCACGGCTGCAAAATACTAACGCGAATTCTTTACAGACGAATGGAAAAACTAGTAGAAGCCGACCTCGGGGAAGATAAATTTGGATTCCATAGAAATGTTGAAACACGTGAGGCAATACTGACCCTACGACTTATCTTAGAAGCTAGATTAAGGAAGGGCAAACGTACGTTTCTAGCATTTGCAGACTTAGAGAAAGCTTTTGACAATGTTAACTGGAATACTCTCTTTCAAATTCTGAAGGTGACAGGGTAAAATACAGGGAGCGAAAGGCTATTTACAATCTGTACAGAAACCATATGGCAGTTCAAAGAGTCGAGGGACATGAAAGGGAAGCAGTGGTTGGGAAGGGAGTGAGACAGGGTTGTACTCTCTCCCCGATGTTATTCAATCTGTATATTGAACAAGCAGTGAAGGAAACAAAAGAAAAATTCGGAGTAGGTATTAAAATCCATGGAGAAGAAATAAAAACTTCGACGTTCGCCGATGACATTGTAATTCTGTCAGAGAGAGCAAAGGACTTGGAAAAGCAATGGATAGTTTCTTGAACGGATGATATAAAAGCAAAACGAGGATAATGGAATGTAGTTTAATTAAGTCGGTTGCTGCTGAGGTAATTAGATTAGGAAATGAGACACTTAAAGTAGTAAAGGAGTTTTGCTATTTGGGGAGCAAAATAACTGATGATGGTCGAAGTAGAGAGGATATAAAATGTAGACTGGCAATGGCAAGGAAAGCGTTTCTGAAGAAGAGAAATTTGTTAACATCGAGTATTGGTTTAAATGTCAGGAAGTCGTTTCTGAAAGTATTTGTATGGAGTGTAGCCATGTATGGAAGTGAAACGTGGACGATAAATAGTTTCGACAAGAAGAGAATAGAAGCTTTCGAAATGTGGTGCTACAGAAGAATGCTAAGATTAGATGGGTAGATCACATAACTAATGACGAGGTATTGAATAGAATCGGGGAGAAGAGGTGCTTGTGGCACAACTTGACAAGAAGAAGGGATCGGTTGGTAGGACATGTTCTGAGACATCAAGGGATCACCAATTTAGTATTGGAGGGCAGCGTGGAGGGTAAAAATCGTAGAGGGAGACCAAGAGATGACTACACTAAACAGATTCAGAAGGATGTAGGCTGCAGTAGGTACTGGGAGATGAAGAAGCTTGCACAGGATAGAGTAACATGGAGAGCTGCATCATACCAGTCTCAGGACTGAAGACCACAACGTGAAATAAAATCGTCATAACCTCTGAACGGTTTGCGTTAGGACTTTCAAACGGCACGGTTGGCCACAGAGTATGGGAGTTAGTGTGAACATGCATGGTTTGGCTTAGCGACGAAGCCCACTTTCATTTGGATGGCTTTGTGAATAAGCAAAATTGGCCCATTTGGGGGCTGAGAATCCGCGTTTCGCGATCGAGAAGTCTCTTCACCCTCAACGGGTGACTGTGTGGTGTGCAATGGCCAGTCACGCAATAATCGCTGTGATATTCCGCGATGGGATGGTGACTACCGAACTGCAGGTGAAGGTTTTGGAAGATTATTTCATCCCCCTTATCCAAAGTGACCCTGATTTCGACAAGAGGGGGTTCACGCAAGGCGGAGTTGAACCCCATTGAAGCAGGAGAGTGTTTGATGTTCTGGAGGAGCACTTTGGGGACCGCACTCTGGCTCTGGGGTATCCACAGGCCACGATTGGCCGCTGTGTTCTCCGGATCTGAATACACGCGACTCCTTTTGGGAGGCTATGCGAGGGGCGTTTGAAAGGCCCGTGCAAAAATAAAAACTACTTACGTGTTTGGGGTAAACTTCTTTTATTTTTCGACATAGTCTCCTTTTAGACTTATACACATCGTCCAACGCTGTTCTAATTTGTTGATCCTTTCCGAATAATAGGAATTGTCCAAGTCTGCAAAATAGTTGTTAGTTGCTGCAATCACCTCCTCGTTTGAATAAAACCTTTGTCCCGCCAGCCATTTCTTCAAATTGGGGAACAAATAGTAGTTAGGGAGCCAAGTCTGGTGAATACGGGGGATGCGAAACGAGTTGGAATCAAATTTCCAACAGTTTTGAGATCACAACTGCTGAGGTGTGTGCTGGTGCATTGTCGTGATAGAAAAGGACTTTTTGTGGTCCAATAGCCGGTGTTTTTCTTGCAGCTCTGTTTTCAAACTGTCCAGTAACTATGAATAGTATTCACCTGTAATAGTTTTACCCTTTTCCAGATAGTCGTTGAGGATTATTCAAATGGCTGTGAGCACTATGGGGCTTAACTTCTGAGGTCATCAGTACCCTAGAACGTAGAACTACTTACACCTAACTAACCTAAGGACATCACACACACCCATGCCCGAGGCATGATTCGAACCTGCGACCGTGAGGATTATTCCTTGCGAATCCCAAATGACCGTCGTCATAATCTTTCTGGCCGAAGGAATGGTCTTCGCCTTTTTTGGTGCTGATTATCCCTTGGTAACCCATTGTTTAGATTGTTGTTCGGTCTCAGGGGTGTAGTACTATATCCATGTTTCATCCACAGTGACGAAACGATGCTTAAAGACCTGCGGATTCTTCCTGAACAGCTGCAAACCATCCTTACAACACTTCACACGATTCCGTTTTGGTCAAGCGTGAGAAATTGCGAAACCCATCTTGCGGATAGCTTTCTCATGTCCAAAAGTTTATGCAAAATATTATGTTCCCGTTCATTTCAGATGCCCACAGCACTGGCAAACTCACGCACCGTAACTCTTCTGTCATCCATCAGCATATCATGGATTTTATCAATGATTTCTGGAGTCGTAACCTCCACAGGGCGTCCAGAACGTTCAGCATCACTTGTGCCCATATGGCCACTCCGAAAATTTTGAATTCACTTATAAATTGTTCTAATCGAAGGTACAGAGTCACTGTAATGTTTATCAAGCTTCTCTTTAGTCTCCTGAGGCGTTTAGCCTTTCATAATGTTTAATCACCCCACTAAATTCTTTTTCGTCCATTTTTTGACAATCATTCGATTTCCTTGATTCACACGAATGCCAAACACAAAGAAATAGCCCAATATGGCTGAAACTTGGTGTGCGTTCTTACCATAGATGCTACTACCTTAAAATGACCTCCATACGCGCTGGTGGTGCCATCCCTCGGACTTTTCACGGACTTTTCAAACGCCCCTCGTATTAAAGACAAGGTGTACAGCAAAAACCCCAAAACGCTGAGCTGAAAACAGCGATTCAGGAGGTCATTGACAGCATCGATGTTCCGACACCTCAGCGGGTCATGCAGAACTTCGCTATTCGTCTGCGCCACATCATCGCCAATGATGGCAGGCATATCAAACATGTCACAACCTTAGTCCGAATATCTGTAGTGACGTTTGTGAGTTAAATAAAGTGTGTGCACGCCGTAGTTTGTAACTAATTTACGTTTTTCTTTTCATATAGATCAATAATTGTCACCCTGTAAGTGTGTGTCTGTCACTATTCCGTTAAATTTGTATGATGACGTGTGAGACCTTTGTCCAGAGAGATTTTCATGGAATTCGGTGCTTTGACAGTCACCTTTTACTGGTAATGTTTTTAGCACTTGAGTTATTCGGGCTTGACTCGCGACACCACCTGGCAGCCTCAAATCTGCCAGTACCTCTTCTCATCTTCAAAACTTCACAGAAAACTTCCTGCATAACTTGCGAGATGACAGTCCGGGAAAAAAATAACGTTTCGAAGAAATGGCACTGTCTCTAAATATTTCACTTGTAAGTAGGCTGTTTAGGTTTTTATGTTGGTAATGCCACGTAGTGCTGTGTAGGAAAATCACTGACTGCGCTGTGTGCAGTCTGTGCCTGGTTGGAATATTCGCTTGTGTAGTGTTGGGCAGTTGGATGTGAACAACGCGTAGCTTTGGGCAGTTGCAGGTGAGCCGCCAGCAGTGGCGGATGTTGGGAGAGAGATGCCAGAGTTTTGAGAACGGATGATCTGGATGGGTGTCCGTCAGAAAAAAGAAATTTGTCGAACTGGATGTCATGAATTAATAATATTACTTTTGAATGCTATTAAGGTAAATACATTGTTTCTTCTCTACCAAAATCTTTCGTTTGCTAACTATGCCTATCAGCAGTTAGTGCCTTCAGTAGTTAGAATCGTGTTTTAGCTAGCAGTATTGGCGCTCGCTGTATTGCAGTAGTTCGAGTAACGAAGATTTTTGTGAGGTAAGTGATTCATGAAAGGTATAGGTTATTGTTAGTCAGGGCCAATCGTTTTTAGGGATTATTGAAATATATAAGAATATACAGCCTACAGTTGCAGGCAAACATTTAAATAATATTTTATGTTCTGAGGAAGACATTATTACTAACGTTGAAACCTAGGTAAACGATAAAGTTTACTGTAGGCTGTATATTCTTATATAAACAATATCAGTTGATGTCGTTGCATAAAAATGTTAAAAATTAGGATTATTGAAAGTCAGATTGCGTTGCGCTAAAAATATTGTGTGTCAATTTCGTGAGTATCAGAATAAGTAAAGAGAAAACTGTCTGAGTGCGTTGAGTTTTGCTCAGCTGTTTGAAAATCAAATAACGTAGAAGTTTACCAGCACAGTCATTCTTAATTTTTCAAAGGGGACGTTCCACACTTTGAAGGGTGTTTACGCTATTTCGAAAGTCGAAACAATGAGGACAAGTCGTGAGTCGTGCCTAGACGGCTCAGTCATTAAAATATGTGTCAAGTAAAAACAAAAGTCCGGCCTTAAAATGTATCTCTGGATCAGCAAAGATAAGAGAGTTCAATTAGCGCGTTCGAGCAACTGGCGGAAAAAAATTTCTTTATCCAAACAAATATTTGAAGCTGAGTCAGGCTGCAAGATAAGCACTTTCACCGTTGTTTACACAATCAATGTCGAACGAAGGTTTGCCAGTAATCGGGGGATCTGCGTTTCATCAGCAACTACGCTTGACCTTGGGTCACACGATCGGCGACTAATTCCACGATAATTCTGGGCGCTGTGTCCCACGCTCCGTCGCCCAAGGGCGTCCGGAACCGCTATCAGCGAGTGTCCGTGACAGCGCAGCCCTGAACTTGTTTTGACACTGCATGGCAGAAACGTACCCGGCTCCACGCCAGCGCAAACTACTCAGATAACGTCGCGCTCAAGGATCTCCCGTCAGACCTGAAATAACCGCACACATTCACAGCATACAGAAAAGTCGCACTTTTTAATTGCGTCACTATTAGTCTACTCATCTCTAAATCCTGTTGGTGTTGCTATAGTTGTTGCTGTTGTTGCGATGGAAGTAGTACATTTACATTTGTTTATCATAAGATTTACCGTATATTTTCACTAATATAACATATAGGCCTAAACAGCTGTTCTGTACACACTGTCATTACTAAAAAAATCAGAAATAAAGTGATAGGAGAAAGCAGTATGATTCCCTGCTTAATAGCTTGTTTATCCGTCTTTGGAATGCAACATATCACCGAGTCTGCCTATGAGGCATCCGACCGTTTGTTGCAAGGTTTGTGGTATTAGATGTCTTCGCACAGGTCATCTAATTCGCCTAAATAACGAACGCTGTTTTCGTACGCGGTGATGGCGCCCAAAAGCGACTCAGATGGGTTTCATAGGATTTACATGAGGTGAAATTGGTCGCCGAGACTTCAACGTGAGTTTACTATATGTTGTTGTTGTTGTGGTCTTCAGTCCTGAAACTGGTTTGATGCAGCTCTCCATGATACTCTATCCTATGCGAGCTGCTTCATCTCCCAGTACTTACTGGAACCTACATTCTTCTGAATCTGCTTAGTGTATTCATCTCTTGGCCTCCCTCTACGATTTTTACCCTCCACGCTGCCCTCCAATGCTAAATTTGTGATCCCTTGATGCCTCAGAACATGTCCTACCAACCGATACCTTATTCTGGTCAAGTTGTGCCACAAACTCCTCTTCTCCCCAATTCTATTCAATACCTCCTCATTAGTTACGTGACGTACCCATCTAATCTTCAGCATTCTTCTATAGCACCACATTTCGAAAGCTTCTATTCTCTTCTTGTCTAAACTATTTATCGTCCATGTTCCTCTTCCATACATGGCTACACTCCATACAAATACTTTCAGAAACGACTTCCTGACACTTAAATCTATACTCGATGTTAACAAGTTTCTGTTTTTCAGAAATGCTTTCCTTCCCATTGCCAGTCTACATTTTATATCTTCTCTACTTCGACCTTCATCAGTTATTTTGCTCCCCAAATAGCAAAACTCCTTTACTATTTTAAGTGTCTCAATTCCTAATCTAAATCCCTCAGCATCACCCGACTTAATTCGACTACATTCCATTATCCTCGTTTTGCTTTTGTTGATGTTCATCTTATACCCTCCTTTCAAGACACTGTCTATTCCGTTCAACTGCTCTTCCAACTCCTTTGCTGTCTCTGACAGAATTACAATGTCATCGGGGAACCTCAAAGTTTTTATTTCTTCTCCATTGATTTTAATACCTACTCCGTACTTCTGTTTTGTTTCCTTTACTGCTTGCTCAAAATATAGATTGAATAGCATCGGGGAGAGGCTACAACCCTGTCTCACTCCCTTCCCAACCACTGCTTCCCTTTCAAGTCCCTCGACTCTTATAACTGCTATCTCCTTTCTCTACAAATTGTAAATAGCCTTTCGCTCTCTGTATTTTACCCCTGCCACCTTCAGAATTTGAAAGAGAGTATTCCAGTCAACATCGTCAAAAGCTTTCTCTAAGTCTACAAATGCTAGAAACGTAGGTTTGCCTTTCCTTAATCTAGATTCTAAGATAAGTCGTAGGGTCAGTATTGCCTCACGTGTTCCAACATTTCTACGGAATCCAAACTGATTTTCCCCAAGGTCGGCTTCTACCAGTTTTTCCATTCGTCTGTAAAGAATTCGCGTTAGTATTTTGCAGCTGTGACTTATTATGGTCGACTTATCACTATAATGCTTTTCAAATCACTATAGCACTGTTCTGGCTCTGAGACACGGACAGTTATACTCATGAGATATGACATACCTTTCGGGGAAACATCAAGCTTGAAGGAATGAAGGTGGTTCACAGCTGTCACCATGTCTTCGATTACTATCACAGTTCCCATGCAAGCGCAGGAGAATGTCTTCCACAGCATAATACTGCTCCCACCAGCCTGCGTCCGTAGCGCGCTGCACGTTTCGAACCACCGATCACCTCGACGAAGGCGTTTGTGTAGACGACCAGCGACTTATTGTGGTAAAAATGTGATTAATTCGTAGAGCCGACACGTTTCCATTGATCGACAGTTGAATCCCGATGATCCTGTGCCCACTGCAATCCTAACTGACGATGTCGTTGGGTCAACACATGAACACGCATGGGCGGTCTGCTGCGGAGCTCCATGTTCAACAATGTACGACGAACGGTGTGCTCCAAAACACCTCTACACGTATCACCATTGTGCCCTTTAGACAGAGATGCCACAGACCATCTCTCCTACTTTACAGAGCAGACAGGCCTCCGAACCCCACGTTCTGTGAAGAGTCGTGGACGTCCAACCATTTAGCGCCTAGTAGTAGAATATGAATATGTGTGAAATCTTATGGGACTTAACTGCCAAGGTCATCAGTCCCTAAGCTTACACAATACTTAACCTAAATTATCCTAAGGACAAACACACACACCCATGCCCGAAGGAGGACTCGAACCTCCGCCGGGTCCAGCCGCACAGTCCATGACTGCAGCGCCTGAGACTTAGTAGTAGTTTCACTGTCCTTCTGCCTCTTTCCCTACATACTCACGACAGTACCAAGTGAACATTCGACCAAATTCGCCGTTCTCAAGACACTCATTCACGGGCTCTGCGTAATAATAATCTGGCCTTTCTCGGAGTCGCTTGTCTCAATAGATTTCAACATTAACAGCCAATATCTTTGCTAGAGTCGTCACCCATCCGTGTCTGCTCCGCTTACATACTTTTGTTACCGTGTCACATGCCCGCAATGCCACCAGGCTGCATGCGACGTCGCGGTGGTCAGTGGTCATAATGTTTTGGCAGATCAGTGCAAGTGTAATCTTTAAGAAGTACATCACACTAATGGCGTTAGTCATTGGCGATGTATTGCTAGAGATGATCGCGGAAGCTTCTCATTACGTTCTCAAACATTTTCTGCGCAATGATCTCTACCTTTTCCAATCCGCAGTAAAAAAATTGATTTTCTTCGGGTGACTGCACAGAAAAGATGATAGGCTGAAAGATCAGGTGATCTCGCCGGCCTTGCGATATCACGGAACTCATGTGGGAAGTCACGCCTCATTGCATTATTTGAATTACGGGACTTATCAACTATTGCCCCATCGTGTTGAAATCATGTCGCATAGACGGCAATTTTCCAGCGCTGTGGGGGGGAGAAATTGTTAACTGTGCATACCGTTCCGAATTGACACTCACTGGCCGGCCGTTGTTTTTAATAAAATATGGCCCAGTGATTTCACTGGATTGTCCAATAGCACGCTAGACGACGTCCTTTAGCCTTCTGATGAATGAGCTGCGGGTTTGTATCTCATTAATATCGGAGATTTTGTTTATTTACAAACCAAAAAACAAATGGTTCATATGGCTCTGAGCACTATGGGACTTACCACCTATGATCATCAGTCCCCTCGAACTTAGAACTACTTAAACCTAACTAACCTCAGGACATCACACAACACCCAGTCATCACGAGGCAGAGAAAATCCCTGAGCCCGCTGGGAATCGAACCCGGGAACCCGTGCGCGGGAAGCGAGAACGCTTCCGCACGACCACGAGCTGCGGACATTGACAGACCTGTTTAAATGAAAGTTTAGATCATCAGTCATCACAAGACTTGTCAGAAATGCGGCATCATGGACAGTTCTGTCCTGTGATGTTGCATAGAATTTGCAGCTACTCACTTTGTCTCCTTGTCACAACTATTGATCCACTTGAAGCTTGTAAAGACAAAAAAGTTCACAGATTTCTGCAAACACATGTGACGAATCTATAACGTTCTCGAAATATGATAGACAGACCACTGTAGGGTTCGTTGCAGAACTGCAGGAACTCTGATTTTTTTCCGGCATTTGAACAGTCATTTCAAATTATTTAGGCTTCACAGCCCGTCTTACGCCATTGTTTTATCCACCTGGATATTTTCCTTCTGTCTGGAACAAGGAAATGATGGTCTCTACCAACGCGCATCGCACGTTGGACAAACGCAACACTCTGCTCACAATAGAATCCCACCTGCACTGGCCAACTTTGCATGCTGAAGTGAACAGTAATCTTGGTAGATGGCTGCGAGCACATCTGCATGCTAGCTGGATGGACAATTGAATATATACTGCTGGTCGGAGTGCCCGAGCGGTTCTAGGCGCTACAGTCTGGAACTGCGCGACCGCTACGGTCGTAGGTTCGAATCCTGCCTCGGGCATGGATGTGTGTGATGCCCTAAGCTTAGTTAGGTTTAAGTAGTTCTAAGTTCTAGGGGACTGATGACCTCAGATGTTAAGCCCCATAATGCTGAGAGCCACTTTTTTTTAATATATACTGTTTCTCTTGGACCACACTTTATGTTTCACCCCAAAAGAACAAATTTCGACTAGAGCACCGAGCAAGGCGCAGCGGCCTGGGAGACATTGAACACCTAATCTAGGGAATCGTGGTTCGTATTGTAGCACCACAGTGCATTAAGGGCAGTTTTGTGATATCCGAATTAATATCAAAATTAATCATAATCAGATGTATATCTCATACATACCGAACTAATCTCACATATACAACGGTTGGAACTTAAATAGTGGCAACTATAGTACCGGCCATTAAAATTGCTACACCAAAAAGAAATGCAGATGATAACGGGGTATTCATTGAACAAATATATTATACTAGAACTGAGATGTGATTACATTTTCACGCAATTTGGGTGTATAATTCGTGCGAAATCAGTACCCATAAAACCACCTCTGGCCTTAATAACGGCCTTGATACACCTGGGCATTGGATGGAGTGTTGTGATATACCTTTTGCATCTCTAACTTTTATGTTTTCATCCTCTTTAAAAGCAAAGAGAAAAGATGAGGTGGTAGTAGCCCAGCGTAGAGCCTGTGCCTACCGTCAGGTATTTTTGACTTTCAGATGTTAAAAGTCAGAGCAGTTTTTGTTCTTGTACGAGTTGTTTGAAGGAAGGTTTCGCTCAGTGAGTGAACGAGTGAGAACCGTCATTTTTTAGCGAGTAATTGCAGACCGCCATTGTGTGTATTTTCTATGAGCATCGAACAGAAATATAGTAGTGTTTTATTAACAGAATATTTGTGAGAGTTATTATTATTTCAAGTAATAATGCAATAAGAAGAACGGAAGCCCACCTGTGTACTTCGGAAAATTTACGAAGATCCGAATATAACAACACGGCCACAGTCAAGGAGACGGCGATCGGACATAATATTAATAATTGGTACGCATAAAATACTATGAAGACGATTTATTTATATAAATATAACATAAAATGATTCCTTTCCCGTTACAGGCAATGCCTAGCTTATTGTGCATGTCCTTCATGCCAAAGAATTAATCTCTTTAATTCATCCATTTTAAAAAAGCCACACATTCCAACATTTTATTATCATTCATTAGCTATCCTATTGTATTATCATTTTATTATATTATAGTGTACAGGTGCAGCTGCCCATGCAGGTTCAACACGATACCACAGTTCAAGAGTAGTGACAGGCGTATCGTGACGAGCAAGTTGCTCGGCCACCATTGACCAGACGTTTTCAATTGGTGAGAGATCTGGAGAATGTGCTGCCATGGCAGTAGTCGAACATTTTCTGTATCCAGAAAGGTCCGTATAGGACCTGCAACATGCGGTCGTGCATTATCCTGCTGAAATGTAGGGTTTCGCAGGGATAGACTGAAGGGTAGAGCCACGGGTCGTAACACATCTGAAATGTAGCGTCCACTGTTCAAAGTGCCGTCAAATAGAACAACAGGTGACCGAGACGTGTAACGAATGGCACCCCATACCATCACGCCTGGTGATACGCCAGTATGGCGATGACGAAGACACGCTTCCAATGTGCGTTCACCGCGATGTCGCCCAACACGGATGCGACCATCATGGTGCTGTAAAGAGAACCTGGATTCATCCGAAAAAATGACGCTTTTGGTTTCGTGCACTGATGTTCGTCGTTGAGTACACCACCGCAGGCGCTCCTGTCTGTGATGCAGCGTCACGGTTAACCGCAGGCATGGTCTCCGAGCAGATAGTCCGTACTGCTACAAACGTCGTGGAACTGTTCGTGCAAATGGTTGTTGTTTTGCAAACTCCCCATTTGTTGACTCAGGGATCGAAACGTGACTGCACGATCCGTTACAGCAGGGCGGATAAGATGCCTGTCATCTCGACTGCTAGTGATACGAGGCCGCTGGGATCGAGCACGGCGTTCCGTATTACATTCCTGAACCCACCGATTCCATATTCTGCTAACAGTCATTGCATATCGACCAATACGAGCACCAGTGTCGCAATACGATAAACCTCAATCGCGATAGGCTACAATCCGACTTTTATCAAAGTCGGTAACGTGATGCTACGCATTTCTCCTCCTTACACGAGGCATCACAACAGCGTATCACCAGGCAACGCCGTTCAACTGCTGTTTGCGTATGAGAAATCGGTTGGAAACTTTCCTCATTTCAGCACGTTGTAGGTTTCGCCTCCGGCGCCAACCTTTTGTGAATGCTCTGAAAAGCTTACCATTTGCATATCACAGCATCTTCTTCCTGTCGGTTAAATTTCGCGTCTGTAGCACGTCATCTTCGTGGTGTAGCAGTTTTAATGGCCAGTAGTGTATTTATTCACAACCGATACAAAAGAGTTACATGTTTGCACCTGTTACTGTTCTTCAAAGTAGTCACCAGCGTTGTGTAGAACCCGTTGCCAGCGATGTGGAACTCGTAGTATGTCGTTAGCAGAACCTGTTCTGTTGATGGTGAGAATGGAGCGGTCTACTGCCTGTCAAATCTCTGGAACAGTTCTGAAGGGAATGCCACGAAGTAGTTCTTTCATCTTCGGAATCAAATCAAAGTCACAAGGACTTAAGTCCGGGGAGTATGTTGGATGGTACAGTACTTCCTAGTCCCATCGACCGAACAGAGCAGCCACAGCTTGCGCTGTATGCCCCCGTGCATTGTCGTGCAAAATGATGGGTGGGTTGCGCAGAAAGTGTCGCCGATTCTTTTGCAAAAGCTGCTCGCAGGTGATGCTCCAAAAACGAACAGTAATACTGTGCATTGACGGCCTGCCGTGGAGGAACGTAATGCGTTAGGATGACAACATCACAGTCGTACGTGAGAATCGCCATAACTTTAGACCGCTCCATTCGCACCATCAACAGAACAGGCTCTGCTAACGGTATACTACGCCTTCCGCATTGCTGGTTATGGGTTCTACACAACGCTGGTGACTGCTCTGAAGGACAGTAACACGTGCAAACATGTAACTCCTTTGTATTGGTTGTGAATAAATAGTTGCCTCTATTTAAGTTCCAACCCTCGTATTTTATTCCACATTATCACACCCAAAATGGGACTTCTTTAAAAAATCAAGTCTTTCGAATATTTTGATGCTGTTGTCAATTTTTCACCATTTTCTGCTAATCTTTTCCTAACACCGAACATACTCCATAATGTAAGTCTGCAGGCTTCCGTGGCCGTTGTCACTAAAGTTAAAATCTTCTGGGTTATTAGGCCGCGTCATATTTCCTTCTAAAATAATCGACGTTTGACCCGTCTGTTCTAGCAGTAGTGGACACCGTAACATCCTGAAGAATATCCCAGGTACCGGCCGACGTGGCCGAGCGGTTCTAGGCGCTACAGTCTGGAACCGCGCGACCGCTACGGTCGGAGATTCGAATCCTGCCTCGGGCATTGATGTGTGTGATGTCCTTAGGTTAGTTAGGTTTAAGTAGTTCTAAGTCTAGGGGACTGATGACCTCAGATGTTAAGTCCCATTTCGCTAATATCCCTGCAGAGAGGTCGAAATGTCGTTTATTTTAGAAAGAAATATGACGTGCCTAACAACCCAGAAGATTTTAACTTTTGTTGCACTCCATAATATCTTTTACATATTCTACGCTTTGTTTGTCCCTACTATTTTTCCCCTCTCCCAGGTTAAGCATTCCTAAACGCCGTAGTGGATGTCTCACTCACATGTCCCTTATTCTGGTATGGGTCTTCCAAGACTCCTTTCTTTAGCTATTCTGTTTAGTACTTCGTCATTTCTTACTTTATCTGCCCATTTTATTTTTAAGATAACAGCACATTTCAAAACACTTTCAGTTTCCTGTTCTCCGGGTTTCCGATGGTAAAGGTCTCACGTCTCTAGACGTACACATTTAACCTCCTCGGTCCTTATCTAGCAAATACGTTACACACTAATTTTATTTTTTTCTAGTTCAGGTAACAATCTAAACTCGATGTTCCTGATTGTAGCATATACTTTACCCCAAGTGCTTGCAGTACATCACTTACTTTCGTTTCTGCGTGTTTCCAAAAGGTGGCAGCATCTGCTTAAATACTGTTTGCCGCCGTGTCAGTATCTCTTCGAGAAATAAAGGTAATTTCTGTTCGTTTTTAGTAATTTTTCACTAGAACGTGTTTAGAGCATGCAAGTATTATGCTAATATACCCTACACTGTCAAATGAGTGTTTATTTCACACAACAGTACTATGATATAATTTTTTTCAATGTAGCACTGAGGCCTGCATTCGGCAACGACCAACACTTTCTTATTCCAGTAGCATTGTTTTTTTTTTTTTAATTTTTAGGTTTTATTGTTGAGTTTTCATAGTATTGCACATATCTGTTATTTTCTAACGTAAAAAGTATTCACTTTCAACATGTTCTAAAATTTTGGTGACTCACACTAATTTGTTGTATTTAGTATGCTAATTATATTGTGTTGTATTTAGTATTCTAATTATATTTTGTCCCAGAACGATGGACCGGCCGCCAATATCCAGTATAGGGTTTTCATTCACAAAATTTAAGCTCATCACTGGGAAGGTTATCTTGTTCCTCATTTTCACATTAACACACGATGTTATCACTAGAGAAGGAATTTATCTTCACCCGCATCAGTCTACTCCAGTTACCTTCCTTTCTTCGGTCGTACTGTGTTATGTTGCTAATAATACGGTACAACTCTTTCACATTTTCCACTATTCTGTAGTCCACAATTTTGATGTTTAGCAGGTTGCTTTTCTCACAGGGACTGCTCTTCATTTTATTTGTGCTTCACCGATTTTCTGTGTAAAGTAAGCTGCCCATTGATTTCAACAAGTCTTTTGAGTTCCTACACACACGGTACGCAAAGTAATCACGCGAATCTCTTCTGAGGCAGCCGGTAACGATCTAGTGAGCGTAGCTATGATTTAGGACGTCGATGCAGTTATTCCAGGCGCCTTCACTCACCGTCTTGTTGGTGGTTCATATCCTACGGAATGGAAACAAAGCTTAATTCAGCCAGTAACACAAAATCACCAGGTTACTATTGGCCGATCAGCATATTAACCACAGTATTTAAAGACTTTGAGTGCATTGTTAATTAACATCTGACGGATTATCGCAGAACTTATAACATGCACAATAAATGTCAATCAAGTAAAGATAACATCACAGTACAGCAACATCATTGATCAAAGTGACTCACGACACCAAACAGGCCATGGTCAGAGGCGGCAGTTTTAACTCTGCTTGATTTCAGCAACGCTTTTATGCGGTTAATATCGATACATTACTTATTAAGATGAAACAACTGAATTTCTCAAACAACTACCTCAAAAACAGATGTCAGTGAGTCGTCTCTGGGTAGGAGAAGTGATCAAGGGAAAAAAAAGTGCTCCCTGGAGTGTCCCAGGGTTCCGCCCTTGGTCCATTGCTTTTCGTTGTATATAAATGATATTTCACTTTCTTTACTCTTTCACCTGCCACTTACATACTGACGATATCTAGTTGTAAGTAAGTGCCAGCACTAAGGACACTTCTAAGGTTGCATTAGGTACGAATGATGACCTTCCTTCAGTATCACGATGGGTACAAAATCTTTATCTTAAATTAAATACTAAGAAGTAAGAGGTCGTCCTAATATCTCAGTGATTGATGAAAAACGGACATTTTTGTAGAAAAGTCTCTCTAATACTTGCCAATGATATCCAGTTATCATATCGAAAGAAAAGTAAAAGACTGCAGCATTATCTTGGATGAGCGTCTAAAGTGGGAAGAATGTTGCTGTTTGCAGGAAATCTGTTTCCTATCTATATGCAATCCACAAATACTCCTGAAATAAATTATTAGTCTAGTCTTCAGTTTTGCCAAATGTTTGGTACTGTGACTTAGTTCAACAAGACACAAATAGTGAAAATTTCAGACTACTCGAGATAGTTATGAACGCTGGCGTAACATGTGTTTGCGACATTCGGTTGTTTGAACTTATCAGTCCTTTCAGTATGCAGGTTGTATGTCACCAGGTGGCGGTGTGATTTCCACACGCTCTGTTTACGTCATGGGTTTCTTAATCACTGGTACCATCAACTCCTCTCCTCAAATACGAAATAAATGTCGTCATTTCACAGCTGCAATACAGACTGTGAAATGTCCAGCATTTTGACTGTAACTACGCACGATACTAAATCTTTCGGTCACCCTATCTCCACTAAAGCCACACGACTGTGGAACAAATCACCCTGTAATCTGCGTATTATTCAAAACCACTCTGCATTCAGGAGAAGATTAAAGTTTATCTTTTATCATCGGCGCAGCTTCATTCTCTATGCATTTCTTATCCCTTTCTATTTGGCACTTTCTTTTTTATCTGCTAATCTTACAATATTATTTCTCGCTCTTCCTCTGACCAGCAGCTTCTTCTCGACATTGATTCTTGTACACGTTTCAGTTAGATGTAACTAATCACATTGGACAAAAAAGTAATGAGGAACTTTCTATCATCATTTTTATCATAGCAGTTGTAATGCTCACTGTGTGAGGAATTATGATTAGATGCATTGCTCCCGGTGAAATAAAGGGATAAATAAATATAAAAGACTGCAGTCATTGAGTTGCCCGTAAATAGACCATACCTAAAAATCCTGAACATAAATGTACGAAGACATTTGAAGTGAGCTTACGAAAATGACACTTATGCCGAACGCAGTGTCACGAGTGAATCTCCCAGATCAAAACTGAATGACAGTGGGATGGCCTTCCACCTCAACTAGCACGGTTCACATTCAGAAATGCGCCAACAGTCTTCCATCAGAGAAGCTGAAGCAGATGTTATAATTTCAGTTAATTTGCGTCTCGAGATTTTATCCGAAAAATTGATCAAAGGGTTTGCAGCATCGTTGGTTTCCCATTCAATGAGTGAAGAGCAGACAGGACACGGAGTGAAAATTTGCAAGGAACTCCAGGTACAAGCTGACGATGACGCAACGTTCTTGGAAAAAGGCCTTCGCGGGAGATTACTGCTGGGTTTACGTCTGCGAGGTTGAGACAAAATTCGCGCTGTCACGGTGGACTGGCAAAGGAGCTCACTACCCAAAAACTTGTACCAAAATGATGCTCACATTTTTTTGTCTCACAATGATATTCGAATTTTTTTCGCTAGATCAATCAGTCAACCGTCATTAGGCGTTTTTAAAAGGTTACGCGAAACGATTGGCAAAAAGAAATTAGCCACACATGTGGCAAGGCAGCTTAAAATTCCTTCATGATGGCAAAGTGCATACTCACTCCGTTTTGTCAATCTACGAGTTTTTCTCCGTACATCTATCCGTAAAAACGGAGCTCTTACGGAATAGCTTTGTTCTCAGTCCGTCTCTGCATGTATGACTGTATGTCGACATCAGTTTCAAATTTTTGTCACATACAAAGATGTAAGGACCCTGCCAGTGTAAAAAATTAAGCTTCCAAGTCAATGCAATTTATGTCACAGATACTGAAGTTGCAGCCGGCCGGGGTGGCCGAACGGTTCTAAGCGCTACAGACTGGAACCGCGCTACCGCTACGGTCGCAGGTTCGAATCCTGCCTCGGGCATGGATGTGTGTGATGATGTCCTTAGGTTAGTTAGTTTTAAGTAGTTCTAAGTTCTAGTGGACTGATGACGTCTGATATTAAGTCCCATAGAGCTCAGAGCCATTTGAACTGAAGTTGTAAACTCACTCATGAAAACCAATAGGGTACTTCACGTTCATCTAGAATAAAGAAATTTTGCAAGAAGCAAGCTTTCATAGTACAAGTAAAGTGAAAAAAATCCGAAAATTGTAATTTGTAATTATAGACATGAATACAATCTTTTTGCCATTACAACGGACATCGCATTCATCAAGTCCCTATAACTCCGTCTTTATACAGGATGGTTCCGAGACCTCGGTTGTTCAGTATAAAATGTCAAATCAAAAACACATTTAGCCTCTACATTTCAAATTTTATGTTATTTTTGCTACCAGTTTCAGCGTTACACTACGCCAGCCTCAGGGCCCTGACCGACGTGTAGGAAGAATACCATCTCTTGTACAATCGAAATAGGGGCCAGCTACCGTCATTGGTATTCGTAGACTTCCCTTTAACTTGAAGTGATGAGCGTAGGAATCGGGTTGTTAAAAGGAAGTGCACGGATACCCGCGACTGTATGCTGTATGAAGGGCTGTTTCGATTGTAGAAGGGGTGGAATTCTTCCCATACGTCGGTCATGGGGCCTGAAGATAGCGTAGTGTAGCGCCGCAACCGATAGCAAAAATAAAATAAAATATGAAATGTAGAGGTATTCATCGTACGTCAAATGCATAACACAAAAATATTACTGCATTTATGCAAAAAGTGTAACTTGTAATCATGTTTTAGTAAATAAATAAGAATATTCTATCAGATATTCTCTCTCTACTTATACTGAGGGGTCCAGAAAAATGTAGATACTCTTTGATACTCAATATTAATGGAAAAAGTGACATACCATGTCTGGAGACCATGGAGGGTGCTCAACAGCTGCTCTTCGACCTATCCGTCGTCCGGGTAGATTTTCATCCAAGTAGGCTCTCACAAGTTGATAAATTTACTTATCTGGGCAGGAAAATTACCAGGGATGGAAAGAGCAAGGCAGAAGTGTGAAGTAGAATTACTCAAGCAAAGGCTGCTTTTAACAAGAAGAAAAACATCTTAACATCTAAGAGCATCAGCCTTGAAACCAGGAAAAGATTTTTGAAATCATATGTGTGGAGTGTGGCATGCTATGTGTGTGCAATATGGACTCTCGGGACAGAGGAAGATCAGAAGCTAAATTCTTTTGAAATGTGGTGCTACAGACGCGTGCTCAAATATGTATGTAGCCCTATAAAATGTATCGACAAGGTCACAAACGAAGTGGTTCTGCAAAGAGCAGGTGAGAAGAGATGCTTCTGGAGTTTCATTGTTAAAACAAGAGTGCAATTTACAGGCCATCTATTGAGACATACAGGACTCCTGAACACAACCATAGAGGGATATGTCGAGGGAAAAAGACCAAGAGGAAGACCACGGCTGAGGTACATGGATCAAACCGTGAAAGATGTGGGATGTGACATCTATAAAGAGATGAAGAGAAAAGCTGAAAGACGCACAGAATGGAGACAAGCTGCCATTGTAGCTGTTGCAAACCAATCCTTGGATTGACCACTACAGAAGAAGAAGAAAAGGCTCTCACATCTCTGTGGTAATGAGGTGCAGCGTTATACAGTTGTAGGTAAAATCTTTCATTTCCAAACACCTCTCGGATGGCAGGGAAAATCGATGTTTGCAGCGCATGAAGCTACACATCACCAGTGACGATATCGTCAAAGAAGAATGGACCAGTCAAACGGCGCGATGACAAACCACACCACACATTGATACCCAACAGATTAACATGGAAATTTTGGAAATTTGTGGTAAGGTCTTAGGGGACCAAACTGCTGAGGTCATCGGTCACTAAGCTTACGCACTACTTAATCTAATTTAAACAAACTTACGCTAAGGACAACACACCCAGTCATGCCTGGGGGAGGATTCGAACCTCCAACGGGGGTGATTAACATGTTTATCCACGTGAACGTGAGGATTTCAGGAACCCAGTACCTGCAGTTGTGGAGTTTACAGTACCGTCCAGTTTGAGTTGCACCTTGTCATACCAGATAAGCATCCCTGCAAACCGTTCATCCTCGCAAGGCATGCCTTCAAAACACTCGCAGTAGTCCATCCTTCGATCATAGACTGCAACGATCTCGGAATGTACACTTCCTATTTTGCAGCCTTTAGAATTCGTCTTACACTTGATCGGCTTACGCCACTTTCACGTGCACGCTGTTTTATAGAAATTTCATTGATGTTCCAAGATATTAACTATCAAATAATATAAACTATAAAATGAAGTAACCTGCTCGCTTCTTTTTGTATGTCCAAGTTAGTCTCAGGAACTACAGTAGAGGTTTTGATATACTGCTCGAATTCCCATGAGTGATACCTTGCCAGTATCGATACCGGTAACAGGCAAAAATCATCGAGATTCTCAATTTCTGGATAGGATGAATTAGGTATATACCTAATTAAGTTGGTAAGTAACCCTCAGTGTGAGAGTCGTACTTACACTTGGCCTCCCCAAGCCACTTTGCACCTCACACCCCGCTCACTGATACTTTTTCATGTTTCTAAAATTGAAACCAATCTCGACTGATTCGTGACGGGCACTGAAGAATCTTCGAAACACAATTTTCTAATACTGCATATCGAAACAGCTGTGGGACAAGTGTGCGGATAGATGAGGGAGTAGTTTGAAGGAGACAAGCGCAAAATACACACTAATAAGCCCAAACATTACGACCACTGACCACCCAGACGTTGGTGGCGTTGCGGGCATGTGACTCGGTAACAAAAGTACGTAAGCGGAGCAGGCGTGGACCGAGGACCACCATAGCGAAGATGTGGGCTACAAATTGGGATATCCATTCAGCTAAGCGACTTTGACAAAGGGCTGATTATTAATATGCACAGCGTGTGAACGAGTATCTCGAAACCGACGAATGTGGTCGAATGTTCACAAGGCCCGCTAAATGGTTGGACGTGGGGTTCGGAGGCTTGCTGTTCACCAAAGTAGAATAACACGTGATCTACGGCATCTCTGCCAAAGAGCACAACGGTGGGCCACGCGCAAATGTTTTGAACATAGAGCTTCGCAGCAGATCACCCCTAGGTGTTCACATGTTGACCAACGCAATAGTCAACTACGATCGTAGTGGGGAGTCGACCATCGGGAGTCGACCGTCGATAAATGAAAACGTGTCGTCTCTTCGGGTAAATCACATTTTGGCTACACTAGTCGCTGGTCGTCTCCATAAACGCCGTCATCGAAATGAACGGTGGCTCGAAACGTGCAGCGCGCCATGGACGCAGGCTGGTGGGAGCAATAGTATGCTGTGGGACAGATTCGCCTGCGCACGCATGGGACCATTGGTAGTAATCGAAGACACGCTACAGCACGCGAACCACCTGATCCCTTCATGCTTGGCGTCTTCCTCGACGGCGATGTCTCCTTCAGCAACATACACTACTGGCCATTAAAATTGCTACACAAAGAAGAAGTGCAGAAGATAAACGGGTATTCAGTGGACAAATATATTATACTAGTACTGACATGTGTTTACATTTTCAAGCAATTTGGGTGCATAGATACTCAGAAATAACGGCCTTGATATGCCTGGGCATTGTGTCAAACAGAGCTTGGATGGCGTGTACAGGTACAGCTGCCCATGCAGCTTCAACCCGGTACCACAGTTCATCAAGAGTAGTGACTGGCGTATAGTGACGAGCCAGTTGCACGGCCACCATTGACCAGACGTTTTCAGTTGGTGAGAGATCTGGAGAATGTGCTGGCCAGGGCAGCAGTCGAACATTTTCTGTATCCAAAAAGGCCCGTACAGGACCTGCAACATGCGGTCGTGCATTATCCTGCTGAAATGTAGGGTTTCGCAGGGATCGAATGAAGGGTACAGCCACGGGTCGTAACACATCTGAAATGTAACGTCCACCGTTCAAAGTACCGTCAATGTGAACAAGAGGTGAGCGAGACGTGTAACCAATGGCACCAATGGCACCCCATACCATCACGCTGGGTGATACAGCAGTATTGCGAAGAAAAATACATGCTTCTAATGTGCGTTCACCACGATGTCGCCCAACACGGATGCGACCATCATGATGCTGTAAACAAAACCTGGATTCATCGGAAAAAATGAAGCTTTGCCATTCGTGCACCCAGGTTCGTCGTTGAGCACACCATCGGAGGCGCTCCTGTATGTGATGCAGCGTCAAGGGTAACCGCAGCCATGCTCTCCGAGCTGATGGTCCATGCTGCTGCAAACGTGGTCGAACTGTTCGTGCAGATGGTTGTTGTCTTGCAAACGTCCCCACTGTTGACTCAGGGATCGAGACGTGGCTGCACGATCCGTTACAGCCATGCGGATAAGATGCCTGTCATCTGGACTGCTAGTGATACGAGGCCGTTGGGATCCAGCACGGACTTCCATGTTACCCTCCTGAACCCACTGATCCCATATTCTGCTAAGTCATTGGATGTCGACCAACGCGAGCAGCAATGTGGCGATACGATAAACCGCAATCGTGACAGGCTACAATCCGACCTTTATTAAAGTCGGAAACGTGATGGTACGCATTTCTCCTCCTTACACGAGGCATCACAACAACTTTTCACCAGGCAACGCTGAGCAACTGCTGTTTGTGTATGAGAAATCGGTTGGAAACTTTCCTCATGTCAGCACGTTGTAGGTGTCGCCACCGGCGCCAACCTTGTGTGAATGATCTGAAAAGCTAATCATTTGCATATCACAGCATAATTCCTGTCGGTTAAATTTCGCTTCTGTAGCACGTCATCTCCCTGGTGTAGCAATTTTAATGGCCAGTAGTGTAGCTGTCCATGTCTCGGAGCCAAAACCGTGCTACAGTAGGTTGAGGACAATTACAGTGAATTCACGTTGATTTCTCGGCGACCAAATTCGCCTATTATGAATCCTATAGAACCGTCTTGGGTCGCTATCGGGTGTCATCACCGCGTACGTAAATCAGTGGTTCGTTATTCACGCGAATTACATAACCTTTGCGTAGACATCTAAGGCCACACACCTCCACAAGCCTACCAGTAAACTGTCGGATCCATGACATGCAGAATCAGTGACGTATTTCGTTTCAAAGACGGACAAACAAGTTATTAATCAGATGGTCATAATGTTGTGGCTCATCAGTGTAGGGTAGACGAATTATTTTTTTAAAAAGTGCTCTAAATTTTTGAAGCACATCTCGCACGTAGTTCCCAGAATCCAAGTCTCGAAAACTGTTATCTTGAGCTCCGCTGTAAATGTGCCTTGACTTTGCAAAGCCTTTTCCACTGCGCGATGTTCAGTATGGCCAATTCGTCGAAGCGATTATTTGAGTCTCGTCCCACTTCCTGCGGGCGGAGTGTCTGCAAAGGAGAGGCACGGTTGCCAAGCAACGGAGCAGGGCCGCGGGTTAAGGTCGGGTCAAGGCGACGCCCCACTGGGCGGTCGTTGCTGCTGCCAGCGCACTGCGCCCGCGCTAGTCTCTGCAAGATATTGCGCCGTTTCGTTGAAACGATCCCCAACGACAAAGACGATGAGAAATTTCAAAGTCTATAAGTCCAGTGGCTGCTAGTGTCGAACGTCATTTAGGTACGAAGTTGTCATCTTCCACATCAGGCAGTCCCTCAGCTTCTGTGCAGGCGTGACATAATCGTACAAAGTAGTGACACACCCGCTTTTCTTTGAACAGTGTCAGACGTAGTAAGAATCCTTGCCAGTAGGCTATCACCAGGAACGCCAGACTCCTGCAGACTTTTCACATGATCCCTGTAACGATACACGGTCCCCATTCAGCCGTGAAAATCAAAAAATGGCAAGGACATGAATTCCGTGCGCTGGTTTCCCTGTACTCTTGCCAGGGCGAGAACGGCAACCTTTCCAGGCCAAAGCCCCGCGCTCAATCTCGTAGCAGCCCCAATAGGACAGAACATTGGCGCCTACGGGCATCAACGAGCGGTAAAGACAACTAGGAGTGCCGTCAGTGGTAGATAGCTTAGGGCGAGTGGCAAATACTGTTCAAGCAAATCAGAAAACAGAGGTAATTTCTAAAAACGTTGCGGACGTGGCAACAAAACGATTATTGGTTCAAATGGCTCTGAGCACTATGGAACTTCACATCTCAGGTTATCAGTCCCCTAGAACCCTAGTGGTCGCGCGGTTCCACACTGAAGAGCATAGAACCGCTCGGCCACCAGCGGCCGGCAAACGATTATTCACGTTGATGTGTTGAATGTATAAGACTGGCGATTTACCACAAGACTGCAAGAATTGTCACAGAATCAACGTAACAAATGACGCATCCAAGTTGCTTACAAGAATAACATACATAAGAATCGAACAGAAAACTGAGGAAGTGTTAGATGACGATCAGTTTCGTTTAGGAAAGGTAAAGACACCAGAGAGGCAATTTTGACGTTGATGTTGATATTGGAAGAAGGACCAAAGAAAAACCAAGATACGTTCATATGATTTGTGGTCCTGGAAAAAGCGTTCGATAATGTCAAATGGTGCAAGATGTTCGAAATTCTGAGAAAAATAGGGGTAAGCTACAGGAATAGGTCGGCAGCACCCAATATGTACAAGAGCCAAGAGGGAACAAGAGTAGACGACCAAGAACGAAGTGCTAGGATTAAAAAGGGTGTAAGATGGGTCGTAGACTTTCACCCATACTGTTCAGCTTATACACAGAAGAAGCAATGACAGAAATAAAAGAAAGATTGAAAAGTAGAATCAAAATTAAAGGTGAAAGGATATCAGTGGTAAGATTCGCTGATGACATTGTTATCATCAGGCAAAGTGAAAAAGAATTACAGGATCTGTTGAATGGAATAACAGTCTAATGAGAACAGAATGTGAAACAAGAGTAAATCGATTAAACACGAAAGTCATGAGAAGCAGCAGAAATGAGAACAGCGAGTAACTTAACACAAGAATTGGGGATCACGAAGTAGAAGAAATTAAGGAATTCTGCTACGTAGGCAACAAAATAACGCATGAAGGACGGTGCAAGAAGGACACAAAAAACAGACTGACACTGGCAATAAGAGCATTCCTGGCAAAGAGGAGTCTACTAGTATCAAACATACGCCTTAATTTGAGGAAAAAATTTCTTGGAATGTACGTTTGGAGCACTGCACTATATGATAGTGAAACACTAAGTGTGGGAAAACGGCAACAGAAGAGAAACGCCGGCCGCTGTAGCCGAGCCGTTCTGCGGTCTGGAACCGCGCTGCTGCTACGGTCGCAGGTTCGAATCCTGCCTCGGTCATGGATGTGTGTGATGTTCTTACGTTAGTTAGGTTTACGTAGTTCTGAGTCCAGGGGACTGATGACCTCAGGTGTTAAGTCGCATAGTGCTTAGAGCCATTTGAACCAAGAAGAGAAACGAAGCATTTGAGATGTGGACCTACAGACAGTGGGAAGGAATGAGGAGTCTCTGTGCACAATCGGCGAGGAAAGCGATAAATGGAAAACACTGACGAAGGGACAGGACGATAGGACATATGTTAAGACACCTGGTTCAAACGGTTCAAATGGCTCTAAGCACTATGGGACTTAAAATCTGAGGCCATCAGTCCCCTAGACTTTGAACGACTTAAACTTAACTAACCTGAGAACATCATACATATGCATGCCCGAGGCAGGATTCGAACCTGCCACCGTAGCAGCAGCGCGGTTCCGAACTGAAGCGCCTAGAACCTCTCGGTCACACCGCCGGATTAAAGACACCTGGGAATAAATTCCACGGTACTAGACAGAGCTGGAGAGAGTAAAACCTGTAGAGGAAATAACTGAGGACGTAAGTTGCAATTGTTCCTCTGATATGAGAGGTTTGGGGCAGGAAAGGAATTTGGGGTGGGCCGCATCAAACCAGTCAGAATACTGATGACAAAAAAAGAGAGAAACAATAAATGCAATTAAAGTTTACGAGGGGGAAAAAGAAGCAAGACAAGATTTTAATGCAAGCAGATACTGTAAAGTAATATCAAAAGTAGGTAGCTTGGGATGATAGACTCCTTGTGATTGGTTGCCGCGCGGAGTAACCGTGCGATCTAAGGCGTCTCGTCACGATCCACGGCGCATGGATGTGTGTGTGTCGTCCTTAGCTTAAGTTACTTTAAGTTAAATTAAACAGTGTGTACGCTTAGGGTTCCATGATCTCAGCAGTTTGGTCCCAAAGGACCTTAACACAAATTCCCAAATTTGCTGTAATTGGCTGGGGCCTCTCAAGAGGCCCTTACCTAACAGAACGAACCATCTGTCCGTGTCTCCCTCTCGCTTTCAGGATAGATGTAGTGGAGTTCACTCCTCATTTAGGCTTGGTAGCGTTCACTTCTATTGGAAGCTTGGGGGACCAAAACTGAGGGGAAGAGACAGATTTGTTACGCCTTCTTGGTAATTGACAGCGGTTTTGGCACACGTTTCAGTCCGCAAAATTTAAACATCATTTACCTTTTACCTATAGCTGTCACATGTTTGTGCAAAGACTTACCATTTTGCATGCGTTGTTACCAGGAACGTATTAAAAATAAAGACTCTTCTAATACTGTTGTAATATGTGTAATTGGAGTGTAGATCTTTTTCTGTGTACCCGTTACACTCGAGTATTTGATCTTGGAGTCTTTGTCTGATCATTATACGACGCGATTCAAAATACCTACTCCAGATTTCTAGGGGCTGTATAGGGGACTTAGTAGATGAAGTTCTGATGAGGAAATGTACCGTTCGGGTCACTTTCAATCCCACCACTTCACGGTGCGCGCACAAACTGAAAAGGGAGCTGATGTAATGGCATCCCGTAAGATCTCAGTCCACTGCAATAACGGCTACGAGGAACTGGTACTTTCTAAACTAGGAGGCTCGGCCCTGGCGCTCAGCGGACGCGGTGCACTTTTGAATCTCTAGGGGAGGCCCGTAGTCACGTAGAAGAGAACCAGAGGACAAGTGTTCGAACATTGCGCATGTCATGTGCTCCTACAGCACACAAGTCAGAACGCATTGTGTCCGCTGTGTGGATACCGTGAAGCGGGAGATTTGAAAGTGATCCGATGCTCAAACTGATTTTACATCGAAACGCTACATTTTCGCACATTGGTTCGTTATCAGAATTGCATCTACTAAGTCCGCTCTACAGCCCCTAGCAGCCTATAATACTAATTTTGAATCATAGTTTATATTCCAGTAAATTTTCCCGGTGTCTCCAGGAGTTTTCCAGTTATACCCCCTCCTCTTGAAGTTCTTGCACCGTGTATTCGCTATTACTAGATGAAATTTATTGCAGAACTCAAGTACTCTTCCCCCTCTCTCATTCCTAGTATCGAGCCCGTATTCTCTCACAACTCTCTGTCTTCCTTCCCGTAGTATAGCGTTCCAATCACGAATGATTACTCTATTTGCGTCCCTCTGTACGTAATGAGTTACTTGTTCTATGTCCTTTTACGTTTTCTTTATCTCCTGAAGTAATGTTGTTGGTGTTGGTTTCCCGTCTATTCTGATGAAATGATCCCATGATTGACCTGCTCACTGTAAACCACTCTCTGCCCTACCTTCCCGCTCATAACTTCGTAATGAATCTTACTCCCGTTTTAGCATTTCTTACTGCTTTCGGTATTACCCCATATTCGTCTAACCAGAAATCATTATCGTCTTTTCATTTCACTTCATTAAACTCCACCTGAATCGACAATGCATTTACCTTCTTAGATGTTCTAGTTTCTCTGCCACACTCATGTTTCTGACCTCTCACGCTCCGTGTCGTAGAATGTTGGACTTTCGTTGATTAGTCAGTGTTTCTCTCATAATCAGCTTCTCCATTGCAGTCCTCTTCCAGAAATCCGAACGGGGAACTAATCTAGAATCTTTTGAGAACGGAGTGATATCATTACTCCTTTTTACGATTACAGATAACACTGTTCGACATGGGTTCTATTTCTGATATTAAAGAATGTGCTTCTAGACCATTTTACTGTGGGAAATTCAAGTATGTAAACAAAATATTGTTGTCAGGGATACTTTTTATGTAATATGTATATATATGTATATTTACAATTCATGGCAAACCCGCCACACCCATGTCATTAAGACCACCTGAAACATCTCATTAACTCGATCGGCGACAGCTGGTCGCTGTCTCGGCAGTAAAGCTTCACGCCTCCTAGGGGCAGGTGCATCGAGTTTACAACAGTGGTGTCAGCCGCAATTTGCGTCAGTCTTAACGAGTGGGTGTTTTGGCTGACAAGAACTGTCTGTCATATTTCCGAGCACGGTTGAATTTGTTATTTCCTGTGTGTAAACTGATTGAGCCTGGTGCTGAAGGTAAAACGACTGCTTGTTTTTACACATCAGCGTTCCTCTAGCTCCCTACTATTAATTTAATGCAGGAGTATTACCAAAGTGGTATTTTTAAATTTGCTGAAATGCCACGTCGTCGTGGATGTCGATATAAGCCGGACGACTTCTGCTACATCTGTGTGGAAGTTCACTTTTGCCAGAAATAGGAAGAAAATTTCTTAAGTCATAAAGAAAGCATACAAACTTTACTTTGGAGTAGAGGTAGGAGACCAAGATAAAGAATGGACACCACATTTCTGTTGTGTTACATGTTACTGCGAACTAATTCAGTGGTGGAAAGGTAAAGAGAATGTGGCGTTGTTTAGCTGTTCCCATGGTGTGGAGGGAGCCTACGGACCATGTTACTGATTGTTATTTCTGTCTAACAAAATTTCAGGGTTTTATAAACAAAAAGTCTAAGCGGCACATTGTTTACCCAGATCTGCCTTCAGCGAGAATGCCAGTGCAGCATTCCGACAACCTTCCAGTACCTTCAAGAGCTCGAGGTCAAATTCCGAGTGACAGTGAAATAAGTAGTACTGAAGAAATCACAGATGATAATTCTTTATATCACTGCACAAGTGAGTCATCGCCACATTTGTTAACACAGGCAGATTTAAATGATTTAGTACGTGATCTAGGACTAAGTAAACAAAAAGCGCAGCTGCTTGGTTCAAGAGTATAATCTACTGCACCATAGTACTAAAATCAATGTGTTCAGGCACAGAGAACATGCCTTTATTTCTTATTTTTCAACTGACGAAGCACTGATATTTTGCAATGACATTGCTGGCCTGATGAAAGTGATGAACTTCACTTATGTTTCACAGGAATGGAGACTTTCCATAGATGCATCGAAAACAAGTCTGAAGGGTGTTTTGCTCCATAACGGAAATAAAACATCCTCTGTTCCAGTAGCTTACGCTAGTTTGACAAAAGAGAATTACGAATTCGAACAAAGGATGCTAAATTTGTTAAAATACAATGAACACAAATGGAAAATATGTGCAGATTTCAAGGTAATTGCTATGGTAATGGGAATGCAACAAGGCTACACAAAGTATGCCTGTTTTCTTTGCGAATGGGATAGTCGAGCCGGAAATTCTCACTACGTGAAAAAGAAATGGCCTAGGCGAAGATGGAAAGCTGGTCAAAAAAATGTACAACGTGAAAGTCTGGTAGCTCCTGAATATATACTACTTCCACCAACATCAAACTTGGCCTGATGAAACAATTCGTGAATGCCATGGATTCAACAGGATGTGGGTTTGGATATCTAGCTACCAAATTCTCCCGTCTTTCAGCTGCAAAACTAAAGGAAGGTGTACTTGTGGGCCCACAAATCAGGGAGCTGCAGAAGCAAATTTTTAAGCATGTTTAACTTATAAAGAAAAAACCGCATGGAACGGTTTCAAGATCGTGTCGGAAAACTTCCTCGGAAGAAGAAGAGCTACTAACTACAAAGCAATGGTGAAGGACATGATCAAAGCATATCAGGATTTGGGGTGCAATATATCTTTGAAGGTACATATGATGGACTCTCATCTGGACTACTTCACAGAGAGTTGTAGTGACGTATTGGATGAACATGGGGAAAGATTCTTAAGACATTCCTGCCATAGAAAGGCGCTATGAAGGGAAGTGGGTACCTTCTATGTTAGCAGATTATTGCTGGAATATCATTCGAGAGAAGAAAGATTCACAACACAAGAGAAAAAAGTGATGTGCATTACAAGGCAGTGGCTCATTGTCACTTTTCTGTAATTTCTCATGTCAATTATTTTTATTTATTTATTTATTTTTCATCAGTCTACTGAATGGATTGATGCGGCCCGCCACGAATTCCTTTCCTGTGCTAACCTCTTCATCTTAGAGTAGCATTTGCAACCTACGTCCTCAATTATTTGCTTGACGTATTCCAATCTCTGTCTTCCTTTACAGTTTTTGCCCTCTACAGCTCCCTCTAGTACCATAGAAGTCATTCCCTCATGTCTTAGCAGATGTCCTATCATCCTGTCCCTTCTCCTTATCAGTGTTTTCCACATATTCCTTTCCGATTCTGCGTAGAAACTCCTCATTCCTTACCTTATCAGTCCACCTAATTTTCAACATTCGTCTATAGCACCACATCTCAAATGCTTCGATTCTCTTCTGTTCCGGTTTTCCCACAGTCCATGTTTCACTACCATACAATGCTATACTCCAGACGTACATCTTCAGAAATTTCTTCCTCAAATTAAGTCCGGTATTTGATATTAGTAGACTTCTCTTGGCCAGAAATACCTTTTTTGCCATAGCGAGTCTGCTTTTGATGTCCTCCTTGCTCCGTCCGTCATTGGTTATTTTACTGCCTAGGTAGCAGAATTCCTTAACTTCACTGACTTCGTGACCATCAATCCTGATGTTAAGTCTCTCGCTGTTCTCATTTCTACTACTTCTCATTACCTTCGTCTTTCTCCGATTTACTCTCAAACCAAACTGTGTACTCATTAGACTGTTCATTCCGTTCAGCAGATCATTTAATTCTTCTTCACTTTGTCAAATAATGTCAAATAAATGCTTCAAAGTGTATACACAAAGGTTACTCTGCTGTATGTTAGATGCCACCCTCCATTAATGTGATAAACTTATAACATCATAAAGAAGTGCATTTGTTTGTCGAATTTCACCTCACGTTTGCTGCACTATATCAAAAACTGAAAAGAGAAATAAAATTGTGATTGCTCATAAACTATCCCTGACAGAAAAAACCATAAACAGTTTTCAATTCAGCACTCAAAATACAACTAGGATCACAACATTTTTTATCAGAAACAGAAAAAAGTTTTTTTTGTAGAACAGAGTAATACGTGCTGTGGATACACATCATGTGTCTTTAACGCATTGACATCAATTGTCTTCTACATTTTCACGCCTTTGATCATTCCTGGTCGTTCTGCTTTTATGGACAGTTTCGGACACAGACCAAAGAGGTACCTTGAACCCATATCCGTTCGTCCACCCTCTTCGATACGGCCTGTGGCAGAATGAGGATGATTTCTTATGTCGGAGGTCAACGAGCGAAATTTAAGCAATGGCTGGGATCGATCCTGGGAGCCTTTGTTTCTAATTAAAGACGCTATCCCTAACCTGATATCACTGACTGCACAGCTAAATTTAAAAGTAAGCTTAACAACATTCCTTTTTGATAAATATATCCATGTAAATTGTAAATTTTCACTACCGGAAATGTCACAATTAATATAATATTCCGGGCTACTATGCCGTGGTCGGATGTATTTAATACTAATGTGAATTAATTGTTCAAATGGTTCAAATGGCTCTGAGAACTATGGGACTTAACATCTGAGGTCATCAGTCCCCTAGGAGAACTGCTTAAACCTATCTAACCTAAGGACATCACACACATCCATGCCCGAGGCAGGACTCGAACCTGCCACCGTAGCTGTCGCGCGGTTCCAGACTGAAGCGCCTAGAACCGCTCGTCCAGACCGGCCGGCTATTAATTGTAACTACATATATTCCATAGAGGATTTTTGGTTTTATAAACTTGTGCCTTAATTATTGCGAATGCTTTACCTACTTAGAAGTTACTAAGATAAATAGTTTTCACACGTAAACAGCACGCAGGCATACTTAAATCGAAATTGAGAAGTTAGTCTGTAGACAGAATCGTTCCATGTCATTACAATGTATGGTGCAAGTGACTCATGAAACTCACGTAATTATTTGCCTGATTAACTAACACCTTCACTCTAGAGAGGCAGCATTGGCGTACACCTTTACTTGAAATACTGGGGAGAGTGACCTCATGCAAAGAGACCTTGAATGTTGTTAAGTCTGCACTGCATTTCCAGAACTCCGGAACAACTGTCTGTCGCCATTTATAGGAATGTGGCCTCCCTACACGGTGTCCTCTGCTCTGTTTACCTCTGGTCTCAGACCCATATGGCAAGTCTTTACATGCACGTGTTGCGACATAGCTGTATGCAGGAATGGTGACTCTTTGCGCTGTGGTAGCAGGCGCTGCTACAGTCCAGCAGTGATGGGGGTCGCTTATATTACTGAAGAAAGGAAGATGTGGGTTAAACATCCTGTCGATACAGAGGTCATTAGAGAACCGAGCACAAGTTAACACTGAGATAGGTTAGGAAGGACCCATTCCTGCATTCGCTTCGGGATACTTAATGAAAACACGGAAAATGTAAATCTCTTTCCGAATGAGAGTCCAGAATACAAACCGTTGCGGCACTTTGTTCGGGTTATATCACAGGAATCAGCCGTAGTTTGGTAGGTCTATCAGGTATCACTCTGATATAGTGTAGCGTATAGGCAACAAATGTAACGTAGCTACAACAAATATGGCCTATGTTCGTCTCTAAAAATGGACTCGATAAGCAACCTGAGCTATCAGTAATCGGAATCTAACCTGCGTAACACCGTGTGCGTGTTGTATGAGTGTCAGTTTCACTGTGATTTAAGCCCTCAACGGATCGTTACATGAAAAACCTAAAACTAACATTTGGATAAGTTGTCTGACTGCGTATTTGAATATGAATTTAAAAGTGATACAGACTCTGGCTTGTGCAACGGAATTTACTGGATTAGAATACATGACATGTTATCGTGTATCAGCGTCTCTGTTATGGCCCTAAGTTTTGTACACACCTCTTTAGATGACTGCCTTTTTCCATATGGTTTACAGCAATTCACATCAGCATGCAATAGCAGCGGCTAAAGCTTATTGTTACTAAGAATGAATTTAATGAAAAGGAGTTTGTTTGGGTTTTGTTAACTACTAAATTAACTTGTGAGAAAGTATTTCATAAATTAAGTCTATTTAAAACTTCAGAAACCAATAACATACAATGACAATTAGAATGGCATGGGTATCAATAATGCCTTGGTGCCAGATTAACAAATTATTTCAATTTCAAAGTTACACTAACATTTAATAACCACAGAATATTTATTAATTAGATGCGGTGAATAATTATTATTATTTGGAAGATAAGGAGGCTTCTTTAACTGACAAGCAAAACATGGGATTATTGTAAACTCGGACTAACAATGACGAGCCTAATCCTGCAATTGATCTTGCGCTATGCTTGCGAATTTTACCTTGAATTCCATCTTCAGGCGTAGTTAAGCCATCTAAATTCGTTTCCATGTGACAGTCGCAGCGGCTTTGTACAGAATTATTGCAATCTTTATCGGTAAACTCAGATGTTGATCAGGCTTGAAATTTCCTGAAAAATTAAAAACATATGCTGGACAGGAACACAAACGACGACCGAAGTCTTTCATTCCTACCGATTTAGATATCTTTGTTCTACTCACGACCCTCTTTCACAAATGAAATTCTGCAAGTATATCTCGTACATCTACATTTCAAACACGGTTTTCGTAATATCTCAACTCCACTGTAGAATTAAAGATTCTATCTGAAAACAGCTTTCAGATTGTGTGTAATCGTCTGTGACATGTTCTTCTTGGATTCACCTCCAGCAAGGTATGCAGAGGAACTTTTGTGGATACAGAAAAGCAGATGCACCGTGAAGGTGGTCCTCGGTCGTACTGAGTAACCCATACAGCATCGACCGCGAAGAGATGAGTCCCTGTGTGACTGCTCGGTTTGCTGGCATAGCTGCTTCTAGCACCGGTATCGATAGTCACCTCCCTTGTGACTTATCTTCGGTTTTCCTGATCGAGGTGTGCAGGGGCGCCGACTTATAAAAAATATTGCGGGGGGTGGAGGGGGGGGCATTACTGGGGGACTTGCCCAAGGAAATTTTCTAAACTTTAGATGAAAAATAGTGAACTTTAAAGCCTTTTTAAGCATTTTAGAGTCATATGATCAACATTAGAACCCGAAAACTGGACTGTCGATAACTCGACACACCGGAAAACTCGATAAGACTGACACATTTTTTGTTTAAAAAAAAAAACATGTACGGTATTTTCATAAAAAGCTAATTCAATTTACAGTAACAATCATGCTTATAGACTATTACAGAGCAGCGAATATATAGCTCTGAGGAAACTGAAATTATATTTAAATAAATCCTAAACTATCATTAAAAGAATAAAACATAAAATATTGCTGTCGCACAGTAATAACACTTTTGATTAATAAGTCAAATAGCTCATTTAAGCTTACTTTGAACAAGGCTCAGGGTTCATTAAATAAAAACAATATATCAAAGTTAATGCTTTAATACAGTTAATAAAGTTAATACAGTATGCCTAATACTTTCAGTCAAAAGTATGCAAGTAGCGGGATTTAATTGGGTCTTACACTCTAAAATTATTTATGTATTTGAAAATAACTAATACAGTACTGGTTGCAGTACCCGTGGTCTAGGGTTAGCGTCTTTGATTCATAAAAAAAAATCAAGACACGTTCATAGGATTTGTCGACCTGGAAAAAGCGTCCGACAGTATGAAATGGTGCAAGCTGTTCGAGATTCTGAAAAAAGTAGGGGTAAGCTATAGGGAGAGACGGGTCATATACAATATGTACAACAACCAAGAGGGAATAATAAGAGTGGAGCATCAAGAACGAAGTGCTCGTATTAAGAAGGGAGTAAGACAAGGCTGTAGCATTTCGCCCCTACTCTTCAATCTGTACATCGAGGAAACAATGATGGAAATAAAAGAAAGGTTCAGGAGTGGAATTAAAATACAAGGTGAAAGGATATCAATGATACGATTCGCTGATGATATTGCTATCCTGAGTGAAAGTGAAGAAGAATTAAATGATCTACTGAACGGAATGAACAGTCTAATGAGTACACAGTATGGTTTGAGAGTAAATCGGAGAAAGACGAAGGTAATGAGAAGTAGTAGAAATGAGAACAGCGAGAAACTTAACATCAGGATTGATGGTCACGAAGTTAATGAAGTTAAGGAATTCTGCTTCCTAGGCAGTAAAATAACCAATGACGGACGGAGCAAGGAGGACATCAAAAGCAGACTCGCTATGGCAAAAAAGGCATTTCTGGCCAGGAGAAGTCTACTAATATCAAATACCGGCCTTAATTTGAGGAAGAAATTTCTGAGGATGTACGTCTGGAGTACACGATTGTATGGTAGTGAAACATGAACTGTGGGAAAACCGTAACAGAAGAGAATCGAAGCATTTGAGATGTGGTGCTATAGACGAATGTTGAAAATTAGGTGGACTGATAAGGTAAGGAATGAGGAGGTTCTACGCAGAATAGGAGAGGAAAGGAATATCTGGAAAACACTGATAAGGAGAAGGGACAGGATGATAGGACATCTGCTAAGACATGAGGGAATGACTTCCACGGTACGAGAGGGAGCTGTAGAGGGCAAAAACTGTAGAGGAAGACAGAGATTGGACTACGTCAAGCAAATAATTGAGGACGTAGGTTGCAAGTGCTACTCTGAGATGAAGAGGTTAGCACAGGGAAGGAATTCGTGGCGGGCCGCATCAAACCAGTCAGTAGACTGATGACCAAAAAAAAAAAAAGTACTATAGTAATATAGTACTACAGTACTAAACTAGTACTAATATTTCGAAACTGAAAATTTAACGTTATGTATGTATTTAATTCTCTATTTTTTAAAGATTTTTAATATTGCTCTAAGTGCCACTATTAGGACTAGAGTGTCTTTAGAAAGGTGAAAATGTCGACCGTTTGACTGGATTACTGAATATGAAGTACTTGATGACTGGTCGGATATCCAATTCATCCAAAACATCTCGGTGGGCATGAAGAGCAGCCCACTTGTTCAAACGCTTCTGTCCCTTTGTTGACCGGAGATATGACTTCAGACGTCTAAGGGCGCTAAATGAGCGTTCTGCTGTTGCTGTCGTGATTGGATCTACTTGGAGAAGCTTAACGCACATCACTACTTCACATAACATTTCTCCAACTGCAGGCTCCTGTGTAATGCACTTTTTGACATCACACATGTTTTTTAAGACCACTTGTTTTTTTATTAGCGATTTCGGATAACATATTCAAGTGTAAGTGCAGTCTCTCAAAATCTAGGTCACATTTGAAAAACCCAGTTGATTTTTCCAAATTTGTTTCACCTCTGTTTACTAAAAGCAAGCACTGTTGTTCAACTGCAATGACCTCCTGTATGAGTGCAGTTGAAGCACACCGCTCAGCAATGCAAGATTGCACCCTTTCACAAGCTTCAATGTAAATAGCTTTGTAGTATTCGTTTGAGTTTTGAAGTGTGCGGTGAGCTGGCTTCGTTGTTTTCATGCTTCTTTGGTATACTTCGATTCCGGGGAAGTGAAGGATCATCAACTTGTGGAGGTTTTTCTTTTAAACACAATTCCCAAAAGTGTTCAAAACTATCACGCCTTCCATTCAACATACAAATCAAGCCCTCATATATTTTTTCCAGATCAGCAACACTTAAATGAGGACACTGAATTTTTTCATTGGCATCCTCTACTGGGTTCATTGCATGTCAATAAAGACGTAAAAAGAAATAAGTATTGAATTCTAACATTGACTCAGGGTAGCCTGTACATTTGCAACCTGCCACTGTTTCGTCCTCTGCAGAAAATGTTTCAAAAAACTCTAGAAGTTCTTCAAAGTTTTTCAATGTTCTCAAGATATTAGAAGTTTGTATAGTCCATCGAGTCGGGAAAAGGGGTCGTAGACCAGCTTGATTGTTGGCGCTCTCACAGCGTATGCTTCTGGAATGTCCCATCCTATTGTTGGATTCCCTTATGGTGTTTATTAAGTCCTTGGCTAAAGCCATAATATCCCACATAGACGCATAAACTGCGAAGTCTAAACTGTGAGCAGTACAGTGCACATAACATGCTTTTGGTTGTATATCCAAAACTGACTTTTTTTTTAGTCCTTTGAACTTACCTCTCATATTCGAGGCGCCATCCATTGACAATTCAAGACGAACAAAAACGTCTTTTAAAAAACTAAACAGAGTTTGTGAATCGGTGTTGGAGGTCTCGTATAAGCCAATAATGACTTCGCTAATGATTAAGGAATCATCGACAGCACGAATACAAAATGACACTTGTTCGCGAAACGAAGAATCACTTGTTTCGTCAACCTTAATAGAAAAATGTACAGTCTTCTTGACTGAAGCCTTCCTCAGCACAGACTTTCCTAGTAGATCAATGATTTCCCTTTGAATATCGTGGGACGTCCACTTATACCCTGAACGCCCTAACCAGTCTTTAAACTAAGGTATGTCATTCTTTTGCAGTTCCAACAATTGCAAAAATTTGAGTTCACATCTTCGTGCCCTCTAATTGCAAGTCCTTGGTGGCATAGAAATTTCACGGTTGTCTCAGGAGCTAAACGGCCTTTCTTCATATCACTATCTAACTGTTCATTCAATTGGGAGGCCACACCTCCGTTAGTAATAGAATTTAGTTTCAGAACACCTTCTTTGCGTGTAAACGTATTTTCATGACTGAATTTTTCCAGAGCCTTTTTCCAGTTAGAAAACCCTACGGAAGTAAAAGTATCTTCTTTTTTTTTTTGAAAAAAAAATTGTAACAGATTTTTAGCATCTGCCTCTTTGCAGGTTTTGCAAAAAAACTTTTTCGGTAGATGCTTCATATTCTAGCCGTGTATATTTGATCAACCAAGAATTCTGAAATGATCTTCTCTTACCGAAGTGTCCAGGTTTCAGCTGTGAACGGTTCTTGCCTGAGGACGACAAAGCAATTGACGACACAATAATTGTTGGAGGTTGACTTGCAGTATCATCAACTTCCAAGCGCTCCTTTTTGGTAACAAATTTATCCATTGCAAACTTAATTCACAATGCACTAAGAGACTAAGAGAGTAAAATATAGTCATATAAAATAGTCCAGTATACATTAAAGTCGGAACACTAAACACGTCAGCAGCATGAACTGAACAAACTATCCACACTCACTGCGACAGCGGTGTGGGCTTTATATAGCCACGGCATCGTAATATCTCGAAGCTTCAAGGCGACGCGAAGCGGGTGGTTCCAGGCGCTTTCTGCCCCAGTCCTTTTGACCTGCCGGCGCCAGACTTTACCCGAAGGTTCGCGCACCGAGACAAATTCTAAGTGTGCCCGCAGCACCGTAACACTCTCATGATTCACACCACTCGTTTTCAGTTAACCTTCTTACTGCCACAATAATTATTTGTTTCAACTCAATTCTGAATTATAACTATCGCCAAGCAAGGAAAATAAAAAATTCCAAAATAATTTTCTGATTTACTAAGCGTAAATAACAATTTTCTTAAAGTATTGGGGGGGGGGGGGGAGCTCCACCCAATGGAGTTGGCACCTGTGGAGGTGTGGAGGCTCGACGCAGTGAAGGTGAGAGTTGAGAACGGCACGTGACGGAAGGAGGGCTGGAAAAGCAGTCCCTGGCAGCGGGGTTTGGTTGGGCCGATTTGGGTTTGACAACATCGGCTTCAAAGGAAATTGGAGAAACATTATTGTGTCTTGTGGGTTTAACTGCAACTGCTCTGTTTGTACCTGCGCCTTGTCAGTTACATGTACTCGCTTATCATGTTACTTACACAGGAGCGTATGAACGAGGGTTGGAACTTTAATGTTGGGCAGCCGCTAAAGAAGGTGATGAAGGTCGTGGTCTGGAGCTCTCGTGACGGGGTATTTGAAAGGGAGTTAAAAGGATACTTGACGGCGGGGACAGTGCACTCTAATATACAGCCTATTGATATTCTGACACTGTGGTTTTATTGTTTAAAGGAAAACTGGAGCGACATCATTGTTTCTTGTCCAGTGAATAATATGCATTGGTTCGTTCTTTGAAGACACGTGGTTCTGTTAACAGGTAAACTGATTGTGTGCACCTGCTTGGGTTGCGATGTTAAGAAGTGAAGTGGCAACACCGGTGAGTGGCACCTTACCCGATGGCTCTGAGCACTATGGGGCTTAACATCTGAGGTCATCAGTCCCCTAGAACTTAGAACTACTTAAACCTAAGTAACCCACGGACATCACACACATCCATGCCCGAGGCAGGATTCGAACCTGCGACCGTGGCGGTAGCGCGGTTCCACCCTGAAGCGTCTAGAACCGCTCGGCCACATCGGCCGGCCCTTAGCCGATGGCAATGTCACGGTACTTTATCAGGTACTAGATATGAATTTCAAATTTAATTGTGATTTAGTAAAGTGTGTTTATTCAAACCTACGTAGATGTGTTTGTCATACTTGAATTACGTAGGACTACTACGGGGTGAAATTTTCTGCTTTGCTTCAGTTCACCTTAACTAGTGTTTCTTAAGGCATTTTAGCAACACTTATTCATGCCTCAGGGGGTTTAACTGCAACTGCTCTGTTTATACCTGCACTTTGTCAAAAATGATTCAAATGGCTCTGAGCACTATGGGACTTAACATCTTAGGTCATCAGTCCCCTAGAACTTAGAACTACGTAAACCTAACCAACCTAAGGATATCACACAACACCCAGCCGTCACGAGGCAGAGAAAATCCCTGACCCCGCCGGGAATCGAACCCGGGAACCCGGACGTGGGAAGCGAGAACGCTACCGCACGACCACGAGATGCGGGCTGCACTTTGTCGGTTACATGTACTCGCTTATCACATTACATAGACAGGGGCGTATGTATTTGTGTACAACGAAATCCATTCTAATTTATTATCTCTGTCAATCTTAGCGAGTTCCCCCTGATCAGATTAAAAACCTTGTGAAGGCATATATTTGTGTTTGTGTGCCGGCCGTTGCAGCCGAGTGGTTCTAGGCGCTTCAGTCCGGATCCGCGCTGCTACTGTGATCGCAGGTTCGAATCCTGCCTCGGACATGGATGTGTTTGTGGTGTCCTTAGGTTTGTTAGTTTTAAGTAGTTCTAAGTCTAGGGGACTGATGACTTCAGATGTTAAGTCCCATAGTGTTTAGAGCGAATTGAACGCGCGCGCGCGCGCGCGTGTGTGTGTGTGTGTGTGTGTGTTTATTCATTTAAGTTTGGCTTTAACTATTTGTTTTATCTGAGGTTACGAGTTGTATTTTTCTTGCTAAACCGAATCTCATTATTTGTTAATGTATATTGTTATTGTTGGAGGGTCAGCCTCGCATGTGATTTAAGTTCACAGCTGACTGCGAAACACACGAGTCTACCTTGGTGTTTGCAGCCGTGACTTCTGGGCCGCTACGTTGGCGGCATCCTGCCCAACGCCCGAGGTCTAAGTTATTGCCGCGCGAGTGCTTTGCCGCGTCGTCTGTCATACCTAGCAAAAGTTGACTAGTTGTCTTGTTCCTTCGAACTATACCTGGGTTGAGCGACTGCCTCCAGGTTAACTTACGAACTTTGGTAAATTATAATCAAGCTGTTAATCTTCATACTGTTCATAAGAGTCTTCAAAAGTCTTTACTAACTGTCCGTCATAAAACCGGATATTCTCTGTGTTTGGTATATGCAGTTTCCCTTTACTGAACGATTCAAATTTCATTCTTACGGTTCATAAATTCAGATGCTTTGTGTTTATTGAATACTATTTCCTTTCGCTTATTTTGGTAAAATCCAGTAGTTTGTCACTTTATATGTCACTATAATTCTGGACCTTGCCATTGGTGAGGAGGCTTGCGTGCCACAGTGATACAGATAGCCGTACCGTAGGTGCAACCACGACGGAGGGGTATCTGTTGAGAGGCCAGACAAACGTGTGGTTCCTGAAGAGGGGCAGCAGCCTTTTCAGTAGTTGCAGGGGCAACAGTCTGGATGATTGACTGATCTGGCCTTGCAACACTAACCAAAGCAAGGGGAAACTACAACCGTAATTTTTCCTGAGGACATGCAGCTTTACTATATGTTTAAATGATGATGGCGTCCACTTGGGTAAAATATTCCGGAGGTAAAATAGTCCCCCATTCGGATCTCCGGGCGGGGACTACTCAAGAGGACGTCGTTATCAGGAGAAAGAAAACTGGCGTTCTACGGAACGGAGAGTGGAATATCGGATCACTTAATCGGGCAGGTAGGTTAGAAAATTTAAAAAGGGAAATGGATAGGTTAAAGTTAGATATAGTGGGAATTAGTGAAGTTCGGTGGCAGGAGGAACAAGACTTCTGGTCAGGTGACTACAGGGTTATAAACACAAAATCAAGTAGGGTTATGCAGGAATGGGTTTAATAATTAATAAAAAAATAGGTGAGCGGCTAAGCTGCTACAAACAGCATAGTGAACGCATTATTGTAGCCAATACAGACACGCCAACGCCTACTACAGTAGTACAAGTTTAAATGCCAACTAGCTCCTCAGACGATGAAGAGATGTATGATGCGATAAAATAAATTATTCATATAATGAAGGCGGATGAAAATTTAATAGTTATGGGTGACTGGAATTCGGTAGTAGAAAAAGGTAGAGAAGGAAACGTAGTAGGTGAATATAGACTGGGGGTAAGGAAAGAAGGAGGAAGCAGTCTAGTAGAATTTTGCACAGAACAAAACTTAATCATAGCTAACATTTTGTTTAAGAATCATGAAAGAATGTTGTATACCTGGAAGAGACCTGGGGACACTGGAAGGTTTCAGATATACTATACAATGGTAAGACTGAGATTTAGGACCCAGATTTTAAATTGTAAGAGATTTTCAGGGGCAGATGTGAAATCTGACCACAATATATTGGTTATGAACTGTGTAAGTAGGCTGTTTAGGTTTTCTTATTGGTAACGCCACATAGCGCTCCGTATAAAAATTACTGGCTGTGCCGTGTGCAGTCTGTGGCTGGTTTGCATTGTTGTCTGCCATTGTAGTGTCGGGCAGCGGCAGCTGGATGCTAACAGCGCGTAGCGTTGCGCAGTTGGAGGTGAGCCGCCAGCAGTGGTGGACGTGGGGAGAGAGATGGCAGAGTTTTGTAATTTGTAAGACTGGATGTCATGAACTGATATATATATATTATGACTATAAAGGTAAATACATTGTTTGTTCTCTATTAAAATCTTTCATTTGCTAACTGTGCCTATCAGTAGTTAGTGCCTTCCGTAGTTTGAATCTTTTATTTAGCTGGCAGTAGTGGCGCTCGCTGTATTGCAGTAGCTTGAGTAACGAAGATTTTTGTGAGGTAAGTGATTTTTGGAATGTATAGGTTAATGTTAGTCAGGGCCATTCTTTTGTAGGGATTTTTGAAAGTCAGATTGCGTTGCGCTAAAAAAACTATTGTGTGTCAGTTTAAGCACATTCGTGTATAATTGTTCAAAGGGGACGTTTCATATGTCGACCCTTAGCCGAGGATACCTCACTGGAATCTTCTGATTTTTTTTCCTTGTAGTTTGTGTAGTTAGTGTAGCCTTTGTTTATTGCTAGCGCCTTATCATAGAGAGAATTTCCTTTGTAGTTGCAGTCTTTCATTGTTGTACAGTAAAACAGTTGTGGCATGCATGTAGTTTTGCACGAAGTATTTCGCAGCTGCGCTTGCAATTAACTAGATATTATTTTCAGTGCTATGTTAATGTGTTCTCTTATTTTTGTTCTTCAAATTGTGTTTTTCTGTGTTGTCGTGTGAAAAATTGTGACAATAATGGCGTGTGAAAAACGTAACACTAGGCTCCAAAGTAAACTGAGAAATGACAGTGAAGACGAAAGCAGTGTGTTAGCGTCACCATCTAATGAATTCACTAACGTTCAAAGTAGTAATCTGGTAATAGCGCATAAGGAAATGGAGCGGGTTGCAAATAATGGTGTAGGAAGTGAAACAATTAGTGAACAGGGAAGTATTATCGATCGATCGGTCGGCAACAGCCCGCCTCAGGATTCCGAAATGACAGGACACAATCTTGCAAATACTGTAGATTCAGATTTTGCGTCCTCACCGTTTTCTCAAATAAATCAAGACACATTTTCTGCTTTTCAAAATGCGAATATTGCCGGTTCAAATGCACTGCCGAAAAGTACTGAGGAACATGTTTCAGACACCACTGCACTGTTATTACAGTTAATGCAACAAATGGGACAAAGGCTACAAAAGTTAGACGCAACGCTTGAACAAAATCAGAAACAAATGGGACAAAATCTTCAAAAGTTAGACACAATGGAACAAAATCTTCAAAAGTTAGACACAATGGAACAAAATCTTCAAAAGTTAGACACCTTGGAACAAAATCAGAGACAAACACAGCAAAAGCTTCAAAAGTTAGACACAATGGAACAAAATCTTCGAAAGTTAGACACCACACTTGAACAAACACGTGAAGATTTAACTACTGAGTTACATAATATTGAATCGAAATGCCAAAAAATCTGTAATGACGTTAAAACACAAATTTGTGAGCATTTTCAACCTATTTTTTCGCGGCATGAAAATGCATTACAGAATCATGAAGCAGCCATAAAAGAACTGCAAACTATTGTTCGTGAAAATCACGACACCTTGCAAGCTAAAATGGACTCAGTTGCATCCACCGATTCGGTTACGCAACTTGCAAGAACTCAGGAAAACTTAAAGGTCACAGTAGATTCGATTTCATCACAAATGGACACTCTGAAACTTGGTTCAGAAAAACACACTGAGGAAATGTGTTCACTATCGGAGAAAGTAGCCGAACTTTCAGATCAGTTCACTAACTTATCTACAAAGGTAGATGATGATCTGAATGATACAGAAGGGTGCGAACAAATTATGAAATTCAAACAAAATCAGAATCAAATTAATACACAACACCAAAGAGAAATTCGGGAAGTGCAAGATCAGCTGACACAGGTAATACAAGAATTACGTATTTCAGAGGACAGTCGCGCTCCAACACGGGAAGAGGGACTTATAAATACGGAAAAGCCACAAAATAATAACACAGGGCATTTGGGAAATTGTGAAAGAAATTGGCAAGGTGCACCGAATTTTGAGATGGAACTGCCGACACGACGTAACAATGAACGATATGCTACCCGCCGACACGATGATTTTGACTATAAGCTGTTCATTACTGCACGTAAATTCAAAACATTTAAGAATTCTGGCAACGACATTCATCCACAAGCGTGGCTCCATCAATTCTCTCATTGTTTTCCTCCCAACTGGTCATTAGAGCACAGATTAGAATTTATGTGTGGCTACTTGGAGAATGAACCAGCTGTAAGAATGCGATCGGTCATTCACGATTGTCATAGTGAAGGAGAATTTTATCATGCCTTCCTCTCAGCATATTGGTCTCAAGCTACACAAGACCGAGTAAAACATAGCATCATAATGATGAAACATTTCGAACAATCTGAATTTTCCAGTCTTGTCAAATATTTTGAAGACATGTTACATAAGAATCAGTATCTTTCAAACCCATACAGCCCCTCAGAACTCATTCGCATTTGCTTAATGAAATTGCCGGAACATGTAAGGAATATTATTTTGGCAGGGCGTTGCAAAGACGACATTGAAGCTTTTCAGGGACTCTTACAAGAATTAGAAATTGACACAGACAGTCGCGGGATGCGAAAACAGGAAAACAATCACTACAGTTCACATCCGTCACAATTCCGTGACGACAGAAAGAATAACTGGACACGACAAGTCTATTCTTATAACGCAAATCGTGACCAAAACAGACACCACCCATATGACAACCACTGGCAGAGTAATAATAGTTACAGAGAAAGATCGCATTTCTGTAGTAATGACTATCACAGAGACAATCAGAGAAACAGACAATATGGTAACCAAAATAATTATTATCAAGGGAGACGGAATAACTTCAGACGCAACGGTCCAGCGCGCAGTTACGATCCAGGGAGAAATTCTCCACCACGTGACCGACAAGAAATTAATTACAGAAATTACCGACATGACGACAGACGATATGATCGTAACGACAGACCTGAATTGCATCAGAACTGGCGGGATTCAAACAGAGCAGGGCCCTCTCGGCAAGGTAAATTTGTAGAAGTTAGGTCTCCTAATCCCAATAACGGCGCGCGCCAACAAAGAGACAGACAATGACTCACACCGCAGGCAGCCGCGTGCGCCGGCTGGCTCAGAGAAAATTAACAGACGCTAACCTTGAGAAAAATTCCAGTATTCTTTACCAACGTATACGGCATGATAATTGCGTTCAAGCTGAAACTCTGAGTACTATGAAGAGTAAAAGATTGTACTACATTTCACATCTAAAACCGTTTATTGAAAGATAATTTGCTTTTTAACTTTGTCTTTGCCATAAAACATTTCACTTCACATTTCTAGTATGCTTTGTCACACTGAGAAACTGTTAACATGCAACAATGTCTGAAGTTTACTATCCAGTCTAGAACCTACGGAACATATTTAGACAGTATTTACGAGTGCATTGTTATAGTGAACAGACATCACTGTGTTATTGCGTGTGTACATTCTTGCTTGTTAGTTGCACGATTACGTAACGACTATAAGGCTCACATACTTAGAACATTTACCAGTATTGCTAATGAGATTTTAATGCAACATTTTGGTTTACTTGAAAATACATTCTGGATTTAAAGTACTTTCTGTGAGATACCAGATGACACAGTGGTTAGTTTATGTGACAGATACACGATTTTATCACGGCGCTACTAATGAGTGACAATTTACAATGTTGCTTTTGCAGTTTATCTGTTTTATATCTGCACAGTTTTTCTGAATTTTTCTGGAAAGTAAAACATGTTTTAGTAGTAACGTTTTTGGTATAGCTACAATGAGGCAGCCTTTTCTGTAGCACAACAATACGTACAGTACAGTACTTACTTCATCATGGCAATAAGCGTAATAACTAAGATACTTATACGCAAAGAATTTCACTTTTGTTTATCATGAGGTAAGTACATTGACTTCAGCAGAACTTTGCTTAGAGAGGACGATAACTACAACACTTCCACAGAATTATCTTACAATAAGACGCACATTTAGCGTTACAGGACACGTATTTGAGTGATTAATCTCGTACTTAAACCATTTATTTTTCAAGATTTTTGAATTACAAAGAAAGTTTTCCGTGATACATTTCATTCCATTGCTGTAATCTGTAACTCCTGAGGATATAATTACATTAATCCTCAGGGGGGTACACGCCTACTTTGTGTACCATGTGTTTGGCAAGCACAAGGAGCCCTAGCTAATATGGTATTTGCTTATACAATTTTACACATTGGTACCATATTTCTCTAACACAGAATTACACAGCTATCTGATTATTTGACAGAGAACCAAACATCTTTTTACTACGTCAGTGACACATGTTTAAGCAATTACGCAGGTGGATAATTTCACATTTATGAAATTGTATTTTGTCTGTACTTTGTGAAATGTTCATATTTTTTCAGAACCATTGTGATACTATGAGAGGTTTGAATGATGTATTTGGTATGGGATCATGATTTTTAAAGTACGTTTGAGGCAGATGACACTTGACATGAGCAGAGAAATTTTTTTAAGGTTTTGAAATTATTGGAGGAAGCTACAGCGTTTTTGAGAATTGATTGAGATGTTATGATATTATTACGACGACGATGTGTATTATGCTGTTGCGCTATGTTTATGATAAAGAAAATGACGCTATTTGATTATGCTATGTATCTGTTATGATGAAAAATTGAAGAAGTGTCTACGAATATGTGTATATGTAATAAAGGTAAGGAATAACGAGTAGTGGTTAGGGACTCTGGTTTGTGAAAAAGGTTGTTGGAAACCAAGAATCGTACTTTAAGAGTTATGAAATGTATGTACATGCGTGAATGTATTAAAATGCCGACGAAAATTTTTTGAACACTATTAATTTTAAATGATTATATTTTTACAGATTTGTAACGCAAATTCTTGACCTGTGAAATTTTTTATATGAGACTGCCACTGTAGCGGAAACTGGTGTCGTAAATATTTCGGTAAGACAATTAAGTGACCACCTGCACGTAATGCGTCGTGGGCACCCAGCTGCGCGATAACCACCTGACAAAAGAGAGCCATTAGTGTGTGCCTTTCAGAGGCACAGGTGAAAAAAAAAGGGGCCATTATCCTCTCTATTGACATTCCTTTGTAGAAAGCACCGCAAATACGACACGCTCATTATTGAGAAAGATACTTACATCTGACACCTGATTATAACAAACGTCTTTCTACGAGAGTTGAGAGAATTCTACTAACTTATGAAATGTCACATGACTATTGAATTTATTTTTATGCTTTGTCCATAGTTGCTTATTTCATTTGATATCTGTTTTCCAGCTGTGTTACAGCATTGGTTTTATAAAATTAAATGCATTTGCTAATGTGAACACTTTCTGTCGACAGATCTATTAAATAATTATTTTATGATCCACATTCTGCGAAAAAGGAGCTCTTGGAATGGAAAGAGCAATAAGAAGCGACTAATAACAGTAACTGTATATATAATTTTCTTTTCATGTACTTGGTAATTTGTTGTAGCATTAATTTTTGTGGTGCACCACTTTAATTGCATAGACATTAAGATGTGAATAGACATTGCCCTTATCTGCATTGTTGTCTTTAGTGTAACATTTTTTCTGATTGAGCTTTGTCATGTTTAGGTATTAAGTTATAGCATTTGCTGCAGCTGTTTGTCATTCATAGTGCTACTGAATGTCACTTTGTATTACTAGGTTAAGCCAATTTTATTACTGATTTATTTTTCTTGTTTTCTGCGCATTGCCTTATATTAGTTGTAATATTGCTGCCTTTTTTTGCCAATTTCCATTTTTTAACATTGCTGTTTGTGTAAATTGTTTTGTGCTGCTGCATTGCCTCATCCCTTAGTTAAGCATCTGAGCTCAGTAGATTTAAGTTAGCTTAAGAGGGGGTAGCCTATATAAGAGAATGATTTGCGATGGATTGGAAGAAATGCATTGAGAAGTTATACGAGAAAAGTACAGAAAGCAGGTATAGATAGGACTTTTTGGAAATAATGAAGAACGAAGGGAGATCTCCGAGAAGTAAAGAAAGTTTTGTTTGCAAAATACTGCAGTAAAACAAACCCTGTCCTTTCCTTTCGTATTATCCCTCTATGTGTTTATGTACCCTTGTGTATTTGTCTTTTTCCTGTCTTTATGTGTTTAGCTAATAAGATTTATGTTGTAGAATTTTTCAAATACTATGTTATTTTCTTTGTAAATATGTTCAGATATTATTTATTGTGTTTTGTTTTAATGCTCATGTGTGAAGTTGATGTTTCAAAAGTTATTCTGATCTTTTATGTATGTATTTACGTCGTCATTTTGTAACACTGATGTATTTGCTATTTCGATTCTTTTGTAAAGCCTGTACTACTGCAAATGTTCTCTGTATTGTTATGTTCTTTAAAGATGTATTTTGTTCCTTTGTTATTGTATTTTCATGTTATAAAATTGTAATTGACACCAGTTCATCAAATTAAGTAACTTGTAAATTACATTCCACTGCACACGTTTCTGTTGGTCATTGTATATGGACAATATGTGAGAAGTAGGGACTGATAGTGTTTGCATGTGTGTTCATAATTCAGTAAGGGACTGGATAACAGCATTACTGGTTGTAAGGACATTTCAAAAACAATTTTTGTGAGTGCACAAGTGGTGGTTATGGACTTGCTATATTATCTGCAAGACTCTTCAATGGTGATTGTGCGCCTGCACAGTCAAACAGATGGCTGCTGGCCATCTCTCCAAGGACTACAGTGGGTCTGCACTTTTGATGACCCACCAATACCATTATTTCTACAAGGAATGCAATGGGTCTGCACCTCTGGTGGCCCACCAATACCGTAATCTCTACCAGGACTACAGTGGGTCTGCTCTGTGATGACCTACCTACCGATAGTTTTCAACGTCGACTGACTCTGCTGTGGCCCATTTCCTGTCTGCTTGTCAAGAGTCAGCACTGCCTTTCTGTTGGAAGGACAACACTTCCTCAAGACTGCATGGAAATCCACTACTTCCGTGTGCATTTTCTTTTACTGCTCAGACTTTGAGAAAAACACTGCAATTTTACTTTGATGAATGATCAGCACTGTCTTTATGGACTGTGAGAAAATTTTAGCTTTTGACCAACATTGTATCGATAAGTGTGTGCATTTCATTTCTTTGTTATTGTAATTATGAAAAAAATTTTCAAACCTGTATTGGCCACTGCCCAAAACAATTTGTAAATTTTTTTGTGGGGAGCATGGGGGCTATGTAAGTAGGCTGTTTAGGTTTTCTTATTGGTAACGCCACATAGCGCTCCGTATAAAAATTACTGGCTGTGCCGTGTGCAGTCTGTGGCTGGTTTGCATTGTTGTCTGCCATTGTAGTGTCGGGCAGCGGCAGCTGGATGCTAACAGCGCGTAGCGTTGCGCAGTTGGAGGTGAGCCGCCAGCAGTGGTGGACGTGGGGAGAGAGATGGCAGAGTTTTGTAATTTGTAAGACTGGATGTCATGAACTGATATATATATATTATGACTATAAAGGTAAATACATTGTTTGTTCTCTATTAAAATCTTTCATTTGCTAACTGTGCCTATCAGTAGTTAGTGCCTTCCGTAGTTTGAATCTTTTATTTAGCTGGCAGTAGTGGCGCTCGCTGTATTGCAGTAGCTTGAGTAACGAAGATTTTTGTGAGGTAAGTGATTTTTGGAATGTATAGGTTAATGTTAGTCAGGGCCATTCTTTTGTAGGGATTTTTGAAAGTCAGATTGCGTTGCGCTAAAAAAACTATTGTGTGTCAGTTTAAGCACATTCGTGTATAATTGTTCAAAGGGGACGTTTCAACTGTAGATTAAAACTAAAGAAACTACAAAAAGGTGGGAATTTAAGGACATGGGACCTGGATAAACTGAAATAATCAGAGGTTGTAGAGTGTTTCAGAGAGCATTAGGGAACGATTGACAAGAAAGGTGGAAAGAAATAGAGTGGAAGAAGAATTGGTAGCTTTGAGAGATGAATTAGTAAAGGCAGCAGAGGATCATGTAAGTAAAAATACGAGGGCTAGTAGAAATCCTTGGGTAACAGAAGAGATATTTAAATTAATTGATGATAGGAGAAAACAGAAATGCAGTAAATGAAGCAGGCAAAAAGCAATACAAACGTCTCAAAAATTAAATCGACAGGAAGTGCAAAATGGCTAAGCAGGGATGGATAGAGGACAAACGTAAGGACGTAGAGGCTTATCTCACTAGGGGTAAAATAGATGCCGCCTACAGGAAAATTAAAGAGACCTTTGAAGAAAAGAGAACCACCTGTATGAATATCAAGCAAAGAAAGAAAAGCAGAAAGGTGGAATAAGTATGTATAGGGCGATGTACTTGAGGGCACTATTATGGAAATGATAGAGGACGTAGATGAAGAGGAAATGGGGGATATGATGCTGGGTCAATAATTTGACAGAGCACTAAAAAAAAGGTCGTGTGACTTGGGCTTCCCGTCGGGTAGAGCGTTAGCCGGGTGCAAGTCTTTAGATCTGACGGCACTTCGGCGACTTGCACGTCAATGGGGATGAAATAATAATGATTAAGACAACACAACAACCCTAAGCGGAAAAAATCTCCGACCCAGTCGGGAATCGAACCCAGGCTCTTAGATTTCACATTCTGTCGCGCGAACCACTCAGCTACCGGGGTCGGACGATAGAGTGCTGGAAGACCTAAGTAGAAACGATGTCCCTGTAGTAGACAACATTCCTTTAGAACTACTGATAGCTTTGGGAGAGGCAGCCATGAGAAAATTCTACCATCTGTCGATCAAGATGTATGAGACAAACCAAATACCCTCAGACTTGAAGATGAATATAATCATTCCAACCCCAAAGAAAACAGGTGTTGACAGGTGTGAAAATTATCGAATTATCAGTTAAATAAGTCACGGTAGAAAAAAACTAACACCAATTATTTACAGACGAATGGAAAAACTAGTGGAAATAGAACTCGGAAAGATCAGTATGGATTCCGTAGAAATGTTGGAACACATGAGGCTATACTGACCCTACGACTTACGTTAGAAGATAGATTAAGGAAAGGCACACCTACATTTCTAGCATTTGTATAGAGAAAGCTTTTGACAGTGTTGGCTGGAATATTCTCTTTCAAATTCTGAAGGCGGCAGGGGTCAAATGCAGGGAAAGAAAGGCTATTTACAATTTGTACAGAAACCAGATGGCAGTTATTAGAGTGGAGGGGCATGAAAGGGAAGCAGTGGTAGGGAAGGGAGTCAGACAGGGTTGTAGCCTATCCCTGATGTTATTCAATCTGTATATTGAGAAATCAGTAAAGGAAACAAAAATAAAATTTGGAGTAGGAATTAAAATCCATGGTGAAGAAATAAAGACTTTGAAGTTTGCTGATGACATTGCAATGTTGTCAGATAGCAAAGGACCTGGTAGAGCAGCTGAACGGAATGGAAACTGCCTTGAATGGAGGATATAAGATGAACAACAAAAGCAAAACTAGGATAATGGAATGTAGTCCAATTAAATCAGGTGATGCTGAGGGAATTAAATTAGGAAACGAGACACTTAATGCAGCAGATGAGTTTTGTTATTTGGGGAGCAAAATAATTGATGATGGTCGAAGTAGAGAGGATATAAAATGTAGACTGTATATGGCAAGGAAAGCGTTTCTGAAGAAGAGAAATTGTTAACATCGAGTATAGATTTAGGCGTCAGGAAGTTTTATCTGAATGTATTTGTACGGAGTGGAGCCATGTATGGAAGTGAAACATGGACGATAAATAATTCAAACAAGAAGAGAATAGATGCTTTCGTAACATCGTGCTACAGAAGAATACTGAAGATTAGATGGGTAGATCACGTAAGTAATGTGGAGGTAGTGAATAGAATTGGGGAGAAGCGGATTTATGGCACAATCTGATTATATGAAGGGATCGGTTGGAAGGACACATTCTGAGGCATCAAGGAACACCAATTTAATATTGGAGAGAAGCGTGGAGGGAGACCAGCGGATGAATACACTACGCAGATTCAGAAGGATGTAGGGTGGAATAGTTACTCGGAGATGAAGAAGCTTCTACAGGATGGAGTAGCATGGAGAGCTGCATCAAACCAGTCTCTGGACTGAGGACTACAACAGCAACACAATTCTGATGGTTTTCATGTTGTTATTAATCTGGAATTTAATTGATCAGTATGTTTTTTTCTTAAATAAATGCTGATTTTGTGAAAACGGCGAACTATTTGATGGATCTCCATTCCACATGTTGATGTTTGGTCCTTTCCTGTCCTGAACTTGTTACCTAGGCTTCATATAGTTTCACTCATGGTAATCGTTGTTGACAACGCAATGAAATATGCCCTTAAATCTTCGTCCTCAGCTTTTCTTCTCAGCTTCTCTTCTCAGTCCTGGCTTAGGTTTCTTTCCAGAAGCGTTGCTTGTACGCAGCCAGTAGAAATTCATTCACCCTTGCACTTGCCATGCACCCCACTTTCAAATGAAGCCCCACGGAATTATCCTTTCGACATGATTTTAAATCTTGTATAAACTAAAAACCATCAAAAAATAAAGTCTGCTTTGGAACGTGTTATATCTCGAACATGGGAGTAAGATTATAATTTAACAGACTTTTGTATGTTGTGGACAACTACAAATTACACAAGTGCCACTCGATAATGAGTCGCTAATGAATGTAATAGTTACGAATAAATACAAACAAACACGTTTGATAGGATTATTATGTTGCCATTCACACATTCCAGTCACACTGCAATGCGCTGAATATGTACCATGACGGATATCCGGTGAGGACCATTTTCATCCTGACTTCAGTCCTTTGGATTACTTTCCGCAAGACCATCTAAAACCACTGAGAAACTTATCTGCATTAGGTACTGTTTGAGCTCCTAAATAAAAACCTGTGAGCACTACCCACCCGTACCCCAATAAACAAGTTTCCATTTGTAATTTGACCACAGCACACAGCGGAAAACACTCTCACGCTGAAAACAGCACCATGGTGTATTCCTGATAACATTTGTTAAGCAATGGTCGCCTAATTGTGAGAAAAGTTGGTGCCGGCTGGTCTCCTCCCCCGGCAGTTTGGACACAGAGTGGTTCCATGATCACTCTTCTGAGTTTGCACACTTCCGCTGGCCACCAGACTCCCCAGACATGAACATTATTGAGCATATCTGGGATGCCTTGCAACGTACTGCTCAGAAGATATCTCCACCCTCTCGTACTTTTATGGATTTATGGTCAGCCCTGCAGGATTCATGCTGTCAGTTCCCTCCAGCACTACTTCAGACATCAGTCGAGTCCATGCCACGTCGTGTTGCGGCACTTCTGGGTGCTCGCGGGGATCCTGTACGATATTAGGCAGGTGTACCAGTTTCTCTTCAGTGTGCATATCCGTCTTCCCATCCTCCGCCCCATTCCCCCTCACCCACGAAGATATATAATTTGCCGCGAATCCAATATATATGATTTTAATAATAATAATAATAACAGTAAAACACATCAAGTGTTTTAATACATTCTCTGACAAAACTGTGACGCACCCATAGGATATGGCCGGATGTCAGTGTAACTTCGTACACGTAGACACCATCGGCAGGGACGTATTGATTAGAGCTGCACTTCCCTGTGAAAATGTAGTATGGCCACCAGTCTCCGTTAGTGATGTTCGTGTTTAGTGTTGAGACTAGTCTTCGTAGGGAATATGACATTAACAGCGTCAGATGTTGAGTGCTCACTGTGAAGAACGCGGAGATACTGCGTACTATTGTGAGACAGCGTTCACCTTACAGAGCTCGAAAGTGACCTCTTTGTGGGTCACCATCTGGCCGGCAAGTCGAATCGTGGAGCATCCAGCTTTCTGGAGTATTCAGATGTGGCAGTGGCGCGGTGTTGGGCTGCTCGTTAACGGGAGCGCAAGTATGCCCCTGGTCAGGGGTCCAACGGCCCCGTCTGACCATCAGGAGGGAGAGTTTCCGAATTGTGCAAAAAGCACATGGTAATCCATTGATATCTGGGCCTACCACGTGAGAACTAGCAATGAAGTCTCCTCCGTAACATTCTGTATCATCCTGCAGTTTTGGTCTGAGAACAGCAGCAACCAGACTATGGAATTACCATCCCATCAACACTACAACAAAGACAGTTTGCAGTGATCGAGAAATAAGACTGCTGTAAAACGGAGCCCCTTGTGTTCAGCGACGATCGCGCTTCTGCACAATCCTGCATGACCCTTGTCGACAAGCTTGGAGGCAACCTGGAGAGAGGTCCCATTCTTCCAACGTTTTGCAGGGGCATGGCTGTGTTACTCTTGACATCATGCTATGGGGCGCCATTAGTTGTAGTTTCAAGTAACAGCTAGTAGTGACTGAGAGAACTCTGACAGTAGAACGGTACGTCACGGATAGCCTGCATCCTCATGTATTACCTCACATGCGACAGTATCGTTGTGCCATTTTTCAACACGACAATGCTCGTCCTCAGATGACACACGCCTCTGAGAGTTGTCTGCGTGATGCTGAGGTACTCCCGTGGCTAGCAAGATTGCCCCCAATAGAACAAGTGTGTGCCCAGCTTGATGTCAACTTCGTCCCAGTGCTGGTATCCAGGATATCAAGGACCAATTAGGTGTGCCATCTTGCCTCAGGAGAGGATACACCGTCTTCATGACACCCTTTCCAAACGAATCAGTGCGTACGTCCAGGACAGAGAGGGTGCAATTTCGTACTGATAAGCAGGGCCATACTGCAAACTTCTTCGGAAATTTGATACCAGTTTGTGATGACTGACACAACATCACATATCTTCTCAACACGACTTGACATGGACGCGAATAATGTCTGAACTAGTTGTGGAAGGAATTGACACCATGAATCTTGTAGGGATGTCCATAAATGCGTAGAGTACGAGGGGTGGAGATCGCTTTGAACAGCACGTTGCGAGGCATCCCAGATATTCTCAATGATGTTCGTGTCTGGGGGGTTTGGTGGCCAGCGGAAGTGTTTACACACAGATGAATGTTCCTGGCGCCACTCTGTAGCAATTCTAGACGTGTGGGGTGTCGCATTGTCCTGCTGGAATTGTCCAATCAGTCGGAATGCAAAATCCACAGGTGATCAAATAGAATGCCTATGTACGTGTCAACCGACAGAATCGTATGTAGACCTATCAGTGGCCCTATATCAGCCCAACTGCACACGCCCCACACCATTACAGAGCCTCCAACAGCTTGGACAATCCCTTGCTAAGATGCAGGGTTCCTGGATTCACGAGTTTGTTTCCATATCCGTACACGTCCATCCACTCGACAGAATCGTCTGACCAGGTAACATGTTTCCAGTCATCAACAATCCAATGTCGTTGTTGACGGGCCCAGAAGAGGCGTAAAACTTTGAGTGGTGCAGTCATCAAGGGTACACGAGGGGGCCCATATCGATGATGTTAAGTAGAATGGTTAGCACGCTGACACTTATTGATGACCCATCGTTGAAGTATGCAGTAATTTGCGAAATGGTTGCACATCTGTCACGTTGAACGATTCTCTTCAGTCGTCGTTGGGTCCCGTTCTTGCGGGGCTCTTTCTCCCGCAGCAGCGATGTCGGAGACTTGATTTTTACCGGATTCCTGACATTCACGGTACACTCATGAAATTGTCGTAAAGGAAAATCCCCACTTCATTGCCACCTCTGAGACGCTGCGCCCCATCACTCGTGCGCTAACTATAACGTCACGTTCAAACTCACTTAAATCTCGACAGGCTGCCATTGTAGCAGCAGTAACCGATCTAACAACTGCGCCAGACACTTGTCTTACATAGGTGTTGCCGACCGCAGCACCATAGGCCTGTTTACAAATATCTGTATTTGAGTACGCATGCCTATACCAGTTTCTTTGACGCGTCAGTGTGTTTCACTAAGCAGAAAACTATGAACACTCGTCTGCAGAACGTGGCTATTTGAGCGTGTAAATAAGAGGCTCTTTCATTCAGTCATATCTGATCGCGTTCTGGAAGACAGTTTTAAAATTCGTTCCCTTTTTTCCTTAGTGGAGGGTCTCACCGTTTGTATCTTTCCTTATCAACTTCCTGAGATTTCTCGGTTGTACCTCTGGATTCACGAACCAAGTTAGATTTATTCTTGATGACGTGCAGGTTTGGCTATGCTTACGCGCCTTTACCTGGCTGCAAAGTTACCAGTTAGGATGTAAGCTCATATATGTGGGTAGCCCTTACCCAAGCAACTGCAAAGAATCCTGTGTTAAACATAGCTTGTAATTTACAGCAATCCGTGCCGCTTTCGAGACTCTAAGTTATGACGTTACTTTATCCTTCGAGGGAAAGCTGTGATGTTTGGAAATTAATGTATGGAAAAATATGAACTGTTGTATTAAGGCTGCGTGTTTACTGTTAGGAGCAGCAGCAGAATCAGCAGCCTGTTACAACACCTCTCGCTAGACCATAGTAGCAATGATTTTCTAGTACGACGTCTTTTCATCTGAAAATTGGGAAGCTGACAGCCTATCGAATCCAAATGCCGGCGAAATACTATTCTTCTCGTAAGCCACTGGTCTACCTCCGTGTCTGAAACAAGTAAAAAAATGTTCAAATGTGTGTGAAATCTTATGGGACTTAACTGCTAAGATCATCAGTCCCTAAGCTTACACACTACTTAACCTAAATTATCCTAAGGACGCACACACACCCATGCCCGAGGGAGGACTCGAACCTCCGCCGGGACCAGCCGCACAGACCATGACTGGAGCGCCCAAGACCGCTCATCTAATCCCTATCGGCTGAAGAAAGTACCTGCACTCCTTATCGCCCACAGTCCTCCATCCTAACCACAAGTGCCTATGTGATGTGAGGTCCTCCCGGAATTCCAGTCACTCAGAATTCTATTTTTCGTGCAGAATTCTATTCTTAGTGCTGGATAAAGAAGATGCTTGGGTCTCGTAAATACTGTTTCCAACAACTTCACATTTCTTGGCGACCACATATTGAATATAGGCAATGACTTACAGTTCCTGATCAGTGGACTTTTAACCAATGTCTGTCTTTGTCCAACGTCAAATGAGGGCACGTGACACGGTTAAAGGTGAGATGGCGTGCCTCGATAGCTCAGCTGGAGTGTGGCACAGTTTTTGAATGGCACAACGTTCCGTAACAGTGCACACAGCAGAGTGAAAGATTCGTTGTAGCAACAATACTCTAGGCTGTGGCTAAGCACTAGTCCCGCAGAGTTTGCAGGAAAAGTTATGTGAAGTTTGGACGCAAACATTGAGGCTGGAGCTATAAGACGCTATACTCAGGCTATAACCAGTTAACACTTCTTGAAGTGATGATGTTCTTCTTTTAAACCACTGTGATACGCCAGTTGTGACTGTAGGGAAAGATAACACACAACAAAGCGTGCATGCGGTGAATGCATCCGAGTTCGTACTTCGGGCAAGGTATTGTGAAGCGAGGTGCACGGTGAAATGTCTTACATTTAAGGCTAGGAATTACAGCTCAGAGTCTCGTCCCAAATAAGCGAGTGGACACGTCATTCTGCATATGAGAGAGCAAGTGGGGATTTGAAGGGGAAGTAGGGAGGGGATTAAATTATCCTCTCGGTAGGACCTTGAGTGCTAATACGGGGAGTGGTTCTAATAGATCTTCGCCATACATCTCCAAGGTCCCTCCCAGTATGGGGCACTTCATATCGTATTCACAGCAACGGCGGACAGCGAACACACGCCGAGTGCACAGCCTCAAGGACCGCCATACATTACGGCTGTCATAGCAGGCGCGTAAACGGCAATAGTGGGAAGGAACCACGAAAAAGCATGCGAGTAATGTTGCTCGTGAACGAATACCGTCCCAGATCTCCGACTAACTTCTCAAACCGATACATTCACATAACATAACTGGTGTTCTTAAATAGCCCTTAGTTCTTGTTTGCAGAAAAGCTTTAATTCTGAAATAACTTCATTGTGAAAGCATCTGAAGCTGCTGAATGGATACTGTATATATTAGACTACCAGTTTCAGTGGGAGAATGTACAATAATTGTCAGTCATTCGATACGATATGTCGGTGGCGGTTCGTGGAGTTTTTCTGGGGGGTTCACTGGAAGATGGTCTACAAAGCTTGAAATAACTAACATGAACGAAAAAAATAATTTCTGTGCGGAAGTACGCTTATTTTACTATCAACTTTCGTGTGGAAAATCTATTCTCCACTCATTAAGAACAGAGGCTCTGTCAATGAATCATTCATTGAAGTCTACGACGCTTGGTACGAAATCCATCTCAATGGAGAGCGCTGCTGCTACTATTAGCTGCTCTTCATTCATAATACTTGGGAGACAAGATTTTATTCTCTTTAGGGTAGAGAAAGATCGCTACGCCTCAGACGACGTCGCCTCTCAGGTAAGAATTACTTTCAGAAGTTTCATCGTTTCACTAAAACGCTTCGAAAATTATTTTCGAGCAGGAACTGCAGAAGTCTAACAGCATCTGCGAGAGTTCTACACTCATTCCTTGTGTGTGACAGCTGAAGTTCTGTTCCCGATTTATTACATTCAAGAAAGAGACATATTGTGCAAGACTTCTACAGCAACGTTTGCGGAAACTGACTTGCATACAAAACAAACTTTTCGAAATTATATAAATTTGCAGCGACGAGATACCCTGAAAAGTCAAAGCGTGCAGCAGCCTGAGCAATAGTCATATCTCATATTTCTTTTGCAACAACAGTTTTTGGAATTCGTTTCCCTGCTTCTCTCTCGCAGGCTGCAGCAGCTCTTTGCACGTGGAAATCATGTCAGCGGTGTTATCTCATATAACTTTTTAAACTGTTCTACCCCTTGTCGTTCGGTCACTGGGTCAACAACTCATTTTTGTAACTGTGCAATACAGCAACGTGTGGCACGGTATAATTAAATACAGACAACCAAATTGAAATGCTAGGTCCCTTAATTTCTGACGGAGCCCTGTTGCTTGCGTACTTGTAGCTGTTTGTGGAGACGTAAACTCACTTTGCTACAGGGGTTCTACAAGTGGCTCTGTTTTCATAGACACTTCCACAGACCTTGGTTTAAGATTCCGTCTCTTGTTGGAAACATGAGGGGTTTTCCTCTTCACTGTCTCTATTAGCACCGCTATTCGCTGTGAATAACTATGGGAAAACCTAGGAATCTCACTAACGCGAGAAAAAAAAATCTAACGCCCGTATTCTCACACGTTGCTTAGTTTCAAATGGCTCTGAGCACTATGGGACTTAACTTCTGAGGTAATCAGTCCCCCAGAACTTAGAACTACTTAAACCCAACTAACCTAAAGCCATCACACACATCAATGCCCGAGACAGGATTCGAACCTGCGACCGAAGCGGTCGCGCGGTTCCAGACTGAAGCACCTAGAACCCCTCGGCTACTCCGGCCGGCTGTTTAATTTAAGATCAGATACAACATATGAGCATAACAATAAAAAAATAGGCATGTTTTTTCAGGGGAGCCCGTACATCTGCACGACGATCACTTATAATAACTGCTTCTCCACCCTAACTCGAAGAAATAGTTTTTTTTTGTACTATTCACGATATCTAGCAAAGTTTCTTTGAGTAATTCTACGTTTGTGTATCATGTTCACGAGGAGTAATGAAAGTTTAAAATCTATCTACGGGTTTACCCTCAGTGGAAACATACTTGAAAACTATGACAAAATACGAAATTGCTGAAATATCATTGTCTTATCTGCGATAACTGATACAATATTAGTGGAAGCAGTGTTCTTTCTTACTCTTTAAACCGTCATCATACAGAAAAGTAAAAGTGAATATATTTACACGAGCCTTTGAAACCATTAACTCTTCGAAAACGAAGAATCAAATCCAGCAATGAATTCTACTACACAGCGGGTAATTCCTGGATTTCATGAGTCACTGCATTCATAATCTCCACGAAGTCCGAGCTGAGAAACAGCATAAACTTTAATACAATATACAGATTTAGACAGTGTGTAACGATATTTGCGAATACGGCCACTGTGTCTTACAAGTGAGTGCTCAAGCACTATCCAGTTATTGCCCAAAATCCCGTTTCTCTAAAATATTGTGCTCTAGCTGCGCGGTCGTATATGACCTGGACCCCTCGCGTTTTTTTATTATTATTATTATCATTATTATTATTATTATTATTATTATTTTGGCTGATAAATCGCTGGGGTCGTCAACGCCTCGTAGCATCAAAATAGTTTCGCAGCCAGAGTTTTCTTTTGCAAAGAACAAACACGGAAAACAATACGTGTCTGTGATTTCACAAGTACGTGTCCAATCTTTCTCGTAAATGTCTGGTCTGATAATTCATATACTTCCTTTACTTTTATTTTCAGTTTTCTTGGATAACATGATTTCCGGCTCAGTCCCCTAAAATACTTCAAATCGAGCTTATCCTCAACCGACAAAAACAACAAATCAGTTTCCCTAAACCTGTGCACTGAAATATCACTGAGAACTCACGACTTCAAACTCACAACTGCATGTCTAATCTTCCCGCGGGACAAACAATAAAATCTGTCACAGTATTGGTAACGTAACTGCAACGGACAAGAGAAAACTCCTGCCTGTCGGTGCTGACTAGACTCAGTGTCAGAGATATACACTGTGTGATCAAAAGTATCCGGACACACGAAAAATATACATTTTTTTATATTAGGTGCATTGTGCTCCCTCCTACTGCCAGGTACTCCATATCAGTGACCTCGGTAGACTTTAGACATCGAGAGAGAGTAGAAAGGGACGCTCCCCGAAACTCACGGAGTTCGCACGTAGTCAGGCCATTGGGTGGCACTTGCGTCATAAGTCTGAACGCTAGATTTCCACTCTCTTAAACATCCCTAGGTCCACTGTTACCGATGTGATAGTGAAGTGGAAACGTGAAGGGACACGTACAGCACAAAAACGTACAGGCCGGCCTCGTCTGTTGGCTGACAGAGACCGTCAACAGTTGAAGAGGCTCGTAATCTGTAATAGGCAGACATCTATTCAGACCATCACACAGGAAATCCAAACTGCATCAGAATCCACTGCAAGTACTGTGACAGTTAAGCGGGATGAGAGAAAACTTGGATTTCATGGTCGAGCGGGTGCTCATAACTTACTCAAACCGATCCAGCGCAGATGAACTTGTAATTTTTTCTGTGTTTTTTATCCATTAACAAAGCTCCATACCTTAAAACAAAAAACTGAAAGTAAAAAATATAAATGTAGCTGCACTGTATCATTTTGCCTCAGTTTGGCCACTCGATGATATGATCAGCATAACATATGGTACTTCAGGTTGAACATATCGAAACTGTTCATGCGAATAAATCAATAATATAAGTCCTATTAGTGGCTCGTGAAGGACCATCCTGTGACTTCGTAAACTATTTCAACGACGGACTCTCACAAAGATAAGATGAACGACTCTAGCAAATTGATAACTGTGACAGGAACTAGTCGTTTAAGAAAGATTGTACAGACAAAACGATACCGACAAACTTCGTGGATTTGTAGTGTGGGTCCTGAGGAACAAATTGAGGACAGGAGCAAATGTCCGGAAACTTCATCCAACGATGCTACACAGCATCAGAGACATAGGTGCCGGCACCTGCCGCTAGACCACCTCTTCCGCAGCAAAGGAGACATTGTGTGCTGACGGACCATTGGCGGAACGTCTCGCTACGTTGTTTGTTGTTCAGTGCAGGCGACTGATTGCGACGGTCACCATTGGGGAAGATGGAGTTAGCTGTTGCTTAAGCGGTCTTTGTCAAAATGTTCAAATGTGTGTGAATTCCTAAGGGACCAAACTGCTCAGGTCATCGGTCCCTAGACTTACACATTACTTGAACTAACTTATGTCAAGAACAATACGCACACCCATGCCCGAGGGAGGACTCGAACCTCCGGCTGGAGGGGCCGCGTAATCCGTGACATGACCAGGCTTTGTCTTCTACGAATGCGAAGCTCCGTTGCTTCGGTGGATGACAGACTCATGTTCCCATCCGTAGTTCATTGAACTTCTAAGAACAACACGCACACCCATGCCCGAGGGAGGACTCGAACCTCCAGCTGGAGGGGCCGCGTAATCCGTGACATGACCAGGCTTTGTCTTCTACGAATGCGAAGCTCCGTTGCTTCGGTGGATGACAGACTCATGTTCCCATCCGTAGTTCATTGAACTTCTAAGAACAACACGCACACCCATGCCCGAGGGAGGACTCGAACCTCCGGCTGGAGGGGCCGCGTAATCCGTGACATGACCAGGCTTTGTCTTCTACGAATGCGAAGCTCTGTTGCCTCGGTGGATGACAGACTCATGTTGCCATCCGTAGTTCATTGTTCTTCTAAGAACAACACGCACACCCACGCCCGAGGGAGGACTCGAACCTCCGGCTGGAGGGGCCGCGTAATCCGTGACATGACCAGGCTTTGTCTTCTACGAATGCGAAGCTCCGTTGCCTCGGTGGATGACAGACTCATGTTCCCATCCGTAGTTCATTGTTCTTCTAAGAACAACACGCACACCCATGCCCGAGGGAGGACTCGAACCTCCGGCTGGAGGGGCCGCGTAATCGGTGACATGACCAGGCTTTGTCTTCTACGAATGCGAAGCTCTGTTGCCTGGGTGGATGACAGACTCATGTTCCCATCCGTAGTTCATTGTTCTTCTAAGAACAACACGCACACCCATGCCCGAGGGAGGACTCGAACCTCCGGCTGGAGGGGCCGCGTAATCCGTGACATGACCAGGCTTTGTCTTCTACGAATGCGAAGCTTTGTTGCCTGGGTGGATGACAGACTCAGGTTCCCATCCATAGTTCATTGTTCTTCTAAGAACAACACGCACACCCATGCCCGAGGGAGGACTCGAACCTCCGGCTGGAGGGGCCGTGTAATCCGTGACATGACCAGGCTTTGTCTTCTGCGAATGCGAAGCTTTGTTGCCTGGGTGGATGACAGACTCATGTTCCCATCCGTAGTTCATTGTTCTTCTAAGAACAACACGCACACCCACGCCCGAGGGAGGACTCGAACCTCCGGCTGGAGGGGCCGCGTAATCCGTGACATGACCAGGCTTTGTCTTCTACGAATGCGAAGCTCCGTTGCCTCGGTGGATGACAGACTCATGTTCCCATCCGTTGTTCATTGTTCTTCTAAGAACAACACGCACACCCATGCCCGAGGGAGGACTCGAACCTCCGGCTGGAGGGGCCGCGTAATCCGTGACATGACCAGGCTTTGTCTTCTACGAATGCGAAGCTCTGTTGCCTCGGTGGATGACAGACTCATGTTCCCATCCGTAGTTCATTGTTCTTCTAAGAACAACACGCACACCCATCCCCAAGGGAGGACTCGAACCTGCAGCTGGAGGGGCCGCATAATCCGTGACATGACCAGGCTTTGTCTTCTACGAATGCGAAGCTTTGTTGCCTGGGTGGATGACAGACTCATGTTCCCATCCGTAGTTCATTGTTCTTCTAAGAACAACACGCACACCCATGCCCGAGGGAGGACTCGAACCTCCGGCTGGAGGGGCCGCGTAATCCGTGACATGACCAGGTTTTGTCTTCTACGAATGCGAAGCTCTGTTGCCTGGGTGGATGACAGACTCATGTTCCCATCCGTAGTTCATTGTTCTTCTGGAATCGTCTAAAATCTCCAGTGTTATTTCGGTACTCAGGAGAAAAATAGGCTGCAGATGGAAACCAATTTCCAAAAGCGTCATCCAGCAAGGCAATGGATCATTGTACTCACAGGAGACTAGGTCTTTCTACGCAGCAGGTAACTCCACCTCCTCCACTGGGGATCATGGCAGTCAGTCGCGACCCCTGAATAACAAACAACACTGTGAGACTTTCTATTGTCTGTCAGCGTACAAAGTAACTTTTGCTGCTGAAAGGGCGGGCTGGCAACAGGCGCTGGCACCTGCATCTTCGACGCTCTGTAGCGTCGTTGGATGACGTTTCTGGAAACGGGTTCATATCCTCTATTTGTTTCCCATGATACTCTCTACAAAGCCTCTAAGTCTCTCGCTATCGTTTTCTGACACCCTGTATATAATGCCTGAAGAAAATGCGAAGCACCCACAAGATGGAGAGGAATTCAAAATTCCAAGTCAACGTCGTCAGACGGCATGTGATGATATGCCTGTGATTACAAACTGGTGCCAAATTTACAAAAAAGTTTACAGTATGAGCCTACTTATCAGTATAAAGTTGCACCTTCAGTGACCTGGATGCATACACTGATTGAGTTGGGAAGGGTGTGATAAAGCCACTGTATCCTCTCCTGAAGCAAGCTGGCCCACAATTGTTGTAACTGGTTCATAATATCCTAGATACTGGCACTGGGACGGGGTAGATATCTAAGCTTCTAAGCACGTCATTGACTGGCGAGAGTACTGCAGACCTTGCTGGCCATGGGAGTCACTCAACATCATGCAGATAGTTCATTGAAACGTGTGCCTTGTGAGGACAGCATTGTCATGTTTGAGCCACGTGAGGCTCGCGCTCATGCTGTTTATTAATCGTCATCTTGTTTTTGTGGTTGTGTCGCCTCGTTTTCTGTTTAATTCAATTTACTGGCGTCACTAAGTTGCTGGTTTGCTTGCACGTCAGTGGCAGCAGCAGCGCTTATCGATAAGTGCACTGTCGTACCATCTCAGGAACGACCGCTAATATTTCCGGGTCGTCGTCTGTCTGGAGTTGAGTTGGGAGCTCAGTTGGGGCGCAGTAGCAGTGAAGTCGGAATGTAGCAGCAGTGAGTCGGCGCCGAAGCTCCAGTGACGTGCGGACAGCCAGTGCTCGCCGACCGCTGGCGATACACATGAACTGTCCGACGGAAGGAGTCTGGAGCGGGACGACCTTTGGTTAGTCGTTCGGTTGGTCGTCTCGTCGGACGACGTGTATTTGGTCCTTTGACCATTTCGGGCCTCGTCAGTTGGTCATCTTGCCGGACGAAGGTCGGTTCCTTCCTTGTGCAGAAATGTGGTGGCCAATGAGCAATAGTTAACTCTGCATGGTTGGGTCCGAGCCAGTGTGCCCGGGTCGCTGTGTCTCCGAATTCCGAACAGACATCGAGTTGAGTCGGGTTGGAGCTGAAGTCAACTTCGGACAGCTAAGACTCGCCCAACCGTTTACGACACACGTAACTTCAGTGGGAACTACCTGGGTTGGTCGTTCGATCGGTCGTCTCATCGGACAAAGTGTATTTTGTCGCCGAACGCTTGTGGAAACTCTGTGTGCGTCGAATTCATTCGTCCTTGTTGTTCCACAGTGATTTCTTTTACGATTGTTCGAGTTCTTGTGTAAGTGTGTTTACGTGGAACCGTGTGTAGCTTCTGTGATTTCCACTGAGCAGATGAATGCTGTCTGCATACTGGAGTAGTTAGTGGGTCGGTTGAAATAGAGCAGCGAGTGTGTCGGGTGAAGGGAATTTATTAGGCTGTTGGCTGGTTCTTCAGCCGTCCCTAAGTCGTGTTCCCACCCGATTGTTTAGTGTTACGATTGGCTGCCTGTCTCACCTAAACGGTTGTTAGAGTTCCTGCCCAGGTCGACCCTTGGAACACTTCTGAGCACCACTGTTGTTTGTGATTTTCATGTTATTTGGTCGCAGGTACTGTGCCAGGACTTAAGCCGTGTATTAACATTGTTTGTTTTATGTTTAGTATATGGCCTTCAGCCGACTTAATGACAACTTTTAAGATTAGGCCTTCAGCCGTGTTTTATTTAAAATTCTTGTTGCTCTGTATTTAGGCCTTCAGCCGCGATAGTTTCAGAATCTGTGGCTTTAATATGTAATTCCTTGTCTGTAAGGTTTCTCTTTAATTATTTTGAATTCTTGGAACGGCCTTGAGCTGTGTTCTGTAAATTTTTATCTTAAGGTGGTCGTTAATTATTTTTGAGTAATTGCTTCGGCCTTCAGCCGAAAAGATACTTCAAGTTTTCTTAAGATCGTTTCCTGTTGTACTGTGTAAAGGCTTACCTTTAAAGTCTCTCCTTCATTATGTCAAGAAATTTTTTTAAATTGGGCTTTCAGGCGAAGAATTAATTTAGATTTTCCTTAATATAGCCTTTAGCCGGAATTTGTAAATGTTTGGCTTTTAGAATTTCCTTAGCGATCTAAAATATTATTACGGCCTTTAGCCGAGAAGATTTTACTTAAGTAAGGCCTTCAACCGTTGCTATAACTCTTGGTGTTTTAAAAACAATCATTTAAACTTCTTCTGGAGAAGTTACTTGGCCTTCAGGCGTGAATTGATCTTTGTTGTTTTACAGAGAAAACTGTGCATCTGTTTGAGCAATAAAGTTGCGTGAGTTCTTGTATAACTAACAGTAATTGACGTTGGTCCCTGTCCACAGCCTGATCCGCTCTGTCCTGCGAAACCAGATTTAAGTGTTGTCAAATTGCACCAAGATACTGTTGCATGAGGGGCAACACATGAGAAGATGTCCATGACGTACTGGTATGACATCAGAATTTCGGGTAACCACCACCATTCAGGAACTGAAACAGTCGGTGACTCCCTGCATCCTAACACCAGGAGTGCCTCTCCAAATCATTGGAAAGATGGGACCTATCCCCATGTCGATGTCATTGCGGGTAGTGCAGAACGTCGATTCATCGATTAATACAATGCTACCCCATTCACGAGCAGTCCGTACTTCGCGGCTCGCAGCACTATACCAGACACAGCCGTTTGTGTTGTGGTGTTGGCGGCAGCCTGCGTTTGGGATGGTAATTCCCTAGGCCAGATGGTGCTAGTCTCTGACCAATGCTACAAGTTGACACAGAAAGTTGCAGGATGTTATAACGTTGCAAGAAATGGTTCAAATGGCTCTGAGCACTAGGGGACTTAACATCTGATGTCATCAGTCCCCTAGAACTTAGAACTACTTAAACCTAACTAACCTAAGGGCAACACATACATCCACACCCGAGGCAGAATTCGAACCTGCGACCATAGCGGTCGCGCGGTTCCAGACTGAAGCGCCTAGAAATCTACTCTGTAGGAATCAACATGGGTTTCGAAAAAGACGGTCGTGTGAAACCCAGCTCGCGATATTCGTCCACGAGACTCAGAGGGCCTTAGACACGGGTTCACAGGTAAATGCCGTGTCTCTTGACTTCCGCAGGGCGTTTGACACAGTTCCCCACAGTCGTTTAATGAACAAAGTAAGAGCATACTGACTATCAGATCAATTGTGTGATTGGATTGAAGAGTTCCTAGATAACAGAACGCAGCATGTCATTCTCAATGGACAGAAGTCTTCCGAAGTAAGAGTGATTTCAGGTGTGCCGCAGGGGAGTGTCATAGGACCGTTGCTATTCACAATATACATAAATGACCTGGTGGATGACATCGGAAGTTCACTGACGCTTTTTGCAGATGATGCTGTGGTGTATCGAGAGGTTGCAACAATGGGAAATTGTACTGAAATGCAGGAGGATCTGCAGCGAATTGACGCATGGTGCACGGAATGGCAATTGAATCTCAATGTAGACAAGTGTAATGTGATGCGAATACATAGAAAGATAGGTCCCTTATCATTTAGCTACAAAATAGCAGGTCAGCAACTGGAAGCAGTTAATTCCATAAATTATCTGGGAGTACGCATTAGGAGTGATTTAAAATGGAATGAACATATAAAGTTGATCGTCGGTAAAGCAGATGCCAGACTGAGATTCATTGGAAGAATCCTAAGGAAATGCAATCCGACAACAAAGGAAGTAGGTTACACTACGCTTGTGCGCCCACTGCTTGAATACTGCTCAGCAGTGTGGGATCCGCACCAGATAGGGTTGATAGAAGAGATAGAGAAGATCTAACGGAAAGCAGCGCGCTTCGTTACAGGATCATTTAGTAATCGCGAAAGCGTTACGGAGATGATAGATAAACTCCAGTGGAAGACTCTGCAGGAGAGACGCTCAGTAGCTCGGTACGGGCTTTTGTTAAAGTTTCGAGAACATACCTTCACCGAAGAATCAAGCAGTATATTGCTCCCTCCTACGTATATCTCGCGAAGAGACCATGAGGATAAAATCAGAGAGATTAGAGCATACCGACAATCCTTTTTTCCACGTACAATACGAGACTGGAATAGAAGGGAGAACCGATAGAGGTACTCAGGGTACCCTCCGCCACACACTGTCAGGTGGCTTGCGGAGTATGGATGTAGATGTAGATGTAGAACCGCTCGGCCACAACGGTCGGCTGTAGCGTTGCGCCTTGGTTGACTTGGATGCCTGCACTGATTCAGTTGCGATGGATATCAACAATCCCTTGTAAAAGCCTTGTCCTCGGACGGCAGAAACAGTTGTGAACAAGTTATGTACCTGATGCAAAATACGGCGATCCTCCCTTTGGTGGTAAGTCGTAGCCGAATGGAACCTTGACAGTGAGTATGCCTATATTCGCGTCCGCATGCTGTCCAATATCGGACCACTGTCACGTAAAATTCCCCAGAAGTCGTATCTGCGCGAATGGAGACCTACAATGAAGCACAATTGTACCAATTTCTCACACGATTACGTGGAATCTCCGTGTCGTTTACAGAGACCACTCCACATCTGACTCCGTCCACACCCCGTATGTACGCTGCCAGACCTGGTTTCAAAACATGAAAAAAGCTAATGCTTTCTTGTTGGCCGCGCTACCTGTCGCAGAGAACTGCAACCCTAATCAATTACATATCCGCCGAGCATGTCTATGTGTATGAAGTTACTTCCACACTTTTTGGGTGCTTCACTTTTTGTTCAGGCAGCGTGTATTAAATCACCACAAAACAGGTTCGCATTTATCGTCTCCTTACATTGCCTAAGAATTAACGAAAGATAACTAGGCTTTAACGACCATTCAACGAAAAGGTCATTAGAGGAGGACAATCTCGGATAGGGGGAAGGATGCCGAAGGAATACCGGTATTCCCCTTAAGCGCTTCAGGGAAACAACTAAAATCCTAAATGCACACTGCCGTATGGTTATCTCCACCGCTGTCCTGACAAATATGAGTACAGTGTCTCATCACTGAACCCCTCTCAAGATCTTAAATCACTCAGTCCTACTGTTCCAACTGGTGTCAGTTCTTCGACACTCACAGCATTGCACTAGACAGCACCTGAGCACATGGTAAAAGCGTTTTAAGGGCATTAAGTTAATAACGACGTATGTTCATCGTGCTTGATCGTGTTCACGTGTGCTTCTCCTACGCGTATTTGCTGTTGTTGTGCCACTGCCTTTAAAATTGGCGTCCAAGCAGAATGCTATCCCCGCATTTCCCGACGAGAAACTGAAAGGTGTGATGAATTACGATGCAATGTGCTTATGGACATGCATACACGTCCAAAGCAATAGACACTGCGGTGACTACAACCGTTATGGATTATATTAAATGTATCCGCAGTTGCGAATGTGGACAAACATTAGCTGTACAAGGGAATGACAATGAAAATTTGTGCCAGATCGGGACTCAAACCCGGATTGACCGCATATAGCGAGCGGTCGCCTTACCATTTGGCTATCCGTACACGACCCACCGCAATACCCCAACTTCCGTATGTCGCCAACCATACAGCCCGTACTCGTACGAGGGTAATCCCAAAAGTCTTCTATATTTTTTGAACTCTGTTTGTGTGGCAGTTGGTCACACTGTTATGAAGAGTGCTTCACCCGCTATGTGTAAACATACGCACGCCACGCTGAGGCGCTCAGTCTTGGCTTGGCAGCCATTGAGAATGGAGCTCCCGTTGGGTGTTACAGCCAAGTGTGAATTGCGCGCAGTTATTCGGTTTTTGAACGCAAAGGGCACTGCGCCGAGACTGAAATCGATCGCCAATTGACGGAAGTGTATGGTGAGTCGTGCATGGATGTCAAAAATGTTCGTAAGTGGTGTAGAGAGTTTGCAGCTGGTCGGACCGAAATTCACGACGAACAAAGGAGCGGGAGACCGTGAATTTCTGAGGAAACAGTGTTGAAGGTTGAGCAAAGCATGCGTGAAGATTGGCGGATTACCCTGGATGATCTCTGCACGTTGGTTCCTGAGGTTTCCCGAAGCACCGCTCACAGAATTTTGACGGAAACATTGAACTACCGGAAGGTGTGCGCAAGATGGGTGCCACGCATGCTGACTGAGGACCACAAGCGGCAACGAGTTGATGCTTCCCGCGCATTTCTTCACCTCCTTGCAGCCGAACAGGACAACTTTCTGGTCTCAATTGTCACGGGTGTCGAAACCTGGGCATACGACTTTACACCTTTACACCTTCGAAAAAGCCGCGGAAATTCAAAAAAACACAGCCTTCCGGTAAAGTCATGACAACCGTTTCTTGAGATCGGGAAGGAGTAATACTGGTCGACTTTATTCCCACTAGGACCACAATTCACGCTGACAGGTACTGTGAAACTCTGAAAAAACTCAAACGGGCAATTCAGAACCGGAGAAGAGGAATGTTGAGCAAGGGCGTACACATTCTCAGTGACAACGCTCGCCCATACATTGCTCGGCGAACCGTTGCTCTCGTGCAACAGTTTCAGTGGAACATAACAACCACCCACCCTATAGTCCTGCCTTGGCGCCCAGTGACTATCACCTAAAAGAACATTTGGCCGGAAAGCGATTCAGCTCCGACGACGAGGTGAAAGAAGAAGTTCATAACTTAGCAAGGCGGCGAGCTGGTATGACATGGGCATATAAAAACTGCCACAGCGTCTACAAAAATTCATCGACAGAAATGGTGATTAAGTCGAAGAATTGTAAAATGTTCAAACTGTAAACTGATTTAAACCCTTGTAGAAATAAACTGGTTTATGTTGTAATGTTGTTGCATTAATTTCTTATGTGAAAGCGGTGCTGATAGACAATAAAAGAGGGTTAAAAGCTGTGAGCTATCTGAGGAAGTTAACGTTGCATTACTGAGCAACTGTTTCACCAGGTATCCAATCTAGCTTACCAAATTTCCAACCAGACTAACATTAATTATAATCTTTTAATAGTCATACGAAAACCGGTGATACATATATAAAAAAGAGAATTTAAGTAAAAATAAATTAATCCGTATATATTTGGAAATTTATTTTAACATTGATCATTGAAATTTCAGCATATTAAACTTGAGTCATAACTAAGCTGGTGCCTTATTTTGGATTGTGAAAATGTGAGTTTGTAATCTTACGAAACACATCAAATAGGGAGCCAAGATTGGGGGACTGCATACAACACTACATTCATAAAATAACACACGAAGAACATTGAAACATATGTAAGAGGAAATTAACCACAACCAACCGATTCAATTTTCACCCTAAGAAGTAACGTTCGTAGCGCAATCCTGTCCGTCATGTAATTACCACACCCTGGTATACTAAATTCATACTAACTCTCTGTGAAATCTTCCTGAAAAGAATAGCTGAGAGCTACTTTGATGATTACACCACATGCTTCACGTGGTTAACTTGCTTTACACAAAGAGTGTAATGCCACAATAATTTTGATAATTAAAATAAATTAGATCGAAAAGCAATTTACAAAAGAAAAACCTCGAACTGGTTACTATCGTCTTACTATTAACCTGATGGGTCAAACAATTGTATAAGCACGTGGTACTGGTCTCACGAAGTACACCCCACGTGGGTTGAACATAAAGAAAAGTTGCTATATTGAAAAATATTGTTAAGCCGAGACGTTATAATCTCACGCACATTCGCATTTAAGATTGATGATCTTAGTTAGAGTTACTGATCAACACGTGGTTCCACTTTACTCACAAACTAGTGACAAAGCAACTACTGTAAAATAATCTGAAGTTCGCACTCGAAATACACTGCGTTGCAACTTAAGATAACATTAGATATTTTAGAGCTAAACCTGAAATAAAGTTGATTAAATTTTCAGTTAGGCTGAACTTAAGAAATCCATTGTCCTGCGGACTTGGCAGACACGCGCTTAGCCGGAGATCTTACCACTTCAGACGCTCGCCGCGGACAGACTGACCTGCGCTGCTACCGAGCGTGCTTCCCGATACAAAACGGAAGTGACCAGAGGGGCAGCTTCCTATACCAACATGACAAGGGACGGACAGAACCATACTAAGGATAGAAACCTCTTTGCTTTTAGAAAGCATAGCTACCTGTTCCGACGTTGGTCCTACTGTTCTCTAGCAGACAGGCTTGTATGCTACCCTCAAGCATGCAACTAGAAATACATTTGCTCATTCATCCTCTCACACAGAAGGGAAGGGGGATGACAGTATCTTATCATATACAGTACATAAAAGAAAGCGGATGTAGGTTCCGTATGAGACTGTGTGACATGAATTGCATATAAACTGTGTTTTAAAGTGTAGTAGTGTGACAGATCGTTCTTGTTTATGTGTAAAAGTAACACGTTCCACTACTCAGTCTCCTCGCAGATAGTCAGAAACGCCACAGTAAAATTAGAAGAGGAATTTATGCCGTAAATGACAACAGATTTAAGAAATTAACATGAAAGGAATCTAACAGAGACCTTTCAATGTACTTATAAAAAAACAGGAGACCTTACTTTTGGGATTACCCTCGTACATCCACTATGTATATTCCCGTACAGTTGAGACATTTCACTTGAAAGACCCTTGCCCGGTGTCGGTGAGCTATTTGCAGTGCCTGTGTTATTCTGAATTACAGTGCACGTCCACAGGAACTTTATCGTAATGCAAAATAACACAGGCGCTCCATGTTGAAAGGAACTTTAGATCTTAATTATGAATAACACAAACACTACAATATCGTATTTATCCGCCGACATCGGGCAAGCGATTTTCAAGTGAATTATCTCACTTGTTCAAGAGTACACATAATGGATATACGAGCACAGGCTGTAGATGCTTGGTTGACGACATACGGAAGTTTGTGTATGGCCGGGGGTCGTACACGGGTAGCCAAATGATGAGGCGACCGCTAGCAATAAGCGGAGAATCCGGGTTCGAGTCCCGGTTCAAAAAAAATGGTTCAAATGGCTCTGAGCACTATGGGACTTAACATCTATGGTCATCAGTCCCCTAGAACTTAGAACTACTTAAACCTAACTAACCTAAGGACATCACACAACACCCAGCCGTCACGAGGCAGAGAAAATCCCTGACCCCGCCGGGAATCGAACCCGGGAACCCGGGCGTGGGAAGCGAGAACGCTACCGCACGACCACGAGATGCGGGCTCGAGGCCCGGTCTGGCACAAAGTTTCATTGTCGTCATTCCACTCTACAGCTGATGGTTGTCCATATACATTTAATGTAGAAGCTGAAAGGGTTCAAAAATGGTTCAAATGGCTCTGAGCACTATGGGACTTAACATCTATCGTCATCGGTCCCCTAGAACTTAAAAATACTTAAACCTAGCTAAACTAAGGACAGCACACAACACCCGGTGATCACGAGGCACAGAAAATCCCTGACCCCGCCGGGAATCGAACCCGGGAAGTGGGAGTGGGAAGCGAGAACGCTACCGCACGATTACGAGATGCGGGCAGCCGAAAGGGTCCGAGGTGACATCGCGGAAGCATCTGTCCTGGCACTAAAGCGAGTCTGGTTGGCACACGACTAGCCCTGCTGCCTGCTGCCGAGGCTGCAACAGTGTCAGTGCAGCATAGTTTGAGGGCCAGATCGTCGCAGCGCTGACCCGGATTACACCACGTACTGAGCCTGGCACGGAGCCACTTCCGTCGTCTAGGCACTCGTAAATAATGTCCTGTCACAAGACCGCAGGTCGACCGGCCATAAATATCGCCCGCTCCAAATGCGCAGCATCTGTCATCGTACACAGCCAACACTGAGAAGTACTCCACTGCAGTCGTCGACCTGGTGATTGACCTGCTTATCTACTACTAGAAGCTTCCTCTGCCATCTGTGCGTGTATGGGCTATGTCTAATTCTGATGCTGCCGGGATATGAACTGGTGCTTTCCACGTGGAGACCAACTACTGGCTGACTTTGCGACGGTACCTAACGGCTACTGACAGCGTAGTTGGTCTTCCACACATCATACCAGACGAACAAACCACTTGCGTCTTTACCTATTGTTACTCGTACATTACGTAGTTGGGCTATGCACGACTCCGTTTAAAGAACAGCTCGATGTAGCCTTGGGTTCGAGCCGCGCACGTCTGCTTTCACGCCCCGCAGCTAATTCGCTGCTAATAATAACCTGTAGCTGTGCCCCGGCAGTCAAATAGTCAAAATAAACTAAAACTCAAAATAAAAGTTAAATGAATAATTTAATAACAAGTGTTATATTCTAACTTCTGAAGATGACGTAGACGACAGAGGATTATTTTGAATAATGTTTATTCAAGAAAGGACACCTCAAAAACGATAGTCGGTTAAAATACAGACACAAAACATCCTTATAAAATGCTGTAAAGTTATGTTGAGAGCGTTACGAGAATGGTAAAAATATCCCCAAAGTAAAGAGTCATCAAAGGTAGGCGAAAATTAAGTCTATTTCGCACTCAGGAAGATTTATGCTTCATACAGCGAAAGCAGGAAAAACATCTTACGCTAAGACAAAACCGGATGAAAGTGTGCGGTAGACGGACATTGAAAAGGGTAGTGACGAAAAATACGAGGACGATAGAAGCAAAAGACTACGGAACTGAATGTCGCACTCGCGAACACTGCCAGCATGAAAACTGTATGAAGGGAGCTCCATAAGCAGGGAATTACAGGGATGTCTGCAATTTTAGAACCACTCATGAGTGTTGCAATTGCCTTTAACAGGAAGACGTGGTCCCAAAAGAGAAAATATGGACTATGGAGCAAGGGAAGGATGCCATTTGGCCAGATGAGTCTTGTTTCACACTGTTACAACTTGTGGTCGGCTTTACGTCCCAAGAGTGAAATATAAGGGGGAATCAGAGATGGTTAGAGCAGCCATATCATGGAATTCCGTGGGCCCTTCTGCAAGGTCGCATTTCTGCAAAGGATTAAGTGACCATTTTGGTTATGTGATCATTTTGGGTGATACGGGACAGCGTTTGTTCCACGACGAGAGGGACCCTATTCACACATCACATATCATCCAGGACTGGTTTTGTCATCGGAAGGAGGAGTTGTTGCATCTCTCCTGGCCACCACAGATTGCAGTATTACTGAGCGTTTGTGATCGATATCGACCTCCATCATCATTACCTGGATCTTGCCACCTTATACGCCCTGCTAAACCCGCAGGACAGGACAGATAGTTTAAACTGTGGAAAGGGGCCAACATAAGCGGCTGTCAGTTACACTAGAACATACAACTTTATTCATTTGACCAAACATTACAAGAGCCAAGAAATTTTTTAAAAAAAAAACGTAGCATTAATTTTGGAACTTAATAACCGGGTGAATACACCATATCATTTCATGCCTTAAGGTTCAAAATGGCTTTGAGCACTATGGGACTCAATTGCTGTGCTCAACAGTCCCCTAGAACTTAGAACTACTTAAACCTAACTAACCTAAGGACATCACACACATCCATGCCCGAGGCAGGATTCGAACCTGCGACTGTAGCAGTCGCACTCATGCCTTAAGGGCAAGACCACTTTAATTCAAAATTGGCTGAAAGTCAATAACTTAAGACTCAAACCAAAATCAGAACTTTAAAAAGGCCAAAGGACTTATCTTAAAACAGTTCCTTAAATTAGTCTAAAGGCCGAAACTATCTGTCACCTTAAGAGAAAAACAACTTTAATTTAAAAATCGGCTGAAGACCCAACACTTAAGACTCAAACCGAAATGAAATTTAAAAAGGCCAAAGGCCTTACTTAAAACAGTTCTTTAAATTAGGCTGATGACCTAAACGATCTTACACCTTAAGGGCAAAACTACCTTAATTTAAAAATCGACTAGTAACCATACAAATACAAACAACAAGAACAAATAAGGATAGGCGGTACACCCAACGACGCTCAGAAGTTTCCAAGGGTCAGCCTGGAATTCAAACACTAACGCTCGCTTAGGTGAGACAGGCAGTCGGCCCAACCATTCTCGATCCGATGACAACCCAACGGACAGACAGTCAACGGACCCACCGACAAGATAACTTCCACTCCATCTGACGAGCACACAACAGGGAATTCAATGGAACAACGTAGAAAGTATTGGCGCCCACAACCAATTATACATTGAGCTGTCAAACTACACACCGCGCTGGACAGCGAGAACATGATGAGGAAAATACACTGCCTGAATTTACGTCAATGGCCATAGCAGGTAAACGGAAAGTTAACGGCCACAAGGCAGAAGATTCCGCTGGTGCACTTCCGTTCAAAATAACCAAGTATAGATAAACTGCACCGCAGAGTGGATAAAATTTGCTAACTTGAAAACACACGTTGTTGCTCGCGGGAATGTCCTAACAGCCGAAAACGGAATCCAAACGATACAATGTGAACAGTCAAAACACAACTTTCGTGTCCAGGATCACTGAGCCACGGACCTCTTAGCAACGGGAACAGCATCACACACTCCGAGCACGCGCAGACACCGCCAGTGGTCCCGGCCAAACCACGCGCTGAGGAGGTTTTCTCGGTGCTCCACGCCAACCGACCAACAGGTCGCACACAGCACAGCCAGAAACTATAACCGCCAGGCCAAAGAGCGAATATCGATACACACCGCTGCTACCACTCGCGGAGAGAGATGATAACAGCATAATCGCGATAACCGCGCGACACTAAACACAGAATAGCAACCAACGTTTAATCCAACTCATAACAAGAGCCAGCCACGGCTCACCACCATTTTGCAGGAATTGTGGTATAAGATACCGTTGGAAACTATAAAGGACATGTATTTATTCATTCCGAGACAACCTGAAGCTGTTTTGAATGCCCGAGATTTCTTTACCTAGTATTAAGTGTGGTAGAATGTTTTTGGTGTATCCACATTTTTGTCTATTCATGTACATAGATGTACAATAATAAGTGAGTTAGAGATACTAGACAAGTAGCTAATAGATGGCAGTCAACAGTGGAACAGGGTCATGTAGGCTCGAGTGTTTATTGACCTCATATTGGGTTACAGTGTCGTGCAGGATGGTTCACAGGGCAACGGGAACGTAGAACCAGTTGATTGGCCATCATAAAATCACTGAAGCAGTGAGAGACAAACATGTTTGCTGATAATACTACAGCAACCGGAAGGCGTCCTCTTGCTACAGACAGCGGCCAGTGACCCGGACAAGTCGCCATCAGCTAAGTCCCGGTGATGGCTCCAGTGGAGAACTCTAGAACGACAGTGGGTGAAGGAATACCGACGAAGGATGCAGCATCAGTACACCATGGACAGAGTGCCTAAACGCGCCGCAGGTGGTCGCTGGCAGTAAGTCAAGTGTTGGTGGCGTCTGAGCACGGCTGCGAACCACGGACCCCAGGGGTGGCGCCCTCAAGTCGGCTACAGTGGTAAGGCTACGCGTATCAGTCGAGCTAATTGGCCATGCAGTATTGGTACGAAATCAGATGAATTTGTTGTACGGGTTAACGCTAGCGGGCCCAGGTCTCAGGGCGCGCCGCTGCATTAATGGTTTCCGGTTAGGTGACCGATACAAGCGAGTCCAGGAACAAAGACTAGTCTTTTGCCTTGACTAGATGAGTGTAACTCCCAGAACAGGGAACTTTGGCGACAAACAGTCGCTTTGCAGGGCAGACGACGCTACAGCAATGGAAGGCTTTGAGACAAACAGAAAGATGGCTTCTTACAGCTCTTCAAGAGTCTACAATAATTCACATCAATTTCTGAAGCAAATCCGAATACATTGCAAAATTCAGATAATTGAGGAGCGTCCAGTGACACACCAGTAATTTCAATATCTTTAAAACAACTTCACAGTGAATAAACATTTCCAGAATGAATCTCTGAATTAACAACGTTTAATACGTACACTCTTGGAAATGGAAAAAAGAACACATTGACACCGGTGTGTCAGACCCACAATACTTCCTCCGGACACTGCGAGAGGGCTGTACAAGCAATGATCACATGCACGGCACAGCAGACACACCAGAAACCGCGGTGTTGGCCGTCGAATGGCGCTAGCTGCGCAGCATTTGTGCACCGCCGCCGTCAGTGTCAGCCAGTTTGCCGTGGCATACGGAGCTCCATTGCAGTCTTTAACACTGGTAGCATGCCGCGACAGCGTGGACGTGAACCGTATGTGCAGTTGACGAACTTTGAGCGAGGGCGTATAGTGGGCATGCGGGAGGCCGGGTGGACGTACCGCCGAATTGCTCAACACTTGGGGCGTGAGGTCTCCACAGTACATCGATGTTGTCGCCAGTGATCGGCGGAAAGTGCACGTGCCCGTCGACCTGGGACCGGACCGCAGCGATGCACGGATGCACACCAAGACCGTAGGATCCTACGCAGTGCCGTAGGGGACCGCACCGCCACTTCCCAGCAAATTAGGGACACTGTTGCTCCTGGGGTATCGGCAAGGACCATTCGCAACCGTCTCCACGAAGCTGGGCTACGGTCCCGCACACCGTTAGGCCGTCTTCCGCTCACGCCCCAACATCGTGCAGCCCGCCTCCAGTGGTGTCGCGACAGGCGTGAATGGAGGGACGAATGGAGACGTGTCGTCTTCAGCGATGAGAGTCGCTTCTGCCTTGGTGCCAATGATGGTCGTATGCGTGTTTGGTGCCGTGCAGGTGAGCGCCACAATCAGGACTGCATACGACCGAGGCACACAGGGCCAACACCCGGCATCATGGTGTGGGGAGCGATCTCCTACACTGGCCGTACACCTCTGGTGATCGTCGAGGGGACACTGAATAGTGGACGGTACATCCAAACCGTCATCGAACCCATCGTTCTACCATTCCTAGACCGGCAAGGGAACTTGCTGTTCCAACAGGACAATGCACGTCCGCATGTATCCCGTGCCACCCAACGTGCTCTAGAAGGTGTAAGTCAACTACCCTGGCCAGCAAGATCTCCGGATCTGTCCCCCATTGAGCATGTTTGGGACTGGATGAAGCGTCGTCTCACGCGGTCTGCACGTCCAGCACGAACGCTGGTCCAACTGAGGCGCCAGGTGGAAATGGCATGGCAAGCCGTTCCACAGGACTACATCCAGTATCTCTACGATCGTCTCCATGGGAGAATAGCAGCCTGCATTGCTGCGAAAGGTGGATATACACTGTACTAGTGCCGACATTGTGCATGCTCTGTTGCCTGTGTCTATGTGCCTGTGGTTCTGTCAGTGTGATCATGTGATGTATCTGACCCCAGGAATGTGTCAATAAAGTTTCCCCTTCCTGGGACAATGAATTCACGGTGTTCGTATTTCAATTTCCAGGAGTGTATTTTATATGTTGACTTACGAGGTCTTTTATATCAAATGTTTGTCGAAAAGTCGGTCGGATCCTCCGCATTATACAACAAATAAACACAGCATCGATACCTAATATTTACATACTTTTGTAGTTGTTTAATGAACATTTACTACACTACTGGCAATTAAAATTAGTACACCAAGAAGAAATGCAGATGATAAAAGGGTATTCATTGGCCAAATATATTATACTAGAACTGACATATGATTGCATTTTCACGAAATTTGGGTGCACAGATTTTGAGAAATCAGTACCCAGAACAGCCACCTCTGACCGTAATAACGGCCTTGATACGCCAGTGCATTCAGTAAAACAGAGCTTGGATGGCGTGTACAAGTACAGCTACCCATGCAGCTTCAACACGATACCACAGTTCAACGGTAGTGACTGGCGTATTGTGACGAGCAAGTTGCTCGGTCACCATTGACCAGACGTTTTCAGTTGGTCAGAGATCTGGAGAATTTGCTGGCCAGGGCAGCAGTCGAACATTTTCTGTATCCAGAAAGGCCTGTACAGGACCTGCAACATGCGGTCGTGCATTATCCTGCTGAAATGTAGGGTTTCGCAGGGATCAAATCAAGGGTAGAGCAACGGGTCGTAACACATCTGAAATGTAACGTCCACTAGTCAAAGTGCCGTCAATGCGAACAAGAGGTGAACGAGAACAAATGGCACCCCATACCATCACGCCGGGTGATACGCCAGTATGGCGATGACGAATACACGCTTCCAGTATGCGTTCACCGCGATGTTGCCAAACACGGATGCGACCATCATGATGCTGTAAACAGAACCTGGATTCAACAGAAAAACTGACGTTTTGCCATTTGTGCACCCAGGTTCGACATTGAGTACACCATCGCAGGCGCTCCTGTCTGTGATGCAGCGTCAAGGGTAACCGCAGCCATGGTCTCCGAGCTGATAGTCCATGCTGCTGCAAACGTCGTCGAACTGTTCGTGTAGATGGTTGTTGTCTTGCAAACGTCCCCACTGTTGACTCAAGGATCGAGACGTTGCTGCACGATCCGTTACAGCCATGCGGATAAGATGCCTGTCATCATCTCGACTGCTAGTGGTACGAGGCCGTTGGGATCCAGCACGGACTTCCATGTTACCCTCCTGAACCCGCTGATTCCATATTCTGCTAAGTCATTGGATGTCGACCAACGCGAGCAGCAATGTCGCGATGCGATAAGCGGCAATCGTGATAGGCTACAATCGGACCTTAATCAAAGTCGTGATGGTACACATTTCTCGTCCTTACACGAGGCATCACAACAACGTTTCACCAGGCAATGCTGGTCAAGTGCTGCTCGTGTATGAGAAATCGGTTGGAAACTTTCCTCATGTCAGCACGTTGTAGGTGTCGCCACCGGCGCCAACCTTGTGTGAATGCTCTGAAAATCTAATCATTTGCATATCACAGCATCTTCTTCCTGTAGATTAAATTTCGCGGCTGTAGCACATTTTTAATGGCCAGTAGTGTATTTCGTCAGTATATGTTGTCTGCAAGTGCTTTTAAAAACCGTTGTAATTTAAAAGTGAACAATCGCTTGCGTTAGCTGACACCACTATTCTAAACGGTGCCATAAGTCGCTTCTGTCAAGCAGATATAAATAACTGTTTAAAGAAAATTTAACGATAATGCTTTGTCATTCAACGTGAGCAAACTTGCATAAGAGTACCGACTTGTTTATTTATGAATCAACTATTACTTACGTCTGTTGTAAATGATTTGAGTGTAATAGAATATTTGCGGCAATTCTTTTTTTAAAATATTGTCGTAATATATTAGTTTAGTCCGAGAAGTGGTCAACTTGGATCACATAATGTCTCTAGGGTTCGAGAACGATGAATTTCTGGTGGGGATGGCCTTGCCAATGAGAGTTGGACAGTGGCAGAAAACTGCTGGACTCGCGTGGAGACTGAGACTTTTCGAGTGAAGAGCTCAACGGAGCGCTTCTGGACACTTTTACGCGAGTTCTGGAAGAAGGCAGACCTGTCTAGACCAACGGCTGAACGGTCGATACCATGATAAAGCCATAATAGCATCACCAAAGCGTATGTTTTGACGATGCCATTATGGCCTAATCTCTTTAGGACATGGTGTAATAAAGATCTGAGGATGGTCATTACGTACTGAAACCGGTCATCGTCTAAAGAGTTGATATTGTGATCAAAGACTGGAATAAAAAACAATTCACTCATAACAGCCTACAGCGTACTTCCCGTTGAAATAGAATCATGCAATTTGGCGAGAAGCTAGTACAAGTCAAGCAAAAAATCAGAAATCGGTAATTTGTAATTATATCACATAAAAATAATTATTATCCGACTTCAAAAGTGAAATTAAAACATTCTCGAAAGTCTTGGAATACTTGGGACCGACATCTTTCCAGTATGAGCGTTGAAAACATGCAAAGATCGTCAATACTCGTATCTTCTATTTCCGGAATGGATAAACTCTCTAGTAAGTTAGTTAGTTACAAGTTCCATGGATCATTTTGCACGATAGATTGTAATGATGTAGAACGATTATAAAGTAATTCTTACCCACCTCCTGTTACACATTACTGTAGTAGAAATTCTCCTACGAATTAGGAGTTGCCAAGGAGAAACTTTCTCAGTTTGTGTTTAAATTTTTTTTCGCTGTCTGTCAGAAACTTTACATCACTGGATAAGTGCAGCGTTGTGCACCCCTTTTTGTACTATAGACAACGTTAATGTGGAATAATGAATGTCTTTCGTTGTGGTATTGTAATTATGTACACACATAATTAAGTTTGTATCGTACCCTCAACGGGAGAGTCGTATTCGCACCTGATTATATATGTATATATTTTATTTCATAACAAAGATGTTATTCAAAAGCCACAGCCCTAGGCCGAAGGCCAGAAAAATACAAATACGCGAGCTGATCAGTGGTTGAGGAAAACCATTACGTCATATGTCCCTTTGTTAGGGCGGACGCAAGATGTATGTTCTGTGCGGGATTCAAATTTTATTGACTAGTTGATGACATTACGTGACTCAAGTCCTTCACACAATCGTCCGACAGCCTGATCTGGGAGTAAGACTTACAGGGCCCGGTACGGTATACAGTGTGCGAGATAACGCACTTGGCAAGCCGCCACCCTACTGTCTGACCGATTTCTGGTCATCTGAACGGGCGGGAGGCCAAACCAAGTAAGATACCATTGTCTGCATAGCGGGCATTCTACTCTCAAACGTCGCGGCAGAGTGATACTATGATGTTTACCTGCTCTAGAAGTGTATCGGGGTTACATGGTTCATGAACTGACTGTTGCTCTGGCCTAGCTTGTTCTTTGTTTGGGAGAGCTTGATGACCTGTCTAGTGGCCTGGTTGTGTTGTGATTAGATGTACGAGGGTTGCCCAGAAAGTAATGCACTGCATTTTTTTTTTCTCAGCCGAAAACAATGCTACGGATGCGACACGTAACGTAAGTACACTCCTGGAAATTGAAATAAGAACACCGTGAATTCATTGTCCCAGGAAGGGGAAACATTATTGACACATTCCTAGGGTCAGATACATCACATGATCACACTGACAGAACCACAGGCACATAGACACAGGCAACAGAGCATGCACAATGTAACACCAACAGAAGCCGCCATCCCCAGTTCTTTAAAAAGTCGATCTCCTGTGTACAAAACAACTTCAGACTCGGACTACTTTACAAATGAATTAATGTGGTAAACGTTTGACTTCAAGCACGTAAACCCATTGTGGTTGAAGATGCCAAACCCTAATTTTCTAGATTTTATTACTTTTGGATTGTGATTTCACATGGCAGCAGGAGCACCCTCGTGGTTATCCCACCCAACGTGACTGCAAATGTGAACGTCAATCTGGTAACTCCACATGTTGTGTTGTCATTCATGAACAGCATTCCAAGCAGTGTTTACCGGCAGTATAACGTTGGCCCACATATCGCTGTTGTATCCATCTCACAAACTGACATTCGGCACCTGTGCAACACTACACATGTACTTTTGCATACTTGCATTAACACTGTGGTGGTAACACCGGTTATTAATGTACCAGCATTTCCCACTTGCAATGGCTTATCTCGTGCTTACATCTCCTTGTGATCTTTCAATGTTAATCACCATTTTACCCACACAAATGTATTCCCGAAATGTCATTACTGCTAATCAGTTATTTCTTGACGTTACCATTTTTACGTCAGTGTAGTGCGTTGGTAGTGACGGGCAACAACCTCGTCTCGCCTGGGAAGGCGGTTGCTTCTCCTCGGAGACTGCGTGGCTGGATGCTATTGAACACCAGCAAGCAGCAGCTTTCACTGGCGCAGTCTGACGTAATGTTTCCCGGCTGTTGTTTCTCCACGCCGTCTAGAACTCGCCAACAGGCAATAGACATGCTAAACGGTGAAATTGCTCTCACCTGGCAATCCGGCCCTTCTCTTACTTGCTGGCATGGCATGAGCGTGATGCGGGGAGGGGAGGTGGGGGTAGGGGTGGGGAGGAAGGTGAAGAGGAGGAGGATTGTTCCACAAATTATCGAGCCTGTCCTGAAAACTCAGCGGAAAGAAAGGGAGCACGAGGATAGAGAGTTCTACAAATCTGAATAATAAGTAGCCAGACATGTGGGAAAAACACCACTATTTTCTTCAATAAACAACGCTTCCAACAAAATATAGTAATATTTACTGTACAAAATAGGTACTGCACTCTAAGGATACATGGAAGCCTTATAACGGAAAAATAATCAAGAAAGGCAGTCGTTTAACAGAAAAATAATCACAAATGGAAACTTGGGTCTGTTGTTGCTACAAGCAAGGTAATAAGGCCAACAATCCTCGTTCCAGATTGGGGTGGGATAAATCGACCGGTTAAAAGAGACACCGTTATTTTGGTTCCTATAAACCAAACGATTTTGGATATTTGTTGGGTTGGTATTGGTTACCAATAACCAGACAAAAAACCGGCTTATCACAGCAAAGATGCTAGAAGTTGTCTTTTTTTGTTTTTGTTTTTTTACGGCGAGTAATGACGATTCGTAAAACTTCCATTGCTTTGAAATATTGGGTCGTTATACAAACTGGGAAAAGCGATCAGTGCTATTTTAATAACAACACTGCCAGTTAAAAACGAACAACACAGACGTAACATAACAAACGGTGCAGCATTATGAGACAATAACGTACCTTGGATTTTGCTATCCAGAATAAATAAACTTTTCGTCTTTTAAGAGCAGACCGAAAGATGTATGTCAGGCTTGTCATTTGTAGCACAACAAAGTTTGTCGTTGGTAAGAAGTTCTGTAGGTTCTGAAATATTGGTATTGTCTTCGAATGATATTGTTTCTGATGAAAAGAACCGACTTACATATCAACACATTACAGAAAGAGTGTTTAAGAACAGACTGACAATAAATATCGCCCAGTGGACTAGTTAATTATGAAACTACCATGCAATAGTTCCTGGTAAATGTTCTATTTTGCTTACTATAAAGATTACTCACTTGAAATTTTTGAGCGAATGTCTTTAGTTTTGTCAGCAAAATATCAGTAGCATTCAAACTCCTCCTAAAAAGTCAATAAATATATTTGAGTGCAACGGACGTTTCATTATAAATAATAAAAGAAAAGGAAAGCAACAAATTTTACACAATAACCAATTATCTGGAAGAAAAAAAGTTAACAGAAATAAATTAAAAACTTAACAATTCATTCATAGCTTATAACAACATAGAAAGTAGCTGATCTGATGCATGTGTCTACGAAATATGCTTTTATCTGTTAGTAGCCCTTGGAATCTGACAACGTAATACGAAAAACAGAGTTCTCCTACCTAAGTTTTTACCCTATAGCACTGACTATTTGTAATGTCCAAATAGTGATATTATCCTCAATTACAAAATTATTTTTGAGCAGAACTTCAAAAAATGAGAATCATTAGGAAAATACCGATGATTTTTTTGTAGTATTTATTCCCTCATTAATTTTCATGAACAGCAGTGAGCTGTAGATAGATGAAGTTTTCTATTATTTACCTATTTTATTTGATATTTTGATTCAACATATCTTGAAACGTATAACGCGGAAGTCTGAGGGGGATAATAGCAATAAAAAAATCGAAAATCGGTTCATTCTGTAACCGGTTGTTTTGATGATGTCCCCCGCAGAAGCAGTATCAGCGCCGAATGATTTCTGCAAAGTGCAGTTCTGTATTCTGTAATTTCAAAGTGGTGAAGCGGGACGTTATATTAGTTGAAATAATTTCCTTGTATGCACTTATGATGTGTTTATTTACGCAAACGCCGTTATAATGAAACAATCCACCCCTCTTAACTCATTAATAACACAGGCCAACGATGGAAAAACTTGTCTCACGAAAATACCTTATTCTTATGTTTTTTAGGGTGGGAAATCCAAATATGATCCTTAAAAAAACTGTATCATCCACCATTTCTTCACGTTTTACAGTTAAATTTGTTAAATTAAGCGATTTTTTAAAGAATTTAACAGCTTTTATATAGTTAAAACAATTTAAAAAGGTGGTGTAATGAATTTAGATGACGTTGGTATCACTGCTGAAAAACATTTGCTGGCAAAAAAAGGTCGATTCTATTTTTGTGTTTTGCTTACTATCAACCTAACCTCAATTTCCCACTCCCTGCACATGTGCTCAGTACATTGTCTAATCGTGGTTATAAAAACTCTGCTGACAGCTTTTGTTATATTTGACGTTATATTATTACCGTACGCATCAATTACAGTAATACACATTTACCAAAACATAGAAATATATAAAAATGAGCATGTGAAATTATATACAGTAGACAAGTTTTAAAACGGCTCAGACTACACTCGGATGTTGATGAACTCGATCCAGCGAAGTGCCTCGTGGGATGCTTGATGAAGCTTCTCAATGCCACCAGGGAAGCGTCTGACTGGACATTCATTCACAGTGTGGCTCATTGTTTGGGTGTCACCACAGTCACACACACTGTCGCTTGAAAAGCCTCACTTGTGCATGTTGTATTTGCACCTACCTTCTTCAGTCCGATATCAATTTAACTGCACCCTCACCTCCCTTGGTTGGTGGAAGCCTGGAATGGGAACTGTTGGATTGTCTACAAGTTGGTGGTTTCGGGTTCTTGTAGCTTGCCAGTCACGTTTCAACTCTGCGTCCTGGTCAAATCCTGTGGATAGCATTTGGACTCCCATTGCATATGCTGCTCTTCTAGATTTGAGGTGTTTCCTGGGCAGTGATAGCAAATCGTCATGAAGAGGGATCGAGCTGTTTTCAGAAACTTGCTGACAGATGTTGTAAAGAGCAGCCATTCGACAGAGGTCTGTTTGAAAGCACTGGTAGCAAGCTAGTAGGTGTAGACCGAACTGTACCACTAGTTACTCCCATAACTGAGTTCAGCTGGACGTCTACTTTCACCACGTAGGTGCTTCGGAGCAAAACTGGTGCACAGTATTCTGCTCCAGAGCATACCAGTGCGAGAGGTGCTCCTCGGAGGACTGGTTGCTCCCCATGTACTGCCTGCAAGCTTTCTCACTAGGTTCACTCGTGTTTGTATCTTCTTGGCCGAGTTGGAAAGGTGTTTTTTGTATGTTAAAGTTCTGTCCAGAGTGACTCCCAGGTATTTAGGGCTTTCTTTCTATCTGACTGTGCCAAGAGGGCCGAACTGTGGACTGATATTTGCTGATGAAAGGCGATTAGAGAGGTGGAACAGGCTTACCTCGGCTTTAGAAACATTTGGTCTCACTCGCCGTGTCTCAAAATAAAGTTTAGTAAGGCTGTTCGTTAGGAGTTCTTCACATTCTTCACTCTGATATGGAATTGCCAGGTCATCTGCATATTGAAATTTGCGCCAGGTCAAATTCGGCAGGTCAGCTGTGTAGACGTTGAATAACACTGGAGCAAGAACAGAGCCTTGAGGTAATCCGTCACTGAGTACATGCCATCTGCTTTTCTCTTCTCCTTGATGTACTTTAAACCGCCTATTGCTTAACATGCTACTTAAGAGGTTGCCTAGAGTTTAAATTTCAATAATAGGGCCTCACGCCACACTGTGTCATAAGTTGGTGACAGGTCAATGAACACTACTCCAGTTTTAAGTTTCTTTTGGTATCCATATTCTATGTGAGTAGTCAAGGAGAGCACTTGTTCACAGCAGCTTCTATAAAGTCTGAATCCAGCTTGTTCAGGTGGTATCATAGCATTAATTTGATCTTGGATTCGGTTTACAATCATTATTTCCAATAGCTTGTAAGCACAGCTATGTAGAGATATTGGGCAGAAGTGTTCTGCAGCTGTTCCCTCTTTCCCTGGCTTTTTGATAGTGATAATTTTTGCTCTTTTAAATTTTTTGGGTGATGTCTGTGTGCGAAGAACTTCGTTATAAAGCCAAACTAGCCAATTTCGTGTTACCGGTCGACTGTGCACCAAAAATTCAGGGTAAAGCCCATCTGCACCTGCAGATTTTCTACATTTCGTATGCTTAAGGGCTGTCTCCAGTTCAGTGATTGTAAATGGAGAAGAGAATTCCGGGTTATGTTGCAGAGATTTCTTGACTTCCGTAAGCTCTCTCTTTACTTGACGAAGATTGCTTTATCTGTTGGGACCTTGGAAACTCTCACTAAGTGACTGGCGACTGAGTCGCATGAGGCCGTTGAGTTTTCTTTGTTGTGGGAAGGGTCTTCTCCAAGTTTGTGAATCAGCGTCCATGCTTTCCTACCGCAGTGTGTGAAATCGAGGTCCCTTGTTTCTTTATACCATTTTTCTCTCCTTTTTTCATTCAAGGAATTCATAAGGTTCGTAGCTGTTTCTTGGTCTCCACTTTTCTTGAATTGGTTGAACAGGTGGTTGATCTTTCCATTCCAGCCAGGAATGTTTTCTTTCCGGCATCCTCTGGGTATGCGCTTTTTGGCAGCAGATATAACGATCTTTAAAAACTTTGAGTATGATTTTGGTAGTGCAGGGACCTGTGTTACTGACCCGCCCAGCAATTTAGAAAATTTATCCCAATCTGCTTTTTGAAAGTTTCAGCGGGATACAGGAGCAGATCGCACTGGGGGAATGTGTAGCCCGTAGGAGATGAGAATAGGGCGATTGACTTCTGGGAAAGTCACGCAGGACCTTTTTGACGACAGTTCGGCTACTACTCTCCGAGGGGTCCACAGTTGACAGGCAGAGGTCAGGTGTGCTCTCTGTACCCCATCTTCCAGACCTGAAAGTGCCTTTTCCCTTTACATCATAATGGAGCTTTAAGTTGTTTGCTTCCATCCATTCTGCCAGACTTCTACCATTTTCATCCTCTTCGGCATAGCCCCACTCATAACTATGGCTGTTAAAATCGCCTACATATATTGCACGATGTTCTAGCACTGGGAGTTGTTTGCGCCTAGTGCTATTCGGTGGTTTGTAGATATTTGCTATTTTTATATTTCCGATCTGAATCATCGCTGCCATCACGTTTTCTTTGTCTCATTTCTCCGCGAGAACAACTGAGAAATCCCTCAAGTTATTGCGGACAAAGCTGGCAACTCCATATTGAGAGTGGTTAATTCGGGACACTAATTTATAGCCTGGGATGCGCCCTCGCTTCCACAGAGAGATGTCATCTTCAGCATGAGTCTCTTGCAGTGCTAAGACGTCCGCCTTATTCTCCCTCAAAATTTTAGATAGTATTTCTCCCTTATTTCTGGACAGTCCCTTAACATTCAGTGGACATATTCTGAGCACGTTTTCAGGTTGGCTCTGAACAGTGCCGTTTGTATAAGGTTTCATATTGTTGTTAATTTCTTAATCGCTGTTGGAATTATCTTTAAATCGCCTTCTGCGGGAGTTAGCCTAATTGGGAAGGACCAGTTAGGTGCCCGGGGAGCATCGGCACATGAAGATGCATTCGAAGGCGAAAAAAGTGACTGCTCACGCGGAGGTCTCTCGCTTTCTCCTATATTTGTGGTGAATTTGTGATTGAAAGACACCAAAGAAACATTACAGACTTTGTGAAAAAGGTTTATCTATCATACTTTGGATCTAACTTGGGCGCCAAATAAGGTATGCTATGTTTGCGTCGAAGATCTGAGAAAATGGTCTAAAAATTAGAAAAAAACCTTTAGATTTGCTGTTCCTGTGATATGTAGGGAGGCAAGATATCATTCCGATGATTGCTACTTTTGCAGTGTTGATATTACTGGTCATAATTCGAAAAACAAGAATGTAATAAGCTGCCCTAACCTTCTGTCCGCCATCCGATCAGTAGGACATGGTGTAGATATGCCAGTTCCTGAACCACCAGATGATTTAAATTCTATTCCACCAGAAGAATTTTCTGATAAACAATCTGCTTTAGGTGAACCAGATGATGATGAATTCCATTGTAATACAGAAAGTCTAGAGCCTAAATCGTTTACTCAGACTGAGCTTAACGATTTGGTTAGGTATTTGGGCGTAACGAAAGAAAAAGCAGAATTGCTTGGCTCTAGATTAAAAGAAAATAACTTATTGGCAGTTGGAACCAGCATATACATGTACAGAAAGAGAGAGGAGCAGCTTTCCAAGTCTTTTCAACAAGAAAGCGAATTAGTGTACTGCTCAGACATTCCCGTTCTGATGAATGGGTTTGGTTTTGAATACAAAAGAGAAGACTGGACGAAAAAAAAAGACTGGATGCTGTTTATTGATTCACCCAAAACTAGTTTAAAGGCTGTTTTATGACACAATGGTAACATGTACGCATATATACCTGTAGGACATTCAGTACATATGAAAGAAAGCTATGAAATAAGTCGAATAATAGTGCCAAATAAGATAGGTTATTCTGCTCAAGATGGGATGATATGTGGCGATCTAAAAGTAACATGAATGCTCCTTGGTCAGCAAGGTGATTTTATCAAATTTCCATGTTCCTTGTGTGAACAGGACAGTAGGGCTAGGGATCAACACTGGTGCAGAAAGAACTGGCCTTTGAGAGAGTCTTTAAGAAATGGTGAGAAGAACATTCTACTCAAAAACCTTATAGATCCAAAAAAACGTACTCCTACCACCTCTACATATAAAGTTAGGCCTAATGAAACAGTTTGTAAAGGCTTTGCCTAAAGATGGACCATGTTTTAAGTATCTCTGCCAAAAGTTTCCACACCTTTCAGAAGCTAAACTAAAGGAAGGCGACTTTGTCGGACCTGACTTTAGAAAATTGATGTTTGATGTTAACTTTGAATCCACAATGACTTTACATGAGAAAGAAGCATGGGTATCAATCAAGCAAGTTGTTCCAAAGTTCTTAGGGCATGAAAAGGGCCAAGAATATGTTTCTGTTATAGCTAAAATGTTAAAGAGGTTTAAAACTTCAGGATGTTTAATGAGCCTGAATGTTCACTTTTTCAACAATCACCTTGATTACCTCCCAGGCAATAATGGAGATGTTAGTAAGGAGCAAGGACAGCGTTTTCACCAGGACATTAAAGTGATGGAAAAACGCTACCGAGGCCGCTGGCACGCCAACATGAGGGGTGGACTATTGTTGGCCACTTCACCGAAAAGTTCAGCAAGCAGTTCATCGTAGAAAAAGCTACACAAAAAGGTTCAATGAAAAAAGAGAAAGAAAATACAAACCAATTCCAGCTGACAAGTCAAACCTCTATTAACACATATCAATGTTTTAAGTAGCTTACTGTAAATACAAAACATGCTTACGTCGTATCAAAGCGTTTCATTAATTTCCTATTTATTGTATAGCATAAGATTTTTATACCATATACACTCCTGGAAATTGAAACAAGAACACCGTGAATTCATTGTCCCAGGATGGGGAAACTTTATTGACACATTCCTGGGGTCAGATAAATCACATGATCACACTGACAGAACCACAGGCACATAGACACAGGCAACAGAGCATGCACAATGTCGGCACTAGTACAGTGTATATCCACCTTTCGCAGCAATGCAGCCTGCTATTCTCCCATGGAGACGATCGTAGAGATGCTGGATGTAGTCCTGTGGAACGGCTTGCCATGCCATTTCCACCTGGCGCCTCAGTTGGACCAGCGTTCGTGCTGGACGTGCAGACTGCGTGAGACGACGCTTCATCCAGTCCCAAACATGCTCAATGCGGGACAGATCCGGAGAGCTTGCTGGCCAGGGTAGTTGACTTACACCTTCTAGAGCACGTTGGGTGGCACGGGATACATGCGGACGTGCATTGTCCTGTTGGAACAGCAAGTTCCCTTGCCGGTCTAGGAATGGTAGAACGATGAGTTCGATGACGGTTTGGATGTACCGTGCACTATTCAGTGTCCCCTCGACGATCACCAGAGGTGTACGGCCAGTGTAGGAGATCGCTCCCCACACCATGATGCCGGCTGTTGGCCCTGTGTGCCTCGGTCATATGCAGTCCTGATTGTGGCGCTCACCTGCACGGCGCCAAACACGCATACGACCATCATTGGCACCAAGGCAGAAGCGACTCTCATCGCTGAAGACGACACGTTTCCATTCGTCCCTCCATTCACGCCCGTCGCGACACCACTGGAGGCGGGCTGCACGATGTTAGGGCGTGAGCGGAAGACGGCCTAACGGTGTGCGGGACCGTGGCCCAGCTTCATGGAGACGGTTGCGAATGGTCCTCGCCGATACCCCAGGAGCAACAGTGTCCCTAATTTGCTGGGAAGTGGCGGTGCGGTCCCCTATGGCACTGCATAGGATCCTACGGTCTTGGCGTGCATCCGTGCGTCGCTGCGGTCCGGTCCCAGGTCGACGGGCACGTGCACCTTCCGCCGACCACTGGCGACAACGTCGATGTACTGTGGAGACCTCACGCCCCACGTGTTGAGCAATTCGGCGGTACGTCCACCCGGCCTCCCGCATGCCCACTATACGCCCTCGCTCAAAGTCCGTCAACTGCACATACGGTTCACGTCCACGCTGTCGCGGCATGCTACCAGTGTTAAAGACTGCGATGGAGCTCCGTATGCCACGGCAAACTGGCTGACACTGACGGCGGCGGTGCACAAATGCTGCGCAGCTAGCGCCATTCGACGGCCAACACCGCGGTTCCTGGTGTGTCCGCTGTGCCGTGCGTGTGATCATTGCTTGTACAGCCCTCTCGCAGTGTCCGGAGCAAGTATGGTGGGTCTGACACACCGGTGTCAATGTGTTCTTTTTTCCATTTCCAGGAGTGTAATTAAAAGCATATTGCTCGAAAACTATGGGTGATACAAAAAAAACTACAGCTAGATTTCGATTCAGCTCATAAAAATCTATAAACATCAGCTATAGAAGTAAAAAAAATGTTTTTAAAAAAAATTTCGTTGGCCTGTGTAAATAATTTGTCCAGAAAGATGCTTTATGTTTGTAAGTAGCTTGGCAATGAGGAGTTTTTATAATATGCTGGTTTTTATCCACTTTACGTCTTGTGCAAGAGGTTCAGCGTAAAATGAATATGTTTTACAACAAAAAGTTTAAGACCTGAAGATGACAACAAAGTCTGTTGAAACTGATTGTCTGAAATAAAAAAGTATTTTATGCAAACTTGGCCGTTGGACAGTTTTTGACAATTAAAACAGACCGCCCTTCAGCACTCTCAAAATGAGAAAATTCAACTTTAACTCAGAAACAGCTGTTTCCTAAGAACATCGAAAGGGATCCCATCGGCGACTAGCGACTATGGTGCGCGGTCTAAAACTTGTACTCACGATCTTGAAACATCGCAGTTGTTCGTACAACTTCGTTGTCTTAAACATTATTCGCCTGTTTATTAAATGACAGCTTCCTTGTTTCGTAATGTTGTTGTACGAAATTGCTTATGACCAAAAGCCTTCTCTCAATATCTATAACGGAAAAAGTGGCTTTTTTAGTAAATATTTACTAAACAAAATTACTTTCTTACCTGCGTATTGCGCACTAGCGTAGTTGCCTTACTCACAGCTAGCCACAGAACCTCACACCACCATCTACCGGCATCACCACATGTTCCAGCGGCTACTTCAGCCAGCGTACGAACTGGAATCTTACTACCTGCGCTCTGCAGTGCTACCTGAGTTATTGAACGCTTCATATATCTACAGAGGCGTTAAAAATTTAAATCTGGAAAACAAAGAAATAAAATGTAATCTGAAAACAATGGGTACCTGCACGGTGCATTTCATCCTGGGCGACGACCGAGCCAATATAGCTTCCGTTTTAGTTTGTTGCTTCACTATTAGTATTATTACGCACTGCTAATGTTCCATACGTATCACAATGTTAACTTGCTAAGAAAAAATTACTATATACAAGGTGCCCCAAAAAACTAGCGACAAACTTTAGGGACAAGTTCCTTATACAGAAATAAGCTAAGAATGTATAGTAAACGTGGTCTCCAAAATGCATATTTTAAAATGCATGAGCAGTTTTTTATCTCTAATGCTATGCAAGGTCTTTGCTTTCCACATTTTGGAAGGAGGAAGTATTACCAACACAAGAAAAAAGTACCTAGTAAACGTGAGGTCTAAAATGCATACTTCAAGAGCTATGAGCACTTGTTCGCCTTTGCTAGTGTGGGACACATCTACTGAACAATTGCTCATAGCTCTTACGGTATGCTTTTTAGAGCTCATGTTTATTAGACGTTTTTCCTTGTTTTGGTCCATAATACCTCCTCCCGAAGTACGAAAAGCAAAGAGCTTGCCGTAGAAAAGGTGCGTTCCGTAGTATCAAAGATCAACAAGTACCCATTTATCTCTTAAGGTATGCACTTTAGAGCCCTTGCTTCTTATACGTTTCTTTATGTTTTGGGAAGGAATCTGTTCCCGCCGGTCCATGTGACCGAGCGGTTCTAGGCGCTTCAGTCTGGAACCGCGTGACCGCTACGGTTGCAGGTTCGAATCCTGCCTCGGGCATGGATGTGTGTGATGTCCTTAGGTTAGTGAGGTTTAAGTAGTTCTAAGTTCTGGAGGACTGATGACCTCAGATGTTAAGTCCCACAGTGCTCAGAGCCATTTGATTTGAATCCTTTCCCAAAGTTTGTCTTTATTTGTCTGGGACACTCAGTATGAGAGAGGGCCCTGAAATGTAGAGAAGATAGGGAAGAGCGAGAAATGATAGGTAAAAGTTTTCAGATAATAAGTTGTGGAGACGATGGAAGGAAAGAAAAAGCAGTAAAGCTGGGAGCGTGTTGCTGCTAGTTACTTCCTGGACAAAACGGATGTATCATCAGCTGAGATATAGCGTGTTTCACACTTCCTGTCATAGGCTTCTAGTGGTTGTAGAGGGGACTTAGTATATAATTTCGGATAAGGCGCATGTCTATAAATGTAACGTCTCGACGCAAAATAAGTTTAAAGACCGGTTCACTTTCAAATCCCCACTTCACGACACTCACATAGCGGAGACAATGCTGACTGACTGTTGTGCTCTACAGGAATACGTGGCCCGGCCACGGTTTCGAGTACTCTTCGTCGAACTTTCTTCTGTGTGACGAAGGACGTCGTCTTCGATGTAGAGAGTGTGCCAGTGTGGCGCACGCTCAGAGCACCACAGTCGACGTAGTTACAAACGCACCAGTCCCTCTCACATCCATCGTAATCGGACGAAAATAATGCCTGATGTCATAACTGCAACAGGGACCTTCACTCTGGCCTTTTCTCAATCTGCATGCGTACCGTAAAAAATGGTTCAAATGGCTCTGAGCACTTTGGGTCTTAACATCTATGGTCATCAGTCCCCTAGAACTTAGAACTACTTAAACCTAGCTAACCTACGGACATCACTCAACACCCCGTACCGTAAAACGGAAGATTTGAAAGTCATTTTATGACCAAACCGTATATTTCTGGACTTGGATTCCTTCTCAAAAATTTGCCTATTAAGGGCAGGTGTAGGGCAAAATTGCGCAAAAATTCTAATTTTTATATTGCGTAATTTATTAGATTATTCTTTAATAACAACACCACAAAGTTTCATAATCGAATTCTGGCTACAAATAGAAATATGTTTTTAAAAAGTTTGTTTGGGCATCTGCGTCTGCCACGCCCCCTCTTTTTATGCTGTGTGATCCATACCTTCTCTACATTAGAAATTTTTTGTGCGTTAATTTTTCGTTCACATAATCGAAACCAATTGCAGGTGAATCTAGAAGGCTGTGAGAAAGATGATCTCTGCTTGTTCCTTTGTTTACAACGGGGTTATATGAATAGTACGTGAACAAACTTATTTCAGCTTTTAGATTTGCATTTCTCGAAATGGGTCGTAACAGTCGACGCATATTCAAAAAAGTGAGGAAATATCTAATTTCATGAGTAAAAGGTACAGGAAATTTAAAAAAACAGTTTTAAGACGCTGTTACTAAGTGTGAAGAGCAATTTTCCACAAAGTCACTGAGTTCATCGAAGGAGAAAATTAGTGAAGGAATTGATGATGCTGTGTACAGTGCCAAAGACGAGTTTTCCAGGTTATCTGACTTAGAAATACTTGCCCATATGATTACTGTTTCATATGTTTGTGGTAACTGTGAGTCAAAGGGCCTTAGACTGTATGATGACAGTGTCCTCAATTGTGAAGTGGAAATATAGGTAGGATTAAGTGCCTGCAGAGACTAGGCTTCCATCCATGTGCGTTCACACTGAAGATACTCCGAAACATCGATGAAGTGCGACTGGGTAAATCTCAGGCAGGAGAAGAAAAAATGCGGACGCCGGCTAGGCAGCCGGGACAGGGGAAGAGATTACAACAGGAAGATGAGGAAAGAATTAAGGTTATGGATATGGACAGCGCTAGTCACTAGAAGTATAGCAATAGTGTCAAAAATTGAAATAAAAACTTGAAATGCGAATTGCCACAAACTGACTTTTATGAGCTACAATCTACCGTTCCTCAGGAACTATAAAAGTTAACATCCTAAAATCTGGCATAGTTCTTAAAAATCACTTACTGAATAGTCCTGTGCAGCGCTTCTCCGTTATCTATTCTCTGAGAAAAGTTCTCCTTTGAAATTCGAGAAATCTAGAGCAGTCCCGGGTAACACAAAACCGAAAAATTAATTTCAAAGCAACTACGGCCTTAAATAAAAATCTGCTCCACAAGTTTTATTAGCCTCTTATTCAAATGTACATTGTCAGATTCCAGTTTTATTGCTCGATTAGTTTACGAGTAAAGGTACATTATAGGAATAATGGTAATTACACATTCAAATCTTTATAAAATGTATGTCTATGCGCATTTTCAAACAAAAATTCCACATGCTATCAAGCACTATGTTGTACATAATAGTCTCAAGTTTTGCTATTTTAGCTGTAATAGTTTTCGAGATATATATGTTTAAGTACATGAATGCATTTTGCCATACGTATGTCCTTGAGCTCTCCTACAACCACTAGACGCTTGTAATAAGAAACGTGGAACACACAGTATAACGGTAGAGAATCTACGCCGATTATTGCACGAGAAGCTACAGTATCCCCTTGAGTATAACAAAGTTTCGGTTCAGACGCAATTACGGGGTAATTTGTATCAGAGAAATGGAGAAGGAAAAATGATTTCAAGTTGTGCTTCGCTACAGCCAACAGACGATCTTGTATTGCGATAGTATAAACTAGGATTAAAAATTAAACACAGTCATCAGCGACACATTCGTCATCGTCGTTATCATAATCGTCATCGCCACCTTTGTCAGTTTTCTACTGTGTGAGCCACACCTTGTTGTCATTTTGCTGCTGATCATACTCGTCTTAGGTTTTTGTACTTACATCCATTAGGCAGATCGTCAAGGACCTGAGCCTTCGCCGGCCGCGGTGGTCTAGCGGTTCTAGGCGCGCAGTCCGGAACCGCGCGACTGCTACGGTCGCAGGTTCGAATCCTGCCTCGGGCATGGATGTGTGTGATGTCCTTAGGTTAGTTAGGTTTAAGTAGTTCTAAGTTCTAGGGGACTAATGACCACAGCAGTTGAGTCCCATAGTGCTCAGAGCCATTTGAACCATTTTGAACCTGAGCCTTCTTCCATCGTTCCTTTCTCTTCTCCTCAACATATCCTTCCAAATCCGTTACTTAAAACACACACTACTCATTCCAGTCATTCAGTTCTTCAGCATTTTGTTCTGATTTGTTGTTATTTTGTACCCCCAACACTCGTAGGGAATGGTAAGCTATGAACAATGCTTCTCTTGCAACAATTCTGAACGAAGATTTTTTTTCCTCATTAATGCGTCTTCTACCCCCACAGTGATTCACTACTTGTGTGCGCATGGTTGTGAATAAGGATTCTGACCCAGCAGTTAGCGAGTGATGAGTGAGCGTGACTCAGCTGGAGGTTGAGGACTTGATCTTGTCAGTTGCAAACAGCCTTGACATTCCCGGCCGGTGCCGCGCGATACGCTTTCCGGAGTAACGAATAGCACGTAGTTACATCAGCTGCCTGTAGAGTCCGCCACACGCTGGACGGCCAGTCTAGCGCCATACTTTAAACCACACCATAGCCTGACTGCCAGCTGATAGCCTATTGGTGCAAAACAAAAACGAATAAGCGTAACCTCACTAATTTTAGAGGCCATACTACAGGTGATGTAGGCTTTTCGTCCGTGATTACCGTGAAGGACAAAAGCACGCTGCAAACAAGATCTGTTCAAAACAATGGTGATTTTAGCAACAACATGTGAGAACATTTACGTCAGTTGTACTAATAAAAAATAACGTTTATAACTACTGCACAAACAGCTCTGTCCATGACCATGTAACAGAGCTAGACTGAAATTACGTAACTCAAGAAAGACTAAACTTAAAACTCGTAGCAGCATTTTCTACCAAGGATTAAAACTGTCGATTAAGTTACCCAAGGAGATTAAGAAATTTCTAAAACAAATTTCTTTAAAAATGCAGTTAGAAACACCTGTTGAGCAATACATTCTATACACGGATGAATTCATTAGGTAACACAGAGTAAGTACTTCGTAAAAAATGTAAATAATAATAACAACGTGTCTTCTTTCACGTAACACTTTCACACTATGTTTTTTTCCCTTCTTGTTTCCTTTCTGGAAAAGCTTACTCCCAAAGCTGTGCAAAATTAGCTCATTATCCTCTCTCTCAGCTCAACATTTCAGTCGTTTGTCGATAGAGGGACGCTGACTCAGTTTTTCAGGGCAGAAAATGGGACGCTGTGGTACACAAAATTGGAACCAGACATCGTCCTGACATCAGCCTGTAAGTGTGGAGTGTTGTGTTCGCAACGACTGGGAGAGAGAAATGAATGAACAGTGAGGCACTAGTCATTTTCATTATTAAGTAATTTCTTTGTAAGCCCGAATTGAACACTAGTGATGAACTGAATAGGGTTGCACTCCTTCAGACAAATTGGAGGGTGGAGGCTCCAACCTTCATCTGGCTATCCTGATTTGCCTTTTCGTGGTTTCCCTCAATTACTTCAGGCAAATGCCAGGATAGTTCCTACTATAAGGCCACAATCGACTGCCTATTCGAGGCTCGCCAAACTAAATATATAAATGCTTGTATGTAAGAATTATATTCTTCGTTTGTTCTTAAATGTTAATATCAAGACATGTCCAGCATCCTTGTAAAGGTGATCTATGGGTGAATAAATTTACCACACTAATACTATTACTATTACTGCAACTACTTAATTTCGTAAACAGCAACGAAGTAGGAGTTACAGCTGCGCGACGATTTCTTGTCGTGCCTTATTCCGCATAATAAACGAACATCATCATGCTTCATTGAAGTTTTATGTATGCCATGAAAATGTAATAGCCGCAACTTTACCCTCAAAGTTAACAGCAAGCGGAAGAACAAAAAATACCAAAGTAAACGCCAAGAACAAAATGTATAATACCTACACGTACGTTGCAACAATAACAACGGTATGGTCTTGTCGGCAAACTCAAAAGCTTATGGTAAGAGCAACAGCCCCTTACATAACTAGAAATGGTTGAAATGGCTCTGAGCACTATGGGACTTAACATCTGAGGTCATCAGTCCCCTAGAACTTAGAACTACTTAAACCTAACTAACCTAAGGACATCACACACATCCATGCCCGAGGCAGGATTCGAACCTGTGACCGGAGCGGTCGCGCGGTTCCAGACTGTAGGGCCTAGAACCGCTCGGCCACTCCGGCCGGCATAACTAGAAGTCGGTTGGCTCTATTCACACAGAGAATGCAAACGTATTTGGAAATTAGTCATAAAGTAAAAATATTTTCAGTAAAATTCTTCTGTGTTTGAGGCTGCATTGTCATCTGTAAAATCCGACGTTTCGGCGACTGTTGCAAGTCGCTTTCCTCAGGATGTATTGCTAACTGCTGAATGAGCACTAGTTTGGATACTTATATAATATGGAGGAGTGCTGTCATTGGATGTGAGGGTGCGGAGGAAGGATATTAGGAGTTCATTTTATTGGTCTTTGCATTGCGTTTTGTCATTGGCGGAAATGGGCGTTTTCAATTGGAGTTTCCTTTACTGCTTGCCATTGGTGGAAATCGGCGTATAGGAGACTGAGCGGCGACTACAGCGTAGCGTTGTTTACTAACTGCCTAGCATCGACCAGGCTGCGTCAGCGCTCTGTGTACCCTCCGCAGCTGTGGCCCACCGTGCGCCTGTTGCTCTGCGAGAGCTGTCTTTCCGTGAAGCTGTCACAGCTGGAAGCCGAGACTCTGGAAGCCGGTTCCCGTCTTCTTTATTCATATTGTCGGGTCGCTTGGCTATTTCTATAGCCTCTCAAATCTTCCTCCTCAAACTAAACGGCTGTTTCGCCAATACGCGGGCCTCTCGAAATTCGATCTTCATCCTGCATTGCTCCTGATGTTCTGCCACCGCTGATTTGTTGTATTGTTTGAGGCGGATATATCTCTCGTGCTCAGTTAACCTTGTGCTTATTGGACGCCCAGTTTCACCTACATACACCAGTCCACATTCGCACCTGATTTCATAAACTCCGGCGGCATGAAATTTGTCAGTTCTATCTTTCGTCGAGCATAGAATATATTATTTTGTTGCTGCTACGAAAAACCGGCTTAATGCCTGCCCGACGGCCAATTTTCCCCAGACGTTCAGTAACCCCTTGTACATTTGGTACCACGACGGTGTTCTGTGCTTCGTTCTGCATTTCCCTGTTGCCCTCCTTCGGCGCCATGGATTTTTGTATCATCCTCATGTCGTAGCCATTAACACCAAAAGAGGACCTGAGGTTCTGTAGTTCAGCTTGCAGGTCGTGTTCATCACTGATCCTGTAGGCTGTATTAGTTAAAGTTTGCAGGGCCGAATTGTTCTGCGTAGGATGGTGGTGGGAAGATGCATGTAGGTACCTGTCCGTGTTGGAGGGCTTCCTCTAAACTCTGTGTCCAAGCTTCCCCTCTGGCTTACGGTAAAGTTCCACGTCGAGAAAAGGCAGTACCCTGTTCTTTTCTATCTCCATGGTAAACTGGATTTTGCTGCGCTGCCGGTTGAGATGTTCGTGAAAGTTCTGAAGCTCTTACTCTCGGTGTGGCCATATAACAAAGGTGTCATCAACATATGGCCTCCCCGATCACCAGATCTTACTCTGTGTGACTTTTCTCTGTGAGGACACATTAAAGATCTGGTGTACATACCGCCTCTTCCAGGTGATGTAGCAGAACTCGTGGAGAGAACACGGGAAGCGACTGCCACAGTCGACGATGCCATGCTGGGATGGGTATGGCGATAATTGGCTTACCACATGGACGTCTGCCGGTCACACATAGATCGCATATCGAATGTTTGTAATAAAAAACTTTCAGAGTTTCTCTTCAAAATGCAGTATGTATGACTTCTGTACAATGTTTAGTTCTTGTGCAATAAATAATTGAAAGTGTTCCCCGACTTTATGTTCACACTGTGCTTTTGTTTTCAGAAAACCAGAGCATCGACTACGAAGACCTGACAATTAACAAATGCATGACTAGCACCCTGGGCGAGGCGTCTGTCATCAACGCAACAGGTCGCGCAAACCTGTCCGACCTCCCGCAAGCTGGCGACCGCACACAGCTGTGACTCCTGCAGTGTTGGCTCACAATCAAAACACTTCGCTACTCAGTTGGACGCCTGTTGACAGTGCTGACAGACTTGTCCAACAGTTGGGTTACTCAAAGGAGTGTTCCCGCTAGGTTCCTCGCCGCCTAACAGAAGACTATAAAGAGCAACGTGAGACCATCTGTGCGGAACTGCTTGCGGGTTACGAGGCTGATCGTGACAATTCTTGTTGACCGTCGTCACAGGCTACGAAATGTGGGTTCATAACTTCGAACCGGAAACAAAATGGCAGTCCATGGAGTGGAGCCACACCACTTCTTCTCCCAAGAAAAAGCTCAAAGCTGCATCCTCAGGTGGTAAATTCATGGCGTAGTTCTTCTGGGGTAGCTCTTCTGGGACTCTGATTGGGTTATTCTGTTTGATGTCTTCTATGCCGGGCGGAGTGGCCGCGTGGTTTGAGGCGCCATGTCACGGATTGCGGCGCCCCTCCCACCGGAGGCTGGAGTCCTCCCTAGGGCATGGGGATGTGTGTGTGTGTGTGTGTGTGTGTGTGTGTGTGTGTGTGTGTGTGTGTGTGTGTGTGTGTGTGTGTTGTTCTTAGCATAAGTTAGTTTCAGTAGTGTGTAAGTCTAGGGACCGATGACCTCAGCTGTTTGGCCCCTCAGGAATTAACACATTTTTTCGTCTCTGATGGTGGAGTGATCAACTTGGAAATGTGTTGTGCTACCACCAGGAAATAGAAGAAACGGCTTCAGCGAGTTCATCGCCACAAAAATGCGAACGAATGTTTCATTCTCTGTGACAACGCAAGGACTCATACAAGTATGCGCGCGCGAGAGGATCTCACAAAACTTCACTGGACAGTTCTTCCTCATCAACCATATGGCCCGGGACTCGCACCATCCGTTTGGACCAATGAAGGATGCATGTGGCGGGAAGGAGTTCGTGGATGGTGGGGAGGTTATTGATGCAGCGATATGTTGGCTCCGGCGTCGACAAGTAGATTGGTACCATGCAGGCCGTTAAGGTAGTGTAAGGTCGTACCATTGAACGATGTTGAAAAAAAAGTATTTTGTAGCCAAAATGGAGGGGAAGACTATCGTACCTTGGGATCCTGAATAAAACCAACCTGCTTTCAGAAAAAAAGTTTTGCAATACTTATTTAACGCACCTCGTATAATGATTCTCCATTTACCGAAGTTCTTTATTTTCCAGAGTATTACATGTATAAATACACTCCTGGAAATGGAAAAAAGAACACATTGACACCGATGTGTCAGACCCACCATACTTGCTCCGGACACTGCGAGAGGGCTGTACAAGCAATGATCACACGCACGGCACAGCGGACACACCAGGAACCGCGGTGTTGGCCGTCGAATGGCGCTAGCTGCGCAGCATTTGTGCACCGCCGCCGTCAGCGTCAGCCAGTTTGCCGTGGCATACGGAGCTCCATCGCAGTCTTTAACACTGGTAGCATGCCGCGACAGCGTGGACGTGAACCGTATGTGAAGTTGACGGACTTTGAGCGAGGGCGTATAGTGGGCATACGGGAGGCCGGGTGGACGTACCGCCGAATTGCTCAACATGTGGGGCGTGAGGTCTCCACAGTACATCGACGTTGTCACCAGTGGTCGGCGGAAGGTGCACGTGCCAGTCGACCTGGGACCAGACCGCAGCGACGCACGGATGCACGCCAAGACCGTAGGATCCTAAGCAGTGCCGTAGGGGACCGCACCGCCACTTCCCAGCAAATTAGGGACACAGTTGCTCCTGGGGTATCGGCGAGGACCATTCGCAACCGTCTCCATGAAGCTGGGCTACGGTCCCCCACACGGTTAGGCCGTCTTCCGCTCACGCCCCAACATCGTGCAGCCCGCCTCCAGTGGTGTCGCGACAGGCGTGAATGGAGGGACGAATGGAGACGTGTCGTCTTCAGCGATGAGAGTCGCTTCTGCCTTGGTGCCAATGATGGTCGTATGCGTGTTTGGCGCCGTGCAGGTGAGCGCCACAATCAGGACTGCATACGACCGAGGCACACAGGGCCAACACCCGGCATCATGGTGTGGGGAGCGATCTCCTACACTGGCCGTACACCTCTGGTGATCGTCGAGGGGACACTGAACAGTGCTCGGTACATCCAAACCGTCATCGAACCCATCGTTCTACCATTCCTAGACTGGCAAGGGAACTTGCTGTTCCAACAGGACAATGCACGTCCGCATGTATCCCGTGCCACCCAACGTGCTCTAGAAGGTGTAAGTCAACTACCCTGGCCAGCAAGCTCTCCGGATCTGTCCCCCATTGAGCATGTTTGGGACTGGATGAAGCGTCGTCTCACGCGGTCTGCACGTCCAACACGAACGCTGGTCCAACTGAGGCGCCAGGTGGAAATGGCATGGCAAGCCGTTCCACAGGACTACATCCAGCATCTCTACGATCGTCTCCATGGGAGAATAGCAGCCTGCATTGCTGCGAAAGGTGGATATACACTGTACTAGTGCCGACATTGTGCATGCTCTGTTGCCTGTGTCTATGTGCCTGTGGTTCTGTCAGTGTGATTATGTGATGTATCTGACCCCAGGAATGTGTCAATAAATTTTCCCCTTCCTGGGACAATGAATTCACGGTGTTCTTATTTCAATTTCTAGGAGTGTGTATGCATGAATAGAACCGATAACTCACCGACTTTGCAGTGTGTTGTCTAGTTGGCGCTACGGGAACAGGGTCTTGGTAAATGGCGATAAAGCAAGGAAAGAGTTGTGTGTTGGAATACGCGAGCTGTTTATCTGTTACAACGGAGCAACGTGTTTTCAGTGGGAATTACAGAAATTAACCACCGTCAAAACAGATCGTTGTGCGTTCTTGTCGACAATTTAGAGAGCCTGGTTGTCTCTGTAAACAGAGAAGTACCGGTGGGCCAAGTGTGCAAGATGTAACCGTGGTGAGGGTACGCAGTCCAGAAAAAGCCACGTCCCGGGCGAGCCACGGACTTGGAATACCGCAGTCAGCTATGTGGAGGACTTTACGACGGCGGTTACATTTGGAACCCATCGTCTGCAGCTCGTGCAGCAATTAAAACCGGAAGATTACGGCTAGCGCCATCGCAATGTAGGATTCACTTCAGGATGAACATTTCGCCTCCAAACTGACATTCAGTGACAAAGCAACCATCCATTTATCTGGAAAGGTTAATCGACACAATGTGAGAGTGTGGAGACACTGAAAATCCACATGAAATTGTGACGCATGAACCATTCGTCGGAGGTTAATGTTTCTTGTGGAATGTCACAGGCGACGCTGTGTGCGCTTTTTCCCTTCTGTAGCAAGATTGCGGCGGGTAGCTCTTAATATGTTCCAATTGTGGTTGTTTGCAAAACTGAATGCTGATTCAGAAAATTACCGTCTTTACGTATTCCCGTTGCCGAGACCACTGGAACATGATCAGAGCGGCGCTCATAGAACATTTGCAGAGTGCAACGCATGGTTTACGAGTAGCGTCTTTGACTAGTCATGGGCCCGGCTTCGAACACAGCCTATGTTTTAATTGTGAATAAAAATCATCAGCAATGGTGGCCGAAGAATTCCGGCATAAGAAGTCACTCTCATCCTGCCAATGGTCTTGTCACAGAGGGCAGAGGAGCTGACAGATGTTCAGGGTATCTTCTTGCCCTTGTTGTGGGGAACTGCCTCAGGAAGTCCCTCTGAGAGGGGACTGCCAAGGGGGAAGAGACTATGAGAAAAACACTGAACAACCAACGAGAGAATAACATTCTACCAGTCTGAGCACGGAATGTCGGAATTCTGAACGTAATAGGAAAGCTAGAAAACCGAAAAAGGGAATGCAAAGGCTCAGTCTAGATATAGTGGCTGTTAGTGATGTGAAATGGAATGAAGACAGCCACATCTGGCCAGACGAGTATAGGCTAATATCAGCAGCAGCAGCAGAAAATGGTGTAATGGGAGTAGGATTCGTTATAAATAGAAAAGTCGGGCACGAAGTTAGTCACTATGTACAGTTCGGTGATACGGTTGTTCTCATTAGATCCGACAGCAAACCAATGCAGATGACGATAGTTCTGGTATACTTGTAGACGTCGTAAGCAGAAAATGAAGAGATAGAGAGCGTATGTAAGGATATGGAACGGGTAACTCAGTATGTAAATCGAGATGAAGAAATTGGAGAGATGCTAATAGGACTCGGGCACAGAGGGTACGGAACAGATACAATTAAATACATAGATTGTTCATCCATACAGGGAATCGAGGCTCTTGACTATTTTGCCTGTTGTCGACATCGATACTGGCAAGATATCGCTCCCATGGATTTCAAGACTTTCGAGAATGTTTTAACTTCAAGTTTGGCATTGAACAACAAACGACAAAATAAATATTTTTTTCGTGGCATATAATTACAGATTAACAATTTTCGGATTTTTTCCTTTGCTTGTACCTTGAAACCTTACTTCTCACCAAATTTCATGAATCTACGTCAATAGTTGTTAATGAGTAAGTTTGGGTGCATCAAAATATATGACAAACGGCCGTATCGTTTGATTGCATTGACTTAGAAAATTGACGTGTTTACACCACCAAAGAACCACAGACCTCAGTATGTGATATTTCAAGTTGTTTCGTGTACCTGTTCCTGGGAATAAGTGGGCTTAAAAGAGCGACGGACACACAAACAGACATAATAACAAATTAAGAATTTTTGGACTTTTTTCATTTGTTTGTACTGTTAAACCTTGTTTGTTAAATTTCATGATTCTAGATCAAAGGGGAGTACCCTATAGGTTGTGATGAGTGAAGTTTCGAGTATCGACATTCGGAGCATAAATGACCGTATCTTTTGACTGTAATAACTTTAACGTTTATTATACTGCCAAGGGACCATAGACCTTAATATGTGACATAAACTTCAACTTGCTACGTGTACCCGTTCCTCATAATAATAATAAAATAAAGTGTTAAAAGTCAGACAGACAGACTGACAGACATCAAGGTGATCCTGTAATGATTCCGTTTTAACGACTGAGGACCGGAACTCTAAAATTAATGATGGGAATTCTAACGCTGTAGTAGGGGAAGGAACAGAAGATAAGGCTACGGGAGAATGTGGATGAGATAGGTGAGATACTAATTGAGTTCTGCTGTAGATTTCAGATTTTAATAGCGAATACACAGTTCAAGAATCACAGGAGGCCAGGGTATGCTTGGAAAAGTCCCAAAGACACGGGAATGTTCCAGCTGGATCACATTACGGTCAGACAGAGAATCCGAAATCACATGTAGGATAGCATGCGTACCCAGTAGCAGTTATAGACACAAATCACAATTTAGTAATGAAGGATAGAACGAAGTTTAAGAATCAGTGAGGAATGAAGTGGGATACTGAAGTAATGAGGAAGATGAGACGCGTTTAAAGTTCGCTAGAGGTGTGAATGCTGTGATAGGGAATATCACAGTAGGCCGTTCAGTTGAAGAGGGAACGACAACTCTAAAAAAGGGCAATCACAGACATCTGATAATCAGACATAGCTGCAGGGAAGTTAACTCCAAAGAAGTCAGCCAGTCAGTCAGGCAGCAGCAGCTGGCCGAAACAGACGCAGCAACAGGGAAGGAACCAATTTTGTGGCTTTTACGAGTTCCTAACCAGAAGCGAATTTTATAATGTCATCTGTGTGCTCTAATAGTTTAGTATCTTGAATTTCTGCGTGTTAAGTTAATATCTAATAGCCACAGTTCTCTCGTTTTCGTTTGTGTCAGAAAGTAAATCGATTTTGTGACATTTTACAAGTTCCTAATCAGGGGTGAATTATTTAGTTTCACCTGAGTGCTTCGGTGTTTAGGTTTTTGAATCTCAGGGTATTAGTCTAATGTATTAGACACAGTTCCTGCGTTTTCGTCAGGGCCTACAGTAAAGTTGTGCATCACATGCCACTAATCCATTTATCTGCATAGTTTAGTTTTCCGCGGTCTTTAATATGGACAGGGACTGCGATTGTTGTGTGCAGATGCGAGCCGAGTTGGTGACACTTCGCTCTCAGCTCCAGGCTGTGATGGCTTTGGTTACACTGCTTGAGGCTGCAGTGGATGGGCACCACTGTTGTGGGCCGGCCGTGGGGATCCAACGGACGTCAAGCACGTCCGAGTCCTCTGATCAGTTGCCTGCCCAGGTACTGTTCGCACTGAGATCGACCCCTCACCTGTGGACGAGTAGGTGGTCGCCCCAGGACATGCCGGCGGCGAAAGACTTCCCAAGCGGCCGCACATAAGGCTTCCCTGGTTTGTCTGATAAACAGGTTCCAGGTGCTGTCTGTGGCTGACACTGTCGATGAGCCGGATGACGTCGTCTGTCCTGTTTCAGTGGAAACCTCTCATCCTGCAAGATCCCGACAATCACAGAGGGTGAGATTATTGATAGTTGGGAGCTCCTTGTCCCGTTATGGGACCCCTTAGGTATATGGCTGCCAAGAAGGTAATGAAAACCAATGTGCACTCCGTGTGCACACCCAGGTGGAGTTATTCCAGACGTGGAATGGGTCCTCCCGGATGCCATGAAGAGCACAGGGTGCAGCCAATTGCAGGCCGTGGTTCACAAAGGTACCAATGATGTGTGTCACTTTGGATCAGAAGAGATTCGTTCTGGCTTCGAGAGGCTAACAGAAGTGGTAAAGGCTGCCAGTCTTGCCTGCAAGATGAAAGCAGAGCTGACCGTTTTACAGCATAGTCTACAGTACCGATTGCGGACCTCTGGTACAGAGCCGAGTGGAGGGTCTGAATCAGAGGCTCAGATGGTTCTATGACCGTGTAGGCTGCAGGTTCCTCGACTTGCAATGAAGGGTAGTTGGGTTTCGGGTTTCACTGAATAGGTCAGGTGTCCACTAGACGCAGGAGGTGGCTACACGGATAGCAGGGGCTGTGAGGTGTGGACTGGGCGGTTTTGGAGGGTCTAGGGAAAACACAAGAAGGGTTTCAGTCACAAAGGGTGCAGGCCAAACACAGGAAGAACGTAGATACAGGAACCATCGGTATAACAGTTGTAAGTTAACGTAGCTGTGTTTGGAAAGTACCAGAGCTCCAAGAGCTAATAGAAACCACTGATGCTCAAATCGTTATAGACACTGAAAGCTGGCGAAAGCCGGAGAATAGCTTAGCCGAAAGGATAGGCTAAACACGGTTGGCGGTGGTGTGTTGTTGCTGTTAGAAGTAGTTTATCTTGTCGCGAAATTCAAGCAGATAGTTCCTATGAGTTAGTGTGGGCAGAGGTCATTGTTGGCATTGTTGGACCCTTTTATCTATTACCCAATTCAGATGATACAGTTGCTGAAAGGTTCAAAGAAAACTTGATTCTGATTTCAAACACGTACCCGACTCATACGATTCTAGTTGTTGGGACTTTAATTTACCTTCGATATGTTGGCAGAAATACATGTTTAATTCCGGAGGTACGCGTAGAACATCATTCGAATTTGTGCTAAACGCATTCTCTGAAAATTATTTCGAGCAGTTAGTTCATGAGCCCACGGGAATACTAAACGGTTGTGAAAACACGCTTGACCTCTTAGCAACAAATAATCCTGAGTTAATAACGAGCATCAAAACGGGTACAGGGATTAGTGAACTCTGGGTTGTCGCAGCGAGACTGAATATTGTAACATCCAAATCCTCCAAAAATAAACGAAAAATATACCTATCCAAAAAATCAGATAAAAATTCACTCTCCTTCCTGAGAGACTATCTCAACTCCTTTCAAATTAACATTATAGGCTTAGACCAGATGTGGCTTGAATTCAAAGAAATAGCATCGGCAGCAATTGAGAGATTTATACCAAATAAATTAACAAACGACGGAGCTTACAGAAGCTCGAAAATTAGCGCAGATATCAATGGGAGATGCTTATAGTAGTTTCCGCAACGATACTTTGTCTCGAAACCTGGCAGAAAATTCAAAAAGAGATTCTGGTCGTATGTGAAGTATGTTAGCGGCAAGAAACACTCAATGCTTTCTCTACGTGATAGCAATGGAGTTACTATCGAAGACAGTACTGCAAAAGCAGAGTTACTAAACACTGCCTTCCATAATGCCTTCACAAAAGAAGACGAAGTAAGTATTCCAGCATTCTAATCATGAACAGCTGCCAACGTGAGTAACGTAGAAGTAAATATCCTCGGAGTAGTGAAGCAACTTAAATCACTTAATAAAAGCAAGTCTTCTGGCCCAGACTGTATACTAACTTGCTTCCTTTCAGAATATGGTGATGCGTTAGCTCCATAGTTAACAATCATATGCAACAGTTTGCTCGACGAAAGATCCGCGCCCAAAGAATGGAAAGTTACACAGGTCACATTAATATTCAAGAAAAGTAGTAGGAGGAATCCACTAAATTACAGGCCCGTAACATTAACGTCGATACGCAGCAGGATTTTGGAACATATATTGTGTTAGAACATTATGAGTCACCTCGAAGAAAACGGTCTATTGATACATATTGAACATGGATTTAGAAAACATCGTCCTTGTGAAACACAACTAGCTCTTTATTCGCATGAAGTGTTGAGTGCTATTCACAAGGGATTTCAGATTGATTCCGTGCTTCTGGATTTCCGGAAAGTTTTTGACACTGTAGCAAACAAGTGGCTTGTAGTGAAATTGCGTGCTTATTGAATATCGTCTCAGTTATGTGACTGGATTTGTGACTTCCTGTCAGAGACGTCACAGTTCGTAGTACCTGACGGAAAGTCATCGAATGAAACAGAAATGATTTCCGGCGTTCCCCAAGATAGTGTTACAGGCCCTTTGCTGTTCCTAATCTATCTAAACGATTGCAGATAATGCCGTCATTCATCGGCTATTAAAGTCATCAGGAGATCAAAATAATTTGCAAAACAATTTAAAAAAGATAGCTGAATAGTGCGAAAATTGGCAGACGGCCCTAAATAACGAAAAGGTTGACGTCATCCACATGAGTGCTAAAAGAAATCCGTTAATCTTCGGTTACACGGTAAAGCAGTCAAATACAAAGGCCATAAGTTCACCTAAATACCTAGGAATTAAAATTACGAACAGCTTAAATTGACAGGAACACATAGAAAATTATGTGGGGAAGGCTAACCAAAGACTGCGTTTTATTGGCAGGACACTTAGAATATGTAACAGATCTACTAAGGAGACTGCCTACACTACGCTTTTCCGTCCTCTCTCAGAATACTGCTGCGCTGTGTGAGATCTTTACCAGATAGGATTCACGGAGTACCTCGAAAAAGTTCAAAGAAGGGCAGCAAGTTTTTATTATCGCGAAATATGGGAAACAGTGTCACAGAAATGATACAGGATTTGGGCTGGACATCATTAAAACAAAGGCGTTTTTCGTTGCGACGGAATATTCTGACGAAATTCCAATCACCAACTTTCTCCTCCGAATGCGAAAACATTTTGTTGTCAACGACCTACATAGGGAGGAACGAGCACCACGGTAAAATAAGGGAAATCAGAGCTCGTACGGAAAGATATAGGTGTTGGTTCTTACTGCGCTCTATACGAGATTGAAATAATAGAGAATTGTGAAGGTGGTTCGATGAACTCTATGCCAGGCACTTAAATGTGATTTGAAGAGTATCCAAGTAGATGTAGATGATTAGGAGAAATACGTACTTCAGTTGCCCGACGATGGAGGAGGTACAAAAATGTTCAAGCAAAGACAGGAATACAGCAAAATAAATCACATAGGATTGAAATAAATAGGAAGGCAGGGCAGCGATGGGAAAATGGCTGCAGGAAAAATATGAAGAAATCGAAAATGAAATGATCGTCGGAAGGACTGACCAAGCGTATCGAAAAGTCAAAACAACTTTCGATAAAATTACATGCGATGGTTGTAACATTATGAGTGCAAGGGGAATTACACCGTTAAACGCAAAGAGCAGAGAAGTGGAAAAAGTTCATTGAAACCTCTATGAGGGGACTCGTCGTGGAGAACAAAGAGGATCCAGAATTAGAGCCAGAATATGATAGAGGTTTGGGAGAGTTGAGACAAATAAACCAGAAGGGATAGCGGACAGTTCACTGGAATTTCTAAAGTCATTGAGGGAAATAGCAACAGAATGACTATTCAGGTTGGTGTGTAGAATCTATGAAACTTTCCGATAAATATCAACACTATTCCAAAGAAAGTAAGTGTAAATAGGCCCGAAAACTGTCGCACAATCAGCTTAACAGCTCATGCGTCAAATCTGTTGAGAAAAATTACGTACAGAAGACTGGAAAAGAAAATGAAGATCTGTTAGATGACGATCAGTTTGGCATCAGGAAAGGTAACGACACCAGAGAGGCAATTTTGACGTTGCTGTTGATAATGGAAACAAGACTAAATAAAATCAAGATACGTTCATAGGATTTGTCGATCTGGAAAAAGCCTTCAACAATGTAAAATGGTGCAAGATGATCGAAATTCTGTGAGAAGTGGGGCGGGTAATATGCAATAGACAAGAGCCAAGAGGAAGCAATAATAGTGGGAAACCAAAACAAAGTAAATCGGATTAAAAAGAGTGTAAGACAGGGAGTGAGTCTTTTGCTGCTGCTGTTCAATTTATAGATCGAAGATGAAATGGTTGTAGTTACTCTAAAGCAGCTTAATGTGCTGTTGAGTGGTAGAGCTGGGCCAAAGGGCTTAACAGCAGTGGAAACATAAGCAATGCGTCACGTCTGTTGGTGATATAACCAGGAGAAGTTATACAGGTAGAATACGGGCCCGCGACAGGCGTGATAATCCGACGTACAGGCTGAGCGGCGTGAACTCCCCACCCAAAGCAGTGCTGGTGGATGGAGCACGTGCCGTACAACGTGAACTACAGCACACCAATAACTAACCTCAGAAAACTAGTAACAGTGCTCTGATTTACAAAGGACGACTCGCGTTTCATTACGTTACCAGTAGCTGACCCGGCGAACTCTGTTCCGCCTTTAAGCCAATAAATAACCAGATTTTGGATGTTAAGTTCAATTTTTATTAGGAAATACAAATAAAAAATTAAGTATTTTAATGATTCTTTATTCTATAAGTTTTTTGGTGCATAGCTTCCACTCTTCAATTAAGTACCTTGTGATACACGACATTTTTTTGTTTTATTACAAGGCGTAAGAACAAACAACGCAGATGATTTTCCGACCCGTGAACATGCCACATATAATAGACTATGTGAAAAACATGGATATTCCAGATTTAAACCACAAACTTCGAAGGATTGGCCTTGTGATTTGTTATTGGTCATGGCGAATGCAAGACGGATCGGAAATTGAAGTCTTTTAAACTCAAACGGCACATCGGTTGACATCATCCGGATCCTCGCAACTTCCTCACCTTCGAATTTTCCTTTGAGTATCGTCGCGTAAATAACATTGTGCATCAATTTACTAACCACCAAACGCGATCCGTTGCATAGTTTTGGTAGGTTTATTTTTCGAAGCATAGTGACTACGGGGCCAACTTTTAGGCATAAATTGTGCGTGGGAAGCCAGGCACATCCAAGGAGTTTAAAAATTCATCTTCATTTCTTATACAGTTAATAGATTTGAATGAATGCATTTTACCAATGATCTCATTGTGAATTATGTAGTTTCGGTCATCTACATCTTTATTCTTAGCTGCTAAAACTGCTCGCTCACTCAACCATTCATTACTTTTGTAGTTAGTAATGATGTTTGGGAATACTTTGTTGATAAGTTCGTCTTTCGAAGAGACAAAGTTACAGAAATTATGAGGAAATGAAATCAATCCTCTAGATCCTTCGATAGGTACTCGACCATTACCGATAGTCAGCAATTGCTCAGAGAAATCTTCAGCAGATGTATCATTGAGCAATGAAACTCTCTTGTTTGTTGTCAGCTGAAGTTTCTTCACATAGCGCCATAGATTAAATAAATACTTTGGATGTCGGATTAAATCCTCGTTCTTCGATACTGTCTGCCCCAAATGAGGTCATTTGGAAACAACTATAGTATTTTTGGGCGTTTACAAGAAAATGACGTGATTCGGGTGTTTCGCCGCAAAGCAATGAATGCAATCGCTCAGGTGGCGGAGTCAATAATGTCAATTTCACTTCCCCACTAAGGCAGCACAATCCGTGAGTTTCTCCGGAAACTTCAATGCGCCACAATACTCGCAAACAACGTCCATCGGCCCAATGCAAACGCAAGGATGCAAGCAGTAATCAGTGTTGCAATCGTATCTAAACGCTGATCGATTCAAATCATCACGTGATAAATCTCTTCTCGTCCGTCGAAAATTATCTAGATGTTGATCTCTGTTGTTCGCTCGACGATTTCGCATTGGCAACCGAGCCGTTGCACGGTCTGCCTCACTTTGATCTTGTGATTGAAAAGCACGAAGAAGAGCCGTACTAACGCGGCGCTCTTCACGGGCAATTTGTTGTTCTTCTTCAGTCCTTTCATTCGCAATGTTTTGTATCCTTCTTGCATTACGGCTTTGTCGAGAAATATTCGATTGTTTTGGTCGCGGCATTGTCAATGATGATTGCAAAAAAATACAAATTGTTTCTTTAAATTTTTAATTAATGATATATACTGATACTTAACCATAGACATTTAGCTGCCATTTGCGTTTTGTTATTCTATGTCAGATGCGTTTATGTTATACCACTTTTTATAGTGACGTTTAGCTGACATTTGCGTTTTGTTATTCCATGCCAAATGCGTTTTTGCGTTTTTGTTATACCACGTTTTATAGCGGTCGAACGGGATAAAAAGTATACTATGTCCGTCTCCTGGTTCCTGCTACCTCTCCACCAATTTTCAGCCAAATCGGTCCAGCCGTTCTTGAGTTATAAATAGTGTAACTAACACAACTTTCTTTTATCTGTATAGCTTTAAGAGCCAAACATAAATAAAAAGAATCCAAGCATGTGCTCAATCAGCGAATATGGTGATAAGCAACATAGCACTTAACAAATGGAATACATTTACAGGAATAAGAAAACCAACAAAGCTTACTAGCCCCCAAAATTAATTATAAAACATTTACTTGTACTAATTATGCAACAGGAACAGCCATTAAACACTATTTTTAAATGGAAGAAAATTCCAAGTCGCTGACTTCTAACATGTTTTGCAGTAAGACACGATCTAAGCAACCGAAACTCAGATGTCAAACTTGGTTTAACAGATTGCCCGTAACAACTAGAGTGGGAAAGTACTGAGTCGTGCTCACTCCCAACTATGCGTTTTCGTGACTTCGCTCTCTATCTGTGTTTGGTTTCCCGCCCTTGTTGCGGTTACGTCGCGGTTCTTCTTCCTTCTACCTGTGGCAGCAGCGATGTGTATCGATATTTGCACCGTGTACCGTCTTTGGTTTTGTGCATATAGTTTCCGGCTAGGGGGGTCTGCAGTGAGTCAGTCGGCTGCTGCGGTCCAGGGAAGTTATATCCGCGCAGTGCTGTCGGCTAGGTCCGCTGGCCGTCCCTGTACAGTGTCGGAACGTGTGTGGAACTGTCCGATCGCTACGAGCTTCGTGGTTCACCGACCCAGGACGTCGAAGTTGAGTAGTGGTTTCAACTAACCAAGCCACGTCCCTTCATGTAGTGTGGTTCGTTTTGGTGGTTTGCTTCTGGGGAGGTGTTCCTGTGAAAACACCGAGTGTTCCTATTGCTGAAATTTAGCCGTCATGCGGTGCAATTAGCTATATTGGTTGACTACAATTCAAGTGCACCAACGGAATTTTCTGCCTTGTGGCCGTTGGTGTTTGGTTACTTGCCCTGGCCACTGACGTAAATTCAGTCAGTGCTTCGTTTGGGAGAAGTTAACTATATTATCGTATTTCAAATTCAAGTGTACCAGCGGAATTTTCTGCCTTATGGCCGTTAGTGTGCCGGTTACCTGCCCTGGCCACTAACGTAATTTCAGGCAGCGTCTTTTCCTGACCTGTTGTCACTGTCCAATATCGTGTGTAGTTTTGACAGGTTAATACATATTTCACTGTGGATAGTCACGTTCGTAACTTTTGCGTTTGAGTTCTCATATACCTATTGGTGGTAAGCAAGTCGTTTTGTCAGTCGGTCCGTGGCTGTCCCCTGGTTGGGTTCTGACGTATCAAGTGTAGTTGGGCTCACGACCTGTCTCACCTAAGTGAACGAGGGCAGACCGACTTCTCTGGAGGCTTCTGGGTGCCATTTTCTTTATTGGCCTCCTCACAAGCGTTTAATTGTCAGTTTATAATCTATATGTCCAATGATTTAAAAAATTCTTGCTTTTGCTAGATTATATGTATTTTTGAATTTTGGAAAATCAGTTGTGGGCCTTCAGCCACTTAAATCCTTATTCTAAAAAGAAACATTGCAGCCTTCTGCCTTTACTTTATTTGTAATTTTAACTGCTTGTTTATCTTGTTACTTTAAGATTTCTTGTTTGGAGGCCTTCAGCCGTGAAATAATTGCCTTTTTCAAACTCGTAGTTCTAAAGGTTCGGCTATGTGCCATTTTGGTTTAAAGGTGTTATTAAATTACAATAAATTACAATTTTGAGTGAACCTGTCCGGCACCTTATTTGGCCCTTTCCACAAGCCCTTTCCCGCTGTTCTGCCCAGAGGGTTTAGCGGGCGATTCAAGTACGTTCTCATTTTAGCAGAATTTACAGTAGAAAATCTCGGGGCGGGCCAGCTAACAACACCACCAAAATATTTTACACATACATAAATAAAATTATTACAGTGAAAAGGCACTCTGATTAAATTAGATTAAACCCGCTAAATGTCTTGAAAATGTTTAACTAGTTCAGTCCTCAACACGGTCCACAGTAAGCCACTCAAAATCTGACCAATTTAAGCAGGAAGTTCTGATTAATGCAATTCCATTAGTTCTGTAACACAGACCACGCAATTTCCACACGCTTTACAAACAGTTGCGACTAACGTCTGTAATGAAAGAGTGTTGCTTCCATTAAGGCAATCTTCAGTTCTTTCGGAGTGAACCCCCATAAACAGCAAACACAGCAGACCTCCCGGGAAGGAGAAACTAGTCGCAGCACTTCGACTTTTAACAAAACAAGGCGCAGAAGCCACGGAAAGTCGCACCAAAATATTTGATATCTCGGTAGCGAAATAGCACTCAAAATCTTCACTCGCTCGGCACAGGCAAATTTCCAGAGCCACGGCGCCACCACAGCCAATCCAAAACGCCGTTTTCGCGGGATGGCGGGATGGAGCCTGTGCTCAGCAAAAGCCATTTATTATTGGCTCCAGACAGCGGATGTAAACCGACCTCGCGCCCTGCGAGTGCTCCTTCCAATTCGACCCTCAAATTCTATCAACACTCGTACCGGACAAGACTCCTCCCACGGAGAACCACCAAAGATCAGCGCCCGCTACCCCGGTCTAGCGATCGATTGATCGATGCGAGTCGGCATCACTCAGAAGAAGCAGTGACGGAAATAAAATGAAGTTTCAGGAGTCATTGTGAAAGGATATAAATAACAAGATTCCCTGAGGACATTGCTATCAGCAGATAAAGTGAAGATTTATGTGATCTCTTGAATTTAATGAACACTCTAATGGGTACAGAATATACACACAACAAAAAAGTTTTGCATCAACTCGGTTCCGAGGTTTGGAACCTGTACAGGAAAATGGAATAGAGATCAACATAAGAATCCTTTCCGCCTTGTTTATTATTCATGAAAACCACACATTGCATGTTGTAGCACCGTACAGTGAGACCTTCAGAGGTGGTGGTCCAGATTGCTGTACCCACCGGTACCTCTAATACCCAGTAACACTCCCTCTTGCACTGATGCATGCCTGTATTCGTCGTGGCATTCTACTCACAAGTTCATCAGTGCACTGAAGGTCCAGATTGTCCCACTCCTCAACGGCGATTCGGCGTAGATCCCTCCTAGTGGTTGGTGGGTCACGTCGTCCATAAACAGCCCTTTTCAATCTATGCCATGCATGTTAGATAAGGTTCATGTCTGGAGAACATGCTGGCCACTCTAGTAGAGCGATGTCGTTATCCTGAAGGACGTCATTCACAAGGTCTGCACGATGGGGACGCAAATTCTCGTTGTCCATGAAGACGAGTGCCTCGCCAATATGCTGCCGATATGGTTGCACAATCTGTCGGAGGATGAATAATTTTATTTAAGTACCACCAGCGGCGTACGTCGGCCCCACATAATGCCACCCCAAAACAGCAGGGAACCTCCACCTTGCTGACTCGCTCGACAGTGTGTATAAGGCGTTCAGCCTGACAGGGTTACGTTTCCGACGACTGTCTGGTTGAAGGCATATACGACACTCTTCGATGAAGAGAACGTGATGCCAATCCTGAGAGGTCCATTCTGCACGTTGTTGGTCTCATCTGTACCGTGCTGCATGGTGCCGTGGCTACAAAGATGGACCTCACCAGGGACGTCGGGAGTGAAGTTGCGCATCATGTAGCCTGTTGCTGACAGTTTGAGTTGTAACACGATGTCCTGTGGCTGCATGAAAAGCATTATTCAACACGGTGGCGTTAGTGTCAGTGTTCCTCCGAGCCATAATCCGTAGGTAGCGGTCATCCACTGCAGTAGTAGCCCTTGGGCGTCCTGAACGAGGCATGTCATCGACAGTTTCTCTCTCTCTGTATTTCCTACATGTTCGAACAACATCGCTTTAGTTGACTCCGAGACGCCTGGACACTTTCCTTGTTGAGAGCCCTTCCTGGCACAAAGTTACAATGCGGACGCGATCGAACCTCGGTAGTGACCGTCTAGGCATGGTTGAACTACAGACAACACTAGCCGTGTACCTCCTTCCTCGTGGAATGACTGGAACTGATCGGCTGTCTGACCCCCTCCGTCTAATAGACGCTGCTCATGCATGGTTGTTTACATCTCTGGGCGGGTTTAGTGACATCTCCGAACAATCAAAGGGACTGTGTCTGTGATACAATATCCACAGTCAACGTCTGTGTTAAGGAGTTCTGGGAACCCGGATGATGCTAAACTTTTTTTGATGTGTGTATATTGAAAGTAAATCGAAGAAAGACGAAAGAAATGAGAATAGCAAGAAACTTAAACATCAAAATTTGTCCTAAAGTAGGCGAAGTTACATCGGAAGCAAAATGACCCATGCGGGCGGTGCAAAGAGGACATCAGAAGCAGACTAGTAAAGGCAAAGGGGACATTCCTTGCCAAGAGAAGTCTACTGCTATCAAATTTCTGAGAATGTACGTTTGGAATACAGCACTGTGTGGTGATGAATCATGGACAGTGGGAAAACCGAAATATAAGAGCATCGGAGCGTTTGAGATGTAGAGCTACCGAAAGATGTAAATCAGGTGGATTGATAAGATAAGGAATAATATGTTTTTCCGGAGAATCGACGAAGAGAGGAACATATGGAAAACAATGACAAGAGGAAGGGAAGGGGTGACGGGATATCCGTTAAGACATCGGGGAATAACAACCACAGCAGCAGACGAAACAGTACAGATTAAAAAATGTAGATGAAACCAGAGACGGGAATGCATTTAGGCAATAATTGAAGAGAGTCAGCTTAAAAAAAAAGAAAGAGAAAGAAATTGTGGAGAGACATTTGCACCGGGTCGCATCAAGCCAGACAGTAAACTGATGACTGAAAAACAAAAAATACCGACAAACTTACAGAGGTTGTAGTATGAACCAATACAATAAAAAAATGTCCAGTGAACATGGACTCTGAAACGCAAAACTTACGAGTTACGAGCAGTTATTCATCTTCTATACTGTGAAATGATGAGATGGGTTTCACAGTAGCGGAGATGAGTAAGTGTTCGTAACTCGTAAGGTATGCACTTTAGAGCCCATTTTTACTGGAATTTTTATCTTGTTTTAGTCAAATGTTCAAATGTGTGTGAATTCCTAAGGGACCAAACTGCTTAGGTCATCGGTCCCTAGATTTACACACTACTTAAACTAACTTACGCTAAGAACAACTCCCACACTCGTGCCCGAGGGAGGACTCGAACCTCCGGCGGGAGGGTCCGTTGTTTTAGTCCATACTAACATCTCTCAAAATATGGACAACAAAGAATATGTGGTAGAGGAGATTTGTTTCATAGTACTGAGGTTGAAAAAGTGCTTACAGCACTTTAGAGCCCATGTTTACTACACATTTTTCTGTTTGAGTCCATAGTCTGTAAGGTGTCAGGCAAATACAACACCTCCCATGAAAACCATGACATGATAGGAAATCCGGCAATATGTCACATAGCTCCGAATAAATCCTGACATTAAATTAACCAAAGTAATACGATCAATGAGTGAGCAAATGGAATACCACAAACTAACACAAGAACGCCTAAATGCATGCCATACCTTCCCACCGTGAAACAGACGCAGTTCCGAGGGAAGAAACGAGAACAGAAGCCGAGAGCAGAGTCGTGTAGGCTAGGAGGCCCTACGATAAGGGACGGACACTCACATCGTCAGCCGACCGCCAGGACCACCCCCCAGAAATGTTAAAAGAAGAACAGTATAGATCTTACGATAACACTAAAAGGACCACACCAACTGAAAGTTTTAGCGTGAGACTATACGCATCTCTGTTACGTTGCAAACGTTAAAAACATTGCCCCACCATGAAAAGTATAACGTTTCTCATTGGATAGACAGAATTTTTGTAGGCGGAGCTTAAGGTTAACATTGAGACCCTGATTGGTCAGTTGAAAACACGGCCAGATAGCTTTCTTTTTAAGCCAACTTCGGTAAATTGTAGTAAGGAGAAGTTAGGAGGGAGATGCTTCCGAGACGGCGAGGTGCTTGGAGCTGCGCCGGCCGCCGCCGCCCTGACGCTGCCTAATCAACGACAAGGTAATGAACACACGCTATGCCGTATGAGAGCGCATAAGGCTTCACTCAGAACTGCAGAAGTCTCATCTGTTACACCCCCTTTTTACGTAATACTAGTGTCGATCGTCAGTTAAACTTCGTGGAATTCACATTTGCTACTAGAAGTTAAAATCTGAAACGTGATGATTTTTCTGTTATATAATTATTGAAAAGCCACATCAGCCACAGTAATTTGCGATAAGTTAAATAAGTAATTAAAGATAATTGAGGGTTACTGTAGACCATTTTGATAGTTTTCTCTTTTATGAAACCTAACTTAAATCTAGATTATAGATGTGATATGGCATAGGTCATCCTTCGATCCATTGTAGAACTTGGAAACCCATTCAGGGAATATTCGTTCACATTTTTGTTGAACGCAGTTGGTTTTTATCATCCTGTATTAAAATATTTCCTTTTATCAATAGTGCAATTTATTAACAATGCTTTGTGAGTAAATTAAAATTTCGAATGGTAAACTTAACTACTTTTTCGACGCTATTTTACCAGATAACTAAAAATAGGAAAGCCTTGAACTTCTTCCACTAAATTTAGTTAGTATTAAGATTCTTTTACAGGGAGTGGAGTGGAGCTGACGTTGAAATCATTAAGTATTTGGTTATATCATCGCTAGTCTGACTGAAATCTTCTGAATTCTACGTGTCATGTGTGGTCTGACGTCTCCTTACCAGCAACAGGCCCCAGGTTCAAACTAGTCAATTCCCTAAAATACACGCTGAGAGCGTCGTTGTGCGAAAGTGGTAGGGAGACACGATATAGAAGAAACAGACACCACGCAGAATGTTAGAAGTCCCACATCTGAAAATTTGTCGGTGGAGTTCTGGTTCATCCTATTTGTCCTATGTGACATATACAGGGTGGTCTAAAACAGTCTGAAAATCTTGTAAGGGTGTTGCAGGTTAGAGTGTACAGAAAAACACTTGATACATCGCTCCGTTTCAGTCAGCAGTGTAGTTATCCAATCAGGCCGTTACGCGTGCAAATTAAAGCGGCTAGCGAGATACAGTTTGTGTCAATAGCTCTGATAGCAGAGATAGCAGCGCACGAGAGTGTTCAGTGTTTTACTGCAGTTAGATCCTTAATAGCGTCCCATCGCAAATTTTTTTACCGCTCTCGTTTTCGGTTTTAGGAAACCAAACGAAAAACACGTTTTGCGGCACCGTCCTTGACGGGAAGGTCGCAACAGCCTGGCTGGCTAACTTTAGTGCTTATTATGTCGGAAACGGAACAACGTATCGAATTTTTTTCTTGATTATTATTTCGCAGCGCAACGTAACCTGGAACACCCCGACAATCTTTTCAGGTTGGATACCCGTATTTTAGTTCTGAATAACGGATATTTTTCGCTGTGCGTTTGGTCTAGGCCATAACAGCTGTTTTTTTTATTTTTTACTAATAACTAAGTACAAAAACCGAAATATCAATTAACCATAGCAGCAGTACTAATAATTTTCGGTTTTAAATAAATGATGTTTAACAAAAGAAGTAATTTTTATTCATTAAATTTGCAGTTATTTGATAAACTGAAGAGCCAAAGAAACTGATTCAGCTGACTAATATCGCGTAGGGGATACGCGAGCGCACAGAAATGTCACAACACGATATGGCTCGGAGTTGACTAATGTCTGAAGTAGTTCTGGAGGGAATTGACACCATGAATCCAGCAGGGGTGTCCATATTTCCGTAAGAGTAGGGCAGTGTGGAGATCTCTTCTGAACAGCACGTTTCAATGCATCACAGATACGCTAAATAATGCTCATGTCTGGGGAGTTTGGTAGCCAGTGGAGGTGTTTAAACTCAGAAGAGTGTTCCTGAAGTCACTCTGTAGCAGTTGTGGAAGTGTGGTGTGTCGCATTGTCCTGTTGGAATTCGCTACGGTCGCAGGTTCGAATCCTGCCTCGGGCATGGATGTGTGTAATGTCCTTAGGTTAGTTAGGTTTACGTAGTTCTAAGTTCTAGGGGACTGATGACCTCAGATATTAAGTCCGATTGTGCTCAGAGCCATTTTTGAACGTGCTGGAATTGTAGAAGTCCGTCGGAATGCACAATGGACATGAATGGATGCAGGTGATCAGACAGGATGCTTAAGTATGTGTCACTTCTTAGAGTCGTATCTAGATGTATCAAGTGTCCCATATCACCAACTGCAGACGCCCCACACCATTACAGAGATTGCACCAGATTGAACAGTTCCCTGGTGATATGCAGGATCCATCGATTCATGGGATTGTGTCCGTACCCGTACACGTGCATCCGCTCGATACAATTTGAAACGAGAGTCGTCCGACCAGGTAACATGTTTCCAGTCATCAAGAATGCAATGTCGGTGTTGACGGGCCCAGGGGAGGCGTAAAGCTTTGTGTAGTGCAGTCATCAAGGGTACACGAGTGAGTCTTCGGTTCCGAAAGTCGATGACGTTTCGTTGACTGGTTCGCCCTCGGACGCTTGTTGATGGCCCAGCACTTAAAACTGCAACAATTTGAGGAAGGGCTGCAAGTGTGTCACGCTGAACGATTCTCTTCAGTCGTCGTCGGTCCCGTTCTTGCAGGATCTTTTCCCGGCCCTAGCGATGTCGGAGATTTGATGTTGTACCGTATTCCTGATATTCACGATACACTCGTCATGTCGTCGTAAGCGAAAATCACCACTTCATAGCTACCTCGGAGATGCTGAGTCCCATCGTTCGTACAGTGACTATAGCACACGTTCAAACGCACTTAAATCTTGATACCTAAATCTTTGTGTCGTGCAGTCATCAAGGGTACACGAGTGAGCCCATATCGATGATGTTTCGTAGAATGGCTCACACGCTGGCACCTGTTGATGGCCCATCATTGAAAGCAATTTGGGGTATGGTTGCACTTCTGTCACGTTGAACGATTCTCTTCAGTCGTCGTAGGGTCCCTTTCTTGAGGGATCCTTTTTCGGTTGCAGCTATGTCGGAGACTTTTTCCTGATATTCACAGTACACTCGTGAAATGGTCGTAAAGGAAAATGCCCGCTTCATTGCCACCCTGAGATGCACTGTCCTATCACTCGTGCGCTAACATCACGTTCAAACTGATTTAAATCTCAATAACCTGCCATTGTAGCAGCAATAACTGATCTAACAATTGCGCCAGAGACTTGTTGTCTTACATAGGCGCTGCCGACCGCAGCGCCATACTCTGCCTGTTTACATATCTCCGTATTCTAATACGCATGCCTATACCAGTTTCTTTGGTGCTTCAGTCTAGTTTAATGATATTTTATTTTTTGTGTCTTCAAACTGAGAGAGTCAAGCTTTTGCCATCTATGTGCGATTTATACGTTTATTACAGGAAATGAAACCGAAAAAAAATGGTTCAAATGGCTCTGAGCACTATGGGACTAAACTTCTGCGGTCATCAGTGCCCTAGAACGTAGAACTACTTAAACCTAACTAACCTAAGGTCATAACACACATCCATGCCCGAAGCAGGATCCGAACCTGCGACCGTAGCGGTCGCGCGGTTCCAGACTGAAGCGCCTAGAACGGCGCGGGCACATCGGCAGGCCTAAACCGAAAATATCGGTTAGTTCAGAAACCGGTTATTTTGAGCGGTTTTAACAGTCAGGTTAAACTGGTGCGGAAAAAAAGCAATATCCTCAAAAACCGGTTGTTTCAGCGATAACAGCCAACCCTGGTGAGAAGCTGGCTGTCAGCGTTGTCATGGGAGAGCTGAGGGCCGGCGTCCGCCGCGGGCCAGCAGGTGTGCGGCTGCGGCCCCAGGCGGGGCCCAGCAGAGCAGCAGCCGGTAGCCGGCGACCTCGACCTTGCGGCTGTGGAGGACGCGTGCTGCTCCTGGCTGCCGGCTGTTACTGTTAGCCGCAATTTGCGCGGCGCGCCGCCAGCGTTACGCAAGCCGGCGGCTTCCTGCCGCCGCTCCGCCAGCACCGGCGCAGCCACCGTGGCCGCGTCGCACCACCCAGGGCGCCACGGATGGCGTTACCGCTGTAACAAACGGTTTCCGCTTACGTTAGTTTCTCCACACGTCAGATTAACCTGACTGTCAAAATCGCTCCAAATAATCGCTTTCTGGTATAGCGGTTTACCATTTTTATCACAATGTCAATACCTCAACACAAAAACTCAAGTGCCAATTTTTAATGTTAATTCTACTCCGAAGCACCAAAGAAACTGGTGTACGCATGCGTATTCAAATACAGAGATATGATAGGCAGAATACGGCGGTGCGGTCGGCAAAGTCTCTACAGGGTGAAGAGTGTTTAAACCGACAAACTCTGGGCGGTTGGAGGGGACATCGAAACAAATATTTTTCCCTAATGTCATTTTTTCCTAAGAAGAGTATTTAAACCGGTAGAGGAAGATTTCTCTGGCGGCAAATTAATTAAACCAACAAAAATTTTTCCATTTTTTATGACCAAGAGACAACACATTAACACAACTCAATTTCAATTACAGCAGATTTTCAAAAATGCCTTCATTGACACGTAAACAAAGGTTACACCGTCGGATCATGTTCTGTCTGACACGGGCAAAAACCCCAGGAATATCCTGAACTGTTCCTGCTGCTGCTACTATCCTGGCAGCCAGATCCTCTTCTGATGCAACGGGAGTTGCGTAAACAAGGTTGTGCATCTCTCCCTACACAAAAAAGTCCACAGGGGACATATCTGGGTATCGAGCAACCCTCGTTACATGACCACCTCTACATATCCACAAAAAAATGGTTCAAATGGCTCTGAGCACTATGGGACTAAACATCTATGGTCATCAGTCCCCTAGAACTTATAACTACTTAAACCTAACTAACCTGAGGACATCACACAACACCCAGCCATCACGAGGCAGAGAAAATCCCTGACCCCGCCGGGAATCGAACCCGGGCGTGGGAAGCGAGAACGCTACCGCATGACCACGAGATGCGGGCTCTGCCAATCCACGTTTCTGGGAACCGTCGGTCCAGGAATCGACGCACACGATGACTGAAATGTGCCGGCGTCCCGCCATTTTGGAACCACATGCGTTGTCTTGTAGGGAGCGGGACGTCTTCCAGAAATTCTGGCAATTCTCTGGCGAGAAAATTGTAATAGTGGCTGCCATTTAATGGCCTAGGTAGCAGATAAGGCCCAATTAAATAGTCCTCGACAACACCGACCCACACATTAACGAAGAACGGCACTCGATGAGCGCTAGTAACTGTGGCATGTGGGTTATCCTCACTCCAAACATGCGAATTGTGCATGTTGAAGACTACATCACGCCCTAACGTTGCTTCATCGGTAAACAGCACACAGGATAGAAATGTAGGATGTATTTCACACTGTTCCAGGTACCACTGCGAAAACTGTGCTCTGGGTGGATAATCAACTGGTTCCAGGTTGTGGTCACGCTGTAAGTGAAATGGACGTAACAATTGCTCTCGAAGGACTGTTCTTACATTCGTCTGATTCGTCCCCATGTTACGTGCAATTGCACGAGTGCTGATTGAAGGATCCCGCTCCTCGTATGATGCGGGACACAGCGTTTAGGCTATTGTTGTTGATAAACCCGCTGTGCAGCTCGTCCGTTGTGGTGCGCTACGTAGTATGCACCAACCATATCGGTGTACTCACTCCAGATGTATCGCTCCATTAGTAAACAGAGACAATGCACTACTACACTGGTGGACAGCAGTTGCCTGCAACTGAAGAGCGTCACACGTCCTCTAACAACTGAAGATCGTAATACGGCCTCTAACAACTGAAGAGCATAATACGACCTCCACCGGTTTAAATAATCCTCATAGGAAAAAAAGACATTAGGGAAAAAAATTTTGTTTTGGTGTCCCCTACAACCTCCCAGAGTTTGTCGGTTTAAATACTTTTCACCCTGTATAAGACAAGTGTCTGGCGCAGTTGATGGATCGGTTACTGCTGCTACAACGGCAGGTTATCAAGATTGATCTGAGTTTGAACGTGGTGTTATAGTGGGCGCAGGAGTGATGCGACATAACATCTTCGAGGCAGCGATGAAGTGGGGATTTCCGAGTACGACCATTTCACGAGTTTATCGTGTATATCAGGAATCTGGTAAAAAATCAAATCTCCGACGGCGCTGCCACCGTAAAAAGATCCTGCAGGAATGGGACTAATGACGACTGAAGAGAATCGTTCAACGTGACACAAGTGCAGTCATTCGGCAAATGGATGCAGATTTCAATGCTGAGCCATCATCAAGTGTCGGCGTGCGAACCATTCAACGAAACATCATCGATATGGGCTTTCGGAGCCGAAGGCCCACTCGTGTACCCTTGATGATTGCACGAAACATAGCTTTACACCTCGCCTGGGCCCGTCAACTCCGACATTGGTCTGTTGATGACTGGAAAATGTTGCCTGGTCGGATTAGTCTCGTTTCCAATCGTATCGAGCGGATGGACGTGTACGGGTACGGACACAACCCCATAAATCGATGGATCCTGCATGTCAGCAGGTGACTGTTCAAGCCAGTGGAGGCTCTGTAATGGTGTGGAGCGTGTGCAGTTGGAGTGATATGGGACCCCTGATACGTTTAGATACGACTCTGACAAGTGACATGTACGTAAGCATCTCGTCTGATCACCTACATCCATTCATGTCCATTGGGTATTCCGACGGTCTTGGGCAACTCTAGCACGATAACATTCGGAATTGCTACAGAGCGACTCCAGGAACAGTCTTCTGATTTTAATTACTTACGCTGGCCACCAAACGCCCAGTCATGAACATCATTGTGCATATCTGGAATGTCTTGGAGATTCTGTTCAGAAAGATCTGAATTCCCTCGTATTCTTGCCCATTTAAGGACAGCCCTGCAGGATCCATGGTGTCAGTTCCCTGCAGCACTACTTCAGACATTAGTCGAGTCCATGCGACCTAATGCTGCGGCACTTCTCATTGCTCTCGGTGGCCCTACACGATATTAATCAGGTGTACCAGTTTGGCTCAAATGGTTCAAATGTCTCTAAGCACTATGCAACTTAACATCTGAGATCATCAATCCCCTAGAATTAGAACTACTTAAACCTAACTAACCTAAGGACATCACACACATCCATGCCCGAGGCAGGATTCGAACCTGCGAACGTAGCAGACTGAAGCGCCTAGAACCGCTCGGTCACAGCTACCGGCTACCAGTTTGATTCTTCAGTTTATATTGGCATCATTTTCCTTACTTTTCTGTAACAGTAACTTTGAGGTCATTTGTCGCCATTACCAGAAAATTTGGAGGTATTTTCTAATTTTTAATTTCTTCTTTTTGAATAACTACGACTTCCGACTTCGCTTATTATAGAAACTAGATTTGTTTAAGGTTATGCCTATAAGGAGACCGCTTAAGGTGTAGGAGTGAAAGACTCAGACACAATTTTCGAATTGAGAAAGGAACAAGAATGTGCACATTCGTAACTACACTCCTGGAAATTGAAATAAGAACACCGTGAATTCATTGTCCCAGGAAGGGGAAACTTTATTGACACATTCCTGGGGTCAGATACATCACATGATCACACTGACAGAACCACAGGCAACAGAGCATGCACAACGTCGGCACTAGTGCAGTGTATATCCACCTTTCGCAGCAATGCAGGCTGCTATTCTCCCATGGAGACGATCGTAGAGATGCTGGATGTAGTCCTGTGGAACGGCTTGCCATGCCATTTCCACCTGGCGCCTCAGTTGGACCAGCGTTCGTGCTGGACGTGCAGACCGCGTGAGACGACGCTTCATCCAGTCCCAAACATGCTCAATGGGGGACAGATCCGGAGATCTTGCTGGCCAGGGTAGTTGACTTACACCTTCTAGAGCACGTTGGGTGGCACGGGATACATGCGGACGTGCATTGTCCTGTTGGAACAGCAAGTTCCCTTGTCGGCCTAGGAATGGTAGAACGATGGGTTCGATGACGGTTTGGATGTACCGTGCACTATTCAGTGTCCCCTCGACGATCTCCAGAGGTGTACGGCCAGTGTAGGAGATCGCTCCCCACACCATGATGCCGGGTGTTGGCCCTGTGTGCCTCGGTCGTATGCAGTACTGATTGTGGCGCTTACCTGCACGGCGCCAAACACGCATACGACCATCATTGGCACCAAGGCAGAAGCGACTCTCATCGCTGAAGACGACACGTCTCCATTCGTCCCTCCATTCACGCCTGTCGCGACACCACTGGAGGCGGGCTGCACGATGTTGGGGCGTGAGCGGAAGACGGCCTAACGGTGTGAGGGACCGTAGCCCACCTTCATAGAGACGGTTGCGAATGGTCCTCGCCGATACCCCAGAAGCAATAGTGTCCCTAATTTGCTGGGAAGTGGCGGTGCGGTCCCCTACGGCACTGCGTAGGATCCTACGGTCTTGGCGTGCATCCGTGCGTCGCTGCGGTCCGGTCCCAGGTCGACGGGCACGTGCACCTTCCGGCCTCCCGCATGCCCACTATACGCCCTCGTTCAAAGTCCGTCAACTGCACATACGGTTCACGTCCACGCTGTCGCGGCATGCTACCAGTGTTAAAGACTGCGATGGAGCTCCGTATGCCACGGCAAACTGGCTGACACTGACGGTGGCGGTGCACAAATGCTGCGCAGCTAGCGCCATTCGACGGCCAACACCGCGGTTCCTGGTGTGTCCGCTGTGCCGTGCGTGTGATCATTGCTTGTACAGCCCTCTCGCAGTGTCCGGAGCAAGTATGGTGGGTCTGACACACCGGTGTCAATGTGTTCTTTTTTCCATTTCCAGGAGTGTATAACGCAACTGTTTTATTAGCATTACATTTAGACTTGCACTTCAGGTAATTCCACATAATTCTGACGGTTGCAATTGCTCTTTGATGAATTTACAGCGCAGATTTCGTAAAGCAGAACATTTTACATCAGAGGTTACTGTACGAGATACAATGGCATTGATATTGTGTTGTCATAAGGGAAAAGTTAATTTGCGTTAACATAAAATTTATGTTTCAATGCTCTTTATCAAGGAAGCTCTTCAAATGACCCAAAAATTCGAGAAATGTCGAAGTATTATTTCAATAATATTCGTAGCTACAATGCAGCATTTGCTATTACCAGTTCTGATGCTAAAAATCAGACACAGTTTTACGTGGAGTAAAGATACACATGTAAAAAAAAATCATCGATCTTATCCAATGACTTCTACGCATAGTCATTCAACGTATTATATGCGGTTAAAATTTGTATGACGTCGACACAGTTGGTCGAATTTCGACCACAGGTGATCCTAGTTCCCGTTATTTCCTGTAATAAACGGAGAAATCGAACAAATTTCGAAAAGAATTGACTCTCTCGGCTTCAAGAAACAAATACGGATGAGCCTAACCATTATGACAACCTGCTTAACAGCTTGTTTGTTAGTCGTCAGTACGAAATACATCACTGATTTTGCGTATCACGGATCCGGCAGTTTCTTAGTAGGTTTGTGGAGGTACGTAGTATTAGATGTCTACGCACAGATCATATAATTCACGTACGTGCGATTATGCCCGATAGCGACCCACATGGGTTCCATAGGATTTATGTCATGCGCATTTTGGTCGCCGATGTGCAACGTGAGTTCACTATAATACTCCTCACACCACTGTTGCTCCGAGACACATACACACACAATCATACTGTTCGAAAATGACATCGACGTCGGGGAAGACATCAGGCGTGAAGGGATGCAGGTGGTTCGCAGCTGTCAGCTTGCGTACGATTGGTACTACAGGTTCCCTGGACGCTCAGGAGAATGTCTCCCATAGCATAATATTGCTCTCACCAGCCTGCGTCCGTGACGCGCTGCACGTTCCGAGCCGTCGTAAACCTCGATGACGGCGTTTGTGGAGACGACCAGCGACCCGGTATACAAAAAAAATGTCATTCGTCGGAAGAGCGCCGGCCGCTGTGGCCGAGCGGTTCTAGGCACTTCAGTCCGGAACCGCACTGCTGCTACGGTCGCAGGTTCGAATCCTGCCTCGGGCATGGATGTGTGTGATGACCTTAGGTTAGCTAGGTTTAAGTAGTTCTAAGTTCTAGGGGACTGATGACCTCAGATGTTGAGTCCCATAGTGCTTAGCGCCATTTGAACCATTTTTCGTCCAAAGAGCAGACACGTTTCGATTGATCGACGGTCGAACCCCGATAGTTCCGTGCCCACTGCAGTCGTACTTCACGATGTCGTTGGGTCAACGTGCAAACACGTGGGGTGGTCTGCTGCGGAGCTCTGTGTTCAACGATGTATGATGAACGGTGTGCTTCGGAACACTTGTGCGCGCACCAGCATAGTCTCTTTCGGCAGAGATGGCACAGATCACCACCATCCTACTTTACAGATCAGACAAGCCTCCGAATCCCTCGTACTATGAAGAGTCGTGGACGTCCAACCATTCAGCGCTTCGTTGTAGCTTCACTGTCCTTCTACCTCTTTCCGTAGATGCTCACGACAGTAGCACGTAAACATTCGATCAGTTTCACCATTTTCGAGATACTCGTTCACAGGCCTTGCGCAATAATAATCTTCCCTTTGTCATAGCCCTTTATATCAATGGATTTCCCAATTTGCAGTTCATATCATCACTAGCAGGATTCCCCCCCCCCCCCCCCCCCCCCCCCGGCCGTGTCTGCTCCGCTTACATGCTTTAGTTACAGCGTCGCGTGCCCGCAACGCCTTCCAACGTCGCGATGGGCCGTAGTCATATGTTTTGCCGTATCAGTGTAGAATAAAAATGTTACATTAAACAGGCAAACATAAGACAAACTCAGTCCGTCCACCGTTCTCTGCTTTTTTCAAGAGTTGATAAGTGGTTGAATACAACAAAAAATCAGATGTACTCTCCTACTGGTTCCAATTTTTTGAAATTCTGTTCAATAATCATGGTGTAACCGCGGAACATACCACCATTTGGGCATTACAGATATCAGTGCAAAAGGATCAGATAGCGGATTATTTCCGTTTTTCGTGTTAATATGTTCGTTTTCAGGAGATACAAGCAGATAAAAGCAATGGTTCTAAGCACTATGGACCTTAACAACTGAGGTCATCAGTCCCCTAGACTTAGAACTATTTAAACCTAACTAACCTAAGAACATCACACACATCCATGCCCGAGGCAGGATTCCAACCTGCGACCGTAGCAGTCGCGCGGTTCCGGACTGTATGACCTAGAACCGCCCGGCCATCACAACCGGCGTGAAGCGCCCGGCAGCGGACGATTCGGGGAGAGCGTTTTGGGGGTGCTGCGCCAGGTCTTCGCCAGACACCACGGTTTATTAGAAGTTAAGTGATCCGTGGTATAATGTTTCATTTACTTGTCACTCGCTACCTGTCAGGCATTTTATGTTATTGGGCAAATGATCAAAAAGTTTTGTTGCTGCATACTAAGCTCCTCTCTCAACCGCTGACAGCCTTAACGTTGGGTTATAAAGGTTATTTTCCCTCTAGTGTTGTAGGTATGTACATCACTGTTATTCTCAAACTGTCATCGATTATTTATGACGAATTTCGTTAGCGAATAAAATTACGTTATGTGACGGCGCAGTTAAAGTGAATAGGTACCTACATTACGTCCGTGAGTCAACGCCACATATTATTCTTACTGCTCGCTTTTGTGCAATCAATACGTGGGCAATGCAATTGTTATTGATGCAGCACGACTTCGACGTCGACCATGAAAGTAATGCCATGCGGGCATACATCGCCCCCGCCACCAGTAAGGTGGCGTAAGGCCGCCGCATTGACCGAAGATAATGTTGAAAAGTATTTTGTAGCCAAAGGAGCGCCGAATAATATGATTTATTAGTATCCTGAACAAAACCAACCTGTTTTCAGAAAAATATTGTTACTTTACTTATTGAAGGTCCCTCGTATTTTCAGTAAGTAAGAGACTATAGAACGTGGTGGTCAAGCAATAGTCGAACATTATCTGTCTCGAGGTAGATCAGGACAGCAGAAGCTACGTACGCTGTTGTGTTATCCTGTTGAAAGATGACATCACAAGGCTAGAAAACAGTGGATAGCCATTGCCGCAAAACGTCAGAAATGTAATGGCTGCCTTTCAAATTACCTGCTAAGCGAAACAGAGGTGATAGTGTTGTGTACCCAATGACACCTCAGACCAACACGACAACTGCTGGGTATTTATGACGAGGACTAATACGATCTGACAAAGTTCGTTCACTTCGGATCCTCCACCCATGGATGCGTCCATTATGATACAGTTTGCAGAACAGGAATTCTCTGAAAATGCGGCGTGCTGTCAAGCCTTTGTCCTGCGTTGTCCTTGGTCACATCACTGTCTCTGCTACAGCGTCAAGGAGGACGACAGCAGTGGTCGTCGTGCCGGTCAGTCTATTGTGCTCCAGACGTGTTGATTCTTGCAAGAAAGCCCATTTCCCGACCCACCGTACAATATGTGGCTTTAAGGTCCTGCGTTGTCCTCGGTCACATCACTGTCTCTGCTACAGCGTCAAGGAGGACGACAGCAGTGGTCGTCGTGCCGGTCAGTCTATTGTGCTCCAGACGTGTTGATTCTTGCAAGAAAGCCCATTTCCCGACCCACCGTACAATATGTGGCTTTAAGGTCCTGCGTTGTCCTCGGTCACATCACTGTCTCTGCTACAGCGTCAAGGAGGACGACAGCAGTGGTCGTCATGCCGGTCAGTCTATTGTGCTCCAGACGTGTTGATTCTTGCAAGAAAGCCCATTTCCCGACCCACCGTACAATATGTGGCTTTAAGGTCCTGCGTTGTCCTCGGTCACATCACTGTCTCTGCTACAGCGTCAAGGAGGACGACAGCAGTGGTCGTCGTGCCGGTCAGTCTATTGTGCTCCAGACGTGTTGAATCTTGCAAGAAAGCCCATTTCCCGACCCACCGTACAATATGTGGCTTTAAGGTCCTGCGTTGTCCTCGGTCACATCACTGTCTCTGCTACAGCGTCAAGGAGGACGACAGCAGTGGTCGTCGTGCCGGTCAGTCTATTGTGCTCCAGACGTGTTGATTCTTGCAAGAAAACCCATTTCCCGACCCACCGTACAATATGTGGCTTTAAGGTCCTGCGTTGTCCTCGGTCACATCACTGTCTCTGCTACAGCGTCAAGGAGGACGACAGCAGTGGTCGTCGTGCTGGTCAGTCTATTGTGCTCCAGACGTGTTGATTCTTGCAAGAAAGCCCATTTCCCGACCCACCGTACAATATGTGGCTTTAAGGTCCTGTGTTGTCCTCGGTCACATCACTGTCTCTGCTACAGCGTCAAGGAGAACGACAGCAGTGGTCGTCGTGCCGGTCAGTCTATTGTGCTCCAGACGTGTTGATTCTTGCAAGAAAGCCCATTTCCCGACCCACCGTACAATATGTGGCTTTAAGGTCCTGCGTTGTCCTCGGTCACATCACTGTCTCTGCTACAGCGTCAAGGAGGACGACAGCAGTGGTCGTCATGCCGGTCAGTCTATTGTGCTCCAGACGTGTTGATTCTTGCAAGAAAGCCCATTTCCCGACCCACCGTACAATATGTGGCTTTAAGGTCCTGCGTTGTCCTCGGTCACATCACTGTCTCTGCTACAGCGTCAAGGAGGACGACAGCAGTGGTCGTCGTGCCGGTCAATCTATTGTGCTCCAGACGTGTTGAATCTTGCAAGAAAGCCCATTTCCCGACCCACCGTACAATATGTGGCTTTAAGGTCCTGCGTTGTCCTCGGTCACATCACTGTCTCTGCTACAGCGTCAAGGAGGACGACAGCAGTGGTCGTCGTGCCGGTCAGTCTATTGTACTCCAGACGTGTTGAATCTTGCAAGAAAGCCCATTTCCCGACCCACCGTACAATATGTGGCTTTAAGGTCCTGCGTTGTCCTCGGTCACATCACTGTCTCTGCTACAGCGTCAAGGAGGACGACAGCAGTGGTCGTCGTGCCGGTCAGTCTATTGTGCTCCAGACGTGTTGATTCTTGCAAGAAAGCCCATTTCCCGACCCACCGTACAATATGTGGCTTTAAGGTCCTGCGTTGTCCTCGGTCACATCACTGTCTCTGCTACAGCGTCAAGGAGAACGACAGCAGTGGTCGTCATGCCGGTCAGTCTATTGTGCTCCAGACGTGTTGATTCTTGCAAGAAAGCCCATTTCCCGACCCACCGTACAATATGTGGCTTTAAGGTCCTGCGTTGTCCTCGGTCACATCACTGTCTCTGCTACAGCGTCAAGGAGAACGACAGCAGTGGTCGTCGTGCCGGTCAGTCTATTGTGCTCCAGACGTGTTGATTCTTGCAAGAAAGCCCATTTCCCGACCCACCGTACAATCTGTGGCTTTAAGGTCCTGCGTTGTCCTCGGTCACATCACTGTCTCTGCTACAGCGTCAAGGAGGACGACAGCAGTGATCGTCGTGCCGGTCAGTCTATTGTGCTCCAGACGTGTTGATTCTTGCAAGAAAGCCCATTTCCCGACCCACCGTACAATATGTGGCTTTAAGGTCCTGCGTTGTCCTCGGTCACATCACTGTCTCTGCTACAGCGTCAAGGAGGACGACAGCAGTGGTCGTCGTGCCGGTCAGTCTATTGTGCTCCAGACGTGTTGAATCTTGCAAGAAAGCCCATTTCCCGACCCACCGTACAATATGTGGCTTTAAGGTCCTGCGTTGTCCTCGGTCACATCACTGTCTCTGCTACAGCGTCAAGGAGGACGACAGCAGTGGTCGTCGTGCCGGTCAGTCTATTGTGCTCCAGACGTGTTGATTCTTGCAAGAAAGCCCATTTCCCGACCCACCGTACAATATGTGGCTTTAAGGTCCTGCGTTGTCCTCGGTCACATCACTGTCTCTGCTACAGCGTCAAGGAGGACGACAGCAGTGGTCGTCGTGCCGGTCAGTCTATTGTGCTCCAGACGTGTTGAATCTTGCAAGAAAGCCCATTTCCCGACCCACTGTACAATATGTGGCTTTAAGGTCCTGCGTTGTCCTCGGTCACATCACTGTCTCTGCTACAACGTCAAGGAGAACGACAGCAGTGGTCGTCGTGCCGGTCAGTCTATTGTGCTCCAGACGTGTTGAATCTTGCAAGAAAGCCCATTTCCCGACCCACCGTACAATATGTGGCTTTAAGGTCCTGCGTTGTCCTCGGTCACATCACTGTCTCTGCTACAGCGTCAAGGAGGACGACAGCAGTGGTCGTCGTGCCGGTCAGTCTATTGTGCTCCAGACGTGTTGAATCTTGCAAGAAAGCCCATTTCCCGACCCACCGTACAATATGTGGCTTTAAGGTCCTGCGTTGTCCTCGGTCACATCACTGTCTCTGCTACAGCGTCAAGGAGGACGACAGCAGTGGTCGTCATGCCGGTCAGTCTATTGTGCTCCAGACGTGTTGAATCTTGCAAGAAATCCCATTTCCCGACCCACCGTACAATATGTGGCTTTAAGGTCCTGCGTTGTCCTCAGTCACATCACTGTCTCTGCTACAGCGTCAAGGAGGACGACAGAAGTGGTCGTCGTGCCGGTCAGTCTATTGTGCTCCAGACGTGTTGATTCTTGCAAGAAAGCCCATTTCCCGACCCACCGTACAATATGTGGCTTTAAGGTCCTGCGTTGTCCTCGGTCACATCACTGTCACTGCTACAGCGTCAAGGAGGACGACAGCAGTGGTCGTCGTGCCGGTCAGTCTATTGTGCTCCAGACGTGTTGAATCTTGCAAGAAAGCCCATTTCCCGACCCACCGTACAATATGTGGCTTTAAGGTCCTGCGTTGTCCTCGGTCACATCACTGTCTCTGCTACAGCGTCAAGGAGAACGACAGCAGTGGTCGTCGTGCCGGTCAGTCTATTGTGCTCCAGACGTGTTGATTCTTGCAAGAAAGCCCATTTCCCGACCCACCGTACAATATGTGGCTTTAAGGTCCTGCGTTGTCCTCGGTCACATCACTGTCTCTGCTACAGCGTCAAGGAGGACGACAGCAGTGGTCGTCGTGCCGGTCAGTCTATTGTGCTCCAGACGTGTTGAATCTTGCAAGAAAGCCCATTTCCCGACCCACCGTACAATATGTGGCTTTAAGGTCCTGCGTTGTCCTCGGTCACATCACTGTCTCTGCTACAGCGTCAAGGAGGACGACAGCAGTGGTCGTCGTGCCGGTCAGTCTATTGTGCTCCAGACGTGTTGATTCTTGCAAGAAAGCCCATTTCCCGACCCACCGTACAATATGTGGCTTTAAGGTCCTGCGTTGTCCTCGGTCACATCACTGTCTCTGCTACAGCGTCAAGGAGGACGACAGCAGTGGTCGTCGTGCCTGTCAGTCTATTGTGCTCCAGATGTGTTGATTCTTGCAAGAAAGCCCATTTCCCGACCCACCGTACAATATGTGGCTTTAAGGTCCTGCGTTGTCCTCGGTCACATCACTGTCTCTGCTACAGCGTCAAGGAGGACGACAGCAGTGGTCGTCGTGCCGGTCAGTCTATTGTGCTCCAGACATGTTGAATCTTGCAAGAAAGCCCATTTCCCGACCCACCGTACAATATGTGGCTTTAAGGTCCTGCGTTGTCCTCGGTCACATCACTGTCTCTGCTACAGCGTCAAGGAGAACGACAGCAGTGGTCGTCGTGCCGGTCAGTCTATTGTGCTCCAGACGTGTTGATTCTTGCAAGAAAGCCCATTTCCCGACCCACCGTACAATATGTGGATTTAAGGTCCTGCGTTGTCCTCGGTCACATCACTGTCTCTGCTACAGCGTCAAGGAGGACGACAGCAGTGGTCGTCGTGCCGGTCAGTCTATTGTGCTCCAGACGTGTTGAATCTTGCAAGAAAGCCCATTTCCCGACCCACCGTACAATATGTGGCTTTAAGGTCCTGCGTTGTCCTCGGTCACATCACTGTCTCTGCTACAGCGTCAAGGAGGACGACAGCAGTGGTCGACGTGCCGGTCATTCTATTGTGCTCCAGACGTGTTGAATCTTGCAAGAAAGCCCATTTCCCGACCCACCGTACAATATGTGGCTTTAAGGTCCTGCGTTGTCCTCGGTCACACCACTGTCTCTGCTACAGCGTCAAGGAGGACGACAGCAGTGGTCGTCGTGCCGGTCAGTCTATTGTGCTCCAGACGTGTTGATTCTTGCAAGGAAGCCCATTTCCCGACCCACCGTACAATATGTGGCTTTAAGGTCCTGTGTTGTCCTCGGTCACATCACTGTCTCTGCTACAGCGTCAAGGAGAACGACAGCAGTGGTCGTCGTGCCGGTCAGTCTATTGTGCTCCAGACGTGTTGATTCTTGCAAGAAAGCCCATTTCCCGACCCACCGTACAATATGTGGCTTTAAGGTCCTGCGTTGTCCTCGGTCACATCACTGTCTCTGCTACAGCGTCAAGGAGGACGACAGCAGTGGTCGTCGTGCCGCTCAGTCTATTGTGCTCCAGACGTGTTGATTCTTGCAAGAAAGCCCATTTCCCGACCCACCGTACAATATGTGGCTTTAAGGTCCTGCGTTGTCCTCGGTCACATCACTGTCTCTGCTACAGCGTCAAGGAGGACGACAGCAGTGGTCGTCGTGCCGGTCAGTCTATTGTGCTCCAGACGTGTTGAATCTTGCAAGAAAGCCCATTTCCTGACCCACCGTACAATATGTGGCTTTAAGGTCCTGCGTTGTCCTCGGTCACATCACTGTCTCTGCTACAGCGTCAAGGAGGACGACAGCAGTGGTCGTCGTGCCGGTCAGTTTATTGTGCTCCAGACGTGTTGATTCTTGCAACAAAGCCCATTTCCCGACCCACCGTACAATATGTGGCTTTAAGGTCCTGCGTTGTCCTCGGTCACATCACTGTCTCTGCTACAGCGTCAAGAAGGACGACAGCAGTGATCGTCGTGCCGGTCAGTCTATTGTGCTCCAGACGTGTTGAATCTTGCAAGAAAGCCCATTTCCCGACCCACCGTACAATATGTGGCTTTAAGGTCCTGCGTTGTCCTCGGTCACATCACTGTCTCTGCTACAGCGTCAAGGAGGACGACAGCAGTGGTCGTCGTGCCGGTCAGTCTATTGTGCTCCAGACGTGTTGATTCTTGCAAGAAAGCCCATTTCCCGACCCACCGTACAATATGTGGCTTTAAGGTCCTGCGTTGTCCTCGGTCACATCACTGTCTCTGCTACAGCGTCAAGGAGGACGACAGCAGTGGTCGTCATGCCGGTCAGTCTATTGTGCTCCAGACGTGTTGATTCTTGCAAGAAAGCCCATTTCCCGACCCACCGTACAATATGTGGCTTTAAGGTCCTGCGTTGTCCTCGGTCACATCACTGTCTCTGCTACAGCGTCAAGGAGGACGACAGCAGTGGTCGTCGTGCCGGTCAGTCTATTGTGCTCCAGACGTGTTGATTCTTGCAAGAAAGCCCATTTCCCGACCCACCGTACAATATGTGGCTTTAAGGTCCTGCGTTGTCCTCGGTCACATCACTGTCTCTGCTACAGCGTCAAGGAGGACGACAGCAGTGGTCGTCGTGCCGGTCAGTCTATTGTGCTCCAGATGTGTTGATTCTTGCAAGAAAGCCCATTTCCCGACCCACCGTACAATATGTGGCTTTAAGGTCCTGCGTTGTCCTCGGTCACATCACTGTCTCTGCTACAGCGTCAAGGAGGACGACAGCAGTGGTCGTCGTGCCGGTCAGTCTATTGTGCTCCAGACGTGTTGATTCTTGCAAGAAAGCCCATTTCCCGACCCACCGTACAATATGTGGCTTTAAGGTCCTGCGTTGTCCTCGGTCACATCACTGTCTCTGCTACAGCGTCAAGGAGGACGACAGCAGTGGTCGTCGTGCCGGTCAGTCTATTGTGCTCCAGACGTGTTGAATCTTGCAAGAAATCCCATTTCCCGACCCACCGTACAATACGTGGCTTTAAGGTCCTGCGTTGTCCTCGGACACATCACTGTCTCTGCTACAGCGTCAAGGAGGACGACAGCAGTGGTCGTCGTGCCGGTCAGTCTATTGTGCTCCAGACGTGTTGAATCTTGCAAGAAAGCCCATTTCCCGACCCACCGTACAATATGTGGCTTTAAGGTCCTGCGTTGTCCTCGGTCACATCACTATCTCTGCTACAGCGTCAAGGAGGACAACAGCAGTGGTCGTCGTGCTGGTCAGTCTATTGTGCTCCAGCCGTGTTGAATCTTGCAAGAAATCCCATTTCCCGACCCACCGTACAATATGTGGCTTTTAGGTCCTGCGTTGTCCTCAGTCACATCACTGTCTCTGCTACAGCGTCAAGGAGGACGACAGAAGTGGTCGTCGTGCCGGTCAGTCTATTGTGCTCCAGACGTGTTGATTCTTGCAAGAAAGCCCATTTCCCGACCCACCGTACAATATGTGGCTTTAAGGTCCTGCGTTGTCCTCGGTCACATCACTGTCTCTGCTACAGCGTCAAGGAGGACGACAGCAGTGGTCGTCGTGCCGGTCAGTATATTGTGCTCCAGACGTGTTGAATCTTGCAAGAAAGCCCATTTCCCGACCCACCGTACAATATGTGGCTTTAAGGTCCTGCGTTGTCCTCGGTCACATCACTGTCTCTGCTACAGCGTCAAGGAGGACGACAGCAGTGGTCGTCGTGCCGGTCAGTCTATTGTGCTCCAGACGTGTTGATTCTTGCAAGAAAGCCCATTCCCCGACCCACCGTACAATATGTGGCTTTAAGGTCCTGCGTTGTCCTCGGTCACATCACTGTCTCTGCTACAGCGTCAAGGAGGACGACAGCAGTGGTCGTCGTGCCGGTCAGTCTATTGTGCTCCAGACGTGTTGAATCTTGCAAGAAAGCCCATTTCCCGACCCACCGTACAATATGTGGCTTTAAGGTCCTGCGTTGTCCTCGGTCACATCACTGTCTCTGCTACAGCGTCAAGGAGGACGACAGCAGTGGTCGTCGTGCCGGTCAGTCTATTGTGCTCCAGACGTGTTGATTCTTGCAAGAAAGCCCATTTCCCGACCCACCGTACAATATGTGGCTTTAAGGTCCTGCGTTGTCCTCGGTCACATCACTGTCTCTGCTACAGCGTCAAGGAGGACGACAGCAGTGGTCGTCGTGCCGGTCAGTCTATTGTGCTCCAGACGTGTTGATTCTTGCAAGAAAGCCCATTTCCCGACCCACCGTACAATATGTGGCTTTAAGGTCCTGCGTTGTCCTCAGTCACATCACTGTCTCTGCTACAGCGTCAAGGAGGACGACAGAAGTGGTCGTCGTGCCGGTCAGTCTATTGTGCTCCAGACGTGTTGATTCTTGCAAGAAAGCCAATTTCCCGACCCACCGTACAATATGTGGCTTTAAGGTCCTGCGTTGTCCTCGGTCACATCACTGTCTCTGCTACAGCGTCAAGGAGGACGACAGCAGTGGTCGTCGTGCCGGTCAGTCTATTGTGCTCCAGACGTGTTGAATCTTGCAAGACAGCCCATTTCCCGACCCACCGTACATTATGTGGCTTTAAGGTCCTGCGTTGTCCTCAGTCACATCACTGTCTCTGCTACAGCGTCAAGGAGGACGACAGCAGTGGTCGTCGTGCCGGTCAGTCTATTGTGCTCCAGACGTGTTCATTCTTGCAAGAAAGCCCATTTCCCGACCCACCGTACAATATGTGGCTTTAAGGTCCTGCGTTGTCCTCAGTCACATCACTGTCTCTGCTACAGCGTCAAGGAGGACGACAGCAGTGGTCGTCGTGCCAGTCAGTCTATTGTGCTCCAGACGTGTTGAATCTTGCAAGAAAGCCCATTTCCCGACCCACCGTACAATATGTGGCTTTAAGGTCCTGCGTTGTCCTCGGTCACATCACTGTCTCTGCTACAGCGTCAAGGAGCACGACAGCAGTGGTCGTCGTGCCGGTCAGTCTATTGTGCTCCAGACGTGTTGAATCTTGCAAGAAAGCCCATTTCCCGACCCACCGTACAATATGTGGCTTTAAGGTCCTGCGTTGTCCTCGGTCACATCACTGTCTCTGCTACAGCATCAAGGAGGACGAGAGCAGTGGTCGTCGTGCCGGTCAGTCTATTGTGCTCCAGACATGTTGATTCTTGCAAGAAAGCCCATTTCCCGACCCACCGTACAATATGTGGCTTTAAGGTCCTGCGTTGTCCTCGGTCACATCACTGTCTCTGCTACAGCGTCAAGGAGGACGACAGCAGTGGTCGTCGTGCCGGTCAGTCTATTGTGCTCCAGACGTGTTGATTCTTGCAAGAAAGCCCATTTCCCGACCCACCGTACAATATGTGGCTTTAAGGTCCTGCGTTGTCCTCGGTCACATCACTGTCTCTGCTACAGCGTCAAGGAGGACGACAGCAGTGGTCGTCGTGCCGGTCAGTCTATTGTGCTCCAGACGTGTTGATTCTTGCAAGGAAGCCCATTTCCCGACCCACCGTACAATATGTGGCTTTAAGGTCCTGTGTTGTCCTCGGTCACATCACTGTCTCTGCTACAGCGTCAAGGAGAACGACAGCAGTGGTCGTCGTGCCGGTCAGTCTATTGTGCTCCAGACGTGTTGATTCTTGCAAGAAAGCCCATTTCCCGACCCACCGTACAATATGTGGCTTTAAGGTCCTGCGTTGTCCTCGGTCACATCACTGTCTCTGCTACAGCGTCAAGGAGGACGACAGCAGTGGTCGTCGTGCCGGTCAGTCTATTGTGCTCCAGACGTGTTGATTCTTGCAAGAAAGCCCATTTCCCGACCCACCGTACAATATGTGGCTTTAAGGTCCTGCGTTGTCCTCGGTCACATCACTGTCTCTGCTACAGCGTCAAGGAGGACGACAGCAGTGGTCGTCGTGCCGGTCAGTCTATTGTGCTCCAGACGTGTTGAATCTTGCAAGAAAGCCCATTTCCTGACCCACCGTACAATATGTGGCTTTAAGGTCCTGCGTTGTCCTCGGTCACATCACTGTCTCTGCTACAGCGTCAAGGAGGACGACAGCAGTGGTCGTCGTGCCGGTCAGTTTATTGTGCTCCAGACGTGTTGATTCTTGCAACAAAGCCCATTTCCCGACCCACCGTACAATATGTGGCTTTAAGGTCCTGCGTTGTCCTCGGTCACATCACTGTCTCTGCTACAGCGTCAAGAAGGACGACAGCAGTGATCGTCGTGCCGGTCAGTCTATTGTGCTCCAGACGTGTTGAATCTTGCAAGAAAGCCCATTTCCCGACCCACCGTACAATATGTGGCTTTAAGGTCCTGCGTTGTCCTCGGTCACATCACTGTCTCTGCTACAGCGTCAAGGAGGACGACAGCAGTGGTCGTCGTGCCGGTCAGTCTATTGTGCTCCAGACGTGTTGATTCTTGCAAGAAAGCCCATTTCCCGACCCACCGTACAATATGTGGCTTTAAGGTCCTGCGTTGTCCTCGGTCACATCACTGTCTCTGCTACAGCGTCAAGGAGGACGACAGCAGTGGTCGTCATGCCGGTCAGTCTATTGTGCTCCAGACGTGTTGATTCTTGCAAGAAAGCCCATTTCCCGACCCACCGTACAATATGTGGCTTTAAGGTCCTGCGTTGTCCTCGGTCACATCACTGTCTCTGCTACAGCGTCAAGGAGGACGACAGCAGTGGTCGTCGTGCCGGTCAGTCTATTGTGCTCCAGACGTGTTGATTCTTGCAAGAAAGCCCATTTCCCGACCCACCGTACAATATGTGGCTTTAAGGTCCTGCGTTGTCCTCGGTCACATCACTGTCTCTGCTACAGCGTCAAGGAGGACGACAGCAGTGGTCTTCGTGCCGGTCAGTCTATTGTGCTCCAGATGTGTTGATTCTTGCAAGAAAGCCCATTTCCCGACCCACCGTACAATATGTGGCTTTAAGGTCCTGCGTTGTCCTCGGTCACATCACTGTCTCTGCTACAGCGTCAAGGAGGACGACAGCAGTGGTCGTCGTGCCGGTCAGTCTATTGTGCTCCAGACGTGTTGATTCTTGCAAGAAAGCCCATTTCCCGACCCACCGTACAATATGTGGCTTTAAGGTCCTGCGTTGTCCTCGGTCACATCACTGTCTCTGCTACAGCGTCAAGGAGGACGACAGCAGTGGTCGTCGTGCCGGTCAGTCTATTGTGCTCCAGACGTGTTGAATCTTGCAAGAAAGCCCATTTCCCGACCCACCGTACAATACGTGGCTTTAAGGTCCTGCGTTGTCCTCGGACACATCACTGTCTCTGCTACAGCGTCAAGGAGGACGACAGCAGTGGTCGTCGTGCCGGTCAGTCTATTGTGCTCCAGACGTGTTGAATCTTGCAAGAAAGCCCATTTCCCGACCCACCGTACAATATGTGGCTTTAAGGTCCTGCGTTGTCCTCGGTCACATCACTATCTCTGCTACAGCGTCAAGGAGGACAACAGCAGTGGTCGTCGTGCTGGTCAGTCTATTGTGCTCCAGACGTGTTGAATCTTGCAAGAAATCCCATTTCCCGACCCACCGTACAATATGTGGCTTTTAGGTCCTGCGTTGTCCTCAGTCACATCACTGTCTCTGCTACAGCGTCAAGGAGGACGACAGAAGTGGTCGTCGTGCCGGTCAGTCTATTGTAATCCAGACGTGTTGATTCTTGCAAGAAAGCCCATTTCCCGACCCACCGTACAATATGTGGCTTTAAGGTCCTGCGTTGTCCTCGGTCACATCACTGTCTCTGCTACAGCGTCAAGGAGGACGACAGCAGTGGTCGTCGTGCCGGTCAGTATATTGTGCTCCAGACGTGTTGAATCTTGCAAGAAAGCCCATTTCCCGACCCACCGTACAATATGTGGCTTTAAGGTCCTGCGTTGTCCTCGGTCACATCACTGTCTCTGCTACAGCGTCAAGGAGGACGACAGCAGTGGTCGTCGTGCCGGTCAGTCTATTGTGCTCCAGACGTGTTGATTCTTGCAAGAAAGCCCATTCCCCGACCCACCGTACAATATGTGGCTATAAGGTCCTGCGTTGTCCTCGGTCACATCACTGTCTCTGCTACAGCGTCAAGGAGGACGACAGCAGTGGTCGTCGTGCCGGTCAGTCTATTGTGCTCCAGACGTGTTGAATCTTGCAAGAAAGCCCATTTCCCGACCCACCGTACAATATGTGGCTTTAAGGTCCTGCGTTGTCCTCGGTCACATCACTGTCTCTGCTACAGCGTCAAGGAGGACGACAGCAGTGGTCGTCGTGCCGGTCAGTCTATTGTGCTCCAGACGTGTTGATTCTTGCAAGAAAGCCCATTTCCCGACCCACCGTACAATATGTGGCTTTAAGGTCCTGCGTTGTCCTCGGTCACATCACTGTCTCTGCTACAGCGTCAAGGAGGACGACAGCAGTGGTCGTCGTGCCGGTCAGTCTATTGTGCTCCAGACGTGTTGATTCTTGCAAGAAAGCCCATTTCCCGACCCACCGTACAATATGTGGCTTTAAGGTCCTGCATTGTCCTCGGTCACATCACTGTCTCTGCTACAGCGTCAAGGAGAACGACAGCAGTGGTCGTCGTGCTGGTCAGTCTATTGTGCTCCAGACGTGTTGAATCTTGCAAGAAAGCCCATTTCCCGACCCACCGTACAATATGTGGCTTTAAGGTCCTGCGTTGTCCTCGGTCACATCACTGTCTCTGCTACAGCGTCAAGGAGGACGACAGCAGTGGTCGTCGTGCCGGTCAGTCTATTGTGCTCCAGATGTGTTGATTCTTGCAAGAAAGCCCATTTCCCGACCCACCGTACAATATGTGGCTTTAAGGTCCTGCGTTGTCCTCGGTCACATCACTGTCTCTGCTACAGCGTCAAGGAGGACGACAGCAGTGGTCGTCGTGCCGGTCAGTCTATTGTGCTCCAGACGTGTTGAATCTTGCAAGAAAGCCCATTTCCCGACCCACCGTACAATATGTGGCTTTAAGGTCCTGCGTTGTCCTCGGTCACATCACTGTCTCTGCTACAGCGTCAAGGAGGACGACAGCAGTGGTCGTCGTGCCGGTCAGTCTATTGTGCTCCAGACGTGTTGAATCTTGCAAGAAATCCCATTTCCCGACCCACCGTACAATATGTGGCTTTAAGGTCCTGCGTTGTCCTCAGTCACATCACTGTCTCTGCTACAGCGTCAAGGAGGACGACAGAAGTGGTCGTCGTGCCGGTCAGTCTATTGTGCTCCAGACGTGTTGATTCTTGCAAGAAAGCCAATTTCCCGACCCACCGTACAATATGTGGCTTTAAGGTCCTGCGTTGTCCTCGGTCACATCACTGTCTCTGCTACAGCGTCAAGGAGGACGACAGCAGTGGTCGTCGTGCCGGTCAGTCTATTGTGCTCCAGACGTGTTGAATCTTGCAAGACAGCCCATTTCCCGACCCACCGTACATTATGTGGCTTTAAGGTCCTGCGTTGTCCTCAGTCACATCACTGTCTCTGCTACAGCGTCAAGGAGGACGACAGCAGTGGTCGTCGTGCCGGTCAGTCTATTGTGCTCCAGACGTGTTCATTCTTGCAAGAAAGCCCATTTCCCGACCCACCGTACAATATGTGGCTTTAAGGTCCTGCGTTGTCCTCAGTCACATCACTGTCTCCGCTACAGCGTCAAGGAGGACGACAGCAGTGGTCGTCGTGCCAGTCAGTCTATTGTGCTCCAGACGTGTTGAATCTTGCAAGAAAGCCCATTTCCCGACCCACCGTACAATATGTGGCTTTAAGTTCCTGCGTTGTCCTCGGTCACATCACTGTCTCTGCTACAGCGTCAAGGAGGACGACAGCAGTGGTCGTCGTGCCGGTCAGTCTATTGTGCTCCAGACGTGTTGAATCTTGCAAGAAAGCCCATTTCCCGACCCACCGTACAATATGTGGCTTTAAGGTCCTGCGTTGTCCTCGGTCACATCACTGTCTCTGCTACAGCATCAAGGAGGACGAGAGCAGTGGTCGTCGTGCCGGTCAGTCTATTGTGCTCCAGACATGTTGATTCTTGCAAGAAAGCCCATTTCCCGACCCACCGTACAATATGTGGCTTTAAGGTCCTGCGTTGTCCTCGGTCACATCACTGTCTCTGCTACAGCGTCAAGGAGGACGACAGCAGTGGTCGTCGTGCTGGTCAGTCTATTGTGCTCCAGACGTGTTGAATCTTGCAAGAAAGCCCATTTCCCGACCCACCGTACAATATGTGGCTTTAAGGTCCTGCGTTGTCCTCGGTCACATCACTGTCTCTGCTACAGCGTCAAGGAGGACGACAGCAGTGGTCGTCGTGCCGGTCAGTCTATTGTGCTCCAGATGTGTTGATTCTTGCAAGAAAGCCCATTTCCCGACCCACCGTACAATATGTGGCTTTAAGGTCCTGGGTTGTCCTCGGTCACATCACTGTCTCTGCTACAGCGTCAAGGAGGACGACAGCAGTGGTCGTCGTGCCGGTCAGTCTATTGTGCTCCAGACGTGTTGAATCTTGCAAGAAAGCCCATTTCCCGACCCACCGTACAATATGTGGCTTTAAGGTCCTGCGTTGTCCTCGGTCACATCACTGTCTCTGCTACAGCGTCAAGGAGGACGACAGCAGTGGTCGTCGTGCCGGTCAGTCTATTGTGTTCCAGACGTGTTGAATCTTGCAAGAAAGCCCATTTCCCGACCCACCGTACAATATGTGGCTTTAAGGTCCTGCGTTGTCCTCGGTCACATCACTGTCTCTGCTACAGCGTCAAGGAGGACGACAGCAGTGGTCGTCGTGCCGGTCAGTCTATTGTGCTCCAGACGTGTTGATTCTTGCAAGAAAGCCCATTTCCCGACCCACTTTACAATATGTGGCTTTAAGGTCCTGCGTTGTCCTCGGTCACATCACTGTCTCTGCTACAGCGTCAAGGAGGACGACAGCAGTGGTCGTCGTGCTGGTCAGTCTATTGTGCTCCAGACGTGTTGAATCTTGCAAGAAAGCCCATTTCCCGACCCACCGTACAATATGTGGCTTTAAGGTCCTGCGTTGTCCTCGGTCACATCACTGTCTCTGCTACAGCGTCAAGGAGGACGACAGCAGTGGTCGTCGTGCCGGTCAGTCTATTGTGCTCCAGATGTGTTGATTCTTGCAAGAAAGCCCATTTCCCGACCCACCATACAATATGTGGCTTTAAGGTCCTGGGTTGTCCTCGGTCACATCACTGTCTCTGCTACAGCGTCAAGGAGGACGACAGCAGTGGTCGTCGTGCCGGTCAGTCTATTGTGCTCCAGACGTGTTGAATCTTGCAAGAAAGCCCATTTCCCGACCCACCGTACAATATGTGGCTTTAAGGTCCTGCGTTGTCCTCGGTCACATCACTGTCTCTGCTACAGCGTCAAGGAGGACGACAGCAGTGGTCGTCGTGCCGGTCAGTCTATTGTGTTCCAGACGTGTTGAATCTTGCAAGAAAGCCCATTTCCCGACCCACTGTACAATATGTGGCTTTAAGGTCCTGCGTTGTCCTCGGTCACATCACTGTCTCTGCTACAGCGTCAAGGAGGACGACAGCAGTGGTCGTCGTGCCGGTCAGTCTATTGTGCTCCAGACGTGTTGATTCTTGCAAGAAAGCCCATTTCCCGACCCACTTTACAATATGTGGCTTTAAGGTCCTGCGTTGTCCTCGGTCACATCACTGTCTCTGCTACAGCGTCAAGGAGGACGACAGCAGTGGATCTTCGTGCCGGTCAGTCTATTGTGCTCCAGACGTGTTGATTCTTGCAAGAAAGCCCATTTCCCGACCCACCGTACAATATGTGGCTTTAAGGTCCTGCGTTGTCCTCGGTCACATCACTGTCTCTGCTACAGCGTCAAGGAGGACGACAGCACTGGTCGTCGTGCCGGTCAGTCTATTGCGCTCCAGACGTGTTGATTCTTGCAAGAAAGCCCATTTCCCGACCCACCGTACAATATGTGGCTTTAAGGTCCTGCGTTGTCCTCGGTCACATCACTGTCTCTGCTACAGGGTCAAGGAGGACGACAGAAGTGGTCGTCGTGCCGGTCAGTCTATTGTGCTCCAGACGTGTTGAATCTTGCAAGAAAGCCCATTTCCCGGACCACTGTACAATATGTGGCTTTAAGGTCCTGCGTTGTCCTCGGTCACATCACTGTCTCTGCTACAGCGTCAAGGAGGACGACAGCAGTGGTCGTCGTGCCGGTCAGTCTATTGTGCTCCAGACGTGTTGATTCTTGCAAGAAAGCCCATTTCCCGACCCACCGTACAATACGTGGCTTTAAGGTCCTGCGTTGTCCTCGGTCACATCACTGTCTCTGCTACAGCGTCAAGGAGGACGACAGCAGTGGTCGTCGTGCCGGTCAGTCTATTGTGCTCCAGACGTGTTGAATCTTGCAAGAAAGCCCATTTCCCGACCCACCGTACAATATGTGGCTTTAAGGTCCTGCGTTGTCCTCGGTCACATCACTGTCTCTGCTACAGCGTCAAGGAGGACGACAGCAGTGGTCGTCGTGCCGGTCAGTCTATTGTGCTCCAGACGTGTTGATTCTTGCAAGAAAGCCCATTTCCCGACCCACCGTACAATATGTGGCTTTAAGGTCCTGCGTTGTCCTCGGTCACATCACTGTCTCTGCTACAGCGTCAAGGAGGACGACAGCAGTGGTCGTCGTGCCGGTCAGTCTATTGTGCTCCAGATGTGTTGATTCTTGCAAGAAAGCCCATTTCCCGACCCACCGTACAATATGTGGCTTTAAGGTCCTGCGTTGTCCTCGGTCACATCACTGTCTCTGCTACAGCGTCAAGGAGGACGACAGCAGTGGTCGTCGTGCCGGTCAGTCTATTGTGCTCCAGACGTGTTGAATCTTGCAAGAAAGCCCATTTCCCGACCCACCGTACAATATGTGGCTTTAAGGTCCTGCGTTGTCCTCGGTCACATCACTGTCTCTGCTACAGCGTCAAGGAGGACGACAGCAGTGGTCGTCGTGCCGGTCAGTCTATTGTGCTCCAGACGCGTTGAATCTTGCAAGAAAGCCCATTTCCCGACCCACCGTACAATATGTGGCTTTAAGGTCCTGCGTTGTCCTCGGTCACATCACTGTCTCTGCTACAGCGTCAAGGAGGACGACAGCAGTGGTCGTCGTGCCGGTCAGTCTATTGTGCTCCAGACGTGTTGATTCTTGCAAGAAAGCCCATTTCCCGACCCACTGTACAATATGTGGCTTTAAGGTCCTGCGTTGTCCTCGGTCACATCACTGTCTCTGCTACAGCGTCAAGGAGGACGACAGGAGTGGTCGTCGAGCCGGTCAGTCTATTGTGCTCCAGACGTGTTGATTCTTGCAAGAAAGCCCATTTCCCGACCCACCGTACAATATGTGGCTTTAAGGTCCTGCGTTGTACTCGGTCACATCACTGTCTCTGCTACAGCGTCAAGGAGGACGACAGCAGTGGTCGTCGTGCCGATCAGTCTATTGTGCTCCAGATGTGTTGATTCTTGCAAGAAAGCCCATTTCCCGACCCACCGTACAATATCTGGCTTTAAGGTCCTGGGTTGTCCTCGGTCACATCACTGTCTCTGCTACAGCGTCAAGGAGGACGACAGCAGTGTTCGTCGTGCCGGTCAGTCTATTGCGCTCCAGACGTGTTGATTCTTGCAAGAAAGCCCATTTCCCGACCCACCGTACAATATGTGGCTTTAAGGTCCTGCGTTGTCCTCGGTCACATCACTGTCTCTGCTACAGCGTCAAGGAGGACGACAGCAGTGGTCGTCGTGCTGGTCAGTCTATTGTGCTCCAGACGTGTTGAATCTTGCAAGAAAGCCCATTTCCCGACCCACCGTACAATATGTGGCTTTAAGGTCCTGCGTTGTCCTCGGTCACATCACTGTCTCTGCTACAGCGTCAAGGAGGACGACAGCAGTGGTCGTCGTGCCGGTCAGTCTATTGTGCTCCAGATGTGTTGATTCTTGCAAGAAAGCCCATTTCCCGACCCACCGTACAATATGTGGCTTTAAGGTCCTGGGTTGTCCTCGGTCACATCACTGTCTCTGCTACAGCGTCAAGGAGGACGACAGCAGTGGTCGTCGTGCCGGTCAGTCTATTGTGCTCCAGACGTGTTGAATCTTGCAAGAAAGCCCATTTCCCGACCCACCGTACAATATGTGGCTTTAAGGTCCTGCGTTGTCCTCGGTCACATCACTGTCTCTGCTACAGCGTCAAGGAGGACGACAGCAGTGGTCGTCGTGCCGGTCAGTCTATTGTGTTCCAGACGTGTTGAATCTTGCAAGAAAGCCCATTTCCCGACCCACCGTACAATATGTGGCTTTAAGGTCCTGCGTTGTCCTCGGTCACATCACTGTCTCTGCTACAGCGTCAAGGAGGACGACAGCAGTGGTCGTCGTGCCGGTCAGTCTATTGTGCTCCAGACGTGTTGATTCTTGCAAGAAAGCCCATTTCCCGACCCACCGTACAATATGTGGCTTTAAGGTCCTGCGTTGTCCTCGGTCACACCCCTGTCTCTGCTACAGCGTCAAGGAGGACGACAGCAGTGGTCGTCGTGCCGGTCAGTCTATTGTGCTCCAGACGTGTTGATTCTTGCAAGAAAGCCCATTTCCCGACCCACCGTACAATATGTGGCTTTAAGGTCCTGCGTTGTCCTCGGTCACATCACTGTCTCTGCTACAGCGTCAAGGAGGACGACAGCAGTGGTCGTCGTGCCGGTCAGTCTATTGCGCTCCAGACGTGTTGATTCTTGCAAGAAAGCCCATTTCCCGACCCACCGTACAATATGTGGCTTTAAGGTCCTGCGTTGTCCTCGGTCACATCACTGTCTCTGCTACAGCGTCAAGGAGGACGACAGCACTGGTCGTCGTGCCGGTCAGTCTATTGCGCTCCAGACGTGTTGATTCTTGCAAGAAAGCCCATTTCCCGACCCACCGTACAATATGTGGCTTTAAGGTCCTGCGTTGTCCTCGGTCACATCACTGTCTCTGCTACAGGGTCAAGGAGGACGACAGAAGTGGTCGTCGTGCCGGTCAGTCTATTGTGTTCCAGACGTGTTGAATCTTGCAAGAAAGCCCATTTCCCGACCCACCGTACAATATGTGGCTTTAAGGTCCTGCGTTGTCCTCGGTCACATCACTGTCTCTGCTACAGCGTCAAGGAGGACGACAGCAGTGGTCGTCGTGCCGGTCAGTCTATTGTGCTCCAGACATGTTGATTCTTGCAAGAAAGCCCATTTCCCGACCCACCGTACAATATGTGGCTTTAAGGTCCTGCGTTGTCCTCGGTCACATCACTGTCTCTGCTACAGCGTCAAGGAGGACGACAGCACTGGTCGTCGTGCCGGTCAGTCTATTGCGCTCCAGACGTGTTGATTCTTGCAAGAAAGCCCATTTCCCGACCCACCGTACAATATGTGGCTTTAAGGTCCTGCGTTGTCCTCGGTCACATCACTGTCTCTGCTACAGGGTCAAGGAGGACGACAGAAGTGGTCGTCGTGCCGGTCAGTCTATTGTGTTCCAGACGTGTTGAATCTTGCAAGAAAGCCCATTTCCCGACCCACCGTACAATATGTGGCTTTAAGGTCCTGCGTTGTCCTCGGTCACATCACTGTCTCTGCTACAGCGTCAAGGAGGACGACAGCAGTGGTCGTCGTGCCGGTCAGTCTATTGTGCTCCAGACATGTTGATTCTTGCAAGAAAGCCCATTTCCCGACCCACCGTACAATATGTGGCTTTAAGGTCCTGCGTTGTCCTCGGTCACATCACTGTCTCTGCTACAGCGTCAAGGAGGACGACAGCAGTGGTCGTCGTGCCGGTCAGTCTATTGTGTTCCAGACGTGTTGAATCTTGCAAGAAAGCCCATTTCCCGACCCACCGTACAATATGTGGCTTTAAGGTCCTGCGTTGTCCTCGGTCACATCACTGTCTCTGCTACAGCGTCAAGGAGGACGACAGCAGTGGTCGTCGTGCCGGTCAGTCTATTGTGCTCCAGACGTGTTGATTCTTGCAAGAAAGCCCATTTCCCGACCCACCGTACAATATGTGGCTTTAAGGTCCTGCGTTGTCCTCGGTCACATCACTGTCTCTGCTACAGCGTCAAGGAGGACGACAGCAGTGGTCGTCGTGCCGGTCAGTCTATTGTGCTCCAGACGTGTTGATTCTTGCAAGAAAGCCCATTTCCCGACCCACCGTACAATATGTGGCTTTAAGGTCCTGCGTTGTCCTCGGTCACATCACTGTCTCTGCTACAGCGTCAAGGAGGACGACAGCAGTGGTCGTCGTGCCGGTCAGTCTATTGCGCTCCAGACGTGTTGATTCTTGCAAGAAAGCCCATTTCCCGACCCACCGTACAATATGTGGCTTTAAGGTCCTGCGTTGTCCTCGGTCACATCACTGTCTCTGCTACAGCGTCAAGGAGGACGACAGCACTGGTCGTCGTGCCGGTCAGTCTATTGCGCTCCAGACGTGTTGATTCTTGCAAGAAAGCCCATTTCCCGACCCACCGTACAATATGTGGCTTTAAGGTCCTGCGTTGTCCTCGGTCACATCACTGTCTCTGCTACAGGGTCAAGGAGGACGACAGAAGTGGTCGTCGTGCCGGTCAGTCTATTGTGTTCCAGACGTGTTGAATCTTGCAAGAAAGCCCATTTCCCGACCCACCGTACAATATGTGGCTTTAAGGTCCTGCGTTGTCCTCGGTCACATCACTGTCTCTGCTACAGCGTCAAGGAGGACGACAGCAGTGGTCGTCGTGCCGGTCAGTCTATTGTGCTCCAGACATGTTGATTCTTGCAAGAAAGCCCATTTCCCGACCCACCGTACAATATGTGGCTTTAAGGTCCTGCGTTGTCCTCGGTCACATCACTGTCTCTGCTACAGCGTCAAGGAGGACGACAGCACTGGTCGTCGTGCCGGTCAGTCTATTGCGCTCCAGACGTGTTGATTCTTGCAAGAAAGCCCATTTCCCGACCCACCGTACAATATGTGGCTTTAAGGTCCTGCGTTGTCCTCGGTCACATCACTGTCTCTGCTACAGGGTCAAGGAGGACGACAGAAGTGGTCGTCGTGCCGGTCAGTCTATTGTGTTCCAGACGTGTTGAATCTAGCAAGAAAGCCCATTTCCCGACCCATCGTACAATATGTGGCTTTAAGGTCCTGCGTTGTCCTCGGTCACATCACTGTCTCTGCTACAGCGTCAAGGAGGACGACAGCAGTGGTCGTCGTGCCGGTCAGTCTATTGTGCTCCAGACGTGTTGATTCTTGCAAGAAAGCCCATTTCCCGACCCACTTTACAATATGTGGCTTTAAGGTCCTGCGTTGTCCTCGGTCACATCACTGTCTCTGCTACAGCGTCAAGGAGGACGACAGCAGTGGTCGTCGTGCTGGTCAGTCTATTGTGCTCCAGACGTGTTGAATCTTGCAAGAAAGCCCATTTCCCGACCCACCGTACAATATGTGGCTTTAAGGTCCTGCGTTGTCCTCGGTCACATCACTGTCTCTGCTACAGCGTCAAGGAGGACGACAGCAGTGGTCGTCGTGCCGGTCAGTCTATTGTGCTCCAGATGTGTTGATTCTTGCAAGAAAGCCCATTTCCCGACCCACCGTACAATATGTGGCTTTAAGGTCCTGGGTTGTCCTCGGTCACATCACTGTCTCTGCTACAGCGTCAAGGAGGACGACAGCAGTGGTCGTCGTGCCGGTCAGTCTATTGTGCTCCAGACGTGTTGAATCTTGCAAGAAAGCCCATTTCCCGACCCACCGTACAATATGTGGCTTTAAGGTCCTGCGTTGTCCTCGGTCACATCACTGTCTCTGCTACAGCGTCAAGGAGGACGACAGCAGTGGTCGTCGTGCCGGTCAGTCTATTGTGTTCCAGACGTGTTGAATCTTGCAAGAAAGCCCATTTCCCGACCCACCGTACAATATGTGGCTTTAAGGTCCTGCGTTGTCCTCGGTCACATCACTGTCTCTGCTACAGCGTCAAGGAGGACGACAGCAGTGGTCGTCGTGCCGGTCAGTCTATTGTGCTCCAGACGTGTTGATTCTTGCAAGAAAGCCCATTTCCCGACCCACTTTACAATATGTGGCTTTAAGGTCCTGCGTTGTCCTCGGTCACATCACTGTCTCTGCTACAGCGTCAAGGAGGACGACAGCAGTGGTCGTCGTGCTGGTCAGTCTATTGTGCTCCAGACGTGTTGAATCTTGCAAGAAAGCCCATTTCCCGACCCACCGTACAATATGTGGCTTTAAGGTCCTGCGTTGTCCTCGGTCACATCACTGTCTCTGCTACAGCGTCAAGGAGGACGACAGCAGTGGTCGTCGTGCCGGTCAGTCTATTGTGCTCCAGATGTGTTGATTCTTGCAAGAAAGCCCATTTCCCGACCCACCATACAATATGTGGCTTTAAGGTCCTGGGTTGTCCTCGGTCACATCACTGTCTCTGCTACAGCGTCAAGGAGGACGACAGCAGTGGTCGTCGTGCCGGTCAGTCTATTGTGCTCCAGACGTGTTGAATCTTGCAAGAAAGCCCATTTCCCGACCCACCGTACAATATGTGGCTTTAAGGTCCTGCGTTGTCCTCGGTCACATCACTGTCTCTGCTACAGCGTCAAGGAGGACGACAGCAGTGGTCGTCGTGCCGGTCAGTCTATTGTGTTCCAGACGTGTTGAATCTTGCAAGAAAGCCCATTTCCCGACCCACCGTACAATATGTGGCTTTAAGGTCCTGCGTTGTCCTCGGTCACATCACTGTCTCTGCTACAGCGTCAAGGAGGACGACAGCAGTGGTCGTCGTGCCGGTCAGTCTATTGTGCTCTAGACGTGTTGATTCTTGCAAGAAAGCCCATTTCCCGACCCACTTTACAATATGTGGCTTTAAGGTCCTGCGTTGTCCTCGGTCACATCACTGTCTCTGCTACAGCGTCAAGGAGGACGACAGCAGTGGTCGTCGTGCCGGTCAGTCTATTGTGCTCCAGACGTGTTGAATCTTGCAAGAAAGCCCATTTCCCGACCCACCGTACAATATGTGGCTTTAAGGTCCTGCGTTGTCCTCGGTCACATCACTGTCTCTGCTACAGCGTCAAGGAGGACGACAGCACTGGTCGTCGTGCCGGTCAGTCTATTGCGCTCCAGACGTGTTGATTCTTGCAAGAAAGCCCATTTCCCGACCCACCGTACAATATGTGGCTTTAAGGTCCTGCGTTGTCCTCGGTCACATCACTGTCTCTGCTACAGGGTCAAGGAGGACGACAGAAGTGGTCGTCGTGCCGGTCAGTCTATTGTGTTCCAGACGTGTTGAATCTTGCAAGAAAGCCCATTTCCCGACCCACCGTACAATATGTGGCTTTAAGGTCCTGCGTTGTCCTCGGTCACATCACTGTCTCTGCTACAGCGTCAAGGAGGACGACAGCAGTGGTCGTCGTGCCGGTCAGTCTATTGTGCTCCAGACGTGTTGATTCTTGCAAGAAAGCCCATTTCCCGACCCACCGTACAATACGTGGCTTTAAGGTCCTGCGTTGTCCTCGGTCACATCACTGTCTCTGCTACAGCGTCAAGGAGGACGACAGCAGTGGTCGTCGTGCCGGTCAGTCTATTGTGCTCCAGACGTGTTGAATCTTGCAAGAAAGCCCATTTCCCGACCCACCGTACAATATGTGGCTTTAAGGTCCTGCGTTGTCCTCGGTCACATCACTGTCTCTGCTACAGCGTCAAGGAGGACGACAGCAGTGGTCGTCGTGCCGGTCAGTCTATTGTGCTCCAGACGTGTTGATTCTTGCAAGAAAGCCCATTTCCCGACCCACCGTACAATATGTGGCTTTAAGGTCCTGCGTTGTCCTCGGTCACATCACTGTCTCTGCTACAGCGTCAAGGAGGACGACAGCAGTGGTCGTCGTGCCGGTCAGTCTATTGTGCTCCAGATGTGTTGATTCTTGCAAGAAAGCCCATTTCCCGACCCACCGTACAATATGTGGCTTTAAGGTCCTGCGTTGTCCTCGGTCACATCACTGTCTCTGCTACAGCGTCAAGGAGGACGACAGCAGTGGTCGTCGTGCCGGTCAGTCTATTGTGCTCCAGATGTGTTGAATCTTGCAAGAAAGCCCATTTCCCGACCCACCGTACAATATGTGGCTTTAAGGTCCTGCGTTGTCCTCGGTCACATCACTGTCTCTGCTACAGCGTCAAGGAGGACGACAGCAGTGGTCGTCGTGCCGGTCAGTCTATTGTGCTCCAGACGCGTTGAATCTTGCAAGAAAGCCCATTTCCCGACCCACCGTACAATATGTGGCTTTAAGGTCCTGCGTTGTCCTCGGTCACATCACTGTCTCTGCTACAGCGTCAAGGAGGACGACAGCAGTGGTCGTCGTGCCGGTCAGTCTATTGTGCTCCAGACGTGTTGATTCTTGCAAGAAAGCCCATTTCCCGACCCACTGTACAATATGTGGCTTTAAGGTCCTGCGTTGTCCTCGGTCACATCACTGTCTCTGCTACAGCGTCAAGGAGGACGACAGGAGTGGTCGTCGAGCCGGTCAGTCTATTGTGCTCCAGACGTGTTGATTCTTGCAAGAAAGCCCATTTCCCGACCCACCGTACAATATGTGGCTTTAAGGTCCTGCGTTGTACTCGGTCACATCACTGTCTCTGCTACAGCGTCAAGGAGGACGACAGCAGTGGTCGTCGTGCCGATCAGTCTATTGTGCTCCAGATGTGTTGATTCTTGCAAGAAAGCCCATTTCCCGACCCACCGTACAATATGTGGCTTTAAGGTCCTGGGTTGTCCTCGGTCACATCACTGTCTCTGCTACAGCGTCAAGGAGGACGACAGCAGTGTTCGTCGTGCCGGTCAGTCTATTGCGCTCCAGACGTGTTGATTCTTGCAAGAAAGCCCATTTCCCGACCCACCGTACAATATGTGGCTTTAAGGTCCTGCGTTGTCCTCGGTCACATCACTGTCTCTGCTACAGCGTCAAGGAGGACGACAGCAGTGGTCGTCGTGCTGGTCAGTCTATTGTGCTCCAGACGTGTTGAATCTTGCAAGAAAGCCCATTTCCCGACCCACCGTACAATATGTGGCTTTAAGGTCCTGCGTTGTCCTCGGTCACATCACTGTCTCTGCTACAGCGTCAAGGAGGACGACAGCAGTGGTCGTCGTGCCGGTCAGTCTATTGTGCTCCAGATGTGTTGATTCTTGCAAGAAAGCCCATTTCCCGACCCACCGTACAATATGTGGCTTTAAGGTCCTGGGTTGTCCTCGGTCACATCACTGTCTCTGCTACAGCGTCAAGGAGGACGACAGCAGTGGTCGTCGTGCCGGTCAGTCTATTGTGCTCCAGACGTGTTGAATCTTGCAAGAAAGCCCATTTCCCGACCCACCGTACAATATGTGGCTTTAAGGTCCTGCGTTGTCCTCGGTCACATCACTGTCTCTGCTACAGCGTCAAGGAGGACGACAGCAGTGGTCGTCGTGCCGGTCGGTCTATTGTGTTCCAGACGTGTTGAATCTTGCAAGAAAGCCCATTTCCCGACCCACCGTACAATATGTGGCTTTAAGGTCCTGCGTTGTCCTCGGTCACATCACTGTCTCTGCTACAGCGTCAAGGAGGACGACAGCAGTGGTCGTCGTGCCGGTCAGTCTATTGTGCTCCAGACGTGTTGATTCTTGCAAGAAAGCCCATTTCCCGACCCACCGTACAATATGTGGCTTTAAGGTCCTGCGTTGTCCTCGGTCACATCACTGTCTCTGCTACAGCGTCAAGGAGGACGACAGCAGTGGTCGTCGTGCCGGTCAGTCTATTGTGCTCCAGACGTGTTGATTCTTGCAAGAAAGCCCATTTCCCGACCCACCGTACAATATGTGGCTTTAAGGTCCTGCGTTGTCCTCGGTCACATCACTGTCTCTGCTACAGCGTCAAGGAGGACGACAGCAGTGGTCGTCGTGCCGGTCAGTCTATTGCGCTCCAGACGTGTTGATTCTTGCAAGAAAGCCCATTTCCCGACCCACCGTACAATATGTGGCTTTAAGGTCCTGCGTTGTCCTCGGTCACATCACTGTCTCTGCTACAGCGTCAAGGAGGACGACAGAAGTGGTCGTCGTGCCGGTCAGTCTATTGTGTTCCAGACGTGTTGAATCTTGCAAGAAAGCCCATTTCCCGACCCACCGTACAATATGTGGCTTTAAGGTCCTGCGTTGTCCTCGGTCACATCACTGTCTCTGCTACAGCGTCAAGGAGGACGACAGCAGTGGTCGTCGTGCCGGTCAGTCTATTGTGCTCCAGACGTGTTGATTCTTGCAAGAAAGCCCATTTCCCGACCCACCGTACAATACGTGGCTTTAAGGTCCTGCGTTGTCCTCGGTCACATCACTGTCTCTGCTACAGCGTCAAGGAGGACGACAGCAGTGGTCGTCGTGCCGGTCAGTCTATTGTGCTCCAGACGTGTTGAATCTTGCAAGAAAGCCCATTTCCCGACCCACCGTACAATATGTGGCTTTAAGGTCCTGCGTTGTCCTCGGTCACATCACTGTCTCTGCTACAGCGTCAAGGAGGACGACAGCAGTGGTCGTCGTGCCAGTCAGTCTATTGTGCTCCAGACGTGTTGATTCTTGCAAGAAAGCCCATTTCCCGACCCACCGTACAATATGTGGCTTTAAGGTCCTGCGTTGTCCTCGGTCACATCACTGTCTCTGCTACAGCGTCAAGGAGGACGACAGCAGTGGTCGTCGTGCCGGTCAGTCTATTGTGCTCCAGATGTGTTGATTCTTGCAAGAAAGCCCATTTCCCGACCCACCGTACAATATGTGGCTTTAAGGTCCTGCGTTGTCCTCGGTCACATCACTGTCTCTGCTACAGCGTCAAGGAGGACGACAGCAGTGGTCGTCATGCCGGTCAGTCTATTGTGCTCCAGACGTGTTGAATCTTGCAAGAAAGCCCATTTCCCGACCCACCGTACAATATGTGGCTTTAAGGTCCTGCGTTGTCCTCGGTCACATCACTGTCTCTGCTACAGCGTCAAGGAGGACGACAGCAGTGGTCGTCGTGCCGGTCAGTCTATTGTGCTCCAGACGTGTTGAATCTTGCAAGAAAGCCCATTTCCCGACCCACCGTACAATATGTGGCTTTAAGGTCCTGCGTTGTCCTCGGTCACATCACTGTCTCTGCTACAGCGTCAAGGAGGACGACAGCAGTGGTCGTCGTGCCGGTCAGTCTATTGTGCTCCAGACGTGTTGATTCTTGCAAGAAAGCCCATTTCCCGACCCACTGTACAATATGTGGCTTTAAGGTCCTGCGTTGTCCTCGGTCACATCACTGTCTCTGCTACAGCGTCAAGGAGGACGACAGGAGTGGTCGTCGAGCCGGTCAGTCTATTGTGCTCCAGACGTGTTGATTCTTGCAAGAAAGCCCATTTCCCGACCCACCGTACAATATGTGGCTTTAAGGTCCTGCGTTGTACTCGGTCACATCACTGTCTCTGCTACAGCGTCAAGGAGGACGACAGCAGTGGTCGTCGTGCCGGTCAGTCTATTGTGCTCCAGACGTGTTGATTCTTGCAAGAAAGCCCATTTCCCGACCCACCGTACAATACGTGGCTTTAAGGTCCTGGGTTGTCCTTGGTCACATCACTGTCTCTGCTACAGCGTCAAGGAGGACGACAGCAGTGTTCGTCGTGCCGGTCAGTCTATTGCGCTCCAGACGTGTTGATTCTTGCAAGAAAGCCCATTTCCCGACCCACCGTACAATATGTGGCTTTAAGGTCCTGCGTTGTCCTCGGTCACATCACTGTCTCTGCTACAGCGTCAAGGAGGACGACAGCAGTGGTCGTCGTGCCGGTCAGTCTATTGTGCTCCAGACGTGTTGATTCTTGCAAGAAAGCCCATTTCCCGACCCACCGTACAATATGTGGCTTTAAGGTCCTGTGTTTTCCTCGGTCACATCCCTGTCTCTGCTACAGCGTCAAGGAGGACGACAGCAGTGGTCGTCGTGCCGGTCAGTCTATTGTGCTCCAGACGTGTTGAATCTTGCAAGAAAGCCCATTTCCCGACCCACCGTACAATATGTGGCTTTAAGGTCCTGCGTTGTCCTCGGTCACATCACTGTCTCTGCTACAGCGTCAAGGAGGACGACAGCAGTGGTCGTCGTGCCGGTCAGTCTATTGTGCTCCAGACGTGTTGATTCTTGCAAGAAAGCCCATTTCCCGACCCACCGTACAATATGTGGCTTTAAGGTCCTGGGTTGTCCTCGGTCACATCACTGTCTCTGCTACAGCGTCAAGGAGGACGACAGCAGTGGTCGTCGTGCTGGTCAGTCTATTGTGCTCCAGACGTGTTGAATCTTGCAAGAAAGCCCATTTCCCGACCCACCGTACAATATGTGGCTTTAAGGTCCTGCGTTGTCCTCGGTCACATCACTGTCTCTGCTACAGCGTCAAGGAGAACGACAGCAGTGGTCGTCGTGCCGTCAGTCTATTGTGCTCCAGATGTGTTGATTCTTGCAAGAAAGCCCATTTCCCGACCCACCGTACAATATGTGGCTTTAAGGTCCTGGGTTGTCCTCGGTCACATCACTGTCTCTGCTACAGCGTCAAGGAGGACGACAGCAGTGGTCGTCGTGCCGGTCAGTCTATTGTGCTCCAGACGTGTTGATTCTTGCAAGAAAGCCCATTTCCCGACCCACCGTACAATATGTGGCTTTAAGGTCCTGCGTTGTCCTCGGTCACATCACTGTCTCTGCTACAGCGTCAAGGAGGACGACAGCAGTGGTCGTCGTGCCGGTCAGTCTATTGTGCTCCAGACGTGTTGATTCTTGCAAGAAAGCCCATTTCCCAACCCACCGTACAATATGTGGCTTTAAGGTCCTGCGTTGTCCTCGGTCACATCACTGTCTCTGCTACAGCGTCAAGGAGGACGACAGCAGTGGTCGTCGTGCCGGTCAGTCTATTGTGCTCCAGATGTGTTGATTCTTGCTAGAAAGCCCATTTCCCGACCCACCGTACAATATGTGGCTTTAAGGTCCTGCGTTGTCCTCGGTCACATCACTGTCTCTGCTACAGCGTCAAGGAGGACGACACCAGTGGTCGTCGTGCCGGTCAGTCTATTGTGCTCCAGACGTTTTGAATCTTGCAAGAAAGCCCATTTCCCGACCCACCGTACAATATGTGGCTTTAAGGTCCTGCGTTGTCCTCAGTCACATCACTGTCTCTGCTACAGCGTCAAGGAGGACGACAGCAGTGGTCGTCGTGCCAGTCAGTCTATTGTGCTCCAGACGTGTTGAATCTTGCAAGAAAGCCCATTTCCCGACCCACCGTACAATATGTGGCTTTAAGTTCCTGCGTTGTCCTCGGTCACATCACTGTCTCTGCTACAGCGTCAAGGAGGACGACAGCAGTGGTCGTCGTGCCGGTCAGTCTATTGTGCTCCAGACGTGTTGATTCTTGCAAGAAAGCCCATTTCCCGACCCACTGTACAATATGTGGCTTTAAGGTCCTGCGTTGTCCTCGGTCACATCACTGTCTCTGCTACAGCGTCAAGGAGGACGACAGCAGTGGTCGTCGTGCCGGTCAGTCTATTATGCTCCAGACGTGTTGATTCTTGCAAGAAAGCCCATTTCCCGACCCACCGTACAATATGTGGCTTTAAGGTCCTGCGTTGTCCTCGGTCACATCACTGTCTCTGCTACAGCGTCAAGGAGGACGACAGCAGTGGTCGTCGTGCCGGTCAGTCTATTGTGCTCCAGACGTGTTGATTCTTGCAAGAAAGCCCATTTCCCGACCCACCGTACAATATGTGGCTTTAAGGTCCTGCGTTGTCCTCGGTCACATCACTGTCTCTGCTACAGCGTCAAGGAGGACGACAGCAGTGGTCGTCGTGCCGGTCAGTCTATTGAGCTCCAGACGTGTTGATTCTTGCAAGAAAGCCCATTTCCCGACCCACCGTACAATATGTGGCTTTAAGGTCCTGCGTTGTCCTCGGTCACATCACTGTCTCTGCTACAGCGTCAAGGAGGACGACAGCAGTGGTCGTCGTGCCGGTCAGTCTATTGTGCTCCAGATGTGTTGATTCTTGCAAGAAAGCCCATTTCCCGACCCACCGTACAATATGTGGCTTTAAGGTCCTGGGTTGTCCTCGGTCACATCACTGTCTCTGCTACAGCGTCAAGGAGGACGACAGCAGTGGTCGTCGTGCCGGTCAGTCTATTGTGCTCCAGACGTGTTGAATCTTGCAAGAAAGCCCATTTCCCGACCCACCGTACAATATGTGGCTTTAAGGTCCTGCGTTGTCCTCGGTCACATCACTGTCTCTGCTACAGCGTCAAGGAGGACGACAGCAGTGGTCGTCGTGCCGGTCAGTCTATTGTGTTCCAGACGTGTTGAATCTTGCAAGAAAGCCCATTTCCCGACCCACCGTACAATATGTGGCTTTAAGGTCCTGCGTTGTCCTCGGTCACATCACTGTCTCTGCTACAGCGTCAAGGAGGACGACAGCAGTGGTCGTCGTGCCGGTCAGTCTATTGTGCTCCAGACGTGTTGATTCTTGCAAGAAAGCCCATTTCCCGACCCACCGTACAATATGTGGCTTTAAGGTCCTGCGTTGTCCTCGGTCACATCACTGTCTCTGCTACAGCGTCAAGGAGGACGACAGCAGTGGTCGTCGTGCCGGTCAGTCTATTGTGCTCCAGACGTGTTGATTCTTGCAAGAAAGCCCATTTCCCGACCCACCGTACAATATGTGGCTTTAAGGTCCTGCGTTGTCCTCGGTCACATCACTGTCTCTGCTACAGCGTCAAGGAGGACGACAGCACTGGTCGTCGTGCCGGTCAGTCTATTGCGCTCCAGACGTGTTGATTCTTGCAAGAAAGCCCATTTCCCGACCCACCGTACAATATGTGGCTTTAAGGTCCTGCGTTGTCCTCGGTCACATCACTGTCTCTGCTACAGCGTCAAGGAGGACGACAGAAGTGGTCGTCGTGCCGGTCAGTCTATTGTGTTCCAGATGTGTTGAATCTTGCAAGAAAGCCCATTTCCCGACCCACCGTACAATATGTGGCTTTAAGGTCCTGCGTTGTCCTCGGTCACATCACTGTCTCTGCTACAGCGTCAAGGAGGACGACAGCAGTGGTCGTCGTGCCGGTCAGTCTATTGTGCTCCAGACGTGTTGATTCTTGCAAGAAAGCCCATTTCCCGACCCACCGTACAATACGTGGCTTTAAGGTCCTGCGTTGTCCTCGGTCACATCACTGTCTCTGCTACAGCGTCAAGGAGGACGACAGCAGTGGTCGTCGTGCCGGTCAGTCTATTGTGCTCCAGACGTGTTGAATCTTGCAAGAAAGCCCATTTCCCGACCCACCGTACAATATGTGGCTTTAAGGTCCTGCGTTGTCCTCGGTCACATCACTGTCTCTGCTACAGCGTCAAGGAGGACGACAGCAGTGGTCGTCGTGCCGGTCAGTCTATTGTGCTCCAGACGTGTTGATTCTTGCAAGAAAGCCCATTTCCCGACCCACCGTACAATATGTGGCTTTAAGGTCCTGCGTTGTCCTCGGTCACATCACTGTCTCTGCTACAGCGTCAAGGAGGACGACAGCAGTGGTCGTCGTGCCGGTCAGTCTATTGTGCTCCAGATGTGTTGATTCTTGCAAGAAAGCCCATTTCCCGACCCACCGTACAATATGTGGCTTTAAGGTCCTGCGTTGTCCTCGGTCACATCACTGTCTCTGCTACAGCGTCAAGGAGGACGACAGCAGTGGTCGTCGTGCCGGTCAGTCTATTGTGCTCCAGACGTGTTGAATCTTGCAAGAAAGCCCATTTCCCGACCCACCGTACAATATGTGGCTTTAAGGTCCTGCGTTGTCCTCGGTCACATCACTGTCTCTGCTACAGCGTCAAGGAGGACGACAGCAGTGGTCGTCGTGCCGGTCAGTCTATTGTGCTCCAGACGTGTTGAATCTTGCAAGAAAGCCCATTTCCCGACCCACCGTACAATATGTGGCTTTAAGGTCCTGCGTTGTCCTCGGTCACATCACTGTCTCTGCTACAGCGTCAAGGAGGACGACAGCAGTGGTCGTCGTGCCGGTCAGTCTATTGTGCTCCAGACGTGTTGATTCTTGCAAGAAAGCCCATTTCCCGACCCACTGTACAATATGTGGCTTTAAGGTCCTGCGTTGTCCTCGGTCACATCACTGTCTCTGCTACAGCGTCAAGGAGGACGACAGGAGTGGTCGTCGAGCCGGTCAGTCTATTGTGCTCCAGACGTGTTGATTCTTGCAAGAAAGCCCATTTCCCGACCCACCGTACAATATGTGGCTTTAAGGTCCTGCGTTGTACTCGGTCACATCACTGTCTCTGCTACAGCGTCAAGGAGGACGACAGCAGTGGTCGTCGTGCCGGTCAGTCTATTGTGCTCCAGACGTGTTGATTCTTGCAAGAAAGCCCATTTCCCGACCCACCGTACAATATGTGGCTTTAAGTCCTGGGTTGTCCTCGGTCACATCACTGTCTCTGCTACAGCGTCAAGGAGGACGACAGCAGTGTTCGTCGTGCCGGTCAGTCTATTGCGCTCCAGACGTGTTGATTCTTGCAAGAAAGCCCATTTCCCGACCCACCGTACAATATGTGGCTTTAAGGTCCTGCGTTGTCCTCGGTCACATCACTGTCTCTGCTACAGCGTCAAGGAGGACGACAGCAGTGGTCGTCGTGCCGGTCAGTCTATTGTGCTCCAGACGTGTTGATTCTTGCAAGAAAGCCCATTTCCCGACCCACCGTACAATATGTGGCTTTAAGGTCCTGCGTTGTCCTCGGTCACATCACTGTCTCTGCTACAGCGTCAAGGAGGACGACAGCAGTGGTCGTCGTGCCGGTCAGTCTATTGTGCTCCAGACGTGTTGATTCTTGCAAGAAAGCCCATTTCCCGACCCACCGTACAATATGTGGCTTTAAGGTCCTGCGTTGTCCTCGGTCACATCACTGTCTCTGCTACAGCGTCAAGGAGGACGACAGCAGTGGTCGTCGTGCTGGTCAGTCTATTGTGCTCCAGACGTGTTGAATCTTGCAAGAAAGCCCATTTCCCGACCCACCGTACAATATGTGGCTTTAAGGTCCTGCGTTGTCCTCGGTCACATCACTGTCTCTGCTACAGCGTCAAGGAGAACGACAGCAGTGGTCGTCGTGCCGTCAGTCTATTGTGCTCCAGATGTGTTGATTCTTGCAAGAAAGCCCATTTCCCGACCCACCGTACAATATGTGGCTTTAAGGTCCTGGGTTGTCCTCGGTCACATCACTGTCTCTGCTACAGCGTCAAGGAGGACGACAGCAGTGGTCGTCGTGCCGGTCAGTCTATTGTGCTCCAGACGTGTTGAATCTTGCAAGAAAGCCCATTTCCCGACCCACCGTACAATATGTGGCTTTAAGGTCCTGCGTTGTCCTCGGTCACATCACTGTCTCTGCTACAGCGTCAAGGAGGACGACAGCAGTGGTCGTCGTGCCGGTCAGTCTATTGTGCTCCAGACGTGTTGAATCTTGCAAGAAAGCCCATTTCCCGACCCACCGTACAATATGTGGCTTTAAGGTCCTGCGTTGTCCTCGGTCACATTACTGTCTCTGCTACAGCGTCAAGGAGGACGACAGCAGTGGTCGTCGTGCCGGTCAGTCTATTGTGCTCCAGACGTGTTGAATCTTGCAAGAAAGCCCATTTCCCGACCCACCGTACAATATGTGGCTTTAAGGTCCTGCGTTGTCCTCGGTCACATCACTGTCTCTGCTACAGCGTCAAGGAGGACGACAGCAGTGGTCGTCGTGCCGGTCAGTCTATTGTGCTCCAGACGTGTTGATTCTTGCAAGAAAGCCCATTTCCCAACCCACCGTACAATATGTGGCTTTAAGGTCCTGCGTTGTCCTCGGTCACATCACTGTCTCTGCTACAGCGTCAAGGAGGACGACAGCAGTGGTCGTCGTGCCGGTCAGTCTATTGTGCTCCAGATGTGTTGATTCTTGCTAGAAAGCCCATTTCCCGACCCACCGTACAATATGTGGCTTTAAGGTCCTGCGTTGTCCTCGGTCACATCACTGTCTCTGCTACAGCGTCAAGGAGGACGACACCAGTGGTCGTCGTGCCGGTCAGTCTATTGTGCTCCAGACGTTTTGAATCTTGCAAGAAAGCCCATTTCCCGACCCACCGTACAATATGTGGCTTTAAGGTCCTGCGTTGTCCTCAGTCACATCACTGTCTCTGCTACAGCGTCAAGGAGGACGACAGCAGTGGTCGTCGTGCCAGTCAGTCTATTGTGCTCCAGACGTGTTGAATCTTGCAAGAAAGCCCATTTCCCGACCCACCGTACAATATGTGGCTTTAAGTTCCTGCGTTGTCCTCGGTCACATCACTGTCTCTGCTACAGCGTCAAGGAGGACGACAGCAGTGGTCGTCGTGCCGGTCAGTCTATTGTGCTCCAGACGTGTTGATTCTTGCAAGAAAGCCCATTTCCCGACCCACTGTACAATATGTGGCTTTAAGGTCCTGCGTTGTCCTCGGTCACATCACTGTCTCTGCTACAGCGTCAAGGAGGACGACAGCAGTGGTCGTCGTGCCGGTCAGTCTATTATGCTCCAGACGTGTTGATTCTTGCAAGAAAGCCCATTTCCCGACCCACCGTACAATATGTGGCTTTAAGGTCCTGCGTTGTCCTCGGTCACATCACTGTCTCTGCTACAGCGTCAAGGAGGACGACAGCAGTGGTCGTCGTGCCGGTCAGTCTATTGTGCTCCAGACGTGTTGATTCTTGCAAGAAAGCCCATATCCCGACCCACCGTACAATATGTGGCTTTAAGGTCCTGCGTTGTCCTCGGTCACATCACTGTCTCTGCTACAGCGTCAAGGAGGACGACAGCAGTGGTCGTCGTGCCGGTCAGTCTATTGAGCTCCAGACGTGTTGATTCTTGCAAGAAAGCCCATTTCCCGACCCACCGTACAATATGTGGCTTTAAGGTCCTGCGTTGTCCTCGGTCACATCACTGTCTCTGCTACAGCGTCAAGGAGGACGACAGCAGTAGTCGTCGTGCCAGTCAGTCTATTGTGCTCCAGACGTGTTGATTCTTGCAAGAAAGCCCATTTCCCGACCCACCGTACAATATGTGGCTTTAAGGTCCTGCGTTGTCCTCGGTCACATCACTGTCTCTGCTACAGCGTCAAGGAGGACGACAGCAGTGGTCGTCGTGCTGGTCAGTCTATTGTGCTCCAGACGTGTTGATTCTTGCAAGAAAGCCCATTTCCCGACCCACCGTACAATATGTGGCTTTAAGGTCCTGCGTTGTCCTCGGTCACATCACTGTCTCTGCTACAGCGTCAAGGAGGACGACAGCAGTGGTCGTCGTGCCGGTCAGTCTATTGTGCTCCAGATGTGTTGATTCTTGCAAGAAAGCCCATTTCCCGACCCACCGTACAATATCTGGCTTTAAGGTCCTGCGTTGTCCTCGGTCACATCACTGTCTCTGCTACAGCGTCAAGGAGGACGACAGCAGTGGTCGTCGTGCCGGTCAGTCTATTGTGCTCCAGATGTGTTGATTCTTGCTAGAAAGCCCATTTCCCGACCCACCGTACAATATGTGGCTTTAAGGTCCTGCGTTGTCCTCGGTCACATCACTGTCTCTGCTGCAGCGTCAAGGAGGACGACAGCAGTGGTCGTCGTGCCGGTCAGTCTATTGTGCTCCAGACGTGTTGATTCTTGCAAGAAAGCCGATTTCCCGACCCACCGTACAATATGTGGCTTTAAGGTCCTGCGTTGTCCTCGGTCACATCACTGTCTCTGCTACAGCGTCAAGGAGGACGACAGCAGTGGTCGTCGTGCCGGTCAGTCTATTGTGCTCCAGACGTGTTGATTCTTGCAAGAAAGCCCATTTCCCGACCCACCGTACAATATGTGGCTTTAAGGTCCTGCGTTGTCCTCGGTCACATCACTGTCTCTGCTACAGCGTCAAGGAGGACGACAGCAGTGGTCGTCGTGCCGGTCAGTCTATTGCGCTCCAGACGTGTTGATTCTTGCAAGAAAGCCCATTTCCCGACCCACCGTACAATATGTGGCTTTAAGGTCCTGCGTTGTCCTCGGTCACATCACTGTCTCTGCTACAGCGTCAAGGAGGACGACAGAAGTGGTCGTCGTGCCGGTCAGTCTATTGTGTTCCAGACGTGTTGATTCTTGCAAGAAAGCCCATTTCCCGACCCACCGTACAATATGTGGCTTTAAGGTCCTGCGTTGTCCTCGGTCACATCACTGTCTCTGCTACAGCGTCAAGGAGGACGACAGCAGTGGTCGTCGTGCCGGTCAGTCTATTGCGCTCCAGACGTGTTGATTCTTGCAAGAAAGCCCATTTCCCGACCCACCGTACAATATGTGGCTTTAAGGTCCTGGGTTGTCCTCGGTCACATCACTGTCTCTGCTACAGCGTCAAGGAGGACGACAGAAGTGGTCGTCGTGCCGGTCAGTCTATTGTGTTCCAGACGTGTTGAATCTTGCAAGAAAGCCCATTTCCCGACCCACCGTACAATATGTGGCTTTAAGGTCCTGCGTTGTCCTCGGTCACATCACTGTCTCTGCTACAGCGTCAAGGAGGACGACAGCAGTGGTCGTCGTTCCGGTCAGTCTATTGTGCTCCAGACGTGTTGATTCTTGCAAGAAAGCCCATTTCCCGACCCACCGTACAATACGTGGCTTTAAGGTCCTGCGTTGTCCTCGGTCACATCACTGTCTCTGCTACAGCGTCAAGGAGGACGACAGCAGTGGTCGTCGTGCCGGTCAGTCTATTGTGCTCCAGACGTGTTGAATCTTGCAAGAAAGCCCATTTCCCGACCCACCGTACAATATGTGGTTTTAAGGTCCTGCGTTGTCCTCGGTCACATCACTGTCTCTGCTACAGCGTCAAGGAGGACGACAGCAGTGGTCGTCGTGCCGGTCAGTCTATTGTGCTCCAGACGTGTTGATTCTTGCAAGAAAGCCCATTTCCCGACCCACCGTACAATATGTGGCTTTAAGGTCCTGCGTTGTCCTCGGTCACATCACTGTCTCTGCTACAGCGTCAAGGAGGACGACAGCAGTGGTCGTCGTGCCGGTCAGTCTATTGTGCTCCAGATGTGTTGATTCTTGCAAGAAAGCCCATTTCCCGACCCACCGTACAATATCTGGCTTTAAGGTCCTGCGTTGTCCTCGGTCACATCACTGTCTCTGCTACAGCGTCAAGGAGGACGACAGCAGTGGTCGTCGTGCCGGTCAGTCTATTGTGCTCCAGACGTGTTGAATCTTGCAAGAAAGCCCATTTCCCGACCCACCGTACAATATGTGGCTTTAAGGTCCTGCGTTGTCCTCGGTCACATCACTGTCTCTGCTACAGCGTCAAGGAGGACGACAGCAGTGGTCGTCGTGCCGGTCAGTCTATTGTGCTCCAGACGTGTTGAATCTTGCAAGAAAGCCCATTTCCCGACCCACCGTACAATATGTGGCTTTAAGGTCCTGCGTTGTCCTCGGTCACATCACTGTCTCTGCTACAGCGTCAAGGAGGACGACAGCAGTGGTCGTCGTGCCGGTCAGTCTATTTTGCTCCAGACGTGTTGAATCTTGCAAGAAAGCCCATTTCCCGCCCCACCGTACAATATGTGGCTTTAAGGTCCTGCGTTGTCCTCGGTCACATCACTGTCTCTGCTACAGCGTCAAGGAGGACGACAGCAGTGGTCGTCGTGCCGGTCAGTCTATTGTGCTCCAGACGTGTTGATTCTTGCAAGAAAGCCCATTTCCCGACCCACTGTACAATATGTGGCTTTAAGGTCCTGCGTTGTCCTCGGTCACATCACTGTCTCTGCTACAGCGTCAAGGAGGACGACAGCAGTGGTCGTCGTGCCGGTCAGTCTATTGTGTTCCAGACGTGTTGATTCTTGCAAGAAAGCCCATTTCCCGACCCACCGTACAATATGTGGCTTTAAGGTCCTGCGTTGTCCTCGGTCACATCACTGTCTCTGCTACAGCGTCAAGGAGGACGACAGCAGTGGTCGCCGTGCCGGTCAGTCTATTGTGCTCCAGACGTGTTGATTCTTGCAAGAAAGCCCATTTCCCGACCCACCGTACAATATGTGGCTTTAAGGTCCTGGGTTGTCCTCGGTCACATCACTGTCTCTGCTACAGCGTCAAGGAGGACGACAGCAGTGTTCGTCGTGCCGGTCAGTCTATTGCGCTCCAGACGTGTTGATTCTTGCAAGAAAGCCCATTTCCCGACCCACCGTACAATATGTGGCTTTAAGGTCCTGCGTTGTCCTCGGTCACATCACTGTCTCTGCTACAGCGTCAAGGAGGACGACAGCAGTGGTCGTCGTGCCGGTCAGTCTATTGTGCTCCAGACGTGTTGATTCTTGCAAGAAAGCCCATTTCCCGACCCACAGTACAATATGTGGCTTTAAGGTCCTGCGTTGTCCTCGGTTACATCCCTGTCTCTGCTACTGCGTCAAGGAGGACGACAGCAGTGGTCGTCATGCCGGTCAGTCTATTGTGCTCCAGACGTGTTGATTCTTGCAAGAAAGCCCATTTCCCGACCCACCGTACAATATGTGGCTTTAAGGTCCTGCGTTGTCCTCGGTCACATCACTGTCTCTGCTACAGCGTCAAGGAGGACGACAGCAGTGGTCGTCGTGCTGGTCAGTCTATTGTGCTCCAGACGTGTTGAATCTTGCAAGAAAGCCCATTTCCCGACCCACTGTACAATATGTGGCTTTAAGGTCCTGCGTTGTCCTCGGTCACATCACTGTCTCTGCTACAGCGTCAAGGAGGACGACAGCAGTGGTCGTCGTGCCGGTCAGTCTATTGTGCTCCAGATGTGTTGATTCTTGCAAGAAAGCCCATTTCCCGACCCACCGTACAATATGTGGCTTTAAGGTCCTGCGTTGTCCTCGGTCACATCACTGTCTCTGCTACAGCGTCAAGGAGGACGACAGCAGTGGTCGTCGTGCCGGTCAGTCTATTGTGCTCCAGACGTGTTGAATCTTGCAAGAAAGCCCATTTCCCGACCCACCGTACAATATGTGGCTTTAAGGTCCTGCGTTGTCCTCGGTCACATCACTGTCTCTGCTACAGCGTAAAGGAGGACGACAGCAGTGGTCGTCGTGCCGGTCAGTCTATTGTGCTCCAGACGTGTTGAATCTTGCAAGAAAGCCCATTTCCCGACCCACCGTACAATATGTTGCTTTAAAGTCCTGCGTTGTCCTCGGTCACATCACTGTCACTGCTACAGCGTCAAGGAGGACGACAGAAGTGGTCGTCGTGCCGGTCAGTCTATTGTGTTCCAGACGTGTTGAATCTTGCAAGAAAGCCCATTTCCCGACCCACCGTACAATATGTGGCTTTAAGGTCCTGCGTTGTCCTCGGTCACATCACTGTCTCTGCTACAGCGTCAAGGAGGACGACAGCAGTGGTCGTCGTGCCGGTCAGTCTATTGTGCTCCAGACGTGTTGATTCTTGCAAGAAAGCCCATTTCCCGACCCACTGTACAATATGTGGCTTTAAGGTCCTGCGTTGTCCTCGGTCACATCACTGTCTCTGCTACAGCGTCAAGGAGGACAACAGCAGTGGTCGTCGTGCCGGTCAGTCTATTGTGCTCCAGACGTGTTGATTCTTGCAAGAAAGCCCATTTCCCGACCCACCGTACAATATGTGGCTTTAAGGTCCTGGGTTGTCCTCGGTCACATCACTGTCTCTGCTACAGCGTCAAGGAGGACGACAGCAGTGTTCGTCGTGCCGGTCAGTCTATTGCGCTCCAGACGTGTTGATTCTTGCAAGAAAGCCCATTTCCCGACCCACCGTACAATATGTGGCTTTAAGGTCCTGCGTTGTCCTCGGTCACATCACTGTCTCTGCTACAGCGTCAAGGAGGACGACAGCAGTGGTCGTCGTGCCGGTCAGTCTATTGTGCTCCAGACGTGTTGATTCTTGCAAGAAAGCCCATTTCCCAACCCACCGTACAATATGTGGCTTTAAGGTCCTGCGTTGTCCTCGGTCACATCCCTGTCTCTGCTACTGCGTCAAGGAGGACGACAGCAGTGGTCGTCGTGCCGGTCAGTCTATTGTGCTCCAGACGTGTTGATTCTTGCAAGAAAGCCCATTTCCCGACCCACCGTACAATATGTGGCTTTAAGGTCCTGCGTTGTCCTCGGTCACATCACTGTCTCTGCTACAGCGTCAAGGAGGACGACAGCAGTGGTCGTCGTGCCGGTCAGTCTATTGTGCTCCAGATGTGTTGATTCTTGCAAGAAAGCCCATTTCCCGACCCACCGTACAATATGTGGCTTTAAGGTCCTGCGTTGTCCTCGGTCACATCACTGTCTCTGCTACAGCGTCAAGGAGGACGACAGCAGTGGTCGTCGTGCCGGTCAGTCTATTGTGCTCCAGACGTGTTGATTCTTGCAAGAAAGCCCATTTCCCGACCCACTGTACAATATGTGGCTTTAAGGTCCTGCGTTGTCCTCGGTCACATCACTGTCTCTGCTACAGCGTCAAGGAGGACGACAGCAGTGGTCGTCGTGCCGGTCAGTCTATTGTGCTCCAGACGTGTTGATTCTTGCAAGAAAGCCCATTTCCCGACCCACCGTACAATATGTGGCTTTAAGGTCCTGCGTTGTCCTCGGTCACATCACTGTCTCTGCTACAGCGTCAAGGAGGACGACAGCAGTGGTCGTCGTGCCGGTCAGTCTATTGTGCTCCAGACGTGTTCATTCTTGCAAGAAAGCCCATTTCCCGACCCACCGTACAATATGTGGCTTTAAGGTCCTGCGTTGTCCTCAGTCACATCACTGTCTCTGCTACAGCGTCAAGGAGGACGACAGCAGTGGTCGTCGTGCCAGTCAGTCTATTGTGCTCCAGACGTGTTGAATCTTGCAAGAAAGCCCATTTCCCGACCCACCGTACAATATGTGGCTTTAAGTTCCTGCGTTGTCCTCGGTCACATCACTGTCTCTGCTACAGCGTCAAGGAGGACGACAGCAGTGGTCGTCGTGCCGGTCAGTCTATTGTGCTCCAGACGTGTTGAATCTTGCAAGAAAGCCCATTTCCCGACCCACCGTACAATATGTGGCTTTAAGGCCCTGCGTTGTCCTCGGTCACATCACTGTCTCTGCTACAGCGTCAAGGAGGACGACAGCAGTGGTCGTCGTGCCAGTCAGTCTATTGTGCTCCAGACGTGTTGAATCTTGCAAGAAAGCCCATTTCCCGACCCACCGTACAATATGTGGCTTTAAGTTCCTGCGTTGTCCTCGGTCACATCACTGTCTCTGCTACAGCGTCAAGGAGGACGACAGCAGTGGTCGTCGTGCCGGTCAGTCTATTGTGCTCCAGACGTGTTGAATCTTGCAAGAAAGCCCATTTCCCGACCCACCGTACAATATGTGGTTTTAAGGTCCTGCGTTGTCCTCGGTCACATCACTGTCTCTGCTACAGCGTCAAGGAGGACGACAGCAGTGGTCGTCGTGCCGGTCAGTCTATTGTGCTCCAGACGTGTTGATTCTTGCAAGAAAGCCCATTTCCCGACCCACCGTACAATATGTGGCTTTAAGGTCCTGCGTTGTCCTCGGTCACATCACTGTCTCTGCTACAGCGTCAAGGAGGACGACAGCAGTGGTCGTCGTGCCGGTCAGTCTATTGTGCTCCAGATGTGTTGATTCTTGCAAGAAAGCCCATTTCCCGACCCACCGTACAATATCTGGCTTTAAGGTCCTGCGTTGTCCTCGGTCACATCACTGTCTCTGCTACAGCGTCAAGGAGGACGACAGCAGTGGTCGTCGTGCCGGTCAGTCTATTGTGCTCCAGACGTGTTGAATCTTGCAAGAAAGCCCATTTCCCGACCCACCGTACAATATGTGGCTTTAAGGTCCTGCGTTGTCCTCGGTCACATCACTGTCTCTGCTACAGCGTCAAGGAGGACGACAGCAGTGGTCGTCGTGCCGGTCAGTCTATTGTGCTCCAGACGTGTTGAATCTTGCAAGAAAGCCCATTTCCCGACCCACCGTACAATATGTGGCTTTAAGGTCCTGCGTTGTCCTCGGTCACATCACTGTCTCTGCTACAGCGTCAAGGAGGACGACAGCAGTGGTCGTCGTGCCGGTCAGTCTATTTTGCTCCAGACGTGTTGAATCTTGCAAGAAAGCCCATTTCCCGACCCACCGTACAATATGTGGCTTTAAGGTCCTGCGTTGTCCTCGGTCACATCACTGTCTCTGCTACAGCGTCAAGGAGGACGACAGCAGTGGTCGTCGTGCCGGTCAGTCTATTGTGCTCCAGACGTGTTGATTCTTGCAAGAAAGCCCATTTCCCGACCCACTGTACAATATGTGGCTTTAAGGTCCTGCGTTGTCCTCGGTCACATCACTGTCTCTGCTACAGCGTCAAGGAGGACGACAGCAGTGGTCGTCGTGCCGGTCAGTCTATTGTGTTCCAGACGTGTTGATTCTTGCAAGAAAGCCCATTTCCCGACCCACCGTACAATATGTGGCTTTAAGGTCCTGCGTTGTCCTCGGTCACATCACTGTCTCTGCTACAGCGTCAAGGAGGACGACAGCAGTGGTCGCCGTGCCGGTCAGTCTATTGTGCTCCAGACGTGTTGATTCTTGCAAGAAAGCCCATTTCCCGACCCACCGTACAATATGTGGCTTTAAGGTCCTGGGTTGTCCTCGGTCACATCACTGTCTCTGCTACAGCGTCAAGGAGGACGACAGCAGTGTTCGTCGTGCCGGTCAGTCTATTGCGCTCCAGACGTGTTGATTCTTGCAAGAAAGCCCATTTCCCGACCCACCGTACAATATGTGGCTTTAAGGTCCTGCGTTGTCCTCGGTCACATCACTGTCTCTGCTACAGCGTCAAGGAGGACGACAGCAGTGGTCGTCGTGCCGGTCAGTCTATTGTGCTCCAGACGTGTTGATTCTTGCAAGAAAGCCCATTTCCCGACCCACAGTACAATATGTGGCTTTAAGGTCCTGCGTTGTCCTCGGTTACATCCCTGTCTCTGCTACTGCGTCAAGGAGGACGACAGCAGTGGTCGTCATGCCGGTCAGTCTATTGTGCTCCAGACGTGTTGATTCTTGCAAGAAAGCCCATTTCCCGACCCACCGTACAATATGTGGCTTTAAGGTCCTGCGTTGTCCTCGGTCACATCACTGTCTCTGCTACAGCGTCAAGGAGGACGACAGCAGTGGTCGTCGTGCTGGTCAGTCTATTGTGCTCCAGACGTGTTGAATCTTGCAAGAAAGCCCATTTCCCGACCCACTGTACAATATGTGGCTTTAAGGTCCTGCGTTGTCCTCGGTCACATCACTGTCTCTGCTACAGCGTCAAGGAGGACGACAGCAGTGGTCGTCGTGCCGGTCAGTCTATTGTGCTCCAGATGTGTTGATTCTTGCAAGAAAGCCCATTTCCCGACCCACCGTACAATATGTGGCTTTAAGGTCCTGCGTTGTCCTCGGTCACATCACTGTCTCTGCTACAGCGTCAAGGAGGACGACAGCAGTGGTCGTCGTGCCGGTCAGTCTATTGTGCTCCAGACGTGTTGAATCTTGCAAGAAAGCCCATTTCCTGACCCACCGTACAATATGTGGTTTTAAGGTCCTGCGTTGTCCTCGGTCACATCACTGTCTCTGCTACAGCGTAAAGGAGGACGACAGCAGTGGTCGTCGTGCCGGTCAGTCTATTGTGCTCCAGACGTGTTGAATCTTGCAAGAAAGCCCATTTCCCGACCCACCGTACAATATGTTGCTTTAAGGTCCTGCGTTGTCCTCGGTCACATCACTGTCACTGCTACAGCGTCAAGGAGGACGACAGAAGTGGTCGTCGTGCCGGTCAGTCTATTGTGTTCCAGACGTGTTGAATCTTGCAAGAAAGCCCATTTCCCGACCCACCGTACAATATGTGGCTTTAAGGTCCTGCGTTGTCCTCGGTCACATCACTGTCTCTGCTACAGCGTCAAGGAGGACGACAGCAGTGGTCGTCGTGCCGGTCAGTCTATTGTGCTCCAGACGTGTTGATTCTTGCAAGAAAGCCCATTTCCCGACCCACTGTACAATATGTGGCTTTAAGGTCCTGCGTTGTCCTCGGTCACATCACTGTCTCTGCTACAGCGTCAAGGAGGACAACAGCAGTGGTCGTCGTGCCGGTCAGTCTATTGTGCTCCAGACGTGTTGATTCTTGCAAGAAAGCCCATTTCCCGACCCACCGTACAATATGTGGCTTTAAGGTCCTGGGTTGTCCTCGGTCACATCACTGTCTCTGCTACAGCGTCAAGGAGGACGACAGCAGTGTTCGTCGTGCCGGTCAGTCTATTGCGCTCCAGACGTGTTGATTCTTGCAAGAAAGCCCATTTCCCGACCCACCGTACAATATGTGGCTTTAAGGTCCTGCGTTGTCCTCGGTCACATCACTGTCTCTGCTACAGCGTCAAGGAGGACGACAGCAGTGGTCGTCGTGCCGGTCAGTCTATTGTGCTCCAGACGTGTTGATTCTTGCAAGAAAGCCCATTTCCCAACCCACCGTACAATATGTGGCTTTAAGGTCCTGCGTTGTCCTCGGTCACATCCCTGTCTCTGCTACTGCGTCAAGGAGGACGACAGCAGTGGTCGTCGTGCCGGTCAGTCTATTGTGCTCCAGACGTGTTGATTCTTGCAAGAAAGCCCATTTCCCGACCCACCGTACAATATGTGGCTTTAAGGTCCTGCGTTGTCCTCGGTCACATCACTGTCTCTGCTACAGCGTCAAGGAGGACGACAGCAGTGGTCGTCGTGCCGGTCAGTCTATTGTGCTCCAGATGTGTTGATTCTTGCAAGAAAGCCCATTTCCCGACCCACCGTACAATATGTGGCTTTAAGGTCCTGCGTTGTCCTCGGTCACATCACTGTCTCTGCTACAGCGTCAAGGAGGACGACAGCAGTGGTCGTCGTGCCGGTCAGTCTATTGTGCTCCAGACGTGTTGATTCTTGCAAGAAAGCCCATTTCCCGACCCACTGTACAATATGTGGCTTTAAGGTCCTGCGTTGTCCTCGGTCACATCACTGTCTCTGCTACAGCGTCAAGGAGGACGACAGCAGTGGTCGTCGTGCCGGTCAGTCTATTGTGCTCCAGACGTGTTGATTCTTGCAAGAAAGCCCATTTCCCGACCCACCGTACAATATGTGGCTTTAAGGTCCTGCGTTGTCCTCGGTCACATCACTGTCTCTGCTACAGCGTCAAGGAGGACGACAGCAGTGGTCGTCGTGCCGGTCAGTCTATTGTGCTCCAGACGTGTTCATTCTTGCAAGAAAGCCCATTTCCCGACCCACCGTACAATATGTGGCTTTAAGGTCCTGCGTTGTCCTCAGTCACATCACTGTCTCTGCTACAGCGTCAAGGAGGACGACAGCAGTGGTCGTCGTGCCAGTCAGTCTATTGTGCTCCAGACGTGTTGAATCTTGCAAGAAAGCCCATTTCCCGACCCACCGTACAATATGTGGCTTTAAGTTCCTGCGTTGTCCTCGGTCACATCACTGTCTCTGCTACAGCGTCAAGGAGGACGACAGCAGTGGTCGTCGTGCCGGTCAGTCTATTGTGCTCCAGACGTGTTGAATCTTGCAAGAAAGCCCATTTCCCGACCCACCGTACAATATGTGGCTTTAAGGCCCTGCGTTGTCCTCGGTCACATCACTGTCTCTGCTACAGCGTCAAGGAGGACGACAGCAGTGGTCGTCGTGCCGGTCAGTCTATTGTGCTCCAGACGTGTTGATTCTTGCAAGAAAGCCCATTTCCCGACCCACTGTACAATATGTGGCTTTAAGGTCCTGCGTTGTCCTCGGTCACATCACTGTCTCTGCTACAGCGTCAAGGAGGACGACAGCAGTGGTCGTCGTGCCGGTCAGTCTATTATGCTCCAGACGTGTTGATTCTTGCAAGAAAGCCCATTTCCCGACCCACCGTACAATATGTGGCTTTAAGGTCCTGGGTTGTCCTCGGTCACATCACTGTCTCTGCTACAGCGTCAAGGAGGACGACAGCAGTGGTCGTCGTGCCGGTCAGTCTATTGTGCTCCAGACGTGTTGAATCTTGCAAGAAAGCCCATTTCCCGACCCACCGTACAATATGTGGCTTTAAGGTCCTGCGTTGTCCTCGGTCACATCACTGTCTCTGCTACAGCGTCAAGGAGGACGACAGAAGTGGTCGTCGTGCCGGTCAGTCTATTGTGTTCCAGACGTGTTGAATCTTGCAAGAAAGCCCATTTCCCGACCCACCGTACAATATGTGGCTTTAAGGTCCTGCGTTGTCCTCGGTCACATCACTGTCTCTGCTACAGCGTCAAGGAGGACGACAGCAGTGGTCGTCGTGCCGGTCAGTCTATTGTGCTCCAGACGTGTTGATTCTTGCAAGAAAGCCCATTTCCCGACCCACCGTACAATATGTGGCTTTAAGGTCCTGCGTTGTCCTCGGTCACATCACTGTCTCTGCTACAGCGTCAAGGAGGACGACAGCAGTGGTCGTCGTGCCGGTCAGTCTATTGTGCTCCAGACGTGTTGATTCTTGCAAGAAAGCCCATTTCCCGACCCACTGTACAATATGTGGCTTTAAGGTCCTGCGTTGTCCTCGGTCACATCACTGTCTCTGCTACAGCGTCAAGGAGGACGACAGCAGTGGTCGTCGTGCCGGTCAGTCTATTGTGCTCCAGACGTGTTCATTCTTGCAAGAAAGCCCATTTCCCGACCCACCGTACAATATGTGGCTTTAAGTTCCTGCGTTGTCCTCGGTCACATCACTGTCTCTGCTACAGCGTCAAGGAGGACGACAGCAGTGGTCGTCGTGCCGGTCAGTCTATTGTGCTCCAGACGTGTTGAATCTTGCAAGAAAGCCCATTTCCCGACCCACCGTACAATATGTGGCTTTAAGTTCCTGCGTTGTCCTCGGTCAAATCACTGTCTCTGCTACAGCGTCAAGGAGGACGACAGCAGTGGTCGTCGTGCCGGTCAGTCTATTGTGCTCCAGACGTGTTGAATCTTGCAAGAAAGCCCATTTCCCGACCCACCGTACAATATGTGGCTTTAAGGTCCTGCGTTGTCCTCGGTCACATCACTGTCTCTGCTACAGCGTCAAGGAGGACGACAGCAGTGGTCGTCGTGCCGGTCAGTCTATTGTGCTCCAGACGTGTTGATTCTTGCAAGAAAGCCCATTTCCCGACCCACTGTACAATATGTGGCTTTAAGGTCCTGCGTTGTCCTCGGTCACATCACTGTCTCTGCTACAGCGTCAAGGAGGACGACAGCAGTGGTCGTCGTGCCGGTCAGTCTATTATGCTCCAGACGTGTTGATTCTTGCAAGAAAGCCCATTTCCCGACCCACCGTACAATATGTGGCTTTAAGGTCCTGCGTTGTCCTCGGTCACATCACTGTCTCTGCTACAGCGTCAAGGAGGACGACAGCAGTGGTCGTCGTGCCGGTCAGTCTATTGTGCTCCAGACGTGTTGAATCTTGCAAGAAAGCCCATTTCCCGACCCACCGTACAATATGTGGCTTTAAGGTCCTGCGTTGTCCTCGTTCACATCACTGTCTCTGCTACAGCGTCAAGGAGGACGACAGAAGTGGTCGTCGTGCCGGTCAGTCTATTGTGTTCCAGACGTGTTGAATCTTGCAAGAAAGCCCATTTCCCGACCCACCGTACAATATGTGGCTTTAAGGTCCTGCGTTGTCCTCGGTCACATCACTGTCTCTGCTACAGCGTCAAGGAGGACGACAGCAGTGGTCGTCGTGCCGGTCAGTCTATTGTGCTCCAGACGTGTTGATTCTTGCAAGAAAGCCGATTTCCCGACCCACCGTACAATATGTGGCTTTAAGGTCCTGCGTTGTCCTCGGTCACATCACTGTCTCTGCTACAGCGTCAAGGAGGACGACAGCAGTGGTCGTCGTGCCGGTCAGTCCATTGTGCTCCAGACGTGTTGATTCTTGCAAGAAAGCCCATTTCCCGACCCACCGTACAATATGTGGCTTTAAGGTCCTGCGTTGTCCTCGGTCACATCACTGTCTCTGCTACAGCGTCAAGGAGGACGACAGCAGTGGTCGTCGTGCCGGTCAGTCTATTGCGCTCCAGACGTGTTGATTCTTGCAAGAAAGCCCATTTCCCGACCCACCGTACAATATGTGGCTTTAAGGTCCTGCGTTGTCCTCGGTCACATCACTGTCTCTGCTACAGCGTCAAGGAGGACGACAGAAGTGGTCGTCGTGCCGGTCAGTCTATTGTGTTCCAGACGTGTTGATTCTTGCAAGAAAGCCCATTTCCCGACCCACCGTACAATATGTGGCTTTAAGGTCCTGCGTTGTCCTCGGTCACATCACTGTCTCTGCTACAGCGTCAAGGAGGACGACAGCAGTGGTCGTCGTGCCGGTCAGTCTATTGCGCTCCAGACGTGTTGATTCTTGCAAGAAAGCCGATTTCCCGACCCACCGTACAATATGTGGCTTTAAGGTCCTGCGTTGTCCTCGGTCACATCACTGTCTCTGCTACAGCGTCAAGGAGGACGACAGCAGTGGTCGTCGTGCCGGTCAGTCTATTGTGCTCCAGACGTGTTGATTCTTGCAAGAACGCCCATTTCCCGACCCACCGTACAATATGTGGCTTTAAGGTCCTGCGTTGTCCTCGGTCACATCACTGTCTCTGCTACAGCGTCAAGGAGGACGACAGCAGTGGTCGTCGTGCCGGTCAGTCTATTGCGCTCCAGACGTGTTGATTCTTGCAAGAAAGCCCATTTCCCGACCCACCGTACAATATGTGGCTTTAAGGTCCTGCGTTGTCCTCGGTCACATCACTGTCTCTGCTACAGCGTCAAGGAGGACGACAGAAGTGGTCGTCGTGCCGGTCAGTCTATTGTGCTCCAGACGTGTTGATTCTTGCAAGAAAGCCCATTTCCCGACCCACTATACAATATGTGGCTTTAAGGTCCTGCGTTGTCCTCGGTCACATCACTGTCTCTGCTACAGCGTCAAGGAGGACGACAGCAGTGGTCGTCGTGCCGGTCAGTCTATTATGCTCCAGACGTGTTGATTCTTGCAAGAAAGCCCATTTCCCGACCCACCGTACAATATGTGGCTTTAAGGTCCTGCGTTGTCCTCGGTCACATCACTGTCTCTGCTACAGCGTCAAGGAGGACGACAGCAGTGGTCGTCGTGCCGGTCAGTCTATTGTGCTCCAGACGTGTTGAATCTTGCAAGAAAGCCCATTTCCCGACCCACCGTACAATATGTGGCTTTAAGGTCCTGCGTTGTCCTCGTTCACATCACTGTCTCTGCTACAGCGTCAAGGAGGACGACAGAAGTGGTCGTCGTGCCGGTCAGTCTATTGTGTTCCAGACGTGTTGAATCTTGCAAGAAAGCCCATTTCCCGACCCACCGTACAATATGTGGCTTTAAGGTCCTGCGTTGTCCTCGGTCACATCACTGTCTCTGCTACAGCGTCAAGGAGGACGACAGCAGTGGTCGTCGTGCCGGTCAGTCTATTGTGCTCCAGACGTGTTGATTCTTGCAAGAAAGCCGATTTCCCGACCCACCATACAATATGTGGCTTTAAGGTCCTGCGTTGTCCTCGGTCACATCACTGTCTCTGCTACAGCGTCAAGGAGGACGACAGCAGTGGTCGTCGTGCCGGTCAGTCCATTGTGCTCCAGACGTGTTGATTCTTGCAAGAAAGCCCATTTCCCGACCCACCGTACAATATGTGGCTTTAAGGTCCTGCGTTGTCCTCGGTCACATCACTGTCTCTGCTACAGCGTCAAGGAGGACGACAGCAGTGGTCGTCGTGCCGGTCAGTCTATTGCGCTCCAGACGTGTTGATTCTTGCAAGAAAGCCCATTTCCCGACCCACCGTACAATATGTGGCTTTAAGGTCCTGCGTTGTCCTCGGTCACATCACTGTCTCTGCTACAGCGTCAAGGAGGACGACAGCAGTGGTCGTCGTGCCGGTCAGTCTATTATGCTCCAGACGTGTTGAATCTTGCAAGAAAGCCCATTTCCCGACCCACCGTACAATATGTGGCTTTAAGGTCCTGCGTTGTCCTCGTTCACATCACTGTCTCTGCTACAGCGTCAAGGAGGACGACAGAAGTGGTCGTCGTGCCGGTCAGTCTATTGTGTTCCAGACGTGTTGAATCTTGCAAGAAAGCCCATTTCCCGACCCACCGTACAATATGTGGCTTTAAGGTCCTGCGTTGTCCTCGGTCACATCACTGTCTCTGCTACAGCGTCAAGGAGGACGACAGCAGTGGTCGTCGTGCCGGTCAGTCTATTGTGCTCCAGACGTGTTGATTCTTGCAAGAAAGCCGATTTCCCGACCCACCGTACAATATGTGGCTTTAAGGTCCTGCGTTGTCCTCGGTCACATCACTGTCTCTGCTACAGCGTCAAGGAGGACGACAGCAGTGGTCGTCGTGCCGGTCAGTCCATTGTGCTCCAGACGTGTTGATTCTTGCAAGAAAGCCCATTTCCCGACCCACCGTACAATATGTGGCTTTAAGGTCCTGCGTTGTCCTCGGTCACATCACTGTCTCTGCTACAGCGTCAAGGAGGACGACAGCAGTGGTCGTCGTGCCGGTCAGTCTATTGCGCTCCAGACGTGTTGATTCTTGCAAGAAAGCCCATTTCCCGACCCACCGTACAATATGTGGCTTTAAGGTCCTGCGTTGTCCTCGGTCACATCACTGTCTCTGCTACAGCGTCAAGGAGGACGACAGAAGTGGTCGTCGTGCCGGTCAGTCTATTGTGTTCCAGACGTGTTGATTCTTGCAAGAAAGCCCATTTCCCGACCCACCGTACAATATGTGGCTTTAAGGTCCTGCGTTGTCCTCGGTCACATCACTGTCTCTGCTACAGCGTCAAGGAGGACGACAGCAGTGGTCGTCGTGCCGGTCAGTCTATTGCGCTCCAGACGTGTTGATTCTTGCAAGAAAGCCGATTTCCCGACCCACCGTACAATATGTGGCTTTAAGGTCCTGCGTTGTCCTCGGTCACATCACTGTCTCTGCTACAGCGTCAAGGAGGACGACAGCAGTGGTCGTCGTGCCGGTCAGTCTATTGTGCTCCAGACGTGTTGATTCTTGCAAGAACGCCCATTTCCCGACCCACCGTACAATATGTGGCTTTAAGGTCCTGCGTTGTCCTCGGTCACATCACTGTCTCTGCTACAGCGTCAAGGAGGACGACAGCAGTGGTCGTCGTGCCGGTCAGTCTATTGCGCTCCAGACGTGTTGATTCTTGCAAGAAAGCCCATTTCCCGACCCACCGTACAATATGTGGCTTTAAGGTCCTGCGTTGTCCTCGGTCACATCACTGTCTCTGCTACAGCGTCAAGGAGGACGACAGAAGTGGTCGTCGTGCCGGTCAGTCTATTGTGTTCCAGACGTGTTGATTCTTGCAAGAAAGCCCATTTCCCGACCCACCGTACAATATGTGGCTTTAAGGTCCTGCGTTGTCCTCGGTCACATCACTGTCTCTGCTACAGCGTCAAGGAGGACGACAGCAGTGGTCGTCGTGCCGGTCAGTCTATTGCGCTCCAGACGTGTTGATTCTTGCAAGAAAGCCCATTTCCCGACCCACCGTACAATATGTGGCTTTAAGGTCCTGCGTTGTCCTCGGTCACATCACTGTCTCTGCTACAGCGTCAAGGAGGACGACAGAAGTGGTCGTCGTGCCGGTCAGTCTATTGTGTTCCAGACGTGTTGAATCTTGCAAGAAAGCCCATTTCCCGACCCACCGTACAATATGTGGCTTTAAGGTCCTGCGTTGTCCTCGGTCACATCACTGTCTCTGCTACTGCGTCAAGGAGGACGACAGCAGTGGTCGTCGTGCCGGTCAGTCTATTGTGCTCCAGACGTGTTGATTCTTGCAAGAAAACCCATTTCCCGACCCACCGTACAATACGTGGCTTTAAGGTCCTGCGTTGTCCTCGGTCACATCACTGTCTCTGCTACAGCGTCAAGGAGGACGACAGCAGTGGTCGTCGTGCCGGTCAGTCTATTGTGCTCCAGACGTGTTGAATCTTGCAAGAAAGCCCATTTCCCGACCCACCGTACAATATGTGGCTTTAAGGTCCTGCGTTGTCCTCGGTCACATCACTGTCTCTGCTACAGCGTCAAGGAGGACGACAGCAGTGGTCGTCGTGCCGGTCAGTCTATTGTGCTCCAGACGTGTTGATTCTTGCAAGAAAGCCCATTTCCCGACCCACCGTACAATATGTGGCTTTAAGGTCCTGCGTTGTCCTCGGTCACATCACTGTCTCTGCTACAGCGTCAAGGAGGACGACAGCAGTGGTCGTCGTGCCGGTCAGTCTATTGTGCTCCAGATGTGTTGATTCTTGCAAGAAAGCCCATTTTCCGACCCACCGTACAATATGTGGCTTTAAGGTCCTGCGTTGTCCTCGGTCACATCACTGTCTCTGCTACAGCGTCAAGGAGGACGACAGCAGTGGTCGTCGTGCCGGTCAGTCTATTGTGCTCCAGACGTGTTGAATCTTGCAAGAAAGCCCATTTCCCGACCCACCGTACAATATGTGGCTTTAAGGTCCTGCGTTGTCCTCGGTCACATCACTGTCTCTGCTACAGCGTCAAGGAGGACGACAGCAGTGGTCGTCGTGCCGGTCAGTCTATTGTGCTCCAGACGTGTTGAATCTTGCAAGAAAGCCCATTTCCCGACCCACCGTACAATATGTGGCTTTAAGGTCCTGCGTTGTCCTCGGTCACATCACTGTCTCTGCTACAGCGTCAAGGAGGACGACAGCAGTGGTCGTCGTGCCGGTCAGTCTATTTTGCTCCAGACGTGTTGAATCTTGCAAGAAAGCCCATTTCCCGACCCACCGTACAATATGTGGCTTTAAGGTCCTGCGTTGTCCTCGGTCACATCACTGTCTCTGCTACAGCGTCAAGGAGGACGACAGCAGTGGTCGTCGTGCCGGTCAGTCTATTGTGCTCCAGACGTGTTGATTCTTGCAAGAAAGCCCATTTCCCGACCCACTGTACAATATGTGGCTTTAAGGTCCTGCGTTGTCCTCGGTCACATCACTGTCTCTGCTACAGCGTCAAGGAGGACGACAGCAGTGGTCGTCGTGCCGGTCAGTCTATTGTGTTCCAGACGTGTTGATTCTTGCAAGAAAGCCCATTTCCCGACCCACCGTACAATATGTGGCTTTAAGGTCCTGCGTTGTCCTCAGTCACATCACTGTCTCTGCTACAGCGTCAAGGAGGACGACAGCAGTGGTCGTCGTGCCGGTCAGTCTATTGTGCTCCAGACGTGTTGATTCTTGCAAGAAAGCCCATTTCCCGACCCACCGTACAATATGTGGCTTTAAGGTCCTGGGTTGTCCTCGGTCACATCACTGTCTCTGCTACAGCGTCAAGGAGGACGACAGCAGTGTTCGTCGTGCCGGTCAGTCTATTGCGCTCCAGACGTGTTGATTCTTGCAAGAAAGCCCATTTCCCGACCCACCGTACAATATGTGGCTTTAAGGTCCTGCGTTGTCCTCGGTCACATCACTGTCTCTGCTACAGCGTCAAGGAGGACGACAGCAGTGGTCGTCGTGCCGGTCAGTCTATTGTGCTCCAGACGTGTTGATTCTTGCAAGAAAGCCCATTTCCCGACCCACCGTACAATATGTGGCTTTAAGGTCCTGCGTTGTCCTCGGTCACATCCCTGTCTCTGCTACTGCGTCAAGGAGGACGACAGCAGTGGTCGTCATGCCGGTCAGTCTATTGTGCTCCAGACGTGTTGATTCTTGCAAGAAAGCCCATTTCCCGACCCACCGTACAATATGTGGCTTTAAGGTCCTGCGTTGTCCTCGGTCACATCACTGTCTCTGCTACAGCGTCAAGGAGGACGACAGCAGTGGTCGTCGTGCTGGTCAGTCTATTGTGCTCCAGACGTGTTGAATCTTGCAAGAAAGCCCATTTCCCGACCCACCGTACAATATGTGGCTTTAAGGTCCTGCGTTGTCCTCGGTCACATCACTGTCTCTGCTACAGCGTCAAGGAGGACGACAGCAGTGGTCGTCGTGCCGGTCAGTCTATTGTGCTCCAGATGTGTTGATTCTTGCAAGAAAGCCCATTTCCCGACCCACCGTACAATATGTGGCTTTAAGGTCCTGCGTTGTCCTCGGTCACATCACTGTCTCTGCTACAGCGTCAAGGAGGACGACAGCAGTGGTCGTCATGCCGGTCAGTCTATTGTGCTCCAGACGTGTTGAATCTTGCAAGAAAGCCCATTTCCCGACCCACCGTACAATATGTGGCTTTAAGGTCCTGCGTTGTCCTCGGTCACATCACTGTCTCTGCTACAGCGTAAAGGAGGACGACAGCAGTGGTCGTCGTGCCGGTCAGTCTATTGTGCTCCAGACGTGTTGAATCTTGCAAGAAAGCCCATTTCCCGACCCACCGTACAATATGTTGCTTTAAGGTCCTGCGTTGTCCTCGGTCACATCACTGTCACTGCTACAGCGTCAAGGAGGACGACAGAAGTGGTCGTCGTGCCGGTCAGTCTATTGTGTTCCAGACGTGTTGAATCTTGCAAGAAAGCCCATTTCCCGACCCACCGTACAATATGTGGCTTTAAGGTCCTGCGTTGTCCTCGGTCACATCACTGTCTCTGCTACAGCGTCAAGGAGGACGACAGCAGTGGTCGTCGTGCCGGTCAGTCTATTGTGCTCCAGACGTGTTGATTCTTGCAAGAAAGCCCATTTCCCGACCCACTGTACAATATGTGGCTTTAAGGTCCTGCGTTGTCCTCGGTCACATCACTGTCTCTGCTACAGCGTCAAGGAGGACGACAGCAGTGGTCGTCGTGCCGGTCAGTCTATTGTGCTCCAGACGTGTTGATTCTTGCAAGAAAGCCCATTTCCCGACCCACCGTACAATATGTGGCTTTAAGGTCCTGGGTTGTCCTCGGTCACATCACTGTCTCTGCTACAGCGTCAAGGAGGACGACAGCAGTGTTCGTCGTGCCGGTCAGTCTATTGCGCTCCAGACGTGTTGATTCTTGCAAGAAAGCCCATTTCCCGACCCACCGTACAATATGTGGCTTTAAGGTCCTGCGTTGTCCTCGGTCACATCACTGTCTCTGCTACAGCGTCAAGGAGGACGACAGCAGTGGTCGTCGTGCCGGTCAGTCTATTGTGCTCCAGACGTGTTGATTCTTGCAAGAAAGCCCATTTCCCGACCCACCGTACAATATGTGGCTTTAAGGTCCTTCGTTGTCCTCGGTCACATCCCTCTCTCTGCTACTGCGTCAAGGAGGACGACAGCAGTGGTCGTCGTGCCGGTCAGTCTATTGTGCTCCAGACGTGTTGATTCTTGCAAGAAAGCCCATTTCCCGACCCACCGTACAATATGTGGCTTTAAGTTCCTGCGTTGTCCTCGGTCACATCACTGTCTCTGCTACAGCGTCAAGGAGGACGACAGCAGGGGTCGTCGTGCCGGTCAGTCTATTGTGCTCCAGACGTGTTGAATCTTGCAAGAAAGCCCATTTCCCGACCCACCGTACAATATGTGGCTTTAAGGTCCTGCGTTGTCCTCGGTCACATCACTGTCTCTGCTACAGCGTCAAGGAGGACGACTGCAGTGGTCTTCGTGCCGGTCAGTCTATTGTGCTCCAGACGTGTTGATTCTTGCAAGAAAGCCCATTTCCCGACCCACTGTACAATATGTGGCTTTAAGGTCCTGCGTTGTCCTCGGTCACATCACTGTCTCTGCTACAGCGTCAAGGAGGACGACAGCAGTGGTCGTCGTGCCGGTCAGTCTATTATGCTCCAGACGTGTTGATTCTTGCAAGAAAGCCCATTTCCCGACCCACCGTACAATATGTGGCTTTAAGGTCCTGCGTTGTCCTCGGTCACATCACTGTCTCTGCTACAGCGTCAAGGAGGACGACAGCAGTGGTCGTCGTGCCGGTCAGTCTATTGTGCTCCAGATGTGTTGATTCTTGCAAGAAAGCCCATTTCCCGACCCACCGTACAATATGTGGCTTTAAGGTCCTGCGTTGTCCTCGGTCACATCACTGTCTCTGCTACAGCGTCAAGGAGGACGACAGCAGTGGTCGTCGTGCCGGTCAGTCTATTGCGCTCCAGACGTGTTGATTCTTGCAAGAAAGCCCATTTCCCGACCCACCGTACAATATGTGGCTTTAAGGTCCTGCGTTGTCCTCGGTCACATCACTGTCTCTGCTACAGCGTCAAGGAGGACGACAGAAGTGGTCGTCGTGCCGGTCAGTCTATTGTGTTCCAGACGTGTTGATTCTTGCAAGAAAGCCCATTTCCCGACCCACCGTACAATATGTGGCTTTAAGGTCCTGCGTTGTCCTCGGTCACATCACTGTCTCTGCTACAGCGTAAAGGAGGACGACAGCAGTGGTCGTCGTGCCGGTCAGTCTATTGTGCTCCAGACGTGTTGATTCTTGCAAGAAAGCCCATTTCCCGACCCACCGTACAATACGTGGCTTTAAGGTCCTGCGTTGTCCTCGGTCACATCACTGTCTCTGCTACAGCGTCAAGGAGGACGACAGCAGTGGTCGTCGTGCCGGTCAGTCTATTGTGCTCCAGACGTGTTGAATCTTGCAAGAAAGCCCATTTCCCGACCCACCGTACAATATGTGGCTTTAAGGTCCTGCGTTGTCCTCGGTCACATCACTGTCTCTGCTACAGCGTCAAGGAGGACGACAGCAGTGGTCGTCGTGCCGGTCAGTCTATTGTGCTCCAGATGTGTTGATTCTTGCAAGAAAGCCCATTTCCCGACCCACCGTACAATATGTGGCTTTAAGGTCCTGCGTTGTCCTCGGTCACATCACTGTCTCTGCTACAGCGTCAAGGAGGACGACAGCAGGGGTCGTCGTGCCGGTCAGTCTATTGTGCTCCAGACGTGTTGAATCTTGCAAGAAAGCCCATTTCCCGACCCACCGTACAATATGTGGCTTTAAGGTCCTGCGTTGTCCTCGGTCACATCACTTTCTCTGCTACAGCGTCAAGGAGGACGACAGCAGTGGTCGTCGTGCCGGTCAGTCTATTGTGCTCCAGACGTGTTGAATCTTGCAAGAAAGCCCATTTCCCGACCCACCGTACAATATGTGGCTTTAAGGTCCTGCGTTGTCCTCGGTCACATCACTGTCTCTGCTACAGCGTCAAGGAGGACGACAGCAGTGGTCGTCGTGCTGGTCAGTCTATTGTGCTCCAGACGTGTTGATTCTTGCAAGAAAGCCCATTTCCCGACCCACTGTACAATATGTGGCTTTAAGGTCCTGCGTTGTCCTCGGTCACATCACTGTCTCTGCTACAGCGTCAAGGAGGACGACAGCAGTGGTCGTCGTGCCGGTCAGTCTATTGTGCTCCAGACGTGTTGATTCTTGCAAGAAAGCCCATTTCCCGACCCACCGTACAATATGTGGCTTTAAGGTCCTGCGTTGTACTCGGTCACATCACTGTCTCTGCTACAGCGTCAAGGAGGACGACAGCAGTGGTCGTCGTGCCGGTCAGTCTATTGTGCTCCAGACGTGTTGATTCTTGCAAGAAAGCCCATTTCCCGACCCACCGTACAATATGTGGCTTTAAGGTCCTGGGTTGTCCTCGGTCACATCACTGTCTCTGCTACAGCGTCAAGGAGGACGACAGCAGTGTTCGTCGTGCCGGTCAGTCTATTGCGCTCCAGACGTGTTGATTCTTGCAAGAAAGCCCATTTCCCGACCCACCGTACAATATGTGGCTTTAAGGTCCTGCGTTGTCCTCGGTCACATCACTGTCTCTGCTACAGCGTCAAGGAGGACGACAGCAGTGGTCGTCGTGCCGGTCAGTCTATTGTGCTCCAGACGTGTTGATTCTTGCAAGAAAGCCCATTTCCCGACCCACCGTACAATATGTGGCTTTAAGGTCCTGCGTTGACCTCGGTCACATCCCTGTCTCTGCTACAGCGTCAAGGAGGACGAGAGCAGTGGTCGTCGTGCCGGTCAGTCTATTGTGCTCCAGACGTGTTGATTCTTGCAAGAAAGCCCATTTCCCGACCTACCGTACAATATGTGGCTTTAAGGTCCTGCGTTGTCCTCGGTCACATCACTGTCTCTGCTACAGCGTCAAGGAGGACGACAGCAGTGGTCGTCGTGCTGGTCAGTCTATTGTGCTCCAGACGTGTTGAATCTTGCAAGAAAGCCCATTTCCCGACCCACCGTACAATATGTGGCTTTAAGGTCCTGCGTTGTCCTCGGTCACATCACTGTCTCTGCTACAGCGTCAAGGAGAACGACAGCAGTGGTCGTCGTGCCGGTCAGTCTATTGTGCTCCAGATGTGTTGATTCTTGCAAGAAAGCCCATTTCCCGACCCACCGTACAATATGTGGCTTTAAGGTCCTGGGTTGTCCTCGGTCACATCACTGTCTCTGCTACAGCGTCAAGGAGGACGACAGCAGTGGTCGTCGTGCCGGTCAGTCTATTGTGCTCCAGACGTGTTGAATCTTGCAAGAAAGCCCATTTCCCGACCCACCGTACAGTATGTGGCTTTAAGGTCCTGCGTTGTCCTCGGTCACATCACTGTCTCTGCTACAGCGTCAAGGAGGACGACAGCAGTGGTCGTCGTGCCGGTCAGTCTATTGTGCTCCAGACGTGTTGAATCTTGCAAGAAAGCCCATTTCCCGACCCACCGTACAATATGTGGCTTTAAGGTCCTGCGTTGTCCTCGGTCACATCACTGTCTCTGCTACAGCGTCAAGGAGGACGACAGCAGTGGTCGTCGTGCCGGTCAGTCTATTGTGCTCCAGACGTGTTGAATCTTGCAAGAAAGCCCATTTCCCGACCCACCGTACAATATGTGGCTTTAAGGTCCTGCGTTGTCCTCGGTCACATCACTGTCTCTGCTACAGCGTCAAGGAGGACGACAGCAGTGGTCGTCGTGCCGGTCAGTCTATTGTGCTCCAGACGTGTTGATTCTTGCAAGAAAGCCCATTTCCCGACCCACCGTACAATATGTGGCTTTAAGGTCCTGCGTTGTCCTCGGTCACATCACTGTCTCTGCTACAGCGTCAAGGAGGACGACAGCAGTGGTCGTCGTGCCGGTCAGTCTATTGTGCTCCAGATGTGTTGATTCTTGCTAGAAAGCCCATTTCCCGACCCACCGTACAATATGTGGCTTTAAGGTCCTGCGTTGTCCTCGGTCACATCACTGTCTCTGCTACAGCGTCAAGGAGGACGACAGCAGTGGTCGTCGTGCCGGTCAGTCTATTGTGCTCCAGACGTGTTGAATCTTGCAAGAAAGCCCATTTCCCGACCCACCGTACAATATGTGGCTTTAAGGTCCTGCGTTGTCCTCAGTCACATCACTGTCTCTGCTACAGCGTCAAGGAGGACGACAGCAGTGGTCGTCGTGCCAGTCAGTCTATTGTGCTCCAGACGTGTTGAATCTTGCAAGAAAGCCCATTTCCCGACCCACCGTACAATATGTGGCTTTAAGTTCCTGCGTTGTCCTCGGTCACATCACTGTCTCTGCTACAGCGTCAAGGAGGACGACAGCAGTGGTCGTCGTGCCGGTCAGTCTATTGTGCCCCAGACGTGTTGAATCTTGCAAGAAAGCCCATTTCCCGACCCACCGTACAATATGTGGCTTTAAGGTCCTGCGTTGTCCTCGGTCACATCACTGTCTCTGCTACAGCGTCAAGGAGGACGACAGCAGTGGTCGTCGTGCCGGTCAGTCTATTGTGCTCCAGACGTGTTGAATCTTGCAAGAAAGCCCATTTCCCGACCCACCGTACAATATGTGGCTTTAAGGTCCTGCGTTGTCCTCGGTCACATCACTGTCTCTGCTACAGCGTCAAGGAGGACGACAGCAGTGGTCGTCGTGCCGGTCAGTCTATTGTGTTCCAGACGTGTTGAATCTTGCAAGAAAGCCCATTTCCCGACCCACCGTACAATATGTGGCTTTAAGGTCCTGCGTTGTCCTCGGTCACATCACTGTCTCTGCTACAGCGTCAAGGAGGACGACAGCAGTGGTCGTCGTGCCGGTCAGTCTATTGTGCTCCAGACGTGTTGATTCTTGCAAGAAAGCCCATTTCCCGACCCACTGTACAATATGTGGCTTTAAGGTCCTGCGTTGTCCTCGGTCACATCACTGTCTCTGCTACAGCGTCAAGGAGGACGACAGCAGTGGTCGTCGTGCCGGTCAGTCTATTGTGCTCCAGACGTGTTGATTCTTGCAAGAAAGCCGATTTCCCGACCCACCGTACAATATGTGGCTTTAAGGTCCTGCGTTGTCCTCGGTCACATCACTGTCTCTGCTACAGCGTCAAGGAGGACGACAGCAGTGGTCGTCGTGCCGGTCAGTCTATTGTGCTCCAGACGTGTTGATTCTTGCAAGAAAGCCCATTTCCCGACCCACCGTACAATATGTGGCTTTAAGGTCCTGCGTTGTCCTCGGTCACATCACTGTCTCTGCTACAGCGTCAAGGAGGACGACAGCAGTGGTCGTCGTGCCGGTCAGTCTATTGCGCTCCAGACGTGTTGATTCTTGCAAGAAAGCCCATTTCCCGACCCACCGTACAATATGTGGCTTTAAGGTCCTGCGTTGTCCTCGGTCACATCACTGTCTCTGCTACAGCGTCAAGGAGGACGACAGAAGTGGTCGTCGTGCCGGTCAGTCTATTGTGTTCCAGACGTGTTGATTCTTGCAAGAAAGCCCATTTCCCGACCCACCGTACAATATGTGGCTTTAAGGTCCTGCGTTGTCCTCGGTCACATCACTGTCTCTGCTACAGCGTCAAGGAGGACGACAGCAGTGGTCGTCGTGCCGGTCAGTCTATTGTGCTCCAGACGTGTTGATTCTTGCAAGAAAGCCCATTTCCCGACCCACCGTACAATATGTGGCTTTAAGGTCCTGCGTTGTCCTCGGTCACATCACTGTCTCTGCTACAGCGTCAAGGAGGACGACAGAAGTGGTCGTCGTGCCGGTCAGTCTATTGTGTTCCAGACGTGTTGAATCTTGCAAGAAAGCCCATTTCCCGACCCACCGTACAATATGTGGCTTTAAGGTCCTGCGTTGTCCTCGGTCACATCACTGTCTCTGCTACAGCGTCAAGGAGGACGACAGCAGTGGTCGTTGTGCCGGTCAGTCTATTGTGCTCCAGACGTGTTGATTCTTGCAAGAAAGCCCATTTCCCGACCCACCGTACAATACGTGGCTTTAAGGTCCTGCGTTGTCCTCGGTCACATCACTGTCTCTGCTACAGCGTCAAGGAGGACGACAGCAGTGGTCGTCGTGCCGGTCAGTCTATTGTGCTCCAGACGTGTTGAATCTTGCAAGAAAGCCCATTTCCCGACCCACCGTACAATATGTGGCTTTAAGGTCCTGCGTTGTCCTCGGTCACATCACTGTCTCTGCTACAGCGTCAAGGAGGACGATAGCAGTGGTCGTCGTGCCGGTCAGTCTATTGTGCTCCAGATGTGTTGATTCTTGCAAGAAAGCCCATTTCCCGACCCACCGTACAATATGTGGCTTTAAGGTCCTGCGTTGTCCTCGGTCACATCACTGTCTCTGCTACAGCGTCAAGGAGGACGACAGCAGGGGTCGTCGTGCCGGTCAGTCTATTGTGCTCCAGACGTGTTGAATCTTGCAAGAAAGCCCATTTCCCGACCCACCGTACAATATGTGGCTTTAAGGTCCTGCGTTGTCCTCGGTCACATCACTTTCTCTGCTACAGCGTCAAGGAGGACGACAGCAGTGGTCGTCGTGCCGGTCAGTCTATTGTGCTCCAGACGTGTTGAATCTTGCAAGAAAGCCCATTTCCCGACCCACCGTACAATATGTGGCTTTAAGGTCCTGCGTTGTCCTCGGTCACATCACTGTCTCTGCTACAGCGTCAAGGAGGACGACAGCAGTGGTCGTCGTGCCGGTCAGTCTATTGTGCTCCAGACGTGTTGATTCTTGCAAGAAAGCCCATTTCCCGACCCACTGTACAATATGTGGCTTTAAGGTCCTGCGTTGTCCTCGGTCACATCACTGTCTCTGCTACAGCGTCAAGGAGGACGACAGCAGTGGTCGTCCTGCCGGTCAGTCTATTGTGCTCCAGACGTGTTGATTCTTGCAAGAAAGCCCATTTCCCGACCCACCGTACAATATGTGGCTTTAAGGTCCTGCGTTGTACTCGGTCACATCACTGTCTCTGCTACAGCGTCAAGGAGGACGACAGCAGTGGTCGTCGTGCCGGTCAGTCTATTGTGCTCCAGACGTGTTGATTCTTGCAAGAAAGCCCATTTCCCGACCCACCGTACAATATGTGGCTTTAAGGTCCTGGGTTGTCCTCGGTCACATCACTGTCTCTGCTACAGCGTCAAGGAGGACGACAGCAGTGTTCGTCGTGCCGGTCAGTCTATTGCGCTCCAGACGTGTTGATTCTTGCAAGAAAGCCCATTTCCCGACCCACCGTACAATATGTGGCTTTAAGGTCCTGCGTTGTCCTCGGTCACATCACTGTCTCTGCTACAGCGTCAAGGAGGACGACAGCAGTGGTCGTCGTGCCGGTCAGTCTATTGTGCTCCAGACGTGTTGATTCTTGCAAGAAAGCCCATTTCCCGACCCACCGTACAATATGTGGCTTTAAGGTCCTGCGTTGTCCTCGGTCACATCCCTGTCTCTGCTACAGCGTCAAGGAGGACGAGAGCAGTGGTCGTCGTGCCGGTCAGTCTATTGTGCTCCAGACGTGTTGATTCTTGCAAGAAAGCCCATTTCCCGACCCACCGTACAATATGTGGCTTTAAGGTCCTGCGTTGTCCTCGGTCACATCACTGTCTCTGCTACAGCGTCAAGGAGGACGACAGCAGTGGTCGTCGTGCTGGTCAGTCTATTGTGCTCCAGACGTGTTGAATCTTGCAAGAAAGCCCATTTCCCGACCCACCGTACAATATGTGGCTTTAAGGTCCTGCGTTGTCCTCGGTCACATCACTGTCTCTGCTACAGCGTCAAGGAGAACGACAGCAGTGGTCGTCGTGCCGGTCAGTCTATTGTGCTCCAGATGTGTTGATTCTTGCAAGAAAGCCCATTTCCCGACCCACCGTACAATATGTGGCTTTAAGGTCCTGGGTTGTCCTCGGTCACATCACTGTCTCTGCTACAGCGTCAAGGAGGACGACAGCAGTGGTCGTCGTGACGGTCAGTCTATTGTGCTCCAGACGTGTTGAATCTTGCAAGAAAGCCCATTTCCCGACCCACCGTACAGTATGTGGCTTTAAGGTCCTGCGTTGTCCTCGGTCACATCACTGTCTCTGCTACAGCGTCAAGGAGGACGACAGCAGTGGTCGTCGTGCCGGTCAGTCTATTGTGCTCCAGACGTGTTGAATCTTGCAAGAAAGCCCATTTCCCGACCTTCCGTACAATATGTGGCTTTAAGGTCCTGCGTTGTCCTCGGTCACATCACTGTCTCTGCTACAGCGTCAAGGAGGACGACAGCAGTGGTCGTCGTGCCGGTCAGTCTATTGTGCTCCAGACGTGTTGAATCTTGCAAGAAAGCCCATTTCCCGACCCACCGTACAATATGTGGCTTTAAGGTCCTGCGTTGTCCTCAGTCACATCACTGTCTCTGCTACAGCGTCAAGGAGGACGACAGCAGTGGTCGTCGTGCCGGTCAGTCTATTATGCTCCAGACGTGTTGATTCTTGCAAGAAAGCCCATTTCCCGACCCACCGTACAATATGTGGCTTTAAGGTCCTGCGTTGTCCTCGGTCACATCACTGTCTCTGCTACAGCGTCAAGGAGGACGACAGCAGTGGTCGTCGTGCCGGTCAGTCTATTGTGCTCCAGACGTGTTGATTCTTGCAAGAAAGCCCATTTCCCGACCCACCGTACAATATGTGGCTTTAAGGTCCTGCGTTGTCCTCGGTCACATCACTGTCTCTGCTACAGCGTCAAGGAGGACGACAGCAGTGGTCGTCGTGCCGGTCAGTCTATTGTGCTCCAGACGTGTTGATTCTTGCAAGAAAGCCCATTTCCCGACCCACCGTACAATATGTGGCTTTAAGGTCCTGCGTTGTCCTCGGTCACATCACTGTCTCTGCTACAGCGTCAAGGAGGACGACAGCAGTAGTCGTCGTGCCGGTCAGTCTATTGTGCTCCAGACGTGTTGATTCTTGCAAGAAAGCCCATTTCCCGACCCACCGTACAATATGTGGCTTTAAGGTCCTGCGTTGTCCTCGGTCACATTACTGTCTCTGCTACAGCGTCAAGGAGGACGACAGCAGTGGTCGTCGTGCTGGTCAGTCTATTGTGCTCCAGACGTGTTGAATCTTGCAAGAAAAACCATTTCCCGACCCACCGTACAATATGTGGCTTTAAGGTCCTGCGTTGTCCTCGGTCACATCACTGTCTCTGCTACAGCGTCAAGGAGGACGACAGCAGTGGTCGTCGTGCTGGTCAGTCTATTGTGCTCCAGACGTGTTGAATCTTGCAAGAAAAACCATTTCCCGACCCACCGTACAATATGTGGCTTTAAGGTCCTGCGTTGTCCTCGGTCACATCACTGTCTCTGCTACAGCGTCAAGGAGGACGACAGCAGTGGTCGTCGTGCCGGTCAGTCTATTGTGCTCCAGATGTGTTGATTCTTGCAAGAAAGCCCATTTCCCGACCCACCGTACAATATGTGGCTTTAAGGTCCTGGGTTGTCCTCGGTCACATCACTGTCTCTGCTACAGCGTCAAGGAGGACGACAGCAGTGGTCGTCGTGCCGGTCAGTCTATTGTGCTCCAGACGTGTTGAATCTTGCAAGAAAGCCCATTTCCCGACCCACCGTACAATATGTGGCTTTAAGGTCCTGCGTTGTCCTCGGTCACATCACTGTCTCTGCTACAGCGTCAAGGAGGACGACAGAAGTGGTCGTCGTGCCGGTCAGTCTATTGTGTTCCAGACGTGTTGAATCTTGCAAGAAAGCCCATTTCCCGACCCACCGTACAATATGTGGCTTTAAGGTCCTGCGTTGTCCTCGGTCACATCACTGTCTCTGCTACAGCGTCAAGGAGGACGACAGCAGTGGTCGTCGTGCCGGTCAGTCTATTGTGCTCCAGACGTGTTGATTCTTGCAAGAAAGCCGATTTCCCGACCCACCGTACAATATGTGGCTTTAAGGTCCTGCGTTGTCCTCGGTCACATCACTGTCTCTGCTACAGCGTCAAGGAGGACGACAGAAGTGGTCGTCGTGCCGGTCAGTCTATTGTGTTCCAGACGTGTTGAATCTTGCAAGAAAGCCCATTTCCCGACCCACCGTACAATATGTGGCTTTAAGGTCCTGCGTTGTCCTCGGTCACATCACTGTCTCTGCTACAGCGTCAAGGAGGACGACAGCAGTGGTCGTCGTGCCGGTCAGTCTATTGTGCTCCAGACGTGTTGATTCTTGCAAGAAAGCCCATTTCCCGACCCACCGTACAATATGTGGCTTTAAGGTCCTGCGTTGTCCTCGGTCACATCACTGTCTCTGCTACAGCGTCAAGGAGGACGACAGCAGTGGTCGTCGTGCCGGTCAGTCTATTGCGCTCCAGACGTGTTGATTCTTGCAAGAAAGCCCATTTCCCGACCCACCGTACAATATGTGGCTTTGAGGTCCTGCGTTGTCCTCGGTCACATCACTGTCTCTGCTACAGCGTCAAGGAGGACGACAGCAGTGGTCGTCGTGCCGGTCAGTCTATTGTGCTCCAGACGTGTTGATTCTTGCAAGAAAGCCCATTTCCCGACCCACCGTACAATACGTGGCTTTAAGGTCCTGCGTTGTCCTCGGTCACATCACTGTCTCTGCTACAGCGTCAAGGAGGACGACAGCAGTGGTCGTCGTGCCGGTCAGTCTATTGTGCTCCAGACGTGTTGAATCTTGCAAGAAAGCCCATTTCCCGACCCACCGTACAATATGTGGCTTTAAGGTCCTGCGTTGTCCTCGGTCACATCACTGTCTCTGCTACAGCGTCAAGGAGGACGACAGCAGTGGTCGTCGTGCCGGTCAGTCTATTGTGCTCCAGACGTGTTGATTCTTGCAAGAAAGCCCATTTCCCGACCCACCGTACAATATGTGGCTTTAAGGTCCTGCGTTGTCCTCGGTCACATCACTGTCTCTGCTACAGCGTCAAGGAGGACGACAGCAGTGGTCGTCGTGCCGGTCAGTCTATTGTGCTCCAGATGTGTTGATTCTTGCAAGAAAGCCCATTTCCCGACCCACCGTACAATATGTGGCTTTAAGGTCCTGCGTTGTCCTCGGTCACATCACTGTCTCTGCTACAGCGTCAAGGAGGACGACAGCAGTGGTCGTCGTGCCGGTCAGTCTATTGTGCTCCAGACGTGTTGATTCTTGCAAGAAAGCCCATTTCCCGACCCACTGTACAATATGTGGCTTTAAGGTCCTGCGTTGTCCTCGGTCACATCACTGTCTCTGCTACAGCGTCAAGGAGGACGACAGCAGTGGTCGTCGTGCCGGTCAGTCTATTGTGCTCCAGACGTGTTGAATCTTGCAAGAAAGCCCATTTCCCGACCCACCGTACAATATGTGGCTTTAAGGTCCTGCGTTGTCCTCGGTCACATCACTGTCTCTGCTACAGCGTCAAGGAGGACGACAGCAGTGGTCGTCGTGCCGGTCAGTCTATTTTGCTCCAGACGTGTTGAATCTTGCAAGAAAGCCCATTTCCCGACCCACCGTACAATATGTGGCTTTAAGGTCCTGCGTTGTCCTCGGTCACATCACTGTCTCTGCTACAGCGTCAAGGAGGACGACAGCAGTGGTCGTCGTGCCGGTCAGTCTATTGTGCTCCAGACGTGTTGATTCTTGCAAGAAAGCCCATTTCCCGACCCACTGTACAATATGTGGCTTTAAGGTCCTGCGTTGTCCTCGGTCACATCACTGTCTCTGCTACAGCGTCAAGGAGGACGACAGCAGTGGTCGTCGTGCCGGTCAGTCTATTGTGCTCCAGACGTGTTGATTCTTGCAAGAAAGCCCATTTCCCGACCCACCGTACAATATGTGGCTTTAAGGTCCTGCGTTGTCCTCGGTCACATCACTGTCTCTGCTACAGCGTCAAGGAGGACGACAGCAGTGGTCGTCGTGCCGGTCAGTCTATTGTGCTCCAGACGTGTTGATTCTTGCAAGAAAGCCCATTTCCCGACCCACCGTACAATATGTGGCTTTAAGGTCCTGGGTTGTCCTCGGTCACATCACTGTCTCTGCTACAGCGTCAAAGAGGACGACAGCAGTGGTCGTCGTGCCGGTCAGTCTATTGCGCTCCAGACGTGTTGATTCTTGCAAGAAAGCCCATTTCCCGACCCACCGTACAATATGTGGCTTTAAGGTCCTGCGTTGTCCTCGGTCACATCACTGTCTCTGCTACAGCGTCAAGGAGGACGACAGCAGTGGTCGTCGTGCCGGTCAGTCTATTGTGCTCCAGACGTGTTGATTCTTGCAAGAAAGCCCATTTCCCGACCCACCGTACAATATGTGGCTTTAAGGTCCTGCGTTGTCCTCGGTCACATCCCTGTCTCTGCTACAGCGTCAAGGAGGACGACAGCAGTGGTCGTCGTGCCGGTCAGTCTATTGTGCTCCAGACGTGTTGATTCTTGCAAGAAAGCCCATTTCCCGACCCACCGTACAATATGTGGCTTTAAGGTCCTGCGTTGTCCTCGGTCACATCACTGTCTCTGCTACAGCGTCAAGGAGGACGACAGCAGTGGTCGTCGTGCCGGTCAGTCTATTGTGCTCCAGACGTGTTGAATCTTGCAAGAAAGCCCATTTCCCGACCCACCGTACAATATGTTGCTTTAAGGTCCTGCGTTGTCCTCGGTCACATCACTGTCACTGCTACAGCGTCAAGGAGGACGACAGAAGTGGTCGTCGTGCCGGTCAGTCTATTGTGTTCCAGACGTGTTGAATCTTGCAAGAAAGCCCATTTCCCGACCCACCGTACAATATGTGGCTTTAAGGTCCTGCGTTGTCCTCGGTCACATCACTGTCTCTGCTACAGCGTCAAGGAGGACGACAGCAGTGGTCGTCGTGCCGGTCAGTCTATTGTGCTCCAGACGTGTTGATTCTTGCAAGAAAGCCCATTTCCCGACCCACTGTACAATATGTGGCTTTAAGGTCCTGCGTTGTCCTCGGTCACATCACTGTCTCTGCTACAGCGTCAAGGAGGACGACAGCAGTGGTCGTCGTGCCGGTCAGTCTATTGTGCTCCAGACGTGTTGATTCTTGCAAGAAAGCCCATTTCCCGACCCACCGTACAATATGTGGCTTTAAGGTCCTGCGTTGTCCTCGGTCACATCACTGTCTCTGCTACAGCGTCAAGGAGGACGACAGCAGTGGTCGTCGTGCCGGTCAGTCTATTGTGCTCCAGACGTGTTGATTCTTGCAAGAAAGCCCATTTCCCGACCCACCGTACAATATGTGGCTTTAAGGTCCTGCGTTGTCCTCGGTCACATCACTGTCTCTGCTACAGCGTCAAGGAGGACGACAGCAGTGGTCGTCGTGCCGGTCAGTCTATTGCGCTCCAGACGTGTTGATTCTTGCAAGAAAGCCCATTTCCCGACCCACCGTACAATATGTGGCTTTAAGGTCCTGCGTTGTCCTCGGTCACATCACTGTCTCTGCTACAGCGTCAAGGAGGACGACAGAAGTGGTCGTCGTGCCGGTCAGTCTATTGTGTTCCAGACGTGTTGATTCTTGCAAGAAAGCCCATTTCCCGACCCACCGTACAATATGTGGCTTTAAGGTCCTGCTTTGTCCTCGGTCACATCACTGTCTCTGCTACAGCGTCAAGGAGGACGACAGCAGTGGTCGTCGTGCCGGTCAGTCTATTGCGCTCCAGACGTGTTGATTCTTGCAAGAAAGCCCATTTCCCGACCCACCGTACAATATGTGGCTTTAAGGTCCTGCGTTGTCCTCGGTCACATCACTGTCTCTGCTACAGCGTCAAGGAGGACGACAGAAGTGGTTGTCGTGCCGGTCAGTCTATTGTGTTCCAGACGTGTTGAATCTTGCAAGAAAGCCCATTTCCCGACCCACCGTACAATATGTGGCTTTAAGGTCCTGCGTTGTCCTCGGTCACATCACTGTCTCTGCTACAGCGTCAAGGAGGACGACAGCAGTGGTCGTCGTGCCGGTCAGTCTATTGTGCTCCAGACGTGTTGATTCTTGCAAGAAAGCCCATTTCCCGACCCACTGTACAATATGTGGCTTTAAGGTCCTGCGTTGTCCTCGGTCACATCACTGCCTCTGCTACAGCGTCAAGGAGGACGACCGCAGTGGTCGTCGTGCCGGTCAGTCTATTGTGCTCCAGACGTGTTGATTCTTGCAAGAAAGCCCATTTCCCGACCCACCGTACAATATGTGGCTTTAAGGTCCTGCGTTGTCCTCGGTCACATCACTGTCTCTGCTACAGCGTCAAGGAGGACGATAGCAGTGGTCGTCGTGCCGGTCAGTCTATTGTGCTCCAGACGTGTTGATTCTTGCAAGAAAGCCCATTTCCCGACCCACCGTACAATATGTGGCTTTAAGGTCCTGCGTTGTCCTCGGTCACATCACTGTCTCTGCTACAGTGTCAAGGAGGACGACAGCAGTGGTCGTCGTGCCGGTCAGTCTATTGCGCTCCAGACGTGTTGATTCTTGCAAGAAAGCCCATTTCCCGACCCACCGTACAATATGTGGCTTCAAGGTCCTGCGTTGTCCTCGGTCACATCACTGTCTCTGCTACAGCGTTAAGGAGGACGACAGCAGTGGTCGTCGTGCCGGTCAGTCTATTGTGCTCCAGACGTGTTGAATCTTGCAAGAAAGCCCATTTCCCGACCCACCGTACAATATGTGGCTTTAAGGTCCTGCGTTGTCCTCGGTCACATCACTGTCTCTGCTACAGCGTCAAGGAGGACGACAGCAGTGGTCGTCGTGCCGGTCAGTCTATTGTGCTCCAGACGTGTTGATTCTTGCAAGAAAGCCCATTTCCCGACCCATCGTACAATACGTGGCTTTAAGGTCCTGCGTTGTCCTCGGTCACATCACTGTCTCTGCTACAGCGTCAAGGAGGACGACAGCAGTGGTCGTCGTGCCGGTCAGTCTATTGTGCTCCAGACGTGTTGATTCTTGCAAGAAAGCCCATTTCCCGACCCACCGTACAATATGTGGCTTTAAGGTCCTGCGTTGTCCTCGGTCACATCACTGTCTCTGCTACAGCGTCAAGGAGGACGATAGCAGTGGTCGTCGTGCCGGTCAGTCTATTGTGCTCCAGACGTGTTGATTCTTGCAAGAAAGCCCATTTCCCGACCCACCGTACAATATGTGGCTTTAAGGTCCTGCGTTGTCCTCGGTCACATCACTGTCTCTGCTACAGTGTCAAGGAGGACGACAGCAGTGGTCGTCGTGCCGGTCAGTCTATTGCGCTCCAGACGTGTTGATTCTTGCAAGAAAGCCCATTTCCCGACCCACCGTACAATATGTGGCTTCAAGGTCCTGCGTTGTCCTCGGTCACATCACTGTCTCTGCTACAGCGTTAAGGAGGACGACAGCAGTGGTCGTCGTGCCGGTCAGTCTATTGTGCTCCAGACGTGTTGAATCTTGCAAGAAAGCCCATTTCCCGACCCACCGTACAATATGTGGCTTTAAGGTCCTGCGTTGTCCTCGGTCACATCACTGTCTCTGCTACAGCGTCAAGGAGGACGACAGCAGTGGTCGTCGTGCCGGTCAGTCTATTGTGCTCCAGACGTGTTGATTCTTGCAAGAAAGCCCATTTCCCGACCCATCGTACAATACGTGGCTTTAAGGTCCTGCGTTGTCCTCGGTCACATCACTGTCTCTGCTACAGCGTCAAGGAGGACGACAGCAGTGGTCGTCGTGCCGGTCAGTCTATTGTGCTCCAGACGTGTTGATTCTTGCAAGAAAGCTCATTTCTCGACCCACCGTACAATATGTGGCTTTAAGGTCCTGCGCGACCAATCAAACAATACGCCTGTCCTCTGAGACAATATTCCAATGGTGCTGTCGATACCTTACATGATGTTCAGTATGAACTCACCTATTCAGTATTCACATAATGGTCGTGGGAACTTGATCAACATGAGCAGCAGGGGCTATTAAGCATGGCCTAGAGATGCCATGGTCCGGGCGCTGTCGAATTTCGACGAGTGATGGTAGACTATACTCTCCCCTTCACGGATCATACAGAAACAACATTCAAGCGCGATTTCTGAATGAGACACACGCACCCTTAGACCGGGTGCTTAAAATTGAAGTACAGCTATACACGGAGGTCCGCCGTGACTTGCAATTATCGCATGGAAGCCAAACTTCGTAGATATTCTAGAGCGTTATTGCGGGACGGATTATTCTGGGAAAAATTAGTTACCATTTTGGCCACCAGGTGCAAATCTGGCGCTGTGAGTGCAAGTAGTATAGAATGTTTCCATGTGTAATAGGTTCCAACGAGACGTGACAGAAAAGGTTAAACAAGGGAGAAAGCAATAATGTTGGTGTTATTATTAACCTCCCCAAACACAGTTTGTTCAATATGAGCACCGGAGACGTCGACGAGAAGTTGAATAACGTGAGATTTTCACCTGGCGGTCAAAATTGGAACTAATTTTCTTTGCAGCGTTAATCGGTTCTGCATCACTGCATTAGAATATCAACCAACTTTCGTTGCCTTAAGATAATTACAACCCACATTGCACCTCTCTAAGTAGCTGCACTTTGTTTATAATCACCCAGTACATACATTACACCTCTCTAAGTAGCTGCACTTTATTCATAATCACCCAGTACATACAGAAAATGTACATATACAGCGTTACTCCTGGCTATTTTACGTGATTCTACTGAAATGCTAATCGTTTGTATAACCAAGCATGCAATAGATTTTATGTGAGTTTGATGTTTGTAGATGTCGCCATAATTTCACAATATATATAAATGACCTAGTAAATAGTGTCGGAAGTTCCATACGGCTTTTCGCTGATGATGCTGTAGTATACAGAGAAGTTGCAGCATTAGAAAACAGTAGCGAAATGCAGGAAGATCTGCAGCGGATAGGCACTTGGTGCAGGGAGTGGCAACTGACTCTTAACATAGACAAATGTAATGTATTGCGAATACATAGAAAGAAGGATCCTTTATTGTATGATTATATGATAACAGAACAAACACTGGTAGCAGTTACTTCTGTAAAATATCTGGGAGTATGCGTGCGGAGCGATTTGAAGTTGAACGATCATATAAAATTAATTGTTGGTAAGGCGGGTACCAGGTTCAGATTCATTGAGAGAGTCCTTAGAAAATGTAGTCCATCAACAAAGGAGGTGGCTTACAAAACACTCGTTCGACCTATACTTGAGTATTGCTCATCAGTGTGGGATCCGTACCAGATCGGGTTGACGGAGGAGATAGAGAAGATCCAAAGAAGAGCGGCGCGTTTCGTCACAGGGTTATTTGGTAACCGTGATAGCGTTACGGAGATGTTTAGCAAAGTCAAGTGGCAGACTCTGCAAGAGAGGCGCTCTGCATCGCGGTGTAGTTTGCTCGCCAGGTTTCGAGAGGGTGCGTTTCTGGATGAGGTATCGAATATATTGCTTCCCCATATTTATACCTCCCGAGGAGATCACGAATGTAAAATTAGAGAGATTCGAGCGCGCACGGAGGATTTCAGACAGTCGTTCTTCCCGCGAACCATACGCGACTGGAACAGAAAAGGGAGGTAATGACAGTGGCACGTAAAGTGCCCTCCGCCACACACCGTTGGGTGGCTTGCGGAGTATAAATGTAGATGTAGATGTAGATGTAGAATGGTGCAATGATTTTAATACCCAGCAGTAAAGTTTACAGAGTAGGACAGATGGAAGTCTTTTTTTTTAGTCTTTTGTTGGTTTGACTGGACCCGAAAAGACTTCCTCTCCTGTATCAGGCTTTTCATCTCATAGTAGCCATTGCAGCCTACATCCTCAATTATACGTGGACGTATTCCGACCTCTGCCTTCCCCTACAATTTTTGCCCTCTACAGCTCCCTCTGGTACCATGTAAGTTATTCCCTGATGTCTTAAATATGTCCTATGATCCTGTCCCTTCTTCTTGTCTGTGTTTCACATATATTCCTTTCTTCTGCGGAGAATCTCCACACATCAAGCTCTATATTTCTCGTCTTTGCCGGTTTCTTCATGGTTCGTGACTCTCTTCCATACAATCCTGTACTACACAAGTATGTTCCCAGAGATATCTTCCTCAAATTAGAGCCTATATTTGGTACTAGTGGAATTCTTTTAGCCATAAATACCCGTGTTAGCCTGCTTTTTATGTCCTCCTTCCTTCATTCGTCATGTGTTATTTCACTCCCAAGATGTTAGAATTCCTTAATATTGTTTACTTCGCGGCACCAATTTTGATGCTAAATTTCTCGCTGTTCTCATTTCTGCTACTCCTCATTATTTTCATCTGTCTTCGGCTTACTCTCTGTCCACACTCCGTACATAGTAGACTGTTCATTCCATTCAAGAGTTTCCGAAATTCTTCTTCACTTTTACTGAGGATAGCAGTATCAACAGCGAATATTACCACTGACGTCTGTTCTCATTGAATTTTAACACTACTCTTAAAACTTTATTTGATTTCAGTCATTACTTCCCCGATATATAGATTGAATGGGAGAGCCGAAAGACGGTACTCCTGTCTTACACACTTTTTTAATCTGAACACTTTGTTCTTGGTCTTCCAATGTTACTGTCCCCTCTTTGTTCTCGTATGTATTGTATACCATACGTCTTTCCCCATAGCTTACTCCTATTTCTCTCACAATTTTGAACATCTTTCATCATTTTACAATCTCTAAAGCTTTTTCTAGCTGAACAAATCCAATCAACAAATCTTGATTTTTCTTCAATCTTGTGTTCATCATCAAGCTAACATCAGATTTGCCTCCTTTCCAAAGTGATCATCACTAACATATACCCAGTTTCATTTTCTATTCTTCTGTATATTGTCAGAAGCTTGCATGCATGAGACATTAAGAGGCTTGTGCGACAGATCTCACACATATCTGCTCTTGCCATCTTGCGAATTGTGTGGATGATATTTTTTGAAAGTCTGATGGTCTGTCTCCAGCCTCATATATTCCACACACTAACGTGGATACCTGCTTCCCACAATCATTTTAGAAATTGCGAAAGAATCTACATCTACATCTACATCCGTACTCCGCAAGCCACCTGACGGTGTGTGGCGGAGGGTACCCTGAGTACCTCTATCGGTTCTCCCTTCTATTCCAGTCTCGTATTGTACGTGGAAAGAAGGATTGTCGGTATGCTTCTGTGTGGGCTCTAATCTCTCTGATTTTATCCTCATGGTCTCTTCGCGAGATATACTTAGGAGGGAGCAATATACTGCTTGACTCTTCGGTGAAGGTATGTTCTCGAAACTTCAACAAAAGCCCGTACCGATCTACTGAGCGTCTCTCCTGCAGAGTCTTCCACTGGAGTTTATCTATCATCTCCGTAACGCTTTCGCAATTACTAAATGATCCTGTAACGAAGCGCGCTGCTCTCCGTTGGATCTTCTCTATCTCTTCTATCAACCCTACCTGGTGCGGATCCCACACTGCTGAGCAGTATTCAAGCATTGGGCGAACAAGCGTACTGTAACCTACTTCCTTTGTTGTCGGATTGCATTTCCTTAGGATTCTTCCAATGAATCTCAGTCTGGCATCTGCTTTACCGACGATCAACTTTATATGATCATTCCATTTTAAATCACTCCTAATGCGTACTCCCAGATAATTTATGGAATTAACTGCTTCCAGTTGCTGACCTGCTATTTTGTAGCTAAATGATAAGGGACCTATCTTTCTATGTATTCGCATCACATTACACTTCGCTACATTGAGATTCAATTGCCATTCCGTGCACCATGCGTCAATTCGCTGCAGATCCTCCTGCATTTCAGTACAATTTTCCATTGTTGCAACCTCTCGATACACCACAGCATCATCTGCAAAAAGCCTCAGTGAACTTCCGATGTCATCCACCAGGTCATTTATGTATATTGTGAATAGCAACGGTCCTATGACACTCCCCTGCGGCACACCTGAAATCACTCTTACTTCGAAGACTTCTCTCCATTGAGAATGACGTGCTGCGTTCTGTTATCTAGGAACTCCTCAATCCAATCACACAATTGATCTGATAGTCCGTATGCTCTTACTTTGTTCATTAAACGACTATGGGGAACTGTGTCAAACGCCTTGCGGAAGTCAAGAAACACGGCATCTACCTGTGAACCCGTGTCTAAGGCCCTCTGAGTCTCGTGGACGAATAGCGCGAGCTGGGTTTCACACGATCGTCTTTTTCGAAACCCATGCTGATTCCTACAGAGTAGATTTCTAGTCTCCAGAAAAGACATTATACTCGAACATAATACGTGTTCCAAAATTCTACAACTGATCGACGTTAGAGATATAGGTCTATAGTTCTGCACATCTGTTCGACGTCCCTTCTTGAGAACGGGGATGACCTGTGCCCTTTTCCAATCCTTTGGAACGCTTCGCTCTTCTAGAGACCTACGGTACACCGCTGCAAGAAGGGGGGCAAGTTCCTTCGCGTACTCTGTGTAAAATCGAACTGGTATCCCATCAGGACCAGCGGCCTTTCCTCTTTTGAGCGATTTTAATTGTTTCTCTATCCCTCTGTCGTCTACTTCGATATCTACCATTTTGTCAACTGTGCGACAATCTAGAGAAGGAAGCACAGTGCAGTCTTCCTCTGTGAAACAGCTTTGGAAGAAGACATTTAGTAATTCGGCCTTTAGTCTGTCATCCTCTGTTTCAGTACCATTTTGGTCACAGAGTGTCTGGACATTTTGTTTTGATCCACCTACCGCTTTGACATAGGACCAAAATTTCTTAGGATTTTCTGCCAAGTCAGTACATAGAACGTTACTTTCGAATTCATTGAAAGCCTCTCGCATAGCCCTCCTCACACTACATTTCGCTTCGCGTAACTTTTGTTTGTCTGCAAGGCTTTGGCTATGTTTATGTTTGCTGTGAAGTTCCCTTTGCTTCCGCAGCAGTTTTCTAACTCGGTTGTTGTACCACGGTGGCTCTTTTCCATCTCTTACGATCTTGCTTGGCACATACTCATCTAACGCATATTGTACCATGGTTTTGAACTTTGTCCACTGATCCTCAACACTATCTGCACTTGAGACAAAACTTTTGTGTTGAGCCGTCAGGTACTCTGTAATCTGCTTTTTGTCACTTTTGCTAAACAGAAAAATCTTCCTACCTTTTTTAATATTTCTATTTACGGCTGAAATCATCGACGCAGTAACCGCTTTATGATCGCTGATTCCCTGTTCTGCATTAACTGATTCAAATAGTTCGGGTCTGTTTGTCACCAGAAGGTCTAATATATTATCGCCACGAGTCGGTTTTCTGTTTAACTGCTCAAGGTAGTTTTCAGATAAAGCACTTAAAAATATTTCACTGGATTCTTTGTCCCTGCCACCCGTTATGAACGTTTGAGTCTCCCAGTCTATATCCGGCAAATTAAAATCTCCACCCAGAACTATAACATGGTGGGGAAATCTACTCGAAATATTTTCCAAATTATTCTTCAGGTGCTGAGCCACAACAGCTGCTGAGCCCGGGGGCCTATAGAGACATCCAATTACCATGTCTGAGCCTGCTTTAACCGTGACCTTCACCCAAATCATTTCACAATTCGAATCTCCGTCAATTTCCTTCGATACTATTGCACTTCTTATCGCTATAAACACGCCTCCCCCTTCACTGTCCAGCCTATCTCTGCGGTATACATTCCAATCAGAGTTTAGGATTTCATTACTGTTTACGTCTGGTTTCAGCCAACTTTCTGTTCCTAGTACTATATGGGCGTTGTGACCGTTTATTAATGAGAGCAGTTCTGGGACCTTTCTATAGACGCTTCTGCAGTTTACTATTAGCACATTAATATTGTTATTCCTTGTTGCATTTTGCCTACTCCTGCCTTGCCGCGTCTCAGGAGGCGTCTTGTCGGGCCTAGGGAGGGAATTCTCTAACCTAAAAAAACCCCATGTGCACTCCACACGTACTCCGCTACCCTCGTAGCCGCTTCCGGCGTGTAGTGCACGCCTGACCTATTCAGGGGGACCCTACATTTCTCCACCCGATAGCGGAGGTCGAGAAATTTGCACCCCAGCTCTCCGCAGAATCGTCTGAGCCTCTGGTTTAAGCCTTCCACTCGGCTCCAAACCAGAGGACCGCGATCGGTTCTCGGAACGATACTACAAATAGTTAGCTCTGATTCCACCCCGCGAGCGAGGCTTTCCACCTTCACCAACTCCGCCAACCGCCTGTACGAACTGAGGATGACTCTGAACCCAGACGGCAAGAGTCATTGGTGCCGACATGAGCAACAATTTGCAGTCGGGTGCACCCAGTGCTCTCTATCGCCGCCGGTAGGGCCTCCTCCACATCTCGGATGAGACCCCCCGGCAAGCAGACAGAGTGAACACTGGCCTTCTTCCCCGACCTTTCCGCTATTTCCCTAAGGGGCTCCATCACCCGCCTAACGTTGGAGCTCCCAATAACTAATAAACCCCTCCCCCCGTGTGCCTGCTCGGACCTTGCTGAAGGAGCAGCCACATGTCAACTCACAGGCAGAGCGGGCGATGCCACACGGCCAGCCTCCACATTGACCCTCCGCCTCGTGCGCCGCGAACGCCGCTGAACCCGCCACTCCCCTTGGGGAGAGGGTGGCCCAACCGCGCCCGGTACCCGCGAAGATGTCTCGACAGCAGGGACAGTGGGTGAAGCATCTAACACCTGGGGTGCACCATGCGACGCACCAGACTCCCCACTGCCGCTACACTCCGAGGCAGCAGCCTGAAGACGGCTGACCGCGGCCATCAACACGCTCAGCTGTTCGCGAAGAGTGGCCAGCTCCTCCTGCGTCCGTACACAGCAGCCACACAAGAATGTTTTCAATCCCTTCTGTCTTATTTTATCTCAAGTCTTCCAGGGCTCCGTTCAGTTCTGACTACTACCACATCAAATTTATTTTCCATGTTGACTCCCACTGCTTCATCTCTCCTGTCATCAGTCAAGTCCCTCCCACCCCCCCCCCCCCCCACCCCCCACCCCCTTCCCACTTTCCACACTCATGTAGAAGCCTTCTACCTACTCTTACCACCTATGCACCCTCTCTTCTTCATTTAATCGTGTAGCAGAGGAATTCGCGTCTCATTTTTGTTTCGTCGCCCTTGCTTTTCATTGCAACGAAGGTTGTTTTGACCCTTCTAAATGCTGAATTGTCCTTCCATTTCTTTCTTGCATTTCTTGACATGGTTCCTGCAGCTACTTCTCCTTGATTTCCCTGCACTTTTGTTTCTGTTATCCAACATTTGTCCGCAGTTACCTTCCTTGTACCTGTGTTTGCCCATCGCCTGCCGCGGTGGTCTCGCGGTTCTAGGCGCACAGTCCGGAACCGTGCGACTGCTACGGTCGCACGTTCGAATCCTGCCTCGGGCATGGATGTGTGTGATGTCCTTAGGTTAGTTAGATTTAAGTAGTTCTAAGTTCTAGGGGACTTATGACCACAGCAGTTGAGTCCCATAGTGCTCAGAGCCATTCGAACCATTTTTTTTTTTTTTTGTTTGCCCATCCAGTTTCTATGAACCCCCGTTTTAGATATGTCTATTCCTCTACGACTGAACTGCCTAATGTGGTATTCATTATCGCAGTATCTACAGCCTTAGAGATAGCTGCTCCCGGACACGTCTTAGAATCCAATATCTGATTTCGAAATCTCATTCTGACCCCGATGTAATCCAGCTGGAATCTTCCCGTGCCTGCGGGTCTTTTCCAAGTATACCTCCTCCGCTTTTAATTCTTGAGGAATATATTCGCAATCACTAGCTGAAATTTATTACTTGGCTCACTCAGTCTTTCTTCTCTCTTATTCGAACTACGGAGCTCATATTCTCCAGTAACTTCTTCTATTATATTCCTTTCTCTACTACAGTGTTGGAATTCCCCATAATTATTAGATTTTCATCTCCCTTTATATACTAAGTTACCAGTTCAGTATCTTTATATACTTTCTCTATTTCTTCGCCTTCTGTTTATAACGTCGGTGGGTACATGTTGTTGGATTGCTGTCAAATCTAATGAGAACAATCCCGTCACTGAACTCTTCACTGTAGCTCACTCTTCGCTTTACCTTCCTATTCATAACGAATCCTACTCCCGTTACAGGCTTTCCTACCGCTGTTGATGTGAACCTGTTTCGACTGACCAGAAATCCTTTCGGCCGTTTCATCTTACTTCATTGAACCGACCATATATAGTTTCTAGCTTTCCTAGCACATTTGCATTTCTGACACGCCACGCTCCGAGCCTTAGAATAATGTCTTTTTGTTCCGGAGATCCGAATGGAGGACTAATCCGAAATATTTTGTCTATGGAGTTTCCATCATGACTGTTTTTTCCTTTTTTCGTTACAATCCATATGCTCTGTGGATTCATGTTATGTGTTTTTAAAGCATTGTATTCCATAGCCTTCTGCTTCCTCATGACCTTGATCATCGCTGATTCTGCCGCTCTTTAGTGACAGATTCCCACACCAAATGCAAGGGGTTGTCTTGAAACTCTGTCCTCTCTTCTGCTCTCTTCGACGAGGCTGAGTCGTTACACTGTAAATCTTCGACCGCCATTGTTGAAGATTCTTATTCATAATTAACTAGTAACTTGGATCGAACCTAGGACATGGGAATTTTTTGATATTACTAGCCAAAGACGCTGTCCCTACACACACACACACCTTGGGTGTAATAGGGTCAAGAATACCGTGATACGATGAAAGGAATGAAGGAAAATTAGGCTGTGATATCCCATTAACATTGCAGTCGTTAGCAACTCAGAATTAGCTCGGATTTGGATGCAAGTCGACAGTGCCACCTCTGCAGTCGCCTTAATCGATTTAGGGAACCATGGAAAAGCTAAATCTAGGTTGCAGCACGGAGATATGAACCGCTGTCTTCCCGATTGCGAATCCAGCGCCTTGCGCACTGCTCTAGCTCTCTCGGTGGGAATAAGGTGACTATCTGTACAATTCATCAAATCCTTCAGTTTTCCCATTGTCAGCACACCGCTGTTGACAGCGAACTCGTTATATCTACACTATGTTGATTGTGGACTGTCAGACCTGGTGGTTTAGTGGTAAAAATGCGTGCCCGTAAACGGAATGGTCGCAGGTCGAATGCATATCAGTCTACGGAATATCCAGTTCACCTTTAACGTGGCCTTAACCTTTTGATGATATGAAGAAGCGCTACGAACTCCCTTTCACCCGGTGCGAAAGTTCTCAATGAGACTGCGTCACACAGTTCAAATTTTGTACTGGACTCAACAAATCTCCTCTGTGTGGCGTGTATAATTTCCCCGCAGAGAACCCAGCTTCTGACTCCTGCATGAAAGAAATTATTCATTGGTGTTACGACTTGAGCAAGATCCATTCAACATACCTGAGGAGATACTCCAACAGGATCTAGCGGGTGTGACTCTGAAAGTGGCTTTTAACGGCCTGCAATACACCCCTTGAATACCGTCATCTACAGGCACTTGGATTATAGTGCCACTACATCCACTGTTTTAATTTAGCTCTATTTTATCACCTGAAAACTTTTCAAATAGCTTATTGGAGCAAGGTAACACGGTCCTTGTCGTTTCATGTCAATGGCACACTAGTGGAAACCTTGTGAACATGTTGTTGCTGTTGTTGTCTTCAGTCCTGAGACTGGTTTGATGCAGCTCTCCATGCTACTTTATCCTGTGCAGGCTTCTTCATCTCCCAGTACTTACTGCAACCTACATCCTTCTGAATCTGTTTAGTGTATTCAGCTCTTGGTCTACCTCTACGAATTTTACCCTCCACGCTACCCTCCAATGCTAAATTTGTGATCCCTTGATGCCTCAGAACATGTCCTACCAACCGGTCCCTTCTTCTTTTCAAGTTGTGCCACGAACTCCTCTTCTCCCCAATTCTATTCAATACCTCCTCATTAGTTATGTGATCTACCCATCTAATCTTCAGCATTCTTCTGTAGCACCACATTTCGAAAGCTTCTATTCTCTTCTTGTCCAAACTATTTATCGTCCATGTTTAACTTCCATACATGGCTACACTCCATACAAATACTTTCAGCAACGACTTCCTGACACTTAAATCTATATTCGATGGTAACAAATTTCTCTTCTTCAGAAACGCTTTCCCTGTCATTGCCAGTCTACATTTTATATCCTCTCTACTTCGACCATCATCAGTTCTTTTTCTCCCCAAATAGCAAAACTCCTTTACTACTTTAAGTGTCTCATTTCCTAATCTAATTCTTTCAGCATCACCCGACTTAATTCGACTACATTCCATTATCCTCGTTTTGTTTTTGTTGATGTTCATCTTACATCCTCCTTTCAAGACAATGTCCATTCCGTTCAACTGCTCTTCCAAGTCCTTTGCAGTCTCTGACAGAAATACAATGTCATCGGCGAACCTCGAAGTTTTTATTTCTTCCTGTATTTTACCCCTGCCACCTTTAGAATTTGAAAGAGAGAACTCCAGTCAACATTGTCAAAAGCTTTCTCTAAGTCTACAAACGCTAGAAACGTAGGTTTGCCTTTCCTTAATCTATTTTCTAAGATAAGCCGTAGGGTCACTATTGCCTCACGTGTTCCAACATTTCTACGGAATCCAAACTGATCTTTCCCAAGGCCGGCTTCTACCAGCTTTTCCATTCGTCTGTAAAGAATTCGGGTTAGTATTTTGCAGCTGTGGCTTATTAAACTGATAGTTCGGTAATTTTCACATCTGTCAACACCTGCTTTCTTTGGGATTGGAATTATTATATTCTTCTTTAAGTCTGAGGGTATTTCGCCTGTCTCATACATCTTGCTCACCAGATGGTAGAGTTTTGTCAGGACTGACTTTTCCCAAGCCCGTCAGTAGTTCCAATGGAATGTTGTCTACGCCCGGGGCCTAGTTTCGACTCAGGTCTTTCAGTGCTCTGTCAAACTCTTCACACAGTATCGTATCTTCCATTTCATCTTCATCTACATCCTCTTCCATTTCCATAATATTGTCCTGAAGTACATCGTCCTTGTATAGACCCCCTATATACTCCTTCCACCTTTCTGCTTTCCCTTCTTTGCTTAGAACTGGGTTTCCATCTGAACTCTTGATATTCATACAAGTGGCTCTCTTTTCTCCAAAGGTGTCTTTAATTTTCCTGTAGGCAGTATCTATCTTACCCCTAGTGAGATAAACCTGTGCATCCTTATATTTGTCCTCTAGCCATCCCTGCTTAGCCATTTTGTACTTCCTGTCGATCTCATTTTTGAGACGACTGTACTCCTTTTTGCCTGCTTCTTTTACTGCGTTTTTATATTTTCTCCTCTCATCAATTAAATTCAATATTTCTTCTGTTACCCAAGGATTTCTACTAGCCCTCGTCTTTTTACCTACTTGATCCTCTGCTGCCTTCACTACTTCATCCCTCAGAGCTACCCATTCTTCTCCTACTGTATTCCTTTCCCCCATTGCTGTGAATTGTTCCCTTATGCTCTCCCTGAAACTCTGTACAGTCACCCATGACTATTAAATTTTCGTCTCCCTTCACTACCTGAATAATTTCTTTTATTTCATCATATATTTCTTCAATTTCTTCGTCATCTGCAGAGCTAGTTGGCATATAAACTTGTACTACCGTGGTAGGTGTGGGCTTCGTATCTATCTTGGTCACAATAATGCGTTCACTATGCTGTTTGTAATAGCTTACCTGCACTCCTATTTTTCTATTCATTATTAAACCTACTCCTCCATTACCCCTATTTGATTTTGTGTTTATAACCCTTTAGTCACCTGGTCAGAAGTCTTGTGCCTCCTGCCACCGAACTTCACTAATTCCCACTATATCTAACTTTAACCTATCCATTTCCCTTTTTAATTTTCTAACCTACCTGCCCGATTAAGTGATCTGATATTCCACTCTCCGATCAGTAGAACGCCAGTTTTCTTTCTCCTGATAACGACGTCCTCTTGAGTAGTCCCCGCCCGGAGATCCGAATGGGGGACTATTTTTATCTCCGGAATATTTTACCCAAGAGGACGCCATCATCATTTAACCATACAGTAAAGCTGCAGGCCCTCGGGAAAAATTACGGTTGTAGTTTCCCCTTGCTTTGGTTAGTGTTGCAAGGCCAGATCAGTCAATCATCCAGACTGCTGCCCCTGCAACTACTGAAAAGGCTGCTGCCCCTCTTCAGGAACCACACGTTCGTCTGGCCTCTCAACAGATACCCCTCCGTTGTGGTTGAACCTACGGTACGGCCATCTGTATCGCTGAGGCACGCAAGCCTCCCCACCAACGGCAAGGTCCATGGTTTATGGGGGTAGGTTGTGAACATAGAAAACTTTATAATTTGGGCATGCACAGCTGTAGGTGTGCATTCTCGAAAAATAAATCCAAATAGCTGTTGTACTGTCCTTTAATAGTACTACCGGTTTCACAAAGTTAGAGTTGCATCTTCAGGTACATCTAAATAAAGAAAAACAGCACGTGATGGATATAGAAAATTTAAAAAAATAATAATAGAAATGGCAAGAATCTAGGGAGAGTAAAATATAAGTGATGCGCGATAACTAAATGATAAAATCAAATTTAAATATGGCAGTCAAACTGCTTGTTTTCAGATTATTTACGTGAAAAAGTTGAGCACATTCGACATCCCATCACTGCCAGTCAGGCTATAATAAATTCTTCGAAAGAGTGACGACAGTCAAAATTTAAAGCTGGCGGAATGGAGACAGCAATAAAAGCAAGTCAGCTCCATAAAGAACAAAAAAATTGTGCAACAAGGAAAGAAAGAAGTAGAAGGCTTTCCGATGTTTAGTTTTCATTGTGGGTATTGCAACTTCCCGTATGCTTGCCAGAAAAAACTGGCCCATCATCCTTCTATAATGAATGAATTATTCAGCTCAAAAAGGGGGTAAGATGGTTCTACTACACTTTTCTTAGCTTTAGGAGTAAGTTTTTCATAAAAAAACATTAGTGTCGCGTTTGTTATGAAACTCCTACTCTGTGTTATCTAAGTAATCAAGTAATCAATTTACTGCATAGAATATATTGCTTAACAGGTACTTTTCTGTTGCGTCTTTAAAGGAATTTATTTTAATAATCTGTTTAACCTTCCTGGTCAATTTATTGTAAAGTTTTATTCTTTGGTAGAAAATGAAATTTTCAGTTTTATATTTATTCTTTCGTGATAAATGTAAGTTCAATCTACATTTTGTCTCATAGTCGTGGACAGATCTGCTTGTGCAGTAATTATCAATGTTATTTGTATTTGTACAAGTGAATGGTAAATGTATGCACGTGGTGTAGTTAAGGTCCCCAGCGCTTTGAACAGATGTTACAATGTACTTCACTACTATTTTCGATTTAGTTGAATTTTTCTAGTAAGCTACAGACTTTTAAAAATGAAGGTTATTTTTTTTCTTTTAGAGTGCACGAAATGGCCGTTAAATAGCAAAAGTCGTGACCTTTGCAGAAAGACTTCATATACATCTACGAAAAAGTGAAATTTCTTTCGATACACTTCAAACTTTCGCACAGCAGTGATAACAAACTGTCTAAAGGAGTAAACCGTTTTCCTACACAGAAGAAATCAATTCGAAAATTGTTACTGCCTCAGAGCCCGAAATATTAGAGCCACACACATCGGAATCTACGCTGTTTCACCTCTCCTGCCCACCGCTTCCGCTAACAAATGGCACCCAGTGGAGGTGATGCCATAGCGTTTGGCCTTGGAACCATCTGACTCGATTCTACTTGCAGGAGTGAATCATGCAGTCACTTTGAAAATTCATTAATCGAGGCTAATCATGAGGATGTAGGTGGACAGAAAGGGGAGTACCGCAATCATAATAAAGGAAAGAGGCCGAATTGGATCCCTTAATTGTGGTATTGGATCTCTTAATTGTGGTATGCACTAATAATCATAATAAAGGAAGGAGCCACACACATCGGAATCTACGCTGTTTCACCTCTCCTGCCCACCGCTTCCGCTAACAAATCATAATAAAGGAAAGAGCCCGAATTGGATCCCTTAATTGTGGTATTGGATCTCTTAATTGTGCTATACACTAATAATCACCTTCTGGTGTTGCAGTTCTTCTTCTTACGTCCGTGCTTGCTATGAAAATAGGACGTCCTATTTTGTGGTAGACACTGATGAGCCGAAACATTATGACCACCTGCTTAACAGCTTGTTTGTCAATTCTTGGAACGAAATACATAACTGATTCTGCGTGTCAGGCTGTTGGTAGGTACATGGAGGTGCATTGCGCAAAGGCCATGTAACTCGTGTGCGTAACAGGCCGCTGATTTGCGTACGTGGTGATGGCGCACTATAGCGACCCACATGGGTTCCATAGAATATACGTCATTCGACTTTGGCCGCCGACACATCAACGTGAGTTCTCTATAACACTCCTCCAACCACTGTAGCACGGTTCTGGCTCCAGACACGGACAGTTATACTGCTGGAAGATGACATAGCCGTCGGGGAAGACATCAAGCATGAAGGAATGCAGGTGATTCGTAGCTGCCTTCGATTACTACTACAGGCCCCATGCAAGCGCAGGAGAATGTGTCCCACAGCATACTATTGCTCCCACCAGCCTGCGTCCGTGACGCGCTGCACGTTTGGAGCCGCCGTTCACCTCGATGATGCAGTTTGTTGAGAAGATCAGCTACCTAGTGTAGCAAAAATGTTATTCACCCGAAGAGCCGGCGTGTTTCCATTGATCGAAGATCGAATCCCGATGGTCCCGTGCCCACTTCAATCGTAACTGACGATGTCCTTAGGTCAATATGTGAACACGAATAGGCGGTCTGCTGCGGAGCTCCATGTACAACAATATACGATGAACGGTTAGCTCCGAAACACTTGTGCGTGCTCCAGCATTGTGCTCTTCCGACAAAGGTGTCACAGATCTTATCCCACTTGACAGAGCAGGCAAGCCTCCAAATCCCACGTTCTGTGAAGTCTTGTGGACCTCCAACCAATTAGCGCCTAGTGGTAGTTTCACTGTCCTACCCCTTTCCGCAGATAATCACGAGAGTAGCACGTGAACATGCGACCAGCTCTCGCATTCTTCGAGACACTCGTTCACAGGGTATGCATAATAATAATCTGCCCTTTGTCAAAGTCGCTTACCTCAATGGATTTCTCAATTTACAGCTCCCTAGGGAGACCCCCGGCCGTGTCTGCTCCGCTTACGTACTTTTGTTACCGTGTCAAGTGGCTGCAACGTCACAGGGCGGCAGCCAACGACGCCGTGGGCAGTGGTCGTAATGTTCTGGATTATCAGTTTTAATAATATTTTAGAGTATCAGTGTATTCTGCTTACAAGATTTACATAGCAACAGAAAACTAATGTCGAGCACTGAAATTGGGAGGAGGGAGAGAATTAGTGTTAAGTGTCAAGTTCACATTTTAGCAATCATTAATCAAAATAAAATGTGCAAAAGTTAATCAATGAAACCCCAATAAGGTTAAAACGAACAAGAGAGAGAGAGAGGGGGGGGGGGGGGCAACAGTGCGTTACCAAGCCTGTAGTCCGTAGCATCTCTATACTTTGCTCCAGGACTCCGACAAAAGTGATGCTGACTGACGTTGTTGGGTCCTATTTCAAAATTCGCTCCCAGCATGAAAATAGTAGAGTCTCGGGATAGGTACTATTTTCTATTGCCACAATAAACGGTCAGTCCTACAAAATGGTATGTCTATCTTCCTAGCAAGTTCTCCAGGTCTGTAAGGTCATTACCTGGCTGGCCCTAAACGCTAGCTACCTCCCACGAATATATCCCTGCGCTCCTTCTTCACAGCATGGAGCTTCTTTAATCGCCCATCTAAGGGCCACAAATAATTACCGTTTGAAAGGCATTTCCTTAAAATTAAGCTGGCCCAAAATTACTCTTGTAAAGAGGGAATAACGTTAAATAATATTCGTCTCACTCTTCTCTTAAGGACACACCTAAAATAAATCTGGTGGAGGATTTTTTTTTTAATCTACAGCTCAGTCCCCCAATAAGTGTAGTATCACAAACCCTTAACACAGACATCTTTCAAAAATGAAGTTTTTAGATTCAAAAAGATTACCCATGTGCTGGAATATCGAGTGAACGGAAGAAAGTGCAAATATTGGATCCGAGGGCTTAAGGAAAGTATCTTTAGAATCATTGTTATTCCAGACCAGGACATCATTGAAGAGAAAATTTGAGGAAAGATGGAAAGACAAAATTTAATTCAAAAATATTTCTTCATGAATACATTGCAACGTATGCCATTTCATTAAAGAGTTTTGGCTCTGTTTTCACTTGTTTCACCATTATTCATCTCATCTGACAATTTACTAACGTTATGGACGCAAAAATATACGTATTCCGTAAATCACGTACAACAAGACGTAAAAACAAACATTTTTCTCAGGACTCATATGACGCTGAAAGACGGCTGGCTTTCTCACCGCTTGGGGCGCTGATGTCGTCTCCAAACATCAGACGGTAACAGCAGTGAGTGTCGCTACTGTGCATGTACACTGTGACGTTACCTTAAAAATTAGTACAGAACACAGTGTGATGTGAAAAAGATGGAGTTCACCAGTATTTACAGTTCATGAAAACTTGGAACAATCAGGTCTAGAGAAAGCATCTCAATAGTATCGGTTTGCGGATGATACGTTTGCACTGGAAAATGACAACGGGATAGACTTCTTGGCTATTTTAGTAATAAGACGGACTGTTGAAACATTGAAAATAGAGTTTTTCATAAAATCACGCATACGGACAGATACATATTTGCATAGGTACTCCAATGATAAATTCACAACGAAAGTTGGGCGTTATCAACAGAGCCAAAGGAATTTGCACGCCGGAACACCTGGATACCGAATTAAGATATCTCAAGCAGACGTTCAAGGAAAGCGGCTACTCGGGAAACGAAGTAAATGCATTTCTGCGACGAAATAACGGTAGGCCGAAGGACAAGAATAAAACACATCAATCGGAAAAAACAGCTTCTCTCTCTTTTATTAAAAAAGTAAAAAATCGGGAAGATATCACAGAAAATTAGCACACAAACTGCGGACGATTGCACGTTGACGTCGAATTTAAGCGGTGGACAGATTAATGTGTCTATACCGTGTAACTGCTCAATATAGACAATAAATATGTTTTAATTACTTGAAAGTGAGTCAGCCGCTGTGGTCGAGTACGGAAGCGCGCTGCAGCTACGGTCGCAGGTTCGACTCCTGCCTCGGGTATGGAAGTGTGTGATGTCCTTAGGTTTTATAGTTTTAAGTCGTTCTAAGGTCTAGGGGACTGATGACCTCCGATGTTAAGTCTCAGAGTGCTTAGAGCAATTTGAACCAGGTGTCTTAACAGATGTCCTATCGTCCTGTCCCTTCGTCAGTGTTTTCTATTGATCGCTTTACTCGCCGATTCTGCACAGAGACTCCTCATTCCTTCCCTTTGTCTGTAGCTCCACATCTCAAATGCTTCGTTTCTCTTCTTGATTCAAATGGCTCTAAGGTCTATGGGACTTAACATCTGAGGTCATAAGTCCCCTAGACTTAGAAGTACTTAAACCTAACTAAGCTAAGGACATCACACACATCTATACCCGAGGCAGGATTCGAACCTGCGACCGTAGCAGTCGCGCGGTTCCAGACTGAAACGCGTAGAACCACTCGGCCACAGCAGCCGGCGTTTCTCTTCCGTTGCCGTTTTCCCACACTCAGGGAACTGATGACCTGAGATGTTAAGGCCCATTGTGCTTAGAACCATTTGAACTTGATAGTGTTGCACAGCTGTTTAGCCTTCAAAGTGAAGGTATGAGATTTTAATGAAGAGGTCCAAGCAAAATGGAACAGTTTTGCAAAAACAGACATAATGTCTTTTGGGACAACAGCAATCAGTGAAATTATAATGTTACTTAAAAACCGTCTTGATTGCAAATATTTTTATTCATATGACCGGTTTCGGTTCATTCAGAACCATCTTCAGATCTGATATTTCAGTTACTGCTGGATTTGGACGGGTTACTCCTGTAACTGAAATATCAGATCTGAAGATGGTTCTGAATGAACCGAAACCGGTCATATGAATAAAAATATTTGCAATCAAGACGGTTTTTAAGTAACATTAAAATGGAACAGAACAATATGCATATAGAGTAAAGCCACTTTTTAAAATTCAACATCACGCTTGTATTTAGGCAGTCCAATACCAGCATTTGAAAATGTAATTAGTGTAGCGTTTGATATTCAACTGCTTGGATGCCGTATTGACGTTACGTATAAGTGCTATTCTGAGATGGACAGGTTAACACAACAGAGGAAATCTTGGCGAGCCGTGTGAAACTAACGTGTGTGTTTGGGGGAGTGTATAATTTATGTGATGTCGTAAACAGTTTCCGGCGTATTGTTCTCCCTGTAGCATGTCTGGGTGATAGAGATGAGCGTCCGTCACTGTGTATCTTGTAAGAGGAGACGTGCTGTGCGTGGGCTTCCGAATGAAGCAGCCGTGGGCGGTGGCCGAAGCAAACCAGCGCGCCACGCCCGCGCTTGACCCAGAGCGGTCAGTCCCCCGTCACTCGGGGGTCGGCGGCGGGGCGTTGCGCCAGCCGCGTTACGAAACGCGCGTCCACTGCTAGCCGAGGGCGGGCCTGCGACGTCCTCTTGGCGGCTGACCGTCTCGCGTGTCGCAACTGCAGCGCTGCGCTTTCGGAGCGCACACATGCGTGGATGGAGCACCACTGCAGCTTCTGGAACTGACACCACGTCCACGATCGCTAGGATAAGCTGCTGCTTTGGTCATATCTTCTTACTCCATCATGTAGATCATTATCAGGTCCCTGTACAGCTTAAAGCATGGACAGATCTTGACTAAGGTGACAGTTGTGATGCCGACGAACGAGTCGTCGCCAATGTTGACTGGTGGCCAATGCTAAATAGAGACATATGAATCACAGCAGGTTTGTCAGTAACGTCGATAAGGTGCTGGCTGCATGGTCTGGATCAGCAACGACTAAAATAATTAGGTGTCATTGGTAACAAAATAATATACAGGGTGTTACAAAAAGGTACTGCCAAACTTTCAGGAAACATTCCTCACACACAAAGAAAGAAAATATGTCATGTGGGCATGTGTCCGGAAACGCTTACTTTCCATGTCAGAGCTCATTTTATTACTTCTCTTCAAATAACACTAATCATGGAATGGAAACACACAGCAACAGAACGTACCAGCGTGACTTCAAACACTTTGTAACAGGAAATGTTCAAAATGCCCTCTGTTAGCGAGGATACATGCATCCACCCTCCGTCGCATGGAATCCCTGATGCGCTGATGCAGCCCTGGAGAATGGCGTATTGTATCACGGCCGTCCACAATACGAGCACGAAGAGTCTCTACATTTGGTACCGGGGTTGCGTAGACAAGAGCTTTCAAACGCCCCCATAAATGAAAGGCAAGAGAGTTGAGGTAAGGAGAGCGTGGAGGCTATGGAATTGGTCCGCCTCTACCAATCCATCGGTCACCGAATCTGTTGTTGAGAAGCGTAAGAACACTTCGACTGAAATGTGCAGGAGCTCCATCGTGCATGAACCACATGTTGTGTCGTACTTGTAAAGGCACATGTTCTAGCAGCACAGGTAGAGAATCCCGTATGAAATCATGGCGGTGAATCGAGGAAGTACAGTACATACTGACGAAAGTAAAATGAGCTCTAACATGGAAATTAAGCGTTTCCGAACACATGTCCACATTCCATCTTTTCTTTATTTGTGTGTGAGGAATGTTTCCTGAAAGTTTGGCCGTACCTTTTTGTAGCACCCTGTATATTGTACTTAACTGGTCGTACAGGATTCTTCTTAGCTGTATACATATAAATATAAACAGATACCCATTGAGTCCTCACTTAGGCTATACGTTACTACGCGTCTTGTTAGAGGTTGCTTCCTATCAGCTGAAGGCTACGCTGCTTTACTACTGGACGTCCCGAGCAAGAGCGGACGAGAGCTCGCTAGAAACCTGATAGAAGCCGCGGAGAGGTCACGAATCGCGGGTCCAACGATACTAATACGGACCGCGGTAGATAATTGCAACTCCTAACAAGTGTGCTATCGAACGTTGATGCCACAATGACAACAAAGATTGTCACGGCGACACTACTGTATAAAATTTTCTCGGACTTCTAGAGGCAAGAATTACGGGTAAAATATCTATCTTTTGACGATTACCACCTTCGTCTTCGTCAGGAGCAGCCGAGTGTCGTGGCACGTCATCGTCGTTGCTTCCTAAAGAGACAGGACTCCCATGTGGTCCTCACTTCTGCGAACTTCCAGTAGGGAGCGCTTTACTATCCGTCGATGTCTTCGTTTCCTTGCTGTTGTGAATGTGTTTTCATATTGTTGAGTTTTCTTTCTTCTTCTGTCGTTTGGTTTGATCTCCATTGAAGTTGCAGTTTTGTGGAAATCTCGAATGGTGGACAGAGTGGGAACGTTGGCGCCATAATACCCTCTAGAGCTCATCGCATTTCAATGCACTGGGTTATGGGGCTGCAATGACAGTTTTTACTGTATTGCTATGGTGGCCTCATATAGTCTGTGGACTGTTCAGGTTGGTCAGCAGTTTCGTCTTGCTGTCAGAGGTGGTGTCAGTGTTCGCACTGGCGTCCTCACTGTTCCCATAGGAGCGTAAACAGTGCGGGAAATTTCTCTGTTTCTTCTCGGCGATCTTCATCGGTTGGCGCTTTGTGGCCTGTAATGCACGTCTGGTTGTAACGCAAGACTTACACAGATGAGATGATAATGGACGAGCCGCCCGAAACAAGTCGTCAGTAAATAAATAAAGTTTACTAAGCAACTTAACACGGTCCCTTTAACAGTTACTATAATCACATTAAAGTTGCTGACCTTTTCAACTCCAGCATGTTGGATACACATAAATTGTTTATTACTTCAGAGGTGATCACTGTAACGGTTAATAAATTTATTCAACTATCAATACCTTCATGAAAAAATGTTTGGGGTTGTCGGCTGAAACATGATTGTATACACGTGAGCACCTCTTCAACCGGAGCAAATCGACGGCCACGAGTGTGTTTCTTCAGCGCTCCAAAATTATATGGTAATCCCGTGGGGAGAGATAGGTACGTAAGGAGGACGTGTAAGTGGTTTTCCGTTGAAGTTATCTCTCAATATTAGTAAGTTTAACCTACTGCGTATAACAAGGCGAAAATCCCCATTAATGTATGAGTACAAAATAAATGATCAGTCTTTGGAAGCGGTAACATCAATCAAGTATCTGGGTGTTACTATTCGAAATGATCTCAGATGGAATGATCAGATTACACAAGTAACGGGTAAGGCGAACTCTAGATTGCGATTTATTGGTAGAATACTGAAGCGATGCCGTCCTTCAACAAAGGAAATAACTTACAATGCGTTAGTTCGTCCAGTCTTACAATATTGTTCATCTGTATGGGACCCTTACCAGTCTGGTCTGATTCAAGAAATTGAGAAGGTCCAAAGAAGAGCGGCAAGATTCGTGACTGGTACATTCAGCCATCGCGAGAGCGTTACAAATCTCATAGAAAGTTTGAAGTGCGACACACTTGCAGATAGACGACGCGCTAAACAGAAGGGGCTGCTCACTAAATTCCGAAATCCAATCTTCACCGAGGATGTAGAGCATATATTATTACCGCCAACTTTCAAGTCGCGTAATGATCATCATTCAAAGATAAGGGAAATGAGAGCTCGTACTGAGGCGTTCAGACAGTCTTTTTTCAAACGTGGAACAGAGGAGGTGAAATATGACTTTGGCGCAAATTGTGCCCTCCGTCACACACCGCTTGGTGGCTACCGGAGTATATATGTAGATGTAGATGTAGAAAGTTCTGCAGCGCACTCAAAACAACATTGGCAACGTGTGAGCCCTCTCAAATGTTGCCGAGGTTGTTTCGAGTGCGCTGCAGAACTTTCGCTTGGAACTCCTTACACGTCCTCCGTACAGTCTCGAAATCTATCCGTGTGACTTGTATATTTTTGGAGAGCTGAAGAAAGACATTCGGGGCCGTTGATTTGCTCCGCTTGAAGAGGTGCAAGCCTGGATACAGTGATGTTTGAGCAGAAAACCCCAAACATTTTTCCATGAAGGCATTCATCGCCGTGGGATAAATGTATTAAGAGTTATGGCGATTACTTTTGAAATAATAAACAGTTATTCATTTTTCATGTAGACTGATTCTTACAAAGAAGAAGACAGCAACCAGCAACTATTAATACTGCTATTATTGAAGTAAATAGCGCTGTAACCGGTTTCTAACTGACAAGTTCATCATCAGACGGCTGTTCACACGATTTGCAAGAAGCATTTTACATAATCGCCAGTTTTCGATTTGTATTCTTCCACTGTGGCGAAATATTCTTGGTGTGTAGGTGCCCTGCGGTAGAAAACAGTGTTAGAAGCGCCCTATGTGAAAATAACGAACATCCAAACGATGAAATACAGAGTAAATAAAAATGTGAGGTTAAGTGGTTATGGTACTTACATAGAAAATTTCGCGCGATTTTGTTGCGAAGTTGAAGGATTGTATTTTTCAAATTTTCCAAAACATATACAGCACTTATATAATTTGCACGTCACCATATTGTGCAAAACACCACACACACACACCCCAAAACGTATTTGCCATATGTGAAGTTGACACAAAGACTGCACATTTAGAAATACAACAGTTCATATGGTTCCAATGGCTATGAGCACTATGGGACTTAATTTCTGAGGTCATCAGTCCCCTAGAACTTAGAACTACTTAAACCTACCTAAGGATATCACACACATCCATGCCCGAGGCAGGATTCGAACCTGCGACCGTAGCGGTCGCGCGGTTCCAGACTGTAGCGCCTAGAACCTTTAGGCCACCCCGGCCGGCAACAGTGTCAGGCACTTCGTTCTCAGAGATACTACAATGTGCGCATTGCATTTTACAGTATGTCTGTTTTTAAAGAATAAACATAACATAATGAAAATTAAAACACAAAGATAAACCTTACACTGTTGTTGTTGTTGTGGTCTTCAGTCCTGAGACAGGTTTGATGCAGCTCTCCATGCTACTCTATCCTGTGCAAACTTCTTCATCTCCCAGTACCTACTGCAACCTACATCCTTCTGAATCTGCTTAGTCTATTCATCTCTTGGTCTCCCTCTACGATTTTTACCCTCCACGCTGCCCTCCAATACTAAATTTGTGATCCCTTGATGCCTCAGAACATGTCCTCCCAACCGATCCCTTCTTCTGGTCAAGTTGTGTCAAAAACTTCTCTTCTCCCCAATCCTATTCAACACTTCCTCATTAGTTATGCGATCTACCTATCTAATCTTCAGCATTCTTCTGTAGCACCACATTTCGAAAGCTTCTATTCTCTTCATGTCCAAACTATTTATCGTCCATGTTTCACATCCATACATGGCTACACTCCATTCAAATACTTTCAGAAAAGTCTTCCTGACACTTAAATCTGTACTCGATGTTAACAAATTTCTCTTCTTCAGAAACGCTTTCCTTGCCATTGCCAGTCTACATTTTATATCCTCTCTACTTCGATCATCATCAGTTATTTTGCTCCCCAAATAGGAAAACTCCTTTACTACTTTAAGTATCTCATTTCCTAATCTAATTCCCTCAGCATCACCCGACTTAATTCGACTACATTCCATTATCCTCGTTTTGCTTTTGTTGATGTTCATCTTATATACTCCTCTCAAGACACTGTCCATTCCATTCAACTGCTCTTCCAAGTCCTTTGCTGTCTCTGACAGAATTACAATGTCATCGGCGAACCTCAAAGTTTTTATTTCTTCTCCGTGGATTTTAATACCTACTCCGAATTTTTCTTTTGTTTCCTTTACTGCTTGCTCAATATACAGATTGAATAACATCGGTGAGAGGCTATAACCCTGTCTCACTCCCTTCACAACCACTGCTTCCCTTTCATGTCTCTCGACTCTCATAACTGCCATCTGGTTTCTGTACAAACCTTACACTATGAGCATGTAATATTACAGATGAAGTTGACAGATATAGTACCCAGGTTTTGTGAATGCTACTTATATGGTATTATGTAAATACCATGTCAGTTTTAGACAAAATAGCTTTGTTCATTTTTCTCCGTGTTTCGCGTTTTCATTTGGCTGCCATTTATAAACACCCCGCATGCCGACAGAGGAGGGAATTTGCTTTTCGCCGATGGGAGGGTATGACATGTCTTCCTTGTCCTCATCGTTTCGTCATCATGCTCATCATTCGTGACAGTGGCTAGATTAGACTGTGAAAAAAATCTGACTGTGAAAAAATTGGGACTTTGTACGGACGCTGATGACCGCGCAGTTGAGCGCCTCAGAAACCAAACATCGTCATCATCAATGTGCAATAACCACTCACATACTGCAGGTGGCAGCTCTAGCACTGGAGGTGACATGAAGCCTGTCGCGGGGACTCGGAAAACAGTGCGGTCGTTGATGTAATGCGGAAAACTGGCGAGACGTCTGAAGTCCAAAAGGGCTTCATCATTGGATTTTTCGCTAAGGGTGGAAGGATTTCCGAAACGGCTAAGTTTGTAAACTGCTCACGTGCCATCGTGGTTAAAGTATACCCTACATAAAAAATGGCGCCGCGGCAACGGTCGTGCGCCACCCGCCGTCGCGGACGACAGCTACGGGCGCATAGACGTAAAACTGTTGAGCAACTGACAGCCCAGATGAACCAAGGGGCCACCAACAGTGTCTCGTCATCGATTTTTCAGACGATGTGTCTTGGCATCGGCAGCAAGTGCCTGGTTCATCCACCCTTGCGGACAGCCGTTCGTCGACGACGAGGATGTAATTAGCACGCCAGTGTCGCAAATGGAAGTCCACTGAGTGGCGACAGGTGACCTTTTCAGATGAATCACGTTTTATGTTCCATAGGACATAAAGCAAGCACCCTGCAACAGTCGACAGAAAGGTCCAGGCTTGGGCAGGGAGCGTTATGGTCTGGGCATTCCCCGGGTGATGTCATTCTGCAGTGCGCAGCGGATCAACACAAGTATGCAACTATCCTCGGGAACCACTTCCACCCGTACATGTAGTGTGCTTTTCCTGGGCGCTACGGAATCTACAAGCAGGACAACGTGTTGCACAGCTCGCAGTGGTGAGTTTATCGCACTCCCCTGGTCTCTAAGATTTCCAGATTCAAACCCAATCGAGAATCTGTGGGACCACCTCGATGGGGCTGATCACGCGATGCATCCTCAACCAATAAACCCAACGGCACTGGACGTAGCATGTGAAAACTGCTGTATTTGGACGGGTTACTCCTGTAACTGAAATATCAGATCTGAAGATGGTTCTGAATGAACCGAAACCGGTCATATGAATAAAAAAATTTGCAATCAAGACGGTTTGTAAGTAACATTATAAAATCACTGATTGCTGTTATTCCATAAGACATTATGTCTATTTTTGCACAGAGAATTTGTCTGGGTACTGGGACTGCGATCTGAATCTCTGTGCTCCTGCCTATGGGTCCAATATCTCACCGGTGCACCACATCGCCCAGTCAGGTAAATAAGGTCAGTCGGGGTACGATCGAGCAACGTTACTGTGGTTTAATGTCCGAACAAGGACTATACTCCAAACAGGCGCAGAAACAGGGTTCAGTTGTGGGGGGGAGGCATTTTGTTTTGGTGGGGAGTCACGGTTTGTTCTAACTCTTCGCTGCGTCCCCCACCCCCTTCGCCACTCCCTCTCCAAGTACAGGATGCCTCTCCTACGAGTCTTAGGAGCATTTTCTCTAGTGTTTCAGTAGATATTGACAACGTTTCTGGATTGTATAGTTGGAATCAGCCCCAACACTGCTCAACACGTCTTTAATGCGACGTCCGGTATAGATGGAAAGTGACCGTTTGTTTCCTGTTACAAACAAAATGATTTTTAAATCGGAATTTTACATGCCCATTCGATAGAACTGTTCAAAAATGGTTCAAATGGCTTTGAGCACTATGGGACTTAGCTTCTGAGGTCATCAGATCCCTAGAACTTAGAACTACTTAAACCTAACTAACCTAAGCACAGCACACACGTCCATCCCCGAGGCCGGATTCGAACCTGCGACCGTAGCGGTCGCGCGGTACCAGACTGTAGCGCCTAGAACCGCTCGGCCACACCAACCGGCGATAGAACGGTCCCAGATTAGTCTAGTCCAATATTCGTTTTGCCGACATGTATTAACAGGGACAGTAAAGCATGTAGAATGATAAGTTCTCCAGCACCGACAGCACCCCCCCCCCCCCCCCCCCCGACACTCGTTGACTGATGACTGTTACCGCTAGGCAGCAGGAGCGCCACTTACTCTCTTTGCTGTCGCTGTTAACACATCTCGATAAAACGAATATCGCACTAATTTAGGAGTCCTCTGTTGAATGGGCACGTAAAACTCCGATTTAAAAACCATTTTGTTTGTAATGGGAAACGAACCAACGCTTTCTGTTGTCTCTAGGTGTCGCATGAAATGTGTGACTCCAGCTACGCGAAGCAAAAATGATATCGTGAACGTCTGACGAACCACCAGGGAAAAGCCACCTGATGACTCTTAGGAAGGACACCCGGAAGGACAGCTTGCCATTATCGCAACTTTTAACAGGCCACAACACCAAGGGTTTTAACAATAATAACAATATAATGTTTATTAATAATCTGTTTAAATCAGTGATTAAGACATGGCTATAACATCAGTTCCTGGCGATTACAGTTCAGATGAATACATACACTATGCGATCAAAAGTATCCAGACACCTGGCTATAAATGACTTACAAGTTCGTGGGGCCCTCCATCGGGAACGCTGGAATTCAATATGGTGTTGGACCATCCTTAGCCTTGATGACAGCTTTCACTCTCGCAGGCATACGTTCAAGCAGGTGCTGCAAGATTTCCTGGGGAATGGCAGCCCATTCTTTACGGAGTGCTGCACTGAGAAGACGTACCGATTTCGGTCGGTGAGGCCTGACACGAAGTCGGCATTCCAAAACATCCCAAAGGTGTCCTATAGGATTCAGGTCAAGACTGTGCGCAGGCCAGTCCATTACAGGGATGTTATTGTAGTGTAACCACTCCGCCACAGGCCGTGCCTTATGAACAGGTGCTCGATCGTGTTGAAAGATGCAGTCGCCATCGCCGAATTGCTCTTCAACAGTGGGAAGCAAGAAGTTGCTTAAAACATCAATGTAAGCCTGTGCTGTGATAGTGCCACGCAAAACAACAAGGGGTGCAAGCCCCATCCATGAAAAACACGACCACACCATAACATCACCGCATCCGAATTTTACTGTTGGCACTACACACGCTGGCAGATGACGTTCACCGGGCATTCGTCATACCCACACCCTGCCATCGGATCGCCACATTGCGTACCGTGATTCGTCACTCTACAAAACGTTTTTCCACTGTTCAGTCGTCCAATGCGCTCCATAAACCAAGTGAAGCGTCGTTTGGCATTTACCGGCGTGATGTGTGGCTTACGAGGAGCCCCTCGACCGTGAAATCCAAATTGCAGTGGATCCTGATGCAGTTTGGAAGTCCTGTGTGATGGTCTGGATAGATGTCTGCTTATTACACAATACCACCCTCTTCAACTGTCAGCTGTCTTCAAAAATGGTTCAAATGGTTCTGAGCACTATGGGACTCAACTGCTGTGGTCATTAGTCCCCTAGAACTTAGAACTACTTAAACCTAACTAACCTAAGGACATCACACACATCCATACCCGAGGCAAGATTCGAACCTGCGACCGTAGCAGTCGCACGGTTCCGGACTGCGCGCCTAGAACCGCAAGACCACCGCGGCCGGCCTCGGCGGTCTCTGACAGTCAACAGACGAGGTCGGCCTGTATGCTTTTGTGCTGTACGTGTCCCTTCACGTTTCCACTTCGCTATCACATCGTAAACAGTGGACCTAGGGATGTTTTGGAGCGTGGAAATCTCGCGTACAGACGTATGACAAATCTGACACCCAATCACCTGACCACATTCGAAAATGGTGAGTTCCGTGGAAAGACCCATTCTGTTCTCTCACGATGCCTAATGACTACTGAGGTCGCTGATATGGAATATCTGGCAGCAGGTGGCAACACAATGAACCTGATATGAAAAGTGTATGTTTTCGGGGGTGTCCGGATACTTTTGGTCACATAGTCTAGTTTCAAATGCATTCGTCCGAAAACTTGAGATTGAGATATATCATACAGCTATTTCAGAACAGCAACAGCTGCAATCTCTCACAACACTGATAATGTAAATACTTACAATACTTAAACAATAAGCCGGCCGGGGTGGCCGAGCGGTTCTAGGTGCTACAGTCTGGAACCGCCCGACCGCTACGGTCGCAGGTTCGAATCCTGCCTTGGGCATGGATGTGTGTGATGTCCTTATGTTAGTTAGGTTTAAGTAGCTCTAAGTTCTAGGGGACTGATGACCTCAGAAGTTAAGTCCCATAGTGCTCAGAGCCATTTATACAATATAAAAACCAGAGTACACACTCATCATTACCAGTATTCACTTACCACTACGGTTATGAACAGTTTGCAGACTACGGCTGCATTAGCTTCTGTACAGCGGGAATGCGGTTTCTTTTTGTCATTACCCGCTACCTTATGCAAAGTTAAATCTTTCTGTTATTATCTACTTTGTTGAGGACATTCTCCCTTCTCCTTGCCTCACTCAATTTTTTGTGGTCTTCTGGTTCTACAAATGGAGTCGCGAAATGTATCGGATTTGTCTTTGGCACCAACTATGGTCACTTTGTGAAAGGGTGCGATTACATGTCTGGAATGTTGCTGCCACGCCACAATCCCATCCACGTCGGCTAAGAAATGGTAAGTGCCCTAACATGTTGATGATGGTGGTGGTGGTGTTACTGTCTTCAGTCCGATGACTGGTTTGATACAGCTCTCCATGTTACCATATTCTGTGCAAGACTCTTCATCTCCGAACAACTACTGCAAACTATGTTGTGTTGTTGTTGTGGTCTTCAGTCCTGAGACAGGTTTGATGCAGCTCTCCATGCTACTCTATCTTGCGCAAGCTTCTTCATCTCCCAGTACCTACTGCAACCTACATCCTTCTGAACCTGTTTAGTGTAGTCATCTCTTGGTCTCCCCCAACGATTTTTACCTTCCACGTTGCCCTCCAATACTAAATTGGTGATCCCTCGATGTCTCAGAACATTTCCTACCAACCGATCCCTTCTTCTAGTCAAGTTGTGCCACAAGCTCCTCTTCTCCCCAATTCTGCTCAATACCTCCTCATTGGTTATGTGATCAACCCATCTAATCTTCAGGATTCTTCTGTAGAACCACATTTAGAAAGCTTCTATTCTCTTCTTGTCTAAGCTAATTATCGTCCACGTTTCACTTCCATAATGGCTACACTCCATACAAATACTTTCAGAAACGACTTCCTGACACTTAAATCAATACTCGATGTTAACAAATATCTCTTCTTAAGAAATACTTTCCTTGCCATTGCCAGTCTACATTTTATATCCTCTCTACTTCGACCGTCATCAGTTATTTGGCTCCCCAAATAGCAAAACTCTTTTACTACTTAAAGTGTCTCATTTCCTAATCTAATTCCCTCGGCATCACCCAACTTAATTCGACTACATTCCATTATTCTCGTTTTGCTTTTGTTGATGTTCTTCTAACACCCTCCTTTCAAAACACTGTCCATTCCGTTCAACTGCTCTTCCAAGTCCTTTGCTCTCTCTGACAGAATTACAATGTCATCGGCGAACCTCAAAGTTCTTATTTCTTCTCCATGGATTTTAATACCTACTCCGAACTTTTCTTTTGTTTCCTCTATTGCTTGCTCAATATACAGATTGCTTCCCTTTCATATCCCTCGACTCTGGTTTCTGTACAAATTGTAAAAAGCCTTTCGCCCTCTGGATTTTACCCCTGCCACCCTCAGAACTTGAAAGAGAGTATTCCAATCAACACTGTTAAAAGCTTTCTCTAAGTCTAGAAATGCTAGAAACGTAGGTTTGCCTTTCCTTCGTATTTCTTCAAAGCCGTCAGTATTGCCTCACGTGTTCCAACATTTCTACGGAATCCAAACTGATCTTCTCCGAGGTCGGCTTCTATCAGTTTTTCCATTCGTCTGTAAAGAATTCGGGTTAGTATTTTGCAGCTGTGGCTTATTAAACTGATAGTTCGGTAATTTTCACATCTGTCAACACCTGCTTTCTTTGGGATTGGAATTATTATATTCTTCTTGAAGTCTGAAGGTATTTCGCCTGTCTCATACATCTTGCTCACCAGATGGTAGAGTTTCGTCAGGACTGGCTCTCCCAAACCGTCAGTAGTTCTAATGGAATCTTGCCTACTCCCGGGTCCTTGTTTCGACTCAGATCTTTCAGTGCTCTGTCAAACTCTTCACGCAGTATCGTATCTCCCATTTCATCTTCATCCACATCCTCTTCCATTTCCATAATATTGTCCTCAAGTACATCGCCCTTGTATAGGCCCTCTATATACTCCTTCCACCTTTCTGCTTTCCCTTCTTTGCTTAGAACTGGGTTTCCATCTGAGCTCTTGATATTCATACAAGTGGTTCTCTTTTCTCCAAAGGTCTCTTTAATTTTCCTGTACGCTGTATCTATCTTACCCCTAGTGAGATAAGCCTCTACAGCCTTACATTTGTCTTCTAGCCATCCCTGCTTAGCCATTTTGCACTTCCTGTCGATCTCATTTTTGAGACATTTGTATTCCTTTTTGCCTGCTTCATTTACTGCATTTTTATATTTTCGCCTTTCATCAATTAAATTCAATACTTCTGTTACCCAATGATTTCTACTAGCCCTCGTCTTTTTCCTACTTGATCCTCTGCTACCTTCACTACTTCATCACTCAGAGCTACCCATTCTTCTTCTACTGTATTTCTTTCCCCCATTCCTGTCAGTTTTTCCCTGAAACTCTGTTAAATCTCTGGTTCTTTCAGTTTATCCAGGTCCCATCTCCTTAAATTCCCACCTTTTTGCAGTTTCTTCACTTTCAATCTACAGTTCATAACCAATAGATTGTGGTCAGAGTCCACATCTGCCCTTGGAAATGTCTTACATTTTTAAACCTGGTTCCTAAATGTCTGTCCTATCATTATATAAACTATCTGATACCTTTTAGTATCTCCAGGGTTCTTCCATGTACACAACCTTCTTTTATGATTCTTAAACCAAGTATTAGCTATAATTAAGTTATGCTCTGTGCAAAATTCTACCAGGCGGCATCCTCTTTCATTTCTTAGCCCCAATCCATATTCACCTACTATGTTTCCTTCTCTCCCTTTTCCTACTGATGAATTCCAGTCACCCATGACTATTAAATTTTCGTCTCCCTTCACTACCTGAATAATTTCTTTTATCTCATCATACATTTCGTCAATTTCTTCGTCATCTGCAGAGCTAGTTGGCATATAAACTTGTACTATTGAAGTAGGTGTGAGCTTCGTTCACTATGCTGTTTGTAGTAGCTTACCTGTACACCTATTTTTTTATTCATCATTAAACCATCTCCTGCATTACCCCTATTTGATTTTGTATTTATGACCCTGTATTCACCTGACCAAAAGTCTTGTTCCTCCTGCCACCGAACTTCACTAATTCCCACTATATCTAACTTTAACCTATCCATTACCCTTTTAAATTTTCTAACCTACCTGCTCGATTGAGGGATCTGACATTTCACGCTCCGATCCGTAGAATGCCAGTTTTCTTTCTGCTGATAACAACGTCCTCCTGAGTAGTCCCCTCCCGGAGATCCGAATGGGGGACTATTTTACCTCCGGAATATTTTACCCAAGAGGACGCCATCATCATACAGTAAAGCTGCATGCCCTCGGGAAAAATTACGGCTGTATTTTCCCCTTGCTTTCAGCCGTTCGCAGTACCAGAACAGCAAGGCCATTTTGGTTAATGTTACAAGACCAGATCAGTCAATCATCCAGACTGTTGCCCCTGCAACTACTGAAAAGGCTGGTGCCCTCTTCAGGAGCCACACGTTTGTCTGGCCTCTCAACAGATACCCCTCTGTTGTGGTTGCACCTACGGTACGGCTATCTTTATCGTTGATGCACGCAAGCCTCCCACCAACGGCAAGGTCCATGGTTCATGGGGGGGGGCTGCTAACTATATCCTACTGTATTCATGTTTTGGTCTTCGTCTACGATTTTTACCCCCCCCCCCTTCCCCCCGCCCCCCACATTTCCTCCAATAGTAAATTGGTGATCCCTTGATGTCTCAGAATATGTCCTATCAACTGACCCTCTCCACTAGTCAAGTTATGTCACAAACTTTTTTTCTTCCTAATTCTATTCAGTACCTCCTCATGAGTTACGTGACCTACCCGTCGAACCTTCTGTAGCAGCACATTTCAGAAGCTTCTATTCTGTTCTTGTCTAAACCGTTTATCGTTCATATTTCGCTACCATATATGGCTACACTCCAGACAAATACTTTCAGGAAAGGCTTCCTAACACATAAATCTACATCCGATGTTCACAAATTTCTCTTTTTCAGAAACGCTTTTCTAGGCATAGCCAGTCTGTATTTTACATCCTCTTTACTTAGTTCATCATCCGTTATTTCACTACACAAAATGCAAAATTCATCTACTACTTTGTCCCATTTCCTAATCTAATTCCCTCAGCATCACTTGATTTAATTCGACTACACTCCATTATCCTTGTCTTACTTTTGTTGATGTTCATCTCATATCCCCATTTCCATGCACCGTCCATTCTGTTTAACTGCACTTCCATGTCCATTGCTCTCTAAGACACAGTTACGATGTCATCTGCATATCTCAAAGTTTTTATTTTTTTTCTTCCAGAACTTTAGTTCCTACTCAAAAATTTTCTTTGGTTTCCTTTACCGTTGGCTCAATGTACAGATTGAATAGCATCGGAGATACGTTACAATCCTTTCTGACTCACTTCACAACCACTGCTTCCCTTTCATTCTTCTCGACTATTATAATTGTCTTCTGTTTTCTGTACAAATTGTAAATATCCTTTCGCCCTACTACCTTCAGAATTTCAAACAGAGTATGACACTTTACGTTGTCAAAAGTTTTGTCTACGTCTACAATGCCATAAACGTAGTTTGCCTTTCATCAACCTATCCTCTAAAGTAAGGGTCAGTACCGCTCTGAGTGTTACCACATTTCTGGAAATCCAAACTAATCTTCCCCAAAGTCGGCTTCAACCAATGAGTTAAACATATCTTGTAATTTTCATGTATCCTTGCCATTTTGTCCCCTACCATAGCTGAGTGGTCAATGCCATGCAGGTTACCCTGGTTCGATTCCCGGTACTGCCAGGAGTTTTTCCTTGGTGGGAGGGCTTGGTTGGGATACACGTAGCCCCGTCAGGCCAGTTGAAGAGCTACTCGACCGATTATTCGCGGTTACGTCAAGAGACCGACAACTTCAGGGAGAGCGGTGTACTGACCAGTGTGCGATTTACAGGGGGAGATGGGGGCTTCCCCCCCCCCCCCCCCCCCCCCCACTGCATCAGACCATCCCCTCCTCTGGTTTTAGTTTATCCGTCCCAACCTGGAATGTTTATTTCCCACACACTGGAGTAAATCTTTACATATAATTTAAATTTGTGGAACCGAACACTGAACGTTTTTAATAATTCTTGCTATTAATACTATTAATATGTTTCAGTTTTCTACCATCAGAATAAGTACAGCTTTTCACAAATGTGCCTCTACTTTTTGAATTCCCCTCGTATACCTGTATGTAGATGATTTTGTAAATAAGCTTTACCTATAATGTACTTTTAAAGATATAACATGGGACGGCTTTTCTGATGGCGCATACGCGTGACTAGTGAGTTTCGGCATTAACATCTATTTATAAATAGCTGTTTAACCATGCGTAACGCCACGGTCCAAGCTAGTAACATATATGTAATTCTAATTACCCTCTAAGACATCCCCCCCACTGGTAAAAGCACAAATCGCACCCTGGTACTGACCACGTGACCCCTCCCCCCCACTCCCCCCCCCCACCCCACCCCATACCGCATCCGGTGACGCCATTAGTAGAGGATAACCGCCAATCTTTCGTTCACTGATGCGTAATTTTATGTTTTTAACTTACATTTAAAATTTGCTCTGTTGGTAGGTTGGCACGTTTATTCCGTAAAGAATTGGTTCAAATGGCTCTGAGCACTATGGGAATCAACATCTGAGGTCATCAGTCCCGTATAACTTAGAACTACTTAAACCTAACTAACCCAAGGACATCACACACATCCATGCCCGAGGCAGGATTCGAACCTGCGACCGTAGAGGTCGCTCGATTCCCGACTGAAGCGCCTAGAACCGCTCGGCCACACCGGGCGGTTTCCGTAAAGGATTTCCTTTTATATGTCATTGGTAGAATATCAGGTAACTCTTTTTCTTGTTATCACAGAAAGGATTTTACCCACGAAGAAGCATCTTGAATTCTGATAAACGCCTATTTTACTTCGCTGTAACAAATTAGAAGATCGATCTTCATTTATCATGCAATTACATTTGTACTTTCCGCCTGTATGAGCTGTCGAAGATCGGACGTAAGTTTCGTTTAAGTCTGCTAATATTTGCTCCACATACAGTTTGAAACCCCATATTTACTTACAGCAGTGCTCCTGTATATTTGGTGATGGATAAATTCAGAAACGCGCCTGTGCGCAATAAAGACATTCCTTGCCTGATATTTGACTTTTACCATCGTGATGCACTCAGCCTGAATATAGAACTACTGATTGTAATAACAATGCTCATCTGCCTCCTGCATGACCTTATATCACATTTGTATTATTTCGTTCTCTCTATTTGCTGGCAAATAATCACGACGTTCAAACGGCTCTGAGCGCTATGGGACTTAACTTCTGAGGTCATCAGACCGTAGCGGTCGCGCGGTTCCAGGCTGTAGCACCTAGAACTGCTCTGCCACCCTGCCCGGCAATCACGACGTTTATTACGTGTGTCCAAGTTAAATATTTAAGAGATTAATCACCTTTCCTGTCTTCTTATCATGAAAGCAATTTTTTTTTGTCTTCTAATAATTTTCAGAGATCAAATGTGAGATGTTGGAGGCGGATTGATGATGGTGAAACGGCTGATCTTTAACTCTTCCTTAAACGAAGAGAGCATATTCCAGAGTTCAATTTGCCGATCATATCCATTATCTTATGTAATTTCTTACGTAAATATTTTCCTCAATCAATCGATCATGCATCATATTAACAATGACGTCAGCCAACACATCCACTGGCTTGATACAACGCCAGATTAAATTATACTGATAACGACCTATCTAAGGTAACTAAATATCCAAACTTCAGATTGATCACCTGGTGTCTCTAAAACGAGAAATATACGTCATGGTCATTGGGACGTGCATTCTCGTCGCAGTTACTGAATTACATGAAATTACATATTCTTTACAATGTTTTGTGATGTCTCTTAGTGAGAAATTTTTCTTGAAATATCTCACTACACGAGAAAGGAAAGTTTCAGCCCGACTGGCCAGACACGACCAAAATTTGGAACTTTACCTTTTACATTGTCATTTTAGAGATTCAGAAGCTTTGATCGTACTTTATTCTCCAAAATAGACATAGACATAGACTATAGACATTTGAAAATCGACACATAATCTGTAAAAATATAAACTCTTTCAGTAATACGTTCTTTGGTTGGGCAGTTGGGGAGGTCATGAACCCAATCACACGCCCCCTCCGTAGCCCCCTCCACCGCCCCTCTTTTGGGCCCGCGCGATGGTGTATACTCGACTACGTGATGTTATAATGTGCGACCGGCGGTCGAGTAGATGCATTTCCCGAATAGAAAGGCTATGAGTGGGTCAGTGGCTGCGTTAACAGGGCGTAAACAGCTGTGTGAAGTTCTGGTGTCGTGTTTTTTCTTGTGCCTCATGTGCTACATAACAATACATTCCAACAACACAGTATAACACAACTCTTCAATACCGTGTATACAATGACGTATCCACTGAATAGATTTTCCTCATTGTTCTGAATGAAGTGTCATTGATGGTCATGTTCACTTTGCTAAAATATAAATTTTTACTACAGTGACTGTCCTAAAGTTGGCCTCGTTGTCTTAGTTCCAGGGATATGACTATGCTCACAGATCTTGTGCGAAGAATACACACTGATTCCACGATTATCAATTTTCGATGAATTACTAACTAGGAAACGAAATGAACTGCAACCATTTAAAAATTTCTTCAAAGATCAGGTTTAGAAAGTATAACATCAGTTGGCTTCCTTGCGCTACAAATTTGATCTAAATTTGTCACCTTTCTACAGTATTAAAAACATGACTTCACTCCATTATACCACGAGTACTTCCAGCCGAGTGCAAACAAAACGAAGTACAAAGATAACATTTTAGGTAAACAGGTTTAAATGATTCAATTAACTAATACATATTTTAGCAATATTTAGTAACACGAATTTACAGATTTCCATATTAAAATTCGAAATGTCTCCTAAATACACAAAAAATCAATAATTATGCACGAAATAATGAACTTTGGTTAAAACAGTTTTATACGAACTTTTCTACTTGAAATTACTGTTGGTATCGAAGATGTCAGGATGTGTATCAGGCTTGATTAGATCATAAAAGGCAACACGATTCAGACCTTAATCTGCCTGGCGCACCCACCAAAGAAGTCCTCGTCACTTCACACGCTTTAGCAATTAATAATGCACGTATAAATAACATTAAGGCAGCATGCAGTCGAAATGAGTTGTGCCGAGGAATATTGGCAAATGAGTGACTAAAACTGAAAAATGGTATAAATTCCGTAATATAGTCACAGACCTCAACGCAGGCCATACAATATGGATAAATTTTAATACTATATATACAAAGTCATATATGTGAAAGTTTATTGTAAAACTACTACTCATGTTTGTATGTGTCTGGTTAGTATCTGAGAAACGTATAAAACTGATTTTGATATCAAAATGAGTAAATTGGGGTGAAGGGTGACATAACTGTGAAAATTTAATTTCGAAAGGAAAAATATGAGGAACTCAATCTACACGATGTGAAGTCCAGACTAACAGGTACATTACAGAATTCGTCAGCGAGAAAGTAATGCGTTGTGAATGAGATTTACATATTCCATCCGACTGAGAAACAAAAGAATTAAAAATGTTTACCCTGGTGTAGCTGATCTTTATCTTGGTCTTAGAAACAATCATTGTACCTTTATTGTTTTTGTAATTATAGAGAAAATGAACATAAAAATTAATGCACCAGACTGTCTGATAAAACTGCTTGAAAATTCACAAGGTAGCACTTTACTCAAATCTTCTACTATATTAAGCCTCTGAAAGGATATGATATCGTTTTCACAAGTACTCTCTGACAATCATTGTGCCCTACAATGGACATGAACCTTCATGGTAATTAAATTCGTTGTCCCACAATCGTCTATTCTACAAACTGTTGTTGTTAAGATAATGATAACACTGTCAAAAAACCAAATTTCATTTGCTGTACTAACATGTGTAATACTAGACGTTCTCTTACCAATTTTCACAAAATGCTTCTCAGTGAGAAACTGTCGATGTGCATTGTGAGTAAGTATACAGTATTGTGAAAGAAAATGAACACGAGAATCTAATCGTAATGACTGATAAATGAGAACAAATACAATATAACTATGTGTCATTAAGCCATAACAACAATACACCCTTTTATAAAGTTCTCACAACTAGACAAGTTAGTAAAATATTGCTTAATGATTTCCGCGTATACTTACTTTCCTTGACACTTGTTTCAGTTGTAAGACAAAATCATATGTCGCGTTATAATATTTCTACAGTAAACTCCAACCATACACACTGTTCCAACAATAAAAAATTACACAGTTACAAATATATATATAAAAATCTTAAAAATTCCCCTTTTATTATTCTTCTATTGACATGACCTCGTTTCCTTTCCTCAAAACATATTAGTATAAAATCCTTCTTAAATAATGCTGCCTTCACTACATGGCAGGGCAGCTTCCATCCTCTTCAACACGAGTACATAACCAGACTGTCTAACATACACTGCCTGCTACACTGATCAAAAGCAGTAATCTTTCTGGCCAACATGTTTGGTCTCAAGAACAGACTTAAAAAGAATATGGTTACTCCGATACTATAGTGGTTGAGTGCATTTATCAAATTCGTAACTTCATTCACATTTACATACAAAACTTCTTGAAAATCGTAATGGAAAATAGGACTGCCCCCTTTCATCACCCCTCCCCTATTAAACAAGAACCTTGTAGAATGGTGTCTTCTGATAAAATAGCAGGAATCACTCAAAAAATTCTCAACAAAAAGACAGTAACAAAAGCACGGTACAAAAGTGTGGTTGCAAATACCTGGAGTGTGTGACGATTCATACAAAATATCAGTGATGAGGTACAAAGTGACACTAATAATATGGTTCATAAGTTGAAATATGAGTAGCAGTACATACATGCAAACAAATGTACAAAGCTTCCAGTAATAAGTCATTTTAAATATTTGTCATGCTAGAGGAGACATGGCAAAAAAGATGCTTGCTTGTGTAAAATAGTAATCTAGTTCAGTCAAAAACAGTGGCATAAATACATAGTTTTACAATATGGTACGAAGCATTACAAAGTCATTAAGTTAGCTACATAAATGTTTAAAACAATAATGTAAAGACAAGAAAGTATTCCTGTCAATTCCAGTGATGTAAAAGAGATACACACATTTCATGCAACATTGTGCAGTACTCTACAAAGCAGTACAAATGTTTAAGAAAATATTGTGAAGGCAAGACAGTTTCTTGTCAGTTTAAATAATGCAAAAAATACATACATTTACAGTACAGTACAAAAATGTGTACAACTGTCTTTGCAAAAATTATTGAAGGACAAAACGATGCAATGGGCGAAAAGTATCACAGCAAAACGTCACACACATCACTGTTTTGTTACACGCACACTTATCACAGTTGGACTAGCACGGTAGCAAGAGCACATTCCTGGAACAGACTCAGGGAGCACAGTAATTTGCCTTCATTTTCTCCATTGACACCCCCATGGCTCAAAATAATACGGGAGGGTAAAGTGTCTTGCCACAACCTCCACTGTCAACACTACGACACTCAACTTAGTGTCTCAGCAAACTGCATGAAGCCATCCAGCGTAATCTGTCTATTAGCTTTGTGTGTGTTTGTTAGCCAAGATCATCTCCCATGTATGTCCAGAATACATGAAACAAATTTACAAAGGAATAAGATAATTAGTTACATCCATGTTAATACCATAATGAATTGTCCTGAAAACATATAATTCGATGCACATGTGCCTTATTCAAAATCCTTATCAATATATAGAATAGAAATGATTATCCTATAACCTGTGTATCACATGAATCATGTATAAGACCTTTCAGTTAAGCACATTGCTTAAACAAGTATACAGATGCTCATCAAACTGGTACTGAATGTCAATACTGAATACATATCTCCATCTTAAAGTACGTCACATAAATGAAAAGCTTTGGATCCAGTTTGTTAGGTTACATACATTTATCTTTATGGCCAGAATGATAACTGGCACATATTCCATATACAATAACTTTAGGAATAACTATAGTGATTACAAAAGTAGATAATTATTGTGTACATGCTCTTAGAATATACTCTGTCAAATACACTGGTATCATTACGACAAGAAAGCCATTGTCATTCCTGGTAATAAAAGAGTAACATGTTAATTATATTTCCATTAACAAGCTGCAAGTTTCTGAAAATTCAAAGATCAGATGTCAACCACAAAATAGCTCTATTATCTGTTGTGTAAATTTCTCATAAAGAGATACATGCAGAGCACAATTCTGAAAGAAAATGTTTCTGTTACATGTATTTTGGTTCTTGTTTCCACTGCTAAACAGTGTACCTTTAAGATTAATATTAAACCACATACAATATTATACATACATTATTAAACTGTTTGTTTAGAAGATTTAGAAATAGTCTGGAACAGTTGTACTATGCCTGTCTGAACATGATATAGTGACAGGCATGGAAATGGTAAATACAGGATTTCAGCATATGTGAGTAGAGACACTATGCAGAGACGAGGAGTTGCCATATATGTTAAAATCTGTCATAGTGTAAAAAATTTGGAAACTAAAAAATTTTCCATAGAGAAGTATGTGAATGTGAGCTTAAATTAAATAATGGCACTTTTATTATTGTAGCTATGTATAGATCCCCATTGGGAAATTTTCAACTATTTTTGAAAAACTTGGATTCTTTGTTGTGCTATCTGTCAGACAGAGGAAAGCAAATTATTGTTTGTGGGGATTAAAACGTAAATTTTCTAAAATAGTCTGATAGAAAGCTTTACCTTGAAGTATTACCTGGTTCTTTCAATTTTACATTGGTTACCGATTTTCCTACTTGGATGGTACAGGAAAGCAGCACACTGATTGATAATACTTTCACAGACCAAGATAAATTTAGTCAAATAAAATCTTTTCCTGTTAATAATGATGATGATGCACAGCTAGTTACAATATATGATATAGCTCCATACAGTAATTCAGAACAGTCCTCCAAAATAGTGTATTCAATTAATGATTTAACAATTCAAAATTTTAGGAAAAGCCTGCAACAGTTCGATTGGGATGAGATGTACAGGGAACATGATACTAATTTATAATTTAAACTATTTCATGATACCTTTGTGAGTATATTTGAAAACAGTTTCGCTAAGAAAACAGTGAAATACAATTGTAAGAAACCACATAAAATGCCATGGCTTACTAAAGGGATAAAAATACCTTGCCTTGTAAACAGAAAAGGGAAATGTATCTTATAGCTAGGAGGAATAATGATCCCAAAACAGAGAAAATTAAAAAAACTACTGCAATGTATTAAGAAAAGTTATTAAAAAGTCCTGAAGTATGTGCATTACATCTGAGATTAGCACATCTGATAATAAAATTCAAATAATTTGGAATATTGTTAAAAGGGAAACAGGGCACCCAAGAGCACAGGAAGACTGTAATTCTATCACACACAATGAAAAGTTTATTAACAAGAAGTCAGAAGGAGAAAACATTTATAATTAGAATTTTTTAAGTTTTGTAGGGAAAATAGGATGCAGCTATTCATTGGGAAATGCAAGGCAGTATATGGAAGAGGCAATACCTATGCAATTTGATAAAACTGAAATTCAACCCACCTCTGCTACTTAAATTAGGAAAATAATAAATTCACTCAAAAGTAATAGCTCACATAGAACACATGGCGTTTCCCAACAGAGTACTAAAAGCTTGTTCCCAACAAATAAGTAGATTTCGCAGCCACATATGTTGTAGCTCACAGAAACAGAGCATTTTTCCAGGCAGACTGAAATATGCTATTGTTAAACCATTGGATAAGAAAGGGGATAGGTCTCATGCTAACAACTACTGCCCAGTCTCACTTCTGACAGCTTTATCCAAAATTCATGAAAAAGTGATGTATTCAAGAGTAGCATCACATATTTTTAAAATGAAGTCCTAACAAAATATCTGTTTGGTTATCAGAAAGGTTTTTCAACAGAAAATGCTATATATGCTTTCGCTGATCAAATATATTAAATGCACTGAATAACTGAACACCACCCACTGAGATATTTTGTGATCTCTCAAAGGCTCTTGATTGTGTGAATCATGAAATTCTTCTAGATAAGCGTAAGTATTATGGTGTGAGTGGGAAAGTGCACAAATAGTTTAATTCATACGTAACTGCAAGAATGCAGAAGGTTGAAATTAACAGTACAGATAGTCTACAAAACCCAGCAAAGTCCTCTAACTGGAGAGGTATCAAGAATGGTGTCCTACAGGGTTCAGACTTGGGTCCCTTATTGTTCTTAATATATATTAACGACTTGTCATTCTATATTCATGAAGATGCAAAGCTAGTTCTTTTGCTGATGATACATGTATATTAATCACACCCAACAAGCAAGAGTCAGCCGAGGAAACTGTAAATAATGTCTTTAAGAAAACTATTAAGTGGTTCTCTGCAAATGGTCTCTCACTAAATTTTGAGGAAACACAGTTTATACAACGTTGAAGAGAGACTGTGTAACATCAGAAATTTTATTCGCATTGCTAGACAGCTGCGTCACAGTTACAGAAAGTGAGCTGTTTGGCAACGGTATTTCACTGTTCTTGGGTAGCAAATTCTCTGTAGCCTTAAGCGATACACACTGCTCTTCAACACTTTATATCTGGGTTGCGGACTACCTGTCCTGCTATTTTAACCGTTAAATTTCGGTAGTTTCAATGTGTTCCCCTATTGACTTCAGATTATTTATTACAGAGGTGGACTTCTCACATACATCTTCCTTAATCTGTTTCATCTCATCCTTGAAGCGCTTAATCCCTTCCCTAACACTTTCTTTAATCTCTTCTTTAAGGTTTTCATTGTCTTCCTTGACGTTTTTAAACTCCGATAACAGTATCTGCAAAAGATCGTTGTCCTTATCGTTAGCACTCCTACCAGGAGGATTAGAGACTGGCTTAGTTTGATTAACAGATGTGGATGCAAATCCAGAATCTTTAACTACAGGAACTGACTGTTGCAACAAATTACATCCTAAAGTCTCCGTTTCCAGAGCAGAATGTCCAGGTGCACTTTCTTGTTCCACGTTTGATACCGAAAAATGACCCTTATCAATCCTGTCAGGTATTGTCCTATCTGTCGCAGTTAAATCAATATTGTGAGATGAAATCTGTTCAATTGTCCCTTCTCTGTCAACAAAATTACCTATAGTCACATCCCTTGCAATTCCGGCATTTGATCTAGCTCTAGTAGCGTATGACATTTTAATGCAGTAAATAGTAACACAGCAAGCAAAAAAAAAAATATCACAAAAACTGAAGATCGACACTACACAGTGAACTACTAAAAATCACTTCCTGTAGATGCTAATGACAACAGAAAAATATTTAAATCACCACTGATAGAATTCACTGCATAAATGCAACTCCAAACTTCTGATAATATCACTGTGCAATGAAATACCTATACTTCACCAAAAGACACAAAGTAGCATGCACCATGAAAAAAGTCACTGTCTGTCTAACCATATAACACTTCAAGGTTCAATAAACAAGAATTCTTTTAACTGGGAGTATATCACTAGCAATAGCAAAGATCAGTGACAAAATCACTAATTCTAAGTACAATATAACACTACAAATGCATAAAATGGAAGAATCTAAGCTGCACTACACACTGTAGTATTTCGAAACTTCACAACTGAAGTAAAATACTTTTCACAAAATCACTGTTCAGAATTACAGAAAATACACAACGCTCTATTCCTGCTCAAACAAACTTTAACTGTTCTCCAGAAAATTTGTCTAAATTGTTCACTGTTAATAAATACGAAAAACAAATTATGTTGCTGTAATGGCATGCAGTGTATAAAAACATCAATCATTGCATTTTGAAAGAAATTGCTAAGTTAAAGTCTGTAATTGAAATTTTAATTTGTATATGGCTGCAAAACAAACATTTATTTGAATGCAAAAATCAGCAGACTATCAGGTAATTATCCATCCTTACACAAAATGTCAACAGGTGGAAGTTTATTGTAAAACTTCTATTACTGTTTGTATGCGTCTGGCTGGTACCTAAGAAATGTACGATGGTTGGAACTTAAATGGTGGCAACTATTTATTCACAACCGATACGAAAGAGTTACATGTTTGCATCTATTTGTGTCCCTCAAAGTAGTCACCAGCGTTGTGTAGAACCCGTTGCCAGCGATGTAGAAGGCGTAGTACACCGTTAGTAGAGCCAGTTCTGTTGATGGTGCGAATGGAGCGGTCTAAAGTTATGGTGATTCTCGTGTACGACTGTAATGGTGTTATCCTAACGCATTACGTTCCTCCACGGCAGACCTTCAATGCACATTATTACTGTTCGTTTTTGGAGCATCACCTGCGACCAGCTTTGCGAAAGAGGCGGCGACACTTCCTGCGAAACCCAACCATCGTTTTGCACGACAATGCGAGGGAGCATACAGCGCAAGCTGTGGCTGCTCGGAAGTACTGTACCATCCACCATACTCCCCGGACTTAAGTCCTTGTGACTTTTGAGTTGACTCCGAAGATGAAGGAATCACTTCGTGGCATTCCTCCAGGGCAGACCTTCAATGCACAGTATTACTGTTCGTTTTTGGAGCATCACCTGCGACCAGCTTTGCGAAAGAGGCGGCGACACTTCCTGCGAAACCCAACCATCGTTTTGCATGACAATGCGAGGGAGCATACAGCGCAATCTATGGCTGCTCTGTTCGGTCGATCGGACTGGGAAGTACTGTACCATCCACCATACTCCCCGGACTTAAGTCCTTGTGACTTTTGAGTTGACTCCGAAGATGAAGGAATCACTTCGTGGCATTCGCTTCAGAACTGTTCCACAAATTCGACAGGCAGCACACCGCTCCATTAGCACCATCAACAGAACACGCTCTGCTAACGGTATACTACGCCTTCTACATCGCTGGTAACGGGTTCTACACAACGTTGGTGAGTAGTTTGAAGGACAGTAACAGGTGAAAACATGTAACTCTTTTGTATCAGTTATGTGTAAATAGTTGCCACTATTTAAGTTCCAACCCTCGTATAAAACTTATTTTGATAACAAAATGTGTAAACTGCGGTGCCGGGCGACAAAACTGTGAAAATTTAACTTTCAACGAAAAATATGTGGAGCTCAAGCTACACGACAATAAACAACTCGCCTGCGAGAAAGTAATCTGTTTTCAATTAGATTTACATATTCTATTTGACTGCGAAACAAAGTGACTCTGATTAAAAATATTTACTCTGAATGTAGCCATCTTTACCTTAGTCCTGTAAACAACCACTGTACCTGAATTGTAGAGGAAATAAACATAAAAATTAACGAGCCTGAGTGTCTGATAAAACTGCTTGAAAATTCACAAGATATCACTTTAGTCAAATCGTCTACTACATTAAGCCTCTGAAATGATATCGTTTTCACACCTACTCTCAGACAATCATTGTGCCTTAAAATGGACACGAATCTTGGCCATAATTAAATTCATTGATCCACGATCGTCTGATCTGCAACCTGTTGCTATTGAGATAATGATAACACTGTCAAAAAAAAACAAATTTCATTTGCTGTGATCGCCATGTGCAATGATAGACGTTCTCTTTCCAGTTTTCACAAAATGCTTCTCAGTGAGCAACTAGCGATGTGCAGTGCGAGTAAGCATACACAATCGTACTCCAATGAGGTACCAGCAAACGCGAAAGAATACATAGTTTAATGTTTATGTGAGTTTTATTCTTACGATGAATTGAGTATACTCTAAACGCAGCGTTAAAAAAAATCAGTTCTGATAATTGCTTGTGCAACTCTGTCATTCCATTCCATCGGTTTTACTCTCTCCCGTTAGGTACAAATGCCGAGTTACCATGTCGACTTCACAATACATGTTGTGTACCGTCCCCTTGTAAGAACCATAGTAAAATGTTAGGATAACCACAAGTGAACTGTGTCAATAACGAATAAAATTATGTGTGTTTATGTATGTAAATGTTCTATCAGTGAGGAAATATTATTTTGGAAAAAGAAAACTCTCCACCTTCACGCGTTTTGAACAAATTGCACTAATAATTAATAATAATTAATTAATAATTAATAATAAACTTATTTCTGTGTAACAAATACTGGGAATAACGAAGACTATATGGATATCATGCCATGGATTTCTATGTAATTGTGCAATAAAGACTTGGATGAATAAAGTGATCACTCCGGTGTCAGGGGTCGGATCTACTAGATGCTTTTGTACGAGATGCTTCTGAACGCACGATTTTGTGAATTGTTCGTAAGTTTTTCACGATGTATGTATAAAGGGTACAGATTTTTCCTTTTAATTGCTTTTCATACCTCACCGGCCATGTGAATATAATAAAGTCAAAATAATTAACTATCGCTAAAATTCAAGTTTTATCAGTGGCCATATGCCATTCTTTTGTCATAACAATGCACTGGCAGTCATTACGTGAAATATAACCAATCATATGATTTTTCGGTATTGACCTACAAGATAACAAGAAAAAATACTTTAAATATTTTGCCATCAGGGAAATAAAATGTTATTGCAGAAAAGTTTTCAGTAAGTATACACTACGAACGCAAAGACAATAAATAATAATGTGAGGTTTGTTTTCACTGCCGTAAATATTATTCAAATCATAATTAACAGTATAAAATGTCAGTGTTTAACAAAGAATCTACGTAACATTGACAATCATAGTGGAGCTACGTAGGTGGTCTTATTGTGTCTCACTCTGTAACAATGTTTATTTATCGGGCATTAACTATCAGAGTTTTATGCAAACCACGCGTGTTTATGAGCAAGCCGTGTGTGTTGGCAACATAAATAAATTGTTAAAACCCAATAATTACCTTTACTCAGAATTATTTGCCTACGTAGCAACATTGATGACTGTTATCGTATATTTTATCGGCTACTACGAGTGTGCGAAATATAAGCGACGTCGAGACTTATAAATATTTTCATCCTCTATTCCAAACGTAACACTCCGATACATTCTGTGAAAAGAAGAAAAAAAAGAGAGAGGGAGAGACAATATAACTGCTGACCATTAAATCTGGAGCATTGTCAACGCGGCATGCAACAAACGGCAAACTGGAACGTTCATGTGTTCATGTGTACGGATACACGGATGATTAGAATTTCAGCGCAGCCGCACGAAGTTGTTAGGAGTAACGCCATTTACGCTCTGTATATAAGGAAAGAACACACACGGAGTTACTCATTCGGAAATCACATTTGAACACAGGTTGTTTTTGAGAAGATCGTTGGCCGGAGTGGCCGAGTGGTTCTAGGCGCTTCAGTCTGGAACCGCACGACCGCTACGGTGTGATGTACTTAGGTTAGTTAGTTTTAAGTAGTTCTAAGTTCTAGGGGACTGATAACCTGAGATGTTAAGTCCCATAGTGCTCAGAGCCATTTGAACCATTTTGAGAAGATCGTGTTGCGCCACGTGAAACATGGAGAAACGTCTAACAGCAAGAAAATGGCTCTGAGCACTATGGGACTTAACATCTGAGGTCATCAGGCCCTAGACTTACAACTATTTAAACCTAACTAACCTAAGGACATCACACACATCCATGCCCGAGGCAGGATTCGAACCTGCGACCTTAGCAGTCTCGCCGTTCCGGACTGAAGTACATAGAACCGCTCGGCCACCACGGCCGGCGTCTAACTGCGCCTGCAGGAATTCAACAGCAGGAGGATGAAGGTCTACCGAGACTGAAGTTTATCGTTCTGCGATAATCGAGTCAAGAGCGCCATGTATGTATGTATGTACTGAACTGGCGACATAGAAACGACGGAGAGGCTTCGTCCCCGCCGTATCATTCAGTGGTACACAATCCCAGAACAGGCTTCAGCAGTCCACAGACCCCACCGCCGCCCCACACAGAACCTAGGGTTATTGCTCAGCGAGAACGTCTCATTCCAGACGAGTGTAACCCCAATGTTTGCGTGGTAGAGTGATTATAGTGTACACGTACGTGCAGACAGTGTTAGCGGAGCAATCGCCGACATAGTGAAACTGAGGCGAAATAAGGGGAACCAGCCCGCATTGGCCGAGGTAGATGGAAACCTGCATTAAAAACCATCCACAGGCTGGCCAGCACGCCGGACCTCGACACCAATCCGCCGGGCGGATTCGTACTGCGGACCTGCACGCCTTCCTGTTCGAGAAGCTGTGCGTCAGACCGAACGGCTAACCGGGCGGGTTAAGAGCCTATACTCAACAACACCCCACGTCTATTGTACTGGAGGACAGGCACACTGCTCGACTGTGCAAGACCGTACAGCCATATGGCGTATTTTGAAGCAGGAAACTGGCCTGTTTGCGGCAAGGCAAGTATACACATGGACAATTAGGAGACGTCTGCAGCACCACAGGCTGTCAGCAAGGCGACCCCAGTTCTTGCTTCCCTTGGTGTGGCAATAAAGAGAGGCTCACGGACAAAGGAGCGCCTAATGACATCTAGACTCGGGAGTGGCATCACTTTGCCTCTTCAGACCAGATACTACACTACTGGCCATTAAAATTGCTACACCACGAAGATGACGTGCTAAAGACGCGAAATTTAACCGACAGGAAGAGGATGCTGTGATATGCAAATGAGTAGATTTTCAGAGCATTCACACAAGGTTGGCGCCGGTGGCGACACCTACAACGTGCTGACATGAGGAAAGTTTCCAACCGATTTCTCATACACAAACAGCAGTTGACCGGCGTTGCCTGGTGCAACGCTGTGATGCCTCGTGTAAGAAGCAGAAATGCCTCCCATCACGTTTCCGACTTTGATAAAGGTCGGATTGTAGCCTATCGCGATTGCCGTTTATCGTATCGCGACATTGCTGCTCTCGTTGGTCGAGGTCCAATGACTATGAGCAGAATATGGAATTGGTGGGTTCAGGAGGGTAGAACGGAACGCCGTGCTGGATCCCAACGGCCTCGTATCACTAGCAGTCGAGACGACAGGCATTTTATACGCATGGCTGTAACAGATCGTGCAGCCACGTCTCGATCCCTGAGTCAACAGATGGCGACGTTTGCAAGACAACAACCATCTGCACGAACAGTTCGACGACGTTTGCAGCAGCATGGACTATCAGCTCGGAGACCATGGCTGCGATTACGCTTGACGCTGCATCACAGACAGGAGCTCCTGCGATGGTGTACTCAACGACGAACCTGGGAGCACGAATGGCAAAACGTCATTTTTTCTGATGAATCCAGGTTCTTTTTACAGTATCATGATGGTCGCATCCGTGTTTGGCGGCATCGCGGTGAACGCACATTGGAAGAGTATATTCGTCGTCGCCATACTGGCTTATCACCCGGCGTGATGGTATGGGGTGCCATTGGTTACACGTCTCGGTCACCTTTTGTTCGCATTGACGGCACTTTGAACAGTGGACGTTACATTTCAGATGTGTCACGACCCGTGGCTCCACCCTCCAGTCGATCCCTGCGAAACCCTACATTTCAGCAGGATAATGTACGACCGCATGTTGCAGGTCCTGTACGGGCCTTTCCGCATACAGTAAATGTTCGACTGCTGCCCCGGCCAGCACATTCTTCAGATCTCTCACCAATTGAAAACATCTGATCAATGGTGGCCGAGTAACTGGTCGTCACAATACGCCAGTCACTACTCTTTATGAACTGTGGTATCGTGGTGAAGCTGCATGGGCAGCTGTACCTGTACACGCCATCCAAGCTTTGTTTGACTCAATGCCCAGGTGTATCAAGGCCGTTATTACGGCCAGAGATGGTTGTTCTGGGTACTGATTTCTCAGGGTCTGTGCACCAAAAATTGTGTGAAAATATAATCACATGTCAGTTCTAGTGTAATATATTTGTCCAATGAATAACCGTTTATCATCTGCATTTCTTCTTGTTGTAGCTGTGTATAAAAGATCACAACAGACGTATTCATCTGCAGAGGATCTGCAGTGACAGAAAATTGCCATATTGCATTCGTCACCATCTTCCAGGTACAACATCTATCATGGTGGTATCTGGTGCCACTGGGTCGTGTTGACGACCACCTCTAGTTTCCATAGCCAGTAATTTGGACAGGTGCTGTCTAATTTATCACTTGTTAACTCCTCTATTTCTCCGTGATGTTAGCTTTGCACGAGATAAGGACAATACCGCATGTTCCCTGTTGTGCCCTGACCTATCTTGATACAAATGGGTTTCGTCTGTTGCCATAGCTAGCACGTTCTCTAGGTCTCTCGACAACTGAAAACATCAGGTCATGAAGTGAAGAGATACTAGCACATCAACAGTTGCCAGACACTACCGTTGATGAAGTCTGACACAGAATTGAACTCGACCGGGGCGGCCGAGCGGTTCTAGGCGCTACAGTCTGGAACCGCGCGACCGCTACGGTCGCAGGTGCGAATCCTGCCTGGGGCATGGATGTGTGTGATGTCCTTATGTTAGTTAGGTTTACGTAGTTCTAAGTTCTAGGGGACTGATGACCTCAGAACTTAAGTCCCATAGTGCTCAGAGCCATTTGAACCATTTCTGAACAGAGTTGAACCAACATAAAAAGACGTAAGCGTATCTGACACCTAAGTTCAGTTTGGTTCGAAAGCCAGCCGGTTTAGAGCCATTGTTGCTCGCATGTGGCAGTTCTATGTACTAAATTTCACACTCTGCGTACCTGTATATCAGCTACAAATGTAATGCCCATAACGCACAATGATTAAACCTTTGTTATTTGCTATCTTTCCTGGAGTTGCAATTTCAGTGGTCAGCAATTTACAGCAAATTCCACGCTGGAATGACTACCTTTACACTACTAGATACTCAGGTCGGTTCTAGAACATTTTTCCCCACAAGCGATATATCATTTGTCGCTCATTTCAGATATTAGTTACCTTTTAGTTAGCGTCTATTCAGTTTACTAATGTCATTAATACAATAATTTCCCTCCGTAAGTGAATGGTAGCGTTCATGTTTTTGACGCGGTGAACCTTCGTTTTATAAGCATTGATTGCACTAATTTAAAATGACTCCACCGTCACTGAAATGGCATCAGACAAAAATATTATTTTATCATTTACAGATCTGTAAACACCACAATAAAAAAAGGCCGCACCAGGAAGGAATTATCCGAATGGAACCGAAATCTATAAATGGGATGTGCATGTATAGATAAACAAATGATCGCAATTTCAGAAAAATTAGATGATTTATTCAAGAGGAACAACTTCACAAATTGAGCAGATCAATAATGCTTTGGTCCACCTCTGGCCCTTATACAAGAAATTATTCGGCTCTTGTTAATGAGATTCCAGGCCGAAGACGTATCTGAAGACGCCCCTGGCAGTGGCGGGACAACAACTTGGCTGTTGCCCTCCGTATGGACCGAGAACTAGGAGCGCTGGTCTCGGGCGCCATTTCCTCTCATAGCAGGATCCCATTGGTTGCCATCGGCAGCACTCTTACAGCACAGCGCTACGTCGACGATGTTCTGTTCCCCGTTTTGTTGTCGTTCATGGCAAGCCGTCCTGGGCTTACATTTCAGCAAGACAATCCTCATCAGCACTTGGCTTCCACTGATTGCTTACCGAACGGTACCTTGTCCAGTTGCGAGCGTTTGGAGCGTTATGGGCGGTGTCCTCCGATCATGGCAGGACTTTGACGATCTAACGCGTCAATTGGACAGAATTATCCTCAGGAGGACACCCAATAACTTTGTCAATCCATGACGAACCGAATAACTTCTTGCATCAGGTCAAGAGGTGGACCAGTGCGTTATTGACCTTCCCAAAATGTGTGAAGCTCTTTCTCTTGAATAAATCCTCCATTTTTTTCTGAAATTTGAACCGTGAATTTACTTTCAAAACCTTTTCTTAAAGAATTTACTTTATTTACTAGCGATTCATCAAGAACATTAACACATTTAATCACACTATGTGACCGTGGAAGTAGTTGCCAGTGGGTAACTGATGAAAATAACTTCCTTTCAACAAATGGAAATTTTATTCATAAAAACCCTTTCCTTAAAAAAAACAAAAAAAAGACAGATTTAACATTATAATCAGAAAGCACCCTCTAAACATCAAGTTACAATTTATTCAGAGGCAGAAATAACATTTTTTTAGGCAGTATGAGCTTTTGGGCTGAGAACCTTGCCGCTCCCTTTTAACACGGCCGTAGTACTTTAAACTAAAATCTTTAACAACTCACACAAACACATAAACTACTGCCCACACTGACCCGGCTGATCAACTGACCGACTCGCCGAGACTGACAGACTGATCTCCTGCCGACCTCATAGCGTCCCTTAAATGCACGTGACCAGGCAACTTTTCCCCTTTCCCACCAGAGGGAGACACCAAAGCTGCGATTGCCACAGCGGCGCGCTCTTCAAAACAGCAAATTTTACCATGGCCGAATAACTTCTTGCATCAGGTCAAGAGGTGGACCAGTGCGTTATTGACCTTCTCAAAATGTGCGAAGCTCTTTCTCTTGAATAAATCCTCCATTTTTTCTGAAATTGTAGTCATTTGTTTCTCTCCACATCACATCCACCGATATCCATTCTATTCTGATAATTCCTCCGTGTTACGTCTTTTTTCCCCCTTAGAATGTATGTACGGAGTGGGTCACAACTAATGGCGAAAACTGATACGCGAGAAAGTACACCAATACGACACCGCTAACGAGCCGTTTGCGAGATAATTGCTAATGTGTGGTTGCGAGCCGCCACTGACTTCAGTGTGAAATACTGTCCTAGTTAGTGCAAATGAGTTTTAAATTTATACTTCTCGATTAAGTTCTCATGGCCTATGCAATCTTGCACAAGGTTGAGGAAAGTGGTACATGCATAATGGGGCACAGGCACACGCCAATATGTCTCAAGATCGACAGGTTGATTACAAACTGTACCTTGGCCTCCAAGATCATCTGAAAAGAGAAGCGTACAGCAGTCACGTTTATACGGCTGAAGATCTGCAACAGGGAACTGTATAGTCTTGTCAAGATTCACGAGGTGATCCTCCGGGTATCCGAAAGAAATCGTAACTCACTACAGAGACGAGTGTAGTATCTGCTCCAAAGGTGAAGACGTGATGTGGAACACCTCTTTCAACAGATACGAGTAGCCTTTACAGTAATTTATAACATGTACGTGCTGAAATAGTTTTGTATTTCTTGCAAAGGTAGGCCTTCGGTGAAATTTGTGCTCAATTAGAAGCAAGCTTAATCGAAAAACTTTCCATTTCAAATACATATACATGGATCTGCGTTAAGCACGACAATATTTGATTCTGAAGGCATTGGATCGCTACAACAGATACGCTATTATCTGTGAAACTGCTCGTTCGTTTTACCTATGTGCACTGGAACGTTTTCACTTCATTAGCGTGTACTTTCACACACGTCAGTTTTCGCTACCAATTATGACACAATTATGAGACAAATTTTGCACTTTGGCGCCTCTGACGAACATCTATTGGCACCCCAAGCGGCCGCTTGCGTCGCTTGCTCCTTAAACGGGCCCTGCAAACTTTTAGCATCTTGATAAGCACCACTTACAAATGTTCAAATGTGTGTGAAATCTTATCGGACTTAACTGCTAAGGTCATCAGCCCCTTAGTTTACAAACTACTTAACCTAAATTATCCTAAGGACAAACACACACACCCATGCCCGAGGGAGGACTCGAACCTCCGCCGAGACCAGCCGCACAGTCCATGACTGCAGCGCCCTAGACCGCTCGGCTACTCCCGCGCAAGCACCACTTACACGGTCAATAAAAATGTATAATATTATCGAAGTAATATTGTCAATAATACTGCGCAATAATATTGTGGTACAGAATGTTGGACGAGAAAGATGCTGCTGCGGTGGTAACTTTGCAGTTAGTTGTAAGCAGAAAAAAAGTGGATGAAAAATTGATTCAAGGAGTATTAAAATTGTTCAGATGGCTCTGAGCACTATGGGACTCACATCGGAGGTCATCAGTCCCCTAGAACTTAGAACTACTTAAACCTAACTAATCTAAGGACATCACACACATCCATGCCCGAGGCAGGACTCGAACCTGCGACCGTAGCGGTCACGCCGTTCCAGACTGTAGCGCCTAGAACCGCTCGGCCACTCCGGCTGGCCGCACTCATTTTCAGCACTACGACAACAGCAACAGCAACAACGAACTCTAAAGACACATAGCCAATCTGTAGCACGCTAGAGATTGGCAGGGATATTGGCAATACTGCCCTGAGACGAAGCAATATTTCCAGGCACCGCGATAAACGCTCTGAAGACAAAAAGCGACGTGCCGCGAAGGGATCATGCTAAGGGGACGGAATTCGGTACATGTGATGTGTATGTACACACAAACAACTGATTATAATTTCAGAATAACTGGATGGTTTATTCAAGAGAAACAGATTCACGAAATGAGCAAGCCAATTCTGACCCTCATGCAAGCAGTTATTCGGCCTTGACTGGTATAGTTCCTGGATGTCCTCCTGGGAAATATCGTGGCAAATTCTGGCAAGCTGACGTATTAGCTCGTCAAACTCTCGAGGCAGTTGGAAGACCCTGCCCATAATGCTCCAAACTTTTTCAATTGGGGAGAGATCCGGCGACCTTCCTGGCCAACGTTGGGTTTTGCATACACGAATAGAAGCAATAAAAATTCCCACCGTATGCATTATCTTGTTGAACTGTTAACCTAGGATGGCTTGCCATGAAGGGCAACAAAATGAGCAGTAGAATATCGTCGAAGTACCACTATACTGTAAAGATGCCGCGGATGACAACCAAAGGGGTCCTGCTATGAAATGAAATGGCACCCCAGACTCTCCTTCTTGACTGTTGGGCCGTATGGCGGGCCACAATCAGTTTGATATCCCACCACTGTCCAGATCGTTTCCACGCACGTCCTCGCTTGTTAGCGGGGCTCAGTTCGAAGCGGGCCTCATCACTGAAGACAGTCTACTCCAGTCAATGAGAGTCCAGGCCGAATGTGCGCGGCACACCTACAAACGGTCTTGGTGTACAGAGGTCAAGGGGTGCTGCGAGCTCAGCCCCCGTTCTGTAAGTTGGTCATCGTGGTCACTTTTGCACCAGCTGCTCGTCGTATGAATCCGGGGCGCCGAGTGCCTTTCCGACGATTGCTCGGTGCTCAAGTCCCGTCATCTCTCTAGGTCGACCGCTTCCTTCTTGACGGTGTGTTCGGCCGTGGTTCACCCATTCCTGACAAAATCATTCGCCGATTACTACAACCGGTTTCTTTGAGGACAACTACATGCTCTCTCTCAGATGCTGACATCTGCGAATATCATTCGTGCGCCTGTCTGCGAAGCGTTGCCGGCCGGGGTGGCCGAGCGGTTGTAGGCGATATAGTCTGGAGCCGCGCGACCGCTGCGGTCGCAGGTTCGAATCCTGCCTCGGGCATGGATGTGTGTGATGTCCTTAGATTAGTTAGGTTTAAGTAGTTCTAAGTTCTAGGGGACTGGTGACCTCAGCAGTTAAGTCCCATAGTGCTCAGAGCCATTTGAACCTTTTTTTTTTTTTTTTTTTTTTTTTTGCGAGGCGTAGCTACCATCCAGCTGAGTACACGGTATAAAATTCGCAACACCGTTGTACGCTGTTATCGACATATTCCCTGTTTAGTAACCTTACCATCTGCTCAGTGAACTTGTGCTGAAGCGTCACACATTCATACACCTGCTGCCGTAGTTTACAGTTCAGCATTTTCCGTCGCTACCTGTACGAATATCGATTTGTGACCAAAACCTCCTTTTTTTTTCTTACAATGTATTTCAGAAGTCTTTGATGTGTTCAGTATTAATGCGCAACCTCTGAACCTCACCAATAGACATTCAATATTATTGTACATCCGGAAACGTTATGCAGAAGTATTGAACATCAATATTAAATGCTTAGTGGTGCCTGGGTTTTTTCATCATGTCGACGGCGTAGTAAGTAGTCTGAAATAGCAGCAAATTTATATATTGTGCGTAATTGTGGTTGAGTGCTGTTGATACACAATGGACGCGGGTTGGAGTGTCGCCACGGGGGCGCAGCCGCACGACCCCTGGTCGCGGCCTGTCCGGGCAGCGAGCAGCGAGCGGTCAGCGTTCTGCCCTGCCTGGCCCCCGCTGCCCACGCGCCTGGGAAAGGTCACTGCCAATTGCGACTGAGCCGCGCGCCCGTCCCCTGTCCCATGTCCCGGGCAAGCGACCGGAAGGCCAGCCTGCTTACGTAAGGCGGTCGCGAGCGCAAGCGCACTGCCAGGGTCGCAGCCGCAGGCTGTCGCGTCGGGAGTACAGCAACGTGCGGTAGCGCCCGCTGTCAGTCTCGGCCTGAGATTAATCACTCGCCCACGGCTCTCTCATTACTTCGATCGATTGTGCTTGTATGACCAGCTCAAGTAATTGAAAGAATTAGGGTCAGAGATTTCTCTGAAAAGGTAACTGTGTACATTAATCGAAACTGATGTACTTCGCATCAAAGGGCATCAGTCCCATCCCAACTGCAGGGTTTAACAACTATGTTGTGGGTCTGGACCGGTTTCAGACCTTCAAGACGGGCGAAGGCAGCAACACACAATCTACACTGAAGAGCCAAACAGACTGGTACACCTGCCTATTATCGTGCAAGACCCCCGCGAGCACGCAGAAGAGCCGCAACACGACGTCTCATGCACTCGACTAATGTCTGAAGTGGTGCTGGAGGGAATCGACGACATGAATCCTGCAGGGCTGTCCTTAAACGAGTAACGGTACGAGCGTAGAGATCTCTTCTGAACAGCTCGTTGGAAGGCATACTAGATATGCTCAACAACGTTCTTGTCTGGGGAGTTTCGTGGCCAGCGGAAGTGCTTAAACTCAGAAGACTGTTTCTAGAGCCACTATGTAGCAATTCTGGACGTGTGGGGTGTCGCATTGTCCTGCTGGAACTGTCCAAGTCTGTCGGAATGCACAATGGAGATGAATACATGCAGGTAATCAGACAGGATGCTTACGTACGTGTCACCTGCGAGAGTCGTATCTAGACGTATCAGTGGTCCCATATTACTCCAACTGCACACGCCTCACACCATTACAGAGTCTCCAAGAGACTGGATAGTCCCCTGCTGACATGGATTCATGAGGTGTCTCCATACCCGTAAAAGCCCATCCGCTCTATACAATTTGAAACGAGACTCGTCCGACCAGGCAACATGTTTCCAATCATCAATAGTCCAATGGTGTTTACGGGCCCAGGCAAGGAGTAAAGCTTTGTGGCGTACAGTTATCAAGAGAACACGAGTGAGCCTTCGGCTCCGAAAGCCCATATCGGTGATGTTTCGATGAATGGTACTCTCGCTGACACTTGCTGATGGCCCAGCATTGAAATCTGCTGCAATTTTCGGAAGCGATGCACTTCTGTCGCGTTGAACGATTCTCTTCAGTCGTCGTTGGTCCCGTTCATATAGGATCTTTTTCTTGCATTGCACAGGAAGACGTGCATATATCCTCCAGAGTTCATAGTAGGAAAGAAAAGCTACGAATTGGGGCAGTGTCGTGTGAAACTGGGATGAATACTAATTGAAGTGGGAAAGCTGAAAGTGATGTGATTATAACGTTGTGACTATTCCTCGTGTCGTATTCCATGTTGCCAGTGTGGCGTATTTCATGTAATTTAAGTATGTGTGGTTTGCATGGGAGAGCAGCAAGATAGATTCAGAGGTACTGGGTTATGCACGTTCTTTTTGTACCGGTCGGTCTGAAGGAAATTTTCGTGATGATGTGAGAGTCGAAGTGTGAGATATAGTAAAAGATCCACCATCCTATCCAGAAAGTGCACTGTAGTGTTAGATAATTACGAGACCATAAGATAGAGAATCACCAATGTAAGGCCATGCCCACTGGGCGGAGTTAATTGTTGTAGAAAATGTAATGGAGTGTTTAGGTTATAGAATTTATCGGAATAAAAAAGATAGTGAAAAGAAAAAGGTTGGTGGCCTTTTCCTTCGAATTGTATGTTGTCATGATAGCCAGAATTTATAATTTGTACCCCATTCATATTCAGTGTGATGGCCACGTGTTGATCAAACCCGTTAAATAAGAAAGAAAATGTGGTATTGCCAGTGCGTAGTGAACAGTCAGAGTTGTGTAAATTACTAATAGTCAGATCTGCGTTATCCGTTGCGTAATGTTCAAACAGGAGAATAACTTGTAACTTAATGGTACATAAGAATGAATCCACTCGCTTGGCAGGCCCCTCATCTTGCAGGCCTGACTGCTTGATGCCACAGCATGAGCAAGGCATGTGGGTGCCTCTCAATGTAATAAATTGCATATTTTTAATAAACTAACATTTCTGGCTCGCTTACATGTAATTTCTTAATTATCCTTCAGTCAACATAAACAACATGGATATGTTTACCTGTAACAAATATTGAATGTTATCTTCAATGGTTCCAAAGATAAAGTTAGGGCTACATACACTTGGTTTATTTAATATTATCAGAATATGCCTTACAAATTCCTCTTTAATGACTTTCAGTACACATGCTATAACGGTATAAAAGAAATCCAACGAGCGTAGGACAAACCAGAGGAGCAAGTGCGCCAGGGTTTAGCTACCCACGAAGAGTTTACATGCATTCTGCAACGTGGTTTGCTGTGGCAACAGTGACGTCAGTGGTGCAGGAACCCAGTGGCGTAAACAGAGCCTCATCCTTCGTGGAGGCGACCTCCTTAATACTGTCCGTCCACTGCGGAGTTTTTGCTTCGCCCCAAAAACCGTTTGTCCTTCTTCGGCAGTTAGCTGCAGAGAACCTGCTGCACTGGCTCCCCCAGGGTGCCAACACAAACGATGCCGTACAGCCTGGCATGGAAGGTAGGGAGAGGAGGGGAAGGGAGATCACATATATTTTTGCCATGAACACCGTCAAACAGGATGCTGCAGTGTATAATTTTAGCAGATAACACCAATCTACAAAGTATAAACCATACGTTTTTGAAATATTAAACCAGTGAGGCATAATTATCCACGATGGCAACGTATAATTGCATGGAATGAATACATAATGCAGTGACACTAGTGAAACAGAGAACGAGTGCAATTCAAAACTAGAAGTGTAACCCTACATTTTCCCTGAACAGATCTGGACTCATAAAAAATAGCTACAGATGGGCACAAATAATATATTGCTTTGGAGGGTTGGGCGTACATAGGCGTGAACACATTAAACGTAATTATAGATGAATATATAGATATGCACATCAAAGTAACTTCCATATAAGTATGAGTGTGTAACATATAACAACAAAAGATGGAGTGAGTATTATTTTTGTAACTTAGGTAATAATAGAAATGTACACTGAAGAGCCAAAGAAACTGGTACACCTGCCTCCTATCGTGTAGGAACCTCCAAGCACAGCAGAAGTGCCGCAACACGACATGGCATGAACGCGACTAATCTCTGAAGTAAAGTTGGAGGAAATTGAAATCATCAATCCTACAGGTTGTCCATAAATCCGTAAGAGTACGAGGGGGTGTAGATCTCTTCTGAACAGCGCGTTGCAAGGCATCCCACATACGCTCAATGATCATGTCTGGGTAGTTAGGTGGCCAGCAGAAGTGTTTATATTCAGAAGATTGTTCCTGGAGCCACTGTGTACCGATTCTGGACGTGTGGGATGTCGTATTGTCCTGCTGGAATTGCCCAAGTCGGTCGGAATGCACAATGGACATGAATGGAGGCAGATGATCAGGTAGGACACGTACTGATCAGATAGGACACTTACGTACGTGTCACCTAACAGATTCGTATCTACACTTATCACTCCAACTGCACACGCCATCACCATTACAGAGCCTCCACCACCTTGAACAGTCCCCTGCTGACATCCAGGGCCCATAGATAAACGAGGTTGTCTCCATGCCTCTACACGTCCATCCGCTCGATACAGTTTGAAACGAGACTCATCCGACCAGGTAACATGTTTCTAGTCACCAATAGTCCAATGTCGTGTTAACGGGCCTAGGCCAGGCTTAAAGCTTTGTGTCGTGCAGTCATCAAAGGTACACAAATGGGCCTTCGTCTCCAAAAGTCCATATCGATGATGTTTCGTTGAATGGTTCGCACGCTAACACTTGTTGATGGCCCAGCACTGAAATTTGTAACTACTTGAGGAAGGGTTGCACTTCTGTTACGTTGAACGGTTCTCTTCAGTCGTCGTTGGTCCTGTTCTTGGAGGATCTTTTTCCGGACGCAGTGATGTCGGAGAGTTAATTTTACCGGATTCTTGATATTCATGGTACACTCGTGAAATGGTCGAACGGGAAAATCCCCACTTCATCGCTACCTCGGAGATGCTGTGTCCCATCGTGCGCCGACTATAACACCACGTTTAAACTCACTTAAATCTTGATAACCTGCCATTGTAGCAGCAGTAACCGATCTGTCAAATGTGCCAGACACTTCTTGTCTTATATAGGCGTAGCTGACCGAAGCGCCCTATTCTGCCTGTTTACAATTTTCTGTCTTTGAATACGCTTGCTTATACCAGTCTCTTTACAGTGGGTAATATGTGCGGTGACTGTTATTCAGTGGCCGGCGGGTGTGTCCGAGCGGTTCTAGGCGCTTCAGTCTGGAACAGCGCGACCGCTACGGTCGCAGGTTCGAATTCTGCCTTGGGCATGGATGTGTGTGATGTCATTAGGTTAATAGGTTTAAGTTTGTCTATATTCTAGGGGACTGATGACCTCAGCAGTTAAGTCCTATAGTGCTCAGAGCCATTTGAACCATTTTGTTATACAATAATACACATAACAAGATTAGAGAACAAAAGCTGAGAGGGTATATGACATATCATGATGGCACAGATTTACTGTGTATTGTGAAAAAAAAATTATAGCATGACGACACAGAGTCAGAAAAGTGTAATCAAGTAACAACAAGGATATAAACATACATTTCCATAGAAACATATGTTGCGTACTTATTATATCAAAATACAAATAAAAGTTAATTTCATGCTCAAATTAGAACCATATAAATGGGTTACCATGAAGAAAAGCACCGCAAACACAATTATAAACTAAGTAGTAACATAGAAGGCAAGGAAATACATACTGTGTGAAGTGTATGCTGGGTCACATGTGTAGCTACTTGTGACAGAACCTAAAATAACCAAAAGGAATGGTTTATACAACATAGAGAGGAAAAGCTACATACAATTTTCAACATGCTGATCATATGGGATCTTGTGCCATCAAATATATAAGCATAAATCACCTAAAAATATATGCATATCATATTCTGCTCCTAAAAACTCTATGATATAGCACAAAATTAGAACATGTATTATTTAATAAAGTATCGGCATTGATACGTCATATTCTAAGGCACTTGTGACAAAGTCTTACAGGAATTAAGATACTGTAGCTAAGTAAGACTATGCTCTAACTTAGAGAACTGTGTGTAGAGATGTAAGAAAACAGAGATATACAACGAGGAATACTTCGATAAAAATACTACTACGCCAAAAAATATTATTTAAGTTTATCTTGCATCTTGCTCGTTCACCCAGTCATAAGATTATATGGGGTTACACAGATGAATAAAAGGAAATCATTTTAAAAAGGAGGAGAGGCTTGTTTAAGCAAACTAATGTGAAATAATCACAGACAAAAAAAATATGCTGAGCTATATTGTGGGCAAAAATTGATTTACAATTCAAAGTGAAGATCATATAATTGGGATCATGTAATGTAGTCAAATAAGCACTATAAATACTTATGATGCATATGTTATATCTATCTTTAATTCCTTGCAATATAAATGTAAAAATGATGTGTTTTAATAAAATTATATAAGCCAATAATGATGTTATATCCACTTTCTGTATATCATGTGATATAACACAAGACAAAAGGGAAGGTGTCTTTGGAACAGGTACAAGACGGTGGTGTATTCTAATATGGGGAAGACTTACACTACATAAAATAAGATGCATTTCTAAAAAGTCGTATGTTGTATTCTGTTAAGGCTGCGATGTATGAAAGCAAATTCCTAAGAAATATGAATCACATTGTATCATCAACAGTGTAAAATGAAAGGTAGGGATATACATGTCACATTCTGTTTCACTTTGACTTCTTACATATGTAAATTTTACACAAATATTTGGTGTCTTATATGTGTTTAATGTACACCCCAGGTTTTTACTTTACTGAGAATTTTTGTTTTAAATGATTGCACCTGGTTTTTTTAACATTAAAATTCACTCACATTGTTACCTCCAGTACCAAAATAATGTTATGTCGTTGCATGTCCCAGAATTCTAGACATGCTCACACCTATGTACACACGGCCTCCAACGCAGGCTATTACTTGTGACTATTACAGTAATTTTTCGTGAGTTCAAATCTGTTCAGAGAAAAGGTATATTTACACTTCTCGTTTTGAATTGCACTTTCCTTTGTTTTTCCAATGCAGCTGTATTACCTACTCATTCCAAGCATTTATACATTGCCGTCATGAATAATTACACCTCAGTGCTTCAATATTTCTAAAATGTATGATTTATATATATTCTTTGCAGATTTATGTTGTCTGCTAAATCTATACCCTGCAATTTCCAGTTTATGTCCATGGTTAAGAACATGCAACTCCTGCCCTTACTTTAACGATTTCTATTTGCAAAATGTATTGTTTGTAAATATTTTGTAGACTGATTGATGAACCTGCAGACCCTCCACCCCCTCACCCCCCCCCCCCACACACACACATATGCCCCCTCTATCGCCCCTTCCACCTCATTCCCCTTCCCTCCCCCTCCCTCCGACCAGCCCCGGCGCACGCTGCACTGTCCAGTTTTTCTTTGTTCGTGTCGCGTTTGTGCTGTGTCCTGGTTTACGCCAGAATGCAAAGCTGAAAGAAAGTGACGCTCGTTACTGTTAACCATGCAATGGGCTGTCTTGGTCCTATCCACATAGTTGATAGGACCTTGTGACTTTCGATCTAAGTGTTTTCTTGCTAATCTTCCAGTTCAACTGATGGATTAATCTTGGTACAGGAAGTCTGTTTCAACAAAAAATAAATCGAAGCTGTTGACATAGGCGGCGCATGATGAACAACTCCGAAACATGTCTTCAACGCGGTTAATAAAACAAGAGAGGAGAAAATCACGAGTGCATTATCCACACGCAGAAATATTTATGCTCGAATTTATTTAAACTTCAGGAACACATGTTCATTACATCTTGCACAATGTTGGCGCCTAGGCTCAAAAAATGGCTCTGAACACGAGTAGCGGTCGCGCGGTTCCAGACTGTAGCGCTTAGAACCGCTTGGCCACCTCGGCCGGCTTCGCGGCTAGGCAGAGAATTCAGAAACAAGCAAAATCTCTAACCTAAACTCACGAAATCTGTTTTTCTCTTTGATCATGTATTCAAAAAATGGAATTAACAACAGAAATTGCATTATACATGATGAACAGATAATACTATAAGTCGACCCTTAGGATTCTGTCGCATTCTAGTCATACTGGTCACAGAGGTCCCAGTTACCCATACTTAATAAAATAAAATCTCCTCAAAGCTGACTCAAATAATCACAAATGCCAACATCATTACTGACGATTGTGTTATTTCGTAAAAGCGGCACGAATTCTGAGGTCATTAATCACAACCTGATAAGAAAAAGGCCTTGGGACTCACAAGCAGCTGCGCGATGGGTAAAATCATGAATTTACCAAGAATTTCGTCTGCAAGAAGTTATGAATACACCATACGTTTCAACGTAAAATTTCCAAATGGCTACGAAATGAATGACCGAGAAGCGACCACAGTAACAGCATGTAAAATCACACAAAGGAGCATGTCAAGAACCTCCAGCTATCCTCTTGGCTCGCAAATTTGTAAAACATTACAAGTACGGAAACATATCATAATAAAACACCGCACGGCAAAACAAAAACTTCTAATTGGTGTTGTGAATGGTAGCTAGCTCTGAATGTAACAATATGTAAGTCAATGTAAATGAGAGGGAAAAAGAAAAACGTGATGCCCGAATACAACATTCGTAGTATGCTGCTTGACACAGTCACGCCTATTACATACAGAGGCGTAACGTTGCAGAGTGGTTTGAAGTGGAACGAGCACACAAGGACTGTAGTAGGGAAGGCGAATGGCCGATTTCGGTTTCTTGGGAAAATTTTAGGAAAGTGTGGTTCATCTGTAAAGGAGACCGCTTATAGAACACTAATGTGACCCATTCCTGAGTACTGGTCGAATGTCTGGAATCCCCACCAGGTCGGGTTAAAGGAAGGAATTGAAGTAACTCATAGGCAGGCTGCTGCATTTGTTAACAGTAGGTTCGAAAAACACGCAAGTATTGGGGAGGTGCTTTGGTAAGACAAATGGGAATCCTTGGAGGGAAGGTAATGCTCTTTTCGAGGAATACTACTGAGAAAATTTAGATAACCGGCATTTGAAGCAGACTGCAGAGTAATTATACCGCCGCCAACGTACATTTCACGTAAGGACCACGAAGGTAAGATAAGACATCTAGACAGTAGTTTGGCCCTCGCTCTCTTTTTGAGTGGACCTGGAAAGGAAATGACTAGTAGTGGTACAGGGTACCCTCCGCCACGCACCGTACAGTGGTTTGCAAAGTATTTATGTAGATGTAGATCAAAGCGTTTATCTAACAAACGAGAAGGTAATATTAAAATTGACTAGTTGGCTGAGGGCCATAGATTTTCATCACAAATTTCAATAATTCAATAATTAATTTACGGAATTGACTCCAATACTTAAAAAATGGTTCGAATGGCTCTAAGCACTATGGGACTTAACATCTGCGGTCATCAGTCCCCTAGACTTAGAACTACTTAAACCTAACTAACCTAATGATATGACACACATCCATGCCCGAGGCAGGATTCGAAACTGCGACCGCATCAGCAGCGCGGTTCCGGACTTAAGTGCCTAGAACCGCCCGGCCACAGCGGCCGCCTTCCAATAGTTAAACTGAGAGCAGGCGAGTAATGGTAAAACGGTATAGAGTTAATTTTTGCACTTCCGCGCGAGCAACATTATCTCCCAAGTTCTCCATGACATGCAGCGAGGTTTGTCACAGGCAGCTTCTACAACACTTCGAGAGAGTCTCCCTGAGTCAGCACCATCTTACGCTGTTACTGAATCAGTCTCACATACCAGGAAATTTTCACCAAACAATCATTCACAATACGATGCGATTTCCTTAGTCACCACTGTACTTGTTTACTGTAACGCAACACGAGTCTCCGATAACGTCCAAGGGAGGTCAAGTGCAACAACATCGTCGTATGTTAGTATGCACTGACTGCAAACCAACTCGTTCCACTCACTTCGGTAGATTTCTGGAACACTGAATCAACCAACCAACTATGACAGAGATTCATGCCAAGACGTATACCTCCATGAAAACTTTGCCATAATGATGATGCTAAACTGTTTTGCTAAATTTATCGCAGCCACTGTTGTCGGGGCCCAGTAAGAGACCTGCAGACACGCAATCCATGTGGAGAGTTTTGGTTTGTCCATGCAGATTTCTGTCCACGACGCATCCCTCAGCTCTGCACACTAAAAGTGCTAAGAGTAAGGATTGCCAGAGCCTTCCAGAACCGCGGGAACTATAATCGAGTTCCCAGTTTCAAGTGCGCACAGAGCCGTTTTAGCCGCACCTGCGTTATATCACCAGCCAAAAATACTTCAACCTCTGTTAAGAGCAAAATAGTCTTGCAGAGTACACAGCACGTAGGCCTAAACTCCATCACCAACCGCGCACGGCCGTGACTCATAGCTTTCTGCTAAAACAATTCAGCTTCGGCACGTACGGAAAGATTTGGGAGGTGTGCCATTTAAATCTGGTGGAGACTCCCATGATTGCTATACTTGTTAGGACAACTTTTGTAGTTCCTGACGCTAATACATTTCCACTTTTTAATTACCGTCTTCAGTTCATGTAGTCTTCATATCAATGAGTACCACAGTATTCTTAGCGTCGCTGCGGACCTCGTCTTGCCACTTTGAGTGACGTTTCTTACCTTTGGAACCGGTTATACATTTACATTTATACTCCGCAAGCCTCCCAACGGTGTGTGGCGGAGGGCGCTTTACGTGGCACTGTCATTGCCTCCCTTTTCTGTTCCAATCGCGTATGGTTCGCGGGAAGAACGACTGCCGGAAAGCCTCCGTGCGCGGTCGAATCTCTCTAATTTTACATTCGTGATCTCCTCGGGAGGTATAAGTATGGGGAAGCAATATATTCCATACCTCATCCAGAAACGCACGCTCCCGAAACCTGGCGAGCAAGCTACACCGCGATGCAGAGCGCCTCTCTTGCAGAGTCTGCCACCTGAGTTTGCTAAACATCTCCGTAACGCCATCACGGTTACCAAATAACCCTGTGACGAAACGCGCCGCTCTTCATTGGACCCTCTCGATCTCCTCTGTCGATCCGATCTGGTACGGATCCCACACTGATGAGCAATACTCAAGTATAGGTCGAACGAGTGTTCTGTAAACCACCTCCTTTGTTGATGGACTACATTTTCTAAGGACTCTCCCAATGAATCTCCACCTGGTACCCGCCTTACCAACAATTAATTTTATATGATCATTCCACTTCAAATCGTTCCGCACGCATACTCCCAGGTATTTTACAGAAGTAACTGCTACCAGTGTTTGTTCCGCTATCATATAATCATACAATAAAGGATCCTTCTTTCTATGTATTCGCAATACATTACATTTGTCTATGTTAAGGGTCAGTTGCCACTCCGTGCACCAAGTGCCTACCCGTTGCAGATTATGTAAGTAGGCTGTTTAGGTTTTCTTATTGGTAACGCCACTTAGCGCTCGGTATGAAAAATCACTGGCTGTGCTATGCGCAGTGTGTGTTTAGTTTGCATTGTTGTCTGCCATTGTAGTGTTGAGCAGAGGCAGCTGGATGCTAACAGCGCGTAGCGTTGCGCAGTTGGAGGTGAGCCGCCAGCAGTGGTGGACGTGGAGAGAGAGATGGCGGAGTTTTGAAATTTGTAAGAATTGGTGTCATGAACTGATATATATATTATGACTATTAAGGTAAATACATTGTTTGTTCTCCATTAAAACCTTTAATTTGCTAACTGTGCCTCAGTAGTTAGTGACTTCCGTAGTTTGAATCTTTTATTTAGCTGGCAGTAGTGGCGCTCGCTGCATTGCAGTAGCTTGAGTAACGAAGATTTTTGTGAGGTAACTGATTTGTGAAACGTATAGGTTAATGTTTGTCAGGGCCATTCTTTCGTAGGGATTTTTGGAAGTCAGATTGCGTTGCGCTAAAAATATTGTGTGTCAGTTTAAGCACAGTCTTGTATAATTTTTCTAAGGGGACGTTTCATATGTCGACCCTTAGCCGAGGATACCTCACTGGAATCTTCTGATTTTTTCTTGTAGTTTGTGTAATTAATGTAGACATTTTTATTGCTAGCGCGTAATCATAGAGAGAATTTCCTTTGTAGTTGCAGTCTTTCATTGTTGTACAGTAAAATAGTTGTGGCATGCATGTAGTTTTGCACGAAGTATTTCGCAGCTGCGCTTGCAATTAACTAGATATTATTTTCAGTGCTATGTTAATGTGTTCTCTTATTTTTGTTCTTCAAATTGTGTTTTTCTGTGTTGTCGTGTGAAAAATTGTGACAATAATGGCGTGTGAAAAACGTAATACTAGGCTCCAAAGTAAACTGAGAAATGACAGTGAAGACGAAAGCAGTGTGTTAGCGCCACCGTGTAATGAATTAACTAATGTTCAAAGTAGTAATTTGGTAATTGTGCATAGGGAAATGGAGCGGGTTGCAAATAATGGTGTAGGCAGTGAAACAATTAGTGAACAGGGAAGCGTTATCGATCGATCGGTCGGCAACAGCTCGCCTCAGGATTCCGAAATGACAGGACACAATCTTGCAAATACTGTAGATTCAGATTTTGCGTCCTCGCCATTTTCTCAAATAAATCAAGACACATTTTCTGCGAATATTGCCGGTTCAAATGCACTGCCGAAAAGCACTGAGGAACATGTTTCAGACACCAGTGCACTGTTATTACAGTTAATGCAACAAATGGGACAAAGGCTACAAAAGTTAGACACAACGCTTGAACAAAATCAGAAACAAATGGGACAAAATCTTCAAAAGTTAGACACAATGGAACAAAATCAGAGACAAACACAGCAAAAGCTTCTAAAGTTAGACACAATGGAACAAAATCTTCAAAAGTTAGACACAATGGAACAATATCAGAGACAAACACAGCAAAAGTTAGATGCAATGGAGGAAAAGCTTCAAAAGTTAGACTCAGTGGAACATACGCTTGAACAAACACGTGAAGATTTAACTACTGAATTACATAAAGTCGAATCGAAATGTCAAAAAGTCTGTAATGACGTAAAAACACAAATTTGTGAGCATTTCCAACCTATTTTTTCGCGGCATGAAAATGCATTACAGAATCACGAAGCAGCCATAAAAGAACTGCAAACAATTATTCATGAAAATCATGAGACCTTTCAAGCTAAAATTGACTGAGTTGCATCTACCGATTCGGTTACGCAACTTGCAAAAACTCAAGAAAACTTAAAGGGCACAGTAGATACTCTGAAAATTGGTTCAGAAAGACACATGGAGGACATTAGTTCATTATCAGAGAAAGTAGTTGAACTTTCGGATCAGCTAAATAATTTATCTACGAAGGTAGATGATAATCTGAATGACACAAAACCGGTAGTCTTTAATGACACAGAAGAGTTCGGACAAATTAGGAAATTCAAACAAAATCAGAATCAAATTAATACGCAACACCAAAGAGAAATCCGGGAAGTACAAGATCAGCTGATACAGGTAATACAAGAATTACGTATTTCAGAGGACACTCGCACTCCAATACAGGAAGAGGGACATAAAAATACGGAACTGCCGCAAAATAACAACACAGGGCACTTTGGAGATTATGAAAGAAATTGGCAAAGTACACCGAATTTTGAGATGGAACCGCCGAAACGACGTAACAATGACCGACATGTGACTCGCCGACATGATGATTTTGACTATAAGCTGTTCATTACTACACGTAAATTCAAAACATTTAAGAATTCTGGCAACGACATTCATCCACAAGCGTGGCTCCATCAATTCTCTCATTGTTTTCCTCCCAACTGGTCACTAGAGCACAGATTAGAATTTATGTGTGGCTACTTAGAGAATGAACCAGCTGTAAGAATGCGATCGGTCATTCACGATTGCCACAGTGAAGGAGAATTTTACCATGCCTTCCTCTCAGCATATTGGTCCCAAACCACACAAGACCGAGTAAAACATGGCATCATGATGATGAAACATTTCGAACAATCTGAATTTTCCAGTCTTGTGAAATATTTTGAAGACATGTTGCACAAGAATCAATATCTTTCAAACCCATATAGCCCTTCAGAACTCATCCGCATTTGCATAATGAAATTGCCTGAACATTTAAGGAATATTATTTTGGCAGGGCGTTGCAAAGACGACATTGAAGCTTTTCAGGGACTCTTACAAGAATTAGAAATTGACACAGACAGTCGCGGAATGCGAAAACAGGAAAACAATCACTACAGGTCACATCCGTCGCAATTCCGCGATGAAAGAAATAATAACTGGACAAGACAAGGCTATTCTCAGAAGACAAATTGTGATCAAAACAGACACCACCCGTATGACAACCACTGGCACAGTAATAGTTACAGAGAAAGACCGCATTTCCATAGTAATCACTATCACAGAGACAACCATAGAAGCAGACAATATCGTAACCAGAACTATTATTTCAGACGCAACAGTTCAGCGCGCAGTTACGATTCCGGGAGAAATTCCCCACCACATGACCGACAAACAAGAAACTATGTAAACTACCGACAAAACGACAGAACTGAATTCCATCAGAGCTGGCGAGTTTCAAACAGGTCAGGGCCTTCTCGTCAAGGTGAATTTGTAGAAGTTAGGTCTCCTAATCCCAATAACGGCGCGCGCCAACAAAGAGACAGACAATGACCCGCACCGCAGGCAGCCGCGTGCGCCGGCTGGCTCAGAGAAAAATAACGTAGGCGCTAACCTTGAGAAAAATTCCAGTATTCCGCATGATAATTGCATTCAAGTTCAAACTCTGAGTACTATAAAGGGTAAAAGGTTTACACCACATTTCACATGCAAAACCGTTTATTGAAAGATAATCTACATTTTAACTTTGTCTTTGCCATAAAGCTGTTCACATCACGTCACTAGTATACTTTGTCAGACTAAGAATCTGTTAACATGCAACAATGTTTTGAAGTTTATCCAGTCTAGAACTTAGAGAACTTATTTAGACAGTATTTACGAGTGCATTGTTATAGTGAACAGACGTCACAGTGTTATTGTGTGTGTACATTCTTGCTTGTTAGTTGCACGATTACGTAACGACTATAAGGCTTACATACTTAGAACATTTACCAGTACTGCTAATGAGATTTTAATGCAACATTTTGGTTTACTTGAAGATACATTCTGGATTTAAAGTACCTTCTGTGAGATACCAGATGACACAGTGGTTAGTTTATGTGACAACTACACGCTTATATCACGACGTTACTAATGTGTGACACAATTTACATTGTGCTTTTTCGGTGTATCTGTTTTATATCTGCACAGTTTTTCTGTATTATTCTGGAAAGTAAAACATGTTTTAGTAGTAACTTTTGTGGTACAGCTACAATGAGACAGCCTTTATCGTAGCAAAACAATACGTTACATTATAGTACTTTCTTGATCACGGTAAGGTACGTAATAACTACTATATCTATATGGAAAGCATTTCACTTTCGTTTATGATGAGGTAAGTACATTGACTTCAGCAGAACTTTGCTTACAGAGGACGATAACTACGACAATTCCACAGAATTATCTTACAGCAAAACGCACATTTAGCATTACAGGGCAAGCATTTGAGTGATTAATTTGGTACTTAAACTATTTATTTATCAAGATTGTTGAATTAAAAAGAAAGTTTTTCGTGATACATTTCATTCCATTGCTGTAATCTGTAACACCTGAGGGTATAATTATATTAATCCTCAGGGGGGTACACGCCTACTTTGTGTACCATGTGTTTGGCAAGCACAAGGAGCCCTAGCTAATATGGTATTTCCTTATACAATTTCACACATTGGTACCATATTTCTCTAACACAGAATTACACAGCTATCTGATCATTTAACTGAGAGAGACAAACATTTACTTTACTACATCAGTGACAGATGTTTACGTAATTACACCATTGGATAACTTCACACTTACGAAGTTGTATTTTGTCTGTACTTTGTGAACTGTTCATATTTTTTCAGAACCATTGTGATACTATGAGAGCTTTGAATGATGTATTTGGTATGGGGTCATGATTTTTAAAGTACTTTTGAGGTAGATGACACTTTTGACATGAGCACAGATTTTTTTTTAGGTTTTGAAATAGGAAGCCACGACGATTTTGAGATTTGGCTGAGGTCTTATGATGTTATGATGACGATGTGTATTACGCTGTTGTGGTATGTTTATGATCAATAGGCTGATGCTATGTGAGGAATCTGATTATATTATATTTAAAGGATTTTGTTTCTACAGATTTGTAACGCAAATTCTCAACCTGTGAAAATATTTTTATATGTGACTGTCACTGTGGTGGAAACTGATGTCGTAAATTTTTCAGTAAGAAAGGTAAGTGACCACCTGCACGTAATGCGTCGTGGGCACCCACCTGCGCGACAGGCGCCTGGAAAAAAAGCCATTAGTGTGTGCCTGTCAGAGACACAGGTGAAAAAAAAAGAGGCCATTATCCTCGCTATTGACATTCCTTTGTAGAAAGCATCCTAAATACGACACCCTCAAACCTGAAAACATGATTACACTGTAGAGTTCTTAATTTATGATATTTACTGAAATGAAATGATGAGAAATGTTTAATGTCTATTGTCTTGCTAGCTGGAAGATTGTTTACTGCATTATGAAATGCCTTATGGCTAGCGAATGACGTTTCACGCGTTGCTTTGCCTATTTTGTTTAATATCTAGTTTCTTGCTGCACTGCAGCATTGGTTAAAATAAAATTTAATACATGTACTAATATCACTATTTTCTGTCTACAGACCCAGTAAAGAATCATTTTATGATGTACTTCCTTAGAAAAGAGGGCACAAATAGACATTTCCCTTCACAGGACTTGCAAAAATAATTTTTTTTACGATTTGGTAACTTATCTGCTAGCGTATGTTCTAGTGATGCATCACTCTAGTGTTAAGGTGTGACATAGGTATTAAACATTTTTACTGTAATATTTTTTCTGCTTCAGCTTTGTCATGTTTAGATATAAATTATTACATTTATTGCTGCTCGCTATGCTTACTTGCATTTTTTTTTTTTTTGCCATTGCTGTTTGTATTCATTGTTTTGTGCTGCTGCATTGCCTCATCCATTAGTTTAGCATCTGAGCTCAGTAGGTTTAAGTTAGCTTAAGAGGGGGTAGACTATATAAGAAACTAACTATGATGAATTGGAAGAAAAGCATTGAGAAGCTATAAGAAAATGGTTTGGCCAAAAAAGTAGTGTACAGTGGAGGAAAACTATTTTTGAAAGAGGATGAGAACAGAACGCAGAAAGCATGCTTGGATAGGATTTTTCTTGGCTGGAGCAAATGTTGAAATAAGAGGGGCGATCTATGGAATGACGTTTTCAGTTGGACTCCAGTACCAAATGTTACCCTGAAAACAAACCCTGTCCTTTCCTTTTGTGTATCCCACTATGTGTTTGTGTACCCTTGTGTATTTATTTTCTTCCTGTCTCTGTGTACTGTTTCATAGAATTTTTTCTGTTCTAATACTAAGCTACATTCACTATGATGAGGAATACTGTAATCCTCAAATATAATTTGCATCAATAATATGTTATTTACTTTGTAAAGATGTTTATGCATTATTTATTCTATTTTATTCTAATGCTCATGTGTGAAGTTGATGTTTCAAAAGTTATTCTGATCTTTTATGTATGTACTTATGTCTTAATTTTTGTAACACTGATGTATTTGCTATTTCGATTCTTTTGTAAAGCCTGTACTACTGCAAATGTTATCTGTAGTTTTATGTTCTTTAAAGATGTATTTTGTACCTTTGTTATTGCATTCTTATTTTATAAAATTGTAATTGACACCAGTTCATCAAATTAAGTAACTTGTAAATTACATTTCACTGCACACGTTTCTGTTGGTCATAGTATATGGACAATATGTGAGAAGTAGGGACTGATAGTGTTTGCACATGTGTTAATAACTCAGTAAGGGACTGGATAACAGCATTGCTGGTTCTAAGGACATTTCAAAAACAATTTTTCTGAGTGCACAAGTGGTGGTTATGGACTTGTTACATTATCCGCAAGACTCTTCAATGGTGATTGTGTGCCTGCACAGTCAAACAGATGGCTGCTGGCCATCTCTACAAGGACTACAGTGGGTCTACACCTTTGATGACCCACCAATACCATTATTTCTACAAGGACTGCAATGGGTCTGCACCTCTGGTGGCCCACCAATACCGTAATCTCTACCAGGACTACAGTGGGTCTGCTCTGTGATGACCTACCTACCGATAGTCTTCAACGTCGACTGACTCTGTTGTGGCCCATTACCTGTCTGCATATCAAGAGTCAGCACTGTCTTTCGTTGGAAGGACAACACTACTTCTTCAAGACTGCATGGAAATCCACTACTTCCGTGTGCATTTTCTTTTATTGCTCAGTCTTTGAGAAAAACACTACTATTTTACTGTGATGAATGATCAGGACTGTCTATATGGACTGTGAGAAAATTTTAGCTTTTGACCAACATTGTATCAATAAGTGTGTGCATTTGATATCTTTGTTATAGTAATTATGAAAAATTTTATCAAATCATTAGTGGCCACTGCCCAAAATAATTTGTAAAAATTTTTTGTGGGGAGCATGGGGGCTATGTAAGTAGGCTGTTTAGGTTTTCTTATTGGTAACGCCACTTAGCGCTCGGTATGAAAAATCACTGGCTGTGCTGTGCGCAGTGTGTGTTTAGTTTGCATTGTTGTCTGCCATTGTAGTGTTGAGCAGAGGCAGCTGGATGCTAACAGCGCGTAGCGTTGCGCAGTTGGAGGTGAGCCGCCAGCAGTGGTGGACGTGGGGAGAGAGATGGCGGAGTTTTGAAATTTGTAAGAATTGGTGTCATGAACTGATATATATATAATGACTATTAAGGTAAATACATTGTTTGTTCTCTATTAAAACCTTTAATTTGCTAACTGTGCCTCAGTAGTTAGTGCCTTCAGTAGTTTGAATCTTTTATTTAGCTGGCAGTATTGGCGCTCGCTGTATTGCAGTAGCTTGAGTAACGAAGATTTTTGTGAGGTAAGTGATTTGTGAAACGTATAGGTTAATGTTTGTCAGGGCCATTCTTTCGTAGGGATTTTTGGAAGTCAGATTGCGTTGCGCTAAAAATATTGTGTGTCAGTTTAAGCACAGTCTTGTATAATTGTTCTAAGGGGACGTTTCAGCAATACATTACATTTGTCTATGTTAAGGGTCAGTTGCCACTCTGTGCACCAAGTGCCTATCCGCTGCAGATCTTCCTGCATTTCGCTACAATTTTCTAATGCTGCAACTTCTCTGTACACTACAGCATCATCCGCGAAAAGCCGCAGGGAACTTCCGACACTATCTACTAACAAAAGATATGGCGAAATTTTCAGGAAACATTCCTTACACGTAGATGAAGGAAATATATATTTCTGTGTTAGAGCTCGTCTTCTACTTTATTCATGAACACATTAATTATAGAAATAGACAGAAACAGACTGTACCAGAATAACATAAAAAGGTTTTTTTTACATGAAACGCTTAACATATCCTTTTGACTACAGCATGAACCTCTTTCCTAAATGAAGTATTTAAAATTCCCTCCTTTATCAAGGATAAATGCGTCAACACGTCGTAGCTTTGAATCCCTGATGTACTGGAGATTTGCTTAATGTTTCACACACACCTTTCCACAATACTGCCACGAAAACTCTGTATATCTACTGTAGTAGCGAGGTCCCCTACACAAGGGCTTTAAAATGTCCTCACAAATAGTAGTCTAGTGAGTTTATGTCCGGATTGGCATGGAGGACAAATAACCGTTACACCTCTACCTATCCATCAGTGCGAACTCTGTTGCATAGGATTCTAGGAATATAAACACTGAAATGATGACGAGCTCTATCGCGAATGATGTACATGTTCCAGGAGAACAGTTAGAGTGTTCTCTTACAAAGCGTGGTAAGTTTCTCCGCTGAGACTGGGTGGAAACAAGGTGGAGGGCCTAACAGTCGCCAACAATTCCGGCCCACACGTTGACTGAAAATCTTTGTTGACTACGCACGTCTCTACAGAGGCATTTATATCACCGCATCAGGGATTCAGTGCTATGGCAGGTTGATGCATGTATACTTGTTAATCGAAGACATTGTGAATATTTCGGTTAGGAAAGTGTTTCATACCGTAAGCAATAGAGCATTTGGAACATTTCATGTAAGAAAACATATCATGTAATGTTGGTACATTCAGTTTCGTTTTGTTTCCCATTATTAATTTGGTTAGGAAGGGAAATACAAGATGAACTCTAATATAGAAATAAACGTTTCCGGTCCCATTTCCATGTAACATATTTCCTCCTCTATCATCTCTACAGCATAACTACTCTCTCCTGACAGAGGTAGTTACCATACATATGGTTATGGTGTTGCCAGACTGCCACTCTATAACGTCCTTTCTCTGCCGGGTGTACTCGCACGACGAAATTTTGTGAGATGCATTTTTTTTTATCGCTGGCATGTAACAGTCACGCTACAAAGCCATAAAGCGCGAATTTCGCTTCGCCCTGTAGATATGTTCACACACCAAAAAAAGTTTTGCATCAACTCAATTCCAAGAGTTCCGGAACCTGTACAGAAAATTGAAATAGAGATCAAGATAAACATCATTTCCGCTCTTTTTATTGCTCGTGAAAACCACACATTGCATGTTCTACCACCATACTGCAAGACCTTCAGATGTGGTGGTCCAGATTGCTGTACACACCAGTAGCCTACCTCTGATACCGAGTAGCACGTCGTCTTGTATTGATGCATGCTTCTATTCGTCGTGGCATACTGTCCGCAAGTTCATCAAGGCACTGTTGGTCCAGATTGTCCCACCCCTCAACGGCGGTTCGGCGTAGATCCCTCAGAGTGGTTGGTGGGTCACGTCGTCCATGAACAGCCCTTTTCAATCTATTCCAGGCATGTTCCTGTTTGGAGAACATGCTCGCCACTCTAGTCGAGCGATGTTTTTATCCTCAAGGAAGTCCTTCACAAGAGTTTTCAAGAAGGGTCGTCGAGCAGATGCGCAAAACTATAGGCCTATATCTCTGATATCGATTTGTTGTAGAATTTTAGAACATGTTTGTTGCTCGTGTATCACGTCTGGAAACCCAGAATCTACTCTGTAGGAATCAACATGGGTTCCGGAAACAGTGATCGTGTGAGACCCAACTCGCTTTATTTGTTCATGATACCCAGAAAATATTTGATACGGGCTCCCTGGTAGAGGCCATTTTCCTTACCTCCGGAAGGCGTTCGATACAGTTCCGCACTGTCGCCTGATAAACAAAGTAAGAGCCTACGGAATATAAGACCAACTGTGTGGCTGGGTTGAAGAGTTTTTAGCAAACAGAACACAGCATGTTGTTCTCAATGGAGAGACGTCTACAGACGTTAAAGTAACCTCTGGCGCGCCACAGGGGAGTTTTATGGGACCATTGCTTTTCACAATATATACAAACGACCTAGTGGATAGTGTCGGAAGTTCCCTGCGGCTTTTCGCGGTTGATGCTGTAGTATACAGAGAAGTTGCAGCATTAGAAACTTGCAGCGAAATTCAGGAAGATCTGCAGCGGATGGTCACTTGGTGCAGGGAGTGGCAACTGACCCTTGACATAGACAAATGTAATGTATTGCGAATACATAGAAAGAAGGATACTTTATCGTATGATTATATGATAGCATAATGTGGCGCCTAGAACCGCTCGGCCACTTCGGCCGGCCATTCACTGCAGTAGCAGTCCTTGGGCGGCCTGAGCGAGGCATGTCATCGACAGTTCCTATCTCTCTGTATCTCCTCCACGTCCGAACAACATAGCTTTGGTTCACTCAGAGACACCTGGACACTTCCCTTGTTGAGAGCCCTTCCTGGCACAAAGTAACAATGCGGACGCGATCGAACCGAACCGCGCTATTGACCGTCCAGGCATGGTTGAACTACAGACACCAGGAGCCGTGTACCTCCTTCCTGGTGGAATGGCTGGAACTGATCGGCTGGTGGGCCCCCTCCGTCTAAAAGGCGCTGCTCACGCATGGTTGTTTACATCTTCGGGTGGGTCTAGTGAATCTCTGAACAGTCAAAGGGACTGTATCTGTGATACGATATCCACAGTCAACGTCTATCTTCAGGAGTTCTGGGAACTGGGAACCGGGGTGATGGAAAAATTTTTCTGATGTGTGTATATCCAGACGGTCACATGCCATAAGAAATTCATACATTTGCACAGAACCCATATCATGGTGGTACACCATCACATGTCACACAATAAAAAATCGATACTTACACTATGTTAAACGTGATGTACGTAAGTTGATGTCACACCTGAAAATATTCAAATTCAGAATTAGCTTATCATATGAATTAAACAAAGAAATGGACCATGTTTTCAAGTGTAAAATATGTAGAGGACCCGCACCGAAACAAAAAGAATTCACAGAAACAAAGTTTCCTGGTGTATTTCTTGCTCCATAGACAGTCAATGACTACCCCACGTCCGAAGTCACCGAGATCTCCTAAACGATCCATTCTGCTGTTACTGCTTCCTCCTTTTATACAGGTGGGTCCACCTCTCGTGGCATCTAGTGGTCAGTGGTGCGTTACATAAACTTAGAAATAAGATAACTCAAAAAAGAGCCTAAAACAACAACAATAATTGTTAAGAATTTCAAATAATAGGGTAAAGCAATTATACGAAGAACAGGAAAGATCGCCGGCTTCAGTTTGGAACCGCGTGACCGCTACGGTCGCAGGTTCGAATCCTGCCTCGGGCATGGATGTGTGTGATGTCCTTAGGTTAGTTAGGTTTAAGTAGTTCTAAGTTCTAGGGGACTGATGACCTCAGTAGTTAAGTCCCATAGTGCTCAGAGCCATTTGAAGCATTTTTGAACAGGAAAGATCAATGAAGATAAAAGTCTACCACCAAAAATATTTCGGATACTTTTGAGACTGTGCAACATGAACAACAAGGGTTCCAGAAAACTTCCCTGGGACACGCATAGAGCTGTCGATGACTCACTAGCCGAGGTGACACGCTGCGCCGTGTCTACCGAGAAATCGTCAAGCCAGTCTTGCATACACTCATCCGAATTGCCAGAAATCTGTCACTGTGGTTAGAAACTTACGAGAAAGTGGCCACGGAGTGCTGATCAAGATTATCGACAAATCATTGTCAACACTGTAGAATTTGAGGCTATGGTGTCGGATCATCGTAAAAAAATCAGTAATAAGCGCCTTAAATCGTGCTCGTGAAGGGCACACTTCAAGCAGTATATTCGATCAGTCTAGGTGGGGCAGCAATTTTCTCCCTGTAGAAAACAAGGTATATAAGGAATTGGTCGAGATTGTTTCGTAACCAGTTTTGAGTTCTGTTGATAGATTATCCAGCACAGCACTGTGGAACCGAACTTCCTACAGTACGTTTTGTACATTGGTGAAGCTTGTTTTAGTGTTTTATCCCTGACAGTATTTTAAACTTTCGCAATAGCCGCTACCATCTATGATTATGAGCAGCTTATGCGCCGGAGCTGTACGAAATAAACTTACAGCACCTTGTTCCCTAGCACTGCTTTTCAAAGCTGAACTTTCGTTCGAGATATGCTGCCACAGTTGTTGGAGACTGTGTCTTTGTTGGGTACCAGAGAAAGTGGTTTTAACATAATGGTACACTATCACAATTCAGCATTAATGTGCGTGAGTACGTGAACAACAGGGGCTCTGAACACTGGGTTGAGTGGGGAAGTCCTGTCCTGTAGCTAGAGTATCTGAACAACAGGTGCTCTGAACACTGGGTTGAATGGGGAAGTCCTGTCCTATAGCTAGAACAATGGATGAATCTCAAAAATGGTTCAAATGGCTCTGAGCACTATGTGACTTAACGTCTGAGGTCATCAGTCCCCTAGAACTTAGAACTACTTAAAACTAACTAACCTAAGGACATCACACACATCCATACCCGAGGCAGGATTCGAACCTGTGACCGTAGCGGTCGCGCGGTTCCAGACTGTAGCGCCTAGAACCGATCGGTCACTTCGGTCGGCTAACCGGGAGACACATTCGCATCTGTCACTACCTGCCGTAGGAAAGCTATCCAATGTCTTACTGGACGCGTACATTCACCACCTGAAGAACCTAAATAAATGATATTAAATATTATTCAATCATTTTCAAAATCGGAACACTACCTTTTGACATTCAGGAGAAGATTGTATCCAAATTTCAGTTTTATAACTATCATAGTTTCAGAGATAAAAAATTGCTAAAAAAAGTAAAAAACCGACACTTAGGAAACTAAATTCAGTTAGGTAATATAATAGCTTATGATTTTTTATTATCTAAAAACATAAACAGAACTCGTAGGGTGCAGAATTAATTAATTGAGATTTTCATATTAAAACTTTAATTATTTTTCGTTTTCGTAATATAAAAATCAGACAGAATTATTATTGATATCTAAGATTGTTGTGGGAATATATGTGAGTGAATGAGAGTGTGTACGTGGGACGTTCGTCAAATTTTAATGTTGCGTTATGTACTGTCTTAAGAACCTGCTAGAGTTACGCAAGCCTGTCGTGGGAAAATGTTCATAGGGAATTTACTCACTTTGCTGATGACGTTTGACTAGGTATGATTGCCATTGAAACGGAGCAGCCAGAAAGTCATCTGTAGGACTAACTTTATCTAAAGGATATTTCCCGATTTATTGCCTTTTCGTTTTCATTTATTAAACATTGCTTTAATATTTGTGTATCAGAATGACGTAGATGCGTCCGTATGTAAGGACTGGTGCAGGCCAGTTTTGGCGCGAGTATGATCATGAGCGAGCATTCTGATCGGCAGCGAGTATGGTTAGCCTATCAGAATTGAAACGGTTCCCGCTCGTTACTTGACCGTTATACTGGGAGTGAGGCCACAAGAAAGAAGTCTCTCGCTAGCTTTGAACGCAGTCATGTTACTAGTGCGAGTCAAAATAATGTGTAAAATGTAGGAATATTGAGTTCCTCGGGTTTGATACTCTGATGAAGTTACTGACAGTTTTGTGAAGTTTGGAAGTTCTAGAACTGTATTGTTGGAATGATATTGGCGTATGAAAATTTGGCCTTCATAGTATCTGCATGGCATGTTTCAGTATGCGATCACTGAGCATTTTTGGCGAGCAATGGTTTTTTTTTTTTTTTCAAATCCACCAGAAGGACCGAATGTAATAACTCATGTTAGTGGCGGAATTAATGACTATGAAAACGTTGTTTAACTCGGTTCGGATATGGACAGATTTCTGGCTGCTGTGCGTGCGAAATGAGTGTATGAATTGTGAACTTGAAGAAAATAACCAATAGTTTAAATGTGGACTGAATAGTACCATTTCTATGGTTATAAGAACAAATAAACATTTTTGTGTGATTTCGGACGTTATTTTCCAGAAGCCATTCCATTATCTTACTGCCCGATAAATTTTTTATTGACAGTTTTTCTACAGAATTGTAGTTCATTACCAGAGTTGCGCGGCCTCACTAATTGGAGATGTTGAAAGTTGCGAGCTCCATCTTCTTATCTCGTGTTTTCTACTGAAAATCTCGTGCTTGTACTCTTGTTAACTTTACTTTTACAGAGATCGCCAAAACTTTATTCTTTTTTATTGGCCCTGTGCGCAACAAATAACTTACTTGGTCTTTCTGTTGCCACTGCTTGATCTGCTACATTCCATTATTTAACAAAAACATAAAAAACTATTATTCATGCTGAGTGCAATGCATGTTCTGTATGGCGGCTCGTGCTGTTTCTGCGGCTGCTGCTTACTACAACTACATATAATTCAAGAAAAAGGGTTTGGTCAAATCTAAACTCGGTAAATGATAACCCAAGCTAAAAACTATATTCTGAAAGCGATTCTTTCTCATTCAATCAACAAAACGCTGGAAGCTCTTTGAACACTCGCCTCATTTGTAAATCTGCCTCCGGTGGCATTAAAGCAATATTACAAATTAATCAAACTCTTGAGACAGACTGAAATACTTCTCAATTGAATACATAGTGAAACAATTCGCTGCCAATTACAAAAGAAATCAATGACAAAAATCAATACTTAATCTAACAATGATTTCTTAAGAATTCAACTCCTATCATTATGAAAATTACCGTCTGTTGCTACGCACATACAAAAACCCTTTTCTTTAAATTAATAAGCGCACTGCAAATTATAAAAAATATCAACTAAATACCAAATGCTGTGTCGTTGCGGAAGGACACGGCAGTACGGCAGCTCGGCGACGACCCCTCGCCCAACACACGTGCGCACCACAGCAGGCGGGCTCCTACACTGGCTTCCACACTGCCACTAGTTAATCCGTGCGCTGCGAAGAGCGACAACAATATCTTAGATTCCAGAGCTTGTGTATCCAACTTTTACATCCTTAGACAGTATTGCCAACTATCAATATTAGATGATGTTTTTTTATCAACACTGCTTTTACACCATCTTTTAAGTGTCTACGTTGTCGAGTGGAGGGACATCGAGCAAACGCCGTTCTCAGGTAAGTGAATTTTTAAATTGCAGTCTACAGAGCAAAAGCCAACCCCGAGGGCGTAGTCTCGTACGGGGAGGAGGTGGAACCACGTAATGTACCCAGGAACATTGTCGTACATGATCGTTTGGTGGTTCAGCTGATATTATGTGGGCATAAAGTTACATGGGCGTACTGATCTACAAATCTTTGAATACGGGGCACGCACCAGTAAACATCATTGTGACACTGAATTCCCTACTTGTGCGTCTTTTCACGGGTGCATTCGGCACTGCCTTCATTTTGTTGCGTGTCAATGAGCGACCGCATCGAATAGCACAGGTGGAGGAGCTACTGGAAACAGAGGATATTCAGCAAATGGACTGGCTTTACCTATACCTCCTCCCCCCCCCCACCCCAAAGACCCGTCCCCTGCTTAAGTCCCATGGATCACATGTGGAATTCGTTGTGAAGATGCACTACAGCACATCCTCAAGCAAGAACTACCATCCAGCAGTTGTCAGTCACGTCGGTGGAGGAATGAATGGCCCTGACTGAGGCCCACGAGAAAGACAGGCCGCGGCGCATACGTCACGAAGGTAGTCCTGCGCTCGCTCGCTCGCTCAAATCAGCAGACAAACTACACTACTGACCATTAAAATTGCTACACCACGAATATGACGTGCTACAGACGCGAAATTTAACCGACAGGAAGAAGATGCTGTGGCATGCAGATGATTAGCTTTTCAGAGCATTCACACAAGGTTGGCGCCGGTGGCGATACCTACAAGGTGCTGACATGAGGAAAGTTTCCAACCGATTTCCCCTACACAAACAACAGTTGACCGGCATTGCCTGGTGAAACGTTGTTGTGATGCCTCGTGTAAGGAGGAGAAATGCGTTCCATCACGTTTCCGACTTTGATCAAGGTCGGATTGTAGCCTATCGCGACTACGGTTTATCGTATCGCGACATTGCTGCTCGCGTTGGTCGACATCCAATGACTGTTAGCAGAATATGGAATCGGTGGGTTCAGGAGGGTAATACGGAACGCCGTGCTGGATCCCAACGGCCCCGTATCACTAGCAGTCGAGATGAAAGGCATCTTATCCGCATGGCTGTAACGGATCGTGCAGCCACGTCTCCATCCCTGAGTCAACAGATGGGGAAGTTCGCTAGAGAACAACCATCTGCACGAACAGTTCGACGACGTTTGCAGCAGCATGGACTATCGGCTTGGAGACCATGGCTACGGTTACCCTTGACGCTACATCACAGACAGGAGCGCCTTCGATGGTGTACTCAACGACGAACCTGCGTGCACGAATGGCAAAACGCCAGTGTTTCGTATGAAACCAGGTTCTGTTTACAGCATCATAGTGGTCTCATCCGTGTTTGGCGACATGGCGGTGAACGCATGTATCCGTCAGCGTCATACTGGCGTATCACCCGGCGTGATGGTATGGGGTGCCATTGGCTACACGTCTCGGTCATCTCTCGTTCGCATTACGCCACTTTGAACAGTGGACGTTACATTTCAGATGTGTTACGACCCGTGCACTACCCTTCATTCGATCCCTGCGAAACGCTTCATTTCAGCAGGATAATGCATGACCGGATGTTGCAGGTCCTGTACGGGCCTTTCTGGATACAGAAAATGTTCGACTGCTGCCCTGGCCAACACATTCTCCAGATCTCTCACCAATTCACAACGTCTCGTCAATGGTGGCGGAGCAACTGGGTCATCACAAGACGCCAGTCACTGCTCCTGATGAACTATGGTATCGTGTTGAAGCTGCATGGGCAGCTGTACCTGTACACGCCATCCAAGCTCTGTTTGACTTAATGCCCAGGCGTATTAAGGCCGTTTTTGCTGCCAGAGGTGGTTGTTATGGGTACTGATTTCTCAAGATCTATGCACCCAAATTGCGTGAAAATGTAATGACATGTCAGTTCTAGTGTAATATATTTGTCCAATGAATACCCGTTTATCATCTGCATTTCTTCTTTTCTGTAGCAATTTTAGTGGCCAGTAGTGTACGTTTCTACACCTGTTAACTCGTAACAAGGCGTGTCCGTACAAACGAAAACTGAATCTGCTACTGGAATCCGCTATTATGGAATCTTACTGTTATTAGTCCTATAATGATGGGAAGTCCAGCGTACAGTAAAATAAAATCATGCTAAAATGATTATCAGTTGCATAAGGCACCACTTCCAGCATGTAATGAGTACCGTTAAGCAGAAGAGACTAAATGCTATAAACACACCGTTATACCATTACTATCGAGTATTGATCTCAAATTGTGCTGTAGTACTGTTAATCAGTAAGACTTCATAATAGCAGATTCCAGTGGAATGTGCAATTCTCCTTAGTGCGTACACGCCCAGCTGCGAGTCAACAGGTTTAGAAACGCATTTTGTCTGCTGAGCTGAGAGAGAGAGCGAGTTCAGGACTACCTTCGTGACGTACGCACCGCGGCCTGTCTTTCCACAACGTCGTCTCGCCCATCTTGTAACCTTCATGCAAGGATGTTGCGGATCGTGTACTGCTGTCCGTCGCAATCACACATCCTGTTAAGTAAGACGTCCTGCCGTCTGTAATGTGCAGGGGATCATCATAAGTGTCAGTGACTTCAGTGTAATTATTGTCTTTGAATAAAAGCCTCATTTGCGTATTTATTTCAGTTGTCTTCTGTACTATACCGGAGCAGTTCCATGTGCGGTCAAAGTTTCATCGAGGACGCTACCTGGCAGTGGCACATCATGTGAAACTTGTTTTTGTTCTTAAGTTCTGCGCACCAGTGAATATCCCACATAGGGAATTATGAGGATTAGAGAAGAAAGAGGTTCAAATGGTTCAAATGGCTCTGAGCACTATGGGACTTAACATCTGTGGTCATCTGTCCCCTAGAACTTAGAACTACTTAAACCTAACTAGCCTAAGGACATCACACACATCCATGTCCGAGGCAGGATTCGAACCTGCGACGTAGCGGTCACGCGGTTCCAAAGTGGAAGAAAGAGGCTTACAGACAGCCACAAAGTAGAGCAGATTGGGGCAAAAATTGATAATATTGGTACTAAGTACTGTAATGGGACATGCTCCTCTAGAATTATTTTTCCTCAACGGTAGTTGTCGATACCAGCATTATTTTTCAAATTTTGGACAGGTCAATAGTATCTCTGCCGCTTTTCTGAAAACTTTCATATAATTTTATACACAATATGTTATATATCAAGCTAAAGTTTATGAAAAGAAATTACTTTATTTTCGATGTTACAATCGATAAGTACTAGCTCTGAGTGTACAGTTAAAAGTATCTTATTTTAGAAACATTTGAAATTACGTATTATTTCACACACTTCCAATTTCTATTATTAATTATACAATCTAGTACTGTTTGCAATCTTTATTTCTGGATTCATTTATAAAATAATAACCGAAATTAATAGAAATTCACTTGTCAAGAAAAATTGTAAACCCTTCAGAATATTTTTAAAAAATTTCTTTTTAAAATTCAGTCTTGATCACACCACGTATGCTACAAGAACATAGGTGATCGGTTTCGGTCATATCACATGACCAACATCAGACGCATGGCATACTTCGAAGAGTGCTCCACCTACCATCTACGAAGGATGCCAAGGGTCTGATGATGGTCATGGGATATGACCGAAACCGGTCACCTATGTTCTTGTAGCATATGTGGTGTGATCAAGACCGAATTTTAAAAAGAATTTTTTTTAATTTTTTGATCGCTGTTCCAAAAATGTTAGTTAAAATTGTTCCTTTGGAATATGGTTGTTACTGAAAAGTGAAGTAGTAGTATTCATGCCTCTGATGTGATTGGACGTATTTTTATATTTTGGGCGAACAATGTAAACATTTGAAAGACTGTATGATATACTAAAATGTGACAAAATATATTAACGTAACAACGAAAATTCGGCAACAGCAATCTTCAAATCTACTTAGATAAATTCAACCATGAGGACATAAAATGTGAGAATTTCAGCTTCAACAATCAGGCCCCTAGAGAAGAAGAAATGGAGCCAATTCTACACGAAAAGCTAAGTAATCTACTAAGTCTATTGTAATCTTCGCTCCTCTCAAATTTTTCATAAAAGACTTTGCTTATTGTGGAATGAAGCTGGAATTAGGAAGGAGGGATTGGGGGGGGGGGGGGAGAGATTACAGTACCTGTAAGTAGGCTGTTCAGGTTTTTATGTTGGTAAAGCCACGCAGCGCTCTGTATGAAAATCACTGACTGTACTGTGTGCAGTCTGTGGCTGGTTGCCATTGTTGGCATATTCGCTATCGTAGTTCGGGCAGTTGGATGTGAACAGCGCGTAGCGTCGGGCAGTGGTGGATGTGGAGAGAGAGATGCCAGAGTTTTGAGAGGTTACTATAAGCCGACGATCTGGACGTGTGTCCGCCAGAAAAAGGAAATTTGTAAACGTGGATGTCATGAATTGATAGATATATATTTGATGACATTTGAACATTATTGAGGTAATTACATTCTTTGTTCTCTGTCAGAATCTTTCAGTTGCTAATTACGCCTATCAGTAGCTAGTGCTTTCAGTAGTTAGAATCTTTTATTTAGCTGGCAGTATTGGCACTCGCTGTATTGCAGTAGTTCGAAAACGAATATTTTTGTGAGGTAAGCGATTCATGAAAGGTACAGGTTATTGTTAGTCAGGGCCATTCTTTCGTATGAACTATTGAAGGTCAGACTGGGCTGCGCTAAAAATATTGTGTGTCAGTTTAGTGATGATCAGAATACGTAAAGACAGAAGTGTCTGAGTACGTTCAGTTTTACTCAGCTGTCTTTGTATCAAATAACGTAGAAGTTTACTATCACAGTCATTCATAATTTTTGTAGGGGGACGCTACATACCTTCTGCTATGCCCTTCACTGCTTATGGAGTACGTATGTAGACGTAGATGATAGATATTGGTGATACTCTTCTCAGAGTGAGACCATAGTTCAAGGTCGACAAGAGTCGCGTGCTAGTATGGTGCCGCAAATAGCCGCTTAGTGATTGGAGCAGTGTCGGTGTATTTGTGTCGAGGCATGCCGCTTGTCTGCCGGCTGCACTTGCTCCCCCTTGTCACCCGGCGCGCCGCTGCGCTTTGGAGTTTACGCGGGCGGAGTGGAGAGCAAACAGGACCTGGTTTCGCAAGGCCGCGCCCGCTAATAATACCGACCTCCAAGGTGCCCCCGGCCCTCTGCGGACGCCACGCTGACCTCACGCCGACGCCGACGCCAGGCAGATGCCAGCACTGCGCCGTCAACACAAACTGCACTTCAGGAAGGCGCTCGTTAGCAACACCCGCCTGAAGCGCATTGCGACACCGCTGGCATACTGTCCGACAAGGACGCGTGCTTGTGGCCCGAAGAGGATACAGCCGCCACGGGTACAGTCAAATGGGGACGTCCTCGGCATGGAAGCCCTTACTGAACGTTAGGCCGGTATTACACTATCAAATTTCTTTTTTAAAGAAGTCACTTGTCTTCTGTGCTCCGCAATGTGACATGTTACCACATGGAGCGCTAGCATCGCTGCAGCGTTCTGTCGTCTGTCGTGTTTTTATAAACATTGCTGGTAAATACAATTGGTATGTACCGACAACTACAAAATTAATAAAGGTGTATGAAGCTGATGAGGCGCCTTACAACGTGAGGCACACTGAATACAAAATAGATTAAGAAGATTGGAGACCTGACCTGACCTAACCTAACCTAACCTAACTCTCTCCTGTAGCAAGGAATCGGAGTATTACAGTGAGCCTGTCTTCTGCAAATGTAGCAGTTCTTAAGTGAATATTGTGCTTTTGATATGAGGATAGACTTCACTGAGCACATACAGAAATGTATGCTCATCCATTCTTAAGTAATTGATGTGCGACGTGGCGTCCTCTACTATAAGCTCACTAAGAAGTTTTGTTGAATGCTTTTATCTTGTCGTCGTAAAACCCACGGCTTCAGCCAGGTATGTTTCCTTTTTTTCCCCCGCTACTCTTCCGCATTTGCACATAGCGCAATTGTGGCACATGCAACTGCAGCGGTTAATGACAAGTTGTTGTTGTCAGCCATCTTGAACTTTGACGAAAAATATGATGACAGTGTAATAGCCCTCCTAGCGCTACATCAAAGATCTTTGTCAAATATATTTGACGGAATATTTGATCACATCTTTGATGAAATCTTTGACAAAGAAATTTGATAGTGTAATACCGGCATTATGTTTTATTTGCTCCTGATGATAATGCAAAAACAGTAATATCAGAAATTGAGTCTGCCTTGATGCAAAAAAATTGTTCAGGTGGCTCTGAGCACTATGGGACTTAACATCTATGGTCATCAGTCCCCTGGAACTTAGAACTACTTAAACCTAACTAACCTAAGAACAGCACACGACACCCAGCCATCACAAGGCAAAGAAAATCCCTGACTCCGCCGAGTGCCTTGACGCAAAACACCTTGTTATTCGTTTATTTCTTTATTATCACGTTCGTTGGATTGTATGTGGCTGCTGTTACACACAGAAAAACAAAACTTTTGCACTTTGTTTCAGATCCAGAATATTACGCCATCTTGCTGTTCGCGTGTGTCGCGAGAGGTGTATCGCATATGGCGAGAAAGGTTATGAAAAACTGTAGCGCGAATTACGACGTGAGTACACGAATAGCTAAGCAACAGTTTAGTACACACCAAGTAACTGGTTTCCACAACACTACCAAAACCCCAAGTATATACTGCTGACACACGAAGTTCACCTTTTAGTATTAGTTTACTAACAGCCGCTCACATGGTTGCAGATGGCATGATGTTCGCTAAGTAAAAAAAAAAGCAACAGAAGAAAAGAGCACAGAAAATATGTCGCAAACAGCGCCAATAATTGCTTAAAACATGCTGTAACATACAATAAATAAGGTAGTATGAAAGTATCAATAGAAAACTATGTTTCAAAAGACGAATTGTAAAAATGTAATAATGTTTTACTGTGTTTGTACAACCATGCCGTTTTCTGCATGTTTAGATAAAAAAACTGACGATGATGATATTTGTCGCCGAAACTATTTTGGGATAATAAAGAAATAAACGAATAACAATGTGTTTTGCATCAAGGCGGACTAAATTTCTGATATTACTGTTTTTCTATGCAAACACGGACCAAATGGAAGAGTTCCAAGATAATGTAGTCAATTTGTAGCGCTGTAGTTGGTGCACACTGAAGTGACAAAAATCATAAGGTATCTCCTAAAAACGTGTCGGACCTCCTTTGCCCGGCTTATTGCAGCAACTCGAGGCGGCATAGACTCAACAAGTATTTGGAAATCCTCTGCAGAAATGTGGAACCACGTTGCCTCAATAGCTTGTAACGGTACTTTGACTGCCGCGCCTCCGCCAGAGCAAAAATGTGATTTACGATCGAGCATGCAACAGATTTTCATAAGTAATTTTGATCTTCTTTTACTTTTACGTAGGTGCTTGTTTTAACAACTAGTTCTTTACTCTCTTGTTATCTTGTCTTCATACGTTTAAGACGTGTATTTTTAGGCGCTGATGTTAAAGAATGATTTTAAGTGGAAATTAAAACTATATTATGAAACGAACACACGGCGTCTTCAAGTTATTTCCGTAGTGATTCGCAATGGTTATCGCCAAATTTATAAATTAATGCAGACAGTGAGAACTTCAAGAAATTTTCATCAGACGGAGAACAAGAGGACCAGCGAACGATGAAAAAAGGACATCCTACACGAAAATCAAGAAGCATTCCAGATGCAGCCACGAAGACTATATATAATAGATACTACGTTTCTGACAGAATTATAAGGTAAATTTCAACTTATTTCTGATGCTATTTCCTTACAGTCGCTTTTTGTAGTGTTGCCGACCCAGTCTGCCATGCACGGTCAAATTACAGCACTATCTCAATCAGTAATACGAAGTCCGCCTTCTCCGTAACTTTTTCCGTCAAAATTCAAACCCCAATCAGATTTTCTATTCTGTATTTTCACGGCAGAACCCCGAGGAAAGGATACACTACAAGCTGTCCATAATTGCGAAAGCATCGCCGGTGCAGAATTTTGTGCACTAACTGACCTCTCGATGAAGTCTCACAAATGATGGGATTCATATCGAACGATCTGGGTGGCCACATAATTCGCTCCAATTGTCCAGAATGTTCTTCAGACCATTCACAAACAGTTATCCAGTGACATGGAGCATTGTCACCCATAACAATTCAATCGTTTTTTTGGGAACATGAAGTCGATGAATGGTTGTAAATGGTCTCCAAGTAGCCGAACATAACGAGGACGCAGTCCATTCCACGTAAACGCTGCCCACACCATTACGGAGCCACCACTACCTTGCACAGTGCCTTGTTGACAACTTGGGTCCATAGCTTCGTGCCGGTGTGCGCCATACTCTATCCCGCCATCAGGCCTTACCAACTGAAATCGGGACTCATCTGAGCAGGCCACGGTTCTGCAGTCATCTATGGTCGAAACGATATTATACGAGCACAGGAGAGCATAGCCCACTGACGCCGAATTTCGACGCACTGTCCTAACGGATACGTTCGTCGTACATTGATTTCTGCCATTATTTCAAGCGGTGTTGCATCATTGTTACCACTAACAACTATACGCAAAGGCTGCTGCTCTCGGTCGTTAAGTGAAGGCCGTCGGCTACTGTGGTGTCCGTGAGGAGGGGTAATGCCTAAAGTTCAGTATTTTCGGCACACTCTTGACGCTATGGATTTCAGAAGATTGAATTCTCCAACGATTTCGGAAATGGAATGTCCCATGCGTCTAGCTCCAGCTAGCATTCCACATTCACAGTCCGTTAATTTCCGTCGTGCGGCCATAATCACGTCGGAAACCTTTCCACATAGATCAAGTGAGTAAAATTGACAGCTCCACCAATACACTCCCCTTTTATACTATGTGTATGCGATACTCCCGCCATCTGTATATGTGAATATCACTGACCCATGACTTTCGTTACCTCAGTTTGTAAGTCCACAGCATGGTAGTGAAGCAGTGTGTACACAATGAAATCAAAAGTGTCCAGTCACCTATTACAGGATATCAGTAAGTTGTGTGGCTACCCTCCGCCTTTACGTCGACGTGAACTCTTGCAGTAAAGCTATCAAAAAATGGTTCAAATGGCTCTGAGCACTATGGAACTTAACTTCTGAGGTCATCAGTCCCCTGGAACGTAGAGCTACTTAAACCTAACTAACCTAAGGGCATCACACACATCCATGCCCGAGGCAGGATTCGAACCTGCGACCGTATTGGTCGGGCGGTTCCAGACTGTTGCGCCTAGAACCGCTCGGCCACTTCGGCCGGCGGACTCATTGAGTTGTCTGAATGTAGAAATGGCAACGCATTGTTCCTCAAGAGCCAAAGCCAGACATGTGAGGGGTCTGGGGCGAAGCATACGCTCTACCTCATCCCGGAAGTGTTGCACTGTTTACAGGTCGGGACTCTGGGAGACCAACCTAGTTCATGAATGTTACTGTCCACAAACCATTGCTCACAATTAATCCTGCTTTATGATAGGGTGCTGTGAAATGCTTGTACAAACAGTCATATCTCCGGACTGTTCCTCTACTGTACGCGTTACGCAGTCGTGTAAAATGTGTTTATATCCTTCCACATTTAGGATTTTCTAAAATGGAATAAGAAGATCAAACCCTAACGATGATAGACATAGCCATACCGCAACATCACTTACTCCATACTTCACTGTTGGCATTACACGTGATGACAAGTAAGTGCTCCAGGTATTCGGCAAACCCTAACGCTTCCATCGAATTACCACAGGGAGCAATGTGATTCATCACTCCAAAATATTCGTTTCCAGTCATCCACTGTCCAGTGTTGTCGCACTTATCTCTCTTAGTGACTGCTGACATGTGGCCTCATGACGAGCTTCTCGACCATTGTGCCCCATACTTTTTAATTCCTTATTCACAATCCTAGTGAGGTTGAACTGTTGATAGCACTTCCGAAATCAAAAGTAGTTTTCTCCCTTGATTTTATGCAAACCACCCTCCGCAATGTTCGATTGTCCCTGTCCTAGTACATTAGATGTATTTGGAGAGGTTTTGCTGTGGTACTTTCTTCGCGTCTCACTTCACAATTAGACCATCAACAGTTGCCTTGGGCAGCTTTAGAAGGCTAGAAATACCCCTGATCTGTTACTCAGGGGACATCCAATGACTTGTCCACGACTGAGGTGATTGATCTCTGCTGACCAATCAGACCAGTTGTGCTGTTAGTGCTTCTCTGCTGACTACACAATACTCCCCTCCTTCTTTGATCTACATCTAGATTTATGCTCCGCAAGCCACCCTTTGGTGTGTGGCGAAGGACACTTTACGTGCCACTGTCGTTACCTCCCTTTTCTGTTCCAATCGCGTATGGTTCGCGGGAAGAACGACTGCCGGAAAGCCTCCGTGCGCCCTCGAATCGCTCCAATTTTACATTCGTGATCTCCTCGAGAGATATACGTATGGGGAAGCAATATATTCGATACCTCATCCAGAAACACACCCTCTCGAAACTTGGACAGCAAGCTACACCGCGATGCAGAGCGCCTCTCTTGCAGAGTCTGCCACTTGAGTTTGCTAAACGTCTCCGTAACGCTGTCACGCTTACCAAATAACCCTGTGACGAAACGCGCTGCTCTTCTTTGGATCTTCTCTATCTCCTCTGTCAACCCGACCTAGTACGGATCCCACACTGATGAGCAATATTCAAGTATAGGTCGAACGAATGTTTTGTAAGCCACCTCCTTTGTTGATGGACTACATTTTCCAAGGACTGTCCCAATGAATCTCAACCTGGTACCCGCCTTACTAACAATTAATGTTATATGATCACTCCACTTCAAATCGTTCCGTAAGCATACTCCCAGATATTTAACAGAAGTAACTGCTACCAGTGTTTGTTCCGCTATCATATAATAATACAATAAAGTAACCTTCTTTCTACGTTTTCACAATACATTACATTTGTCTATGTTAAGCGTCAGTTGCCACTCCCTGCACCAAGTGCCTATCCGCTACAGATCTTCCTGCATTTCGCTGCAATTTTCTAATGCTGCAACTTCTCTGTATACTACAGCATCATCCGCGAAAAGCCGCATGGAACTTCCGACACTATCTACTAGATCATTTATATATATTGTGAAAAGCAATGGTCCCATAACACTCCCCTGTGGCACGCCAGAGGTTACTTCAACGTCTGTAGACGTCTCTCCATTGAGAACAACATATTGTGTTCTGTATCACGAATCTTGTTCCGATGCTAGCACAGCAACAAAACTATACCTACGGAGCAGCTGATGTAAGAGACCGTTGTAAATGCTAAGCCCGACAGCAGCGTCATCATCTAGGGGACTAAGTACAGAGACACACTCATCCATTACGAAACGAGCAATGTCGTCAGCGGGAAGATAAACTACACCACTGATACTGGCCGTTTTTGACATAAGTACAATGGCTCATACCTCAACAAGTTTCTATTTATAAACATATCTTCTTAGGACTTTTTTCTGGATTTATCATACTATCTTCTGTAATCGTCCCCTACGCTCCTCGGAGTATGGGACACGTCATCATCATCATCATTATCCTGTAAGAATATGAGAAACTTTCAAGAAACGCCCTGCGCTGGATGGAGCCAATAAGACACTTTTTTACGGCGTAGAATTGAATCAATTCGTATTATACTACAACTATGGAAATAATAAAACAGCATTTTCACGTGTGATCGAGCAAGATGGACTTCCGTGCGTTGTCATGAATCTGAATATTGCTGCCGTGCTGAATAATTTACCGCACTCGTGTTTGAAATACTATCCTGACCCCCGTCCAGTTATGCTGATCTTATTTACGCTCTCAATGGTTCCCAAAATCCATCTTAGGTGTGTATCTCGGAATGATTTCGTTGAATAGCTTAGCTCAGAATACCCCCCCCCCCCCCCGCCCTATTCCTGAACAAATATTGCATTGCCCTGTCTCTAACGATCATGCTGTCACCGTAACTTTAAACTCGAATCCTTCTTACGTTAGTACTTCCGCAGACCCATTACATTTCCCATATCTGCCACGGACGAACGTTTTATCCCATATCGCAATGTTTATAAGGAAATCAAGATCATGTAGTAGAGATTCGTGCTGCTGTAAAAAGAGCGATGCGCGAAGCATTCAGCCACTACCAACGTCATACCTTAGCAAAAGATTTGCTGTAAACCCAAAGAAATTCTGGTCTTACGTAAAATCGGTAGCGGGTCGAAGTCTTCCATCCAGTCACTCACTAAACAGTCTGGCCTGGCAACGGAAGACAGCAAAACGAAAGCTGAAATTTTAAATTTAGCATTTGAGAAATCTTTCACGCAGGAGGATCGTACAAACATACCGCCGTTTGAGTCTCGTGCAGATTCCCGTATGGAGGACATAGTGATAGACATACATGGGGTTGTGAAACAGCTGAATGGGTTGAAAATAAATAAATCGCCAGGTCCCGATGGGATTCCAATTCGGTTTTACAGGGATTACTCTACTGCATTGGCTCCTTACTTAGCTTCCATTTATCGCGAATCTCTTGCCCAACGTAGAGTCCCGAGCGACTGGAAAAAAGCGCAGGTGACGCCTGTATATAAGAAGGGTGGAAGGACGGGTCCTCAAAATTACAGACCAATATCCTTAACATCGGTTTGTTGCAGGATTCTCGAACATATTCTCAGTTCGAATATAATGAATTTCCTTGAGACAGAGAAGTTGCTGTCCATGTATCAGCACGGCTTTAGAAAGCATCGCTCCTGCGAAACTCAACTCGCCCTTTTTTAACATGATATCTTACAAATAATGGATGAAGGGTATCAAACGGATGCCACATTCCTTGACTTCCGGAAAGCGTTTGACACGGTGCCCCACTGCAGTCTCCTAACTAAGGTACGAGCATATGAGATTGGTTCCCAAATATGAGAGTGGCTCGAAGACTTCTTAAGTAATATAATCCAGTACGTTGTCCTCGATGGTGGGTGTTCATCGAAGGTGAGGGTATCATCTGGTGTGCTTCAGGGAAGTGTGGTAGGTCCGCTGTTGTTTTCTATCTACCTAAATGATCTTTTGGATAGGGCGGATACCAATGTGCGGCTGTTTGCTGATGATGCTGTGGTGTACGGGAAGGTGTCGTCGTTGAGTGACTATAGGAGGATACGAGATGACTTGGACAGGATTTGTGATTGGTGTAAAGAATGGCAGCTAACTCTAAATATAGGTAAATGTAAATTAATGCAGATGAATAGGAAAAAGATTCCCGTAATGTTTGAATACTCCATTAGTAGTCTAGCGCTTGACACAGTCACGTCGATTAAATATTTGGGCGTAACATTGCAGAGCGATATGAAGTGGGACAAGCATGTAATGGCAGCTGTGGGGAAGGCGGATAGTCATCTTCGGTTCATTGGTAGAAATTTGGGAAGATGTGGTTCATCTGTAAAGGAGACCGCTTATAAAACACTAATACGACCTATTCTTAAGTACTGCTCGAGCGTTTGAGACCCCTATCAGGTCGGATTGAGGGATGACATAGAAGCAATTCAGAGGCAGGCTGCTAGATTTGTTACTGTTAGCTTTGATCATCACGCGAGTGTTACGGAAATACTTCAGGAACTCGGGTGGGAGTCTCTAGAGGAAAGGAGGCGTTCGCTACTCACGTAATTTAGAGAACCAGCATTTGAGACTGAATGTAGTACAATTTTACTGCCGCCAACTTACATTTCGCGGACAGACCACAAAGATAAGGTAAGAGAGATTAGGGCTCGTACAGAGGCATATAGGCAGTCATTTTTCCCTCATTCTGTTTGGGAGTGGAACAGGGAGAGAAGATGTGGTATGAGGTACCCTCCGCCACGCACCGTATGGCGGATTGTAGAGTATGTATGTAGATGTAGATGTAATTCCTCTAAAATTCAGACGCTCGTCCATCATCTATTGCAACCTGCTTGGAAGTACCTAGCAACAAATCCCTTCGATCAGAAAACTGCTCAGTGGTCTCTCGAAGATTCTCATTATATGCCAGTCAAACAGTGTAACTTTTTCCAATCTCCCTTGCCTCTATTCTGCGAAGCATAGCCACTTCGTGCAGGGAATCGCGTTGACAGATTTTCCATCTGACTAATAACATAGCTCCATGATCTGCTCAGAGAGCTCTACGTAGATTCTTTGCGGAAAACAGCAGTCGTTACATCTCAGACTAAAAGAGTCAGATCCAAAATTAAACGCTAAGTCCTCGACCTTCGTAGAAGTGGTGGGAAGCTGCGAGCAGGAAATCATTCTAGGCAGCGTCGACGACGAAACACTTGACACAAGACGAGTCCACCTGTCGTAAGCCACCGTACACTTAAAACAATATATTGGCTGGGTGAGATTAAGATATGCGAACACAAAATAAGCAGACTCGCATATGCGGATGACTTAGTTGTCATGGCAGATTCGATTGAAAGTTTGAAAAGTAATATTTCAGAGCTAGATCAGAAATGTAAGGACTATGGTTTGAAGATAAGCATCTCCAAAACGAAAGTACTGTCAGTGGAAAAGAGATATAGACGGATTGAGTGCCAAATAGGAGGAACAAAGTTAGAACAGGTGGACGGTTTCAAGTACTTAGGATGCATATTCTCATAAGATGGCAACATAGTGAAAGAACTGGAAGCGAGGTGTAGCAAAGCTAATGCAGTGAGCGCTCAGCTACGATCTACTCTCTTCTGCAAGAAGGAAGTCAGTACCAAGACTAAGTTATCTGTGCACCGTTCAATCCTTGACCAACTTTGTTGTATGGGAGCGAAAGCTGGGTGGATTCAGGTTACCTTATCAATAAGGTTGAGGTTACGGATATGAAAGTAGCTAGGATGATTGCAGGTACTAGTAGATGGGAACAATGGCAGGAGGGTGTCCACAATGATGAAATCAAAGAAAAACTGGGAATGAACTCTATAGATGTAGCAGTCAGGGCGAACAGGCTTAGATGGAAGGGTCATGTTACACGCTTTGGAGAAGCAAGGTTACCCAAGAGACTCATGGGTTCAGCAGTAGAGGGTAGGAGGAGTCGGGGCAGACCAAGGAGAAGGTACCTGGATTCGGTTAAGAATGATTTTGAAGTAATATGCTTAACATCAGAAGAGGCACCAATGTTAGCACTGAATAGGGTAACATGGAGGAATTTTGTAATGAGACCATGCTCCAGACTGAACGCTGAAAGGCATAATCAGTCTTAAATGATGATGATGATTGAAAAGGATAGTTACTACTCACCATATAGCGGAGATGCTGAGTCACAGAAGGGCACAACAAAAAGACTGTCGGAAAGTTATCTTTCGGCCAACAAGCTTTTGACAAAAATAGACAACACACACACACACACACACACACACATGACCACAGTTTCTGAGAGCTGGAGCCAGTCTCTCTCTCTTTCTCTTTCTCTCTCTCTCTCTCTCTCTCTCTCTCTCTCTCTCTGTGTGTGTGTGTGTGTGTGTGTGTGTGTGTGTGTGTGTGTGTGTGTGTGTGTGTTGTCCATTTTTGACAAAGGCCTTGTTGGCAGAAAGCTAACTTCCCGACAGTCTTTTTGTTACGCCTTTCTCAGACTTAGCATCTCCGCTATATGGTGAGTAGCAACAGTCCTTTTCAATATATTGTTACATTCCATCCTCGATTTTCCGTTGTTTGTATACTTAATACATACATATCTAAGTTCCAGTTTTTTGCCGTTGTCTTATGTTTTGCTTCACAGCTTGTACCATAATGGAGCTCTTTCTCACTTTTTTGTAGCATCGTAAGTTTTAACAGTAATTCATCAGCATGGCAAACCACCCTGTCACAAAGCAGCATTTGTGAAGCAACGGTCTGTGGACAATAACATTCCTGAAATGGACTATCCTGCCCAGAGTCCTGATATGAACCCAGTGGAACACCTTTGGGATGAGTTAGAACATCGACTACGCTCTCAACTGCAGTGTCCAACATCACTAAAAGAGATCGATCTGGTTCAAGTCAGGACTATGGGGGCGCCAGTCCATTTCAGGAATGTTATTGTCCACAGACCATTGACTCACAGATGAAATGATCGTATGGCAGATGCTGCTTTTGACAGGTTGCATTGTCATGTTGTAACCTTCCGGTATAAATAAAAAAATCAAAAACAATTAAATTTGGATAATTTAATTCTGACGTATGAAAACTGATAAATCTTAACTCATGGAAAGCTGATAAATTTTGACATAAGCAGCGCTACGCCATAGCCATGTGAAATCAATATGAATCTGTCCGTGAGAAATAAACTGAAAAATTCTTACCTCGTGATGGTGTCGCCGGATAACGCTGTCTATACATCTGCTCGTAAATGGCACAGCTTAGTGCAATGTTAGCCTATCTACTGATACTGGATAACATTTGTCTGAGATCTGAATTACTAGAAAAACTGACTTTACTTAGTGACACAGCTGCACATGGTCGTCTGATTACTACGGAACACATGACTATGATCTGACAAAAATTCTGGAATATTTTAATTTAGATAAATGACAGGATTAGGACTGACAATGACTTAAGGGGGAATTATACTTTCATAGTTGACTGGTAAAAACAATTATATTCTGATAATTTTTTAAGTTAGCTTTAAATATATACAATCCATTAAACGGGAAAACTGAATATATTACAAATCTGGGACAACTGGCGCTGACGAATCACAAAAGAAAAGATTGAAACATATGCATATTAACATCTCAGAAAAGTGAGTTAACTACGCGCATGCCACTGGGTGCCGAACCGCACAATAACCCTGGGTACGGTGTGGGGCAGTGAAAGAGTGAAGTGGCCTGCGGTAGTCGTCGTGGGGTTGTGAACCACTGCAGCTGCAGCGGGGACGGAGCCTCTCCGTCGTTTCTAGGTCCCCGGTTAACATACAATATACGCCACTTCAAGAGTCGGTTAGTACTGACTACAGAAACGTGTGGCTTATGAGGAGCTGCTCGATCACCCTGTACACCATTCTTTTTAACTCCCTACGCACAGTCATCGTGCTAGTTGACCTGCTGGTCGCAATTTGGAAATCACGCATGGTTCCTTCGGCTGATTTCATGCGACTTTTTACAACCACCCTCCGCTATGCTGAATCCCTGTCCACCAGTACATGAGTTCTGGCTGGTGTTGGTTTATCTGTGGTTTTTCCCTGACGTTTCCATTCCACAGTCACATCACCAATCACCGACTTGGGCACTTTCAGAGGGGTTGAAATGCACCTGATGGATTTGTTACTCAGGTGACGACCAATGACGAGCCACGTTCGAAATCACTGAGCCCTTCTAACCCACTCATTTTACTGTTTCTCTACCAACGACAACACAACATTCCCCGCGCCGTTTTATACTGGTGGGTCTGCCTCCAATGACATCTAGTGGTCAATTCGATCTTACATCGGAATATCCAGGTACTTTTAATCAAACAGTGTATCAAATGGTTCAAATGGCTCTGAGCACTATGGGACATAACATCTGAGGCCATCAGTCCCCTAGAACTAACAACTACTTCAACCTAACCAACCTAAGGACATCACACACATCCATGCCCAAGGCATACAGGGTGGTCGGAAATTCCCGTACAAACTTCTAGGGCATGTAGAGGATAGTGAGTACATAACATTTTGAATAGGAACCCATGTTCGGAATCGTATAGTTTTCGTTCTACGACAGTTTCAATTCAGGTGTGTACCTCGTCAACGTCTGCTTAGGGCAAGAGAAACGGCTCAGAGTTCCCTGTCCTGATATGCAACAGGGTAGACACGATGACGGGTACTACGTCAAACGATCCCCAGATCTCACTTACTGTCCGCTTTGCTGTGAGACCGAGTCAATACCTGTGTACTACAGATAGAGGAAACATGGTGCAGTACATGTTTGCGGAATACACAGACATGCTCGTTGTGTATGGCGAGGCTGGAGGTAGCGGAAGAGCTGCTAGTCGGCTGTATCAGGAACGTTTTCCACACCGTCACACTCCATCGCACAAACTGTTTGCCCAAGTTACACAACGGCTACGAGAAAAGGATACCTTCACCGTGAGGAGGCAGGATTATGGTGCTCACGGCGACGCTGCACTCCCGAATTTGAAAGTGTACTGCGTCGCATTGAAGATAGCCCATCAACGAGTTCGCGAACAATTGCGCGTGCAATGGCTGTTAGTCACAGTACCGTCTTGGACGTCCTGCATGAGCAACAATTACATCCGCACCACTAACAAAGGGTACACGCTATGGGTCCAACAGACTTTCCACAACGCGTCGCCTTCTGCACATGGTTCCTGCACCGTAGCATCGACGCGCCCCTGTTTCCACGTCGAGTTCTCTTCACAGATGAATGTAGGTTCAGAAGGGATTGTGTTTTGAATGCTCGAAATAGCCATGTCTGGGCGGACGAAAACCCTCATGCCACGCATGTTCAGGGATTTCAAGACCGGTTTGGAATTAATACACTCCTGGAAATGGGAAAAAGAACACATTGACACCGGTGTGTCAGACCCACCATACTTGCTCCGGACACTGCGAGAGGGGTGTACAAGCAATGATCACACGCACGGCACAGCGAACACACCAGGAACCGCGGTGTTGGCCGTCGAATGGCGCTAGCTGCGCAGCATTTGTGCACCGCCGCCGTCAGTGTCAGCCAGTTTGCCGTAGCATACGGAGCTCCATCGCAGTCTTTAACACTGGTAGCATGCCGCGACAGCGTGGACGTGAACCGTATGTGCAGTTGACGGACTTTGAGCGAGGGCGTATAGTGGGCATGCGGGAGGCCGGTTGGACGTACCGCCGAATTGCTCAACACGTGGGGCGTGAGGTCTCCACAGTACATCGATGTTGTCGCCAGTGGTCGGCGGAAGGTGCACGTGCCCGTCGACCTGGGACCGGACCGCAGCGACGCACGGATGCACGCCATGACCGTAGGATCCTACGCAGTGCCGTAGGGGACCGCACCGCCACTTCCCAGCAAATTAGGGACACTGTTGCTCCTGGGGTATCGGCGAGGACCATTCGCAACCGTCTCCATGAAGCTGGGCTACGGTCCCGCACACCGTTAGGCCGTCTTCCGCTCACGCCCCAACATCGTGTAGCCCGCCTCCAGTGGTGTCGCGACAGGCGTGAATGGAGGGACGAATGGAGACGTGTCGTCTTCAGCAATGAGAGTCGCTTCTGCCGTGCTGCCAATGATGGTCGTATGCGTGTTTGGCGCCGTGCAGGTGAGCGCCACAATCAGGACTGCATACGACCGAGGCACACAGGGCCAACACCCGGCATCATGGTGTGGGGAGCAATCTCCTACACTGGCCGTACACCTCTGGTGATCGTCGAGGGGACACTGAATAGTGCACGGTACATCCAAACCGTCATCGAACCCATCGTTCTACCATTCCTAGACCGGCAAGGGAACTTGCTGTTCCAACAGGACAACGCACGTCCGCATGTATCCCGTGCCACCCAACGTGCTCTAGAAGGTGTAAGTCAACTACCCTGGCCAGCAAGATCTCCGGATCTGTCCCCCATTGAGCATGTTTGGGACTGGATGAAGCGTCGTCTCACGCGGTCTGCACGTCCAGCACGAACGCTGGTCCAACTGAGGCGCCAGGTGGAAATGGCATGGCAAGCCGTTCCACAGGACTACATCCAGCATCTCTACGATCGTCTCCATGGGAGAATAGCAGCCTGCATTGCTGCGAAATGTGGATATACACTGTACTAGTGCCGACATTGTGCATGCTCTGTTGCCTGTGTCTATGTGCCTGTGGTTCTGTCAGTGTGATCATGTGATGTATCTGACACCAGGAATGTGTCAATAAAGTTTCCCCTTCCTGGGACAATGAATTCACGGTGTTCTTATTTCAATTTCCAGGAGTGTATGTGGGCAGGTATTCTGGACGGTCATGTGATTGGACATACCTCCTTCCATCCAAGCTCATGGGTCCCGCATTCTTAGTCTTCCTATAACACGTAATGGACCCGTTCTTGGAAGCTGTGCCATTGAATGTCCTCCAGGAAATGTGGTTTCAGCATGATGGAGCACCACCTCACTTTTCACTGGCTGTCCGGAGACATCTCAACAGACGGTACGGTGAAAGATGGATAGGCCGTGGTGGTCCAACCGCGTGGCCGCCACGATCGCTGGATATAACCCCTATGGACTACTTCTTGTGGGGTCGTATGGCCTAATTTATGAGACACCTGTAGAGACAGAGGAAGATCTGGTGACACGAGTTCTGGCTGCTGCACAAGACATTGAAGAGACACCAGGTGGGATGGAGAGAGTGTAGCAGAACGTGCTTCGGAGGTACAATGTGTGTAACAACATTGGTGGTCGCCACATCGAGCCGCTGTTGTAATGCATCGGTACGTTGCAGCCGTAGATGCTGGGTTCTTGTTGTTGTCGACTAACGTAAACCATAAGGTGTAAGTTGTAATGCAAATGCGTAAGTAATAACGGAATGAGTCAGTATTCTTTTCAAATGGATTACAACAATTGTACTGGGCCACGCCTGAGTACATTCCTCAGATGGGTGTGGATGAGATAATCATGTGTACTGAAACTGTCGTTGAACGGAAACGATACGTTTCCGGACATGGGTTCCTATCCAAAATGTTCTGTACTCACTACCCTCTACATAGCCTAGAAGTCTGTAATGGGAATTTCTGACCGCCTTGTATAGTTTGGTTTCGTACCATCCATGAACAATTTGGACCACGGCAGTGACAATTCTGTTTTGACAGTGTAGAGCAGGGTTTCCCCAATTACTCGGAGCACCGGTGTTCACAGAAAGTGGAGAACTGCTCCGCAAGTAACTGTTAATGACAAGGCGTATTTGGACATTGTGACGATACTAATTATTTTTTCAAAATTTTTATAATAACTTCTACGTTACTAGCTATGATTTAAAATTGAAGTAATCACTCAATAAAACAAGTTTTTCTCCTTCTTTAAGTGTTACTAACTTCCAAAATAAACCGGGTGTTCCATCAAAGTACCATGTTTCTTACAGCATTCTGCAAGAGAAAAAGTTGAGGAAACCGTGGTGTTGACGCTCCCAGTTCTTACGGGGTAAAAAAATTCTTCCACGAGTACCACATGAACAAGCTGCCTTTAGCTACAGCGCTAGGCCTGCCATCACTTAAATTGCCGATCCCGCACAAAGATTTCGAAAACCATAGACATTTGGGTCGAATCGCTTTTTTTTACCACGTACAGTCTGCTGATAACAAGTAAGGAGATGGTGGGGCGGGGTGGCAAGTTGGGCATGGGAAAAACCGACAGGTTAAAACCGGTACCGGTATTTTAGTTCTGAATAACTGGTATTTTTCGGCATTTCTTTGTTCTCGGTTATACCAGGAGTCTTTTATTTTTTACTAATATCCGCGTGAAAAGAAACCGAAATATCAATAACTCAAGGGAGCAGTGCTACAATTTTTGGTTTTTAAGTAAATATTTTAAAAAACGACTAATTTTAATTCGTAAAAAATTCCATTGCTGTGGAATATTGACTTGTTATAGAAAATGCCGACAGAAACGAGCAACGAACACATGGCAAAAGAATTGGTACAGCTCTGCTGAAAAAATAATGTACCTGTTACCATGTGGCGTGGCCTTTTGGATGGTTACCATGTACTGAAGTGTGCGAGACTTACCCCGCCTGATCCGTATGGTACCTCCTCGTTGTTGTCGTCGGAGTATGGAGGGTTTTTTCGAAGTGTGGTATCAGGGAAGTACAGTACTCCATTTGCTTTAAAAGATTGAGAACAAGATGAGCCACAACAAACTTGCGGCATCGTATAAGGAGAAAAAGGTGACGGTTCATTCATATTTTAAATACTAATGGAAAATAGCTGATCTGTCGCTTGCACCTAGATAATATGCCTTTATCTGCTTGTAGCTTTTCAAAACGGACGAGATAACATGAAAAATGTAATTTTTAAACCTCAGTGTTCACCTTTTAGCACTGACTGTTTGTAATACACAAATAATGGTATGATCAATATTTTAAACATAGCTGCACAACAGCAACAGTTCCACGTAATAAAATTATAAACAGCCGACCAGTTGCAATGGATAAAGAATTCTTTATCTACGTCTCAACACATTTAAATTTGTCTTATTCAGAAGGCGGCCTAAGGCCAATGAACATCTTAGCTTACATTAGAAAAGTATGAAATTTAAGTCAAGAATAGATTTTAACGTAAATTAGAGAGCTCTTGCATTACAGAAATATGATAACGACGACTGTTACTTACAATTTTACATTAGCAAGGACTAATGTGTGGTGTCACCGCCAGACACCACACTTGCTAGGTGGTAGCTTTAAATCGGCCGCGGTCCGGTAGTATACGTCGAACCCGCTTGTCGCCACCATCAGTGATTGCACACCGAGCGCCGCCACACGGCAGGTCTAGAGAGACTTCCTAGCACTCGCCCTGTTGTACAGCCGACTTTGCTAGCGATGGTTCACTGACTTCTACGCTCTCATTTGCGAGACGATAGTTAGCATAGCCTTCAGCTACGTTATCTGCTACGACCTAGCAAGGCGCCATTATCAGTACTACTGATATTGTGATATATGTAACTTCAGGAACGACGTTCGTCATTAATGAATTAAAGTTAAGTATTCCACCAGCTACGTCCGTTTTTCTCAATTCTAACTCCCTTGTCATGTTCCAGACCTCATACCAGCCTGCGTGAGCTAAAACGCGTGCATTTCGGCCTCCTTTAGTAAAACGGGGTTGGCTCTCCTGCCAACCACAACATTGGCGACGAGAGTAAAAGTGTTCTTATCTAAATTGCCCTGATTTACTTGTGTAATGGCTTCGCCACAATCTACAGATGTACTGTTCAAATGTTCAAATGGCTCTGAGCACTATAGGACTTAATATTTGTGGTCATCAGTCCCCTAGAACTTAGAACTACTTAAACCTAACTAACCTAAGGACATCACACACATCCTTGCCCGAGGCAGGATTCGAAACTGCGACCGTAGCGGTCGTGCGGTTCCGGACTTAAGCGCCTAGAACCGCGAGACCACCGCGGCCGGCCCAGATGTACTGTCTGAATTTTCTCTCTTACAGAATCAGCAGATGCAGGCCTTACTGGATGCACCTGGACAGCTCGTCCAGGGTCAAAATACTGTACCATGGGATGGTCCTGATAAGCCGAAACGATCACATAATCCTTGGCAGCAATGCGGCCTTGCAAAGTAACCACAGGGTCCATGGGATACCATGATATGGCTGCTCAAATCATCACCAAACCCCTGCCATCTTTGGGACGTAAACTTGGTCTGAATCTCAAAACTATGTGAAACAAGGCTCATCCGATCAAATGGCATCTTTCCATTGTTCCACAGTCAGGTTTTATGGCTTCGGCGGCACGTTTTTTCGCTGGGGGCATTTGCAGTACTGGTGACCGATTTTGAAATTCCAGCTCGCCATTGAACACCCTGCTTCTGGAACTCTCTTTGTGTTGTTTAAGTGCTAACAGGTTCGCGAGTGCGTCGCACAGTTCTGCAGTGACTTTTCCAGCTGTCGTCACCTTATTTGTCGACATAATCCTCTTCAGTGACTGTCTGCCACATTACGAGGAGAACGAAAGTGCCATACCTGTTTTCCCACAAAATTTCGCTCGGTAGAAGAGGGGTCAACATAAGCGAACACGTGTCCCGGCTTATACACAAGTACTCTACCGTTTGTGAGGAAACCACGCTCAAAGTTTCGATGTACTTTATTTGCATTTTAGCGAGCAAGTAGTTCAACTAAAAAGACGGCAGAGAGGCTAGTTTCGCGGCTTCGAACTTGCACGCACTGTGTCCCAAACCCGATTATTAGTCTTAATTTTCATTTAGCCGTTCATGTCCGTAATTATTGCACGAATGTTTTCCAGTGTATATCGAAATAACGTTTTCCGCATTCGTCTACAAATTGTTTGTCTAGTGAATGAATTTAAAAACAGAAAAAATAATAAATGAATCAAAAAACAATCAACTTGAAACAGTTTTCGGCGGAATTCCTGTAACGCCATTTGGCAGCGCCAGTTTTCGGTAAAGAGATTATGTGTGGTTTGCCGCGAAACTATTACCAACATATGAAATCTTCAGTAATGTTGTGAGATTCATACAAAGAAATGTCACTGTGGAGAACCTACCTTCATGCGATGCTCGAGTTGTTTGGAATTTCCACGTTTCGAATGATCTATTATAAACATCATCCAACAGAATGTCCCATATCTTCCTGTAGATTAAACATAAGAATAAAATACCGGGTGAAATGATAGTTACATCAAGACTTTAAGCTGTCGACAGGTGTTGATATACATCAACGGGGACAGTTGAAAATGTGTGCCCCCACTGGGACTCGAATCCGGGATCCCCTACTTACATGGCAGACGCTCTATCCATCTGAACCACCGAGGGCACAGAGGATAGTGCGACTGCAGGGACTTATTCCTTCCACGCTGCCCGTGAGACTCACATTTGCCAACTTAATGTCCACACACTACATTCGAAGTGCAATGCGTGTGCATCCAGCACAGCTGAAGGAGGTCAGTGGCCGGTTAGCCTGAAATATATCTGAAAATGGTATCTGTACTTTCTGACATGTCCGAAGAACAAATAGCATCTTCATATAAAATACCGGGTGGTTATAATTAAACTTTCCCTATTCAACACTTTGTAATTAATAACCGTACGAGGACCAAACTTGGTTGTATTAATGTCAATGCCATGGGGGACGAGAAATAATGCAGAATCAATTCAATTTAAAACGCTTTTAATGTACTGCTACGGTGCGTAATACGATTACATACCGACATTATTACTGCTACAAAAGGGCGCAATATGGCGCCCATCAGTGTAAGAAGAGTCTAAAAGCGAAGGATTGCATCGTGCATAGCAGAACGAAGCATGTCCATAGGTATGCTGGCTATCTCTCTTGATATGCTGCACTTCAGATCAGCATATGTGTGAACGTTCCCCTGGTAAAGTCTGTCCTTCAGGTAGCTCCACAACCAGAAATCAGGTGGCCGTGCCATCCAAGCATTTCGAAAGGATCGGCTGATAATTCGATCGTTACCAAATGTGTTTCGGAGAAGTAGGTGAGGTTCACGAGCGGGTATGACATGACTGTGAAGGATATCGCAGTAACACTGGCCAATCACACTGCACATCTCTGGTCCTTGAGCTCCAACCTGTTCCAAAAAGAATGGGCCAATGATGAACGTAGTCGTGAAGCCACACCATACTGTGACACGCTCACCAGACAGAGGAACTTTATTCTCAGTGATTGGAGGTGAAGATCCTCACACTCGGCACTTCTGTGTGTTCACTTCATCTGTCAGAGAAAAATGAGCTTCGTGTGTCCATAGGATCGTCCAGGGCCACCCCTCTCCCTCTCGAGGGAGTTGACAGCGACGTCAACACATCGTTCTGCGTCATGTGGTGCAAGCTGCTGTACGATACGGATCTTGTACGGATACCATTTGAGAATGGTTCGAAGCACCTTCCGTACAGTGAACCACAGGATGGTCAACTATCGTGGCACAGCACGCACATTGCCTGACGATCGGGAATTGCTCACAGCGTTGTCTGCCATAGCAACAGCGATTTCATCAATCATCTGTGGTGCAACCATTCGTCGGCCTCTTCCCGGAGAGACGCCCAGTTCTCCAGTTGATTCGAACTTCTTCATCATATCCCGCACAGCGGGCGGAGAAAGAGGACCATTCCGCAATCTTTTCAGCCGGCAATATTCTCGAAGTGGAGCTGTAGCATTACTGTTGTTTTGATAATAAAGCTTCACCAATTATGCCCTGCTCCTTTTGTCCAAGCTCATGTTGACACGACAAGTGCACTGCGACTGGTGAGTTGTGTGAGACTATGAATCAAGATGACTATCATGGCACCTGGTGTCCATAGCTGAACGATGGCGCTATGATTCATGGGAATCATGCACCCCGTACTCTGGACATTAATACTACCAAATTTGGTACTCGTGAGGTAATTAGTTTCCGTGTTATATCGCGGACCGCAGCGTCATATTCTGCCTGTTTAAATATCTCTATCTGTATTTGAATACGCATGCCTATACCAGTTTCTTCGGCATTTCAGTGTATTCCCTGTAATAAACACAGAAATCGAACGAACACAGGAAAATTTTATCTCTCTCAGTTTCATGATAAACAGAGTCTAAATATTGAATTAAATAAAAGAAAACTTAGTCTGTTCACAGTCAACTGTTTTTCTCGACAGGTCGGTGGTTGAATACTACAAATAATCACCAGTATTCTCTGATTGTTTCTAACTGTTTCAAACTCTCCTAAAAAATCACCTGAGATTCGAGTCCTCCCTCGGCCATGGGTATGTGTCTTGTTCTTAGCATAAATTAGTTTTATTTAAATAGTGTGTAAATCTAGGGACTGATGACCACAGCAGTTTGGTTCCTAAGGAATTCACACGCATTTGAACATTTTCAAAGATCGCGTTGCAGTTGGTGATCACATCATTATTTGGGCAATAGGAGTAGTCAGTGCTGAAGAATTCCGTTTTTCGTGTTAATTTGAGCGTTTCCAAGGGCTACAAGCAGATAAAGACGTATTATGTACACAGAGAGCAGATCAGTTACTTTTCATTTTCATTACAGTATAAAAATGAATGAATAGTTGTTAAAGTTTAAATTTATTACTGTTGCCACTATTTCCTCCTTCTTTTATTTCATTGAAATGGCAGATAAATCGTCAATCTTTTAGAGCAAAGGAAGCATTGTACTTTACTGTTACATCACTTAAAAAAATATTACCAGGTTACGGTTGGCGCCATTCTACAATTCAACCGAAGGGTCTTAGAGCAGATGCGCAAAACTATAGGCCTATATCTCTGACATCGATCTGTTGTAGAATTTTAGAACATGTTTTTTGCTCGTGTATCCTGTCATTTCTGAAAACCCAGAATCTACTCTGTAGGAATCAACATGGATTCCGGAAACAGCGATCGTGTGAGACCCAACTCGCTTTATTTGTTCATGAGACCCAGAAAATATTAGATACAGGCTCCGAGGTAGATGCCATTTTCCTTGGCCTCCTGAAGGCATTCGGTACAGTTCCGCACTGTCGCCTAATAAACAAAGTGAGAGCCTACGGAATATCAGACCTGCTGTGTGGCTGGATTGAAGAGTTAGTAGCAAACAGAACACAGCATGTTGTTCCCAATGGAGAGACGTCTACAGACGTTAAAGTAACCTCTGGCGTGCCACAGAGGAGTGTTATGGGACCCTTGCTTTTCACAATATATATAAATGACCTAGTAGATAGTGTCGGGAGTTCCATGCGGCTTTTCGCGGATGATGCTGTAGTATACAGAGAAGGTGCAGCATTAGAAAATTGTAGCGAAATGCAGGAAGATCTGCAACGGATAGGCACTTGGTGCAGGGAGTGGCAACTGACCCTTAACATAGACAAATGTAATGTAATGCGAGAACATAGAAAGAATGATACTTTATTGTGTGATTATATGATAGCGGAACAAACACTGGTAGCAGTTACTTCTGTAAAAGATCTGGGAGTATTCTTACGGAACGATTTTAAGTGTAGTGATCATATAAAATTAATTGTTGGTAAGGCAGGTGCCAGGTTGTGATTCATTGGGAGAGTCCTTAGAAAATGTAGTCCATCAACAAAGAAGGTGGCTTACAAAACATTCGTTCGACCTATACTTGAATATTGCTCATCAGTGTGTGATCCGTACCAGGTGTGGTTGACAGAGGACATAGAGAAGATCCAAAGAAGGGCGGCGCGTTTCGTCACAGGGTTATTTGGTAAGCGTGATAGCGTTACGGAGACGTTTAGCAAACTCAAGTGGCAGACTCTGCAAGAGAGGCGCTCTGCATCGCGGTGTAGCTTGCTGTGCAGGTTTCGAGAGGGTGCGTTTCTGGATAAGGTATCGAATATATTGCTTCCCCCTATTTACACCTCCCGAGGAGATCACGAATGTAAATTCTGCCTAAGTCAGCGAGAAATTACCGTTTAGACAAGATGCACACTGCACTGTGCACGTACCAGCGCGCCTTAAGCCGCGACACACGGCGGCAAGGACATTATTGTCTCAGCAATGCTGTACCAGTTCTTCTTAATGCCATGTGATTGTGCTCGTTTCTGTCGGCACAGTAAAATAGCACTGATCGCTCTTCTCATTTTCTGTAATAACGCAATACTTCAAACCAAAATGAAAAACACCTGTTATAACCGAGAACAAACGAATACCGAAAAATATCGGTTATTCAGAGCTGCAATTCGGGTATCGGGTTTAACCGGTCGATTTTTCCCATCCCTACATCGGCTACATCTACATCAACATACATACTCCTCAATCCACCATACGGTGCGTGGCGGAGAGTACTTCGTACCTCAACTAGCATCTTCTCTCCCTATTCCACTCCCAAACAGAACGAGGGAAAAATGACTGCCTATATGCCTCTGTATGAGCCCTAATCTCTCTTATCTTATCTTTGTGGTCTTTACGTGAAATATAAGTTGGCGGCAGTAAAATTGCACTACAGTCAGCCTCAAATGCTGGTTCTCTAAATTTCCTCAGTAGCGATTCACGAAAAGAATGCCTCCTTTCCTCTAGAGACTCCCACCCGCGTTCCTGAAGCATTTCCGTAACACTCGGGTGATGATCAAACCTACCAGTAACAAATCTAGCAGCCCGCCTCTGAATTGCTTCTATGTCCTCCCTCAATCCGACCTGATAGGAATCCCAAACGCTCGAGCAGTACTCAAGAATAGGTCGTATTAGTGTTTTATAAGCGGTCTCCTTTACGGATGAACCACATCTTCCCAAAATTCTACCAATGAACCGAAGACGACTATCCGCTTCCCCACAACTGCCATTACATGCTTGTCCCACTTCATATCGCTCTGCAATGTTACGCCCAAATATTAAATCTACGTGACTGTGTCAAGCGCTACACTACTAATGGAGTATTCAAACATTACGGGATTCTTTTTCCTATTCATCTGCATTAATTTACATTGATTTATATTTAGAGTCAGCTGCCATTCTTTACACCAATCACAAATCCTGTCCAAGTCATCTTGTATACTCCTACAGTCACTCAACGACGACACCTTCCCTTTACACCACAGCATCATCAGCAAACAGCCGCACATTGCTATCCACCCTATCCAAAAGATCATTTATGTAGATAGAAAACAACAGTGGACCTACCACACTTCCCTGGGACACTCCAGATGATACACTCACCTCCGATGAACACTCACCATCGAGGACAACGTACTGGGTTCTATTACTTAAGAAGTCTTCGAGCCACTCACATATTTGGGAACCAATCCCATATGCTCGTACCTTAGTTAGAAGTCTGCAGTGTGGCACCGAGACAAACGCTTTCCGGAAGTCAAGGAATATGGCATCCGTCTGATACCCTTCATCCATGGGTCGCAAGATATCATGTGAAAAAAGGGCGAGTTGCGTTTGGCAGGAGCGATGATTTCTAAAGCCGTGTTGATGCATGGACAGCAAATTCTCTGTCTAAAGGAAATTCATTATATTCGAACTAAGAATATATTCGAGAATCCTGCAACAAACCGATGTTAAGGATATTGGTCTACCCTTCTTATATACAGGCGTCACCTGCGCTTTTTTGCAGTCGCTTGGGACTTTACGTTGGGCGAGAGATTCGCGATAAATGCAAGCTAAGTTTGGGAGAAAATGGATATTGTTGTTGTGGTCTTCAGTCCTGAGACTGGTTTGATGCAGCTCTCCATGCTACTCTATCCTGTGCAAGCTTCATCTCCCAGTGCGTACTGCAGCCTACATCCTTCTGAATCTGCTTATTGTATTCATCTCTTGGTCCCCATCTACGATTTGTACTCTCCACGTTGCCCTCCAGTACTAAATTGGTGATACCTTGATGCCTCAGAACATGTCCTACCAACCGATCCCTTCTTCTGGTCAAGTTGTGCCACTCCTCTACTCGCCAATTCGATTCAATACTTCCTCATTAGTTATGTGATCTACCCATCTAATCTTCAGCATTCTTCTGCAGCACCACATTTCGAAAGCTTCTATTCTCTTCTTGTCCAAACTATTTATCGTCCACGTTTCACTTCCATACATGGCAACCTTCCATACAAATACTTTCAGAAATGACTTCCTGACACTTAAATCTATACTCGATGTTAACAAATTTCTCTTCTTCAGAAACGCTTTCCTTGCCATTGCCAGTCTACATTTTATATCCTCTCTACTTCGACCACCGTCAGTTACTTTTCTCCCCAAATAGTAAATCTCCTTTACTACTTCAAGTGTCTCATTTCCTAATCTAATTCCCTCAGCATCACCCGACTTAATTCGACTACATTCCATTATCCTCGTTTTGCTCTTGTTGATGTTCATCTTATACCTTCCTTTCACGACACTGTCCATTCCGTTCAACTGCTCTGTCAGAATTACAATGTCATCGGCAAACCTCAAAGTTTTCATTTTTTTCTCCATGGATTTTAATACCCACTCCGAACTTTTCTTTTGTTTCTTTTACTGCTTGCTCAATATACAGATTGAATAGCATCGGGGAGAGGCTACAACCCTGTCTCACTCCCTTCCCAACCGCTGCGTCCCTTTCATGCCCCTCGACTCTTATAACTGCCATCTCCTTTCTCTACAAATTGTAAATAGCCTTTCGCTTCCTGTATTTTACCCCTGCCACCTTCAGAACTTGAAAGAGAGTATACCAGTCAACATTGTCAAAACTTTCTCGAAGTCTACAAATGCTAGAAACGTAGGTTTACCTTTCGTTAATCTTTCTTCTAAGATAAGTCGTAGGGTCAGTATTGCCTTACGTGTTCCAATATTTCTACGGAATCCAAACTGATCTTCCCTGACGTCGGCTTCTACTAGTTTTTCCATTCGTCTGTAAAGAATTAGCGGTAGTATTTTGCAGCTGTCGCTTATTAAACTGATTGCTCGGTAATTTTCACATCTGTCATTTCCTGCTTCCTTTGGGATTGGAATTATTATATTCTTCTTGAAGTCTGAGGGTATATCGCCTGTCTCATACATCTTGCTCAACAGATGATAGAGTTTTGTCAGGACTGACTGTCCCAAGGCTGTCAGTAGTTCTAATGGGATGTTGTCTACTCCCGGAGCCTTGTTTCGACTTAGGTCTTGCAGTGCTCTGTCAAACTCTTCACGCAGTATCGTGTCTCCCATTTCATCTTCATCTACATTCTCTTCCAATTCCATAATATTGTCCTCAAGTACATCGCCCTTCTATAGACCCTCTATATACTCCTTCCACCTTTCTCCTTTCCCTTCCTTGCTTAGAACTGGGTTTCCATCTGAGCTGTTGATGTTCATACAAGTGGTTTTCTTATCTCCAAAGGTCTCTTTAATTTTCCTGTAGGCAGTATCTATCTTACCCCTAGTGAGATAAGCATCTACATCCTTACATTTGTCCTCTAGCCATCCCTGCTTAGCCATTTTGCACTTCCTGTTGATCTCATTTTTGAGACGTTTTTATTCCTTTTTGCCTGCTTCATTTACTACATTTTTATATTTTCTCCTTTCATCAATTAAATTCAATACTTCTGTTACCCAATGATTTCTACTAGCCCTCGACTTTTTACCTACTTGATCCTGTGCTGATTCACTACTTCATCCCTCAAAGCTACCCATTCTTCTTCTACTGTATTTCTTTCCCCCATTCCTGTCAATTGCTCCCTTATGCTCTCCCTGAACCTCTGTACAACCTCTGGTTCTTTCAGTTTATCCAGGTCCCATCTCCTTAAATTCCCACTTTTTTGCAGTTTCTTCAGTTTTAATCTACAGTTCATAACCAATAGATTGTGGTCAGAGTCCACATCTCCCCCTGGAAATGTCTTACAATTTAAAACCTGGTTCCTAAATCTCTGTCTTACCATTATATAATCTATCTGATACCTTCTAGTATCTCCAGGATTCTTCCATGTATACAACGTTCTTTTATGATTCTTGAACCAAGTGTTAGCTATGATTAAGTTATGCTCTGTGCAAAATTCTACCAGGTGGCTTTCTCTTTCATTTCTCTCCCCCAATCCATATTAACCCACTATGTTTCCTTCTCTCCCTTTTCCTACTCTCGAATTCCAGTCACCAACGACTATTAAATTTTCTTCTCCCTTCACTATCTGAATAATTTCTTTTATCTTATCGTACATTTCATCAATTTCTTCATCTGCAGACCCAGTTGGCATATAAACTTATACTACTGTAGTAGGCATGGGCTTCGTGTCTATCTTGGCCACAATAATGCATTCACTATGCTGTTTTGTAGTAGCTTACCCGCACTCTTATTTTTTTATTCATTAATAAACCTTCTCCTGCATTACCCCTATTTGAGTTTGTATTTATAACCCTGTATTCACCTGACCAAAAGTCTTGTTCCTACTGCCACCGAACTTCACTAACTCCCACTATATCTAACTTTAACCTACCCATTTCCCTTTTTAAATTTTCTAACCTACCTGCCCACTTAAGGGATCTGACATACCACGCTCCGATCTGTAGAACGCCAGTTTTCTTTCTCTTGATAACGACGTCCTCTTGAGTAGTCCCTGCCGGAGATCCGAATGGGGGACTATTTTACCTCTGGAATATTTTATCCAAGAGGACGCCATCATCATTTAATCCTACAGTAAAACTGCATGCCCTCAGGGAAGAATTACAGCTGTAGTTTCCCGTGGCTTTCAGCCGTTCGCAGTACCAGCACAGCAAGGCCATTTTGGTTATTGTTGCAAGGCCAGATCAGTCAATCATCCAGACTGTTGCCCCTGCAGCTACTGAGAAGGCTGCTGCCCCTCTTCAGGATCCACACGTTTGTCTGGCCTCTCAACAGATACCCCGCCGTTGTGGTTGCAGCTATGGTACGGCCATCTGTACCGCTGAGGCACGCAAGCCTCCCCACCAACGGCAAGGTCTATGGTTCATGAGGGTAGGCTTAAATGCATACACGATGTTAATAAATTTCTCTTCTTCAGAAACGCTTTCCTTGCCATTGCCAATCTACATTTTATATCCTCTCTACTGCGACCAAATTATTAATTATTATTAATAAAAATGAAATACACCTGTTATAAGCGAGGCCATACAAATCCCGAAAAATACCGGTTATTCAGAGCTGTAATTCGGGTATCGGTTTTTAACCAGCCGGTTTTTCCCATCCCTAAGTCGGCTACGGAGCAGTATGGGAGAAAATGGATTTAAAGAACGAAAGTGTGTTGTTAGAGGGACATTTCTGCTTACGTAATATCGGCCTCGGGACGTGTAGCATACGTGGCAGGCTCACGGCCAGATCAAACAGCGGAATTTCCCCCGTCTCGTCGGTTTTTCCGATGCGCAGCCCAGCTGACGGGACGCGACCGGGAGGGGAGGCACGAGCTGCGGCTCGGCCCCTCCGCGCATGCGCGGGCTGCGAGCCAGCGCTGACGTGGGCGGCAAGGACGGCGCCGGGACCTTGAACCAGTGGCGCGCGCGGCGCAGTTCAAGTTCACGGCCGCGGGCGTCGTCGCCGCCGCCGCCGCCGCTGCTGCTATACTCGTCGCGGCCGGCGCCGCCAGCCAAGCGCTAAAACCGGAGCCCGGGGCCATGCCCGCCGCCGCCAGATCGGGTTACGGCCGTAGCTCCTCCGCCAGTGTTCGCGTCCAGGCGGGCGCGTGGCCAGATTTACGAGTGACGGCTCCCTGTGTAGTCGGAACGGTTCCGCGTCAGTTACGGCGTTTTAGATCGATGGGCCAAGACAGGAATGAAATCCTAAATCCACTCTCTGTTTCTCTTTCTTTGAAACTCCGTCTGTGAGCCCCCCCCCCCCCCCCCCCCAGCCGACCTCCCCGAAGGGAAAGAGCCTCTTCCAAGGAATTCAGGAAAAACTACTCGTGTGAAACACAGCTTGCTTTACTCATATGCGATATTTAGCAGACAGCAGATGATCTTGCAGTTGTAAAGTATCACGTTTTGCCGGCGTTTAATGTGTATAACAAAACGTATCGATTATCACCTCTGTCGAAATGGTTGCGAAGTGGCAATACTGTCTCGAAACTTGGCTACACTGCATGATACTGGAAACTGAAGCTGCGTGTTCCTGCATCAGTTGTTGTGAGAAGCTTGTACACGACTGGCCATTAAAATTGCTACACCACGAAGATGACGTGCTACAGACGCGAAATTTAACCGACAGGAAGAATACGCTGTGGTACGCAAATGATTAGCTTTTCAGAGCATTCACACAAGGTTAGCGCCGGTGGCGATATCCACAACGTGCTGACATGAGGAAAGTTTACAACCGATTTCTCATACACAAACGGCAACTGACCGCCGTTGCCTGGTGAAACGTTGTTGTGATGCCTCGTGTAAGGAAGGGAAATGCGTACCATCACCTTTCCGACTTTGATACAGGTCGGATTGTAGCCTATCGCGTTTGCGGTTTATCGTATCGCGACACTGTTGCTCCCGTTGGTCGAGATCAAATGACTGTTAGCAGAATATGGAATCGGTGGGTTCAGGAGGATAATACAGTACGCCGTACGGGATCCCAACGGCCTCGTATCGCTAGCAGTCGAGATGACAGGCATCTTATCCGCATGGCTGTAATTGATCGTGCAGCCACGTCTCGATTTCTGAGTCAACAGATGGGGACGTTTGCAAGACAACAACCATCTGCACGAACAGTTCGACGACGTTTGCGGCAGCATGGACTATCAGCTCGGAGACCATAGTTACACGTCTCGGTCACCTCTTGACAGCATTTTGAACAGTGGACGTTACATTTCAGATGTGTTACGGCCGGTGCCTCTACCCTTCATTCGATCCCTGCGTAACTGTACATTTCAGCAGGATATTGCACGACCGCTTGTTGCAGGTCCTGTACGGGCCTTTCTGGATACAGAAAATGTTCGATTGCTGCCCTGACCAGCACGTTCTCCAGATCTCTCACCGGTTGGAAACGTCTGATCAATGGTGGACGAGCAACTGTCTCGTCACAAGATACCAGTCACTACTCTTGAAGAAATGTGGTATCGTGTTGAAGCTGCATGGGCAGCTGTACCTGTACACGTCATCGAAGCTCTGTTTGACTCAATGTCCAGACGTATCAAAGCCGTTATTACGTCACAGTTGGTTGTTCTGGGTACTGATTTCTCAGGATGTATGCACCCAATGCGTGAAAATGTAATCATATGTCAGTTCTAGTATAATATATGTATCCAATGAATAGCCGTAAATCATCTGCATTTCTTCTTGGTGTTGCAATTTTAATTTCCAGTAGTGTAGTACCACTCATTCTTCATGTTTTCTTGACGCGAGTGAAAGGACCTGTAGATAGCACAAGCCACAATTACTATTTACCATGTGCCATCACACACGCAAACGTACTTACATGGTGAGTAGGTGCAGCACAGGAAACAGCTGAAAATGGGATTACCTTGAATCGCTGCAGGGTGTGCGGAAGTACCAAGCTTCTTGGTACGTATTTGAAGGGCAGAAAACGGACATACTCAAGGAGCTGCTACGTATCACTCGCGCAAACACGTCTGTGTTATAACAAATGCTCCAGTCGCCAAAAGTAGTAACTCCTTTATTGCAAACACAATTTTTACTTCAGCATTTGGTAATCTCTGTGTTCCGGCGTAACATCAAGCGCCTGGCGCGTCGGCCTGGAACGTTACAGCAGAGAGGGCTGTGAGATGACTTCATCCATTAGTACTAGGACGACAGGAGCGGCCCCTATACGAAGAGAATATAAGCCCCGCTCAGCCTAGCCACGGCCGCACTAGAAGACGAACCGTCATCCAAACGCTTTAGCCGTGACTTATAAACTGTATTACTTGCTCGCATGGAAATTGTATGTATTGAAGGACAATGATTATTTACATGTCGCTATTTGTCTGCAACCCGTCTTTGTAAAACCGCAAAGTTAAGTGTTGTCAATTTAACTTGCCGTAATAAACTCCATTAATACGATTTGCTTGAATTGTTGTAACCAGCTTCATAGGCACCCTATCTCAGACGAGTGTGCTGGCATGAGCCAATCGTTTTTATGAAATGTTTTGCACAATGGTATTTATGAATAAAACAAAACAGTCGTGTGGTTTTCTCGAACCCCTGCGTTACTTTTGCGAACGTCGCCCACAAATAATATTCGTAACAAAATAAACACGGAAAACAAACATAAAAATAATAAAGACAAGACAAATCGATGTCACTTTAATATTCGACCACCTATGAACAAAGAATGCTATGGTACCGTAACAAAATACACTGTTAATATCAAATTTTGTGTCGTTTCACTGTCTTAAATATTTACATGGTCAATTTGGAATGAACATTAAGCCGTTCTTCCTCCATCTTTAACTATGATACTGAAAGACGTATGCAAGTTTCTTTGTGTATTTTTGCCTTAGCCTTATTTTTCTGTCCTGTGATCCTATAAATTTTGGGAAATATTCTAGAAGTTTCCAACAACGACCCTATAAACTTGTAACTGGCGCGCTTTGATTCATGTACTTGTTGGATATTAACATAGATCTGACGCCCAGAATGTCGACATTTTTCTAAAATTAATCAAGTACTATTCTTAATCATAGAGTCGACAACAAATAAAAAGATACATTAAGACATCTTCGTTGCATTACACTGCGCTCTTCGTGCTTTACAGGGATCAGAAGATTTTTCTTTTTCATTTTTCGTATGGTACAACATGCTATAGCAGACATTAAATTTGCTTTCGTCAACAAATGCACATTCTCACTCCTTGGGCCCTTATAAAACCAACTTTTTTCGAAGTTCAGTCTTTCCTAACAGTTGACGTTCGTCATACAGGGCTTCTTTCTTGCTAATTGCCAGTTACAGCTTTGCTTAGCCAACAGTCTTCAAAACAGTCTCCAAGCTTATTTCGTTGACACTTTCCTTCGAAAGCTCAGCTGCTATCTTGTGTATATTCTGGTACGGATTTTTCTGGTTAGTATTTTCCACACAGTCATCTCATCCATAATTTTGCAATAAAACCTTATTCCTTATTTTAACAGAAACATAATTTTCAATACCCTTTTGTAACTTACTGTAGTAAATTATAATTTAATGGCTAGCAATTTGCAGACAGAATAGTAAGGGTCAAGGAGCTGCAATATCAATCATAACGAGATAAACAGCAACTGTATAAACAGTCTTGAGCCAATACCAAGATCACCAATAAAAACAAAAAATGGATAGCAAAAGGTACAGTATTTTGGTCTCTAGAAACACGATAAAAATATTGTACAGAATATATAACAGTAGCAATTACGAAAATTTTAAAATATATATATATATATATATATATATATATATATATATATATATATATATATATATGTGTGTGTGTGTGTGTGTGTGTGTGTGTGTGTGTATTTTCTGTGATACACTTTAAAATATAAATAAATAATTGAAAGCGCTCTCGAACTTTATGTACACCCTGAAATTTTAGATATATATATCAGAGTACTACAAGCAGACTAACAACTAGATATAAAAACTTATGTAAGTAGTGCTGACAATAAAGGCAGAGCTGCTGCTCTATTATAAATACAAACCATCAAACTCACAGGAATACAGTATAGTTTATGATCGGAAAAAGAATTGAAACAGAACAAAACAATGTCATCAATTTCTTCAATGGACATTTTCTCACAGTAGGCCAAAACTAAGAGAAAAGAAATAATAAATGCAATAATACACAGAAAATGTTTATTAGGCCCTACATAAGAACTGTGATAATTTTGCCAGTGACAGAAGAAGAAACAATACAGATAACAGAAAACCTAAAACTAACAAAAACGTGTGTAACTGATAGAATACCATGTATAGAAATTTAATACTGTATGCAGGGATTCAAGAGAACTATTACACGACTGATCAACACATCGTTCCTGAAAGTAATTCTTTCAAATTGCTTAAAGAAAGCATTGGTAAAATATATGCATAATAAGGGAAACAAATACAAACTAGAAAATTATAGACCCATGGCTCTTCCACAAATTACATTGAAAATATTTAAATAAGCATATGCACAGAGCTTCATTACATTTCTGATGAAATATGTATTAATCAACAAGAACCAGTCTGGCTTCGAGAAAAATAAATGCACCATAGATGCAGTCATAGATCCCATTGACAATGTCATAACCAGTTTACGCCTTAGAAATAAATGCATAGTAGTATTTATGGATCTAAGGCATTTGACTGCGTCGAATTCAAAGCTTTAGCAGAAATATTAGGAGTATATGGCATAAAAGGGAACACAAGACATTGGTTCCTATCATACCTGACACACAGGAGCCAATATACAAAAATTACAGGAGAGAAAATAAGAGCTGAAGCGAGGATACTACACTTCTCTGTCCCCTAGAGATCCATTTTTGGCCCATTACTTTTCATTTTATACACAAATCACATCCCAAACATCATTAATTATGCCAACATGCAAATGATACAACTCTACTGTTCAAGGACAAAGACACAGAAAATCTAGGAATCAGAGCCAGTTTAGAAGTAAATAATACTACCCGAAAAATTAATGAACTATATTTCCACAATGTTACTAACACACTTTGCGTAAATTCCAACCTGAAAAGCCAATGCAATGAAGCTACAGAAAACTGAAAATACAGAAAATTCCTTGACACAATTATCGATGAAAATGTGTCATATTAATTAGTTACAAAGTTTTGTTTAGTTTTTATGGAGGAGAATAGTGTTTATCGTCCTGTTGACAACAAAGTCATTAGAGCACAAGCTCAGATTAGGGAAGGATGGAGAAGGAAAACGGAAGTGTCCTTTCGAACATTCTCGAAGAACTGGAAATTTATATTCGTACAAGGGAACATTCACACAAAATTCTAAATAAACACTCAGATTTTAAATATAAATACTATCTGTAAAACTTTGTTGACGTAATAGAACGCGAAAAGATATAGTCAAATAGTCAACAAAGCTTACACTGACTAGAGATAAAATTTAAAGAAATATAAAAACAACGATAAGTAACATCATCTCTGGTAAGCTGTATATACTTTGTAAACATATAGCATCATTGCAAAAAACATGCCAAAATTGAACTGTTAAAATATCTGAAAAAAACGTATTTTTACGTTTTGTAGCTGCAAGAACTATTTTATTTGCCAAGACATGACAGAAAGGCTTTACTGTAAATGCAATATTGTCGCCATTTTCAACTATACGTAAGTACCAGAGCAAATGTAAACGCAAAATGGTCATAATTTATTTAGAGATAATCTTCTTATTGTTATCGCGCAGATCATTTAATAATGTCGTGTCGAATATTTAAAAAAACATATTACATTATTGTAGCTGGTTTGGAGGATTCATTTCGTTAACGACTTATACTGACATACTATGCTGCAGGCCCAAGAGAGCGTAAAACGTACAATGGTTCAAATTCAAAACGTACAATGGTTTGCCACGCAAAATAATAGTTATTTACTCATTTTCACGGTTTTATAAATCCCTAAGGCCTTATTAGATCGCTGCTTTTATTCAGTTGCAGAATTCCTAGACCATGTGAAGTACAGCAGACTTGAAGCAAGTATGAGCAAAAACTACTGTAGCTCCTAAAGCAACATCTAATAGAATTAATTGATTGCACTACTACAATATATTTTGATTTAAATGTGAATTATGGTTTGCTGCCATCTTAGGCTTACGCAGTGAACTTACTGGTAAAAAGAATGACTTCTTCCCATAATGTATGTGTGGTTGCACGCCTTATGTATCATGTATTTTAGTGAACAAAACGGTGTCATTATCCTATAGTGAGAACCAGTACTGTTTTATTGTGACTCCTTTATCAGGTTATGGGCCGAGTAATCACTGAGTGACCACTTTTGTGTGACTTAAATAAAATGGGATACAGGGTACAGTATTGGTATCGAAAAAGGGTATGAGAAGAAGTTTTCAGATTATTTGCAACATATGCAAGTGAAAACGTTATCTTACAATGACGGAAAGTGACATTACAAGAATTACAAAGCTCAGATGCATCGGAACTGGCCAGCCTAGGAATTTCTATTTCATATAACTTTAAGTACCGTGAGTGCTTGTGATATTTTATGCTTGTGATATTTTCACAGACCAAACAATTAAACCAATGTGTAATGATGACATGAACACTGCAGCAGTACAGGTATATGAAAAGGATCTCACAGCATCGAAAAATATGGTCAATGCAGCTCAGAAAATTATCGGAATATCAATCGAGGATGAACTACTTCTGCACATTATAAATGGTGAATGTTCAGCTGTCATGTGAGCCGAACTACTTGCAGATTATAGGCAGAAAAAGAATAAGCACACACTTACTCCAGCAGCAACAACTCAAAAAAGAGTGTTTCAACTGACACGGATAGGCCTACATATATTTCATAATTAGAAGACATGGTGCATGGCTTGAGGAATAATGGTGAAAATTCTACGAAATGTATGGTGATCACAAAACTGGTAATGATATCTGTACTCTGCAAACCACCGTGAGGTGTATGGCAGAGAGAACGTCCCACTGTACTAGTTATTAGGGTTTCTTCCCGTTCCATTCACGTATGGAGCCCGGGAAGAATGATGTTTGATTGGCTCAGTGCGTGCAGTAATTATTGTGATCTTATCCTCACCATCCCTATATGTGTAGTACGTAGGGGATTGTAGCATGTTCCCAGATTCATTATTTAAAGCCGGTTCTTGAAACATTGTTCATAGACTTTATGAGGATAGTTTACATCTATCTTCAAGAGTCTTACCCGTTGACTTCCTTCTGTATCTCTGTGACACTCTCCCATTGGTTAAACAGTCCTGTGACCATTCGTGCTGCCCTTCTCTGTAAACGTTCAATATCGCCTGTTAGTCCTATATGGCACGGGTCCCACAGGCTTGAGCAATATTCTCGAACCAATCACATGAGTGATTCGTAAGCAATCTTCTTTGAAAAGTCATTCACTTCCCTAGTATTCTACCAATAAGCTGAAGTCTATCACCTACTTTACCCACGACTGAGCTTTGTGATCGTTCCATTTCATATCCCTACAAAGTGATGCAACTAGGTATTTGTATGAGTTGAGGTGTTTTTCATGTTGTGGGTCGATCTTAAATGATCGATATATTGCGTGATGTCGAGTCTTTAATCGTTCCCTGTAATAAAAGTTACCTTCTTTTCCGAATTTTCCGATCGCCATCTTATTTTCTCTTGATGTTGTTGGCCTGCTATGAAGTGCCATTATCTGACCTGTCTTTTCCGACAGCATAGGGGCGAGGGCTATAAGAGAACTTATGACAGAATCACAAAACGCTGTTTCCATCATTCTTTTATATTCAAATAAGTTCTCAACTCACGACAACTGATAATAAACAAAGCTTTTCAGACAGCATGCTCGCACATGATACTTCGGTGTTTGACCAACGCCATACATTCCTCTTAACTCGAGATAGCATAGCGTAGACATTCATTTTTATTCAGTGTTCGACCATTGTCGCCGGCCAGTTTGGCCGAGCGGCTCTAGGCGCTTCAGTCTGGAATCGCACGACCGCTACGGTCGCAGGTTAGAATCCTGCCTCGGGCATTGATGTGTGTGATGTCCTTAGGTTAGTTAGGTTTAAGTAGTTCTAAGTTCTAGGGGACTGATGACCCCAGATGTTAAGTCCCATAGGGCTCAGAGCCATTTGAATAATTTGACCATTGTCGTCAGGTCCCTATCTTCTTTGGAGTCCATGGCACACCCAAAGCTCGACTGCAAAGTGTAAGTGACACTTCACTGGCCAGTCCAAATTATGCATCCGTCGTTGCATTCTGCACTGTGCTCGCATTTTTTTCCTCATATCTGCACATTAATTCCAACAAAACCGGTCACAGCAGATGCTGTCTACGCCACTACTTATTAAAGTCACGTTTTTCACACGCATATCTTTCATCATCCTAGTAAAAAGAAAATGAGACATGTTGCTCTGCTTTATAGCAATATGCACCACTACAGATTTGCCCACTAAGATCAAAGATTTCGTGTGAAATAACTTACACAACTAGAGACAGTATGGCTCATCTTATAATCAACCCATAAATTAATTTCACTTTTGTGCTGAGGTCTCATGTGACCTAAATTTAATGCACTCCTTTCAACATCAAATTGCTGCGTGCAATCGTCATCAGTTTTTTACATTAATCGCCATGGCTTCAGACCCATTGGGTTTTGACCATGTATATATGTCCATCTTTGTGTTTAAGATAATTATTTTAACAACATGGTTTATTTGGTTACCATGAGACGGTAAAGGTCTACGTGTTGGCATTTCATCTTATCTTACTTTCCACGTTTACCAATCTCAAAACTGTTCTCATTCAATGTGGGTTCAAGAAGGGAAAAGTCTAAACAATCAACCGAGTCCAGGTAAGTACACATGCTTTTACTATTTTGGAGAATATTTCCCTATTTTCATTTTGTCTTCCTTCCTAGTTTTGTATTTGGATATTCGCTGCGTTCTCACCAAGTCTCTGGACGGATGCACTCAAGATGTTGTATTGCACTCGCAAGTGTTTCTTCATTGTACGTATGCCGGGTTTTTCCGTAAGAGAGTGCAAAAATGTAACAGGATATAGAGGGTGCTTCACTGAACAATTCGATGCAGGGAACCTGGGGTCAGAGAAGCCAGCCTAAGGAGATATGGAAGTAAACTTGTCGACCGCTTTGTCTAGCATTACTGTTTTCCAGTTTATTTACAACTAACACGCATACGCGTTTACACATACTGTGCTGTTTATTTACATGTACATTCTTTACTTAGTGCAAGGGAACAAGGAGAACGAGCTTGGTTACTTACTAGGAAGTCATGATGCAGGTTTTGTTTACTTCTCCATTAGATGGCTCTGTTGTAGACTGTTAGTGAGAGGATGTTGATAAAACATATCAGTACACCATCTCACTTCAATGTGGATGTCCGCAACCATCCCAGTGCTATATTTACAGGTCGCTGGATTGGAAGAGGAGGTCCTATTCCATGGCCTGCGACTTCACCTGACGTGAACCCCCTTGATTATTTCCTATGGGGATATCGAAAGTCACTTGGTGTATGAGACCCCAGTGGATACGGAGATGGAATTAGGTGCCAGAATTGTAGCTGCCTAATGTGATTCTAAACACAACAGAGATATTTGTCAGGATCTTGTTCACCGATGTCATGTTTGTACTGAGGTTGATGGTCGTCATTTTCAGCACATTTTGTAAGATACAGTACAAATGGTACATTCATTGTGTCAATGCTGGCATTTGCAGTTAACTGCAACTAATGTAAATAAAAAGTACACAGTAATGTGATTTTATTCCTATTATCTTCTTCAGCTGGCTATAAGTTCCCTTCCTCAAATTGTTATATGTATTTATTTATTTATTTAAAAAACGGTTCAGGTCACCTTAGGTATAGGTTTCCTCTTCATAGGTAAACCTACGCCCTCATTCCTAATTGGTTCAGGTTCTTCCTTCTTTAGAGCCAAGAAAGAATCAGAATAGGTGCGTTAGGATTGATAAGAAAAATACGGTAGATCCCAAAGACAGGTATCCTTCCCACCCCCCATTTCCTCCTCCCCCCCCATGACCACATTTTTTGGCTTTGAAAAAAGAAACAAAAGTAAACACACATGGTATTTCCGTAAAAAGCTAATTTAATTTACTGTAGTAATCATGCTTGTGGACTATTACAGAGCAGTGAATATATAGCTCTGAAAAGACTGAAATTATATTTAAATAAGTCTTAAGCTATCATTAAAAGAATAATACATAAACTATTGCTGTTGCACGGTAATAGCACTTTGATTAATAAGTGAAATAGCTAATTTAAGCTTACTTTGAATAAGGCTCTGGGTCATTAAATAAAAACAATATCTCAAAGTTAATGCTTTAATACAGTTAATAATGTTAATACAGTATGCCTAATACTTTCAGTCAAAAAGTATGCAAAAAGCGGGTTTTAATTGGGTCTTACGCCCTAATGATATTTAAGTATTTGAATATAACTAATACAATACTATAGTAAAATAGTAATACACTACTAAACTAGTGCTAATATTTCGAAACTGAAAATTTGACGTTATGTATGTATTTAATTCTCTATTTTATGAAGATTTTTAATATTGCTTTATATGCCATTATTAGGGCTAGAGTGTTTTTATAAAAGTGCAAATGTCGACCGTCTGACTGGATTGCTAAATATGTAGTCGTTGATGGCTGGTCGGATATCCAATTCATTCAAAACATCTCGGTGGGCATGAAGAACAGCCAAGTTGTTCAATAGCTTCTGTCCCATTGATGATCGGAGACATGACTTCAGATGTCTAAGGGCGCTAAATGACTGTTCTGCTGTTGCTGTCGTGATTGGATCTTCTTAGAGAAACTTAATGCACTTCATTACTTCACATAACATTTATCCAACTGCAGGCTCTTGTGTAATATACTTTCTTAAATCACGCACGGTTTTTTTTTTTTTTTTTTTTTTTTTTAGACCAGTTGTCTTTCACTAGCTATATATCGGCTAACACACTCAAGTGTAAGCGCAGTCTCTCAGTCTCTAGGTCACTTATGAAAAGCTCAATTGATTTTCCCAAATTTGTTTCACCTCTGTTTACTAAAAGCAACTACAATGACCTGTGTGAGGCCAGTTGAAGCAAACCGCTCAGTAATGCAAGATTGCGCCGTTTCACAAACTTCAATGTAAATAGCTTTGTAGTATTCCTTTGGGGTTTTGAAAGTATGCGGTGAGCTGGCTTTGTTGTTTTCATACTTCTTTGGTATACTTGGATTGCAAGGAAGCGAAAGATCATCAACTTGTGAAGGTTTTTCTTTTAAACACAATTCCCAAAAGTGTTCAAAACTATCACGTCTTCCATTCAAAATACAAATCAGGCCCTCATATATTTTTTCCAGATCGGCAACACTTAGATGAGAGCATTGAATTTTTTCATTGGCATCCTCTACTGGGTTCATTGGATGGCAATAAAGACGTAAAAGAAATAGGTCTTGAATTATAGCTTTGACTCAAGGTAGCCTGCACGTTTGTAACCTGCCTATGTTTTGTCCTCTGCAGAAAATGTTTCAAAAAAACTGTAGAAGCTCTTCATTTTTTTTTTTTTTTTTCAATATACTCAAGATAGAAGCTCGCATGGTCCATCGACTTGGTCGTTAGCACTCTCAAAGCGTATGCCTCTGAAAAGTCCCATCCTTTTGTTGTATTCCCTTATGATGTTTATTAAGTCCTTGGCTAAAGCCATAATATCTCTCATAGACCTAAGATGGCGGAGACTGTCTGCAACTGCCAAGTTTAAACTGTGAGCAGTGCAGTGCACAAAACGTGCTTTTGATTGTATATCCAAGACTAACCTTTTTTTAGTCCTTTGAACTTACTTCTCATATCTGAGGACCATCATGGCACTGTCCTCTTAAGTTATCCATTGACAAATCACGACGAGCAAAAACGTCTTTTAAAATACTAAACAGAGTTTGTGATTCAGTGTTTGGGATCTCGTATAAACCAATAAAGTCTTCGTTGATGATTAAGGAATCATCGACAGTCCGAATACAAAATGACACTTGTTCGTGAATCGAAGAATCACTTGTTTCGTCAACCATAATGGAAAAAAATGTTCATTCTTCTTGATTGAAGCCAATATCTTTCTCAAGGCAGACTTTCCTAGTAGATCAATGATCTCGTTTTGAATATCATGGGACGTTCACTTACACCCTGAACGCCCGAACCAATCTTTAAATTCAGATATGTCATTCTTTTGGAGTTCCAACAACTGAAAAAAATTTGAGTAGTTCTTGTCGGCATAGAAATTGCACAGTAGTAAAATTGTCTCAATAGCTAAACGGCCTTTCTTCGTATCACTATTTAACTGTTCATTCAATTGGGAGGCCACACTTAGGTTAGTGATAGAATTTAGTTTCAGAACAACTTCTTTATGCGTAAACGTATTTTTGTGAATACGGAATTTTTCCAAAGCCCTTTTCCAGTTAGAAAACCCTACGGAAGTAAAAGTATTTTCTTTTTTTGAGGAAAATTGTAATAGATTTTTGGCATCAGCCTCTTTGCAAGTTTTGCAAAAGACTTTTTCAATAGATGCTTCATATTGAAGCCATGTATATTTGATCAACCAAGACTTGTGAAATGATCTTCCCTGACCAGATTGTGCAGGTTTCGGCTGTGGACGGTTCTCGCCCGAAGACAACGAAGCAATTGACGACACAATAATAGCTGGAGGTTGACTTGCAGTATCATCAACTTCCAAGCGTGCCTTTTTGGTAAAAAATTTATCCATTGCAAACTTAATTCACAATACACTAAGAGACTAAAGTTAACGAATAAAATATGGTCATATAAAATAGTCCACTAGACACTAAAGTCGGAAAACGTCTGCAGCACGCACCGAACGAAACTATCCACACTGAATGATTGCGACAGCGGTGTGGGCTTTATATAGCCACGGCGTCGTAATGTCTGAAAGCACCAAGGCGACGCGAGGCGGAGGGTTCCAGGCGCTTCTGCTCCAGTCCTTTTGATGTTGCCGCGGCCGCAGTGCTGGCCCGGCGGCGCCAGACTTTACCCGAAGGTTCGTGCACCGGGACAAATTCTAAGAGTGCCCGCAACATTGTAACACTATCATGATTCACACCACTCGTTTTCAGTTAACCTGCTTACTGCAATAATAATTATTTCTTCTAACTTATTACTGAATATATTTTAAAAGGTAACTATCATCAAAGACGGAAAATAAAAAATTCCAACATAATTTTGTGATTTTACAAAGCAAAATATAGCTAATATTTTTTTTTAAATTATTGGGGGTCCCACCCCCTCAACACCAAAACGAATTTTTGAGGTGGCTCGGACCTCCCCAGGACCCATGGAGTCGGCGTCTGTGGCTATCCATCATGTTGGAAAAATCTCTCCAAGATAGTAGGAGAAAGTTGAAAAACAATAGAATAGTTAAAGAGGAAGAAATCGCTTCCTAGGAAACCAAAGTGGAAAAAATTGAGCAATTAACTCAGAACCTGGTGTTCGTCACTCCACCTAATCACCAAAGCCAAGATTATCCTGAGGCCAGTGTATCCAAACCTTCCACAAATGTCAATAATTGTGCTACAGTGGTCCCTCAATTTTTCCTGCGAACTTCTGGACCAACATTTTCTCTTAAGTTTTTCCTGAAAATCTTCCCACAACTTAAATTCCTCTGAATGAGCTGTTCCCCATTCCGCTGCATCAGCTAGTAAATGTCCTAGTGCAAAATCTAATATTTTTAGTATTATTCCGTTTCTGGGGCGTAGATCGAGAAAATACTCTTTAAGAAATACGTTTGATGTACTTCGCCTTCCGGCTTAAAACTTTGGAAACTGCTTAGCACAACTAACTCCATTTCCTATTTGTAATTCTTCTAATAATTTTGGCTATAATCCTATGTTAGATGTAGCTATTTTGCTTCTATGTTCCTGTTTAGTGTCTTCTAAGTCTTACCATAATTTCTGTAACTCATGTCGTCGACAGAATTAGAAATAGTGCTGTTGATATTACTTTTTCGTGTTCTTTTTGCTCTACCATTTCTTCTAAATGCTTCCCCAAATCGTCTGAAGTATCTGTATCTCTAGAACATTTACTAACTTTTTTATTTAGTTCTTATATTTCTAACCTATATAGAATCTCTGAGGTTTGCTTGCTTATAGTTTCGTTACGCTCGGAGATGATTTCTCTAACTGTATCATTCTCTCTAACTGTATCATCTTATCGTTTATATTTTAAACTGGATTTACACTTCTTGTCTAACCATATCACAATGCTTGACAGCTTTCGTTTCGAGCGTCTTAGGTAAATTAGCTAAGGTTTCCTCTAAACTGGAAATTTTACCTATTTTTGTGGATAAATCGTACAATTTTCATTTTTTTATTTTTTCGAGATAGTTCATCTAACTGCTCCATTTTATTAGACATCCCATCTAGTTTATTTGCTTGTTCATTTATCTTTTTTAAGGCTTTCGGCTAAGACCGTACTATCCATAATTCTAGCTGTGTTAGACATGTAATCAAAATGACCGCACAACATAAAGCTTGTATCACACTAGAAACCTTCGTTGTTTATCAATGTATTTAGACCATCACCCAATGTTATTCAACGTCGTTCACAATCAATTATTTCGGCTTAACCAATGACATTCAAATTCCGGAGGCGGTACACTGAACAGTTCACCTAATTTGCCGCACTAGCTGCTGTAGCGTCCTAACGATGGTGTCTTGTGTGTAGCTCAGTCTCAGTCACTGTATAGCCGGTGGCGTAGTCAACTGCACTATCGCCGACTGCGAAGCCGTCACAGCACTCGTCATCGTCGAAACCGCTCGCCAGAAATCTTGTCTGTAGTCGGCGGGTTATTTTCTCGTGATTCACGTGCCGAGAACGTACTCCAACATGTGAAGAATATTCGTTGTTCAACTGGTTGCTATGGCCAACTGGCATTCCTTTTGTTAAAGGTGGGTACAGTATTAATTACCTGGGTTTAATTAACGTCACAACCCCATCAATTTGAATAATGTTGTCGTTTGTATCGGTACAGCGTATATGCTTACGATAAAGTTCTTGATGGCTTGTTTACTTCCGTCTCGCTAGGCAACGACTTAATCTTTCCGTTTTCCGTAAAATTTTAGTTTTAGTTTCTTGTTGTAGCTCTCTTATTTTATTTTCTCTCGTCATTGTTCTTCACTTAGGACGCCACATGACGTGTTTTTCTTGTTGCGAGTCGATTTTAAGTGATCGATACATTGCGTGATTCCAAGTCTTTAGCACGGCCTCCTGTATTAGGCGGCCGTGTCTTTATTCGTTCCTTGTAATAACGTTTACCTCTTTTCCGAATTTGTCGATCACCGTCTTATTTTCTTTTGATGTTGTTATGCTGCTATGCTGTGCCACGTATTTGACCGCTGACTTCTTTTCCGATTGCAGAGGGCGAGGGCTATAAGAGAACTTCTTCATTTAAACAACTCGATATGCCGTCGCTCTCTCCGCTATGCCCCCATTTTTCTTTCTTATATTTGCACAAAAATTCCAATAAACGTGGGCGCAGTAGATGCTCTTTATGCTTTTACTACTTAAAGTCACGTTCTTCACACGCACATCTTTCATCAGTGTACTAAGAGGAAAGTGAGACTTGTTGCTATGATTTATAGCAACATGTACCACTACAGAGTTGGCCGATTTCACCATTGGCTCACTGATATTATAATCGTAGGCTACAACGTTTGTTTTCGTTTTGTGAAGTGCACAGTTTTACATTCCTGGACATTTAAATCAAGTTGCCAATCTTTGCACCGCTTTGAAATCTTATCGAGATCTGACTGCATATTTACGCAGCTTCTGTCAGATAGTACTTCATTACAGATACACAGCATCATCTGCAAACAGTCTGAGGTTACTTATTATTAATATTGTCTGCAAGGTCTTCAGTATACAACATGAACAGCAAGGGTCCCAACAGAGTTCCCTGGGGCACTTCTGAAGTTACTTCTACACCTCACGATGACTCTCCATCCAAGATAACAAGCTGCGTCCTCCCTACCTAAAAATCCTCTATCCAGTAACAAATTTCACTTCATACTCTTATCATTGTAGATGTGATACTGAGTCAAACTGTTTTCGAAAGTCAAGAAATAATGCATCTACCTGACTGCCTTGCTTCAAAGTCCTCTGTACGTCTTGTGAAAAAAGTGTGAGCTGGGTTAAGATACCTCATCATGTTTGAGCTCAGAATATGTTCTAAGAATCTACAACAAACTAATGTCAAGGATACTGGATGGTAGTTTTGTGAATCACTTCTGCTACCCTTCTTGAAGATGGGTGTCACCTGTGCTTACATTCAAGAATTGGGCGCGGTGTTTTGTTCGACGTATGTACGGTAGATTGTAGTTAGAAAGGGTTAAGTCAGCCGCAAATTCAATGTAGAATCTGATAGGTATTCCATCAGACCCTGGAGCTTTGTTCAATTTTAACAATTTCAGATGTTTCTCAAAACCACTGACACTAATACTTATTTCATTCAATTTTCCAGTGGTACTAGGATTAAATTGAAGGAATTCTCCTAGGTTGTCCTTTGTAAAGGAATATTTGAAAATGGAATTAATCATTTCAGCTTCTGCTTTGGTACCCCTGTCTCATTCGCTAGGGACTGAATACTAACTTTGTTGACACTAAACACCTTTACACGTTACAAGAATTTCTAGGGTTTTGTGAAATGTCAATGTTACCAATGGGCTATAAGCATTTTCTGAATGTGTTGGAGTCAATACATCATGCTTAACAAACTCTATCAAATTTGACCTCGAGTTGTTGGTGGAAGAAAACTGGTTTAGATCTCAGGATGACATAAGAGATGAGGTGGTGGGGCATTGCTGGCTGATAAAAAACAGAGGAGCAACCACTTTAACACTAGAAGGACCGCAACCATCATTTTGACATGTATTCTACTTCTGTAGACTCATTTCTCCTAAATGGATTCTTCTGCTCGTTCCATGTTCTATGCTTTTCATAAATATTTGTTAGGTAGGCGTCTGCAAAGAATTTACCCAGTAGGGCCATTCTGAAAAGTGTCCCAAACATCTCCTACTTCAAGGATCGAAGTCCGTCATTTTGACAGGTACCAAAATGTGAATAACAGCTTTCAGACATATCCAAAGCTATTGTTGTTTACCACCCTAATTTGATTATAGTCTTCTGCAGACCCATTGTCGATAAGCTTTGTTGCTCAAATGGTGCAGTTTGTGGTGTCCACATTTCAGTTGTTTCGCAATGGTGATTCAAAGACGCGGTTTCTCTGATGAAGAAATTTTAAAATATTTGATGTCAGTGTCAGATGGTGAAGCCGAAGGAGAAGAACCTCATGATGTTTGTGAAGCTGATGAATTACGAGAAGATGACGCTGCAAGCGCTATTGATGATGAGGAATATATCCCTCGCATCAATGATACCAGACAGCATATTGCAACTACTGGACAAGAGCAAGCCGACAAGTTGCAAACCAATGTTGCATTACCTATAGCAGTTGCGTTTGTATAGCCATTCTATTATTATTTTATATTTTATCGCAACTGATATTTCAGCAGGCGTTATAAATGTTTTCTATTTTGCTGTATTATAATTTGAAATTCATTGTTTTTGTTGTTACTTAATTTTTCTATTATATAATGTATATTCAAGTGCATCAAACAACACTGTGTGTGCTAACCTCCAGCTAACAGTTCAAAGGCGTTCATGGCAGAGTGAAAGAAAAAATTCAAATGGAAGGAAATCCTTCCATTGGGAATAGTGAGACAGCTAATGATGGAACAACATGGATTGTTACACCTATGAAAGCTGTTCCTGGAAGACGTCCGCAGCAGAACATCTTGAAGGTAGCACCAGGACCTACAGGCTGTGTTAAGAAGTTTGTCAGGAAAGGTATATAGTTTGGTGCATGGAGACTGCTAATTGACGACAGCATGCTTCAAAATATAAAGAAGTGTACAAAAATTAGAGCACACTAAGAGCTGCGTGATGATGATTGGACCATTAGTGTCGATGCAATAGAAAGCGCAATATCACTCATGTATTGACGCGGCTTATACGGAGAAAAAAACTTTCTGTTGAAGCTATTGTGGCTGAATACATGTAGATCAGCATTTTTTTCAGAACGCAATGAGCAGAAATAAGTTGACCAAAATTTTGCAGTTTATGCGATTTGACGAAAAGAGCACACGTTCACATAGACTTCAGACAGATCGTTTTGCACCTGCTACCCCTATGTGGAATTCTTTCATTGCCAATTCCTTGTTGTGTTATATTCCACGAGAAAATATCACTATGGATGAGCAACTATTTCGTTTCGCTAGATACTCTTTCATACAATACATCAGCAATAAACCAGACAAATTTGGAATAAAGTTTTGGCTTGCAGTTGATAAGAATTCTAAGTATCTGGTGAATGGGTTTCCTTACCTAGGCAAAAATGAGCAGTGACCCACAGGTGTTCCACTTGCAGATCATGTTGTAACATGTCTTATGCAGCCCTTTGTTTCTGCAGGAAGAAACATAAACTGCGACGATTTTTTACGACGAAATGCCTTGCAGAAAATTTGAAACGTAAGAGTACAAGCATTGTAGGCACAGTGAAGAAAGCTAGAAGGGAAAGACCTCAATCAGCAAAATCTGCTGTAGCACCTTTGCACACAACTATTTGTGGACCGTGGCAGCCTCGATGTGGCCCACTCCTCTGGTAGTGTTTAAATGTGATGAGAAGAAGATGAGCGAAACATGAAGCGAATGTCACCTCCAAGGGATGGCCGGACGTACTCGTACCTCCCGGCCCTTCCAGATGCGCTACTCGTAGGCTAGCAGAATGCAGCCCATCAAAAAACCAAAAATTAGCCATGTTCTAAGAATATGCCAAGCCAACATTGAAGGCTATAGCACTCTCCAAAATTATGAAAGAAAATAAGATAGACGTACTGGAACTTCAAGAAACACATACAGATGGGGGTTCAACTTAGCAACTTAAAAGTGCAAGGATTTACCACAGTTGCCTCCTAAAGCCTTGAAAAGCATGGAATCGCAACACGTATTAAAAATAAGTCATTGCTTAATAATACGGAGTTTCCCATGCCCACTGACTTTGCCATAGGGATAAAAGTAAATTACTTAACGATAGTCAACGTGTACAAATCTCCATCCAAAAACTGGGCATCTCCTGTTCTTTCTGATGTAAGCCACACAGCAGTGTACATTGGGGATTTCAGTTCTCACCATTTCAGAGGAAGTACCATTCCTGTGATGACCAAGGTCTCCAGCTAGCAGATTGGGCTCATGTCAGCAATATCCATCTCATATACGATGCTAAGGACAAGGTCCCATTTATGCCGAATGCATGGAAAATATCAGCTTCACCAGATCTCTGTTTTGTGACGACTGGTAGTGACGGGATCCCAATGGAAGCAAAGCGAACTGTTTTGACACACCTGCCAAAAACCCAGTACTCACCAGTCATTGTGGAGATTGGCCTGCAGGTACTAGCCATAGACAGCCCACGAATCCCCCACTGGAAACTTTGTAAGGCACAATGGCACAAATTTCAATCTCACGTGAAACAAACTGTGACCAGAATTACTCCAATTCCGATAAACTATGAACAGTTTACTAAACTGATGCTGCGAGCAGCCCAAGAAACTATCCGACATGGAGAATACATACCAGGCATTATCAAAGAATGTGACTATCTTCCCGCTTGACTTCACCCATTCCAGCCATAAAAGTTGGGGCCTTCTCAGAAAATTAGGGGGTGCTGTGCATCATGTACCAAACAGGACCTTAAAAAAATTATGGCTGAAGCACTGAAGAATTGTGCAGAATAGTCAGACATTGTGGGTACAATCTGGGGTTTCTAAAGAACCTATGTCCAAGAGCACGCACACAACTCTGCAAATTTTTCTCTGCCATACTTGAGAATGGAAACATCCCAAACAAATGGAAGGAGTTGAAGATAATAGCTATCTTGAAGCCTGGAAATGGCGAGAGAGTTTCCAAAAGCTACAGACCTATCTCTCTGCTGTGTGTGATGCACAGACTTCCCGAGGAAATTCTCCTAAGGAGAATGACCCACCTAATAGATGGAGTAATACCCATGGAACAAGCTGGTTTCGGGTCGAAGAGGAGCTGCTGCGATCTAGTCCTGGCACTAACCATGCATATTGAACGTGGTTTTCAGAACAAGAAAAAGACCAGTGTTGTATTCATAAATCTCTCAGCTACGTATGACATAGTATGGCTTAAAGGATTACTGTATAAGCTTACTACAGTAGTCAAATGTAAGAAGTCATTAAAGCTCTTTTACAACATGCTATCCACAAGGGAGTACAGAGTACATCTTCAAGGAAAAACAAACAAAACCCAAATCCTCAATAATGGACTGCCACAAGGCTCTGTGCTAGCTCCTTTACTGTTTAATGTGTACATCTCTGATATGCCAGAACTCAAATCACGGAAGCTCACATGCGCTGATGATCTGGCTATTTCTTTGCAAGGCTATTCATTCGAACAATTGGAATCAGGCCTAAATTCTGACTTCATAACTACTACAGGACCTGGCATCTGAATCTTAATGCATCAAAAACAGTAAGTGACGCACAGTGATGCACCTGAATAACAAACAAGCAGACAGGAAGCTGCACTTGAATGTAGCAGGCCAGAATATAAGACATGAACGAGCACCAAAATACCTGGGTGTTAAACTGGACCGCAGCATTACGTTCAAATAACACCTGCAGGATGTCAGCCAAAAACTCAGAGACATAGTCAATATCTTTCAGAAACTCGCAGGCTCTACCTGGGGAAGTAATGCTATGACACTTCACACTTCCTCCTTGGCTCTAGTCTACAGTATTTCAGAATACTGTGTGCCTGTATGGGCCAACAGTTCGCACATCAATGAAGTAGATGTTCTCCTAAATGACACCTTGCGAACAATAACTGGAACAGTGAGACCTACCCCAACACCATGGCTCTCTGTGCTGGCAAACATTGAACCTCCCTCACTCCACAAACAACCCACACTTCAAAGAGAAATTGCTGCTGACACCACACTCCCAATATACGCTGATCTGCATCACCTGACACGATTTAAGTCAAGAAATCCCTTCTGGACCCACTCATCGAACAATCAGGACACCATAGCAGAATGGAAACACCTATGGCAACAAGCAAATGTTAACATTGGGCACCTCATTAAGAATCCGGGTGATCGTCTTCCTGGCCTCAACATCCTGGATGGCATTAAACAGAATGAGGGTGTTGGACGGTGCAATGAGCTGATAGCCAAGTGGGGCTATGTGGATGATCCTCACTGTGACTGCAGCAAAATACAGATAATGCAGCACATAATCAAGTGTAAAATTCATGGTTTTCCAGACGGTTCACTAGAGGATCTGCATAGACTCACAGACTGTGCCATTTCTTGGTTTTGTAATTTAAGTTTTTCTGTTCAGTTGTTAAATTTTTTCACAGATTACAATTTGTATGTACTACAGATTTATAAGTACTGTAATATGTATAACTACATTTATAATGAATAATGTTTTGTTGCACTTGCATGTTAATTAAGTTTCCCATGCTGAATGTGTATAGTACTGTAAGGCATCTGGCATATCAAACACAAAACAAAAATAATAACTAACTCAACTATTCTTTATAAGTCAAGTGGCATAACTCTAACATGATACGAGGGTAAAAAGAAGAACAAAAATGTGCTTATTTTGAGTTCAATGCATGGCACAGTAACTATCAATGAATGCATCCTAAAAAGCTACCAGAGTCAGTGGCATACTGCGATAACACCAAGTATGCTGTTGACATAATCAATCAGAGGGCTCAGCTTTACACTGTGGAGTATGGATGCCGCAGATGGCCCATGCAAATTTTTTTCAATGTCTTGGACTTAGCAGCTATAAATGCTTGGGTGCTCTTTAAGGAAGTAACAGAAGAAAAAGTAAGTAGATGTCAGTTTATACACAAATTGGCATAAGAGTTGGCTTCAACATATAAGGCCACAAGGGTACAAAATACAAACCTGTGTGAGGTGTCATGAGGCAGCAGGTGGTTTTGAGTGAGTAAAAGCAGGGCTATAAATGTTTTCTCTAGAATATATTATGCTTTTCAGATATTTGTGTTAAAACGCATGGTTTTCTTTTCTGTGGAAATTTATCCATTACATATATTGTTACATAATGTTTTATAAATTATAGAGCACAACCAACAGTTGTCCTTTCTTTTTTTCACAGGTTTTATTTGGCAAATCCAGATTTTGGCTAGTACCTAGCCAATTCTCAATGTACTATTCTCTAATCTCAATCCATGTCAGTTTCCTGTTGTTTGGGCATAAGTCACAGTTCTTTGAATACTAATAGTGTTCAAAGAACTGTGACTGACACCTAAATAGTACACTGATAATGGCTAGGCATTAACCGAAATCTTGATCTGCAAAAAAAATAAAAAATAAAAAAAACTGATTGCTGTGCTCTGTAATCAAATCACAGTCATTGAGTGCACTCATGTTCCTAATGGCAGGTAGCCTGACATTATGTTTTGATTACTTTTAGGTATGAAATGTTGATTGTACCATGTAATTCCACAGAAAAAAATGAAACTGTATCCTTGTTTGAAATAAATTGATGTATGTTAAAATGTGTTTACTTTCTTAAAAACAGCAAATGAAACTGTACCCATTAAAATGACGGGTTGGTCCTTCTAGATAGATCGAAATCCCCGGCCCTTCTAGTGCTAACCCATAACATTGGACTTGAGGTATATCCTACCCCAGCCTCGCACACATACTACAGGAAAACTGCTTTATCCATCACTCAATAGAGCAGTGCATCTCATTACCTTTCTGTAGGTTCATTGTTAATTGTTGTGAGTGATATCTATATTCTTGCAAGTGAGAAATGAAAAATTACACTGCTGTGCCTATGGTCAAGAGTAGAATGTACCACACATCCTGGGTTGGATCCCTATTTTAGAATTGGATTTTTTTCTTTTAAATGACTGTGGTTGATGCTGATTTGTGATCCGAAATTGGGTGACTGGGTATAGGACTCTATAGGAGCAGAAGGAATTGAATTTAGTGACAATGCTCGTATCTGAGATCCAAATTTGGTATGTGATTTTGCTAGTAATACAGAAACTGAAGGTGATGACAGTGATGGTACAGATGAGGGTCCACCAAAGAAAATGCTTTTTCTGTGAATGTAGAGCTAGATGCAGCAATCGAAAATAATGAATGTGCACTATATTACTATGGAAATAAGGATAATAAATGGTGTAAAATTGAGTCGGAGACAATCGTCTGAACAAGGAGACTCAGTATCATTATAGTACACATTTGCAAGGGACAGTTGGTGCAGGGTAAAGGCTTTCTTCATATAGCACAAAGAAAGGTGCTTGGAAGGAATTTTCACAAATGAAATACTAGCACAGATAGTGGTGCATACCAACAGTAAGTTGTAACAAGTGAAAGGCAGAATAAAGCAGCCAAACCAGACTGAACATTGAGAACTAAACCTTGAAGAATTGAAAGCATATATATGACTTTTATTCTTTTCACTTGTGTTTAAATCCACCAATCATAGTTTAGAGACAGTATTTGGAACAGGTGATACAGGTTGGGAGATATTAAAGTGTACATTGTCCTCAAAAAGTATAAGTGTAATTTTAGCTTGCCTTTGTTTTGATGATGCCAGTATTAGGGCTGTAAGGAAAGAATTTCCATGTGCCTAAAAGGAATAAATCTGTAATTTTGGTTTCCTCTATGCACCATGAAGCTCAAATATCAGAATAAACAAAAAAGTCATTGGTTTTTTTCCATTTTTACTGTAGTACCAAGGGCAGAGTGTACAGCGTATTCCACCAACTGCAGTACTCACAGATGGCCTCTTGCAGTTTTGTACTTCCTATTGATTTCTCTCATGAATTCATCAATAATTTATTTAGCCATTACTTCACATAAGAAGAAAGCTTGATTGGACTCCATTAAGTTGCTAGCAAAGAATCACATCTTACAAGAAGGATGTTCAGTAGCAATGTTCTATGGCAGATTTGAGTAAGTATATATGGTATGATGAATAAAAGTCCTTCAGTGATACATCAGGAGGATTGTGTAAAATATGTAAGATGTTCCAAGTGTCCTCATGGCAATGACAAGAAAAAAAATCTGAATTTTCCTACACCTACATGGAGACCATGTGTTAGATATCATGTTTGTTAAAACTGCCTTAATTTGGTCTACTTCATTTCAGACACACAATATGGTCTGAGACTCTTGCAGGAATACAGGACTCGCTGCGAGCAAATTGGTAAACGGACAGTGGGTGTGACTAGCATGTGACAAGGTGAGAATGTGGGTTGGAAGGGAAGTGTGTCTGGATGGTGAGGGCGTTAAGGCAACTGCTCACATCAAATTGGAGATCTGAGTTAGAGTCCTGGTCTGGGACAAATTTTCAACTTTCACCATCAAATTATTTTGATCTCTGACTGTGTCTGGTGTCAGTTTTTCCCCTCGACATAAGATAATTGTATTGAATAATTTGTCAAATTTACAATATGCTTTCAGTACAGTTTCTATTCACTCAAAAACAATTGAATAACATGTAATCTCAGTGCTCAGTATTGTTATAATTTACTTTTTAAATTTATTAAATTGTTAAATACTGTGCACATATTACACAAAGAGCTGTCTTTTATGACTGGATATAAAATACCCCAAATCCCAGGCTATGTTACAAAATAAATATGTTACAGGTCAGGAATAACACTCACCTTGAAGATAAAAAAGCAAGAAAAACTGGTAAATGTTTCAAATTTAATACATCTGGACATTACGTAAAAGAGTCCAGAAACCCACTGTCAAAGGCTGAAGGTCAGAATTGATATAAATCAAGAGGGGATGCCCTGATAGCAAAATTCTTTCTTCAACAGCAAGCATCCATGTAGATGAAAATATTTTTTTTTTTTTAATTTTTTGTGACATTGATCATAAGTGTAATCAAAGTGAATGGTATATGATTACAGTCCATTTGAGAGTGAAGTCCCAATCTATATTGGTGATGGCACAGATATTTATAACAGGGAAAAGGTTAAAAGAACATTAAAAGTCTTTGGTAGAGGGAAACAGGGTGAGAAACAGGTGTCAAATGTCATATAAGTGGCAGGGATTCAGTTCAGTTTACTCTCACTTGTAGCAGCTGTTGACAAGGGAATAACATTTAAATCTGGTGGGACAACATGCAGTCTCTTCAAGAGAGAAAATGGTTTTGCAGTGAGAATTCATGAGGAAAAGTTGATAATGTGAAGTTAAAGGTTTCATTAGTTGAATATGACATCACTCAGGCAAATATGGTTGCTAACGTAGAACTTGAAACATGGCACAAAAAATTTGCACACTGAAACTTCCCCCATGAAAAGAAGATTTCGACAGAGAGACAAATTCAGTTTATGGAAGAAAATAAAAGGTTATGTGAGCCCACTCAAGAAGAACCTGAAGTTATTGAGGGGACATCCTATTCAAAATGGAACCCAGAATCAAGCAGGAGAGGAGAAAATTAAATCACTTGAAGAAAAATTAAATTCTGAAATCAACTGTACTAAACAGAATGTCAATGAAGATGGCACTGAATCTGTGGTTGAAATAGGAAGAAGCCTATGAGATCAGGTGAAAATCAGTGAAGCATATTAGATACGCAAACATTAATATAAGCTCTGCATGTGTGACACAGTGTTATGAACCTGTCTCTATCAAGATGTAATGCACTGTGACAACTCTGAAAATTGGGAACAGACTAGGCAAAAAGAAATGCATCCATTCAATCTTAATGAAACTTGGATGCTAACTGAAGCTCTAAAAACTCTGGATATACTGAGAGTTATTTAGTATTCAAAGTAAAGAGGAAAACAGATGGAACTGCAACATTTAAAGCCTGATTTGTTGTTAAAGGATTTTGAGAGATGCTTTGCATGAAACTTTCAGTCCATCAGTAAGGTTTGACTCCATGAGAATAATCTCAACTGTCACACAATTCAAAACCATGTACAAGAGAGAGTTTGATGTTAAAATTGCGTTTTTAATACAGTAATGTCATTGGATAGATAAAAAAATCTACTCACCAAGAGGCAGCAAGAGGCCACACATATAAAAGGTATTAAATATGTAAGTTTTGGAGCCTGTGGCTCCTTCTTCTAGCTGATGGCTTGTAGAGAAACAAGGAGGGGTGAAGGAAAGGGGCTGGTAAGGTGCAAAAAAATTACCCATAAATCCAGGTCAGGGGAGACTCCTGGACAGGACAAGAAGGAAAGACTGGTCGCTGGGGACTGCACCAGGTGAGGTTTGAAAACCTGAGAGCTTAAAGGTGAAGACAGGGTAATATGCAACACACAGATTACTTCTAAAACATTGTGAATGAGTAAATAAGAGCATAAAGCTAAGTGCATTGTATGCATTAGAGGTGGGAAGAGGACAGCCAAAAATAGGAAGATGCAGAAAACTAAAACAGAGTGAAAAAAGAAATAGTTACTATGAAGAAATGCGGAGACCAAACAGATTAACATAAACTTGGCCAGGTTGTTGGCGAAAGTCATGGAAATATTTTATTGCCAGTTGTCACCTGCAGAGATCAGAGAAACTGGTGTCTGGGGGAAGAATCTAGATTGCATGGGTAGTGAAACAACACCAGGGTCACAACTGTCATGTTGCAGCGCATGCTCTGCTACAGGATATTGTGTGTTGCCAGCATACACCCTCTGTCAATGCCTATTCATCCTAGCTGATAAATTGGTAGTACTCATGTTGATGTAAAAGGTTGAACAGTTTTACATAACAGGTGCTCTATGACGTGCCACTCCACAGGTGGCTCTCCCTTTGACAGTATATGTTTTGCCATTTACAGGGCAGGTATAGGTGAAATAGGAGGGTACTTAGAGCAAGTGTTCCAGTGGGATGGCCACAGGGGTAGGAGCCATAGGATAGGGAGATAGGTGCAGAAGGAGCATAGGGTCTGACAAGGATATTGTACAAATTGGAAGAGTGACAAAAAGCTATTCTAGATGTGGGAAAATTTTCAGACAGAGTGGACCTCATTTCAGGGCATGGTATTAGGAAGTCATGGCCTTGTCAAAGTAGCTGATTAATACATTCAAGACCAGGATAATACTGAATGACAAGTGGTGTACTCCATGTTGTTTTTGGAGAGAGCAGCAGTAACAGGACTGGATGTGATGGCCTGTGGAAATATGCTTTTAAACTAGGCTGGTGGGTAATTACTCCAGCAAAGGCTGAGGTGAAATGGTGGTGTATTGGTGAAATTGATACCAAACCTGAGAGCTTTGAGGATGGTATCAAAAAAGTATGCAAATTGAAGAAAAGTATATATGGACTCAAGCAAACATCTGGACCACAGGTGAGCTGCGGGCTAGATCCAGCTTGCGATTTGTTTCAATCTGGCCCTCAGATGAAATTCATGGGGGAGAGAGTGAGGTCCTAATCCCATTGTATTCTGCCCATGATGCAGTTTCAGATATTTTTGGCTCAGTTCAAGTTTGCATCTTATGAAGCAAACAAGTGAAAGTCACTCCATGCACACACAGTGCCATTTTTACACTGCTAGATTTGGAGAACACTTGAATGACCTGCCTGTGGCCAAAAATCACAAAGTTACTTCTAACTGCTCAGCAACTAGGGTTGCCTATCTCATTGCTGTATTTTGTTTAACTATTCTTGCTTGTCTCAACATTAAAAAATAATTGTTGTTTCCTTTGGATGAATTAGAACACTGACATCATTGAAACCGAATGTAATTTATAATGCATTATCTGCAGTCAGTTGCTTTACAGGTGTCTATTTTTCCGCAATGACCTATCAAGATGCCAGGCATCCTGTCTTCAGTTGTTTACATTTGCTTACATCTCATGAACATTGTTTCTGTACTAACAGATTTGCAGAATTTGGTAATGGACATTTTTAAGACAGGTATTGTAAAAAACTGCAAGTACAGAAAAAAAGTTCATGATGCATAAATAAATGTAAACAGCTGAAATTGGGTGAACATAAAAAGAATATACTCTCAAAAACATGTGTCGTCAAAGGGTGCCATTCGTGTTGGTGCATTAATCCATCACAGACACTACTTGCTATAAGCCCTACTGTTGAGCCACATGATTAGGTGGTGCACGAACTTCAGTAAGTATGTGAATCCAGACCTCAGGTTACCAAAGGTTGCCTATGCCTGATCTAGACTAAGAATCAACAATTCATCAGTGGGTTAAACAAGTTTGGCTAGACAGCAACAGATCGAAATCCCTGCGTTTTTGTAAATGACAAGGGTGTACCAACCTAGCTATTCACACTGATGATGGCCTGATTATATCATAGTCGAGAGAAGTCATCAATCTGTTGCTGAATGATTTGCAGCAAAAATTTGGTGTAACTCAGTTTGCAGGTAGAGTAGTTTCAAGAAGCCTCTATTTCTTAAATCAAGGGGCATATGTAGGGGCTACAGTGGATTGGTACAACATGGAGAATACCAATGCTGTGGCAATATCTGCTGAGCATAGTCAAGTGTACTATGAGCAGGGACTCAGTTCTAGTATTATCAATGTTTCATACCATCAAACTGTTGGAAGCTTGCTCTGTCTATCAGTGGAAACCAGACCTGATGTCACTTTTACACTGCACAGCATAGCCAGCACAAAAAGAGAGAGAGAACCAGAAAAGACTCATTGGAACGCTGTGAAGAGAATCTTGAAGTACTTAAAATGAACAGTCTTATGGCCCATATTATCCAAGCACTTGGGATACTTATTTGTCTGTTTTTAGTGAACTCAGACCATGGAGGAGATGTTCCGCTTGAAAATAAACAACTTTTTTTTTTAACTCAGTGCAGCCACCTTCACTGGGAACTCTCAGAGGCTGAAAGTGGCAGACTTGTCAATAACAGAAGCAGAATATCTAGCTTCCTGTCAAGCTGCAAAAGAAATCATATGGATCCAGTCAATTTTGCTAAATATTATGAGGCTAAAAGAAATAACTCATATGGATCCAGTCAATTTTGCTAAATATTATGAGGCTAAAAGAAATAACTAGCACCATGTACATGGACTATAAAAATTCCATCCAGTTAATCAAGAACCCTAAGTATCAAAAATGAACAGAACATATGGATGTGAAGTATCATTTTATACAAAAAGAATTCAACTTGGGCATTTTCGACCTCGAACATGTCTACTCAACAGGTTAGTAAGCAGATATTCTCACCAAGCCACTCATTAAAAGCAACTTTTATAAAATAAGACAGCTAATTTCTGTTGTCAACAATGAAGATCATAGAGATTAAAGACAGTCAGTGCATTACATATTTATTAATTGAAGTGGGAGTGCTGTAATAATCAATTAAAATGTTTTGTTTTATTTGTTTCTTTTATAGTCATAAACAGTGCTGTACTTTCACATATGTATTTGCTATACTTTCCAATCGTTTGTACCATGCTGCCATCAGTGAGCTTACTGGTAAAAAGATTGCCTTCTTCTTGTAATGTATGGCTGTGTGTGTTATATATTGTATTTTTTGTACCCATTTAGTGTCATTACCATACAGTGAGAATTACCGTGACTTCTTTATCAAAATGTAATTTGAAGAAGCACATACAGTACATGTATAAGTGGAAAACTCAGCTCAGACCTAAATGTGCAGTACAAACTCAGCTAAATGAAAGACAAAAATATTATGAGAATGATGTACTATGCATTGATCCATTGAATGTTAAGTTGTGGCATAGCTTTGTGGGGAGGCACCTCCAAAACAGATGTCAATAGAGTATTCAAATTACAAAAAAAAAAAAAAAGAGCAATAAGAATGACAGCCAACTTAAATGGAGCGAATCATGTAAGCCAGCTTTTAAAGCTCTTGCAATACTATCACTATGCAGCACAGACAAGGGACATTTCATAAATAATGCACAGGTTGGGATTACTGTGGATTGTTTAATACAAAAACAATGAAAATTACATCAGATGTAGTTGGGAGCTTGAGGAAGAAGTATATGTTCTTGTTTTATAGCTGTGTACTCTAACATAAAATTGGTGAGAGGTGGAAATGGACTTTTGAAACCACAGATCATGCATCAAGACCAAACCTTTACACTGCAAAAACCCAACAGATATCCTTAGCACATAAAGTGAAGTCTGTGATGAATTTACAATGGACCATAGCACAGTTTCACATTGGGTTAATCATTTTCATGGTAGTTGTATGAATGCAGGCAATAATCCAAGTTCTGGAAGGCCAAACAAATTATCAGATGAACAAACTTTAAAACTAGCAACAAATGCTTCTGAAGAAGATCGCAGTGTGGCTTGTGAGGAACTATCTCTGGGAATTCCCCCAACATCATAATCCCATAGACTGACAAATCATTTGAAGAAGAGAAAAATTTCTGCGAGATGTTTGACTGTTAAAGAGAAGCAGAACCGTCTGGACATTACAACCTTGTCGCTTACAGAATATTGTCTCAATTGTGTGACTGGGGTCATGCTTTCCTGTCAGAGAGTATGGAAAGTCACTGAGTAAAACAGAAGTGATTTCTGGTGTTCCCCAAGGTAGTGTTATAGCCCCTCTGCTGTTCCTTATCTATATAAATGATTTAGGAGGCAATATGAGCAGCCAGCTCAGGTTGTTTGCAGATGATGCTGTCATTTATCATGTAGTAAAGTCATCAGAAGATTAAAACAAATTGCAAAATGATTTAGAAAAGATACCTTTGTGGTGTGAATATTGGCAATTAATTGACCCTAAATAATGAAAAGTGTGAAGTCATCCACATGAATGCTAAAAGTAATCCATTAAACTTCAGTTACATGATAAATCATTGAAATCTAAAGGCCATAAATTCTACTAAATACATAGGAACCATAAATTCTACTAAATACATAGGAATTTCAATTAAGAACAACTTAAACTGGAAAGAACACATAGAAAATGTTGTGGGGAAGGCAAACCAAAGACAGCATTTTACTGGCCGAACACGTATATGATGCAACAGATCTGCTAAAGAGACTGCCTGCACTACGCTTGTCCATCCTCTTTTGGAGTACTGCTGTGAGGTGTGGGATCCTTACCAGATAGGATTAATGAAGAACATGAACAAAGTTCAAGGAAGAACAGCACATTTTGCATTATCGAGAAATAGAGGAGAGAGAATCACTGCCATGATAGAGGATTTGGGATGGACATCATTAAAACACAGGTATTTTTTGTTGCAGCAGAATCTGCTCATGAAATTTCAATCATCAGTTTTCTCCTCCAAATGTGAAAATATTTTGTTGGCGCCAACTTACATAGGGAGAAATGACCATCACAATAAAATAAGGAAAATCAGACCTTGCATGGAAAGATATACGTGTTCGTTGTTGCTGTGTGTTGTTCAAAGTTGGAGTAATAGAGAATTATTGTGAAGGTGGTTTGATGAACCCTCTGCCAGGTAGTTAAGTGTGATTTGCTGAGTATCCATGTAGATGTAGATGAAAGTCATTATATGTAAATCCAAATGCCCTAAAAACCTCCCTTTAAACTTGACAGAATAAACAATAAAAATATTTTCAAAAAGTATCTGAAAACTTTTTTGACAGAAAACAGTTTTATGTTAACTACTGTTTAAGACAAGCAGCAATGCAATCACTGTGAAAAAACAGAGAGGTGTAACTTGCATGTACAAGTACATACAGCATAAATCATCTTGCTGTTCTTGAATCTTTGTTCCACATCTACATGGTGTTGGGTGCGAGAGTTGGCATTGTTAGTTTAAGGAGTGGCCGCATGCCCTTCTTTTTTGTTTATTTGTAACTTTAATTTTGAGTAGAAGAAGTGCAACAGCTGCCTTTGCGGCTATGAAGTAAAAAGTGCACTGTTTTGCTTTCCATGTTTGCTGTTTGTAGCTTATGTAACAGTGAAAAAAGATGGTTTTAGAGATATAAATGGAATAAAAGAAAAAAACCTGTAAAGTAATTGGAGCCAAAGAATCACATTGATAATGTAGTTTCAGGGACCGTAAGTATTAATGAGGAACTTAGTAAGGCATAGAAACTTTCATTCACTGAGCATAACATAAAGTTAAAAAACAATCACTAAATTTTGCTCAGCAAATAATAGCCTGCATTTTCTTCTGTGGAAACTTTGAAACTTTCTTATGCAGACATGATGAAAAGATGACTCAGTAACCCACATTGATTCAGGCTTCAAGTACCACTTAGAAACCATCCAGTCCTCAAATGTGTTTCTAAGATTATTCAGATTCAGGTACTTGACTCCCAGCTACAAATATACCATAAGGACATAAGGATGGAAATTAGAAAATCTGTCACAGCTGATGACGCAACAGGTGTTTTGGAATACAGACAAATGGTCCTTGGTTCTATGATATGAGTTAAATGAAGAAATATTTCAGCATTTGTGGGAATTCTTTATTCCCAAAAATCAAACTGTGTATAGTGCATTAAAGCAAATTTGAGAACAATTGGACATAATCCTTCAATTAAATGGACTGAAACTAATGGTTTAGACACTTGATGGTGCAAATGTCATGAAAGGCATAAGACCAGGACTTCAAGAAAAACTAAAAGTTATTTATAGTAGTGCATATTTCATTTAGTTTATGCACATCGACTTACACTGAGGTGACAAAGTCATGGGATAATGATATGCTCATACAGATGGTGATAGTATCATGTACACAAGGTATAAAAGGGCAGTGCATTGGAGGAGCTGTCGTTTGTACTCAGGCGATTCATGTGTAATGTTTTCCAATGTGATTATCACGCATGATGGGAACTAACATACTTTGCATGTGAAATGGTAGTTGGAGCTAGACACATGAGACATTCCATTTCACAAATCATGAGGGAATTCAATATTCTGAGATCCACAGTGTTAAAGAGTGTGCCAAGAAAACCACATTTCAGGCATTGCCTCTCATCACAGACAACACAGTGGCCAAAGGCCTTCACTTGATGAGTGAAATTAATGGCATTCGTGTACAGGTATCAATGCTAACAGATAAGCAACACTGTGTGAAATAAACACAGACATACGACAAACGTATCCATTAGGACAGAGTGGCAAAATCTGGCATTAATGAGCTATGGGAGTAGACAACTGATGCAAGTGCCTTTGCTAACAGTACATTGCCTGCAGCACCTCTCCTGGGCTTGTAACCATATCGGTTGGACCCTAGATGAATGGGCTGGTCAGATGAGTCCCAATTTCAGTTAGTGACACACACCCCATGAAGCCATGAACCCAAGTTGTCAACAAGGCACCATGCAAGCTGGTGATGGCTCCATGATGGTGTAAGCTGTTTTTACATGGAATGGACAGATAGCCGTACCGTAGGTACAACCACAACGGAGGGGTATCTGTTGAGAGGCCAGACAAATGTGTAGTTCCTGAAGAAGGGCAGGAGCCTTTTCAGTAGTTGCAGGGGCAACAGTCTGGATGATTGACTGACCTAGCCTTGTAACAATAACCAAACGGCCTTGCTGTGCTGATACTGCGAACGGCTGAAAGCAAGGGGAAACTACAGCCGTAATTTTTCCCAAGGGCATGCAACTTTACTGTATGATTAAATGATGATGGCGTCCTCTTGGGTAAAATATTCTGGAGGTAGAATAGTCCCCCATTCGGATCTCCGGGCGGGGACTACTCAAGAGAAAGAAAATAGGTGTTCTACGGATCGGAGCGTGGAATGTCAGATCCCTTAATCGGGCAGGTAGGTTAGAAAATGTAAAAAGGGAAATGGATAGGTTAAAGTTGATATAGTGGGAATTAGTGAAGTTTGGTGGCTGGAGGCACAAGACTTCTGGCCAGGTGACTAAAGGGTTATAAACACAAAATCAAATAGGGGTAATGGAGGAGTAGGTTTAATAATGAATAGCAAAATAGGAGTGCGGGTAAGCTACTACAAACAGCATATTGTGGCCAAGATAGATACGAAGCCAACACCTACTACAGTAGTACAAGTTTATATGCCAACTATCTCTGCAGATGACGAAGAAATTGAAGAAATGTATGATGAAATAAAAGAAATTATTCAGATAGTGAAGGGAGACGAAAATTTAATAGTCATGAGTGTGGGAAAAGGGAGAGAAGGAAACGTAGTAGGTGAATATGGATTGGGGGAAAGAAATGAAAGAGGAAGCCGCCTGGTAGAATTTTGCACAGAGCACAACCCAATCATAGCTAACACTTGGTTTAAGAATCATGAAAGAAGGTTGTATACATGAAAGAACCCTGGACATACTAAAAGGTATCAGATAGATTATATAATGGTAAGCCAGAGATTTAGGGACCAGGTTTTAAGCTGTAGGACATTTCCAGTGGCAGATGTGGACTCTGACCACAATCTATTGGTTATGCACTGTAGATTAAAACTGAAGAAACTGCAAAAAGGTGGGAATTTAAGGAGATGGGACCTGGATAAACTGAAAAAACCAGAGGTTGTACAGAGTTTCGGGGAGAGCATAAAGGAACAATTGACAGGAATGGGGAAAAGAAATACAGTAGAAGAAGAATGAGTAGTTTTGAGGGATAAAGTAGTGAAGGCAGCAGAGGATCAAGTAGGTAAAAAGACGAGGGCTAGTAGAAATCCTTGGGTAACAGAAGAAATATTGAATTTAATTGATGAAAGGAGAAAATATAAAAATGTAGTAAATGAAGCAGGCAAAAAGGAATAAAAACGTCTCAAAAATGAGATCAACAGGAAGTGCAAAATGGCTAAGCAGGGATGGCTAGAGGACAAATGTAAGGATGTAGATGCTTATCTCACTAGGGGGTAAGATAGATACTGCCTACAGGAAAATTGACAGGAATGGGGAAAAGAAATACAGTAAAAGAAGAATGAGTAGTTTTGAGGGATAAAGTAGTGAAGGCAGCAGAGGATCAAGTAGGTAAAAAGACGAGGGCTAGTAGAAATCCTTGGGTAACAGAAGAAATATTGAATTTAATTGATGAAAGGAGAAAATATAAAAATGTAGTAAATGAAGCAGGCAAAAAGGAATGTAAGGATGTAGATGCTTATCTCACTAGGGGGTAAGATAGATACTGCCTACAGGAAAATTGACAGGAATGGGGAAAAGAAATACAGTAGAAGAAGAATGAGTAGTTTTGAGGGATAAAGTAGTGAAGGCAGCAGAGGATCAAGTAGGTAAAAAGACGAGGGCTAGTAGAAATCCTTGGGTAACAGAAGAAATATTGAATTTAATTGATGAAAGGAGAAAATATAAAAATGTAGTAAATGAAGCAGGCAAAAAGGAATAAAAACGTCTCAAAAATGGCTAAGCAGGGATGGCTAGAGGACAAATGTAAGGATGTAGATGCTTATCTCACTAGGGGGTAAGATAGATACTGCCTACAGGAAAATTAAAGAGACCTTTGGAGATAAGAGAACCACTTGTATGAACATCAAGAGCTCAGATGGAAATCCAGTTCTAAGCAAAGAAGGGTAAGCGGAAAGGTGGAAGGAGTATATAGAGGGTCTATACAAGGGCAATGCACTTGAGGACAATATTATGGAAATGGAAGAGGATGTAGATGAAGATGAAATGGGAGATACGATACTGCGTGAAGAGTTTGACAGACCACTGAAAGACCTGAGTCGAAACAAGGCCCCTGGAGTAGACAACATTCCATTGGAACTACTGATGGCCTTGGGAGAGCCAGTCCTGACAAAACTCTACCATCTGGTGAGCAAGATGTATGAAACAGGCAAAATACCCTCAGACTTCAAGAAGAATATAATAATTCCAATCCCAAAGAAAGCAGGTGTTGACAGATGTGAAAATTACCAAACAATCAGTTTAATAAGCCACAGCTGCAAAATACTAACACAAATTCTTTACAGATAAATGGAAAAACTAGTAGAAGCTGAACTTAGGAAAGATCAGTTTGGATTCCGTAGAAATACTGGAACACGTGAGGCAATACTGACCTTACGACTTATCTTAGAAGAAAGATTAAGGAAAGGCAAACCTACGTTTCTAGCATTTGTAGACTTAGAGAAAGCTTTTGACAATGTTGACTGGTATACTCTCTTTCAAATTCTAAAGGTGGCAGGGGTAAAATACAGGGAACAAAAGGCTATTTACAATTTGTACAGAAACCAAATGGCAGTTGTAAGAGTCAGGGGACATGAAAGGGAAGCAGCGGTTGGGAAGGGAGTGAGACAGGGTTGTAGTCTCTCCCCAATGTTATTCAATCTGTATATTGAACAAGCAGTAAAGGAAACAAAAGAAAAATTCGGAGTAGGTATTAAAATCCATGGTGAAGAAATGAAAACTTTGAGGTTCGCCGATGACATTGTAATTCTGTCAGAGACAGCAAAGGACTTAGAAGAGCAGTTGAATGGAATGGACAGTGTCTTGAAAGGAGGATATAAGATGAACATCTACAAAAGCAAAACGAGGATACTGGAATGTAGTCGAATCAAGTCGGGTGATGCTGAGGGAATTAGATTAGGAAATGAGACACTTAAAGTAGTAAAGGAGTTTTGCTATTTGGGGAGCAAAATAACTGATGATGGTCGAAGTAGAGAGGATATAAAATGTAGACTGGCAATGGCAAGGAAAGCGTTTCTGAAGAAGAGAAATTTGTTAACATCTAGTATAGATTTAAGTGTCAGGAAGTCATTTCTTAAAGTATTTGTATGGAGTGTTTCCATGTATGGAAGTGAAACCTGGACGATAAATAGTTTGGACAAGAAGAGAATAGAAGCTTTCGAAATGTGGTGCTACAGAAGAATGCTGAAGATTAGATGGGTAGATCACATAACTAATGAGGAAGTATTGAATAGGATTGGGGAGAAGAGAAGTTTGTGGCACAGCTTGACCAGAAGAAGGGATTGGTTGGTAGGACATGTTCTGAGGCATCAAGGGATCACCAATTTAGTATTGGAGGGCAGCATGGAGGGTAAAATCGTAGAGGGAGACCAAGAGGTGAATACACTAAGCAGATTCAGAAGGGTGTAGGTTGCAGTAGGTACTGGGAGATGAAGAAGCTTGCACAGGATAGAGTAGCATGGAGAGGTGCATCAAACCAGTCTCAGGGCTGAAGACCACAACAACAACAACAACATGAAATTACATGCTACTATGATTACATCCAAGGCATCTGAGGAGTAAGAAATAAATATTCACCAAAAAACTTATTGGGTTTAAACTGAAATTAGAAACCTGAAAATGGGGAAAAAAGTCAGAATTGCTGGACAGCAACAAAAATCCCACTTTAATATCCCTTGAAGTGACAAAGAGGATAAACTTTAATAAAGGCGTATTTAATTTTGATGCCATCTATATCTTTCATTGTTTATAAAAACTTCAGATGTGCTATGGATGCAGAATTCATAGCTCTGTGACTGCATGAGGCACTGTGTAGCATTTATGGACTTTGAGAAGATCCTAATCCTGCAGAGTACATTTTTTGGCCTTGAAATTCCACATTTTCTTCCTTCTCTTCCAGCGCAGAAAACAGTATTTGATTTTATCGAATGACGTGTTTGTGTTTGTAGATTAAATATAAATGTATACATAGTGTAGCATACCTATGCTCTTACCATTGTACTACAATACATATCTCTGTCATTTAAAACAGAATATAGAATCAACAAGCCAACTTTGGTTTTCTTTGTTCACAGTCAAATGGTAAACAACTGTCACGATTCCACTGTGCAAAAAGTACACCCTTATGAGAGTCGGGAATGGTGACTGACACATGTGTGGGTGCCATATTTATGATGTGTTGGAAACTGGCAGTTGAATCCTTTCCCCACCATGATAACAACTGGATGAAGAAATTATATAAAAAGATTGAAATAGTAATTTTGGCACTGTTCTGTAAAAGTTTAGATCCATCTTGACTGCAGAAAAGTTCCAGTACTGCAGCTGCACCAAAGAATCGGCATAATTTCTCATGAACAGAGTTTCAACTAAGAAAACTCAAGATATGTTGTTGTTGTTGTCTTCAGTCCAGAGACTGGTTTGATGCAGCTCTCCATGCTACTCTATCCTATGCAAGCCTCTTCATCTCTGAGTAACTACAGCAACCTATGTCCTTCTGAATCTGCATAGTGTATTCATCTCTTGGTCTCCCTCTACGATTTTTACTCTCCATGCTTCCTCCAATACTAAATTGGTTATCCCTTGATGCCTCAGAACATATCCTATCAACCGATTCCTTCATCTATTCAAGCTGTGCCACAAATTGCTCTTCTCTCACATTCTTCTGTAGCAGCATGTCTCCAAAGCTTCTATTCTCTTCTTGTCTAAACTACCTATCATCCATGTTTCACTTCCATATGTAGCTACAATTCATACAGATACTTTCAGAAAGGATTTCCTGACCCTTAAAATCTATACTTGATGTTAGCAAATTTCTCTTCTTGAGAAACCTTTTCCTTGCCATAGCCAGCTTACATTTTATATCCTCTCTACTTCAACCATTATCAGTTATTTTCATTCCCAGATAGCAAGACTCATCTACTACTTCAAGTGTCTCATTTCCTAATCTAATTCCCTCATCATCACTTGATTTAATTTGACTTCATTCCATTATCCTCATTTTGCTTTTGTTGGTTTTTATCTCATATCCTCCTTTTAAGACACAGCCCATTCCGTTTGACTGCTCTTCCAGGTCCTTTGCTGTCTCTGACAGAATTACAATGTCATCAGCAAACCTCAAAGTTTTCATTTCTTATCCTCGGATTTTAATTCCTAATCCAAATATTTCTTTTGATTCCTTTACTGCTTGCTCAATATACAGACTGAATAACACTGGAGATAGGCTACAACACTGCTTCACTCCCTTCTCAATCACTGCTTCCCTTTTTTCCCCTCAACTCTTATAACTGCCATTTGGTTTCTGTACAAATTGTAAATAGCATTTTGCTCCCTGTATTTTCCCCTGTCACCTTCAGAATTTGAAAGAGAGTATTCCAGTCAACACTATCAAATGCTTTCTCTAAGTCTACAAATGCTAGAAACATAGTTTTGCTTTTCCTTATGCTATCTTCTAAGATAAGTTGTAGGGTCAGTATTGCCTCACATGTACCAGCATTTCTACAGAATCCAAACTGATCTTTCCCAAGCTCGGCTTCTACCAATTTTTCCATTTGTCTGTAAAGAATTCTTGTCAGTATTTAGCAACCATGACTTATTAAACTGATAGTTCTGTATTTTTCACACCTGTAAGCACCTGCTTTCTTTGGGGTTGGAATTATCATATTTTTCTTAAAGTCTGAGGGTATTTCACCTCTCTCATACCTCTTGCTCACCAAATGGAATGTTGTCCACTGACAGGGACTTGTTTCAACAGGTCTTTCAGTGTTCTGTCAAATTCTTCATGCAGTATCATATCTTCCATTTCATCTTCATCTATGTCTTCTTCCATTTCCATAATACTGATCTCAAATACATTACCCTTGTATAGACCCTCTATACACTCCATCCACCTTTCGGCTTTCCCTTCTTTGCTTAAGACTGGTTTTCCATCAGAGCTCTTGGTATTCATACAGGTGGTTCTCTTATCTTCAAAGGTCTCTTTAATTTTCCTGTAAGCAGAATCTATCTTACCCCTAGTGATAATTGCTTCTACATCATTACATTTGTCCTCTAGTCCTCTAGCCATCCCTCCTTACCCATTTTGCACTTCCTTTTAGACGTTTGTACTCCTTTTCACCTGCTTCATTTACTGCATTTTTATATTTTCTCCTTTCATTACTTAAATTGAGTACCTCTTCTGTTACCCAAGGATTCCTACTAGCCCAAGTCTTTTTACCTACTTGATCCTCTGCCTCCTTCACTATTTCACCTCTCAAAGCTACCCATTCTTCATCTATTGTGTTTCTTTCCCCTGCTCTTGTCAATAATTCCCTAATGCTCTCTCTGAAACTCTCAACAACCTTTGGTTATTTCAGTTTACCCAGGTCCCATCTTCTTAAATTCCTACCTTTTTGCAGTTTCTTCAGTTTTAATCTACAGTTCATAACCAATAAATTGTGATCAAAGTCCACATCTGCTCCTGGAAGGCCTTACAATTTAAAATCTGGTTCCTAAATCTCTGTCTTACCATTATGTTATCTATCTGAAACCTTCCAGTGTCTCCAGGCCTCTTCCACATATAAAACCTTCTTTCATGATTCTTAAACCAAGTTTTAGCTATGATTAAGTTTTGTTCTGTGCAAAATTCTACTAGGCAGCTTCCTCCTTCATACTTTACCCCCAGTCCATAGTCACCTATTACTTTTCCTTCTCTTCCTTTTCCTACTATCAAATTCCAGTCCCACATGACTATTAAATTTTTGGCTCCCTTAACCATCTGAATAATTTCTTTTATCACATCATACATTTCTTCAATCTCTTCACCATCCGTGGTACTAGTTGGCATAGAAACTTGTACTACTGTGGTAGGTGTGGGCTTCCTGTCTGTCTTGGCTACAATAATGCATACATTTCACTGTTCGTAGTAGCTTATCTGCATTCCTATTTTTTTTATTCATTACTTAATCTACTCCTGCATTACCCATATTTGATTTTGTATTTATAACAGATGTAGATGAAGACGAAATGGGAGATACGATACTGTGTGAAGAGTTTGACAGAGCACTGAAAGACCTGAGTCGAAACAAGGCCCCCGGAGTAGACAACATTCCATTAGAACTACTGACGGCCTTGGGACAACCAGTCCTGAGAAAACTCTAGCAGCTGGTGAGCAAGATGTATGAGACAGGCGAAATACCCTCAGACTTCAAGAAGAATATAATAATTCCAATCCCAAAGAAAGCAGGTGCTGACAGATGTGAAAATTACCGAACTATCAGTTTAATAAGCCACGGCTGCAAAATACTAACGCGAATTCTTTACAGACGAATGGAAAAACTGGTTGATGCAGACCTCGGGGAGGATCAGTTTGGATTCCGTCGAAATGTTGGAACACGTGAAGCAATACTGACCTTACGACTTATCTTAGAAGAAAGATTAAGAAAAGGCAAACCTACGTTTCTAGCATTTGTAGACTTAGAGAAAGCTTTTGACAATGTTGACTGGAATACTCTTTTTAAAATTCTAAAGGTGGCAGGGGTAAAATACAGGGAGCGAAAGGCTATTTATAATTTGTACAGAAACCAGATGGCAGTCATAAGAGTCGAGGGGCATGAAAGGGAAGCAGTGGTTGGGAAAGGAGTGAGACAGGGTTGTAGCCTCTCCCCGATGTTATTCAATCTGTATATTGAGCAAGCAGTAAAGGAAACAAAAGAAAAATTTGGAGTAGGTATTAAAATTCAGGGAGACGAAGTAAAAACTTTGAGGTTCACCGATGACATTGCAATTCTGTCAGAGACGGCAAAGGACTTGGAAGAGCAGTTGAACGGAATGGACAGTGTCTTGAAAGGAGGATATAAGATGAACATCAACAAAAGCAAAACGAGGATAATGGAATGTAGTCAAATTAAATCGGGTGATGCCGAGGGAATTAGATTACGAAATGAGACACTTAAAGTAGTAAAGGAGTTTTGCTATTTAGGAAGTAAAATAACTGATGATGGTCGAAGTAGAGAGGATATAAAATGTAGACTGGCAATGGCAAGGAAAGCGTTTCTGAAGAAGAGAAATTTGTTAACATCGAATATAGATTTATGTATCAGGAAGTCGTTTCTGAAAGTATTTGTTTGGAGTGTAGCCATGTATGGAAGTGAAACATGGACGATAACTAGTTTGGACAAGAAGAGAATAGAAGCTTTCGAAATGTGGTGCTACAGAAGAATACTGAAGATAAGGTGGATAGATCACGTAACTAATGAGGAGGTATTGAATAGGATTGGGGAGAAGAGAAGTTTGTGGCACAACTTGACTAGAAGAAGGGATCGGTTGGTAGGACATGTTTTGAGGCATCAAGGGATCACAAATTTAGCATTGGAGGGCAGCGTGGAGGGTAAAAATCGTAGAGGGAGACCGAGAGATGAGTACACTAAGCAGATTCAGAAGGATGTAGGTTGCAGTAGGTACTGGGAGATGAAGCAGCTTGCACAGGATAGAGTAGCATGGAGAGCTGCATCAAACCAGTCTCAGGACTGAAGACAACAACAACAACAACAACAACACTGTATTCACTTGACCAGGAGTCTTGTTCCTCCTGCCACCAAACTTCACTAATTTCCACTATATCTAACTTTAACTTACCCAAATGTGTTGGTGATGTTCAGTACCAAAGGAAGACCACCTGAAAAAAACTATCCACAGTGCTAGTGCAACACCTAAGAAGTGGGGTCCCTCTCCCTGTCCCTCACAAACACCAACCACAACAGCACCTTCAACAAACCCCCCTCATAGCCAACAAACCTTGCCTAGCCACCCTACTCAATCTCCCAATCCCAGCACATACCCCACACAGACCAACTCTCAACTATAACCACAGTCAAATGCCACATACCAGCAGTCCCACTTCAGTTCTAAAACTCTCATCCAGATCCCTCTCTCCTCCAGAGACATCAGTTCTATCAAAAGGCTTCACCTTTAGCCCCATGCCTAAATTCAACCACATTGGCCTGGTTAAAGATCTCCTCTCATTCACCCGGAACCTCAACTGGAAATACCACTTCACCACCCAAAGACAGCCCCCAAATACTAGGTCCAGTGTTGAAACCTGTCTAGAACAGTTCCGACTGCCTTCTCAAAGGGATCCTCCTCTCCTCCCCCAAAACCATCCCTTGCAGACATTTCAGGAATTCCTCACATCCAGCGTTGCCTCCCAGTCCTTCTTGAAGAACATCCCAACAACCCCCAACATCACCTCAGCGGAATCCTGCGCCATCAAGGAGCTGAAAACAGACCTCTCTATTGTCATCCTCCCGGCGGATAAAGGCTCCACAACTGTGGTACTTGACCATGTGGAGTATGTGGCAGAAGGACTGCGTCAACTCTCCGACACCTCAACCTACAAAGCTGTTACCCAGGATCTCATTCCCCCCATCCAGACTGAGCTGCAGAAAATCCTAAAAATCGAAGGTCCCTCACAAGGCCTCATAATGGCTTCCATAGACCTATTCACTCCACCTGAGCCACGTACCCCTACCTTCTACCTATTACCCAAAATCCACAAAGGGAACCATGCTGGCCGCCCCATTGTGGCAGGCTTCAAAGCCCCAACAGAATGTATCTCAGCTCTGGTAGACCAACACCTCCAACCTATCACCCGCAGACTCCCATCCTACATCAAAAACACAAACCACTTCCTAGAACCCCTCAAATCCATTCCCACTCCCCTCCCACCTGAAACCTTTCTTGTCACCATAGATGCTACATCCCTTTACACAAACATCCCTCATACCCATGGTCTCTCTGCCCTTAAACACTACCTCTCCCAATGCCCACCCGAAGATCTTCCAAAAACCTTGTTCCTTATCATACTCACCAACTTCATCCTCACCCATAATTACTTCACTTTTGAATTCCAGACCTACAAGCAAATCAGGGGAGCGGCCATGGGAACCAGGATGGTTCCATCCTATGCCAACCTCTTCATGGGCTGCATGGAAGAGGCTTTCCTGAAGACCCAACAGGTCCTTCCCCTAGCCTGGCATAGGTTTACAGATGACATCTTTGTGATCTGGACTCATGGTGAAGAAACACTCCTTAATTTCCTCCATAACCTCAATTCCTTTTCAAATCTGAATTTCACCTGGTCCTTCTCCAAAACCCAAGCCACCTTCCTGGATGTTGACCTTCATCTTGTTAAAACTCACATCCACACCTCTGTTCACATCAAACCCACAAACAAACAACAGTACCTTCACTTTGATGGCTGCCATCCATTCCACATCAAACGCTCCCTTCCCTACAGTCTAGGTATTCGTGGCAAACGTATCTGCCCCAGTGACACCAATAACCTGACCAATGCTTTCCGCTCCCGCAACTATCCTGCAGACCTTGTCCTCCCCGTCCAACAACAATGTTCCTACCCCCAGACCACACAGAAGCATCCCCCTTGTCACCCAATATTATCCTGGCATCAAATACATCAACAAATTACTCCACCAGAGATAAGACTTTCTCAAGTCAAGCCCTGAAATGAGATCATCCCTGGACAATATTCTCACCACAACACCCAGGGTTGCCTTTCATCATCCACCTAACCTCCGTAACATCCTTGTCAAACCCTACAATATTCCCAGACCACCTTCTCTACCCAGTTGTTCCTACCCTTGTAACCGACCCCACTGCAAAACCTGCCCCATGCTTCCCCCCAAAACCACCTACTCCAGCCCTGATACTGGTAAAACATGCACAATTCAAGGCAGTCCCACATGTTAAACAACACATGTCATTTATCAGCTGACATGCCCGTACTGCACAGCCTTTTACATTGGTATGACGACAACTAAACTGGCTGAGCGCATGAACGGGCACAGACGAACTGACTGCCTAGGAGATGTCCAATACCTAGTAGCAGAGCATGCCCTCCAGCAAAATTCTAGGGACCTAGGAACCTGCTACACTGTACATGCCATTTGGCTTCTCCCACCCGACACCAGTCCTTCGGAACTACGGAGATGGGAACTTGCACTCCAACACATCCTTTCATCCCGCCATCCCCCTGGACTGAACCTACGTTAACCAACCTCACTCCCATTTACTCTTCAGTCTTCTCCCCTCTCCCTTTCCTCTTTAGCCATTCACGCATCTTTTCATCCTACATAGTTGTGTTTATCTTTATACCATATACCTCTTTACTTCTGTATGCATCCTCTTTGGTTTGAAGCTGGCACAGTATTTACAGTAGAATAATTTTGGCTTCCCTCTGACACCCATGCCTCCATCTTTGCTACCCTCCCTGTTTACCTTTCCCCTGTTGCTTCATAACCTGGGTTGTAAGTAACTGAATCCACTTTCCCTTCTTCCCCTTTTTTTCCCCTCTCTCCTCCCTGACGAAGAAACCAAGTTCCGAAAGCTAGGATAAAAAAATTTCTGTTCTGTTTTGTGTATCTATCGGCTTAACTGAGCTGAGGTCCTCTATCTCTGGCCAGGCCCTCTATCTCTTTGTAAATATTTTACCTAAGAGGACATCGTCATCATTTAATCACACAGTAAAGCTGCATGCCCTCGGAAAAAATTGTGGGTGTAGTTTCCCCTTGCTTTCAGCTGTTTGCAGTACCAGCACAGCAAGACTGTTTTGATTGATGTTACAAGGCCAGCTCAGTCAATCATCCAGACTACTACCCTGCAACTATTGAAAAGCTGGTGCCCCTCTTCAGGAACCACACATTTGTCTGGCCTCTCAGTATAAACCCCTCCATTGTGTTTGCACCTACAGTATGGCTATCTGTATCGCTGAGGCACACAAGCGTCCCCACCAATGGCAAGGTCCATGGATGATGGGAAACTGAATATATAGCGAGAGGCTGCTAAAGCTGCAATATTTCCCTTCATAGTCAGCAATGTTAACTCTGCCATTTAGTGGAGTCACAGTCAATGAATGCTAGAAATATGAGAGAATTCAGTAATGAATGAAACATCTGTACCTGATTACAGGAGGGAGCAAATGGCCCCCCTCTCTCCTTTTGTGGATGCCAATGTGGACATCAGTATTCCACATCCATTCCTTACAAGATGAAACTTCAACATTTGGGCCATAAACAGAGTTCATGATTATTTGCAACCTCTAAAAACCACGTTACTGAAATTCACTCAGCATCAAGTACACATCAAACCATCTCAGAAGCAACAGGAAATTTAAAATACCTGAATGTTGATAGTTTCAGTTTCAATTAGAGGTTTTTCATGAGATTACATCTGATGTTCAGATACGTTATAACAAAATGCAGTCGCAAGAAATTAATTTTTGATGAATATATAACAAATTTCAAAACTGCTATTTTAATACCAAAAAATTCAAAGTACAGAGAGAATTTTTCAAAGACTATCAGGGCAGAAGTTAAGGAATTGTGTGACTGTATGTGAGTTTGATAATCTTCCACCAAAAACTTAGAGGCTGCTAAATTGTTCAACAAAAATGCATCATTTGCTTTAAAGAATGAACATCCTTTAGAGGAGATAGTACTGAGAACTGAAGCATATTCCTTGATTGACAAAGAAAAGCTTGAAACTGAACTAAATGTCTGATATTCATAAGTGTTGCAAATTCATTGAGCTGCTAAAACTTATCTTGAAAAGTACTCTTACAAAGAGAATGTTTTAGTAAAATAATGAACTGATAAAAATCCTCTTGACAGTTCCCATGTCTACATTACAGGCGGAACACTGCTTTTCAACATCGAAAAGAAAGTAAAAATTTCTAAGAAGTGCTGAGAATTCAGAAAAATGAAATGCCTTTGTGCTACTTTCAATTGAGAAAAATTTCCTCATTTGTCATCTCAAGATCAAGGACAAAATTATTGATCTTTTTGTGCAATTCTAAACAAGAAGAACAGATTTCATTTTTAAATGAATAGATCAGGTTTGAACTGTAACATTTTGTAAGTAAAATGTTTGATTTTGTTCTTTTGGGATTTTATCAAGCTTCTGGATAAATATCCTTTTTATATATGTCCATTTACACAATTTTCTAGAGCATTGCCCCATTTATTTTTAACTGATGAAAGGGGAGCAAATTTCTTCACTTCTTTTACTATGAGGTGTGTAAATTTGGTGGCAAGCTTGTTGCTTTATCTGCCACTCCTCAGTACGTTTTATCTTTTTTTGCTTTACTCTCAGCTCATATTCTGCTCTCAGTAGACTTCATTCCATTCAACAAGTTCTACAATTCTTCCTTGCATTCAAAGAAAATGGCAATACCACCAGCATGTCATAGCACTTATATTCTTTCATCTTGGATTTTAATTCCACTTCTCAACATTTGTTTGCACTTGACAAATCCATGTTGTGAAGACCCACAGTGCAGTAAGTTTTTCAGTGAGTTTAAATGGTTGGTTGATAGATTATCTGAAACACAGCAGAGAAAATTGTAATAAATCAAAATATCACCCTATGTCAAAGATCAAATTATACTCAGTATCTTTACTAATGTTTATAAATCATTGATGAATTTTGTTATTCAGGCTCTTAAAGTGTCCTCACTATTGCCTTTTATCTTCTGTCCATCTCCATGTAAGAACACATTTCTTTGTTACTTGTAACTTTAGTAATAACAATGATGTTTGGTGACATGTCAATTCTGCGCCATTGGCACGACATCATTCGGATATTTGCATCTTCTTCAACTCAAATGCTGCAACCCGATTTTTTCACTATGATACCTGATTACTGTTTTCGTGTTATGCAACTAATTTGGGTGCATTATATTCCACATTATAACGGCGCACAGCTTCCAAGCTTTTTTTTCTCCACAATAATGACACTGCACCTTGCAGTAAAATAGAACCCAAATGCAGTAAAGAAATCATCCTTGGTCATGTAGGTGTCAGAATACTATTTAATAGCGAAATTCTAATTATTTATAATTTTTAAAGTGGTCCTGCTGTGGTTGCTGTGAAGTATGCCACTATCAATTAGCTTTGGGGTGATTTAAGTTCAATCATTTTATTAGATATTCATTCCTTTCTTTTTCAGGCATACATTTTGGCATCCATGACAGAACTTTATATAATTTTTAAATACACACTATGTAAACTTTATTGATGTCATAACACCTTTACCATCTTTTTTCTTTTTGTTTCTTGTGTTATGGAAAATAATATTGTTGAGTACTGGAAGTTAACAATCAGTTATACCACAAGAGAAACCATGGAAAATACAAAAGCACCACTGTAGATAAACCATAAAATGGATAATTGGAAGATCTACAAAAATTTTAAGCTATTGGACAACTGTTATCTATGCTGCATCGTAAAAGAAGAGGTAAGGACCACATTGTCCATTGCCCTTGGCTGCACACAGTGTGAAGTCACTTATCATCTGTACTCGCTCAAACCAAGATTTTGCTTAATAGAATGAAATTTAATAACTGTAATTCTGCCATGAACCATTGGCCTGCATGCCTCAGCAACCACAACAGGGGGTATCTGTTGACAGGCCAGATAAACATATGATTCCTGAAGAGGGCAGCAGCCTTTTCAGTAGTTGCAGGGACAGCAGTCCAGATGATTAATTGATCAGGTCTTTTAACATCAACCAAAATGGCTGTGCTGTGGTGGTACAGCAAACAGCTAAAAGCAAGGGGAAACTACAGCGTAGCTTTTCGTGAGGACATGCAGCTCTGCTTTATGGTTAAATGATGATGGCATCCTCTTGGGTAAAATATTCCAGAGGTAAAATAGTCCCCCCGTTAGGATTTCCAGGTGGGAACTACACTAGAGGATGTTGTTATCAGGAGAAACAAAACTGGTGCCCATGGATTGAAATGTGGAATGTCAGATTCCTTAATTTGGCTGGTAGGCTAGAACATTTATAAAGGGAAATGAATAAGTTAAAGTTAGATATAGTGGGCATTAATGGAGTTCAGTGGCAGGAAGACATCCGGTTGGGTGAATACAGGATTATAAATACAAAGTTAAATGGGGGTAATGCAGGTGTAGGTTTAATAATGAATAAGAAAATAGGAATGCAGATAAACTACTATGAACAGCATAGTGCATGCATTGTTGTTGCCAAGATAGACATGAAGCCCACACCCATCACAGTACTGAAAGTTTACATGCCAACTAGCTTCGCAGATGATGATGAGATTGAAGATATGGATGATGAGATACAAGAAATTATTCAGATAGTTGAGTGAGATTGAAAATTTAATAGTGATGAGAAACTGGAATCCAACTGTGGGAGAAGGAAGAGAAGGAACAAAGTAGGTGAATATGGACTGGGGAAAAGGAATAAGAGAAGAAGCTGCCTCGTAGAACTTTGCACAGAACTTAAGCTAACACTTGGTTAAGAATCATGAAAGAAAGATTTATATGTGGAAGAGACCTGGAGACACAGGAAGGTTTCAGATTGATTCTACAATGATAAGACAAAGATATCAGTACCTATTATAAATTGAAAGACATTTCCAGGGTCAGATATGAACTCTGACCACAATTTATTGGTTATTAACTGTAGGTTAAAACTGAAGAAATTGCAAAAAAGTAGTTAATTAAGGAGGTGGGACCCGGATAAAAAGAAAGGACCAGAGGTTGTTGAGAGTTTTTGAGGGAGCGTTAGGGAATGATTAACAATGTCAGAGGAAAAGAATACAGTAGAAGATGGTTGGGTAGCTTTGGAAGATGAACTAGTGAAGGCAGCAGAGGATCAAATATTTAAAAAGATGAGGCCTCGTAGAAATTCTTGTGTAACTCAAGAGATACTTAATTTAACTGATGAAAGGAGAAAATATAAAAGTGAAAGAAAAATGGAATACAAACGTCTAAATACACACACTAAAGACTACACAGTTCGGACATGCGTGAGTCAATGGTACATTGCCATGTTCCAACCATTCTATGAGCAGGACACCAGTCCTGATTGTTGCTGTAAATGTCATTATGGGAATAAACTATGTATTGAAAACAAAATAAACTTGCCCAGCAGACACACTCACATGATGCATGTTGCAGACATTAATTACAAAAGTGATTTGAAATTTAATGAATTTGTTCATCAGAAGCTTTAGAAGCTTTAGCAGTTTAATTCACCATGGAATGGACAATGAGTAATACTTTATAAATGAAACATGAGAAACCCCCCCCCCCCCCCCCCCACACACACACACACCTCCCTCCATGCAGAACATGGATCCACCTAATATATTAAAAGTATACCTTCCACTTTACACTTAACATAAAGAATTTTACTTGTGTTCTAATGAGTTTATTTCAGTAGAACCTGTATAGGTCAATCATTGCATAGTGGTAATTCAAATAAACCACTATTTCATGTAACCTGATAATGCTGTACAGTCTGAGGTAACCCTGTTTTGTTATTCTTAGAGCAGAAAAACAACTGGGGTCATAAGCACCCAAGTCAAAACAATAGAACACAAAGTCGGAGAGGAGTTAAAAAACGACTATACATCAGCCCCAATTGACATAATAGCAGACAGCTAAAAGCAGGCACATGGAAAAATGGCTAAAAAGGACACCATACAGAAATAGAGCTCCAAAACTAAAAATTAAAAGGCTGTCATCATATTGTTATGACGGATAAAAAGTAAAACGTGGCCAACAGGCCACAAGTCATTTGCTAAAACAGCTGATAACTCAGATGGCAAACCCAAACAGGAACGTAAAAGGTTAAAAAACGGACATTCCATCAGGAAGTAGCGGACAGTCAAAACTTGGGTGCAAAGTGTACAAAGTGGTGGGGTAGCACTGCTTGGCAAATGACGATAGCTAAAATGGCAGTGCCCAATACACAGCCGAGTTAAAATAACCTCCTCCCGCCAAGAGGACCAGTAGGAGGTCATCCAAACCACTGGGAGAGGCTTAATAAGCCAGGGCTTATTCCGGTGAAGGGAGGACCATTGGCAATGCCAAAGGGACACCACCTCTTGGCAGACAGTAACACAGAGATCAGTGGAGGGAACATAGGTACGTGGGCTGATGTACTAGGACTGCAGCTTTGGTAGCAGCGCCAGCAGCCTCATTTCTTGGCAATTGACATGACCAGAGACCCACAGAAACATCACACTGGCTCCACCAAGAGTGAGCGGTTGATAGTTTTCCTGGACCCACTGCACTAAAGGATGGGCAGTGTACAGCACACATCGACTTCGAAGGGTGCTGAGTCAGTCTGAGTAGAGAACACAATTGAAAAGGCTATGTCGCTGGAAGTAATCAGTGGCCTGATACAAGGCAAAGAGCTTGGCTGTAAAGACTGAGGAGTGTGCCACTTAGGTAACCTTGATATGGAAGAAGAACTGAGCACATACCTCCTGCCTATTGTTCCAAAGACCTTTCTGTCAAGAACCAGATCATTAAGATGGGTCCTACCACAGGCAATGACATCACCTGAGCTAGGGCTCACCACACTTGGTCATTGCCTAGGTACCATAACATTCCACTTCTACGATACAGTATCTCATGAAATGTAATGCCCATTATTTGAGAAACACAAAAAAAACAATAATCTTACTTTGATTGTGAGGGCTTGTGCATTATACCATCATAAAACTATGTTGTCCACATTAATCTGAAAATTAAGTATGGCACTTGCTTTGATCATAAACTGTGTAAGACATTTGTAATAGATAAAGACAAATTGCAAAAACACAAACAACTAAAGTGCAATATATTAAATTGTGTCAATAATTGTCAATTGTGTATTTTGACAACTTGTCTTCCCAAAGAACTGTAACTATCAACTTTTATTATGTGAAGCATACCACGTAATTTCATTCTGGCATATAAAATCAGTTCTGTTATTTGCACAGCGAAAGTCTGAAGCCCCATCACTGTCTTCTTAGACTTTCTGTCAACTATGCCCAGATGGGGAGGGGGGCTAATGTTTATCTAAATAGCACTGAGCTCAGTCAAAATTCCAGCTCTTCACATTAAGCCATGACACCTAATGTTCTATTGCTAAAATGCCAGACAATATGTAATGATTATATTGTATCACAAAATGTTACAGTTAGAATTGCATTACTTGTATGAAACTATTAGCAAAACCTCCAGACACTTGCAACCACATATTTGACTGAATGTAATTACGTAATTACTATGGCTATATACTGACAATGTGTCTGAAGAACCTCATTGAATAACATAGCTGTATGGCTCTTCCAGTATTTGTAACAAGCATTATCTTAACCATCCAAGTCGGCATTGTAATAAATTACCTCCCTATGTCAAAGGTCAAATTATACTTATAATTGTTCCTGTGAATTATTATGGGTGGAGGTTACACTCAACAACCGAGCTAGGTTAACAATTGGCTCGTTTTACCGACCTCCTGACTCAGCAGCATTAGTGGCAGAAAACTGAGAGAATATTTGGAATACATTTCACATAAATTTTCTCAGCATGTTATAGTCTTAGGTGGAGATTTCAATTTACCAGATATAGACTGGGACACTCATATGTTTAGGACGGGTGGAAGGGACAGAGCAATGAGTGACATTATATTGAGTGCACTATCTGAAAATTACCTCGAGCAATTAAACAGAGAACCGACTCGTGGAGATAACATCTTGGACCTATTGATAACAAACAGACCCAAACTTTTCGACTCTGTATGTGCAGAAAGGGGAATCGGTGATCATAAGGCCATTGCAGCATCCCTGAATATGGAAGTTAATAGGAATATAAAAAAAGGGAGGAACGTTTATCTGTTTAGCAAAGTAACAGAAGGCAGATTTCAGACTACCTAACAGATCAAAATGAAAATTTCTGTTCCGACACTGACAATGTTGAGTGTTTATGGAAAAAGTTCAAGGCGATCGTAGAATGTGTTTTAGACAGGTACATGCCGAGTAAAACTGTGAGGGACGGGAAAAACCCACCGTGGTACAACAACAAAGTTAGGAAGCTACTGCGAAAGCAAAGAGAGCTTCACTCGAAGTTTAAACGCAGCCAAAACCTCTTCAGACAAACAGAAGCTAAACGATGTCAAAGTTAGCATAAGGAGGGCTATGCAAAGCATTCAGTGAATTTGAAAGTAAAATTCTATATACTGACTTGACAGAAAATCCTAGGAAGTTCTGGTCTTACGTTAAATCAGTAAGTGGCTTGAAACAGCATATCCAGACACTCCGGGATGATGATGGCATTGAAACAGAGGATGACACGTGTAAAGCTGAAATACTAAACACCTTTTTCCAAAAGCTGTTTCACAGAGGAAGACCGCACTGCAGTTCCTTCTCTAAATCCTCACACAAACGAAAAAATGGCTGACATCGAAATAAGTGTCCAAGGAATAGAAAAGCAACTGGAATCACTCAACAGAGGAAAGTCCACTGGACCTGACGGGATACCAATTCGATTCTACACAGAGTATGCGAAAGAACTTGCCCCTCTTCTAACAGCCGTGTACCGCAAGTCTCTAGAGGAACGGAAGGTTCCAAATGATTGGAAAAGAGCACAGGTAGTCCCAGTCTTCAAGAAGGGTCGTCGAGCAGATGCGCAAAACTATAGACCTATATCTCTGACGTCGATCTGTTGTAGAATTTTAGAACATGTTTTTTGCTCGAGTATCATGTCGTTCTTGGAAACCCAGAATATACTATGTAGGAATCAACATGGATTCCGGAAACAGCGATCGTGTGAGACCCAACTCGCTTTATTTGTTCATGAGACCCAGAAAATATTAGATACAGGCTCCCAGGTAGATGCTATTTTTCTTGACTTCCGGAAGGCGTTTGATACAGTTCCGCACTGTTGCCTGATAGACAAAGTAAGAACCTACGGAATATCAGACCAGCTGTGTGTCTGGATTGAAGAGTTTTTAGCAAACAGAACACAGCATGTTGTTATCAATGGAGAGACATCTACAGACGTTAAAGTAACCTCTGGCGTGCCACAGGGAGTGTTGTGGGACCATTGCTTTTTACAATATATATAAATGACCTAGTAGATAGTGTCGGAAGTTCCATGCGGCTTTTTGCGGATGATCCTGTAGTATACAGAGAAGTTGCAGCATTAGAAAATTGTAGCGAAATGCAGGAAGATCTGCAGCTAATAGGCATTTGGTGCAGGGAGTGGCAACTGACCCTTAACATAGACAAATGTAATGTATTGCGAATACATAGAAAGAAGGATCCTTTATTGTATGATTATATGATAGTGGAACAAACACTGGTAGCAGTTACTTCTGTAAAATATCTGGGAGCATGTGTGCGGAACGATTTGAAGAGGAAAGATCATATAAAATTAATTGTTGGTAAGGTGGGTACCAGGTTGAGATTCATTGGGAAGAGTCCTTAGAAAATGTAGTCCATCAACAAAGGAGGTGGCTTACAAAACACTCGTTCGACCTGTACTTGAGTATTGCTCATCAGTGTGGGATCCGTACCAGATCGGGTTGACGGAGGAGATAGAGAAGATCCAAAGAAGAGCGGCGCGTTTTGTTACAGCGTTATTTGGTAACCGTGATAGCGTTACGGAGATGTTTAACAAACTCAAGTGGCAGACTCTGCAAGAGAGGCGCTCTGCATCGCAGTGTTGCTTGCTCGCCAGGTTTCGAGAGGGTGCGTTTCTGGATGAGGTATCGAATATATTGCTTCCCCCTACTTATACCTCCCGAGGAGATCACGAATGTAAAATTAGAGAGATTCGAGCGCGCACGGAGGCTTTCAGACAGTCGTTCTTCCTGCGAACCATACACGACTGGAACAGGAAAGGGAAGTAATGGCAGTGGCACATAAAGTGCCCTCCACCACACACTGTTGGGTGGCTTGCGGAGTACAGATATAGATGTAGATGTAGATACTCTGTATTTCTACTAACATTTTACAACTGTTGATGAATTTCATTCTTCATGTTTTTAAATAACTGAGATACTAAAAGTCTCTTCACTATTGCCTTTTGTCTGCCATCTGTCTGCAGGTAAGGACACATTTCTTTGTTACTTGTAACTTTAATAATAATAATAATAATAATAATATTCAATTATACCTTTATTTAGTGGACATTTGCTTAAAATCCCTTTACTAATGATGGATTCAAAATTTGTTTATGTTTCAGCTGTTTAACTTCTTTGGGAAACGATTAGTTTGGTGACATGATGATTTTGCACCATGATATGCATATTTGTGTTTCCTATGTGTTGAACCTTGCAATCTAACTTTCTCTTTACAAATTCCAATTACTGTTTTTGTGTTATGTCAATCATTTGGGTGCATTATATTCTGCACCATCTCAGTCTGCCATCACCCAAGCTTTTCTGCTACCCAATGATGACTCTGCATCTGACAGTAAAAGAAAACCCAAAACATGCAGGTAAAGCAGACATTGTTTGCCAAGTTGGAGTTATAATACTATCCAATATGGAAATTTTAATTATTCATGATTTTAATGTGCTCACCGTGTGGTCATTGAGATGTATCCCACTTCCCAACAATTAGCTTTTGGAAGATTTAAATTCAATCGTTTTATTACACATTCATTCCTTACTTTTTTCATGGAATACATTACAAAATTCTACAAATGTACATTCCATTAATGGTGTCCCATCTAGTATTTTCCCTGTGTAGTTATACAAATATTACAGACTGATTCTGTAATACTCACACAGGATGATGCACATTGTCTCATTCTGTTGTGTTGCAACACGCTATTTGCACAACTGATTGCCAAAATCATCCATTCTGAACATTCACTTCAGCAATTTTCAGTGTTTTCTAGTCTGCTTTTGGTTAACCAGATTATTTTGAACAGAGCTTCTGAGTAAATACAGTTACAGAACAACAACAGAAAACCAAAATACTACATTTGGATTCAACTATAGGGATGCAAGAATATTAAAACAACAGTACAGTATCACCTATATGGATACAAGTTGAGCAATTTGTAAAAGTCCAGTCAGCAACTGGAACAGCAAAGTAAACTGAGAGGCTCTGAGTATGCGGGGTTTGAGTGTTTGCTAACTTTCCCAACAAAGGGCGGTGTTTGGTTTGAAAACTTAGCTTTTATTTTGCATTTCCTTCATCCCTTTCTGCTGTTGTTGGCCCCATCTGTCATTTACCTTCATATAAGAGGGGCGTTCAATAAGTAAGGCAATAATTTTTTTTTTCTGGAAACAGGTTCGTTCCGTTTAGGATTCCAGTAGACCATATTATTCCCCATACTTTTGGTCACAAAACAATCTCCCCCCCCCCCCCCCCCCCCAACATAATCTTTATTCAATGTGATAGTCTTAAGTCACCTCACTGGGAGGGCTGGTATGCTCCCCACATTATACCACTCTACTGTCGACATTGGCGCCAACATTGTGCTGTATCAATAACTTCCCCATCATCCAAATACTGCTTCCCACAAAGTGCATCCTTCACAGGGCCAAACAGATGGAAGTCAGAAGGTTCAAGATCCAAGCCGTAATGTGTATGTGGAAGAACAGTCCAATGAAGTTGTTTGAGCTTCTCTTGGGTGCAAGGACTAGCATTACGCCTTGCGTTGTCATGGAGAAGGGTTTCACTTGCATTTTTGTGATGATGAACAGACTGCAGTTGTTTCTTCAATTTCCTGAGGATAGCACAATACAATTCAGAGTTGATCATTGCACCATGAGCGAGGATATCAAACAGAATAACATTCCAGAGTCGCGGAAGACAGTCACATGACTTTACCTGCTGAATGTGCTGCTTTGTGAACTTTTTGTTCGGAGAAGAGTTGGTGTGGAGCCACTCCGTTGCTTGCCATTTTGTTTCTGGTTCAAAGTGATCAACCCATGTTTCATTGCCTGTGATGATGTTTGACAAAAAGCTGTCACAATCAGCCTCATAACATACAAACAATTACACACAGCTGGCTCTTCATTCTTCTTTATCGTCTTCTGCTAGGTGGTAGGAAATCAAGTGGGCACATACCTTTGAGTATCCCAACTGGTGGCCGAGTGTGGCAGCACTTCAAACGGAGACATCCAGTTGAGTAGTGAAGTGTTTGTTTGTGATCCGTCAGTCACCCCGAATGAGAATGTCCACTCATTCCAACACTGAAGGTGTCATAGCTTTGTGTAGCCAGACGGAAAGCAGGAGATCCAACAGGTTTTCGTGACTTTGTTGTGATGGTGACAGATCCCTTGCCCAATGACTCACCATACTTTTGTGCACTGCCAGGCCTCCATAGATATTCTACAAATGGCTATGAATATCTGTGACGCTTAGATTTTCCACCAAAATTCAATGATAGCTCTCTGCTTGGAGCATATCTCCATTACATACACCGTTTCTAAGGCTACATATAGTGCTGCCACCTATTGGATATTCGTGAAACTATAGAGGCCAAAGTGGGAATGTTCCATGATGTCTCACAACAAATCCCACATTTTTTTGACTGAAATTGACCAAGAAAAAAAAAATGTACTGCATTATTTATTCAGTGCACCTCTACATAATCATATTACATTCTGATGTTTCCATGGTTGTATTAATATTAAGCTGTAGAACCAATAAAAGGAAAGAGAGGGGTGGGGGTGGGGGGGGGGGGGTGGGGGGAGCTGCCTATGCACATAAAAATCAAACTTACATCCCAGGCAATACAGATCTTACTGAACACGTTTTTGAATGTTGTACCACACAAGCTAATAGTACTGGCATTGTAAGTAAAACCCACTGTCAGTAAACATCTTCAATTTCAGTGGTTTGATAGAGATTCAGAGAGGAACAATTACACTAATGAGCCAGACTGTTATGGTCACCTACTTAAGAGCATGTTGGTCCACCTTTGGAATGTAATACAGCAGTTATTTTACATGGTATAAATTCTACAAGTCCTTGGTAGGTTCCCAGACATAAGTGGCACAATTTGTCTACATGTATGTCATGCAGTTCCTGTCAGGTATGGACCTGCTGTCCCAACTGTGTTCCATTGGGTTTTGATCAGGAGAATATGGTGACCAGTATGTCAATGTGAGTTCACTATAATGTTCCTCAAACCACTGTAGCATTATTCTGGACTTATCGACTGTTATCCTACTGGAATATGCCATCATTGTCAGGGAAGACATCAAGCATAAACAGATGCAAGTGCTCCACTATAATTACATGAGAATGTTCCCCATAGCCAACAGTGTCTCCACCAATGTGCTTTCGTGGCACAGTGCATGTTTTGAGCAGCCTTTCACTTGAGTGACAGCATATCTGGACATGGACTTTGACCTAGTGTAACAACAAATGTGATTCATCGAACCAGGTGACAAGGTTCCATTGATCCATGGTCCAATCTTGATAATCCTGTGCCCAATGTATTGTAATTTACAATGTATGTTGGATGAACATGAGGATACATAGGGGGTCATCTGCTGCAGAGCCCCATATTCAACAATGTACACTGCTAAACATTTGCACCTGAACCAACAAAGAACTTCATTGTTATATCTGCCACAGATTTCCACCTATTCTGTTTTACAAAGCAGGCAAGCCTTCAATCTCTGTGTTCTTTAATGAGGGACAACATACAACACTTGGTCACCTTTCGTGATATGACCATTCTGCAACCACTTTGCATATATGCTCACAGCAGCAGCATTGAACATCTGACCAGCTTTGCCATTTCTGAGGTGCTCATCGCAGGTGCTGGGTCATAACAATGGTCCCTTGTCACAGTCACATTTGTTAGTGTTTTCCCCATTTGAGGCCCATATCATCACTAGAATGATTCCCCATTCATCTTTGCTCCAGATTTCCAGATTTCAATAATTTCATGCAATGAATTTCCGAACATATTTTGCACAGGGGGGTGGTGCAACAGCCAGTGACAACTCAGGGTAGCTACTCAAACTTGGAAAACAAATTAACCAAGAATTCCAACTGTGAGGAGGAACATGGTGTCAAGAAGTTCCTAATAAATAATTAATGGTGTGTGGAGGGAGGGGGAGGGGACAGCATACCACAGTAATGACTTTTCTACCCTCTCAGTTGAACAATATACCCGCCGTAAGCGGTAGTTCAACCACAGTTTTGAAACATCAATAATTTATATGGAATAATATTCTTATGATTAATGCAATTTAAGATACTAAGTATTTTAAAACTTGTGATTTATAAAACTCAGTAAAATTCAATTTCAATGTTAGGTCAGAAACACAGAGTTCCCTGAGGTTTTATAAAATTCTCTGAGATTTCCCCTTTTTTCAGGTGGTACGTGATTCCCTGAGAATTCCAGGTTTTCAACTTGTAATTTGTCTTTAAGCACTAACTACAGTAATTTAAATGTAAATGTGATGATCAACTCTTTGTCTGCCATAACATCAAATGTTAACAACATAATGCACTGGTTACTTAAATTTTTATCATAAAGGAGACTACTGTGTAACAGAATCAAAACAAATGAGCCTGCCAGCTCAGAGATAATCTGCATGAATACCATTGGGAAAATATTCACAAAGCAGACAATGTAGATTTAAACATGTTGTAATGTCGTGGTGGTCTTCCATCAGAAAACTGGTTTGACGCAGCTTTCCATGCTACTGTATCATGTACAAATCTCTTCATCTCCAAATAACTACTGAAACCAACGTCTTTTAGTATCTGCTTACTGTATTCATCTCTTGGTCTCCCTCCGAATTTTACCCCCACACTTCCCTCCATCAAACGATCCCTTCTTCTAGACAGGTGGTGCCACAAATTTCGTTACTCCCCAGATCTATTCAGTACCTCCACAATAGTTATGTGATCTACCCATTTAATATTCAACATTCATCTATAGGAACACACTTCAAAAACTTCTAACCTGTTCTTGCCTTAACTGTTTATCGTCCATGTTTCACTTCCTTACATTGCTACACACCATACAAATACTTTCAGAAAAGGCTTCCTGACACTTAAATCTATATTCGATGTCAAAAACTTCTCTTCTTCAGAAATGTTTTTCTGTCCATTGCAAGTGTACATTTTATATTCTCTCTACTTCGGCCATCATCAGTTATTTTACTTCTCAAATAGCAAAACTGATCTACTGCTTTAAGTACTTCCCAATGTAATTCCTTCAGCATCACCTGATTTAATTCAACTACACTCCATTATCCTTGTTTCACTTATGTTGATGTTCATCTTAAATCCTCTTTCAAGACACTGTCCATTCCACTCAATTGCTCTTCCAAGTCCTTTGCTATCTCTAACAGAATTACAATGTCGTCTCTAACAGAATTACAATGTCATCGGTGAATCTCAAAGTTTTTATTTTGTCTCCAAATTTTTCTTTGGTTTCCTTTACCACTTGCTCAATGTACAGATTGAATAGCATCAGAGACAGGCTACAACTGCATGTCACTCACTTCTCAACCATTGCTTCTCTTTCATTCCAGTAGGAATCTCCAAAAACAAATAAGAGGAGAATTAAAAATTGAAAGGGCCAATGGACAGATAACAACTGGAGTTAGAGTAACTTATGCTAACCCTACATAATTCAGCCCCCCATGAACAATGGACCTTGCCGTTGGTGGGGAGGCTTGCGTGCCTCAGCGATACAGATGGCCGTACCGTAGGTGCAACCACAATGGAGGAGTATCTGTTGAGAGGCCAAACAAACGTGTGGTTCCTGAAGAGGGGCAGCAGCCTTTTCAGTAGTTGAAGGGGCAACAGTCTGGATGATAGACTGATCTGGCCTTGGAACACTAACCAAAACGGCCTTGCTGTGCTGGTACTGCGGACAGCTGAAAGCAAGGGGAAACTACAGCCGTAATTTTTCCCAAGAGCAAGCAGCTTTACTGTATGGTTAAACGATGATGGCGTCCTCTTGGGTAAAATATTCCGGAGGTAAAATAGTCCCCCATTTGGATCTCCGGGCGAGGACTACTCAAGAGGACGTCGTTATCAGAAGAAAGAAAACTGGCATTCTGCGGATCGGAGCATGGAATGTCAGATCCCTTAATCGGGCAGGTAGGTTAGAAAATTTAAAAAGGGAAATGGATAGGTTAAAGTTAGATATAGTGGGAATTAGTGAAGTTTGGTGGCAGGAGGCACAAGACTTCTGGCCAGGTGACTAAAGGGTTATAAACACAAAATCAAATAGGGGTAATGCAGGAGTAGGTTTAATAATGAATAGGAAAATAGGAGTGCGGGTAAGCTACTACAAACAGCATATTGTGGCCAAGATAGATACGAAGCCCACACCTACCACGGTAGTACAAGTTTATATGCCAACTAGCTCTGCAGATGACGAAGAAATTGAAGAAATATATGATGAAATAAAAGAAATTATTCAGACAGTGAAGGGAGAAGAAAATTTAATAGTCATCGGTGGCTGGAATTGGAGAACAGGAAAAGGGAGAGAAGGAAACATAGTAGGTGAATATGGATTGGGGGAAAGAAATGAAAGAGGAAGCCGACTGGTAGAATTTTGCACAGCGCAGAGCATAACTTAATCATAGCTAACACTTGGTTCAAAAATCATAAAAGAAGGTTGTATACGTGGAAGAATCCTGGAAATACTAGAAAGTATCAGATAGATTATATAATGGTAAGGCAGAGATTTAAGAAGAGGTATTAAATTGTAAGACATTTCCAGGGGCAGATATGAACTCTGACCACAATCTACTGGTTATGAACTGTAGATTAAAACTGAAGAAACTGCAAAAAGGTGGGAATTTAAGGAGATGGGACCTGGATAAACTGAAAGAACCAGAGGTTGTACAGAGTTTCAGGCAGAGCATAAGGGAACAATTGACAGGAACGGGGGAAAGAAATACAGTAGAAGAAGATTGATTGGTTTTGAGGGATGAAGTAGTGAAGGCAGCAGAGGATCAAGTAGGTAAAAAGACGAGGGCTAGTAGAAATCCTTGGGTAACAGAAGAAATATTGAATTTAATTGATGAAAGGAGAAAATATAAAAATGTAGTAAATGAAGCAGGCAAAAAGGAATAAAAACGTCTCAAAAATGAGATCAACAGGAAGTACAAAATGGCTAAGCAGGGATGGCTAGAGGACAAATGTAAGGATGTAGAGGCTTATCTCACTAGGGGTAAGATAGATACTGCCTACAGGAAAATTAAAGAGACCTTTGGAGAAGAGAGAAACACTTGTATGAATATCAAGAGCTCACGTGGATCCCCAGTTCTAAGCAAAGAAGGGGAAGCAGAAAGGTGGAAGGAGCATATAAAGGATCTATACAAGGGCGACATACTTGAGGACAATATTCTAGAAATGGAAGAGAATGTAGATGAAGACGAAATGGGAGATACAATACTGCGTGAAGAGTTTGAGAGAGCACTGAAAGATCTGAGTCGAAACAAGGCCTCCGGAGTAGACAACATTCCAGTAGAACTACTGACAGGCTTGGGAGAGCCAGTCATGACAAAACTCTACCATCTGGTGAGCAAGACGTATGAGACAGGCGAAATACCCTCAGACATCAAGAAGAATATAATAATACCAATCCCAAAGAAAGCAGGTGTTGACAAATGTGAAAATTACCGAACAAACAGTTTAATAAGCCACAGCTGCAAAATACTAACACGAATTCTTTACAGACGAATGGAAAAACTAGTAGAAGCCGACCTTGGGGAAGATCAATTTGGATTCCGTAGAAACATCGGAACATGTGAGGCAATACTGACTCTACGACTTATCTTAGAAAATAGATTAAGGAAAGGCAAACCTACATTTGTAGCATTTATAGACTTAGAGAAAGCTTTTTTTTCAAATTCTAAAGGTGTTAGGGGTAAAATACAGTGAGCGAAAGGCTATTTACAATTTGTACAGAAAACAGGTGGCAGTTATAAGAGTCGAGGGGCATGAAAGGGAAGCAGCGGTTGGGAAGGGAGTGAGACAGGGTTGTAGCTTCTCCTCGATGTTATTCAATCTGTATATTGAGCAAGCAATAAAGGAAATAAAATAAAAATTTGGAGTAGGTTTTTAAGTTCACAGAGAAGAAATAAAAATGTTGAGGTTCGCCGATGACATTGAAATTCTGTCAGAGACAGCAAAGGACTTGGAAGAGCAGTTGAACGGAATGGGCAGCGTCTTGAAAGGATGATATAAGATGAACATCAACAAAAGCAAAATGAGGATAATGGAATGTAGTTGAATTAAGTCAGGTGATACTGAGGGTATTGGATTAGGAAATGAGACACTTAAAGTAGTAAACGAGTTTTGCTATTTGGGGAGCAAAATAACATGATGGTCGAAGTAGAGAGGACATAAAATGTAGATTGGCAATGGCAAGGAAAGCGTTTCTGAAGAAGAGAAATTTGTTAACATCGAGTATAGATTTTAAGTGTCAGGAAGCCGTTTCTGAAAGTATTTGTATGGAATGTAGCCATATATGGAAGTGAAACATGGACGATATATGGTTTGGACAAAAAGAGAATAGAAGCTTTCAAAATGTGGTGCTACAGAAGAATACTGAAGATTGGATGGGTAGATCACATAACTAATGAGGAGGTATTGAATAGAATTGGGGAGAAGAGGAGTTAGTGGCACAATTTGACAAGAAGAAGGGACCGGTTGGTAGGACATGTTTTGAGGCATCAAGGGATCACAAATTTAGGATTGTAGGGCAGCGTGGAGGGTAAAACTCATAAAGGGAGACCAAGAGATGAATACACTAAGCAGATTCAGAAGGATGTAGGTTGCAGCAAGTACTGGGAGATGAAGAAGCTTGCACAGGATAGAGTAGCATGGAGAGCTGCATCAAACCAGTCTCAGGACTGAAGACCACAACAACATAATTCAGAAGATGGACTATCCAAGATTTAGAGGTAAACTACCAACTATCATTGGCAAATTAAACATAGAATGCACAAGAATAAAACATAAAGCAAACTATATCTTGAGCCGTACAGTACTCCTTATTAAAAAATAGAACAGTGAAAAATCATACAGAATTTCCTGTTATTATTTCTAGCAGAAATGAATGACCACAAACGTTAATGATAATTTTTTACCAGTGACAGCAAATATGGGACCAATAACTATCAATCAAATGCAGATGCATTTGATTTCGCCTGACAGCCAATGAATAAACTCATTGAGAGACATTACTTTTGAGAAAAAAATGCATTTTATGAAATTTCAAAAACTATTAGTCATTGAGTCAAACCACACACCAAGAGTGATCAAGACACCCAACAGAAGATATCTGGAGTATGAAGCAGGTGGTCGTAATGTTTTAGTTCACCAATGCATGCCTGTTAACTTGTGTTCACAAACTTCATCAATTCAGTGTCATAACTGCATTTTGTATTACAATATGACCTTTCAATCCACTATAGTTACAAATATTGTTAAAGAAAGCAGCTAATATTAAAGTTTTTACACTACTGGTCATTAAAATTGCTACACCACGAAGATGACATGCTACAGACGCGAAATTTAATCAACAGGAAGAAGATGTTGTGATATGCAAATGATTAGCTTTTCAGAGCATTCACACGGGATTGGCGCAGGTGGCGACACCTACAACATGCCAACACGAGGAAAGTTTTCAACCCATTTCTCATACACAAATAGCAGTTGACCGGCGTTACCTGGTGAAACATTGTTGTGGTGCCTCATGTAAGGAGGAGAAATGCGTACCATCATGATTTTGACTTTGATAAAGGTCGGATTGTAGCCTATCGCGATTGTAGTTTATCGTATCGCGACATTGCTGCTCGCGTCGGTCGAGATCCAGTGATTGTTAGCAGAATATGGAATCAGTGGGTTCAGAAGGCTAATACGGAACGCGTGCTGGATCCGAACGGCCTCGTATCACTAGTAGTCGAGTTGACAGGCATCTTATCCGCATGGCTGTAATGGATTGTGCAGCCATGTCTCGATCCCTGAGTCAACAGATGGGGACGTTTGCAAGACAACAACCATCTGCACGAACAGTTTGATGACATTTGCAGCAGCATGGACTATCAGCTCGGAGACCATGGCTGCGGTTACCCTTGACGCTGCATCACAGACGGGAGCGCCTGTAATGGTGTACTCAACGATGAACCTGGGTGCACGAATGGCAAAACGTCAGTTTTGCTATTAATTCGGGTTCTGTTTACAGCATCATGATGGTCGCACACGTGTTTGGTGACATTGTGGTGAACACACATTGGAAACATGTATTCGTCATCGCCATACTGGCGTATCACCTGGCGTGATGGTATGGGGTGCCTTTGGTTACACGTCTCGGTCACCTCTTGTTCGCATTGACGGCACTTTGAACAGTGGACATTACATTTCAGATATGTTACGACCTGTGGCTCTACCCTTCATTTGATGCCTATGAAACCCTACATTTCAGCAGGATAATGCACGACCGCATGTTGCAGGTCCAGTACGGGCCTTTCTGGATACAGAAAATGTTCGACTGCTGCCCTGGCCAGCACATTCTCCAGATCTCTCATCAATTGAAAACGTCTAGTCAATGGTGGCCGAGCAACTGGCTCGTCACTATACGCCAGTCACTACTCTTGTTGAACTGTGGTATCGTGTTGAAGCTGCATGGGCAGCTGTACCTGTACACGTCATCCAAGCTCTGTTTGACTCAATGCCCAGGCGTATCCAGGCTGTTATTACGGCCAGAGGTGGTTGTCCTGGGTACTGATTTCTCGGGATCTATGCACCCAAATTGCGTGAAAATGTAATCACATGTCAGTTCTAGTATAATATATTTGTCCAATGAATACCCATTTATCATCTGCATTTCTTCTTGGTGTAGCAATTTTAATGGACAGTAGCGTATAATCTGTGATACCATATTATCCGCAGATGTCTTGGTACACGTTTTCCTGCAAGTAAATAATTTCAAGATTATCATTTCGGCACAAATGAAGCTAAAAATCTGGAAAATGAGAGTTGAAATGGTATAAACCATTGAAAAAACTGTAGTCAGATACTTCTTGTAGCCATTTTAACACATATTCAGTGGCTCAAGTTTATTAACCAATGTCATCAAATATTTGTGTTAGTTAAAATTTTCTTTGGTTCTCACTCTAACTCTTATATTTAAGACTGGTCATATCTTTTTGAATTAATTTAACTGCCACAACAATTAACTTCACAATTTTGTCATTTATGTGTACATTTTTGTTGAGTTTTGCTGTTCTTTACAATTTATCTTTATTTACATTTTCATTAATTTTACTATGTTCCCTAAATTACTTTAATGGAACTACAGTGGTGCCATGACTGAAAATGTAGGGGGTTGCAACAGGGTAGTAAAAATTAAGTGTTTTGTGGGGCTGTATATTTGGCAGTATACTTTTGAGGCATCAAGGGATCACAAATTTAGCACTGGAGGGCAGCGTGGAGGGTAATACTCATAAAGGGAGACCAAGAGATGAATACACTAAGCAGATTCAGAAGGATGTACATGACAAACTTTTGTACAGATCCAGGAATCAGAGGAAATAGTTATAAGTGTCATCCCAGTATATCTAGAGGGTGAAGAATTTCAATTGAGGTCAGCTGACAGAAGACATTAAAGCATTAAATATGGATCCAAATAATCACCTATCAATAGTTGCAGGGACATTTTAAAGACTGACCATTGCTTAAAGAAACAGTGTCATGGGCACCCCAGGTAAATTAGAGGGTAAGATTGGAATGGATTGGATTTTAGGGTCACCAGTCACTCCATCCTGGGAGTATGAAACTAATAAAAACAATTCTAAAGGAAATGACATGTTGTTGTTGTTGTTGTGGTCTTCAGTCCTGAGACAGGTTTGATGCAGCTCTCCATGCTACTCTATCCTGTGCAAACTTCTTCATCTCTCAGTACTAACTGCATCCTACATCCTTCTGAATCCGCTTAGTGTATTCATCTCTTGGTGTCCCTCTACAATTTTTACCCACCACGCTGCCCTCCAATGCTAAATTTGTGATCCCTTGATGCCTCAAAACATGTCCTACCAACCGGTCCCTTCTTTTTGCCAAGTTGTGCCACAAACTCCTCTTCTCCCCAATTCTATTCAATACCTCCTCATTAGTTATGTGATCTACCCATCTAATCTTCAGCATTCCTCTTCCATTTCCATAATATTGTCCTCAAGTACATCGCTCTTGTATAAACCCTCTATATACTCCTTCCATCTTCCTGCCATCCCTTCTTTGCTTAGAACTGAGTTTCCATCTGAGCTCTTGATATTCATATAAGTTGTTCTCTTCTCTCCAAAGGTCTATTTAATTTTCCTGTATGCAGTATCTATCTTACACCTAGTGCTTAGCCATTTTACACTTCCTGTCGATCTCATTTTTGAGACGTTTGTATTCCTTTTTGCCTGCTTCATTTACTGCATTTTTATATTTTCTCCTTTCATCAATTAAATTCAATATTTCTTCTGTTACCCAAGGATTTCTATTAGCCCTCATCTTTTTACCTACTCGATCATCTGCTGCCTTCACTACTTCATCCCTCAGAGCCACCTATTCTTCTTCTACTGTATTTCTTTCCCCCATTCCTGTCAATTGTTCCCTTATGCTCTCCCTGAAACTCTCTACAACCTCTGGTTTAGTCAGTTTATCCAGATCCCATCTCCTTAAATTAGCAGCCAAATAATTTCTTAATATTTTCACCAAATGATAACTTGCTTATGTGGAAAAATGTTCTTGAACAGGCCATAGTCACAAGTATAAATACAAAAATAGATATGTCACTTTAGTTTCACAAACACATAAATCAACATGGTGCATACTGGGTTTGTTTCACAGCCAGGACCCTGATGTCACACAAATGGGTTTTTGGCAGCACAACAGGACATTGAGAATTTCATTTCTGTGGTGTCGTCCAACATGTGAGGTCATAGGTTACAGTTGGTACCTCACAACAGGGCCACAAACTAAGGAAAATTGCTGCCAGATACAGCCACAAATGAAAGACCTTAGCGAAGGCAAGTCTTCAAGAAGTTCTTTATGCCGCTGGATGTCTCCTTCCATCAGAGAGCAGCTCCACTGACCCCACTCCATGACAGCCAACTATGAGAGCAGCAGCATCACAGCTCAGATCTGGTAGCACTTATATTGTTAGTCAGAACTGTGTACCAATGTTTATAGTTAAACATACATTAATATGTGACATTCATTCAGTACTAGTCAGTGTTATGAACAGTTATTCTTGTGCTCTGTGGACATGGACTGCATCCAAGTTAAGTATTCTATATTAAAGTCTTAAAGTCATTCAATACTTTATGGGCACTTTAGTACCTACTCGTCTTTCTCCTGAGGCAAATCTAGGCTTGCTATGAAGACACAACAGTTTCAGTATTTACTGAATATTGTTTTTACTATTTTGAAAGTTGGTGGTGACAACCAGATCTACAGCAAAGCCTGTTTGCTGATATAAGCAAACCAAGCCAATTCCACCGACTCAAATTTGCACATTTGGCAATGTTTAAGTACTGTATTTGCATTTATACTTCAGCACTATGAAACATGCATCTTAGTTGATGCCCCACACTAAGCACCTTTAAAATTGGATCATTTTGGTATAAAGTACGCTGCTACAATTCAAAAGCCCACTTGAAGGCAGCAGTTGACAAATGGGTGATGTAGCATACAGAACAATACTGCTGTGACCTCATTGCCTGGGGGCAGGATTCACCAAATGGTGCACAGAAGGCATGCAATAGGGCCACCTGGCAGGTACATGCACTAGCTGCACCTGTCCATAAGCAAGGGTTTCAACTCTCTGAGACTGCAGACATGTGTGCAAGTTGCTTTTACGCGCGTGTGTGTGTGTGCTTTTACGTGTGTGTGTGTGTGTGTGTGTGTGTGTGTGTGTGTGTGTGAATCTTTTTGTCCTGCTATCGCGACTCAGCATCTCCGCTATATAGTGAGTAGCAACTTTTCTTCTCTGGTATTGTTACATTCCATCCTGTATTTTCCGTTGTTTGATTTTTGCCCATAAGCAAGCTGATACATACTTCCCAGCTCCCATGTCACCTGGGGAAATGCTGGAACAGCCGATTCTGTAAACTTAGGAAATGTGACTTCGGCAGATACAACTTATCAGCCGAAATCATACCTAAGGCACAGTTGTTTGGGAAGATGAAGCCTCGAAAAAGTCAAGATCTAGTTTCAACAATAAATATCAGTAACCAATATTAATAAACTACTGTCTTCAGATTTACATTTTTTCCAGGTAATGTGGAAAATGACAAAGTTCACAATATTTGGAAAGGCCACATATTTCGTGTCATGCTGTAAACACTGATGACTTTGCATTGTGTGGCACATTACTGTTTATGCTAAATTTTATTGTTCTTTTTCTGGGTCATAGGAGGAGGACAGAAAGGAGGCAGAGAGGGGGACTGCAGCAGGAAGATATGTTACAAAGGCTCCTAGCTATGCCTATGCACCATTCATGTGATCAAGAAGTAGTTGTAAGCCCTCTGGGGGGATTGTTGGTAGTGTGTGGCTCATCATGGTAAAAATAAATAACAATTACTTTGTTCATAATGCTTTTATTCATACAAAATGAATTACATTGCACACAAAGACAAAAGGAACAACCACTCAGAGGTGGGCCACACCTTACAGACAGCAACTAAAAAGATGAAAAAGGGAGCCAGATTACCATTACAGGGGTTAGGGAATGAAACTGTGGACACAAAGATTACATTTATTGAGGTTTTGAAGCAATACGAAAAGTGTGGTTCAACCACGAGTAAGGTGTGGACATTTCTCATGAACATTGCAGAATGGTCATATTGAATCTTGCTAGTTAGTGATACGGCACATACAGACATACTGTTCAAATTATAGCTTACAACTTCACAAATTAGAAGATTCTTTTCAACTGAGACTTTAAGGAGGGAGATGGGAGTGTCACTATTACACATAGTGAAACTCCCTTGCAGACAAATACATTTTGTACAAATAATTCATAAATTTCAAACACCTTACAGAGAAAAAAAAGATATGGCAACACTTACTACTATACAACAAAATATTAGAGGATTAAAATCTCAAACTGCAACTCTGTTTCAATGAATTAGAAATTATTGGGCTGTTGCTGACTGTACAACATGTAAACAAAGGAATACAGAGGGGTACATGTGCGACAGAAAAAATCAGCACCCCATCATCATGCAAAAAAATGGGAGTGGTTATGTGTGTGAAGTTACCACAAATTCAAATCTATATGTATGACTATTCCAAATGTGAGGTACAGATGTCTACTACCACATACCTAATAATTACAGTTTACAGAGCTCCTCTATGAAACTTTCATTAGTTTCTACAAAGATCTGAAACATAATTGTGTTTCCCGTCAGATAAACAAGTAGCAAAATAGAAGATGTTACAAATTTTCAGGGATGATGGAGAAAGGTAGAATCCACACAGGTTATGGTGGCTGATGTGCAGTGATCAATTTTCGTGCAAAGTGCCGGGTGAGTTCATTTGTTTGTTCGGAATGTGGGTCCAGATTCGTAATCACTGCGCCACCTCGCTTGGCCATGGTGTCTGTGTTTCCTTGTCAATGACTGAGGAAAACAAGACTTAGTTATCTCAGTTGGCTGTAGAGCACAGATGGGTTTTTCTGTACTCAACCATAACTACACGAGTGGAAAGCAGCAGTTTAGTGCTGCTGTTGTATGATCTGCCAACACATGATAATGGTTTTCACCGCCTTGTCTGGCACATGTCTTAGTGGTGGATTAGCAGTAAGTGATCAATTAGTCTTGTTCTGCATATAGGAAAACTATCGCTTTAAGCATAGGCTAACACGTGTTAACTAGGCTACTGCCAACCTAGTGACAAGGGGGCTAAACCCTGCCAATTACTAAGATCTAAATTAACCCACACCTACTGGCCCAAAGGGTTAGTCCCATACTTGTAAATTATAAGACCCAAGTCAACTTGATGCCTTACTTGAAGTGATATTATAGTTATTGAGACTAAGCAGTTGTAAGAGGACAGTAGTTTGGGTATAATGAAATCAAAGGCCACTAGACTGGCAGCTTTAGAAGTTTAGAAAGAACAAGTGTTGCCTGCAGGGGGAGCAACTATTAAAACTTAACAAATGACTTTAGCGAAATACTAGGAGCAACTTGTGGCTGTTTCAAAAATTTAACCTTACAAGTTACTGTCACTAATTTAAGGTTTGCTGGTATGTGTTCTGTGTAACCGTCTTAAAAATCTTACATGTGTTGTGTGTGTCAACCCTGTGAAGTGTAATGTCCTTGTATAGTGATGTCTGGTATTTTGGTGTTCACTTACTGTAAGACGTTTCTGAACAAGGTGTTACTGAAGTTTAGGAGGGTTTTATTATCAGTATTAAGAGAATCCTATTTTTAGTATTATAAATGTCAAAATTATCTAGTTGTAGCTTTTGCCAGAGATTTATAATATTAAATAGCTTGGAGTTATAGAGTTTGCTCGAGTCACTGTTTATTCATTCCATTTGGTTATTTGATGTTTTTGTGGTTGTATTGCTTTAAAAGAGCAGATCTGATGGCTGGGTGCACAAATTGAAGGTTCGTGATCAGTTTTTTTTCAGGTTTCTGTTACAGAACAATGTCCTGACCCCAACTGCTTCCCACATAGGGACCCTCCAAAAACAAGCTGCTTCTGCCATCACCATCATGTGCCCCAGCAGTGTGAAGTTACGGTGCCTGGTATTTTGTCTCCTTCATCAACATATCGCTGGGCCTAAATGGCTCGGAGTTCTGTGGAATTGGAATTTTGAAAGCGTAAGTATAAAGGAGCAAGATTAATACAAGAAACTTGAATCAGCTCAATCTACCCTCAATTAAAAAACCCAGTGCTCCACTCCCAAATTTCCTTGGATTTAAATGGTGCCCCAGAAGTGCAGAACTGTGATTAACTGCTGAACACAATGTGACACCATTCTTTAGCAGTAGAAGCTTCCCAGTCCCAGTGCCACTCCAAATGCAGCTGTGTGTTTAGGTATTAATTGCAGCCTATGCATGTGATAATAATTCCCTAGTTCCACTGCTGCTAGTCTCCAGACCATGGTGCTAGATGACACAATGTTGCAAGGAGTCTATCACTTGCTCTTGGATAGGTGTGGTGTTATCTATACAAATGTATGCTATAGGTTTGCAACTTTCGACTGACGAAGTGAAATAGCCTATCAAAAGAACATTGCTACAAATTCCAAAACGTCCCTTTATATGGCGGGATAACGCTCTCCCATATAACAATTTCACACGTAATCTGTTAAAAAAGATCTCCGTCAGTGGGTTTCAAGCTCGGGACCTTTAGAATGACAATCTGACACACTACCAACTCACTTTTAATGACCTTTTACGCATTTTCTACTAGACAACAGCACACATCACTAACTAAATTGGTGTTCTGGTTTATACTCTACCGACACACAATGCTTGGTATCCATCTGAGTGTCTGACATCTGGACGTTCAGGTGACAGTGCACAATATGGTATCCTACCTCATGGTCAGACATGGTCACCCTGAACCTTCACGGTGAGTTCTCTTGCAGCCCGACCACACGCAACTGTCACATTTGGATATTGCACAATTTGAATAGCCAGCCAATTGGAGACTCACAATGATGCTCCCAATAAATCCCGTCATGTACTAATAGTTCCATCTCAAACGAATATGTGGCATCTTCATATCCTTCACAGAGACCAACTCAACATCGAGCACTGTTCGCGCCTCTTATATAACATACCATGGCTGGCAACACCACTAAACATGAACACTAAAGCACTTTGGTAGCTGTTCTACCTATAAAAAAAAAAACTCTAATCATCCTTGCCGATGCCATTTGCATGTACAAATTTACACTTACATCCAACTATATCTTTTGGGTGCTTCACTTTTTTTTGTCAGGCTGCACATGTTTCTCAAAACGAAATATCTAACATCATTAAAGACTCAACAGACAACTTAAAATGCACCAGCTACCTGCAAGATAAAACTTGAGCTGACATCATGTAATTACATTAATCAAAAAGTCAAATTGTGGTGGATCCATATATGGTAGGAGGTTTATTAGAGAACATCATTTCAAATGAAAGTGTATTAAAATCTTTATTTTAGAGATAAGAAAAATCTATTAAAAACTATAAATCAACACTTTTTTACAGGTTACAGACATACTTTATTCACAGGATATCATTTGAAACAATCTGTCTTCCTCATCAATATAACTAAACAATACACATCATTACAACATTCTATTTATTTGTCATTTTTAAAATACATCTTTGCACTATGTGCTCAGTGATGGAATGTTTTTTTAATTAAAAGTTTACAGGTACAATGTAACAGTATCATTGGTACAAACATTTCTTTAACCACAGAAAATGTGGTTCAACTTCTTAAATGCAAGAATGTAAAATAAAATCCTCTCTCATCCCCTCTCAACCATATACAAAATACATACTTAAAAAAGCAGACCAAAGCAAATGAGTATTTACCAGCAACTGATTTATCCAACTATCTCAAACGCAACAATGCTTCTAATATGTATTTAACACACATTCAGTTTAAGATACTGAGTGACAAAGATATGGCACAACAGATCAACAATGAAAAAACAACCCATGGAGAAAAGTGACACTTTGCATCACTGTTCCAAAAGAATCATATGGTGGTAACTTCTCCCCATACAAGATTGTAAGGAGTGTCACCGCAGATGGTTATCTGGTGTTAATGACCATGGGTTGTCATAGCATTTTCCAGGTATTTGCTCTGAAGTACATAACATTCTTCTTTCATGACAACATATGAAAGTCCAGAGTTGCTTTTTTCCTTTTCTTTTGTATTGCTGGCATTAATATTGTTAATCACTCATTAGGAAGAAATTTGGAATCTGATGAAATTATGAACACAATTCTGCTTCAGCCATCCATCATCTTCACTATACACTGTATTACCAAAGCCATGCAGATAACACAGGCACTTTAGAAATTCTGTTTACCCATTAGATAGAAAAAAAACTTTAACTCTTAATAATTAATTCATATAAGAATTTCTTTGTAAAGGAAACACTGAAACGCAAGTTAATATACTCACATTGTTTTCAAACAAATAACTATAGTGGAAACAAGACATGAATCACTATTTTCAGTATTGATTTCTAACATATTATTACAGAAAATGCAATACCAATTTTGCACTTCTGCTATGGAGCTAAAGTTTTGCTACCTCATAATTCATATCTTAATTTATACTAAGTGAGATGGCACAGTAGTTTAGAAACCAACCTCTTATTATAAATGAAAATGTTCAGATTAATTAGCCACTTTAAGTAATGTACAGTTTCTATGTTTTACTTAATTTTTTCCCAGCAAACACACTATGATAGTTCCATGAGCAAATCTCCAGTTGCTAACTTCCATACACCTTCCCAAATGAGTTATTTAAATGCTAACCATCAAACTGACAAATGTCAAAATATCTTGGCCGAAAGCTTATGTGCTTGCTGGTATTTTTGTTGTGACTGTCTGTGAGTCAACATCACTATGCAATGAGTAGAAGTCTACTCTTTTCATAATATAATCTTTATCCTGGTCTGAACTTAGGTCAGAGAATTACTTCTGGATTTACTTGCAATAAATGTGGAACATTACAAGCAGTAACATTCCTTCTAACGAAAGGAATTTTTTCTGTTATTCTCATACACTCCTTCTACAGTAGCTTATCTTCAGTGAAGTTAATTAAATATTTCTAATGACTATGAAAAATATAATTTTGATATTCTCTTGATATTAATATACAATACCAAAATAACGTTGTATATATTGGACACCATAGAAATAGAAAGCAATGACTAGCTTTCAGTTACTGCCCATAGTTAAGCCACAACTAATTCATTTGTAAACCACATGAGGTACACAGTAATTGAAACACTCGCACTGAACAATTAGTTAATGGTAAAATAAGATTCTGAATGGTTTATTTATTTCACTTCATTTTTCACTAAAAAAAGCTTAATGTTCATATGGTATGGAAAACTAACAGAATGTAAATAACTTAGCAGTAAAGGTAAAAACTCACAGAATAGTAGAGGCACTGAGTCATCTAAAGCACTTAGACAAGGTTGAAAAATTCACATCAAGTATTCAGTCTGGTTTATGTTTATGTGCGTGTTCACAAATCAAGTTCAATGCTTGAAATAATCCCAATAAATGGAAGACAAGGTACCCAGAAGAGGGAGGGACAACTGTGATCAGAGAAAGTGATAACACTCTAATCTCTCTCACTGACTTACATATCTAATTTATGGTCTCTGTTCTCCAAGTTCTCATATATTAACACTAATCAACACAGCTGCACATGAAGGTGCTGGGAGAGTAAATCGAAGGGCCCTCTACGCTGTTACTGTAGCAAGTAATTAAAATTCTTTGAAATGATAAAAAAACTAACAGAATATCATTTAAACAAAACACATGGTAACTGCAATTACCTACTATTCACTTATTCATCCACAGTATTCCATAAATCTAATCAAAGGGAAGCATTCAACAATATGAAATGAGTGAATGTTTATATTATTAACAAGGAGCCAAACTTTTTTATTTTGTATACAGTCACAAACCTGCATTAAAGACAGCCAAGCAAATAGGGTGATTATTTGGGATTTACTTCATTACACACACACGCGCACGCACGCGCACGCACACACACACACCCACACACACCCACACACACACACACACACACACACACACACACACACACACACACACACACACACACACACTTAAATAAGGACTAGCAGGAGCCACAGAACTGGAAGTGCAGGCTGGCCAGACACCAGGTGGATGGATAGCCGTGCGTGGGAAGGAGCTAAATAGCTATAAGATATTAACACACAAAGTGGGCCTTGTGTATTCTAACAACAGAGCCATTGACACGGACTAATTAAAGATAATAGGAGGGCAGCACATCTGGTTAGAGAGCATGGGACGAGAAGAAGAAAGAGAGAGGGCCTTTTGGTGGGACGGACCTACGTCATGAGAAGCCAATGAATAGCTTAGGATGCAGTGTATGACCATACTGAGAGGCAACTCTACCCCTCCACCCAGGCTCTGAAGAATGCGCTTAACAATAATGCACAAATACCATCAATAATGTGGCAAAAAGCCCTTAACACTAAGCCATGCCAAGCACGTGCAGGGAAAAGAGTAACACAACTTGGCAGCAGGACACACCAAGCAGATAGTGTTGGCAACAAGTCTTAGAGAAGTTGTTGGCAACAGTTGCAGGCAGGCAGCTGGTTGGATCTAATTACAGTTCATCACAGAGCTAGTCACCATATCAGATGCGCATTTAGGCAGTGGCAAACTACAAGAAGCTGTGGCAACTATCACCATAAGTAGGAGTTTTGCCCCACAACAGCTGAGTCCAAAGGGAGTGCTGGCGGGTGCAGGGTAACTTAGGGCTACAACAGCACACAGCGCAGATCTACAATGCACAGAGGTGCCCAAGCAGCCAGCACTTCACAGGTTTGAAACCACGGGTCAGGGTTCAGCAGCAGCAGCAGCAGCAGCAGCAGCAGCAGCAGCAGCAGCAGACTTAGCAGAAGCAGATGAAGCAGCTGTAGCAGCAGCAGCCAAGACGAACGATGGAGTCGGCTCAGCCAAGCAGGTAACGGCCAACACATAGCAGATCATGGGCACTTGGGCAGTGCACATGCACCAGGTTACTCAGAGCAGCTCAACTCGTCTCGATACACTACAAGAAAAGTGGGTCGTATTTAGTTGACATTTTAACAGCATACTGTCCTGAATTTTAAAGTGTTACAATAGTTAAGTTTGGTAAGATAGCTCCTGTAGAAGCATCATTATGTACGAGTGCTGTTAGATTGTCAGTTAAGATGGCTTTATGTATTACTTCCAAGGTAATAGAGGGGAATACATGAGACCTTAGCGACTTCATAGGGAACAAATGCCAGTTTTGAATTAGTCAAGCCAGAGGAACACAAAACCTTGCTGAAATTCATTAAAGCAAAAATAATTGGTGAGGCAAGGTCAAGACTGCGAACACGTGAAAGAACAGGTACACGGGAGAAAGAAAGTGTGTTCTGGAAGAAAGTTGCCCGTCTAAACTGACAATAGACTACTACCGTTGCAAAGTGTTCTGAGCTAGGGAAGGGCAAGGAGAGCTAATTTTGTTGTGGGCAACTAGAATCAATCACATGCAGAGGGATTTTAGAGAAGCTGTAACTAGGCTTACAAGTCAAGAGAAGAACTGGTTTATTCAGGACCTAAGTATGATAACAAACAATAGTAGGAAGCAGAAAATACAAAACTGGGTTGGCAGCAGCAATGGAGTTAGATCTCCAAGAGGAAAGTATGATATTATCAATGAAAGAAAATGGAAGGCCCTGAGGATAAAGTTTGATTGTGGAATGGACACAGTGAAGGCCTCAAAACAAGTTAAAGATTTAAAAATGTTTACATCTGGCTTGCAAGGACACAATGTGAGTAAATGCAGAACGAATAATCCAGAAGGCAGGTTCTGAGTCATGACAGGTAAAGAGTTCACTAACCTGGGTGACACCAATGCAGAAAGTTGTGCAAGACAGAGGATATTGACTCCTATAGATGTCAGCAAATTTGGGGGAAATCATAAAGAAACCTATGGAGATTTATGTGAATGGAGATGTCTGCAAAGTAGCCTACTAGGTAATTGTGGCATCCCATCTATGAGGTACAAAAATGTGAATTGTTTCAAGTGCAAGTGATTGGTGCATTACGCCAAGGGCTGCCCATGAAGTCATGTAGCATGCATAGAGAAAGAGCACAGTGCCAACACCAGGTAAAATGGGGAAGGCACAGGGAAACTAAGGAATGCCTAAGCCGTACAGTTGGGCTCTGTCGCTTTAAATAAACCCAAAGATATGGTGATACACTGTGCAACAAAAAATGATATTTTAGTGTTATATTGTGTAGAGTTAGGAAGGAATTAAAATTGTAAGTAGACACAAGAGCACAGTTCTGTCTTTGAAGTAGAATGACTATTACCGTAAACTGAAAAAAAAAAAAAAAAAAAAAAAAAAACCAGAAAGGCTTGATCTGAAAGGTGTCATCAGCAAAGCAGTGGCAGTGAGAACAATACACATGCTGTGAAAATACACTCAAATGTGGATGGTGTAGAAAAAGTCTGGCATAAGTTCCATGTGTATGGGTATCAGAATTAGACATACCATATGATGGGGTGATATGAAGAGACTTTCCCAACAGAACATAAGGTCAAGTTACATTATGCAGAAAAGTCTTAAAACTGGAAAGACAACATATACCCTTGATAGCAGAAGAAAAACCAAAAGGTTATGGGTTTGAAGGGGATCAAGAATTCAACAGGGCAATAGGGTTCTGACAGAAGAAAAAAAGTAATGCTGTTGAGAGTGGAAGGCAAGGTACCATGAGGAAGTGAAAGGGAAATAATTATCCTGAGGCAGGAGATTGCACATAGTGTGCTTGTGCCTGAATCATTAGTGAGAGTTTGAAACAGCAAATGCATAGAGAATGCATTGAAATTCAATTGAAGAATGTCAGGTTACTGACAGTGGAAGAGAGCAATTAGAAAGAGTACACCAAGTAAAAGGCAGCACGGAAGCCACAAACAAAACAAAGTTGTGTTAGCGCTTTACAAAAACAGCTGAGACATTTAAAAGAGGTAGGAAAAAATGCCTGTTGGTGTGCACTGAGTACGGAGATGTATACCATCTACCAGGTGACAAATTGTCATACACCTATTGATAGCACTGGATCATGCAGGGAAGGTAGTGAATGCTAGACCATACCGGATCCCCAGAGCACTAAAAGAAGCTTTAAATGAGCAAATTGAGCAAACGCTGAAAGATGACTTAACTGTCAAAGCGAAGAGTAGCTGGTATGCGCCATTATTATTAGTACTGAAAAAGACAGATTCCAGTGGCAAACTGAAGTGCAGAATCATAGTGGATTAAATGATATTATTGTAGATGATGTGCAGCAAAGTACTTCTCAATGCTTTATCTTGCAGGCAGATACCATTGAATATTGACAGACGAGGACAGAGAGAAAACTGTGTTCAGTTCAAATTATCAGTATTATGAATACTGAAAGGACCCCAGGATGCTTCCAGTGATATGTGAGTTCAGTTTTGGCAGAGTTGCAAGAGCATAATGTTTTGTTTATTTAGACAGTCTACAGATGAAACCTGCAGGGGCATAATGAGAAGCTTCATGAAATTTTTGATAGGCTGTGAGAACATAACCTGAAGTTGCATCCAGATGGAAGTGAGAAGAAAGGAAGTGATCTTCATAGGCCATTGTATTACAGAAAAAGGAATCTCACAGAACATGGCACAAGTGGAAAACACAAAGTTTTTTCCACGGTCAAGAATGACAAAAGAATTGAAAAGGTTCTTAGGATTAATAAGGTACTACTGGCAGTTCACTGTACACATCAGCAAAATTGAAAAACCACTCCGTGAGTTATTAAAGAAAGGAAAGGAGTACAACTGGGGTTAACAACAAAATAATGCGGTCAAAGAACTGAAGGAGGAATTGATAAATCCTCCACTACTTCAGTACCCAGACTTTACAAAACTGTTTTTTTCCACCACTGATGTTAGCAGCACAGACTTGGGGACAGTTTTGTCACAAGGAAAGCAAGTTGGTGACTACTTGTCCACTGCATATGCATCCAGAGCATTGAACAGGGCGAAACTAAATTGTAGCACTATGGAGAAAGAATTGCTGGCTATAATACATGCACTGAAACAGTTCCGACTGTATATATACTGAGGAAAATTTACAGTGGTAACCAACAATAAGCTATTAAAGTGGATATTTAATGTAAAGGATCCGAGTTCGCGACTGCTGAAGTAGAGAGTGAAGCTCAAAGAATATGATTATTTGGTAATATACAAACCAGGAAGGTTACCCTAACTTGTATGCTCTGAGGAGAATAATGCCCAGAGAGCTGAAGACACTAACGTGAAACAGAAGGTAGACACAATGAAAATCCCTGTAGTGAAAGCAAGTGGAGAAAGTGACCTGTGAATGTGCAAAGGGTGCAGGTAACTCCAGAAATACAAAAGCATACAGATAGCAAAAAGGGAATCAGTCTCCAAGATGAGAACAACACATTAAAAGAGATGCACAATGACCCCTTGGGAGGGCACCAAGGAATGCATAGGATATTAGAAAGAATAACAGCTTACAAGCAGTGGTGCAGAATGAAGCGTGACATTGAGGATTACATAGAAAGGACTCCACCCTGTCAAAGAAATAGGCACACACAAGCAAAAACAAGAATGTCTTTAGAAATTACTGATACCGCAAAGACAGTGTTTGAAAAATGTTCAATGGACATGGCAAGCCCTATAGACATACAGACATACAGGTATACGTTAACATTTCAAGATGATTTAAGCAAATTTACTGTAGCAGTTCCAATTGAAAGGCAAGACACAGATGCTGCCGCTGAAGCATTTGAGGGGCTCAGGCGTAAAACATGACAACTGACATTTTAGCCAAAAATGACTTACACCACTTATGATGTAGTATCTTGCTTGTTGAAATAAATAGATGAGTTAGTTTCCAAAAATTCTTCACAGATGGCAGCAGAATACAGCTTGTTTTTTCCTGGTAAGTTGTGACATCTGCATGTATAACATAACTGTGAGAAAATGGCTGCAGCGAGGAAGTTGAAGTTTGGAGGCATGAAGAATGGACAATTTTGCGATGATAGAAGAGCTATTAAACGGTGATTTTGAGTGTGATGACAATGATAAAGATCTAGACTACCACAAGACAGACTATGAAAGTAATGTCAGCAGTAATAATGAAGAAAGTAAAGTAAGTATTTACACTAACCTCATATTTTCCTTTTCATGTAAACAACGGTATCTACTGTAGTTAAGATGTTATAAATGCTATGGAGAAATGCAGAAGTTATTTGTTGTAGTTACCATATTATACATGCTATGGGTTAATACAGAGAATTACAACTGTGCTATAAAATTCTCCTATGCAAACATTTGTGAGCATATTATGTTTTAAACCATGTAGCTTGCTTGGTTAGGTAATGTTATATATCTACAAAATAATGTTCAGTGTATTTTTGATTAAGATATGTTAATAAGACCTGTAGTAGAATTAAAATTGTTAATGATTTTCAGTGTGTTTTTCGAAGCAAATCTTTTTGTATTTAAATGACATTAGGCCTACGGATTTCTTTATTTTTTCTTTTAGAATAATGCAGATCCTAAGAAAGGCGAACAGAGTCATGGAAAAAAAAAGGAAGAGGTGTATGAGCCAACAACGAAAATGCCAAGAAGCTCGCAATAGAGGTTTGCCTTATCTTCAGAAATGAGGGACAGGGAATGAGAGTCACATCTGCAAGCCTGGTCCTAACTGTAACCGCAAAAAAAAGCTGTTTCCAGTTATTCAATGAGGGAGAGAGAATGGATATCTATCAGAAGTTTTGGACTATGGGAAATTATGATTTTCAGAATGCCTACCTTCATGGTTGCATACAAGCAACCAAAACAAAGAGAACAACAATGAAAACTGACAGTCCATCGAGACAGAGCACAATCTAGTGTAAAGCACAATGAAGTTTGTGAGACTTCGCTCTTTAATATTCGTGGACTGCAAGAAGTAGGGGCATTTAGAACACTTAACATTCAAAAATAAAGGAACATTGAAAAACCCCTTCAGGAGATGGAAGGTGAGAACACCAGCATCATGCCAAAAAGTATTTGAGTGCAGATAGTGAATTTGTCAACACTTTCATAAATAGACTGCCAACAAATACCAGGCATTACAAAAGAGTTGACAGTCCAAATAGGAAATTCATAAGCATGGGGTACACAATAGAAATCTGTTATGATCAATAAAAAGAAGAATGTGAACAACAACAAAAATTGCCTGTATCCAGTGATAAATTTCGATGGCTTTTTGTAGGAGAGCACAACATAGCCTTTGAAAACCCTAAATCACACATTTACAGCATATGTGATTGACTGGATATTAAAATAGAAAATGCAAAAAAGGAGAAAGACCAAAACTTATGAAAATCCTTATCTGCTGAACTTGAGTTACATCAGTGCAAAGCAAAAGCAGGACAGGATGTTATTACACTAGCTACAAAAAATTCAGAGAAAGATAGAGGTATTTACGACATTACGACTGACTTGCAGCAGGCCCTACCAAGTCCCAAACTTTCAACTGGTCCTGCTTTCTACAAAAAGAAACTCTTCTTTTACAATTATGGTGTCCATTCTTGTCCAGAAAAAATACGGATATGTCTATGTGAGAGATGAAGGAAATCCAGGTACAGGAGCTCATGAGATTGGCAGTTATTTCCTGAAGCACTTTGATGGACATGACATTCAGGGAGACAAGTTGATAGCCATACCTGACGTCTGTGGAGGCCAAAACAAAAACTGGACCATTGTTACAGTATGGTCGAAACTTATAGCAGAAGTTAGATTCAAAATTGTCACTCATACATATCTGCAAATAGGGCATACAATGTTGCCTTCCGATTGTGACTTCGACTTAGTTGAGAAATACATGCGGAATCACTGCCAGTGTGTATTCTCACGAGTGGATACAGGTATTGAAGAAGTGTCCCAAGAAGAAACCTATGGTTGTGTACTGTACGACCACAGGTGACTTTGTGAAGATTTCAAACTTGCGCAACAGCTTCAATCAGGCTTATAAAACAGGTTCTGGCAAAAAGTTTGGAATTAGAAAAGTTGTGAAGATGGAATTGTCAAGGCAGGAACACGAAAAAAATGGAAGAATGTAATTCATACCATGGTGAAATGGATACTGTATCACTAAAGCGAAGAGGTCGTCCAGTACATCTCCTCAAAGGCTTCAAATGTCCTCTACCAATCCTACACAGAGGTCCAAAGCCCACTGACACTACCAAACTGAATGATGTTCTATCTTGTTTACCTGACATACCAGAAGTACATCATGCTTATTGCAAGACATTAAAAACAGCTGAGCAATCCAAGGCAAATGATGAGAGCAGTGACAGTAAAATCTGAATACCACTATTAGTGTTTTCAGTTATTAAAAGTGTTAAATTTAATTACATTATGCCATTAATATGTTGGCTTAAATTATTATCAACTAACTTCATAATGTCAGATTCTCCTGTGGGAAACGAAAAAAATTTTAATGCAATGAATAACATGTTATCTACATTTTACATTCACGAATAACATGACATCTACCATATAATGTGTGTCAATGTGTTATGTAAAGCTTCTTTTTTCCAATAAAAAAATTTATTTCCATTTTGTGAACCTTATCAGTGCATTCCTTAATGTTCAAATACTTAGTTAAAACTTGAAGAAAAGATATAACATAGTTAAATGTGTTGTTATATTTTTGTGGAACTTCAATTCTAATATCTCTAAACCACTAAAATGTCAGTTACCACGTTGCACACCTGAGCCCCTCATTCGTGGAACATATAATCAGATATAAAATTCCATCTGTTCTTTTAACAGGGGAAGGTTTGAAATTCTAAAGACAATTTTTTTTTTTTTTTTTTTCAGAGAAGTGCGTAAATTGTTAAACGTGAAGCATATACAGCCTTTCAGCTTACCATGCCAAATCTAATATTGCTTTGGGAGGAAATCTAATATTGCTTTGGGAAGGAAGCCATCAAACACTTGCCAAATACTAAGTCACTTCGTAACAGGTAATCAAAGTTCACAGGACAAATGGGTACCATATGCAGTCTTTGTGTTTAATTCTACACCATACGGCAGCACAGGGCACACACCATCCAAATTACCATATAGGAAGGAAACTAATATACCAGGAGACTGCAACAAGACTCAGCACAGGTAAGTTACTATTATGAGTAATAAGTCGACACGCTAAAAGTGAGAATGCAGGAAGCACACACAACTGCACCGGTATGGAAACTTACGAGAAGAAGCAAATTTTGGAAGATAGCGAAGTAGGTGACAGGATGTTGCTCTATGATGGGAATGGTAAATCTAGAAGGTTATATTCACAATGGAGAGGTTCATTTGAAGTATTGAAAGCTGAAAGCACTAACATCACGATGTCAAAGTTAGCGTAAGGAGGGCTATGCGTGAAGAGTTCAGTGAATTCGAAAGTAAAATTCTATGTACTGACTTGACAGAAAATCCTAGGAAGTTCTGGTCTTACGTTAAATCAGTAAGTGGCTCGAAACAGCATATCCAGACACTCCGGGATGATGATGTCTTTGAAACAGAGGATGACACGCGTAAAGCTGAAATACTAAACACCTTTTTCCAAAGCTGCTGTTTCACAGAGGAAGACCGCGCTGCAGTTCCTTCTCTAAATCCTTGCACAAACGAAAAAATGGCTGACATCGAAATAAGTGACCAAGGAATAGAAAATCAACTGGAATCACTCAACAGAGGAAAGTCCACTGAACCTGACGGGATACCAATTCGATTCCACACAGAGTACGCGAAAGAATTTGCCCCCCTTCTAACAGCCGTGTACCGCAAGTCTCTAGAGGAACGGAAGGTTCCAAATGATTGGAAAAGAGCACAGGTAGTCCCAGTCTTCAAAAAGGGTCGTTGAGCAGATGCGCAAAACTATAGACCCATATCTCTGACGTCGATCTGTTGTAGAATTTTAGAAGATGTTTTTTGCTAGAGTCCCCCCATGAACCATGGACCTTGCCGTTGGTGGGGAGGCTTGCGTGCCTCAGCGATACAGATGGCCGTACCGTAGGTGCAACCACAACGGAGGGGTATCTGTCGAGAGGCCAGACAAACGTGTGGTTCCCGAACAGGGGCAGCAGCCTTTTCAGTAGTTGCAGGGGCAACAGTCTGGATGATTGACTGAACTGGCCTTGCAACATTAACCAAAACGGCCAACCAAAACGGCCTTGCTGTGCTGGTACTGCGAACGGCTGAAAGCAAGGGGAAACTACAGCCGTAATTTTTCCCGAGGACATGCAGCTTTACTGTATGATTAAATGATGATGGCATCCTCTTGGGTAAAATATTCCGGAGGTAAAATAGTCCCCCATTCGGATCTCTGGGCGGGGACTACTCAGGAGGATGTCGTTATCAGGAGAAAGAAAACTGGCGTTCTACGGATCGGAGGGGGAATGTCAGATCCCTTAATCGGGCAGGTAGGTTAGAAAATTTAAAAAGGGAAATGGATAGGTTAAAGTTAGATATAGTGGGAATTAGTGAAGTTTGGTGGCAGGAGGAACAAGACTTCTGGTAGGTGACTACAGGGTTATAAACACAAAATCAAATAGGGGTAATGCAGGAGTAGGTTTAATAATGAATAGGAAAATAGGAATGCGGGTAAGCTACTACAAACAGCATAGTGAACGCATTATTGTGGCCAAGATAGATACGAAGCCCACACCTACTACAGTAGTACAAGTTTATATGCCAACTAGCTCTACAGATGATGAAGAAATTGAAGAAATGTACGATGAAATAAGAGAAATTATTCAGATAGTGAAGGGAGACGAAAATTTAATAGTAATGGGTGACTGGAATTCGAGTGTAGGAAAAGGGAGAGAAGGAAACATAGTAGGTGAATATGGATTGGGGCTAAGAAATGAAAGAGGAAGCCGCCTACTGGAATTTTGCACAGAGCACAACTTAATCATAGCTAACACTTGGTTTAAGAATCATGAAAGAAGGTTGTATACGTGGAAGAACCCTGGAGATACTAAAAGGTATCAGATAGATTATATAATGGTAAGACAGAGATTTAGGAATCAGGTTTTAAGTTGTAAGACATTTCCAGGGGCAGATGTGGACTCTGACCACAATCTATTGGTTATGACCTGTAGATTAAAACTGAAGAAACTGCAAAAATGTGGGAAATTAAGGAGATGGGACCTGGATAAACTGAAAGAACCAGAGGTTGTACAGAGTTTCAGGGAGAGCATAAGGGAACAATTGACAGGAATAGGGGAAAGAAATACAGTAGAAGAAGAATGGGTAGCTCTGAGGGATGTAGTAGTGAAGGCAGCAGAGGATTAAGTAGGTACAAAGACGAGGGTTGCTAGAAATCCTTGGGTAACAGAAGAAATATTGAATTTAATTGATGAAAGGAGAAAATATAAAAATGCAGTAAATGAAGCAGGCAAAAAGGAATACAAACGCCTCAAAAATGAGATCGACAGGAAGTGCAAAATGGCTAAACAGGGATGGCTAGAGGACAAATGTAAGGATGTAGAAGCTTATCTCACTAGGGGTAAGATGGATACTGCCTACATGAAAATTAAAGAGACCTTTGGAGAGAAGAGAACCACGTGTATGAATATCAAGAGCTCAGATGGCAGCCCAGTTCTAAGCAAAGAAGGGAAGGCAAAAAGGTGGAAGGAGTACATAGAAGGTTTATACAAGGGCGATGTACTTGAGGACAATATTATGGAAATGGAAGAGGATGCAGATGAAGATGAAATGGGAGATACGATACTGCGTGAAGAGTTTGACAGAGCACTGAAAGACCTGAGTCGAAACAAGGCCCCCGGAGTAGACAACATTCCATTAGAACTACTGACGGCCTTGGGACAACCAGTCCTGACAAAACTCTACCACCTGGTGAGCAAGATGTATGAGACAGGCGAAATACCCTCAGACTTCAAGAAGAATATAATAATTCCAATCCCAAAGAAAGCAGGTGCTGACAGATGTGAAAATTACCGAACTATCAGTTTAATAAGCCACGGCTGCAAAATACTAACGCGAATTCTTTACAGACGAATGGAAAAACTGGTAGATGCAGACCTCGGGGAGGATCAGTTTGGATTCCGTCGAAATGTTGGAACACGTGAGGCAATACTGACCTTACGACTTATCTTAGAAGAAAGATTAAGAAAAGGCAAACCTACGTTTCTAGCATTTGTAGACTTAGAGAAAGCTTTTGACAATGTTGACTGGAATACTCTTTTTCAAATTCTAAAGGTGGCAGGGGTAAAATACAGGGAGCGAAAGGCTATTTATAATTTGTACAGAAACCAGATGGCAGTAATAAGAGTCGAGGGGCATGAAAGGGAAGCAGTGGTTGGGAAAGGAGTGAGACAGGGTTGCAGCCTCTCCCCAATGTTATTCAATCTGTATATTGAGCAAGCAGTAAAGGAAACAAAAGAAAAATTTGGAATAGGTATTGAAATTCATGGAGACGAAGTAAAATCTTTGAGGTTCGCCGATGACATTGTAATTCTGTCAGAGACGGCAAAGGACTTGGAAGAGCAGTTGAACGGAATGGACAGTGTCTTGAAAGGAGGATATAAGATGAACATTAACAATAGCAAAACGAGGATAATGGAATGTAGTCAAATTAAATCAGGTGATGCTGAGGGAATTAGATTAGGAAATGAGACACTTAAAGTAGTAAAGGAGTTTTGCTATTTAGGAAGTAAAATAACTGATGATGGTCGAAGTAGAGAGGATATAAAATGTAGACTGGCAATGGCAAGGAAAGCGATTCTGAAGAAGAGAAATTTGTTAACATCGAATATAGATTTATGTATCAGGAAGTCGTTTCTGAAAGTATTTGTTTGGAGTGTAGCCATGTATGGAAGTGAAACATGGACGATAACTAGTTTGGACAAGAAGAGAATAGAAGCTTTCGAAATGTGGTGCTACAGAAAAATACTGAAGATAAGATGGATAGATCACGTAACTAATGAGGAGGTATTGAATAGGATTGGGGAGAAGAGAATTTTGTGGCACAACTTGACTAGAAGAAGGGATCGGTTGGTAGGACATGTTTTGAGGCATCAAGGGATCACAAATTTAGCATTGGAGGGCAGCGTGGAGGGTAAAAATCATAGAGCGAGACCGAGAGATGAGTACACTAAGCAGATTCAGAAGGATGTAGGTTGCAATAGGTACTGGGAGATGAAGCAGCTTGCACAGGATAGAGTAGCATGGAGAGCTGCATCAAACCAGTCTCAGGACTGAAGACAACAACAACAACATCATGCCGTTTTTGGAAACCCAGAATCTACTCTGTAAGAATCAACATGGATTCCGGAAACAGCGATCGTGTGAGACCCAACTCACTTTATTTGTTCACGAGACCCAGAAATTATTAGATACAGGCTCCCAGGTAGATGCTATTTTCCTAGACTTCCGGAAGGCGTTCGATACAGTTCCGCACTGTCGCCTGATAAACAAAGTAAGAGCCTATGGAATGTCAGACCAGTTGTGTGGCTGGATTGAAGAGTTTTTAGCAAACAGAACACAGCATGTTGTTATCAATGGAGAGACGTCTACAGACGTTAAAGTAACCTCTGGTGTGCCACAGTGGAGTGTTATGGGACCATTGCTTTTTACAATATATATAAATGACCTAGTAGATAGTGTCTGAAGTTCCATGCGGCTTTTCGCGGATGATGCTGTAGTATACAGAGAAGTTGCAGCATTAGAAAATTGTAGCAAAATGCAGGAAGATCTGCAGCTAATAGGCACTTGGTGCAGGGAGTGGCAACTGACCCTTAACATAGACAAATGTAATGTATTGCGAATACATAGAAAGAAGGATCCTTTATTGTATGATTATATGATAGCGGAACAAACACTGGTAGCAGTTACTTCTATTAAATATCTGGGAGTATGCGTGCGGAACGATTTGAAATGGAATGATCATATAAAATTAATTGTTGGTAAGGCGGGTAACACGTTGAGATTCATTGGGAGAGTCCTTAGAAAATGTAGTCCATCAACAAAGGAGGTGGCTTACAAAACACTCGTTCGACCTATACTTGAGTATTGCTCATCACTGTGGGATCTGTACCAGATCGGCTTGACGGAGGAGATAGAGAAGATCCAAAGAAGAGTGGCGCGTTTCGTCACAGGATTATTTGGTAACCGTGATAGCGTTACGGAGATGTTTAGCAAACTCGAGTGGCAGACTCTGCAAGAGAGGCGCTCTGCATTGGGGTGTAGCTTGCTTGCCAGGTTTCGAGAGGGTGCGTTTCTGGATGAGGTATCTAATATACTGCTTCCCTCTACTTATACCTCCCATGGAGATCACGAATGTAAAATTAGAGAGATTCGAGCGCGCATGGAGGCTTTCAGACAGTCGTTCTTCCCGCGAACCATACGCGACTGGAACAGAAAAGGGAGGTAATGACAGTGGCACGTAAAGTGCCCTCCGCCACACACCGTTGGGTGGCTTGCGGAGTATTAATATAGATGTAGATGTAATAATAAGAATTAAAAGAAATAAGGAAACAAAAGTTACTTGCCAATAGACTGAAACAATTCTTTTAAATTTCAGGTATGCTAATCTGACAGAACATATTCCAACTTCTCATAATGGTAGCAACATACACACAATTGACATCAGCACACCTGCCACATGACTTTCAAGTTATGTAGTTTCCACCAACTTCAGCATTACACTATGATAACTTAGGACAAGTCTACATATACCGTACCACATGGAAAACTGTGATGTATGTAAACCTGGACTCTAAAGCAGAGCAATTTTTAAAAGTCTGAATGATACATATTGCAGCAGTACAAAGGTGCAGAGACATACTACAACAACTGAATGTAGGATTAATAGTGTGTCAGTTATTAGATCAGCAGGTAACACATAACGAAGAAAAAAATTAAAAGTCTGCACCAATTAGTACAACAGCTGACAAAGCATGAGAGATTAAGAAAAGGAGGAGTCTCAGGCCAGGTAAGTAAAATACTTTTTGGCAGACTAGATTAAGCAGATGCAGCATACAACAAGGAACATATAAATACCATGGAAATGGAAGGTCCTCCAAGGTTGATGAAAAAATGTGGCAGTGGTGAGGACCACATTGTCTGGAGTAAATAGAACTGTTTATGCTTTAGAGGCAAATGAGCATGTCCCAAAGATGGGTGGAAACAGTGGAGTGTTTCATGAAAACAAAGACGTGGGGTTTAAGAGGGTAGCTCCATTCATAACCATAACAGAACAGTTATTGCAGCTGTCAGTGATATTTGGCCAGATATAGGAGGAATATGAGCAAATGAATGGAATTGCAAATACACAAAAGAGGATACTGCAGCCTCATGTAATGAATCCTGTACAGATTGTGAAATATTTAAGTTTGACATGTGATGAACTAAAATACATTAAGTTTTCTGTTCCTCTTGCTGAATCATCTGGTTATTTACTATTAAGAATAACTGAGTTAGATGGTTTTCATTCGGTTGTATATTAGGATATGTAATCAATATCTTGTTTATTGATAACTATGCTTTTAATTTGTACAGAGTACTTCCATTATCTACAGAAATTCCTCAAATGAAGGAAATACGTTTTCACAAAAAAAGTTAGAGTTCTTGCTGACAGAAGAGTCTAAACAGCAATATGCGAAATTAAAAAAAGAGGACTGTGTAGACAGTTCTTCACATTAATATCAATCTTTGACCCAGAAGACTGTGAAGCAAAATTATTGCAACCAATAAGAGAAATCCCAGAAGATTCCTCGACAAAACAGTCCCACTGAATCAAAGCACTGGGCACATCTGAACAGTAATGAATGGTTATACTTAGCTGCAAAGGAGTGTTTCATGTGAGAAAGAAGCATCTAAGGACCTAGTAATGGAAGATACTGGTAAAATAATTTTTTATATTAAGTGCAAAGATTACGGAATGAGATTATTCATACAGATAATGTGATTCTCAGTTAAAACCACAAAGAACGACATAATACCACAAATCAGTTTAGAATCAGACTGCTGAATTGTAAATGAAGGGAAAGAAAATATTTCTGTGTTAAGATTAGACTTATCATTAGACACCCACATTAGTTATAGTAATGTGTTGTTGTAAGCATTGAAAATTTTGTAAGAAGTATCCCAGAAGTATATGGAAATACTTTGATGATCCTGATTGTTGTGGGAAAATACATGTATGGACCACTATTGTAAATCAACATCCCGAGATCAGTATAGCTCAGAGCCCCCTCAACTGAGAGACTGAAATAGTTATTTATGAAAGGAGTGCTAATGAATGAGTCAATGTCCTTTAGAGATAAACGCTAAGATCAATAGAACTTTGTAAACTACACCAGTAAAATGTAATTGTTATCACTGAAGGAAAAGTATATGAAACCAATGTACTTTTTACAATGTGGAATAACTGAATGTAATGCATAAAATGAAATATTAATATCAATGTATAAAATGTGTTTCAATGTAATAGAAGAAACTTAAATAAAATTAATGTAACAAAATCAAAGAATGTAAAAATCTTTAATGTAGCTATGCCAAAGGCAAATAATGGCCATTTCTGTGACAGTGGAGGTGTCATATCCATAAGGAACGTCTAGTCTGAAGTACAATGTATAATACCAAATTAAGCACAATGTTAGCAGCAGTGGTAACCTATTAACTCTCGGGATGTAGCATGAGGAGCCACAGATCCAGAAGCAAGCTCACGAGACACCAGGTAGATGGGCATCTGTGCATAGTAACGAGCAAAAGAGCTGTAAGATATCAACACACAAAGAGGGCCTTGTGTATTCTGACAACAGAGCCACTGGCACAGACTAATTAAAGACAATAGGAGGACAGCATTTCTAGTTAGAGAGACAGTGTGGAATGAAAGAGAGGGGGCCATCTGGTGGGACTGCACTAAATCATGATAAGCCAATGAAGGCTTGGGACACAGTGTATGACCATACTGAGAAAGTCATCTCTGAAGAATTCTGAACAATAATGCAGAAATACAGCCCATAATGTGGCGACCAGTGCTTCACACTAAGGCATGCCAAGCAAGTGCAGGGAAAAGAGTAACAAAATTTGGGAGCAGGATGCTCCAAGCATATAGTGTGGCGACCTATCTCTGAGCAGCTTTAGAAAAGTTGTTGGCAGGAGCTGCAGGCAAGCAGGCAGGCAGGCAGGCAGACATCTAGGTGGATTTACTGAGAGTCCACTGCAGAGTTAGCAACTGGAGCAGATGCACAGTTAGGCAGCAGCCAAAGGACTGTATTTTGTGGTGTGGGTCACACTGACAGTTTCCTTAAAGCAGAAGGAATGGTGTTAGTCAGTCGCCATATCTGTATCAGACTTGACCATTTTGTGGACACATCTTATCTAGAGCAACTGGGTTGATTTGCTTAAATTTAAATAGATCTCATTTTGTTGAATGTTCTGAAGAGTTAAATTCAATTAACTCCAGCCTTTTACCTATCACAAAGGAGACTGCAACATCTTAGCCAGGTCGAAGTCTCCCTCACACTATGGCCAACCAGCTAAGTCTTTTGTTATAAACCGTGTCACTCAATCACAGGCAAAAACCCACATTTGGGACATGACAACAGGCACTTTGCTTTGTTCAAAACTGTATAAAATGTATAGATGAAGAAATCAATATGAAAATTAAAATTCATTATATAACATCTCATTGTAAATACAAATAAAATATATAAATCTTTGTAAAATGTTTAAATTACTCTAATGGAGGAAAATCTTTTGCAGAATGAATCTGTAATGAGTTATAGTCTCTCAGTTCTTCGTGTGGACTGGAAGATTCTGAAAAACTGTGTGTTGGCACTGATCCCAAGCTACACACTGGTTTGATATAATCTGATAACATAATTTGTTTTGGATGTGAATTGTGTTTTCTAAGAGAACTCCACGAAAGATTTTCCTTTGGAGTGGTAAAATTGGTTGGCGAGGATGGCAAACTACACCAATACTCTTTTGTCCTTTTAGTTCCTGACTTAAACTGCGCACCTAAGGCCTTACGTGACGAATCTTGTTTTTTCTGATCACCCTGTTTCCACCTTGAAGTCTCTCGGTCCGCACACAAGAAATCTGGTAAGGCTGACAATCCTGGCAAATCAAAACTGTTTGGAGCTGCAATAGATTTGACTTTACTGTTTTGTCTAGACATCTGAGATGTGTAGGAGTTGACTTCATGTACAGGTGAACTCTGTGATCCACCAGAATACATGGATACAGGACTGTAACTGGGGACTTTCAGTTTTCGAATATCCGACCAATTAATGCACTGCTTCTGAGACTCCCTGTAAGACTGTCCCTGATCACATATCTCCGCAGATTCTACCTCCATTTTCTGTGAAGCCACATCTGGCATTGCCAGTTTGTCTTCAGTGACAGAGTGAGAGAATCCATTAACAAACTCAGTTTTTAAAAGTTTTGCACCTGGTGGACATTTATCACTGGGAATGACATCCTCTGCAAAACAGCCAGCTCCTCTTTCATGGCAAGTGATGGGAGGATCAGTCTGCAACAACAAATTAATTTCAAGAAATCAAACAGAAACAGCTGTTGACACTATCATCTACTTAATATTTGCCATCAAGACAATCACTCCCAATGCTAAAGAAACATACAAGGCAGCAAATAAAAAAAGGGCACATGACAGCAACAGAATGAAATATTTTATTAATAGTTGGATACACAATTTCTTGTAAGTTAGATAGCCTCACACGTATGTCATCATAAGGTTTACAATTATTGTCAAATGTCTAATACTATTATGTGATTAAAATAACTTGTGACTTGACAGTGTAGGGGACACAGTCAATTAGTCAGGTAACTACAGTGACGAACTAGCTTTCCCTACCAAATCACCAAAAGGTGGGCAGGTATAGTACACCATGCTGCGAGTGAACAGTAGCATGTGGTGCTGATCATTTTCTTCCAGGCTTTCTCAGCTCTCCAACACAATTATAATGTACTCGAGTACTGAAGTATCCTGTGTTCGTCAGCTGTTGTGAACGAATCATTTTGTAATAATGTTGTTTTTGTAGCTATTTCATACATTTGAACACAAGGATCACCTGAAACATCTGCATCTACATCTACACGATTACTCTGCTAGTCACAATAAAGTGCCTGGCAGAGCATTCGATGGACCATTGTCAAGCAGTGTCTACCATTCCACTCTCTAATGGCACATGGGAAAAATGAGCACTTAAATTTTTCTGTGCGAGCCCCGATTTCTCTTATTTTATCATGATGACAATTTCTCCCTATGTAGGTGAGTCCCAACAGAATGTTTTCACAATCAGAGAAGAAAACTGGTGATTCAAATTTCATGAGAAGGTCCCGTCACAACAAAAAACACCTTTGTTTTAATGATTGCCAATCCAATTCATGTATCATGTCTGTGGCACTATCTCCCCTATTCTGCGATAATACAAAACGAGCTGCCCTTCTTTTAACTTTTACAGTGCCATCCGTCAGTCCCACCTGATACATATCCCACACTGCACGGCAATACTACAGAACAGGGCGGACAAGTGTGGTGTAAGCAGTCTCTTTAGTACCCCTGTTGCACCTTTTAAATGTTCTGCAATGAATCACAGTCTTAGGTTTGCTCTACCCAAAGCATTATCTATGTGATTGTTCCTATTTAGGTTATTTGTAATTGTAATCCCTAAGTATTTAGTCAAATTTACAGCCTTCAAGTTTGTGTGAACTACTGTGTAATCGAAATTTAGCAGATTTCTTTTAGTACTCATGTGAGTAACTTCACACTTTTCTTTATTCAGGGTAAGTTGCCACTTTTCGCACCATATTTATATCTTATCTAAATCATTTTGCGAGTCGTTTTGATCATCTGATGACTTTACAAGACGGTAAATACCAGCATCATCTGCAAACAATCTATGTGGGCTACTCAGATAGTCTCATACATCATTAATATAGATAAGGAACAACAGAGGGCCTATAACACTTCCTTGGGGAACGCCGGATATTACTTTTGTTTTGCTCGATGCCCTTCCGTCTATTACTATGAATTGTGACCTTTCTGACAGAAAATCACAAATCCAGTCGCACAACTGAGGTGATATTCCACAGACACACAGCTTGGTTAGAAGACGCTTTTGAGGAACGGTGTCCAAAGCCTTCTGGAAATCTAAAAATATGGAATCAATTTTACATCATTACTTCATGATTATAAAGAGCTAGTTGTATTTCACAAGAATGATATTTTCTGAATCTGTGCTGACAATGTGTCAATAAATCATTTTCTCCAAGGTAATTCATAATGTCTGAACACAGTATTTGATCCAAATGCCTAATGCAAATTGACATTAGTGACATGGGCCTGTAGTTCAGCAGATTACTCCTGTTTCCCTTTTTGGGTGTTGGTGTGACTTGAGCAATTTCCCATCTTTAAATACAGATCTCTCTGTGAGCGAGCATTTGTAAATATGGAGCTATTGTATCAGCATACTCTGGAAGGAACCTGAGTGATATACAACCTGGGCCGGAGGTCTTGCCTTTATTAAGTGATTTAAGCTGCTTTGCTACACCGAGGATATCTACTTCTATGTTTCTCATTTTGGCAGATCTTCTTGATTGGAATTCAGGAATATTTACTTCATCTTCTTTGGTGAAGGAATTTCAGAAAACCGTGTTAAATAACTCTGCTTTAGTGGCACAGTCATCTGTGACTTCACCGTTGTTATCGCGCAGTGAAGGTACTGATTGCTACTTGCCACTTGTGTGCTTTATGTATGACAAGACTCTCTTTGGGTTTTCTGCCAGATTCCAAGACAGGGTTTCACTGTGGAAATTTTTATAAGCATCTCGCACTCAAGTATGCGCTGTCTTTCGAACTTCAGCAAAACTTTGCCAATCTTGGGGATTTTGCGTTCTTTTAAATTTGGCATTCAGCCTAGCAGCAACTGCCTTGTGGTCGCTAATCCCTGTATCCATCATGATACTCCCTATTTGTTCAGGATTATTTGTTGCTAAGAGGTCAAGTATGCTTTCGCAACCATTTATGCTTCAAGTGGGCTCATGAACTAATTGTTCAAAATAATTTTCTGAGAAAGCATTCAGTACAATTTCCGATAAGGTTTATGCCTGCCGCAGGCTTAAACATATAATTTTCCCAACATATCGAGAGTAGATTAAGGTCACCACCGACTAAATTATTTGATTGGGGAATCTATTTGATATGAGACTCAAGTTTTCTTTAAACTGTTGAGCAACTATATCTTCTGAGTCAGGGGGTTGGTAAAACGATCCAATTAATAGTTCAGTCCGATTGTCAGATATAACCTCTACCCATACTATTTCGCAGGAACTATCTACTGCAATTTCACTACAAGGTAAACTACTTCTGACAGCAATATTCCCCCGCCAACTGTATTTAACCTATCCTTTCTGAACACTGTTAGGTCATTTGAAAAAAATTTCGGCTTAGCTTATTTCTGTACCTGGAACTATTTGATCTTCAGTGCTTTCTATTAGGGCTTGGAGCTCTGGTTCTTTCCCAACACAGGTACGACAATTTACAACTACAACACTGATAATTCCTACAACTACCTTACTATGTTTTACCTGCCCCCTTTTAGATGGATGCCCTTTCTGTGGTTTCCGAGACCCTCCCAAAAAAAAAAAAAGTCCCTTCCACACAGGCCCCACTACCCGTGTAGCCACTTCCTGTGTGTAGTGAGACGCAGTCATCCAAGAATACAGTCACCTGCTTCAAGAGTATTGAGGATGGAAGTGGAATTACAATCTACGACCAAAGCTGTGAATTTGTGAGCAGTGTGTGCAAGTACTTTTAACTGGGATGCAATATTTGGGGACTCATTCTAGATGTTAAATAAGTGGAGGACAGAACAGGCTTGAACATTTATTGTCTATGATGCTGAGAACTGAGAACTAAAGAAAATGGGAAGGAATTAGGTTGGGAAAAGTTGGCAAGAAAAGTAGTTATGACAGATGAGTAACCAAGATGGATGCATTCCATCAGTATACAATATGCAGACAAGTAGATGGTTATCATCAATGCCACGAATACCCTACTTCAACAAAATTCTTTTCAGGTTGAAAGAAACTGTGTTTGGTTTCTGTCATGAGAGGTTTTCATCTCTGACATCTATTATCAAGAGAAGCAACAGTGTCTCAGAGATGTCAGTATTTGCATGTCATTAGATACATTTTGTTTGGAGACACTGATTTGTTGAGACATGGGTCAATGTATGTCAACATTAACAAAAACCTAGATGAATCACACAGTACAAGTAATAAACCAAGCACCAAAAGGTCAGTTTTACTGGATAATCATCCTTCACATTGTCTCAGTTCATAGCTTCATACCAAACTGCTTGTTGCTGTTTACTTCCATGAAGCAAAGCAACTATCATGAGGAATTGAGCACCATTGTTCTCACAGAACGGTTTGCTAATTTTCTGCTAAAAGCACATGCAACCCGAAAAAAGTATGATCCACAGATAAGTGTTCTAAGATGTAATTTTCTTGCTCATTGACAAACATATTTACAGAGAGAGCACTATTTTAATATGTGCTTAATTTTAATTGTCATCACCGAATTCGGCCACGAGTTAAGTGAACTTAGCCAATTACCTCAGAAGCAGAAGAGAACCTTGTCATCACCGAATTCGGCCACGAGTTAAGTGAACTTAGCCAATTACCTCAGAAGCAGAAGAGAACCCACTGCGGGATTAGAGAATGTGAGGGAGTAATGTTTCATTGTATGTCTTCCGGTACTGACAACTGACGAGTGTGTATGACTTTACCTGTCAACTGCTATGGTACAAATTTTGACCCATAAGTAACATGGATTAGTGTGCGCACATTACAGAAATGTGCATCTTTAAATGTGGTACATGTTTGTGAAAGGAATATGAAATCAAATTAAGGCTGTTGTAATACAAGGCAAAATGTAGAAAAAAACACATTCTAAACATTTAGTGAACATTTATGATCATTTCTCATATTGCATAATGCATTTAAATATGAACTACAGTTACTGTTATTAATCAATCATCCACCCACATACGCAAAACAATACTTCATCCAGCAATTACAATGTCATCTTTGGTATCCCTGAGGTGCAACAACTTTAAACAGATCAGTTGACATGAAGTGTTCCAAGTGAAGCTGCCTTTTAACAATCAGTAACACACTAATTTATTTCAGTTACCAACTAATAACAAGATCAGTACATACAGGGCTTGAGGTGCCACCCTACAACGTTAGTACTGGCTCCTGAACAAAAAAGTTCGACCATCACTGAAGTAGAGCCAGGCTTCCTCCATACCATACCCACTTCCATCCAATATAACATCATCTATGCACCCAGGTAAAAATAATGTGGCCAAAAACAATCCAAAAAAATTCTCTTATGGAATTCGGGCTAAGAAGCTACTACAAAACTGTTGTAGGCCTGGTCCCTGTGCGGTTGCTGGAAAAATAGATCAAATAGATGCTGTAGGAAAGTTCTTGTAGAATATAAATATTTTTCACACACACACACACACACACACACACACACACACACACACACCTACATGGTGCCTGCTAGAATAATGGCAGGTGGTGGACTGGTTGTAGAGGGTAGGGTGGGTAAAGAAAGAGTTGGCTAATGGCTCGGAGGGAGGCATGCAGATTGCTGGCTGGGATTTAGGAGGGAGAAGTGGTGGGTGTATGGACTTGCATGACTATAGCAGCCACTGAGAAGCAGTACATGTTCAAGACAGTGTGGGGGATGTGAATTAGAAGAGGGTGACAGGACATAGGAAGGGGAAACAATTGGGTGGAGGGTGTGGAGACAGTGGGTCATCTGAGATTGAGGCCAGGACAATTACAGAAGCAGATGATGTGTTGCAAGGATAACACCCACCTGCATAGTTCTGAGAATCTGGTGGTGGAGGGATGGATCCAGATGGCTCAAGCAGTGAAACAGCCATTGAAATTGAGCATGTTGTGTTCAGCTCCATGTTGTGACAATAGTGGCCATTCATCCTGGTGGGCAGTTGGCAGATAGCGATACCATGTGAAAGGCTGTACAGTGTTTGCAGCAGAGTTGGTGTATGACCCAACTGCCTTAAAAGGTGGCCCAGCCTCTGCTGGGTAGGGCAGGCCTTTGGCAGGCCTGGAGGTGCTGGGTGGGTGGATTGGACAAATCTTGCACCTTGGTCTGCCTCAGGAATATGATCCCTGTAACAAGGATTTGGGTGTGAGAGTGGCATAAGAATGGATTAGGATGTTGTGTAGGTTGGTGAGCAAAGGAACGCCAGTTTAGGAGGGATGGGAACAATCTTGGGTTGGATGACCCTTGTTTCAGGGCAGAATGAGAGATAAATCCCTGGCAAAGGATATAGTAGCTGTTTCTTGAGGTTGAAGGGAGGATTGGGGTGTGTGTGAGGAATGGCACAAGGAATCTGACTGGGGACTAGGTTTCTTCTGGGGGAGTTCTTATCCCCGCAGACACATTGTCCATAGGTAGATAGGCTGAATGGAAGGCATTTCATTGACATCTTCATATCTGGACTCAGGCCCAAGGCCCTATCCACATTCCTTTAAAACCTCTACACACTTTCTCCCGTCCACTTCACCTGGTTCTCCTCTACACAACACATCACCTTCTTGGACATTGACTTCCACCTTTCTGAAGGCTCCATCCACACCTCCGTCCACATTGAACTCACCAATCCACCTGCAGACTATATACCTGCAGAGACGAGAAATACCTTGTTAGTATGCTGAGGGTCTAACAAAGGCCTTCAAAGACAGGCAATACAACCCAAACCTAGTCCACAAACAAATTTCCTATGCCATATTTTCACATAAATCTAATCCTCCCACCATCCCCCAGAATCAGCTACAAAGGAGCACCCCACTCTTCACTCAATATCAACTGAACCATAGCCTGCACCAGGATTTTGATTATCTCTCATTCTGCCCTGAAATGGAAGGCCTCCTACTGAACATTCTTCTCACCCCTCCTAAAATTGTGTCTCATCACCCACCCAGCAACATCACATCGTAGTCCATCCCTATGCCACTCCCACTCCCAGCCCCTTGTCACACGATTATAATCCTTGTGGCATACCAAGGTGCAAGACCCAGTCCAATTCACCACCTATTCCAGTCCTGTCAAACAACTATCCTACCCCACCAACCAGAGGCTCAGCCACTTGTGAAAGCAGCCATGTCATATACTAACTCTGTTGCAAACACTGTGCAGCCTTTTACGCTGGTATGACTACCAACCAGCCAGCCAACAGGATGAACGGCCACAGTTAAACTGTTAAGAACAAAATTGACATCTGAGGGCACAAGTTGCAGCTCAACACGACATGTTCAATTTCAATGGCTGTTTCACATCCCGAGCCACCTGGATCCTTCCACCTGTCACCAGTTTCTCTGAACTACACAGGAGTGACTTATCCTTACAACACATCCTCTGCTCCCATAATCAACCTGGTCTCAATCTCAGATGATCCACTACCACTACACCTTTCACCCAATATTTTCCATTGTGTCTGTCCTATTGCCGCTCCAAATTCACATTTCCACATTGCCTTCAGCATGTGCTACTTCCTGCCAGCTGCTACAACCATACAAGTCCGTATACCAACCACACCTCCCTCCCTCCCTCATTCCCTGCTGGCAAGATGGCTGCATCCCTCCAAGCTGTTAGCCACACCCCCACGCCCTCTCCTTGCCTCCCACCTTTCTCTCTCTACCCCGACCACCCAACACTATCTCCACAACTAGTCCACCTGCCATTAAGACTAGCTGGCACCTATAGTGTGTGTGTGTGTGTGTGTGTGTGTGTGTGTGTGTGTGTGTGTGTGAGAGAGAGAGAGAGAGAGAGAGAGAGAGAGACCTCCAAAAGCTAGCAAGTTTTCTTCCTTTTGTGTCTTCCTATAGACAACTCAACGCATCTGCTTTTGAGTGAGTGGTCTTCTTTAATCCGAAAGATCAAAATAGAAGATCATTTCTGTCAACTCTAGCACTATTTTAAGATCCGATGAATAGGTCAGACATTCTTAGACTTCCATTGCACCAATTATACCATAGTTGCATTTTTTTCTAAAATATTCATTGATGTTATTGCCCTGTTTGCCACAGTCATTTGTTTATTACTTAACAATGTTCCTCTGATGGCCAGCTAATAATTATGCATCAAAAGTGAGTGTGACACAAGCTGGCAAAAATGTGCCCCTCTGCTTGCTCTACACAGAACTGCCGAAAGTATCAAGTTATTTTAATTGCACAATAAGACTCTACTGAATGTCACTAATTGCACTTTTATGTATGAAATGAAATATGCCATGACAAATTTTATCTTATACACTCAGCAACTGGAACCAAACTTAGATTACAATGATAATTAACTGATTATGCTACAAATCTAACTTGGACATACTTAGAAAGGTACTTAAGTTTGCATGTTTGTTTAATATCAAGTTCATAAACATATGTTTTATCTCAAAGTTTTCAATACATGCAATCATCATATTTCGAAGCCACCCGGCTAATTCTTGCAGTTCTGTATCAGCAAATTTTTCCTTGCCTGTGAGGGCTAACCAGCAGCAAACAATGAAGTTACAAAGATCTTAACAGAAGAAGACATCTTCTTAGCACTAAAAGAAAAAAAAAAAAAAATACAGTGAATTTTGGTATTGCTGAGCGACCTTCCAAATGGCATGTTGAAGCTCTTCCATGTCAAATATTTGAGTGAATCACTAGATTATTCTAGTAATTTGATGTACTACCCTTGCTAAACTTCATTGGACCCTATCATATATGGGCAGGTTAGCTGCCAAGTGGTGCAAGTCATAAAAATTGAAAAATGGCCAGACACCACTTAAAACAGGTAGATATTTGTATCTGGGAAGTGGCACGAGTCCTAGTTCCACTGTTCACTACTACACAGCACAAAGAGAACGAAATATCATTACAATAAACAAAACTGCTACGCACCTCGGTAATCAGGTGGTTTATGTTAAAGTGCTTATAGCAGTCAAGCCACTACCACTATCTGATAACACTGATTACTTGTGTGCTCCGTGATCTGCTGTGTGCAAAACATTCATGAAATTACAATGAAATGAATACCCTTAGCTGCATATAGGCGTTGATATAAGTCAACGGGGACAGTACATATATAAAAAACATTCATATTATCACATTTGTGTGGTGAAGACAGAAGTAACACGGCCTGTGTGTTAAAGACCGTAACAATATGGATGTGACTGCTGCAGATCTACAGTCCAAAAAGGTAAGTACATATGATGAACATCAATATATTGCAAAAAGGTTGTGAAACAGTGGCAAATCTTACAAGGGTCATTCAGATAGACTCATGTTACCTAAAAGGATGCTTTCAGTTAAAACTTTTGAACACTATATTTATACATTGTGATTGAAAGTTTACATTTAAAAGTTATTGCCGTGCCATAATTTAGTCAAGAAATACATAATTATGGGCTTACAGCGAACTGCGAACTTTAAATTTGCTCTCCAGAAAAAGTCGACTTTAGGACATACTCCACTTGACAGCCAACCTGCCCATCCCATCAATGAGCACACAACATGGATGTTGCTTCTTCCGTTACTTGTGTTTTATGCAAATGCAGATTACCTACATTCCCCTCTTCAAGCTATCAATGGTACCTGAGCATAGTGGATCAAGAACACACAATAACTGTTTATTACACATCTTAGCATGTATCTTGCAATAATACAATATCTGTGTAGGACAATTGTTGCTTAGCAAATAGATAATTTGCTAAATGGGAAAAAAGCCTGTAAGTGAGAAGGCTAAATCAGTTTAAAAGATATAAAATGGAATAAGTTCCAAAGAAAAAGCTAGAATGGAGCACAAACAAGACAGATGAAGTGAAAGGCTGGTGCTGAGACAGGATTGGGCGTTGGAATGCAGTGGGAACAGTTGTGTGAGACTCCAAAGTTAGTAACCCATTCCTGGTTTCAGAATTACATAATGGCTGGGTTCATAACAACATCCATCAGCAAATACCCAAATAAATGAATGTCTGGAACTGTACAAAACACACTGCTTACGCTGAAGAGTGCCTACATTTTTTCCATCATTTTGTTTTTTCTCAAATAACTACAGAACTGCTCACAAATGACAAACTGAATTTCTGCCTTACTAGAGGTTTTAAAATGCTGATAGGGGGTCACCACCAATTTCAGGTATGAAAGGAACCAAAATTCTACTCTAAATTTATACATTCAGTACTCCAGTATGGTATCACTGTATTGCAAGACATGCCTAGTTTGTACAAGACAGTAAAAAACTGTGTTGATACACATAAATAGCATGTTTGTATCATGCAACAATATCCTATTCCATACTCATCAGAGAAGCACTGTAGCATCTTTTGGGGCAGTTATCCAAAGAGCTCCAACATTATTACCCTGAAATCGGTACCATGTTTGGTCACCAATTTTTAAATAGCAGTTAACAAATCTGCCATTACTACTCAGAGTTGGCACATTTCCTACTTGTGAGACACACAAGTTAACAGAAACTACACGAAATGCATTGAAGGTGTCAAGACAAAGGGGCTACAGATTGCAGAATGCACGGTATAAGGTCAAGTGGCCTGCACTATTTCTCATTCATTGCTCTATTTGTGAACTATGATAAGCCATTTATGACACCAAAACTAAACTGGAAGGAGCATCTGGAATGAATGGGAGAAATAAAGATTCCAAAGATGGCCTTACTATGGCAACCCAAAGGAAAAAAGAATATAGGAAGGACAGTTAAAAGACCGGACTGAAGCGAGAACAGGTTTCTAGGCCTAAACAGTTATAAAGAAGAAGAAGAAGAAGAAGAAGAAGAAGAAGAAGAAGACTGACCTCTTAGTACTGACTCCTCTTATGCAGAATATACAAAGGCACTCCAATAATAACTACCTGAAGTTTCTTCCACATACATACCATTTCTGGTTCATCAGACAGCTGCAAAATTTTCCTGCGGGCTAGGCTATTCAGTAGAGCATTACGGCTAGGTTTCAGCTTTGGAGGATGCACAAAAAGTCTTGGTCGTGAATGCTTTGCACCAGGTAATACTAATTCTGTATTCGAAGCCTGAAGCTGTGAAGATGCTGATTTATTTAATGTCAAGGTTGTACGCTCTTTGTCAGAGAGAATTAATTTGTTGCTTGCTTCTTCCAGCAAATCTTCAACACCAGTATCGCAAGAAATACCATTCAATTGTTCTTGGCTGCGGCCTGGAAAATAACAAAAATGAAACATAAGGGATTGGATGTGGCAGGGAGACAGGGATCAACTAGAGAAGGCAACTTGAGCCACACAGAGAATTTTCAGTAAACTGTAAAGACCAATGTTGATATTTAGCACCAAAAAGAAAACACACACACACACACACACACACACACACACACACACACACACACACACACACAAAGCAAAATATGCCGGAAGTAAAACCATACGAGCTAAAACTGTTTCTAAACGGCTCATTGAAGAGAGTAAAAACACAAATTGAAAAACAACACATTTTGCTGCTCTATTAAATAAAATTGTCTTCTTATTATGCCGATTTTTAAAGTAATTAGTCATTGAGGGAAGGTTAACTTGCTTTTTTAAATTATTTAATACTTTCTTAAAATGGTTTCAAGGAAAACTACTATAGTTAAATAGCTAGCTTTAACTTTTTGAAATAAGTACCCCACGCTACACACTGTGGTAAAATTAATTGGTCTCTCTGTTTTTATCTAGAGGATTTCCTTTAACCTCATCGGGTAAATAATTTATATCTTTATGTTGTTCATGGAGATACATCTCGCAAGCCACAGGGCGCATAACAATGCCGTGAAGAGATATTTTTTCAGTGTATATGGATGCTACTAATGGAGCACCCCAAGGCTTTTTATTAGACCCTTTATTCTAAATTTTGGTAACAGATACAGTGCACTATTTGTCAGTGGCGAATGCAGCGCCTGAAATAGTCTTATTACAGGGAACTGCAAAGCTGGTTTACTGCACAAGATTTACACTACAGCATAAGAAGTGTGAAGATAGTTGAGGGATCAATACATAATTGTACCTAACAAGAAAAATAGCAGGGGTGAGTTTCAGAGACATAACAAAAGCCGTAAGTATTATACTGCTATAATTACAAGTCTATGGCATTATCAGAGATCTTACTAAAATCAATGAACATAGGTTAGATGATTTTTTACAGTGGTAAAAGTACATGAAGTACTGAAAAATAATAAGCAAATGCTACATTTAAGAGTTTTTTGGGGTTGCTGGAATAGTGAAACAGAATTATGTGCATACTATTCAGATATCAAAAGGCTTGTATGATTTGGTTTGATGTTCAGGGGCCACACAGTTTTAAGAAAACAATCATTTATACTTCAGAAATAAGTGAACAGGATAACGAATGGTGTTAAGAATACAAAACGATGAGTGACCATATTTACAGGATTTAAAATCAAGACTCTCTGAGGGTTATATGTATATCAAAGTTTGCTTACAGGAAGTGCACAGGCAATTTTCAGCATTAAGCACCCAAGTTCCTAACTACAAAAAGAGGAGTGGAAAAGATTTCCATTATGAAATGAGTAGCTATCTGCATCTACAAGATTACAATGCCATTCATATGTAAGTGCTTGGCAGAATATTTCTCTACGGCTCCACTCCAGAATAGCATATGGAAAAAAATAAACATTTTCATCTTTTGATGCAAGCTCAAATTTTCCATATTTTACCACAATAATCATTTTTCCCATTGTAGGTGGGCATCTTCGAAACACTTTTGTATTTGGAATAGAAAGCTGGTGACTGGATTTTCATGAAAACATCTCAATGCAACAAAAAATGCCTTTGTTTTAATTACTGCCACTCCAACTCGCATATCATACAAAGTCAGATCATAGATTTAATGTACAGGGACTTATCAACACTGTAATTACAATTCAAATGTATTACAGGAACAATATATAATAACAGCATTAATATAAAAAAACTACTACAGTCATTTATTTGAAATAAAACTGCTAAGCTTAATTAACAATCATTTGCTTTTTTGCCCAGACTTTCACATCATTCAGAAACTATTATTGGGAATAATAGCATTTCTGCGCTAACAACTTTCATAGCTTTTCTTTCAGTTGCTCTAGCTCCAGGCGGTGAATTTGTTTATTTTTTAGAATATTGTAATTGTCATGTCATGTATTCTGGGATTTGTGCATATAGCAGGGAAGCATGAAATTTCCCTTGTTTCTAGTGCTGTATTGATGTTTAAAACTATTGTCTATGAATAACTTAGGGTTACTGTATACAAAAATTATCAGTTCATAAATGTACAAACAGGGGGCACTTAATATAGTAGAGCCACGGTAATTCGAGCTAACTGGGACTGAGGCTACCTCGAATTAGAAAAAAATCTGAAAATATGGTAACATCATTAAAACAATGGGTAAATTATGAATAAATGGTTAATAAGCACAATAATTATTAAAAATAACTAAAAAGCCAATATTGAGCATAGCTGTGTTATATGTACATATATGGACACACATTTAAAGTTGCAAAACTATAAGTTACACTTTAAAGAAATTGTCCACAGTCTTGTTTCAAGATAGAACTTAGTTTTCTAGCAGCAATGTTGTATCTTCTTCTATGAGGCACGATGTCAGTTGGTGTAGCTTCCACTTGCCACTCGATATAATGCAATGCCACATCTAGTGCTGCCAAATCCTTGATTTAAGTGATCACTGGTATAAATTCTTCAGGAAATTCCTTGTCATAGCTGTCTTCAGCAGGTTCAGTAACCGTTTCAACAACTGCAAGATCTGCAACTTGTAACCGTTCATCACTGTTCGTACATTCTCAAATATTACTCGCATTTTCATCAGTTCTGCCAATTGTAGGTCTTATTCATCTGTAGTGTAGGTATCCATTTCATTCCATAAAATCTGGTTCCGAGACATTTTAGTGCCTCCGCCTTTATTTCAGACTATAAATCAGCTATCCATGAAACTACATCTTTTATCATCATCTTTTTTTAGAAATTATTTGATGATTCCTTCATCTTCTGTTTGTAAAAGCATTCTCTTTTTTCAAGCATTGTAAAATGCCTTAGTCCTATTTGTCATCATAGTGTGAACCAACATTGTCAAGCATTAAGATTACTTCGGAAAGCAGGCACTTTTTCTAAAATCCACTTCTTAAAAATATTTTTGTTCATACAAGCACATTTTTGGAGAACATACATAACAGGCAGTGCAGAAGCAGTGATATTTTTAATGCTCTATGCTTAGCAGACTTCCCTATTACCAACACCTTCAGTTTATGGTATCCACTTGCATTCAATGCAGCATGAACTATTAACCTCTCTTTACCCTTTTTTTTTTAGCCCAGGGCAGCCTTTTCTCCTTTTGAGGCTATAGTTTTAGAAGGAAGCATTTAATAACTTAGCCCTTACAGTTGATCAGCAGTGAGACTTTCTTCTTGTATAATTTTTATTAATTTCTCACCAACTGTGTAACAGTTTGAGAAGCTGCAGAAAGTTCTTCACTGCAAATTTCAAGCTGCCTTATGCCATATTGCTTCTTCCACCTATCCCATCATCCTGAACTTTTAGTGAAATGGTCCTCACCTTCTTTAAACTCAATCCTAAAAAATACTGCTTTTTCTTGTAGAATAGGCCCTGAAAATGGATTTCCTTCTTGTAACAATATTATGAGAAGGAAAGTGGCTAGTCACCATATAGCTGAGATGCTGAGTTGCAGATAGGTATAAAAAAAGACACAATTATAGCTTTCGGCCATTAAGGCCTTCTTCAACAATAGATTCTCACAATATTGTTACATTCCATACTAGATTTTTCATTGTTTTATTTCCTTTTTGTCTTTGTAAAGTAAACCAAACAAACAAAGGTTAACTTGTTTTTTTCATACTCCGATTTCTCAATTGACTTTCAGTTCAAATGAAGAAACGGAACACTTGTCTGATAAAAATTTCAATTTGGTCTCTGTTTCTATGTCAGTCTCCAACTGTCACTTCACCAACTCCACACTCAGCAAGTAGTTTTTTTAAATCTTTCTTAATGTTTTTCCTTTGTCTGGCCTTTTGAAAGCCTCCAGTTTCACATTCAACGGCACAAATTTTCTCTTACTCCTACCACTCATTGCAATGTATGAATTAAAACATTAAGAAAACACACAGTTACATACAATGAAGAAGCAAAGAAACAGGAACACCTGCCTAATATCATGCAGGCCCCCCGTGAGCACGCAAAAGTGACGTAAAATGACATGGCACGGACTCCACTAATGTCAGAAGTAGTGCTGGAGGGAACTGACTCCATGAATCCTGCAGGGCTGATAAAAGTGCGAGGCGGTGGAGATTTCTTCTGTATAGCATGTTGCAAGACATCCCAGATACGGTCAATAATGTTCATGTCTGGGGAGTTTGGTGGCCAGCGGAAGTGTTTAAACTCTGTGGAGTTTTACTGGAGCCACTCTGTAGCAATTTTGGATGTATGGGGTGTCACATTGTCCAGTTGGAATTGCCCAATGCACAATGGACATGAATGGATGCAGGTGATCAACAGGATGATTGTGCATGTGTCACCTGTCAGCATCTTATCTGAATGCATCAGGAGTCCCATATCACTCCAAACGCAAATGACCCACACCATTATAGGACCTCTACCAGCTTGAACAGTCCCCTGCTGACATACAGGGTCCACGGATTCATGAGGTTATCTCCATAACTGTACACATCCATTTGCTTGATACAATATGAAATGAGACTCATCCGACCAGGCAACGTGTTTCTAGTCATCAACAGTCCAATGTCAATGTTGACAGGCCCAGGCAAGGCGTAAAGCTTTGTGTCGTGCAGTAATCAAGGCTACACGAGGGGACCTTCGGCTCCAAAGTCACCATATCGATGATGTTTCGTTGAATGGTTCACACGCTGACCCTTGTTGATGGCCTAGCATTGAAATCTGCATCAATTTGCAGAAGGGTTACACTTCTGTCACAGTGAACAATTCTCTTCAATCGTCGTTCATCCCGTTCTTGCAGGATCTTTTTCTGGCTGCAGCAATGTCGAAGATTTCATGTTTCACCAGATTGCTGATATCCACAGTACACTCTTGAAAGGATCATACAGGAAAATCCCCCCCTCCCCTTTCAAACCTGCCATTGTAGCGGCAGTAACCAAACTACCAACTGCACCAGACACTTTTGGTCTCATACAGACATTGCCGACCAAAACAACGTATTCTGTCGGTTTACATATCTATGTATTTGAATATGCATGCCTATACCAGTTTCTTTGGTGCTTCAGTGTATGTACAGTACACTGTGCACACATACAACACTCTAAAATTAACGTGACACAGGTAGCTCACTACAGTACACATGTTACTACACAACCAACTACAGCAGATACAACAATGGTCAGCCAATGTTGTAAAATGTGTACTCTACTAAATGAGCATTGTTGCTGAGTAGACAACGATAGGGGTAACAATAAGGATGGTATGTACCGTACAACAGATTGTCAGGCAGTCCCAGCTAGTTAACGGTCGATAAAGAAAGAGCAAGCACACTCTTCAAAGCCTAATGATATCATGAAATGGGGTGATTTCAGACACCGGGGCGGATTCGGACAGCACGGCTTATTTGCTCTTTGCTACTACATAGAAACAAAGAGTTACTTACTTTAACATCTGTGTGCCAGTTATTTTAAGTGCAAGACTGCATTTATCACTTTTCACAACTTTTATTTTGCATTAATTGTTTCCCTAGGTGAATAATTGATGAACAGTCTCAGTGTTTAAAGTCCATGCATTATCATAAAATGGTAACTTTCTATTGTTGCGCCAAGCGGGAAGTTATTGTAACCACAATTGTTGACGCACTCAGTAGCTAACAGCATTGAGAAAATTTCTGTACAAGTTTGTAGAGTTTCTCGTATAACGTTATAAAATAACAACGGTTTTTGTAAAACTGTGTACTGGTGGGGTGATTTCATACAATGCCAAGAACGTATCAGAGCAGGAGAGGTGTAATTATGACCCGGAACTTTTAGATAAAGCTGTTCGTGATATTCAGAGTGGTAAATTATTGTACAGGAAAGCGTGTGATTTGTATGGTATACCTAAATCAACCCTACAAAATAAAAAGCAGGAAGCACATCCGATAAAATGGGAGAACAGCCAGTGCTAAATAAAGAAGAAGAAGAAGAAGAAGAAGAAGAAGAAGAAATGTTGAAGCAAGACATCTTGATGGCTGCACATTTGGGATTTCCCTTCACTAAACTGGATATTAGGTATTTAGTTAAAGGCTACCTTGATCAATCTGGCCGAAAAGAGAAGAAATTTCGTAACAATTTGCCAGGAGAAGAATGGGTGCATTTATTCCTCAAACAACAGTCAGAAGATCTTTCCGTTCACTGAAGTGAAAATTTCAAACAAGCTCGTGCAGAAGTCAACAAAGAGACTGTTTATTTAAATTCTTGCAAAATAAAAACTTATTTGTAATATGTAAACTTTATTATATCATTCTATATTGCTTATTTGTAACATAGGGCTACCTTAAAATGTGTAAAATGTCACCAAAATCAAATAAAGGGGGGGGAAAAAGGTGGGGGGGGGGGAGGCAGTAACTGTCTGAATACGCCCTCTATATATTGTAACTTCAGACAGAGATTTAAAAAACACCCATGTCCGAAATCACCCCAATCCATGGGGTGCCTGCGGACACTTTAACTGCCTCAGGTAAATATACCTACACATACACTTTCTGGATTTGGGATATTTTATTCGTTACACATATACCCTACCACTTCCATAACAATCAATTTAATCTAACAATATATATAAAAGTTACAATCAAAATAACAACAAAACCGTTCAATATCACCCTGTTTGACAGTACCTGTCCATCGGTAATAGGAATGCATTAACACTCTGAGGCAAAGGTTATTTCTGTGTATTATGAACTAAAACCCCCCCCACACGGGACAATTTTAACTGTACTGTATACAGAAAATTGAAAGAAATTTCAAAATGTAGTACATTCAAAAGTGTGTAAAATGTACATGAGCACAATGTATGAAAATGGGTTTTTACTCCAATTTCATGTAAAATTTTAATTTTCTTAGGACAATTTCAAATTACATGGAACTTTGAAATACCAAGCCTCTACTAAATTTTTAAATTTATAAGCAGTGGGTGAAAGGATTCCTTTGGTTTTGCATAAACCATATTTTTAATAATTGATTTTTGTAATTTTAATATTCTAATCATTTTGCTTCCATTAACCCTATAAAACCTTATAAATTACTCAAAATAGCTGTGATAAACTACTTTTCTCATCTCCATGCTAGTTGAAAATGACAGATTCTTCAATACAAGGGTCATACTGTTTAATTTATTTGCTATGTACTTTATATGTAAAGAACAGGATAAAATTGAGTCCAGATGCATTGCTAAAATTTTAACACACCCCACTTCTTTCAGTTCTTGGTTCCTATGATTAATGTGGGCTTCATTTACCTTTGAGTTTTTAGTTTTGAGCTGCAATAAATGTGTTTTTACAATATTCATTTTCAGTCCATTGAGTTGGAATCAGTTTTCTAAACTATCTAGTAGATTTGTGACTTGTTTTCAACAAGGGCAGAAGTGTCATTGGCATATGAGACTGAGTGTGAACTTACATTAAGGTGTAAGTTGTTTGTATAAAAATAAAGTTGGAATTAGAATCAAACCTTGTAAAATACCTTGAAAAATAATTATATATTCAGAAAATAAATTTGCCTGGCTCGATGATATAACTATCTTTTGTGTTATGTTTGAGATATGACTGAAACCACTTTGAAGCACAACACCCAATTCAGTATCTTTCCATTTTATACAGGGGCAAGTGATTCTTTACATAGTCAAATGTTTTTATGAGGTTGCAGAATAATCCCGTAACTTTTCTCGACACGTCTATGGTGGAACTGATTTCTTTCACAAACTCATTAATGGCATCTATTGTGCTTTTTGCCTTTATGAAAGCCATATTGATTATCTGAATTGATGTTGCTTTTTCACCTTTTTAATTTGCGTTACCACCACTTTTCAAATATTTCTGAAAATATTGGATAATAGAAATTGGACGGTAGTTCCCCACAACTTCTCTCGAGCCGTTTTTAAGCAAAGGTTCTACCTCTGTATACTTTAGAGCATCTGCAAAGCGGTCTTCTTGAAGTAACTTATTAATTATTGAGCAAAAGGGCTGAGCTATTATCCTGGCAGCTGCTTTAAAGACTTTGCTAAGTATGTCATTTCAAACAACATAATTTTTATTTTTTAGACATAACAGTTTCCACTACATCTTAAGGATGAAATTGTCTCAAATTTGTTGAAGCATTTTTCTGCCTTCTGGTCTAAATGTACTTTTTCCATATAAGCATTGACATCTACGACTGATTTTGCTACATTCATAAAAAGTTTATTGAATGATTCTGACATTTGAGCAGAACTTGTTACAATTTTATTATTATCTTCATTGTCAGTTATAATTCCCTGTGCTGATTTTACAACAGGCCACACTGCCTTTGATTTGTGTCTGTGAGCCAAGATGTAATTATTGTTAAGCATTAATCTTACTGTTTCCATTACCCTTTTAAATATGCTTTTATACTGTTTGACATGATTAATGAAAATGGGGTATTTGTTGCACTTCATTTCCTTGTGAAGTTGCCTTTTTCCCCACTGGAAGTTTTTATTCGAGCAGTCCGCCAACTTAGCTTATTTGACACTTCTGTGTGGCATATTCTAAGAGGAAATATTTCCTTAAATACATGTAAAAAAATTTAAAAGTGTGTTAAAAAGCACAAAGATTGGAATATCTTGAACTTGCCACCCCCATCTCTTCTAATTTAGAGCAGAACAATTTTAAATTTTTAAAAGTAAAATGTCTCTTACAGTATGTTTTTCTAGTGTCTGGTGCATTTGCATTAGTTATTTCAATAAATAAAGCACAGTGGTCTGAAAAGTCCTAAGTCTACATATAGCTTCCTCACGTCATCAAATTTATAATTAGTTAAATATTATCAATGTATTTGCTCTTGTGACTTCCATGAAATTTGCCTTGAAACCAAATTTTTGGATTAACTCCATAAACTTCATTGAGTCACTGGTTTCATTTGATAAATTTATATTAAATCAGCTGCTATTAAAACTTCTTTGGCCATGGAGTGGGAGCGGCACCTGTAGAGGAGATCATGGGAACTGCAGGGGAGGGGAAGAGGAGAGGGGGACAGGATTTTGGTAAGGAGGAGGAAAGGAATTAACAGAGGGAAAAGCGGAAGTCATCAACACAGGGCGAAGTCTGTCATATTTCTGACAAAAGCCTCAGCTTAAGATAAACGATCAAGGGTCCTATACTGAAGCACCTCGTGGGTGGCTGGACATACGGCTTCATGTCACACCAATAACACACAACCTTGACTTTCTCTGGGAAGCTATCTCCCTCAAAAACCAGAATAAAGGCACCGGTATTGGTGCCATTGTCCTTAAAACCTTTCTGCACATGCCAAACAAAATGAACACCCCATCATTCCAGATCCTCATCAGTTTGAAGGATGAGGTTCCTATGAAAAATGACTCCCTGAACCATATTCAAGGACCGACGATGTGTAACGGACACAGGGATGTCGCTAAGATGATCACAAGCATGAAGAGCTGCAGATTTGGCAGCAGTAGTAGTTCTGATCAACAGAGAACCGGAAAGCATCTTACAGAGAAAGTTCACTTCATCGAACTACTATTTGATATTTCCTGCAATAAACAGCAGCTTTTTGGTGGAGAATATGTCCCCAGCCATCCTAGCAGGGAAAGTGTTTCACTCCAAGCCAGCGAGCCTGGCGCTCCTCCCAGAGTGCAGCTAGGGAAGGGCAAGCAGCAGGGTCATAAGAAGCAGAATTCAATGACCTGTTACCAACTGAAGAGACAGCCTTAGAAGAACGGTCAGATTTCCAGAGCTTGGTACGATTCATACACAAGGTATCTGCACTGATACCACTCCCCCCCCCCAGGTGTCAACCAGCCACAGCAAGGGCCACCTGATACTGAGTCCATTGCAAAGATTTCCAATGCTCCAGAATGACAACCATACACCTAGGCATGCATGGTGAGGCAACAGCTTAGGTATAAGACATTGTGATCCCTGTATGTCAAGGGGCTCAGCCAGATGGGTACACACCAGCCCCAACTCCTGGACTGGCTACGATTGCTGGTGAACTAGTGGGGAATGTAAGGGCAGAAGGAGGGGCGGAAGGAAGGGCAGAAGGAGGCATAGAAGAAAGGGGGAGGGGAATCTACACCGTAGACACTATGGAGGGAGTTGGGGGGAATCTACACCGTAGACAATAAAGAGGGAGTTCTTCCCCAAACAGCTCACACTATGGAGATAAAATTTAAAAGTGGAGGTCAAATCACAAAGGGGGGGGGGGGGGGGGGGGCGCAAAAATGTCAAAAAGGATGGATGTAAAAGGAAAAGCGAGGGAAACATAAGCGTAAGGAATACAGGAAACCAGCTGGACTGCCAGGTTGACATAAGTAAGAACACCGTGAGAGGGAAAGGAGGGGACAGTGGGGAAGGAGCAAGGGTGGGGAAGGAGGGGTATGGGAAAGGAAATGCAGCTCAAGAAGAAAGAATGGGCTGCAACATCTCCTGAACCTGCGGGTGCCAAGCACGAATTCACAAAGAACCGTGAGCCCCCTGGGGAATCTGCAGGGAAAACATTGCACTGTGTCTGACCCGCACCAAGCTGTCAACAGCAAGAGTTCTAATGCTTGAAGAGCTAAACCAAGCAACACCATACACAAGCCAGAAATATCAACAGTGCACTTAATATGACAAGAGAGCAAACTGAGAAAAATGCAACCATCTAAGTGCGGCAGAATAACAGCAGGTCAGTCTTCAACAGCTGCTTTAATTTTGTGCTTCAGAAACCAGAGGATCTCTCCAATACACACAGCACGGGCACACACTGTTGGTGGCCACGGTATCGGGTTCGCTGGCTGCTTGCACCATTGGTTCCACGTCCTTCATTGCCAAGACAGATTATCGGCAGTCACAGATACAAAATCCCTCTCCCCTTTAATTTCTATGTAAGGGCTAAAGTGCCCAGGTCTATGTTTTTAAATGTCTGGGGGGGGAGGGGGGGGGATGAAAGAAACACAGCCAGCAGTTCCATCCAGATGCCAGTCTCCACAGGTGTGGCTGCTGGATCCAAGTGTGGCTCAAAATACATCTATTGTTCATTGTTTTGAATGAGACACTGAGGTGGCATTGGAAGAAGTGGCTCAACCACCACTGCTCACTCTCCCCAAACTGCGTAAGATGAACGCTGACATGACCGTAAGTAATAATCACGGTGCGGGGGTGGAGAGTCCCACTGCCTTATATGCTGAGGGGAAATACAGACGTCGTCAATACAGGTTGAAGGCCGTGTAGTTGGCTTGTGAAGTGGCTGGCTATGCTCATGTCACTTGGTTTCTGTGTTTTATACACCTATTGTCTCTGAGCACGATGTCAGAAAGTTGCCAACTCCAGTGCTGTTTTATCTCCCACCGTAAACTGGAGACCATTATCAGAGACCAGCGTGACTGGTGCCTCTTGCATTGCAAATATAGTCTTGAGTGCCATGATGGTGGACCTCACTGTTGTACAGGACATCCGTGCTGTATAGCAGAAGTTGGACAGGGTATGCAGCAGTATGGCCCATATTTCCCCAAGAAAAGGGCTGGTGAAATCCACATGTACTCTGTCCCACGGTTCAGATGGTTGGGCCACAGCGAAAACTTCTAGGAAGGGGCCACTTAGTTCTTTGAACAGGCATGACACTGACTCATTGCATGTTTGATATGGGTGCTGAATGCAAGCCAATATACAAGTCATTGAACTAAAGATTTCATGCTAGAAATCTCCCGTAAGAAGAATGCAACAACTGAAGGATTTGCATATGGCATGAAGGTGGAACTACTATGTGGCACTTGTCACCCTCTGCTGTAGGCAACAACTCTCCTTGATGTACAATGGGTCCCTCTTTCACATTGAAATAAGGTCAAAAACTGGGATGGGCATTCTTAGACAGGCACGCAGACCATTCCGACTGAACCGCTGCAACAATGGGTCATGACTTGTGGCAGCCACTGCTACTTTTCTTGCTGTGATGGGAAGGTCTTGCAGTGTTGTGTCTAGTGCACTTTCAACCTCAAAACAAAATGATTCCTCCTTGTCAAACTACATATTCGGACCCATGGGCAACCTGGACAATGTCTCAGCATTCACATGCTATGTGGTGGGCCAAAACTGAATATTATAAAAAGAATTGCTAATAAATAATGCCCAACACTGTAGTCTCTGAGCCACCTCATCATGGAGCCCAGCCTTACGATTAAACAGCAATACCAACCATTCATGATCACTGGCCAAGTGAAATTTGGAGCCATACAGGAAAATAAGAAACTTTTTAACACCATAGATGATGGCCAATTCATCATTCTCTCTCGATGAGTAATTCTTATGGGCAGATGAGAAGGTCTTAGACGCAAAATTAACTGGTTGTTCTGACCCATCTGGATAGCTGTGGACAGTATGGCACCAATCACATTCTGCAATGCATCAGCAGCCAGTATTAAGCTTTTCTTTTGATAGAAGGTACCATGGCAAGCAGCAGTACATAATGTTTTAGTTCCAGAAGAGCTAGCTGACAAGTGCCTGACTAAACAAATTTCATGCCTTTGTTACACAGCTGACAGTGGTTGAGACACCTCCGATGCATCTGGTATGAATTTGTTATAACAGTTTACCTTGCCAATGCAGCTCCTTCAAGTTCCAAGGGAGAGGCAACTGATCAATTGTTGCGATGTGGTCATCAAGTGGTAATGATCATCTTACTTATGATGTAACCTAAATACCTGAAACTGGGTGAAAAAAAACTTACATTTTACCAACTTACAATGTAGACCACTGTTCTACAGTACCTGAAACACTGCCTGCAAGTTTTGCAAATGTTCTTCCCTGGTGTCACCAGTGACAATTGCATCATCCAGATAAGTTGCACTTTTCGGGATATGGTGAACACACTATACAATAAAATGCTGAAAAATTCCGGGGACTGATGCAACACCAAAAGGTAAACTGGTAAACTTAGATGTCAAACGGTATATTAATAGTGAGCAACTGCTGTGACTCAGCATCGAGGGGCAACTGCAGATAGGTTTCTCACAAATAAATCTTCAAGAAATAGTGTCCATCAGTCAATCTCACCAATAACTTCTCAGTGTGAGGAGGTTAGATAAACTTAACCTCATTGAATATTAATTGTGGATTTAAAATTTCCACACAACCAAATCACATCACAAACAATGATACCGACTAGCTTGATGCTAAGGTGAGATAAGCCTTAATTCCTGCAATCTGTCTAATTTAGCTTTAACTACGTATCTCGTAGCATATGGCAAAGGATGAGTACGACAAAACTTAGGGGTCGCAGACAATTTCAATAGAATGTGGGCCAAATAATCCTTTGCTTTACCCAATGCTGGCTGAAACACTTTTTTATGGACTGCAAAAGTGACTCGAGTTTTTGAAAAGGAATAACTGGAGATGTTAAATTAATGTGATCAACCATTTGGAAATCAAATCCCATAAAAGCATCCAATCCACAAATATTTTACACCGAGGTACAATCAATCACTAATAATATAAGTTCATGCTTGACATTTTCATATTTTGCTGCCACAACCAGCAGACCCCATGACAGAATTCATTTGCAACTACAAGAAACCACTGTTCAGGTAACTGCTCACAACAGGGGGCTACACAGCCATGATACATATCTAAATTGATTAACAAGGCCACAGCCCCAGTATCAAGCTGAAACTTCCTGATAAATCTTAAAACAAAAAACTGCACCCATTAACAGATATGTGAGCATGGCACGGAAAGCGCAATAGTAAACAACTGGTCAACACTGCGAACAGTATGCCGTGTAGCACAGACAGCAGCAATGTGGCCCCAGCAAACAAACTTTATTTAAATGTGGACACTTCTGCCACTTTTCTGTGTAGGGCAACTGGAGAAGCCCTAAAATCTAAGGAACTACCCAATGCCAAGGAAGGATGGCCATAACTGCCTGCCGTACCAGACCAGGAATTGCGACAGCCATTGTGCTGTTTGCATGTAGGATGGTCCAATCGCCAATAATGCAATCTGCGCAAAGATACATCACACTGACTATGATCAAACAAACAAGCTCTAGGCAAACCCTGTGACTCAACCCTGCTATCCATTCCACATATGACTCATTAACCCACTTTCATTACTGATTTAACTTAAGGTGTGCTGCCACATTAGACTGTGGTACAAAATGTGCAGTGAATGTCACACATGTCTCTTCAAATTTCAAGGCAGCCAGTTCCACACATGGACAAAGCTTTTACACCAAATTAACAGGAAGGAGCTAGGAGAAAGGAGTAGTGTACTCATATCCACCAGGTCAGCAACTTTCCTTACCTTGCAGTACAGCAAGAAATGGTGGGAGGGGGGGGGGGGGGGTGATGTGGCCTAAAACACCTGATGTCGTGGTGGCTTTTAAGACACCAACACTTGCTGAAACTCAGCATGTTGTTGCTGTAGTTGCTACTGCCATAATTCCATAAACCACTCATCCATGATGATTCAACCTGACCGAGGTGAACACGAGACTGACTCACAGCCATTTTGGCAATTCATTCCAGGGTTTTGGAAGTATGAATTTGTAGTGGGAGTAAAACACCACACTGTGTCCGAGCCGTACACAGTTGTCAACAGTGAGAGTTCAAATGTCTGAACAGCTAACTCAAGCAAAACCGAACACAGGCCAGAAATGTCAACAGTGCACTTCATGTAACTAGCACAAACTGGGAAGGACATCTCCCTGAGCAAACAAATGTTTAAGTGTGGCAGACTGTCAGTAGGTCAGACTTCTAAGTCAGCAAACACGCAAGTGATCTAAGTCAGTTGCCTCAGAAACTAGAGGCTCTCTACAATACACACAGCACAGGCGCACCCTGTCAACAGCCACTGTAACCAATTTACTGGCTGCCAGCACTGTTGGCTATGCATCCTTCATCGCCATGGTGTTATTGGCACATGCAGATACCTAACTTTACAAACCTACCTAACTTTTCCATCCAACTGTCTGCTGTTATGCATACTGTATTGAAACAATCCACATGGGAAAAAAAAATTAAAAACAAAGATTCCATGACTTACCAAGTGCGAAAGCGCCAGTAGATAGGCACAATAAAAAAACACACACACAAACACACACACAAAATTTCGAGCTTTCGCAACCGGCGGTTGCTTCATCAGGAAAAAGGGAAGGAGAAGGAAAGATGAAAGGATGTGGGTTTTAAGGGAGAGGGTAAGGAGTCATTCCAATCCCAGGAGCGGAAAAACTTACCTTAGGGGGACAAAAGGATAGGTTGGTGTTGGTGGGAAGTATCCAGATAACCCGGACAGTGTAACACTGTGCCAAAATGTGCTGGCCGTGCACCAAGGCATGTTTAGCCACAGGGTGATCCTCATTACCAGCAAACACTGTCTGCCTGTGTCCATTCATGCGAATGGACAGTTTGTTGCTGGTCATTCCCACATAGAAAGCGTCACAGTGTAGGCAGGTCAGTTGGTAAATCACGTGGGTGCTTTCACACGTGGCTCTGCCTTTGATCGTGTACACCTTCCGGGTTACAGGACTGGAGTAGGTGGTGGTGGGAGGGTGCATGGGACAGGTTTTGCACTGGGGGCGGTTACAAGGGTAGGAGCCAGAGGGTAGGGAAGGTGGTTTGGGGATTTCATAAGGATGAACCAAGAGGTTACGAAGGTTAGGTGGACGGCGGAAAGACACTCTTGGTGGAGTGGGAAGGATTTCATAAAGGATGGATCTCATTTCGAGGCAGGATTTTAGGAAGTCGTATCCCTGCTGGAGAGCCACATTCAGAGTCTGATCCAGTCCCGGAAAGTATCCTGTCACAAGTGGGGCACATTTGGGGTTCTTCTGTGAGAGGTTCTGGGTTTGAGGGGATGAGGAAGTGGTTCTGGTTATTTGCTTCTGTACAAGGTCGGGAGGGTAGTTGCGGGATGCAAAATCTGTTTTTAGGTTGTTGGTGTAATGGTTCAGGGATTCAGGACTGGAGCAGATTCGTTTGCCACGAAGGCCTAGGCTGTAGGGAAGGGACCATTTGATAAGGAATGGGTGGCAGCTGTCATAATGGAGGTACTGTTGCTTGCTGGTGGGTTTGATGTGGACGGATGTGTGAAGCTGGCATTGGACAGATGGAGGTCAACGTCAAGGAAAGTGTCATGGGATTTGGAGTAGGACCAGGTGAATCTGATGGAACCAAAGGAGTTGAGGTTAGGTTAGGTAATTCTGGAGTTCTTCTTCACTGTGAGTCCAGATCATGAAGATGTCATCAATAAATCTGTACCAAACTTTGGGTTGGCAGGCTTGGGTAACCAAGAAGGCTTCCTCTAAGCGACCCATAAATAGGTTGGCATACGAGGGGGCCATCCTGGTACCCATGGCTGTTCCCTTTAATTGTTGGTATGTCTGGCCTTCAAAAGTGAAGTAGTTGTGGGTCAGGATGAAGCTGGCTAAGGTGATGAGGAGAAAGGTTTTAGGTAGGGTGGCAGGTGATTTTCCCCCTAAGGTAAGTCTTTCTGCTCCCGAGATTGGAATGACTCCTTACCCTCTCCCTTAAAACCCACATCCTTACATCCTTTCATCTTTCCCTCTCCTTCCCTCTTTCCTGAAGAAGCAACCATTGGTTGCGAAAGCTAGAAATTGTGTGTGTTATTTTATTGTGCCTGTCTACCGGCACTTTCCTGCTTGGTAAGCCTTGGAATCTTTGTTTTTAATATATTTTTCCCATGTGGAATATTTCCTTCTATTTTATATAAACTACCTCTAGCTGGATACAAGCTCTCCTGCATGATATACTCATTTCTGTAAGCCAATATATTTTTTTTTTTTTTTTTTTTTTTTTTTTACAACATTCCATCATTTCTGCAATATTTTGATACCTGTATCGTGCTCTTGTTCATCTGGAGATTGCTTGACCCCCACCTTTCCCTCCCCTGATAGCGAAAACTGTGCACATTCTCCACCATTCACCAACAATCCTGTTAGTCTCTGAATTGACTCCCTTTGTCTTTGTGTACTATGGCTTGTAGGTAGCTTTCAATGCAATTCCAGCAAAATTTTCCAATGCATTTTTTTGCATCTCCTTCATTCTCATGTAGTAATGTTGTGTCACTGGTAAAGGTTAGAAAATCTGCAATGGTCTTATGCTTCATTTTGTATCTAATTGGCACAGCTTCAATAGCCATTGCTTTGCTCATCAGATTCCTCTGTTTCAACCGTTCATCCAACATCAAGCTGATCGTAATTGTTCAGAAACCATTTCCTTTGCAAACTCGTTTTTATTTTAAAGCTTTCCTACACTGAGCTTTGGTAGTTGTCTAACAGTTGTGTGTCTTACTAAGTCATGTGTTATGGTGTGTGTCTCTCTGTCACAAAGAACACTAAGTAATGTACAATGTAAGAGTAATGTATAATGTATGAACACTGAGTGATTTATTTCAAAGGTTTAATCTTTATATAGAGAAGACAGCCTATTCAATTCCACAGTTCCTTCATTTACACACAGACTCTTACTCTCTTCACATTCATCCTCAGTCTATACATTCAATACACCTACTTTTGTACAGAAAACACTGTAACTATCTTTGCAACATACCAAGAATTGTCCAGTTATCGAGCAGAACAAAAAGCATACCATGCTTCATACATACAGTAAAATTTGGGATACAAATTTCAGAAGCTTCTTTATAATTTGCAATGGTTCAGTTTCACAATTCTGGTGACATGATTTTAAATACTGGTCATTTATGTTTAAATTGAGTTTCAGTATACTAAATATCAACTACTACAAGAAAAAGTGTTTAAACTTACACTCTGTTTGTCCAAACTCCTCCTCTATCAATTCATTAGAGTAGCCACGTCCACAAATCTGTGGATATAAAAACCAATTTTTTTTAGCTACAATGAATTCTGAACTGAAAGCAATGAGACACTAATTTTTTCCATGTATGAGAAGCTAAATTCAGCATATTTTATTACATTATCTTTATCTTAATACAATGACTGCAACATAAATAAAAGGAGAAAAAAATCTTTATTCTCAAACTGTCAACTGACAAATAAGCTCAACAGGAAAACTAAAAATACAATTAACTTAAGATTTCTGTAGGTCTTTGTTCATGTTACCTATAGCTTCAGAAATGGTAATTGCAGATAGCTGAGCAGACACGCGTTGGTAAAAATTTATCTCTGTTGCTGCGACAGCAGTTTTTCCACCTCTTTCTTGTGAATTTTAAACAACAGTTATCTCTCCGTATTCAGGCCACGAGTGGCCTACAGGAACCATCCAACCGCCATGCCATCCTCAGAGGACGATGCGGATAGGAGGGGTGTGGCGTCAGCACACCGCTCTCCTGGTCGTAATGATGGTATTCTTGACCAAAGCCACAACTATTCGGTCGAGTAGCTCCTCAAATGGCATCACGAGGCTGAGTGCACCTCGAAAAATGGCAACAGCGCATGGCAGCCTGGATGGTCACCCATCCAAGTGCTGACCACGCCCGACAGCACTTAACTTCGGTGATATCATGGTAACCAGTGTATCAACTGCGGCAAGGCCGTTGCCAAACAACAGTTATAGTCTGTATAATAATATATAATGTATAATAGTGAACTCATAAATTTCATTTAAAAATTGAACTGTGCAAATACCAAGAAACACCACAACTTTTTCGAATGGAATGGTTTCTGCTGTCCTTGGAGCATGTTCACAAGAACAAGTGCACTTTTATTGTCCTGTGTTTTGAGATATCTGAGTATTCCATTAATGCCCTCTTCGCTATGTCCACTCATTATCTCTCCTCCCCACCTCTCACCCCCTCCAAAAAAGTCAATGCATGTGCATAAAAATGTGCGAAATTCTACAACAGGTTTGTTTCAGCAATATAGGCATATAAACAATGACACCTACCTCAAGACCCTTATTGGCTATAGGAATTACATGCATTTTTTCCAGTTGCTTGGCACACTTGGTTGCTCCAGCAACCTACAACGAAGTACTGCTAGAAGTGGAGCACTTTTTTACTTTTATGAACTTTTGTGTAAGGTACTAATCCATATGGCATGAGAACACCATTTAACATAGGTATGCAGGTTACTGTAACCTCTTCACTTGAAGAAACTTGCTCCTGTCTTGTCTTTTTAGTCTAAGACGGGCAGATCTGGTAATTAAAGGCTATGGCAGCTATCTCAGCAACTAGTTCGCAAACAGCATCTGCTGCTCTGTAGTTTGATGCACTGTCACCATGAAAAACAAAGTGATTTGAGAAATTAATGTGTAATGTATCGGTTGCCAGTAAGTTTGCACTTCTAACAACAGACTTGTTCCCATTTGATAATGCTTTTACTTGAAGTATTAGATTAAGGCTTTTTTTGAGCAATTTTTTACCTGTACCATCAATGTTTTTGTCCAATGGTGTTTTAGGAAAATCTAAATCAGGCATGGCCAAGATGGTCTGCAAGCTATTTCCCTCCAGTTACTTCTTCCCCCTCAACTCAACTCTCACGGTGAAGCCACGGCCTCGCCGCAGCCTATGGTTTGCTTGTTTATCAGCAACTGAGTGTGGTAGCATCTTTTCCACAAGTTCTTTAACAAACAGGCTCTTGCACCTTTTCTCGCTGTTCAGCTCTACATTTTGTTCATCCACTTGGTCTCACTGTTGTTCTGATTTCCTCTCCTTAATACTGCACTATTGCTCAGGTTGTCCTTTAGGTTATTACTATAGTTATTATTTTTGTTTGAGACTAGTTATTACTGTGGCTATTTTTCTATCATGATTATCAAGAATGTTGAAAAGAAAGAATACTAGAAACTATGTTTTCAATGAGGAGTGGAAGATTATATACTTCTTTGTACACAACTCCAACAAAAAACCCAAGGATTAATATGTAAAGCAAAAAATCAAAATAAAAAACCTTAAATCAAAACAAAGATAGTAATCTCACTCAACAGCTGTCTTCACTCCATAAACAACACATGGACATTACTCTCATGACGAACACTGTGCTTTAGTAGATAAGTTAAAGAAAGAGATACACGAATTGCCCGAAAGATCGAGTCTTAAAGAAAATAGTTTAACTGCATCACATGCGGTGCCCTTACAATTAGTAAAAGCTCAAAAATGCTTCAGCAACAGCATACTCGTGATAGAATGTGGAATAGAAATGGCGAAAGCATCTGATTATGATGATGCAGCTGAGCACTTTAAAACAGTTGCTTTGTCATGTAACACAGTAAAAGACTGAGTTCTTGATATGGGGCATTGCATAAAAAAAATCTAGATAATTTAGTGCAAACTGTCAGCATTATTCTTTGTTATGGACAAGAGAAATGATACAACAGATCTCAGCCCACTACTATTTTTTATTCATCAAATAATACATGACTCTTCTGTACATAAAGAGTTACTCACTTTATTTCCATTGCTCAGAACAACAGGTTTGCATATTCTCAACACAATTACAAACTGTATTGAACAAAATGGCAGTTTTAAAAAGTACTCTGGAATCTGCACTGATGGTGCACCACCTATTGTCAGTAGCGAAAGTAGTTTTGTTGATCACTTAAGAAAAAATGGAATTAATTGTTTAACTTTTCAGTGCATTATACATCAGTAAGCAATATGTGGGAATAGTGTCAGAATGCAGTGGGCAATGAAAGAAGTGACAAAATTACAAAGGTAATATGAGGAGGAAACCCATCACTGTCTCATCAAAAATTTATACAAATTTTGAAAGAACTTACAATGAATACAGATATAAATGCCTTCATTCCGAAATTCATTGGTTGAGTGCATCGAAATGCTTAGCTCATTTTCTTGCACTCGGTAGAGAGCTTTTCAGGTTTTCAAGTGAAGTAGTAAAACTGCATACTATAGAATTTGGAAATAAACTGAAGTATTCACTTTTTTTATCAGAACTAGTATTTAAACAGATTTTACTGATAATTTAAATAATTTTAATTTATGTCTGCAAGGAAAGCAACTTCTGATTTGTTTATGGATATTAGTGGATTCCAGTGTAAACTTATGTTACAATATAAGAACTTAATATGGAAAGTTTGTGTCATTTCACAAGTTTCTGTGAAATGAAACAAGAATACACAGAACTAAAATTTTCAGGATTTACTTCCACTACTGATGAAGTCTCCAATGAGTGACTCATTTTCAGGATTTTAAATCTATGGAGCTGGTTATCATTTTCTTTAACAATACAATGAAAATTAATCTACAAAGTGTTATCGTGTTCTTCAAGAAATAGTCTACAATTTAAAAAGTGATCCACTCACTCAACCTATCCAAAACCGAGATGCATCAAGTTATGAGGCCATGCCATAAGGTCAGTATCCAAAACTCTCATACTTTGCTCTTAAAATAAAATCTTTTTTCAGGTCAATACATTTGTTCAACTATATTTTGTTCAATGAAGTACATTACATCTGCTCAGCATAATGCAGTGACCAATGAGTCATTGAAACATCAGCTTTGTTTTGCTACAATGAAAACTGAAATACTGGTAGATATTTCAGAACTTGTAAAGATAAAGTTAAATAAATCTAAATATCTACATATCACATTAATGTAAGTACAAGAATTTGAGATAAATAACCAAATAAAAATTAAAGTTTTAGCAATCTACTAACATTTACATATTGGGATTAGGCAGGCACCAGCTGATTAGTCATTCTTGAGACTGGCCAGTAAGGCTGTGGTGGAGCCGTGACAGACAGCAGGGTACAAATCAAGTTGGAGTGGAAATACTCGCTGGAGAGGAATGTCTTGTGAGCCATGCTTTGCCAGGCCTTATCATGTTAAGACAGTCCGCCCCATCCCTTCTTCTAAATTCACAACATATTTCAACTGTTGCCCTAGAAGAAGAATGTTCTTCAACAGATATACATCTAAGAAAAACTTTACACAGGAGACACAACAAACTTTGTGCCCTTGGAATAGATCAGTTCTAATTCAGGCTCCAGATAATAACCAACTTTTTCTGGGAGCACATTTCCTTCAAAGGCTAAGATGAAAGTACTTGTATCTCTGATTATTCTGGGACATTTTTGTCCATCCTGGGCAAAATTTCACCTCGCCATTCGAGATTGGTTCGTAGTTCCTCATCTGTCTGTAGTGCAAGGGCTCTGTGGAAAATTAACTCCTTGTACCACATTCAAAGTATTATGTGGGGCAGCAGTCACTGGTATGTCACCCAGTAGTTCTCATGCCTGAAGTCAACTTCTCCAAATCTGTCTTCTCTGTATTCCATACAAAATAATGGTTTTGTTGCTGTAAAAGTATCTCCATCTGTTCACGTACACACCAGGTATTTAGTAAACTGCTTTGCTCCCAGTTGTCTGGTTTGTCCCTCTCCCCCCATGGGGTAGGCAAGGTAGGAAAAGCAGTGTAATTGTAAATGTCTGCACTGAAATACCTAGACCTGTCTGTTGAGAGGGCTGAATCAGAATGGGCACATTGTGTCAATAACACACATTTCATGTTCAGAGTGTCCATCCTCATGTCATCTACTTTGATCAAGGGTTATCCCCACAGCCACCTCCCAGCCAGAGCAAAGATCAACTGGTATGACAGCTATTGCCAGGAGTCGTGATGCTTCAAACATCTGGTTGCAAATGAGTTAATGTGTTGAGTATTTGATGGTAACCAAGTAAGCAAGAAAACATTTTATAAATGTTTTAAATTATGTATAAATCTTGTTGGAAGTCACTAAACGCTCTCATTCACAAATACTGGACGAATATAGCCTGGGTAACTGTGCACTGTAAGTTATGCTGCCTCAGTGCATGTAAACAGTTTCTAACTGTAATAGTTGTCTTACAGTGTTAAACTTTGAACACAAATGTACTACTACTACTACTACTACTACTACTACTACTACTACTTTGAACACAATGTGATACTTCTTAATAAGCAGGTTATGATAGCATTTAATTTTTTTAAATTCAGTCAATAATTATACAAGATGTTCAAAATCCAATTTCCATTGCCTCTGGAAGCTGTTAGACAAGCAACCTACAACTGGGACTGGGAACCTCATTAGAAATTGAGTAATATAAATAGCTTCTTCAGGCAGCATAATATTTCCTTGATTACAATAGAGTTTTACAAAGTAAACAGGTAACAACATGTCACAACAGGGGACCGTTTACAGTACACTACTATTACTCATGCAGGTTGACAAAACTGCTACTTGCCATGTGGCTAACAAAAATTTTCAATCCTTGAATCTACATATTCTTGTAATTTGTGAAACAAGATACTAATGAGTACGTGTCTAATCTTCTTTTGAACTGGCTGGGATTGTCAATTCACTACTTTGTGTTAATGGGTGATCACTGAATAACTTTCCAGTACAGTGTGCAACTCCCCTTTGAACCCCAGTAGAAGAATTCTAAATCAGTACCACATCTTGCATTATGCTTGCACAAGTCACAGTTAAGCCAAAATGAGTTCTAATCACAGTAACAAACACCATTAAGGAACCCATTGAGAAGCAAGCATATGAAAATCTAGATCTTTAAAAGAATGCCTGGAACACTTACAAGTAATTCTTCTATTGAATAAATAATTTATTCACTTTTAGTGACTCCTGCAAAATTACGTAAGGAAATACAGTGAAAAAATTTAAATATGCCACCTATGTTGTCTTTCAATCAACATTATGAGGTACACTTCTAAGACTATCTGTGTGTTAACTCCATTTTAACTTGTTACCAATGGATCCCATGGAATTTTACACACACTGTTTCAGTTAGCATGTGAGCATTAACATCTTTTTCTGGTGACTGAAAGTTATTTTTACTTTGTTTAAATTGTGTAATATGAGTATTTATGAGATTAATCTTTCACTGTTTGCTGTTGACCAGCCATAAGCAATCTCAATTATGAACAGAACTGTGTCTCATAAGGCTGACTTTGAAATCCTGATCAGTGAACATTGCAATTTTTGACCTACACTTCAAAGTCGTTGGTAGACCACTCATGCAGGCTAAGAACAAGGTTTGACTAAGTGCTGATCCTTGTGGGACCCCACTTCTTTTCTTTCCAACTCCAAGGACATTTTATTTCTCATGATACTCTGACAATTTGACACTCTGCTTTTTGTTATGAAAGTAAGACTCCAACCAAGCAGGGGAGTTGTCATAAATGTGATAACATTTTAGTTTGCCTCTCAGTCCACACGATCCAAGGGTTTGGTAAGGCCACAATAAACGAATTACCTGATAAATTTGGTTTCGGCTGAGGGATTACAATTTTTAATCTAGTATCTGTTGGTGATACACACCGTGTCCACAGAAGCAAATCTAATACATCTGTTTTTGGTTGTTTATTAGTGGGCGTAATGTTTTCTGCTACTGTGAGGAAGTAATCACAGTTCCCACCACGGCTTTTTTCTAAGAACTCAATTTCATTTGATTTGTTATTTTCATTTAATAATGTTCCAAATTTTTATTTATGCTTTGAGTGTTTCATTTACTGATCATATTGTGTATGCTTCACATTTCTAAAACAGACTATATGATTTTACAATGCAGGTGATAATGGTGTCACAGTTCTTTATGATAGCTTGTCCTCAATTATTCATTTGTTCTTAGTATAAAATACTTGAATTGTATGAGTCATTCACCTTTGTCCTTCCTCCAGTTCAACTTTACCTCTGTGCTACATGAATACGTTTAAGTTGAATTTAATATGCATTTCACTCTCATTTTTTAATGGCTGCCTGCCTTGGTCAGACATTCTCTTTCTCAAATAACTGATGATTGGTGCCCCTTTCAACTGGAAGCTGATCGAAAATATTTTTTACTGTAAAGTTCTTGAAAGCAATAATGGGTGCTATGTCAAAGGTTTTTATTTTGGGGGGGGGGGAGGAAGTTTCACCAATCTCCGAACATCTTTATGTAGTTGCCACCCTTGCTGATACATACCTTCTAATTGTAAAAAACAATTCTTTTGCCCCTGCGTCAGAAGTCATAGTTTTTGCAAATACGTCGTCACTTGCCACACAGACAGTATAGCACTTTGAGATTATTTAAGTTACACATCCGCACATTATAAAAAACTATTAATGTTGGGCTGACAGGTGACTGTTTACTTTCAGTTCCTTCATGCTAGCAAAGCAGACAAGTGTACATTATTTTCCGTTAACAAATGGAAAACAAAGACACAGTACTTGCTACAATTACAAGGTTGCCTCAAAAGTGAATGATGGCTGTGTTGGTCCACACTGGGTCTTAAACAGGTTACATAATCCATTCTTCCGTTCAGCCTGCTCTGGCCCCCATTGGCTTGGAGTCACTGGACCATTAGATACTTTCTAAGGACACATTCAGCTTAGGAAATTGAAGTAAACAACATGTCTACATAAGCCTATCAATGAATTTATCAAGTAAAAGTAATAATTATGCATATGTGATGGTCTTTCTGGAAATTTATCCAAAATCCACATAGTGTGCACAATATTAAATAAAAAGAAGTGGTGAAATAGTAAAAACGAATTGTTCCCAAGAAGGATCACAAGTGAACTAGTTTCCAGAAATGACGAATTTGCAAACCTCTAGTTCACTCTCTCACACTCCAATTCTGGTATAAATTTTGCACAGAGCTTGCTGTGAAGGTTTAATTTTTCATGTTCGTATTTTTTGTAAGATATAAAACACTTGAAAAAATATAATAAAGATTTACCTCTCTCAGCTGCAAATAAAGGTCTCTATCTCTTTCCCATGTTGTTTCATCTTGCATCTTACTGGGTGGTTGTTCTTCCATACAACTCTGTGGCACTGGGATTTTAGGTGGCGGTGAAAACTGCAAATTAAATTGACATCTTACTTACTTTCATTTACATAAGTAGGTCTGTGGAATGAACTACAGTCCTTTTTCCCTCCCATGCATTTACTTTCACCCAGATTCATTGTTCTCAATTAGCAGATTGACGAATGCTTCCAGCAAAAATACATGTTCTTCTGAAAAAATATATTATTATTCTATGTTCACCGAAAGTTCCCTCAATTACATGAGGGAACTGAGAGCAAAGAATTTACACACACACACACACACACACACACACACACACACACACACACACACACACACACACACACACCATTATACAAACAATGTAGCACACATTTCCCCCCTCTTCGAATTCACAGATTATGAAATCGCATCCAGGAAAGTCATGTTATATAACTGTGACAGCATGCAAGAAGACAAGCTATATCATCACTTGATGTAAAGACTAGCAACTGACTTTCAACATAACTGAACTGCAAATTCAACAACAAAATTGCTCCTTGGGATATTCAGTCCTGCCACAATTGCTTTCCTTGCAACTGGACAAATTACATAATGCTCCATCACACACACCATCAGGTCACGAAGTGTCCAAAACAGGTCCCTGTATAAACATTACAACCCTTCTTCTGAAAAGTGCTACTGGGGAGTGGGGATTAAGGAGGGTGGGCAGGCAGGGAGGATGTATGTTAAAGAGCCAATGCACAGAACAACTCACATTCTGCATGGACTGACCGAAATAGTAACATGATGGACTGCTACAAGTCTGCATAGTTTCAGTCTACCTCAATATTCACGTGGCATTTTTAAACTCCCTACTAACTTTTTATCCAGATGTACTTCATTCTCCCACAAAAAGGTTAAATTACATTTGAAAATGCCGCCATAGGAGCACAATATTATTTGATCTTCTTGGCCATTATTAATGCCAGCGTAAAACAATACAAACCATCAAACACACTGCATGTAGTCACATGGCTGGTCAACAGTTGCTGTCATGTTAATTCAAATCACTGTGCCACAACTGCACACACCCAGATAGCCTAACATGTTAAATCTCTGCTTCTGAGCCAGGGAAATGCCTTGGCCCTGGATGAGTGGATTAACAATACATAGCCTAATGCGTTAAATCTCCGCTTCTGGGGCAGGGAAATGCACTGGCCCTGGATCAATGGATTAATGTTGCTTGGTGGATGTGGTTTTTAGGCTGTTTCCATGCATCCCACTAAGTGAATATGGAGCTGGTACCCAAGTCTCGTCTCAGTTACACAACTCACGAACATTTAGTAATCTTTCATTCACTTTCCCCACAGATAACACTTCTCTGAGGCAGCTGGGATACACAGATTCTGACCCAGGAAGTAATGGTATGGTAACAGGAAAGTTATCTGGCCAACCCTCAAATTAACCATGTGACATCCATTAATAACCATGCTGCCCCTGTGCCAATGCAGAACAAGAATACAAGAAAATTTGAATATACCACAACAGTATGGAATAACACACTGGCTAACAATTTTTGGGACATTAAGTGGAATGATCACATAGACAAAGTCAAGGGTAAAGTAGGTGGGAGATTTAAATTCACTTGCAAGAGCCTGCAGTGTTGCCACAAGTTTCCCCAATTAAAATTCTCTGATCTTTTCCTGATTTCCAGACATGTTTTAGCATTTATCCCTGACAAATTTTGAGACTGATTGAGTGAGTGATTAATTGAGAGGGTTTATGGGGCCAAACAGTGAGATCATCAGTCCTGTAATTCCTAAGTTACTTACAGAAAAGAGAGGGTCAACTAAAAGTGGATGGATCCAGTCAGGGAAGTCAAACACACACAGTAAAAGGCATAAAAGGTTACAAACAATCTAAAAACTGGAAATAAAAGTGACCTTTCCATAGGGGAATGGTCATGGGGTCCCAGACTGAGAAAATGTGAAGAGAGGCACCAACCACAATGACCCTGCCTCTGTTCAGGAGTAAAGAAAAATCTTATATCTGGAAATAACTACTTTCACAGAGGAAACTGAGGACCAGTTCAAACATCCGTGAATTTTCTGCTGGTATTAAAATTACGGAAGACCATACATAGCACAGAGGGGACATTCTACCAATATGTGGGATATCATCAGTCTGACTCCACAACCATATTGTGGCAGTGGTTCGTTACACAGCAGAACACAATGGGTGAGCCTGGTATGACTAATGTGTAGATGGCTTAAAGCAGTGGACTCCTAAGAGGAGCGGAAGGAACGGCATCAAAGCCAGCAGTCTCCTTGATTGTGCGGAGTTTATTACTGAGAGCAGTAGTGCACCAGATGTCATTCCACTTTCGAACAAAGAGAGATTTGACATACAAAGGGGATGGAGCGTCAGTATCAGCTTATCTACCCAAACAGTCAACCCGTTCATATCCTGGGATACCCTCATGACTTCGGACTCAGAGAAAGAAACTAAGCAGGTGGCACAGTCAAGGAAGGAGAGAAAGAAGACTAAAGTAGCAGCCTGCTCAATGAGTCGGTACATACAGAATGTACATAAAGTCCAGAAACACTTTCAATTATTTATTGCACAAGAACAAAACATTGTACACATATCGTATGTCATTTTGAAGTGAAACCCAACTTCTGGGAGGAGACTTAGGGGGACCAGTGTGAAAGGCACCAATAGCCAGACGCACCCACAATGGTCAACAGGATCAGTATTTTCTGAGCAGAAAGAGCCACTGCGCCATAAACCTGGCTTCCATAATATACAGTGTGATTCAAAACGAATACCACAACTTTAAAAATGTGTATTTAATGAAAGAAACATAATATAACCTTCTGTTATACATCATTACAAAGAGTATTTAAAAAGGTTTTTTTTCACTCAAAAACAAGTTCAGAGATGTTCAATATGGCCCCCTCCAGACACTCGAGCAATATCAACCCGATACTCCGACTCGTTCCACACTCTCTATAGCATATCAGGCGTAACAGTTTGGATAGCTGCTGTTATTTCTCGTTTCAAATCATCAATGGTGGCTAGGAGAGGTGGCTGAAACACCATACCCTTAATATACCCCCATAAGAAAAGATCGCAGGGTGTAAGATCAGGGCTTCTTGGAGGCCAGTGATGAAGTGCTCTGTCATGGGCTGCCTGGCGGCCGATCCATCGCCTCGGGTAGTTGACGTTCAGGTAGTTACGGACAGATAAGTGCCAATGTGGTGGCGCTCCATCCTGCTGAAACATGAATTATTGTGCTTCTTGTTCGAGCTGAGGGAACAGCCAATTCTCTAACATCTCCAGATACTGTAGTCCAGTTACAGTAGCACCTTCGAAGAAAAACGGACCAAAAACTTTATTGACTGAAATGGCACGTTAGGCGAGTCACATTCATACTGAGTTGTTTCCCGCAGATTCTCAGTGTCCCATATACAGACATTGTGACGGTTGACTTTCCCGTTAGTGTGGAAAGTTGCTTTATCACTAAACACAATCTTTGAAACGAAAGATTCATCTGTTTCCATTTGAGCAAGGATAAAATCACAGAAATCGATTCTTTTAATCTTATCAGCTGCAGACAGTGCTTGAACCAATTTCAGACGATGAGGTTTCATAACCAACCTTTTTCGTAGGACTCTCCATACAGTTGATTGTGGAATTTGCAGCTCTCTGCTAGCTCTGCGAGTCAATTTTCCTGGGCTGCAAACAAATGATTGCTGGATGCGTGCTACATTTTCATCACTCGTTCTCGGCCGTCCAGAACTTTTCCCTTTGCACAAACACCCATTCTCTGTAAACTGTTTATACCAACGTTTAATACACCACCTATCAGGAGGTTTAACACCATACTTCGTTCGAAATGCACGCTGAACAACTGTCGTCGATTCACTTCTGCCGTACTCAATAACACAAAAAGCTTTCAAGTTGAGCGGTCGCCATCTTAGCATCAACTGACGCTGACGCCTAGTCAACAGCGCCTCAAGCGAACAAATGTACAACTAAATGAAACTTTATAGCTCCCTTAATTCGCCGACAGATAGTGCTTAGCTCTGCCTTTTGTCGTTGCAGAGTTTTAAATTCCTTAAGTTGTGGTATTCTTTTTGAATCACCCTGTAGTATGGGTATGGCCAGAGCACTGTGAAGATGGAGAAGAGTAGCATGGTCTGCAGCCCAGGATGTGTGGGCCAGGAGGTGGAGAGAATTAAGCTTCCACATGCATGTAGTCTTCAGGCAGCGCATAAGGAGCAGCCACATCAGGTTTTCAAAAATAAGGGCGGGGGGGGGGGAGAAATGGGACTGTGCTGTAACATCTAGGAGCTGGTCACCTAAATAAATTTCTGGATCAGGGTGTAGTATGAAATGACAAAAATGAATAACCCACATTTTGGAGGGAGAAAATTTGAAGACTTGGGAGACAGCCCACACAGATGTCCGTTGGGTGGCCCCTGGGAGCCGACACTCAGCAGATGGCACCGAGTGGGAGGTGCACCAGATGCAAAAATCATTGACATATAACGCTGGGGTAACCTGAGGGCCAACCGACATTACATGCCCGTTCATGGCTATGAGTAAGAGTGTAACACTTAATACAGTACCCTGTGGGATACCATTTTCCTGAATCCGAGGTGTGAGTGAAGTGCCAACTGGAACCCAGAAGAGGTGGTGGGATGAAAAAAATCATGGATAAAAATTGGAAGGGGCCCATGAGAGCCCCGCTCACAGAGAGTAACTAAAATGCAATGGTGTCAAGCCACGTCATATGCCTTATGTAGGACAAAGAAGACCATGACAAGGTGCCAACCGTTAGTAAAAGCCAGTCAGATTGCAGTTTCGAATATGAGTAAATGGTCAGTTTGAGATTGTCCCCCCCCTACGCCACCTGATACGAAGACAAAAGGCCCCGAAATTCAAGTAGCCAACAAAATCAGAAGCTAACCATCCTCTCCAGCAATTTATAAAGTACAATCGTCATGCTAAATGGGCAGTAGCTGTTGAGAGATGTTGGGTTCTTCCCAAGTTTAAGGACAGGGAAAATTAAACTGTCTCGCCACTGTGGGGGGAAGGTACCCCTGAGCCAAATGTGGTTGAAGACCCTTAGTAGAATTGCCTCTGGTAATGCCCAACTGTTGGATCATCTGGTTGTGGATGGAATCTGGGCCTGGAGCCGTGTCATGTGAAGAGGTAAGAGCCTGCGAGAATTCCCATTCAGTGAAGGGTCCATTAAAGGGCTCAGCTTGGTGAGGGTTGAAACAGAAGGTGGGTCTGTTCAACTCCATGTTTCTGCCGGAGAAAGGCGGCAGGATGGGAACAGAACGCCGATGCTGTCGCAAAGTGTGTTCTGCAAGGACCAATGGTAGTCAGAGCACCTTGGAGGACAAGCCCCTGGACAGTCGACTGTCAACCAGAAGGCTACAGGGCTTGAACCAAACCTGCAATGAGGAGCCATAAGTTCCCAAGTAAGAAACATAGTACTCCAATCATTCTGTTTTTTTTTTTTTCCCCTGTTTAATAAGGTAATGAGCCTTAGCACGGAGATGCTTAAAAGGGAGGAGATTGGTCAGTGAAGGGTATCATTTAAATTGCTGCAGTGCTCGTCAGCAGTGCTGGACAGCAACTGCTACGTCCTCGGTCCACCATAGTACTGGTCGATGACGAGGGGGATTTGTGGATAGGGGGACAGCAGTGCCAGCAGCATTAAGACTAGTGACAGAAATACCCTGTGCAACCACATCAATGGAGTATGAGAGAGAGATGTCTAAGTGCACAACAGACGTATATAAAGGCCAGCTGACCCTGCGGAATGCCCAATGTGGGGGCCTGTTTGCCTGGTGGCGGCAGGGGAATAACGGTACCTCTGGAAAGTGGTCACTGTCACAAAGATCATCACAGGGCAACCAATGTAGTCAAGGCATGAGAGCAGGGGAGGAAATGGTGAGATCGAAAGCAGTACAGGTTCCATGAGCAGCACTGACGTGGGTAGGGCAACCGTCATTGAGGAGACCAAAATCAAAGTCTGTAGTAAGTTGATCAAGTAGAAGAGCCCTACCCAATGAAGTGGCACTCCCGCATGTTGAAGTTCCCAATTCCCAAGGAGGAGATATGGGGGGCGGGAGTTGCTGTATTAAAGGAGACAGTTCAACGTAAGGAAGTGGCTACCTGGAGAGAGGTAGACATTGCAAACAATGACTGTCACAGTCATCTGCACTCTAACTGCTGTCACTTCCAGGCTGGTATGAAGGGAGATCCAGTCACTAAAGACATTGGTGCGAACCAAAGCGCAGACCTCTCCAGACACTATCCCGGGGCCTGCACAGTTCTGACAGAATGCTCAATAACACGAAACTTGAAACAGTGGACATTACTAAAGTGAGTTTCTTGAAGAGCAAGACAGAACAAAGAGCAGGTCGAAACAAGGCACTGTATTTCTGGGAGGGGGCAATAATATCCTTTTCAATTCCACTGGATTATCATGTGGTGAGAGTCCAGGTGAGACATAATGAAGCCGAGGGCAGGTCAAGTCACTTGGTCAGTGGTCTTCACCAATGAGGATTGGGTGACATCCATACAAACTGGGTGTTATTCAGGATGAGGTGGAGGGGTGAAGCCCTCCGGGAAGCCAGGGAAGCCTCATCTTTCGGCTTATGCTGCTTCTTGTTCTTCCTCAAAGGGAGGGAGGAGGCATTATCAGCAAGGGAACAGGTGGCAGTGATGCCAAGATCAGACAGAGTGAGTGGCTTTGGGGCCATCAGAGCACGGATCTCTCCTCTGTACCAAGCGTGCAAGCTTCCTGTCCCGAGAATGCCAGGAAGGGGTGTTCCAAGATGGAGCCCCATCCCTAGCACGAGCCACAGAAAACCTTCTCTTCTGAGAAGGTTTTTCCCTGGCCGAGGAGGAGAAGCAGTTCCTGGAGGGGAAGGGATAGGAGCTGCCGAGGGTGAGGAAACAGAAGGGGGGTAAGGGGGAAGAGTGAGGAGGAGAAAGCGAAACTAAGGTAGAGGAGAGATTTACAGGGTGAAATCTGTAAAACTTCTTCTGGGCTTCAAACTAGCTGAGACAGTCAAGGGTCTTTATTCCCGGAATTCTTTTTTCCTTCATGTACACTAGACACTCCAGTGAGTGAGGAGAATGGAGACCAGAGCAGTTTACACAGTTATGTGGATGAGTGCAAGGGCTTAGTGAAGAGGGCGACCACAACCGCCACAGATGGAATGGCATCGTATCGCGAGGGCATGTGGCCGAACTTGAGGCAATGACAGCAATGCATGGGAGGTGGAATGTACAGTTTCACATCACATCTTTACGCCATTATCTTGACCTTCTCAAGCAGGGTATCACCTTCAAATGCCATGATGAAAGTGCCAGTGTCTACACTATGATCCTTAGAGCCTTTCTGGACATGCTGGACGAAATGAACGCCATACTGTTCCAGATTAGCCATAAGGTCATCATTGAACTCGATGAGAAGGTTTCTATGGAAAATTACATCTTGTGTCATACTGAGTGATTTGTGAGAATAAATAGCCATGTGGGGTCTCCTAAACGGTCACAGACACAGAGAGGGAGGCTAGCTGACGGGCAGAAGTTGTCTTTATAAGGAGAAAGACAGAGCTCATCTTGTTTAATGAATCATCTTCGCCGAACTTGTCCTCAGTACATTCCACAGAGAAAACAGGTTTACTGGTGGCAAAAGTCTCCCTGCCGGTCCTCGTACAGACCAGGAACCGTGGAAAGGGTCTCGCCCCTAGCTGGCGTGTCTGGCCCTCCTCCAAGGGTGCACCCAAGGAGTGTAAGGCTGGAAAGGCAGAAACAGGAACTGAGACAGAACAACATTAAGGAAGAGACACAGTCACAGTAGTGCGGCCAGAGAGATTAACATATTTCATGTGCCAAATGTCCACCCTGGTACCACACACTCCAAACAGGAGCCTGCCTTGTGGGCACCACCTAGCCACAGCAATGGCAGCTGGGCAGGATGGTCATTGCTAGGAGTTCAGATGCCCTGAAAAGATGGGCAGCCACTCATTGGCCTGTATACGGAATTCGCAGCACAGGTACCAGCAGTGTTATCCGCGATCCCTGTGGCATCAGGGGCTCAGCCAGATGGCTACATAACAGCCCAACCACATGGACTGGCTACTGAGTTGGTGACCTAGCCAGGGGGCAAAAGGGCTTTGACAGAGAGGGAGGGGAAGGGGAAAAGGGGGAAGGGGAAAAGGGGGAAGAGGGAGAGGAATCCACACCAAAGATGCTGGTGAGGCAGTTCTCCAACTGGCTCGCACTACAGATTTCAAATTTAGAAATTGAGTTCAAACACCTTGGGGGGGGGGGGGGGGGGATGGGCAAAAAAAAAGGCCAAGAAGGAGAAGGAAAAGCAACCAACCAAAACTGCAAGACAAAGGAAAGTCATGAGGATAGCCAGCCCAACACAAATAAGAACACCAAAAGAAGGAATGGAAGGGGCAAAGGGAAAGGGAAGGAGAAGGAAGGGGAACAGCCCAGGAAAAAAATAAAATAATAATAATAAAGGCTGCAATAGCTCAGAGACCCATGCACACCACTCTAGTACCCACCATACAGCTGTTGGCCCACTGGGGAGACAAACTTTGTGATCACAAGGGTAAGTAATAACATAAGTTGATAAAAAAAATGCAAGGACTTCTGTATTTCTAAACATGTGAGCATAAATCTTAAATTTTAACATCAACATATTTGCAATGAACTGGTTTTAGATAGAGAAAGCAAGTCAAATGTTATATATGTTACATTAAGACTACAGATGTTATTTTATTTCAATAAAACAAAACACATTTGGTGACAAAAATATGTATTTCATTGTAATCGCAAGACAGATTTAAAATATCTTCAATGATTTCAGAAATAACTTCAGAAAAAAGTAGACCTCTTAGAAGAAGTTGATTAGGCAGGGAAGAGTTATGTAAACCAACACTATAGGCAACTGCAAATAAAATGGTTGTTCTATTATGTTTTTTATTGTTGATTATTATTGCCTACTGTCTTATGACTATTATTTTACAGATATTGTGTGGTTTTTCTTTCACAAAATATGTGAGTACATAGCGCACAAACTGCCAGTGACTGCCACTATTTTCTCTCCTCTTATCAGCCATACTTCCTAATATATAAACTACTTTCAAAGTGACAAAATGCAACGGAATAAATAAAAGTCTATAAAATGCCACACTGTACTATGTTCTTGGGGTGATACAGTCGCAATTTCTGAAATCCATTGCATGTGGCCTCTGGGCTGCTGAGGAGCACCACAGTCCTGAGTCCATGGATAAACCATGAAAATCAGCCTCATTACACCACACACAAACAGGCCTGGCCTGTGGGCAGATCGGTGAGACTAGATCCAACAGGCAGGGCGTGCACATTAGTGGGAAATTATGGGCTTCAGAAATGGCCTGCGGTTTTGGCCCATCATGGAAGTCCACTGATGTGGTCACCTATTTACACATGTCACAGACACCATGTTGATGAAATGAGACTGCTGTGATCAATCCATGCAACACACAACTTGTGTGAATACTCTGTAAATCAATACTAATGATGACAAGTAGCAACTCACCATATAGATGATCACTGAGCTGCACACACACACACACACACACACACACACACACACACACACACACACACACACACAACTAATTTTTTGTCCACAGCCTTTGTCAGGAAACAAGAGCACATACACATTCACACAATTATTCCGACACAACTCATGCACACACGACAGCTGTCTCTGGCCACTGCATCAACAGCCTCTGAGAATCAGATCCAAACAAACCTCTCATCACACCTCTCTGCCTCTCGTCGGCAGCTGCTAGGCTAGCAGCAAGAAGTGGTGACAGCACTGGCTTAAAGCTGAGGGGAGAGGCAGAAAGGGGAGAAGCAATAAGAATGAGGGAGTTGGGAAGCAGCTCAACTACTCAGCTGCACCCAGCCAGCGACAATGCACGACATCTCAGTAAACAAACCATTTCATCTATTGAGAGAAAAACGAAATTTTTCCAGTATTTTTTCCCAATTTCCCTGATTTGCCTGACACACTTGCAATTCCATGATTTCTAGGACTTGTGGTAACCATGGCCCGGGAAAATGCAGTCAGTCGACAAAGAAAACTGCTTATAAAACACTCACTCGACCCATAGGTAGAATATAGCTCAAGTCTGTGGGATCCGTAGCAAATAGAACAGGGGAACAGGAGCAAATAGAACAGGGGGTACAAGGGAAGAAGAAGGGTAGCACAAATGGTCTCAGATTTGTTTGACTCAAAGGACAGTATGCTGATGAACTTTAAATGTCAGATTCTAAGACAGATTAACTATCCCACAAAGACCAGCTTACAGAGTTCTAAGAAACATTGAGTGACCAGTCAAGGAGTATCCAACAAGCTCTAGATAAGACAAACCACAGTATACAGAGGCATTAAATCACTACAGGTATACAGGACCGTTTTTTTCAAGAATGGCTCTATCAATAAGTGTGGCAATTATGACATCATACAAACATACGTATTTCATCTATCAAAGCATCCCAAGCAGTAATAATGGGATTTTGGTTAAGATATTATTTACACCCTCAAACACATTACTAACTCGAAAATAACAGCCCATAGGAAATTCACTGAGGGTAAGTACAATTACAGAATGTAAGATTTATATATCAGAAGTTGCTCCGATACATTTGTTGGTTTTGCCAACTCGCAAACATAACACAACCTTCAAACCACACCTAGATCTCCAGATATGGTAGTGATGAGATTGACAACAACATTAATTTCCGAAAAACAGGTTGCTGTGATGACACTTGCTTCAGACACTAATAATCTAAGACTCATGTTCTGACCTGACCTAGACCTGAGGCTAGTTACAAATTAGTGTCACCTCAGCCTTCATTTAGTGTCTAAGATGCCAATACAAAATAACTGCTCATAATCTCTAAGTTACAAATAAGATCAGAATGTAACGGAAAATTATGATAAGAGTATTCTTAACATCAAGGGAAACTACTGATTGTTGGGATAAATCACACTACAATTTGTTATATACTAATTAACATAATCAAAACAGTGAAGTGTACACACTTCCAGGAAAAAAGTGTGTTCACTTAGCCACAAGATTACCTAGAACTATTTGAAACACAGAAAAAAGAGAGACAAGAAGAGCAAATGAAGCAAAACAGGAAACTAATTTAAAAGGTGAATAGGGAGCTTATTTCAGTGAATCCTAAAAACAACATTTTTCTGTCCCCAAGCCTAGCAGATAATTCAGGTTACAACAAAGCTCCATACATAGTGTAGAGTTTCTAAACAATAACATAGGAAAAGACAGACAGCTACTTATCGTAAAGATGACATGTTAAGTTGCAGGCAAGCACAATTAAAAGACTTTTACACATAAGGTTTCAGCCACAGCCTTTGTCAGAAAAAGAAAGTCACACTTAACACAGATCATTCATTCACACAAGCAAGAACACGTCATGCACACATGACTGCCAACTCTGGCAATTCAAGACCAGAAAGTTAACTATCACATGGAAAATGCCAACTGGTGCAGCATCAGGGGGCTAAATAGGGCAGGGAGGTGGGGAAAACTGGGAGAAAAAGGAGAGGAGTAGGTACAGCCAGGAGTGTGCAATAGCAGAAGGCAGCAAACAAAGACGACCGGAGACGAGGCTGATGAGGAGTGAAAGTACAGAGGGTATGGAAATTGTTAGGTGGTGGGTGTGGGAATGGTATGTTACCATAGTTTGGGGCCAGGATAATTACAGGAACAGAGATATACCAAAAACATAACTCCCATCCACAGTTTGAAAAAGCTGCTGCTGGTGGTGGTGGTGGTGGTGGTGGTGGTGGGGGGGGGGGGGGGGGGGGGGAGCTTCCAGATGGCTTGGGTAATAGAGCACCTATTGAAATGAAGCATGTTATGTTCAGCTGTATGTTGTGCCACAGGGTGGTCTACTTTGCTCTTGGTGGTGGCTGTTCATCCTGGTGAACAGCTAGTTGGTAATCATATCAATATAAAAATCTGTCTAATGACTGAAGCAGATCTGGTAAATAACTAGGCTGCTTTCACAGGTGATCCAGCCCCTGATGAGGTAGGATATATCAGTGACAAGACTAGAATAGGAAGAGCTGGGCGGCTGGATTGTACAGGTCTTGCATCTGAGTCTTCCACAAGATATGATCTTGTGGCAAGGGGTTGGGAGTGGCATAGGAATGGATTAGGATGTTATGAAGGAGGTCGGGTGGCTGATGGAACACCAGTTCAGGAGGGGGTGAGAAGGAGCTCACGTAAGATGCCCTTCATTTCAGGGCATGATGATACACAACCAAATCCCTGGCAAAGGATGTGGTTCAGCTGGTTGGTTGGTTGGTTTGTGGGGGTTAAAGGGACCAGACTGCTACGGTCATCGGTCCCTTTTTCCAAATACTAAAAACACTCACAGAGGATAAAAACGATCAACAGACGATAAGACAGACGACACAGAACAAGACAAACGTAGACAAAGAACAGACAAGACGAACTAAAATCACACAGAGTGTGACGGTGGTTGGCCGACCATACAAACAAAAGGGGAAAAGCCAACCACCGAGAAACACATGAAAAAAAAAAAAAAAAATCAGACAAATCGTAGGCCATAGGCCAGAATCAACACAAAACACACACTTACATTAAGCGATAAAATCCCCCTGCCCGAATAAAAAGCAGAACTATGTCCGCTATGGAAGAGTCGTCAGATAAAAGCGCAGAGAGCGTATCAGGCAGCGCAAAAGTCTGCCTGAGCACAGTTAAAAGGGCGCACTCCAACAGAATATGGACCACCGTCAAGGACGCCCCACAACGACAAAGAGGGGGATCCTCACGACACAGTAAATAACTGTGCGTGAGTCGGGTGTGGCCAATGCGGAGCCCACAAAGGACGACTGATTCCCTGCGGTTGGCTCGCATGGATGACCGCCACACAGTAGTCATCTCCTTGATACGGCGGAGTTTGTTTGGCACGGGCAGGTTGCGCCAATCAGTGTCCCATAAATCGAAAACTTTGCGGCGTAATAGTGCCCGCAAATCAGTCGCCGGGAGGCCAATCTCCAGAGATGGTGCACTAGTGGCCTCTTTCGCCAGGCGGTCAACAGTTTCATTTCCAGGTATCCCAACATGGCCCGGGGTCCAAACGAAGACCACAGATCTGCCGCAACGGGCAAGAGTATGCAGGGACTCCTGGATAACCATCACCAGACAAGAATGAGGGAAACACTGGTCGAGAGCTCGTAAAACGCCAGAGCCCTGATACGTGGCCAGGATGGAATAAAAGCGGCGTTGCAAGGCCACCGGAGGGACCGAGTCCTTCGGGCCCTGTGCCAAGTCGAGCCAAAGGCAAGGGCGAGGCACACACCATGGGGGTGTATGCAGAGGGGCCCGGAAAGGAGGTGGTACAGGGAAACACTCAAGCCCGTAGAGAAACTGTTTGACGCGTACGGCGTTCGGACAACCCGACCGGGGCCGACGTTCTGGCAGACTGACTGCGGGAACAGGACACGATAATTTGGATGCCCGGGCGAGCTAAAAACATGGGGAGAATAAGCAGCCAGTAATTGTTGGCATCGTAACCGCAGTGGAGGGACACCTGCCTCCACAAGTATGCTGTCCACAGGGCTGGTCCAGAAGGCACCAGTGGTAAGGCGTATCCCGCTGTGGAGGATTGGGTCCAGCAGCCGCAACGCAGATGGGGATGCTGAGCCATAAGCCAGACGGGACTGGATCAACGCCTTGTAAAGCCGTAGTAGAATAGATCGGTCGGCGCCCCACCCGGTGTGGCATAGCGTTTAGATGCCGCCAACACGCCTGTTTAAGCTGCCGAATATAAGGCAGCCAAGTCAACCGGGCATCAAAAACCACCCCCAAAAACCTATGTGACTCCACCACTGAAAGAAGCTCGCCGTCAAGATAAAGCCGCGGCTCCATGTGAACAGCGCGTCGCCGGCAGAAATGCATAACGCAGGTCTTGGCTGCCGAAAATTGAAAACCATGCGCTACAGCCCAAGACTGCGCCTTGCGCCCTGTAGCTGACGTTCAGCAGCTGCAATGCCAATAGAGCTGTAGTAAAGGCAGAAGTCGTCAGCATACAGCAAAGCGGACAGAATTTCCCACGGCCGCAGCAAGCCCGTTAATGGCTATTAAAAACAGAACCCTGTGCCACACCGTTCTCCTGGACTTGGAAGGAACTATATGAGGCCGCGACGTGCACGTGGAAGGTACGATACGACAGAAAATTGCGGATATAGATCGGCAGAGGGCCCCGAAGGACCCATCCATGAAGCATAGAAAGGATGAGATGACGCCATGTCGTATCATACGCCTTCCGCATGTCAAAAAAGACAGCGACCAGATGCTGACGGCGGGCAAAGGCAGTACGGATGGCCGACTCCAGGCTCACCAGATTGTCGGCGGAACCCACCCTGAGACGGAGCCAGAAGGCCCCGAGACTCCAGTACCCAATTCAAGCGCCGGCTCACCATCCGTTCAAGCAACTTGCAAAGAACATCGGTGAGGCTAATGGGACGGTAGCCGTCCACCTCCAAAGGGTTCTTCCCCAGTTTCAGGATGGGGACAACAAGACTTTCCCGCCATTGCGACGGAAACTCACCGTCGACCCAAATGCGGTTGTAAAGGTCGAGGAGGCGTCGCTGGCAGTCCATTGAAAGGTGTTTCAGCATCTGAGAGTGGATGCTATCTGGGCCAGGAGCGGTATCAGGACAAGCGGCGAGGACACTGCGGAATTCCCACTCACTGAATGGAACATTGTACAATTCAGGATGGTGGGTGCGAAAAGAAAGACTCCGACGTTCTATCCGCTCTTTAATGGAGCGGAAGCCCAAGGGGTAGTTGGCAGAAGTGGAATTCAGAGCAAAGTGCTCTGCCAAGTGGTTTGCAATGACATCGGAGTCAGTACAAACTGCTCCATTCAGTGAGAGCGCAGGGATGCTGGCAGGGGTCCGATAGCCATAGAGGCGTCGAATCTTGGCCCAGACCTGCGATGGAGTGACATGGAGGCCAATGGTGGACACATACCGCTCCCAGCACTCCTGCTTGCGTTGGCGGATAATGCGGCGGGCTCGCGCACGCAGCCATTTGAAGGCGATAAGGTGTTCGATTGAGGGATGTCGCTTGTAACGCTGGAGCGCCCGCCGGCGAGCTTTAATCGCTTCAGCGATCTCAGGCGACCACCAAGGCACAGTCCGCTGCCGAGGGGACCCAGAAGAACGGGGAATGGCAGATACGGCGGCAGTAACGATGCCGGTGGTGACCGATTGAACCAATGCATCAATGTCATCGTTAGAGAGAGGCTCAATAGCTGCAGTGGAGGAGAACAAGTCCCAGTCAGCCTTATTCAGAGCCCATCTGCTAGGGCGCCCAGAACACTGACGCGTTGGTAGTGACAGAAAGATCGGAAAGTGGTCACTACCACAAAGGTCGTCATGCACTCTCCATTGGACAGACAGTAAGAGGCTAGGGCTACAGATCGAAAGGTCAATGGCGGAGTATGTGCCATGCGGCACACTGAAGTCTGTGAAGGCACCATCATTTAATATCGAGAGATCGAGCTGCGCCAATAAATGCTCAACGATGGCGCCTCGACCTGTTGCCACCAACCCACCCCACAGATGGTTATGGGCGTTAAAGTCGCCCAGTAACAAGAAAGGCGGCGGCAATTGGGCTATCAGAGCAGCCAGGACATGCTGTGCGACATCACCATCCGTTGGAAGGTAAAGACTGCAGACGGTAACAACCTGTGGCGTCCACACCCGAACAGCGACAGCCTCTAAAGGTGTTTGGAGAGGTACGGACTCGCTGTGAAGAGAGTTCAGGACATATATGCAGACGCCACCAGACACCCTTTCATAAGCTGCCCGGTTCTTATAATAACCCCGGCAGCCACGGAGGGCGGGGGCTCGCATTGCCGGAAACCAAGTTTCCTGCAGAGCAATGCAGAGGAGCTTGCTTGTGAGAATGAATGATGTATGTTTCTGTTTGATAAACAATGTAAAGAAGCTGAAGATAAGGTTATGAGATTACGCAGGAAATGGCTACAAGCAAACAGGAATCCTCAAACATAATTTACTTATCAGCACACCCAAAAGCAAGTTCATACAACAAGCTATACAAAAAAGAAACAGTACTCAAATCAGAATTAATCTATTAAAAATCAATACAATAGCATTCAGAAAATGTATGGCACAGTTCACAAAATTAAAAGGTGTTTTGATTACAAACCTCAGGTGATTAAGGATAAGGATGGCAATATGGTTTTTGAAACATGCAGAATTTTATCAACAGGCAACGGATATTTTGACAATCTACTGAATTATTCTGATCCAAATCACAAATTCCACCAGCAGCCCTAACAAAGGCCAGATTTCAGCACTGACATATGAATTAGTGCTCGGAATTATCAGAAACATAAAAAATGAAAAGGCATCCAACAGTGACGAAATTCCAGCTGAGATACTAAAACATGAAGAAGTGAAGCATAGATGTTTGTTTCACCCAGTACAGCTAATCTGGAAAAAAAGAGAATTTACAAACACAAAGGAAAGAACCATTAATATTCCTAAAACATACAAAAGGAGATAGGAGAAGACTTCAGAAACCCTAAGGGAAAAATCATTACCTAACATAGCATTTAAAATTTTATCCTGCTTATTGCTAAACTGCTTGAAAACATATGCAGGAAATATAAACAGGGATTATCAAAATGGCTTCACACAGTCAACACATTTGTACAACTCAATTCACAGGCAAAGCCTGCGGAATGTAGTGATGGACTTCGGATATCCAATTAAACTTGTAAACCTCTGCAAAATATGCAGTGATGATAATATAGGCATGGTTTTGCTAAATGGAATAAAATATGACCACTTTAATAATAAAACTGTAGTAAGAGAGATGCTCTGCCACCTTCTATCTGTAACGTTCATTGGAGAGTTTTTAAAAAACTATTACCTGCTAGGATCCCCCCACAGAAATAAAATGAAGGTTTTGGCATATGCAGATGATACAGAAAAAGAGAAATGGAGATTAGACAGTTATTTGTGGAGCTTTTAGAAGAAGCTTCCAAGTCTGCCCTAAAAATAAGCAAACAGAAAACAAAATACATGACAGTTAAAAGATGTAGAGATGAACAAGACCACCAATCACATTAATAATTAGAAAGTATAAACTCAAACATGTTGTACAGTTCAAATTTCCACAAGCAATGATACAAGAACAACATCAGAAACAATTAGAAGTGAAAATGATACTACAAAATGCTAGCAGGCCTGCTGTTCTACTTAAAAACTTCTAAGGTCTAGACTACTGACAAGTAAACTAAAACAAAGCTATATAAAACAATCATCAGACCAATCCTAACCTATAGAGCAGAAACAGAGTTTAACAAAAAGAGAACACCAATTACACCAGTATTCAAAAACAAAAAGGACAAAAAAAATCTTTAGTTCTTGTTATGATGATGGACTGCAAAGCTCAAAAAGACGACACACACATTATCACAACAAGCAACAACAATGAGAATAAAAAAATTCTAGAAGACTTCAGTTGACAGGGTATCTGATCAGAATGAAATAGAATCAAGCAGTTTGAAGAATATTCATGGAGAAATCATTTTGTAAGAGACCAAAGCAGAGACCCAGGAATACACGGGAAAATGAAATTAAAACAATATGTGATAGGTTGGGCATACATACTTGGCAGGATGTAACACAAGATAGATGCAATTTGAGGTAAAATGTGAAGTAAGTGAATAAGCTTCAAGTGCTTTAGAAGCCACGAAAAGGAAGTCAGTATTAGCACTTATCACAAATTGCCACAACATCGGATATGTTCACAAAAACAAGTAGGGTAAGTTTTTTTGAGACCAAAGGCAGTTCACGGACTGGGAAAAGTCACGCCTCTGAATTAAAAGGCACAATAGCTTAGCTAGATTTGCATGAACAAGATTACAGCTAAGAGTCATTTTAAAAATAAGAACATCAATCCTGTTATAAGAATTATATCCAGTGTCCTTTGCAGAACATCCCACAGCTACCACTTTGAAAAGCAAGTATTGTGATAATTCCCTCACGATATAAATATTAACCAATCTTTTTTGTTACCAATATTTTCTCTCGAAAATTTACGGTTTTCATGCTAGGTCTAAAAACAATGTCTATGATGGGTTTAATGTTAGTACGGATAGGAATCTGATGAATATGTAGGTGTCCAACTTATCACCAAATCACGCTGAACGTTTTGTGCCTAAAAAGAGTTAAAAAACAAAAAAATAATAATTTCATGTGGCAATTCTTACTCCACTGAAGATGACTTAACCCTTTGGACGGTTAGTGTAGGTAGTCACAATCAAAGTGAGAAACGAATTTCTTTCTTTTTCTCTCTCTCTCACACACACACACACACAATTGCCAGTGTTTAGGGAGATTTGAAAAAACTGAAGTATTTGAAAAGTGTATCATCACCTAATTTCATGGCATATATAAAGTTTCTCTTCCGCTGTACCGAAGAAAACATTGTTTACAACTGGAAGGAGGAAAGAGTTATTCGAAACGCACCCACAAACGTTTCAGTTGACTTCAGATAGTTCATAGTTAGCATATATTATCGTTCAAGTACACATTGAATGTAACACACAGAATGTCAACCTAGCGCAATACAGTTGGTATTTTTGCTGCACGCGCGATATAATACCTGAGCAACCCTCGTTTTTCTTCCATTTCGATCTTCCTTGATTATCAGCTTTCCTCTACCAAAGGCGTTCAAAGAAGGATACGTTACATTACTTCTTCCAAGTCCTGACAGTCTATCGAGGTCCCTGAAGACATCAAATTCGTTTGTCCAGGTAGACATTTCCTCGCACAAAAGCTTCGAAACGTTGTGCTATCTTGTTGACAGTATTCGCATGCAACTGCATGAAAAACACAACATTTATGTCGTCACAAATATAGCCCACAGTTGCGCAAAACACACAAGCACACTATGTCATGCAACAAAACCGTCTGCGGTCTGCGCATGATCTAGCTTGAATCCAGCTGCTCACTATCGTCGAACTATCGATACTTTTGATAGACAGGCGAATGTAAATCGATTATTCCATGATTTTTTTTTTTCTAAATTGTATTTGGGCTTTAGGAGCTGCTGCACCATTGTACAATACAATTACCAAATTCCACAAGAAAATGAGGCATTATCAAAGCATGTTAAGGTGGTTTTTACAGACGATGTATAAAGCAAGTTTCACATCGGACGTCAACGGAACGGAAGTCAGGACATCAGAGTGTATTCATAATGGACGTCATTTAACCACAGTCTAGCATAAAATGTTAGACTGTAATTTCATGTCGTCATTTCACGTCACATCATGTGATCGGATTCGCCATTTCACAGCATAGGAGAATATTTTGACGTCACGTGACCCAACTTTCAGTCGACGTGACGTTGTCCACAGTGCGAATTGAATTAGCCCACTATCGAAAGGTGAAAATGAGGTCATGGCATACCATACGTGACATAAAAAGTAGCAGTATAGTGTCGGGATTGAGAAGCTAAAGGCCAATTCACTCTGGCCGTCACGTCCACGTTTACATCTGCATCTAAACTCTATGCACCACTCTGAAATGCCTACTGCACCAATTATTTGAGCTGTTTACCGTTCCACTCACTTATGGAGTGCAAATGGTTCAAATGGCTCTGAGCACTATGGGACTCAACTGCTGTGGTCATTAGTCCCCTAGAACTTAGAACTACTTAAACCTAACTAACCTAAGGACATCACACACATCCATGCCCGAGGCAGGATTCGAACCTGCGACCGTAGCAGTCGCACGGTTCCGGACTGCGCGCCTAGAACCGCGAGACCACCGCGGCCGGCCTATGGAGTGCAGGAAGAATGATTGTTTAAACGCATCTGTGCGTTAGGTAATTAATCTAACCTTGTCCTCACGATCCCGACGGAAGCAATAAGTATGGGATTGTATTATATTCCTAGAGTCAACATTAACAGACGAATCTTGAAAAAAAATCATAACAGGGCATGGCATCTTTGCTCCAGATGCCAAAACCTATTTACTTCGAGTAAACTATTAACACAGCATCTGCTGGGTTCCTCTATGCACTACCCAGTACACCTAGAGATGTTCATAAGATGAATAAGGTTTTAAAGCTCAAGAATTTTCGGCGCAAGGACTTTGAGTGCCTCCTCCCTCCTGAGGTGGGCTGTGAAGGTGACCCCACTACCTCATAAAATGACACCTTCTGCAGCAATGTATCAAGCTGAAACTTCTTGGCAGATTAAAACTGTGTGCCGGACAGAGACTTGAACTTAGGACCTTTGCCTTTTGCGAGCAAGTACTCTACCACCTGAGCCACCGAAGCACGACCCACGCCCCGTCCTCACAGCTTTATTTCCGCCAGTACCTCGTTTCCTACCTTCCAAACTTCACAGAAGCTCTCCTGCGAAAATTGCAGAACTAGCACACCTGGAAGAAAGGATATTGCAGAGACATGGCTTTGCCACAGCCTGGGGGATGTTTCTAGAATGAAATTTTCATTCTGCAGTGGAGTGTGCGCTGATATGAAACTTCCTGGCAGATCAAAACTGTGTGCCGGACCGAGACTTGAACTTGGGACCTTTGCCTTTCAAGGTCAGAAAGTTTTAATCTGCCAGGAAGTTTCATACCAGCGCACTCCACTGCAGAGTGAAAATTTCATTCTGGAAACACCCCCTAGGCTATGGCAAAGCCACGTCTCCGCAATATCCTTTCTTCCAGGAGTGCTAGTTTTGCAAATTCCGCAGGAGAGCTTCTATGAAATTTGGAAGGTAGCAGACGAGGTACTGGCGGAAGTAAAGCTTTGAGGACAGGGCGTGAGTTGTGTTTGGGTAACTCAGAAGGTAGAGCACTTGCTTAATTGAGGACATTTTGAGAACATTTGCGAACGATTCTGGAGCGCATCCATGGAAACATACTACACCACACCAGGGAATCCTTGGGATACTATGCCCAAACCCACACTTGTCAACATTGCAATCCTAACCAGTGTCGATACACTGCTGTTTTTCGAGCGAGTGATTGGCGAGGAGCTTTGACAGTATGCCCATAGGCATGCCAAGACAGATGACCCATAAATGGGTGAATCGTTCAATAAAACATCTGACGATTTAAGTTACTCAATTTACATTCATATGAACAGCTTATATGGGCATATCATACAACATTCTCTATCCATTAGAGGGTTTGGATAGCTTTCAAGAAATCATTGGATTGGATAATACCTCTTTTGTGGCAGCTGATCTGATGTAGGCCAGTTCTGAACATAGACTTAACACTTGATAATAACATCACCAAAGTTCACGATTCCGTATTTATAGCGCACAAAAATTCCTTGTTTACCTGTCGGTGCTTATACAGGGGTTCATTTTAGCTGAAGACCTTGAAGTATCTCGAAAACAACACATTGGATCAAAAAAGTTATAATTCCAATTTGTTTATGTCAGATGGGGGCATCCAATGGTATCACATTAAATGGGCCATCCCCTCTCGTGTGTGGATGGTGGGGGACAACTTTGAAATTTGTAAAGGGAAACCCCCATTTTTTATTACAGATTACGATTCTAAGGCAGAATGTACATAAGTTTTGTCCGAAGCATTTTCTTCAGTTCGCCACAGATGGCGCTGTAATCCGAAGAATAGAAATAGGTACACAATCGTAATTTATGACATGCTACTCAATCGCCCTTGAATATCTAATGGCACATGGGACCCCACCTCCATGCTGCGAATGTAGGACAAGCCAGTATTTCATAACTTCTAATTGGCAAGCCCTTTCACAACATTGTATTCCTCCGACTCATCAAACAGGTGACTACTCAACACGCCACCATGGCCCTACCCCAAGGTAGTGTCATAGGCCGTTTGCTGTTCCTTGTCTGTATAAATGATATGGGAGACAATCTTAGAAGCAGTCTCAGGTTTTTTGCAGATGATACTGTCGTTTATCAACCAATAAAGTCATCAGTAGATCAAAACAAACTGCAAAACGATTTAGAAAAGATATATGAATGGTGCAAAACTTGGCAGTTGACCCTAAATAACGAAAAGTGTGAGGTCGTCTGCATGAGTGCTAAAAGGAATCCATTAAAGTTTGGTTACATGGTAAATCACTCAAATCTTAAGGCTTTAAATTCAACTAAATACCTAGGAATTACAATTACAAAAAAATTGGAAAGAACACATAGAAAATTTTGTGGGGAAGCTTAACCAAAGACAGCATTTTATTGGCAGGACACTTAGAAAATGTAACAGATCTACTAAGAGACTGCCTACACTATGATTGTCTGTCCTCTTTTAGAATACTGCTGTGCAGGGTGGGATCCTTACCAGATAGAACTGATTGATGGAGTACATCGAAAAAGTTCAAAGAAGGGTAGAACGTTTTGTATTATCGCAAAATAGGGGAGAGAGTGTCACTGAAATGATAAAGGATTTCGTTGTGATGGAATCTCACAAAATTCCAAACACTTACTTTCTCCTCCAAATGCAAAAACATTTTATTGACACCGACCTACATAGGGAGAAACAATCACCACAATAAAATAAGGGAAAACAGAGCTCTTAAGGAAAGATATAGGTGTTCGTCTTCTCCGCACGCTGTATGAGATTGGAATAATAGAGAATTGTGAAAGTGGTTCGATGAACCTTTTGCAGGCACTTAAATGTGATTTGCAGAGTATCCATGTAGATGTAGATATTGATGTAGAACTACGATGTATCATAACAGGCAGTACACTGTGACCAGAGCTCACATACTGTGCAGACGTAGGACAGATAGCGTCTCTAACGTCTCTAAACATTATAATACTTGAATAGGGGGCAACTTCATACAAGTGCATTTTGTTAGTAAGGGGCAGGTAAGCACTCAGGGGCAAACCTATTGTTCTCCTTTGATTGACATGTCCTGTCATTAACCTGTTGTTCTTCTTTGAGTGAAAGGACCTTAACCTATTGTTCTGCTAAAAGGCCCTTCCTTTTGATTGACAGGTCCCTAACCTATTGTTCCCCGGCCCCCTTCGCCCCCCCCCCCCCCCAGCCCTCAGGAAACCCCCCACCCCTCGCTGCTACAGGTGCACTTTCAGGTCTCAGTTATTGGAATAGCCCATCTCACTCTTAATCAATCCCCATTCCTGCCACCCAATCTCCGCCCCCCTCGCCCCCTCCCCTCTTCCCACCCTCCTCTACCTGCAAATTGGCGGCTCTGTGGTGGAGAGGAAGGATCTCACGAAGGGAACTTCAAGGGAATATTGATTTTTATTAAAAAAATCAGTTTGCTGGTTTGGATTTCCCTTGCTCCCACATTCTCTGTTGTTTTGAAGGATGCCGGTCTTGTTAGAAGTAATTACATTCATCGCATTTCTTTTTTTACTCGGACTGTGCAAGGAATACCGTCATGAAACACACATCACAAGTAATTCAATGCACTTAGAAATCTATCGATTGCGAAGCATGGGCCGCCCGCTGTCCCCTGTCCACGGTATCACACAGGACGCTACCGCACACGCTCCCAGGAGTCGGGATGCCCTGCGAAGTGACGACGCGGCCGTCAGCTGCCGAGCCACGGACAGGTGTCAGTTCGGGAACCGACAGCATGAGACGGCAGCATCCCTTTCTTACTTGACACCTGAGAAATTCCTGTCGAAATACGTGTTCACCTAGGCGCTGTTGCTAGAGCAATGACACATGTCCTTTGTACCAGTGGACCGGCGAGATGCTCGCATAGCGGACCACCCACAGCGAACTCTTCCAAAGCGCCCCTGCGCCGACGCCTCGACCCACTGACAGACAGATGATTACAGGGGCGCGAGCTATTGCTCCCAGTTCGCTGCCGACGGCAGCCAGCAGGTGAAAGTCGCGTCTGTTTGCAGGTATACACTTAGAGTTCTTCAAGTGTTATACTGACATCAAATGTCTATGTAAATAAAATCCAAGTCACTCTCTGGGCCTCGCGTGCGTGTTTACCGTTGCTGGTGCGATACCTCTCTAACTGTGGATACTGACGTCACAGGTCGCACTATAGAAATCTCTTTCAATGTTTCCCAGAATAGTGCAGGGTGCATTGTTCATTGCGATCCTAACACGACATGTGAGCTGCATCTAGCCGTGCACGCGTGTTTACCTGCCCAGTGTGGCTGACACATTACCGTGAAATGTTCGGGTAGCAACTCACCATCTGAAAGGTTCTCAATGTTATACGGACGTCACGTGGCTATGTAAGTAACAGTCAAGTCGATCTCTAGGAAAATGTCGCACAAATAGTTAACGATCGCCTTTGTAGGAGCTTTCGTGATGTCTCAGTTTGCCTGCATGGAAATTCTTGTCCTAACAGGACTTGTTTACGAAAATAGCCCGAATAACACCGAATGTATCTTCCTGATGATCCTAATGGGACAGCCCATGTCTTACTGAATTTACCTGTCAAACTTCTGCTGCTGCCAGTGTGGGAGCACTGTCCACCTTTTTTTCTGAAGATGAGACTTTCAGTGTCAATTAAACTCTGCAAAAAGTGGTCTACAGATGGCCAAATACATCCGACGTACTCACCGTGCCGCAGTGAGTGCCAACGGAGGAAACTGCCGCCGTAAACACGGTCCATGACCGCAGCCACAGAAGTGCATGTCAGCCAGAGAGAGGCCAGCCAGCCGTGGACTAGCGCCCACCCCAGGAGGACCTAAGTGGTAGGAGTTCGAACGCTATCAATACTCCCAGTGCAAACACTCGTCATATTGAATCTCTCAAATTTCCGCAGAGTAGACGCAAGACACACACGGTCCCGAAGGCAACCCAATGCAAACTGGGTATTAGTTCACTATTCACCCACCCAGTGGGAGCCGCAAGCCAATTCGTCATAAGCTGGAAGCTTTCTCGGACTCTCTGAATTGGGGTTCAAAGTATGGGTAACCCCGTCTCGGAACAGAGGCGTCTGCTGAGATGCTGTTTCCTGCCCTGACGTGCTTGACTGTTGCTACACTTTCTACGGCCTTCCCCAGACTCACAAGTATATTGGGAACCAGGCACATATTTATCAGTGTAACTACAATTAAATAGGATTGCTGTGACAGTCTGACATCGAGCAATGTACTGCAAATGTCACTTCTTGACGGCCATGGTTCTGGAAAGAATCTCAATATCTATAGCGCACATAATTTTCCACGTAGAAAGAAGTCTTTCATTCCCCTTACAGCTATCGATCTGCTGAATCTGTACCTCCCTCACGATAAGAGACACAGTAATTTTCTCTGTACATGTGTGAGCTTAAGCCACAGTAACTTTACACTGCAACTTGCACAGTTCAGACAAATAGTGCAGTTAATGTTTATATGTGTACAGCATCCAAGAAAATTATGGCATGTCCATATTCACACTAGCTACATGTTTCCCTTCTCTTCAGTTCTAGTAAATTATTTGAAGTTAAGTTTTCCAGTCAGCTCTTCCAGAAGGTACTGCATCCTGTCAAGGCACTCTCAAACAAGTGTAATAAAGCACAGGCGTCCTGCACTATGTGATAATCAACAACACCCCTTGGTCAAAAGGGTTGGAAAGATATCTTTGATACAGGTTGGTCTACTGTAATCAACATCATTGTCGATTATGCGAAAAGGAAAACGCGAGGATAGGCTTAATGTGTGCCATCGAGGGGACGTTTTTTTTTTTTTTACAACCATATTACCCGTCATGCAAACTACAGCAGGCACAGTTGAGCCCTAGCACTGCTATATTGTGCAGCCGTTTACGAAATGAAACTCTCATGCCTTACGTTCTGATATATTCCTCAATGCGTTCAAATTACAATTCACCACATTAAGTGTATCCTTCCCTTACGACTAGACATATGCTATTTTCTTTTGCTTGAATAGTAGGTTGATTACGTTCTATAGCCATCTGGTCACATGTCGGAACATAAGCCACAGTCCCTTTACATAGTTCTTCTATGTACGTAGATGATGTCAGTCATTTCACGTTATTGATATTAGATTGCACAGTCACAATAGGGGTCAGAGTTGGGCAGTTGATTAGTAATTTTACTTAGGAAATGTAAACTTTGTAATATAAAGGTTTTTTATCTACAATAAATATATACACAGGAACAACGTTTATCATTTAGTAGGATTTATGTTTAGATTGTAATTTATAGAATTAAGAGATCCTAAGATCTGCTTCAGGGGTAATCAGACAGGGCCAACTCTTCATTTTGGCGTTTATTATTTTCCGTTGCGCACATTCATTTTACACTCGCTTGGTGTAGCATCTTGGAATATATCCACACACCATGTGTGTCTTGTAAATATAATAGATTTTAAGTTTTTCACCTGCCACTAGCCATCCAAGTCAGAACAGTTTTAAGTGTATAATATCCATATAGCTCACAGTCCATCAGAATTGTTATTGTAAGAAACCCTTGCTATTGGGGACTGTTGAAATCAGTTTCTAAGCGTGCACAGTCCATCAGAATTATTGTAAAAACCATGCTAATGGGCCTTTGGAATTAAGTTGTACCTCAAGAATTATATTGTATTTGTGTGAACTGAATAAACCAAGAAAAAATTCTTCACCATACCTCTTTGTTGTTGTTATTTACAAAAAGCCCCTTCCCCTATTGCATTTTGTATGTATATGTATACATATAGAAAGGCTGTCCAGGTGACAAATGACATTAGTTTTTCTGAAGATGAGTGCTATTCAAGAGGTGTATTTTAAGATGGAAGATAACAAAATATATGGAATGGTTACATGGAATTACGCCTACCATGCAGCACAAATTCGTTTATGGGAGCAGGATGCACGTGATCGGGTCCGCTTCCAAAGATGTATAGCAGACATGTCCAAAACCATATCTCCAGTGCTTGAAGAAAACCACAGATATAGCATGTGGCTAAAACTGTACACTGTCAAAGTGGGAATAAGGTGGGAAAAAAGAACTCAGAGGTTGTGAGGCAAAAATTCATTTATTTCTCAGCCAACTAAAAAAGTAATTTTACGTTTTCATAAGCAGACACAGAAACACTATTTTCACATATCTTCTTCTTCTTGAGTCGAAGGAGAGAAGGACACCCATAGAATTCCAGGTCTTGAACAGCAGGTAATTTAAAGATTCGATGCATCCATGAGATCTTCTCCTTCCCCTTCACATAAATGCTGGCATCCGTATAGTCGAATAATTGAAGTGACGTCACCATATCTTTATAGCTTATGCTAGGATCATCCCAGAGAATTCCATGGTCGAAATGTGGTAACCACTTTGCACTCTTCCATGTCTTAGCACACTTCACATACTTCAAAGACCTAGGTGATGAAATGTTTGCTTAGAATGTCTCTAGCATTTATGCATCTTCTTTGTACACCATATCTTTAAATGTTATCTGTCAACGCTCATCATCATAGGAACCGCGAAGTAAAGAAATAGGTCATTAAAAAAGTAATAGCATTTTACTTGGCTACAGAACAGACATTATTATTATTGATGTATTCAGCTGTGCATCCAATACAATACATCTTAACTGACGGTGGCTCATCAGTGTGGCATCTCGCACTCGAGACATAAGTAGTGGAACAAAGTGGGGCCACCCCACTCTCCATCCATTGTTGCCAGATGTTTCAAACAACGACACTGGGTCACAGGGAGCGTCTCTTGTGACTTACAGTATAGTTTGTGGGATACCGTCATCCTCTTACAGTATAGGTGATGAGTCTTTAAATTGGTCTGAGCTGTGGATCAATAACTGTATATTTAATAGCATCGTCATGCATTACCGTTTCTGGTCTGGTCCTGCTTGCTCGTTTGCTTTTCTACACCCATCTCCAGACTCTGCAAGAGCACATTAATTTTCGCTTGGTTACCGTAATATTATACCATTTTCGCTGTACTCCTCGATATCAGGCAGTATCCTACCAGTCGCTCGCGCAGCATAATTCCGAAGATATAGACCCGAAATTATTTCTGTGCAAACCTTAAACATTAGCGAGGTGGAGTGTGCTGTAAACCACTGAGTAACTAGAAACTTATCCCGTCTGCGAAGACCTTATGAGAACTCGAAAAAAATTGATGAAACTGATATTTCCACTAGCGAATACCGATATCGGTGATGTAACAGATTCCAAATCATCCCTATAATTTACAAAGTCAACTAAGGCGTTTCTCATGTCTAGAGAGAACCAGAAAACGTGTCTTCCACACATCTTTCACCTGCTAGATGCACACACCACAACCGATATTCTCTCAACTAAATAAAGGCGCGAAATGCGTAGAAGCAGTCAACCGGACAATTTACATGGAAGGGCATAACGGTTCAGCGCAAACACAGGTCCTTATTGAATCTTCTCAAAAATTTCCGCGCAATCACGAAAGCTATCCAACACGTACTAAGTATTAGTTCGCTATTCGGCTGTCAAGAGAACAACACGGTTAAGTCAGCTACATTCCTACTCTCCAACAGGCCTCTGCATTCAGACAGCTCCTACAACTAACGGGAAACGTGAATCATTCCCGCACTGGCTCTGCACGCCAAGCATGCGTAGACAGAATCGACCTAGGAAAAAAACTAGCCTCATATATATTTTATCCCTGTACTTACAGCTAAATTTTACGACTGCAGTCTCAGTTGAACGACATTCGACAATGAGCGAGGTATCGGAAATACACCCTGCTGTTGGATGTGGCTCTGGAAACAGAAATATTGGTACCATTCTTATGACTTGATGTACTCCTCCCTTTGCTATCACAGTACTCCATGTCAGATCTATTACTTCCTTACGACTGGACATAGTCATTTTCTTTGCACATGTTGGAGCACAAACAAATACTTTATAAGCCTGATGCTCAAGGCGAACCTATAACGCACCCCCTACCACTAAGTATAATACTTTGTTAATAACCGATTGCTGGCGATACGAAATAATACTGACCTAAAATCAACCATGGGTGGACATGTCTCATAAGTTTTTCTTGCGAGTGCCTCCACCGTGTCTTAGAAAGAGAGGTGTAATGTCTTACAAAATGCTATATGTTACAAAAACACAACCATATTACCATCACAAGTGGTCTTGGTTCTACAGGTGCAGACAAGTATCCATGTTAAAAGCTATACTGGCTTTATAAATGCACGTACGGCATTACCTATGAATGATGTAGTTTTTCCAGACAAATACCTTGACACTGTATATTATCACATCAGCAGTGCGTTTAAGCGTCGCCGACAGTGCACCCTCGACATAAAATTATCTAATTTTGAAAATGATTCCTCTAAGGAGCATGGTATGAAACCGATATTTGCAACTCCCTCACGCCGCCGACACTAGATATTTCTCTAGTATTTGTAATGCATTGTGTCTCGATGCCATGTCAGAGGTTCAGCGATATATCCACTGAGTTATAGGCGATGATTGATTGAGAAGGATCACAAATAGTAGTAGATGGTGTGATGACTGAGGTCGTAAGAAATGTACACTAGCTTTTCAGGTCGCTAATGCCACGTTTTCGGTAGAAATGATGTCTATGATTTGGAATCAAGTCTTTCCATTCAATCACATACCTGCGCTGGAGCCTATGGAGAAGTCCTTTAATTATTACGGCCACTAGTGAATCAAATTTCTGGCACTCTCAAATCTCGAAATGAGCCACCTTTCTCGAATCTATCTGCTACCGTAAAATTCCACCATGATTTTAGGTAGCCCCTATGCATCTTGCAACTACCCCTCAGACTCTGCACTACCATCCGTGCAGCTTTGCGCACGTGACTGTTCCTGTTCCAATGTAAGTCAGAACTGAGCAAAAGTCGGAGAAAGCTATATCTATCACCTTCTGCAACCTGTGTAAAAACAGGCAAAGCTGAGCTACTGCAACAGAACTATGTTTTGACCAATCGACGGAAACGAGGCCTGCTCCTGCAACACAAGGCAATATAGAAGACAGTACAGGAACTGGGGGAAGGACATGGATTTTGCTGCTGCATTGTGGTGCTTCTCCAAATTACAAGCAGGTACTACAGATCCACATCCCTCGGGGCCCATTCACGTCTATCACCCCAACATTCTATCATCATTATTCTGTTCCATCCACCAGAGAAAAATTGTGAACTATAAATCTCCACTAACTTCATCAGATAGAGAACTCGATAAGATTTTTACCGCATCCCTCTCCTCCCAAATACCGCATGCATACTGGCTTCGAGCACATGTGACGATCCTAGTAAATATACAGGTATTGATCGACTGCACAGACCAGTTCTAAAGTTTCATCACCTATACTGTAGGAGGATGACCGTGACCCACAGACTATACTGTAAGTCGCAAGAGACGCTGCCTGTGACCTTGTGTTGTTGTTTGAAACATTGTTTTCTTTCTGCATTAACACGCTTTGTACACTGTCATACATTTTGTTTTACTCCCATGACTTCGAGGTCTGTGTCAGGTTCTAGACTGACATTAACACACTCTGATCCACAGCCTCTCTCAGAAAACTAGACATCACATGGTTTAAGTCATGTTGTTACTGCGTCTACCATAACACGCCACACACACTCTGGATGATTTGAAATAAAAGACAGTTACAACATAAGGGAACGGGAAGAGTTTGGCGGCGTTATAGAGAGTTTCCAAACTGCTGTCCGAAGGTGATTGATGACCTCTACATTTAAAACTCATCTGTCACAGTGATGGAATATCTGATGGCTCTGCATTCCGTTTCGACTGATTCCTCATATTGTAGTCATGCAGGCGATCACTATTTTGGTGCTATCCATCCCCCAGAAGCTGCTGTCCCACCGGCAAAATTCTTTCTCTATTTCAAACAAGCGATTTCATTATGTGGTAACCAACAGCACACATGTGGACAGATGGACTGGAAAAGATGCCCCTGATGAACTGAAATAAAAAGAATTACAGATGATTGTGTGAACAATTTTACCAATTTTACAGTAATGTCTACACCAATGATGTGACAACGTGTTTCTCAGTATGAATGGTACAATAGTTAATGGGATGGTGTGTTTCAGTGGGTGACATGAAGCAGAACAGCAGGCGAAGTGCAGAACACTAGGTTAATCTCGATAATTTGCATGTAAAATGCAGTACAATAGTTTAATGGGGTGGGTTACAAAGAAGAATACGCCAGAAATGGCGTTCAAGTCATGTGAAATTCGAAAAGTGTACCATAAAATGGTGGGAGGACATTACTAATTACTTAATTTGGTATCAAATTCGGTACAATAGTTTAAGTAAATGGGGGTGACATGGAAAACCACTAAACAGAACAATAGGTTAAGTGCCAACAAAGGGCCACACATTAGGATAAGGCACCCAGAGTACAGTGCCGAACATTAGGTTATGCAACATGTTTGCTCCATATAATTTCGTCTTCTAGATGTTTCCAAACAGCAGAGAATGATGAGCAACAGAAATCCAACCCCCACAAACTTATGTATTTATAAATAAACAATATATCCATGAATTTCCTGTTATGAGACCCTTCCTCTCCACCACCAGACGACCATCTTGGATTATGTCACGGAAGGGATGACATCATCCTCTGGTGGCGGTACTGTCTACTAGGCCCCAACCCAGACCACCATCGTGGACTATGTCATGGAATGGTGACAGTGCCCTCTGATGGCAATACTGTGTACTCAGGACCTCGTGGTGAACACACTGGCTGGAGGTACTGTCTCTAATTCTTAAAATAAAGACTTATTACCAGCACAGTTTGAGTCCTCTTCCCACCATTTCCTAGGAAGAGGTGGCAGTCGGATGAGTTAGATTAGGGGAAGTAGCCTAAGTGCTCTTTCTTTCCAGCCATTTTCTTAGGTTAGTAGGGATAACCCAAGTGGCCTTTCTTTACTGCCAAAATTCAAATTTCCCTCCAATCCCTAGGAAGCTGTGGCGGTCGGATGAGTTAGGTTAGTGAAGGTAGCCCAATTGACCTATCTTCCCCGAATTTTCTTAGGTTAGTAGAGGAAGCCATGGAGTGTGTCATTATCCTGATGGAATTTGAATTTCCACCTTTTTCTGATGGAAAGGAGGGGAGGGGGGGTTAGGATAGTGGAGGTAGGCCAATTGACCTATCTTCCTACCAAAAATCAGCCACCTTGGATGACGTCACGGCGCCATTTTGGATGACATCATGTGCTGTTCCGTCACGGCCGCCATAATGGATGACATCATGTGCTGTTCCCAAGTCTACAGGCTGTCATCTTGGATGACACTATCGCCGCCTTCTATACCCAGGCCAGTGAAACATGTCACTTCAAGGACACTCCCCAAGCGCCATAGATTTGGTAGTATAACTAACAAACAAGTGAAGAACGGGAGGCGCCACGTCTTCTGAACCAATAACAGCACCGAACAAAAGCTGGTTCTGGCGTCGACGCTAACACGTTGACGGCTTCTGTGTAAACATAGTATGTTAGTGAGGGAGTTCCTGCTGATGTGTTGTGTTACCACCTTGACTACAGTTTTTGTTTGTTAAACAAGGTCACCAAAACGAAATATTTCACCAAGTAACAATCCGTTGCGCCGTGGAGTGCCATTAAATAGTCAGGCTTTGGAATTGCTATGGAGGATACATGAGTTTTACAAGCAAGAAAAAGAATTTGTTTCTGTTCTTGGGCATGCGTTGATTCCTGCCAATAAAGTTTTAGAGCGTAACTCTAAAACTCGCACAGGATAGAGTAGCATGGAGAGCTGCATCAAACCAGTCTGCGGACTGAAGACCACAACAACAAAAACTCTAAAACTCCAGGACTCAGTGAAAGAACAGTTATAAGAAAAGGGGTGCTACTTCAAGACTTACATGACAGTGAAGTAAACAGTGTGGAAGAAAGCCCCTGTGGAAGAAACAGTGTGTTTTTAAGTACTCTGAGCAAGAAAAAAAAGCATCCTCATCCTGTTACAGATATTGATTCTTTCCTATCCGATGCAATTCGTCTGCACATATACAGATACCATAAAAGGAAAGAATACCCCTCAATAGTGAGTTGTTAATTTCTATAAAACAAAGTGAACTTTTCTTAGGAGGGAAAACGTCACTTAAGACGATTTTAAAAAGTATGTACTTCCGTTTTAAAAAGTTAGATTGACGAAAACAGTTACTAGAAAAAAAGCTCATGACGTTGCAGCTCGTACCATTTTCTTACATAAAATTGTAGGAAAGGACATACACTCAGTCATATGGTTAGACGAAACCTAGGTCAACGCTGGAGAATCAGTTGAGCAATGGTGAACAGATGATACTCCGAATAGCAGCAGTCATCAGCCAACAGGAAGGGTATCTCGATTAATTGTGGTCCATGCAGGATCTTCAAAAGGCTTTGTACCTGTAGGACTTCTAGTTTTCCTATCGCAAAAAAAACTGGTGACTATCATGAGGATATGGACCACCCACGGTATCTACAGTGGTATAAAAATGTGTTGCTCCAGTTTAGTGTTCCGACAGTTTTTGTGATGAACAATGCACCGTACCATTCCATGATTTTAGATAAAACTCGCACCACCAGTGACCGTAAAGAAACAATGGTGCAGTGGTTGCAGGTGAGAGACATTGATTGCTGCAGACATGAGCATGACAAAGCAGCTGTTATACCTGCTCGTGAACCAAAATAAGCCTGTGACACCTAAATACATTGCAGATGAAACTGCAAGCAAACAGAGTCACTTGGTAATTAGGCTACTGCCTTATCACTGCCATTTTAATCCAACTGAATTGGTTTGGAGTGAAGTCAAGGTGTAAATTAGAAGTAACAACAAGACTTTTACTACAAGAGAAGTGGAAAGACTGCTACGTGAAGGTCTTGCTATTGTAGACGCTACCTCATGGAGAAAAAAAGTAGACCATGTTGCTAAACTAACAAGAGAAGCAAAGAGAATAGATGGCATAAAAATGAAAACGAACAATTAGTGATTTCTCTTAATGATGATGATGATGATGACGAAGACAATGGTTTTGGCGCCGATTCCGAAGATAGTGAAGGAGAACCGGATGGAACTGCGCCATTGACATCGTAAATTGGTGAGTGTAAAAATACACAGAATTAATTCTTTTTCTCTCTGCAATCGGGTAAGCTATGCATGGTTTGCTTTATTTGTTTCTATGAGTGTGGATTGCATGTTATTTGGTATGCATAGATTTACATTATCATACAACATTTTGGATGTAGCTATTACTGTAACAATTTGGAATGACTTTTCATAGATATTGTCATTCACTTTGGTTGTTTTATTTCCCAGTTTCATATACTATCAAACATTTAGTCTCCATCGTTGTTCTCTTTATTGTTATAAAAACGTACTTTATTACACTTACGTATAAACATTGTTTGTAGCTTACATTTACAAAACGTACTTTGGAGTTGTGGTCCTGTTCGATGGCAGATCTACAATCTCGCAGTTGCAGTGTAGCCAACCACATGTGAACTGTCAAGTGATATGTTTCATCGGCTCAGGTATAAGTATACATCTGGCAACAATCGAGAGTGGGGTGGTGCCTGCTTTGTTCCACTACTGCCACAGTGCTTAAAGCGAGGCTCATACTTTGCAAATACGTCAGGAGGCAAATAAAATATATACCACAGAGTAATGGTACAAGTTGTGTAGGGGACATGTAATAATCGAAAGCGTTCACATGGCGACAACTCTTTACCAGTTTCATATAAATATCCAAGAGCGCATTACGTGCATTTCTTGATTTCGCCAGCTCAAACACGCTGTAAGCACTAACATTCTCTATTTCATTGAATTTGTAGATCTCACGGTTAATGGTCGCTGAGTTCTAGAGTTTTCGAGGAACACTCTAAAACTTTATTGGCAGGAATCGACGCATGCCCATGAAAAGAAACAAATTCTTTTTCTTGCTCGTAAAACTCATGCATCCTCCACAGCAATTCCAAAGCCTGACTATTTAATGGCATTCCACGGCGCAACGGATTGTCTCTTGGTGAACTTCGTTTTGGTGACATTGTTTAACAAACAAAAACTGAAGTAGAAGTAAGACCTATGGAAAAATTTTTCTAATCTCTGGCTACAGTCTCTTGTTGAACAAGCAGAGTCGCGCAGTCACTATCCCCCTTTACTAGCGATAACTAAAGTATGACCATACTTTGGACACTACACTCACTACCACTGCTTAGAACAACGGCATTACCTTATTCATAGACACTTGTAGTTGAATAACTGAATGACGATGGATTCATAGTGATTATTCAGTTACATAAAGCTAATGCGCTGAAAGAGATGAATAAAAGTCTATTGGACGCTTGTAATAAAGCATTCTTTGCATCAAGGACTGACTGTAGGAGGTTTATACATAACATGATATTCCTTTTTTAAAATTCAGCTCCCGCGCACACGTTACTCGACCTATACAGGGCTGTATCACTAAGTCACCGTTTCTCGCACATGTAACAAACAAAATCTTAGTATGACGCTCTAACAGGCTCTTTTGTTTTTTCGTAACAAACTTAATTTCGCCAGATGAAACAACAGATCCGTCTCGCGGTGATCCTCCTCCTGCTGCGAAGTGTTAAATAGGTACGGTGCTTAGCAACATGAACTTCAAAATGCGCTTAGACTACAACAGTTTTGTGGTTTCTCCACCCAACTGCTCCGCCCATGAAAATTAACTCCGAGTGAATGTACTCTAGTATATTTTGCACTCACAATAATTTCTTAGCCAGGAGATACTTGTGTGATCTGGATGGTGGAACCTATGTATGCAATGCACTGGCACAAACCCCGACTTGGCGGTCTGAATATATTAAAGACGCCACTGTGTGTTGACTGGATTTACAAGTATCGAAAATACCAAAAGGTTTCATGGAAGTGATGAAATCGATAAACCGAAAAGATTCTAGGGCTTTCTTAAAATTGTAATTACAACCTTTATTCATCGACAAGTATATAATGGCGGGAGGCTTTCTTGCAGTGAGAAAACGACACCCAGCTGGTGCTTGTGTGGACGTATCATAATTTTTTTATACACTTATTATTGATAGTCAGTAATGTCATGCTGCTGCTTGAACGTAAAGGAACTGTAGCTTAGGTTCCGATATGTCACGCGTTTATGGGACGTAATCAAACTACTATTTACGTAAAAAAGAAAATTACGTATGTCTAGTCGTAAGAGAAGGATACATTTGACGTGGTGAATTGTAATTTCAATGCATTGAGGAAAATATCTGAACATAAGGGGTGATAGATTCATTTCGTAAACGGCTGCACAATATAGCAGTGCAAGGGCTCAACTGCACTTGCTGTTGTTTGCAAACACGACGGGCAATACGGTTGTAAAAAACCTTCGCCTCATTGGCACCCCCTAAGCATATCCTCGCGTTTTCCTTGAAGCATAATCGAAAAAAAAAAGATTCAAATGGCACTGAGCACTGAGTAGTCCATGAGCAAGATATGCAACATGAAGAAGAAGGTCGGCTAACGAGCGCCGTGGTCTCGTGGTTAGCGTGAGCAACTATGGATTGAGAAGTCCTTGGTTCAAATCTTCTCTCAAGTGAAAAGTTTAATTTTTTATTTTCAGACAATTATCAAAGTTCAGGCACTCACACATAATAAACTTCGCTCTCCAAAATTCCAGGACATGTTCACATTTGCTTGGACACATGCAGGATTTGACGGTCTACACACGGAAACATTTGAAAACGTAAAAAAACATATGTTTTGACAGAGCACAGGGAAAACTGTGCGACTGTGAAACTTTTGCATTCATTTGTTGCAGTTTATGTGACAAACTCTTTTGTTTTCATCACTTTTTTGGGAGTGATTATCACATCCACAAGGAAACCTAAATCGGGCAAGGTAGAAGAATCTTTTTACCCATTCGCCAAGTGTGCACATGCCGTCACCAGTGTCGTATAGAATATATCAGACGTGTTTTCCTGTGGAGGAATCGGTTGACTTATGAACTTGCGATCAAATGTTTTCGGTTCCTATTGGAGAGGCACGTCCTTTCGTCTACTAATCGCACGGTTTTCAGTGCGGTCGCAAAGCACAGACACTAAACTTATTACAGTGAACAGAGACGTCAATGAATGAACGGTCAGATCGTAACTTTGCGAACATAAAGAAAGTAAAATTTCACTCGAGGGAGGACTCAAACCAAGGATCTCTCGCTCCGCAGTTGCTCACTGTAACCAGAGGTCTACGGCGCTCCTCAGCTTGCCTATCTTGCACATGGACTACTCAGTTTGTATATTTTGCTTATTTTTTCATATTTCCACACAACTTCTTCCTGTTTTCTCGATTGATCTGTGTTCAGTTTTTCAAGGCCTATCCACTGTGTCAATTTATAACGAAACCTGAGGGGGGGTGCGATGGGGAGGTTCTTTTGTGAGTATTCAAGTGGCATTGTGTACACGTCATAAATTACGGCTGTGTGCCGATTTCTAGTCCTCGGATTACAGCGCCATCTGTGGCGAAACGAAGAAAATGCTTCAGACAAAATGTATGTAGATTTTGCCGTAGAAGCGTAATCTGCAATAAAAAAAACGGCGGTTCCCATCGAAGATTTCAAAGTTGGCCCCCGCCATCCACGCACGGGCTCGGGTGGCTGATCGAATGTGGTATCATTGGATGTACCCCTCTGAGACAAACAAATTGGAACCATTACTTTTTTTGATCCGATGTGTAGTTTTAGGCATATTTCAATGTTTACTTAAAATGAACGTCCTGTATACTCATATCGGAGTCGCAGTTCGTTGCATATGTGCTACCGCAACGCCCTCAGATACGATTTTTTTGATCGTCCCTTACATTATTTTCAAACTCTCTACTTTTTTATTGTTCACTGGCATAACTACAGTTGAACAAAATGTGTTATGAAAAGTTCATTTTTGGGCTGTTTGTGTAAAGAATAACCAAATACCAGCATTCAGCTATATAGATGAGGAAACTTCCCAAAAACACCCGCGAATTGGCCAACAGAACTGACTTAACTACCTAGGACTGACTCACAATGGCCCTTGGTTCAAATGGTTCATATGGCTCTGAGCACTATGGGACTCAACTGCGGAGGTCATAAGTCCCCTAGAACTTAGAACTACTTAAACCGAACTAACCTAAGGACATCACACACATCCATGCCCGAGGCAGGATTCGAACCTGCAACCGTAGCAGTCGCGCGGCTCCGGACTGAGCGCCTAGAACCGCTAGACCACCGCGGCCGGCTCAATGGCCCTTGTCTCCCAAGTTTGATAAGTTCTGTTATCCTGCAGCCATGCCAAATGAGCTGCACAATTCACAACTATATAGCTGCAGGCTTCGAGCAGATGTCAAACTTCAGGAGCGGACATATATTCTTACTTCAAAATTTCACTGTTTTTTTCCCTTTCAAGTCGCAGACGGTGACTTTTTCTCGTTCTGACTGTTGCATTTGCACCCACATAGAAAGCACACATGAGCGAACATATATACAGTTCTAAGTGTCGGCATTCTTCAGGGTCTACTAGCAGCTCTCGGACGTATAAAACAGAATATTTCACCTAGCCTGCCTGACATGTCTTGTACGTGTGTGGAGAAAAGTTTACTTGCTGTTACGATTAAGTTACGCAGGTGCGAATCCCTGTGGGAATGACCAAATGGAGACAGATTCCTGTCAGAATTACGTTACAGCCCTGTTTATGTTGCGCTGGTGAGGGAGGAGTAGAGTATCTTTATAACGAACTCTGCGTGCTAGAGTGTTGACCTGGTCGTTTCCTGGAGGTCGATACGGTTAGCACCAGTCATAACTGCAGCACTGCACTGAAATTGCAGCTGAGGCACAATTCCTCTCCAGAAAAGCCTGGCAGACAAGCAAGCCTAAGTTATATAGTGACTGTTAATGCCACCAGTATTATTTGAAGCGCTTCATAGTGCTAAAATGCGATTTAGCAGACCACAGACAATTGATTCTTGAAATCAGTGAGAAATCTGTAAAAATTAAAAGTCCGTGCCCTGGACTCCAGCAATTGGGGGCAGGTACTCCCTCTTCCAGCCCCCCCTCCCCCCCCCCCCCCTATCCGCCACACTACTCTCCCTCCCCCTGCTCTGCAACTCGCACACTCCGACCCCTTGCATATCCCTTTAGGCCCATATTATACTGTAAAAGATCTGTTATAAATGCCCTTTGGCAGTCTACTGGGTATAATTATATACTGAAACGTCCCCTTAGAAAAATTTATACAAGACTGTGCTTAAACTGACACACAATATTTTTTTTTGCGCAACGCAATCTGACTTTCAGTAATCCCTACAACAGAATGGCCCTGACTAACATTAATCTATATGTTTCACAAATCACTTACCTCACAAAAATCTTCGTTACTCGAACTACTGCAATACAGCAAGCGCCACTACTGCCAGCTAACTAAAAGATTCAAACTACGGAAGTCACTAACTACTGATAGGCACAGTTAGCAAATAAAAGATTTTACTAGAGAACAAACAATGTATTTACCTTAATAGTCATAATATATATAGCAGTTCATGACACCAATTCTTACAAATTTCAAAACCCCGCCATCTCTCTCCCCACGTCCACCACTGCTGGCGGCTCACCTCCAACTGCGCAACGCTACGCGCTGTTAGCATCCAGCTGCCGCTGCCCAACACTACAATGGCAGACAACAATGGATACTAAACACAGACTGCACACGGCACAGCCAGTGATTTTTTCATACCGAGCGCTATGTGGCGTTACCAATAAGAAAACCTAAACAGCCTACTTACAATACAAGATTTCTTTTATCAAAGATCGTTGGTGAAAGTTAGAGCAAGGTCCTAGTTTTTGTAAGAGTTCGCCATTGTAACTTGGCGCTTTGTTTCTAGTCCCTTCCTTACCTTATAGAATGGCGTCGAGATGTATAGGATGTGTGGCTATCACCACAGCGATCGTAGCACAGGGCGAAGAATACGAAATTCTTCGTAACAAAAAGCACGCTGACCACAAAAGCCACAATAAGCGGTTAGAATCTTACAAGGAAATAGCTGCAGCGATCAGTTGCATTCGAAGTGGAGGCAGTGTGGTTATACAAGGAAGAAATTAAATGGTCTAAGTCGTCAGCAGTTGGTGGAAATGTTGAAAGTCAGTTCACACAACTGTGAACTAATTATTAATACATTTACTTTACGAAGTGACAACACATTGCTCACTCACGTTCACGTGTCAAGAGCTATGCGAGTGTAAAAGATATTTTTAAAACTGGTACCCATGAACGAGTTTCCTTGAGAGAACAGCAAACGCCAGTGAGGGGCATGATAAACCTTGTATGATTGTAACCGCTTATTGTGGCTTTTTGTTACGAATAATTTCGTATTCTTCACGTTGTGCATTTTATTACTTATAGAATGAGACAGCAGAGAATGATAACAGTTCATTAAATACGCCATCATTTTCTTCAAGAACATCGTCACGTGTTTCATATACGCCAAAGTGGAAGAAAAAGAAAACTATTAACTCTCTTAGATTATGTGTAAATCCGTATGTAGTTAATAGACTGAAAATAAGTGAAATAAATATATTTATTTGTTATTCGAAGTATGTTGTGCTTCATAATTCCTCCTTAAGTTCAAATAGCTCTGAGCACTATGCGACTTAAGTTCTGATGTCATCAGTCGCCTAGAACTTAGAACTAATTAAACCTAATCAACCTAAGGACATCACACACATACATGCCCGAGACAGGATTCGAACCTGCGACCGTAGCGGTAGCTCGGCTCCAGACTGTAGCGCCTAGAACCGCATGGCCACTGCGGCCGGCTCCTCCTTAAGTGGTTTATGTATTGTTTCACATGTCTGTAGAACAATGCGTGAAATAGAACACTGCGGTATGGGAGTACTATATTGCAGATTAGGATACCTTTCGCCTATTGCCAAAAATCTTAATGTAACCATCAGATCTTTAACAGAAATGGCATTCCCTGAATGAGTATCCTGCTTGGAGATGTGAGGACCTACGTTCGTCAGGACAAATTGAAAAGTTTGGTTGTCTGTTCTCAAATAATTTTCGTAGCTCTTTATGTCCTCGCATTGAAGCTCACGGAGCAGATTCAGGTGAACGCTTCGAGCTTCTCGCTATACACGGTTTCACCCACAGTCGTTTCCGTTCTCTTTCATTTCAAACAATGAGCTCACCACCAGCATTGTATTAAATGCTCCTGCACAGACGATTAGCTGATCGACTTCCAATCCCGAGCAACCATGACGGAAAATGTTACGACAGTAGAGTTGTTCAAGTAGCTTTGTCACACAAGTTCGATAAAATGTTTGACAAAGATCCTTGACAAATATCTTTGACAGTGTAATATGGGTCTTAGCAACGAGAGGAGGGGCCGTCCTAGAGACCAGCATGTTTGCCCAAGGCATATCAAGTAGAATACGCTGAGACAGCCGCGTCAGTGGACACACAAGGCGTGCTTTGTGGACTCAGTTGGTCTGGCGGGCTCTGGTAATGTGCTGTCAGCAGGCTACCTACTCGACTTCTCTGTAAGCGCTCCAGTTGCCGCTTCTCAATGAGGTGACAAAAGTCACGGGATAGCGATATGCACATATACAGATGCTGGTAGTATCGCGTACACTAGTATAAAAAGGCAGTGCACTTTCGGAGCTGTCATTTATGCTTAAGTGACTCATGTGAAAATTCTTCCGATGTGATTATGGCTGCACGACGGGAGTTAAAGGATATTGAACGCCGAATGGTACTTGGAGCTAGACACATCTACATCCATACTCCGCAAGCCACCTGACGGTGAGTGGCGGAGGGTATCTTGAGTACATCTATCGGTTCTCTCTTCTATTCCAGTCTTGTATTGTTCGTAGAAAGAATGTCGGTATGTCTCTGTGTGGACTCTAATCTCTCTGATTTTATTCTCATGGTCTCTTCGCGAGATATACTGTACGTAGGAGGGAGCAATATACTGCTTGTCTCCTCGGTGAAGGTATGTTCTCGAAAATTCAACAAAAGCCCGTACCGAGGTACTGAGCGTCTCTCTTGCAGAGTCTTCCACTGGAGTTTATCTATCATCTCCTAAACGCTTTTGTGATTTCTAAGTGATCCTGTAACGAAGCGCGCTGCTCTCCGTTGGATCTTCTCTATCTCTTCTATCATCCCTGACTGGTATGGGTCCCACACCGGTGAGCAGCATTCAAGCAGTGGGCGAACAAGTCTACTGTAACTTACTTCCTTTGTTTTCTGACTGTATTTCCTTACGATTCTTCCAATGAATCTCAGTCTGGCATCTGCTTTACCGACGACTAATTTTATATGGTCATTCCATTTTAAATCACTCATAACGCTTACTCCCACATAATTTTTAGAATTAACTGCTTCCAGTTGCTGACCTGTTATATTCTAGCTAAATGATAAAGGATCTTTCTTTCTATGTATTCGCAGCACATTACACTTGTCTGCATTGAGATTCAATTGCCATTCGCTGCACCATGCGTCAACTCGTTTCAGATCCTCCTGCATTTCAGTACATTTTTCCATTGGTCATGAGGATAAGATTAGAATAATTGCTGCTCACACAGAGGCATTCAATCTATCATTCTCAGCGCTTCAAACGTAAATGGATCAGGAAGAAACCCTAATAACTGGTGCAACGGGACGTACCCTCTGAAATGTACCTCACGGTGGTTTTCAGAGTATAGATGCAGATGTTGATGTAGATGTGAAATACACTCCTGGAAATTAAAATAAGAACATCGTGAATTCATTGTCCCAGGAAGGGGAAACTTTATTGACACATTCCTGGGGTCAGATACATCACATGATCACACTGACAGAACCACAGGCACATAGACACAGGCAACAGAGCATGCACAATGTCGGCACTAGTACAGTGTATATCCACCTTTCGCAGCAATGCAGGCTGCTATTCTCCCGTGGAGGCGATCGTAGAGATGCTGGATGTAGTCCTGTGGAACCGCTTGCCATGCCATTTCCACCTGGCGCCTCAGTTGGACCAGCGTTCGTGCTGGACGTGTAGACCGCGTGAGACGACGCTTCATACAGTCCCAAACATGCTCAATGGGGGACAGATCCGGAGATCTTGCTGGCCAGGGTAGTTGACTTACACCTTCTAGAGCACGTTGGGTGGCACGGGATACATGCGGACGTGCATTGTCCTGTTGGAACAGCAAGTTCCCTTGCCGGTCTATGAATGGTAGAACGATGGGTTCGATGACGGTTTGGATGTACCGTGCACTATTCAGTGTCCCCTCGACGATCACCAGAGGTGTACGGCCAGTGTAGGAGATCGCTCCCCACACCATGATGCCGGGTGTTGGCCCTGTGTGCCTTGGTCGTATGCAGTCCTGTTTGTGGCGCTCACCTGCACGGCGCCAAACACGCATACGACCATCATTGGCACCAAGGCAGAAGCGACTCTCATCGCTGAAGACGACACGTCTCCATTCGTCCCTCCATTCACGCCTGTCGCGACACCACTGGAGGCGGGCTGCACGATGTTGAGGCGTGAGCGGAAGACGGCCTAACGGTGTGCGGGACCGTAGCCCAGCTTCATGGAGACGGTTGCGAATGGTCCTCGCCGGTACCCCAGGAGCAACAGTGTCCCTAATTTGCTGGGAAGTGGCGGTGCGGTCCCCTACGGCACTGCGTAGGATCCTACGGTCTTGGCGTGCATCCGTGCGTCGCTGCGGTCCGGTCCCAGGTCGACGGGCACGTGCACCTTCCGCCGACCACTGGCGACAACATCGATGTACTGTGGAGACCTCACGCCCCAAGTGTTGAGCAATTCGGCGGTACGTCCACCCGGCCTCCAGCATGCCCACTATACGCCCTCGCTCAAAATCCGTCAACTGCACATACGGTTCACGTCCACGCTGTCGCGGCATGCTACCAGTGTTAAAGACTGCGATGGAGCTCCGTATGCCACGGCAAACTGGCTGACACTGACGACGGCGGTGCACAAATGCTGCGCAGCTAGCGCCATTCGACGGCCAACACCGCGGTTCCTGGTGTGTCCGCTGTGCCGTGCGTGTGATCATTGCTTGTACAGCCCTCTCGCAGTGTCCGGAGCAAGTATGGTGGGTCTGACACACCGGTGTCAATGTGTTCTTTTTTCCATTGCCAGGAGTGTACATGAATACTGGAAGAGAGGTCTCCTACATATATCTGTTGACTTTGTACTGATCACTGCCCTCGTGGTTCTTTTCTAAGCGAGTGATTATCATGTTAAAACACTATAATATGCTGCCAGTCCATAATATACCTAAGAATGACATTCTGTAAAGTTAAGACGTAAACGACTTTCATTAAGAAATAACGAGAGGCCTGAAAGATTTAACATACAGATGTCGAAATATGTCTTGTGAACACAATGTTTTATTCTACTATAATGACCATTCTCAGCTGTTCAGCCACTTTCAATTGTATCTACGTTCATACTGTGGTACCAGTAACAGGTCGTACATTATGTCATACAAGAAACGAAACATGAGAGAATATAAAAATAGTAGAATTTCGAAAACCACACTCTAAACCATACCAGTAATCAATGTTACACTCTGCATACATATGGCCAGATTCAAGAGAAGTAGGCCTACCTGGTATTATGATTTTCATTGGTATTTTCGAGCCGACTGTTCTTCTAGAATATTCTCTCGTGATTCATTATTTATTACGGCATTATATATACCCTGTCAGTGCTCTAACCCTGCGTTACTCGCGCGAAAATTCGTGACATCGTCATTCACGCGGATGACTGGTGTCATCCACAAAGCAAGCGCTCTATTTGTACACTTTGAACGGTCTTTATGCCTGGTTTTATGAGTTTTTATTAAATCTAAATACAATACATTTAATATTTGTACACAGTATAATATATTCTAACGTTTGAAACAGTTTGACCATTCGAAGAACAATATCTTCAGCTGAATTACTGACATTACATGGTCCCACTTGTTGCTTACCGACGTACGGTTCTAAATTCAAAGTGTAAGCTGGTTTTACATCAACCAAAGCAAACATTTTTAACTCATACTTTGCTGGTTTGCTAGGAATATATTGACTGAACGGGCAGTTTCATCTAAATGCCAAAAGCTGTTCGTCAACAGTAAGATATTCACTAGCTGAAAAATATTTTTGGCAATTGTTCGTGAATAGTTCAAGAACCTCTCTGATAGCTATGATATCAGCCAACTTGTCAATCTCCCTGCTAACACCTGTATCACGGATATTATCAAAACTCTGACATCTCAAGAGAAACCTGAATCGGTTTTCACTTATGCACGAATAACATGATTCAAGTCCGTTTCCTTTTGAATTATCCTATCGTTTCGATATACCCTTCGTAGAACATCTCAAAGATCCACATAGATATAACAAACCAATGAAAGCTCTGATCTCTATCGCATCCGTCTCTTTGGCGTCCCTTTCCCTAGAGAAGTTACCACGAACTTAATTGATGTATATATTAGCAAATGTTGCGATAATGCTTATTATGTTTTTCCCCAAAATCAAATTAAGAATTTCTATTTCTGTTTTTTTTTTTTTTTTATACCAGCTTGTTTCTTGGTCCAGGCAAATGCGTAATAAAATTATGTTTCAAGTTGTGGCATCAGAGCTCGCGCGCATGACAAGTGTCCTCCAGACTACAATAATGTTTCATAAACAATGTATCTTTCGTAACTGAAAGACGACAATGATTGGAGCTAACAGCCGGAGAGTTAACAGAAAGGTAATGAAAATGGCGCGAACTCAATCCAGTCCTGCCAGACAAACTTTAGCGGGCAAGTGATATGGACGACGAGTGTCAACGCAGGGTTAACGAGGGATGAGAATGGGGTACTTGAAATTGAAAGAACAGTTGAAACGAGACAATAGTGTGGAATGAAATGATTTGTTTCAAACTGACAGCCCTAGCAAAAAAAGATTAGGTCCATTTTTGCTGACCAATGCAATCAAGCACAAGGAAAAATCAGATTTTTAAAAGCACATTTAATTTCTCAAACAACTTCAAAGTTCTATAACACAATTTGTGCTTGCTTTGCTAGTAAAGTAGGAATTAAATCAGAGAGTTAAAATAAGTTAATTCAACAAGTAGCGTTTCTTTAGTCTAACGCGACATGCATGTATTTAAATTAATTCAACAGCTTTTGTGTACGTGCGATGTGTTTTCGTCTGACGAGAAAGTTGCCTCACTGAATAGTACTTTTAGCTTTGCGACCTTTGCTCTTTGGAGTCACCGAAATAAATTTCTGTGATGAGTCGAAGCTAGCTGTGACCGCTCATTGGTCGTGCCCAAGGAGGTATATAAACTACATAGAGTGGCTATCTGTGAGGTAACAGCGCTCCCAGCGGCAGCAAAAAGCAACACCGGCCGCCATTTTTTTGAAACGTCTACATGTCAGTATATTTACATTTGGTGTATAGTACTAGCTTTAGAAAATCACTGTTTTCCGGTTATAATTTGTTTTAAAAGTCTTATTGACCGATCGCGAATCATGCCCAGTGTATGTGCAGTGTGCAATTGCGCTAATAGAAGTGACAAAACAACTGGAATATCATATTTCAAGTGAGTATCTAAATGCGTGTTGTACTTAGCGTCTTGTGCATTATTTTCGCGTTTAAGCTGTATACAAAATGTAAATAAACTACTGTATACACGTCTCTTTATTTTTAGATTTCCTCTGAAAAAGAAAGAGCTGTTAAGCCGGTGGGTAGCCAATATGAGGCGAGATAAGTGGCAGCCAACTCAATATAGCTACATATGCTCGTTTCACTTTGAAGATAGGTACATGTGTAGTATAAACGAGAAAAGGCGACTTCTGGCAAACGCAGTACCGACAATATTTACGTTTCCTGACCATCTGCAGAAAACAACTATAGTATAGAGACAACCAAGGAAATGGCCTGCCAGTGAAGAATCAGCTTCCTTACCAAATGAACCAGGTAAGATAGTTTTCCTGTTATTTATTTGCTGTATGGGTTATGTGTGAATTTTACTATTAATCAATGTATGTTTAAAGTAAAATAAAGCTTAATGATAATACTTCATTTTTGTAGGTGAAAGAGTGAATCAGAATGATCACACGGATCATTCTTATTGTTTTCCTAGCCCCAAAAAATTGAAACCGAATTATGAATCACTATAGAAAAGGACCGAGAAGCTGAGGAAGCAAGCGAAACATGCAAGGCAAAGCGTTTCAAGAAAGAAGAAACAAATTGTGACATATAAAACAGTGGTTGCAGGCCTAAATATGAGACTTCAGGACTGAAGTGATAGGATGTGACAAAAATAGTGATATTGTGAAGCACTTTTTGCAATGCAAAACAAATGTTCAATTCCTGAATATCCTAAAGAAAAAAAAATTTTTCCCTTACACTCAGTTTTTACTCCTTCAAAGCTTATAATCATTTGAGGAAGTCTGTTAAATTACGCCATCCTCGAACACTCCGCAGGTGGGCAACTACAGTAAATGGCAGTTCTGCATTTACAGAAGAAAGCTTAAAAATTAGCAGATGAGGTTCAACGTAGTTCAGGATCTATTTTAGATGCACTTACGTTCGATGAGGTGGCTCTAGACCTAATATGGGATGGTAGTAAGGCCTGGGGTTATGCTGACTTAGGGCAAGGATGTGAGGAAAGTGATGATACCCAAATAGCAAAAGAGGCACTAATGTTTATGGTCACTGGGATTAATAAGAGTTGGAAAATTCCTGTTGACTCTTGTTTTCTTAATGGTTTAACAGCATGCGCGAAACTTAATTTACTGCAGCAGTACCTTCCTAAATTGGAGGAAACTGCTGGAAAACAGGTTTCATTGCAATAAAATGCATCAAAAATAGTTTTTATACTGCTCCAAAGGGTGAATGCAAATTGTTAACAGTGGCAGAAAGGGTTTTAAGGGACTGTGAAACCTTAATATGGAAAAGAACTTTCCTTCTGTAGTTGTGTGTGGAATTGTTCAGAATGTTGGGTGACGGCCGAATTTATTTACTCCATTTTGACCATCTAATGGTGCCAGCTGAATTTGGAGAATAGTCACATTACTCTTTTTTAGTCAGGATGTATTTTAATTGTAGATTACACCATTTGTGCAAAAACCAGGCCAATGGAAGAAAGAGGGAAACATATTCGGCAAATATATACAAACTTATATTGTTTTTAGGGCACAATGAAAGGTCCTGCGCTTTCAATTGATCGTTTTTGGACCTACTGAACTATTTAAAATGGTTTTTGACATAATCTATATGGCATATGGCGAAATGAACTGCAACATTTCGTAATAAACTTTTCAATTAATAGATGTCAGAAGTGTGTTTCATTTCTTTTAGCCTTCATCACTACATGTTTTACAGTAGAGAAATCAGATCGTCAGTGCAGATTGGCTTTTTTTTTTTACGCCATGCATAGCAAACAATAACAACATTCAGTATTAGCAGACGACGTGTAGGCTGCACCTTGACATTACAAGACATGGCGGCTCAGTTTTCAAGTTGCTTCAAAGATGGCGGTGCCATAGCCAGTCTATGTTGTTTATATAGGTCGTTGGTCGTGCCCATAAAGCAAATATCTCTGGAGTGAACTTTCACATGCGCAGAACAGATTTTGCGTTGTCAACATACATTGCCGGCCTGATCACGTGTTCTCGGGACGTCGTGTGTTTGTCCGTATAGCACCCCGTATATTTCGAATGTCACTACATCCCTAGTACAGACCGATCCTTTTCGTACGAGTCGTGGATTATTTATATATGTTGCGCAGACATTTTAACACCATCCATTTGATACCGGGAATAAACCAGCTACGTAACTTTTAAGGGCAAGTGATATTGCATTCTACTTCTTTGCGATAGGTGTCACAGTTCAGATGCAATCGGTTTTTTGTAGTTTTCGGTATGATACGGCACTTTATAGTATTATAGAGCCTGACGTACATTTTTGCAGTGAGTCTCGCAAAACGACTTGACAGTACGCTAGTACTTTTGCAAGTGTCCGAAAAACACCGAATTTGCCACATAATAGCGATTATATCCCTGTTAATTCGTCCTTTGTTTCTGCTATTTCTGCGTATTTATTTTCTCGTTTTTGTGAGCTAAAGCACAATTTTTCTTACTGGTGACACTTTGAAGTGTCACGCATTTTACGTACTTGCTCCCAGTTTATTAAATAAATAGTAGACTGAGTAAGAAAGGGGGGAAAAGGCGATCGGAGAATAAATGTACTGTAAAGCAAATACAGTTGGTCATGTAACTGTCAACCCATATAACACCATTAAGGGATGTGGAAAGTGACACAAATGAAAGAGTTTGGGGACATGTTTACTAATATTTTACACTTCTTAATCAAATGGTGACGAAAATAAATTGAATGCAAAATACACCAAAGAAGATGAATGTGTACTTTGATTAGCTACACTATTGTGTTTTTTATTTGATTTGTGCAGAAAATGTATTTAAGTTGAATGCAGAAATTGGTAGTAGGTGCTGTGGAAAATTAAAAATAGTTGGTATAGCATCTACCTTCAGCCACACACATAAAAATTTTTCGCTGTCTAAGCATTCCTCTTCAAAGTGTTTTGAACATAATTTGGAATATTTTGTGGGGACAAAATTACTCCTTCTTATTTGCTGGAGCCACATCTTGACTCGTTGTTCATCCTTCAGGAAACTAAAATATAAATCACACATAATCATTCTCCATGTCCTAGATACACTTAACATGGTCTCTTACTGTAACATTATAGTAAACAAAAGGGTTTAGACACACATATTATACGAAGACAATTACAGACTCCCACTCTATTGAATTTATCTGTCTCCTGTCTTTCAAATCTATATACATAATCGACAAGTCACTGATAAACGCATGGAGGATAGTATTTGCTGAGACATCTAACCATTCCCTTTCCTGTTCCACTAACATATTTACCAGAGGATGCAATTGTTTGTAAGCTTTTGTACGATTCGTGATATCTAATATACTGTATACTCATAAAATCGTAGAAAAATAGATCTACAGAATCAAGCCTTAACTCGAATGCGTCCTCGAAATTTTTAAACATAGTACCCAAGAAAAGTTACTATCCCTCCTTTCACATATTTTTCTTTGCATCTGAAGCAACAACTGTAATTCACCATCGCTATTACACTATCAAAAAACGGTGAAAACACAACAAAAACTCTTCATATTATAAGCTTCAAAATCTGCCGAAAGCACACACGCACAGCGAAGTCCCGAAAACAGGTGACAACCCTGGTTTAATGTTGACATCATGCGCAGAACGCAATGCTCATTCCAGAGATATTTATTCTATGGTCATGGCTCGAACAGCTTACAGCTAGTCATAACCCACTGGAACTGGGAGAATGTCTCTTACGAAAGCAATCGCGTGATCGTGACGCTTATGATCGTTATTCAGAATAAACTATGACCTCAATATACGAGAGCTGTTCAACAGAGAATCATCATAATTTTTTATGGTCATAATTTCTCTCGTTAAAATTTAATCTTACGATATTCTGTTAGCTTAATGTGCAACAAATATGCCGTAATAGTTTCATTGTTGGGACTCCTGGTTCTCTCCTGTGAGAGACAGGCAAGGTCAGACATGTTCAGTATCGCCGAGCGTTGTAATGGAGGTAAAACGCGAGGAAAAATAAGCGGCTTTGAAATTCTGCTTTCGTCACAACAAATCTTCAGCTGAGGTCTATACAATGTTACAGGAGGCCTATGGAGAGTCTGTTCTTCCCTACAGCACAGCTCGAAGGTGGTTTAAAATGTTTAAAGAGGGGAGACAATCAATTTCAAAGGAAGGTGGGCGTGGTGCACCAGTTGCTGCTCTTATGGAAGAAAATATCAACACTGCTGCTGTCATTGTGAGAGAGGATCGACTAATTACTTAAGATCACTTTCTGAAATACTGAACATTTCATTCGGTGCCGCCCACACGTTGGTGACAGAAAAATTACATATGGCACGTGTTTGTGCGCGATGGGTTCCAAGACTGTTGATTCCGGAATAAAAGGACATTTGCGTGCAGGTCTGCATGCAGTTAAAGTCGATGTTAGAGGAAGATCCGGAGTTTCCGTCAAATGTGACCACTGCTGATGAAACTTGGCTACATCATTTTGATCCTGAGAGCAAACAGCAAAGCTCAGTGTGGAAATATCCTTCATCACCAACTCCCTAAAAAGCAAAAGTGGTTGCTTCTGCTGGGAAAGTAATGGTCATCTCATTCTTTGATGTTCATGGAATAGCTTATCAGCATGTTGTACCTGCACACACATCAGTAACTGGACAATACTACAGGGACGTCCTGAAAACATTGCAAGTTAATGTGTTTTGTTATCTTCAGTCCTGAGACTGGTTTCATGCAGCTCTCCATGCTACTCTATCCTAAGCCAGCTTCTTCATCTCCCAGTACGTACTGCAGCCTACATCCTTCTGAATCTTCTTAGTGTATTCATCTCTTGGTCGCCCTCTACGATTTTTACCCTCCACGCTGCCCTCCAGTACTAAATTGGTGATCCCTTGATGCCTCAGAACATGCCCTACCAACCGATCCCTTCTTCTAGTCAAGCTGTGTCACAAACTCCTCTTCTCCCCAATTCTTTCAATACCTCCTCATTAGTTATGTGATCTACCCACCTAATCTTCAGCATTCTTCTGTAGCACCACATTCCGAAAGCTTCTATTCTCTTCTTGTCAGAACTATTTACCGTCCATGTTTCACTTCCATACATGGCTACACTCCATACAAATACTTTCAGAAACGACTTCCTGACACTTAAATCTATACTCGATGTTAACAAATTTCTCTTCTTCAGAAACGCTTTTCTTGCCATTGCCAGTCTACATTTGATATCCTCTCTACTTCGACCATCATGAGTTATTTTGCTCCCCAAATACCAAAACTCATTTACTACTTTAAGTGTCTCATTTCCTAATCTAATTCCCTCAGCATCACCCGACATAATTCGACTACATTCCATTATCTTTGTTTTTCTTTTCTTGATGTTCATCTTATACCCTCCTCTCAAGACACTGTCCATTCCTTTCAAATGCTCTTCCAAGTCCTTTGCTGTCTCTGACAGAATTACAATGTCATCGGCGAACCTCAAAGTTTCCTCTCCATGGATTTTAATGCCCACTCCGAAGATTTCTCTTGTTTCCTTTACTGCTTGCTCAATATACAGATTGAATAGCACCCTGTCTCACTCCCTTATTAAACTGATAGTTAGGTAATTTTCACCTCTGTCTACACCTGCTTTCTTTGGGATTGGAATTATTATATTCTTCCTAAAGTCTGAGGGAATTTCGCCTGTCTCATACATCTTGCTTACCCAATGGTAGATTTTTGTCAGAACTGGCTCTCCCAAGGCTGTCAGTAGTTCTAACGGATTGTTGTCTACTCCTGGGGCCTTGTTTCGACTCAGGTCTTTCAGTGCTCTGTCAAACTCTTCACGCAGTATCCTATCTCCCATTTCATCTCCATCTACATCCTCTTCCATTCCCATAATATTGTTCTCAAGCAAATCGCCCTCGTGTAAACCCTCTATATACTCCTTCCACCTTTCAGCTTTCCGTAGAACGCCCGTTTTCTTTCCCCTGATAACGACGTCCTCTTGAGTAGTTGTCCCCCCCCCCCCCCCCCGGAGACCCGAATGGGGGACTATTTTACCTCCGGAATATGTTACCCAAGAGGATGCCATCATAATTTAATCATACAGTAAAGCTGCATGCCCTCGGGAAAAATTACGGCTGTAGTTTCCCCTTGATTTCAGCCAGGACGTCGTTATCAGGAGAAAAAAAACTGGCGGTCTACGGATTGGAGCATGGACTGTCAGATCCCTTAATCAGGCAGGTAAGTTAGAAAATTTTAAAAAGGAAATGGATAGGTTAAAGTTAGATATAGTGGGAATTAGTGAAGTTCGGTGGCAGGAGGAACAAGACTTTTGGTCAAGTGAATACAGGGTTATAAATACAAAAGCAAATAGGGGTGATGCAGGAGTAGGTTTAATAATGAATAAAAAAAATAGGAGTGCGGGTAAGCTACTACAAACAGCATAGTGAACGCATTAATGTGGCCAAGATAGACACAAAGCCCATGCCTACTACAGTAGTACAAGTTTATATGCCAACTAGATCTGCAGATGATGAAGAAATTGTTGAAATGTATCACGAGATAAAAGAAATTATTCAGGTAGTGAAGGGAGACGAAAATTTAATAGTCATGGGTGACTGGAATTCGTCAGTAGGAAAAGGGAGAGAAGGAAACATAGTAGGGGATTATGGATTGGGGCTAAGAAATGAAAGAGGAAGCCATCTGGTAGAATTTTGCACAGAGCATAACTTAATCATAGCTAACACTTGGTTCAAGAATCATAAAACAACGTTGTATACATGGAAGAGTCCTGGAGATACTAAAAGGTATCAGATAGATTATATAATGGTAAGTCAGAGATTTAGGAATCAGGTTTTAAATTGTAGGACATTTCCAGGGGCAGATGTGGACTCTTACCACAATCTATTTAACCTGTAGGTTAAAACTGAAGAAACTGCAAAAAGGTGGGAATTTAAGGACATGGGATCTGGATAAGCTGAAAGAACCAGAGGTTGTACAGAGTTTCAAGGAGAGCATAAGGGAAATATTGACAGGAATGAGAGAAAGAAACACAGTAGAAGAAGAATGGGTAGCTCTGAGGGATGAAGTCGTGAAGGCAGCAGAGGATAAAGTAGGTAAAAAGACGAGGGCTGCTAGAAATCCTTGGGTAACAGAAGAAATATTGAATTGAATTGATGAAAGGAGAAAATACAAAAATTCAGTAAATAAAACAGGCAAAAATGAATACAAACGTCTCAAAAATGAGATCGACAGGAAGTGCAAAATGGCTAAGCAGGGATGGCTAGAGGACAAATGTAAGGATGTAGAAGCTTATCTCACTAGGGGTAAGATAGATACTGAATACAGGAAAATTAAAGAGACCTTTGGAGAGAAGAGAACCACTTGTATGAATATCAAGAGCTCAGATGGCAATCCAGTTCTAAGCAAAGAAGGGAAGGCAAAAAGGTGGAAGGAGTACATAGAAGGTTTATACAAGGGCGATGTACTTGAGGACAATATTATGGAAATTGGAGAGGATGTAGATGAAGACGAAATGGGAGATAAGATACTGCGTGAAGAGTTTGACAGAGCACTGAAAGACCTGAGTCGAAACAAGGCCCCAGGAGTAGACAACATTCCATTAGAACTACTGACGGCCTTGGGAGAGCCAGTCATGACAAAACTCTACAAGCTGGTAAGCAAGATGTATGAGACAGGCGAAATACCCTCAGGCTTCAAGAAGAATATAATAATTCCAATCCCAAAGAAAGCAGGTGCTGACAGATGTGAAAATTACCGAACCATCAGTTTAATAAGTCACAGCTGCAAAATACTAACGCGAATTCTTTACAGACGAATGGAAAAACTGGTAGATGCGGACCTCGGAGAGGATCAGTTTGGATTCCGTAGAAATGTTGGAACGCCTGAGGCAATACTGACCTTACGACTTATCTTAGAAGAAAGATTAAGAAAAGGCAAACATACGTTTCTAGCATTTGTAGACTTATAGAAAGCTTTTGACAGTGTTGACTGGAATACTCTCTTTCAAATCCTGAATGTGGCAGGGGAAATACAGGGAGCGAAAGGCTATTTACAATTTGTACAGAAACCAGATGGCAGTCATAAGAGTCGAGGGGCAGGAAAGGGAAGCAGTGGTTGGGAAAGGAGTGAGACAGGGTTGTAGCCTCTCCCCGATGTTATTCAATCTGTATATTGAGCAAGCAGTAAAGGAAACAAAAGAAAAATTTGGAGGAGGTATTAAAATTCATGGAGAAGAAGTAAAAACTTTGAGGTTCGCCGATGACATTGTAACGGCAAAGGACTTGGAAGAGTAGTTGAACGGAATGGACAGTTTCTTAAAAGGAGGATATAAGATGAACATCAAGAAAAGCAAAACGAGGATAATGGAATGTAGTCAAATTAAATCGGGTGATGCTGAGGGAATTAGATTAGGAAATGAGACACTTAAAGTAGTAAAGGAGGTTTGCTATTTAGGAAGTAAAATAACTGATGATGGCCGAAGTAGAGAGGATATAAAATGTAGACTGGCAGTGGCAAGGAAAGCGTTTCTGAAGAAGAGAAAGTTGTTAACATCGAATATTGATTTATGTATCAGGAAGTCGTTTCTGAAAGTATTTGTGCAGCCATGTATGGAAGTGAAAAATGGACGATAACTAGTTTGGACAAGAAGAGAATAGAAGCTTTCGAAATGTGGTGCTACAGAAGAATGCTGAAGATAAGGTGGATAGATCACGTAACTAATGAGGAGGTATTGAATAGGATTGGGGAGAAGAGAAGTTTGTGGCACAACTTGACTAGAAGAAGGGATCGGTTGGTAGGACATGTTTTGAGGCATCAAGGGATCACAAATTTAGCATTGGAGGGCAGCGTGGAGGGTAAAAATCGTAGAGGGAGACCAAGAGATTAATACACTAAGCAGATTAAGAAGGATATAGGTTGCAGTAGGTACTGGGAGATGAAGAAGCTTGCACAGGATAGAGTAGCATGGAGAACTGCATCAAACCAGTCTCAGGACTGAAGACAACATTAACGAATTACTCTCTTCCGGAAATATTTTTCTCATGAAAGCCATTCTATACCGTCACCCTCTCCACTTCGGACATTATTAGTTAGTTTGCTGCCCAAATAGCAAAAATCAGCTACTACTTTTAGTGTCTCATTTCATAAACTAACTGTATCAGCACCAACAGATTTAATTCTACTACATTCCATTACCCTTGTTCTAGTTTTGTTGCTGTACACCTTATAAACTTTTCAAGACAATATAAATTCCATTCAACTGCTCTCCCAAGTCCTCTGACTTCTCTGACAGAGTTACAATGTCATTTACAAACCTTGAAGTTTTTATTTCTTCTCCTCGGATTTCAGTTCCACTTCCAAATTTTGATATCCTTTACTATTTGCTCAACGTACAGATTGAATGACATACAGTCCTGTCACACTCCCTTCTCAACCACTGCTTCCCGTTCATGTCCTTCGACTCGTATAACAACAGTCTGCTTTCACTAAGCGTCGTAAATAAACTTTTACTCCCTACATTATACCCCTGATACCTCTATAATTTCAGAGTCTGCTTCTACCAGTTTTTCCATTCTTCTGTAAATAATTCGAATGAGTTTTTTTTGCAAACCGTGACTTATTAAACTGACAATTCGGCAATATTCACAGCTGTCAGTATCTGCCTTCGACCTTGGAATTAGAATTATTGCATTCTTCTTGAAGTCTGAGGATATTTCAGGACTGTCTCATACTGTTGCACGCTGGGTGTAATAATTTTGTTACTGTTCATTCTCCCAAAGATCTAAACAATTCTGGTGGCTTGTTATCTACTCCAGGTGCCATGTTTCGACTTAGGTCTTTCAGTGCTGTGTCAAATTCTTCTCATGGCGTCATACCTCCCATCTTATCTCCAGCTACTTCTTCAGCCTCTTCTACAATGTTACCTTCAAGTGTATTTCACTTTTATAGACGTTTTATACATTGTTTACACCTTTTCCTTCTTTGCTTAACACTGGCTTGCCATGTGAGCTCTTGATACACAACCAGATGCTTCTCTTTTCTCAAATCAGCTTCTGCAGCGCATCCAAACGTACTGCCACTGTCTTTACATGGCTATAAAGCTTCATAAAGACGAAAACAGAACGTAAAAACCTTTACTTACCTTTCGTATTTACATGTTACCAATGAATCAACTTTGATAGTCCTATCAAATAACTGTTTCTGGAGCGCGAGTTATTTTTTCACTAATGTGTCTTTAATCAACTCTCCAATTACGTCTTTCTTATGAAGTCAGCTTATCAGTACTTTCAAAATAGCTTTAGTACAGACAGGCTATAGTTTCATTATAGACTTCACTGAGCTCATAAGAAGGAGGAAGAAATATATGTACACGAGGAAATGTTTAAAAATCGTATATACGCAATTAATGTTTTATCTTCAGCCAGTGATAGAGTATGCGAGCCTTTGTCACGAAAAGAAGGAGTCAGTATAGCAGTTAAGAAATTAGCTAGCTATACAGAATGTAGAGTTGTTGCCAATCAGTTCAGTTTTTTTCTATGCAACAAACGTATTATCAATTATGAATCTCTTTCCAGGTAATGAACATAAACAGTTTCTCTTTCATTTTATTCACTACACATAAAATTGCTTCATCCACATTAACCAATATTTTTGAAATCAAGTTTCTAAAACAGTTGAGCGTTTGGTGGGAGCGAGTATCGATTGTAGAAGAGACAAAATCCAGCAGTTAGAACCGATATTGAAATGTTTACATGAGCAACCGAATGCGATATTGAGAAAGTGGTTTTACAAAAACCGGATTCGGGAGCCCCACATAAAGGTAATATGCGCGACCGCGAAAGGTCTAGTAGCGAATCACTAAGCTACATTTAGCATTTGTAGATTTGGGGAAAGTTAATGGCAATGTTGACTGGAATACACTCTCTTGAAATCCAAACTGTGGTAGGCATAAAACACTGGCAGAGCAAGTTTATCCACAATTTAGGGAGTGTGAGATTATTTACAACTTGTACAGAAGCCAGACTACCGTTATATGGGTCGAATAGAGACAGTAATTGGGTAGGGAATGAAATGATAGTAAATAAAACCAAGGAGAAATTTGGAAAAAAGAATTAAAGCCTTCTAATTCTGTCAGAAACGGAAAAGGACTTGAGGGATCAGTTGAAGAGAATAAGAGATTATAAACTGAACACCAGTAAAAGTAAAACACAGGTAATCGTGTTAGCCGAATGAAATGAGGTGATGTTGGGGGAATTATATTACGACGTGAGACAGTAAAAGTAACATAGATGTTTTGCTATTTGAGCAGGGAAGTAATTGAATTTGGCAGAAGTAAACATAACATAAAATGCAGTCTGGGAATAGCATGGAAAGCTTTGCTGATAAGGAGAAATGTTATTTTAATATCGAACTCAAATTCAAGAGTTAGGAAAGCTTTCATGAAAGCCTTGCAATGTAGCGTTGTATGGAAGTACGACGTGGGCGATAGACAGTACGGATGAAAAGAGAAGCTCGTGGAATGTGGTGTTACAGAAGAATGCTTATGACCAGTTGTATACTCGTAGATCGAATAACTTACAAAGAGGCACTGAATTGAGAGGGGGAGTAAAAACCTTAATGGCACAGCTTGACTAAAGGAAGTGCAATGGAATACTCAGTCTAATAATGGAGGGAAATGTTGTTGACCACGGCTTTACTATAGAAGACAAATTCAAGTGGACGTAGGTCGTATCTGCGTCCATCATCTGAGAATTCCAGAAAAAGAATGCCAACACAGACAGTGTGGATTCCTCGAAACCTTGCGCAACAAGACCTAGGCCAATCAATCAGGTCTCCTCTATGCTCACCCCACTCGTTATTTGACGAGCTTTTCTATGTAAACGAGTATTTTCTAAATACAAAAACATCGCCTATTGGCATGTATGCAAAATTGGTCTTACCCGGATGTTCTGTACTAAGCAAAATCCGTGAATAGTGCTACAGTTTTTTTTTTTTTCATATGATAATATTGTTGTATGCATGACTTATTTAAATGTTTTCAAAAGTTGTTTCGTCTGATTTAGTTTTGCAAATGATCTGTATATGAATAAAAACCACCTAACTCAGTATGAATATCCATCAAGAACAAATCATTAAGTGACACGTGAATCCAACTTCTGTAGAAATTATTTCCGGAGTTTCAAATGTTCCACTGTACTGCACGCGGTATTTCAAGTGTAATTGTTTCATAGCGCGATACAGATACGCGTTTTGAGCTGTTGATAAATCACCAAACGGGTGGAGATATGCATCGTAATCTGAAGTGTTAATAGATAAGCGATAACGTTGTGGTTAAAAGTAAGACACTGATACTTGCGATTTTCTGCAATTTCATACTTAAAACACATGAGTTTAGCGACCAAGAAACTGGCGCTATAGCGACGCCTGTCGCAGCTGTAGAAAAAGCTATTATAGTGAAAATAAATAGAATGGTGTCCTATTTGCGCCTTCTCATTTGTCTGTTGGCGCTTCGGAACGCCAAAAAGTTGAATGTGCCTAACAAATCCAAGGATGAAAGGTTCTCCGACACACGTTGATACATCCTGTTTATCTGAAAGGAGTTCTCCTGTTACAAGAATAAGCAAATTTCATCTTTTACGAGGAGTTCGGCCCTTGGTTGTGGCTTATACACAACCATTAACACAGCTCAAGGGAGATAGGACATCGTACCTATCAACCACTTGAGTAATTCTTGCCTGGAGCATCCACACTGTGGGAGTGGGCATTCTCCACATCAGTAGGCTAAGTGCAAGCAGACACCCAGTTTCATGAGGTATAACTTGGAACCCATCCCCAGGGTTATGGGCGAGGACCATAACGGCACCTTCGGCAGAGAAGTAGATGGCGAATGAGGCAATCCATCCTCCCTGGGGATAATTAGAAGCGGACACCACTGCTTTGAGGAGAAGAGGGATCTTCAAAGGCTAAGGGAGTAAACCCTGAAAGAAAATCCCCAACTGTGTTAGGCGTGGCAAGTCAGCAGCTGAGCAAATATATACTGCTATCAAATCTAAACCAAGCCTCCGTTGGAAGAATAATCAGATGTGGACGAGAAAAGACAGAAATGGAAAGCTGTCCTGGAGCATAAGAAGATGACGAGCTCTTGTACACCACTCTTGGGAAAGTGGTGTTAGAAAACGATGATGATGAAGAAGAGGAGGAGGAGGAGGAGGAGGAGGAACTTGACCGGACATCGGGTTTTTGACGATCACTCTTTCTCTCGCCTGGTTCGTAGCCGAGGTAATGAACGGCCGTCTGGTTCAGACTGTGATTATTTTTCTTTAGTGAAGATACTGACTGCAGGATACGCTTTAAAATTCTAAAGCTATTAGATATAAAACATAAGGAGCGAAAGGTTAACTACGATGTGTGCTGAATCTAAACAGCATATATAAGAAACGAAGGATATGAGACGGAGACAACAGTTGAAAACGAGTGTGACAGAGCAACAGACAGACCCGAAGAGGAAGGGTGGGGCTATCATGGGGCCATAACCTCCCTCGCCTCCCCACCAAAGAACATTTTGCTTTAAGTGTTTATATATTTACGTATATCTGTTCTCAAATTTCTCAGCCTACTGTTGCAGAATAGCATAAACGTGTCAAGAAGTTGGCAAGTAATTCGAAAAAATATTTACATGTATTCTGATTCTCTTGAGTGTGATCATTTTCTCCTAGAAAGTCAACAAAACGTATGAAAAAAGTTTGTGACTTTCTGCATTGCACATATTTCTAAAGTTATGACCGGTTTCGGATCCACTGAACCATGTTCAGATGTGAGTATGTAGGTTACAAGAGCAATCCGTCAATTCTGTAAGCAATGTGCTACATCGTAGCACTCTTTTACAACTGAAATAATTCCGAGTTCCACTCCTCTGTCCACAGGATGATCACTCCTCAACGCAATTGCCTGGTCAGGATCTTTTTGCACCGTCGGCAGCCATTCGACAGCAGCGCTAATCCTTGTACTTCCCCTCCGCTGTGAAGCGCAGCAATTAAATGTATTGGTGAAAAGGTTTCATGTGAAATGGCGAAACCTGATATTCTATTCCTCAAAGAATATTCATGTTTGATTAACACGAGCGTACAGGATCAGCATGAATTAAGGAATTTCCTTACGTTCGTGTTTTTAATCGGAGTATGATTCATCGATCGATAAATAAATTTCGTGAAACGGAGAGTGTTCTTGACAGGAAACAGACAACCACGTACAATAATCACAGAAGAAACTCTGGACAACATTGGGCGTAACCTGGAAAGATCTAGAAAATCAGTTTGACGTCTTCCTCAGAAAATGGGAATTTCCTATGGCTCCCTTCAAACGAATATAAAGTTACTGATGTTACAACCTTACAAAATAACTGAAGTGCAAGAATTTACGCCGGGTGACCCTGCGAAAAGGTTGTGGTTTCGTGAATGGACTTTGAATAGTGTACGTGAAGGAGAAACTGACCCTCACCTAATTTCCTTATCGAACGAATCAAAGATTCCACCTAAGTTATTGGAGTTCTGAAAAGCTTAAAGTAATACAAGAGGCACCCCTACATGATAAAAAAAATTGGAGTGTGGTGTGCTATTAGCGGAGAGAGAATAATGGGCCCTGTTATTTTCCAGAAACTATTAACAATGAAAGATAGAAGGGGCGTTCAATTAGTAATGCAACCTACTGAAACCTACTGAAAAAATACAGTTGTTGTGGGACATCGTGGAACATTCTCGCTTCAGCCCATATACACTCCTGGAAATTAAAATAAGAACACCGTGAATTCATTGTCCCAGGAAGGGGAAACTTTATTGACACATTCCTGGGGTCAGATACATCACATGATCACACTGACAGAACCACAGGCACATAGACACAGGCAACAGAGCATGCACAATGTCGGCACTAGTACAGTGTATATCCACCTTTCGCAGCAATGAAAGCTGCTATTCTCCCATGGAGGCGATCGTAGAGATGCTGGATGTAGTCCTGTGGAACCGCTTGCCATGCCATTTCCACCTGGCGCCTCAGTTGGACCAGCGTTCGTGCTGGACGTGTAGACCGCGTGAGACGACGCTTCATACAGTCCCAAACATGCTCAATGGGGGACAGATCCGGAGATCTTGCTGGCCAGGGTAGTTGACTTACACCTTCTAGAGCACGTTGGGTGGCACGGGATACATGCGGACGTGCATTGTCCTGTTGGAACAGCAAGTTCCCTTGCCGGTCTATGAATGGTAGAACGATGGGTTCGATGACGGTTTGGATGTACCGTGCACTATTCAGTGTCCCCTCGACGATCACCAGAGGTGTACGGCCAGTGTAGGAGATCGCTCCCCACACCATGATGCCGGGTGTTGGCCCTGTGTGCCTTGGTCGTATGCAGTCCTGATTGTGGCGCTCACCTGCACGGCGCCAAACACGCATACGACCATCATTGGCACCAAGGCAGAAGCGACTCTCATCGCTGAAGACGACACGTCTCCATTCGTCCCTCCATTCACGCCTGTCGCGACACCACTGGAGGCGGGCTGCACGATGTTGAGGCGTGAGCGGAAGACGGCCTAACGGTGTGCGGGACCGTAGCCCAGCTTCATGGAGACGGTTGCGAATGGTCCTCGCCGGTACCCCAGGAGCAACAGTGTCCCTAATTTGCTGGGAAGTGGCGGTGCGGTCCCCTACGGCACTGCGTAGGATCCTACGGTCTTGGCGTGCATCCGTGAGTCGCTGCGGTCCGGTCCCAGGTCGACGGGCACGTGCACCTTCCGCCGACCACTGGCGACAACATCGATGTACTGTGGAGACCTCACGCCCCAAGTGTTGAGCAATTCGGCGGTACGTCCACCCGGCCTCCCGCATGCCCACTATACGCCCTCGCTCAAAGTCCGTCAACTGCACATACGGTTCACGTCCACGCTGTCGCGGCATGCTACCAGTGTTAAAGACTGCGATGGAGCTCCGTATGCCACTGCAAACTGGCTGACACTGACGACGGCGGTGCACAAATGCTGCGCAGCTAGCGCCATTCGACGGCCAACACCGCGGTTCCTGGTGTGTCCGCTGTGCCGTGCGTGTGATCATTGCTTGTACAGCCCTCTCGCAGTGTCCGGAGCAAGTATGGTGGGTCTGACACACCGGTGTCAATGTGTTCTTTTTTCCATTTCCAGGAGTGTAGTTTCATGACGTTCCGACGAGTGACGGCACTATACGTAGGTTTCAAAGTGGCGTCTGTAATGGAAGTGTAGTACATACAAAAAGCTTTCATCGAATTTCTTTTGGCGGAAAAACCAGAGCATTGCCGTCATTCATAGCCGCTTGCAGAATGCCCACGGAGACATGGCCGTGAACAAAAGCACGTTGAGTCGTTGGGCGAGGCGTCTGTCATTATAGCAACAAGGTCGGGCAATCCTGTCCGATCTCTCACTTGCCCGCCGGCCGCACACACCTCCTGCAATGTTGGAACGTCCGGACACTCTCAGTCGAGGTGATCGACAGATCACAAGCAAACAACTCGCTGCACAAATGGACATCTCTGTTGGCAGTGTTGACACACTCGTCCACCTGTTGAGGTGCTCAAATGTGGGTGCCCACTTGGTCCCTCGCCACCTAACAAAAGACCATAAAGAGCATCTGTTTGTCCCAATGAAGAATGAACTCCACGGGAAGTAGTGTATGGGTGACGGGGAGGTTACGTATGTAGAAAGATGTTGGCTCTGAGGTTCACTGTCAGAGTGGTACCATAGGGACATGCAGGCCCTCCTAGTGAGGTGGCTCAAGTCTGTAGATTTGAACGGCAATTATGTTGAAAAATAGGGTTTTGTATCCAAAGGAGTGGAGAATAATATGATATACCGGAATCCTAAATAAAACCAACCTGCTTTTGGAAAAAAATGTGTTGCATTACTTACTGAGCGTCCATCGTATGAGAAATACTTTGAAGAACTTGTACTATTTTAAGTACCAATAAGCTAACTGTTTCAACAAGCCTTTCAATATATTAATAGGGAGCAGTGGGAAAAAAAAAACAGTTCGACACCGTACGGGGGACATTGTTTGGTTCACCGCTGGGTCGAGATTAGACCAAGGCGTTGGGGCAGGGGTGTGTGGGGTTCAGTCAAGACTGGAGGGCATCATCTCTCTAGGAAATTTGGCCTCTGTATTCCAAGCTGAAATTACTGCAATCAGGGAAGGTGAGCAGGAGAATATGCGTAGGTCCTACAATGACTGTTGCATCTACATCTGTTCAGATAGTCAGGCAGCTCTGAAACCACTGGCAGCTCCTGCAATAAGATCCGAGCGTGTTGCAGAGTGCCACAGGGCTCTGGTGGAGCTAGGGGGAAGCAATAGGGTAAACCTAGTGCGGCTTTTGGCCACTCAGGGATCTGTGGCAGTGAAGAAGCCGACATATTGGCCAGGATGGGGGCAACGACTCCATTTATTGGACTGTAACCTGTCCTGACAATCCCGAGGCTATGATCAAACTAGAACTATGGAACTGGTTCAGGAAACAGCACGTAGAATATTGGACCAAGGTCCATAAACAGAAACATGGTAAGGTAATAATGCCCAAGCCATGTTTTAAAAGAAGCTCTGTAATCCTGGGATTGAACAGGAAAGAGATCAGACTCATGACTGGACTGATGACTGGCCATGATGATTTCAAAAAACACCTACACACAATGGGTATAACGGAAGAAGACCCTAAATGTAGGATCTGTGATGAGGGTGAAGAAACTGCATCACACCTAATCTTCGAATGCATGGCATTGGAGAGCAAAAGATACAGAATCTTCGGGACAACTAGACCTGAAGAAACTGTTGAAACGTCCCCTTAGAAAAATTTATACACGACTGTGCTTAAACTGACACACAATATCTTTAGCGCAACGCAATCTGACTTCCAAAAATCCCTACGAAAGAATGGCCCTGACTAGCATTAATCTATACCTTTCACAAATCACTTACCTCAGAAAAAATCTTCGTTACTCGAACTACTGCAATACAGCGAGCACCACTACTGCCAGCTAAATAAAAGATTCTAACTACGGAAGGCACTAACTACTGATAGGTATAGTTAGCAAATGAAAGATTTTAATAGAGAACAAACAGTGTATTTACCTTAATAGTAAAAAAATATATGATAGTTCATGACATCCAGTCTTACAAATTACAAAACTCCGCCATCTCTCTCCCCACGTCCACCACTGCTGGCGGCTCACCTCCAACTGCGCAACGCTACGCGCTGTTAGCATCCAGCTGCCGCTGCCCGACACTACAATGGCAGACAACAATGCAAACCAGCCACAGACTGCACACGGCACAGCCAGTGATTTTTATACGGAGCGCTATGTGGCGTTACCAATAAGAAAACCTAAACAGCCTACTTACATAGCCCCCATGCTCCCCACAAAAAAATTTACAAATTGTTTTGGGCAGTGGCCAATACAGGTTTGAAAATTTTTTTCATAATTACAATAACAAAGAAATGCACACACTTATCGATACAATGTTGGTCAAAAGCTAAAATTGTCTCACAGTCCATAAAGACAGTCCTGATCATTCATCAAAGTAAAATTGCAGTGTTTTTCTCAAAGTCTGAGCAGTAAAAGAAAATGCACACGGAAGTAGTGGATTTCCATGCAGTCTTGAGGAAGTGTTGTCCTTCCAACAGAAAGGCAGTGCTGACTCTTGACAAGCAGTCAGGTAATGGGCCACAGCAGAGTCAGTCGACGTTGAAAACTATCGGTAGGTAGGTCATCACAGAGCAGACCCACTGTAGTCCTGGTAGAGATTACGGTATTGGTGGGCCACCAGAGGTGCAGACCCATTGCAGTCCTTGTAGAAATAATGGTATTGGTGGGTCATCAAAGGTGCAGACCCACTGTAGTCCTTGGAGAGATGGCCAGCAGCCATCTGTTTGACTGTGCAGGCGCACAATCACCATTGAAGAGTCTTGGAGATAATATAGCAAGGCCATAACCACTACTTGTGCACTCACAAAAATTGTTTTTGAAATGTCCTTAGAACCAGCAATGCTGTTATGCAGTCCCTTACTGAATTATGAACACACGTGCAAACACTATCAGTCCCTACTTCTCACATATTGTCCATATACAATGACCAACAGAAACGTGTGCAGTGGAATGTAATTTACAAGTTACTTAATTTGATGAACTGGTGTCAATTACAATTTTATAACATGAAAATACAATAACAAAGGTACAAAATACATCTTTAAAGAACATAACAATACAGAGAACATTTGCAGTAGTACAGGCTTTACAAAAGAATCGAAATAGCAAATACATCAGTGTTACAAAAATTACGACATAAGTACATACATAAAAGATCAGAATAACTTTTGAAACATCAACTTCACACATGAGCATTAAAACAAAACAGAATAAATAATGTTTAAACATCTTTACGAAGTAAATAGCATGTTATTAATGCAAATTATATTTGAGGATAACAATATTTCTCATCATAGTGAATGTAGCTTAGTATTAGAAGAGAAAAAATTCTATGAAACAGTACACAGAGACACGAAGAAAACAAGTACACAAGGGTACACAAACAAATAGTGGGATAACACAAGGAAAGGACACGGTTTGTTTTACTGTAGTATTTTGCAAACAAAACTTTCTTACTTTTCGGAGATCTCCCTTCATTCTTCATTATTTCCAAAAAGTCATATCTATACCTGCTTTCTGTCCTTTTCTCATATAACCTCTCAGTGCATTTCTTCAAATCCATCGCAACTCATTCTCTTATATAGGCTACCCCCTCTTAAGCTAACTTAAATCTACTGAGCTCAGATGCTTAACTAAGGGACGAGGCAATGCAGCAGCACAAAACAATTAATACAAACAGCAATGACCCAAAAAAATGCAAAGCAAGCAGCAGTAAATGTAATAACTTATATCTAAACATGAAAAAACCCACAAGCAGAAAAAATAGTATACTAAAGACAACAATGCAGATAAGGGAAAGTTATAATCACATCTTAATGTCTATGTAATTAAAGTGGTGCACCACAACTTATTCTATGAAATAAATTACCAAGTACTTGAAAAGAAAATTATGTATGCAGTTCCTGTTACTAGTTCCTTCTTATTGTTCTTTCCTTTCCAAGTGCTCTTTTTTTTTTTTTTTTTTTTTTTTTGAAGAATGTGGATCATTAAATTATTATTTAACAGATCTGTTGACAGAAAGTTTTCACATTAGCAAATGCATTTACTTTTATTTTATAAAACCAATGTTGTAACACAGCTGGAAAACAGATATCAACTGAAATAAGCAATAATGCAAAGTAAAGAATAAAAACATCATTCAATAGCTTATTTGGCATTTCATAAGTCAGAAGAAGTTCTCTCAACTCTCGTAGAAAGACACTTGTCATAATCAGGTGTGCAGATGTAAGAATGTTTCCGAGAAATGAGCGTGTCGTATTTGCGGTGCTTTCTACAAAGGAATGTCAATAGCGAGGATAACGGCATCTTTTTTTTTTTTTTTTTCCTCCACCTGTGCCTCTGACAGGCACACACTAATGGCTTTCTTTTGTCAGGTGGTTGTCGCGCAGCTGGGTGCCCACGACGCATTACATGCAGGTGGTCACTTAACTGTCTTATCGAAATATTTACGACACCAGTTTCCCCTACAGTAGCAGTCTCATATAAAAAAAATTCACAGGTCAAGAATTTGCGTTACAAATCTGTAGAAATAAAATCATTTAAATATAATTGTGTCCAAAAAATTTTCGCCAGCATAGTGATACATTCACGCATATACACTCATTTCATAACTCTTAAAGTACGATTCTCGGTTTCCAACATCCTTTTTCACAAATCAGAGTCCCTAACCACTACTCATTATTTCTTACCTTATTACACATATATATATTCGTCGACACTTCTTCAATATTTCATCATAACAGATACGTAGCATAACCAAATAACTCAAATAGCATCAGCTTAAACATACCTCAGCAGTATAACACACATAGTCATCGTAATAATATCATAACATCTAAGTCAGTCCCCAAAATGTTGTAGCTTCCTCCAATAATTTAAAAACCTAAAAAAAATTCTATGCTCATGTCAAGTGTCATCTGCCTCAAATGTACTTTAAAAATCGTGATCCCATACCAAATATGTCATTCAAAGCTCTCATAGTCTCACAATGGTTCCGAAAAAATATGAACTGTTCACAAAGTACAGACGAAATAGAATTTCATAAGTGTGAAGTTATCCAACTGCGTAATTGCTTAAACATGTGTCATTGACGTAGTAAAAAGATGTTTGTTTCTCTGTCAAATAATCAGATAGCTGTGTAATTCTGTATTAGAGAAATATGGTACCGATGTGTAAAGTTGTATAAACAAATACCATATTAGCTAGGGCTCCTTGTGCTTGCCAAACACATGGTACACAAAGTAAGCGTGTATCCCCCTGAGGATTAATGTGATTATATCCTCAGGTGTTACAGATTACAGCAATGGAATGAAATGTATCACAGAAAACCTTTGTATCATTGTACTTCAAATATCTTTAAAAATAAATGTTTTAAGTACAAAATTAATCACTCAAATACGTGTACTGTAGCGATAAACTGTGCGTCTTGTTGCAAGATAATTATGTGGAAGTGTCGTAGTTATCGTCCTCTGCAAGCAAAGTTCTACTGAAGTCAATGTACCTACCTCGTAATAAAGGAAGTGAATTGCTTTGCGTATAAATATCTTAGTTATTACGCTTATTGCCGTGATGAAGACAGTACTATGCTGCAACGTATTGCTGTGCTATGGAAAAGGCTGTCTAATTGTAGCTATACCACAAAAGTTACCACTAAAACATGTTTTACTTTCCAGAAAAATTCAGAAAAACTGTTCTGATATAAAACAGATACACCGCAAAAGCAACAATGTAAATCATGTCACATATTAGTAGCGTCGTGATATAATCGTGTAGCTATCAAAGAAACCAAATGCTAAGTCATCTTTAATCTCACAGAAAGAACTTTAAATCTAGAATTTATTTTCAAGTAAACCAAAATGTTGCATTAAAATCTCATTAGCAGTACTGGTAACTGTTCTAAGTATGTCAGCCTTATAGTCGTTACGTAATCGTGCAACTAACAAGCAAGAATGTACACACACAATAACACTGTGTCGTGTGTTCACTATGACAATGCATTCGTAATTTCTGTTTAAATAAGTTCTCTTGGTTCTTGACTGGATATTTAACTTCAAACATTGTTGCATGTTAACAGATTCTGAGTCTGACAAAGCATACTGGTAACGTGAAATGAAAAATTTTATAGCAAAGACTAAGTTAAAAAGCAGATTATCTTTCAATAAACGGTTTTACATGTGAAATGTGGTGTAAACCTTTACTCTTCCTAGTACGCAGAGTTTCAACTTCAACGCAATTATCATGTGGTATATGTCGGATTCTGTAAGGTCCATTGTAAACTAGAAAGAATTTGTGACTCAAGTGTTTCTTCTTATGTGACAATGGATGAGCCTTAATGAGAACTTTCTGACCAATATATAATTTCTTTGCATTTGCTTTACCATGTAATTTTTTTCTTTTGTCTGCAGCATAATTTATATTTTTAATAGCCAAATCAATTATGTCTTTGTGTCGAAGTTTACGTGTATTCGGAAAAGGTACAAGCTCTCTGATTCTGTTAGGTGGTTCTTTATTCTTCAGTACAAGAACAGGTGGTAAAGCAGTGGAGTCATGAGGCATTTCATTCAGCACGTTTTGAAATAAGTGTAAATATCTGTCCCAATGCTGATGCTTTCTGTGACAATAAAGTCTGCAAAGCTTATTGATTTCTTTCATAATCCGTTCAGACGGGTTACAATGTGGTGAGTACAATGAAATAAAAACAGATTTGATTTTATGGTTACGAAGCATGCGTGACCAAACAGCAGATCTGAATTGCGGTCCGTTATCTGAAATTACTTTACTAACGTGTCCAACTTCACGTAAGAAATTTCTAACAAAGGCGTTGGATACAGACCGTCCAGTGGCTTTACGTAACGGAGTGAAAGAAACAAATTTTGAAGTAAGTTCAACAGCGACTAGAACGTACGAAAATCCATTAGATGTTCTGACAAGCGGTCCCAAGAGATCAACAGCAGCAAATTCTTTTAATTTAGAAGGAATGATAGGAAACAATGGAGCACGATGAGTGACAGTAGATGGTTTCGCCTTTTGACAAAGTTTACAAATAGACAAGACTCTTCGAATTCTCTTTTCCATATTGTTAAAATAACAAGTCGTTCGAAGAATATGATAACATTTTCGTGGACCAAAATGTGCATAGCTGAAATGAATGTACCAAATGAGCTTATTAACAAAATCGTCTGGAATGCAAAGTACCCATAGCTTGTCATCAACAGTGCATCGTTTGAACAGTATGTTGTTTCTAACCAGATAATAATGCCGAATCTGTGTGTGTGTCTTTTCATGCCATTTACTTTTGATGTCTTTCCAAATCGGATCTTTATCTTGTTCATGAGCAATGTCCTTTAAAGATGTGGTGATGAAGTTTTCAAAGGCGACTTTCTGGATGTAAAGAATACTAAAATTTCTCTCGAGGTTGCTTTCTGTGTTACTTTTCTCGAGCCCAGCCGGTGCGCGTGACAGTGCGTCCGCAACAATGTTCTCCTTGCCGGGAATGTAGACTATTGTGAAGTGGAATTCTTGCAGAAACAATGCCCAACGTTTTAACCTGTCATGATTTAATTTTGAAGACATAAGAAATTGTAATGCACGATGGTCACTGTATACTTTAACGTGCTTACCATAAAGAAAGAAACGGAATTTGTTAAATGCCCAAACGATAGCTAAAGCTTCTAATTCAGTAACGGAATAATTTTTTTCAGATTTTGTTAGCACTCGGCTAGCAAAAGCAATGGTTTTCTGAACAGTAATGTCATTTTCTGTGACTTCTTGAAATAAATGGGCACCAAGACCGACTTTAGAAGAATCCGTGCTAAGGCAAAAATCTTGTGAGAGATCTGGATGAGAAAGTATTGGCGCGTTAAGTAACGATTCTTTCAAAGAATTGAATTCCAACTGTGCTTGGTCGTCCCAGTTCCAAATAGTATTTTTTCCAGTGAGAGAACAAAGTTTTGGTGTAACTAGAATTTGCATATTCAGAAAACGACGGTAAAAATTTACGAGACCTAGAAAACTGCGGACTTGTTTTTTTGTGGATGGAACTGGAATGGCTCTGATTGCTTCTAACTTTTCAGGATCCGGCTGGATGCCTTCAGAAGAAATAATATGTCCCAAAAACTTCACTTTTGTCCTACCGAATTCAGACTTTTCCAAGTTAACTGTAATTCCAGATTCTGCAAAGATATGTAACACGCTGTTGAGGATGCGATTATGTTGTTCCCATGAGGCTTCTGCTATCAGAATATCGTCCACATATAAGGTGATGTGACGTTTTAAGAGCTCAGGTAATATGGAATTTAGCCCGCGAATGAATGCTGCCGAGGAAATGTTCAAACCAAAAGGAAGTTTCCGAAACTGATAACAAACGCCGAAACAAAGGAAAGCTGTATATTTTCTACATTCTGGATGAAGTTCGATCTGATAAAAGCTGGATCTGAGATCAATGGAAGACAACACTTTTACACCATTAAAATTTTGAAGAAGTTCTTCCAACGTTTGCGGCCTGTCTGTTTCAGGAATAATGATAGTATTGATTTGTCTCGAATCTAAGACAAGCCTGATCGATCCATTTTTCTTCTCAACAACATGTAATGGATTGTTGTATGAGCTTACTGCAGGCTCAATAATGCCCTCGTCAAGCATAGATTGTATTTCTGTTCTAACACGGTCCCTATAATGTGCTGGAATTACGTATGGTCTAACACAAAATTTTGTATGCTCACGAACACGAAATTGGTATTGAAATCCCTTGATTGTTCCTGTTTTGTAAGTAAAAACTGTGGAATGTGCTTGTAAAATCTCAAAAAGGTCCTGCCTATCAGTGTCATTACAATTCTCAATTGTTTGAATTTTATTCTGAATTAACTCATTAGTTTCAATTGTGCCGTCGATATCATCCCTGTCAGTACTTGCCGAGCGACTGTTAGTGTCTAGTTCCGTAGAAAATTCCGAACTGTTGTCTAACAGAAGGTAAAGCCGATTAGTTTCCTCGTCATGGTTTGAGAGCCAATCTTTAAATTTCAAAGCTATTGACTTACCTTCTTTCTCTAAACTTATTTCAGCATCGTGAAAGTTTAAGATTGCTTTGTTTTCATTCAAAAAGTCTACTCCCAGTATAATTTCCGTCGACAATAATGGAACAATAAGAAAATTCATAGAGAAGCTGTGGCTTTGACAAAAGAATTCTAAGTTGGTTTGTTGGCGTACATCTACACTTTTTCCAATGACTGCACCTTGTAATTTAATCTTGCGTAACGGAAGTGTGGGGCAATCTTTCGATTTGCTGCATTTACTAAAAGCTGTTTCACTAATTACTGAAATGGGACTGCCTGAGTCAAGTACTGCCGTAAATTTTACGTCATTTACTGTAATGTGAATCACAGGATATGCAATGTTGTTATGTTTTACGTCCTGTTCCTGGAGTAAGATGTCCCTAATGTCTTCCATTTTAACGTAATTACTAGCTACGGCAGCTGCGTCGTCAGTTTCATAAGTACGTTTTGAGGCTGCCAGCGGTATGAGTCATTGCCTATTGTGTCTTTGTTGGCGCGCGTCGTTATTGGGATTTGGAGACCTAACTTCTACAAATTCATCTTGTCGAGAGGGCCCTGCTCTGTTTGATTCCCGCCAGTTCTGCTGCAATTCAGGTCTGTCGTTACGATCATATCGTGTGTCGTCATGTCGGTAGATTCCATAGTTTCTTTCTTGTCGGTCACGTGGTGGAGAATTTCTCCCTGAATCGTAACTGCGCGCTGGACCGTTGCGTCTTAAGTTATTCCGTCTCCCTTGATAATAATTATTTTGGTTTCCATATTGTATGTTTCTCTGATTGTCTCTGTGATAGTCATTACCGCGGAGAGGTGATCTTTCCCTGTAATAATTACTACTCTGCCAACGGTTGTCATACGGGTGGTGTCTGTTTTGGTCACGATTTACGTTGTACGAATAGCCTTGTCGTGTATTATTTCTGTCATCGCGGAATTGTGACAGGTGTGACCTGTAATTGTTGTGCTCCTGCTTTCGCGTTCCGCGATTGTCAGTGTCAATTTCCAGTTCTTGTAACAGTCCCTGAAAAGCTTCAATGTCGTCTTTGCATCGTCCTGCTAAAATAATCTGTCGTAAATGTTCAGGTAATTTGATTAAGCAAATGCGGATGAGTTCTGAGGGGCTGTATGGGTTTGAAAGATACTGATTCTTATGTAACATGTCTTCAAAATATTTGACAAGACTGGAAAATTCAGATTGTTCGAAATGTTTCATCATTATGATGCTATGTTTTACTCGGTCTTGTGTAGCTTGAGACCAATATGCTGAGAGGAAGGTATGATAAAATTCTCCTTCACTGTGACAATCGTGAATGACCGATCGCATTCTTATAGCTGGTTCATTCTCTAAGTAGCCACACATAAATTCTAATCTGTGATCTAATGACCAGTTGGGAGGAAAACAATGAGAGAATTGATGGAGCCACGCTTGTGGATGAATGTCGTTGCCAGAATTCTTAAATGTTTTGAATTTACGTGCAGTAATGAACAGCTTATAGTCAAAATCATCGTGTCGGCGGGTAGCATATCGTTCATTGTTACGTCGTGTCGGCAGTTCCATCTCAAAATTCGGTGCACCTTGCCAATTTCTTTCACAATTTCCGAAATGCCCTGTGTTATTATTTTGTGGCTTTTCCGTATTTATAAGTCCCTCTTCCCGCGTTGGAGCGCGACTGCCCTCTGAAATACGTAATTCTTGTATTACCTGTGTCAGCTGATCTTGCACTTCCCGGATTTCTCTTTGGTGTTGTGTATTAATTTGATTCTGATTTTGTTTGAATTTCATAATTTGTTCGCACCCTTCTGTATCATTCAGATCATCATCTACCTTTGTAGATAAGTTAGTGAACTGATCTGAAAGTTCGGCTACTTTCTCCTCAGTGTTTTTTTCTGAACCAAGTTTCAGAGTGTCCATTTGTGATGAAATCGAATCTACTGTGACCTTTAAGTTTTCCTGAGTTCTTGCAAGTTGCGTAACCGAATCGGTGGATGCAACTGAGTCCATTTTAGCTTGCAAGGTGTCGTGATTTTCACGAACAATAGTTTGCAGTTCTTTTATGGCTGCTTCATGACTCTGTAATGCATTTTCATGCCGCGAAAAAATAGGTTGAAAATGCTCACAAATTTGTGTTTTAACGTCATTACAGATTTTTTGGCATTTCGATTCAATGTTATGTAACTCAGTAGTTAAATCTTCACGTGTTTGTTCAAGTGTGGTGTCTAACTTTCGAAGATTTTGTTCCATTGTGTCTAACTTTTGAAGCTTTTGCTGTGTTTGTCTCTGATTTTGTTCCATTGTGTCTAACTTTTGAAGCTTTTGTTGTGTTTGTCTCTGATTTTGTTCCATTGTGTCTAACTTTTGAAGCTTTTGCTGTGTTTGTCTCTGATTTTGTTCCAAGGTGTCTAACTTTTGAAGATTTTGTTCCATTGTGTCTAACTTTTGAAGATTTTGTCCCATTTGTTTCTGATTTTGTTCAAGCGTTGTATCTAACTTTTGTAGCCTTTGTCCCATTTGTTGCATTAACTGTAATAACAGTGCACTGGTGTCTGAAACATGTTCCTCAGTGCTATTCGGCAATGCATTTGAACCGGCAATATTCGCAGTTTGAAAAACAGAAAATGTGTCTTGATTTATTTGAGAAAACGGTGAGGACGCAAAATATGAATCTACAGTATTTGCAAGATTGTGTCCTGTCATTTCGGAATCCTGAGGCGAGCTGTTGCCGACCGATCGATCGATAATGCTTCCCTGTTCACTAATTGTTTCACTTCCTACACCATTATTTGCAACCCGCTCCATTTCCTTATGCGCTATTACCAAATTACTACTTTGAACGTTAGTGAATTCATTAGATGGTGACGCTAACACACTGCTTTCGTCTTCACTGTCATTTCTCAGTTTACTTTGGAGCCTAGTGTTACGTTTTTCACACGCCATTATTGTCACAATTTTTCACACGACAACACAGAAAAACACAATTTGAAGAACAAAAATAAGAGAACACATTAACATAGCACTGAAAATAATATCTAGTTAATTGCAAGCGCAGCTGCGAAATACTTCGTGCAAAACTACATGCATGCCACAACTGTTTTACTGTACAACAATGAAAGACTGCAACTACAAAGGAAATTCTCTCTATGATAAGGCGCTAGCAATAAACAAAGGCTACACTAACTACACAAACTACAAGGAAAAAAAATCAGAAGATTCCAGTGAGGTATCCTCGGCTAAGGGTCGACATATGAAACGTCCCCTTAGAAAAATTTATACACGACTGTGCTTAAACTGACACACAATATCTTTAGCGCAACGCAATCTGACTTCCAAAAATCCCTACGAAAGAATGGCCCTGACTAGCATTAATCTATACCTTTCACAAATCACTTACCTCAGAAAAAATCTTCGTTACTCGAACTACTGCAATACAGCGAGCACCACTACTGCCAGCTAAATAAAAGATTCTAACTACGGAAGGCACTAACTACTGATAGGTATAGTTAGCAAATGAAAGATTTTAATAGAGAACAAACAGTGTATTTACCTTAATAGTCAAAAAATATATGATAGTTCATGACATCCAGTCTTACAAATTACAAAACTCCGCCATCTCTCTCCCCACGTCCACCACTGCTGGCGGCTCACCTCCAACTGCGCAACGCTACGCGCTGTTAGCATCCAGCTGCCGCTGCCCGACACTACAATGGCAGACAACAATGCAAACCAGCCACAGACTGCACACGGCACAGCCAGTGATTTTTATACGGAGCGCTATGTGGCGTTACCAATAAGAAAACCTAAACAGCCTACTTACACTGTGTCTAACAAAAAACTGTTTAAGGGGCTCCTTGCACTATTTAAGGCCATTGGTTGGCTTTACCAGATACACAGGGAGCGATATCGGACACTAAACTCGGTTTCAGTGCGGTCAGTGGCATGTTAGACCTAAGCTGTTTTAGCTTCCCTGCCAAAATCAAATCAAATCAAATCAAACAAATAAGCTAGCAGATACTACAGTTATTCTTTTACATCAGGAAATCTATAAATGCTAGTTTTTTTCTATATACCGATAGAGAATTTCATAATATATTTCATATAATTTTATCAACAATACTGCAGTTATAAGGTGTTTCCTCTCCCACAGGCCCCAAAGAACCTATTTTCACCACGAACTGTCACCTTCCTATAACTTACCATGTCGTGCAAACGTGTGACAACCTTAACCCTCAAACGGAGTTTTGGGGTCCTTTTTAATACCAGTCAAACAGTACGCACGTGCCATTTCCTCTGTTGGTCATTCTATTGTTGGCGGTTCTACATACCTTCTCAGCAGTTGATAGTGAACCTCCTGACGAATTAGCAGCATTGTCGAGTTGTTCTCTTTCTCAGTGCACAGCTGTAAAGTTTGGGTGGTGCCATTATTGACGCCACGACACCGTAAGTGTTTCTGTTTGCCCTATGTCAAAAGTTTACTTATCAACGAAATGCCATTGTATTTTTAGACTTAGTGAGTGTTTTCATTTATTTTCAGTGTTACTATAACTTCGAGCTCTCATTCATATATGTCAGTGCTCGATCCAAGTTTTCCAGACTTAGTGAGAAAAACGCTAGAGGAACTAGAAGAAAGAGAAGAGGGTAGTGATGCAAATGATTTGGACGATGAAAATGACCCTTCTTACAGCAGTGAACATGAAACTGCTTCAGAACAAAGTCGTGATTCTAGTGAATCAGATAAATTAGAGGGAAATAAACATAGAAGGGAATCATCTAGTTTCTATGCCAGAAATAGGTATACGTGGTCCACTCTAGAACCTCAAAGGATTGTGAGAACACCAGCCCACAACTTGATAATAAAAGTTCCTAAACTGAAAGGCAGTGCAAGCCGATTGGGAGACTCATGCAGTCCATTCGAAGCGTGGGAGTGTTTACCAGAGATATGTTAGAAGAAATTGTGAGTCATTCCAATGTGAAAATTTCTTCATATCGATCAAAAATTTTTGATCAGCAGCGCACAGAACTACGAGACATCAACGTCAATGAACTTAGGGCACTATTTAGATTATTATACTGCAATGCCATTTTCAAATCTAATCATGAAAATCTGGAGTCTATGTTTGCAACAGACGGCACTGGAAGAGATATTTTCCGCGCCACACTATCCATGAAGAGAGTGCTGATATTGCTTTACTGCCTAAGATTTGATGAGATAACTAGCAGAGATGAGAGGAAGAAAAATGACCCAGCAGCAGTGATTTCTTGGATTTTCGATAGAATGGTTCACAATTCTCAGGCATCTTATAACATATGTTCACATGCATGTGTGGATGAAATTCTGGTTGGCTTTCGTGGGAGATGCGCATTTAGGGTTTATATGGCTAGTAAACCAGCGAAATAAAGGGCTGAAAATAATGATTTTAGCTGATGCTCAAACAAATTACCTTCTGAATACCTATTTATACACTGGAAAAGACAGTGATGGCGTTGGCTTGACACCTGAAGAAACCTACTCAATCAGTCCTGAGACTAGCGAAGCCCATTTACAGTGCAAACCGCAACATTACAGCTGACAACTACTTTGGCTCTAATGAATTAGTTTTGGAGTTGAAAAAACAAAAGTTGACCTATGTTGGTACCTTGAAGAGAAAAACAAAAAGGAAATCCCACCTGAATTCCAGCCATGTAAGAGGCGTGTGGAAGGCTCAACAGTTTATGGCTTCACAAATGACAGAACATGGATTTTTATGTCCCTAAAAAGGAAAAGCTATCATTTTGATTTCTAGTATGCATCATTCAAAAAGAACAGATCCAACAACAGGAAAACCAGAAATAATTTCCTTTTGCAATAGCACAAAAGGTGGCGTAGACTTTGACCAGAAGTGTGCTACCTAAAGCACAGGCAGAGGAACACGCAGATGGCCTCTTGCTGTATTTTATGCAGTTCTGACCATACTCGGAGTTAACTCGTATGTAATACAAACTTCCTGCAAGAAGTGCATACCTATTTCCCAGTTTGAATTCATCAAGACACTTACTTGCCAGGCAGCTTACTGAACCCTATCTCAATGCGAGGCTGATGAATGGCAGACTACCAAAAGAACTAAGAGTAGCAATCCCATGACTTTTGAAGAAACCTCTACCAAAATCACAAATATCCACTCTGGAATCAAAGAGGAAATGATGTGCTCTTTGTCCACGTGCCAGTGAGAAAAAGACAAACCAGTATTGTACCTGCCACAGTCGCCCAGTTTGCCAAACCTGTCATTCGGTTGTCTGTGAAGAGTATGGAGAGGAGAATGCGGATGGTTATTTACGATTTGTGAAAAACTCTGTATCAATTCATATTTTATGTTCATTAAATGAAGCTAATTTTTCAAACACTATATATTTATCTCACAGCAATCTATTACTGTTTCGTGTTATTTCTGATATAATAAACTACTTTGAATTTTTATATTGCATTCATTTCAATGTTAAGTAGTGTTGCATAAACTTGTTTTTCTTTTATGATTTTTATAGAGATTTTTTAGTTTAACTCAAGTTTTGTGTTGTAACATAGGCAATTAAGGAATTTATACATAAATATTTCTAATGAAAGTAAAGTAAATTAATTTTCATGGATAAAATTGAGTGGTATCGTTTTGGACCCACAACACCATTTATGATACTAAGAAGTCACCACTCCGTTTGAAGGTTAAGTATAGGCTTCACCTAAAAATATCATTATCTCCACGATTTATTGTTCGGAATAGAAGCAGGTGACTGATAACAATGCAATGCACTTAAATGAAAGCACATTTCCAACGCATCTCTTCCTAATAGGATTGAAGGAACTTCCCATATGTGATTTATTCAGTGAAGAAGAGGCCTTAAACCATGTACCATTTTATGCACCGTGCACTGGTTAAGGCAAGTGGTCCCCTTCCAACATTGGCTGCAGCCTTGCTAGCAACGCGAAGTGTGGAATAGAATTGAATATGACATTCAACTACTTAAACATGAGCGATCTATCTAGAGACACTGTGCACATAATGGGTAGATGTTCTGCATGAGGATATGCTCTTTCTTTCTTTTACAAAAAATTTATGATACAATTAATTTTGCGTAGTTGCAAGTACTGTCAGGTTTCAGTATTTTACAGGTCATTTTAGGATATATCATTTGTAAAATTTACATTAAGTACTAACATCACAATAAAACACATTCTCTTAAATATACTGACGGAAAAAATCGCAACACCAAAAAATAATTAATGTAGAATAATGAAATGTCGGGAATAAATTTGTCTAAGTAAGATATTTAAGTAATTAACACTGCAAAATCGCAGGTTAATGTAAGCATGAGATAAGCCATTCCAAATGTGAAACGCTAGTAGATTAATGACACATGTTAGCACCAGAAGGTTGACGCAAACATACAAACGTGCATGTATATGTTGTACAGGCGCCAGATGTCAATTTGTGGAATGGTGTTCAGTGCCTGTTGCACTTGGTCGGTCAAGACAGGGTCTGTTAATGCTGTTTGTGGGTGACGCTGGAGTTGTAGTCCGATGATATCCCACATGTGCTCTATTGGAGACAGATCAGGCGATCGAGTATGCCAAGGCAACATGCCGACACTCTGTAGAGCATGTTGGGTTACAATAGCGATATGTGGACGAGCTTTATCCATTTGGGAAACATCCCCTAGAACGCTAGTCATGAATGGCAGCACAACAGGTCGAATCACCAGATTAACTGACATGGAAGTAACAGATTTGTAAAAGTTCGTTGTGCGACTGTGCTGCCAATTCCTGCTCAAATTGCTGCACCAGATGCAGGGCCACGTGGCCGTCCGAAAAAAAAAGAACATCGAATCACCATGTCCAACCTCATAGCAAACTAACGCTCATAAGCGTTACAGATTGTATTAGAAGCAAACCTGATTTGCATCCTGATATCGGTGCTACTAGCACCACCCTTATGCGACTGACGTGTACTTTGAACAGACATCGTCTTACAGATGTAGGAATATGGCTACTAACTTTCGTTTATGTGGCACAGCTCCTTCTTGGTGTTGTGATTTTTTCCCATCAGTCTATGGACAATAAAATAAAATGGTTCAAATGGCTCTGAGCACTATGGGACTTAACATCTATGGTCACCAGTCCCCTAGAACTTAGAACTACTTAAACTTAACTAACCTAAGGACAACACACAACACCCAGTCAGCACGAGGCAGACAAAATCCCTGACCCCGCCGGGAATCGAACCCGGAAACCCGGGCGCGGGAAGCGAGAACGCTACCGCACGACCACGAGATGCGGGCTGTATGGACAATACGCATTGACAGTTGGATGAAGCGAGGTGAGATGATTTGCCGGCAAAGGAACAGGAAGTGATACAGAAGTTACAAAACCTTCATTTTTCATGGACTCACCCTTGTTCAGACCTTTAACTTTTTAGTAAATGGCGATTAACTAAGTCTGTAGCAGAACAGCCACTAAGAATGATGCTGCATATATGGGACAACTGTATTTCGATGGTCAAGTTCAATAAAGAAAAGAAAATAAACCGTAAAGGTATGATGAATAGTAGCAGGAACAGGCTACAGCTGCCACCGTTGCAACGTAATCCTAAGACTTAGATAGCAGCAACGGACTATGTTTACAAATGAGCACGTGTCCATTTTTATCATTGTATACCAGAAGGGCAGTGTGAAAAATTAGGAGTGTTATTAGTAGTACAGATTATGTTGTAGTAATAACCAGCGAACCTTCAATATTTTGTGGTGATTAAGTAAACATTCGCACTTAAATACATCCATATGTATAAAAGTTAATAACAAAGATGTCATTTATTTAGGTGTGATCAATTAAATTTGAACTACCTGACTAAAGACGGGCACACACCTAACTGCATACTTTATGAGAATGCATAATCAAGCACTTTGTGCAAGCATGCTTGACCATGTCTACGGGAATTTTGCGACAGTTCGAGTTGCGTTACACTTGATACATTTTCTTTTTTTCTTTTTTCTTTTTTTTTACGGTTGTATCTCTTAAACACTCACAATATCGAAAGGATGGTCCTTCTCAAGAAAAAATGGGAAATTATTCCTCAGGAGGACAGCATTACTCAGGAGCGTACCTGAAATGGTGCATGCCGTGATTGGTGGAAGAGGAGGTAAAGTATGTTTTTGACGATGCGAAAAGATGTGTGTGAACTGAAGGGTAGGAAAAACAAAACCAGAGGTGCCTTACCTTCATGAGCGTTCTCAGAATTTGCTTGAAGTGTGAGTCCATTCGTATTATTTCCACATCTCTGACTTAATTTGTTTATATTCGTCCTTTTATCATTTTTAGACACTTACGTGGGACTGTATCACATTATTTTATAATGAAATAGTAGATTAGTGTAATAAAAGTGACTGAAATTTAAACTAAAACATTTTTCGTGTTGGTCAATGAATATTGTAAAGGTGATGACATGGGTGATAATAGAAGCAACAGCGTTCCGGCAAAGAAGAATCCACAAACTATCCGTTTGCGAGATTATTCCTCAAGTGTGATTATGAACTTTTTTTTTTTTGCGTCATCAGTCTACTGACTGGTTTGATGCGGCCCGCCACGAATTCCTTTCTTGTGCTAACCTCTTCATCTCAGAGTAGCACATGCAACCTACGTACTCAATTATTTGCTTGACGTATTCCAATCTCTGTCTTCCTCTACAGTTTTTGCCCTCTACACCTCCCTCTAGTACCATGGAAGTCATTCCCTCATGTCTTAGCAGATGTCCTATCATCCTGTCCCTTCTCCTTATCAGTGTTTTCCACATATTCCTTTCCTCTCCGATTCTGCGTAGAACCTCCTCATTCCTTACCTTATCAGTCCACCTAATTTTCAACATTCGTCTATAGCACCACATCTCAAATGCTTCGATTCTCTTCTGTTCCGGTTTTCCCGCAGTCCATATTTCACTACCATACAATTCTGTACTCCAGACGTACATCCTCAGAAATTTCTTCCTCAAATTAAGGCCGGTATTTGATATTAGTAGACTTCTCTTGGCCAGAAATGCCTTTTTTGCCATAGCGAGTCAGCTTTTGATGTCCTCCTTGCTCCGTCCGTCATTGATTATTTTACTGCCTAGGTAGCAGAATTCCTTAACTTCATTGACATCGTGACCATCAATCCTGATGTTAAGTTTCTCGCTGTTTTCATTTCTACTACTTCTCATTACCTTCGTCTTTCTCCGATTTACTCTCAAACCATACTGTGTACTCATTAGACTGTTCATTCCGTTCAGCAGATTCACCGCCACCAAAAAAATTTCGGGTAACCGCCAGTTCTGAAAAAATGGTGGTGTCCATGTTCTGGGACAGCGAGGACGTAATCCTTACCCAAATGGCACTACGGTAACAGGTGCATCGCACGAAAATGTTTTGAAGAACAAATTCCTTCCTCCACTGCAACAAAAACGTCCGGGAAGGGCTGCACGTGTGCTGTTTCACTAAGACAACGCACCCGCACATAGAGCTAACGTTACGCAACAGTTTCTTCGTGATAACAACTTTGAAGTGATTCCTCATGCTCCCTACTCAGCTGACCTGCCTCCTAGTGACTTTTGACTTTTTCCAACAATTAAAGACACACTCTGTGGCCGCACATTCACCAGCCGTGCTGCTCTTGTCTCAGCAATTTTCCAGTGCTCAAAACAGACTCCTAAAGAAGCCTTCGCTGCTGCCATGGAATCATGGCGTCAGCGTTGTGAAAAATGTATGTCTGCAGGGCGATTACGTCGAGAAGTAAAGCCAGTTTCATCGATTTCGGGTGAGTAGTAAATTAGAAAAAAAGTCGGAGGCCTTCGAACTTGAATGCACCTCGTAGATACAAACACTCATGTTCAGAAAAAAACAGAACACCTTGAGCGACTAGAGATAGGACATTCATATTGACAGGACATGTACATTAGTATGTTCTGCAGAAATGATTAGCATTTCAGTCACCTAGGTTCAGTATGTATACTGTTGCCTAATAGGCATAGGGTCCGCCATGGGCAGTGATAACGTGTTCCACTCGTGATGGCATCGAAGCATATAAGGCGCAAATGGCGTCCTGTGGTATAGCCATGCATGCTGCATTCAAAAGTACATCTGTGGTGATTGGCATTGGGTCACAGCGCTGTTACCTGTCATCATATCCGACACATTTTCTATTGGCGACAGGTCTGGTGATCTGGCGGGCCTGGAGAAAAGGCTGGCATTCTGTGACACCAAGAAGCCACGCTTTCGTGCAGCAACATAAGGTCGTGCATTGTCTTGCTGAAAAATGGCGTCTGGGGTGTGGTGCAGAAAGGGTATGGCTATGCGTCACGGGATGTCATTCATGTAGCTAACACTGGTCACAGTGGTCTGGACACGCATCAAGTTTGATTTGTGGTTGTACCCAAGTTGGCGCTGTATGTCTTGTGCGAATGCAGTTACTGTGATTGCTACATCAGTCTACAGCGACCCGAAATGCGACCATCATTTTCAAACAAACAGAACACTATCTGATGCTATTCCTGTCCCCAGAGACGTCATTCCATACATCGTTGCCGTCTAGGATGTTGCTGCACATTCGTCACAGGTAGGCGAGGTGGATGACGCGCACGTAACAAATGACGTAATAAACAACCTGTCACCCTGTTCCACTGTTGCGCCAGAGCCGAGAAGGACCCAGATCTGTCCTGAAATGCCATTCGGATAGTTGTCGATCTTCTCTGGAAGTGGTCCAGGTGGTGCGACCTGAGCCATCTCGTCGTGGTCTGCGGCCTTCCGTGAACCATTCTGCACAAACCCGTTGCATGCATAAACACTTCGCCCCACACAAGCAGCAATTTCGCGGATGTATGTCTCACATACTAAAATGTATCAGATAGATTATATAATGGTAAGGCAGAGATTTAGGAACCAGGTTTTAAATTGTAAGACATTTCCAGGGGCAGATGTGGACTCTGACCACAGAGTATTGGTTATGACCTGTAGATTAAAACTGAAGAAACTGCAAAAAGGTGGGAATTTAAGGAGATGGGACCTGGATAAACTGAAAGAACCAGAGGTTGTACAGAGTTTCAGGGAGAGCATAAGGGAACAATTGACAGGAATGGGGGAAAGAAATACAGTAGAAGAAGATTGATTGGTTTTGAGGGATGAAGTAGTGAAGGCAGCAGAGGATCAAGTCGGTAAAAAGACGAGGGTTGCTAGAAATCCTTGGGGTAACAGAAGAAATATTGAATTTAATTGATGAAAGGAGAAAATATAAAAATGCAATAACTGAAGCAGGCAAAAAGGAATACAAATGTCTCAAAAATGAGATCGACAGGAAGTGCAAAATGGCAAAGCAGGGATGGCTAGAGGACAAATGTAAGGATGTAGGGCTTTTTCTCACTAGGGGTAAGATAGATAATGCCTACAGGAAAATTAAAGAGACCTTTGGAGATAAGAGAACCACTTGTATGAACATCAAGAGCTCAGATGGAAACCCAGTTCTAAGCAAAGAAGGGAAAGCAGAAAGGTAGAAGGAGTATATAGAGGGTCTATACAAGGGCGATGTACTTTAGGGCAATACTATGGAAATGGAAGAGGATGTAGATGATGATGAAATGGGAGATACGATACTGCGTGAAGAGTTTGACAGGGCACTGAAAGACCTGAGTCGAAACAAGACAACATTCCACTGGCCTTGGGAGAGTCAGTCATGACAAAACTCTACCATCTGGTGAGCAAGATGTATGAAACAGGTGAAATACCCTCAGACTTCAAGAAGAATATAATAATTCAAATCCCAAAGAAAGCAGGTGTTGACAGATGTGAAAATTACCGAACTATCAGTTTAACAAGCCACAGCTACAAAATACTAAGACGAAATCTTTACAGACGAATGGAAAAACTAGTAGAATCCGACCTCGGGGAAGATCAGTTTGGATTCCGTAGAAATACTGGAACACGTGAGGCAATACTGACCTTATGACTTATCCTAGAAGAAAGATTAAGGAAAGGCAAACCTACGTTTCTAGCATTTGTAGACTTAGAGAAAGCTTTTGACAATGTTGACTGCAATACTCTCTTTTAAATTCTAAAGGTGGCAGGGGTAAAATACAGGGAGCGAAAGGCTATTTGCAGTTTGTACAGAAACCAGATGGCAGTTATAAGAGTCGAGGGACATGAAAGGGAAGCAGTGCTTGGGAAGGGAGTGAGACAGGGTTGTAGCCTCTCACCGATGTTCTTCAATCTGTATATTGAGCAAGCATTAAAGGAAACAAAAGAAAAATTCGGAGTAGGTATTAAAATCCATGGACAAAAAATAAAAACTTTGAGACTTGAAACTTACTGGCAGATTAAAACTGTGTGCCCGACCGAGACTCGAACTCAGGACCTTTGCCTTTCGCGGGCAAGTGCTCTACCAACTGAGCTACTGAAGCATGACTCACGCCCGGTACTTACAGCTTTACTTCTGCCAGTACCTCGTCTCCTACCTTCCAAACTTTACAGAAGCTCTCCTGCGAGACATGCAAAACTAGCACTCCTGAAAGAAAGGATATTGCGGAGACATGGCTTAGCCACAGCCTGGGGGATGTTTCCAGAATGAGATTTTCACTCTGCAGCGGAGTGTGCGCTGATATGAAACTTACTGGCAGATTAAAACTGTGTGCCCGAGTTCGAGTCTCGGTCGGGCACACAGTTTTAATCTGCCAGTAAGTTTCATATCAGCGCACACTCCGCTGCAGAGTGAAAATCTCATTCTAAAAACTTTGAGGTTCGTCGATGACATTCTAATTCTGTCAGAGACAGCAAAGGACTTGGAAGAGCAGTTGAATGGAATGGACAGTGTCTTGAGAGGAGTATATAAGATGAACATCAACAAAAGCAAAACGAGGATAATGGAATGTAGTCGAATTAAGTCGGGTGATGCTGAGGGAATTAGATTAGGAAATGAGACACTTAAAGTAGTAAATGAGGTTTGTTATTTGGGGAGCAAAATAACTGATGATGGTCGAAGTAGAGAGGATATAAAATGTAGACTGGCAATGGGAAGGAAAGCGTTTCTGAAGAAGAGAAATTTGTTAACATCGAGTATAGATTTAAGTGTCAGGAAGCCATTTCTGAAAGTATTTGTATGGAGTGTAGCCATGTATGGAAGTGAAACATGGACGATAACTAGTTTGGACATGAAGAGAATAGAATTTTTCGAAATGTGGTGCTACAGAAGAATGCTGAAGATTAGATGGGTAGATCACATAACTAATGAGGAAGTATAGAATAGGATTGGGGAGAAGAGAAGTTTGTGGCACAACTTGACTAGAAGAAGGGATCGGTTGGTAGGGCATGTTCTGAGGCATCAAGGGATCACCAATTTAGTACTGGAGGGCAGCGTGGAGGGTAAAAATCGTAGAGGGAGACCAAGAGATGAATACACTAAGCAGATACAGAAAGATGTAGGTTGCAGTAGGTAGTGGGAGATGAAGAAGCTTGCACAGGATAGAGTAGCATGGAGAGCTGCATTAAACCATTCTCAGGACTGAAGACCACAACAACAACAACACAACATGTCTCACATTCTCTCATGCCAATAAAGTGCCCTCTTTCAATCTCACTAATATGACTAATTGCGAGGCATCCTGCACGTCTGCTCAAGTCACAGTGGTCCACCTACGCTTCATAGCGACAATGAGAGCCCCAGGCACAATTTATCGGTACGTGGTGTTGCGCCGCGATTTAGATGTTGACCTTTACTCGCGGGACGGCGTGATTCGAATGCTAATCATTTCTGCAGAACATACTAATGTACGTGACCTGTGAATAAGAACGTCCTCTCTCTAGTCGTTCAGCGTGTTCTGTTGTTTCTGAACATGAGTGTAGTTCCATTTACTTCAGTCACTGATAAACAAGAGCCAATATGGCTCACACAGTCAAAAGAAACCGCGACGAAACGAGCAGTTATTTACTTAATCTTCTCTATTTCTTCTGTCAATTAAACCTGGTGAGGGGCCCGGGCTGCCGGACAGTTCTGGAGAATTGTTCAAAGGCGGACTGGCGAAGAACTGTTCAAATGAATGTTGTCGAACTACTGTTCAAAGGAGGGTTGTCTAAGATACCTATTTCGCGTGTGAATTACACATCCTTAGGATTCTCCTAATAAATCTGCGACTGGCACCTGTCTTACGCTAGGGCTAGATTTACTGAATGTGGTGGTCCCATCCTTAATTCGCGCCGGATAGAAACTCGAAGGATCGGACTGATTGCCAGCTGTGTAGTCAAACGATATCGCATTCTTTCGTCTATTTCCATTCGGTTACATTACATTTACAAACACTGAGACTCAGCTGCCAATTGTGGATCACGCCCTGGTCATCAGAACTCTCAATTTTATTGGCAGTGTAGGGGACTACGGGCTGGGACGCAGCCGCCTCGTGCGACGTACGGGAGCGCGAGCTGGCGCTATCTTGGAATGCTGACAAATTGCGCTGTCAGTATTAAGTTGTCACATACGCAGTTCGCAGCTGTCGAGTCGTGTAGCTTGCGGTCTGCGCAGGCAGCGTTGTTATCAAAGTGCATAGTTTCGACGCGGAATTCATGTCTTTTTCGGCTCACAATAGAGTCTTGACAAATCCGTATTAAATCATGGTACGACGTCAGACACTGCCAGGACGGGTTAGTTGGGGTAGCGAGTGCGTTATTATACTGCTGTTATGGAAATAAATTACTGATTGCAAATAACTCGTTGTTCGCGTATATCTGTACCTCATGGGCGCAATGCCTGCTTAATCCTCACTGATTTCAAGGGAGGCCCTCTGCCACGGACACAAAAACCCTTAACCGCCTTAAAGCAGTGCGGGTGTTGTCAGAGGCTGGTACTATAAAAAAGAAAGCTAGCATACTTCGATTACTTTCATCCTGTAACGTCATATGGGATCATTTTTGGGGTATCTCATCTAGTCAAGCTAAGGTTTTCCGAGTCTAAAGGCATGTAATATAAATTATGAACTCAAGGACGTCTTGTAGCAACGGCTTCCCAGCATATTTACTTTCAATGAAATTTATCATTAATAATCACTTTGAGTCTGAACGCTCTTATTTCTGTCTTTGCTTACATATAAATTTGTTTTTGGGCCATGTCCGACTTCAGTAAAACACATTTTTTTCTTATCTCTTATTAAACAGGCATGTTTCGCTTAAGTTTCAGCATCATCAGTACTTTTTATTTTCTATTACACAGGAAAAATGCTGTTTTTTACTTGTACTCAAGCAAATTTGAGCTTTTAAGAAAGTATTTACAAATTTGAAAAACAGACATAGTTTTGTCTATATATATTGTTACCGCATGCTGCGGTATTCCCAGTTTTCTGTTTTGCATTACGGATGATAACACAATAAAGAGAAAACTAGCAGCAGCCAATACAAACACGAACAAAAACAACATATTTGGAATTTACGAACTGACATGCCAACCCTAAACCATTTTATATAGGACAGGCAAGCAGAAATTTTAATAGTAGATGGACAGAACACAGAAGAGCATTGAAAAGCAACAGCTGTCATCCTACATTTGCTGGACATCTTCTGGAAATGAAACAAAGCCCAAAAGACATCAACACCGACTTGAAAATTCTCAAGTGCAGCAACAGCCTGACCCCCACCCCCTCACAAAAACTAATAATTGAGCCAAAAGTACCAAATACAAAAAGTAATAGTAGAAGGTAAAAAAATAATAAATTAATACACAGTTCTCTGCAACCGAACTCTGTTCTTGGCGATCAAAGAACTATCAGACAACACCAACCCATAAACATACACACAAAAACACACACAATCTCCCACATAGAATTAATTAGTGTTAGGCTTAACCACAACATTCTCAATCGTAAAATTTTGAGATATATAATTTTTCTACGATAAGTTTTGTATGTTTCCAGATCACTGACTGTGAAAGGAAAACAATGTAATCCAACACACAAAAAACAAGAAAACCACAGCATGTGGTAACAAGGTATATATACGAATCTGTAAATACTTCATTAAAAGCTCGTATTTATATGCATAAAATAATGAAGAGCATTTTTCCTGTTTAACAGAAAGAAAATAAAAAGTACTGGTGATCTGAAACTTCAGCGAAACACGTGTTGATAACAGAAGAAAGAAGAAATTGTGTTTTTGCTCAAGGTGGAGCCCCCTTCCTCCAAAAACAAATTTACGTCATACATAATTTACCTTTTTTTCAAATCAACAGCTTAGTTAATTGAATCAACACTAAAGATAAGCATAATTTCCACGAAGTTGTAAAGTTACTTACTTTGGTATAAAAAGGCGTCCATTATTCAGGAACAAATATTTTCAATAACTTGTCAGCAGCCATAAAACGTTCAACTACTAATAAAGTTCAGTTTAAGAGGAGTCGATAGGATGTATTGATGGTAAACTTATACTCCATCGATAAATTTATCACCCTAACCGACAGAAGTGTGTATGTTATGAATAATATCAAATACTTCAAATGTTAAGTGAAATCTGACTTCCACACATCTTCAGGGAAGCATTAAGATCAATAGCGTTGTAAAGTGAATTTATCATTTAGAATCCCTAGCTACAACAAATTCATAATTATCATATACATCTCATTGTATGGTATATTTACATGTTTTATGAGACTTTGATTACTACCTCTTAAATGAAAATATGTTTCAGATTTTTTTTTGTATTTATTCCACACCCATGAGAACCAAATCACTTTGAATCTGACGAAGGGATATTAGCAGTTTTTCCTTTTGTAAATATGTATTATCTGTTATTCTTTCTGGACATGTTCTACATCACTAAGGGACTTCTCAGCATGGATCTGTGGAAGACCAAGTAAGCCACACTGAAACAAATGAACTCTAATGTCTGCATTTCTTGGAAATTTTCTAACATTGTCAGACCCCTCACACAACGGTGTCGTTTATGGCTAACCTTGTCTGCTAGATCATTTATGTACATCGTGAGCAGTAACTGTCCTTTTACATTAACTTGAGTTTCATACTTTCCATATTCTTTACGAATTTCTTGAGATTTCTCTTGTAATTCTAGGTTTGCCCGCCACATTGCACTATTACAGGTTACAGGTTGTCACCAGCAAACTAGTTTTGACTTGTACCATTTATACAAGGTTAAACTGGCTACTCTTTTACCGCTTGCTTCGTCGCTGCCACTTTCCACAATATACTGACGAACTATTTTCACAATGTTAACGTGGAATTTTACTTACCTCTGATGCGCCAATATGCCCCTCCTTGATGCAACGCGGCATCCTCCGAATATCAGTGCACACTGGTTAAAACTCAAAGACTACTTCACTTAAAACCTTAGACAAACGATAATGGAAAATTTAACAATGACGCTCGGCCGCCTTTCTGCGATGTTCTTGCTTAATTTCTCGTTGACTACACACACTTAAGCAGTGCCGGATTAAGCAAGCTCTGGGCCCGTAGCAATGGGCCCTTGGTTTGTTTAGGTCATATGGTTTAGGATATCAAATACGACAAGATTGTTACAAATAAACGTTTCTCGATTTAATTTCGGCTAAATTAATAATAATGCAAGTTAGATCAATGTCTCTGAGCAAATTGTATTCAGTGTTCATTATACTGAGGTCATTTAGACTTTTCTGTCACACCGTATTTTTTAATTAATTTTCAATGCGTTTTAACGTTCAAAAAGAACGTTCTTCACTGCACTTGGTGAACATTAAAGATAAGTAAATGCGTAAGGTTATTTCTACATTTGGAAAACACGATCCTAATGAATTTTCCATTAAAAATTTGTAAATTTGTAGTGCCAGAGCTTCGTTCCTTTTTTGTACCAGTTCGACGCCTAGCGACTCTTCTAAATCATCTGGATAAGCAATTCACGAAATTAGGAGTTATTTTCAAGGTCTCTTCTGCTATAAGAGATTTAAAGTCCCGTAATATCCCAAAAACATTAGTCTGGTGATGGTATTAGCTCGAGGATGTGCGCCATACAGTGAAAGTATGCAGTAAAGACCTGACTATACCCTTGCGCACTGGTTGTTCGTCACTTGCTCTGCCACACTCAAGGTTATTTTCGGCCGGAACGCGTTCCGGCACCTCCCTGAGACCCTTTCTTTTTTTTCGTTAACAGTTCAGCACCGGAGATTTGACATAGTACACGTGTTTTAAATCACAACGTAAATATAATTTGCCGCTGCGCCAGCACAAGTGAACATAACAATGGGTCGCCAACATGATGCGACGGGCAGGACGTGCTGTGTGTGTGTGTGTGTGTGTATGTGTGTATGTGTGTGTACGCACGTACAGTATACCCAAGATAAGTTGAGTATCATTCCAAAGTTGTGATCGGTACATATCGCCTTTTATTTACGACTTCCAACAACCTCAGCGATGTAGTAGCAAGGCGACGTCTCATGTGTGTCAATGAGAAATAAATAACTTAAGCCGTGTTTGAATGTGAACGTCTGCATAATGCGCTTTCACGAAATCATTTTATTCCTTATCGTAATTTATGTCATAGCTACTAATCAAATGTGCGTATGGAAAGCGCATGACTAAAAGTTGGCAGCCTTTCGAGCCGATACTTCCCTTTGTCCACGGCACTCTTGACTTTTCAATCTTTACCTGCCCGCACCCTTATTAGAACATGGTTGACGCTATACAGTAGAGGGGAGCTCCCACAGGGTGCAAATTCGAACTCCCAATGAAGAACGGAGCTGCATATGGTCGACCCGTAATTCTGTCTGTCTGTCTGCCCCAACATAGTTCTCAAACGAAAGTTCCAATGTTGAAGCCGTTTTTTTATTTGAAAGCTGGTTTAATCGGACGGTTCTTAGCTATATTTCTGAAAGTCTCTTCAGCCGTTTAAGTTTTATCAGCGTTATGAAGTAAAAATGTTTTCCGCCAGCGTGCTCTCTTGAAATACGTTACGTAGACTAGACCATAAGAACTACATCACGTTATGTAGTACCAGATTGTAGAGCTCAAAAAGATGTACCTAAATAAAAGATTACGGTTGAACGATAATGATGATTTTTGTCTTCTGAAGTCGCCTGTTTCAGCACCTACAAAGCAGGAAAAGTGTGATTGTGACTCAACTGTGAAACACAAACATATGCTCTCGCCGACTTTTTGTGTTTCTTCTTGAGGTCTACAATTCATTTCTAAATCAAATGATTTTGCTGTAATAGTTTAAGCAGCGAACTAGCAGAGAGCGTGACGGTAGCCCACTTTGTTGCGACTTGACTTACAGTTATAGCCACAGCTTATTTCTTGTGCTACCTAAAGTAGATAAATATATTCTAATAGATAGTAAATAAATATATCTGTGATTTAAAGAAAGAAACATGTAAATCGCATAAGAGGTTCTCGAGTTATAATTGCCTTTCTGTATGTCTCTTTGTGAGTTCAATCTTTGTAGCCTAGTCTACGATTCAGACAGGTCGTGTCTACGGCTTTTTCAATTTGAATCAATTTACCTTGTTAGCCATCGCAGCCTCACAGAGAAGCCAACAAACAATCCAACAGGCACTTTCGGAATTCACATTCAACAATATTACTCACTCACTCTATGTACGTCAGTCGCTTGCAATTCAGTTGTTGTTCTGCTCAGAACCGACAGCATTGTTTCGGTTTGTTCATAGTGTTTATTTACACATTGTGACTGTGAGTGGACACGAGAGTTGAACAGTTATGTACACCACTACAAAAATTAGTGAGTTCTTTACACCTAAAAGACAAACAATTAGTGAGAACATTTAAAACCGCAGTTTCCATGTGTAACCCACGACAACTGTGGTTGGAAAAGAAGATGCAAACAACAAAGCAGACGATCCTTCTACGTCGTCGTCGCTAAATGAAAATTTCTGTAAGTTGGTGGATATGGATACGGACAAAACATCTATAGACAGGATCATTGTAATGATGATGAAAAGCCAGATTGTTGGTCTATCGAACAATGTACAGATTATGAAGCTAAAAACCAGTACTTAATTATTTTTAAAAAAAGCTAGGTTGCCAAATTTGTAGAAATGTATCTACACTAAGTGCTGAAAAAACGAAAGAGTTAAAACTGAGTGAGCAGTGGGTTTTAGGAACTGTAAACTCAAATGGGATAAATAAAAAAGATCAACTAACGTCTCTTAGGAAAAAACTATTTGATCACAGCACATCTCAAGCTCACGGTTTAGCGAACAAAATCCAGACTAACGCAGAAAAACATCACATTCAGAACTCAGTTGCTTCCACAGTAAAGGAACAATAAGCTGTTACTGAGCGTGTATTTCGCGCAGCTTATAAGTAAGCAAAGTTAAATAGACCGTTTTATGAGCTTGAGACAGAAATTGATCTCCAAATTAAAAATGGTTTGGAGATGGACCGAATACTACATTCAGATGTTGCTTGCTCTAATATAGTGCTTCGTATTTCTGACCAGATGACATCAGATCTAATAAATAATTTAATAAAGAGTGACTCCAAATTTTTATTTCTTTTGGATGAAGCCACTTCTCTTTCAAACAAAAACGCTTTGATTGTATACTTTAGAACCTTGTTAAAAGGAATGGAAAACCCCATGACAATTTATGATGCTTTTTGAGCTAAATGACACAATAGCATCTGGTATCTTGAAAGAACTTTTAAAGCAGTGAGAATCACTAGGTCTACGCTATGACTTTTTGAAAGACCATTTAATCGCTTTGACTTGCGATGGAGCTTCTGTCATGTTAGGAAAAAAGTCTGGCCTCGCAAAGCAGGTGATGGAAATGTTTCCAAACTTATTCATCTGGCATTGTTGAATCATCGTTTAGACTCGCCGTGCACCACACGATAGAAAAAGTGGCGGGAATCAATCACTTTAAAATATTCATGGATAAAGTTAGAAATATCTTCAACTGCTCTCCAAAAAACAGAAGGGAGCTGGCAATTGTTGCTAAAGGTTTGGAGCAAGAAATTTTAAAAATCGGTCGTGTGCTTGACACTCGTTGGGTGGCCTCCAATTTATTCACGTTAAAAGCTGTATGGAAAGATCACAGGGATCTTTACAATCGTTTTTAGAAGCATCAAAGGACACGAAACGGGACTCAAAACAACGGTCTACTTACAAAGGGCTTTGTAATACATTGTCATCTACAGCTTTTGTCTCCAACCTAGCTGTAACGCATGATGCCTTAGAAGAGTTAGCCGATCTATCCCTACACCTTCAAAGATCAAGTGTAAGCACTGTTCAAGCTCACAAGGACATTACGCTTTTAGTAAAAGTGTTTGAAAGTCGAGTTGATGTAACGGGACAACATGCAAATGTAGAAAACATTGCACTGGAAAATATGAACTTTCAATGTGTCGAACTTTCTGAAAGAACAAATATTTCTAAGATTTCTGATAAACAGCCCGTCATCCAGGCCTTGGCTTCTTAGATTTGCCAATAACAAACAAAGGGAGCTTGTGAGTACCATCTGCGTTGCTACAAGTAATGACTGTTCATCTATCTTTTATAAGTTTCGTTCCTACTACGGTTTCATTTGAAGCTGCGAGCATTTTTGTTGGCAACATTTTGAAGTTCAGCCCTGTCTCGTCGATGTTATACACTTGGCAGGGTAACAGTTCATTTTCTTCTACAATTTTTTGAAACTTCAGAAAACTCCTTAGCAGTTGCGCCATCAGTGTTCCAACGATCAATCCAGCCTTCACTGGCCGCAAATTTACTTTCGGCTTCCAGTTTTTTGTGCAAAACTATCGCTTTTTCTTTGAGAATTGGCCTGGATATTGGAGTTCCTTTCCTTCTTTCTTGACAAAACCACATCCACAATGCACTATCAAGCAGGTTCAAATTTAGGCTTTTTTAATATTTTGCGATTCTTCAGAGCGTTTTCACCAACAATCGTAACTGTATAGGATTCAGTGACTTTTCGATTCTTCCTCCAATCGTTAATTGTCATAACATCTACACTTCGTTCCTTTGCAATTTTTTGGTGCGATTCTCCTTCGTCCAGTCTTTGTAGCAGTGCTAATTTTTCATTTAGTGAAAGAGTTGTGTGTTTACGTTTGAATCCAGACATGTTGAAAAACAGACAACTGTACACACAATGAATCTGCAGTAATAAGTACCGTAGAGAACACGGAATAAAGCAAACAATGACGTTTTTTAATCCCAACAAAGGATAAAACTGCACAATAACATACAGTATAACAATATGGACCGACAGGCGTCCTGTCAGTGACGAGTCGGTACAGGCTCGCGAGCCTGAGCTTGGTCGGACTAACCGGAGTGACGGACCATCCAAGGTCGGATCAGAGGGGTTCTGCTGTAGTGCGATTTAACTTTTACCCTTGACTTTGTCCGCGCATTCTTCTACAATTTTTTGAAACTTCAGAAAACTCCTTAGCAGTTGCGCCATCAGTGTTCCAACGATCAATCCAGCCTTCACTGGCCGCAAATTTACTTTCGGCTTCCAGTTTTTTGTGCAAAACTATCGCTTTTTCTTTGAGAATTGGCCTGGATATTGGAGTTCCTTTCCTTCTTTCTTGACAAAACCACATCCACAATGCACTATCAAGCAGGTTCAAATTTAGGCTTTTTTAATATTTTGCGATTCTTCAGAGCGTTTTCACCAACAATCGTAACTGTATAGGATTCAGTGACTTTTCGATTCTTCCTCCAATCGTTAATTGTCATAACATCTACACTTCGTTCCTTTGCAATTTTTTGGTGCGATTCTCCTTCGTCCAGTCTTTGTAGCAGTGCTAATTTTTCATTTAGTGAAAGAGTTGTGTGTTTACGTTTGAATCCAGACATGTTGAAAAACAGACAACTGTACACACAATGAATCTGCAGTAATAAGTACCGTAGAGAACACGGAATAAAGCAAACAATGACGTTTTTTAATCCCAACAAAGGATAAAACTGCACAATAACATACAGTATAACAATATGGACCGACAGGCGTCCTGTCAGTGACGAGTCGGTACAGGCTCGCGAGCCTGAGCTTGGTCGGACTAACCGGAGTGACGGACCATCCAAGGTCGGATCAGAGGGGTTCTGCTGTAGTGCGATTTAACTTTTACCCTTGACTTTGTCCGCGCATAAAAGACACTGGCGCGAGCGCCGGCTCACAAAGCTTTGCCGTCCCGCCGGCACATTTCATTGTTGGCAGCAAGCGACGATGTCCTATGGTGTGTAACAGGACATGCTTTTATGGCAAAACTGCGATAACTTTGAGTCTACTCGGCCTGTCAAAATGAAAGCTGTATCACATTTTAAGTTAGACCTGCAAAAATACAACTGAAAGTCGCATCCAATTCCGTGCATTACTTTTTGCGTGGTGCGCGTACAGACATAAACGTAAAAATTGGAAAAATAATTTTTTTCTCTTCGATAGCTGTTATATAAAAACTTCATATTCTCCTACGTATAGACATCTTCAACTTGCGTTTTATTATATGTGTAAATTCACAATGTAGTGGAAACCACGGAGCGTTTCATTCAAAGAGTACAGTCTTATATGCAGCAAAGCTGTGTCCAATATTGAATGATTTTTCGCTGCCAATGTCTTGAGTAGCTGGATGGACGTCAATCCGTATCACCATCCTTTGAACAATTGTTAGAGGATGAGATTTTCACTCTGCAGCGGAGTGTGCGCTGATATGAAACTTCCTGGCAGATTAAAACTGTGTGCCCGACTGAGACTCGAACTCGGGACCTTTGCCTTTCGCGGGCAAGTGCTCTACCATCTGAGCTACCGAAGCACGACTCACGCCCGGTACTCACAGCTTTACTTCTGCCAGTATCTCGTCCTGAAGAGGGGGCAGCAGCCTTTTCAGTAGTTGCAGGGGCAACAGTCTGGATGATTGACTGATCTGGCCTTGTAACAATAACCAAAACGGCCTTGCTGTGCTGGTACTGCGAACGGCTGAAAGCAAGGGGAAACTACGGCCGTAATTTTTCCCGAGGGCATGCAGCTTTACTGTATGATTAAATGATGATGGCATCCTCTTGGGCAAAATATTCCTTAGGTAAAATAGTCCCCCATTCGGATCTCCGGGCGGGGACTACTCAAAAGGATGTCGTTATCAGGAGAAAGAAAACTGGCGTTCTACGGATCGGAGCGTGGAATGTCGCATCCCTCAATTGGGCAGGTAGGTTAGAAAATTTAAAAAGGGAAATCGATAGGTTAAATTCAGAAGGATGTAGGTTGCAGTAGGTACTGGGAGATGAAGAAGCTTGCACAGGATAGAGTAGGATGGAGAGCTGCATCAAACCAGTCTCAGGACTGAAGACCACAACAACAACATCGGAGAAGAAATAAAAACTTTGAGGTTCGCCGATGACATTGTAATTCTGTCAGAGACAGCAAAGGACTTGGAAGAGCAGTTTAATGGAATGGACAGTGTATTGAAAGGAGGATATAAGATGAACATCAACAAAAGCAAAACAAAGATAATGGAATGTAGTCGAATTAAGTCGGGTGATGCTGAGCGAATTAGATTAGGAAATGAGACACTTAAAGTAGTAAATGAGGTTTGTTATTTGGGGAGCAAAATAACTGATGATGGTCGAAGTAGAGAGGATATAAAATGTAGACTGGCAATGGGAAGGAAAGCGTTTCTGAAGAAGAGAAATTTGTTAACATCGAGTGTAGATTTAAGAGTCAGGAAGTCATTTCTGAAAGTATTTGTATGGAGTGTAGCCATGTATGGAAGTGAAACATGGACGATAACTAGTTTGGACAAAAAGAGAATAGAATTTTTCGAAATGTGGTGCTACAGAAGAATGCTGAAGATTAGATGGGTAGATCACATAACTAATGAGGAAGTATTGAAAAGGATTGGGGAGAAGAGAAGTTTGTGGCACAACTTGACCAGAAGAAGGGATCGGTTGGTAGGACATGTTCTGAGGCATCAAGGGATCACCAATTTAGTACTGGAGGGCAGCGTGGAGGGTAAAAATCGTAGAGGGAGACCAAGAGATGAATACACTAAGCAGATTCAGAAGGATGTAGGTTGCAGTAGGTACTGGGAGATGAAGAAGCTTGCACAGGATAGAGTAGCATGGAGAGCTGCATCAAACCAGTTTCAGGACTGAAGACCACAACAACAACAAACCAATTGTGTGATTGGACTAAAGAGTTCCTAGATAACAGAACGCTGCATGTCGTTCTCAATGGAGAGAAGTCTTCCGAAGTAAGAGTGATTTCAGATGTGCTGCAGGGGAGTGTCGTAGGACCGTTGCTATTCACAGTACACATAAATGACCTTGAGGATGACATCTGAAGTTCACTGAGGCTTTTGCGGATGATGCTGTGGTATACCGAGAGGTTGTAACAATCGAAAATTGTACTGAAATGCAGGAGGATCTGCAGCGAATTGACGCTTGGTGCAGGGAATGTCAATTGAATCTCAATGTAGACAAGTTTAATGTGCTGCGAATACACAGAAAGAAAGATCCCTTATCATTTAGCTACAATATAGCAGGTCAGCAACTGGAAGCAGTTAATTCCATAAATTATCTGGGAGTATGCATTAGGAGTGATTTAAAATGGAATGATCATGTAAAGTTGATCGTCGGTAAAGCAGATGCTAGATTGAGATTCATTGGAAGACTCCTAAGGAAATGCAATCCGAAAACAAAGGAAGTAGGTTACAGTACGCTTGTTCGCCCACTGCTTGAATACTGCTCAGCAGTGTGGGATCCGTACCACATAGGGTTGATAGAAGAGATAGAGAAGATCCAACGGAGAGCAGCGCGCTTCGTTACAGGATCATTTAGTAATCGCGAAAGCGTTACGGAAATGATAGATGAACTCCAGTGGAAGACTCTGCAGGAGAGACGCTCAGTAGCTCGGTACGGGCCTTTGTTGAAGTTTAAAGAACATACCTTCAACGAGGAGTCAAGCAGCTCCCTCCTACGTATACCTCGCGAAGAGACCATTAGGATAAAATCAGAGAGATTAGAACCCACACAGAGGCATTCCGACTATTCTTCTTTCCACAAACAATACGAGACTGGAATAGGAGGGAGAACCGATAGAGGTACTCAAGGTACCCTCCGCCACACACCGTCAGGTGGCTTGCGGAGTATGGATGTAGATGTAGATGTAGGTTATCGTGATAAAACGAAGAGGGACATTGCCTATGATGTAATTGTTGCGAAGCACAAACAGTTAGATTCTACAGCAACAAAAGATACTGCGTGAAGAAGACATAATTCATTAAGAACTAATTGCATAACATTACAGTTGTAAACATACATAATGAGCTAGGGACATTAACTGAAACAGTAATTAATAAAGAATAATGTCCTCCATGAAGACAAACTGTCACACAGGTACAGCTTGTTAAGCGAGAAGACACTGGATTTGGATACTGGACATTGGATAATATCTGCTCCTTTAACAAGTTGTACCTGAGTAACAGTTTGTGCTGTTTCCATGGAGGACTTTATTCCATATTTTCTACTGTTTGACTTGAGCTCCTTAGGTCATCATTTCACATGATTTATGTGACTTCCTTCTGAAGAAGATACCATTAGTGGTATTGTAATGTTGTCATGGTTTTTACATTAAACTTATGCAACCGGTTGGCTGTATACTTTATACAGTGAACATTTATTTACGGTTACTGCTGTTTGTCATGTTTAAAATTGAGTCTTAATAGGAATTTTATGGTTACTTTTTAAGTTCACTCAATAATTGTATGAAATAATGAAAACCAATTTTTTGTTGTCCCTGGTAGCTGTTAGGTTAACAGCCGGTAACTAGGCTTTGAAGTAAGTGGGGTGCTATCCTCTTCGTTCGATGAAAATTTAGCAAACAGAAACAAACCGTTTGTAGCAGATCTGGGGAATAGAATGCGTGGGGTGCGGTTTTTCAGCTCGTACTCCCTTGACGTTGTAACGGCCGAAATTGTGAACGGGTGCAATGTCGTTGCGCAAGCATAATTCTGGTACTGGTCAGTTCTTTTTTAATTCACAATGCAAACGCCCCTGTAATGTTGTGCCACCAATTCCGACAGAAAAGTACTGTCGCTATGACTTTATCCGTTGACTAAACAATCTTCATTTTTGGCTGGTTTATTGATGTGGGTGAAGGAACCAAATAGCGAGGTAATCGATCCTATCGGATTAGGCAAGGATGGGAAAGGAAGTCGGCCGTACCCTTTCAAAGGAACCATTCCGTCATTTGTCTGAAGCGATTTAGGGAAATTATGGGAAACCTGAATCAGGATGGCCGGAGGCGGATTTGAACCGTCGTCCTCACGGATGCGAATCCAGAGCCACGTCGCTCGGTTTTTCAATTTTCCCGACGAAGTTACTATTTCTGCCACTCTCTGTTTTTACTGTAGTTTAGTCTGTAGCGTGTAAAGATGGCAGAAGTACTTCAGACTAAACTTTTTCTTGTATTTTTCATTCTCTACTCCAAGGATTAGAGCGAAGTGATTGAGAGCCGGCCCATTACAGAGCCATGTTTTTTTTTTCAGTCTATTACCAAGCTAGATGGTAGCGGCGCAGCGTATTTCTCAGTGGGGAGTAAGATGGATGGGATTATCATTTCTAGCATTGGCTTACAACCAACAGAAGTCTCCAAAGAACCTTGGTCGGAACCGAAGGATTGGGACAATTCTCTCTCTAGGACCATGGGGTCCACTATTCCAAATCAGAAACAAGAAGTGTGCGTGATGATATTTCAACTTTTTCTAGCGCGACTTTTAAAAAACTCACTGCCGTTTTGTGTGTGGGGTATGATGGTGGACGTGGGGGTGGGGCGGATTGTCACAAGCAAGAAACCGGCTTCTCTGTTACTACATTACATGGGGATCCCAAACCCGGTCCTTGTGAAACGGTTCTCCTATTCCTCTTCTTGTTGCTCAGGTAAACATTCCAGTAACGATTCCGGAAATACGTTCTGGTTGCCAGATTTCAGCTTCCGTAATCGGTTTTCGGCTCAACGTAAATGCTCCTCCGCATTTGAGTCGTGATTGGATTAGCAGGCTGTAACTTACAATGTCGGTTAATGTGGACATAGTGGTTTTGCGTGGAGTGAAGGAAGATTGTTCGAGAGACTTGGAAGTATTTGATCTCCTTTATTTAACTGACAAGAAATATATTTTTTACGACATGGAAAGACAAGGATAAATGCCGATTACGTTTAGGATGGACAAAACAAAACTGTTCCAGAAGACATTTATGACTGACGCAGAATTGACACTTGTTAGTGAACAGGAGAAATGTTCAACACAGTAAATGCTGGAAACTGTGATTTCGATGCACCAATCGGTTCTGTCACACGTCTGCGCAAACGCATCTCCGTTATTCTGTCACGAGTACGTCGCTCTTGAAATGAAGTAAGCTGCCCGAAAATATTGTGCCGCCTGTGAGCAGTATTGCCAATATCCTTGACAGTCCCGTGCTACAGACTCTGGATACCTTTGTGTTCGCTGTTCGTTGTTCTTACGCTGAATGAGTTCAAAAAAGGCCAAAGAGCTTCTTTATTAGAGTGTATCGAAATGTATAATCCATTCTCAACAGTGTGGGACGTACAAAAATAATAATGTTAAGAAGGGATCGTATGATTTGTTGCTCTTTGACCGCGAAGGAAGATGTTTGGAAAAATAATTGATGCAAAGATATGAATAAAAGTATTACAGACATTTATGTGAGTATGTACCTTACTTACCCGAATACAATCCATTAGTGCACGTATTATTACATGATACGTTTCCATAACTAAGCCTCAAATACCAGGTGAAACTGCACCTTTAAAGAAAGAGCTGACAGTAGCAACGGATTTTAGTGCATTAGGTTAAGCAGTGTTTTGGTAGAATTGCGTCTCTCGTTGCTGTATTTTATTTGTTGATAATAAGGACGTCCGCAGAAATTTACGGCGTCGGAGGGGGGGGGGGGGGGAGGGGAGGCAGGGCAAGACTCAAAAATTACCGGTTTTGATATAATTTAATTGATCTATTTCGAGACGTGTCATGCTACATGAACTAAACTTAAAACTACTTTCAAATGTGACTCAAAAAGCATATTGTCCCAGATATTTGATGGTTATCCACTGAATATTTGTTACAGGTTGGATTACTTTGGTGCTTAAAACCAAGAAACAAATAATTACTCAGTAGTTGCCAAAGCCGTAGTATTGTCACACTGAAATCAGCCTCATAGTGCTGCATTTGGCAAAACGACATACTTTGCGCAAATGTCGGGAAATTCCTGCTAGAAGAATTTGAGAATTTTGTAATGAATAAAAATTCCGTACTCCAGATTTCAAGCAGGGACAAGCGCCCAAGTATGAGGACAACGATTGCAAGCAATGTATCAAACGCTGGATCATCAGCTCATAAAAAGTTATGATAATCTTTATTTTTCAACCTCAACACTCTAAAGAAGTTTTCATGAATGACCTGTGACACTCCTTGAACCAAGTTTTCATCCATCTTTTTTTCTGCTTGCAGGGAAGTAGGGCAACTATAAGAACACCAGTGTCTTTATCGCCCAACATTCCGAACCACAATATTATTGACAGTATCCCTGAACTGTCTACGGACAACTTCGATGATATTGTACAATATTTGTGCGCAATAAACTGACCTCCTAATATCGTGTCGGACCTCCTTTTGCTCGGCGTAATGCAGCAACTCGACGTAGCGTGGACTCAACAAACCGTTGACAGTTCTCTGCAGAAATAGTGAGCCAGACTGCCTCTACAACGGTCCTTTATGGCGAAAGTGTTGCTGATGCAGGATTTCGTGCACGAACTGACACCGCCATTACGTCTCATTAACGTTCGATGGGATTCATGTTGGGCTATCTGGGTGGCCAAACTATTTTCTTGAATCGTCCAGAATGTACTTCAATCCAACCACGAACAGTTGTGGCTCAGCGATATGGAGCATTTTCATCCATAAAAATTCCATCGGTGTTTGGGAACACGTAGTCTGTGAATGGCTGCAAATGGTCTCCAAATAGCCGAACATAACCATTTCCAGTCAATAACCGGTTCAGTTGGACGGGAGGCCCCAGTCCATTCCATGTCAGTACAGCCCCCACCATTATGGAGCCACCACCAGCTTGCATAGTGCCTTGTTGACAATATGGGTCCATGGCTTCGCGACGTCTACACCACACTCGAACCCTACCAACTGCTTTTACCAACTGAAATTAGAACTCATCTGACCACGCCGCGATTTTCCAGTTGTCTAGAGCCCAACCGATATGGTGACCAGCCCACGAGAGGCGTTGCATGCGGTGTCGTGCTCTCGCATGCACTCGCGTCGGTCGACGGCCGCCATAGCCCATTAAAGTCAACTTTCGCAGGCACTACCCTAACGGACGCGGTCATCATATGTCCCACATTGAATTCTGTGGTTATTTCATGCAGTTTTTCTTGTCTATTAACATTAATAACTCTACGCAAATGTCGCAGCGCTCAGTCGTTAAGTAAAGGCCGTCGGCCACTGTGTGATCCGTCGTGAGATGTAATGCCTGAAATCTGGTATTGTCGGTGCACTCATGACACTGTGGGTCTCGGAATATTGTATTCCGTAACGGTTTCCGAAACGGAATGTCCCCTACATCTAACTTCAACTATCATTCCGCCTTCATTCCCGTCGTGCAGCTGTAATCATGTAAGAAACATTTCCACATGATGGTGGTGGTGGTGGTGGTGGTTAGTGTTTAACGTCCTGTCGACAACGAGGTCATTAGAGACGGAGCGCAAGCTCGGGTTAGGGAAGGATTGGGAAGGAAATCGGCCGTGCCCTTTCAAAGGAACCATCCCGGCATTTGCCTGAAACGATTTAGGGAAATCACGGAAAACCTAAATCAGGATGGCCGGAGACGGGATTGAACCGTCGTCCTCCCGAATGCGAGTCCAGTGTGCTAACTACTGCGCCACCTCGCTCGGTATTTCCACATGAATCACCTGAGTACAAATTACAGCTCTGCCAATGCACTGCCCTTTTATAGCTTGTGTATATGATACTACGGCTATCTGTGTATGCATATCGCTATCCACTGACTTACGCACCTTTTATTAACCTAACACGTTCCACAGCGTTACGAAGTGTCGTATTCATGATCTATGGAACAAGTACTAATCTAATCTAATCTAATCTAATTGTATTATTAACTGTCTAGTGGTCTCTTACGCGAGAGAAGCAGAAGTGTTTAGTGGCCAGCTGGATGCAACAGACAGTGATGGTTATTGTGGTGTCACCGCCAGACACCACACTTGCTAGGTGGTAGCCTTTAAATCGGCCGCGGTCCGGTAGTATACGTCGGACCCGCGTGTCGCCACTATCAGTGATTGCATACAGAGCGCCGCCACACGGCAGGTCTAGAGAGACTTCCTAGCACTCGCCCCAGTTGTACAGCCGACTTACCTAGCGATGGTTCACTGACTTCTACGCTCTCATTTGCCGAAACGATAGTTAGCATAGCCTTCAGCTACGTTATTTGCTACGACCTAGCAAGGCGCCAGTATCCGTACTATTGATATTGTGAATCATGTACCATAAAGAGCGACGTTCTCCATTAATGGATTAAAGTTAAGTATTCAAACAGCTACGTCCATTCTAATTAACTTGTCATGTTCCAGACCTCACGCCAGCCTGCGTGAGCTGAGACGCGTGCATTTCGGCCTCCTTTAACCATACGGTTGGCTCTCCTGCCAACCACAACAGTTATGATAAACTGCATGTTCATTTTCGAGTGTTGTGCGAAACACAATTCGTGGAAAATAATGCAGAACTGTTTGCGCAAGTAACATGGGAAGCGTGTTTGAGAAACCTCCAACAAAGCCAGCTATACAAAACGTAGAGGCAAAATGGTGCGTAAAGGGCTCTGTAGCGAGTAACAAACTTTAAGTATCCGAAAAAGGTTCCAAAGCCAAAAAACATTGCTCAGGTGAAGGAAAGCCGGGAAAAAGTCTGGTGAAATCTCAACGCAGTTTATCTGTGCAAGTGGAATTACGACATAATTGTGTCGAAACATTATCAAAAATTAACTGCTAAAGTATCCCTACAAATTTACTGTTGTGCATTACTTACAGCCAGAGACAAACTTTTGCGTGTTGAATTGCGCAAGTGGTTTCTGAATGGAGCGGAATCAGGGCTTTGGATCCTCAGTTTTTCCATTTCTTCAGACGCGGCCTTAACACGCAGAAGATGCGTCGTTATAAATGAGGAAATCCCCACGAATCGCAACAAGCTTCTTTCACCGAACTTTTAATGGTAACCGGTACGCCCACTAACGGGCGTCACCGCTGGAGGTGGGAGGTGGGGGAGGGAGGGCGGATCGTGTCCCTCCCTCCTTTTCTCGAAAACTGTTTCAATCTCTTGTGTTTTAGTAGACTACAAATGATACCGATGAACGAATGTACCGAAGCTTAACTAATTACACATACTTAAAAAAAAATCAGTAGGAATTAACGGTTTGCTGGATTTAAAGACGTGCCGGTAAATCAAATCCATTCACATTTCCACTAGAATGACAATATTCCAATTTTCAATGAACTGTATCTTTACGACTATCAGTAATGAAGGAGCGGGATAGATAAGCACGAATCTCCTTTGTTTTATTATATTATTTTCATCCTAAGAATAAACCTGAATCATGTATTCTTCCACGTTCCACGTGGATAGGAACCCCAGCCGTGTCCAGTACAGTCAAGGGCGATCATAAGGACACGTTTTATGCTGTGTTACACATACACAGACTGAGTGATAATGCGGGGAAACAGCTTAAATGGCGCACTGACCAGCAATCTGGACCAACTAAGCTGCAATGATGAGAGCATCTGCAGTTCAGACGTAAAAAGAGACGAGCAGAGAAACAATAATGTTTAAAGAGAATGAAATAACATTCACCAAACTCCAGTACTACCTCACGCTTCATTCTCACTTAACATAGTATTCTAATTACAAACAAGACTTACGAAAATTCCTAATTGAAACACACAGGGTAATTTTTCTATGCGAGCTGTGTGTGATGCAAAAACATACTACAGGGATTTCACCGTATTGGTGGATACTGAAGCCACTAAGGGTATTAATTACAGAAGTCTGGTAATCTCTCAGCTCCTCCCTTCTCCGAATCCGAAAAATACATTTCAGTTCTGGAGCTGTCATCTGCTATGTTGATGACGAGTCGATCATAAACAGAATCCACGAAGGCGCCACGTTTTCTCTTCTTCTTTTACGAAGTCCCGTTCTGTAACCCGGTGGATTTCGGCAGTAACATGTGAAAACGCTGTGTGCGTTAGTTCCAGTACGTCTGGCAATGTAACAGTCTTCTTATTTCACGCGACAAATCCCTTAACTTGGCGCCAAATCAGTCCTTTTGGGTTCATATTGTAATGGTACAGTGGTAAATGCAAAAATGCAGCACTTGTATGGTGTGCTCGATGTTGTGAATATGTTTTTCACGTTTCTACGACACTTATAACTAGTTCGTCCGAGACTACATCTGTAGCATAAAACAATGGACATTGTCCAAGCAAAGAGTATTTGGTTTTTCATTTTTGTCCTAACAGATAAAACTGTTACGTTTCCTTAATTTAAGCAACCTTTATTAACAATCTTTCATAAAATATCGATAATTAAGCATTTATATTTGAAATGAATTTTGAGTGCAGTATGTAATTAGAACAAGAAGATGTGCATTATTCATAAAAATGATAATGAATGTTACAGTTACGGAATTTAGGTACTTCAAACTGAACGAAACAAAAGGACGACCAAGCCGAAACTTGACCCAGCGATCCATAAACTGTATCAGAATTTTACTCCATTACCATAGCGTCTCGGCTATCCGTCTAGTGTGTCTCTGTATCTCATTTGTTTCAAGTACAAAACCTCGGAAAACTTGAAAGCCGATTTTTTTCTGTAAATTAATGAAACACATTAGGAACAACCTATTTTTCGGCTCTTTTTAACCGTTTTCCGCACAGGTGTTTCCATGTCCAGTCCGGTATTGGTACAAGAATAAAGTTCTAGCCAGTGTGTGACTCACAATCAGTGGCGGATACAGAAAAACCTCAAGGAGGGGGCGCTAAAGATATCTTGAGCTACTTTTACTTTTACCGTAATAAAAAAATAATCAAGTCACAAGCAAAGTTTAAGAAAGTTTTATTTAAACTGATTATACACGTACACAAGATAATGCCATCTTATGATAAAAAAAGTTACAATTGTGGTTCTATTCCTTAAATGATGAATTCTGTGCGCGTATTCTTCCTGGCAAATTGGTTAATTACATCGTCAATACGACAATCAGTGTCAGGGTGAGTGTTCAACAGAGCCAAGCCAGTAAGTCAAACCCTATGTTCCAGACAAAAACATATAAATACGATGATGCGGACGCCCGCGCTATATAGCAAAGCACAACTACTCGATAACTCGATTCAGTTTAGTCGACTGACGGAAGAAACGAACGAATAGCGTGCGGGCTGACTGGTGGGGCGATGCGGGTGTCAATATGGGCGGCCCCGCAAGTGTATTCGCTACTGGTGTATGTGTCAGGAGGAATTGCTATGAAGGCAAAGACATCGTGGTAAGTAAGTGTTTATTACAAAATGTATTCCAGCTTACTCAGTTTTACCGCTACAATATAGAAGCACACCTAAGTTGTAGGAATTTATCAACTGTTTTTTAAAATTGATCTAAATATAGGAAATAACCTGTTATGTTCTATTGTTTTACCTTGATTCTTCCCTACAAAAAAGGTTTAGGACATAATATATAATAATCACACACCCACTCTGTCGACAAATTCAAATGTTAAAATTATATAACTTTTTGCGGAAGGTAATCGAAAAATACCTTTTAATCTGGGTTTAAACTGGCACGCTATATGAGTTTTAAGTTCAATTGGAATATATGGTCTGAAGCATCTAGAATCTTCCAAAAGGTGGCTTTAGGTCCGATTTCTTCCGTTTGGTTTTCAAGGGGATGTTCCGATTGGATCCCAACGAGAACGACAGGGTAGCTGATAAGTCCCTCCCTATTTTAAACACTCATAACTACTTTATTTATGAAACAATTATCTTAGAACTACTTCCGTTGGAAACATCCCTCCTTCAGGCTGTGTTTAATGTCATCTTTTCTTTTGTTTCAATTATAAAATGCCCCTTGTATTTACTGTGGAAGAGCATGCGAAAATAGTAGCTCATTATGACGTCTGGGTATCGGTGGTGTGAGGACAAAGGTAGTGGAGGGCTGAACGAGAGATCCATAGAACAATGGATGCAAAAACAGTTAAAAATTGCCATTCCAAAAAAAAAAAGTCATCAGTCCCCTAGAACTTAGAACTACTTAAACCTAACTAACCTAAGGACATCACACACATCCATGCCCGCGGCAAGATTCGAACCTACGACCGTAGCGGTCGCGCGGTTCCAGACTGTAGCGCCTAGAACCGCTCGGCCACTTCGGCCGGCATGTTGTACGTACTCACGCGTTTAGAGACAGTGATTCTCGTGTGTCATCAATTACTGGTGACAAAAGTATTCGGTAATTCTGTGCACAGTATTAAGAACGTGTAACAGTGTTCGACAAGTTATCGCTTTGCACTTTATCAACAACACGCGTGATGAAGACGGTGACAATCATTGAACAATACGAAATAAAGTCATCGTAACTTCTGAACGGTTTGCGTAGGACGCGAGAACTACACGGTTGGCCGCGGGGCATGATGGGAATTAGCGACGAAGCTCACTTGCATTTGGATGGGTTCGTCAATAAGCAAAATTGGGGCATTTGGTTGACTGAGAATCCGCGTTTCGCGATCGACAAGTCTCTACACCCTCAATTGTCCAGCCACGGAATAATTGATGGCATGGTGACTACCAAACAGTACGTGAAGGTTTTGGAAGATGATTTCGTCCCCATTGTCCAAAGTGACACTGATTTCGACAAGATGCGGTTCATGCAAGACGGAGCTCTCGACCCCATCGAAGCAGTTGAGATGTCCTGGAGGAGCACTCTGGAACCGCATTCTGGCTCAGGGGTACCCAGAGACCACTGCCATGGGCCTCTATTCGTCGCCGTATTCTCCGGATCTGAACTCATGCGACACCTTTTTGTGGGATTATATTAAAGACAACGAGTACAGCAGTAACCCCAAAACCACAACTGAGCTGAAAACAGCCATTCATGAGGTCATCGACAGCATCGGTCTTCTGGCACTTAAGCAGGTCATGCAGAATTCATCTGCGCCACATCATTGCAATTATGGCAGGCATATCGAACATGTCATAACCTAAATTCGGATAACTGTAGCGACGTTCACATGTTGAATAAAGTATGTGCTCGCCGTAATTTATAACTAATTTACGTTTTTCTCATACTGTTCAATAATTGTCAGAGTTATAGCACAGTTCCGCACACTTTAATGAGCATGGATAAAATTGTCAAAATTTTTTTCCTTGTACTATTTCCTCCTGACAGCCGTAAGGAGATCGTAATCTCTCTTTATTAAAAGTACTAACAGAGAAACCCAACGTTGTCAAGGTATTCTCTTATAGATATACGTCCACGCCGGCATGTATATTTCCTGTTCCGTGTTCAGAAAGAGGTAATAGTGCCTTGAAACACGCACGGTTTTGTTACACTAATTCCCTCTCTTAACTCCTGCCAGTTTCAAGGCATGCGTCCTCCATCGTGCACGGGTTTGAAGCGCAAACTGTTCTTCCAAACACGTGATTAAGGCGATTCATGGAACATAGCCAGCAAGCAGTAAAGGAAACAAAACAAAAATTCGGAGTAGGTATTACAATCCACGGAGAAGAAATAAAAACTCTGAGGTTTGCCGATGACATTGTAATTCTGTCAGAGACAGCAAAGGACTTGGAAGAGCAGTTGAATGGAATGGACAGTGTCTTGAAAGGAAGATATAAGATGAACATCAACAAAAGCAAAACAAGGATAATGGAATGTAGTCGAATTAAGTCGGGTGATGCTGAGGGAATTAGATTAGGAAATGAGACTCTTAAAGTAGTAAAGGAGTTTTGCTATTTGGGGAGCAAAATAACTGATGATGGTCGAAGTAGAGAGGATATAAAATGTAGACTGGCAATGGCAAGAAAAGCGTTTCTGAAGAAGAGAAATTTGTTAACATCGAGTGTAGATTTAAGTGTCAGGAAGTCATTTCTGAAAGTATTTGTATGGTGTGTAGCCATGTATGGAAGTGAAACATGGACGACAAATAGTTTAGACAAGAAGAGACTAGAAGCTTTCGAAATGTGGTGCTACAGAAGAATGTTGAAGATTAGATAGGTAGATCACATAACTAATGAGGAAGTATTGAATAGGATTGGGGAGAAGAGAAGTTTGTGGCACAACTTGACCAGAAGAAGGGATCGGTTGGTAGGACATGTTCTGAGGCATCAAGGGATCACCAATTTGGTATTAGATGGCAGCGTGGAGGGTAAAAATCGTAGAGGGAGATCAAGAGATGAATACACTCAGCAGATTCAGAAGGATGTAGGTTGCAGTAGGTACTGGGAGATGAAGAAGCTTGCACAGGACAGAGTAGCATGGAGAGCTGCATCAAACCAGTCTCAGGACTGAAGACCGCAACAACAAAAGCCATCAAGTTCGCGCGCTTGTTTCACGCCGCTCGCGTTTCGTCCGCCGATAATTATCAACGTAAAATTCTATGCTCTTTGTCTTGTGAAGGCGACGCAAAGTGTGGTTATTTCACTGAAAAATTCTTGGTGTCAACTCAAACAAATTGGATTATGATGAGACATTATACGCAGCGGGTACGATATGATTTAAAAAAAAGTATATTATTGTCATCCATCGGACAAAACGAAAACAAAAACAAGAAAGGTAGAATTAGAAACTTTAATTGTAAAGCAAATATGGGAATCAAGTTTTTAAAAGTAAGTAACAGTACCTTAAAAAATTCCCCAGTAATGGGACAGGAACTGAATATCCCAATAGAGATTAATTATAATCATATCCATAGAGTCGATGTGACACAAGCGTTGAGTCGGTTGCGTTGTTGTAAAAGACAGTATAAGATATTTTGAAGATGGTATGACAGCTGAAGCAAGCGAATCTCAACATGAAATGGCTATAATCGAGAAATGTGAGAAAACTCTTACATTACATTGTATAATGAACAAAAAAAATCCAATTGACTGTCAAGTTACGAATCTATTTGAACAATGGCGTCATCGAGGTGAAGGGGCCCGAGACATCAGTGATGTTAGTGACATTTTTAATCAAAACAAGACTCAGTTATCTAACATAAATGTATATATTTCTGTCAAAAAAGAACCAACTGCATGCGTTATAAGAACACCTATTATGGCTGGTTTGGCTGATGAAATGGTGTCAATTGATACGAATGTATCTTGTGATCAAACAAATGCCCATGTTATATTTATATTTGCTGCAACGAAATTGGTGCTTTGCTGTTGTTGTCAGTTTACACACAAGTCAGGCTCAAGAATATTACGTACATGGCCCCTCAGTCAGTCTCAAGAAAATTACATATATGCCTCCAGTCTGCAAAATATTATTAAGAGGAAACTTGCCAGAAGGTTTTTCACCCAAAAATAGCTATGGCTGATGACTGCAGCACAGAAAGGAATGCCTTACGAGCTGTGCTTCCAAACAGTAGGTTACTTGAAACTTCCTGGCAGGTTAAAAAATTGTGTGTCCAACCAAGACTCAAACTCGGGACCTTTGCCTTTCGCGGCAAGTGCTCTACCAACTGAGCTACCGAAGAACGACTCAGATCATCTACTCTCAGCTTTACTTCTTCCAGTATCCGTCTCCTACCTTCCAAAGTTAGGTTACTTCTGTGCATATTCCGCATTAATTAAGCTCTTTGGCGTTGGTTGTGGGGAAGCAACGGCCTATATAAACATATACCTCCTTGTGGGAAAGTGATCATGATGTTATCAAAGACGATCGACAACTAGTTATGAGGAAATTGCGAACTGTGATGTATGCCGGTACAATGCAAGAAGCCGAAGTCAAAATGCCTGGTTTATTAAATGAGGAGAAAGTGAAGAAAAAAGTTGGAAAATACGTAAAACATTTGTGGGGACGGCGTGAGTAGTCGTATTTAGCATATCGCGCCACTATCGTAACACGGGGGAATAATACGACTAATTACTGTGTATTTTCTGTACGAATTTTCAAAGATGTTAGTACTGCAGCACTGTATAAAGTTTTTAATGTGTGTGCGTTAGTGGACTGAGTTACCGAAGCACGACTCAGACCCGCTACTCTCAACTTTACTTCTGCCAGTATCCGTCTCCTACCTTCCAAAGTTAGGTTACCTCTGTGCATATTCCGCATTAATTAAGCTCTTTGGCGTTGGTTGTGGGGAAGCAACGGCCTATATAAACATATACCTCCTTGTGGGAAAGTGATCATGACGTTATTAAAGACGATCAACAACTAGTTATGAGGAAATTCCGAACTGTGATGTATGCCGGTACAATGCAATAAGGCCAAAGTCAAAATGCCTGGTTTATTAAATGAGGAGAAAGTGAAGAAAAAGTTGGAAAATACGTAACACATTTGTGGGGACGGCGTGAGTAGTCGTATTTAGCATATCGCGCCACTATCGTAACACGGGGGAATAATACAACTAATTACTGTGTATTTTCTGTACGAATTTTCAAAGACGTAATACTGCAACACTGTATAAAGTTTTTAATGTGTGTGCATTAGTGGACTGAGTTACCGAAGCACGACTCAGACCCGCTACTCTCAGCTTTACTTCTGCCAGTATCCGTCTCCTACCTTCCAAAGTTAGGTTACTTCTGTGCATATTCCGCATTAATTAAGCTCTTTGGCGTTGGTTGAGGGGAAGCAACGGCATATATAAACATATACCTCCTTGTGGGAAAGTGATCATGACGTTATTAAAGACGATCGACAACTAGTTATGAGGAAATTGCGAACTGTGATGTATGCTGGTACAATGAAAGAAGCCGAAGTCAAAATGCCTGGTTTATTAAATGAGGAGAAAGTGAAGAAAAAAGTTGGAAAATACGTAACACATTTGTGGGGACGGCGTTAGTAGTCGTATTTAGCATATCGCGCCACTATCGTAACACGGGGGAATAATGCAACTAATTACTGTGTATTTTCTGTACGAATTTTCAAAGACGTAGTACTGCAGCACTGTATAAAGTCTTTAATGTGTGTGCGTTAGTGGACTGAGTTACCGAAGCACGACTCAGACCCGCTACTCTCAGCTTTACTTCTGCCAGTATCCGTCTCCTACCTTCCAAAGTTAGGTTACTTCTGTGCATATTCCGCATTAATTAAGCTCTTTGGCGTTGGTTGTGGGGAAGCAACGGCCTATATAAACATATACCTCCTTGTGGGAAAGTGATCATGACGTTATTAAAGACGATCGACAACTAGTTATGAGGAAGTTGCGAACTGTGATGTATGCTGGTACAATGCATGAAGCCGAAGTCAAAATGCCTGGTTTATTAAATGAGGAGAAAGTGAAGAAAAAAGTTGGAAAATACGTAACACATTTGTGGGGACGGCGTGAGTAGTCGTATTTAGCATATCGCGCCACTATCGTAACACGGGGGAATAATACGACTAATTACTGTGTATTTTCTGTACGAATTTTCAAAGACGTAGTACTGCAGCACTGTATAAAGTTTTTAATGTATGTGCGTTAGTGGACTGAGTTACCGAAGCACGACTCAGACCCGCAACTCTCAGCTTTACTTCTGCCAGTATCCGTCTCCTACCTTCCAAAGTTAGGTTACTTCTGTGCATATTCCGCATTAATTAAGCTCTTTGGCGATGGTTGTGGGGAAGCAACGGCCTATATAAACATATACCTCCTTGTGGGAAAGTGATCATGACGTTATTAAAGACGATCGACAACTAGTTATGAGGAAATTCCGAACTGTGATGTATGCCGGTACAATGCAAGAAGCCGAAGTCAAAATGCCTGGTTTATTAAATGAGGAGAAAGTGAAGAAAAAAGTTGGAAAATACGTAACACATTTGTGGGGGCGGCGTGAGTAGTCGTATTTAGCATATCGCGCCACTATCGTAACACGGGGGAATAATACGACTAATTACTGTGTATTTTCTGTACGAATTTTCAAAGACGTAATACTGCAACACTGTATAAAGTTTTTAATGTGTGTGCGTTAGTGGACTTTATCGTGAATGCCTTTAGGTATAACACAAGAAAAGAAGATCCCGTCCAACGAAAAACGCCATTGTTTTAACGATTGCCACTCCAATTCACGTATCGTGTCTGTGACACAATCTCCACTATTTTGCGATAATACAAAACGAGCTGCCATTCTTTGTACTTTTTCGATGTCATCCGTCAGTCCCACCTGATGCGGATCCCACACCATACAGCAGCACTCAAGAATAGGGCGGACAAGCGTAGTGTAAGCAGTCTCTTTGGTAGACCTGTTGCACATTCTAAGTGTTCTGCCAATGAATCGCAGTCTTTGGTTTGCTCTACCCACAATATTATCCATGTGATCGTTCCAATTTAGGTTATTTGTAATTGTAACCCCTAAGTATTTAGTTGAATTTACAGCCCTCAGATTTGTGTGACTTATCGCGTAATCGAAATTTAGCTGATTTCTTTTAGTACTCATGTAAATAACTTCGCATTTTTCTTTGTGGAGACGACTATCGACCTAGTGATTCACCCGATGGTCCCGTGCCCACTGCAATCGTAATTGACGATGTCGTTGTGTTAAAATGTGAACACGTAGCAGTCGGCTGTGATGCCTTACATCACCACCTATCCTACTTTCCAGAGCAGACAAACCTCTGAACCACACGTTCTGTAAGAGTCGTGGACGTACAACTATTTAGTGCCTAGTGGCAGTTTCACGTCCTTCTACCTCTTTCCGTAGATCCTCACGATAGCACTTGAACATTCGACCAGCTTCGCCGTTTTTGAGATACTCGTTCACAGGCTCTACGTAATAATAATCTGTATCAAAGTCACTCATCTCAATCGATTTTCCCATTTGCAGCCCATACTTTCTCTAGGATAGCGCTCCGTGCGAGTTTTTCCGTTTCCATACTTTTATTACCGCCTCGCATACCCGCAACGCTACCAGACAGCATCCAACGCCGCGGTGGTATAATGTTTTCACGTATCAGTGTCTGCAAAATGTGTCGCGAGAACAGATAGATAGATGCGCTATTTTTAATGCATGTACAGCAGGAAGTTTGTAAACGATAAACTTTCTTCCTTTTATCATTTTGTAGGGGTTGTCAGACACTTTTTAGTTTCATCAAAATTCTGAGAAAAAGATCACTTATTAGTAACTTCAAAATCAGTTATATCAATCGACAATTATACCTGTGATGTTATATGGATGTGGAACATTAATATTAGAAAGAAAGATGAAGAAAAAGTGTTAATAATTGAAAGAAAAGTACTAAGGAAAATTTTGAGACCTGTATACGACGAAATAGCATGGAATGGAGATTAAGAAGAAACGAAGAATTAAGAGGGCTGTACAAACACCGTAACATCGTAGAAGTGCCAAGAGAAGGTTGATTTGGGCAGGCCATATAGCAAGAATGACAGAGAATAGACTACCCAGAATGGCATTCAGCAGAACAATAGATGGAAAGAGAGGAAGAGAGAGACCCAGAATGAGATGGCGGGATAACATTCGGGAAGACACAACTAGGGTGAACAGCAGCAGCAACTGGACAAACAGCGCATTGGACAGGCAGAAGTGGAAGAGGCTCATAGAGCAGGCGTATGGTCGATAAGGCCCTTGCCACATGTAAAGTAAAGTAAGTAAGGGGTTGTTAGCGAGAAAAAAATTCGTAAAGGTTTGAAATCATGTGTAAAGTCTATTGCAAGTAACTAAGTGCTCTCAGTCTCATACACTGGGTGAATAAAATCTGGCAATTCACTCGTCGTGAGCTTAGCTTGTTTTTTCACCCCCTCTCCTTTGATAGGAAGATGGGTCTTACCTCCACAGCGATTGTTGCCTGACAGTAATGTACATGTGTACCACGTTTGGTTGAAATCGGTCAAGTGGATTAGGAGATGTGGAACATATATACACACACATTTACATACACACATATATTTTTTATAACATGTATCTATTACGAAACCTCTCGAAAATAGAAACAACTGATCTACAGGCACCATTCGTGCAGAACAATTGACGCCAGCAAAACCGGACTTCCAAAATCTGGTGTGGTGTCACATTTAAACAGGACAGCGAAAATCACTTTCCGAAATTCGGTTTTCGTCGTTTGCAAGTTGTGTTGCTGCGACATATCACGAAATAACGGAATGAAATAAGGTGTGTTCAGAGCATTGGAGATGTCATTCTTACAAGGGAAGACGGAATACGGGGGCTTTCACAGCGGAAGTGTCGACTCTAGGTTCAGGTTGTAGGGTGCGGCTAAAGGTCGCATTCACATTTGTAACGGTCCCGCAGCGGGGTGAGCTTACCTGCTTCACGCAAGGTCAGCCATGGCGGGACATCTGAGACGCCACTGACCTCAGCTGCCTGTCACTGTGGGCGAGGCTACGTTCAAGCGTAACTTCATCAATAATTAAGCTGCCCATAGACGCTAAATAATATCGTGCAATATTGCTGACAGTCTCCCTAGACTGCTCAATAATATTGTCGGTTATTTATCGATAATTTTGTGCAATAACATGTTGGACGATACAGACGCTGCTGTTGTGATAATTGCTCTTCTTTGATCCAAGCAGAAAAAAGTGGATGAAAACGTGTTTCACGAAGCACCAAAGATTGGCCACGAAAACTTGTTGAGAGGACTGAGGTTGAACGAAGAAAATTATAACAACTTTTTAGGTTGGGCAGAACTCGCGAACAGAACATAAACAACATCGCAAAAACACACACACACACACAGAGAGAGAGAGAGAGAGAGAGAGAGAGAGAGAGAGAGAGAGGGAGAGAGAGAGATGTAATCGCTGTTTTTAGCGTTATGCAGTTCATTCCGAGAATATCTCATTTCCTTTTCACCTGTGGAAAATTTACTGCCATTCATGGGAGAGAATTTGCCAAAATACTTCGAGTTATTCTTGAAGGCTGGAGACTTGAAATAGCGCAATGAGATGAAACATGGAACTAGTCTCACATTCGTGGATTTGTTAACTCCCAACTGTTTTCAAATATAAGCTCATTCTAGACATTGATACCATTGCCTGTGTAAACTACATACCATTCACCTTTGTAACGAAGGCATCTTTCTCTTCCGTTGGAATCCGAACCTCTCTTCCTTCCAACAGGATAGAAAGAACAATGTTGCTGTAAAACATCATCGGTACTACACTTTTAAAATGTTATGTACAATGTACCATTAATGTATTTGAATCTTCCTCTTTTATTGCCAACTAGCTGAATACTTGGCATTTGGCGGTTACTTATGTATTCCAATTTCTCAGAATATAAATGTATAGGAAGATAGTAAGTTGCTAAGTTCCACTTACATGTCATCGAAACTGTGACCAAAGAATCAAGCGATACGAAAAAGTATTGACTCGATATTAAAACCGGTTGTTTCCGATTGTTGTTGTGGTATTTTCTCCGAAAACTGATTTGAAGCACCTCTGCGAGCTAGTCTTTGTCTCCTCAGGACGCCTAACTACTGCAACGTACATACACACGCAGGACACTCTGTACTTTTCGAAAATGCTTTTCGCGCTATTGCTGGCTGCGTTCCGTATACTTTTTACTTCTCCTATTGTATGTTAATTTGCTGTCCAAATAGAAAAACGCATTTACTATTTTCTGTGTCTCGTTTCCTAGACTAATTTCCTTGCGTCGCCTGATTTAACTTGCTGCATTCTATTATCCTTGTTTTTCGTTCATTGGTATTACTCAACGTCCTTAGGGAACACCGTGCATTCCGTTCAACAAATCATACAAGTCCTTTGCTCTTTCAGCCATAATTACAATGTCATTGGCGAAGGTTAATGATTTTTATTTCTTCTCGCTAAAATTTTGTTCCACTTCCTGTCCCTTTGGTATCTTTTATTGCCTTATCAGTTTGCAGAATGGTTAACATCAGGCATAAGGAACAAAGTTGTCTCACTCTCGTCTTAATTACTGGTTCTCTTTCATGTCTCCTGCCTGTACAAGATACCCTTCCTCTTCCTGTAGTTTCTATCTACAACCTTCCAATTTTAAAAATGGCGTAATCTGGTGATCAGGAAGGCCATTTCATGAAACAGCTGTCCCCTTCTGTAGCACAGCTGATCCATCGATGCGGCAGCTCCGTGTTCAGGTACCCACAAACTTCACGATGAAAATGGGGAGGAGCCCCATCCTGCTGAAACATGAACGGAGAGTCTAATTGCATTTGAGGCATCAGCCATTGCTGCAACACGTTCAAGTAGGAATATCCAGCGACAGGGCTCTCGGCGAAGAATGATGGCCATACAGTTTTCTGTTTGACAACGCTCAGAAAATATTTACTTTTGGGGAATCAAGCTCAAATTCAATGCCTTCGTGTGGATGCTTTGTACCCCAGATTCAACAATTATGTCTGTTTACTTTACCATTTGTGTGAAAAGTGGTATCGACGCAAAAATTAAGCGATGAACAATGTCATCCCCTTCCTCATTCAATTGTTGTAACTGCGAACAACGCTCAAAACGCTTCTCTTTGTCGCTGTTATTGAGCTTCTGCACTAGCTCCAATTTGAATGGTTTTATAGACAGCTTCTGTCACAGGACTTTCCACACTGTCATTGGAGCCATTTCGAGTTCACGGGATGCACGATGCACCGATTTCTTTGTACTCCTTATTAATGTCTCTAGTACTCGCTTCACATTCACTTCACACACACTGGGATGTCCGCTTCTCTTTGCCGGGCACAAGCAACCCATCGTAACGAATTTGTTGTGCCAGTGGTAAATGCCCTCCTTGTTGGTGGCTTCTTAGCGCACTTAGGTCTAAACATCCGATGAACAGCCTTAGCACACTTGTTTTTGTCGAAGTCCAACACACAGAAACCTCGCTCCACACCTGAACTCGCCATGTTTGCGACTAGCGCTGACTATCGGCAAATTACCAAACTACGCTGTGGCGGTATACATGAAAAAAAGAAAAAACGCTTTCAAGGTGTCTCTTCAAAATGACATATGTATGATATCTGTTCAATGTTTACTTCTTCTGCAATAAATAATTGAACGTGTTCCCGGACTTTATGTACACCCTGCGTAAGACAACCGTTTCTCTGTGTGCCTTCTGTGGTAAGTCGTAAAGTTAGTATCGCCTTACATGTTACCTCATATCTCCAGAACCCGAACTGATCTTCCCTAATTTTTCATTCTTCTGTAAACAATTCCTATCAATATTTCACAACAACGATTTATTAAATTGGTAATTCGGTAACATTTATACTTTACAGCACCAGCCTTCTTTAGAACTGGAATTATCACTTTCTTCTTGAAGCCTGCCGTATTTCGCCTGTCTTGAAGACCTTGTATTCCAATTGGAATATGTAGTTATGTCAAGGTTGGTTGTGGCAGGGATCTTAACAATACTAATGGAATATAAGTAGTAGATTTATCCATGTAATTTAGCAGGGACGGAACAGCTACTACGGCTCGAGGTAGCGAGGCCAATTGTAATACATTATGAATTTGCTTCTTATACTCAAGGCTTGCTCTCCCTCTACATTTTTGCTTCCCGCACATCCCACTGTAACTATAAAGCCGTGTGACTAGCGCCACTCTTACGCGACTGGCACGAAATCTGAGTAGACATCATCTTTCAGATGTAGAAACACGCCTACCAACTTTCGTTTATGTCCCACAACTCCTTGTTGTTGCGATTTTTCCAGTCAGTGCATTATCCGCCACCTGCCAGAAAGCAAAACAACTGATCTACAGGCACAATTCGTGCAGAACAGTCGACGCCAGCAAAACTGGGCTTCCAAAATCTGATGTTCCACTTCCATATAATCCAACGCTCCAGACAAATACTTTCAGGAAAGACACTTACATTTATATTAAATAGTAACGTACACCTCTTTTTTCAGGAAATCTTTCCTCGCCAGTGCCCATCTTCATTTGATATATATATTTGCATGCAGACAGCTGCCACCACCCTTCACAGAGGAATGGGGTACTTAAAACTCTAGTACATAGGGCGCGCACTATCTCTGACACAGAGAGTCTACCCCAGGAATTGGAACATCTGAGAACTGTGTTTCGAAAAAAATGGGTACTCAGAGTGGCAGATCCAACGTGCTCTCCGCCCAACCACTGCAGCACAACCTGTTGATATGGATGAAGTCACGAGGGAGGAGGTAGGCACTGCATTTATTCCATACACAGGCGCACTCTCGGGGAAAATCGCCCGCATTCTGAAGAAACACCGTGTCAGAACTGTGTTTTGTCCTCCGAATAAAACTCGTGCACTGGTGGGGAGCGCTAAAGATGACCTCGGTTTGAGGAAGGCTGGCGTGTACCAGATTCCGTGTCAATGTGGCACGTCGTATATTGGTCAGACGATGCGTACTGTCGAGGATCGATGCCGTGAACACCAGAGGCACACTCGATTAATGTATCCGAGCAAGTCGGCGGTCGCTGAACATTGTTTGTCGGAAAATCACGCTATGGAGTATGACCGCACGAGGATTCTGGTACAGACGTCGAGATACTGGGACAGCGTTGTTAGAGAGGCCATCGAAATTCGCACCAATGACGACCTCATAAACCGTGACTGTGGCTATAATCTTAGCAAGGCTTGGGAACCAGCGATTGGGTTAATCAAGAGTAAATCGAGCAAACGCATAGTTGTGACGACCACGGCGGACAGAGCCATCACACCGACGTCATCTCAGACGCCGTCGCAATCTGTTCCACCGCGAGACCGTGGCGCGGGGCGCGGACGGCGGAGGGAGCGCGCCGCGGGCGGAGGGTATTTAAATCGGCCGCCGCCGCGACCGAACCCAGTTCCCCCTGAGCAGCCATAGCGTACGGATCTCCGTGCCGGCACGTTCACAGGAGCTCAGTCCGTCAGTTCACCTGATGATGGCGACATGTTTGATCGCCGAAATATTGTGCCCGTTGGACACTATAGACCGGCAGTACACCCGTGGATATTTTGACTTTACTGTCATTGGTCGTCGAACTGCTGTGACAGGATCCGTAGCGATTACGAATACCACAGTATTTTCGATTACGTCCACCAAGATAATGCAAGAATAGACTAAACCTGGAGCTTAGTAGAACCACTGTCACTTCGAGAAATGCACGAGAATTCTGTTTTGAATGAAAATTCTCTATTCCACATTCCAAAAGTTGGCTCCCCTTTTGCTGATCTCTACAGACAGAAGACTGCGCGGATGCGGTTATCGGCGGATATCCGCAGTAATTGTTACCTTCCGGATAAAAGAGTGCGCGGTTAGCTGCTGTCAGCGAACGGCGTAACTTGAATCAGCACCGCACGTCTGTTGTACTGGAATCAAGAAGTCTGTGGGCATTGTTGGAATGTTTGCAAGGGGCAGGTAAAGTGGAAATCCGTTTCCGTCGTTACCTTCTGGCTGCGACCGCTTTGCACCCAGGGGACCTACACCTAAGTGCCCATATGTTGCAGCTATCTTTTGTCTTTAGCGCAGGCTGTGAAGCTACGTTCTGAGATGGACACAGGCTACCTGAGAGGTGCAAGGTGCTAAGTTTCTGATGCCCTCAGCAGCTCATGATGATTTCAGTTACTGGCTGAGTGGCAACGTGACGAAGAGTGTGGGAGTAAACATTACTGAGACTGCTTTGATAAAATGAACGCCATTCACATGATTTCATGTGAGGTGAAACAATGTGATTTCACATTACTGCGAGAAACCAAACTGAAATCGTTAAAAAATGGTTATGTACTTAATGGCAAGGAGAGAGTCAAAGATATAGTGATTTGTTTTGCCCGTAAAAAAGTGTATTCTTACGCCGTGCACGGAATCTTCAAGTTTGTTAAAACATGCCCCTGAGACTGGAGAAAGTAATATAATTACTTTTTCAAACACTACGAGAGATGTAAAGGTTTCTAAAGTCCCACAGAATTTGAAGGTAGCCGCCGCAACACTCACTCACACACACACACACACACACACACACACACACACACACACACACACAAAATCAGGACATGCATTTCATCTTCACAAGCTGCGTGCAGAGTTGGATTTCTCGAGACGGCACGGCACAGAGGAAATGTTCGCATCGTATTCGCAACTCCGCTGACTTTAACAATAGACTGGCGTCACTACAACTCAGTGAATCGCTCTTACTATTGAAGTTTTGATGTCGCTTCGCTCATTACTAGGGTGCCTCTCACAGATTCGTTGTCACATCTCTGGCAGGTTCAAAGCCGATATAACAGCACTGTTTCATTATGCCCTTACCTTAACTTACTTTTTATTGAACAGTGGATATTTTGAACAAGCTGACGATTCGCCGAAGCTTAAACCAAAAGATAGAATTGGAAGGAAAAATCAGCATTGGCCGTATTTTATTGTTTTATTTTCAGCAAAATCGTTTTTCCGTCACTTAGTGACCATCCTCAGTGCTGTAATATACAATTAAAATTGGTAGGCACTGGTATCAAGCCATAACCACAAGCTTAGAGCGATCACATAAACTCGCTCTAAGCTTGTGGTTATAGCTTGATACCAGTGCCTACCAATTTTAATTGTATATTACAGCACTGTATATTACAGCACTGACAATAAAACAAAATACGGCCAATGCTGATTTTCTTTCCAATTCTATCCACTATTTGATCGTGGTGCACACAACACGTCATGGAGTCGCCAATCAGTTATTCCAAAAGTCTTCTGAAGATATGTTAATTATACGAGGACCATTTCTTAAGTCAACGTATTGTATTGTATTGAACTAGGGACCTAGAAACGGCGGAGAGGCTTCGTCCCCGCCGTAGCCCTCAGTGGCACACAACCCCACAACAGGCTACAGCAGTCCATTCACCCCACCGCCGCTCCACATCGAATCCAGGGTTACTGTGCGGCTCGGCCCCCAGTGGACCCACCCGGGAACCTCTCATTCCAGACGAGTGTAATCCCAATGTTTGCAGGGTAAAGTAATTATGATGTACGCGTACGTGGAGACAGTGTTTGCGCAGCAATCGCCGACATAGTGTGAGGAGGAATATGGGAAACCAGCCTGCATTCTCCGAGGCAGATGAAAAACCGCCTTAAAAACCATCCACAGGCTGGCCGGCACACTGAATCTCGACACTAATCCGCCGGGCGGATTCGCGCAGGGGCCGGCACGCCTTCCCGCTCGGGAAGCAGTGCGTTAGACCGCACGGCTAGCCGGACGGAAAAAAAAGATGGGGGGGGGGGGGGGAATGGTATATCTTGCTATAATGGGACAATATGAGAGAATTCCACGATGTGCACTGAACCGGTACTGCAGCGTGTAACTGAATGAAAGAATAGTTGCACAGTAAAGGAGGTCCCAGCGTGTGTAAATTTATTGTGCACGAGTACAAATGGAACAAAAATGAATCAAAATCAATTACTGTGCTTCAAAATACTCCCGCAGCTCATACACACAGTGTTGCCAACGGTGGGGAAGACGTTGAATGCCAGTGGCATAACCATTAATGTGTGCCACCTGTCACCGAAATGTCGTGAGGACATTCGCCCTGTTCGCAAATCGCCTCCCACGCACTGGTTTCCTCAGTTGTCGAATGAGGCGAAGTCGCATGGACTGAGGTCTGGTGCGTAGTGTGGGTGGGGGAGGATCCATCTTGTAACATCGCCAACCTCATAGGCCAACTGAATGTTTCAGGCGCTGGTACCGAGCTATACTCGATGCGATCGCAGTCTGTCGGTTGATTTCGGTAATGTTTACAGCGGGCTTTCGGATGTATTTACTGCGATTACGGTGATTCCACACATTTGTGCGATCTACCATAGTAGCCATGACTTGTGGGATGACCCTCGTACTTTTATAGCGTCGTCCCATGGTGAAGTAGATCTGGCAAGATATTTGCAACATCTAAATTCGAGAATGTCAAATTTACGGTAGAAATGAAAAAGACAGCGATGTATCGTTTCTAGACGTCTTAGTCAGTCGGAAAGTGCATGAGTCATGATGGCATTTCTTTTACCTTAAGTCCAAGCATATTTTCAGGCTTGTAGCTCTGTAAAGGTCTCAGACTACGGACGTCCTTCAAACGTTGCCACGACGGAGACTTGTTGTGTCTGATAGAGACACCGTTGCAAAGGAGATGGAGCACCTGCAATCTCTGTTCAGAGATAGCAGGTATTCTCTACATCATATCACACAACTTTAAGCAGGAAGAAACGTGACCACACACTAAATCAAGAGGAGGAAGAACTCTTCAAATCCCAGGCTTTCCTCCTACATGTCGGCATCGTCCAAATTAGGCAGAATCCAGAAGAAACATTTTATTAAAGTAATCTTCCCCGTTTCGGTAAAATATGATCTGAGTTTGCGAAAGGCGCTCTACAGAATCTTATCTGAGTGTGGTACTGCCTGCATTGGTCAGACTACACGCACAATACGTGAAGGTGCGTTAAATACAATCGCCTTTCGCATTCCAGTTAAGTTAGGCATAGCCGAGCATTGTATCCCCACAGGACATTCTACAGATTATACTGCTAGGAAAATCTTGGCCACGACGATATCCTTCTTGGATTAAGTTCCTATCGAGTCTGTGAAAATATGTTTGGTGGAACAACTTATTAATCGATACGGCAACTTTTAACAGTCCGCCTCCATAGCTGAGTGGTGGAGTTGGTTACTGACAAAACCTGTTTGCTTATTATTTGACACTCATTTCACACATCAGAAGGGGTGGATAGAGGTCCCCTCAAAAGAAGGTGGACAACGCGGCTGAGTGCCGTATGGTGGACTCAGGTTCGATCCTCAGTGCAATGGGGTGCACTCATTCTTGGAATGCCAGCTGAGGAACTACTTGACCAAGTAGTAGTGGCTCCAGGTCACGAAAACTGACAACGGGCAAGAGAGCGGTGTGCTGACCCCGCTGCCCCTCCATTCTGCATTCAGTGACTCCACAGTCAAAGGACGACACGGCGGTCGGTCGGTACGTAGGCCTCGCCAGGGGCCTACGGACAGAGTTCGCGTTTAATAGAGTTTTCAAATGTGTAAGGCGTGTGGCGACGTGAATTCTTTAATATTTTCAAAAACAAAGCATTTCACGCTTAATGATACATCTTGTGACAGTTAATTTTACTATGTTGACACCTGAATTTTAACATTGTGGCCCTGCAACGCGGCAGAGGCTACACATGCAGCATCGAGATCACGCACAAAGCTGTACGCCTGAGATGGAGTGATGTTTTACAGAGGCGCTCATACGCGTGTAACCTATCTGCACACGCCTCCACGCCAATTTTCGTTTTAAACTGATCGAGGTCCACCAGCAATCTCCAGTGCTAAACACTGACCCGAAGGTGGCTGAATAGTTGAAGTCCACTACCAGGTGTCTGGATACTTTTGATCGGATAGTGTATTTCAGAATGTTAGCAGTGGCCAGAAGTTGGGACATTCGGCTTTGAGCTTAAGGCTGGTGCGGGGTGGTTCAAGATACCTCTAAAAATAGACACATCTGGCAGCATTAGAGTGAAATGTCCATCAAAGAAGCTGTGTTGCGCTCTCTACCTACAGTTGTTCTCGTGGCCGTCAGAGCCCCCGTAGGCAAGACGCCCCCTGGGTTTTATACTGCGGACACGGTAGTCGCGCCATCTGGCTGCAATCCCTAAACCTTTGGAATGCTCACTGTTCTGGGAAAACTTGAAGAATCATAACATTTTTCTTAACCGCCTGTGTGACGAACTGAAATCTTATCATGCAGCAATATCGAAACACTATGAAGTGCTTAATAGTATACATTACACATTCAGTTCTTCAAAAGTTTTCGTGTGTGGGTATTCATGAAATGTACCTGTTGCCAGCTTTTATTCGTAGTGGAAACTGCCAGGTCTTCGCACCTAAGAATACCTGCGATGCTCTAGTTTTTTCGTTACAGACGGCAGTTTGAAGGCTACGTATAGTGCTGCCACGTATCGGAACTTCGTGAAACTATAGGGACTGAAACGGGAATATTCCACGATGTCTCACAACAAATTCCGAATTTTTTCATCGGAAACTTGTCGAGGGGAAAAACGTGTTTCATTATTTATTCAAAGCCCCTCATATTAAAACTGCCCCGCGTCAGAGGTGCATACAATACAGCTTCCTGAACTTTCTGCCTTGAGCGAAACACACTTTCTTGCTTTTCGTAAACTAAAGAACAGCCGCCTTCAGTCACAATCGTGATTTTCTTTCAATGCACGATGCATTTCGAGCACATGTGGGTCATCTTCAGAGAGTCTACATCAATGTCTATCCTAATTTATGTTAATTCTGATCCGTTTGCAGTAATGGATACATGATTTTGAAGTACAGTATGCATAGATATGTTTATGTGCATAAATACACTTTCCATTCTAACCTTCCCATCCACGTTACTCAAGTGCTGCAGAACGTAAAGTGTGTGTGTATATGTATATACTTAAACATATCTACAAATACTTTATTTCAAAACGATGTATCCACTACAAAAAACTGATCAGAAGTAACCTAAATTTGCAAAAAATTAATGTAGACTATCAAAGCACCTGAAGATGAATCCCTTGGGCTCAAAATGAATCGTGTGTTGAAGTAAAACAAGGATCTGATTGAAGGTGGTTGTTCTTTGTTTTACAAAAGTAATACATTCAGGGAAGAAAAACTGTCAGCAATGGATAAAATGAAGATATTGTTTTCTACTTTTCGTGGGACTTGTTTGAACAGGCCTTTTTATTTATGTAAAATAGTAAATCATTATTAACTCTAAATCTTACAAAGACTCATATTATATAATTCCAAACAATTGCTGAAAACCTCTTTTTCCGCCTATGGCAGTACAAGTTGTATTTCTGCTATTGCAATCTTGGCGTTTCAACACTATCAAACACTACGTTTAAGTGCGACCCATCTTCTACAAGAAGAAAACCGAATTTCGGAAACTGTTTTACGCTGCCACTTTTACATGTGAAGCTCTGAAGCGGATTTCGTAGCCCAATTAAATATGGCGTCTGGATAACAGCAGTTAGAGTTTGCGATTTAGTCGGCATAATTGCTATTTATGTTCAATTAGAGGAGGTGTAAACAGCTTCAGTCTAACATTTCTACTTATCCTTCATTGTACAAAAAGCCACTCTGCCCACATTACTTGAAAATTTGCAAAAACAAGACGAAACCTGACAGCACAAACAAAACCATTTGCGCCTACATGGGAGCGAAAATCGATTATGGGATTGGAGAACCGGCAACTAGAAGCGGATCTCCAGAATCGATTTTGAAGTGTGTACAAGTAGTAGGACGAAGTATGTTCTGGTCCATCTTGTTAGGGCGTGTTACCTACATCAGGGGAGGCTATGCACTCAGGGGCAAACCTATTGTTCTCCTTTGATTGACAGATACTTAACCTATTGTTCTGCTAAGAGGATCCTTCGATTGTCAGGCACTTAACCTATCGCTCCATCACCCCTCCCATTACCTCCCCCACTGGAAACCTTACCCCTCGCTGCTACAGGTACACTTTCAGGTCTGAGTTATTGGATAGCCCATCTCACTCTTAACAATTTGATTGACAACTTAATTAAACTGATCAATTAATTAACCTCTCCCCTCTGGTAAACCCTTTCCCCTCCCATCCACCCACCCAGAAATTGGCAGGAAAATGACTCAGTTGATCAGTCATTAGGAGGGCATTCGGTTGCAATGTGTGGAATATTGTTTAAACACTTTACACAATGTATAGAATATTATTTAATTATCTATAGCAGTGAATGGAATACAGTTTATTTATTTAATTAAGAATTTGTCCAGAAATCGATTGCTGTGTATGGAATATTGTTTGAACAATTTAGATAATCTGTGGAATATTGTTTATTTAACAGTTTAGGGGATTCAAGTAAGTGTATGGAATATATGGAAACTGATGGCTCTTTGGTGGAGAGGAAGGATCTCATAACAGGAAATACAAGTGTATATTGTTTATTTATAAGAAATAATTACATGGGGCAAATATGTTGCATAACCTAATGTTCGACACTGTACTCTGGGTGTCTTAACCTAATGTTCAGCCCTTTGTTGGCACATAACCTATTGTTCTGTTGAGTGGTTTTCCAAGCCACCCCTGTTTCCTTAAACTATTGTATCCCCTTTGATAGCAAATTAAGTAATTTGTTATGTCCCCCCACCATTTTCTGGTACACTTTCCGAATTTCACATGAATTTGAACGCCCTTTCTGGCGCATTCTTCTTTGCCACTCACCCCCTTAAACTATTGTACAGCATTTTAAATAAAAATTATGCAAATTAACCTAGTGTTCTGCACTTAACCTGCTGTTGTTTTGCTCCATGTCGCCCACTCACGCACACTCTCCCCTAACTATTGTACCACTAACACCAGGTTGATATAAAAATGTATGAAAATTAATTAATTCGATATTCTGCACATGTATAGGGTAGTTTTTTTTTCATTCACAGCATCCTGTTGGTCGGTGAAATCGATGGAATATAGTTTAAACAAAAATCGCTTATAAAAGCACGTCCCACCACTCAACACCTGACGCTGATGCCGCTGACTCTGCACACATCTCCAGGTATCAGGATGCACTGGCAATCCCCACAAAGTGACAACGAGCTGTAAGCTGGCACACCACACCTAGGAGTTAGTTCAGGCTCCGCAAGGATGATGCGACGACATCTCTTTCATACATGACATCTGAGAAATACCTGTCAAAACAAGTGTTCACCTAGGCACCGTTGCTGGCATGATGATGCATACCTGCGGTGTGGGTCCAGTGCCGAGAGAGATGTTGCAATGCTTCCCAGAATAGTACAGGGTGCATTCTTCATATCAGTCCTAATGGAATAGCCCATCCATCACTGAATTTACTCGTCAAATTGCTGCTGCTGCTAGTGTGGGAGCACTATATGCCCTTTTTCCCCTGTAGATGAGACTTTCAGTGCCAAAAAACTATTTTGTACATATCGCCATATTGCACAGGCAATTAAATCCCGCAAAAGTTGTCTACAGATCATCAAATACATACAAGACTCAGAAGAATACTGGGAACTAGGAATGTATTTACCAGTGTAACTACAATTAAGTAGTCAAAATATCCACGGTTGTACTGCCGGTCTACAGTGTCCAACGTTGGACACTGTAGACCGGCAGTACACCCGTGGATATTTTGATTATCAAATACGCCGGGAGAAACTCAAGAATAACAATTAAGTATTACGATTGTTGCAACAGTCTGACACCGACAGCTGTGGTTTTGGAACGAATCTCAGTATCAGTGCACATAATTTCCCACATAAAAATCTCTGTCACACCCTCGAGGTTATCAATGTGCTGAATATATACTCCCCTTATGATAGGACACACACTCATTTTCTCTTATAATGGCACAACATAAGCCACAGTAACATTACAATGCAATATATACACAGTTTACACAAACAGTGCGGTTTTCTTTTATGTTTGTACAGTGTTATGGTATATCTACACTCACACTGGCTGTCTGTCTCGATTCTCCTCAGTCCTTCGAATCAGCGCTTCTGGAAAGTGCTGCATCCTGCCAAGATTCTCTCAAAGAACTATTATGAAGAACAGGCGTCTGGCACTATGTGATAATGAATACTGCAACCACGGACGTAATGCTTGGCAAGACACCAGCGATACGGATTGGTGTACTATAATCAACATCACTATCGATAGAACAACTAGGAAAATTAGAGGGTACGCTTAGGGGTGCCGATGAGGGGACATATTGTTACAGCTGTATTGCTCGTTGCAAAGTTAAACAGCAGAAGCACATGAACTGTAGGTATACTCCTCGCTGGACTAGATATTTCCAGCGAGGTCGGGCACTCATCCACTCCCGGCGTGTTACCAGAGCGCCCTCAGCGGACTGAAGTCACTCTGAGAACTGTTCTACAAATTCGGGGTCGGCCCCCCTCGGCACAAAAGCGTTTCTGCTTTCGGCCTCGACCTCTTTGCTTGCTCGCTTTTCTACACCCATCTGCAGACTCTGGGGTTACAAGAACATATGTAATTTCGCTTGGTTTACCAGAATATCATACCATTTTCGCAGTACTTCTCGATATCATGCACATAGTAGTATCCTACAGATCGCTCCCACAACATAATTCTGAAGATATGGACTGGAATTTCTTTCTCTACAAACCCAAAACATCATTGAGGTGGAGCATGCTGTAAACCACTCAGTAACTAGAATCTTATCCCATCTGTGAAGACCTTTACATAGACGTACAATAGAATGCTGCCTTGATGGAAAAAAGTGACCATTTCCCAGGTTCCCGATGCTTCCATGTCGATATTTCCTCAGATTCCTATTGCTGATGCATACTTGTTCCCATGTACAGGCATTGTTCTTCGTCAACCAGAAGACATGCAAGTAGTTCCTCATTTTCCCCACATTTCGGTGTATATTCCCTCAATTTATACATATTTTCCACAATTATATTGATTTTTTTATGTCAGTTCTATCCATGCAATCATGACATAACCTCTCGTTCTGTGTTCTAAAATTGCTTGTAAATGTTGTACAGCTGCCAACACCTAGTGCGCCGGCCATTGTGGCCGACTGGTCTTAGGCGCTTCAGTCTGGAACCGCACTACCGCTATGGTCGCAGTTTCGAATCCTGCCTTGGCCATGGATGTGTGTGATGTCCTTAGGTTAGTTAGGTTTAATTAGTTGTAAGTTCTAGGGGACTAATGATCTCAGCTGTTAAGTCCCATAGTGCTCACAGCCAACACCTAGTGCAAATGCACTGATCGGGAGGCATAGTACAGACACTGTACTCGATTGTATCCAATCGCCTCCCCCTCACATATTCTGCATTTGCAGAGCGTCTGCTCTTTTTTCTGTATGTCTGTGTATGTGCATGTGTCACGGATGGCTCCCAGGAGCAGGTCTTGCCACTGGTGGACCCAGCTTCGAAAACAGAACACATCTTCGGATGTAATGAGTGATTGGTCCATCTGCGAGTCTTATCCAACATATAAAGTGTGGCGGATCTGCTTCTGAAAATAGGTCTGGATATATAGTGTGCGGAAGATCCACACTCGATCGCTAACTCGGATGTGGTATATTGTGGTTCTGCATCCCAACATTGCTCCATACATTGTGCGTTGCATATCCACCTTCAAAGCCTATCCCAGACATGGCACATTGTGGATCCATGTCCCAATATTGCTGCTCCAGATATAACACTCGAGCACTAACTTGAGTCTGCTGCAAGTCCTGGGAGCCATCCACAACACATGTACATACACAGACATACAGAAAAAAAGAGCAGACGCTCTGCAAATGCGGAATATGTAGGGTGGAAACGACTGGATACAATCGAGTACAGTGTTATACTATGCCTCCTGATCAGTGCATCTGAGCTACATGTTGGCAGTTGTACTACTTTTAGAAGCAATTTGAGAACACAGAACGAGAGGTTATGTCATGATTACATGGGTAGAACTGACAAAAATAAAATCGATAGAATTGTGGGAAATATGTATAAATTGAGGGAATATACACTGAAATGTGGGGAATTGAGGAAGTACTTGCGTGTCTTCTGGCTGGTGCAGAACAATGCCTGTACATGGGAACAAGTATGCATCAGCAATAGCAATCTGAGGAAACATCGACATGGAAGCATCGGGAACCTGGGAAACAGTCACCTTTTTCCATCAAGACAGTATTTTACTGAATGTCTATTGAGGTAACAGTGATACACGCATGTTGACTACTGTATTTGACGCTTTTCAGGAAGACAGAGAACCATATGTCTCTAAACTTACTTGCATCTGCGTTAAAGGATGACAGAGTGGATGGAGTGGACGGATGAGATGGAGCTGTAACGAGGTACGATTTAATGGTAGACTGATGATGCATTCTAGAGAGAGAGATAGAAGGAAAAGGTGCTGCAGGTAAATTTTTCCGCTGTTCTGTCAGGATGCAGCGGTTGCGTGACATAGCCTGCATTCGACTCTTATACAACAGCGTGTTCTGTGTGGGTCTTAGAGCAGCACCTACTTGTGATCGTTAACAGTAAACCTTCTGATCATCAGAGGAATTCCATCTCATGTGTGATGAAATGTGACACATTCCTCTAAACGAACGAAGATTTATGGGATGAACTCCATTCTCCTATCACATCTTGGGTATAAAATCAAGACTTCAGTTTCATAACTAAGATGATTCTAAGTTAGCGATAGATGTTTGTGAGGCACTGCAATCCCTGTGTGTACATTTGCCTGACAGATGTCCTGTTTACAGAGGTACTGGCGGCATGACGTGTAATTTCACATGTCAAACGCCGCTGCTATGCATTTATCCGTTTCCTTGTAAGAGGTATTCTCTGTTACTAACACTCATTTTATATAGAACTGATTAGAGCATAGTATAATTTCTGAACCGCGATTGGATGTGAACAGTGGACGCTTACATCTCTGGAAAGTTATATTGTGCATATATCACACATAATCGATATTTTAAGGAAGTAGTTTTTTCATTTTACAGTTTGTTAGAGAAACTCGCAAGAAGGACGTATGTCATGGACTGGAAATATATTTCTTACATTGGAATATTAACAGTGTTACGTTCCATACAACTAATAAGTCGGAAACTGGAGCGATCTAACACTGTAGCCTGTTTTATGTGCGGAATCTTGTACCCTTAGGAGTGCGTTTTCTTATGTTCTCTCTTACCAATACCTTCCAGGTACTGATACCAGACTATAGAACAATACTTTAGAGTTGATTAGCGTGGCTGATTTGCGTAAAAATTCTTCGAACTCCATCAGCCAGGAGTTCCAACATGCACAAAAACCAGCCGTTTCTTGTTCTTCTTAACCATCTGCTATTACATCCCAACATTTTCATATCTGTTACTATACACCGATAAAGGATGCTAACCTCCTCGACACGGGCGCATCTGGAGAGATCTTGTGTCCTTGGATGGTCGACGACTCGGCTAGCTCCATTCATTCACGAGACGCCGAATGTAGCGATCTACTTCTGGTCAGTTACAGATTAAATCAGTAACGGTGCTGCAGGGTGGGGTGGTCAAAGACAGTGCAAGGGGGCTTTCAGTCTCTGATTTTATCCTGAGACAGCGAGGAAGCTCTGTGATTCCCATCCGCATAGAGATAGATCATAAATTATGAACTATGCTCGAGGTGCTAGAAATATGCTTTGATGGTGTGTGTGTTCGAGAATTAAAAATGAATGGATGTACTGCACAGTCATCTATCTACATTCGCAATGATACTCACAAACTAGAGAAGGGGTGGTTTAGCTACGATACTGTGAAATAGGGATGCTCTCGCATCACTGGTTGGTGTTGAAATTACTGTAAAAGTGCTAAAATTGTTCGGACTATCAACTGCGATGCTTATTATTACAGTAAATCGACGGTGCTTTCTCTGTCCCATCCGTCCACTGGTATACTGTTGGTTACCACATAATGACTGACTGACATCGCTTCTTTGGATGGATAAAGAATTTTGGTGGAGGGGCAACACCTTCTGGGGATGGCTAGCACTAAAACAGTGCTCGCGTACTTGACTGCAGTATGAGGCATCAGTCGAAATGGAACCCAGAGCCATCAGCTATTCCGTCACTGTGGCAGCTGAGATTAAATTTAGAGGTTGTCAATCACCTTCAGACAGCAGTTTGGAAACTCTCCACAATGCTGCCAAACGCTTCCAGTTTCCTTATGTTGTAACTGTCTTGTATTTAAAATCATCCGGTGTGTTATAGTAGCAGCAGTAACAAAAGGACTTAGACCTTGCGATGTCTACTTTTCTGAGTGGCAATGGGTCAGAACGTGTTAATGTCAGTTCATAACCTGACACAGATCTCGAAGTCATGGCGAAAAAACAAAATGTGTGGTAGTGTAGAAAGCATGTTACAGTAGAAAAAACAATGCTTCAAACAATGATACAGGGTCACAGCGAGGGTCTCTTCGACTTATAGTATAGTTTCTGTGATACGGTCATCCTCCTACAGTACAGGTGATGCAACATTAACTAGTCCATGGAATAGATCAATAGCTGTATATTTAATAGGATCATTACATGTGATAGATGCCAGCATGCATACAGTATTTGTTTTCGATATATGGGAGGATAGAGATGTGGTAAATGTCTTATTGAGTTCTCTATCGATTGAAGTGGAGCTTTTATAGTTCGTAATTTTTTCTGTTGGATGGTACAGAATAACGAAGATAGCATGTTAGGGCGATAGATGTGAATGTGATCGTTCTCAATCAGCCATCGCCTATAACCCAGTCGATATATCACAAAACCTCTTAAGTGGTATCGAGACAGAATGCGTTACAAATACTACAGAAATGTCTAGAGGTGGCTGCGTGAGGTAGTTGCAAATACCGGTTTCATATCACGCTCCTTAGCCTAATCACTTTCAAAATTTGGTAATTATATTATGAGGTTGTACTGTCGGCGATGTATAACTGCACTGTTGGTCTGATACTATACACTCTGGCGATATTCAGTATAGCAGTAGCAGGGTGATACAAAAAGAATACCACAACTTTAGGAATTTAAAACTCTGCAACGACAAAAGGCAGAGCTAAGCACTATCTGTCCGCGAATTAAGGGTGCTATAAAGTTTCATTTAGTTGTACATTTGTTCGCTTGAGGCGCTGTTGACTAGGCGTCAGCGTCAGTTGATGCTAAGATGGCGACCGCTCAGCAGAAAGCTTTTTGTGTTATTGAGTACGGCAGAAGTGAATCGACGACAGTTGTTCAGCGTGCATTTCGAACGAAGTATGGTGTTAAACCTCCTGATAGGTGGTGTATTAAACGTTGGTATAAACAGTTTACAGAGAATGGGTGTTTGTGCAAAGGGAAAAGTTCTGGACAGCCGAGAACGAGTGATGAAAATGTAGCACGCATCCAGCAAGCATTTGTTTGCAGCCCAGGAAAATCGACTCGCAGAGCTAGCAGAGAGCTGCAAATTCCACAATCAACTGTATGGAGAGTCCTACGAAAAAGGTTAGTTATGAAACCTTATCGTCTGAAATTGGTTCAAGCACTGTCTGCAGCTGATAAGATTAAAAGAATCGATTTCTGCGATTTGATCCTTGCTCAAATGGAAACAGATGAACCTTTCGTTTCAAAGATTGTGTTTAGTGATGAAGCAACTTTCCACACTAACGGGAAAGTCAACCGTCACAATGTCTGTATATGGGGCACTGAGAATCCGCGGGAAACAACTCAGTATGAATGTGACTCGCCTAAGGTGAACGTTTTCTGAGCCATTTCAGCCAGTAAAGTTTTTGGTCCCTTTTTCTTCGAAGGTGCTACTGTAACTGGACTACAGTATCTGGAGATGTTAGAGAATTGGCTGTTCCCTCAGCTCGAACAAGAAGCACAACAATTCATATTTCAGCAGGATGGAGCGCCACCACATTGGCACTTATCTGTCCGTAACTACCTGAACGTCAACTACCCAAGGCGATGGATAGGCCGCCAGGCAGCCCGTGACAGAGCACTTCATCACTGGCCTCCAAGAAGCCCTGATCTTACCCCCTGCGATTTTTTCTTATGGGGGTATGTTAAGGATATGGTGTTTCGTCCACCTCTCCCACCCAGCATTGATGATTTGAAACGAGAAATAACAGCAGCTATCCAAACTGTTATGCCTGATATGCTATAGAGAGTGTGGAACGAGTTGGAGTATCGGGTTGATATTGCTTGAGTGTCTGGAGGGGGCGATATTGAACATCTCTGAACTTGTTTTTGAGTGAAAAAAAACCTTTGTAAATACTCTTTGTAATGATGTATAACAGAAGGTTATATTATGTTTTTTTCATTAAATACTCATTTTTAAAGTTGTGGTATTCTTTTTGAATTCTTTTTTTGAATTGTCTGGAAAAACCAATTCATTGGGAGGTAATGCCATAAGTAGTTGTTGTGATCATGATTGTTTAATATCTTGCGGTTTGTAAGGCAATTACGACTCTCTTTCTAATACACAGTGGTACCACTCGCAAGAAAACTTATAAAACATGTCCAACCATCGTTGATATCCGGTCAGTATCATTTCGTATCGTCAGCAATCAGTTATTGACGAAGTATTATACTCAGTAGTAGGGGATGTGTGATTGGTTACCCTTGAAAATCAGGCTCATAAACTATGTGTGTGTGTTCTGACGCCAAGCGGGATTAGCTGAGCCGTCTAAGGCACTGCAGTTCGGCTGGAATACTGCGAAGGGAAGAGTACGTCAAATCGTAATAATGATACAGATATTTCTATTTCCAGAGCCACAGCTGTCACCAGGATGTATTTCCGACTCCCGGGGGCATGTGTGGAATCGGTGGCGTCGGCGTCGGGCATTGAGTGGCGAGTGTGCTTTTATTAGCGATCTTTTGTATAAACTATATTCCATCGATTTCACCGACCAATAGGATGCTGTGAATTAAATCAATCTATTCCATACATGCGAAGAATATCGAATTAATTAATCTACATACATCTTTATATCAACGTAGTGTTAGTGGTACAGTAGTTAATGGGGAGGATTTGCATGAGTCGGTGACTTGGAGCAGAACAACAGGTTAAGTGCAGAATACTAGGTTAATTTGCATAATTTTTATGTAAAACACAGTACAGTAGTTTAAAGGGGTGGATGAAAAGAAGATGGCTCCAGAAATGGCGTTCAAAAGCATGTGAAATTCGAAAAGTGTACTTAATTTGGTATCAAAGGGGGCACAATAGTTTAAGAAAATGGGGATGAGATGAAAAACCACTTAACAGAACATTAGGTTAAGTGCCAACGAAGGGTTGAACATTAGGTTAAGACACCCAGAGTACTGTGTCAAACATTAGGTTATGCAACATTACATGTTTGCCCCATGTAATTACTACTTACAAGACCTACATGATCCAAGCAGCAGAGAATGATGAACAAGAGAAATCCAACACCTACAAACTGAATTTTTTATAAATAAACAATATACCCTTGAATTTCCTGTTACGAGATCCTTCCTGTCCGTCAAAGAGCCACCAATTGCCATATATTCCATACACTGCCTTGAATCCCCTAAATTGTTTAAATAAGCAATATTCCACACATTGTCTAAAGTTTTGAAACAATATTTCATATGCAGCAATCGATTTCCGGACAAATTCTTTAACTAAATAAATAAACTATGTTCCATTCACTGTCATAAATAATTAAATAATATTCTATACACTGACTAAAGTGTTTAAACAAATGACTGATCAACTAAGTCTTTTTCCTGCCACCTTCTGGGAGAGGGGTCTACCATAGGGGAGGTTAATTAATTAATTAATTAAATTAAGTAGTCAATCAAATTGATGGTAGTGAGAGGGGCTATCCAGTGACTCAGGCCTGAAAGTGTACCTGTAGCAGCGAGGGGTGAGGTTTCCTGAGGGGAAGGGGAGTAGGAGGGGGCGGCGGAGCGATAGATTAAGTCAATCAAAAAGAAGGATCATTTTAGCAGAACAATAGGTTAAGTACCTGTCAATGAAAGGGAACAGTAGGTTAAGTACCTGTAAATGAAAGGCGAACAATAGGTTAAGTAGCTGTCATTCAAAGGAGAACAATAGGGTTGCCCCGGAGTGCATACCTGCTCCTGATGTAGAAACCTGCACTTACAAAATGGACCAGAACATACTTTGTCCTACTACTTTTACATGGCCACTAAGAAGCAGTATTGGGGAATCGGTTTACAAAATCCGGTTTTGTAAGCCCCATGTAAATGGGGAGAAATCCAAAAATTTGATACTGCACCACAATACAGGTATAAGTAATAGCACCACTGAGTCCAGAGTGGTAGAATACCACAGAGAGGCAACACCACACCAACAGTGAAACCAACTGCACACCTCTCCACCACATTTGATGTTGTCCAAAAGTTGGACATGGTATAGGATAGAGATATACCAGTAAATCGCCACATCTCCATCTGTAAATAAGCGAAGTCCTATATGTAAAATTGCTCCAAACATCTGATTACTTTACACATGATTTAATGTGTTAAACATGTGACATTAAACATGATAAGCGAGAGAAAGTTTAGAAACGATTTGAAATTATGTCTACAGTTGCTAAGTGCTCCTCATTATCAAATCCTGTATGCGTATAGTTGGCGTAATTTGAACTCTGTTTTAAGCAAACGCTAGCTTTTCACAAATTTCAACGTTTATGTCGTCCTGTTACTGAACTTTGTGCCACACAGTGATATAATTTTGCAGGTACATCCAGTAGTTATGTGGATACTGTCTCCATAATGTATTGCGAATGAAGTTAGTGGCAGAGAAGTAATAAATTAATATATCAGGCCTGATTTTGAAGTTTTATTATATGAACAGGGAAAATGTGGTGCACGATAACCTTTTTTGCTTTCATCATATTTTGGGGACTGTCTGCAAGAAAAATTTTCGTAAAGTTTGGAAATGATGTGTAATGTTTGTTAAAACCCGCTGAGTTCTCTCATTCTCAAATATTGGTTGAATATAGTTTCTAGCTGTAATACTGGGTGGTTATAATTAAAGTGCATCTACTCAGAGGCGTCCAGTGTGACCTGTAATTATTCTATGGCAACTGAACTTGCTAGATATGCTAATGTGTTAATGTGGAATCAATTTAGCCTGGAAAAAATTAATTCCCATTTTGGTCATTGGACGCAAATCTGACGCTGTGAATGTGAGAAAAAGGTATAGAAATAATGTTTCCGTATCTAATGATGGGAACTAGACATAGACAGAAAAGGTCAAAAAAGTGATAAAGACATAACGTTGATTTTATTAGTAACCACAGCTTGCACAGTTTGTTCATTACGAACACTGGAAATGTTGATGAAATGCTGTACAGTGCCAGATTTTCACTTGCTGGCCAAAACTGGAACTAATTATTTTCCAGCATATATCGGTTTCACGTCAGTCCATTAGTATAACTACCAAGTTTCGCTGCTATACGATAATTACAGCCCACACTGGAATTCCATGAGTAGTGGCACATAAATTATAATAACCCAGTACTTGTATTGTGTTAAACCTTGAATGTAAGATTTAATTTCTTAATGAGTAGCTTTCGAAAGTATTTTAAATTACTAAATTCGGTCAATAATTATATGAAACATTTAAAAACAGTATTTTGTTTACCCTGGAACCACTGTGTACGCAAAATGCAAGTGGGACCAAGCATGGTAAACCGTTTTAGGCGTTTGCTAACTTAGGTAATGTGTCATGTAACTACGGAATAACATCGAACTGTTAATGTTCAGCAATTAAAATGAAAAACAAAATTACCTCTGATAATATTATGTGCACACTTGATATTCGTCGTCTTTCAGCAGTAACTGTAACATATGTATAAACGATCAAGTGCCAGATATCGATTGCATGTCATTCAGAATGGGAAGATACATTCTGGATGATTTAGTTTACGATCAGTATTGTGTTGTTTAATACACCCTTTCCTATACATAAGATATATCCAGTACAGACAAATTCCAATGTCACGTGGAGATTATATGCAATGCCCAAGTTGCAAAGAACAGTGAATTCTTAAATAAACATTCTGTAAAAATTTTGTTTTTATGCGAATTGAATGAAGCATGTGGTTAAATATGTATATGAATTTTAAATAAGTGAAATAAGCTGTGATCCCTGGATGAGATATGGAAACTCTGACTCAAGGGTAAGGTAAAATACGACCTAATCCACACAACCAGTCATTTGGAAAGGTCTTGACTGATTGTAAGTTTAATAAGTAAGACTCTGCCTAGTTAAACTGGCTTTCTTCTGAATCAGTTTATCTTTTGCATGTTAAATAGATTCAAACTTTGCAAAATGACAATCGACATATAAAAGGATACCAACATTGTTTCATACAGTAGTTTACACTTTACACTTTTTACTTTGCCACCAAAAGGTACTTATTATAATTTGACACTATAATATAAAACTAATAATTACCTGTTCACAGGAAATTACAGGCTTTTCTGTCTGTCACCCATATTTTCTAATGTGAAAACTTAGTTCAATTAAAATTTAGCATAAGGTGGCAAAAACATATATTGATATATTGGGGAATGCCTATTGCAAAGTAAATTATTTTATAATACTCTTACAAAAAAGTCCTAATTAACGATGCCTTCCATCCATCATCTATGTTTTCAATTGCATCAAAATCTTACGATCTTATGCTCCGAATGTTTCGAAAATGTTATGAAATAAACAACAATTATTTGTCAGAAGTTCTCCATGGTCACAAAATTCTGGAAGTATCTTATGACTTAAGGTATATCACAAGGAAAACCTGAAGGAAGCAAGCTTTATTACACAAGAAAACAAATACATACATGTACACAAGAAGCAGCTCAGTTACAGAACATATGTAAAAAATATGTACACCAATCTTCAATCATTTTTCCAGATATGTAAGTGTCTTTACACAGAGATCACATGGCAGACACAATTGTGTAACTTTCAAAATCTGTTACCAGTTCCCAGCTTTCGGAAAAATTTCAAGATGATCACATGAAAGATCTACATCTGAACTCCACAAACCACCTTACTGTGTGAGGCGGAAGGCAGTTTGCGTACCAGTGCGATTTCACCATACTCCTGCTCCAGCTGCATATGTTTCATGGGAAGAACGATTACTGGTAAACTTCTGTGTAGGCTCGAATGTCTCTAATTTTGTCTTCATGGTGCTTTCGTGAGATATACATACTAGAATGAAGCAATATATTAGTGGACTCTTATGGACAGTAGCCATAATGTCATGGAGAACGTCTCTCTTGAAGCATCTGCCATTGTGGTTGGCTGATCATCTCTGTAATGCTAAAGCACTTACTAAATGAACCTGTAACGAAATGAGCTGCTCTTCTTTGAAGCTTCTGTATTAACTATATCAGTCCTATCTGGTACAGATCCCATACTAATGAGCAATATTCAAATATTGGTCGAACGAGTGTTTTGTCAGCTACTTTCTTTGTTGATGGACTACCTTTACTGAGGATTCTTTGAACGAATTTCAGTCTGGCGTCAACCTTAACTGCGATTAATTTTACGTGGCCGTCCCAATTTAAATCGCTCCGTCTGCATACTCCTGCATCCAGTGACTGTTTTTTAATTTTTTAATCATCCTATAATATGCTTTTCTGTTTCTGTGTTCGTAGTACATTACATTTGCTTACACTGTGGGGCAACCACCGATGCACCAACCGCCAATGCTATGCGGGTAGTCCTCCATACTGCTACAATTTTCTAGTGTCGCGAGTTCTCAGTGTACAACAGCATGATCCTCAGAAAGCGCCATGGAACTTCTGATGTAATCTACAGGTCATTTATATACACTGAAGAGTCAAAGAAACTGGTACACCTGCCTAATATCGTGTAGGGCCCCATTGAGCACGCAGAAGTGCCGCAACACGACGTGGCATGAACTTGACTAATGGGTGAAGTTATGCTGGAGGCAATTGACACTATGAATCCTGCAGCGTTGTCCATAAATCCGTAAGAGAACGAGGGGGTGGAGATATCTTCTGAACAGCTCGTTTCTTGCTTATATCTGGGGCGTTTGGTGGCCAGTGGAAGTGTTTAAACTCAGAAGAGTGTACCTGCGCAATGCTGTAGCAATTCTGGACGGATGGGGTGTCGCACTTTCCTGCTGGAACTGGCCAAGTCCCTCGGAATGCACAATGGATATGAATGGATACAGCTGATTGGACAGGATGGTTACGTACATGTCATGTGTCAGAATCTATCTAGACGTGTCAGGGGTCCCACATACACCAATTGAACACGCCCCACACAATTACAGGGCTTCCATTAGCTTGAACAGTCCCCTGCTGACCTGCAGGGTCCATGGATTCATGAAGTTGTTTCCATACCTATGCTTGTCCATCTGCTCGATGCAATTTTAAACGAGACTCGTTCGACCAGGCACAATGTTTTCAGTCATCAAAAGTCCATTGTCACTGTTGACAGGCCCAGGCGAAGCGTAAAGCTTTGTGTCGTGCAGTCATCAAGGGTACATGAATGGGCCTTCAACTCTGAAAGCCATATCGATGGTGTTTCGATGAGTGGCGTTTGATGGCCCAGCGTTGAAATTTGCAGCAATTTGCGGAAGCGCTGCACTTCTGTCACGTTTAACGATTCTCTTCAATCGTCATTGGTCCCGTTCTTGCAGGATCTTTTTCCGTCGGAGATTTGATTTTTCCAGATTCGTGATATTCACCGTACACTCATGAAATGGTCGTACAGGAAATCCCCACTTCATCGCTTCCTCGGAAGTGCTTGCCCCATCGCTCGTGTGCCGATTGTAACATCACGTTCGAACTCACTTAAATCTAGATAACCTGCGCCAGACACTTGTTGTCTCAGGTAGGCGTTGCCGACCGCAGAGCCGTTCTACCTGTTCACATATCTCTGTATTTGAATATGCATGCCTATACCAGTTTCTTTGGCACATCAGTGTATACTGTGAAAAGTAATGCTCCTGTAACACTCCCAGGGGCACAGCTAAAGTTGCTTTTATGTCTGAAGACTTCTCCCCATTCGGAATGAGGTGCAGTGTCCTGTTTTTCTATTCTGATTCTGACATTCCATAGGTTCGCATGGTTTCATCAGGCAGTAGAGTAAAACTGTATCAAACACATTTCGTAAGTCAAGGAACATGGTATCTACCTGGGGGTCTGTATCTACTGCTTTCTGTGTCTCGTGGATGAACAAAGCGAGCTCAATTTCACATGATCGTTGTTTTCCGAACACATTTTGGTACTTAAAGAGGGGATTTACAGCCTACAGAAATTTAACATTACGTGAGTATAAAACATGTTCCAAAATTCAACGACAAACCGACGTCAGAGATGTAGGCCTATAGTTTCGTGCGTCTGTTCCACGATTCTTCTTGAGAACGGGAATGACCTATGCTTTTGTTCAGTCATTAGAAATGCTTTATTCGTCAGGAGACCTACGGTACACTGCTGCTAGAAGGTGGGCAAGTTTCTTCGCATATGTGTAGAGGGTCAGCGGGAAGTAACTAAGTATTCAAAGTGACATATAAGTTTTATCTTTGCGGAGTTATTTATTTGAAATTAATATAGTATGTCCACTGTTATGATATGAGAATATGATAGTATATGTTAAAAGTCCATTAAATTTCTTTGGCGCTTCAGTGTAATAAATCTGTGCATGTTCGTAATTTCGTTCCCCATGCAGTTCCTATTTTCGTTCCAGGGACGAAATGTGGAACTGTTATTAAAAACTGATTTGATTTGCTATTTATAAAGATTATTTTATTTTTTGATATAGGATAACTAAAGGGGTGAGAAATGGATTCATTGCATTAAATATTTAGTTTGTTATCACGAAACATGATCTTCATCTACACAGACATACAAATTCATATGTGAAACATCTGAGAAGGCATAAGTAATTTGAAAACTTTGTTCATTCATAGAATTAAAGTGATTCATTATAGTGAAAGTGCTTTGCTATGTTAGAATGGTAAAATATATTCAAATTTATTGTACTTCTGGGAATTTTTATGTAGAATGAAGTTTTATTGTATTTCTCGTTTTGCTGTGTTAACGTCTGTGACAAACACTGGTTTTACTGCATCATACAAATTGAACTATAACTTGCCTAGAAGTGCACCATAAATTCAAAAATATATCTAAGAATTTGTAGCCTTTCCCATAATCTTTCAGGACTTATACAGGTCCTAATGCACTAAGGTGACGAAATTTGTCCCCTAACTTCCTCCGCTAACCTAGTAGCTGCTTCTGACATCAGGCTAATACTTCAGTGGGGCACTGCATGGAGGGATAAATGACTTGTCACAACCACTCTCTGTATTCTGTATCTATTTTTCCATGTCTAACTTTATAGCAGTGGTGGCACCAGCAGTGATTACTAACATAACAAACATAATGCATAATGCTTGTGCTGTCCGTATGCAAGTTGAAATACTACACTACAGTTGGGAAATACAACGGAGTAGTGTATGGGGCCAGGGTCACTGGAGAAATCATGATAGTGCACTGATTCTCGTTTCAAGGATAATTATTTTGATATGAATGATTCTCCTCATAAGGAAGACCTATGGGCTTGCATGAAGAATGTTTATATGGTTTAATTCACGATGGTCAGCACCCTGAACACGACGCAAGGGAATGGTTTCATCAGCAATCACTTCACACATTCTTTTGAATTCCCCAATAACATCAACACTGCAGCTATCTTCTGACAGTTTTCTCGTCATCACCATTCCCAGAACATTACACCCTTCTTCCACAGCAATGAAGGACCGTGAAGAGTACCCACCACAAGCTGCCCTCAATAGAAAGTCCCTGCTAACTGACAGCCCACAGTACAGCTATAGTGGCATTCAGCACCTTCTCATACACCTACAAGATTACCATTTTAATGTTGTGCAAAGGAAACCATGTCACCTTTCCCTAGTGATCTGCAATCACACTACTGGCAAGGGGGCCAGGGGCAGCTCTGTGGGGACACCACAATGTGCAACCCTGCTGAAAATCTATCCTGCTTCACAATGGATTGGTATTGACTGGGCAGTTATAGTACACTCTGTAAGTAGGCTGTTTAGGTTTTTTTTATTGGTAACGCCGCCGCCACGTAGCGCTCGGTATGAAAAATCGCTGGCTGTGCTGTGCGCAGTGTGTGTTTAGTTTGCATTGTTGTCTGCCATTGTAGTGTTGAGCAGAGGCAGCTGGATGCTAACAGCGCGTAGCGTTGCGCAGTTGGAGGTGAGCCGCCAGCAGTGGTGGACTTGGGGGGAGAGATGGCGGAGTTTTGAAATTTGTAAGACTGGATGTCATGAACTGCTGTATATATTATGACTATTAAGGTAAATACATTGTTTGTTCTGCATTAAAATCTTTCATTTGCTAACTATGCCTATCAGTAGTTAGTGCCTTCAGTAGTTTGAATCTTTTGTTTAGCTGGCAGTACTGGCGCTCGCTCTATTGCAGTAGCTTGAGTAACGAAGATTTTTGTGAGGTAAGTGATTTGTGAAACGTATAGGTTAATGCTAGTCAGGGCCATTCTTTCGTAGGGATTTTTGGAAGTCAGATTGCGTTGCGCTAAAGATATTGTGTGTCAGTTTAAGCACAGTCGTGTATAAATTTTTCTAAGGGGACGTTTCATAACTCTATAATCTTATATCGAGCGGATGTGGTTCTCTCTTTTGTGTATAATAAAGTCTGAACCATACCAAGTTTTTGTATGCTGTACACTATAGCTCGCCATTTGGATTAACATGTTTAGAAATTATAGATGCGAACAGTGAGCTGTAATTTAGTTTGTTTCTGAATCAGTATTTTAAATTCGCTGCCTGCACTCTACCAAAAATCTATTATAGATTTTTGCATCAGAATATAAAACTCCACATTTAACTCTAGACAGAGAGTCACAGTCCATTTAGAAAGTTCTGCAGCTCACCCCTAATTCGTTCTTGTTATGAACCAATTATTATTTTAGGAAGTAAAGCAAGTGAAAAAATCTCTCCTTTAGAATAAATAGAGGTTACTTATTTCAGTACACTGTCACCTAAAAGCATTGGATAGGACGCTATATAACACTAGCTATAATCGTTTGCTATGACACAAACTAGTGACACCCTCTGGGAGGATTTTGGGTTTTGACCCTGTGTGTGTCTAATGGATAAGGGATATTGGACAGTAATTTCCTTTATAATGCAATTTATAACAAACTAAACATGCTTTACTTTGGGGATAATGAAAACAGAAAAGTTCATACAAATGAAACAATAAACGGTCGCCAGCCTAAGTAGGAACATTAATTTCAAACATTAGTTCGACGAAATTGAAGGTTAGCACTTGGAGTGACTTTCATTATGGTTACCTTTGAGTACTACACTGGATACACACGATTACAGGGTGGTCTAAGAGCCGGCCGAACTGGCCGTGCAGTTCTAGGCGCTGCAGTCTGGAATCATGAGACCGCTGCGGTTGCAGGTTCGAATCCTGCCTCAGCCATGGATGTGTGTGATGTCCTTAGGTTAGTTAGGTTTAACTAGTTCTAAGTTCTACGGGACTAATGACCTCAGAAGTTGAGTCCCATAGTGCTCAGAGCCATTTTTTTGATCTAAGATGTGGGTGGCAATAGTTACCACTAATGCACAAACCAGTTATCATTGAAAGATTGTACTCCACTCATAATAATAACAGTTATGATCACAATCATTATGTAAGTCATTATTGAGATGTTACTGCAGGAAACAGGGAGCTAAAGTTGGGCATGGGAAGAGTTCTGATTTAAATGACAAATAAATACCACAAATAAAATTAAATAATGCTACATATACACATTTTACACTCCAATTTACATAAAAGTATCAGATTTCTTTAGTAGCACTAAATATCCCAATTATCATTCTGATATGAGAAGAACATAGTGGAGACCCATAAACTAACATTGTCTCTCTAGGCAAACTCTATGATAACTTCAGAAGAAAAGATCAATTCAATCAACATTAATTCTTAGCGCCATTTGGAATAATTTATGTTTTCATCCTTTAAAGCAAATTACTCAACAGTGAGCTCAAGACTAAATTACATTTCAAATAAGTGTAATTTAAGTGCCTTTTTCATCACCTGTGAAGCAGGTATTTTAGACAGTAACATTTATACTCCCTGGCACTACATTTTTGCACATTTCATACACAGAAACAAATCACTAATTAGTTAGAAACGGGATACTCGGTTTTCTGCACACTTAGGAGGGTATAATGCTTCGGTTCATGATTAGGGTAATGTTAGCGTTAAAACAAGGGTTTGTAGTACTTGGATTATTATTCAAAACACACAAATTTACTGGTCCATGCTATAGTACATATCTGTGTCCCTGAAGCTGGTAGAGCAGTGGCGCATTAGTGGAAGCAAGTGACGTGGTGGCTAACTGTACTCATGGCTCTTGGCGTTGAATGCTCTTTAGAATTTCTTCTTGGCAAAGGATTTTTAATATGCTAGAGCCATTTCATATTCCCAAGAGTACTGTGCAACAGCCATATCCACATCTGAGACTATTTTCCATGCAAAACAGCTTCCAAAGACCTCCCTTGGCACCCTTGATGTTTACCATACAACGGCTAGCCACTGTTTGCGTACTGTTCCCACCAAGTAGCCGCCCACTTCGACCTCCAAAGCCACCTTCTACATGGCGCCAAGCCACTTCCGTTGCAGACGGACTTCCCTACAGCTTTTACCTTTCACAATACAATGAACCAGCTTCCAGTATACAAATTTTTCTTTATGAACATACATATATTATAAAATGTCATTATTTTTAAACATCATTTAGCTTATACAATATATATAACAAACTTTAACTTTCCTGTCCCAAATCGATGACTTTAACTAACAAAGAACAATCACTTCATAATGACAGATACATAATCACATACAATAAATATATTTCTAATCGATATTGGTGTTATAGCTACAGTGTGAAACTATGCTAGCAATCTCGTTGGCACATCAACATAATTTAGTTACTGTCATCTATGAGATGACCATTAAACTATGTTTCATGTGATTAATTTCCATTGGAATCACACAGAATACAGAGGTGCCAAAATACCACCAACTCGTTTTATATATATCGTCTTTCCCCGCTGCAGATAAAACAGATTTTGTAACTTTGTTTAGCTCTTTGTTGCAAACGATCTGTTATAATTCTTTTTATATTATTATTACCATCTTCCTGTTTGCTGTAAAGTCAACAAATTTCTGTCTTAAAAACTTATAATTAGCTGCCTTCTTATCTAAAGTACTATATTCCTTGCTCTTAATTTTCCACAAACATGCGTGATTCCTACAAACTTCAGTAAGTTCAGCAACAAACTTTCTAGTGCACTGACATTTATCTTTCATTTCAAAATTCACTATGTAAACACAGTCTTGAAACACTACACTGATCAATCGACTAACTCATACATGTTTCGCACACCAGATTTGTGGTGATCTTCTGTTCATATGTCATTATTTATCTGTGCAGATTTGGATGGGGCACACAGATTTGAGCACTTTTGCTTAAACTCTCACCTCCAACTTCCAGGTTTGTGCACATTTCATATGTAGGCAAATCTCCTGTTAACACACAATGAACTGCTGTGTAGATGTGATTTGCATGGACAGATTGTTGCTTGTCGACAGGTGTTTAGTCACATTTCATTCCAATGATCGTCAAACGTTTTCGCTCAAGATCCAATACTGACATTGTGAGCCACCACCTTGGACTGCACATGTGCCAACCTTATTCTAAATTGATGGCCTACATAAATTAGTATGTCTTTAACCCCTAACAGACCAGCTACAGAAAAGGTGTGATGAGTTTGTCACCAGCACCCAAGTACTGATCATTGGCAGTGCACCATTCAGAACGCTTTGTGATGACTGTTCTCCATTTCAAATTGCTGCCACCCTCAAGGTGTGATATCGTAATTGCCCAACAAAGTGTTGTTTTGTCAGTGTGAATGGATTATTATCTAATTAATTAATAACTGTAATTGTATTCATATGTAAATGTGTTATGCAATGTGAGACACAATCACAAATGCTTACTAAATGTCTTTAATGTAATTTTTTCTACACATTGTGTAGTAGTAGTATATTTATGAGAATTTTGGTGCAGAGAGCATATTGGTTAAAAATTCCAGGATACAAACCAATATTTTGACTTTGCAGTAACTCCCCACCAAAAATTTGTCTACACTGTTAAAACGAAATTTTAATCTAATTAAAAATTAAAATATATATAAAATCTAAAACATGAATGGGACAATACTTATTTTGCTTTTTACCTTGATAAATAAAATGTAATCCAACAATTTTATGTAATTATGATCATCATTTGTAATGATTATAGTATCATAATCTAGAAGAGTAATCTTACATCTAAAAGTAATAAAACTTTAACCTCGAATTTAGTTGGTAAAATTTCAGCTTTTTAAATGGAATAAGATTCATATTTTTTAAGCTCTGATAATTTAGTGAACACTTCTGCACAACCATCGCTATAATTATTTATCTTCTTTTGTATTCTGAAAATAGTTCAAAAGGAAATGGGGGTATAAATTTAAAATTCCTCTCTATGTTTCTAAACTTTTATTCATTTTTTAATTAAAAATGTTCAGTAAGCATTCACAGTTGTGAATCATAAGTTATATTTTTGCCATCTATAATAACATATGCAATTGTATCATTTTGGATATTGTTATTAAAGCATGCAGATAATTTCTTTGTTGTTTTTTGACTAGTTACAACACTCATTTTCCTAGAGATTAATTACATAGATAAATTAATTGTAAATAAAGTTGAAAAGATTTACAGTCTCATTGTTAGATAATGTTCCTATTATTTTAAAATCTCTAAAGCCATTGTAAGCTTTTAAAAAGGTATTTGGTGGTTCAAGATTCCGTAATTCTTGAGGAAAACCTTAGTTCCTCCATTTTTAACGTAGATATTCTATAATTTAACATGACTGAGTAAAGGAGAATCATTTAAATGATTATTTTTTTCTTAGTTTGGAAAACAATGACATAAAGTAAGGCATATGAAATTTGGTGGAATTACAATATATAGTAATTAGTAATTATAATAAATTGTAATTTATAGTTCAAAATATCTTTTGAAGTTCGAAGCAAGAAATTCAAATTTTTGGACTTTTAACTCTTTCTTGTTCTAGTTCAAGTGTTATTCTGGTTCATATTTAACAACAGGAACACAATTTTCCATACTTTTAACAACAAATTTTCCTTCTTTAGAAAGTGTACTATTATCATGTCAGTAGTCCAACAAAGAATAGAATCCTCTTGATCTTTTCTAGAACTCCAAGTAAAAATTACAGTTAAATCTCCTTTCAACATAATTTCGTTCTAATCTTTAAAAATCAAACTAATTCACAAAGATAAAGAACTTAATTTTGTTTGGTTTAAATTTTTCCATTGTTAAGAATGTGTCCTTCCATATTTAATTCATTTGAAAGAGATGAATTAAATTGAATAAGAGTTGAGAAAGAAACAAAAGCATCTCCTATCCTAGACCAAATATAGTTTCCTTTTTTAATCGCAATGACATTGAACAGTTTTAAAACATATTTATCAACTAGTTTAATATTTCATTTACCATCAGAAGCTGAAAACCAGTTCCATCTGTTTGAGTAACGTCAAAGGTCATATAAAGTTGTGAACAAATAGTATGAATTCAACCATTACTGTAATTAATATTAGTTTCTTTTCCCTTCTAATGCAGATTTAAATATTTTTTGTCTTCTCCCTATCTGGAAATGAGTAAAATTGATAACTTTAGATTTGGCTGAATTTTTTATTAAGGGAAAAACTTATTAAGTAATTTCTAATGCAACTGTTACATAAGCGCCATTGAAGTCAATCAAATTATCATTTTCATCAGTTATAGTTATTTCTGAATTCTGAATAGTATCAAAAATTTGAATATATATGGGGTAATTGGTTCATAAATTATTGGTCCAGCAAATTCAGCATTAGTTTTAAATAAAGCAATGATATTAGTTTCTCAACGAAAATGATCAATATGTTTAAGATACACTTCATTATCTAGTTTAAAATTTATATTAATTAATTCTAATAAAATGATTTAAGGAGCATCTTTAACTACAGTTTTTTCATTTCTATTAATAATTTAATTGTTAAACCCCAGAGCCTCGTAATATTATCTTTGTTTATATCAATGTACAATTTTTAAATCACTTTCAAGAACAATTCTATTTATAATTTCATCTCCTCTAATATGAATACTTGGATTTTAGATTGAATAAACTTTTCTATATTTTTCAAACCGTATTGAAAGACAGAAATTTCTATTGTTTCTCCACCACATTTTTTGATGTAATATAATGAGTTCATAAAGTTGAACAAAAATCACAATAGTGAAACACTTTTATAAGTTTCTCTTATTGGAATAGTTAAATCTCTTTTTCAGAATAGTCGAACTATCACTCAAATGAAATAGTTTACTCATTTACATTAATATAATATAAGGCAAATTAATAATTGATTGGGGACCAAGACTTCTATAAGAAAACTGAAAAACAAATGATGTTAATTTTTACGAAATTCTATTTTATGTCCCATCATGTGACCTAGTGTTCGTGGAAAAACAACATTAATGACTGATAATTATATTCTAGCTCCACGAGGGAACTGGAAATATAAAACATTTATATATTTATTCTAAAGGTCTAGCTCAACCAAAAAATCAAGAATTATTGAGAGCATGAAAAAATGTGGAATACAATTAATGAATATTCGGCACTTTTATTGCAAATAACAATGAAGTTATTCCATTACATGAATGTGAAGACAATCAGTTGTGGTTTTTGATTATGTCATTCTTGAAAATCAAGATATACCTCAGGAATTTTTTACTAGAGGCAGACTTCAAGAAATAAATTATTTTTATTTAAACATATTCGAAAATTCTTAAACAATAAGTTAGTGGTAGTTTACATTTTTAAATATCTTGAGGCAAGGTGATACAAATTTCTATCATATTTATCATGAATCTGTGAATAGAGATTTAAAATTCGATAAATTTAAAGAAATATGTATTTAATGTTGGAATAAAGATCTATTTTGTTTTCCTATGAAAGATATGACTACAAAGATTAGTGATGGTAGAAAAGATTAAAGGAAAGATAAAAAACTTTTGAAATGTTCAACATAAATGTTGAACATAAACGATGAAGATAAATGCAGCAGGTAAATGATGATCATAAAATAAATATGGTTATCATGTTTTTTTATCCATAATAGATGTTTGCAAAGTATGATCCAGAAGTTTTTAAAAAAATAGACAAAATAGAGGAAAAAAGGAACAATTAAAAAAAATTACGATATGGAAAAAACAACCAATATAAAAAATTTAAAAAAGATCAATCACTTATCGATACATATTGATAAAGTTAACCAAGGAATTGAAGTGTTAGGTAAAAAGATTAATAAACAAATGAAGAAAATAGAGAAGGTGAGAACGAAATGATTCCTTATAATCGATATGATTTAGCAATGGGATTAAATTTTGATAACAATGGATGGGGATTATAAAAAATCCTTATTAATTTTAATCTATGTAAGTGAAAAGTGATTATACTTTACTAGCTAGTTGAAACATTAAACCAAAATCAATTAAACTCAATAATGAACAATGAAATAGTTATACAATTTTCACTCCTGCACAGAAAAGGAAAGTAGAGAGAAAACTAACAAAAATCTACTCGTTTTCATCAACTATTCCAGTTGAGACAAAGATTTTGAACATCTAACATACAGGAAAGAAGGTAGAGATCTAACACAAGATGGATGTGGATTTTTACCATTACACTTAGCAGCAATGACCATATGTAACTGCAATTGGTTCACTTGTCAGTGGTTCTACAGCAACTGCAAATAAATTTATAAAGAAGAAAAGGATGATAAAAATTAAAAAAAGCAAAAAGGCATAATTTAGCACTGGAAAAGAAAGGAAGCGGAATAAATTCATAGAAAAATTCCGAAATTAAATAATCCTTTATTTAATTCTGGGACAGAAGAATATGTTAAACAATTAAAAATTAAATATTTCAGTTGCGTTTTTGTGATTGATAAATTACGGAATGAATCTAAAAATTCATAATGTGGAACAGTAAATTTAGATACAACTGAGCATATTGGTACTCATTGGATTTGTCATTATATAACCAAAAAATTGAATTTGTTTTTGATTTGTATGGAAGCAATATACTGAAACAACTAGTTAACTACTAGGGAAAAATAATCTGTCCTACAATATCGACAGATATGATGAAGTAATTTGGGGACATCTGTGTTTATTTGTTTTAAAACTATCATGCATGAATTGTAACTTTCATAACATTTTATGTTCAATAATTGGATGTATTTGGAAATAAAGTTTAGAAAAAATTAAAGATTTTCAAATATTAAATCCGAAACTAATGTTGTTGTTATTGTGGTCTTCAGTCCTGAGACTGGTTTGATGCAGCTCTCCGTGCTACTCTATCCTGTGCCAGCTTCTTCATCTCCCAGAACCCACTGCAACCCACATCCTTCTGAATCTGCTTAGTGTAGTCATCTCTTGGTCTCCCTCTACGATTTTTACCCTCTACGCTGCCCTCCAATACTAAATTGGTGATCCCTTGATGCCTCAGAACATGTCCTACCAACCAATCCCTTCTTCTGGTCAAGTTGTGCCACAAACTTCTCTTCTCCCCAGTCCTATTCAATACTTCCTCATTAGTTATGTGATCTACCCATCTAATCTTCAGCATTCTTCTGTAGCACCACATTTCGAAAGCTTCTATTCTCTTCTTGTCTAAACTACACTCCTGGAAATTGAAATAAGAACACTGTGAATTCATTGTCCCAGGAAGGGGAAACTTTATTGACACATTCCTGGGGTCAGATACATCACATGATCACACTGACAGAACCACAGGCATATAGACACAGGCAACAGAGCATGCACAATGTCGGCACTAGAACAGTGTATATCCACCTTTCGCAGCAATGCAGGCTGCTATTCTCCCATGGAGACGATCGTAGAGATGCTGGATGTAGTCCTGTGGAACGGCTTGCCATGCCATTTCCACCTGGCGCCTCAGATGGACCAGCGTTCGTGCTGGACGTGCAGACCGCATGAGACGACGCTTCATCCAGTCTCAAACATGCTCAACGGGGGACAGATCCGGAGATCTTGCTGGCCAGGGCAGTTGACTTACACCTTCTAGAGCACCTTGGGTGGCACGGGATACATGCGGGCGTGCATTGTCCTGTTGGAACAGCAAGTTCCCTTGCCAGTCTAGGAATGGTAGAACGATGGGTTCGATGACGGTTTGGATGTACCATGCACTATTCAGTGTCCCCTCGACGATCACCAGAGGTGTATGGCCAGTGTAGGAGAATCGCTCCCCACACCATGATGCCGGGTGTTGGCCATGTGTGCCTTGGTCGTATGCAGTCCTGATTGTGGCGCTCACCTGCACGGCGCCAAACACGCATACGACCATCATTGGCACCAAGGCAGAAGTGACTCATCGCTGAAGACGACATGTCTCCATTCATCCCTGTCGCGACACCACTGGAGGCGGGCTGCACGATGTTGGGGCGTGAGCGGAAGACGGCCTAACGGTGTGCGGGACCGTAGCCCAGCTTCATGGAGACGGTTGCGAATGGTCCTCGCCGATACCCCAGGAGCAACAGTGTCCCTAATTTGCTGGGAAGTGGCGGTGCGGTCCCCTACGGCACTGCGTAGGATCCTACGGTCTTGGCGTGCATCCGTGTGGTCCGGTCCCAGGTCGATGGGCACGTGCACCTTCCGCCGACCACTGGCGACAACATCGATGTACTGTGGAGACATCACGCCCCACGTGTTGAGCAATTCGGCGGTACGTCCACCCGGCCTCCCGCATGCCCACTATACGCCCTCACTCAAAGTCCCTCAACTGCACATACGGTTCACGTCCACGCTGTTGCGGCATGCTACCAGTGTTAAAGACTGCAATGGAGCTCCGTATGCCACGGCAAACTGGCTGACACTGACGGCGGTGGTGCACAAATGCTGCGCAGCTAGCGTCATTCGACGGTCAACACCGCGGTTCCTGGTGTGTCCGCTGTGCCGTGCGTGTGATCATTGCTTGTACAGCCCTCTCTCAGTGTCTGGAGCAAGTATGGTGGGTCTGACACATTGGTGTCAATGTGTTCTTTTTTCCATTTCCAGGAGTGTATAAACCTATATTATCGTCTTATTTCGGTTTTGTAGCATAATGCTGAAATTTTTCTTTTTGAAATATGTAGTGTACTCGTTCCAATATAAATTGATTTATTGAACAATATTTTATTCATATGAACCAGGTTTAGATTTATTGAAAAAACAGTAGTATGTTCAACATTTTGTTTTGAAATATGTTACATATATTTTCTTGTATTTGATATTATTTTAATATGGTGTCAATTTCTAACATTTTCCATTTTCCTCCAAATACTGAATCATTCATTAACTTGTAGAAATCTTTCTCACAATCGTAAGCTGCATTCTTTCTTATTTCTGTTTTAAAGTGTATTTCTTCAACCAGTCTGATTGTTCAAATGTTAAGATTCTATGACTTTTCTTTAATTTTAATCCAAGATTTAAACGTTGTTCAAGATATCTATCATGTGAAACATGTGTTTCTTTATTATTTAAAATTGTTATACTGGTGCTAACGGTAAATTTTTATGTAAGTTATGTAAATAACTTCGATATTCTAAATAAACTTCTCAAATATAACCATGTTTATGGTCGTCTGATACTTTAAATATTTCTTAAGCGTGAAAATATGTTGGTTCTAACCGATGTAAATGTTTAAATGGTAAAAACTGGGACATTTACCACCCATATAAATTGTTTGCATCTAAATATGCAACATAATTTCATTAGATTGTTGGCTTATAACTTTTCATATTTTTATTATTTGACTTAGCATATCTTTAAATACTTTGAGAAATTCCACCTTGCATCCTTTTTCAAGAAATAGAAGCATATCATAATTTTGTAATAAATCTAATCCAACTTTTGTCATTTTCCATATAGCATCATAAGGTAAGCCTCACGCAGTAAAAAACCAAGATGGATTCAGTTTATAAGATTTAATATATGTATCTCTAAAATATTTGATAATATCTTCTAGTGTTAAAAAATGAGATTTGTTGTATAATTTTGTATAGTCATCTAAACTTTTAATATTGCATTCATCACAAACTGTATTTGGATGGTTGTAATCTTCATCAGAAATATTATCTTTATTAAGTCTTGAATAAAAATATTCTTCTTTCGGTAATTTAGTTTTTTGTAATGTTTCTTCAGAGTCCTTATATTCATAAGGATAAACTCATTTTTCAATTATTAAATTTCATTGTCCACCTGCAAAATATTTTGCTGTTTTTGTAAATTCTTCTTTTGTAAGATTAGAAGATAATTTATCAACACCTGAAGCCATAAATTCCAACATATCTAAAAATATTAATATTAATCCATCTTCAACATATTTACTAAAAGAAATATTTTTTCCTCATTATTTGGAATAACATCAGTATCTACTATCTATTGGTAATTCTTTCATGAACAAACGAACGTCGTAATTTGTTAAATTATGAATATAAACTGGAATAAATTCAGGATTTTGATAATTAAGATTACAATTTTCTAAAGCAGGCTTTTGAGAAGAATGGATACTCTAGTAAGGCAATAAAAAGAGTTTTGTGACCGAATAACAGGAGGCGTAAAGACAACAATAGGACAAAACTATGGAAGAACATGGTTTATCTACCCTTCATCAAAAAAGTAATGGATCACATTAGCAAGATTTTAAGGAAACACAACTTTCGACCGATTTTCAGACTAACTAAGAAAATAGGCCAAGCACTTCATTCCGTTAAGGATAAATGTTCCCCTCTGTCTGCAAGTGGTATGTACAAGATTCCATGTACATGTGATAGGGTCTACATAGGAACTACAAAGAGAAGCGTGAATACATGGCTGAAGGAACATAAAAGTCTTTGCTGACTAGGGAAAACAGACAAGTCAGCTGTAGCAGAACATGCTCTTCAGTCAGGTGATCACATAGTGAATTTTTTGGACACTGACGTTTTAAGTACTATGACAAATTATTATCCTCATCTATATAGAGAAGCCATCGAAATATATGAACATGGTGATAATTTTAACAGAAAAGAAGAAGATATGAAACTCAGCGATATATGGAGAGGGGCGCTACAGAATCGAAGAGAAGTTTTTATCTTTGACGTGCTAAGATTGGTAGTTATATTTTATCCTTGAGAAGGTTTATCGCTGCTATGACATGAAATTCAGGCCACGACCACTTTCCACGGTTCTTCGATGTCCGACTCATCAGTCGGCAAGACTCAGCAAAACCAGGAGCACCTCCAGAAATGTCCAACGTAGCTTTGGACGAAATGTCAGGGATAGAAGAGTTCAATGGGCCACTGCCATACAACCCAGAAGATATTGCCAGCCATTTATCTTTGATGTTTAGAATAAGAGTATGCAATACACCTCTACTCAATTTTTGAACCTTGCCCAATTAACGCACATGTCACATGAAGATGAAAAGGTCTCAGTTGTACACATTTGCTATTCATCACAATGAGTGAATCATCGTGAATGAAACAATGTAAACTTTCTTCATCCAAGCCTGTAGGTCTCGCTGAAGGGAGATCGTCTTTCACTGGAAAATGGTTTTCCTTGAAACAAGAGAACAACTTTCTTGCATGGCACTAGCCCCACGCACGGCCAACTTTTTTGAGCTCCCTCCAGTGCCTCAACCTCTCTATTAAATCAAAGTGAACAATATGTCATCTGATAACCCGTTTTCTAACAGTAAAATAACACTCATAACCTTTAAACACACTGCATCCAGAATGTAAATGCAAGAAAAATACTAGAATCTCAAGTAACAAATATTATTTTTTTCTTTTTATTTCCTTTCATGGGGGTTAGAGAAGGCTGTTTGCATTTAACCCAATGTAGAATAAGGTTCTTTCCACACTATTACTAGGCGAGGTAATACTGGGACATGAGTCCCAGCTGTGGCATAGCCAAAGCAAGTGGCATTCATTCACTTTCTCACAATTACAGGATTTCTACCAACATTTTAGTTTTTATGATATGTATCATTTTTGTAAACATCGTTTTTGTGTGTCATGTACTCGGTTAACAAATGTGCATTATGAGTTCGGTAACCAAGCATAACATTAATTATTTCTGATGACAGAGCAAGGGTGCCTCCATGACAAGAAGAACATTAAACAGTAGCCCTTATGTATAAAAAATTTCAAACAAAACTTCGAAAGGCTTACAAGAAAAATGTTTTTTAACTTGTTTGTTATACAGGGGTTGGATAAAAATATGAAATCACAGGGAGAAATCCGTGCTTGAACACAAATCGCCAGTGAAGAAACAATACTGCATAACTGACAAGTTGTCGATTTTGTATTTTTCAATCAACTGCTATTTTTGAGTCCCAGCGTATCTGTTCTTACCAACAAAATGCCAATTTCTATTTATGTACAAAGAAAATGAACTAAAACATGAGCGAAAAAAATGATGAAATTACTGTGTAACTATTATAGTGTGTTTTGGCTGTGGTAAACACTACTGTGTTAAATCGAAAAGTGTATGCAACCACAGCACATTGTTATTGCACTGAAGTGACAAATGCCCTGTGTACTGTAGCAACTCGACATGGCATGGACTCGACAAGTTGTTAGAAGTCCCCTGCAGATATCCTGAGCCATGTTGCCTCTACAACTGTCCATAATTGCGAAATTATTGCCACTGAAGCATCTTGTACACAAAATGACCTCTTGATTATGTGCCTTAAATGTTCAGTGGGATTCATGCCAGGCAACCTGAGTGGCCTAATCATTCGACTGAACTGTCCAGAATGTTCTTCAAACCCATCACGAATAATTGTGATGCACTAACATGGTGCATTGTCAACCATAAAAAATTCCATCTATGATTAGGAACATGAATTCTTTGAATGGCTGCAAATGTTCTCCCAGTAGCTGAACAAAGCAATTTCCAGCCAATGATTGGTTCAGTTGATCCAGGGGATCCAGTCAATTGCATGTAAAAATGGCCCAAACCAGTATGGAGCCACTACTAGATATGCACAGTGCCTTGTTGACAACTTGAGTCCATGGCTGCCTGGAGTCTGTGTCACACTTGAACCCTACCATCATCTCTTACCAACTGAATTCAGGACTCATCTGACCAGGTCACAGTTCCCCAGTCATCTAGGGACCTAATGATATGTTCACGATCCCAGGTGAGGTGCTGCGGACAGTCATGTTCTTAGCAAAATTCCACCACACTGTCCTAATTGATATGTTCCTCGGATGTCCCACATTGGTTTCTACAGTTATTTCACGCATTGTTGCTTGTCTGTTATCACTGATAGCTCTACAAGAATGCTGATTCACTGCCATTAACTAAAGGCCGTCGGCCACTGCTTTGTCTGTAGTGAGAGATAATGCCTGAAATTTGGTATTTTTGGGACATTCTTGACACTGTGGATCTCGGAATATTGAATTCTCTAACGATTTCCGAAATCGAATGTCCCATGCATCTAGCTCCAACTACCATGTCACATTCAAAGTCTGTTAATTCCCATCATGCGACCGCATGAATTACCTGAGTACAAATGATAGCTCCATCAATGCACTGCCCTTTAATAAATTGTGTACGTGATTCTGCCGCCATCTGCATATGTGCGTATCGCTATCCCATGACTTTTGTCACCTTAATGTATCTCCCAGCGTTCGACTGAGGTTCTTAGTTGTAGATTCAGTTCATGAAATTGGGCAGCATTTTACGATACGATCTTTTTACTAAGAAAAAAAGTTGTTTCTTGGCTGAAAGTAGCGCATGAAAGCGATGATAGATTCCTGAGAGCGATTGACTGCGGTAACAAAATTGTTTCATTATTTACCTTGCATTAACAGCAATCCGTCAAACTGCAAAACTCAGTAGTACCACAGCTACTTTGGTGTGGTATAAATCAGGACGACGCAGTTCACCCAGTCCATCCTTTCGTCATTTCAACCAAAGATTTTTGGAATACCTGCTTAATTGTAGCTCTCCTACAAATCCAGAAAAAACAGCAAGTGAGAACAGTAGTAGCAGTGAAGTTACATGCACAGAGTAAGAACTAATTTCGCATGTGGGGCTCTCAGTCTCTTTTTCATGGGCTGTCTAATAGTGGAGGTAACGTTTCTTCTTCTTCTTCTTTTTATTATTATTATTATTATTATTATTATTATTATTATTACTACTATTATTATTATTATTACTATGAATTTTCGTTTCTACTTTGTCTTGCAACGTTGATTTACAAATATTTTTATCTAGAAACTTCTCTGGCTATGTCCAGATTTGCTCAAAATGATACACCCATTACAGTTGCCACTCAGTCTACAGTACTACTTCGCTCTCGTTGCTACACAATAGGGCAGGTTGGTTACCAAATGACGGGAACAAGGACGTCGAAACCAGAGAGATTAGGGTCCACCCAGAGGCATACCGAAATCTTTCTTTCCATGAACAATACGAGACTGGAATAGAAGGGAGAACCGATACAGGCAGTTAAGGTACCCTACATCACACACCGTACGGTGGCCTGCGGTGTATGGATGTAGATGTAGATTGTGGTCGTGTTCTGATGGTGTCTTGTACTTGCCTGAAGTTGGCGAGATGTTGTGTATTTTAAGGATTGGAATTAGGATTTGGAGATTTTGGGAATTTTCTCTTCGACTTAGTCTTCAAATATCGTCATATGGCGTTTGTGTTTATCACGGGACAAGTCATACCGACCTAGGGAGTGGATGAGGTTATTTCCAGATCTGGAAGAGCTCCCATAGAAAGCACTTGCCAGATGTTGGAATCTTTCTTTGAGGAGGGGGATTTCGGCAGCAGCGTGAAGACCGTCGATGGGAAATCCCATGGGTAGATGCAGTGACCTCCTGAGGGCGTAGTTCTGCAGCCTCTGGAGGTTTTCCAGATGCTGCTTTGGCGCTAATGCCCGGACAAGGCATGCATACTCCATTACTGGGAGTATAAGTGCCTGATAGACATTTACTCCTACAGAGCAGGGAAGGGAGCTCGTTGTATTGAGGACTGGGTATAGGATAGACATTCTGGTGCAGACCTTCCTGTGGACCTCGTCTATGTGGGGTTTCCATGTTTCCGTATCTCCTGAGCCTCTGGGTAATCAGCATAGCCTATGTCTTTTCAGGGTTGATGGTGATGCACCAGCGACGGGCCCATGTTTCTGTGTTATCTAAAACCCTTTGTGGTCTGTGAATGACCAAGTCCTTCTTCGCAATACGAGTGTAAAAGACTGTGTCGTCAGCATACTGTGCAGTGTGCACCAGGGGGCCTGTGGGAGCGTCTGCAGTGTACAGACTGTACAAAACGGGCCTCATCACAAATCCCTGTGGTACTCCATCACCAATACGCCTTTTGGTGGAGGTGGCTGTTTCTCCCTTGACAGAGAAAGTACTGTTCATGAGATAGCTTTGGAGTAGCCTGACTATGATCCCGGGGGACCTCTGTGCGTATAACTTGTATAGTAGCCCTTTTGCCATGCTGAGTCGAAGGCTTTGGCTACATCAAATAGCACTATCCCAGAGTAGCCTCTATGGTTGAAGCCCTCTGTGGCTACTTCCACCAGTCTCATGATCTGTTGGGGGCAGAGTGCTTCTGTCTGAATTCGAATTGGAAATCTGGCAGAAGTCACTCGTTGGTGATGTCATCTCATAGGGGTATTAATTAGGAGGAGGTGCTCATGGGTCTTGCTGAGAGTTGGCAAGATGCTTGTCAGCTTGTAGTGCTGTGGGAATAAAGGGTCTGGTTGGTGTATTGCAACCACTTCCAAACGTTTAAAGTAAGCTGGGAACTCGCGGGTATGAGTAATCTTGTTGAAGACATTGGCGAGGTGTTCGATAGCTGAGGGTGGAAGGTTTTTAATTAGCTGGTTGGTGACACTGTCATGTCCTGGCGCCTTTTTTGTTTGAGAGGGACCTAATTAATTTGGCCATATCTTTGGGGACGAAAAGTGGGGGTTCGTCCTCTGGGTCCTCCTCAGCATTAAGACAGCCAGTTGATGTACTACCTCTTCATGTTTGCCATCTTGGGATTCTGCCACTTGGAACTACTTCTCAAAGGTGTCGGCAAGGGCATTGGCCTTTCCAGAATGGCTGTAGGCCAGACCCCCTCTCGCCGTGCAGTGGCGGCAACCTATTGCGTCATTTGGTAAAGTGCTTGGTTGCTTGCCATAGTGTGTGATCGTCTACTTTGAGGGCCGTGAGGCGGTTTTGCCATTGATGGTTTCTATGCTCATTGAGCGCTACCTTCAGCTCTCTCTGTAGACGATTGAGCATCCTCCTGGTGGCCAGATTTCTGGTGATCTTCCACTCTATTGTCACAAATTTTCCGAGAGTTGTACGTGTGGGGGCGGTCCATTCCTTTGTGGAGGAGTGGCACCTTCCGCTGCCTGCAGGATGGCTCCTGTTAGGTTTGTAGCGCTTGTTCTACTGTTTTGGCAGTAAGTAGCGGAGTGTGAGCAACATAAGAGGCGACAGATTCTTGGTATCGCTCCAAGTCTGTACGTTTGTAGGACGTCTGGAACCATGGGAGTGCTACCCATTCTCCCATATCAAACCTCTAGAATCACTGGGTTGTGGTCAGAGAACATTCTGTTGATTGTCCTTGCAGCCACAAACCCCGTGACCCTTCTAGTGACAGCTATGTCTAACACATTGGACCTAACTCCAGTTTTTGAAAATGTGTGGGCTCTACCAGACCCCATGTTTCGAAGTGGTGGTCGCACCCTAGTTGTTGCAGTTTGGCGCCTGCTCTGGAGGTTACTCTAGAGTTCCAATTGGGGTGTTAGGCATTGAAGTCACCTCCTATTATGTATTTGCCTTCAATTTGCCGTAGAGCAGCTATGTCTCCCTCGTCTTGTTGGGGTTGGTAGATTGCAAAAACTGGGGGTCCAGTGGCAGTTGTTACTTCCACCACCACTGCTTCGATTTTGTTGGTAGCTGGTAAGAATACTTGGTAGTGGAGGACCCATCTTTTGATGTATATGGCCACTCCTCCACTTTGGGTTGGCCTGTCTTTATGGTAGTTAATGTAGTTGGGAACTGTTGCTTTTATTCCCAGTTTTAGGTGGGTTTCCTCCATCAGGTATATGTCGATGGAGAAATCCTTCATGAGTTCTCTGAACTTGACCTCTTGATTAACAACGCCATCTGCATTAAAGACACACATTGTCAGGCTTTGGATAATTGGTCATCTATCCATGATGGGGTTTCGAAACTACTGAGGAAGTCGCAGAGGGGAGTGACTGCTGGACTGCTGCCTGAAGGGCAGTGGGAATCTGAGTGTTCTGCTTCTGGGCCTCTGTGAATTCCTTCACGTTTCCAAGATGAGGCTCACGGTCTTGACCATAATGCCTAACAATTGATTCTGAGAGGGTGGATTGAGTGTGGAGTTCCCTAGAACTTCCTCTGTCTTGGTGGAGCTGGTCATTGTGGTTTTCCTGGTGTTGTTATTTTGTGTGTGTGTGTGTGTGTGTGTGTGTGTGTGTGTGTGTGTGTGTGCGTGTGCGTGTGCGTGTGCGTGTGCGTGTGCGTGTGCGTGTGCGTGTGCGTGTGTGCGATAAGGCTTGTATCGATATCTCGACGCTTCCATAGTTTTTGGTGGGGAAACCACTTCTGCATATGTTGCTCTTGGTCTGTAAGGCCTTCGTTTTGCCCAAGTCTGTATGTGTTGTCCTGTTTTGTGTCTCTGTGTAGTTTGATGGGGTGGTGGTGTCTTATTTACTTGTGTGTGTGTGGGGGGGGGGGGGGGGCGACCTTCGCACCCTTTACCTTCTGTGTGTTTTTTTTTTGTGAACCTCACAACCTTGGTACCCTGCCACGTGGTTTTTCCCACACAGTGCACACCTTATCTGCAGGACCATGTGTTTCATGTTGCAAGTAATGGTGTCATAGGGTCAGCCCATTTTCTGTGCTGCACATTTCTATATAGTTACTTGACCGTTCTCCTCTTCTGCAGGCGGGCACCTCCGGAAAGGGGTGAAGAGATGCGCAGCCGGTGGTGAGGGTTCACAGTGCGGATGGTGGTGGGGTAACCAATGCATGGCTCTGATGCGGGCGTTGGGTCCGGATCGCTGTCCATTCTGTCCGCGGATCCCGTCACTTTCACAACTGAGCGTCCCTGATGTATCTTCTCAATTGCATGAAATTGAAATACACTATTCCGGTTGGCCAGATTGTTGTGGAGATGTATTTCCACTGCCTCCTTGAAGACGGAATCAAAATGGTTCAAATGGCTCTGAGCACTATGGGACTTAACATCTGTGGTCATCAGTCCCCTAGAACTCAGAACCACTTAAACCTAACTAACCTAAGGACATCACACACATCCATGCCCGAGGCAGGATTCGAACCTGCGACTGTAGCATTCGCGCGGTTCCGGACTGAGCGCCTAGAACCGCGAGACCACCGCGGCCGGCGAAGACGGAATCCCAGAATCCGTTAGCACTGCATATATTTTTCGTTTCTTCAAATATAAATGTGTACCCCTCGTTAACGCTATGCTCTGCAACCGCAGACTTGCTTATTTGTCCTAAGCGCACGTTTCTGGTGTGCTCTGTACAGCACTGTGATATACACCATTGCGTTTGTCCGATGTACTGCCTTCCATATTCGCACTTGATACTGTGTAGATGCCCGGCGTCTGTTACCCTAGAGTGTTTTTGGTCGAGCAAAGTATGTCCATTACTTTTCACGTTCCGTGCATATTATCTGCGTCTCTCTGTAGCTACTCTTACGGAAAGTTTCCCACAGATGCTGCAACTCCTGTGGCAAACTCCCCCTGTCACAGATGGACCTGGCTCCATGTACAAAGGTGTTTAGTACTCAGTTGCGTTGTGCTGGATGGTGGCAACTCTAAGCATTAAGTTAATGGTCATTGTGTGTCCTTCTCCTGTAGACCGAGCGTCCCAATGTACTGCATGGATTTCTCTCAATTAAAATATCAGGGAAGGGTAGGCATCCATTCTCTTCTACTTCCATGGTGAACTTGATATTTTTCATGTATGCCACTGAGATGACACAGAAACTCCTGTACGCTTTCCTTGCCATGTGGCCACACCACAAAAGTGTCATCAACATATCTATAAAACAGGCAGTGTTAAGTGCTACATCTTCAAAGTGTTCCATGTAAAGGTTGGCAATACCCGGGGCTAAGGGGGAGTCCATGACAACCCCATCGATTTGCTCATAGAATTTCCCCAGCAGATTTGAAATAATTGGTAGCTAGCATGTGACGGAAGAGTCTCATTGCGTCTTCATCGAAGTGCCCCTTGAGAAGCGCTAAGAAATCGTCGAGCAGCACATGGGTGAAAAGGGACACAACAGCCTAGTTGACTAGTAGATCCCCCTCATCTATGCACAGCTCTTGGAGTACCTTAACAAATTCTGTCGAGTTCTTTACATGGTATGGGCTGTTACCCAGAAGTGGTTTTAGTAATTGGGCTAGATGTTTGGCTATCCCATAAACTCATCAACATAGAAAACGTACCGCAACTGTAGAATATGTGGTTGGAGGTGGCTGGATGGATTAAAGTACAGTGCTGTACTATGTCACCTGAGCAGAAAAATAGTGCATTAGGTGTTGGCAACTGTACTACATTTACAAACAATTTTATAATACGGAACAAGAAGTAATATCATTGCATGGGTAGAAGCTACATAAAACCGATAAAATTACGAAAAATAAGTGTTAACTGAGGGAAAATACGTCGAAATGCGGGAAACTGAGGGATTACTTCCATGCCTTCCGGCTTGCTGCAGAACAACTCTTACATGTGGGAACGAGTACGCGACAGCAGGAAAAAAGAGAACCATCTGCCGCTAAACAGCATTGTAATAAAACTGGTAAAACTGCCAAAATTGATCGCACTATCAATTGTGATGCTTATTATTACAGTACAGTACAGTACAGTTCCATCCTTTTTGACCACTGATATGCTGTTGATTACGACATAATGACCGAGTGACATCACTTGTTTGAGATGGTTCAAATGTCTCTATGCCCTATGGGACTTTACATCTGAGGTCATCAGTCCCCTAGACTTAGAACTACTGAAACCTAACTAAACTAAGGGCATCACACACATCTGCGCCCAATGCAGGATTCGAACCTGCGACCGTAGCAGCAGCGCGGTTCTGGACTGAAGCACCTAGAACTGCTCGGCCACAGCGGCCGGCGTTTGAGATGGCGAAAGAGTCTCCGTGGAGGACATCATCCGGGGATGGCTAGCACCGAAACAGTAATCATGTAGCTACATGAGTGCAATACGAGAAATAAATCGTAATGGAACCCCGAGCAATCAGCTATATCTGTGAAACATGTGTCTAAATGTAGAAGGCGTCCAGCACCTTAGGACACCTGTCTGGAAATACTCCACAGCGCCATAAAACTCTTCCAGTTTCCATATGTTGCGACTGTATTATTTAAAACCATCCAGTATGTTTTTTTTCTGTGAGAGCCAATGGCTTAAAACATGTTAATATCAGTTTAGAACCTGACACAGACCTTGAAGTTGTCACAGAAAAACAAAATGTATGGTGGTATATAAAGTGTGTTACAGCAGAAAAGAGGTGTATCAATCAAGAAAACAGGACCCTCTCTTGCGACAGATAGTGTATGATATGTGGTCCTTCTACAACACAGATGATGAAACTTTACACTGGTCTGTGCAAGTGGCTTCGATCACTGGCCACCATCTCCAATCGATCAATACCTGTATAATTAATGGGATGACCATATATACTCGATGCTGGCAAGCAGACTGTATTTGCTATAGATACATCAGCAGAGAGAGATGCAGTGAAAATCTTATCGAGTTCTCTCAAATGAAGTTAGCGGAGCTTTTGTAATTCGTAGTTTTTCTCTGTTGGATGATACAAAATAGCGACGACAGAATGTTTGGGTGACAGACAAAAACGCACCCTGAGGGACATAGATCTCTCTCAGACTGTATTACTTTATTAACACATTGTAGTGTAGTAGCAAAATCCTCGTCCTTATTCCAGTTCCTGTATGATAACTCTTCCTAATTTTCTCAATAAGAAACATCACTGTAACTGTTTCTACTGACTTTTATACTACTTCGTGTCGCAGAAGAAAGCTTCGTTTTGGCGCTTACCTTGCACATTGTACACGGTTGGCGAAGCTAGACAGTATGTTCCCATTTCCATCGAATGGTCAAAACACAGTCCTGTCACATGAACTCAGCTTACCCTCTTTCTACATGGGTTGCAGAACGTGGTAGATATAGCACTCTCCGACTTGAATTGGAGCGGTCGCATATGCGAAGCCGCTGAGGTTGTGGGGGCAGAGACTGAGGAACATTTACAAGTTGCATAGTCACTATTTAAAACTACATCATAGTTTTACTGTAGCAGATGGGATCGAAAAAGGTGACTCGTTTAGAGATGTATGGAGGACTCAAGTGTGAGGACATGTTGTACATGATGTGTGCTGCATATAATATATATTACACTACTCGCTACGGACAGTAATGATTTATTTGTTTGCAAGATACTACGATATTTGGTGACTGTAGAAGGAATTTCAACAGAAGTTGGACATCATTAAGGTAAAGAAAGTTTTGTTACAAATGCAATGTGCATATTCATAACTGGTTCAAATGGCTCTGAGCACTATGGGACTCAACTGCTTGGGTCGTCAGTCCCCTAGAACTTAGAAGAACTAAACCTAACTAACCTAAGGACATCACACACATCCATGTCCGAGGCAGGATTCGAACCTGCGACTGTAGTTCCAGACTGTAGCGCCTAGAACCGCGAAACCACCGCGGCCAGCATTCATAACTGGTGATTGAGACAATGTATAGCTTTCATATCCAACGATTTTGTAAAGATAATTGTTGATGTATAATCAGCTAATCGAGTGTGTTAATTTTGAGCATTATTAATTTTCGGTGTCAAAATGCAAGTTCTAAAGTTAGTGCCATATTGTTACTTGCCCCAAGTCAATACCACTTCCCAGATCCACATCATTTTTGATTCACTATTTTTCTCAGTAATTCACTGCCTTGGTCATATTCGATTTAATTAAAATGCATGCTAGAATAGCTGTTGGCTGACTATGCAATTTAAAGTACTAACAGAGAGCACTGCAAAGAGCGTTACCATTTCGCAGATAAAGATAAATTTTACTAATTCAGAGATACGATTCATTAAGCACAAGGACCATTATTTTCAAATTGACAAAGTTTTGTTTTATTATCAAGCCCAATTTCAAATCAATAATGTTGTACGATTCAGTTTTTGTGTTACATAATTCATGCAGTTTTGGTTTGGTTAAAAGTTATTGACACTTTACATACTCACAGTCAGAAAAATTCAATACTGGGCATAGTGCACATAAGCGACAAGATAAATCACACTTTCATGTGCCATTCCCATTGTAACAGTTGTGTTTAATGTCAGTTAAGTAATTTCAATCATATTTCAAATCCATACGTTTCAAAGTAAGTGGCTGAATTGAGAGACTTCATTCACAAATCGCTGACAGCATTTCTACCAGAAAGTGTTACATGATCAGAGACTTGTGTGTACCCGTAGAAGCAAGACAGCTTTTTATGCAGGATGACGACAACATAGTTGCGATCGTGTTTTTAATAGCGCGATCATTACGCGTAATATTTGTTGACGGTGATAGATCCCTTATGTGGTCAGCTTCAAACGTCGGTTCTCAATAGTGTTCCTCGGACAGAACATCGTCTTCCCTCCAGGAATTCCCATTTGAACTACCTGGTGAGTGCAATCCAACTACTGAAAGAGATAAATTACTCGCCATCCAAAGTGACTCATCATCAGTTTAATAAATTAGACTATCAATTTGAGATCAGTGAACGGTTCTTGAGTTGGTGTTTTTTCGTTGCGGCGATATCTTTTAACGATATTTGAATGTCTCGCCTACCGGATTTATGAAGCGATATGTAGCATAAAACTTATATTTACAACTTTACTTTGGGCTTACCTTAAGAGAGTCTGAAAGTGAGGCTTCCTGTGGCTGTGGTCGATCTTTTAGCGCTCCATCATGAACCAAAACTGTGTTAATATCCTAGCCCTGTGATGCATTTCAAAACAGGAAACGAAAGATAATTTTCTAGTTGATGAAAGAATACTTAAAGAGAGAATACAGCCTATGCCGTAGGCCTGTACAAGATTTTCACAAGTAACAATACTTCAGCGGCGTCGAAATGTGTATATTTCTTCTATCTTCGAAAATAACCCGTATAGACGGGAGGAATATACACTTTGCATGAGAAATTTGAGGTGTGTGGTCAACAACATCGCTACCTTGGGTTGGGTAAAGTGGAGTTTTTAAACTGTATGCTCTACGTCGGGGTGGAATTGTTTAGAACTATTGTATACGTCCAAGCTGCAGCTGCTGCTTTCATAATGCACCGTGGATGTCTTCAGGGGACGTCACGAGGAGTCGGCAACAGGGGATGACAGATTAGCTCAGCCTTTGACGTGCACAAAGAATGCATTTTTCTGATCTTGCCCGAGACAGCAAGGGTTGGCGAAGTTACCAGTGTGCTGGGTGAGCGTGGCAGAAGCGGACGTGTGTGTCTGACGTGACAGGAGATACAAATCGATGGGCATTTACAGTTGACGTATTAATAGCATCTGGATTTCTATCACTCCAATCAGCCCTGGATGTCCTCCATCGCCAGGGATGGTACACACTGGCATACATGCGCGCCCACGACTGCAGCCACGACGGAAATTTTCACTGACCTCTTTATGCGGCGCTGGTGTTGTACATGGAGACCTCGGGAAGGGAGTGCGTGAGGTGTGCACGTGTTTTCAGGTATCTCCAACATCAAGCCATGACAACTACTGCTATGGACTGAATCATAGTTTAAATGTGTCGTGTTTAGTGCTTCTCAATACAATGCAGTGGGCTGTCTCTTGCAGTGGTATTTGCTGTTCTCTCTATTGCATCACCATTTTTTCCATCATATACGTTTCGTTGAAACATAGTGGTGGTGGAGGGCGCGTACAAGACCTCTGAGTGTTTAGCGCCACGATCTATTTGTGACGGAAATTCATTACTTGATTCGCATAATGTTCGTTGAAAGTATGCTTTACTGAGAAGAAGGATCATTTTAAAGTTGGAAATGATCTGTAAATTGTTAAACAATTACACAGGTTAGTGCACATGATTATTTCACTATATTTTTGATATCGAAATTGTGTCAGCTTTCCCTTTGTCTCCAGCATTGGCCAATAGGAATACAGTATTCTGAGGTGAGATGAAAACCTCCATCTTCATGTTTGAAGATGTTGGTTCACACAAACAAGCAGGGAGTAGCTCCTTGAGAGTGACTGATGCAAGAAGCGAGTCTGGAATTAGGCAATCAACAGAATGCTGCCACTTGATGCTCTGTTTGGTGGCCGTCGATATCCGGTCTGTGGTATTTAGTAATGTGATCTGTAATTAGGACAGTGGGCTATTTTGACTTGCACCCTGATGAAACACACACACACACACACACACACACACACACACACACACGGGAGACCCCCCAAACAGAGGATATTATATAGCACTTCATTCCATTCCCTTGTGATTACAGTTATGTCATCGGAAGCAAGAGGGCGGGGGTGCAGTAATGATGCCTTCTTAATGAGTGACCCCATCTCCTGCAAACTGATTAAATACACTCCTGGAAATTGAAATAAGAACACCGTGAATTCATTGTCCCAGGAAGGGGAAACTTTATTGACATTCCTGGGGTCAGATATATCACATGATCACACTGACAGAACCACAGGCAACAGAGCATGCACAATGTCGGCACTAGTACAGTGTGTATCCACCTTTGGCAGCAATGCAGGCTGCTATTCTCCCATGGAGACGATCGTAGAGATGCTGGATGTAGTCCTGTGGAACGGCTTGCCATGCCATTTCCACCTGGCACCTCAGATGGACCAGCGTTCGTGCTGGACGTGCAGACCGCATGAGACGACGCTTCATCCAGTCTCAAACATGCTCAACGGGGGACAGATCCGGAGATCTTGCTGGCCAGGGCAGTTGACTTACACCTTCTAGAGCACCTTGGGTGGCACGGGATACATGCGGGCGTGCATTGTCCTGTTGGAACAGCAAGTTCCCTTGCCAGTCTAGGAATGGTAGAACGATGGGTTCGATGACGGTTTGGATGTACCGTGCACTATTCAGTGTCCCCTCGACGATCACCAGAGGTGTATGGCCAGTGTAGGAGAATCGCTCCCCACACCATGATGCCGGGTGTTGGCCATGTGTGCCTTGGTCGTATGCAGTCCTGATTGTGGCGCTCACCTGCACGGCGCCAAACACGCATACGACCATCATTGGCACCAAGGCAGAAGTGACTCATCGCTGAAGACGACATGTCTCCATTCATCCCTGTCGCGACACCACTGGAGGCGGGCTGCACGATGTTGGGGCGTGAGCGGAAGACGGCCTAACGGTGTGCGGGACCGTAGCCCAGCTTCATGGAGATGGTTGCGAATGGTCCTCGCCGATACCCCAGGAGCAACAGTGTCCCTAATTTGCTGGGAAGTGGCGGTGCGGTCCCCTACGGCACTGCGTAGGATCCTACGGTCTTGGCGTGCATCCGTGTGGTCCGGTCCCAGGTCGATGGGCACGTGCACCTTCCGCCGACCACTGGCGACAACATCGATGTACTGTGGAGACATCACGCCCCACGTGTTGAGCAATTCGGCGGTACGTCCACCCGGCCTCCCGCATGCCCACTATACGCCCTCACTCAAAGTCCCTCAACTGCACATACGGTTCACGTCCACGCTGTTGCGGCATGCTACCAGTGTTAAAGACTGCAATGGAGCTCCGTATGCCACGGCAAACTGGCTGACACTGACGGCGGCGGTGCACAAATGCTGCGCAGCTAGCGTCATTCGACGGCCAACACCGCGGTTCCTGGTGTGTCCGCTGTGCCGTGCGTGTGATCATTGCTTGTACAGCCCTCTCTCAGTGTCTGGAGCAAGTATGGTGGGTCTGACACATTGGTGTCAATGTGTTCTTTTTTCCATTTCCAGGAGTGTATAAACCTATATTATCGTCTTATTTCGGTTTTGTAGCATAATGCTGAAATTTTTCTTTTTGAAATATGTAGTGTACTCGTTCCAATATAAATTGATTTATTGAACAATATTTTATTCATATGAACCAGGTTTAGATTTATTGAAAAAACAGTAGTATGTTCAACATTTTGTTTTGAAATATGTTACATATATTTTCTTGTATTTGATATTATTTTAATATGGTGTCAATTTCTAACATTTTCCATTTTCCTCCAAATACTGAATCATTCATTAACTTGTAGAAATCTTTCTCACAATCGTAAGCTGCATTCTTTCTTATTTCTGTTTTAAAGTGTATTTCTTCAACCAGTCTGATTGTTCAAATGTTAAGATTCTATGACTTTTCTTTAATTTTAATCCAAGATTTAAACGTTGTTCAAGATATCTATCATGTGAAACATGTGTTTCTTTATTATTTAAAATTGTTATACTGGTGCTAACGGTAAATTTTTATGTAAGTTATGTAAATAACTTCGATATTCTAAATAAACTTCTCAAATATAACCATGTTTATGGTCGTCTGATACTTTAAATATTTCTTAAGCGTGAAAATATGTTGGTTCTAACCGATGTAAATGTTTAAATGGTAAAAACTGGGACATTTACCACCCATATAAATTGTTTGCATCTAAATATGCAACATAATTTCATTAGATTGTTGGCTTATAACTTTTCATATTTTTATTATTTGACTTAGCATATCTTTAAATACTTTGAGAAATTGCACCTTGCATCCTTTTTCCTGGATCCTGAGCTTTTACCACCAAATAAAAGTGAGATCCATCCACCGCCCCCCCCCCCCCCAGATTAAATTTTGTAAATAGACAATATATCCTATGCTATATAACTGAAATTCTTGTTGTGAGATCCTCTTTCTCTCTAACAGAGATGGTAACTTAAAGAGTCCATGGCGGAATCCAACCTCAGTCAGGAATCTATCTTGGCAAGAGTTCTCGCATGCATTGGTGTTCCACAGGGGCACAAGTTTCGACAGGAATTTCTCAGGTACTTTTGTTCCGAGATTAGCGTGGCATCCAGTGTGTCAGTCGCAGGGCCCAAGCACGCTCTCGCTTGTGTTGCGAGGTCTGGTAACATGCACGGGTGGTGGTGTGTCATCCAGTGCACGGTGAATGCTTCGTGATCGAACAGAAGTTTAATTACGTGTGATGTGTGTTTCACGATGGTATTCCTTGCACTGTGCGATAGATTTAATTATTTCTTTACAAGTCCTGCATCTTCCCAAACAGCAGAGAATGATGAGCAAGAGAAATCCAACCCCTGCAAACTGGATTGTTTTAATAAATAAACACTATGCTTTCTGCTACATAACTGAATTTCCTGTGGTGAGATCCTTCCTCTACAACATGGAACCGCCTATTTCCAGATCGAGGAGGGTTTACCAAAGGGGAGTGATTAATTCATCGATCAATTTAATTAAGCAGTCAATAAAATTGATTAAGTGAGGGACTATTCAAATAACCAAGCTATGGAAGCTTACCTGTATCAGGGAGGGAGAGTAAGGAGAGGGGGAGGGGTGGGGCAGCAGTACGTTAAGGACCTGGCACTCAAAAGGATAATCACCAGGGGTATCCTGGCAGCACAATGCACCTAATAGGAAAAACATATTTTTTGGGGTGTCCAGATACTTTTGATCACATAGTGTATATCCGCAGACGAGTGCGGCAGCCACCAAGTGAATGTTGCAGCTGCTTCGTTTGACACCGAGCTAAAAGACAAAAACATAAACTTAGAGACCGAGAATCAGAGCAGTGTCTTAGGGGGTCCCTTGGGCCTTATCCAGCATTAAGGCAGAATGTTACTGAGAAACTGACGTCGTTTTTAGTGCCAGTCTGTATGGTTCATACACCAAACGACGCCTAACACTCGCCAGATAGTCGTATGAGGCATTGCCATCTCTCTGCTTACCCAACGAGTAAACTTTTCTTCATGGACTCTGCTCAACCATTTGCCGAATTCTTTCCACGATGTCATCAGAAGTGCGAGTCAACCTTTGCGCAAACATCCTGTCTCTTAAAATTGGCGATACCAACGACATATGCTTTTTTTATGCAGGCGGGTCAATACAGAAACGCCAATGAATACCACAGAAAACAGAAATCACTACTCACTCTTTGCGTGCTGCAGTACACCATAATGTCTTCTGCTGAGCGGACAGCCTTTCTTATGACAGACTGCAAACCGGGGAGACGCACTGACTGACATCTAAAGCCGAGTTTCTGAATCTCTAAGCCACGCCCATTCAACATTCCATTTCCTAACTGGCACGTCCCGTGTTTCGTTAATTATTACCGCCCAAAATCAGGTAATTCTTCTTGAAACACTCTGCAATTTGATTATTAAGTGCGCCTGTGCACTGTCCTGAATACGTCACAATGTCAGTTGCGATTATATCAGTGTTCTGTGAAGTTGTCAGTGCTTTATGTCGAAGCTAAGTGAATCTGAATGAAGTAAATTGATTGTACTTGTATGACGAGTAATCAAGAGAGCTGAGGTCTTTGGTGGAGAGGCACCGTATTTAAGATTTTTACAGCATACACAGAAGGCACTAAAGCATCATCCATTGAGTAACACAACGCGGACGAAAGTGTGTATCGAATGACCCTGAAAGTCACTGAAGAGGGCTGCAATGAGAAAACACAACGACAGCTGCTAAAGTCACTTCAGAGCCGAATGTTGCACTATCAAACCATGTCAGCACCAAAAACGTCATAAAGGAAGCTTCAAGCAGGGAATTCAGAACAAGCTGGAATGCGAAAATCACTCACTAGTGATGCTAATGGCCATTTACAGGAAAACATGGCGCCAAAGCCATAAAAACTAAACTATGGAGCAATGGAAGAAAGTCATTCGGTCGAGTGAGTCTTGTTTCATATTGTTTCCAAGTTCTGGTTGAGTTTGCGTAAAACATCTCATGGTTTCATTGATAATTCGTGAAACATAGCAGGGTTTCATTGATAATTTGGGCTACCATATCACTGTATTCCATGGGTCCCATGGTCTCACTGCAACATCGCATTAGTACCCAAGGATTAGGTGAGCATTTTCGTTCATGAGATCCATCCCATGGTACAAAGTTTGTCACAATGGTGACCCTGTGTTCCAACCTGACAGGACCCCAGACCACAAAGCTTGCATCATTCAGGGCTCATTTTGCAAGCACAAGGATGAATTGCCACATATTCCATGCCCACCAGTCATCAAATCTCAAAATTATTAAGCTTTTATGCTCTACTTTGGAGGAAAGGCTGGGTGAAACATCATCTCTACCAGAACTTGCAACTGTTTTGCACGAAGACTGGTATGAGATTCCCTTGAAAACCATACAGGACATGTATTTATCCATTCTGAGATGAGTGGAAGCTGTTCTGAATGCCAACAGGTTTACTATGCTGCAGTACACATGATAATGTGTTGTGTTTTTGGTGTTTCCATATTTTTGTCAAACCCCTGTACTTTCATTTTTTTGCAAATCAAATGGGGACCTACTATTGCAGTCACAGTAATGTGTTATTCTGCAGTGCATCCCAAGCCATAACATGACAAATAATTCAAAACTGGTCGAGACATAAAATGAGGAAAGAGACAGAAAACAAACGAATGAATATATTGCCATCCAGTTAATACTAAAATACTTTTATCTCAGATACAGACATAATTACAGTTCACTTTCTAACAGAGCCAGTCTATTCAACTGCTTGTGGATAGAGTAGTACGTTGATACAGCAGCCACTACAGCTAAGCTTCCTGGGGAAGAGGAAAGGAAAAAGTCTTAATTGTGAAGCTAGTCAGCCTGCAAAAGTATAGTTTCATCACATCCTTCTAAACATTGTCCTAACTAGCCTAAAACTGCACTGACCAAGCAAATCTCAGACTCTCTCTTTTTCCCTTAATGGTAAATGATAGACTGGCATCTACTGTACCACTAAAATATTTTCACCATATTTTGACACCTATGCTCCACTTAATAAAATAATTGTGGCTGAACAGTTATCTTAGTGCAATTTTTTCCTTTAAATGTGGTATTATGGAGCCACAGTAGATAACACAGTGCCTACACATGCTGGGGCAACCACTGCAACCTCAATCATCCCCCTACAGATGAAAAAGGTGTGAAAGAGAGACTGCAACCCGATACTTAAACTCCCTTTCCTGAAGTTTTTGTTGTTACGAAACTGCCAAATAATTATAACGTCATGTGTATGTTTTGTATGTCTGATGAAGGACTTAGTCTAGTAGCGGAATGTATCTAGCATTATTTTTCATTACGCCTGTCTGTATCTCAACACCTTTTATGAAAAGTTAAAGCACTGCCTTCTTTTGGTTTTCTACTATGTAATATGAGTACATATCTAACTTTACTTTCAAGGATTTCACTGTTAACAGTGTAACTCCATCCCTTGTTATTTCATTTTCTTAGAATAAGCTTTTGGCACCCCCTAATGAAATGCTTTTGGCAAAACTGTTCTGTCACTTATAGACTGTTGCTGTACTTTTGACAGAAGTCAATTCTTCACAATAAAAGTTTAAAAATAGGACATATTAAATGTTACATCATGATTTGATTTGTATGTAGCAAAGCTTTTTAGTATATAAAGATGTCACCAACACATTATAGTGATATTAAAACAACTCACGACAATTTTGCATGTGCTAAAAGGAGTGTTAATGCCACCACATCACACATTTACCACTGGTGCTGGACAGCATATGCTTCTATGTACTGATGACATGGCTACTACAGGATCCACCGACCAACCTATTTGTTGTGTGAAGGGACAGTTTATTCACCACTGACAGCAGAGAGAAATTCTGTCATCTCCTCTCTAGGGAAATAAATGTCCATTTGGCAAGTTTTTTTAATAACACTATAAACATTAGTGTCCTATTGGATCACAAATTTGCACAATGATGTAATTTTAAGATTTTTGTCCACATAAACAACCAGGTAACACAACCTTCTGACAAAACATCTACTCTGCAAACCACCATGAAGTGCACGGCAGAGGAACAGATAGGGGGGAAAAAACACGTAACGGACAAACAGATTTCTGAGTTTCTAACAAAATTTATTTAGAAACAGTGTTTCTACAAGTCTTATACAATGAATATGCACAACAGTGAAAACTGAATATTGTTTTGAAATGACTGACAGCAGCAATTAAATTATAAATATGTACTTGCCTTTCATTTTGGCAGTTAACACACATCTTCTTTTCTTAACTTTTCAATTCAAAATCATTTAATACAAACTATCAATCGCCTGTCATGAGACAGGGGACTTAATAGTCCAACAGCACTCAGCTGTGATTGGTCAAAAGCAATCGCCTGTTCATAACAGGGGACATTTCTGTCCAACAGCTGTGAGCTGTGATTGGTTAGATAATATGAAAATAATCACCTGTCGGAAAGCAGGGAGCAATGTCCATTAGCACTTTAGCTGACAATTATAACTGAATGAAAGATAATAAAGACAATCGCCTGCCTAAATAAGGCAGGGGACTTGGAGTCCAACAGCTTACAGTGCTGTGATTGTTGCTACTACCTTGTGAGTGGAATGTCTGATCTTTGCCACCACCACCATTATATTACTATTTAAATAATTATTCCCTCTAACAGGGAATAGGACTCCTCAATCTTATTTTTCAGCACAATACAATTTCACAAACGTGAAACATTAAGTTAATAAAATTTAGTTCACACCACAAAGGTTTCAATCCAATTTGATCAAAAACAGTGTTTACTGGAACATAAATGCCGCAGTAGATGAATGTCCAGTAAACTGAGTGATACACTTAACAATACAAAAATAGTGTACAGTGATTTACATATGAGCTACACTGTATATGATAATTAGGTAACAAAGGCTGCTTATTTGATACTAACATCACACTATAGTACACGTGGTGCTTCTAATATTTCACAAACACACAACAAATAAGATAAAATGGATTTCCTGGTGGCTAGATGCTTGAAGATGTAAGTTGGATTAAGTTGATCGTTTATTCTTTTTATTGTTAAATCTCCAGGACTAAGTTTGGCTTGGCTGGAAAAAAATGGTAAGATAGCATTTGAAGTTAGCTTATCAGTTTTTAAGGGATGTTAAAACAGAAACACAATATGTTTTTGAAAATGAGTAAATATATTTCAGTCTTTGAGAAAATAGAGGAAATTTGTTATTGACGTGTAAGCTGTTAAAGAATTACTTGAAAACTGTTTGGTGCTGGCAAAAGTAAAAACTTATTGCAAATGCAAGTGAGAACCTACCACAGTGTTACAAAACAAAATTTGGAAGTAAGAAAAAATAAAGCTAAACAAAACAGAGTGTCCTATTCCCTTAGTATATATAATGGCAGTCCAAAGTGTCAAAAAATTAAAAATGATTCATAAACATGTAGCATGACAAGAATAAAAAATAATCAACAATACAGATGGGTCCATCCATGTTACACAGAAATTTTTACTATTATGCAATTTTCCCCTTTATACACACATAAATTAGTCTTAACATTAATTATATTTTTCAGTTATCACTCAGTGGGTGACAATTGCCTACTTTTTGGAAGTACAGTGACAAAACTGCAAATTTCATGAACAATTTGAAACACTATAACTCAATTTATATTTTATGACACAAAGGACCCCAATATCTAGATAAATGATATACACGAGCAGTAATGTAAGCTTACCTCAACAGTGGAGATAGCTGAGGTTTTGTTTACTGTTTTGTAAACTAAAAATACAGAAATTTACTATAGTGCAACAAAAGCTCTCAAACAACTGCAGTAATAACAGAGACAGAATACAAAATATTACTTCAAAAATTTTAAATGCTGTCTAAAAATGGCTGTTGGGTGATGTTACTGCAATTGAGTACAACACACAACTTACTCATACACGAGGACACAAACAAGGAGAAGCAAGCAGCTTCAGACAAGTGTCAGCCACAACAGAATTTAACATATACAGGAAACTAAAAAGAGCTCTTCATCTGCTTTAACCAGTTTCAACAATGCATCAGACTATTTTCAACAGGAAAGGAGGGCACTTTGATGAGTTTTGATTATAGTCTCTCATAATTCAGCTATGTAACAGATCAATAGCCCCTACTGCAACGACATCAAAAGCTATGAAGTTCTACACTAACACTTTAGGATAACGCTTCGCTACAAAGAACTATGACCAAAACACCTACATGTTGACAAACATATGGTTGATTTCTGTAGCCCTCTTTTTTGAATTCCACCCGTTTCTAACAAAACCACATAAGCTTCCTTAATTGCACATTACACATAGGAAAAATGTCATACAAGATCTGGACTGATCATTATTAATCTCTTGTTAGCTATGAAAGATTTACTCCTCTGCAATTAATATCTGTTACTTATCCTTTTCTTCTCACTACTCTGTCAAAAGGAAAACTACATTCTTCATTTCTGCTTCAGCAGAGCTAAAATGATTTCTTCTTTTGCCTTGCTGCTAGCAGAAATTATTCAAACACTAATGTCACAATTTTTATCACGTATCAACATCTTACTTACAGTGAAAAAAAGTTTTTCTACTTAACATATGATAACTGACAAGAAATAGGTCAACAGTTCTGTAGTTAGTACTACAAAAAAATCAATTCCTATGCACATTTAAAAGAAGCTGCTATAGACAGGTATTGCAGTACTAACTAGTGAGTGTATGGATAGTAATACTACCCACAGTCAATAGTGATGACAATCAGTAACAAAACTCCCAACAAATTCTTCATATTCTGCATTAATCAAGTCATTAAATATTATCCTTGTTGTTCTTCTGTGGACTACCTGATAAAGGGCTAGGAGATGGAAGTCAATTCTCCAAATCTTAAAGTTCACTTCTGTGTTAATGCCAGTAAGAAACCTATTTTTCAAGTTTTACTTTAAATGCTTGTGTTGTCATTTTCACTGTACCTATCGTGGCTTCACTGTGCTTTATGCACACAGCTGCTGCACCGCGCCTCACTTGTTGCTTACAAAAGAAATTGGACTGTATTTGTGCCAAGGTTGTAACTGACATGCAGAGCAATATACTTAAATGTTTCGTGTAATTGAAGTCGAATTTGCTTTATAAATTGACAGATGTGCAAAAGTAATGTTTTTGCTATGACATACACTAGAGTTCTCACAAAAATACAAAATTAAAAACAGTAAGGATCAACAAAGAAGCTTTAGCTACTACTGTGCTAAGAGTATTGATCCTTTGTAAGGACTAGCAGTGCTATATCAAATATACTATGTACCCGGTGGCCTCTTATTTCAACTCAAAGGCTTGAGATAAGAATCTGACAATGTAAGAAGTATGCAGAAGAGAGGCAGGTGAACTCTCTTACTTGCCTCTCCAACAATCACCTTCACTGCTGCATGTACCAGGAGATAGTGCTCATGAGTATGGGGTAACTGCCTGTCTGTGTGTGTGTCAGAGAGAGAGAGAGAGAGAGAGAGAGAGAGAGAGAGAGAGAGAGAGAGAGAGGGGGGGGGGGGGGGGGGATCAGCAAGAGGGAGAGTAGACAGTGTACAGGGTCAGCCAACAATGGACTGAATAGGTAATAAAATAATAAGATCCTAAATCCCAAATAATTCCCATGGGTAGGAAATTTAACACTTGGCATGCAGTTGCATAACTGCAACAAATTACATTAAAACTATTCAATTAAATCTGTATAACAAAACATGCCTCTTACATTAAGGAAATTTAAAAGAAAAAAGGTTAAATGCATAACCCTCACACACCTCACAGGAGGCTCAAGAACAAATGAAGCAGAAAATTTGTGACTTTACAATGAGAATATCTGTGGGGCACAGCCAATTCATCAAAGCTACACTGATCAACTTACAACTTTTTTACTCATTTCTTGTAAATGGTGGACTTTATGCTCCAACTCTATTGGTGTTTACTATAAAATTTGGAGGCACACCAGTTTCCATCTCAGTAAGCAGAACGGGAAATATTTGTCACTAACTGGAATTGAAGCTTTGTAGGACAACTCAAATTATGACCAAGGACCCCGTTTTTTTAAGTGCTCAACCATGCTTGAATAGAGGGAGAGAAGTAGTGAAGGAAACAAACACTATACATCCCCCTTAAGCTAATTAATAACTACTTCATCCCATCACATTATTTCCCTTCAGTCCACTGTATCAATTACCTGATACAAATCCTGGTACTAGATTTTATAAAGAAGTACATATAGGGACGCAATTTGTTCCTTTTTGAAAAAGCATAACAATGATGGTTAAAACAATGTTAGTGATAGCATAAAACGAAGCAGTAATGTGATAGTGGAAAGAGAGAAACATGTAGTCAGAAGAGACACTGGTTGGACGGAAAGGTTGTGTGTGTGTGTGTGTGTGTGTGTGTGTGTGTGTGAGGGGGGGGGGCGTGCATCGTGCGCTTTTGTGTGTGTGTGTGTGTGTGTGTGTGTGTGTGTGTGTGTGTGTGTGTGTGTGGGCGGGCGCGCGCGCATGCACTCATTTAATCACTAAAGCTATCCGATATGTGGTTTCTAAGTGTAATGCAAAATCCTTACTAACGGTCTTGCTCTATTTTTACACGCAGGGAGCCAATTTAAGCAGAATCAAGTGTTTTCCATTAGAAATCCCACCAAACGGAGGAGACAACTGACAAACCCTAGCATTATGTTTCCATTCTTTTGTCCAGTTCCTTTCTTCCTGGAATTTGATTCAAGCTCTGTTTTTATTCTCTCCCATTCTTCACCCTATGCAAACACTACTTCCATTTTCACCTCTTATGTTTTCAGCACATTTGTATATTCTGTATGTACTGTCTTCCCTTAATACAGAATTCACACACATCTCATAGGATGCTCAAGAAAGAATGACGTACGTAAGTTATGTCTTTACAATGAGAGTATTTATGGGGCATTTCATGACTGCCCTTCACACGGAAATACCTGTTTATATAATTCCTTACCCTACACAGTTTTCATATACTAACTCACACACACAGAATGAATTTTCACTCTGCAGCAGAATGTACACTGATTTGAAACTTTCTGGCAGATTAAAACTGTGTGTTGGCACATGGTTTTCAAATGCCAGGAAATTTCAGATCGGCACACACACCATTGCTAAATGAAAATTCATTCTTAAAGGTATGCAGAATAACTTCTGAGAAATTTGGAAGGTATGATCTGAGGTACTCTCACGGCTGTAAAGCTGGGAGGGCAGATCATGTCATGACACACACACAAAGGGGGGGTTAATGGTTTAAATACATTAAGAGACCCCCTAAAAAATCTTGACTACTGCGCATGTAGATGTATGTTATAATGTACGAACAACAGATCACGTAAATGCATCATGAATGTATCAGCAGACACCTTATTTCACTTCTGCAGTCAACTCTTGCAGATGACTGGCTGATACTTGGAGGAACTTTTTTCTGCAGGTGACTGACAAGAGCATAACAAAAGAATGTCAAAACTTCAAGGAAAGATGTGCATTCGATGAATTTTTCTAGCTGTTTTCTAGCAGCAATAACAATTAAGATAATCACTTTTTACATCAATATCTGATAGTCCAATATGTGGACCTAAACCAAAGCGAACTTAGAAAAAGTTGATGAAGGAAAATCATATTTTAAATGCCATACAATGAGATATCTTTTAAAAACAAACCTATTATCAATATAACTTGGGGGTCCAAGATTAATAATGGTCACATAATTAATGTTTTTGTGTTTTCATGCTGTAGATAAGATACTCGTCATTCTTCATTCTATGCATCTATGAGTGAGGTCGGTGTCCGCTTTATTGCTTTGCTCTTTTTTAAAGTATAACATCAGGATGTATGATTAACAATAAAAATAAGTATACATAATATACTGATAGCTGTTTTCATTGAGATACATAACACGTTGGGATAAGACTCTTCTAGATGATGATACTCAACTGACCTGCATTGTGAAAGTAATTCCACTGAAATGTACCTAGATTTATTTTTTCTGACAGCAATAGAATTTCACTGCACGATTTCAAAATTATGCTACGTTACAGCAGAGCACAGAATTACAAGACAAACTTACAAATAGATGATCAGTTAAGATTACGCAATAATATACTTAAGGTCTATTTTTATACTAGGTATAATAATGAAAATAACTGTCAATACATTGCGTACACTTGAAAAATACTGATAAAAATAGAGCGACGACCAAGAATCAGATACTGAGCAATGATTTGGTAGTCGAATGCCTTGACTACTCGACGGCCGAGCTTGCTCTTGTACATGCCTAAGAGCGATGCTTACCCTATATACAGTATCAAAACACAAAAGTATTAATGACTCTAGATTATTAACTTTGGACCCCACATAATATTAATAAAAATTGATTTTTGACAATCTTGCAATGTACTGCATTGAAAATACAATCTTCTGCCATCAAATTTGACCTCGTTTTGTTCAAAAACTAGAATGTCTTACCAAAAAATCAAAACACGTGTCCCTCATTTTCAATACAGATCGTCCTTGCAAAACTTGATCAAAATCGCTGATACACGTAAGAGTCTCACCTTGTCAGTAATGCACAATTTCTTGTCAACTATTAACAGTAGTGTATAATAAGCACCATAATCTGATAGGTTACATTTGGAATAAACTATTTATGAATCTTATACCATTGCTGTAACAATAATTTTCCTATTATTGGTTGACTTTGTTATTTGTTGTCATGTTTCTTGGAAATGCACTGCTAAACTGTGTCTAAGTAGTCAGAAAACGAGGCAAAAGGTAAAGTTCTTTACACAGTGACGGTCAACTTTTATTTTGTTGTTAAATTCGTAACTATCTTACAGGTAGGGGTGTGTGTGTGTGTGTGTGTGTGTGTGTGTGTGTGTGTGTGTGTGTGTGTGTGTGTGTGTGTGTTTTGGATATAACAAAGATCTCAAAATCATGGACTCAGTCCAATATATGATGAGCACATCTTATGACTTGCATCTGTATTTGTATCTGAAGTATTTGGGGGGGTGGGGTGGGGGGAGATAAGGAGAACAACTATAGAAAAAGGAGATCCCTAAGGAATGCAACAATTAATTTTACCACATAACTGTTAGCTCTGTCAAAGGAGATACACATGTTATTTTGAGTGAAATTCCTCACAGGCCAACAGTGTCTGAAGTAAACGTTCATGAGAGGTTACAACTTTCTGCCAGGCTGGGACTTGAAGCAGTTTCTCTAAGACATGATAAGCATTATCACTACGCCTACCTTTACGCACTTAAGCTTCCTCACTTTCATGTTAATCAATAGAATGAGAAATATACGCAAATAACGGCAGGCTCTATTCAAGATACTTCATTAATTTCAAGCATGTAAGGTGGTATGCAATGTCCGCAAATTTCTTTTCAAGTTCCAGTCCAGCACATGGTATAAACCTGTCCTGAAGATTCAAAACCTTGATTTTTCTAAATGTGATAGGTTACTCAATGCGTATTCCAACTGCCAATAATTATAGTAAATAAATGAATTATTGCAAATGAAGTAGAGAAGTAAGTTTACTGTCTGAAAACATAAACTAGTATCTTTGACATTGTTTGTACATATGACTATGGATCTCCCTAATTGTATTTGATCTTCAAAATATATACAGTTAGATTTATATACTTAATCAATACACAGGTTTTCCTTGTCTTCAACTTCTTTAGTTATTACTCATTATAACACAAATGATAAAGGCCATTTCTGGGATTTATAATAAATGAACAGAAAAATTACACAGGGTTTTAAAGAAAAGTGGCCCTTACCTGATCCGTTTTCATTTAAACTTGCAGCTTGGCAGACTGTATAAAAACAATGTTACATTTGTTACCTGATATAATTTCTCCACAGTGAAGACAAGAGAACCATGGATTCTACATGCGGCTCTCCCTTTAACACACAAAACTCGTGCGTACATGCCCACACTACAGTTGCTGGGGCAGCTAATATATCAGATTATTCTCTTTCAGCTTATGGATGATTTTTTAAAATTTCATGATGCAATGCCAATACAAAATGCAAATGGTGCAAGCGCACAACAGTAAAGCAAGTGAGGGCTTATTTTTTTAATCAATAATCTTCTCGTGGCATAGCTTCTGCTGTATGATTACAGACCAAGTTTCTAAATATGAAACAAATTTACACTGTTTTTGTTTCAACTGCTTAAGAATTGCCATACTTTGAACAGTTTATGAACTTCTTTTGTGCCTTAAACACATTATCTCTGGGATTTACTGAACTCTTCTGTAGCTGAAATACTTCAAAATTCACATGCACAACATGCACATGGCTAACCAATACAGAGTTGCTTCAAGGATTTCCAAATCTGTTAGATATGTGTACTCTAGAAGTCACCCTTGTGTATCTAAGTAGCAACAATACATACAAACACTCCATAAAAACTGTGCAAGATAATTCTTGAAAAAACATTTCAATGATTACAGATTCAACATTTTAAAATTTTTCAGAAAATTAAGGTACATAGCTATATTACAAAATGTAAGAAAGTTTTACAATACCAATCAAACATTGTCAAAATAGTAAAAATTTCTTGCATCACTGAAGAGTTCAATAAATATAAAATAGTTTTACTGGAAAACAGTGCAGTCAAAGGAAAGGACCAATACAACCACCAATTTCTATGAAGTTTTTCAGACAGTTGTTCCATCTAAGCAAATAAAAAAATAAAATAAAAATAAAACCAGGCACAGCAAATTCACAGCTGATACCGGTGTGTGTGTGTGTGTGTGTGTGTGCGTGTGTGTGTGTGTGTGAGCGAGCGCACACACATGCGTGAGTGAATAAAAGTTTTGGTAAAACAGAAACATATGGATAAACTGTTACCCTAACAACAATGACGTAGTTTGCAAGAGTTCCGTTTCTTTCCCTCAATTAAACATGCAGAGAGGCTCAGATGGGAGTAGTTAAACTTCCTTGAAGCTCTACTCATGATGAAACAGGGAAGTTTTAGACCACCACAAATTATGATTGAAAAACAAACCACTTTAATGGAATATTTTTGGGCTATTTTAACAGCCTGCACTGTATGTTCTCTTCTTACAATTAAGAGAGCATTGGTAGATTTTGACATAGTGCCGACATGGGGAGGTATACAGGTGAAGTTGCTCAAATCTATATGTGAGAGACTAGAAACCATAATCACCTTAATGGCAGCACTGAAGCCTTAGTCTCTCCTTGTAGCTATCATAAATGATTTATAAGCTTCATCAGCAACTCCGTGAATTATACATTTTATGCAGTTTTTGTGAATCTCTTTCTGGCATAACTACAAGCAAAAATTATTGAATTTCAAAATTTCAATGCATATGTCTATTTCATTATTTACTGCGATGAAACAGATACACGTTTTGAAATCATGGCAATTTTACACCAAGCACTGTACAGGTTTTAAAGCATCATTGGCTACAACAGGGAGAGGGTGATGAGAACAACAAAGTATTCAGCGACAGCAATAGAATAATCTTACCTCTTTACAATATGCAATAAGATAAATCGAAAAAGTTGTTACACTGATAGTGTACGTGAAAATGCTCCCATCATCAATTTGTACCATATACTATGACACAATTATGCAATTAACTTATTAAAAAAGTGAGATCATGTTCTAGCATTGCCAAATGTTTTTAGTTCACAAAATGGACTAATGAAATCAGGATTTCCTTCTACATATCCTGGAAATATAAAATAGATTACATGGTATTTCACAACGAAAGGACAGACACACAAACACACACACTTGTGCCATGTTACATTTACCTTGCCTAGATGGACAAGTTTACGGAATGTATTAATTGGTCCATTCCTTATGTGCAATAAGATTTACAACTCGTGACAGGAAAGAGAAAAAATGCATATAATTATGCCTTTCATTTCTGGTGGCTAGCATGCTGTTATCTGCTTACAGGTGGTTTCTTTCAACAGGCACACAAATGAGCTGAAGGGAGGGGTGAACCTAAAGGCCACCAGACCACAGAAGCCAGAGCCCCCCCAACAAACCTGATCATCTGAAGCGTGGATGCATCATCGGAGTCAGCATAGGTGGACCAGGAAATGCCATAGGTGGCGTTGCATACGGGTGCATTGCTCCCGGTGGAAGTGCTCCAATGATGCCTTTAAAATGTAGACAGAAAATACTATTACTTACACTGTTAATGAGAAAAGTGCTAAAGTAAGCAAATTCAAGTCAATAAAATACACTGCTGAAAGTGACAAGAGAATGAATCTGGAAATAAGTCTTTGAACAACCATAATATATGCAAAACTTTAAATAAGCTCCCATGAAAGATTCATACTGCTTTTGCTGAATGAGTACTTCTAAAAATATTCTGTTGTTACTGGATACACGATTTTTAAAAAATGAATCTCCTGACAAATTAGATCTTAAAAAATGTTACTTTAAACCAGAACCTTGATTTAAAGCACTATATGTCTTTACACATGTCTTCACCACAAATCAACAAAATTAGTTGCATTTACTTTGCACAATCTTTCTGTGAATTTCATTATTACAGACTGTACAAAATGAATTTTTTTACAGAGGAATCTGGTTAGTTCGTTCCTCATTACCATGTTTTCCCACATAGTAAGTCCATTTTGGTAAGTTCCAATCCCAATTACATTAAATGCATGTTAATATGGTTGGTTGGTTTGTGCGGAGGTTGAAGGGACCAGACTACATGTTAATATGACTCATTTATATGTTCACCCTCCCCATTTAGGATGTTGAAATTCGGCGTTCTTTTTTTCAGTGTTGGCAACTGTGCACATCATTAGTTATGGTACACATGACAAATTTGGCACATAGAAGTATACGGCAGTAGAGGCAGGAGTGATGTCGCATTGGCCATATATAAACAATAAACTACATATAAATCAGTTGCTGGTTATTCTTTGTTTATGTATGGTATGCTGCAAATGGATGTTTGGTTACCTCTCAGTGTGGGATTTTCTTTTTGTGTAAGAAAGTGTACTGATACATCATGGATAAGAAGATAGTGAGGCGATTCATTAATGAAAAGAACTGGAACATTATTCAGAAAGTGGGCAAAACTATATACATGAAGCATGTTGATATTCCTCCGTCAAGATCAAACTAAAATAGTGAGCAAGCAAAAAATAATTGAAGCTGCATAGTCGGAAGGAGGAAACAACAGAAGAAAACGGGCACAATTATCAGTTTCCAGAACTGGGAACTGCCATACTGAAGTGGTTTAAACAAGCTGGCACAGCAAAACATACCAGTTCATGGTACTATGGTTTTTGCTAAAGCTACATATTTGACACAAAAGATGGGACGCAAAGATATCAAGGCATCCAATGGTTGGGTCGAAAGGTTTAAGAGCCGACACAATTGAGCATGCAAATGTGTTTGAGGTGAGGCTGGAAGCTTGAATATTGAAACTATTGAGTCACGGAAATATATTCTTCCATGTATCATTGAGAGATACAGTTCCAATGATAAATGTGCTGACATTCCCATGCAAATATATGTCTAATACAAAATCTCAGTTAACGACAAGTATATCTGAATGATATTTGTGCTTTTGCGATGCAAGGTTGGGAGTCAAAAACAGGAAATTCATCCTCTTTATTGAGTACTGCGAAGCTTATCCTCAAGATATGTTGTATCTTTGTAATATAAATGTAGTGTTTTTTTTCCAACCAATTGCACAAGACACCTTCAGCCACTCAACCAAGGCATGAAATAAAAATACAGAAAATTCTTCTACAGAAGAGGCTCACATATTTTCATAACAACAAGTAAAAAGAGACAATCTTGGATGCTAAGCATTTTGTCAGAAACGCATGGATTCCTTGCTAGAACTGTTTTCAGAGGGATAGCTTTAATGGATACTGGCACTCACAGGAGGGATCACATCATAAAACAATGAAATCGCAGAAGAAGACATCAGGTCAGAAAACAATGAAACTCCAACTGAGCAGTGGCAGCAAATAACGTGGCAAGAAGAAAATACTGCGAGCCTGTTGCCATCTGTCATTCCATAATGATGAAGTGTTACAGTTGCAGATGGCAGAGAAATGAGAAGGTGAAGACATATATGAAACAGAACCTTCGCCAGTTCCTACACTGTCAAAAGCCATTGAAGCCGTGGACACAATCATTATGAATTAAGCTTTGAAATTGATGAAGTAGTGGTGAACGCATTAATGATGGACAATATGATATCAAAATCAGGACAGAAGAAACAAGTAATGACTGGCATGTTCTTCGAACACCTGTAAAGACAGGGCAGTGTAATGTAGGGTAGTATAGTATAGTTAGGTTAATATGTACAGTGTACCAATAGTTTTATCAATGACTATCTATATTATCAGGATGATTCACTAATGCCAAAAAGTGAAATGAACGACTTTTCTTTCTGTTAAGAAAATCTGTGTAAACTCAGCCTGACATTGTGTATAAATGAAATATGAATTTATACACAAACTGTTTTTGGTGATGGTATTTTTATACATAGTGCTATGTATTATGAGGCACAGATGGTGTTACTATCCACAGTAAAACTGAAATTGGATGTTAATGTGTTTCTGTATACTAAGGGCAAATATTCACATATAAACAATCAACTCACATATAATATATACACACATACATATTCACATATAAGCAATCAATTCAAATTGAAATTAAATGTTGATATATAAGTCTTTTAGATAAGTTCCTAAAATATAGGTTTGTATTTTGGAGACTAGAGGCTATGTTCTCAGTCACATGCATCCTGATTGGCTGTTGGCTTAAGTATACATGTCCAGCAGCTTGGATGTCGCCAATGCCGCTATATTTAAAGTATTTTTGCTTCTTGTATACTAATGGTTTGAGTTTCTTGGTGTGATATTCCAAATATATTCTCGAAAAAGTGTGTTTAGAATTATAATAGAATTATAATTTATGGATATGGCACGTCAGGGAGTGTGCTGTTATGGGATCACACATAACCCCAAATTACGTATTTTCATTCTCGAAAAAATCAAATAATTACCAAATCAGGTAGTATTTTTGTAATACGTTTTCCCAATTATGACATTCAGGGCATGTGGTTCTTTTAAAAACATTAAGGAGACACCAATATATTCTTAATACTTAACAGAATGTAGCAATACTGATATTCAAGTAGTTCTACAGAATGCTTCATCTATTCACCCACTTATCAATATTTGGAACAAGTGGACTGTAACCTTCTTCAGTAAGATTTTCTTGTGTCTTGGTGAGAACATTTGAACATTGAGCTATAGCAACTGAAGAGTATATACACATCTAATATCAAACATCTCCACAACCTATAACCTCTGTGGTCTCTTGATGAATGCATTCTACCTTTAATGTAAATAAGCAGCAGTCTAGTGGTCCTATTCAAACTTTAAAGTTCTACAGAATACCCACCAAACCAGGCATAAAAATTAGAAACAATTGCTGATACAACATTTGAAACCAAGAGTGCCAAAATGTAATGCTGTGTCAGTAGTTAAAATGAAATTCCACAGTGCAAATAGACTTCACACAGATCTAAGAAATAAGCTGCATTTAATCAAGAACATACTGTCTCCAGTTATGCCATTTTCGTTGTGCCACTTGCAAGTGAGTATAGTGACTACTCAATTGAAACATATATGCTTCAAAATATCCCCTTAGTATCTAACTCCTATTCTTAAAGAATCTTTGGTGTGCCTTTTCTCTCCCAAACACAACATCTTCAATTAGCATTGTAATGATTATGTCATGCTGACTGAAATGGAAGAATTTCTATCTGCTTTTAGGTACCCTGGATTGAAATGATCATTTCAGAATTTTACATTTATTCACAACAAGGCATGGACTGAAATAATAAATAAAACCTGAATAAACTCAAAATGAATGCAAGGTGCAGTGAAGGTCAAGTTTTTTGGTTCCCAATTTGACAGTTAACCATAAGATAATACATCATCATGTAAAGACAGTATAAAAATTAAGATACACCACCTTTCCACTACTCTCAACAGTGATTGTACTGACACAAAACAGATAATAACAACACGAAGGCCAAAACACTTAGTTCGGTCTCATTGTTTGACAATGGATGACAAGTTTTCTATCATTACACGTATTCCAAAAGACAGACGTCGAGATACGAGCCTGAAGAGCTGAAAATAAAATAAAACTACTAAACTAGAAAGAACAATCTGACTTTTCACAAGATAATACACATGAGAATTTGTTTATAAAACAAAGTGCATGAACATGACCTATCAGTGCACTCAACCATGTCAGTTGCTAGTGGCTTAGTGGTCTCTTATGAACACTGGTCTCTAATACATGCCATGTAATGCAATGTAGGACTCAGCCATGGGACCTAGCACCTTAGAACAAAGAAACACATATATTTGCCTGCTAGTTTAGTTTCAAAAGTTCATGCAATCACTATCTATGATCAACAAGAACTATGAATGTGACATCTGGAAGGTGAAAACTGAATTTTGGGAACCATTTATTACTGTCATGTATACATGTTATGGGCTGAAATAGCTTTTGTCAAACTAATTATTACATCCACAAATCAACTGTTCCAGTTTTTGATTTAGTCAGCACAGTGGCTGATTCTCTTCAATTAAATATTGGATGTAGACAACTTTATACTCAGTCTAATATATTTACTTCTCCTTCACAGCACAAAAGTCACTCCCTCCACATTAGCTGAAAATTTTAAGCAACAAGAAGTAACCTGACACACCAAGTATGTTTCAAGAATGTTTGTGTGTTTAAAAACCCAGCATGGGAGCAAAAGTCGACTGTGGGGGCTGAAATCCGGCCACTAGAACATTTCCAGAATCAATATTGGAGGCAGAATTGGGAAATTGGTTTATAAAACCAGTTTTTGGAGCCCCATGTGAACGCAGTGTATGTGGACACACTAACATAGTAGTTTTAGATGGCAGTGTGTTGCACTGTGCTCGGACTGGGTAACGGTAGAGTTTGGGTCAGAACTACCTTGTTAAGACTCTGCCATACAAAATAAGCAACTGTGCAGTAGCTATTACCAAACGCTTTGTGTTGTGTGACTTTTTTTCATTTCTTATTTTAAAAACAGTGAAAAAACTGCTCCTAGTCCATCAAAAAAGGTAGATTAGGGTCCCCCACAACTCCAGAAATTATCGGTAACCTCTATGACCATCCCCTCTGGCCGCCATAATTGTAGTTCGTTTGCACTCATGACTAACTGTCTGCAGTCTGCAATATACAGCCTGGAAAACATAAACTTGCATTGTATTTTATCCAAGCTGAAAATCTTATTCCAACACATGAACAGAATTATTTTGGTCCTACTTCGACACTAAGTACTTTTACCACTTCTATAAGCAGTGTAGTCAAGTAGAGATCTGATGGCTATGAACTGCCACAAAGTAAAATAAATATTCTGCCTATTTAATAATTATCAAATTAGGTGGAAAAGAAGAAATACTGTCAAGAGACACATTAAATCAAAAAAATACTACATTCACCAGCAGGAAAATGTTGCTGATTCTCAACCTAAACAATCATTTGTTGGAAGCTTAAGGAAAGCCAAAAGAAGAGAAAAAGCATAGACTAATTAAAAAAAAAGAGAAGTTTTTGCAAAAGCAAACATTCCTGTCAAAAAGCTTCCGAATCGCCACTCATTTTAATAGTAAATTTCAATGCAATAAGGCTGGCTCCTCGAACACGTAGCATGATCTCCTTTAATAAGTTATCATACTCAGCTCGTACAGCCCCATTTAATAAATTCAAGAGTGTATTGCAAAATTGGTTAAAATGCAGTGAATTCTATAAAGTTGAAGAATCCCTAGGAAATACTCATTATAATATAAGCTTTTAATAGGTGATAAAGAGATGTTTTCAATTCTTAAATAAGCTAAATAATTCTGTGTATGTAAATGTTTATTGTGCGTAACTGTACTCCATTGCAAACTTTGACGAAGCCAATTGTATGAAAAATACTGAAAGGCAAATAAAAATATTCTATTCTTTGAATCTATGGATATAATTATTTACAATAAATAAATAAATAGATTAGAATTTTACCAAAAATAGGTGCTAACTTTGGAAAAAACAGATGCTACATCTTCAGGACCCTAATCATGGGTTATCAAGAGTTCTGTGTGGCTGGAGAAAGGTGCAGGCTCTCTTGGTGCTTAAGAAGGGTTGTCAGGCAGAGACACATAATTACAGGTCTATACTGCTAACATTTTTTTTTAATTTTTTTATATTTTTATCATTTTTTTTAGAATTATGGAACATTTTATGCTCATATACTATTACTTGAAATACAAAGAAAGTCCTGGAAGGTGTTTAATAGTTAAGCACAGTTGCCTCGAGAACAAAATAAGAGATTGTGGAATGCTCTGCTCCTAGCATTTTATTCTCAAATGAGTCAAATCAACACATGTAACATTAACTCAAGGTGCTCCACAGTGGAGTGTGATGGTAACCTTAGCTATTCATGCCAGATACAATATAGTGTATACAATTGGAAGCTCTATGAAAATGTTTGCAGATTGCCAGGATCCATAGCATTAAAATTAAACATTCAATTTTAATAATAATGCACCCTGTATTTTTTATACTCCTAAATGAATTACTTTCTTTATTGCATTCAATAGAGACAAGTCACTTTTGTCCCATATAAATTTCTATTCACTCTCTGCAAATGAAAATAAAAGCAACTATAAAAATTTGTGGTTCGTGGGCATTTTTCTATTTGTGCTAAGTGCATTGGTAGCTTCTCATTTCGCTAACGCTACACAGTTCTCCACACAAATCGTTACAAAACACACACTTTGGTTGTGGCTAATGTTATCTGTCACTGTTCTGTGCTTACGCATATGATGAATCTCAGAAAAAAATTCTTCAAACTGCTGTCATTGGAATACAACATCAACAGACTGCAGGATCGTGCTTTAAAACCAGGTGTTCGGCATGTTGTGATCATCGGTTACTTGAAAGGAAGGTCATTAAAGATTGAACACTATTTAAGATTAGGGAGGGACGGGGAACAAAATCAGCCATACTTTCTCAATGGAACCATTTCGGCAACAGCTTTAAGCAATTTATACCAAAATCACACAAAACCTGCACAGCTGGATGTCCTCACTAAGTCAAGTCAAGTGTGTTAAGCACTGCGCTGCCTTGTTCGGTGGTCGGCTGAAGTATGACACAAATAGAAACTCAGCAAATTACTAGTTTATATTGTAATTAAAATATTTATTGCTGAATACCCACTGCTGATCAATAACATTTCCAACTTCACTTTTATGCAAACGAGGAAATTATCCACGGGACAAATTCTGTTACGCATGTTACACACACAATTACACAATGTACAACAGATGGGGCTCCAAATAACCATTACTTCCAAGGCAAGCATGCACAGCAGAGGCAACTGGACTCTAGCAACAAACACAGTAACAGCTTGCGCACTACTTCACCTTATCGTAAGTCAGGACTCCACAACCAATTTTAAGAAAATCGTTAAATACCTCTGCTTCAGTCAAAAACAGTTGAAACCAGTGGTGAATTTACAATTATTTTATGCTACTGAGATTTCTCAAAGTAATCCAGAAGTCTGAGATTTTTTTGTGCCTGTTCCAGGTAAAATCAATTTTTAACTACAAATTTCCCAGACAAATTACCACTCCTTTAGCCATTATATACAGTGTAATTCTCATGATGTAATTGTTCTCTACAGAATACAGTCAACCTCTCCGAACAAACCAGGCAAATATGACAACTTGCGTAACTGCTAATTTTGTAAAACCTTAATAGTATATAACACAAAAACTTAACGCTGTAACTCTATATGGTTTTCTTGGACAATCAGAACTATTCATTTAACACTACTAATAGAATAACATTGGTTAATGACATTCAACACAGATTTCCACATACCTGTGGTAGTGTGGAGGAGGTTAAGGAACTAAGATAATTTTAATATAAAAATTGTTCCACTTTCTACAAGCACAATAACACAACTGCCCATAATATATTCGGTTGTTTTCAGATGTTTAAAATTACACACCTTACCTTACCAAAACTATTAATCCACAGAAAACAAGCTGAATTAACACATTTGGAAAAGAAAATGGAATCAAAATGAATTACCTGGAGGGAGCCCCATGGGGGGTGGTCGCATCATGTTCATGTTACCTCCAATCATTGTTGGGGGACCTAGGGGCACAGCGGGCCTCATTATAGGTGGTCCAGCCATTGGGGACATTATAGCAACACTGCTCACTGGAGGAGCTATTGATACAGGTACAGCTGCCACAGCCATTGGCGGACGCTGAAAGCGAGGCATAACTGTTGGTCGTTCAGCCTGAAAACAGAATGAGCTTGTTATAATTTAATAATAATGAAGGTATGACAAACATTTAATTTTATAATAAATTTGTAAGTTTTAACATATATTTTAAATACTGTATACTTCACATCTAAAAGTAGATGATTCTTTCTTTGAATTAAAATTTGATTTTTGGGTTTTATTTAGTCACTTAAAACGACAATTCTTGTTCAGTGTTTATCTGCATTTCCAAAGGGCTCATGAAGCAATCAGATTTTTGTATGTTTTTCTAATATTCGAAACTCAGATATCTATCTTCAAAGGTATTTTGATGTAACTCTAAAAATTTTCAAGAAAACTGACTTCTATGTTTTCTAAGGAACTTTAATTCACTAAAATTAGGACAATTTTTTATCACAGACCGCATAGTTCAATCGGTAACACTTGAGACGGACAATCATTAGATCGCTGGTTAGAGTCTTGTTTTGGTTGTTATCATCATTATCTATTCTTCAAATTTATCCCATTCAATTCAAATACCTATTTCATTTAAATATGGATGTCCTCAACATTATGTTAATTAATAGATATCTAATTATAATTTTTTATGAAAAATGGACATCATCTTGTTTCTAATTACACACTGCACAGCTATTTCCTTCACTTACAGTGCCATAACTCTATAAGTCTACATAAAGTGTATAAATAAAGGAAACCATCATCAATTAATAGTAAATCACGTATTGTACTGTTTGTAAACACACACAGATAGCAAGTACTGTTCCCTTGAATTCTCATGTTTTTTCACAAAGAAAATTATAATCGGATGTGTTACTTAGCATATACTTGATGAACTTCATATTTAAATGACATAGGTACCTGAAATGAACATAAAAACTAATCAGGTTGCCCTCCATGGGATGGGTGCACGCAACAACAATAAAAACTAATTCACTTTAGTGAGTTAAGGTTGCTTGAAAAACTTCAGAAGTCAATTCTGAGCAGAATTTTTGAGAGTTGCATTGAACTGCTTTGAGAAATTTATATTTGAGTTCCGAACTTCAGATACCTAAGTATAAAAAAATTACAAAAGTTTGATTGTGGTGTGACGATCTTGTTAATTCCCCATGTTCTCATTCATTACAATATATTCTTTGCCTGCTCCCACCTCTTTCACTAACAAGTTCTCAGTTCTTCAAATCTTGTCAATACCAGCAATATATTTTTTCTTCTCCTTTCGCTCAATAAGTCTCTGTAGTATAGAGTGAGTTTTCCTACGATGATACTTGTCCCCGTTTCTCCATCCTCATACCTTCTTCTGATAGAAGCAATCATCAGGTCCACATGTTATAATCCGTATGACTAACATCAGTATGACTAACATTTCCCATCTAAAGTCAACTGAGCAAACTTTTCTGTGCACATCAACGCCTCAACAATAACTTCTAAGCAGAAATATTCTATAACTTGAGAACAGCCCATTTGCAACCTTATAAATTAATATTGGCCTCAGATATCTTTATGTTGTGACACAAGCTTTAGGAAAATAGTGCCAATGAGAAGTAAATCATAGAATGAATGGCAATGTTGGTGTTCTTCCTTTGAAAACTATATTTACTGTGCCTGAGCAACTAATAGTACTAATTAGTTTAGAAACTACATTCAGCAATGCAGAGGTTTAAATGAATTATCCAAACGCAACCCCCCCCCCCCCTTCTTACTGAACTTGTCACTATAGAATTTTTCCTCTATTGATGGTACTTTCAAATGTCGAACTGCTTGCTGACGGTCATTTAGGTAAAGTGAAAGATTTTTCATATACCAGAATTACAGTGAAATGTACATGAGTTGTTAGACCAATTCCTTTGCTGTGACCCAATAAAAAATTGTGCCATTTTATTTCTCCACCAATCGAAAATGAATTGAAACCTCAAAACATTCATTTAAATAGCTTTTCTGCAATTTTATGTATGACCTTTAAGATCTATTCTACCCATAAAAGAATTACACATTGAATAATGGTATGGAGCTTTCTTACTTGTTTCCATTCCTGTAACATCTGAATCCATGCAAAAGATAAACCAAACCAATATCTGATACTTGTTTGTTGACTTAATTTGTGCTATTGTAGGTAAACGAGAAGAAAATTACAAGCTCACATATCTTCAGCATAACATTTAGCATTCACCTACGATTCCCCAAATAATCTAATAATTTGCCAAAAAGGTAACAATTTTTGTAAAAAATTGAAAATTTTGTATTCCCCATACTTGTGTTACCGACCTATTGTGTATTAAGTTTCATGGTCAGCACTGGTTTACTCCATGAGATATAAAAATTCCAAATTTGCACTTTTTTCATTCCACGATTTTCAAGTCCAATTTTGATTCAAATTATTTAGCGTTGTTAGTATACAAAGAACAATTAAATTTTTTTGACAGTTACAACCATGGTCTTTCTAGTGAGACAAGTTTGAAAAGTTACATAAAACGTTCCTTTTTTTCCTTCCAAAATGCGGTTAATTTGTCTTTTTTCGTCATCACTATCCTTGTCATCACTATCCTTGCACTTCATTTACATTATTTACCCGATTATAAACCGAAGCTTTTTCCGACATTCGTTATTCAAAAAAAATATGATGTCATATTATACTCACTGACTAAATCACTGCTACTAAGGTCAACATTTTTAACCCTTTTAGTGCCAAATACGATCTGATCGTGATCCAGATATTCGGCGAAAAATGCCAGTAACAATGTGATCGTGATACTCTTCTCATTCATTTTTTCCGCGCTTGAAGGCAAAGTTGTTAGTATTTCCTAGCCAAGACGCAGAATGAAGGTCGAAGGCACAGCATATCGTTCTTCTTTTCGATTGTCAGTGTGATATTTCAAGTAAAATAAACTTCTCTGGTGGTGGTTATTTACAGATTATTTCGCGGCAGCATGGCGTCCTCAAGTAAGAAGTTGCGGTTCGATACAAGTGATTTAGACAATAATATGATAAGTAGTGGAAGTTAAGATGAATTTGCAGGATTTGCAGAAAGTGAATCTGATGATGAGATGTCCGGTGGAGAAGAGGACTCGTCGTTTGTTTCTTCAAGTGACGATTGTGCGTCAGCAAATAACGACGACGACGACAACCAAACACAACTAAATTGCAGTGCAAATACTTTTGTTGAAGTACTGGATGAGGCATCAGATAATCAACCTCCCCCCAAGCTTTGTGTATGCAGAAGTACCAGACCCTAAACATATACCAACAAACGCCACACCAATTGATTTTTTTCAATTTGTTCTTCATGCTGCACCTTTTTATGATTATGGTGACAGAGACTAACAGATACGCTCGCCAGGTGATTCAGTCAACGCATTTATCGCCAAATCGAGACTCAAACAATGGCAGCCAACAACTGTAGCAGAAATGAGGGCTTTTATAGCAGTAATTTTGAATATGGGACTGATAAAAAAACCAACGATTTTTAGTTATTGGTCAACTGATGCAAACCTGTTGACACCGTGGTTTTTGCAAATGTTTTCACGCAACTGGTTTCAGTTGTTGCTGCGGTTTTTCCATTTTGTAGACAATTCGAAACTTCACCCTCCTGGTCACCCATTATATGCTCCAACAGCCAAATTTCAAGTGTTAGTGGATATTGCCAACAATGTTTTCAGTCACTACTACACTCCACACCAGCAACTGAGTGTTGATGAAAGTCTTGTTGGGACAAAGGCGCACTCACAGATAATCCAGTACCTTCCCAATAATCATCATCACAGATGGGGAGTCAAATTTTGGATGCTGTGTGATTCAGTCGTAAATTACTGCCTAGGGTTTTATGCATACCGTGGTGCAAAAAGTGATGATAACAAAAACGAAATAAAAGAGAATGGCCTGGGATATGTAGTCATCATGAAACTACTAGCTCTTGGGAGCTACATGCAAAAAGGTTACCATGTGTTTTGCGATAACTTTTTTACATCTATTCCTCTGGCAGAAAAGCTGTATTCAGTTGGTACTTAACTAACGGGAACAATTAGAAGAAACAGAAAATTCCTGCCACGTGGTCTTCTGTTGAATTATGCTGTAGGTCAGCTAAAGTTTTTCATGAAATCTTTTATACTCCTCTGTGGCTTCCGACAGAAGAAATCAGAGAGAAATCCAGTCCTCCTTGTGAGTACATCATCCTCTGCTACATCATCAGAAAAGACAATTCGCAATAGACAGTTGGTCAAGAAACCAGATGTTATTTTTCAATATAATAAGTATATGAGTGGCATTGACTCATCTGATATGATGGCGTACTGCTATTTAGATGAGAGGAGGACTGTCAAGATGTGGAAGAATGTAGTGTTCAGCATAATTGCCAGGATGGTGCTGAATGCATATGTTTTGTATAAGGAAAGCCTAAACCCCAGCGACAAACCACTGACACGGCTGAAGTTTAACAGCATAGTCATGTGCAAACTTTCTAAACAGTGGTTTCAGGCAAGGACTGCAACCACAAGTGCAATAGATACAAATGTACCTGCTCAAACAATATATGGTGTAGAGACTCTTCCAGGGAGAAAGGAACGCTACTGTAGTGTTTGTTCTACGAAGGATAAGAAGTGGCGTTCACGAACAGTATGTGTTTGTTGCAAGAAAGGACTGCATCCTTCATGTGTTGGTCAGCATGTGTGCAAGTAGCTGTCATAGCTGCAACCACACATTTGTCAGTGTTTTATGACTGAAGAACTGAGAACACATTCACAACAAAACAATTTTTTTGTAATGTTATGTTCTTTATGATTTTTTCCTTAGTGAAATAAAAAAGAATTTGTATTCCTTTATGGTGTTTTTGTTAAGGAAACTACAGAGATTCTATAAATACCTGAAATTTTTGAGTATATCATCATTTGATGGGTCTCACAGTAAACTGAAATCAAAGTTTTAATTTTTTTCGGTAAACCACATCATGAAAATAATTTTTTTCTCTGAAAATATGTTCTTTGACAATGTGTATTGCACATATTACTGTAGACAGCAGCATTCCCTAAAAATTAAAAAAGAATTACATTCCTTTATGCACTAGTTTACATTTTATTGCAAGTATGGCAGAGGTCTGCATTTTACTGTAAAATCGCATGGCACTTTTAACATGATCTTTTGAGAAAACGTCTGGCACTAAAATGGTTAAACTGTTTACCAGATACAGGTCATCTTACATTTAGAAATGAAGCTTTCACTATTGAGGTTTCATACAAATTTAATTTGAGTGGGGCTTAGCAAACAACACTTATGTCTGAATAGGCTCGTGATCTCATGATATGATGAAGCACTTGAGTCAGTATCGACCTCGCTTGAACCAGTACTGACCACAGTTGAAAAATCACATGACATATGACTAGCAGCAATAGCGCACGGGATGGATACATGAGAAACTACGAATAGCCACAGCAACAATCTAATGCTCTGCTTAAAAACTGACAATATTGTGAAACACAGGAGGAAACAGCATTAAATTCTATCCACTTATAAGCTTTTGTTCTATTTGAAGAACACTTATAAGCTTTTGTTCTATTTGAAGAGGTTCGCAATAAAAGTTATCATACATGTATGAACACCATACACCTGTATTTATGCTTTTTTTAAACATTAAGGTAACATTGAAGGCGAAAACCTTGTCATTCAAAAACCAATGCATCATTCTGAACCAGTTAGTATTTCATTTGGTTATGAGACACTAATGATTTATCAAGTGCATTGCTAATGAGAAATTCTGCCATAGTTCAAGATTACAGAGGAAAAATGTTACCAGCTTTTAATCAGTTTTCACCAACAGCCATGACCAAATCGAGAGACGATCGAAAGTTCAAGAATTGGACTGAATTGTCATTACAATCTCATATTTTTGCATTAGATGCTGTTGTTACATGTGACCTACACCATAGAAGATATTGCATCTGTGTTTCACTGTTGCTCAAACTTAGCATTATGGAACATTGAAGGGGAAACAGTGACACCAGCTTAATTGAGTTGAGTGCAGGAAGCCAAGTGTTAAGCATGCAGAAATTTTGTCATGCAGCCAAACTCAGGAATTTATACTGTGTACTTTGAGATTTTATGAATGTCTACTATGTTTAAATTGCAGTTTGCCTGAATCGATTTGTACATGGAATTGAATTGACTTTAAAATTGGACAAATACTCATATTCCACAGGAAATGCTGTAACCAGCGGTAGGTCCCTCTGTAACCACCACCTGAGAAATCACAACACATTCGGAAGAAATAGCCAAATATTTGTGACAATGAAGATTTAAATTCCACTGGTAGGATGATAATTAAAAATAGTGATACCAGATCCAATAGGCTAAGTAAACGAAAAAGCCAGTGAGCATAAAAATTAATGTGATCAACTTCTTTTTGTTTCTTTCATTTCTCCTTCTATTATCAAATTGTAAACAATAAATACATGGCATAAGTTTGGAGTATGTGTAACGTTAACATTTTAGGAAGATATTTTGTATCAATAAAAGTTTGTAATTTTGATTAGTAAGAATAATTCGGGGTTGTCTTATACTAGGATAAATACAGTATTCACTATTGGCATGTGGCACATAAATGAGAGAGCCAGCCTTGTGTTAGGTTACTACATGCTGAGGTATAAGATGCCAAACTTTGAAATCTTTTTGGGACAAATTTTTTTGGACATTTTGTCTAAAACTTTCTGGCTGACTATGATTCATAAAATTCTTTCCAGTATTATTCCTAAGAGAATGCAAAAAGTTGTACAAAATGGCCAAATTTAATTTCTTTCAATGAAACATAGTCCAAAATACAACAGCTATAATTTGCCAGAAATTCATTTTCCCTCTGCACATGGTATCAAACAAGTTACTACATCTTTGCCAATATTATCTTGATGAACGTTAAACTTTACTGATGTTCATTGGGGACATGACACAAAATTTCATCAAAATTCATGATGGCAGAACAGGGAGGCCTATACCCAGGTTGCAGATACTTTGCACTTGACGTATGCATTTCAAGCTGGCAACGAAACAGGTTGGCAAGTGAAGAACAAGAAGCAAGTGGCACTAGGTGGGGGATGTGAACCAATCTCAGCATGGTAATCGCTGCCAGTCGTGATGTCAAAGCTCCCATGTGGCTGGTTTTGTTTGGTGTGAACATAGACAATGTGTGTTGCGTATCGCTTCTACCATGTGCTGTGCTTTCATACATGGTGGTTCAGCAAATTCTGATAAAACTCTCGAGTCTTACGGGGAGAAAGAGTACCCAAGTAATAATTGAAAGCCATCAGTTCCTGCCAATAAAATTGTGGAACGGACATCAAAAAGTTCTTGGAAGAGTAGTAAGCAAGGGAGTGTTATTGCAAAAGTTGAAAGATGTAGACAGGAACCCTGACAATTCAGAGCCATATGAATCAGATAATGCATTTTTAGTGACTCTTGGAAAGAAGAAAAAGCAGTCTCACACTGTCATCGACTTGGATTCTTTTAAGACTGGTCCAATTCAGAGGCATACTTACGGTTACTACAGCTGGAAAGAGAATCCTATGACAGTGTCATTAAAAGAAAGTGAACTTCTCAGGGGTGGGAACGTCACTAAAAATAGTGCTGAAAAGTACGGGTTTCCCTTACAAATCACTACATGAACGCAAGTCCTGTTAGAAAATGTGCATGATGATGTGGCTCGTTATTTGTTTTGTGATGACAATCATGAAGCTGGTTTTGGCGTTGATTCCATCCATAGTAACAATGGGGAGCTGGATTGAATTGTGCCTCTGTTGCCGTAAAATGGTGAGTGAAAAGCTAAGAATATCAATTATTTATTGCATAATAATAATAATAATAATAATAATAATAATAATAATAATAATAATAATAATAATAATAATAAGATGTAGAGCAAGCAGTTACAGTTTCAGTTATTACATATTCTGTAAATCTTGTACCGCATGGTTTTCGAGATATTGGTCATAACAAAATGCTTATTTTCTGTATTTCTTTGCTCCATTATCGAAAGCACGTGTTTCGATATGATTATATACACATTATTACGTGGTCGTTTATTTGCTCTTATTGTGGTAGCAAGCCAAAAATGAATTCTTATACATAATGTTATTTCTCAATAGCTTACAATTACAAGATAGAACAGAAAACTTATTGCTTACTATGTGTGTAGAGACCACTGTTGCAACATCGCTACTGCAATGTAGTCAACTTCACTCGATGTAATGCAAACTGAGTAGTGCCATGTTTTGTTGGCGCAGGTACAGATGAGTTGATACCATCATAATGCACAGTAGTGTGCAAAATTAGAGACAGAAGTAACTTTTTCATGATGTGTCACTGTCAAATAACATGGCTCAATGAAACTTGGACCTTAGATGAAACTCTGACCATACATAGAACTGCTACAGTACAGAAGATAATTCGAAGAAATAAGCAGAACTGGATACATGTGAATAATGGAAAATCAATTTTCTATGTTATTAATTTCTACAGCCTGTTCCAAGTACTTTGATATGTATGTTATTGTATTTGGAATGAGGAATGTCCCCTATATACCAAATTTCAGAGTTGACACCATGTACGCTGTTATGCCCCTTATTTCAATCAAAGAAAATCATTACTATTTCTCACAAGAACTGAAAAATGTTTGCTTCCAGTGTTTCTGTTTGATAGTGTATAGTGGTTACACTGCTAGATTCCTAAACCTGTAAATGTTATATTAACAGTGATGCTGTCTGTAGTGGAATTGTTATTGCTGATGTGGGCATCTTATTTCTGATATAGGAAATAATGAAATGTAAACAATGTGATGGTGTTGACCACCTGCGAGTAACTAAACAACAATAATAAAAAAGGTTGAGTATCAAAATTAGTTGTTCTGCACAGATCCTGCAATAACAATGGAAACGAAGTGCATGCAATGTGTGCAAGAGGGAGAAAAAAAAGGGGGGGGGGGCTTCTCTCTTCTCCCCCCCCCCCCCCCCCCCTCCTCCCCACCAAGACTTTCCCGCGTCTCACAGCAGTTTAGCTAGTGGATAAAAATGCTTTTAGATACCTTGATGGTTGTGCCTGAAGTATCTAAGAAACATTCAGTGCTAGAAATTCTAAATGTTAGTGGAACCAGTGACACTGTTGCTGCAACTGATGGGGCACGGTATGTCGAGTTCATAATTCCTTGAATGATGTAATAAGTGCTTCCTAAAATCATGACGGTTACAGGGAAGGTTTGGAGTATGATGAATCTCTAAAAATATTTCGAAGGTCTGATGCTCTTTATAATAAAAGATACATAAAATAAGTAGGCAATTGGAGACACTAAAGCCTTTAACAAAGTTAACGAGTTCAATGTTTATAGGGATACTCCGATAATGAAACTAGAGTGTTGTTGGCAATTAAAAAAGGATAGGAGCTAGACTGAGGAAGCAATGAGGAGAAATCAATGGTAAGCTGCTGTCTGATAGGAAAGTTCTGCCTGGGCTTGGCAGCGTGGCAGAATCTAAAACGACCTTTAGAGTATTACAACCATTAGATCACGTATACCTCTGAATGATGTTATAGAAATAAGAAATGCTGTGTGGGTTATTTTCATGAGTTATCCAAAGATGATGCTCTGAAGGAGCATATTCTTGATGTGGTTACAAAACATAATGGGTTTTGATAAAAATCAAGGTAGATTCTTTCTACACATGGGTCAGAGGTCTGAGGTTGGTGTAGTAAAATGCTGAAACTGATTGCCACATAAAATAAGGTTGAAAACTTTACAGCTGAGTCCTGCAATCATCTCTAAAAAGATGAACATACAGAGACACTAGGAAGTAGCCAAACATACCTTCATAGTCACTATGTCCCTGAGCCTGTTTTGAGTGAAATAAATTAGTTTTTAGAGATCTGGATGACGAAATTTTATTTAGTAAGTGTCTACATTAGTGCTCTCTAGAATCCAAAATGAAAGTTTTAACTATTGTGTCTAGGAGAGTACCCAAAGACATTGTTGAATTGAATACACTGAAGTTTGAGGTACTAGATGTGGCGATATGTTTCAATCATGGCATAACAGCTAGACTGGAAGCGCAGAGAAACTTGGGCATAAAATGTGACTCTAATATGAAAGACCAACTGCTTTCCTGCTACAGACTACAAGCATAAGAAGGAAGATTCACTCTTTAAGTCACCAAGAATGCTAAAAGGAATGCCAAGAGGAAGCTCTAAAAATAAGAATGGCAGCTGGATGACGACTGTACTTGAAGAATGTTCTGAGGCACAATTTAATATGACTCAACAAATCTTCATTTTCAATTTCCTGAAGTTGTATTTTTCAGAATTTAAGTATAAGTATTCCCTTAAGTTCCAAAAGTATTGCATTAATTTTTTTCTGTAACTTGCCCTTGTGTATACCTATCTAGCTGACCTAAATGTCATTGTAGCTTCAACTAAATTATAGAGAAAATCAAAATGTATATAATAAGATATAATAATTTTTTCTGGTTAACACACTCAATGTGCAGAATCAAATAGGTCTAGTAAATTAGCATCATGTCACATATACAGTAAAACCCCAAATTAACAAACCTGCTGTTAAGCTTTCAATAAATGATACACTCTTCACCGAGTAGCAGTTTTGTAGAAGTAAATTTTATTATTTGAGAGGAAGGAAGTGATGGAACTCAGCACTGTACAGGCTATGCTGTTGATTGTTGCTGCTTGGAATTCTGTAATACAACAGACAGTGTTAAATTATTTCGCAAAAGCTAGCTGTCGTACATCCACTGGTGTTGAAGACAACATTGTTCCAGAAGAACAGAGTAGTAAAACAGAATTTATACTGTCAGGAATTTCTTTTCCTCATTTAATGTAGACGAATCAATCAGCAGGAGTAACAACTTTCACCAGAATATGCTGGAAGGACAAAACAAACTAAACTTCTTGCTTCTTTAAACGGCAGTGTTCTGTAAAAAGTGTAATTATTATATATTTACAGAGATGCCAAGTTTGGAAAGCAGTTATCAGTAATTGGGACAAGAGAATTCTGCATTTATGAGCACTTGCAGTTTTTTAAATTCTTCACTAATGGGATGCACCAGATCTTTCAAAAAAGAAGCATTAAGTTCAGCACACAATGGGCTATAAATTAAAGCCTTTATCACCTAGCTGAATGTATTCTTTACCATCAAAGTTATTGGTAAAAAAAAAAATAGTTTCATAATAGAATCATAATCTTTGTGTTAACTATATGTAGCAATTACCTCTGCACTTGTCTGTGGAGTAGATGTTGACGTATCTACAGTCTTGGGTGGTGGTTGACGTTGATACTTAGGCAGCCTTGCACGGTATTCCTCCTGCAATCCAACAGCAAGATAACATTTATACACTCATATAAAGTGAAACAAGTGATATTTACATAATAATATAGTTATTCATAAATCTGCAGTTATTATTTGCTACGCTGTCAGAAAATACATTTCAGAAACTTTCTTTTTATCAATCTTACTAATGGTGACACTTTTCTCCATATTTCCAAATCTTCTGTGAATCTTATAATCTCCACATAATTACATCAAATGTCTTCAATAATTTTTCTTCTTACACTATTGTTGGTGTGTCAATACTGCTTTACCTACTACCAGCACCATGTTAACTATTCCCAGATGCCACAGCAGATGCTCCAGTAACTGCCTTTTCTTCTGGAACATGTCTTCCACACAGATTTCTTTCCTGGCATATTCTTTTCAGTATTTTGTATATTATCTGTTCACTGGATTTGTAAAATTCTTTATTTCAAATGTTTTAAATTTCTTCTTTGGATTTCTGAGGATTAATGTTTCACTTCTATGTAATGTTACAGAAAACGTTCGATTTCAGAAACTACTTTTGCTAATTTGATACTTAACCTCTTCAAAACTATTCAGTCTACACCTTACTGGAAGCAGCTGATGTATTCAACTTTGATTCCACAATCATCAAAAAAGGTTACTAGAAGCAATAATATATAGTGTGTCCCAAGAGCAATGGTCAATATGAAGGGTACGAACGCTAATTCAAAACGAAATAGTCTAGTAATGATGGGCTCTAAAATAGATCCCTGAAGAGTTACAAGCACTTGCCCATCATTGCTATTGTGAAAAACCTTTTCTACTGAACAAGTGATTGTAGCTCTTAAGGTAAGCATTTTAGAGCCCATGTTCACTAGACAATTTTTTGTTGTTTTGGTCTGTACTACTTCCTCGCAAAATATGGAAAACATAGAGCTTGTAGTAAGAGATTTGTTTCACAGTTTCAAAGAAGTAGTAGTGTTCATAGCTCTTCAGGCATACATTTTTGTGCATGTTTTATGAGATTATTTTGCTTTGAATGATCGTTCCTATCATATGCTTGGGTGTTGACCATTCCTCCTGGTACACCCTGTATAACCTGAGAGAAGTTGGGACAGTAGACTGTTGCTTCTGACAAGAGAGCCATAAAGTTTGGAAGCAGCTTTTGGTAAACATGCAAAGCTAAAAGCTATTTCTACTAAAGGAACATTTAGCAACACTCATAAAATGTTTCTTAGTGTTGCGCTATATTTCAGTATGTTGCTGCTTATTTTGCTTTAAAAAAAGAGAGAGAGAGAGAGAGAGAGAGAGAGAGAGAGAGAGAGAGAGAGAGAGAGAGAGAGAGAGAGAGGATTCTTTTGCATGTTTTCTGTGGAAGCAATTAAGTGTCAACATACCTCAGATACTGTTTGTTTCTGTGATGGAAACTATCCATGTAGACATCTTTTGATAGTAATGAAATGCAGTATAACCCTGCTTTCACATTCCCAGAATTAACTTTTTCCTGCCATTTACAACTTTTTTTATCACTCCTGTTAAATTTCTTATGTTCACAATGTCAATTTGCACCTGTTTTTGCATTTGCGTTTATAATATTTTCCACGATTTACGCTTAATGAAACAATTTCCCTGTATAAAAAACTGATGTAATTGACATAAAATGACACTAGCATAGCATTGGCCTTCAAGCACTGTTTACAAATGTTACACGGTGAAGTTTACTGCTGCCAGGGTACTCCATTCAGCATATCTGAATCGGTGAAAGTCTGAATGATTTTATGCCTTGTCACCTGCCGCTGGTAAGCTCTACTTGATGTGGTGGCTGCTGGGAGTAACGAGGTACATTTGAATGAAGTTATCAGACTGTCCATAACCGTTTTCAATTCAACCTGTCTCTACGATGTACACGCAGCTTCGTGATTGTCAAGACATCTTTGCATTTCTTGAAAGTATATTTCGCATTTGTTGTCATTTGGCCACTAGTAGCACTAGGTGACACCTTTGCCCTCTTTAGAATCCACATGCTTCTGGTGTAAATAATGAAACACTGCACCAGTTAAGTATTTTATCATGCTTAGCATAACATTTCGATAATTTATTCTCATTGTCAAGTACAAATATTTACATAAATATTTTTTTTACATTCGACACACTGTGTGTGTGTGTGTGTGTGTGTGTGTGTGTGTGCGCGCATCCACGAAAAACTAATATCCTTCCGTACAAACGCAAAATCAAACGATGTAAGTTCAGGTGTTGTGGCTGTCTGTGATTCAATGCCACCTCAATGTGTTAAGTAGCACCCCATCCTTTCACTAGTGTAGTTATTCAATAAAACACAAAAAAATTAGCCAAGATGCAGATCTACGAAGAATTAGAAAACAAAGAAGAAGAAAGAATTAGGCGTTGGGAAGATATTTAACATGAACATTTTTTCTTGAAACAGTCTAATTATAAGAGCATGCTATTTTTGCTTACATGTCGAGCCACATCTCTGCAGAAAGTTGAATACACGAAAAAGAGACAAGTTATTTACAAATTAATTTTTTCTAGATATATGTAAAATTTTAGTGATTACTTTGGTAAGAAATTGTTTGATTTGCTATTAAATACTCCTACTTTAAATAGCTTAGAAGCTGTAATGTCCGACAATTCTAGCAACTGGATACTTAAAAGCTGTGTGCTGTTCTTGCTTTAATTTTTCCTTAAGTGCTTCTGTTTGGCTAAGTTCATGCGTATTTCACTTTGTAGTGTATCACCAGATCTGATATCAAACAGTGACTGTTAAAAACTGTCAGTAGTGCTTCAGATCCCATGGCATCAGCACTACCAGCACTACGTACAGTGACATTAGCAGCAGCAGACTTAAAATCATACAAACAAAATACAAAAGAAATATTTTAAACCCTTTTGAAAGCATCACCATTGAGAGAGGGATTATTATTCACTATGCTATTACAGGAACAATGACCGCAAAAGATAAAGGGTCATCAAGAATGCCAGGATAGGACTGGTTTTACAACAGGCACAAGTAGCTTATTAATCAGAGGATAAAAAAACATTGCTGATTAGTGGGTTATCTTGGAGCTTGGTTCAGCAAATTTTAATGGAATATTTGGAAAAGAAAAGGGTTGCTGCCAAGTTCATTCCTTGGGTTCAGAGAGACAATCAAAAGTAATGTTGAGTTTAAACACGTCATGCTTTAAAACAACAGCTTGATCCAGATTTTCTGTCAAAGGTCATTACTGGTTATGAGCCATGATGCTATGGTTACAACCCAGTAACAAAGCAACAGTCAAAGCCAGTGGCAGACATCATCATCACCCCGTCCAAAAAAATTCCATTCAAATATCAAAACGACGTTTATTTGCTTTTTTATGTCAAGGACGTAGTTCATTAAGAGTTTGTTCTCGCAGTCAGCCCGTCAATCAAACCTTTTTATTTGTAAATTTTAAGAAGAGCGTGCAACAGTGTTCATAAAAAAAAGACCCAATTTGTGGCAGACAGGAGACTGGTGCTTCTGCCACGACAACACACATGCACAGACAACCATTACTGTTATACAGTTTCTGGCTAAAAATTTATATGTTTCTACTGCCCCATGCACCTTACTTGCCTGACCTGGCTCTGTGGAACTTTTTCTTATTTCCATGCATGAAAAGGGGCATGAAAGGACACCAATTTGACAACACTGCAGAAGTCAAGATAAAATGAGGGAGGGGCTGACAGCCAATTCTAAACATGACTATAGAAAAATGTTTTAAATGGTGGAAGCACCAGAGGGACAAATGGATTAGTTGTAATCAAAAGTATTTTGAGGTGGATAAGGGTGTTCTATATATATAAAAAAATAGAAAGAAACTTCCACATGGGAAAAATACATTAAAAACAAAGATTCCAAGACTTACCAAGCGGGAAAGCGCTGGTAGATAGGCACAATAAATAAAACACACACACAGAATTTCTAGCTTTCGCAACCGACTGTTGCTTCTTCAGGAAAGAGGGAAAGAGAGGGAAAGACGAAAGGATGTGGGTTTTAAGGGAGAGGGTAAGGAGTCATTCCAATCCCGAGAGCGGAAAGACTTCCCTTATGGGGAAACAAGGACAGGTGTACATTCGCGCGCGCGCGCCCACACACACACACACACACACACACACACACACACACACACACACACACACACACACAAGCAGACATTTGTCAGGATTAGGCGGGTGAGGGCTATGGATTGTGCAGTTTGGAACTGGTATAAGGACTGATGGAAAGAAGGATTGCAGCCAGAGATGGGAACTTGAAGTGTGAGGCCTTTGGGGGTAATGCCAAATGTCAGACAAGCCGGAGTAAATAAAATATGGGAGCGTAATTTGGCTAGGGCGGAGGGAATGTAAATAAAATGTAATGAGGTCGTTGTGGGGATGTTGTGAGGTTGACATGGTATTAGAAGGTGGAAAGGGTAATATGAGGTTAAAGTTAAAATAAATAGAAATATCTGTAGGGAGAGATAAAGGTGTGAAAAAAGTCGAAAAAGTGTTGGTTTGAGATGAGCTATGTTGATCCTGTGCTGAACTTAGGTTGGTGAATAACAATGGGTGCAAAGGTTAGGTAGTTGTGTTGTCTCCAAAACACGTTAAAGGGTGGGGAAATTCAGGAAAATTTTGAAAAAAATTTTATCAAAAAAAGATTCGAAAAAGTTTTGAAAAAAATCCGTGTAAATGTATTCAAAGAACTGGTTATGTACTGGCAGGTTATGAAAATGAGGCTAACAATTGTTTGATGAAGAAATAATAACGTTTAAACCTGTGGGAAGCTGCTAAAAAATGATCGGTTATGTGGGAAAAACGGGAATGGAAATAAAACGAAAGTTGTTGGAAATAGCTGAGATGGTTGTTTAATGGGTGAAAGGAACTGAAGCTGAGAAATAGTATTCATGAGTTTACACGAAATGTTTGTAAACTTGGAACACTGGATTTTATAGCAGCAGTTATGTTGAAAGCGTTAAAAATTTTTAGGTTATGGTTTTGAAGTAAATTACGTATTATTGAGTATAATTAGGCAGGATAAAATGTATGGTAGATTACGGAAAAAGGGAAGATGAATACAAAGTGAAACTACTTGTACAAACAAAAAGAGAAAGATGATAGAGAAGATTTCGAAATGCAACAGAGACAATAACAAACGTAATTGTTGGGTTCAAGTTAATGATGATGTAAATAAAATAGAAAGAAACTTCCACATGGGAAAAATATATTAAAAACAAAGATTCCAAGACTTACCAAGCGGGAAAGCGCCGGCAGACAGGCACATGAACAAAACACACACACAGAATTACGAGCTTTCGCAACTGGCAGTTGCTTCGTCAGTAAAGAGAAAAGGAGAGGGAAAAATGAAAGGATGTGGGTTTTAAGGGAGAGGGTAAGGAGTCATTCCAATCCCGGGAGCGGAAAGACTTCCCTTAGGGGAAAAAAAGGACAGGTGTACACTCGCGCACACACACACACACACACACACACACACACACACACACACACACACACACATATATATATATATATATGTGTGTGTGTGTGTGTGTGTGTGTGTGTGTGTGTGTGTGTGTGTGCGCGCGCGCGCGAGTGTACACCTGTCCTTTTTTTCCCCTAAGGGAAGTCTTTTCGCTCCCGGGATTGGAATGACTCCTTACCCTCTCCCTTAAAACCCACATCCTTTCATTTTTCCCTCTCCTTCCCTCTTTCCTGACGAAGCAACTGCCAGTTGCGAAAGCTCGTAATTCTGTGTGTGTGTTTGTGTGTTTTGTTCATGTGCCTGTCTGCCGGCGCTTTCCCGCTTGGTAAGTCTTGGAATCTTTGTTTATATATATATTTTAAAGAATAATTCAGGTTTTCTGGGCACCCCCTTGTAAAAGATAAGCCATAAATACAAAATCATTGTGGTTAAAGCTGAGAGAAGTTACAAACTGCACTACCAATACATAAACACCATGTAAAGAAATGAAAGAGGGCAAAGACCCACCTTAGCTTAATGCATTGTGGAGAAAACTGTGAGAACATGACTGCTATACTTTCACTATGATAGACACTGGTAATACAGAAAACACAGTAGCAACTCATGAATTAATAGGGGCTGTGTGTGAAACATACAATAATTTTCACTGCATAAGACTCACAAAAGATCTATCTGAAAATCCTAAGAAGTGCTGGTCCATTGTACCTGTAGTGGCTTCATCTGCTGTTGTAACTGAAGGCAGTCAACGAAAAGCAAAAATATTAAATTCCACATTTGAAACTGTATTTACGTATGAGGATACTGCTGTACCAATATTTCAGCACTTCACTGACTCACAAAGGAGAAATATTGATACTAGCACCCTCATATTCAAAAGCAATTAAAACTACTCAAAAGAACCCCATGATCAAGTCATGACAGGATTCCAGTTAGATTTACAGATGTTGCAGAATTAGTTCTTTTCCTAGCTCATATTCATCAATATTTTCCTAAGCAGCAGTCATTGGAAAATAATACAAAAAGGGTAATAGATCGGATGTACAGAATTATATATCGATATTGCTGAAGTCCACCTGCTGCAGGATTCTAGAGCTTATTCTAAGATCAAAAACTACAATGTTCCAGAACAAAAAGAAGCTGCTCTTAAAAGTATCAGCATAGATTCAGAAAACAACATTTGAGTGAGACAAATTGTTTTATTCATAGCCAATATCAAATGCTCATGAACCGGTAGACTGTAATATGGTGTTCAACACTGTACCACATTGTTGACTAGTAATGGTGATATAATCATGAAGAGGATCTTTATAGATATATGATTGGTGTTATGGATATTTGAATCTGTACATGACAGTGGCTGGTGAATGTTAAACATGTTACTTTTACATCAGATGTACTCCCAGGAAGTGTAACTAGATTTCTAATTTTCTGAATATGCATTCATAATATTCAGAAATGATCAGCACCGCTGTAAGACTGTTCAGTGATGATGTTTAAGGAAGTACTGTTTCGTATGATTGTAAGGAAATGCAGAAAGATTTGGACAAAATTTTCACTTGGCGTGTAATGAACAGGAGCATTCTAAATATGGATAAATGCAAGATAAAGCCAACTGCAAAGACAAATAACTCAATAGTGTCTACTTACAAGATAAATGATGAACATTTTCAGCACATCATATTTTGCAAATATTAAGAGGTAATACTAAGAAGTGATGTCATGGGTTTTCAGGTAAAATCAGAATTGTGGAAGGCAAATGAAAGACAGAGTGGTTAGAAAGGTTCTGGGAAAGTGCAGTGCACCTTTAAAGAAAACTAGGAACAAGACACCAGTGTGAAGAATTTTAGAGTCCTTATCAAATATGCACGACAGCCAATACCAAACACATTCAAAGATATGCACCTAAGTTAAGAACAATTCAGTCCAGGTGATATGAAAGTGTATTAGAGATGCTTGGAGAAATTATACAAGAATCCTTGGTAGAAAGCCAACAGGTTTCACAAAACCATATTGGATGAATTTAGGAAACCTGCATATGAGGAAGAATGGCCAACTATTCTGCTGCCACCATCACTCATCTCACATAGGGATCATGTAATTATGATTAGGAAGTTTAGGCTTATAGAGAGACATGGGACAACTAATTTACCTACATCAACACACAAATGAAAAACAACACTAACACTGGTACAAAGTATCTCACACATGCACTGAACAATGGTTTGCTGACGAGACATGTGCACTATGTGATCAAAAGTACCCGGACACCTGATTGAAAATTACTCACCAGTTTGTGGCGCCCTCCACTGGTAATACTGGAATTCAATATGGTGTTGGCACACCCTTAGCCTTTGCTGGAAGGTTTCTTGGGGAATGGCAGCTCATTCTTCACAGAGTGCTGCACTGAGGAGAGGTGTCAATGTCTGTCAGTGAGGCTTGGCACAAAGTCAGCATTCCATAATACCCCAAGGGTGTTCTATAGGATACAGGTCAGGACTCCGTGCAGGCCAGTCCATTACAGGGATGTTATTGCCGTGTAACTACTCCACCACAGGCCCTGCATTATGAGCATGTGCTCAATTGTGTTGAAAGATGCAATTGCCATCACCGAACTACTCAACAGTGAGAAGCAAAAAGGTGTTTAGGCCTGTGCTGTGATAGTGCCACGTAAAACAATAAGGTGTGCAAGCCCTCTCCACGAAAAACACGACCACAACATAACACCACTGCCTCCAAATTGTATTGTTGGCACTACACATGCTGGCAGATGACGTTTACTGGGCATTCGCCACACACACACACACACCCTGCCATTGGATCGCCACATTGTGTACCGTGATTTGTCACTCTACATAACATTTTTCCACTGTTCAATAGTCTAATGTTTACACTCCTTACATCAAGTGAGGCGTCATTTGGCATTTACCGGCATGATGTGTGACTCATGAGCAATCGCTTGACCATGAAATCCAAGTTTATTCACCTCCCGCCTAACTGTCTTAGTATTTGCAGTGGATCCTGATGCAGTTTGGAATTCCTGTGCGATTGTGTGGATAGATGTCTGCCTATTACACATTATGACCCTCTTCACCTGTCGGTGGTCTCTGCCAGTCAACAGACGAGGTCGGTGTGTACACTTTTGTGCTGTACATGTCCCTTCATGTTTCCACTTCACTATCACACAAAAAACAGTGGACCTAGGGATGTTTAGGAGTGTGGAAATCTCGCATACAGACGTGTGACAAAAGTGACACCCAATCACCTGACAACATTCGAAGTCTGCGAGTTTAGCGGAGCCATTCTGTTCTGTCATGATGTCTGATGGCTACTGAGGTCGCTGATATGGAGTACCTGGCAGTAGGTGGCAGCACAATGAACCTAATATGAAAAACATGTTTTTGGGAATTACTGGATACTTTTGATCACATAGTGTATATGTACTGATATCTCCCTTGAAGACTGGGCAAAACCAATTTAAGTGCCCCCTCCCTCCTTTCCCTCAATTTGATTTAAGCTGCTTCTGCTGACTAATCTGCAAAACATTAGCTTTGTGAAACAGAGTCACAGTTCACTAGTTCTCTGACCTATTACACTACAATATTTTCAACTACAGATCACAGACTAGCAGATGCTATTCCAGATGCATATATGCAGATATGGTGAAAATGTGAACAGAATTTTACTTGTCTATGCAATTTCTATTTGTAGCCACCAACATTTTAAAATGACATGATAACTTTAGAGCATCTGAATGAACACAAACTTTTACATGACAGGACAACAAAAGCAAATGTATGAATTGAGGTTGCCCCCAACCTTCTTACAGAAGTTGCAACAAATAATGTACGAGTTTCTGTATCTGTAAAAATGGCTCAACACACTTATGTGAGACTGTTACATACTAAAGCAAAGCTGAAATATAGACAGAAACACTCCGCAAAAATGTACAAAAAACAATCACACAAATAGCCACAGAATAATGTTTTAATCCCTTCCTGGAAAAGCTATATCCCGTGCCCAATTTTCATTACCCATAAATGCAAATTACATCTTAATCACTGTGCTACTTACAAGGGAAATATCCTCTTGTGGATGGATAATTTTGCTTGAGGCACCAGTCGTGTTGATAAGAGCAACTTTTTGTGGGCTCTCATTAACAGCAGGTGAAGACGTAGTCTGACTGCTCTGAGTCGTTGCCGTACTGCAGAGAGAAAATTCTGTATACATTACCAGTAATAATGACAAGCAGATAATTTCTGAATACAAATTACCAAAACAGTCACACTGATGCAATTTGCAATTATAAACTGCATCATATAGTTTGTGTACCACTATACTAACTACAAACTTAAATTAACTGTTTACCTGTAGGCTGGAAATGTGGGTTTCACGGGGCCTATGGGTGCATTAGCTGTGGTGGTAGTTCCTCCAGGTGTAGCAGTCGTGGTGACTGAAGTTGTTGGCTAATGAGGAAGGTTTATAAAGAAAGCATTTACAAGTTGTTTACTGGCACCAGAAATTAGTTATGTCATTACAGACAATGTTTGATTAAAAACATAAATATTTAAAAAAATCATTATTTCATATGTATTCAACATATTTTATAACACTAACAGAAGTTTTGGAAAAAAATTATTCTTGATAGTGAGTAACGTAATAGTATGCACAATAAGAAAAACCACATTCAATAAAAGTTACCAATATTTATAATCAAACACATAAATTTATACATATAATGATTTGTTGTATCAATATACAATGATACAATTTACCTGACAACTATCAGTAAGTTAAAAATTATGCTTATCCATAATTAAACGTACTCTATCCACGCATTTTCCATCAATGCAATACACCAAGTTTTCTTCAATGAAATCGTTGTCTATCTTTCTAATGAAGTTTACAGCAATAAAATACCAAGTCGACACAGCTGCTGTTCTCAAACACTTCACATCTGCTGTATGTAAACATGTCAATGTCCTTTTTCACGATCCATACATACAGGGGTTTTCTCAATTACATAATAAATAATTCAGTCATTTTCTCTATGGAGTTCATTCATGTGTATCAGCAGTACTGAATTGTGTGTCACCAGTTATAAAATCCCTACCTTTATAGAATTCCCATTCTTATTACTGTCACTCAGATTTTGTGACCACTTTCTACAAACCTAATTAGTCTCTCTAATCATGTTACTCATAAGAGTTACGAAAAGGTGGGAGGGATAAAAAGGGTGGTAAGTGACATTTGGGAGCATTACATCAGATGCAAATCTACTTAATATAACAAACCAAAAGAGTATATAATGTAGACAAAAGAACACTATGAGAGATAGAGTATTAAAGTTAATGGAAATCTTGAGATGGTCTAACAGGTAACAAATGCAGCAAAGAAGACTCTGTGTGTGTGTGTGTGTCGCCAAAAGATCATATATCACAAGAGTTTTGAGATACATCCGATATAAAAAGCACCTCAGGTGAGTCAGGCATTCATATATATTCTGCACTTTTTGTACTACCTGCGGAGATAACATGGACAAAAAAAAATCTACAATAAGGAAAGTGGAGAATATTTCAATCCACAATTATTTGCTTACATCAATGCTCAAGTTTCTAATAAGATGAGTCATTGATTACTGATTAAAGACTTGTGTATGACACAAACAGCCTTTCTTGTCCTTAAAATATCTTGGGAGAGACAGTAAAATCTTTTATACTTGTTTCTGAATACACTCAAAACTTATCTATTGTAAGTTGATCGTACTTCCAACAATTCTCTTTTAGGATATAGATATTTCCCATCCATCAAACTGATGAAACTAGCTTATTACAATAGTAGTACTATATCTCCTGTTTCATGCAATGGACCAATCCTGTGAGAATTCTAGAGCTATCACTGTTTAAGAACAAATTGCAATCACTATCTCCCAATGGCTACATACTAAATATCACTGCCCCCTCCCCGCCCCCAATACCATTATTCACAGCAACTTGCCAACATTTTAGACACTACCATTGTAAATGAGTACACCTTCTTTACCTTGCAGTCTATGCCTTTGCGAGATGATGTTGCTGCATCAAACAAGTCTCAGGACTGAAGACCACAACATCTCCCAATGGCACAGACTGCAAAGTAAAGAAGGTGTAATCATTTACAATTACAATGGTAGTGTCTAAAATGTTGGCAAGTTGCTGTGAATGGTGGTATTTGGGGGGAGGGGGGGGGGGGGGTGCGCAGTGATATTTAGTATGTAGCACTTTCTTGATTCCATTGTTTATATGATCACAAACCAGTTCTCAGCTTCTTAAGCCATCATCAGGTGGCATCTGAATGTCACAACCATACATAACATGATGTGTGACTTATGCAGATGCTGTATTACTTACACAGATACAGAAGATACATAAAACAATGAGATAGAGAGTGTTTCCAAAAGAAATTATTAAAAAAATCATTACAGAAATCATAACCTTCCAATTACAACAAAAAAGTTTTATGCGGATCTTGTCACCTGTAATAAGTCGCACACGATTTGATATGTAATTGTTATGTTCTGTTGTGCTTACCCAAGAAGCCGAAAGCCGGTTCATGACCAAATAAATAATATTTTGCCACCCGCACTAGTATGTCCATTACTAAGCTTTCATGGCACAAGAAAGCCAAAGGAGCACTACACTGTCGTGACCAACGCAACGGCATTCTGTCACTTGCATTACCAGTTTATTTCCTCTGACAGACCCTTGCTTCAGAACTGTTGATGAAGAAAGAAATCCTCTTCAACCCTTCACAACTTTTAATTCAATAATTATTAAGCTACATATTTATGGTTTTGCTTCAATGGAAAGGAACATCTCCCTTGCCATTACATTATTTAGAACATTATTATCTTTATTTGCAACTGAGGCTGATGTGTTATTTGTATATGTTTATTATCTTGTTACCACAGCTTGTCCTCTTCCTCCATTATTGATTTTATTGTACTGTCTCCCATAACAGCGTAAGTATCAAGGCCATGATCACCCACCCCCCTCTCGCTACGGTACCTTTCTCTCATTTAAAACTATCTCCCTGAAATGTTATACACTTATCAGAGTAACATAATAACAAATATACTTACAGTGGCAGTACTTGGAAACAGTGGTTTGTTCTGAGCTGCTTGAGTTGTTGTTACTGATGCATTCATACCCATGTTCACTGGAGGAGGTGCCATGGAACCCATGGGTCCCATCACTGGCATACCACTAAAAATGTAACAATGAAAGAAGGTAGGTAGAATACCAACAACTAAAACAAGCATCAATTGGAAAGAAAAAGAAAGATGGTCATCTTACCCTGGTCCCATAAATGGTGGTGCCATATGAGGTGTCATAGGTCCCATCATATGATGTCCCATGGGAGGTCCAAATTGTCCCATAGGTCCCATATGTGGTGGCATAGGGGCCTGAGGATGTGGTGTCATCATACCTGGCATCACAGATCCAGGAGGAAGAGCTCCTGGTCCATTACCAAGCAGGCCTTCTGGCTTTGCCTTCTTTGGTGGTGGTTCTTCCTCACCGCTGCTTGGTGACGTCCTCCCTAAACAATTATTTAAGCACTCCTTGGCACATAAATCTTTTTATTTTAGATGGCTTAGTGTGTTTGGAAGAAGGAATCAGAAATTGAGGGAAGTGGGGAGGGTTCAGCCACTAATCACTGTAAAACAACTGATACAGCTGTGTATGTTAACAATGGAGTGATCCTATAATGTTGTAACTTCGCCAAAAATTATAGTGGTGCTCTTCTAACACACACACACACACACACACACACACACACACATATAACAAAGATTCCAAGACTTACCAAGCGCGCGCGCGTGTACGTGTGCGAGTGTACACCTGTCTTTTTTTTTCCCCTAAGGGAAGTCTTTCCGCTCCCGGGATTGGAATGACTCCTTACCCTCTCCCTTAAAACCCACATCCTTTCGTCTTTCCCTCTCCTTCCTGAAGAAGCAACCATCAGTTGCGAAAGCTAGTAATTCTGTGTGTGTGTGTGTGTGTGTGTGTGTGTGTGTGTGTGTGTTTTGTTCATTGTGCCTGTCTGCCGGCGCTTTCCCGCTTGGTAAGTCTTGGAATCTTTGTTTTTAATATATTTTTCCCATGTGGAAGTTTCTTTCTAAAAACAAAGATTCCAAGACTTACCAAGTGGGAAAGTGCCGGTAGATAGGCACAATAAATAAAACTCACAAACACACACACACACACACACACACACACACACACACACAGAATTTCTAGCTTTCACTACCTACGGTTGCTTCTTCAGGAAAGAGGGAAGGAGAGGGAAAGACGAAAGGATAAGGGTTTTAAGAGAGAGGGTAAGGAGTCATCCCAATCCTGGGAGCAGAAAGACTTACCTTAGGGGGAAAAAAGGACAGGTGTACACACACACACACACACACACACACAAAAACCTAAGAAACCTATAAATATTTCATGCTAACTTGATTTTGAAACGGAATTCAGCTATTTCAGATGACAACAAATATGAACTGTATTCAATTTTTCACCACATTTTTCCATGAATATGTTTTTTTTTCCTTAAAAAAAAACAACAACAATGGCAAACCTTTTGCTGAATGACACTAATTACAAGGTACCATTCTAATATATGTGACAAATGTCTAAATAATACATTCATCTAAATATTTTGTACTGACTATTGCTTCAATGAAGTATGTCTCATTTAGAGGAACAAGAACATGAAGTATCTTCTAAGATACACTCTTCTAAAGAGGAAATAAAAAAAGCTTTCTGATGCAGAAACACACTAAAGTAAACTTACCTAAGAAGTTAAAAATTGAGCTAGACAACTTGGAAGGCGAAAGAATACGGTAACCAAATCTCAGATACATTTGGATATGTAAACATATTAAAGTATTTAGTGAAACAGATGTTGCTGTGGTCCTCAGTTCAGGGACTAGTTTGATGCAGCTCTCCATGCTACTCTATCCTGTGCAAGCTTCTTCAACTCCCAGTACCCACTGAAACCTACATCCTTCTGAATCTGTTTAGTGTATTCATGTCTTGGTCTCCCTCTACGATTTTTAGCTGCCACGCTGCCCTCCAATACTAAATTGGTGATCCCTTGATGCCTCAGAATATGTCCTACCAACTGATCCCTTTTTCTAGTCAAGTTGTGGCACACATTTCTCTCTCCAATCCTATTCAATATCTCCTCATTAGTCACGTGATCTACTGATCTAATCTTGAGCATTCTTCTGTAGCACCACATTTCAAAAGCTTCTGCTCTCTTCTTGTCCAAACTATTTATCATCCACATTTCACTTCCACACACGGCTACACTCCATACAAATACTTTCAGGAACGACTTCCTGACACACAAATCTATACTCTATGTCAACAAATTTCTCTCCTTTAGAAACGCTTTTCTTGCCATTGCCAGTCTACATTTTATATCCTGTCTACTTAGACCATTATCAGTTATTTTGCTCCCCTAATAGCAAAACTCCTTTACTACTTTAAGTGTCTCATTTCCTAATCTAATTCCGCTGCATCACCCGATTTAATTCGACTACAATCCATTGCCCTCGTTTTGCTTTTGTTGATGTTCATCTTATATACTCCTTTCAAGACACTGTCCATTCTGTTCAGCTGTTCTTCCAGGGCCTTTGCTGTCTCTGTCAGAATTACAATGTCATCAGCGAACCTAAATGTTTTTATTTCTTCTCCATGGATTTTAATACCTACTCCGAACATTTCTTTTGTTTCCTTTATGGCTTGCTCAATATACAGATTGAATAGCATCGGGGAGAGGCTACAACCCTGTCTCACTCCATTCCCAACCACTGCTTCCCTTTCATGTCCCTCGACTCTTGTAACTGCCATCTGTTTTCTGTACAAATTGTAAATGGCCTTTCGCTCCCTGTATTTTACCCCTGCCACCTACAGAATTTGAAAGAGTATTCCAGTCAACATTGTCAAAACCTTTCTCTAAGTCTACAAGTGCTAGAAATGTAGGTTTGCCTTTCCTTAATCTATTCTCTAAGATAAGTTGTAGGGTCAGTATTGCCTCATGTGTTCCAACATTTCTACAGAATCCAAAGTGGTCTTCCCCGAGGTCGGCTTCTACCAGTTTTTCCATTCATCTGTAAAGAATTAGTGTTAATATTTTGCAGCTGTGGCTTATTAAACTGATAGTTCGGTAATTTTCAGATCTGTCAGCACCTGCTTTCTTTGGGATTGGAATTATTATATTCTTCTTGAAGTCTGGTGGTATTTCACCCATCTCATACACCTTGTTCACCAGATAGTAAGAGTTTCGTCAGGCTACTCCTGGGGCTTGTTTCGACTTAGGAGTTTCAGTGCTCTGTCAAACTCTTCAAGCATTATCATAGCTCCCATTTCAATCTTCTTCTACAGCCTCTTCCATTTCCATTTTATCCTCAAGAACATCGCCCTTGTATTGACCCTCTATATACTCCTTCCACCTTTCTGCTTTCCCTTCTTTGCTTAGAACTGTGTTTCAATCGAAGCTCTTGATATTCATGCAAGTGGATCTTTTTTCTCCAAAGGTCTCTTTATTTTCCTGTAGGCAGTATCTATCTTACACCTAGCGATACATGCTTCTACATCCTTACATTTGTCCTCTAGCCAACCCTGCTTAGCCATTTTGCACTTTCCGTCCATTTTATTTTTGAGACTTTTGTATTCCTTTTTGACTGCTTAATTTACTGAATTTTTGTATTTTCTCCTTTCATCAATTAAAATCAATATCTCTTCTATTGCCCAAGGATTTCTATTAGCCTTCGTCTTTTTACCTACTTGATCCTCTGCTGACTTCACTATTTCATCTCTTAAAGCTACTCATTCTTTTTCTACTATATTTCTTTCTCCCATTCTTGTCAATCATTCCCTAATGCTCTGCCTGAAACTCTCTACAAAGTCTGGTTCTTCCAATTTATCCAGGTTCCATTTCCTTAAATTCTCACCTTTGTACAGTTTCTTCAGTTTTAATCTACAGTTCATAACAAATAGATTGTGGTCAGAGTCCACACCTGCCCCTGGAAATGTCTTACAATTTAAAACTTGGTTCCTAAATCTCTTTCTTAACATTGTATAATCTATCTGATACCTTCTAGTATCTCCAGGCTTCTTCCATGTATAGAACCTTCTTTTATGATTCTTGAACCAAGTGTTAGCTATGATTAAGTTATGCTCTGTGCAAAATTCTACCAGGCGGCTTCCTCTTTCTTTCCTTACCCCATTTCATATTCACCTATTACATTTCCTTCTCTTCCTTTCCCTACTATCGAATTTCAGTCACCCAGAACTATTAAATTTTCGTCTCCCTTCACTACCTGAATAATTTCTTTTATCTTATCATACATTTCATCAAACTCTTCATCATCTGCAGAGCTAGGTGGCAAATAAAATTTTACTACTGTGGTAGGCATGGGCTTAGTATCTACCTTGGCCACAATAATGCATTCACTATGGTGTTTGTAGTAGCTTACCCGCATTCCTATTTTCCTATTCATTATTAAACCTACTCCTGCATTACCCCTATTTGATTTTTTTTGTAACCCTGTATTCACCAGAGCAGAAGCCTTGTTCATTCTGCCACCAAACTTTACTAATTCCCACTATAACTAACTTTAACCTATCCATTTCCCTTTTTCACTTTTTTAACCTACCTGCCCGATTAAGGGATCTGACATTCCACGCTCCGATACGTAGAACGCCAATTTTTATTTCTCCTGATAACAACGTCCTCTTGAGTAGTCCCTGCCTGGAGATTCGAATGGGGGACTATTTTACTTCCGGAATATTTTACCCAAGAGGGCAGTAAAGCTGCATGCCCTTGGGAAAAATTATGGCTGTAGTTTCCTCTTGCTGTCAGCCGTGTGGAGTACCAGCACAGCAAGGCCATTTTGGTTAGTGTTACAAAGCCAGATTAATCAATAATCCAGACTGTTGCCCCTACAACTACTGAAAAGGCTGCTGCCCCTCTTCAGGAACCACACGTTTGTCTGGTCTCTCAACAGATACATCTCCGTAGTGGTTGCACATACGGTACGGCTACCTCTATTACTGAGGCACGCAAGCCTCCCCACCAACGGCAAGGTCCATGGTTCATGGGGGGTAGATAGTGAGACTAATACTTGACTAGTTTGGAGGAATGGACACCTCCATAATGGAATTGAAAGTACAACATAAAGCTGAATCTGTCATCGTAACACTTAGTTCTCTGTGCAATACCACAGAAACCAAAACCGTTAACTGTTACTTTATTTCACTTTCAATTTTCCCTGGTGCTGTTTCTACTATCTTCACTATACTGTAGTCTTTAATTCTACATTAATCTCTTCCTGTCCTACACTAGATTGATACGAAAATATAAATACAAACAGAACATGTCTGATATTCTTCGACACAAAAGGAAATGGAATTAACATCGTAGACCAGAACAAATATTTACCCATTGTTAATTATTAAATTGTGTTGCTTAGATGTGCACAAACGCAATGAAACAATTTGCCATACCAGTGTACATCTCACGGTTGTTATTCCTTCTGGAGTTATTGTTATACAGATGTTCACCTGAAGATAAGGTTTTTAGTGCCACGAAAACAGTAGTGATCCAATAATAAAGGACTAAATACAGCTGAAGCAGTTATTAATACACAAAGTGACTACTCATAGCTCTGGTTGCACCACCTATAAGGTTGTCTGCAATAATGACAATCCTTTTATAACCTCTATGAAATTACCTTTGAATAAAAATAATGAACCAAGGATAGAGCAGAATCAACCAGGAATTTTTTTTAATTAGAATGCACTGATTGGCTGTTAACAATAATTTGGTAGAATTACTAATGACATAATCATTAGTTAGATTATAATAACCAAAACAACCACACATCTGAATCAGTTTTTACTATTAATCTGAAAATAGTTCAGGTAAAAAATAATGGACATATTAAAATGATGTGGAATTTTTTTTGTCAATGAAGTTGAATACCATAAACAACTATCCAAAATTGGAACATAAACTACGCCTTACTCTAGGTAAACCTAGTGATTACTAATTAAAAATGACTGACTTAAGAGGTGTGTTCATACGCGTTCTGTTGTGTAGAGAAATAAAACTGAATTCAGTTTCACGAGACATTAATTTTAGTAATCATAATTTATCAAAAGGTGGAAGTTATAAAAGGATTGTAATTAGTTAAGTAAGTTAACTTACACCACATCTTTTATCTTAGTGGCGAGGCCTGTGGTGTAACATGTTGTTCCACTTCTTCTTCGCAATTGTATGAAAGACGATCATGTAAAAACATTATTTAGGTAGATTATTGTTCACTGTGTGTGGTTTTTTTTTTGGTTTGTGCAGTTACAATGGGAAACAGATGAGAGTACAGAACACTGGTAAGGCATGATGCTATTAATACTCTCCACCTGCTACGGAGGTGGCATTTATACTATAGTGTCAGCGGTGACGCTGTTTTGGAAGGGACAGAGTAAACAAGGGACAATGTAAACGTTGGCATGAAACAGTTGAAGAGACTTCACGAAGAACGTCAATGTAACTCTGAAATAGTCTAGTACGATATTCGTTCGATACTGAGATGCTGTTCATACATATGAGTTAATATGAGATTAGTCACCTAATGCTTCAACTGTTAAATACAATAAACACAATACAAGAAAGTGCTTCAGAAGTGGTTACATGATTTTGTACTAGTTTATATAGTTTGATGCTTCTTACAGTCCTCAACCCTCCACAGACTGCAAAGAAGTCCCTCTATACAATTGGTGACACTGCACAGTAGGTCCACTGCGTCAAGGAAAAACTAGAAGGCAACCATTAGAAAATAAAGTAGGAGTTATCACAAAGGCCATTAGAGTGACAGATTGTTAGTGAAGTTGATGTTACAGTGCTATTTTCTAACACCTCAGCTGAAAGCAGTGTCCCTACCTTATTATTCTGATTGAGTCTCCAGAACACCTTAACAATGATGTAGGACAGCACGAGTCAAATGAAAATGAAGGATTCAATAAAAATTATTTTGCCTTAGAGAAATTTAATATAAAAAAAAGGTTCATGCTTTTTATCAGTGAAACTGACAAACACTTCTGAAGTAACATTTATGAGAAAGAAAGTTCTCAGTTGTAATAGTTATTTTGTCTTTCTGGAAAAGTAACAATATTGGAATTTAATCCTCCTATAAAAACTTGTTTAGGTTACAAATTTCATATGCCGTTGAAAATGCACCAATATATTTTATTTAAATTCCAAATAGCGATCAGATTCACTGCACTGGAAGCTGATTCTATTTTTGTGCACCCCACTTTGCAAGGCGAAACCGATCAATAATTAAAATAATGAGTGCAACTGTGGATTAAAAATGAATTAATATGTTAACTAAGAATGTACTGTTAACTAACACTTCAAATTTATACTGCAGTATCACTACAGTATATGGACGACATTTTGGAAAAATAATGTTTTTGACTGGTAATTCTTTCCAGCTTACCGTACCTCTTCTTCCTTCATCACATAAAAATGCTTCTACCATATCCGTTACAGCAAGAGGTCGAAAACTGGTACTTCATGTAGGATTTGACAACTGGAATTCATTAATCTTCTGTTTCATTCTGCAGAACCCAAGTTGGTGGTGTTAATTTCTAGGGTGATAAGAAGGAGGCTCTCTACCACTGCTGGGGATTAACCACACAGGTTTTCCCCTTACTGAAAACTAGGTCCCCTTTAACAAGTAGAACACAGAGGAAACAGAGAAGGGTTCTCCTATTTAACTGTCTTTTCTGTTTTTAATTACTGATGAAAAAGAACACGAGGAAGTTCGAGGTTTAGCTTTAGGGGTAACAGTTTCTTTTATTATTTTTTTATTGTTGTAAATTGCTTATTTTAAAACATGAAATAAACACTTCTAACTGCAATTTTGCTGTATTTTTCAGAACTGGCATCTTTTGTAGCACTTTCTTCTTCCACACCTTTAGCTCATGACAAGAATTTTTTACCCAATTTTTGAGACCCGCAGCTGAATGTATTTTGGCCTGGCAGTTTCTTATGGAGGACATCATCCAGAAGTTTGGTTTTTGAAATATAGCAAGACTGACAGGAATATCACACTGGATTTTGAGCGAACTGTTATGCAGAGAGAGTTTTTTCTGAAAATTTGCATTGTCTGATGAAAAACAAATGCTTTTAATAATTTCAATCATCACTAATAAACTGCAGATATTGACACTATTTCCGACAGTAGTAATTCAATTTTCATTTACATATGTTTGGCAGAATATCATAAAATGTCCACTTGCTGGCAATATCAAAATGAGGCGGTGGCAAAGAAAACATTTTACTACCAAGACCAGGTCAGAGCAAAACACAATATTGGCTTTTCTGGCGAGCCAGGCAACAGAATTCAGTGCACTGTAGTGGACCAGAGCAGCCAAACAGTATCGTGTCACCTTCATTATGTGATGAAAGAAAGGCTAAGGCAATTGCAACAGATAGTACCAAGAGCTCTCACGAACCGGTTCTATGTTATAACAAACTCGTTAAGCAAGAACTGCAGAAGAGAAACTGCTGATACCTTCATATTAGTAAGCCCTATGCAATCATGACGAATGATGTCAGGTAAACACTGGCTACTACTCTGCTCCATTAACACCGCAGTGGTTTAGCTCATAAGTAAGTCAGTCAGATGGATCGAGGGGGTAAATGATGTTCGCACTCAATTCCATTATTGCAGCAAAGTGACGTCTGGCACAAGTCTGTTTTAGATTTCTTCCACGCTATGGACACAGCCACTACTGTGTGAGAGGGCCACTTTGCCATAGTCATCAGGCACAGAGTTCAGCAACAAAGTTTGCCCCCGTCACATGTGGGAGCACCTGGAGGTCTTTCAGTCCCACCAGGATCATGACACCAGCATTCCTGACCTTCCAGTGGACTGAATGGGCCCTAACTGGACGGCAGGCCATTATCACCAGAATCGCATGGCTACATGGCAACCGCCATCGTGGTACAACGAATGACGACTAAGGGTGGTGAGTGGGAGGGGACAGAGCAGCTCTCAAGTCAGCATGCGTTAAGTTCAATAAACGCATTGCCATCACTCAATGCCACAACGTCATGGTACAGACAGAGCTGTGCCACTGCAAACAGCACAGCACACCGCCAGTGCAGCAACCAGCTAGAATGAAGGGTGCAGTATCAGCTGCCGTGATCTGGCTGAAGGCCACTTACGATGCGATTCCTCGGCGGGTATTGAGAGACAATGGCAACCACAAGTCAAGGCACTATCCGTATTTTTATGAAAACAAATAAAGAATTCTGAATCTTCTTTCACTGTGCCTACTGGAGACCACAGGTCACTATCATCCTTCTGAGGAAAATGGGCAAGGAGTGAACGGGGAGAGTGCCTCCTGACACAGAACCATGCCCTCCCAACAGTCACCTCTTGCAAAATTGGTAACAGAAAGTGGTCAAGCTTCTGACACTTGCAGCATCTACATCAGGAGGCTGTATGAAACGTTTCGTACAGAAGAACACCAGCAGTTACAACTGTTGGGCCAGGTGCTGAGAAGCTTTTTCTCTCTCAGAAGTATATTTTGGTGGCGGTCACATTCGGAATAGGATACAGTGAGTTCAGAGTTACTTTTCAGGGAGTTGCAGTAAAGTGTATTTTGTATCGGTGGATTGTAATTTGTATAGCCATAGAGCACCTCGTGACAGGTTTATTTCACGAACAGTATGGTCATGCATAAGAGAGCTTTGTGAAGTGTCACTGAGTGCCAATGACGTGAGTAATAAGTAAATTTTGACATTTATTATAGTGTGTATTTGTGGTGTATAAGGCTTACTGTGATAAAAACAGAAACTGCACAGATATGACACAAATGCGAGCAGCTTCTACAGCATAAATGGTGTCAGCTTTGACGGAACACAAGAAATCATTAAAAGAACAGAACTGGGAGATGATGAAGCTTGCACAGGATAGAGTAGCATGGAGAGCTACAACAAGCCAGTCTCAGGACTGAAGACTTCAACAACAACAACAACAACAACAACAAGAGTAAATGGCACAACAGTTACGTAAAATGGGAGACCCTTCACAATCAGGTACCAGTAAAGTTAAATCAATACTGGCAGTACCTTCCGCATCCATGAATTCTGTAACCGCTTGTCTTATTTTGCTTTTTTCTGGCGAAACACCGGAAGATACCACTATTTTTATTCAGGAAGTGTTATCCACAGCCAGCTTGTGCAACTGGTCTGAACAAACATCACTGTGGATGGGCAAATTGGTGGGTGAGGCTAAGATGTACATCACGTACCGTAAGATTTTAAGCAAATTAACCACATTTACAGAGTTGGCAATTGGCTTAAGGTAATAGAACAGAAAAATAAATAGTACGCGTTTCTTTAGAGAAAAGTTAAGTAATTTGAGACAACTTCCAAATGAGACTGTCGAAGCATTTTCAGACAGGATACACAAGTTGACCACCCAAACTTATGAGCTGGCTAACAAACCAGATGCTGACGCAGTCTTGTTGAGAAAGGCTGAGGATAGTGCTGGATGTTTTCCTAAGGGGGATTTCTCCAGAATTTTCTTGCAATGAGAATGGAAAATCCACAAAATGTAGAAGAATCACTGCACGTAGCCAATTATCTGCAAGAGATAGATAGTGCTGCTAAGTCTCGGAATGGTCAGAAAATATTTGTGTCGAACAAAGAATGTTATCGTTGTGGAAGAAAGGATGATTTTAAAGCACAGTGTTTTCAACAGCATTGTTTTGTCAATGTATTGGTCTTAAGGCACACGGGTGTCGGTCACGAAACAAGGCATAATGGGAGGAAGAAATCGTTAAATGATAACGGGAATCTTCCTTCCATTGAGAAACATTCCTATTAAATAGAAGTGCATTTAATGCACACTTGGAGACGAATCATTTGTAGCTTGTTTGAAAGGGAAATAATATGAATTTCTGGTAGATGCAGGGGTACACACATCGGTTGTTAGTCTGGATCTCGTGGATAAGAGCGGACTACAAGGGCCAAGGTACAGGTTGTACACAATAGGCGGCAATGCAGTTGATTCAAACGGGACAATATGGCTTGGGTTTAAAGAGCAAATGGAAGAGTTCCCAACTGTTGGACAAGATGTCACTGCAATACTTGAGTTAGATTTTCTGGTTAGGCATCACGCAGAATCAACCTTGGGCGATGGGACGACTGAACTCTATGGTAAGTATTTCTGTTGGGTACAACAGTTGCAAATGTTTCTATATCACAAGATGGACCCATTGCAAAGGTGGCATTGAATAAACTGTTTATAAGTGCATTACAAGTTGTTCTACATGACAAGAGTACCACCAGGTACAGGAACACTATTCTGGGTACCAGTATTAGACAGTAACATTCCACAGGGTGTAGTGTGTTTGGGAGAACCACTAACAAGTAATGACATGTTGGATGAGCTACATTGTTTCTTACATAGATGTATAACAACACAGAAGGGGTATTAATGGTCAGGTTATGGTGCCAATATGCCTGGATAATTTTGGGCGAGATGAAGTAAGTCTTCCAAAAGGATTACTGGCAGCCACATTAAATGTTTTCAAAGATGAAGACATTGAGCACTGCAGGGTACAAGGTAAAACAGAAAAAACCGTCGACATACCTGCATGGCAGGAGAATGTTAAATGCCTTTCGCGTAATGACAGGGCATTAATGGAATCAGTGGTACTATGGTATAACAGTTTGTTCAGTCCACAAGGAGTGTTACATGCTACACCAATCACACAACATAGAATACCGACAGACAATAGTCTGCCTGTATTTAGAAAACAGTATCAGCTACCTAAGCATTTACAGCCTTCAGTAAAGAAAGGGTGAATCAGTAGTTACCTAATGGAATTATAGACCATAGTGATAGTCCAAGGTCAGCAAGTATTGTGACTGTGGGTATGAAACCATCAAATGGAACAAAGAAATAGCAGTTTTGTTGAGACTGCAAATTTTTAACTGAAAAAAACAGTAACAGATGTGTACACAATCCCAAATATTGTTGACACATTAGATAATCTGCGTCAATGCAAGTTGTTTTCAACCCTAGATTTACGAAATGGATATCATCACAGTGAGGTACACCCCGAGGACAGACCTCAAAAAAATAGATACAAAACAGCACTCGCCACAAATTCTGGTCACTACCATAATTGTAGGATGGCTTTTGGGTTGAAAAATGCACCAGCTACGTTTCAAAATTTATTAGATGGAGTCCTCAGAGGTTTAAAACCAAACAAATGCATGGTGTATCACGACAATATAATTATATTCATGAATGCCTTGGAAGAGCATGTTTAGCGTTTGGAGATGGTATTAGACAGGTTGAGACGGGCTTGCCTTATGCTTACCGTTGATAAGTGTCATTATGCAAGATCAAAAGTAAACTACCTGGGGCATATAATAAGCCAAGATGGATTAAGGGCAGATCCACACCTTACTTCAGCAAAATATGACTTTCTGGTCCCTCAGACCGTTAAACAATTACAATATTTCCTTGGATTAGCAAATTACTATAGAAAATTCATGAAGGGAGTTTGCTGAAGTGGCGCAAACCCTAACAAAATCATTGCAGAAAGGTATTACATTTAACTGGACCTAAATTAACTTCAGATCCTGTTTCGATTTTTCCAGATTTCACAAAGGAATTCATATTGTCATGTGATAAATAGGGTACATCATATTGTCATGTGATAAATGTGGTACAGCTTTGGAGTGGTTTTAGGGAAAAATCACTGATGGGAATGAACACCCAGTTCCATATGCATCTCTTCAGCTTAATAAGGCTGAACAAAATTATTCTACCAGGGAAAAGGAGATGTTAGCGTTAATAGAGGGTATTTCATATTTTAGATGGTATGTTTATGGACTTAAGTTTACAACGATTACTGATCATGCAGCTTTAAAATGGCTACTACAACTAAAAGAGCCTTCAAGTCATCTAATGAGGAGGGCTTTGAAACTCAGTGAATTTCAATATTATGTGATTCACAAACTGGGTGTTAAACACAGCAATGTAGTAGACACATTTAGTAGTGACCAATTAGGAAGCTGGGGGGGGGGGGGGAGAGAGACAGAGAGAGAGAGAGAGAGAGAGAGAGAGAGAGAGAGAGAGAGAGAGACAGAGAGAGAGACAGACAGACAGACAGACAGACAGACAGACAGAGAGAGAGAGAGAGAGAGAGAGAGAGAGAGAGAGAGAGAGAGAGACTGGGAACAGGCTTCTTATAAAACTCTGAGCTGCACCCAAAATTAGTAAAACTGGTGAAACTCACTTAAACCAACACAAGGTCTCGGGCATTAGTTCTACCTGAAACACTCGCTCCCCCCTTGCAGCCCCAGAATATCTCATGCCTCCTAAAGTTTGTTTCTTTTTATTTCATTTGACCTTACTCTTCTCCTCCACAGCATTCAGGAAAATCAAGTTAAATCACTAAATAAATAGTACAGAAAATAAACCCAACAATGTCATTTGCAAATACAGAAATTATACTAACTGATGCAACACTTGCAAACAAAACCACAACAGAATAACAGGAAATCAAAACTGTGACAACAGCAGAACAGAACACATGCAACAAGAGAGACCTGTCAATATACACATACTTAAAATGCTACAAAGCAGATACACATTCAAAAATAACACATTCAAGTGAAACAACTTACACTGCAGAAACAGACTGAATACTCCACTTACAGAGAAATCTAATGCACAAACAAAAGATACCAAGAAAATGGACTGGCGACTAAATTCTAATGAAGAAAACAAGGAAATGGAACTGGTAATGAGCACAATCAGGAATAAATATATTTTGGTCTTTGGACATCCAATCAGGTTACTAGAAAAAAGAGTCATCACAAAAATAACAGATTTTATGGGACAGTAAGTGCAACATTGGATGGATTATGGAAATCAAGGTAAACATGAGAGAACTAGAAATTACAATGAAGATTTAAAAAACAAAAGCAACAAGATAAGGATGTCAAACAAACAATTATTCAGATGAATAAATTGAGATCCAAGAGAACAAAAATGTAACGGACCAAACGGAAAATGAAAAACCTGTTTTTTATAAATTAACTAAAGCTGTCCAATAAAGGCCATGAAGTGTAAACAAAGGTGTTGAAAATGGATTCAAAGCATCACTACAGAAACCAATACGTATGACAGACACTATTAAAGCTCATGTGACAAACCGGATTAATTTAGTAACACAAACACCTTGTATATAAGAGCGTGATATTTAAGGTTGTTGCAGAGGCAGAGGCAAACAACCTCCACTATATTTCTACCCTACAGTTTTCACTTGCACACTCTACCAAATTGCCTTCACATGAAAAGCAGGAGGTCCAGATACGAAGACCTGAAGTGATTAACAAGTATTGAATACTAAACTGAGGTGACAAGAGTCAGGGATAGCCACATTTACCAATAACAGTAGTATTGTGTACACAAGGTATTAAAGGGCAGTACATTGGCACGGCTAATACTGTACTCAGGTGAATCCTATGAAAAGGTTTCCAATGTGGTTACAGCTGCACGATGGGAATTAACAGGCTTTGAATGTGGAATGATAGTTGGAGCTAGATGCATGGGACATTCCATTTCAGAAATCATTAAGGAATTCAATATTCCAAGATCCACAATGTCAAGAGTAAGCCGAGAAAACCCATTTCAGCCATTACCTCTTACTACAGACAACGCAGAGACTGACAGCCTTCACTTAACGACCAAGAGCAGTAGTATTTGCATAGTGTTGTCAGTGCTAACAGTCAGCAATAATGAGTGAAATCAATGTGGGATGTATGACGAACATATACATTAGGAATGTGGTGTTAATGTGCTATGGCAACAGACAATCGACAGGAAAACTGTGGCCTGGTCAGATGAGCCCCGATTTCAGTTGTTAAGAGATGATGTAGGGATAGAGTGTGGCATGGAGCCCAAAATGCCATGGACTCAAGTTGTCAACAAGGCACTGTGGAAGCTGCTGTTGGCTCCATTATGGTGTGGGCTGTGTTTACATGGAATGGGCAATGTCTTCTGGTACAAGTGAATCAATCATTGACTGGAAATGGTTATGACCTGCTACCTGAAGACCATTAGCAGCCATCCATGTACTTCCAGTTACCTTGACAATACATCATGTCACCAAGTCACACTTGTGCACAATTGGTTTGAAGAGCATTCTGGAAAATTCGAGCAAATGATTTGGCCACACACCAAGCATTTATACAACTTAATCAAGAGGTCAGTTTGTGCACGAACTCCTAAACCACAATACTTTTGCAAGTATGGACAGCTATAGAGGCAGCATGGCTCAATACTTCTGCAGGAGACTTCTAACAACTTATAAAGTACATGCCACATTAAGTTGTTTCATTGTGCAGGGCAAAACTAGGTGATCCAATATTAGGCTTTTGTCACCTCAGTGCATGTACCCTTTCAAACAAGAGGTGAAGATAACCTCAGCTCACTGTAGCCACAGTTTGGCTTATTAAGTAAATGGCAGCTACTCACTTTAGTGTGTCATGTGGCAGCCTTACAACAGAAGCAGGGTGTGCATTATGCCTTTTGCAATTACCTAGTTTCACAAACAAATAGTTCACCTACAATGTGAAAAGTAAATAACAATGAGCAGAACTTTGGGTGCGTACAAAACTGGCCACAGCAAGTAGCACACGAAATACAGATGTGTATCATCTCAGGACAAGGGATAACACTCATCAGCTACTTCAAAACTGTACACAAAAATTCTCTTTAATGTCAATGAGTATTAATTCTGTACAACTATAATAAAGAAGCATACAAAAATGAATAATGTAAGAAACGAAAAGCATATGAAAATTAATAATGCAGAAAAGGGAAGTGTGATGTTTCTATTCGCATCAGTTTCCTTTTCTTTTGTTTCCACAGTGTCCCCTTACAATTTATTTAGCACTGTTGCTTGTGTGAAGTGTGACTCTCATAATTTTGGTTGGTACAGAGAGACAGGATATCTGGTCATTACAATCACAGAAACTTTTACTGCTATCACCTGAGAAAACAGCAATGTACAAACATTTTGTACCAAACCTGTGTACTTTGTTACCTGATAATAATTTCCAGGTAAGACAAATGGAATTTTCATTTCGTTTGTATCAATCGATGAGTTAGTCAATACCTGAAAACAAAATAACATGCACAACAAGCGAATAAGATGAAGTCATGTAGTCATTAGTACTTTTTACAGACTGAACTGTAACCAATGGTCAGAAGCACATACATAGGACACTTACACAACCATAAGTCTACCACTGAATCAGTATTGTGAAGTATATATACATCTCCCTATCCACCAAATCCATGTTGCTACCTAGTGTGAGACTGAAACACAAATGATCTCAAACTGCAGGAATAACATGACGTAGGCATGAGGATCTGCTGCCGTCTACATACAGCCCTTGCCACAAAACTTTAAAATTAATGTTACTACACATCTGAGAATTAAGCTTTTCTAGTTATTGTAATACATATATTAGGAATGGACTCACATTACAGTAAAGATAACTAGAAACATGCGCATGCGTGTAATCCCCCCACCCTCCCTCTCTCTCTCTCTCTCTCTCTCTCTCACACACACACACACACACACACACACACACACACACACACACACACACACACACACACACACACAGAGAGAGAGAGAGAGAGAGAGAGAGAGAGAGAGAGAGAGAGGTGGGGGGGGGGGGGGGGGGGGGGGGGGGGGGGGAGTTGCAGGATACACATTATTAAAACAATTTTAGGGTATATAAAAGTGGATACAGACAAAAGTACTTACCACCAGATGTTTTCCCTTGCTTCTGCCTCTCATGTTCTTTTATGTCCTCTGGTGGTATGCCTTCCATACCATAAATTTCGATTTCTATGTTAGATCTATTTGGTAATGAATTTGGTACTTTATCAATAGTTTCTTTATGGACCTACAACAGAAAATTGCAGTTGGCAAACATGCACAAGAAGTAAATTAGGACTCCCTAAGAGTGGAGGTTAAGAAACCACTACTCAGAAACACTGTATTACGCATGCAAACAATTAAGGCACACCCTGAAAGTTAGCAAACATTAATCCCACTGTGACACCAAGAAAGAAATTATACGCCCAAGAAAATCAAAACATACACAATTTTCTACAGAATTCTGCTCAAAAATAAATGTTTACACTTTCCAGACATGTATAAATGACAAATTTTTATACCACTAAGAAATGTATAATAAATGCATTGGTTCAAGGTAATATATACCAACAAAATTTGAGCTACCATCTGCATCAAGTGGATCAATGTTCACTTGAGAGCAGCCGGAAGCTTGAGTAAATTTTATTATAATGTATAACAGGTCTTCAATATGCTGGACACACAGAATATACTGTTTATAAATACCTTGAACTGCTTAGTTCAAGCAATATTTTACTTCCATTTATTGTGGACACAAAGAAAATTCTGTTATATAGCAGGTTTTGATTAAATTTCATTATGCACAAAGAACTCTTCTTCTCATAATTTATACACTCAATAAATGTAGAATGAGTTGGTGGAATTATAAAAAATGGAGTAGCAAAAATAAAACAGGGGAACAAAAAGGAAAATGTGACCAAGAAACCCATACTCCAAGACAACAATAAACATTCTTAACATAAAAATGTAGCCAAATATTTTAATTAAACCAGTTTGTCCATTTAGCTATCATATACTGCCAAAATTATCATATACTATTGACACTGCACAACACAGTTACAATTTGTAACACATGAGATACAAAACAGTAAACAAAAAAATGGAATGTAAAGTATAATATTAATTCATACGTCTAAAAGTGATCTACAGCTCTGCTGAAATTAAGGGCAGTATATATACACAGAAAATATTTTATGACAATGTTCTGTTCATGACTGTGCAGTAAAATTATCAAATTATTTGCCTGTAATCTAATCTATTACACTGAATTCAATGGACATAAACATAAATGCAATATTAATCCTATACATTGTGTGTTTCCATAAGATTTGCTAGTTTACTTTCCAAAACGGCTATCAGAAATTTTTTTTAAAAAAAGTTGCACTAAATCAAAGTAATCCCAATTTTCCTAATTTACTCACAGTAAACCCCACCAAGCAGAAAAACATCTATAGTGCCTAAAATGTTACAATGTTCTTAATACAAAAAAGCGGTGTGATTCAAACAAAGCCATAAACAATACAAGTCACATAAATTCTTAATATCATGCTTAAAAATTCTTGGTAATAATAGCTAAAAGTTTCTCAAAAATATGAACTTTCTCGTCAAACCTGCGTGGCAACAGCAAGTTATAGAGTGATAATTCTGGGTGGTGTGCTAGATGACGTTCTAACCCCTGTAAAAAAGAGGCCAAAAGTGAATTTATTCAACTTTGGCATAAGGTGTTTAATATTATTTGCCATATTTTTTCAGTAACTACTTTCAATGAAGATGAACAACGGTTAAAAACTTGCACGAAAGGGAACCCTCAATTGTCACAATACCTTACCTTTACCAACCTGCACTACTAAATGTGCTCTTATTCCATTAAGTGGAGCTTTTGTCCCCTACTAAAACAATGTAATTCTAAAACATAGGTACATGTTTTCCTGAACAAAACATATTCTAGTCAAAATGAACATTAGCTGAAAAGTGACTTAGCACAGTATTTGAAATGATGTTTATACAGCTGCACTTTGCAACCAATATGAATTAACATTTCATAAACATAAATTGTGCCACAAACATTCAATGACAACAAACACATTCAACAAACTCTAATGCCCAAAAAGACTGCTTTATAAATGCAACAATATACCCATGAAGTGTTGATACAAATTGGTGATGCCAACATATAACTGATCAAAATTTTATGCTCCCAGTAACCAGTTCCAAAACATCAACAGATGCCAAATAATTGTCACCCCACAATGGACAGGTTAACTAGGCAGTGTACAATCATACAGGGTAAACAAAATACTCCGATGATATGAGACAACCCACATTATAATATGAGGGTGGAGGGAGAGGAACAAACTTTTGAGGCACTGACTTTGCAAATGTTTGTAATACTTATTAAATGAACCACAAAGAAAACACTGCAAGAATCCAAGGGACAGTGTTGGTAATAAAGACCAGTTACATAAAATGTTACTTTACAATAGCATGCATATTGATCACCCACAGCCCACGATACATCTGAAATGAGCATCTCATTTTTTCCCCTCTTTACTATGGATTGCACAGCCTAACAAACAGTAGTGTGTTCCTGTCTCTCAGGGTTGCACTAGGCTGTGTTGTGTTGAAAAATGGGAACAGGTAGAGCTATTTCAGTACTCACAGTAAATGAAAAATTGAGCACAGTCCATGCAAGCAGTCTCCTACAGAAAAATGCAATAGGAGATACAAAGAGGCCTGGATGGACTACTACAGGTGCTTAATATTCCAAAAGTACACTCACTACTGCCCCCAAATTCACACTTTGCCCTATTGAATTAGTCGAAATTCTTCATGAAATGTTCATTCATAGTAATCCATAATCATATTGCCAACTGAAAAAAAACTGTTTAAAGCATCAACTGGGAAACATGAGCATATCTCACTCAGGTCACTACAAACTCAATGTTCTGTACACTATAAAATATTGGCAATCTTGAGTAACTCCAGGTTTAAAGAAAGATAATTTGGTATGTAACTACCACCAAAATAACGAAAGGCTGCAGTGTAGAACCAACAGTACTGCGTAACATTTTAAAATGTATTTTTTTTCCTGACAAAGTTGGTAAGAAAATATTGATTTACTAGGTTGTCTTTCATTTTAAAATGAATGTTGGTCATGTAACAACAACTATTTAAATTTTAGGAAACTTCATGAAAGGCAGTACTAGTGTGTTTTGGCTTTGAAGTTTTTCATTGCAAGAAAAGCACCAGAGGTGAGATCTCATATGTATGATCCAGAAGATGTGACGTGTTAAGCATTAACAGCTTAATAGTGCATTCAAGTGCCAGTTTGCATATTAATAATCAACTCTAATAATGTTTCACGAATAACTGACACGTAATTAAGAGCCTCCAAGCTATTTCAGGAACATGAAGGGTTGGCACATCATGCTACAGGAGATGCCTTTTTACAATACTCACAAGAGAAATGTTACAACCCGAATTCCTTTTCCTGGTGAGCAAAAAAGCAGCAGCTAAGTGCACCTGCTGGGCAGGGTATTACTGTTGATGATTTGAGGAAATGTTTGAAGGAGGTATGCCAAAGAAGCATGCTGGACATCTAAAGAAAGCTGTGATCTTTAATCACAATTATTATTCAAGTGAAGTACAAGAACTGAAACTAGGATCTGATTACCAAAATGGGTTCTTCAGTTATGTATAAAGCGAAAAATCAGCAAATAATGTTGATGCATCTAAACTTATAAAATATAAGATTGTTCTTGCAAGAACATAAATTTAGTTCAGGAGCTCAAAACCATTCCTTTCTCTGTAACAAATTGACTGCAGACAATTCATGGCACCTTTTCATTTGCAGATGTATTTAGTCATTTCTTTATTGTGTCTTGTCAACAAATTAATTTCTTCTGTCGTGTTTATCACTGATCCTAAGAGTTAATGCAACCCAATAACACTAATGAACAACAGTTATTAGAATTTCTTAACTAGATCTTTTCATATTGCATTACTTTTATTTTACATTAGATAAATCAGGACTCAATTACAGTGAATGCCATTATTTATAGTATGTGGGGGATTTGGCACTGTCCTGCCTGGCTGTAACAATGTCTACAAAAGTGTATATCAATGTAGCAGCACTAAACTGGAAACACATTAGAATTAAACAAAGAGAACTTTAACTATTTAGAGAACCGCTTGCCTCTACACTCAAATACAGGTGAAAGCTGTGGCCCGAAAGTCTAAAATACCGTTATTGAGGGTCAAAAATAACTAATCTCTCAGCAACATGTCCAAGTTCTTTAATAGTCGAGGTTTCCATCATGATTAGTGTCCAGTATCTAGATACCTTTTTTGATTGTGTGCATAACAATGTTATCTTTTTCCTAAATGATAGCAAAGGTTTTTTAAACTACCAATCTTTGACAGTTGTCAAATTTGTTCTAATGCCCATCAGGGGGTAATGAATTATTTCACAGCTGGAACAACTGAAGCTAGTTGACAACTACTTTTCACACTATACTGGACAATACCACAATTAAAACTATGGTATCGTACTTTAAGGTTTTTGTATCATTTACATGCTGGCAAAATATACTACTCTGAGCTCCTGGCATGTTACAGATTTTCAAGAAAAACAATTTTTAGTACAATTTTTTACAATAAAATTTCTGGGTCAGCTGTGTTACCTACAGTAAACATTGGTTTCTAAATTTAAACCACAGCCACTTGCACTTCCAGATTTAGGCTCCACTTTTAATGTATAGCAGGAAAGTTGAGAAACTGTGTTAGAAGGCTATGCCTGCTACTACATGATAAATATATAATATGAACATACCAGCAGGTAGCTATTTCAGCGAGTTAAAACAGTGTTCCAAGACCTTAATGTTTCTTTATATCACTGAAATGAGATTATTGTACCACCTTGTAAATACCCCAAATTTTTTAGAGTGTGTTTCTGTAACGTAGCTTACTAGTGAGCAACAAAACAACTATTTCATTTAGTCACAAACTTTTGTGCACTCCAACTTTAAGAGAATGCTGCTAATTTGATGAAATTTGCTACATTCTCAGCTATAATGTTGTTTATGTTCTTTTACAAGGTCATTAGTGCACACTAGTACAAAGGTAATCATTAACCAACGAAAGTCCATGTTGGAATATCAACACTATTGTGAAAAGTATAGACTGCTACTCACAGTAAGAATGACATGTTGAGTTGCAGACAAGCACAACGAAAAGACTATTACACATTGAGCTTTCGGCCAAAGCCTTCTTAAAACACACACACACACACACACACACACACACACACACAACACACACACACACACAAAAGCAAGGACACATCATGCACAAGTAACTGCTGCCACCAGCTACTAGGGCCAGAGATGGAGATCATCCATGCATGCTTTTGTGAATGTGTGCGTGTTTTTCTTTTCATTTCCAAAGAAGGCTTTGGGCAAAAGGCCAATGTGTAACATTTTTTTCTTTGTGCCTGTCTGCAACTCAACATGTCACCTATATGGTGAGTAGCAATCTATCCTCTTCAAGGTAATGGTTAAGTAGATAAGGGAATAAGTGTTTACAAAAGACATTAAAAAATACACCAAACAACGCAATGTTGTGTAGAAGAACACAATATGGTATCAATCAATCATTTTGAAATAATGAATTCAGATATAATAAATTGAGACATATTGGCAAACATTAAGAAATAAAATGTAACACAGCTAGAATGTTCTACCAGATCTTTATGCTTGCTGCCCTCATAAAATGGTAATTAACACTAGATTAGTAAACCCTCGTAAAATTTACAATTGCAGTTGGTACAAATTCATGGTTCCTCAGTCTGGTATTGTCGGTATAGGGTGTAAAGCAAGACATTTTATACCTATTTTGTACGTTACATGCCGTTGGAGGCCTTATAATTGTATTTAATTAGTGAATAAACTATAAATTATGGCTTCATTTGAGTAAAATATGGAGTAGTACAATTAACGACAGTTTAGTAACTATGTAATGTTCCCCCTTAGTGTTCTAGGGTTAAATGAGGAAAGTCTAATTCTGACTATTTTCAACTAGTCAATAACAACTTGAGTGGCTGCACTAAAAGCTTCATTAATTGCAAACTTTACAATGCCACATTCATTTCGAGCACCAACTGTTCGCAGGTGACAATTCACACAGCTGTAATATCTTTCATGAGTACAATGGTGAAAAGAAAAAAAGAAAATTATCTTAAATCGTCCCACAATCTAGTAGAGCTTGAACCTAACCAGTATTACAGGACTTCAAACAATGCTCTAACTATTCAAATCACGTTCCACTCTGAAAGATTATGCTGAGGAACACAGTAACTGCAACATTATTTTCCGTATCTCTGGACTACAGACAGCCTATCACACAAAACCAACTGTTATGCCATGGGCATGACACTGTACATACCATGAACAAAACTTTCAAAGCACCATCTTCAATTAAGTAGCTTACAGAATTGTTTAATACTGTTTACTGATGCTATTATCACACATTTGCTCTCTTTACATCTCTATATCATTTACACAGCTCTTCAGGTAACTCAACAAAACAAATGAATAACTTAATCTTTTGCTAACAAAAGGCCTTGTGTTTATAATCCTTGTTTCTCTAGTCTACATTTAATTTAACAAGATTAAAATTAATTTCACATCTACCAAGGAAATGACTGTCCTCAACAGATAGAAATTTTGTCTAGCGTGCTCTGATCAACATTTCTTAAAAGTTTGTTTTGAAATTTTGAATAAAAATTTTAACATAAGTGAGTTTCTATTAAGCCGTACAAACACCTTTAGACAAAAACCAATTATTTGAGAAGCCAACATAATCTGCACCCAAAATGTCACATTGAATGAATTAATTCTGCAATAACCAGTTTCATTTGTGAAAAATCAAGCTAGGAAATCATCTTAAACTTTAAACTGACATTGTATGTTCCAACGTCCACTGTGCAACACATTTATTACAATAACAGCCTACTGCCATATTGCATGATGATACTGATAAAATTTGATAGCATAATGTAAAATCACATACATCTCTCAAAAATATACAGATAGTGTCCACACAAGAGTGCGACAGTACTCTTTTCTTTTCAAATGCTAACAAAATTTCTTACCTGCATGCAATGTATCGATAATCCGGGTCCAGTATAGAGTTTCTTGTGACAAATGTGACATTTAAAATGTTTTGCCTTTTGATGCTGGATGAGAATTTTTTCATCATCAAATTCTCGGTTACAATACCAAAGTTATTAAGGAAATAACATAAAAAACGTTTAAAGGGCAAAACAACATTCTTAAGCCAAAGACAGCACTGTGACATTACAATTAATAAAACCTACATGTAATAATAATAATAATAAAATAATAATAATAAGGGGAGGATGGACTAGTACTTACCACACAGAGTAAGCATTAAGTATTTATTATACAACACCTTAACATCCTACATGCTAGAAGGTGATCAAACTGAATTTTTATGGAAAACTTTTCACTTGCATAAAAAAATTCACACTAGCACATAATAAATTATTAGTTGAGTTTTTAATTTCCTGCGAGCAATGCCTTGGCATTTCTGTCACTGCCACATATAATGCAGGATTCTGGAGCAAGTAAACAGAAAATATTGGAAAATGACGCTATTAGCTTCCGGACAAAAAAGACCTCTGGCTACACTACACATCAGTCCATCGCCCCAACGACAATTTCACATTCACATTCATTGGTTTTGGCAACAGCCAACCTAGTTGTCACTTTCCAACCTAACCTATACCTGGAACAGAACAACAAAGTAACTGTATGTTGAGCACATTTTTGAGCTCATGGTCTGTTCACCATTATGCACAAGTCCAATATGGCTTCAGAACAGCACATGTGTGTTTCTTTACCAATTATGTTCAAGTGTCCCCTGTTAATGTGCAATATTAAGTTCACTTCAAATTGTACTAATAGAAGTTCCACATACCTAAACACTTTCAGTTAGCTTAGCACGTTCAGTAAACAGAACATACTGTAAAGAGAAACTAACCCAATTCAAAAAGAAAAATTGTGTTGTAGATTGCAATTGTCATCCCCAGCTGACTAGCAATTGGCAAATGAGGTAGCCAACTCATGTTCTGATTGGTTGCTGCATTGGTAGATGTCCTGTGAACAGCTAGCTCGGATCAGGTCTAGACCTCAAACTACACTACAATTATACTCCGATAAAAATAATATTGTGACTTATTTTTCAGTGAGCTGAATGGTAAGAGCCAATTGTTGTTGTTTCTCTAGAGCCACGTACTTTGTGTTTTGCCTGTACATAAAGAGCATTATCTACCATGGCTGAGTGCATGCCAGATCGTGCCACCACCCCCCTCCCCAATTCAATACACATTTATACTCTACAAACTACTGTTAAGTGCAGGGTAGATGTATGTTCCATTGGACCAGTTACTAGGTATTTCCCCTGTGCAATTTGTGTGTGCAGTGTGGGAAGAATTGTTATTTAAATGTCTGTGTGCATGCTGTAATTAATCCAATCTCATCCTCATGATCCTTATGGGAGCAATACATAGGGGTCTGCAGTATATTCATAGAGTCATAACATAAAGCCAGTTCTTGAAAACATTGTTAGTAGGCTTTCTCAGGATTTGTTACACCTACCTTCAAAGAGTCTGCCAATTCAGTTTCTTTAGTCTCTGTGACTCTCCTATGGGTGAAACAAACCTGTGAAAATTCATGCTGCCCTTCTTTAAGCAATATTCTAATGTACGTGACTTCTATTCCATAGTCTTAATATACCACGCTCTTTGTTTAGTGAATTGCACAATTTTATATTTCTCAACATTTAAGAAAGTTGCCAATCTTTTCCAACTCTTTGAAATATGACAGAATATTTATGCAGGTTCTTTCAGACAGTACATCATCATAGATAACTGCATCATCTGTGAAGTGTCGAAGATTATCAATATTGTTCACAAGGTCATTAACATAAAATGTGAACAGTAAGCATCCCAACACACTTCCCTGGGGCACACCCGATGTTACTTCTACAGTCTGTATATGTGAACAAGAAAAAATATCCCCCCCCCCCACACACACACATATCCATCCATACATATACAGACACAAGCAGACATGTGAAAACGCAAAGAGTTTGGGCAGAGATGTCATTTGAGGCTGAAGTACAGATCCTCAATCCAGTAACAAATATTGCTTGTTACTCCATACAATCATACTTTTGATGAAAAGCATAAATGTGATATTGACTCAGATGCTTTTTGGATATAGAGAAATACTACCTCTACCAGACTGTCTTCATCTATGGCTTCCAGTACAGCATGCGAGGAATGTGCGAGTTAGGTTTCAAATGATTGATGTTTTTAGAATCCATGTTGGCTCGCCAGGGGGAGGTCATTCTGTTTGAGATACTGTACCTCAGCATGTTTGAGCTCAGAACATGTTCTCAGAATCTACAAGAACAAATTAATGTCAGGGATGTAGGACAGTAGTTTCATGTGTCACTTCGGCTACTCTTGTTGTAGACATGTCTGACCAGTGCTTTCTTTCACTTACTGGGTACTGTTTATTGTTCAAGGTGTTTAAGATACATTATAGTTATTTTATTCCAGTTACAATCTGTCACCAGAACATGGATTTGGTAATCATATCTGTTGTCTTCACCAACTCACAGCGAAACACTCACCTCCCAACATAACCCAGATCTCTAGCTATGGGGCAGATCATTGTCCACCTCTGAGAGAAAATCATTTATTTATTGCAATGCAGGCAGTGCAGCAGTACTGAATACATCAATAAAAGGAACTCCTGTGCATAGCAAAACCAGAAGCAAAGAATGGCTGTCGATGCAATGAGAGGAATCAATTTCGTCACCACACCAAAGATTCTCATATTTCAGACAAACTCATTTACAATATTTCAACATAACAAGTGAATATCTTAATTTTTTACATTTGTATACAGGGTAAAAGCAGTGTGTTATAAAAGAATGTCCACAAAATAAGATTAATTTGTATATCCGAGACATGAAGACACATTGTTAACAGATGTTGATTGGCTACCTACAGCCTGATGCATTAGCAACATCTGCTTGATACCACCAAGAAATGGAGCTCTTTCTGAAGTTCACCCAAAAATGTATCACAAATTGGATATCAGAAGAGGCCTCCCTACTGACAGTAAATATCTATAGTTATAAACTTTCCTGATGTTTGAACCCACACTTACAAATCAGTTTAACATATTTGAGAAGTATTTGTTACATGACAAAGTACAGTGCCCACTATCTAAAACAACAATACTTTCCTCTGAAATACTTAGTATATTACCACTTCATCCAGTGTGCACAGTGGTTAACTGTTAGATTTCAGCAACAAAGATCCATATTTTGGGCCAAGAAGAACAAGAAAAGGATCATCAGCTTTGTCTAAATGACATAATGTTAAAGATTGCTGTGAAGTCACATTTTGATGTGTGTATTTGCAGTTTTGTTATTAGTTGGCAAATCAAACAAATGAGAAATTTTTTTAAAAAAAAAAAAACCTTGTGTTGGTGAAAGTCTCATCTGTAGCTTTGCTTAAGTTCTAGGTTAAGTTTGTAAGTTGTTAGTGAAGCCACTGAATGTGGTACTACAAAACCTGGTTGGTGTGCAGACCAATATGTAGCATAGCCCATTTGGAAAATCATCACTGGTATGTTATAGTCACTACGTTGTTTATGACATTTGCTGCATGTTTCCTACGTCAATGGTGAGGAACAACAACTGTTACAGATTACTCCTCTTCTCCCCAAGTTTCAATCCGTAGTCAACGCTAGGATGTTTCCTGACACACACTGCTTCTTTCACACATGACAATGAAAAATGCAAAGTTGAACCAGGGTTGAGAGTCCACTTTAAACAACAAAGCTTTCACAAATGGGCACATCAGACACTTTCAGGCAAGTGCATACCACAACCTATGATACCATCTGTAGTAGACTCTGGTGTTCATATTAACTATTTTCAAATTTGGTTGCCCCATTAAATAATATCTAACATTTAAAGCTAAAAATAACAGTTTAAAGGTAATTTGTAAAAACAAACAAAACACTCATTTTCTCAACCTATATTTCAAGCAAATTGTCGTGAACTACTTAAAAATACTTTTAGTCAATAGGTGAAATATAGTGAAAAATCAGCTCTACTTCAGTCTAATGGTTTGCCTGCTTTGAATATCCTAGATATTTATTTTTCGGCTAGAGTGTGAAAGGTATGGAAACTTGACCCGTAAAACTCATATATGTCTTTGACAGAATCCACTGAAACAATTTCATATTGCATCCTATGCAACCTTCAAATAAAAAATGACTTCCCCCTCAAAATATATTAGCAAAATTCTATACTTCTAAGTACCAATCACTCAAAAAATGAGCAATGTATGTACAGGTCCTGGTATTAACTACAGGCCAACAGCATCTAGTGATGTCACACAAAGAACTGCTTTACTCATCGTGTCACCAAAATTTTACACATAATTTGCGTTACAACTTAACAAAATAGTCAAATAGCTTCTCTCAGTCTACAAGAGTTTGTGCAACATAACTACTTTCTTTGTCGATAACAAAATTGATCACGTCAATCACAAACTCTATAATAAATGTTTCTTGTATTTACAGTTCATCAACCACCAGAATTAACTAATACCCATTAGTAGAGATAAAATTATAATTTCGAGAGAATCACTTTATAACTCCAATATTCCACTTATGCTAATCAACAATGCTTCTGTCAAACATTCTACACCACTAATATGCAAGAATGCATTAGGTCTACTGTATACCAGACAGCACAAAACCACTGAGATGAACTCAGACCATTTTAATACAGCTTGAGCTCCACAAAACCAATGGGATGAACACACAGAATTTAAATACAGCTTTAGCTCTCAAAATGAATAGTTATACAACATAAACACTGTCTATAATAGTTGGTAACACCCTCTTTCAAAATTTCACATACTGGCACTCAAAAACTTTGCAACGGATGCACAAGAGTTAATTATTAATTTGAAACATCCCAGTCTACAAACATCTCAACTTTATTACACATATAGTTCTATTTACTAATACTAAAATTGGAGCTAAATTGGAACAAATACGCAATTACAATAAACATGTATAACTCCTGCAAAAGGATACCAGCACCAAGGTTTGGACAGCTTCTTCTTCTTGCGACCCATATCAAAAAAAGTTAAATTTTTACACTTTATGAAACTATATTACACTAAATCTGTTAACAACGGCACCCAATATTCCTGAGTAACATGGCGTCCAGGATATACTTAATTTCGCATCTTTGACGTATGCCTAAACGTCCAAAGATAAAAATTATTCACTCAAGGATTTTAGCGTTGACACAACGTTCCAGCAAGCATTGTAAACTTGCACATGCGTACGCAAGGACTACTTGTTCCAGACTTGTGCCTGGCGTCTCATTACATTCCACGATCTATTCGTATACACGATGTCTCCGCAGACAGATTGTTGCAAATCAACAGGAGATTTCTACAGATACGAGTTGTGTGCAAAATTGGAAAATTGCACAAATCTGTGGACACCAGTCACATAAACGTTGATAGGTCGTAAAGTTTAGACAGGATATCTCCACAAATCTGGTGTGCGAGTTCCGTTCGAGTGAGTTATTTGTCCAGCCTAGCGTCACTTGTCTGTATGTGAGCAGTGGATTTTAAAATGGCGGATACAAGTCACTGCTCAAAAGAGTTTAAGCTGAATTTATATAACTGTATAGTTGAATTCTTATAGATCAGAAAGACATCTGCCTTATTGAGAGCTGACATTGGAATCAGTTGCCACAGTTTAAGTTAGATAATGAGCTAACTGACTTGATAAATATCTGTAGAACTGTCCTACAAGTACACGTGTCTGTTTCAAGATGGCGCCTAGTGTAGACCGGGAGTATGTTAGTTCCGTACAAAAGTATAAAAATAACGAGCAAAAGTGTTCGACAGGCAACAAATTCTGTGTGTATTATGACAGTGCATGTATCTCATGTTATAGTATCGCAAAAGTAGACGCTAAAAAAACCTGGCAACAGGAAAATGTTATAATCAGGCATCTCATCCAGCAAGTACTTCGACTCATTCGTGGGAAATAGTGAACTTCGTTACAACATGCGATTGCAAGAAACGTGTTGTAAAAGGTATAATGTGCTTAAATTGTACAACGGTTTTTCATTATTCCTGTGTTAATGTCAGTCCTAAAAGGAAATTATGGTTCTGCAATAGCTGTTTCAAAGGCGACTTAGGCCAAAAACCTAATATTAGGAACGCCAAAGACGAAGTTATCAGTGCTCTACTGGAAGAGTTTTCAGTTATAAAACATCACAAACAGGAACAATATGAAAAAGAAGCAAAGAGGCTTCGCGTTTTACCTCATGATACTGTAACTTTAGTTAATAACAGTTCCGTTGTTTATGTTTGTAGAAAGTGCGGGAAAAACACAAACAGTGGTGTAACCTCTTGCGAGTGCGAAAAAAAACACCAGTCTAAAACTCCCGACCATTTTCCAAAACTTTACATTTTAGGCGATAGCCACAGCCACGGTATTGTCTCGCGCATAAATAAAGCTTCAAATGTAAAATCGATGAGCTTTGTAGAGCCTGGGGCGTCCCTCTCAGAAATAAGAAAACTAGTTTTTTCTGAAGAAATAAAAAAGCTGACTTCGAAAGATTTTGTTGTCCTCTTTGGTGGATCTAATGACATTTATCAAAATGATACATCTGAAGCCTGCTGCGAATTAAACAAGTGCTTATCTGAACTAAGTCGTACAAATGTTATCCTCGTAAATATACCACAAAGGTACGACTTGATGTCCTGGTCGTGTGTAAACAAGGAAATTAGTGCCGCCAATAAACTTTTTTCCAGTATATGCAAACGCTATAGAAATGTTTCTGTTGTTAATATTAATACCATTGGACGCAGATTCTTCACTACTCACGGGCTGCACTTAAATGGCCTTGGAAAGCAACTTGTTACATTAAAGCTAATGGAAATTATTCAGAAACTGCAATAATTACCAACGACATCGCCAGTGGTACCTGTATCACCATCACAGAAAGTATCTCTAGGAGTGACTAATGCAGGATCAGATACAGTAACAGAAAATGCAGCAGAAGTACCTAAAGAAGCAATACTAACAGAAGTAGAATCAACAGCAGTGTCAGAAGAACCACGTTCAGTAACAGCAGAAGTAACTCCTCCAGCATTAGAACCAGCTCCTACAGCAGTAACACCATCTCCCTCACCAGCTGTAGCAGCACAAACTACTTCACCAGCAATAGCAGAAGAAACACCATCAGCAACAGCAGAAGCAACTTCTCCAGCAGTAGAACCAGTTCCTATAGCAACAGCACCATCTCCCACACCAGCAGTAGCAGAACCAACTCCTTTATCAGTAATAGCAGAACCAATTCCTCCACCAGCAGCAACTAAACCAACTTCACCAACAGCAGAAACAGTAGCAGCTCCTCCTCCATCACCAACAAGAGTAGCAGAAAGGAATAGGCCAGTCACAGTAAGTAAAGTATCATCTTTGTCTCATGATGAAGTGATACCAAATGATTTGGGAAAACATGTTCCTATAAATCTTGTAGACAGTAAAGTGAAACAAACTTCCAACTGTGTTTCAAACAGACCCAAAAAATTACCAAAGAGAAATGAAGATTTTTTATGGTTTATCCCAAGGAAGTCCAACCTCCACCTAACATAGATTCCAGGGCTGAAAAAAAATTAAATGTTCTCCATTGCCCCATAATACTGTACTCCTCCCCTCCTGTGACAGTAACTCTATCTTATTTCTGCACTTAAATGCCAGGTCTCTGAAAAATAAAGCTGATGAGCTTGGTATACCATTAAAAAGTAACAACAGAATGATTTTATGTATAAACGAACATTGGTTAAAGGAAGAGGATATAAAACTGTATGTACCATCAGGTTTCAGATTAGCTACATACTTCTGCAGACCCAGTGAATCCTATGGGGGTTCATCCACATATATTAGCAATGATTTAGACTTAAAAAGCTTTCTGTTCTTGAAGTTAGTGACCTATGCATTAAAGGTGTTTTTGAAGCAGCTGCTTTTATTATACCTAGTATGCAGCTCATAACTGTGTCTTTATATCGCACTCCTGAAAGTAATGTAGACCAATTTATAGAACGTTTAGAAAAACTTGTGATCAGTATACAAAAATATACTAAATACAAAATTTTAATCTTTGGGGATCTAAACATAGACATTAGGAAAATGACAGCCAGAAATGTTAATTTAGTAAACATATTAAGATCCTATAACCTCTTTTGTGCTAATGAAAGTCCTACAAGGCAGTTCTCCTGTCTTGACAATCTAATAAGAAATGTATACAAATGTGATTTTGAGCTAGGCTTATTTAATGTCGATTACCTGTCAGACCATAGAGGTATATGGGTGAAACTAATTACTAAAAAACCAAAATAAGATGAGGAACAAACTCAGTGTATCAGACCATCTACAGATACAAATGTTACCAAGTATCGAGAAGAACTTAAGTCTATAGATTGGAATACTGTTATACATTCCTCCAGAAATGTTGCTGAAGCCTTCAGCACATTTCTCAAAATCTTTTCTGAAGTCTTCCACACATGCTGTCCACTAGTTAAAAAACAAAAAAGTTAGAAAACCTAGCCACTCAACTTTACAGACGTGGTTTTCACTCCAAATACAAAAACTGAGACTATTGGTAATTACTTGTCACAATAAGGTAAAAAAGGGAGCAGTAGATAAAGAAACTTACAAAAACCTGAAAAGAAAATATAGATCTGAAATTAAAATAGCCAAGTGTAAGGCAAATGGTGATCTCATTAAAAAAATCACACAATAAATGTAAGGCTGCATGGAAAGTAATAAAAGCGGAGCTAGGTATGGATATAAACTACAAAGACAACACAAATGCTGCTAATGTCACTGCTGATGATTTCAATGACTTTTTGGTCAACTCTCTCAATCTTAGCCTTCCAACCCACAATAACCAAAATTCCAATTCAACACATACACCTATTTCTCACCCCATATCTGGCAGAAATTTTCAACAAAACATTACAAACATAGTGTCAGCTTGTAAATGGAGAGAAGTACAAGTAACTGATATAATTAAAGCAACCTCTAAATTACGATACTCTAGATCTGAAGATGTGTATGGCCTGTCAAACTATGTAATTAAAAAAGTTGTAGATCTCATATCATATCCTCTTTGCATACTGATAAACTGGATGCTCTCGAGTGGACACTTTCCACAATGTCTCAAAAAAACAGTTGTCATACCATTACACAAAAAGGGTGACAAGTCCTGTATCAATAATTATAGACCAATTTCACTTGTGCCTATTCTCTCAAAGATAATAGAACATTGCATACTGCAGCAAATATGCATACACCTATCAGACAATAATATATTAAATGATTCTCAGTATGGATTCAGGTCAAACTTATCAACAGTCAAAGCAGTTGAAAACCTTATCTCTTTTGTACTAAGCGCATTTGAGTCAGAATTATCTGCTGAAGCCATTCTAATTGACTTGAGTAAGGCTTTCGACTCAGTTAACCACAAATTATTATTAGACAAACTGTGTTGCTAGGGAATCAAACACTTGGAACTCTCACTAATTGAATCATACCTCAGCAATAGAAAACAAATAGTAAAGCATAATGACCAACAGTCACAGACTTGAAGTGTAAAACGAGGTGTTCCTCAGGGCTCAGTGCTTGGCCCTCTACTATTTATATTGTTTGTAAATGACTTTCCGAATAACTTACGCTGTAAATCTATCCTCTACGCTGATGACACAACATTAGCTAATTCTGGAAACGATATAAACATACTGAAGGAGGAAAGTGAAGAGTGTCTCAAAATATCTAATATCTTGTTTAAAGCTAATGACTTATCTATAAACCATGAAAAAACTGTCAAGATAATCTTCAGTTTATCAAACAGTAACATGGAGTTATCATCTGTTAAACTACTAGGAATACACGTTGACTCAAAATTAACTTGGGACACACATACAGATTATGTATGTCGAAAGCTATCACGAGTTATCTACCTACTAGCCAAACTACACACATGTGTTATACAAGATTTATTACTTTAGTCATACTATGCCTTCTTTCATTGCCATCTACAATACGGCATTCTTTTATGGGGTAACTCTCCAGGAGCCAAAAAAATTTTCACTTGGCAGAAGAAAGCGATTAGACGTTTTTACGGAATCACTGACAACAAGACCTCACGTAAACCTTATTTTAGAGACTTAAAAATTCTCACAGTCCCATCTCTTTACACATAGTGTTGCCTATTAAACATAAAAGAAAACTTAAACCACTACACTATAAGGAAATCAGTTCATCAACACAATACTCGACAAACAAATATGATTGATATACCCACAACCAGGCTTAAGAAAACCCAATCTAGCTATGAATACATAGGCATAAAATTATTCAACACTTTACCCATACAGGCTGAATTGGTTTCAATGGATATTTTCAAAAGTAAAACCAAAGTGTGGATGAAGAAAAATACTTTCTACAGTGTAGAAGAATTTCAGAATAGTTGTAAAGATGATCTAATTTATTGATAAACTAAGGCTTACTGTTATGTATATTTATGGATGTAGAGGCAGCTAGCTATAAGCTAATAGGGTACAACACTGTCATTTTTTTCCATGTAATATTTTTGTTATATGAAACATAATGTACAAATAGCTATAATACTTCTGACAACATTGATTGCATGTCAATGCTGATAAATTATAGCTTAATGTTATGTATGGATCTAGGTGTAGAGGCTGTAGTAAGCTAATAGTTTACAACATTGCTATATTTTTACTATGTAATATTTTGGTATGTAAAACATAACGTACAAATAGCTGTAACTCTTCTGACGACATCAATTGCATGTTAATGCTGAAAGATGGATAAAATAAATAAAGAAATAAACATCAATTTGTCCCGAGAGAGATTTTTCAAGAAGCATTTGACGATATAGGAAAGGGCAAAAATGTTAACGGAGACTTCATCAACAGCATTCGCTACCCTGACGATATAGTATTTGTTCCTGATAGTTTAAATGAACTTCAACAACTACTCTAGTAGGACATCAGGGCCACAGCAATGTTATAGGTCACAATATTAGCACCAAAAAGACGAATATTGTGAATGTCACACGGCAGCCTGGCTCCTCTACTAATGCGAATCTACGATTCAACGACTCCTTAATAAAAAGAGTAGACAAGTTTAAGTACCCTGGAACGTCGCTCTGTGAGGACTTCAGATCAGAAAAATGGAGAGAAAGTGCTACATAGAGAACACCCATAAGCCACTAATAAATTTTCAGAAAATTCTCACAAGGACATACTTTTACCTAAATCTTACATTTCAGTGTGTAAGGTGCTACATCTGCTCTGTACTGCATTTCGACGTATTTCTGAAGGATCGACACTAAATATGATAATGGTAAGGCAGATAAAGGCTTTTCTTGTGAATTAACCACAGAACACCTAAAATAGCATGGACAGCAAGAGTAACCATCACCAAAGCATTGCAAAGAAAATGCAAACAGAGAGAAATATTAACAACATTTAAAAGAAGAAAAACTGCATACATACGACATACCCTTTTTAACATCAAATACACGTTTCTGCCGTCGATAATAGACGAGGTGATTGAGGAAAAAAGAAGAAACGCACTAAGTAGGATATCTTAGTTAGATAACATAAAGCATTGAACAGGATTATCAAGTGCAGATCGACTAATACATACTGTGGTTCATAGAATTAAAAAAAAATCAATGCATCATATCGTCTCTATCCTCTACTGATGGATAAGGAGAAGAAGAAGAGGAAGAAGATAGCAGTCACACATTCATGAGAAACTAAGAGCAAGGATGAGGGAAATGGCTGCAGACATCAACACAGAGCTTTATTCAATTCCTCTTTCAATGCTACTGATAGAAATCACTTTATAACTGAGGTGACAGCACATACATAACTGAAGCAAAATTCTCCATGCTGCTTGCTTCGTATTTTGAAATCTCTCTCATTATGCTGACATTTAAAAGAAATTGCTAGCATAGTTTCCCTCAGTACTGTTCTGTGACACAATCTTACGTAACAGTATTGAAAAAAATTAGTAGGACCTGCTATAAAGAATGTTTCCCAGCACACTCTGTTTCGAATTTGACAAGCCAACAAGAAATGTTCAAGCAAGTTTACTAGAAGTCCACGACTGGAGCATGTCAGTTGCTGGAATCACATCAGATCAAGTACACAATGCTTACTATGATACAACACTCCACTGTTTTTTCGTGAATCTCTTAAACCCTGCGTTGCTAGAAAGGATTCTGCTCACACATGGAGGAAAGATTCCGTCACTGCAAGGTCCCTGTGAGCAAGATTTCAAAGCCTGACATAGGGCACAAAAATGTACACGCATTTAATCTGCCTCCTATAGTTGAGAATAGTTACCATACTTACAAGAGGTTTCAACCAATTATGGAGAAATGTAACAAATTTGTGGTTAACGCTGGTACAGGCAACATAAATTTGAAACATTTTCTCAGTATCAGGTCGGCTGAAGTGCATGTCAGGCAAAATGTTCACTGTCCTCTATTTGCTTGTGAATACAAGGTGCTTCCTACTTATGAAGAACAGATAGACACATGTTTTATCTATAATGAAAGTGGTCATGAAAGAACGAATTGCCCCAGACGAATATTCGTTTTAGAAAAAAATCGTTACAGCAATGCAAGATACTGACGCTAGCTGATCTCGTGATGGTAAACCAAGTGGTAAATAAGGAAGGGTCAAGTCCTAGTGCAGCAGTACAACAGGAGCCAACATTACCACGTGCATGTTTCCCTCTGTTATTATCAAATCCAGAAGCAGAAAAGCCACTCCTTATACCTGATGCACAACTGCTTAAAAACAAGCACATGATGTAAGCAGAACGGACAACGACTTACCCAATTTAGAATAGATCATGCAGCAACAGAGTCCAAAACTAGTCCATGAAATGAACGGATCAAAACCTATAGTAGTCACAGGGGAGGCAACAGCTCAGGACACCACACTGACCAACCCACAGGCAGGTGTTGCGCCATAATAGGTTAGTTTGATGCTGCACATGCAACTGAGAGTCGCCAAGCCAAAAAAGCAAAACCGCAAGTACGATCCCTAGAGAAGCAAAACAAGGATATCAGTGCTTGTGCACTAATAGAAAAGTGTCCCTTCCAAACCCATAACCACCATGACAAAAGATTCAGTGAAAACAAACAAGAAGGAAACGAAAGGAAAAGTGGAAGCAGATTGCCTGTTGAGGAAAATACATGTGTGATGATTACACAAGAAAAGATTCGAGAACAAATGGATTCTGACATCGGTCAAGGCCCTTGGACACCTCCACCTGCCGAGAAGTTCATGAGTGGTGTGTGGTGTAAAACAAATACAGCCACTTGTCAAAGTAGTACAAAAGAAAACAAAGACTCTAAATATGTTAGTACTGCAATTCACAGAAGAGAATTCCAGTCTGAAACTCAAATGGATATAGATTGAGAGAACGATCGATTAGTCAACATTACTGAGCTTCTCTGTAACTATGACTCAAGCTTATGAAATATTCTCCCTGAATATTAATAGAATTAAAAACTGCATGTTTACAAAAGTTAATTTATGATTTAGAAGCTGATATAGTTATGATAAACGAAGTTGCTATTTTCCATTTATCAATACTTGGTTTTAAAACAATATCGAATGCAGGACTTGAACACTGCACAGGTACATTTATCTTATCAAGAGACGGCATTCCACTATACATTATCGAGACTTGTACATGTCATCTATTGGCTGCAAAAGGATAGAGAAACTCACTTTTGTAAAAAGACGATATTATTTATCTTGGAGAAGAAACCCCCAAAACCTTTTAATAGGCAGTGATTTTTACTATGTATTAAACAAAAAGGATCAGTCTGTAAACTTCAACTTCTTCAAGGAGCTGCGTCACCTAGTTACCTACATGAAACTGAATGACACTTTGCTGGGAACTGAAGCATCTCACCTAAGTGAAATACACGTTTTTGAAGCATCTCACCTTAGTGAAATATAGGTTTTTCACTTCAACTTCGTGCAGCCAGCTAGTCAGAATGTAGGCATTCTAAATTACATGTGAAAGAATCCTTGCAGCTTGTTTCTCTGACCATTGAGACTTAAAACCATTGGGAGCCTAAACAAGTGTGTATTTGCAATCATAATGATGTCAGATGTAGGAAATATAAAACAAAAAAACCTTGCAAACTTTGCTTACTTTCATTCTATTACGTCATATGGGATCATATTCCGGTGTAACTTATCAAACCAAGCAAAAGCATTTAGTATGTAAAAGTGTGTAATAAGATCCATTTTTGGTGTAAATTAAAGGACAGCATGCAGAAACCTGTTCAACGAACTCGGTATTCTAACTACTGCTTTTCAGTATATTTATTCCTGAATGAAATTTGTTACCAGTAATAAGTCTTTATTTCCAACCAATTCTGCAATCCATAATGGCAATACTAGGAACAAGAACAATCTACATAAAGACTTAAAATCACTTATCTTGGTCCAAAAAGGGGTTCATTATTCAGGAACACACATTTCCAATAAACTGACAGCAACCATTAAAAGTTTACTTTCAGATAAACACAGTTTAAACAGAGTTTGAAAGACTTTTGGGTAGACAACTCCTACTACCTCTAGAGATGACTATCTTAACAGGGACTGTTCGAACCGTTTAAGTAACAATGTCTTTGATTTCAGTTTTGAGAGCACTTAGTCACAACAGTGAAGGTAAGGTATTTTGTGTATAATAAATTTATTAAAGTTCCATGTTTTCTTCTGACTGAGTATTAATGCTGTAAATATTAGCAGTTCCAGTTTACAGTAATGTATTCACGTATTTTGACAGTCTCATTATAATTAATCCGGATAGTGAGTATTATATTCAAATGTTTTATGTTTTTATGTTATATTTTCTGACTTCTTCCACACCCACGATAATCATCTCATTTTTGGGTCTACAGAATGAAGACTGAATCTAATTTACCTAATCTAATCTAATCTAAAAGTAAGTGCAAACTTAGATAAATAGCCCACCAAAATGTGTAAGTTCCAACATTTCGCATTTGCAAGACGGCAAAGTAGTCGAGTTTATAGCAAAACCTTGTGGATTACGTCAGTTCAAACTAACATCTGGCCATTTTGATTCAGATTCCTCTAAATTGCTTCTGATAGAATCCGGGATGGTGCCTTTTAAAGGTCACTGCCGATTTCCTTCCCCATCCTTCCCCATTCTGAGCTTGTGTTCTGTCTCTAATGACTTAATTGCTGATGAGATGTTAAAAATTAATTTCCTCTTCCTGTTAGCGAAACATGGGATGCCTGTTTACACTTAGTAAATAAATATTCTTCTAAAGCAGAATGTTGCACCAGTTTAGCCAAATAAAAATTAAGACAAAGTTCAATTTATTATAGATCTCAAAAAGCAAGAGACATGATGAGGACATTTGTGCTCTACTGCACGTACTGAGGGACTATATAACAAATCCAGTATGACAGACACACTCATTTAGGAAATATAACAAATAAATTCTAAACTGGTGAGTGTTAAATGGGGAAAATGGAAGGGACCAAGATCCAATGAAACACCAAATCAATTATTAAAGAATAACTGACATAAGTATACCATTTATTCAGGTACCAGAAAAATTGCAGTTTAACAGTTTCTGAAGGCCTGGAAACAGGCAGTGGGAGGTTACTCACAAACCTAAATGACATTGTTCGCAAAAACCTATAAAATTACGAACAATTATACTAATCTAATGACACAATTGCAGCTTAGATAGGCGTAGTGATACAAGTTTTTAATGGGGAGCTCGCAAATAATGATAATATTTGATTTTAGCTGCTTTTAGTACAGTGGAAATCACCTGAACAAAATGGCCTCCAAAAGGAATTTTATCCTAGATTCTAGAATATCATCAGATCTACTTTTAGTGACATTTTAAATGAAATAATGAGATATGTTACTATTCCCACAGATTTCACAGTAAGATGAATTGTTCTAGTGCCTAAGGGAAAAGGCCAGATGAAAATAGATAACCCTACTAAATACTAAATACTAAATAGATAACTTCACTAAATTTCGATTATAAAACAATTACCAAATCAGTTAACAGCAGAATGAGGACTTTACTTGAGAAAATTATAAAGAAACATCAATTCTGCCTTCTGGGATGCTATGTCACGACACCATTCTCAGTAACGATTTGTAGGCTTCTGTAAAGTTTTTGACTGAATAAATCACCACTATCTAGAACAAGTAATAAAACAAATAGGACTTGAAGAAAAGACTGTACAAGAAATCCAGACTACAATAACAGCGTTCACGGCAAAGATCACCATCAACAGACAAATGGCAAAGGCCATCAAAATACAGAGAGCTATACCATAAGCTAGTTTGCTTTCCACATTGCTTTTTGAGCTGTCACTGGGACCACTTCTCTGGAGATTGGATGAAAACAAATTTTTACTGGCCATTTCGGGAGCGAACCTCGCTTTATGAGGTGATGCCAATGATGTTCTGAATCTCTTATGTCATGAAAGCAACATACACACATTGAAAACTGAAATTGACAAATAGAGTGCAGTCTCAGGTGTAAAAATTGGGCGACAAAGCGAATTTTTTCCGGAGAACGATGAAGAGACATTTCCAGATGGCCCTCTGCCGTGGTCGTATTGTACAAAACACATTAGCTTTGGCGCCAGATGTCCAGGCATATGGCCTAGTGCCGAAAAGTCGCCGACAGCGCACTATAGGCCTTGTTAGCGAGCAAGCCGCAAAAGAAATTGGTTTGCAGTGCAAAGACCATTCACTGAGCTTAGAATGCCGGGCTCCAGCTCGTGATTGGCTTGTGCGAAATTGGGGGAAGTCAAAAAAGAGAAATGTGCTTTTGGAATCGAGCAGAGGAGGCAACACAGAGAAGGGCGATCATCACACACTCTTGTACAAGTCTCTTGTACTGGCACTTCTGTAGTAAAGAACTGCAGGTCTCTACCTAAATGGTGAGACTTGTGTCCTTTGCTAGGGCGCGACTTAGAGCCTGTGCCAGTCACCTTCTGAACCATCAGAGGTATTGCTTATATCATCACAGTCACAATGAGTGATGCATGGGTGTACTTATTTCTTTTGAGTCGGCCGCCTAAACATTTGACGTTTTCTGACACGCACAGTCATGGCATGGAGTCAAACTAGTTTGGCAGAGCAGCAAACAGGTCCACCAGCACACTGGAATCCGTTGGGGTTTCAGATGCTCTTAGGGAAGTACCTGCATTCTGGATTAACCGAACGCAAGGCCGCGTACTTGCATTTTTCGGGAACGCGCATTTAATAACAGATTGCCCCTGTATATGACTTCACTCGCCAAACTCATCGTAGTGTGGCACCTTGAGCAATAGGATGGTAAAGTATTCGATGCTGCGAAGTAAGGCTATAATATCTATTTCTCAGCACCCTGTTCTTTCGAAACATATTTTTCCTTTTTTTTTTGTATGGTAGAATATAGGTGCTTGGAGGTGGCGTGGTTTGATGCCATAACCTGGATTCACGTGTATAAAGTGAGATAGAGCGAGTAGTGCTCTGATTAGTGTCGTGTGTCGATCCCGCACAGATCACTTTGTCCACCATAGATTCCATTTTTGTAAGGCTTTAGTTAAATATTTTTTGTATGATGTTTCTTTAATAATTTTGTTGTCTTGTCATGTTTAAGATCAGTAAATCAATTGTGAATTAGACTACAACTTCTCCCTGAGTTCTGATTAACAGTTCCTTCACATTTTTATGGCAGTCTAGATCAAAAACATAAGGAGTAGCTTTTTCATTTGGTGTCCACTGTGAGGATCTTTTAGTTCATTAACAGTAACCTTCTTTCATGTGTATCATAAGTGAAGATGGAGGAAAACTACAACACATTAGGAATTGTAATAGACAGGTTTCCATCAAAATGGCCATGAGAAACTGGAAGCAAAATATAGACAACGTACAAGGTGTCATAACAGAAAACTTTTGGAGGTCCAAGAATCTCATCAAAAAAAAAAAAAAAAAAGAATTTTTACACATTTGTATTCTGCAAAGCAGATACTTTCGATTCAAAAATGAATGCCAAAAGGATAATGCAACTGTCCAGCAGGATTGTGTGGAAAGACATTCTCTTCAAATTAAACTATGTCATGCTCACAAAATCAAGACACCAGGAGGAAGGTGAGCATATTATTCACAAGAAGAATACCCATGATCATAAACAATGAGACTGACACCATCAATTCAAAGCTATTCATAGGCTGCAAGATATGCAGCCATCAATAAATTTAGGCAAGTTAAACATTAAACTGAAACACATCAAAGAGTTTTTACGTGGAACTAATTTACTTAGGTGAAAATGTATTACGAAAGACCATTTTAACAAATAATGCATTGGTTGATGCACTGAAGAAGACTGACATCCCAAACCAAATTTAGTTGAAGCACCCAAGTATAATACAGAAGACTGTTTGGGACAAAATTAGTTAACCAATTCATCCTTCAGAAGTAGTTTCAACATTATATAAAATTGTGAACAACACAGTTGTAACAAATGAAAAGCTATTGGGTTGTATTAAGTGACACTGACAAACACGTCAGATACGGTCAAGTGGATATGCTGCAACATATATTCTCTTACTGTTGATATTTAATGAATTGCAAAAGAGTCAGGAAGAGAATAGCACTCCTTGCAAGAAGCCTAGAAACCAACTGCAACACTGACACACTCCTCTGCCCTCACTCAGAGTTTTTCCACAGATGAAGTCCAATACTTGGATACTGTGTAAACTACATAATAAATGCACATGGCGATGATAACATTATCACATTCCAAGAGGCGTATTGGCAAATGAAAGGATTCCCAGACCTGAAAACGAATTGAACAGACATGTTGACAATTACACTTGAAAAAACTGGAATCAGATGAGATTTGTGTTTTTGTGATTCTTTTCCCCCTAAAGCCACGATTTTGGTTTTTGGACATTCAGCTGATGAGGCAAGACCATGGCATGAAGTCATACCGAAGCCCCAAAACTTACATTATGGAATTTTATTTAGGGGAAAGCTCCTTACTCTGCAATTTTGAGTTTGTCATGTACTATCAGATTAGAAATCACTGCAAAACAGTTTGAATTACTCATAAGTTTTAAATGTATTTAAACAGTTCAGTTTATATGCATAAAATTAGCATGTTCACCTTAAATACCCTTGGGAGACAAAAGTCAACAGGCCAGATTGTAGAAAAAAAAGCGAGTCCCCGTATATGAAGAAATTTAGTATGAAAGTGTTTCCTATAGATTATTTGCTAAATAGGCCGTTTTTCAATTGATAATTGGAGGAGAAAGTAAGATTAAAGAGTTACGTAGGTGTACGTCAAATGTAAATTTAATATAGGAGCATGAGACAAAGTTCGTCAATTTAGATTACATAAGAATCCAATTCGGAAATACTTGAAAAACATTTGGGTCAGCTTGAAGAAGTTTTATGAAGATAGCAGAGAAGACTCGGTTATACCAGAACTTTAGAAACAATATCTAACCAAAAAAAATGAGCTAAAATTAATCTTAGAGAAAACATGGAAAGCAGAAAATTTTCTGAGAGTGTGGATGGTGGCCTATATACATCCATTACATAAGGTCAATAAATAAAATGTTTACAAACTACAGAGGAACCACTTGCATATGGCATATTTTACAAGATTGTGCTAAACAGAGCAGAATGAACACTGGACAGTAATTTACATGAATATCGAGATGGCTTTAGGAAGGGCAGACCATGTTCTAAAAAAATATGTAATATGAAGTCAACCATTTGCTATAGATTACTGAATTCAAAAGATGTTTGTTGATTTCCAAAAGGCTATTAATTCCATTGCCAGGCACTGCATATAAAGTAAAACTACGTGAATAGAACCAGGTAGATGCCTCTTTCAAGTTTCTAGAATATTTCGCCTGACTGGAATATAGAAAAACGTAAAACGCTCTCTATGAGGGGTGTTTGATTAGCTGTTGTCATAACGGCACAGTGGCCGAGTAACCTAATGCATACAATAGCAGTTCATGGACCTGAATGTGATTCCCTCTGGTACTGACATTATTTTGTCATTTCTTTTTATTCCTTGCAGTGTTAAACTATTAATTATAAAACTCGAACATACTTAAATGGTTCAGTTTTATTAGTAAAATTAATAATTTCAATTCTGTTACGATTACTACCCCTGTAGGTCAAAAAACTGTCGGTCATCACACTAACAGTTCATAACTCGTGTTACTGAATGGACAAATGCAGAATTAGAGGTTGAAAACAGAACACCAAGCCATTGCTGAAATTCTTGGCCAGTAGTAGAGAAAGTTGCACAAGGCTAATAAAGCCTTCTACTGCAATGATAGAGGGCATGAAATTGAGACTGTATGGTATTTTCACTGGTTCACTGCAATGTTGGAGTGGTGCATGTACAAGTTTTCGTTGGTTGTGGACACATGACTTCATACTAGTTACGAAATGTTTATATTTAATAAGGAAAAACGGTGGGAATAATATGACCATATGGCAACCAGTAATAAGATAAGAAAGTCAAAAGAATTTTATGTCTATATCGGTATGTTGTGAAACGACGAGTTTAATGCTTTGCTTATGGAGTGTGACCTAGTTAGTGGCAGACTGTGAATATAGCTATACTTCTTATAGTGAGAAAACGGCTCTGATAACTGTTAGTGCTTCAGGTGTAAAGTGTAAACTGCCGAAGCAAGTACCGAAATTATGTGTTTATTGATAAAATGTTCATGTGCTAGCACTGTTTGCCACACTGTCTTCCACGCACCTATGAGTACAGTGGCAACTCAGTCACAGCTGTTGTGTTCATCGAGTGATGAAGACACCACGGTATTTAATAATGTCTTATCTCTTATACCCTCTTTATTCCAACAGTGGTTGACATTTTTTTTCATTTCTCTGGAGTTATTGGCTTGTCAAGTCGTTCATGAATTTCTCTATGTGTTGCAATGGATATATTTTTCACCTTGTAACATCTGCTAAAGCTGAGTGCAGTCACGTTGAGTGTCACTGATGTGGCAGTAACAGTACAGACAAAGACTTATAATTGTATGACTGTCATTCTGTATTTATCAATCAGTTATATACTGTAGTTGCTGTTTTTTTTTTTTTGCATAAACCATCAATTCTAAAGGTTATGTTTTTAGCATGTTCTGATCGAAGTCTACTTTACTTTGCTTCAGTCAGATTAAAATTTTGTCCTTCATTGTGGCCACAGGTTGTGCTTTATTGAGCACACTATGAAAACACTATGTATATAGACTACCGGAAGCAACATAGAAATGAACTTACTTTAAATTAACCAGGATTCACTTCTTCATGATAATGTACAGTATTTTTACTGAAAAATCAAAATAGACCAGCCAGAAAATTGTTCAAGGAGGTAATATGTATAAATAATCAGTTCCTCAACTTTCTCTGTTGGTATACTCCTTGTTCTATGATGCGTTTTGCCTGTTAACAGAAGTGATTGTACACACTGTATGACACATGGTACTGCAATCAATATTATATTTTCCAGATTCTCTGCTAGCATTTCAGGGAGCAAACGACGTTCCTTTCTCTAAGGTAAGCCCTATGTCCCTGAAAAACATTTACAACTGGAGCTAATTTTCTTTAAAAGTATGTCATGGCTTGTCATTCTCCCATTATGAGAATGAAAGAACCAATTTGCAAAGTGTTGGGAACACTTCCCTGCTGTATGATGTATATATGTGCTATACTTTAATTCTCATCAAAACTATCCATCTTTATTATATGGTACGATCTCTTCTTTCTCTTTCTGAAAGTCACAAGAAGAGAGCTTTAAGTTCAATGTGCAGTCTTCTCCCATTTGACGTCTCTGTGGAGATATTTAATGCTTCTGTCATCTTTTTGATTATTTTACTGATTGCTGTCAAAGAACCACCATTAAACCTTATCCTTACAATGTGTACCATAATCTAACAAAATTTTATCTGCTTGATCTTTCAGTGAATTCCCATTGCCAAAATTAGTTTCCCTAGTATTATAACAAGCCATTACCATAAAAATGTCAGGATTCACTTACAGAATCTGTGAAATATGTACACACAAACCTCTTGGACAAAATGCACCTCAATACTACTGGAAACCATAATCAACTAAAATTGTGACGATACTGAGACACTAGCATGGAAAAGCAAATAAAATCATGTTACACATTTGGTTATGGCACAAGTGCAAAGACACTACACCAAGTCCATATTAATTGTCGGAGACTTTCTCTCGCTGTATCAACTGTATTACTGTACTGAAATTAAATCAAAATCGCTTTATCATCTAAATATTATTTCAAGTAATTTGAACAACATGGCTGTAAATACTCAAACCAATTAATAATGTAACATCAATGATTTCTGTATTGCATGCTTGCAAGAACATCAAAATATTTTAGTCAGGATTGGGAGAAGTACTTAGAATTACAAAAAGCTATTTGGCTTTGACAACTTTACCAAGACGTTCTCTTGTGTTAACAGACTGAGCCTCTACATCATCAGGAGGGAACATGGTATACTAAAAAATCATTGAGTGTGATGACAGCCTGTGCTATAGGATCAGATATAAATGTGAAACAATAGGGGAAGAAATCTAATGAGTTAAATACCAAAACATCGTGCTTTTGGAAAATAGTCTGATAAATAATGATTAACTGATAAGTAATCAATCTAGATGGCAAAATTCATATGTTAACATATGCAAAAGGTATTACAGTCCTTGAAGATAAGGGGATTAGATGGTTGATACTACAAGAAATATGCATATAAAGCAACAAAGCCAGCCTGAAAAATTAATGTTAGAAGACATAAGTGATGTTGGTTTCCAGGAGAACAAGGAAAACTAGGGTTTAACAGCCCTTAGATGATAAAGTCATTAGAAGGAAAGAATATCAGTGTCACTGGAGATGAAACACAAACTCTAACTGCGGAAGGGGTGGGGGAGGAAATCAACCAAATCCTTACAAAGGAACCATCCACATATTTATTTTAAATGATTTAGGCAAATGATGGAAAACCAAAAGCTTTACTCTTCCCTACTGAGATTTGAATTTCAGTCATCCCAAATGCTTTTGAAAGACCAATGCAGAGTGCACAATTGTGCCTTGGCATCTAACTCGACTGTCACAACATCTCAATGCTGAATGTAAAACAGTAGAATTTCATATGATGCAGCAATTTTTCCATCGTTCCTGAGACATATTGAGGCCTTGTGTGTAATAATCATGACTAGAGACTATTAATTTATAGTGTAAGGTTTTGTGGAAGATCTTTGGTCCAGGGAAATATACTGATAATTTGAGAAGAAATAAGAACCCATAGCTTTCTGAAGAGATGAAAAAATTTTAACATTGATGAAAAATTATAACTAAGATGACTCTGGTGGTCAGAACATGCGGCTGTGATTGTGTGAGGGCTGGAGGACGATTCCACATCAGAGACCCTGGAAATGAAGAGTGAATGGTGTCATGAAGCTCCTACAACAGTTTGGCTTAAAAGATAAACAAACAGAAAAAACCTAATAACATGGTTACTCAAGACAGATTGTGAAATTGGTGCCAATCTTAATGTCATGTAAATGCTGTGAAGTAAGATTGTAGGAATTTTAATGATGATCTGACAATACATTTTAAGCTTAACTGACAACAAAAGGTGATTACTTGTCAGGATATGGACTTAGAATATTAAAGCCAGGTTTCTTCACAAATCCATCCCCAGAGTATTCACTCACACTTAGTAGGCTTGTTGGAGATCCAGTTCATAGCAAATAAATGTTTACTGAAACATCTTCATTATAGCCAAAAATTGAGTTAGACGCATAAGAAGACTAAGAAAGAGACAATGGACCCATTTACATAATCCAGGTATTTTCTGTTGAAAAGCTATGTACAGTGGATCACATGTCAGTAGAGATTTGGATTAAAATTCATTGCAAAAATAAAGATACAATCCAAACAGCTCATGGACATTTATGTTATATAGAAATGGAACCACTCAGTGGCTGAACTCAGAATATGGAATTTATTACATATGTAGGATTCTTTGAATAATGATTGATGCTACAAACTGTTGGATTAGCCTGGTGCACAAGTTTGTATCATTCTTGTTTTGCATTTTGGGTCTCTGGTTACCTCTTCAAAAAACTTGGTACACTAGCTACTGCCTCTCAGTATATTTACTCCTTAATGACATTTGTCCTAAATAATATATCTCTTTTTCCAAGAAACAGCTCAGTTCATACGTACAATACCACGAACAAAAATGATCTGCACAAGGACTGAACAGCACTTACTTTAATCGAAAGAGGGGTCCACTACTCAGGAACACTCATCTTCAATAGTTTGTCAGCAAACATAAAAAAAATTGTTACAAATAAAGATCACTTTAAAAGGAGCCTGAAAGTCTTACTAGTGGCCAACTCCTTCTACTCCATTGATGAATTTCTTAATATAAACAAATGATGTATTCATACTATTAGTATTGTTAATTCAGCTAACAAAAGAAAAAAAAGATATTGACATATACCATATCCAAGAGGATCTCCTCAGGATGGATCTATGGAACGAAAAACTAATCTAATCTAATTTATCGATTGTTATTTTTTGTTTGTAGTTCAGTGTTGTTGTTTGAGTTTATGTGTTATCATTTTGTCATTTGGAAATAGTTAATAGAGCTCTGGACACTAGGAAGTGGAGAGTCAAGTGTGAAATTGGAACATTTTTAACATTTTCATCTGTTTGAGTTCAGTTGAGAAGTGACAGTAGCGAAGTCAGTCAGAGACATTTGCGCCGCCTAATAGGATAATGCCATTGAACAGAGTGTGACAAAAAATGGTTTTCGCATTTTAAGATGGGTCGGTTTTGACATTGGTGACTCTCCACCTTCAGGAACACCTTTGGTGTGTCATGAAGGTCATTTAAATGCATTGATTGACAATGATCCATCTCAGTGTACTCGAGAACTGGTGAATGTGATGAACTGTGATCGTTTCACCATGGTGCGACATTTTAATGCTGTGGGGAAGGTTCAAAAATCGGATGTAAGGGTACCACGTGCTCTGAGATACAATCACAAAAATTAGAGGGGAACATTATGTGCATATCTGCTTGCACATTATCAATTGGCTTGTGAACAACACTGAACAGTCCTACCCTTATCGTTACTGGTGGTAGGAAACGGTGTCTTCATGGTAACATACAGTTGAGCCCAAACAAAGAAGCAACCCCCCATACAAAGACCTTCTTGCAGGTTAAAAATATAATTTTATGTATCTGGTGGAACAGTGATGATTACTGCGAATTGCTTCCCCAAGGTATAACCTTCCCTGATGACATTTACTGTCAGCAGCTGAGACATCTTGCAGACACAGTCCAAAAACAATGACCAAGAAAACTGTGGAATGATGATGCTCCTTGATAACACCCAGCTGCATGCTGCTAGACTGACAAAAAAAACCTTGTATGGTAGTTTGGTTGGGAAGTCATTCCTCACCATGTTCTTCACCTGACCTTGCGCTCTCAAGTTTTCGCCTTTTTCGCTCACTGCCAAACAACATTCAAGAAATTTCGTTACTGGATGAAAATGAGCTCCAAACATGACTCGACAAATTCTTCGCCTCAAAATCACGTGATTTCTACAGTTGCATAATCCAATAGTTACCCCTGCATTGGTTGGTTGATTTGGGGGGAGATGGCCAAACAGCGAGATCATCGGTTCCAACGTATTGGGGAAGGATAGGGAAGGAAGCTGGACATGGCATTTCATAGGAACTATCCTGGCATTTACATGAAGCGATTTAAGGAAATCATGAAAAACCCAAATCAGGATGCCTGGATACGAGTTTGAACTGTCGCTGTTCTGAATGTGAGCACAGAGTGCTAACCACTGTGCCAGTCCCTGCATTGGCAGACTATTTTTAATAGTGAAGAAGATATTATTGATGACTAATATCTCTGTTGTGTATATCGTTTTTGTATTATAAATTTATGAAAAAACTATGAATTTTTCATGCTATAAAATAAAGCACTTTTGTAATAGTATTACCCCTATTTGGCAATTAAATGGATCAATTTGCAGTTTAACAAAATAATTGCATATATATAGTTCCAAGTATCCCATTATTTGATTAATATTATTGCTACAATTGTGTATAGTTCCTCTGATTAAAGAAAACAATGTCTCATGGATTACCAACAAATTCTTTACAATAAATTCTATTCAGGAGACAAATAAGTACACACAGGTATAGTAATGTACATTACATTGCACTTGTCAACACAGGTATAGTAATGTACATTACGTTGCACTTGTCAACCATATTGAGAAACAATATGTATTTTTTATTTACTGTGTATCAAGTTTCTATGTACATCGTTTCACTTTCATGGGAAGTGACAAAAATTTGGAACTTCTGATACCAATGATGAAAATAATTTGAAAAGGAAATCAAATCTCACCTTTGCTGCTGTGCCATATGTATGAGTTATTTATCAGCTTTATTCTCTATATAAGCAATGATAATAATACACTTCCTTGGTTACTTTCTCAATTGGTTCTGATGTCATCACCCTCAAAATCGCATTTCACACTTCATTTTCGACCTATTCATTACTCCCCATCTCAAATCAGTTTGTTCTTTATTGTGGTGACACTAATGCAGTGCTTCGTTACAGTTTAAGGAAAGGTTAGTTTTCGTTTATCTCAAAACTTTATTACTTTGTGAGCAATTTCGCTTGTCTTTCTATGTTGTAGGTACTCACAACACCATGATGTCATTGTCAGAAATGGCACTGCTTTGTCCTTTGACTTGTTGAAACTACATCATTGGAAAGGTTCTCATATTTGACTCATTGTATCAGGTTTGACAAAATCGATATGAGGGAAGAAAAAAAGCACAAGATAATCGTGCTGCCATAAAATCAATTCTCAATGTGTTTGTCTCCAACTGCAGCGCACATGTTGCTCCATCAGAAAATGTTACTTCAGAAGAAATGCTCGTTCGATACAGAGGCAGATGCAGGTACAGGATGTATATCCCAAATAAAACTTCAAAGTATGGGATCAAGGTTTTCATCCTGGATTATGCTAAAAAGGTTCTATGTAAAGCCTTTGGAAGTCTATGCACGTGCACAACCGCAAAGAGTATACAGAGGCAGTAATAAGCAAACGATGTTGTTTTGCATCTTGTAGACCCAGGAAAAAGAGTCTGGAAGAATTCTGACAATAGACAATGGGTTTACGTCTTGCTGAAGCGTCAAAAAAGAAAAGTTTATTACTGTTGTTGGTATGTCAAAAAAATAAGCCTGAATTTCCAGTTGAGGTTTTACCTAAAAATCGAAAAAAGAGTGCTCAAATATGTTTGGATTTCTGGAATACATGACGTTACTTTCATATGTACCAAAATGAAACAAATCAGTACTATTTATTTCGTCAGTGCATGTTGCTGATGAACCAGACAGGCACAGAGGCGAAAAGAAAAGTACAAGTATAATAAAGCAATATAACGAAACAAATAGTGGCGAAGTTGTCGTTGACACTATCTATGCTGAATACACTGTTGCTAGATAGACTAGACAACGCCGCTGCTGTCTGCTTTTTCAGTTGTTGAACATTGCAGCTCTCAACGGATACATTGTATTCAAAACAAACAAAAACGTATTGGTTGGAAGAGAATACCTCAGAACTCTATGAAAGTCTCTCATAACACCGTATTTGACAATGTGTGCAACTCATCCAAACCTTCCACATGAGATTCACAGGCTTTTCTCTAAGCTCTCAGGCACCTAAGGAAGAGGAATAGTTGAAGATCCAGTATCAGGCAAAAGGGGAAGTTGCGACAAATGCAAAGACAGTGCAACTAAATAGTTTGGCAACGTTTCCAAGGTGTTATGTTTTGCTTGTGCTGAAATGATTTGCAGTGACTTTTTTGAAAATTGATAATTTTAGAGGACTATGTCTCACAAACTATTTACATAACGGGAATTCAGAATTTTTGCTTCTTAGTTACAGATCTTATTTACATTTGTATTTCAATCAAATTTGTTTGTGTTATCAAATTTACTTGTATTTCAAGTTCACTTACACTTAGTTCTACAAAGAAGTATGTTTTCAGTTGTTTTACAATTATGGTATAATTCATAAAGTCAAAATAAAGTCGCTATAACATTTAATACTACCTGAAGGAAATAAAAATACATCATTTGGTGTTTGTCATTGGTTATAAGTGTTTTATTTATTGGGTCCCACAAACCTGCCCAACCATTCTTGAAAGTATTTTTCGTCTGACATTTCTAGGGTTAGAAAAAGCTGGTACTCACATTAGAGATTCAGTAGTTACTCGAATGAAATGACAATCGACACTTTCATATGATAATCTGTTATCTCACCAACATTTATACCATATCCTCAACACTACAATTGCCGTGTATTGTTTGTGGTGCTATTTACAGAGCCCTCAAGACTCATTTAAAAGTTAATATTATCACTCTTACACCCGAGATCACTTAAATAACACAAAATATAAACATTATTCTCACTGAATTTTGGAGCTATTCTTTGTAAACGTGCACTAAGAGATGGAACAACATAGTTTATTTCCTTTTACAAAAGTGACACTGAATCTGAAATTGTACTGCCACCAAAATCCTAGTTATGTTCTTTCTCAAATCCAAGTGTTAAAGAGCACTGAAGTTGGCAGAGAGGCTACTAGAATCTAAATATACCTTCACTATTGCATTAACTTCTCCCCGTTGGTGGGGAGGCTTGCGTACCTCAGCGATACAGATGGCCGTACTGTAGGTGCAACCACAACAGAGGGGTATCTGTTGAGAGGCCAGACAAACGTGTGGTTCCTGAAGAGGGGCAGCAGGCTTTTCAGTAGTTGCAGGGGCAACAGTCTGGATTATTGATTAATCTGGCCTTGTAACACTAACCAAAATGGCCTTGCTGTGCTGGTACTCCAAACGGCTGACAGCAAGAGGAAACTACAGCCATAATTTTTCCCAAGGGCATGCAGCTTTACTGTCCTCTTGGGTAAAATATTCCGGAGGTAAAATAGTCCCCCATTCGGATCTCCGGGCGGGGACTACTCAAGAGGACGTCGCTATCAAGAGAAAGAAAACGGCGTTCTACGGATTGGAGCGTGGAATGTCAGATCCCTTAATCGGGCAGGTAGGTTAGAAAATTTAAAAAGGGAAATGGATAGGTTGTAGGCGTAATAATGAATAAAAAATAGGAGTGCGGGTAAGCTACTACCAACAGCATAATGAACATATTATTGTGGCCAAGATAGACATGAAGCCCATGCCGACTACAGTAGTACAAGTTTATATGCCAAATAGCTCTGCAGATGATGAAGAAATTGATGAAATGTATGATGAGATAAATGAAATTATTCAGGTAGTGAAGGGAAACGAAAATTTAATAGTCATGGGTGACTGGACTTCGAGAGTAGGAAAAGGGAGAGAAGGAAACATAGTGGGTGAACATGGATTGAGGGAGAGAAATGAAAGAGGAACCCGCCTGGTAGAATTTTTCACAGAGCATAACTTAATCATAGCTAAAACTTTGTTCAAGAATCATAAAAGAAGGTTGTATACATGGAAGAATCCTGGAGATACTAGAAGATGTCAGATAGATTATATAATGGTAAGACAGAGATTAAGGAACCAGGTTTTAAATTGTAAGACATTTCCAGGGGCAGATGTGGACTCTGATCACAATCTATTGGTTATGAACTGTAGATTAAAACTGAAGAGACTGAAAAAAGGTGGGAATTTAAGGCGATGGGACTTGGATAATCTGACTAATTCAGAGGTTGTACAGAGTTTCAGGAAGAGCATAAGGGAACAATTGACAGGAAGGGGGGAAAGAAATACAGTAGAAGAAGAATGGGTAGGTCTGAGGGATGAAACAGTGAAGGCAGCAGAGGATGAAGTAGGTAAAAAGACGAGTGCTAGTAGAAATGCTTGGGTAACAGAAGAAATACTGAATTTAATTGATGAAAGGAGAAAATATAAAAATGCAGTAAATAGCAGGCAAAAGGAATACAAACGTCTCAAAAATGAGATCGACAGGAAGTGCAAAATGGCTAAGCAGGGATGGCTAGAGGACAAATGTAAGGACGTAGAGGCTTATCTCACTGGGGGTAAGATAGATACTGCCTACAGGAAAAGTAAAGAGACCTTTGGAGAAAAGAGAGCCACTTGTATGAATATCAAGAGCTCAGATGGAAATCCAGTTCTAAGCAAAGAAGAGAAAGCAGAAAGGTGGATGTTGTATTTAGAGGGTCTATACAAGGGCGATGTACTTGAGGACAATATTATGGAAATGGAACAGGATGTAGATGAAGATGAAATGGGAGATACGATACTGCATGAACAGTTTGACAGAGCACTGAAAGACCTGAGTCGAAACAGGGCCCCAGGAGTAGACAACATTCCATTGGAACTACTGACGGCCTCGGGAGAGGCAGTCCTGACAAAACTCTACCATCTGGTGAGCAAGATGTATGAGACAGGCGAAATCCCCTCAGACTTCAAGAAGAATATAATAATTCCAATCCCAAAGAAAGCAAGTGATGACAGATGTGAAAATTACCGATCCATCAGTTTAATAAGTTGCAAAATACAACGGCGAATTCTTTATAGATGAATGGAAAAACTGGTAGAAGCCGACCTCGGCGAAGATCAGTTTGTATTCCGCAGAAATGTTGGAACACGTGAGGCAATACTGACCCTACGACCTACCTTAGAAAATAGATTAAGGAAAGGCAAACCTACATTTCTAGCATTTGTAGACTTAGAGAAGGTTTTGACAATGATGACTGGAATACTCTCTTTCATATTCTGAAGGTGGCAGGGGTAAAATACAGGGAGCGAAAGGCTAGTTACAATTTGTACACACCGAGCGAGGTGGCGGAGTGGTTAGCACACTGGACTCGCATTCGGGAGGACGACGGTTCAATCCCGTCTCCGGCCATCCTGATCTAGGTTTTCCGTGATTTTCCTAAATCGTTTCAGGCAAATGCCGGGATGGTTCCTTTGAAAGGGCACAGCCGATTTCCTTCCCAATCCTTCCCTAACCCGAGCTTGCGCACCATCTCTAATGACCTCGTTGTGGACAGGACGTTAAACACTAACCACCACCACCACCAATTTGTACAGAAACCAGCTGGCAGTTATAAGAGTCGAGGGTCACGAAGGGGAAGCAGTGGTTTGGAAGGGAGTGAGACAGGTTTGTAGCCTGTCACTGACGTTATTCAATCTGTATACTGGGCAAGCAGTAAAGGAAACAAAAGAAAAATTCGGAGTAGGTATTAAAGTCCACAGAGAAGAAATAAAAAGGTTGAGGTTTGCTGATGACATTGTAATTCTGTCAGGGACAGCAAAGGACTTGGAAGAGCAGTTGAACGGTATAGACAGTGTCAACAAAAGCAAAACGAGGATAATGTAGCCGAATTAAGTCGGGTTATGCTGAGGGAATTAGATTAGGAAATGAGACACTTAAAGTAGTAAAGGAGTTTTGCTATTTGGGGAGCAAAATAACTGATGATGGTCGAAGTTCGGAGGATATAAAATGTAGACTGGCAATGGCAAGGGAGCCGTTTCTGAAGAAGAGAAAATTGTTAACATCGAGTATAGATTTAAGTGTCAGGAAGTCGTTTCTGGAAATTTTTGTATGGAGTGTAGCTATGTATGGAAGTGAAACATAAACGATAAATAGATTGGACAAGAAGAGAATAGAAGCTTTCGAAATGTGGTGCTACAGAAGAATGCTGAAGATTAGATGGGTAGATCACGTAACTAATGAGGAAGTATTGAATAGAATTGGAGAGAAGAGGAGTTTGTCGCACAACTTACCAAGAAGAATGGACCGGTTGGTAGGACATGTTCTGAGGCATCAAGGGATCACAAATTTAGCATTGGAGGGCAGCGTGGAGGGTTAAAATCGTAGAGGGAGACCAAGAGATGAATACACTAAGCAGATTCAGAAAGATGTAGGTTGCAGTAAGTACTGGGAGATGAAGAAGCTTGCCCAGGATAGAGTAGCATGGAGAGCTGCTTGAAACCAGACTCAGGACTGAAGACAACAACAACAACAACATTGCATTAACTTACACCACTGGTACAATCAAGTTAGCTGCTGTGATACTGCAAATCTCCTTTCACTAATTATTCGGTGAAACAATTGCTTACTTACACACAAATCTTGTATACATGTATTCTGTAATAGAAACAATATATTTCCATCACATAAATCAACAATTGTGTGCTCATGAAGGTTTTACATACTGAAGTCACACTTCCTTCCTCTGTAGTACAGCTAACCATATCAAAAACGACGCATTTTGGAGATTGTCTCAGAGAGGTACATCCAATGATACCACACTCGAATTGTTACCCCATCCCATGTGTGGGAAGTGGGGGGCAACTATGAAATTTCCAATGGGAACCCCCAATTTTTATTGCAGATTACAATGCTACAAAAAAATATATGTATGTTTTGCCTGACTCATTTATTTCGTTTCACCACAGATGATGCTGTTATTTGAGGAATAGAAATAGTACACAATCATAATTTTCGACATGCTGCTCAGGGGCCCTTGAATAGCCAATGACCCTTGGGATCCCACGTCCCTGCTGTGACGATGTCTTTACAGCTTGTTGGCACTTGAGCAACCGCTGATACACCTTATCTTTTAAATATCCCCACAGGAAGAAATCCGGCGATCTGGCAGTCCAGTTAATACGGCCATCTCTTCCGATCCGCTGACCAGCGTGAATATGGTCTAATACCTTCCTTGCTTAGATATCGGAATCCTCTGGGCAACCATCATGCTAAAACCACATGCATTTTAGAACGTCCGGAGCAACATCCTGCAGTAATACCGGTAGTTAAACGTTCGATATGTGCGTCCATTCAACATGCCGTCGATAAAATACGACCACTGAATTTGTTTTCCATGATGCCACACGATATACTAACCGACCAAGGACTTTGGTGGTCAACTTGCTCTAACTAGCGCGGAGTGTCTACACTTAAGTAACGCTAGTTATGTCGGTTAACGATACTGTCGTTTGTGGTATATGTAGACTCATCGGAAAGTGGTATCCTGGCAAAGACCATGTGGGTCGTTTGCAGTTGTTGACATGCCCATTCACAAAACACTACCCAGCTATGGAAATCGGTGCCATGATGTTCTTGTTGCAGTGACGTGTGGTATGGATGTTACTTATGACGATGATGTACTCTCATAACACTACCTACAGACATACTGGGGTCGCTTATTCATGTTTCACTGCTGCTAGTATATTATTTCATTAGCTTCTCCTGCATCATGTTTGCTTCGTTTCCATTTTCCAGTCTATACACGCCCATCAAACATAAAAGCGTTCACGATCTTGAAAAATAACTAACGAGAGAGAGATTTCTCTAGAAAACATTCTGCATACGAGGCAAGACAGCCTCGCCATATCTCATGCATTCTTCGCAAATCAGGATCATTTCAGTTTTGTTTTCTCTGGTTGTAGCATTCATTGTACATTTGCACATCTGTTCACAAAATAATAGGTAAATGTGCAGGCATTAAAGACTGCGCAATTCTTGCAATCTTTAGCTACTATCTGTCCTACGTCTGTACAATACATGAGCTCCCGTTACAGTGTACCGCCTGTTAAGAAACGTCGTAGCTCGCTACATGGCCACAGTGGGATGTCGAGTAGTCCCGGAATTCAACGTTGTGAAAGGGGTTTCCAATTAGAAGTTCTGAAATACTCGTCTGTCCTACCCTTGCAGCAGGGAGGTGGGATACCACTTGCCATTGGATATTCAAGGGCCATTGAATGGCATGTCATAAATTACGATTGTGTACCCATTTCCATTTCTCAGATTATAGCGTCATCTGTGGCGAAAGAAAGAAAATGCTTTAGACGAAAATATGTGTATTTTACTGTAGTATTGCTATTTGCAATAAAAAAGGGGGTTACTGTTGAAGACTTCAAGGTTGCTCACCACCGCTTTGGGAACGGGGGGATGGTCGAGTGTGGTATAGTTGAATGTCCCCCCCCCCCCCCCCCGAGACAAAAAATGGAATTATTATAACTTTTACTGGTCCGATATTTCAATATATTCAGATTAAGTGAACACGCTGTATATCACATTGTTATTGTTGTATTTTCAGAAACTACAAAAGTGTATATACAGCCCACTGTTTCAAGTTCTTTTACAGTAAGAGAATGAAAACTCATTGACATCGATGGTGTACAACAGCAATTATTCCACGAGAACTGCGATAGGATGTGATATTTCGAGATATAGCCACCAGCGAACATTCAAAAGGTGACATTCACAGGTAGGGATAAGACTAGTTGCAAAACGAAGTACAATGGAGTTGAAGGAAGTTGCGTTTCTTGAGGGATACCCCTGAAAACAGGTTTCATATACAAGCACCTGCGTCACTTTAATTACGTTTGTGAACCCGGCTAATTCAGGACTGCGGAATCCTGGTTTAGAAGCACTAGAGTTTTGAAATTTTTGCTTGCGCAATGTTTAATCAGATATCTGATGAAAAAGTTCTTTGCATGGGATCTGGTTTTACAATCGCAATGGCATGTCTTTGCTGCACAGACTACAGAGTTCTCTGGTAATGTGTTCTTAAGGGTGGGGGGATGAGTGGAACATGTGGTGAAGTGTAGTGTGGTGGAATCAGTAAATAAAAAGTAAACCTTAGGAAGTTACCGGAACTGTTCTCCAAAACTCTCTAAAAATGGCGATGTATAATTTTAAAAAGATTGCTGTCGTACCGCCAGCAAAGGTAAAATATACTTTTAATTGGTGCAATGTCAAAAATAACTTGTGTACGTCGAAACATACAGTGAAATATACTACTGTTTTGCATTTTAGGATTTTATAGATATTACCCTCTCAAAAACACAACGGAAGACGCCAACTGTTATTCACAAGAACTACAAAATATCAAGAATAAGGCAGTTTTATATGCGCAAGGTGAAATTCACACAACAGAATTTCCACGATAGGCTCTCTGAGATTATACAGGACTTTCCGAAACTTGACGTAAGTTTTTTACCTTTTGCTTTATTTTAGATTACATAGTGAGACGAACTGAATAAAAAAATTTGACTTTTAATTTATGACAACAAACGCGCCAGAATGGTGACCCGTATGTAAGATTCAATGATGTGTGTGTTTGCATATGTAGGTTGAAGGAAAAAAAATAGAACACCGTAGTTTTTGTCACAGCTTTTCGAATTGAAATTATTTGGACGACACTTAAACTTATTCTTAAGCGTAGTGTCAAGTGCCTCTCGATTTTGTTGCAGTTTACATTTTAATTCCATTTAATTTATTATTATTAAGCCAGTTCGTCCACAGGTTTTAGTTTTGTTAAGTATTTTACAGATATTCAATGTGTCCCTTTCGTTAATGGTTGCTTGCCCAGTGTTGCGACACATTTACATGTTGCACATTTAATAAGAGATATTTCGATGAAAGTTGATTTTTCAAGTCAGACTGTTAGCCAGTTCATGGATGGTTTTCAGGCGGAAGGTATAAAGTTGAATACTCTGTGAATTAATTTGGATAATTCGTTTATTATCAGTTCAAGGGCAGTCTCATGTTCCAGACAATACATTTGCATGAAATCTGTCTATAGAACTTTTCTCCCTCACCGTCAAATGGCTGTATTGGACCACATGATGTCACGCAGTGTGAGGGGATCACACTGCAGTTTGATACCTGCAGTGGTGATTGAAATTTGCAATGATTTATCAACCACAATCCCGTGCGTCCTGATTTGGAATGTTACGTCTGTGGTCCACTTCAGCCAAATGTCAGGATAGACTTGTCAGTTCCTCTGAATTTGTGCTTCGTCGGTCAATAAAATATTAAATCCTTACAAGGAAAGGGTCTCACACCTGTTCACCTGTTGGATTGTTTTGACCATCTTCAGATTTGTTTTTCTCTTAAACTCACCTTGGCGACACTGTATAATTTGAGAGATGCATGTTTTCCGATGAGTTTGCTCTTTTAGTATCATATGTACAGTTTCTTTCATTACTCTCTAATGAACTGAATACCTTCAAGTTTCCAACTTATGCTGCAAATCTTGTTTGTTGCAATTCTTTTGAGTGGGATGTTGATGTTTTCTTACTTCTCTTATGCTCAAATTTCCATTTCTTTTTGCGTAATGTATTCAGCATGCTTCATGATATCTGTGGTTTTGAAACAGTAACTTGAGTGTGACTATGTTTACCAGATTTCTTACATTTTAACCTTCTGTTTCAAATCTCATAGGAATTTGAGAAAAATGTGAGGGTCCTACATTCTCAGGAAGGCCCGAGTCAGGTTATTGTCACGCAAACTGCAACAATGATTTTAATTGGGGCTGCTTTTCTGATTTGTGGAGATGTGCAAACAATGGAGCTGTTGTATCTCCAGGACTTGTGGGATGATCTGTAGCTAATTTTTTTTTACAACTGTGTGTATGGTATCCTTATATGCTGTTGCCCGATTTGTAGTCCCAGCCACATAACCCAAGTGGGCCCCTACTAGGGATTGCCACTTTACTTTACGCACTGCCATTGATATTGCATTTTTGTACAATAATTGAGTACTTTTCATTTTTCCAATGCGTAATGTAAATGTTCAACACGTTTTCCCACAAGTTTTGGCCAAGATGACAAATGAAGTCAGCAGATCATACATTGCCTCAGTGAAGAGTATTACCATATATTACATTATATGTATGGTGAGAGTATGTGTGGGTGCCTGTTTGGTTGTGATGTGTGTGTACTTTCGGGATTACAGAAGTGTCTGATTCCACCTGTCTGCTTTGACACCTGATGTCGAGTATGGTGGAAATGACCATTCTCAGTGTGTCCAATATGGTGACAATGATGTCAACAGGCATGAAAATACATACAAATATGACAATAACATCTCCCTCCAAATATATAATCAAACTAAATATAAACATATAAAAACTCACACATGATCCCGAACCACATGAAACTATAAAAAACACAAAATTCCCACATTCCACTACACCCACAAAATCCAGAGGAAATGGTCACTTCCTATCACCTGCATACCTCAACTGCAATTGTCAATACCACAAAATAAAAACCTACAACTACAAAAATTAGAATTGGACCACAATACCAACATTTTAAAAAACAAAACTTAGAATCGAACACTTCACTTGACCTATATAGGTCAACAATAGCTGATGATACCGAAGCACACACATCTCCAATGACAAAAATTGGAAGCTGTTACTTCCCTTGACCACAGCTGACAGCAACAAAAAACAAACACCTGCACTTGCAAGATATGGAACCAAACCCACAACACATCAAAAACCCCATAAAACATCACAACTCGTGAAAAGAAGACCCAAAAAAAACGACTACTTACCACAAACAAATTGCAGTACTACACACTAGGTTAGCACCCCACTCTCTCTCTCTCTCTCTCTCTCTCTCTCTCTCTCTCCCTCCCTCCCTCCCTCCCTCCCTCCCTCCCTCCCTCCCTCCCTCCCTCCCTCCCTCCCTCCCTCCCTCCCTCCCTCCCTCCCTCTCTCCCTCTCTCCCTCCCTCTCCCCCCCCCCCTCCCCCCACACACACATACAAACAATTCACGAACAAATAAAAAGCACAAAATAAACGAAACTAAATCGCACATTACAACTCAAAAATAATTGCGACAAAACAGATCCTCTGCAATATAATCATAAAACAGCGTCTCCCCCACCCAATTCGCCTAAATTCACCACCATTCCCTGCTCTCCACAAATACAAAACCCCTCAAATAACCACCCTTGGCCTGTACATCTTACTAACTCACCCAAAAAAAAGTGAAAAGTGCAATACTCATCTAAATGAGATTGCAGGTTAGAAGAGCGCCTCTTCCCCCTCCTCATGACTGATTTAACTGCCCCCCCCCCCCCTGCAAAACACTGTATTGTAGTGGTACATGCCCCAATTTTCAAGTGTCAACTTTAGGTTACAATATCCCCGGATGTAATTAACATTTTACAATACAACAAATGCCACTGATTACGTATTTGTTTATATGTTCAGATGTGCTAACAAAACTAGCATGGTTCCATTTTTAAAAAACATAGGTTTGTGTTAAAAAACATACTTCCCTGCATTTTTGTATGATTTGTATGAAACAATTACACTAGACCCTCTACTCACATTCGGTATGTGGAATCGGTTCGTCACTATGTGATGTGGTTTACGAAATATATCCAGCGGTAACGTTAGGTGACTCTACCTGTATAACGGACCCTGATGCGAGATGCTGGAACTCTCGCCAATCTCATGTTTTACCTTCATATGCTTCTATTTCACAATTTCCGGAGTCTGAACGTCTGGAGAAACTTGATGAGACACATCATATCCTCGCTCAACCTAGAGCTATTGTATTCATAATCTTATCCATACCTAACAGAAGAAGCAACACAATAAAATAGTGTCTCACTGCACAGCAAGCAGCAAATGAATAACATTTATCGACAATGCAATCACATTTAAAAAAATAATAATAATTTAATTATTAACTCACTGAAACTGATTTAAATACTTCAGTCACAGGCACTCAAAAAAACTGCACACTGCCGTCACCAAAGCTCAAATGAACCCAATACACCACCTCTCTCTCTCTCTCTCTCTCTCTCTCTCTCTCTCTCTCTCTCTCACCACCACCAGAAAACACCATCAACCACAACAAGACGACATCTACAAACACAATCAACTC